>NC_087550.1:77230124-79730124 GCF_036250125.1 Pseudopipra pipra
TATGAATTAACTTATAATATTGCAAAGCGTTGGGAGAATAACAAAAGCAGGATCGTTTTAATTAGTGAATCAGGGTCAGACGAACAGACCGTTCCGCAAATCTTCCAAACTTCACACTTTTTGAACGTAATTCCAAGGCGAAGGCTGATTTGGAAGACATTTACTCAGGAGCTATTGTTATTGCCACAATTAAGAGTGCAATCGACCACTCTGAAGAAAAAAAATGCACTTCATACATACATACACTGCATATACATGCACACAGACATACAAAACGAGCCGGGGGTTGCCACCTCAGTGAGGGGACTAGTTCTGTTCTAATGCCTTGTAGGTATTCACGTTGTGCGATGCTCACAATTCCCTTGATAAAAGGATGGACCACTTCATCCTGCTCCCGTTTCTCTGCTGCATGCAAATTTTCCTGCAGATCTTTGCTTGAGTTACCTTTGAAAACACTATTTTTGGGCACTCAAATGGGAAAAGCCGTTTAGAGGCAAAGAAAGGTGTCAGGTTTTAGTTAGCAATTAACTGGGAAGGCCCTCGAAAAACACTCCAGGAATAAAGCAGCAATATTGCTTAGATAGGTGAACAAATTACACCGGTTTAAGTGGTGAAGCTCTTAGGCTAACCAGATAAAGTGGTCAGGCAACTTTTCACTCTGAAAACGTTACTGGAAACCGATGAAATGCTATGAACACTCTCAGTGTACTCAGTGAACTCTGTTCTGCTGGTCCATGAATGCCTTTTTTTTTTTTAAGATAATATGACAACTCAGGGGTTTTTTTATCTTCTTTCCTATTCACGATTAAAAATGTGATAAATCAGGTTTTTGGCTCTGAATAACAATGGCTTGTTTTAGATTTCCTAGTAAATCTATTCAAAAGTGAAACAAAGACAGCCTTTAGAGGATACCTTACACTTCACCTGGACCAGGCACGTAAGGGCAATTCAGATAAAAATCTTGTTAGCAATTCAACAAGAAATAGAGGATTTTCTCTTTTCCCTGCTTCAGGCTTTATTTAAACTCTTTGTTCAAAAATGAACAGAGTGGTAGTCGGAATCTAATTTACAGATATAGTTTAGACGTCTAACTTTAAATTAGAAGATCACACAAGAAAACCATTTACACGTAAATGTTAAAACCATTACTTAATCATTTTTTTTTACTTTATATTACATAAAGCCAAAATGAAACTAAATACATGTTAGCCAGCTTCATTCACAAACATTAGTCAAAATATACACATTACAAAAGTAAACCAAAAAAGAACTCTAAACTGATGAAGGATTTTTTTCCTCTAAACTTTGTTGTTTTTTCTTTCTTTTAAACACCATTTGCAATTGAATTGCAGTGGCTCTAAAATAAGCTAAACAGGTAGGGTACTGCAAAACACGTGTGAAACACTTCATGTTCATGGGGGAGACAGATTTTCTTTTAAATGAGAATACTCTCCCGTCAAAGCAAAGCTCTGTTTCAGTTCAGCTAAATAATAAATAGATAATTATCACTCAGACAAAAAAGTCTGATTTAACCTTAGATAATATTGTGATTCTCGAGCAGTCTCACAATATTTTTATTCCCTTTGAAAGGCATTCCTTTTTTTTTTTTTCAGGTTAAAACTGAATCGACCGTGGGCGAAGTAACTAACAGTTTTCAATCCGAGACCTAACATTTCCACAGAGATATACAAATTTACAGTCTGAGGGTGAGACTTAATTAGTGGGGGGTGGGGGGAGACACACGAGAACCGAGAGTCACGCGTCTTATCCTCTCGTGAAAATCATGACCCGTGCCTGTCAGCATCCTGTAGCAGCGGAGGGCAGAAATCCACGCAGGGCAGGGCACAGAGCAGGAGGGCAGCCTCCCGCACCACCAACTCTTTCTTTGCATGGACCCCACGAGGGGCTACGAATCAAGGACAGAGTGACCCTGTCCTTTAGCGGGGCGGCACCTGGCCCTGCCGTCCTGAGCCGGGACCTCACCATCCCCCTTGCCCCCGGCTTCCTCGTCTCTCCTCTCGGTGGCAGGGGTTCTAAAACGGGACTGTTCCGAATCCAGCACCACGCCGGGAGCGACGGAGGGGAAAGCCAGAGCCGGCCAAG
Organism: Pseudopipra pipra; assembly: GCF_036250125.1. Lineage (NCBI taxonomy): Eukaryota > Metazoa > Chordata > Aves > Passeriformes > Pipridae > Pseudopipra > Pseudopipra pipra. The sequence continues at coordinate 77,232,228 of NC_087550.1, forward strand.
GGATGTTGCTCCCCGAGTCTGTCCCGAACAAGCACTTTGAGGGCAGGGCGGATCGGTTCTTTTCTTTTCTTTTTTTTTTTTTCTTTTTTTTTTTTTTTTTCATTTTTTTCTATTTTTTTTTTTTTTTGCATTTTTTTCTCTTCTGTTTCAGCTGGGCTATCTGCACAGACTGCATGCAACACACACAAGGTCTACCCGGGGCAGCAGGCAGGGGACGAGCAACAGGTCGTCCGCCGCCCCGGCGCTCCCCATCGCCTGGCCCGGTCACCCTCCGCGGCCCCAGCGGCGGCTCGCCCCCCTCCCCGTGCGCACGGATGTGCCGGCACACATCCAGGCGGGCGCCGGAGCTCTGCGCGGGCCTCCTCCGGCCGTGGGTCATAGTGCCGCGGCATAGGCTGCGGGATAAGGGTCCAGCTGGGGCTTGCCCATGCCCGGCAGGAGGATGTAGGCCAGCGGCGGCTGCAGCCCCGGGCCGGGCCAGGCGCTGCAGTTGCAGGGGATCATGTAGCCCGGGTTACCGGGCGACGGGTGCGAGTGCGTGTGCCCCCCGGCGGCGGCCGCGGCGGCGGCGGCGGCAGCGGCGGCCCCGTGGAAAGCGCCCGCCCCGCCGGCGCCGGGGTAGCCCAACGAGGAGGCGTAGGGCAGCCCGGAGCCCGAGGAAGAGGAGGAAGATGAGATCTCGGCCATTTTGGAGCCCAGGTCCAGCAGGGAGTAGGGGCTGCTGGCGGCGGCGGCGGCGGCGGCAGCGGCAGCGGCGGCGGCCGACTGGGGGAAGAAGACGCGGGCGGCGGCGGCGGCGGCGGCGGCTGCCGCCTTCTCGGGGTTGGCCAGGAGCGACTCGGGCACCAGCCCGCCGGCCGCGCCGCCGTGCAGCCCGCCCGCCTTCAGCCCGTGCGGGTGCTCGTGGTCCGCCACGCCGCCCAGCCCGTAGGGCACGGGGAAGGCGAACTTGTCCTTCTTGAGCAGCGTCTTGGGCTTCCGCCGCGGCCGGTACTTGTAGTCGGGGTGTTCCTTCATGTGCATGGCTCGCAGCCGCTTGGCCTCGTCGATGAAGGGCCGCTTCTCCGATTCAGTCAGCAGCTTCCACTCGGCGCCCAGGCGCTTGCTGATCTCAGAGTTGTGCATCTTGGGGTTCTCCTGGGCCATCTTCCGTCGCTGCGCCCGTGACCACACCATGAAAGCGTTCATCGGCCTCTTGACGTGGTCCACCGGCTTGGACATGGTGTCCCCCTGCCGCCCCGGCGAGCCGCCGCCCGCCCCGCTCTGGCGGCCGCCTCCTCCGGGTTCGTCTCCCGCCTCCTCTTCCTCGCCCCCGCCGCGGTCCGCTCCTTCAAAACCAATCTCGGCAAGTACCCAGACGTGGCGGCACCGGCTCCTACGGGTGCGGGGCGGCGGTACCCGGTGGCCTCACTCCGGGCGCGGGGCGCTTCCGAGCGGCAGCGGCGCCTCCCCGTCAGGGCGCTGCGGCGGGCGGCTTGGGCGGGACGGGCTCCGCTCCCCGCCTGGGCCTCGGAGCCTTTCCCCGCGCTGCCTATCTCCGGGCCAGGGCTCTTCCTCGGAGCTCCCCGCAGGCGACAGCGCACGGAGTTCAGACGGGATCGCAGAGACGTCTCGACGGCGAGAACGAGAGCCGGCGGCAGGCGAGAGGCGCGGGGCGTGGGGGTCCTCGTTTTGCTGCGGACGCGATGCTCTCCGGCGGTCTCCGGTGAGGCGGCGAGCCCTTAACGGGGCGCCCGTCACAGCCCGCCCCGTGCCATCGCCGCCCGCAGAGCTCGGAGGGCAGCCTGCCACGGAGCAGTGCGGGGCCGGGCGGGACGGGGCCCGCGGCGGCTCAGGCGCTGGGGTGAGGGCCCTGGGGGGCGCGGGCCGCCCCGCTTACAGACGCCCCGCTCCGCCCGAGGGGGCGCGGCGAGCAGTTCGCTCCTCGCACATACTCGCCGGGCGCCGGGCACCGCGGGCCTCCTGGTTCGCGCCGCCGGACAAACTTCCCTAAGTTTCGGCGGGATACGGGGCGCTCCGCCTGCCGTGCAGCTCCCCCTTCTCCGGCAGCCGCCAGGTCTCTCTGGGTTTTCTTGGCCGCCGACTCGGAGGGGCGGCGGGGCGGGCGGGAGCGGCGGGGGGCGGAGGGAGGAGGAGGCGGTGGCGGCGGAGGAGGAGGCGGGGAGGGGGGGACACACCTAATTAAAATCCTCGGCGGTCCGCGCCCGGCGGCGCCCTGCCCAGCTCCGCGCCCGGCGGGGGGGGGGGGGTCCAGCAGCCGCCCCCTCCTCCCGCCCCGTCGGCGCGGCCGCAGGTACCGCGCGCGCCCCGCGTGCCCCCGCGCCGCGCACCGCCCTATATGCCCGCACGCGGCCTGCGCGCCGCCGGCGGGGCGCGCGGGCGGGGGCGGGGCCCTCCGTCGGGGGGGGCGGGGCCTCCATTCGCCACGCCCCCTCTCGGGCCAGCGGCGCGGGGAGGGCTCGGGATCGGCGCATGCGGGGTGTTTTTGGGTGTTTTGGGGTTTTCCCGGCGGAGGGTCCGTGCAGCCGAGGGGGAGAGGCCGCCGCCTCCGAGAGCATCCCTGGGTGCGCCCAGAAAATCCGCGCGCGTTCTCCTGGCCGCTCGGCACGCCGCTGAACGGCGCCCCCAACCCGAGCTGTCCCACTGTGTTCCTCACCGGCCGCCTGTCAGTCAGGGTGAACTTGCTCGCCTTGTTTGTGCTTCGGCGGGTCGGTTTTGACTTACCCTTGTGGTATGTGGAAGCGCCGACTCCAATAAACCATTAACTCTTTCCCTAGCAGCAGGCTAGGCTCTGTCCGGGACGGCTCCGCCGCCCTTTTAGGGAAAAGCCGGAGCCGCAGTTCCCGGGGGCGATGCACGAGTGCAGTGGCAGCCACTCCGGGACCACCACCGAGCCCCCCGCCGGACGGGCCACAGGGTGCTGGGCGCGGCGGGGACATCACTCGGCGTGGTGGGACAGTGATGTCCGCTCGCCGCACGGACTTGTTTGTCGCGCCGCCCGCTCTCGTCTCGTCCGGGCTCCTCTCCGCGCATCCCGCTCCGTCCTCCGGTCAGGCTCCTCGCTCCAGCCGCTGGGCTTCGCGCCTTCCTTACCGCCGCACCGCACCACTGTCCACCACCACCACCCGCAGCTCCTGGGATGTCGGGATGTTTGGAGAGAATCCCAAAGCCAGCCATCCCTCCCCGCCGGTGAGCCCGCCCGGGTCCCGCGGCAGCCTGTCACGGCCGGAGTGCCCTGTAAAATACCGAGCAGCTCCTCTGCAAACCGCGTCTTCTCCCGTTTCGTGTTTTACGACCCATATACTACTACTTAAACGTAATTCTCTCAGTCTCCGAAGCCACCTTGCCAAGCTTGACCTCCTACAATCCAGTTAGCCGTGAAACAAAAAAAAAAGTACCCATCGATTGTCAAAAGCGGGGAGATTAAGATATCTGCTGGCGTTCGGGCTTGGCGGGGAAATGGGATTTCTCGAAGGTGGGAGCCCCACCAAGAGATGCTGATCCCGGCGCAGGTAACTGCTCTGGAAATCAGGTTATCACCCCATCGGCCAGGGCATTCCCGCTTTGGGATGAACAGCCACTATTTTCAACTGCGTAACCCCCCTCCCTCCCCGTTTGACCAGGGAAGAGGTTTCCTGTCGATTTCTCTCGATCATATGTAGCATTATTGTGTTTGACTTCTAAAAGGCGAGGACTCATTCCCTGTCTTTCTCTGCACAGATCGGATGCCAGCTCGATCGACTTCCCCTCGCATCGTGGGTGCCAGCGGGATAGTGCCCGGATTAAGTCAGTTCAGGGCAGGCGAGAGCGTGGTTCATACGTCCCGGTAGTCGCCATAAGCAGGGTGAGAACCAGGATCTACTGGAGGGTGCTCGGGGCGTAGAGGGAGAGTCGGCGGGGAAGAAGCAGCAGCGACTCACTGATGCCACCACCAGTGGCGCCCCCAGCTCCCGGAGGCTCCGGGCCCCGCTCCCGCCAGCGCCCCCCGAGAGCAGAGTGGGGGCTCACTCCCCACTGGGCTCGGTTCCAGCGTGGCTCTGTCCCCACTCTTCCCTCCCACGCTGCCTCCCTCACGCCTCCACTCCCCCTGCTTGTGACCCCGAGCCCATCAGTGCGAGAGCAGGGTGCGGTGTAAAGGATCGCGATGGTCCTGTGTCGCGACAGAACTGCGTGAAGCACACAAGGCGGGCACATGGGTAAGCTCCCGTCTGATAGTTCCTACACAGATGAATCCCCGCACCACGAACTCTGCCCCTGGGTCAGTCCGTGGGTACCGTCGCGCCAAGGTTGCTGCCGCCGCCGCGCTGCAGCTCTGGATCTGCAAGCGCTCAAACGACAAAGCAAGGTGCAGGAGGAGCGGGCACCTGTGCCACAGAAAACGCGTGGGGAAGGGCCACGGGTGTCGGCACGGGGCTCAGGGAAGTTCCTAGGGTGAATGGTCACCTTCTGTCCGAGAACAGCACAACTACCGGCTCGCAGGTCCCCACAGAGTCGCATACAGGCGATCTGGTCTTAAAGAAAAAGCACTTGCGTAACTTCCAGCAGAGAAGATGCCTCTACTCATGGACTGCTTTCTTCCAAAAATATGACCATTTGCAAACCCGTGGCTTCGTCTGCGCATGTTTCTGATTACGTTTAGTCCTCCAAATAGTGAAAAAGGTAATAGAATTTATTGGTCATAAATTATTGTACACGAATCTTTCACAGGCTGAAATCTGTAAATGGCTCAGTACTGGCTCAAGTCTATTTTTCTAGTTGCAAATGAAATACTTTCCCGAATCTCCTTTACAAAGTGCTTTCCCCCTACCCTCACCTAAGTTTTGCGGCAACCACTGGCTACTAAAACTACCACCCGTGGTTGTTTCAGCGATTGCGGATCGTTACAGGGGGTCTGCATTTCCCTAGTAATCTGTTTTCAAGAGGGTTTGCACGAAGTGATGGAAACTCTTATCAGTTCCGCTTGGAGCAAGGTTAGACTCGTGTTAGGAGCGACCGGAGGGTCCCAAGCCTCCCCCCCCCCCCCCCGGTTTGAAGCAGGCACGGCGTGGGGGAGGAGGCTGCTCTCCCCGCGGGGAGTTCCGTGGCCGCGTTGCGGCGCGGAGCGGCTGCCTGCACAGGCACAGACACACAGGCACGGACACTCTCGGAGAGGCTTCAAATCCCCAAACACAAGGGAAGACTTTATCGGAGTTTAGTTACTTATCTGGATTTTTGTTAAACCGCTACTGTGATCTCCGAGTAGTTGTGCGTGTTAATTGTTCTGATAATGTGTTGTTATCGATACAATAACAATACAATCGTGTATAATGTGATTTACTTGCCTTTGACCTGTCAATTCTTGACGCATTCAAATTCAAGGGCGGAATCTTTCCTTCTGCCACCGAAGGTGGGGAAGAGGGGGGTTGGGGTAGAGGGGGGCGAACAAAACCCGAACAGATGCATTGTCACACGGAGGCTAAACAAGACTTTCCAGAATGCAGTGCTGTATTCCACCAAGTAAGATCAGAGCGCTCCTAAGTATTAAAAAGGGTTTAGACTATCTTCTCGATAACCATATATTAATTCTGTGAGCTTGCTTACAGCAGATGTAACTGTCCCACTCCAAATACTGCCCGATTTCTTGTATTCTGATCAAATATCTCATCTCTGCTGCAGGCAGCTTTAGGATGCTGCTCGTGTTTTTTAAAGCCGAGTTTAAAGTGAATTTCGAGGAAGGAAGATAATTTCCTTCTAATTTCATTTGAGCCTGACAATCAGGTGGCGAGTCAAAGAGATAAAAAGAAGTTGAAGAACAGTGGTTACCGCGATAGCGATCTCCGCCTCGCCGTGCCTCCCGATTGAAAAACTGATTTACGGGCTCGGCAGCCCCAGTGCTCCCCTGTATTGGAGAGCCACATCGCGTTTTCACGACGCCCTTTGTGCACTGAAGCGTTTCCGTCCGCTGACTTTGAAAGCTGACATTTTTCTCCGTGTAGGGTATCAGTCACCGATTTCACATCACTTTCAACTGTCTAAAGTTGCCGGGCAGGCTGGAATCTTAAGAACACCAACAAGTTGGCAGGCTGATTGTTCTGCTTGTATGGAGCTTGGCAGGTTTGTGAGCGCTCCTAAGTCTTTTCCCTCTTGCGAAGTCCAATACACCTGTAGCGAGAAAGGGGGTTTTACCCCGTGAGCTCTTTATTGTGCACAATAAGCTAAACTCATTCATTAGCTCTAACAGAGGGCTTCCAAATGCTCGATATTATTATTTTTCAATAACATTCACTTATTATTAGAGCAGCTGGTAGCCCAAGCTCTAGTGAAGTGCCTGGCAAAGGATTCTATCATAAAACACTGGTTTCTAAGTTTATAGTTTCTAATTTGGCTGTGAAAGTGTGATTCTGGATGGAACTTGGCACTCAAATGCTCAGCTGGAGAGTAAACTTTTTATAATAAAAACATTGGTTTATTGAGTTTGCTATTTTAAGTTAGAAGAGTATTAACAAAGTTTTTACTAGTTTGGGCAGCATAGTGAAGTCTTGTACTGTTTTGAAAATTAAATGTTATGATTTCGGTAAGGGTAGAATACATTCTGTGATCCAATGTGATATTATTTTAAAAACAAAGCCCAATCAATGACTCTGTGCTTCAGGACACTGGGGTTGCTCTTTCAGGAACACCAGACCTAGATCTCAACAACCCTTGGTGGCAGTTCTGAGCAGAAGGTGGTGACGGGGTCCTTACGACATATAGAAGGAAAGAAAACTTTAAAATTCAGCCTATTCGGACTTGCTAATAGAATAGGTAAAGTTTATCTAATCTGCATGCACTCCATTTGTAAGCCAAGCTATTTTCATGTACTTTAATGAGTCAATTTTTTTCTGCTTTTTAATCCTGTTAGCCTTGCAGTGGCTACGCAGCCTGGGAAGAATGATCAGAACAGCAGCCAAAGAAGTCTTAGAACAAACAACAAAAAAAAAAGATGTTGTGTGGCTACATGCTAGTCCCTGACTGCTGGATAGTAGATAGCTAGTCCCTGTCTGGGAATGTGAAGGTGAGAATTAGTCTCTCTGCAGAGTTCCTGTCCAGGCTTGGATGTTTCAGAAAGGGCAGCTAAATACCTCTCGAGCACAGGGAGCTACTGAAAGCTCATCAAGTACTGCGGATGTGTAAGCTTCACCTCCCTCACATTATGAATTCAGAGCTCATATGGATGGACACTGCTGACTCTAGAGTCCAAGTTTCCCTGTTTGAGCAGTCATCTGTGACTTTTCTTCAAAGGTGCTGAGCAGTGCTCATGCTTCCTTTTTCCAAAGAAATTGACCTTAATGTTGCTGTACCATTGCCTTTAGTATAGTGTGGTTTTACAGTTCCCTGTTGGAAGAGGTGAGCCTTGCTTTTTGGTGTCTTCTACAAGCTTCTTTATGTATATAATCCCTGAAGACCTTTACATTTAAATTCAATCAAAATTTTACACTGGCAACAATCATCTTATTTCACTTCTTAGGACTGTCCAGCAGCTATAGAGGGTTTTTTTCCTGGAATAAATACATTTTAATGACCAGTCTAGTTTTGTCCAAGGTTGATTCATAACCGTAAACCACAAAAGGTTGCTTTGTTACTCATGGGTACTAGATGGGTAGCAAAAAAATCCATGCAATTCCGAAGGCAAGATCTTAGATGTCACTGGATAAGATCATGGTTTGGAAACCTTTGACAGGCATTTCAAGATTTGTAGATGTACACGAGGAGGCTAGAGAGAAGATCAGATGGAGGTCCATAATGGAAAGAATCTGTATCTCTTTCTGGATTTAAATTCTTGGCCTTTACTTCCTTACAGTCAGTGTCTTGTTTATCCTTTTGTAAGAATGGGCAGTTTCTGCCTTCCATTTGGTTAGAAGGAGTCAGAATGTCACTCAGGAAAGTTCGAAGTTAATGGTCATGAACTAGTTCCAGTGATCAGATGAGTTAAACACAAAAGGTATCTACACTTACACACCACACCTACATCAGTAAGTGCACCTACATTTTTAGCTCAGATCAACAGTGCCACAGCTTTTCAAGCAAATCTCTTCACTGTGCTCACTCACCACGCTTTGGTTTCTATTGAGGAGCAGTTTCAGACGAGAGTAAACAGCAAGATGCTCTTCATCTGCTCATGGGAATGTGATCTGCAAAGACTCTAGCTCAACCTAGATCAACTAAACCTTGATAGCATGAAATGTATTTTATTTAGTGTTTTTGATTCAGACGGATGACAATTTCACTTTTTGCATTCATTTATTTTAGGTGCTTCAGGATGAGCTTTTCTGCCAGAGGGTAGAAAAGGCCCTTCTGCTTCTGCATGAGTGTTCTGCTGGAAAGGAGTCACTCTACTTTGTGAGTGCTCTGTGAGCATAGGCATAGACAGCCAAAACCCAAGGACTGGTGAGATCATGGTTGCCTGGTCCCCATCCTTAACATAGCTTTTGGGATTTTGCTGGACCTTTCATCATCCTCACAATAAACTTCTCACTGTCCACAGTAGGATATAAAATGGCTTCCCTTGGCATGGACATTGAATGTAAAATATTCTAATTTTCTGAAGTCAGTTGAATAGTTAAATCTTACTGTGGTAAACGTAAATTAGAATTTTTTTATTTTCCTCACTTAAGTGTACAGTTTCAATAGCAGTAATTGCTAGACCATTGTCTATAAGCACTTGTCAGGTGTGTATAATCATCTCATAATAAGCAAACACACTACTACTACTACTACTACTACTGATAGTTCTGAAACACTGAGGTCTTTTACTTCATCAGCATCATAAAGGCTTCTGATGGAGTACATTGTCCAGTGCTAGACTTCAAGAAAGATGTGGAGTCTTTGGACAGAATGCAGCAAGACTGATCAGAGGTCTAAAAAATGTGATATACGAGTAAAGATTGAAAGTAATGTTGTTACTTAAGCTGGAGAGGAGAAGGAAACAAACTGGTCTTTAAGGGTATAAAAGGTAAATGCAAAGATGAGCAGATAAAATTGTGTTTGTGGGAATAAACAAGAGGTAATGAGCTTAAGATGTGAATTCAAGTTAAATGCTGGGGGGAAAAAAGGCTTCAAATAGTGAGTATAGATATGCAGAGCCTGCTTCTGCCTGGGGGAGGCTGTGGGAACACTGAGAGATGTTAAGAACTGGTGAGACCAACTTGTCAAGAGTGACAAAGCCCTAGGACAGGAGTTTTCTTCTACCTCTCTTCGTATGGGTCTATGACATGGGAGGAATCGGTTTTAACTTAGTTCTTCATGCAAACCTTTTTACTCTTCAGAGCCCAGACACCCTGCCAGTTCACAACCCACAGCTTTCGCTGTTCCTCTCGTACCCACGCATGTGAACAGCATCACTGCCACTCCCCTGTATGAGCATTATCAAAATGCTCGCATATGAGTATGTCTTCCACTGACATGCTGAAGAAATGTTCTGTTTTTCTATTTGGTTTAGTTGGCTCTAGTCTCCTCTTTCTGCTTAGCACAGTTTTATCACTGTCTGTGAGAAGTTTATAATTATAATATTTAATTTTATAAATTATTGTATTATCATTTATATGAAATTTCGGTGCAAGTTATTTGACTTCCATTATGCTATGCATCATTGTTAGATAGCATTAGCAAAATGTTGTCAATGATATACCAAATCAGTGACAATGATATACCAAATCAGTATATCAATGATATACCAAATCTTGGTGTATAAAATTTGTTTAGGGTATCTTTGCCTGCAATGTGCAAGGAAGTTCGTAATCCTTTACAGACATTTTAATTCGTTCCATAATATTCTCCCATGTCAGGATACGTATTATCAGTGATATAAAAGAGAAAGGTGTTTTTTGTTAGTGTTATTGAAAATCTGACTTTTATTACTGATTCTGTAGAAAGAGTGAGAGAGCAGAACATACACTAAGCAATAGATCTATAAAAGAGCAAGGAAGTTTGCAGCATTCTTGGAGATGCCTTTTCATTTCAGTGGGAAAAATAAAATAAAAATTTCCAAAAGGAGTTCTTTTGGTTTTCAATTCTCTCACCAACTTTTTCTTATGTATTATCAGATGTTGTTTACAGAATATGAAGAAGGTCATGCAAAAAAATACTTGGATTTTCTAAAACACACAAAAAGAATTAAGTGCAGATCTTTCAAAGTATGAGGGTGCCTAATTTCCATTGATTTTAATTCCCTCAAGGAGATTCAATGGGATTTTATGCCCTAAATTCCTTGAAAATATCTGTATACTCTGAATGGAATTGGCCCAAAGCACATTTATTCTTTATGATAGAGACAGATTGTTGTATTGTTTCTTGTTCATCCCCTCCAGTTTTTTAACGCTTCAACTGTTTTCCAAGTAGGATGGTTAAACAATGGTTAGAACAAAGACTATATAAAGTTCAATTTTCTTGGATTCATCTGGGTCTTTACTCCATTTTCTAAATGAAGCCCAGTCCTGCTGCGCTAGGACTTACCTGAATAAGTTTCCATGAAGTAAGCTGGTATGTGAACATGCCCACATAGCTCCTCAATGCTAAGTGCCTAAGTGCATGGGAAACTTGGGATAAAGGAAGGAAAACAACTGGAAAATATCCTTCAGGGGAAAAAAAATGTACAAACCCCCTCACAAGCACTGTAAGAATACAGGATGATTGGCAGTTACAGTTCTGTAGATGATGTACTATGGTCTATCTTACCTCACAAGGACTTGCTCCTGTGCGTATAGACTTTGTATAACAAAACCAGCCAGAGCTGATGAGACCTAAAATGAGATCTTGTGAATGGCCTAGCCTTTCTGGTCTGTTGCTGAATTGTCAGGAGTGCCATATGTTTTTTTTTATTATGTCACAGAAAGACCAGAAGCACATCTCTTGGGCCCTAGGCAAACTGATCCAGTGTGTGGCATTATTACCCATGGCAGTAGAGTTGGAACTAGATGATCTTTAAGGCCTCTTCCAACCCAAACCATTCTATGACTCAACGCTTACCCACAAAATATTCTCTGCTTTTCACCCAAAAACCTTTTCTTAAAGCAAGTGTTGACCCCTTCTTTTGGAAAGTAATTTAACAAAGTTGTTAAATGCCAGGAAAAAGAAAAATGGAATTAATGAATAATCTTCTCTTCCTATAATCCTATCAAAATGCTGCAGGTATACCTAGTAGATGTCCTAATATTGCTGTACAACAAAGCAATAGCAGGACCCGTGTTTGATCAACAAAACACCATGTGCTTTCGCTTGCTTCATTTGAGATAGTGGCCCTGTTAAAAACAGCAATAAAGCTGCTATATTTCAGAGGAGCCATGCTGGAACAGGCTCCCCAGGGAAGTGGTCACAGTGCCAAGCCTGCCAGCATTTGAGAAGTGTTTGGATGATACTCTCAGGCACATGGTGTGACTCTTGGTCTTGTGAAGGGATAAGGCTTGGACTAGATGATCCTTGTGAGTCCCTTCCAACTCAGCATATTCTGTGATTCTATGATTCTGTGAAATCACAAACACAAGGTATGACCCCAGCCCACTAAAAAGAAGAGAACTGTTTCTGTTGCCTCATGGTAAAAGTGAAACTGGTGTCCTTTTTTTCTCCTGGTCATTATATGGACAGGTAAAATATAAAGCACCTTCATAAAATCCACACCAGCATTAATGTTGGGATTTTCTAGAATAAGTGGGGTTTTTCTCCCAAGTGTTATGTGTGTGATAGGTAGATAGAAAATAAAAAAATGTTTACTTCTTTGCTGTAAAAAACCCCAATGATCTTGAACATAGCAAATACAGAAAACTTGCTTTCTTCTCTAAAAGCCTGCTGAAGTACATGGTCTCTCCCAAGCTGGCACCCAGGTTCATTGGAGGCACGCAGTAAATTGAATTGGCCAAACTAAGTCTTTCACAATTTCACTTTTGAGTTCAAGCCTTCCTAGGTGAAAGGCCAGTTCACAAAACCATTTTGTTGCCAGCCTCTTATCCTCTCTCCCTATTTAACAGCATGACTAGTTACCCTAACAATAAGGAGTCTCTTGAACTTTCAGTTCCTACCATTGCTGGAAAGACTGAAAGTACATAATCCTTTCTCTTCAGAAAAGTGGACCCCTTTCACTTTGTCTGCCATATGTGTCAGTACGTTTCCTTCAAACTTACGGATGTTTTGATTTTCTTATAGGCAGAGATGAGTTTAACAGGAGAGCTTCACCTCAAAGTGTAGATGCAATTAGTTTATTTTGGCTAACAGCACAGAGAGTTTAAGATAAAACAGTAAATTAAAACTGGCAGGATTCCTTTAGGCACTCTGACGTTTTTCTTCTTTTTTTTTTTCTTTTTTTGTTTAACAGGAGGTGGCAGTTGTAACATTTGCAAAATAATAAGTACAATAGGTTGACATTGTGATATGATTACTTATGTAAGTGCTTAGACATACAAATACCTAAGCACTAATGTCATGATTGAGAGTCATGGCAGTTATTCCAGCCAAGTTATGGCAGTTATTCCAGCCAAGTTAATAAAAGATCATTACTTTAACTATCTACACAGGACTGAACATGATGGGGAATCTGGGATATGAGAAGTCTAACAATAAAAAACACACTCAAAGTTTATTCTTAGTGTATTTGTGCACTAAGATTATTCTAACGTGATTATTCTAACAAGAAATCAGAAATAATTCAGTGGGTAATTGATCCGTAGAGGTATTTAGAAATAAAATTATACAAGAAAATTTTTCTTATCGTATCTATGTATTTTTCCCCCTATTTTCTCTGGTGAGGAATCTAAGCACAGTTAATTTAGACATGATTTCTCTCTAGTTTACATGCTCCTGGATCCTAACATAGAGATGTAAATAGCTGGGTGTGAACTTACCAGGTATTATATTCAGCTGACACAAACAACCCAACCAGATAGTTCTGTGCAGATAACAAACTCATTTCTGCATTGGTTAGGAATCAGGGCTCAGGTGATTGTTGTTCTTTAATGATTATTTATTTAAATTGGTCTAATTCAAAAAGAGAGTTGGTCCCAGGCTCTGACTGGCTGGACAAAATTCACAGGTTAGACAAAATATTAGGGCAGGAGTTCGACCCCTTTCCTCATCTCACCTTGAACCTCCCAGCCAGGACCATGGTGCTCTGCTATCGTTCCTTCTTTTCATCCACAAAAACCTGCAATAACAAGTCTTGTGTAGTTATGCAAGGGCCAACAAATCTCAATCTTGGCAGGTAGGAGGGGAGGTAAATAACAAAGTGAATTTCAAAGCGATATCAGTAGGGATGCCTCACTGAATGGGCTCGCCTCCAACGTACCCATAGGAATTTTAGACTGTATCTCTCTAGGCTTTTCAGTACAAAGAAAGCAGCTGTCCCTAAGTTAACCAGGAACAACGGCCTCCAACACATCTGCTAAAATTAGTATTTCCTACTGAAGCTTAGAACTCTGTCCTATACTGGTTTGAACATAAGCCCTCCACAAGCCTCTCATTGAACTGGACAGCCAAACACTGCACCAGTGAGGTTTCCGATGGAATGTAAGGATAGCGCATATGAGACAGACTGCAATGCCACCCGATGTCACTGCAAGTGTTTCCAACCTTCTTCCAAAAGGAAGATCAGAGTGTAGATAGAGCAGCACCAAGATTGAAACTGGGACCCCATTTTTGAAAAACCACCGTTGCCAGAAAAGGATCTAATGCATCCCAGAAGGATGCCTATACTGTAGTTTGAAGACACATGCACATTCCTGGAGCCTTCCTTCCAGAACCCATCTCCTCCTTCTCTGCATCAGCACTGAAAGCTGTGGTCAGATTGGTTGATTGATCCAACTAAAAAACCAACCATTCCCAAAAGACAGAAAACACTAGTTTTCACCAGTCTCACAAACATACGTTTGGTTGCTAATGCTGATGAACAAGCAGCAGTGGAAAGTTGAATGCAAAGAGAAACATGGAACCTTCCATATCGGCAGCAGCACAGTCTGAAGTCAGCATAATGCATTTGTGAAACCTCATCCTATGTGCCAATTGCTGAAATTCACACAAGGAAGACACTACATGTACTCCCTCAGGGAGGGTAATGCTGAGCTGGAGTCAAAATTGTCATGAAGTTAAATTCTCCTTTGAGGTAGAAACACCACTGCTACCAGCTCACAAAGTTGCTTGCCAGTCTCAGCAGCCCTGCTGATCACTGTTTCACAGCTGCTGTGATGAGAGGAAGGGAGCCTTACCTCTTTTGCTCTGCAGCCAACAAGTAGTATTTCAAAATCAGATGGACTTGGCATAGATCTGTCTTCATTGGCAGTTGGTTTGCATACTATGTTTACTTATGGCAATCATAAGTATCAGAGAAAGATGTTTGAAGCTGGTCTATCAGTAATTATCAATGTCTAAGGCCATCACAGAGCAGACTATAATAGGCTTTCTCAGTCAATGGGATCCTGCCTGGAGCATCAATAAGGCATGATTGGAGCCTAAAGCTTTCCTCTGGAAACAAAGAAGGAAAATCCATGTATGCCTTATGTGTCCATCCCAGTCCTAACCAGAATTTCTCTCACCCTGCAGACTGGCAGGAGACGTTCCACTGCAGTAGGATCGCTAGCCAGCAGAGGCAGTGGTGGCACAGGTAAAAGGTCCGGGAAGACTACTTTCCTTCACTCCTTGCACTCTCACTCTGCTAGCTCATGAGTCTCTGGAGACCGGTTGGTTTTGAGACTAAATATGCAGCAACAGATGGGAGCAAGGGGGGGTGAAGCTGCCCTAATATTATTCTTCACCTTCCTCACAAACAGATCTCCAAAACTCCAGGTCACATTGTAGTCACACCCAAACTCGTGATATGCAGCTTCCCACAATTCTCTCCCTATGAACTCCCCAAGGCTCTTCAAAGTCATCTGATTCATGAGCACTTCTGAGCTTCTGGCTCCTCCTGACTCTCCTAGACTCCTTTCCAGGATTAAAAAAAGCACAGTAGAGAGGAACATACTTATCCACAGAATTGAAACCTGTTGCAGGAAAATTGCTATAGCTTCATATATCTTGATGTTTGAGTTTCTTTAAGAGCCTCTGTGTCTGAAGAATTCAACCAGATCCCCACTAAGCTGGCAAATTTCTGTGGAGAAATCCCTGGCACCACGTTTGTTTATCTTAGTCAACAATTTGTCTCATTGTCTCTGTCATTGGTAAAACCACAAATAGTGTGCCAAGATCATTTGCCTCAATAAAAATGACAACAAATTTAAGAAGCACAGATATGTAAGCTGCACTACAATCTTTATCAGTGACACCCAAAACCAAAGTGGAACCATTAGCTTTCAAGGACAGACCATTAAAATAGGTTTTCCACTTCAACCAGATAAACCTGTCCATAACACACATTTGTATCCATGAAGAAATCACTTTGATCTTGAACACAACCTTTGAAAAAATTAGGAAATAGGAAAAAGATTGCTATGCATTCATATAGGATATTAAGATAGTGTAAACAAAGGTACAAAGTTGAAGTTTCTGAAACTCGCACATAGGTGCTCAAGTGAAATGACTTGATTTCACTGCTGTTTAGTCCTTCACCTTCAACGTGAAACTCCACAGGAGGTGCTTCTAGAAAATGAATGAGGGCATCCACAGGAGGGTTTAGTGCAAAGTAGTTTATGTGCATTAATCTGACAACCCCAAATAATTCAAGGCACTTTTCTCAACTGTCTCCAGGTAGACAAAGCTCGTGTATTTACTCTTGATTGAAGTTACAGCTGTCCTTCCTGTCTCTCTCAGGTGTGGCTCAACACAATAATTATCCCAGTGCCTGTGTCTTGCACCAGCCATGGAGCAATGGCCAGGGGCTGAAATAGAGCACCTGATCAGCCCCTCCAGAGAGACAAAGTGCACCGACACATAACTTTTCTACCAATGATCTCTTCACAGTAGTTCGCAGACGATGATGGTCTTTATTTATGTTGAATAATGTTTAGTTCTTGAAAATAATTGTCATATGCTATGTCAATTAGGTAAAAGTACTTCTTCTACATCTCTGATGGCACTCACTTGTCTCTTACATCTTAGACTATTCTGAGTTACAATCCTTGTGTTGTGGGTTGGATGAAATGTCATCGAAGCTGTAGGTGTAACCACTACCTTCTTTTAACACAGCTGCAAGGAACAATTACTCTGCTTTATGAAATAAGAGCAACCTCCTCCCCAAACAAAAACACATGGTACTGTTCAAACCCATGGTAGACACATGGACTGCGCAGGCTGAATGGTGTAGGAGAGGGGTTTGGCTGACTATTGTTTTAAATGGAGCAGGATGTGTATGCATGTCTCTCTGTGTGTGGCAGAGGAAAAGAAAGGCCCAGCAAGAATAAATACAGAAAACGAGAGCCCAAGCAAATTGCTAAGACCGTTTCTATCAGAAAAAAAACTAGAAAGGAAGTCTTTGAGCTGGATACTTGAATCTTCCCGAGCTCAGGGAACTGAGACTTCATAAATTCTTTGTAAATAAATAGGTTTTATCAGAGAGATCTGATTCCATTTGAAATTTCTCTTTCTAAAGAAAAAAAAAATCACAAGATCCTGAACTTCAATTAACTGTTCAGGTCAAAAGGTATGAGACAAATCCCTACTGACCTGAAATCAGGAGAATTGCATAAGATATAAGCCAGGCTAGAATTTGCCTCCCATGTTCAATATTCATTTCTCCCCGCCTCTGACATGAACACATAAACGTATGGAGAAAAAAAGAAAGGGATAAGGACTGGAAAGAGAGCATGTAAATCTTATCATTCCTCGTATGTGCTCAGTACAAAAGTATAATTTAATAATGCTTATTTCTTGACATAGTCATTAGATTTTTTCCTTTATTAAAATGAAATAACAGTGATAAGCAATAATTCAAGGGGTTTGATTTGATGACACAGGCTATACAATTTTGGCTATATGGATTCTTGTGCTATTCATAAGCCTGTTTAGCTGTGCTCTCGTGTTGTAGAAGGATTGAATTATAGCTTTGCAGTAGATTAGATTTCTTTGTATTATTCTATTTATATATATATGGTTGCTCTATTATACGTTTTCTTCATACTATCTTGTAAACTGATTGGGATATGTCTCCTTTTCTACTGTGTGCCTAAGTGCCCACCACAGTATGGATTTAAAAGCAAAATTAAATACCATATATCCCAGGCTTAGGAGATAATTAGTGCTCTGTTGCTGCATTGTAATTCTGCCTACAGTTCTACCTACTTCAGCTTATACAGAAAATGCAATTAGAAACATAGGTTGTTGGGAAATAGGAATTATTTTCTATGATTAATAGTGATAAAAGTTTGCCCATTTCTGACCCTGTTTGCCAGGTTTCAGCTTGGCCGAGGAGAGCTTTTGATGACACTCTTATGTTTTTAATACAAAAGTATGTTCTCAGCTCAGTTGACATCTTTGTTTGCTTTGGGGCTCTGTGCCTTTGTGTCCTAAAACATAAGATGTATAATCCTTGCATTTGCTCTGTGACTTGAAACAACTAACATGCTATTATTTCCTAAGACAGACCTAATAGGAGGGAAAATACTGAGTATTTTACCCAGCAATAAAATGTTCTTTAAGTGATAATGCATCCTAGCATAAAGCAGATTCTAATATGGGTCTTCTCTTACACTGTATTTGTTAAATTTGGTATACATGAAAGTAGGACTCAAGAAATGGACTAATTCCAAGTATAGTGTGGGCAAGTGCTGTGCAAGCTTGCCCTCCCAGCTTATCCCAGTCCCCCTTCATCTCAGTTTAGTGTTTTAGCAAACTATTTCTCCCAGCAGCAGAAATGTGGTGTTTTTATTGTGTGGACAAACATTTGCTGAGTACTGAGATGAAACCTCCACAATTTTTTTCGCTGCACAGGGACTGAACTGGGGTTTTTCAGGTGAGAAGCTAGTGCTCTGATACAGCTGAACAGAGGGTGAAGAAGTAAAGCATCAGACCTTGTTGCCACTTTTACTCTCATCTGCACCTAGGAAATACACATTTTGGTCCATTTCTGAAGAATCTGGCAAAATATATTTGTTAATAGTGATAGAGCTTAAACAAAGGCTTAACAGGGATATAGCTGGTATTCTTAACCTATCCCGGGGACTCAGTTAAATGGGAATGACCGTTTTCAATCATCTAACTGGAAATTAAATATGAGTCCCATGATCTATGAATTTACATGCCCCACTTGTATTCCTCCAAATAGCCTTTCAAACTAATTTTGCACATTTTGTCTATATTTATAATAAAAATGTAAATGAAAGAATCAAAACCCAGTAGCTTTACTTCATAGTACTTCACTTGAAGCGTACAGGCAGAGAGTAAACACTGGAGAAAAAAAAGTATTAGTAGCTCTAGGAAGCATAGAGTGTTTAATATCCAGATTAAATACTGGTGGAGCTTGAGCTCCTTTTCTGTCAGTCTATCACCTGCTGTTGTAAAAGACTCCTGTCACATGTCTCCTGACCAATTATGTCTGCAGTAGCTTGGGAAGAATCCTCTATCCGGCTGCTCACGGTGCTGTGGGCTATGAACAGGAGACTGCTCTGAATTATTCTCAGGATAAACCCTTTATGGGTTTTAAAAACAATTAACTTATCTATTTTCTACTAGTCCGAAAGCTTTATGGGTAGCACAAATGTAAATTTATTTTAACCTCAAATCCAATGTATAATTTTTGTGGAACTGGAAGTAGGGAACCAGTGTGATTGGAAGATACATTTCAATTAATTCTTCCTCCGATGCTTTATCTCCTCGGCATCAGAACCTTTTATAGTGTTAAAATTAACAATTATGCAGCTGATGGCTGGCTGAAACCACAGGGGATCTGGAAAGGGCCTCAGATAACACAACATGTATAAATCATTCAGGAGAACAATTCATGAAAGAAAAGTTATCTGTGTTTTGGATGACATTGGAAGAACTAAATAGGAGTCAATTTGAGGAAGGGACATTTTGCTCCATTGTCCGGCCTGCCTTTTTTTTCGTTTTTTTTTATTGTGTTGTAATATACATTTTCAAAATTAATTAACCATTAACAGCAAGATAAATGTTTTTTTCTTGTGTAAGGGAAAGGCTGGCCTCGGTGGTGAAAGATTATTTCACATCAGCAGCACTCTTCAAGAAAGCTGTTGCCAGATAAGGTGGTGACTGTACTTTGAAGAGGAACAATGAGAAGTGACAGACAAGACCGTGTTTACCAAACTGAATAGGGACTCGCAGGTTTCCACTCACTGCTCGGTTACCTAAGCCCAGGGAATCAAGGCTGGAGTGCTGTTTCACCAGCCCGGATCAGTAACAAAGTAGTAACTACTTCAGAATAACATGCCATGAAATCTTACTCCAGGTGGTAATGAATAACATTTTCTTAATTTAATTTTTATGAAATGTTTAAAAAATTGTTTTGCTGGAACAGCTCTTATGTTTATGCATTTGGCAGCTGTGGAGGAGTTTTGTCCTGTGCTTTTTTTACAATGTTCAGACTTTTGATTACAGGTTGGGGTGTGAACACAGCATGACTCGAATGTGAAATCCTTCTGCTTCAACCAGGCCAGAAATGTAGAAATAGGAAGAAGATGTTCTTGTTCTACAACTTAGAGATCTAAATTTGGCAGCTGTGCTGTACACAGAATGGCCTGGGACTCATGTGTGTGCAGTGCTACAAACCACAGCCCTGAAAGTAACTAACTCCTGAAGCATCGTACCAGCCCACCTCATTCAGAAAAGGCCACTGGAAATAGGAATCTTCTTTCATTTTTGTCTCTAATGCTGCAGAATTGGCAGAGTTGGTACCTTGTGTATTGTGTAGGACAAGATGCTCTCACCAAATTGCTTGCGACCTTCGATAAAGTGCTCAATTTTTCATTACTTTTATGCTGTGTTCATGATGCTACAGTTCTGAGCCCAAATATTTGTAGACCTGAGGTCTAGAACAATCCCACTGTCTGTTTACAGTATCTGCAGTTTCTTTTTCAATGTGAACAGATGTGCAGATCAGCACTGCCAGGTGCTGATCCTAACAAGTTCAGCAGGAAAGAGGTACAAGAACAGAACAGGCATGTTTTGTGTGTGTATATATATATATACACAATAGGATTCTTTCTTCATTCTGTCACAGATTTATATCAAGTGCATCTATGTTAGAGAACAACCTTAAGCAAAATTTGTGACACACAAATGACAAATAATCAGAGTATATTTATACATGTACATGTATGTATGAAATGTAAACACTATATAAAAGGGCTACTAGATACAATATTTATTTTAACATACATATATGAAACTGGGAGTGTAATTTTTTAGTGTGTGTGGAATCAGCTGTTATTTATCTATTAATATTTTTTACAATGCATATGATCTTTATTTTTCTCATCTGTAGTTATTTTTGCATTCAAGCTCTTTGCATCTCCAGGTTCTAGCTACAGTATTAATTGGATGAGGGTACATAAGAGATTTCTAATTTTTATTACATGGAAGTTTGTATCCATGAATGTATTTTACAACAACTTACAAGCATCTTTTTTTCCATTCAAATCCAAATCCATCAATACAAATGCTATTGAACACAGATGCAGAAAACATTTGGCTCAAATCACAGGTTTTTGTTAACTGTCAAAAAAACTTTCCTAATATGTGGGGGAAGAAACCTTTGCGCTAATTTTGACATATGTGTAGTGGCTGCAGAGTACATTTTCTCTTAATGACAATCAGTATGTTAGATTTGTCTAGTACCATTACAGAAGTAATACAGATCTTTGTTATGTGTATTATGCAGATGATCTTTAAAGAGATCTTGAAAAATGTACCTTCTCGGTTATATTAAGTAATGATGCATTAATAGTGCCAAATAGGGCACACACACACACATATGTTTGTGCAACATTTGGCAAAGTCCCTTTGTCTCCTGATGGCCCACAAAAGCAGCAGGTTGAGATTCTTTTTTGTGTCTACCTGTGTCAGAAATAAAGGGCAGATCAGGGCTGAGCTCACCAGGCTTTACCCCAACAAAAATTTCTTCTGTGCTTGGGGAAGTTTTTTAGTACCTGTGATTTATTTTGCTCTGTTCAGGATATCTGGCTCTATTTTTTTTCCTTATATACATCACGAAACTGAGCTTCGAAGGGGCATTTCTTGGCTTTGATTTATGTAATTAAATTTCATAAGTGGTAAAATTAGTTTTGCCCTTTTTTTTGTTGGTTTGTGGTTTTTTTGGTTTTTGGGGTTTTTTTTTGCTCAGCAGTCCTGGAAAAGG
The DNA here is from genome assembly GCF_036250125.1 of Pseudopipra pipra. Taxonomy (NCBI): domain Eukaryota; kingdom Metazoa; phylum Chordata; class Aves; order Passeriformes; family Pipridae; genus Pseudopipra; species Pseudopipra pipra. The sequence goes on from NC_087550.1 coordinate 77,253,469, forward strand.
TAACATAGTCCTTGATCATGTACAGTTAAAGAAATGTGGTTTGACAGAAAAGGCCACTGGCAGTAGAATTCTTGTTGAGGCATTTAAACCAGTAAATCGCTTCCAACCTTGCCCTTTTCCTCTGCTAGAAATTAGTGCGTATGAGTAGGGATGGTTGAAGTTGAACATGTTGAAGCTGAACATGTTGAAGCTTCTCATCTTTGGCAGTTCCAAGACCAGTGTTTTAACATAAAGTTTAACTGGTGGATATTCATCACTGTAGGTCAAGCTGAAGTTGAGACAGTTGCTTTCAGTGTCTTCTTGGTAGATGGAAACCATAACCCAAAGTATGGGCAAACTGCTGGCACCATTGCTAAATACCAGACAAACTGTCCATCAGAGCCCTAAGGTTTCTTGAAGTGCAGTCCTTGCTGTCCTCTCTTCAGCAACAAACACTGCTTAGATCTTTCTGTCTAGTTTTGTCACTATAAACTGTGATGATAAAGAGTATTCATCTAGTTTTGTAAGGAATTGTTAAGAAACACAGGCAAAAATCCATCGCTCGTAAGGCTCATAACCACAAAGCCACAGGGTGATGCTGTATTCGGGGTTTCTCTGCACAGATCTTGTCATGTTCTTGGTGCTGGCGGTTTTCTACACAAGAGAAGGAAAGCGTGAAATTAGCCCACAGTTTTTGCATACTAGCAGAATAAACCATATCTGTAGCAAGTATCTTTAGAAACCAGAATGCATATCCAGAGCACTCAGAGCAAGAACTGTTAGTTTACTTGCTAGTATTCCCACCCACTCCCATGACACTTGTATTCCTACTGGAAAGTGGCCCAGCTTCAAAAGGAAGGATTGTGCTTAAATAATGTGAAGCACATTACTCTAAATAGCATTGGAGTCAAACACAGTATGTGCTACTGGGTAATTTAACTTTTGATATGTGTCTTCTTTTTGAACACACTTCACATAGAGATAGTGAGATTTAATTTAACCAACTAATATGATTTCTTCCGTCATTTTCAAACATCTTCCCCAAATCAGGAGACTTTCAAAGACGCTTCTTTAGAACAGGTTAGATTCTCATGAGTTGGCGTTCTCCAACTAAAGCAAGAAAAGTCCTGACCATTTCTGATGAGAAAATTTCCTTTTTTAACACATGTGCGAGGCTCTGTCTTCATGATATTGCAATGACATAGTGGTAGGAACACTCTGCCTCTGCATTGTCACAAAGAATGTGCCCCACTGCAGTTGGATCACTAAGCCAGTGAAGGAAACAGGTGTGTTGATTGGTGTGTATCAGTTGCACGGTGTTAAAGCTGTAAAATCCCATAAGAAGAAAAAGCATTTGCATGATGTCTTCTTAGAGAAAGTAATGCTATAAATCATGCCATAAAGAGAAGAAAAACCTTCTAATTGCATGCTTTATCTTCAAAAGTGATGAATTTCAGAACAATCTGCATATCAGGTACCTTGTCAGTATTTTAGTGCTAAAAGGCTTCTGTTGACATATATCCAGCTTCTGTTACCTGCTTTTGACACACCACGTAGTTATTTTCTTTTTAATCTCTGAAGAACAGAAATATTGTGAGCTCTTTGCTGGTGCCAGTATGGATAGAAGCCATCCCTAAAGAGAGGTATACTGCAATTGGCAAGATATAAATCACATACTGTATAAATATAGAGGTGTTTGTGTGTCAGGATGTTGGCAAGTGGTTTGTGGGAAAAACTACTCTGTTGGATGCTGAAAGCATCTTTCAGATCTGCCATTTACAACTCCTCTTTTCTTGCTGCTTTTGTGCACGTCTTCAAATTGTCATTAGGGGTATATATGATTGCCTGTCCAGATGTTGCACAGAAGTACCTTGAGAGAGAGAGAAAGGGGAGTTCTTGCCATGTTTCTATTGAGAATGATGTTGTTAGACATTTGTTTCAGGGTTTGTTTTGGTTTTGTGTTTGTTTTTTTTTTGCAGTCACACTCTTGGTTCACTAATGTCAGCATTGTTTATTTGTACAGGAGCTTTGTTCTCTACCAACACTGCGGCTTGCAACTGCCTTGCTGTCTCTTTGAAGCACAGTAGTTATCCCTTTCCAAACATCAGCTTCAAACTGCTGTTTCTTGGCCTTCTGTTTGACATGAGGATTATTCCTGCTGTGCAATCCACAGTGGTCCTATGGAAAACTCCAGAAAGCTTCACCTTCTTCAAGAATCCTTCATCCTTCCTACTTGAGAGTGCAGTTGACAGAGGCAGCCAACAGGAACAGCACTTTGGACACTCCCTTGTACAGAACAGTGCAGGAAACAGGGCCAGAAATGATTCTTGGCAGTAGTGGTACCCCAGGGCATGGTCCTCAGCACCTGCTGGAACAGTCACCCCAGTATATCAGGGGCCTCAACCCAGGCTGAGCTCCCAAAGGAGGACACAGCTGCCTGAGTCTGAGCAGCAGGAGGTGAACTCCCTCCCTGCCCTTGTTGATGTAGGCAGAGGTGGAGGGTCTGTGTCGTCAAGTGAAAGAGCTGCAGTAGATCAGCAATTTGAGCAGAATCTGAGATAATGAAAGCAATTATTCCCAGATAATTTCTGGGAAATTACTGTGACAGGGTGCCTGTTTCAAGTGTTTGTGCAGCATGGGGAGCAAACAGAATTTGAGGTCTGTGTGCAGTTGCAGGACTATGACCTCTTTGGGGTCATAGTCGGATATCTCACACAACTGCAATGAATGGATATGTGCTCTTTGGGAGGACAAGAAAAAAGTCAAAGAGAGGAAGTTTCCTGTTATTTCAGAGAGCAGTAGGAGTGCACAGAGCATTGCCTGGGGATGGATGGTGAGCCATCCTAATGGGTAGCTTATCAGTCATGACTAGGTAGCAATCAAGATGAGTTTCATTGTGATGGGTGTCTGCTACAGACCACCTGAAGAGGAAGGAGAAATAGATGAGATGCCTTTTTCAGATAATTGGAAGAAGACTCACTTTTCACAGAATGACCAGATGCCTCATGGTGTTCAACAAAGAGGAGATGCAAAGTCCTGCATCTGGGAAGAAACAGCCTCATGCTCCAGGGACAAGCTGGAAAACAGCTTTGCAGAAAAAGACCTGGGAGTCCTGGTGGTCACCTGGCTGAGATGGAGTTCATTTCTTTATAGCAGCCCTCACAGTGCTGTGCTTTGCATTGGTAGCTACAAAGGTTTTGATAACACACCGGTGTTTTGGCTACTGCTGAGCAGTGCTGGTAAGCATCAGCACTGTTTCTCAACATTCCTCCCCACCTCCCAGAGGAAGGCAAAATTCTGGGAGGAGACACAAACAGGCCAGCTGACCCAAAAAAACCAGAGAGATATTCCATACCATATGAGGTCAGCTCAGATATAAAGGAGGAGGAAGGGGGGCATTCATTGTTTACAGTGCTGCTGGCCAAGAAACCACTACACATGCTGAAGCCCTGCCTCCCGGGACGTGGCCGAACATTGCTGCTGATGGGAAGTAGAGAATAAACCTTGTCATTTTCCTCTTTGCTTGTGTCCATGAAAACTTTTGCTTTTGCTTTATTAAACCGTCTTATCTCAACCTATGGGTCATTGTCCATCTTATTCTCTTTCCACTGTCCAGCTGCGAAGGGGAGTGATAGAGCAGCTTGGTGGGCACCTGGCCTCCAGTCAAGGTCAATGCACTACAGCCATGTATCCTTGAGGCAAAGAAGGCTAGCAGCATCTTAAGCATCATCCTAGCAGGAAAACATCACTAACAGGTTGAGTGAGGTGATCCTTCCTATACTCAGCATGGGAGAGACACATCTGGAGTCCTGTTTCTAGTTCTGGGCTCCCCAGTGCAAGAGAGACGTGGACATACTGAAGAGAGTCCAGCAAAGGCCATGAGAACAATTAAGAGCCTGGGGCATCCATCCTATGAGCAAAGGTTGAAAAAGCTGGGACTGTTCAGCCTGGAGAAGAGAAGCCTCAGGGAAAATCTTATGAATGTACAGAAATACCTGAAGGTGGGTGGAGTGAGGCTCTTCTCAGAGGTGTCCAGTGAGAGAACAAGAGTCAATGGGCGCATTCTGAAATACAGGCAATGTACAGGCTTTTGCACTGTGAAGGTGGTCAGACATTGGAACAAGTTTCTCAGAGAGGTTTAATCTCCAACTTTGGACATACTCAAAACTTGACTGAATAGTGTCCTGAGCAACCTGCTGTAAGTGACCCTGCATAATCGGGAGAGTTGGATTAGACAATCTCCAAAGGTGTCTTCCCACCTCGGCTGTGCTGTGATTCTCTTATAAATCTTCTTGCACTCCTTTTTCCTTTGCATTGGAAAAAAAGGCTGATAAGATAGAAAGGTAGAAAGATGAAACGGTGCATTGATCAAGTTTGTGCTTTTTCATATATACATATATATGTAGATATATATGTATATATATATACATATATATATATAGTACATATATAGTGTAGATTTTATGCACATCATAATCAACAGCAAATCAACAGGAATCAACAGGAAATTTGAAATAAATGGAGGAGATACCCAGGGGAAGCTATCTCTCTCATATGTCTCAAACAAGGGATGCCAGTAGCTTTGATTTAGTAGTTAAATATCCAGACAACATAGACTGTGCCAGTAAATCAATAGTAGTTCTCCATTTGTGACATAATTCCCCCTTTTTTTTTTTTTAAAGGCAGTATTTTATGACTTGATCTTCATTACATGTAAGGTCAATGGACACGTTTCCCAGAACTCTGGTCACAGGTAGCTGGGAGTCCCCAGCTGGGGAGTTGAAGACTTCCAGCCTAAATCTATGAGCTTTGGGAAGGAAAAGACTATAAGCACAGCAGGCTGGAGTTCAGCCACCAATTACTGTTGGGATCTGATATCTTACAAATCCATAGACAGATCCATAAGCCTAGACATCTTGTGGAACAGGTCAAGGACTGAGGAGGATCACAGAATTTATGTGTGTGAGAATCTTGATGCAAGAGACCGCCTGGCCATATATACTTAGAATAATCATGCTAAAGAGTGAAATACTTTCTCATCATATGTTACCTCAGATCAAATTTATGAGAGGATTGATTTGTTCCGAAGCTACAACATATACAATAATTTACAATGGTAAAGTATTGAATAAACATTACACTATCACCTCTTTTCTTATTTGTCCTGAACAGTACCAGAATCACTTATAATTCCTGAGAATGAATTCTTACTATTAGTTATCTGACCTGGATATGAATCAATAACCTAGAGCTGCAAAACCATGCATATAATTACACCACTTCCCCTCTTAAACTTGTTTTATTATGATAACTGTAACCAACTGTTTTATGAAAAACTGCTTCTATACTGCATCTATAATCTATTCTAAAATCAGAATTAACAAACAGGACATGTACCATTTCCAGAGAATAATTACTAATTAAATGTATTCCTTTTAATATTTCATCCATTGTCCCCCAAAAGACAGAAATTTCAATCCTCTCATATACTTTTTCTACATTATTTGGAGTTTATGACCTATTCCTAAGGAATAAAAGTACAATATTATCTTGCAGAACTGAGTTGTCATGACAAAATTAATATCAGTCTAAATTACCTATGCAACAACATGATAGAAACAGAAAAATAGGATATAGTAGGAAACCAGTTCCATTTCCATTAAAAATAAAAGCTCTATTAATAAGCTGCTGGCGTGATGTAACCATTTTAGGGTTAATGGTGGTTTTCTATCACGAAGGATTTTGCAAGTGTTAAAGTTATCAGTGTCCCCATGTATGCCTTAGCTCAGCAAAGCAGTTAAGCATGTGCTTAAGTCTCATTCTGTAATCTCTTTCTCTAACCATAAATCCTGCTTCATTGACTTCTGCACTTTTTATAGCTTGCTGAGGGAAATTCATGCTACCTGTTTGGCAACATAACAGTAGCATGACAGACCAGTGCATGCCTGCACCATGTTTAGGATTTTATTAGAGAATACCTCTGGAAATGGGAGGAAAATGTAGTAACAGAGATAATCACTTCATTCTTTTCATTTTGATTAATGTAAAAAAATTTGACATGCAAATGGTGTGTTGTTAATTACAGAGTCTATTGAGGTATTGATACTGATTCTTCAGTTACTTTCATTATTATTTAGCCTTTATTTATCAACCCTGCAGGATGCAGAAAGCTACACAGGAGCCCTAAATCCTTGCAGTCTGAAAGGCAGATGGATGTCCTACCAAACTGAAAGTTAGGGGATAAACAGAGTGAACAAGAAAAAAACAAGTTGATTTGGTGAGCACAGTTTTTTGGTTTTTTCCTCTCTTTTCGGTGTTAACCATCCCAGTGGCTGTACATTTTTGTGTGTTTTCACCTTTTGTACATTGATGTCAGTCATTTTTGCATGTCAACCGTGTGCAAGTAGATATTGCAAGTCTTACAGAAAGGGGACTTATTCTTATCAACTTTACACATCAAAATGATTGACAGCACTACAGATGTACTGGTGCTGTAAATAGGAGATGCAGGTCCTGACTCCAAGCCCTTTACAAGTTTTCACATCATATAGGCCTAGGTGATTTAGAAATGTTCAAAACTTTGCTGGGCAATGCTCTGCACAACTCAATCTACCTGTGAAGTTAGCCAGGCTTTGAGCAGGATTAGATGGACCAGATGACTTTATAATTTTTTCATGATGCTTTAATATTAAGAAAAAAAAAAGGAATTGAGGGTGAATAAGATTCTCCAATAAGACATCATTGGTTGTTTCATTTTATTCAGCATAATAATGTTAATTATTAAGTCAATATGTGTACACCAACATGTTAAAGAAATGTAATGAAGAGAGAAAAAAGTCTTCATGGAAGTATTAATGCTATCTTTTGAGGTGGCTAATGAGAAAATCCTGTTAGACAAGAACAGCTGAGTTATGGAATATAATTTTTATAAGAAATGCTGACATCTGAGAATTTGTTATTGTTTCAGTTCTGAGTGGAATTAAATGTTTCTGATATGCCACACAAATACTAGTTTTGAAAAAAGGCTGAATTTAAGCAATATTTAATTTCATAATTCTCCCATTCTCTTTCAGATTTCATTCTCTGTTTTCACCCATAGAATATATGGATAGTATATATTTATACAGGGCAGGGATGATTCTTGTGAGAGGATGTGCAGTGCCCCTTTTCCTTTTCCTTGAGACCTAGGGGTTGGAGCATTGCCATAATACAGAAGAGCTGGATTGCACATCTGCTATACTCAGACTTGCTTTGGAGTGAGCCCTTTCAGTATCAGAACACAATGTCCAGGGCAGCAGTACACTCAGGGACATGGTGTGCAGACTAGTTTGAGACTAACTTTTGGAGTTTCACTAAGGATGCAGGTTGACTGTCACTGAATGAGAGATTTTTAAGAAATTAGCCTTAGCAAAGAAGCAAATGGAGAAGAAAGCCAATGGTAAAGCCCAAACTGGTATTATTCAAGAGACAAAAAGAGCCATTAAAATTTTGAATAACAGTTTAAAAAATTAATGGAATACTGCAGTAAAGAAGCAAGAGATGCAGCTGTGGAAAAACTCTAGCTTTGGTAATTAACAATATCTGAGCATTCAAAACTAATCTAGAAGCAGAATGAGAGGAGAGAATATAACCAGAATTAGTTCTATGTAAATGGATATATGTGTGAAGAAAATGAAAGGAAGACCCCCCAAGAGTCCATGAGAATTTTTTTGTTGAGAGAAAACTGCAACAGTAAGACTTGAAAGAGCTACCTGTCTCTACAAAAGAAATTAAACAGAGAAAAGATGGTGCTGTCTCTACTGAAAAACCATTTGTGTGCTCTGCAGAAAATTCTTCAAAGGGGCAAAGAACTTATATTCAGGCAGAAGATCCAGACAATGTTACAGAGAGAGAAAACAGTTATCTTACTTACGTTTGCCATAGGAGAAGTATGTACTTTTTCTAAGCAATGGCTGAGCCAAAGAACCTGGCAGAGACCTCCTCCACTCAATGCCTGAGTTTTAGCTTGGTCAACATTACACAATATGAAACACTGAAGAACATAACAACCAGCTTCAACTAGCTCCTACTCCACCTTCCTGGAGATAAAATTCCCTCACTTTCCCAATTAAGCATAAAGCCATCAGAAGTTAGCAATAAACATCAGAATCCAAAATACTTATGACAAGTCTCTTCAACATCCTTGTATGCAGTCTTCCCTGTGTTACTGAACGGTAGAAAGGTTATCTGTCCCAAAATGTTTAGGAATCAGAGGTATCAAGATGATGCAGCTGTTTCCAGTTTTGGACTTGTCTGGGAAAAATTCGCAATTCAGCACTCCACAATGTCTCTGAATTCCACTGACATTAGGATACCTGATCTGACCTCAGGGCTCATAATGTGTTTGAGCATAAATAATTCCACTGTCATTCTCACGAAGAGTCCCAGGACCATCAACCTGACTGACTTTATTTTGTTTCATTTTTCCCCTTCTGTATCTGCAGTCAGATGTGTACTCTGACGCTGCTTGCTAAACATGCCCATGCTTTACTTTAATTTTTCTACTAACTTCAGGTATTCCCCGAAGACAGGCACGTCTTTTCTTGTGCTGTCCCGGTGCCTAACAGTCCAAAATGCAGAACAGAGTATGATCCCATCATTTTATTTCTTTCATGAGATGTGCTGTTTTCAGATGTTTGTTAGGTTTGAGACAGGTGGCACCAGCAGTTGCATATCTAAACCTGAACTTCACTGCAAATTATTTGCACTTATGGAAACTAAGTTTTGACAGTTCTTAGAGGTCATTCTTACATTGATAATAAGGGCTGTGTCTGTGTGGCTGGTCTTAATAAATTCATGTAATTAATGAAGATTAATTAATTAGCTTTCAACTAAAACAGAAATATTCGGGGGGTTTCTGTGTAAAAAATTAGGTTTTTAAGCATAGACTTTCCTTTCCTGCCTTTTTGTCAGATGTCATAAAGATTATGGCTGAACAATTAAATATCTCCTCATTGATATTTAATTTGCAAGTGATACACTTGTGCCTGCAAAAATAATCTCTGTCACAATGCATGGAAATGAGAAAATTGACAGGTCTTTTTGGCAATGGCAAAAAGTGGTTTATGGTAATTTAGGCTAACCTTGACCTTTCATATATAAAAACATGAAACTTTTTGACACTTACACTCTAAGACTAATTCTCCTCTTACTTTTCTTGAGTAAATTAACACTCCACTTGTTAGCAAATGGAATGCATAAACCCCAATCTTGGCTATGATGGTGGAGGAGATCTGTGTCCAGACCTACCTGAAAGCATCTGGACACCACTTAATCTGAGCTCACCCTCAGAAGTCTTTACTCCAGAACACAGATTCATTTAATTTTTTCAGTTTCTCTTTACCCTGACTTGTATTCTATGTCCCTTGCCTGTCTTTGCATGCTACTGCTCCTTGGGTGCTAGTCATGCACCAACATCACATAGTTGTTCCCTTCACAGTCCAGTCCTTGTGTCCCTCTCTCTCCAGTCAGAGGTGATGAGATAGCCTGTGCCATACTCTGACCAGCTGCAGTAGGCAATTTCCCTTCCACAGAGTCTATGTTTTGCTGAAATTTAGTGCAGAAAAGCTGAATTTCCCTAAAGCTTCTCAGAGTATCAAAGCTGTGTTCTTTCTTTTTTATTTTTTATTTTTTTTACATCGGAATCCAATGGATAAATCTCAGAGGTTTATCTACTATGAAAAAGTTGTATTTTTTAGTAAAAATGCACCCAGCGCTTCACAGAGGAAAACAGTGTTTCCCAAGGGGATATTGAACGTGCTCAGACGAGTGCTCTGTTTTCCTAAGGACACCTGCCAGAACCTTGCTGATATATCAAGCGTTGAAAAATGTCTGGCATCGGCCACCTCTCACAGAGTTTCTCCCTTTGTTGAGAGTAGGAAACAGCCATGTTATGCATATTTCTTTAATTCTCTTGGCTCCCTACACCACAAAGTTTCTCATATATTTTCTTCTATAAGCGCTGATTCCCAAAGAGGACAGAATATCCAGCTCTTCTTTTGATCTGGGTTTTAAGGGAAAGGGAACTTTAGACCAGGAACTGAACAAAGATAGAGGAAGGGTCTTTTTTACCTTGGCCTCTGATGGGAACTTCTTTGTCTGCTGGAAAATGCTTTTCATGAAATGTTTGTTTTCTTGGTCCCTTATCCCACTAATCATGTCATGTTGGTGCCTTCATGATCAGAAGGACATCCTGTGTTTTTTTCAGTTTAGGATTGGATATACTTCCTTGAATGTTTTTCTGATTTTTACTTCTTCCATTCTGTCCTGTATGCACAGTTTATTTCACATTTTACCTTAATGAGTTGTTGTTCACCCACATAAATTCCCATTTACCTTCTGACAACCACGGGGCAAAAACTTCCTAAAGCACAACTGTTTTGCATGCAAATATCCATCTCTCTTCAGAGTCTATCTTCAGAGTCTTTATTCAGTCTCTCATGTTTCTCTTTGCATTGCATAGGAGACAAATCCACCAGTAAGGGTAAAGCTCTTTTTTTTTTTTTATTTGGTAAGGAATTAATAAACAGAGCTTCACATTTCTCTGTGCAAATTTTTCACTTGTACAATTTTTGCTTTTTGACTATTTATGCCTCAACAAGATCCTCTGGCCAATTGCTTCCTGTAATAGTCAGACTACCTTCTGCCAAACGAAACATTATGCACAGCTATCAGGCATTATTATCAACACCTATCCTGCAGTACAACTTTTGTTTGTGATGAGTAATTTAGCACTCAACAGTCTGAAACCTAAATTCACCTAATATTGTGAAGTACTCCAAGGAGACAAATTGCATGTATCTTGAACTTTTGATAATCATCTGGTAGTTTGGGGATACTATTACACTGTGGGTTTTCAGAAAAGAAAACAAAACAACAAAAAGTTCTTTCCCTCATGCAGACTTGCTTTCCCCCTGCCAGAGATGAGCATCAGCAGCTTGTGGTGCCCTCCTGGCACTAGGAACATAAGCTGGTGTACTGGTGCTCCCTCTCCAGCAGGCTTTAGCCTGCTTTGGAGATCACTGATCCAAAATGAAACCTTCTGCATTTGTTCTACTTTCAGCTGGTGAGCCAGTCCATTCTTTAATCTGCTTTGCATCTGATTCCTGGCATTTGACCAGTATTGTGAGTTTTTGTGAGCTTATAAAATGTTACCACTTTGTTAACCAAGATTCTCTCTCTCTTATCACAGGGACCTACTGTCTTTGACAGTGATTTTTGGCTTTCATCATCTTTCTCTCTCACTGCTTTAACTAAACTGCTTGCCTAGACTCAGCAGTGCAAGAGTCAAATATTGACCTGCTTCTCTGGTTAAAGAAATACAGTACCCATTGTTCTAAGGAACCCCAATGGTTAGTTGAGAAAAAGAAATTTAGTTGTCAAATATGGTATTTCCTTGGTGAATTCTAAACTCCTCAACACTGAGTGAAAAATATATGAGAGGTGAGTACAGCTCTGGCTGGCTTCAGCTACCACTTAACTTCCTACTGAAAAATGCCTTGAGATGGCTGCTACTTTTTGTTTTGTGGATCTTAGGCTTGATATTAGAGCAATTACTATCTGAGTCATAGGTGGGCTCAGAGGTGGACATCGAATTTTCCGAATTGCGGGACTTATAAACTCTTCCTCCCTAGGGATTCACTACTGTAAACTGAGAACAGTAGGAATAGTCTGTATGGCCAGATTGTCGTCTCTGTTCCCAGGCTCTACTGTTGGCAGTCTTTGTGTGTTCAATTGTCTATGCTCCCCCTCCTCAGAACAAATATAATTCTTCCCTTTAGCATCTCTCATGTCTCCCCTTGGCTAACAGTGACCTCTCTTCCTCGTATAATTCTTCTCTCTGGCTTGTCAATAGCTTGTTATTCCTAGTAGAGACTTCAGCAGCCAACTTCTACTTCAGGCATTTTCTCTTTGCCGATTTGTAAGTCTCAAGATAATTCAATGCCATATTCACTCCTCCATTTCACTCTTGCCTCCTTTGCTCTCCTCAGTGTGATTTCCGAGACTGGGTATTGGTTTTATTTATTTTTTTTTTTAAAAAAGAGGTTTTATGTAGCAGACATCTTATCTTGAAATTTACTGCTTTCTAACTTACATGTGTTGGGGCAACCTAGACAGATAAGAGCTATCTTTGCCTTCTGATGTGCACAGCTTGCTCTTTGGGGTCATAGTCTGGCACAGACTCAGCTTAGATGCATGCAGGACTGTTCCAACAAGGACAGCTGATCTCTTGGGACAGAAACCAGAGGGATGGCAGTGGAAGGGTATTGGTATGTGTGCAGGCTCACATTACGTAGAGCCAGGGTGCATCCAGGAGAAACAACCAAGCCTGGGAAGTGGGGAGTCCTTCCAGGTAAAGTAGAAAAGCCTTAGCCAACTAGAGCCCTGTGGTACCTGGGAATGGCATTAATAAGGAAAATCCAAACTGCTCTGCTGAGTGGCAATACAGGAAAGAGTGGGCCTAAGAAGTCCTATGACACACTGTAGGTAGGCTGCTGGAAGACCGAGGAAGCAGAATGCTCAGAACAAGAAAGCAAACACCTCAGGAAAAGGAGCTGCTTCTTTTGCTTTGCCAAATATAAGCCAAGCAAAAGAAAAATAGTTGATAGTGTCCTAAAAAGTGTGGTCTTAGCAGACTAGGAACTCAACAGCCCCTTCCAATGCATTGCTATGCCATGAGGGACACAACCTGCCTGTACAAACATTCAAGTAATGAATGGGAGTAGAAGGGTAGTAGTACTTTTGCAGACATTGTTCTGCTAAGACAACAGCTAGGATATGGGGTTTGATTTTGGTATTTTTTCAAAAACTGTTGAAAAGATGGAGAGAGTTCTGAAAAAATGCAGTAAGTGAATTTAACGGAGACTGAAGCTGGTTGGAATCTGAAGCTAAGTCAATCCAGGACAGAAGTTAGATACTTTTTTTTCAAGCAGTGAGAGGGATTAACCATTCAAACTAACTACCATGCAACAGATTTTTTTGTCTCCTGCTATTGTAAGATCAAGACTAGATATTCTCTAGAAGTTACGCATTAGTCAAACACAAATTATCCTTTCATCAAACAGAAGTTATTGGGCTCCATACAGAATTAACTGGGTGATGAAGTGATAGGTCTAACATACTGCAGATCAAATTTTATGATCTAATAGTTCATTTTGGCAGTGGAATCTAAATGTGTATGTGTGGATGTGTACCTGTGAGATTGTATTTCTTAGGATCATGGAGTGTATTGGTTTTCATTATAGCATTCTCCATGATCTCTTAAATTCCCATCTCTTATATCAGGTCATGTCTGTGTAAGTTCTTCCTGTGCTATCCTCCTAATTAGCTGCACAGGCACACTTCAAATTCAATATACACTCTATGCTGTAAATGCACTAATTTCTGTAAACACTGTATATGTTGTAGCACCCCATCAATTTTGACCAATCAGCCCTCAGAATATAGCTAGTTCCTTTAAGGAACCTCTTGATTCTGTTGAATAAAATGGGAAGGACACTGAAGCACTCAGAGGTTCTGATTTTGAACAAACTCCTCATTCAGTACTATTTGCTCACAAGAACCAGTGCTGAAGTTGAATGAGAGATTTTGCTTCTGTTTGTCCATGCAAATTCATCTCTACATATTAATTTCATATTTCAGCTGCTTATCTAGCCTGCCTCATCTCGCACTCTACGCAGCTCATCTGAAAGCAGTGATGACACAAATAATCTTTTAAAAATTCTTAGTACTTAGTTATATAAATACATTTAGATGTCTGGTGTATGAAGACCTCTCAAATAGTAACTCCTAGTTATGACTTAATGTCTTAAGATTTATGACTAAGGAGATTTTGCTTGGGAATGTCTACACACTTATTTACAAAATCAGGTAATGTATAACAGCTGCAGACATGTCTGACTTCAGTAAAAGCAAGATGAACAGTGAAGCTTCGTCCAAGCTGACCAAGCACAACTCATGCATCAAGACTTCTTTCTCCATCCAGGCCTGCATGTGAGAAAGTCCTGGAGATTATCTCATCCCTAATGAGCTCGACTGGAGCCTATTCACGGATAAGTTATTACAACTATGCCTGTAGAAGGAATAGGTGGAACCTGGGCTACTCTGTGCATACAGTATGTATACCAGGAATACAGTGACGGAAAATAGAGAAGATAGATATAAATATAGATGCCATATATTATTAAAACTATCGCATGACCCTACTGCAATACATTCACTGCAGAGTGGGCAGGTTCACTTGACAATGATGTTGTGACCAATAAATATTTTTAGGTCATGGAGTAGTAGAGGTATTTCTCAGGATAAGTTCATGACAGAGCGGGAAGATTAATCTACAAACTGATTGGTAGGTAAATGAACTTTTCCTTAGAGAATACTAAGGGAGATTATCTGCTTTGTAATTTGAGATGTGATTGGAACACATGTAGGCATATCTGAGTCATATTCTTGACTTCAGTAACTCCAGGTGAGGCCCAAAGTACCCAGTGTCTGCTGTCAGGAGATGAGTGGCTGATGCCTTTTTCTGCAGTACCTCAAATTTCTCATACACTGGGCTTGGAGATCTCTCCAAAGACAAAGTATTAAAAGAAATGGAACAGTTTATAAATTCCTTGATACTTTACTAGTAAGTCTGAGGCAGAGGGTTTGAAATTCTTTCTAAGCTCCCACTGATGGGTGGCCACTGATTTGAGAATACTGAGCAGGCCAGTATCAGAATTGGGAGCAGCTCCTCAATTTTATGATAGTTACATTTGCTTTTGGCCCCCTTGATTCCAGCAAGCCCAAGAAATGTAAATACTCATAACTGCAAGAAAGCAGAGTCTGGAAGCATATGAACATTCTTGACAGGGTCCTACAGTGGTTGAACTAATTACTCAGGAGAAATGTTTAAAAATGGATGGAGTAGAACGTATCCTGATGTTATAGTCCTTCCTGGCGGTCAGTTCCTCCATAGGGAAATATTTGAATCAAAAGGATTAAATAGAAGTCAGCTGGAGGGAAAAACACAATAAGAAAGTCAATAAAACCCTTTCAAACTGAGTACCAAATACATTTGTTTTGAGAACTAATTCCCTGGGAAAGAAATAGTGAAATTCAATAGACAGCTAACATGATAAAATAATACAACCAGAAAATGAATACTTTATATCAAATCAATACATTTATGACTGAAGTGCAAAGTCCTCCTAAATAAACACTTTCCAAAATAATTTGATGCAGTTAAATTATCTGTGGAATGTTTTCCTGTTCCAGGCCATTTACTATGGGCTGTTGCAAATCTCAGTTCCAAAGGATAGTGGGTGATATTCTTGATCTCTGATAATCAGAGAGCCTGAAGCATCTGAAAAGCAGCCACCAGAATGAAGGACTGCTTAATACCTTTAAATAAGGAAAAGATTGACTTTTTAAAATGATAGGTACCTCATTGCAAATCTTTACAGAACAAGAAAACAGACTGTTAGCAGAATTTTTGTTTGGATGTCAAGTAGAGAATAGCTTTGTATTATTGGCAAATTGTGTTACTCTACACAAACCTCTTCACTGAGCAATTAATGAGTGGAAGGTGGTAGAATTTAGTCCTATTACAGAATCATGAGAGGCTCTAGCTAAGGTCATCCTTCAGGCATTCCTGTGCATACATGTAATAGGAAAAAGCCCTCCAAAAGGAGGGTTTGCAGCTACTCTAGACGGGATGTCATCACTGTTTGCCAGCGTGCAGGGCCAGACCATGTGGCCCGTGATCAGCCTATGAAAGACACATCAGGGAAAGGAATTAGCCACCCACAAAAAGCAGATAGGTAGAAGGCTGCTGCCATAAGGATCTCATAAGAAGTTTTGTGCACAGATTTAAACCTAATCCATGAGGTTTTTGCACTGGAAATGTCTTTGGCATTCTCAGACCTGTCAATACTCGTGACAGCTCCACAAATGCTGGCACAGTCTGAAGCTGGGAAGAAGCGAGGCTTATTTTGTCATTTTACAGATAGGAAACTGGAGCACATACAAATCAGGGGTGCAATTCACAGACCTAAATATAACCATCTACTGCCATTGTAAACATCTGAAGATATCCAAAATGTCTGCATGGAGCTGGCAGATGCAGGCAGGACCTACAGGAGGTCCACAGTCTGACGGGCCAGAGGTGGAGGCTGAGCAGTACACCAAATAGGAACTGAAAATGGCTTTATATTTAGAAACCTGAACTGCTCTCTGAATCATTGTTCATGGGCTGAATATCTACTGCAGGGTAGGAATTTGGAAGCAGGTATTTTGTGAGGTGGTTCATTTGCTTTCATGTCTACACTTTCAAAATATGTATAATTCAAGTACTCTTTACCATATCATGTCATGGACATGTCTATTCCCTTCTGTCCAACACAGAGGAAGATTTCTGAGAAAATCAGAATCTGAGAGGTTCCTCAGACTTGGACCTTAATGTAATAGAGGAAATCCATTTATAGACAGCAATTACTGAAGCTCTACGTTATTTGTAAATATGTAGAATGAGTTCATTGCATAAACAACCAATACCACTTGATTTCAAATCTAGGGGGGAAAAATTGCAAATTTGGTCCTTCAAAAGCCAACTTATTTCCTCCCCATAATGTCTTTTATGTGAGAATTTCTTGAGCTTGGGAAATCCCATCAGGATCAGTTCAGCTTAAATATTTCCTTTCCAGCCCATTCAAACTGCTGTCTATTAAATGACTTTGTGGCTTCCTGACACTGTAGGCAGCTTAGCTGAAAATTTGATTAAGCAAAATAATTGCCTGTTGTACAGCAAGAATGTGAGGTTTTGTGGGAGAGCTGGGTTTTTGTCATTCATCTCTGTCAGGCCATTGCATTTTGATGCACATTTGAATTGATGTCATTGCTGACAAATCAGTCCCTGCCCATCCTTTGCTTTATTATGTTTTCCATTGATATTTCTGAGAAAATAAGAAAGATCTTAAAGTTTCTTAAGGACAAGATCTGCAGTCCCAGTATCAGCTCTGGGTGATCTCTAACTACATATCACTAGTAAGGATTTAGCCAATTGAGTTATTATAGCTTAACTAAAATAGCTCCAGCAAAGTTAGAGGGTAATATCAGCTTTCAAACAAGATAGGAGATATCTTGCAGAGATGTGGAGAGCAGCTCTCCTCATTGAGTCCTATCCTATCACACAGTGTAGTGTAATCAGAAGCTTTGACTTGGGAAAAACCCATGAATTCAGTCAGGTGTCAGAGCTGGACACAAAACAAGGATGGTGGCTATTGGTTAACTGCTCCATTAATGCTGTGTGGGACAGAAGCTCTTCAGTGCCATGTATCTCTGTAGTTCCAGCACTACATTGCATTCTCAGCAGCCAGTTTTGGACAGCTTTTCTCATCTCCCAAACCAGATTGCCGTTGAGTTCATGGGCATGAACTCGTGTAAGACAAAATAGTCAGTCAAGGAATGGTAGCCAGGAAGGAAATAAGAAGAAGGGAGAAGTAGGAAGGAAGTACCCTGTTGCACCAACACACAGAAATGAATAAAACGAGACCACTGTATCATGACACAACGTCAATGTACAAAACCAAACACATTTGGTTTTTAAGGTGTTTCAGGTCTTTGTGTTGTTAATGAACATCATTCTGTCTGTGGTGTAATGTTCGTGTGATCTTCTTGGGTGTAAAATCCTCATATCACCCATTACTCTTCAGTATATAATAGGTAAATATGTTTTGATACTGCAAGTTTGTTAGTTTTAGGGATCCGGTGGCTGACAAGGTATTCCTATTAACCAAAAGGAAGGTTTCAAAACTTGGTGGTATAAATAAGCTAGCTGGTCTTAATACTGTTATCAACAGGTTTTTCATCTTGACTAACATTTGAAATAGAGGTTTAGTGATATGTCTGATTTACAAATACAGATGACACTTTATGAGGAAAATTGGGAATAAGAAAAAATGTGATAGACAGTGTTCCAAACAAAGTCAGTAGTTGACCAGCAGTGTCTGCACTAGTGTCAAGCATCAATGGATAATAAGACACATACTTCTGAGTGATCTGTAGTCCTGAAGGATTAGGAATTTTCAAATCTCAATCTTGGATAAACATTGTATTAGAAATACTGAGATGCACTGATATAGATAAATAAGGCATTCAGAATACCTTGGAAGATCACAGGAAAAAGAAGCTGGAAAGGGTTTTGAGAGGACATCTACTCACTCTGCCCCCTCAAGGCAATATAAACTATACCTGTGATATTCCTGACAGACACTTGTCTAACCTGTTTTTGAAAAAAACACCAGTGATGGAGATCCTTCATCTTCCCTAGGCAATCTATTCCAAGGCTTAATGAGAAAGTTTTTCCTAACGACTATCCTAAATCCCCTTTGCAGAAATTTAAGCTCATCAATTCTTGTCCTATCTACCAGGGACACGAAGAAGAGATTATTCCCTGTCTGTGTGAATACACTTCAAAATTATGAAAATTTCTGGCTTCATTTCCCTGGGATAGGCTTTGCAATTTCAGGAGGTAAAAGAAGACTGGTAGGAAAAGAAGAAGTCAGGAAACAGGACAGAGCAAGTGTATAGGAGTAGGATTTCATACCTATAAACTGCTATATGCAGATATAAAAGTGATGTATAATGGACGTACATTTTATGAACTAAGGTGCTAGAAATCAGTGAGTAAGAGTGCAGTCTAAGACCACAAACAGCCATGGGGAAACTTCTGATTTTTGACAGGGATCATATCAGGACCACAAAGATAAAACTTGTTAGCGTGTCTTGGTTGTCTGCCTCAAAGGCTGATTCTGATGCCAGTTTCATTTTGCAAAGTGGCAATTGATTTCTGATTTTGTTTTGAGGTCTTGGCAGGAGGGCAAATTTGAAACAGAGAGAAATTATTTTTATCACATTGGGTAATAATAAGATACATCTCTGTTAGCAAAGTAATTTAGACCAGTAGGAGCAGTCTGATAGGGTAAAACAGTTGGTGCTGAGGACCCCACATCCACACTCTGTGCGTTTCAGAGAGGGTAAATCTGGATCAGCTGTGGCACAAGCCTTCAAACTGAATGCCTCTAAGCAGTGGAAACACTGTATGTGCACTTCTGGAGAACACCTCCTGGTGTATTTCCAACAGGAATACAGCTGATGCATGCCAATGTGTGATGTGAAACAAGTGAACCAACACCCAACAAGTGAAGACAACTAGGAAATGCACTTTGTAAGTGCAGTCTTGATTTGAAATAAAATGCTAATTTCTTTCTAGGTCAAGAAAGTGCCAAGTTTTGCTCTCCACCATTTCAACAGACAGTGTCATGGCCAACTTGATATTAAGCTTCAAAACTAGTTGCTCAAAGAGAAATAGTTTCCATAACCAATACAAGCTTCAATCCGTGTGGCAGTTTTGCCTTTAAAGCCCTGGATTTTCAGGGCCAGATAGTATATATTCTGCAGTCAGTATATCCATTTAAGGAGTTCCCATCCTTCTCTTTCCTCCCAGTCACTGTTTGATCCCCTTGATCCCTCGTTTTTGCTTGCATACATGTTTATGAACTGTGAACTTGATCTGGGTTCTGAGGGGCAATGGGAGAGCAGACCAAAATGGCCAGAGTGACTGCAGAGAAAGTAATTACATCATCATCGTCATAAGTGAAGAAAAAGCTGTGAATCTTCAGTCTTGGGAAATGATGGACCTTGCCAACAAACATCTGTCTGAACCATAGGACTGACAAACTACTTCTGCAGTTATTTTCTGCTGCCCCTCAAAGTGAGTAGATTGCTTAAAGAAGGCATAGAGTGAGGGAGCTCATCCTAAGGGATTGCTTTTGCTGGATAGACAAGAGAGGAAGAGCAGCATGGGTGATGAGGAGAAAACTATAGGGATCTAGGCAAGATGGTGAAGCCTTGGTAAGGATTTTAGTGTTGATTCCAGAAAAATGAATGACAGAAAGGAAAGGTATATAATGGAGGCTGTTTGGAAGCAGTCTCTAGCCCTAATGCTGCTTTTCTGGTGTCTCTTCTATACTTCAAACATAATTGTATGGTCATTTGAGCCAGAACAGACAACATCTTTTTTTGTCCTACTCAATTTTCAGCCAGGTCAGTGTCCTGATCTGCTTCACTGTGTGACCATAGAAATGATCAATGGAGAATGGGGTTTAGGAGAAGGAGCAGAGGACCACCAGAGTCATCATGGCCACCTCAAAACCTCTGTGTAAGCTTTGTGCAGACAAAAATGAGGGAAATGCAAGCCAGACTGACTAAGATGAATGATAATGTTATTCATCCTTGCGGTTTGGAAAGCACTTAGCATGATTTAAAATGAAAGAAATGTCCAAATATAGAGACCTATCTTGATCCCACTGGACACAAATCTCCTTGAAAGGCAGGATGAAATTCGTTTTACCTGTCTTCAGTTATCTAAAAGTAAAATGTCTAAGCCAGTCACCCCAGGCTCCCTGTGTATTCCATCAGGAGAAATAGGTATTTCCAGAGAGTGATTGATCCCTTCTTAAGGTGGATGTCTGACACAGGTCGCTTAATTTTCTTTCAGAAGGTGTCAGTTTCTCCCCATTGTCTAAAAAAAAGAAGCAGAGTGGCTAACTCAGACTTAGATGATGAATTTTTAGGTGTGTAGAAGTAGGTGAGTTGAGCCCCATCCCAGGAAACCTCACTGTCGGGGCACCACTGCAGAGTCATATGATCACAGTTGCATTTCACATACATGGCCAAGGTCCTAAGTGGCTTACATGTAAGTAAGGCCTCATAGGTCAATGAATGACAAAATTCCCTTACTCCAGGGCAGTAGGAGTCAGTCAATAATGAGAAACTACTTTTGCTGAGATGGCCTAATAATTCTTCCCACCAAGGAATTTGATTTGTGATCCATTTTTTTACCAAGATCTTTATCTGAAATCAAAGGAAGGATTGGACTTGGTGTGAGTCATCTCAGTGCCTCACCAAACATAGTAACAATTTGAACTTTTTAAAATTTGGAACAGATGTTATGATTTAATAATATAACAGAAATCATTGGAATCAGGTATATACTTTAAAAAAGCTTTTTCTAACACGTGTGTGGATTTCCTTGTTTATTCAGTTGTGGCATTTCAGCATTCTGTTCAGCTGTAAATATTTTATTACATGCCATTTATTTCTGTAATGTACAAATGCTTTTGTCATACTCTAGTCAGGTTCTGTCATGATCAGAACAAGAGTTCAGTTCATTTTTTCCCCATAAAACTGAGTTTGATTTTTCTCAGTTTTACCAACAAGCTACAAGTCTCCCAAATCCAGGCACTATGTAAAATTTCCTTGGTTTCACTACTGGCCTCACCAGTGTTTAGATCAATAAACATCACAGTTTGCTATACCAAAAAAGTCTCATTTTGAATCTTTCTGCTCCTCAGAGACTCACTCTGCATCCTGACAGTGTGCTGATGCAACATCACCTTCTGTGTCATGAGGTGCCCCATTACACTGGGTCTATGGTAGTGCAGAGTCAGTGTCCTAAGAAGAAAAAGGACATGAACATACATGAATAATGCACAATACACTTCTTACTCTACCTGTTTAGCTAAGCGTTAAAAAACAAAAGGCAAAACAATATAATTCTTATCTTTAAGCAGCAGATATTTTACATAGATTTCCCTCTTGTATAATTGCATGATTTATAAACTAGATCATATCCACACTAAATCACATCCACAATAAATGACATCCAGCGTAACTGGCATTTAGGTATCAGATTCCCAAGTGAAAGGTGTGTCATGGAGTTATTGTCTTACCCAGGGGAATAAAAAAATTACTGAGAGTTACTCAGATAGCTAGAAAATTGTGCCAAGCTCACCAGGAGCCATAGTAAGTATTACTATCTGTAGGGAAAAAATAAAAAGGAACAAACTGGGGTAAAAGTTTCAGTGAGCAGCTCCAGGGTATTTTCTCCTGTGTTTTGTTTGTTTGTTTGTTTGTTTGTTTTTGTTTTAAAGCTACAAAAGCCATCCTTCACTCAGGAAATAGGATTTTTTGTTTACATGTGATGAGTTTGTCTTTTGACAGTTTTTCTCTTTAATCAGAGTTTGACTCTATCACAATAAATGGCATTTGTGTTCTTCTGATCAAAGAGCTAGACAAGATATAATTAGAAATACTTTAGCTGACCTTTCATAAACCATGATCCCCAACAAACTTGTTCAGAATTGCATTAAAAATGGTCTTACATCTTTTGTGGGTACAGACAAGATTACAGGATACTTTTATTTTAGAATAATTACACAGTGACCTTCAGTGTTATTTGCAAAGGTCATATTCTCTTCACATACCCTTGATTTCCTTTCAGTTTTCCCTTTTGTCCCACCAGACATAAATTTAGCAAAGGAAGAAGAAAGAGAGAGTATTTTTTCTGTGGTTGAAAACTGAAGAAGATAGTTCAAAGTCCCCATAGGCACTCAGAGGGCTGTGGGCTATGATAGGCTATTTTCTACCATTTAGCTCCTGTATTATCACTACTCCTTTTTCTTCATTATTCTCCACTTATCACATGCAGCATCACTACAGAGCCCAAATAGAGAGTTGTAATTACCCAGCTGCCACCTGATAGTACCCCTTCTATCATCTTTATCTCACAAGGCCTTGCTGTTTCATCATTGGATAAAACTTGCCCATGGCAATGCCTGTGATAGCACATCTCAGAGATACATTTAAAGTTTACTCATTTATCGCAGAAAAATGCTGAACCCATGCAATTATTAGATACACTTGCCAATTTATTTGTTCAGTAAGGCTACTGTAACTCCTTTTTTTATCAGCTATTTGTTCTGTTCTTCTTGAAAACACTGAGGTCACCACTGGGTACCGAGGTGAAATAGAAAATTTCTAAGCTATCCAGGCAGAAGGCAGCCCAGACACCCATTGATAAAAACAGACCTATGCTTTCCCTGGTTATGTGGTGTGCAATACCTGTATTTTGTGTATATTTCTTTTTTGTATCTAAATCTATTTTTTTGAAGCTAACTTGTGGGTCACATGGCTTGAGCATCCCATGCACCCAAAGGAGATTTCATGCGCTGTGCTACGACTGTCAGGTTCAATCCAGAAATACCACATTTGGGAAATAAGTAATCTGCTGACAAGCATAAAAACTGAGCGTAAAAATGTGAGGACATAATATTAAATGTATCCAGATGCAATTGCTCTATGAGTAGTCAGCATCTGCTCTGGCCTGCATGTCTGAGTCTGATATTTTAAATTGGTATTTTTCTCTGGAATCAATGTACGCTTCCTGTTCTTTAAAGAGAAATAAAATATAGGAAACAGGAGAACTGAGAGTAAATGAGAGTTAAAAATAATTTTTTTCCCTAAAATTTTCAAATTACATTTACAATATAGCAACAGCAACACTTTCAGCTGAATCCCATGCCAATGCATACTACGGGGAGCCCCACAGAGCTCCCACTTACTGTGTGAGATTCTCACTCATTTTACCTGGGCAGTGGGGCAGACGGCCTGAATTCAAGCTGTGCTGATTTGCTCTGCAACCTTGGTCAGTGCATGCAGGATTTGCAAACGTAGGTGCTAAAGTGAGACATGGTGAACAAAATCAACACAGGCACAGCAAAAACACTGAGATCCCAGCACCAAGACATCCCAGAAACTTCTCAGGATTCCCTTGGACCAGCCAGACTCACAGCAGCTTGGCTCAGGCATGATCCTGTCTCCATGCAGGAGGGTCTGTATACCTCTCTGGTTGCACCTACTTGTCCCCAAGGCAGGGAAGGCAAAGCAGGGTGAGCCCGTCTGGCTCCATGTATATCCAGGTACCTAAAGTTGGTCTCAGCTGGTACAGAGGTGACTGCTTCTTTCCTGAATCCCAGCTGGCTCAAACAGCAGCTGAGCAACACTACATAAGAGTTAATAAACTTGGCTAGATCTGAGTGGCTTCTGCATCCCAACATCCATGGTTTATCAGCCACCTGGATAAACCACCCACGGGTAGTTGAGAGTTGTCGAGAGAACTAGGAACCTATGAATAGGAGTCAGAGAAGCCAGAAAATTTAGAAGAGCATTGCCAGAGCTAGTCAGCGGCAAATTTGTGGAAAGAAGGTATGGCAGAGCTGCTGCTCTGCGAGGGCATTTCTTCACAGCCAGTGAGAGACATCTGCCTCCCTATGGGCTTCTGCCATGGGATGTTACTTCTGAAACTAGGGGCTTCAGCCAGGACAATCCTCTCTGGAAAAAAAACCTGGTAGGAACTTCCATCCTCTGTTTTCTGTTTCTGCCATCCTTGTTCTGGGATAAACTGCTTTGAGACCTGCTCTCATTACCAGGATCACTTTGGCTAACCACAGTGTTTTGGCACTATAGAGGGAAAGGGGATCTTGGAGATGTTCTGGAGATGATTGCCTGACATGCCCTCTGTGAGATAAACACCAGGATCCCACTGAGTCTTCTATTCGCCTTCCAAACACTACACACATACCACACCCTTCAGAGAAATTCAGGTAGCTTCAAACTTAGGGTGTTCATGAGAGAAGCCTGAAAAGTTTTCACAATGCTCTCACCCACTTAAAAAAAAAGAGAATGTCAGATAATTAGTGGAAATTGGCATTGAATATTGGCTCCACAAAGTATGTTAGAGTTATTTTCTCCCAGCCCCCAAATACCTCTGAACAGTGTTTGTGTGCATCCTGACACAAAATGACATACCATATCATGAATTTTTAACTAATATTTTATTGAGTTTGCATGCATTTCATAAATTTTTATTACTTCTTAGCACTCAGCATTTTAGTATGGAGTTTACTATCGCAGTTACTAAAAAAAAAAAACAAAGCAGAACCTATTGCTCTTTTAAAAGCAGTACTTTTAATTAAGTAATGAATGTGTAGCTGAAACTGTGTGCCATGCAGCGAATAGTTGGCTTGCATAACTGTAAATGCTGACAGAGAGACTGAGCAGCTCACAAGCCCTAAAAGGCCTTTATTGCAGGTACAGCAGTCATTTTACCATATACCATAGTTAATATTCAGGATATAAAATTATAAATAATATTTAAATATTTGGCTCCATTTAAACAGTTTTAGTTTTGAAACAGAGCTGAACCAGATGCCGGCTTTCTTCAGCGAGCCAAAACCAGCATATGGCCCTCCAGATCTGGCTGCTCCCCCCACTAGCACCACATATTTTTCTTTTTGAGGAAGGCAAACCTGAGAGGTAGCATGTTCATCCTCTCCAGGCAAAGCTCCTCAGGATCTCAGCAGCAGGACATTTGTCTTTTCTTGCTAGACAACTACTATAAAAGATCTGGAGAAGTTTGTCATTCAGGCTGCCGAACTACATTTATAAAGGCTAACTGATGGTGAGGAGCAGATTGTTATTTCCCCTTCCTTCCTCCCGTGCATGGAAAGCATGATGGTGATTTTCCAGATGCAAAAAGTTTGACTTGTCCCCTCCTTGCCAAGCATGAGCTTGGCTATATGGGATCAGAGAAGCGCTCTGTGGAAACAGAGGAGCTGATTTATGCTGACTCTCCAGATTCATGGGAGAGAGAAGGCAGCATCACTTTCTGAATCCCTCAGACATGCTTTGCAGCTGGTCTTGTATTTCTATGGCCTAGAAATAGAAACCTTTGCAAAATTAACCCCACAAGAACTCCATTTCCAGCTGCACTCCTGGCTCCATCAGCCCCCTACAGACCCACCAAAGACTCACACCTCAGGTCTTGGAGGTCAGTCCCTTTCTTGATGCTGATTGGAGGAGTCACTAACAATGGAGTCATGAACCCTGGAGGCATTTAGAAGATGTGTAGATGTGGCCCTTAGGGACACGGTTTAGCATGGACTTGGCAATGCTGAGTTAATGGTTGGACTCTATGATCTTAAGGGTCTTTTCCAACCTAAAAAATGCTATGATTCTAAGACTAAGTAATGACTAAATCATAGCACAGTGCTGGTACCTGCTGTTTGTGCTGCAACATCATGAGATTCTGTTCTGGTAGGTAGCCCAGACTTGGGCTATAGTACCCCAAATAGTTAAGGGGACAGTGTATGTATGTCCCAAAGAGACAGAGTCGAGACATAAAACAAACAACAAATGTTAACATCCTCCCTGCCTTCTTGGACAAAAAACCAAAACAACAGAACAAACAACCCAAAACAAAACCAAAGAACTTTTTGGGGAAAAGCCTGTAGAAATTATGAGGATTCTCAACTGTACACTTAAAGTATACTCATAGTAAATTGAGACCAAGTCACAAATATGCTGATTCCACACTTAGCCAGCTCCACATATGCGAATTTGGATCTTATGAGGGTTTAAGACCAGGGTGCAGTGCCCAGGGCACTGACACTGCTGTGTGCTTAGTGCCATGGACACATGTTACACAGGCTCTCACAAGCTTCGCTTTTGATTCCATTGAAATAAATCTTGTTCATATCTAGATAATGAGGGCTTTTTTGAGGTCTTTGGGAGGAGAGGCAAGGGATGCCTCTGTTGTTTTTATTGCATTTATCTAAAGGTCCATTAAATAGATTGAGCCCTTGAATCAGAAATAAGCACGTGCTGGGACAAAGCCTTATTCAGCAAAGCACTTACAAATATGCTGAAACTTAAGCATAAACCTCGTATTCTCTTCACTCCTGGGCCTGATATAGGGGACATCCATTTGCGCACACCAGGATGTTAGGTCTTAAAATAATTGAATTATGTAAGATGTGTTCAACCTGGGTCAAGTCCAGAGAGGAGACAGATCAATAGCTGCAGTTTAATATAGATCTTCTTGAACTTCTTGTTTGGCATTGTTTCTGAACAGCAGAGGAGAGGAAATACAGACTGCCTTAAAGTTGCTCCAAAAAGAATAAATCAGCCTCTCCATCTGTGTAATATTCCTTGCATTTCTGAACCCATGACAGAAAGTCCTTTTTACATATTCATGAATGCACATGTGTATGTACTGCTATAATAGATGTATTCCCTGAAATACCTTTTTAGTAATTTCTATTATGAAGTTTTGAAATGAGAAATACATGTTTAGTGTATTTACAGATATATACAGATCTAGGTCTTTGTAAACATGCCTATACTATAAATCCACAGTTTAATTTTGCCAAAGCAACACATTTTCCAGGCAGAAAATGTGATGCTCACCTGATGCCCAGGTAATCTATAGTATTAGATTACCTTACAGCAAAGAGGCAGCTCGGAGCTGATGATGGGTAGTTAAATTTTTTGGTCCAAAATACATAAAATAGGACAATAATTGCATCATCCTTCATAACAGTGTAAAGTTATTGCCATTATTACAAGAATGTCCTGAGAGTTCAGTCCTAAGAACTGAGGGTGTTCTCTGGAAGAAGAGTTGTTATCATTGATATTGCAGTGTTTATAAAGAAAGCAATGAGTTATTTTTAGAATCTCTTGTACATATTTCTCTCTCAAAATCATATGCCAAATGACCTATCACAGTTGCTTTTCTTATTGCTGTTACTGGGAGTATCCAGAGTGATCTGCCACGGTAGCAGGCCCTATAAGACCACAGAGAGAGATGTAATAATGCCCCATGACACATATATCCTAGACAGAGAAAACAAAGGGGCAACATGAGCAGAGGACAGAGAAAGACCTACAGAGAGATGGTGTAACGCTGAAGCTAAATCAACTGTAAAGATTTGTCACCCAGACCAATCTCCCACATCTCCTAAGCCTCAGACAGCACCTTAAAGGAAAGGCTTGGTTGCTTTCCTTATCCCTCTTAGACCTTCTTCTCACATTTTGCAGATGCCTGTAGATTGATTCAGTGAGTGCTGTACTGATCCAGTGGAAAACACTCAGGTACCAAAGCAGAGCTTCCGCAGCCACACATGGAAATGATGGGGTCAACATTCTCCCATCCAGCTCTTTCCCAGGAGAAAGAATCTGTCAGACCAATAGAAGAAAACGTCAGCACTGTGCGTATGACTGAAATAATGTCAGCACTGGCACAATACTGACCTTCAGCATATCTTCATGGTGTTTTCTTCATATCTGGCTGAAATGCAGCCTTTGATGGATCAAAAAGATGCTCTTCCCAGCAGGACCATTGCAGGATTTTAAAGCAGGACATTGCTTGCACTGGGAGGAGAAAGGTTTGTGTTACAGTAGGAACAGCCCCCTTGGCCAGAGGAAATTCCTTAGGATTATATCTTAAAAGGGGCCATATTCTGCACTGTGGATTAGGGCCTGAGTCTAGTTCAGCAATCTGGCCAGAAATCAGCTCCTCAGAAACAAACACAGACACCACCTACACCTGCGAAAGAATAAGCTAGGAAACTTCTCCTCAAATGAGAAAATGAAAACACAGCAGGAAGTTAGTTTCACATCTTCCATGGGAGATAGGCATTGTTTAAGGAGATACTTCACAGCTCTCAGATTTATCAAGGCTAGCTACAGAAATGGCCTTTCACATAATACTTTACCTGGAATGAAAAATTACAAGAACTTCATGGATGCCAGGCATGCAGGTAGCTATTTTTTTGGAACCTTGTAAATGTTGGCTACAGGCACTGGTAGAGTTTCAAGCTGGTTAGACATTCCAGGGTATTTAATGGTCCCTACAGATAACCCTTAATCAGTGGGTCATATTTTATTCTGATATAAAGGCCTTTATTCTCTCAACAGATTCTGTTCTGATTTCTTTCTGCAACATCATGGGAATCACTTTGTACTATTTCAGTTAATTATCACGTTAGCAATGCTAGCTGTTCCATAAATTCCAGGATTGTCTATAGTGACCAAGGTATTTATAATGCAGGCTCTCCAGTACAGTAGTTGATTTTAACGCTAAATTACGTATTTTTGTAAGCAGCTTTCCCCTCAGCATTCACCCACTTTAAGGAGTGTTAGATGAATACCATTCAGTTCTGCTTTCAGACAATAAAGCCTGATCTTACAGACTCTGCTTTCACTATAATTTTAGCTGTGTCAGTCAGAATCAAATAGCAGGGTAAGATGGAGAGGGAAAATGTTAGCCAGGACAGATCCTATTAACTGCAATACTTCTTGCTTGTTGTAAGCTGAGCTGTAAACTAAGTATAGCTTCTAAGAAAGCTGTAAATGAATCTCACCCTTGTCTGTTTAGAAATTGTTGATTTTTTTCTAAAACTCAGTTTATCCTTATATTCATTAACCAGGAACTGTAATTTTTTAGAGAAAATTGATTTTACTAACATGGTTACTTACCCCTCTGAAGTAGATAGTGGTGGATACATTTTTCCTTTGTCTCTCTGATGGACAGACCTTTATGACAGATCACATTTTAAACTCATGAAACTATACAGTCTCAAGTCCCTTCCTCAGTCATATACCCCTCTAGCAGTTCAAAGGACAACATTTCAAGGGTTTCATTTGCCTCCTCCCTCAAACGCAGCAGAAGTTTGTAAAATTGTTTTGAAAGCATTTGTCTTTGTGACAAATCTAAAGATGCCCAATACTTCAGTAATCTGGTAAATAGCAAATAAAAGTCTCAGGCATACTCCCCTGGTACTTCCAATACTTTGAAAGACAAAGGCAAATTGACTGCCAGATGAGAGTTCTCCAGTACATAAATCCTTGTCTGCAAAGCCACAGAAACTTTGCACAATGCCTTTATCTTTCCTCTCTTTGACTGTGGTGATATAATGGGGACACTGTGTTCAAACAGCTATTTGCTGGAAAAACTGCAAACACTCCAAAAATTAAACCTAGCACAATTGCATTCAGGCTAATGAAAGCTGGGAATGTTACAGAGGTGACGCTCTCCATCTTTGCGATGAGGGTGCATTATGGGACCTGTCATTCCCCAGCACTCCTGGCTGCCAATCTACTGTAGGGAACAGTGCTAACAATACCCAGTGCCTTCCCAACTATGGGGTTCATGTCACAAAAGGGCAGTTGGCTGACGAACGGGGAGGGCCAGCCGGGGGAGAGCAAGCGGGAGCACACGAGGCTACTCGAGCAGGGCTAAACTCTTGAGCCATTGATAACTACTTTAATGCATGTCCGCAGGCAGGACAGTGGACCACAGGGAGCTCTTGCTAAATAATAAATGGGAACTGGTATTTTTGTCTGTATTCTCGATTACAGTCACAACAAACTCTTATACAAATACTTAAATTACCTGCTTCTCCCACCTCTAAGAGAGATGGGCCAGAGGCACAAACTGGCAGAATTAAATATACTATTTCTATGTATAACCATAAAAATACCCTTTTCTCCAGCATTTATGTGACAACCAGTAAAAGCAAAGCTACCTGTGACAAATATGTCAAAGAAATGTTATTGTTCACAGAAGATACTTCCAGGGAAATCACTATCTAGCTGGAATTTGCCTACTTGCTCAGCCCTTGACTCTTACTGAAGGTGTCCAGTGTCAGGTGTCAGAGTTCAAGAGGGTATCAACTACAAGGCATTGTTCAGCACATCATTAATCTCCCGAGGAACTCCATCTGTGGCACACAGCACTGCACACTGGCTGCAAACAATAGGGGAGAGGAGCGGATGGTGAGCGCTCCCACATGAGACAACTGGAAGCCTGGAACAAATAAAATTAAGCAGCGCTTAGAAAAGGCTAGGCTGAAACAGGATTCAGCTCGAAGCTAGGTCATGTGGCACAGGTTAATTAGAGTCCCCTTCAGGACTAGGAGGCAAGACTTCTGAACCAGGGGAGGGGCCACTCCTGTCTTGCCCACCAGTAGTGGTGGGAAGACTCTCACTGATCTTTGAATTTGGCCCTGTATGAGTTTTGTATTTTCAAAGCCCCTCAAAACTATTTTCGAAAATGATGCAGACACAGCAACTGAAGTCATGCAGGAAGTCAGTGTGAGACCCAGGGAATGACCTCAGAGAATGGGAGTTATCAACCACGTTACAGACCTGGTGTACTGGAGGGCTCAAGGCTGAGGCAGCCTGTGTTTTCAGCATGGTATGTTAATAACAACCAGCACTTGAGCTCCTCTGTTTTAGATATACTCACCCAAGCAAGCTTCCTCCTTCTACTTTAGAAGAAGCCAGGGTCATACAGGGGTGATGCATCTGCCTGATAGCTCAAGCATACGGATTTAACAGTGTGTGCTAGAGACTCCTGGGACAGGCAACCCAGAGAGGAGAGTTGTACATGGCTGCAGGTGTGCCTCAGATGGCCTTCATGGGTGCACACACAAAGTAGATGCCCATTTGCCTTTCCACATATTTAGCATGGTCAGCCTACAGAATACCAGTCATCCAGAGTCACAGATGATTAGGAACTAACTCACTTCTTTAACCCACAAACTTCTTGACTACCCACAGAATTTGTTCCTAATTCTCTGATTATGGGTAACTCTCCCATGACTGATAGCCTCTTCTGATAAACCTTGTAGTGTAGTGTTTAGCATAGTGCTGGGGCCTTTTACATCATCCTAATTCAAAAGCTAAAGAATAGCGAGACCTCTGCCAACTAGCCAAAATAAAAACAGCAGCAACAACCCTAGTTACCATTCATTCCCATACCTACCACAGCTATGTGCACAGCACCCTGCAGCTGCTGCTGCCTACAGTGCCAGTGCCCGGCACAGGCAGCCGTCAGGTGCTGGGTGGGATGGATGCTTTGGTGGGCCACCATTCAGTTTGATGCTAAGGGCAGGATAATGTACTACTGTGATGTCTGGGTTTGCAAGGTCAGATGAATATAAAATCCAGTGGTAGACAGTCCTCTGCATCCCAGCATTGCAATAAGATCCTAATTAAGTCTGTACAAGTTATTGATTTTTCGATTCCCACATCCCCACTAATTCACCTGTCATAGAGTCCTCCTTATTCGCATGCTCGATGACTGGTTAAAATTTTTCCAGCTGATTAACTATGGTGGGAGTTGAGAGATCACACCCAGAGTGCCTCGTAGCTCAAATGAAGAAAGGTCACCAGGGTCCATGTCTTACCCCAGTTGTCCTATATTTATTTAAATTATTTTGAAGAAGGAATCCATGGGAGACAGTAAGAAACCCATTCCACGTCTCATAAATTGAAGTACTGACATAACCTTGTGAAAGGTGTTGTCTCAAATCTTTAAGAAGGAAGTAAAATTGAATTCAGTCCTCTGGATCCTGAGAGAGTTAGGAATTATAAACTACAGACTAAAGTCACCGTGGATAATTTTACTGTTATCTTACATTCCCATCTTTCTTGCAAAGAGAATAGGAAAAATATAACCCACTATTCCCAAATACTTTTCTTTAATAGAGTTACTTTTGGTTACTTTTCTTGTCACTAAATATTATAACTTGGTTTGGAAAAGTTATGAATCACTATATTACCTCCCACATTTACATTAAGAATAAGGAAATATTTTGTCTTTCTGGTTTTCTCTAATAAGAAAATTTTTAGTTTGTTGACATTTTTTCAAGCAGCAAAATCCAATGGAACAAAATTTAATAGAAATTAAGTTTCCAATTAGTGCTTCCAGAAAGGAAAAATGGGTCTTTCAATAATCTATATTACAAGCACCTAGTAATGTTATAATTTAAAATAATTAAGCAAAAGGTTTGTAATCCACTGTGGATCACACCAGCAGACACATTTATTCATAGGTTTGTAGAATAACAGGTGCTCAATACTGATCAAGGGTATCTGAATTTAACACAATAGAAATGTCTGAGAATAGTTATTACGATGACAGCCTGTCACACAACAGAAGAAACATCTTCTACCAGAAGGTTAATCATAACACAGCAAACAGCAAAAGCCTTAAGGATATACTGTATCCTTCCTCTTTCTTTATTGGAAAAAGATGTGCTCATTAACAGTGAGGATTTCTTTTGCTCCAAGCATCTTGCTAGCTTCCTAGAAGTCTTAACAAGAGAGACTATATTTGTGTGTAAGGTTAGACTTAGTTTCAAGCATTGTAGTGGTGGGCTGACTTTGTTCTAAATCACATGTGGTGGATTGCTCCATCTCCTAAGTTGTTAACTTAGCAGAGGTTAACACAGGGAAAAAAAAAAAGCCTGTGTAGAAGCACCAACATCTTAAAAGAGCCATGTGTTCTAAGGTTCCTCAAACTATTAATCCACAAGTGCCCTATCCATGTTGAAGAGGCAAGTACTATCAGTCTCACTGTATCCTCAGGTAT
The DNA here is from genome assembly GCF_036250125.1 of Pseudopipra pipra. Classification (NCBI taxonomy): domain Eukaryota; kingdom Metazoa; phylum Chordata; class Aves; order Passeriformes; family Pipridae; genus Pseudopipra; species Pseudopipra pipra. Next base: position 77,286,584 of record NC_087550.1, read on the forward strand.
TCAGCCTAAGTTTCGTGGTCCCTCAGCACCTAGTGAACTTAGAGAACAGCAGAACTTAAGAGGAAGAGGATGTTATTCATGAACTGGACAGTGTTACATTCAGTAACCAACCTATGATAACATCAATCACCTCCTCTTGTGGATTTGGGCAAGCTGTAAACCACAACAGGAGAAGAAAAAAAAATGAAAAAAGAAAAAAAAAAAAAAAGAAAAGAGAAGGAAACCACCATATTTGGCAGGCAATCTTTACTGGAACAGTCCAATAACAGATTATCAAAGAAAGCAAGTTAGCAAAGTTGCATTGACGTGGTATAAACCTGCCTAATTCAGTAAGGCAGCTCCTCACTGAGTGTAACTTCTCAGAATAATGGCTCAACAAGAGCGTGTTGCTTTTCTTAAGTTCTCCATCTTACTATGATTTATCTTTTTTTACTTTATCTCTGCAAATACTCCAGGTCCTGTTTTTGCCTCCCTTGTTATGTTTTTGAAGGAAGGAAAGAAAATACACTGTTTATCTACACAGCTATCACGACAGACTGCCAGGCAATTATCTGTTGGAACCAGTCAGTCTAATTACAAATGTGCAAGCTTCTACACTAGTTGACACATTCTCCAAAAGAAACATTCATTGTCAGATCACCTTCTAGGTCATCATCGCTGGGCTCATGGATGGCACTATGTACACAGCAACAAAAGCCAGTCAACACTTTGGCCAAATGTGCAGCCAGCGCTTTTTTGTCTGATTGAGTCTTTCCAGTTCCTTCCTGCAGCCCTGGAAAAAAAGCAGGCATTGTGCAGGCAGAGAGAAAAATCACTAGTGCCCAGCACCTGTGCAAGAGCTCAGAGTGCATTATACTTATCCAAGTTTGCAAATAAGGGCTGCTACTGTGATTCCTGAACAAAAGGAGCTATTAAGATAAGTGAAACTCTTGCTCCCTTTCCTGCCAGCTGAGTAGCATCCTGATCCCCTGGGTACCTCGGACCCTCACTGCTCCCAGCTGGCTCTGCCCACCGCAGAGGCAGGGGCAAGCTGCTTGGCAGCCCGGGGTTGGAGTTCAACATTTCCTCCCTTCCTGATCTCATTAGCATGAGGTTCAGACAGAGCTGCTCCATTCAGAGCCCTGGCCTCCGCTTGGTTTGGGGGTCTCTAATTCCTGTTTCTGGCCACTGTGCAACCAAAGAGAAAGCAGGGGGTGAAATTATCTGACACTGCTCTTTTCTGAGGGGAACAATGACTGCTGGTAATCAAGCAAAATGCCATCAGCTAATGAAAATCTTATGAAAAGTACACGTTGATATTTTGGTAAAGCTACATCCTCAGGAGTTAGTATTTCTCCTCCCAGAACAACTTAAGAGGAACAGTAGAACAGGAAGTAAACTGCAGCCATCCCTGAGTTTCTGTTTCTTCCTAACAAGTTGCAAATAGATAGAAATGGAGAGAAGGATCATATGGAGATTACAGTCCTTTAAAATTCAGTCCCTTACAATGCATAACTTTCCCACACTGGAATGAAAGATCAGTCACAGAGATGTTTTAAGGCATCGTATATATTTTAAAAAATATAAGTATTTATATGGCATACATCTATTTTTAAAGATATTTACAGATGTCATCCACTTACCTCTCCTGAAGATTAGTACATGATAGCTTTTCTCTTTGGAGAAAGAAATGAGGAAATAGAAACATTTATGAAGGTTTGACTCTCCTTGCTCCCTAGCTGTAAATGAAGCCAGCATCTGGCTTGAATAATCTTAATTCTTGTCATATTTCCAAGATAAGACAAGAGATGATGAAACAGTTATGTGACTGATATGCATATCTTCTACCCAGCACTGTCTAGTTCCTGGTAGGTAACTGACCTAAATGCTGGAAATTCCAGGTTCTATGCCCAGCAATTCAAGGTATTGTGCCCAAGTTTGTCTCTCTTGCCTCTTTGGACAGCAGATCTGCTTGGGAAGGGACCTTCTTTTAATACATGCACACTGCTTGGCATAAGGAGTGTGATGAGTTTATGCAACATCATTTGCCATTACACTGCACTATATGCTGTTAATGCACAGTGTTAATCCACTCTGCACACTCTGTGTACTCTGCTAAAAGACTAATGTACTACATACTGTGTTGTACACAAGACCTAATTTCTGGTTTTACTTAGATAAATGCAGTTTAATAAGATCAATGCCTTGACATGCTCATCAGGACAGATCTCAGGCTTGACATTGCTCAAGCACTTAACCTTCTTCTTCCTAGAACCATAAGAGATTGATTTATTTTACTTTGTTGCCCAAACGTTGTTCCTTAAATCCAATAAAATCACCTTTCTTTACCTGCATATGCATATCAGCCTTTGCACCTCCCCTCCTTCTTCAGCCCTGGTCATCTTTGAAATCTTAGGACTAGCTTTGAAAAAAGGTGTCGACTTCTAATAGGAACAAATCATTGGTCAACTAACCTTTTCCCCCAGATGGTGCTTCCAAAAGCAAAATACATTTGTTCCTTAAAATCATGCTACCTCTCTTGCTGCCAGAAAACTAGCCCCCAGTTAGGGCTCTTGACTGCCCTGCTTTATAGGACAGCTGCTTAAAGGCTCCTTGAGAACACAAAACAGTCAAAAGAAAGTTACCACACTTTAAAATGTTTATCTCTATTGGTATAAATCCCACCCTTTTGCGGAGGACCTGAACCTCTCCATTAATATCATCTGCACGTGTGAGTGCCCGTACTCCTGCCACAGCCCCTCTTTCCACTCTACAGCTCCTTCTCACATCAAGGTGCAGCTTTTTGCTATTTAAATAAGCTCCACGAGGAGCAAGGTGCCTTTCAAGTTTTAAACAGAAAAGCAATCTTCAAAGCAGCCCAGAACCTGCTTCAGGTAGGAATGTGAAGGGATGGAATAAAGAGCGTGGGAGGCATGGTATTATTTTGGAAACAGGGAAATCCCAATTTTATTAACATCTCTGAAGAATCCAAATGTTTCTGCACCTGGGGTTTTCCCAGGTGGGATGGGGAAGTGCATTTTAACATTTGATAAAAACCTGTATATAGGGCCAAACTGAAAAATTCAGATAGAACAGAATATTTCCAGTCCAAAAACTAACTGCTTATGAAATAGCTGTACTTCATTTGGGAAATGCGTGCTTCATCACAGCACGGTTTCAGATCTGCTTTGCCTTTCCTGCAAAAATATCACACGCTTTTCTGTTACGTGACTTGCTAACAAAAACATATTGTAAAAATAGTTTATCACTTGATATTGACCTACACAAAACCTGTGAAATCTGGTGCCTGATGAGGGCTAAAGTAATACCTAAGAGTCTCCGACAGTTGTGCTGGGGAGCTCTAAGTCTGACCTAGGAATTTCTGTCTCTCGTTGCCCCCTTTTCTTATGGGGCAAGTGCAGCCACACCACCTGGCACAGGAACTTGCACACAGCCTCAGGTGAGGCCACTGAAGATAGCGATTGCCCATTTTGCTGCTGCTCCCCAGTGTGTGAAGGGAGCCCAAGCAAAAGTGATTCTCTGCATGTTCACAATACATAACAATGTAACATCCTAAAGCCCATCTTTCCTCTCATGAAGAGGAAAAGTAGGCCAAATTGCATGACTTGTCTCACAGCCTGAGGTAGCTCCACCTGGTCCTTCGTGTAAAAATTCAAGAGCAAAGAGTAGGGACTTCCAGGAACAAAGCTTTTTAGCTGTAGGAGACACTTTATCTGTCACCCTCGTATTTACATCCCATGCCTATAGGACAGGCACCATGCACTCGTAGGGTGGAGCAAAAGAAATAAAGAAATAATAGCAAATACATGCATTTCAATTACTAAAATGTTCCCATGCACCAGGCCACAAGCTGAAAAACTCCATCTGTTTATTTAATTGCAGTTTACCAGGATCATGGTAATTAGAGATAAAACAGATCTGTTAGATTATCCAGTTAATTTTACTGCAAGAGCGATAACTTAATAAGACATATTAACATATTAAATTCATCCTGCCCTAGATCTCAGCCAAAATGCTGAAGAGATAAGATACATTAATGCAGTTTGCCTTCATAATAAAATGGTTGATACCTGCTTTATTTTGGCTTGCAGTGCTACTGTGAGTCATGCTAAGAAAAGACGGTTTTTGTCCTGATTTTACCTGTAATCTGAACTTCATTGCATTGTTCAGAGCACCTCCTGACCATACTGCTCTGGTTGTAATTAACCACAGCACAGGGCTTTGGATTCCTGATGCAAATAATCTCCCGGAAAGTTACTCTGGATCAAATTGATGTTTCCCAGAGCACTTGCAATAGTATTTCATTCTGAGCTACAGGTTGCAGCTGGTCTGTCTCTCACTGTGTGCTGCTAAGTGCTTAGACTGGCACTTTATTATCAGAATAGAACAAATCTAGGCTAATGTGTGTAGTATAAAGAGTCCCAGGGAGCCAGGGCTCCTCATTCTCCGACCATTCTTTCCAGTTTTTCTGCTGTTGCACTCCGGATAATTGCAGTTTAATTGGGTGACATGAAATGAAAACTGTGTCCACATTATCCAGGATTATCTCTTTTTCCTGAAGCCTGCCACCAATTGAAAGGAGCCCATTTATCAGTCCAAAGAGCTGTGCTCAGTTGCTTTTACGAGCTGGGAAGAGTGTGAGAACAGGCTGGAAATGGGAAAAAAGGACTTGACAGCTAAGAAAAATTATTTCAGTTGTTTATCATGAGGAAAGTTTATCTGATTCTTTACAAAATGATATGGAGGCTCAGAGTGTCAAGCCATGAGTAATGAACATTGACCAAGTTTGCTTCCTCAACTTGATGTGCTCAAACACTGCCTCCCTTTTGTGTGGGCACAGATCAACTTTAAAAGCTTCTTTCAGGCAGCATGAATGCACTTCATTTTACCAAAAAGAACTTTGTATTGATAGCTAGGAAAAAGGAAGGTTGTTTAAAAAGGAAGGGTAGACAATCAGGACAAAATGAAGAGCTTTCAGTTTCCATTATGAGCATGTCGCTCTATTCTTCTCAGCTGTTTATACATTCCCAGCACAATAATGCCTCTTTGCAGTAATATGTTTCCCCTTTTACACTATTCATATTTAAAAAAGCCCTCACATCATGACCACAGTAATAAATACTATAGAAATGTGGGTATAATGTCAATTTGCATTCTGTGAGAAGATCAAGGTAAACCTAAAGGCTGAAAGAATATTCCACTAATGCTCATTCATCATTCTACAGTCCAGGTAACAGAAGGACCTTGTCACTACACTGCACACCCTTTCAATTGCTAGTGCATCTGTGTGAATATTTTAGCCTAATGCACTGATTGTTAAATAGAAAGAGCAGTCTTTGAAATTGTCTACCGCACTCAAATCCCTCGCTGCACAAGGTCTGGGCAGGAGTGGTTTCTATTCAGAAGGGAATAGAAAGCATTAGTTCAGAAAGCACGTTGTGTGTGAAAGCTACTGAAGATACTAGGAGTTATTAAATTAAAGTTTGCAAAGAAAAAAAGATTAACTATAAATGGCTACTGTAAATATATACCTTAACTACCTCATATAGATGAATGAAAACACAGTAGTTGTCCAGGCACTTCTGACTATAAATCCAACAGAGAAAAGGGATATGAATATCTACATATTAATAAATTTCCCTTTTCCATCACTTATGATTCTTTAAATCATTGGTCTGCTGCATTAATTAACACAACACACATCTACTAGAGGGATTTTCACAAGCACACAAAGAAACAGAGCATAGCTGGCACTAGACTCCTCTTGCTTGCACAGTGGTCTGGTTCCTGCTCTATATATCCAAAACATTAATGTCAAAGCTGATCCTTAGCCCATAGACAGCAAATGAAAAGACTTTTCCTTGTACGAGTCGCCCTGGAATCAGCCCACTCCATGTGTCTGTGTGCTTGGTGTTCTCCAAGAAATACAAATAATACCCAGAGCTTGCACTTCCACTTTTTGTTTAATACTTAATTGACTTAAATGTCATGCTTTGGGTCTTAAGCCAATCTCTAACTATTAAAGGAGGCAATGAAACAATGCAAGGGACTTTAGTCTGTATTTGCACACTGGGAAGTTGTTGACACATCTTTGAGGTTTTGAATGCCTGCTGTTGTCAGAGATGTGCTGCTGGACAGGGTGGAGTTTGGAGCAGGTCCAGTGTGACAGTTTTGCTTTGCCTGTTACTGTACTAGGTGATGATATTTTAAGTATTTGGAAAGGGAGAAATAGGAATACTTTAGGATGCCACAGTCAAGGGTTTGTAAAACAAAAAATGGTGAGATGTCATCTAACCTTAGTGTAGTCAATTGTACCATGAAATCTATGCCTGAATGGTGGCCATTCATTTCATGGAAGTCAAATTACTCCATATTCATCCATCATCCAGCTAAGTTCCTCTATCCCTCTTCTTCTTTCCCTTGTCCTAAACCATTATTATAAATGAAACCTATAGGAAGTATAGTCTGTTCTCTCTTTTCAGAGGTTAGCTGTGAAGGCAAACCACGAAGGAGCTGGAACTTCATGTGGTATAGGGACATGCTCAAATATTTACTAATAAAGCCTCACAAGGCAAACATTTTGAAAATTAGGAACATGAAGTGCATACTCCTGGATGAATGTATTTTTAATGTTCATGGATTGCAGTTTAACAACTTATGTCATGTAGAATCCATTTCTGTACTGTCTCATGCAAATTGAGCAGAAAACATATAAAAGCTAAGCATTAGAAAAAAAAATACACTGAGAAGCCAAACACTTCTTACTATAGCATATAGCCAAATATAGGGAGATGAGACTTGGTTTTACTCATGAAAACTAACATCTCCCCAGCTGGGAAGAGCGGAGAACATTTATCTAGCCTGGCTAATGTATATTTCCCAGGTAGCATTCTCCTTTTGTGAACAGCAGATTATAGAAGTTACTCTCTCCTCTGTGACTGACCACTTTTTCTTTTAAAGATCTACAGGAATTCTTTGTCACTCAAAACTATATTGTGATTTATCTTCTGCTTACTGATCCATATTTTCCTGGAAATCATGGAGGCCAGGGCAATATTTCCCAAGCTCAGGACTCACAGCAACTTTTTTCTGAGTCACAATGAATTAAAAGGAGACAACCTAAGCCAAGAAGAAACAAAGGATAATACCGTCATTAGAAAGTCATTCCTTATGGGCTGGGGCGACTGCTCAAACTCATAACTGCTGGCTTTTCCCCCTCATCTTTGCACCTACCAGCACATGCCTGGCTGTGGAAATGCCATCCAAGGGGGGGTAATTAACTTTTATAGCTGTCAAGTGTGTAGGGAGGCTCAGCTGACTCCCCTTTACAAAGCCTTTGGGGACACATAGGTAACTGATGCACGTAGGTAACAGCAACAGCAGATACAGGAACATAACTGAGGAGCCTACATGCTGCTTTAATACAGATCATACATGAAGCCTACAGACTCCTGTGTGTGATGATGCAGACAAGATGTTTGCATTGCTGCAATGGATTTTTGTTAGTGTTTTTTTCTGATTAAGGTGTGCAAGCTGTTATAGGATTAGAGATGGAAATTTTACTTTGTATTTTATATAGATTTCACTAAAAGCCAGGCCAGCTATATGTCATTGTATTTCTCTCATGTGTTTTCAGCACAAATAAGTTATGCCAGGAAAATTTTACAGTTATAAAAAGGAGGGTGAGAAAGCCCATATATGCCCAAATTAAAGATAACCTGCAACTATTTGTGATACTCTAGCCCATTCCCTTATGCTCATTATTCAGTGAGGAAATTCCATTTCATTTGATACACACCATCTTAATAAAAAAACCAGGTTGGCCCATTAATTCCATTTTCTTTGACAAGATATCATCTGAGACAAAGGGAAAACAAGACTGGTACTATGGAGGACAGGCAGTGATGATAGTTATAACTTGACACCTCTTTTAGCTTTGTGAATGGCAGTGTTACAGGCTTTGCTAGCCCAAACTATGTGTTTTAGTCAGAATTTCCTCGTGTTTATTTTATCGAGGACAGTTTCTTTCTTGTTTCTGCATCTTCCCAAAATCTAGCTATTCTTCCAAACATATTTCTGTAAAGTCCTTTAGCACTCTAATTTCCCTTACAAAGAATGGAGTATTATTCAACACAGCTCCGTCAACAAGAGTGAGCAGTAAGTGGTTTGTCGTATTGCTAATCCATTTATTTGTAAATAAAGAAATGTGTGTCTCATGATAGAGAAAAAAAAAATCCTTGTTGTCATGTTTAATCTGGTCTTTAATTTTGAATGACCAGTAAGATGTGATTTATTATGAAAGGTAGATGCAGTACCTACCCTCTGTTTTTCTGAGCTATATCTTTAGATGGGCTATCTTTCCTTTTTAGTTCAAGACGTTGCTACTGAGAAAAAGACATTACTTGCCTCTTTGCATAATGGATTTCTAGAAATTTGCTTCGCCTGTTCCTCAAGTCAATGACCTGTCTCTCTATATATATTCAGGATTTTCATTAGAGTTTTAAGGGTCTCTAAATGAGGAGGTGTGAAATGACAGGACTGCACTTAAGAAAAGAGACACTATTCTAATTTCTACTTAAATGAAGGTATACCTCCATTTTTAAACTAATGAATGAACTGAGTCAAGTGTGGAGTAAGTAAAACCAGAATATTTATCTATAGCATATACAGACACCAGCTTGTAAGGTATCTTGACTTTCACATGGTGTAAAGCAGGTGACTCTTGAGTTTCAGAAATATTTGATGATGATACAGCAGGTGAGACATGTTCCATAATGTCTCACTTGCCTTCATTATGACCTCAATATTTGATTAGTGGAAGGTACTTTGGGTGCACACTTTTTGTGTCACTTGCAATGGCACAGTGCATGCAAGATATGTTCCTGTCTAGATTCAGTCACCTGAATTAGTTCACCAGGAGAGATAAAACAATAAGTTGCCACTTAGCATTTATACTCTAGGCACCTATCAAATAGGAATTGCACTGAAATCAATGATCCTCTAACAAATAACCACACAAACTGCAAATACTACAGTATCTCATTTATGTGTACATACCAGAGTTGTCATACTAGTTTCAAACCGTGAAATTCATAAATCAGGATTTGAAAAGGCACACATTATAGTTGGTTTCAGATAACAGTATTATGAGTTAGAGATGAAAGGGAACGGGTTGGCCAAACATCAATCCAATCCCAAACTGGTCTCTGTTTTCCTAAAAAAATAAATTAAAAAATTGAACACATTTATCCTTTTTCATCCAATTTCACATTTTTAAAGAAGATTTGAAGGCAATCATCTTCACAATTCTACATGTAGTAGGTAGCCCTGTTCACTCCCTTCATCTCAATTGACTAGAACTATCTAATGTGAAATTCAACTCCAGATCATGGGCATTCAAATGTAAAAGTCTACAGCGTTGATGTTTAATGTAAGTTGAGTGTTTCAGGTCTCAATGTGGTTAAAGAAGATAATGACCAAGATGTCACTGCAGACACATAAATGTTTAGTGTCCTTTGAACCTGCACTAAAGTGTCCAAGATATCTTCATGGTGCTGGCAGATATGATTAGAATTACTGGATATTGGAAGAGGCAGCTGGATGAAGACTACTCTGGTTGCCTAATTTTAGGCAGATGAATCCTACCACTAGTCAGTACAGTCAGTGGTGCCTACCAGATTCCCTGTTGCATGCCGAAGATATCATGCTGAGCAATGCCTTCCATTTCCATGAATTTAGATAACATTAAGAACACAAGGACCTTCCCTCTTTTCAGTCTGTTGCACTTTCCCACTCCACTGAAACACTATCCTATATTATCCAGCAGTTCTCAGCTAATATGACCAACCCCCACTTGTAATCTTTTTTCCTACTACACCACTTGTTCCCTTTTTATTGAAAATTCCCCCCTTCTGTTTCTTTATGCAGACAGAGAGCCATGGAGACTTCCTTAATTTTCCCTCTCTGCCTCCTGCTAAACCTGCACTGTCTCCATGTTCAATTGGTTTTCATTTCAATAATGCACTTCAGATTGCTTCCAGTAGCCAAAGTATCTATCCACAGTTTTAAAATCCCTCGTAATGTCTGCATTATTCTTTGACACCTAAATTACACCCTCCAGTTCTATCTGAGCTCTGCTGCTGTTAAAGAAGCCTCCTTTACTTGGACAGATCGTTTCATGCCTTTCACCAAATCTTTTCCTTTGACCTCAGCTTCTAACAAAACTGAGCAGAAATTTTTCCTGTTGACCTTACTGTATCTCAGGCTTTTTTCTTCCTACCATATTCCTTTTCATGCCCTTCATCCCAGCAGTACTGGCCTTGCTAATCCCTTTATTGTTTTCTGCCCCACACATCACTATGTCTCTTACCAGTTAGTGTTTGTAGTGCCTTTCTACCCCTCTCCTCTGTCAAGTGTGTCCTGAAAATCCATTCTTATGAAACACCCACAAAGATTATGTCAAACTGAAATCATTCACTGTTGTGCCACATCCTGGATGTTGACAGACAAGATGAGCTACTTGCCACGTACAAGACTGGGGTGGCCATTAGGAATGAGAGCTCTGACAGGAAGCAGACTCAAATCGAGAAAGTAGAGCAATAGCATGGACAACTCTAACAATTTTTGGTGAAACCTGTGAAATGTTCACATTCTGAAATCTACTGCAAGACAGTCTTCTACTGGCACTGGCTTCTTACAAGCCACCTTAGTTCTCAGAGGCCATCCCTTTCTTGGAATGGGTAAGATATTCCATGTCTTTTCCACCTTGAAGGCATTTCAATGTTTTGATGGGGAAAACATATGATGATAGCTATTGAAACCATATTGAGAGCACATTAAAAGCCATTTAAAACTGGACTTGGGATGGAGTCTTTACAGAGTTGCAGTGACAATAGTCTCTGAGGGCAACAGGTTAGGGATCAAAAAACATGCATTAATGCTACTGGTTACATTCATAATAATTATCTGGTTTTGACAGCAGTTTCTTATCCTGTAACCTCATCAGGACAGGGATTGCATTACTCTCTATAAACTTACTTGGATGAGGCTAAAATATGCCTTTTTTTTTTTTAAATGTCAGAGTGGAATGATTTATCTAGCATTTGAAAGCTCAAATGGGCTGGGCGAGTAATAATTCAGCATTGTAGCTACTACAAATGAATCTTCTGTTCCACCTGTTCTCATTTTATTACCTGTCTTTCACTCTGGGCTTGTCAACACTGTGTCATCTTGGGAAGTGCCTCCAGATTGCTACCACTTCAGAATATTGGAAAAACGGGTTGTTCCCAGTCTGTGCTTCCCCAGTTATTTGCCATGTGTGCTGGAATAGGACTCTGTCAGCACAGGAGAATTATTAGATAGTGGAAGCATCCATAAGTCTGCAGTTTGTGTCTGTCTCAGTTACAGGGGCTTTCTAGTACTGCAAAGCATAACTAATATTGGTTGCTTCTCTTGAGCTTGCAGCATAGAAATCCACGTTATTCCGCACTGCTTACTTAAGCCTCCACATTGCAGTCAGTGCCCATAGACCACCTTGCTGAACAACACATGAATTAAGCCAGCCAGCCTAAGAAACACCATTCTCCTTTCCGGGCTTTGCTTCTAGCTGGAGGATACTGTGCCTCACCTGTCTCCTGCTGGGCACCCGCTTGGGCAAGGCTCCTCGGTGCTTGCCAGCATGTGTTTGGGCTCACATGTTTCAAGGAGAGAAGGAACTGGCCACAAACCCCCCACCTCTGAGTGTCAGGGTCCCTTAGTTACAAATGTATCCATACAGCATATATCCATGGTGTTACCCCGTAAAACAAGGGGCACTGCATCTTCCTCTTCCATAAGCATCACTTCACATATTATAAAACTATTCTGCTCCTTCTTAAGAAGGGACTCATTTTCCAGCTATTGCTATTCCAGAACTTCATGCCTCAAAATACTTTGACTTTCAGCTGAAACTTAGAAAGGATCAGCTCAACACTATTTATTATTCTGCCAACATTGTCCTTCAAATTGCTCTTCTCCTGCCCTGCATATTACTTCCCTTCTGCATGCCACATCAGCTTTGTTTTGCTGGACCAAGCAAGACAAGCACTTGTAATATCTTCTTTTAAAAAGGATCTCCACTATCCCAGTCACCTGAGGACTCCTCCTCTGTACTCGTTCCTAACACTGGTGCCTCCCTCTCCCTTGACACTTTGCCCACTGTCCAGGAGACCAGCATCCCTACTGCCTGCATGCAATGATGGCAGCAGCTGCAGCATCACGGGCTTATTCGCCCCAGTGTGACACTTCTTTCCTCGCTCTTTTACACTGTTTTGTTTTTCATATTTCCCTGCATTTATTTGCAATACCTTGGGCTGTTGCCTTTGAGCTTTTTTCTTGGTTAGGGTTTTTTTGTTTGTTAGTTTCCCTTTTTTGGGTGGCGGGGAGGGGTTTGGTTGGTTGAGTTTGGGGTTTGGTGTTGGGGTTTTGTTTGTTTGTTCGTTTTTTATTTTTTCCCTGCCTTTTTCTTGGCTGCTTCACAACTGGCAGCTCAGTTGTGAAGCTCTGACCAACAGACATATCCAAGTCTTTCCACCCCTCACTTTCTTCCATTTGGGAATCTCCAAGCTGTCAGTAGAAATTCTTGTGAGCAATCCCTCCGGCTCCTGCCATTGCATTTTCTATTCCATTCTTCATCAGAGTTCTGCACCAAGATACCTATTTTGTTTTGCAGGATATCCCAGTCATCCCTGAGTATTAATGACGTTGTCAAATAAGGCCAACAATCAGATTGTGATGGTGCTGAGCTGATGTCATCTCTTCAATAATTTATTTCCTTCAAGATTAATATTTTCTGCATTTTGCACTGCTGGCTGCATGTAGCAATGTGGTCCACCATAGAAAGAAGGGAGAAAGTCAAGAAAGGATTACATCAGCCTTCCTTGAAGGTCTATCTGCACCCCAGGGCAGGTGTTTCTTTTTCCTCTAGGTCCTTGAGTTCACAGAGCTGGAAAGCTCAGTCCTGGATTTAAAGGAAAGCAAAAGCAAGCAACTCACCAGGACCACTGCTGCATTCCCTCTTTTTCCATAGGAGCGTAGGAGAGGCTTTAGTATATAAGTTATGAGCAGATGCAGAGGGCTAGATTCTCTGGGTTAGCAGTGCATTATAAGGTGCCCTTTCATTCTATCAATGCTCCTTTTAGATTTTGCAATGAGACCTAACCTCTGCAGATCCCTCTGCAATTAAACTATAGCAAGTTGCAACTCCAAATATTTTATTAGCAACTGATAACCATCTGTCAACCAGGCCTTGGACTCAACCTGGCTAGAAGTAATTAAGTGGGCTGATACAAAACTGCTCCTTTATATGAGTTGAGTGACACAGAGGGATTGTAGCATCTGAGTTCTCAGCAGCTCTGACATTGCCATCACATTGGACCAAAGTGCTTTAATTTTTATCATGGGATCAGGTGACTGTTCTTCAGCCATGGTTATTTGTTGGCATAAGTATCCAAAATGTTGGCTATGCAAGGGAAGGACAAGTGTTAAAATAGAGCCAATGACCCTCTCGGTCAAATAGCATTGACCTCAATGCATATAAGACATGGAGTGTATTTCCAATGTAACTGATATTAAATTTAAGACTATTTCTAAAACTCTGGCCATAACATCCAAATCTTGGCTTAAGCAAGAATCAAAAATTAAATTGGCAGTGCCTGGCTCCTGCTTTCAGATCATGAGAACTGCTCTGCGTTTTGTACGTGCCAAAGTGCACAGCATAGTTTGGGAATAAGTGAGGATCACCCCAGGAAAGCACAGTCAGTTTGAAACAGTTTTTGTAGGCAACTCTGCACATGTGAACCCATATGGTTTTGTTCTTACCTGGACTTCCTAACCATCCACAAGCAGCAGGTACAGACACCAAAATCTAACAGAAGAGCTTGTGAAATCCTCTTCTGGTGGAAGTTCACTACCAGCAGAAGTGCTGTGTGAGATGTTGGTGTTGTCAGGGCTCTGAGTGCACCCATAGTATGGAGCTCCCCTGGTCACTTACCCACCCACTCACCTATAGGAACCTGAACTCACTGCCAGGGCACAGGAAGAGTAAAACTGCCTCATGAAGCAGGGACAAGGTGCAGGGTCCTGCAGGGACCCTGTGCCATTCCAATGGATGGGGGACCGGGGATCCCATCAGGGACTGTAAAGCTTAGCGGTGCTCATGGTAACCTAAGTAATACAGACTTTTAACTTCTTGAAGTCAGATTTGAATTGATCTGCCAAAATTAGTTTCAAGGTGCCTCATGTGAACAGTTTCATGTAGGGACAATTTTTGGAAGATAGAACACTAGCATATCCCCAGACCAATCTTGTATCTCTTCAGCCTCTAGCCACACCTGAAACCCCTCACCTGGACATTTGTCTTCATTTATCTGACGTATTTCAATACCTCCTCACTGACAATATGCTACACCGTAAACATAAGAAAACCTCCAATTAGTTTGGAAAAAACAGAGGCAATGGAGAGAACTACCACAGACATTAACAACAGCTGGTGTACGAAGAACCATCCCATTAAACATGCCACTTGGTGTATTCCACTTGCTTCCTAAAGAAACAATAGATCGTTGCCTTATATGAAATCATTGCAGCGGCTGTTATGCTGTCACTTCCCTTTCCACCCTTGCTGGCTGCTGGAGTGAGTGAGAGGGTAATGGAAGAGGCAGTCCCCTGGGAAAAGCGGTTCCCTCCCCCAGCATAACCTCCAGAGGCTTTCCTGAACCTCCTCAAAAGGGTAAGTATGAGGTTTTCCTCAGCTGTAGAGGGCCCTGGGGATTGTTGTTAGCACTGCAAAGTCTCTTTTGCCAGCCTAAATAAATACAGACAAAACACAGAAAATGACTGCAAGAGTGAGATGTTGGGAGATAGCTGGTACACCATGGGAAAAACACAACAGGAAATTTTAATGTGGCAGTGTAGATTGCTGTGCTACTTAAGCACAAAACCTTCTCACAATAAATGTCAAATTTAAAGAAAACAAGCTTTCCAAAGTTAACTTACCTTCCCCTTTTATCACTTAAAAATTAGCTTGCATTTCCATTAAAAAAAGAATTATATTCTTTTACTGACTGAAATAAAAGACAGAGAAAGAATTAAGATAAAGAAACAGCAAAAGCAGAAAATGTATCTCCTATGCTTAGGAAATGATTCAACCTGTAAATGGTCTACACGAGTCTCTTGAAATACATTTTTTGAATCTATTTGACCTACAAGAACATGTATGTTACACAGCTCTGCGTTGTTGCTACAGTCACTTACATACCAAGTCATCTTCTTCTGCCCCTGAGACTGGACTCACTGTGCTGTTCTGCACAAGAGCCCTGTTACCTCAGCCCTGCTTTCCATATGGATAAGCTTTTCGTTGCCTCCCCATTCAGTAAGACTCAGGGAATCAGGGTGTCATTGGGTCTCTGTTTTTCTCCCTCTAAGGGTGCAAGAGCAACTATTCATTGTTTCTTTTTGACATCACAGAGCCAGGACGAAAGGAGCTTTGTTTGTGAAACCCTAAGCAATGATTACATTACATTTAAGTTGGGACTGCCAAAATGCTTCTCCTCAACTTTACAATTCGGAGCTATCCTTATGAACCAAATGATTGACAATGTATCCTCATATGCCTATATGGCACGGTACCATCCTAGTGTATCTGTGGCACTGTCCAAAGCAAAGTCAATTGCTGACATAAAACTAAAGGAAAGTTGTATTACAAGTTTTTGTGTTGTGACCACTTGTTCTCATACACTCAGCTCTTTTATTCTGCTATAAGTGATTCCTGTGATCTTCAGAAAACAAGCTGAATAAAAGCCTCCTTTTGCAGGGTAACAGACTGATCTGATGCCCTTTGTGATGCCCTTCTTTCCAGCAGGATTGAGATAAAATTGACTTTTACACTGAGATCCATCCAGACACAATTTTCTGTATTTCCAATCAGGGAGTAAAATTAAAGGCATATAAATAAACCCATAACTCAGCCCACTGTCTTGCAGATGTTAATCTCCTCAATACTTGTACAGGAAGCTTAAAAATGCTGAAGTTAAATGGGTATTTTTGGCATGACTTAATTCTAATCTTTCAGGTATCATAAAAAACGGTCAGAAGGTATATATGTCAGAGAAACACGTGAACGGCCCTTCTGAGCCGTGCTGGTACAAATGTGGTGCTGCCTCAGCACAGCCCTTGCACAGGAGCCAGTGAATTGCTGGCTGTCACCAGGCAAGCATATCTATTTGACAAAAAAAAATTGCATGACGTATTTGGGGATTTCTGGATGGAGCCTCCATGGCTGCACCCAATACATATTGCAAATTGTTTCAGGAATCCCCTTCTGAAGGCTGTTGACCAGGACCAGAACTGTATTCTCCCAGTTCACAGCCCAGGAGACTGAGTGTGGACATGGTGATTTGTGAAACCTTCAGGACTGTGGTCTCTAAAGGGTTAGAACTAAAATGTCTGTAGAAAATCAGCTTTAAAATGTTATACAACAAAACATGTTATTGCTGGTATTTGAGTCAGGCTTGATAATGCATTTCAGGCTAAAATATTTCTTTGATTGTCACAGAAATATATGGAGAGCCAAGTGTTTGCTTTCAGCGTGCAGAATATATTTGGTTGCATTTCATTACCAGAGGCTAATTGTCTGAGAAACAGTTTTCACATCCAGCATTCTTGATACAGTGAAAAAAAAAAAAGGCTACTGAGAACCAAGAAGCCTTATGTTGCTGATTATTTAAGAGTGAAAGGATTAGTAGTGGCAGTGAGTATTTAGGCACTTTTTGAAAGAAATGTAGGATAGTTCTTGGATTGATGTGAGTGCCCAGCGATCCTGCCCAACACTGAAGTTAAAGCACCACGTATGTACTGGCTGTTTATAAATACCTCAATAGCCATTTTCAGTAAAATATGGAAATTCCTTCATTCTGTAGCTGTTCTCTGTTAGATCATTAAGCATGTCAATACTGGTGAACAATCAAACAGGGGAAAAAATGGTTTAATCTGCTTATGCTGGAGTGCTTATTTATTACAATCATTCATCAAGAAGACCTGAAAAAAAAGGAGGTTGATTATATCCATTGGTTAAATGCCGTGTGGTACACAAACGTGGCAAACATAAGAAAAAGATGGGCATCCTGCCTGATAAAGAATTACACTGAAAGTGAAAGGCTGACCTACAGTCAGCAAATGTTAATCATTTTTACACCAAAGTGAGTGTAACGTTTCTATAGGGAAATTACTTCAATCTGGTCAGTGCAAGGAGCAGTTTGTATAATCGGATTGCAAATAAGGTTTGATCACATTCCAGCTTAATCTACTCTCTGAGCACCATTTACAGCACTAAATCAAACACTGGGAAGCTGCAGGTGCTGCTTTACAGTCATTACACCCAAGGGGCAGGGACTTGGTAATAAACAGCAAATAAATTGAAGCACTGACTTGCCTGCTACAGGGCATTTCTAATTATCCTCTAGTTTAGCTGGAAATTGTCATGCTCTCATCACAGACTATTTTAACTGCTGCTGAATAAGTGTGACACTTTTAGGCTGAATTAACTGAGAATATGAAGAAATGCCTTCCTTTTTTTTTTAATGTTGGATCAGAACTAACTTGCTAAAATCCGAGGACAGCAATCTGTTTTCATGTCCCCATACTGGAAGTAGAAACATTACAACTGTAAGCCTCACATATTTTAATTTTGGGCTGAAGACCTACCAAAATGAACAGCACTTATCATGATAGCTCACATGTATACCAAATAGGCTGATAAGTAGGGCTGCAGCCTCCTGTGCTATAGTTGATCCAGGATTGCTGGTAGTGGTGTTTCTCAGAAAAGTTGATCGTGAGAGTG
Source organism: Pseudopipra pipra (assembly GCF_036250125.1). NCBI lineage: Eukaryota > Metazoa > Chordata > Aves > Passeriformes > Pipridae > Pseudopipra > Pseudopipra pipra. The sequence goes on from NC_087550.1 coordinate 77,304,459, forward strand.
TATGGTGATTAACGAACAGGACACTGATTTTGTTGTATATTTAGTAAGTTTAAGGAGGAAGGAGAAATATAAGACCCCTAGCTCCTAAAAAATAAAAAATTTTTTTGGAAATGCACAGATAATTGGAATGATTAAAAGTCACAAATATCTTAGCCATTTGTGATACCTCCAGATCCTCCCACCCAGGCTTCAACCTAGTAATTTGTCAACACAAGCAATATTCAGAGGAACATTAATATAAAAAGACACCTCTGCTGGGAAGTACAATACTGTAGCAGCAAAGGTATGTAATACACCTTGATGAGACGTGATGAGGTGATCATTTTCAGTACTTTTTAATAGGGTGAGTGATCTGCAGGTAGCTTACCAGCTGCAGTTATGCTCAAACCCAAAACTAAAGAGCTTTTCCTGCTGGAAAGAAGCTAGTTGTAGCTAGCTAAGACATATAGCTTTCTCTTTTAAAAAGAAAGACATTGTGTAAATTTCTAAACTGGACTGAAATCCCAATTTGTGATCATATTTTTACCCAGATGTGATTCTTTTTCTTAATATACTATGAAATAAGATTCATAACCTTTATGTAAATTGTTTCTCCTAATATCTCTGAAGCACTATTTAGCAGGTAGCAATAATGAATGCAATTGGATCACAGCTCTGCAAATATTCTTTTTCTACTTGCTAATGAGCAAAAGACAATAGCATAATCCCTGGGTTTGCATCTTTTAGGACTTCCAACAATTAATAGCTTAAAAGATTTATTAGAGGAAAAATGTGTAACTGCCAGTTTTACAGATCTCAGTTTGCCTTTAGAGGGGGACTGTGGATGAGATAGCACTGCAGAGTGCAGTGTAACTCTTGTCATCAGAGCTGCAAATAATCTCAGCTCGGTGACCTCAATGTCCAGGCTCCAAGGAGTGAATAAAGACTGTATGATCGTAGTATTTATTTCAGCAGAGAGTAAATGGATCTTTTCTGCTGGATAAACTCAGTTGCAGACAGAGCAGAGACTACCCTAGTGCCCACTGAAATACTGCTGGAGTTTCTGATTCAAACAGAGGAGCAAGGCTGCACTTCTCCGGAAGTGTCTGCTTTGAGCTATTTTATGGGAGGAATAGAATAGAGTCAAGCCCAGAAGATTAGGAAAAAAAGAAGTTAAAGGCCCAGATCTTTGTTGTGTCCAGTGCTTTTCCACCTACCAATTAGGTTTCAAAACATAACATTATTTGTAGATGTTATCACAGGGGCACAAAGTATTATCTTGCCCTTAACTCTTGGAGGGTTTTTCCCCTACACAAATAGCTACTCTTATTTCCAGTGGTCACAACTAGGACCACTCAACATTAGCTGGCAACTTTTTTTTCTTATGGAAATGCAATGAATGTTCCTTTGTTACATGTTGATTTGGTATGGTATCTGCATTTAAAGTGCCTCCATGTTGTAGATGAGCTATGCTTTTCACATTATGTTCTTTCTTTTGGTTTTCAGGCAAATTAATTAACATGATACAGAAAAAGGAGAATACAAATGCTGAAGCCCTCACTTTAAGCCCTCATACTCTTTTGTTCTCCATTATTGCACCAAATTATTTAATTGGGTCTCTCTGATTGTGCACAGACACAGAAAAGAACACAGTCTATTGTGAGAAGCCCTACAACCATAATGCAGTATCAAATTCAATTCCCATCAAAAGTGCTTGCTGCTAAAAGCCTGTACTGTGGCTGCAGATTAATGAAGATCTGCATTGAGCAAAGTGGTGGTCGTAGAGACATTATTTTTCTCCAATAGAAGGCCTATTCTTGAAGAACAATAAAAGCATAGAAAAGCGTTAGTCTGCTTATGGATGGAAATAAATCAAAATGAATAAGAGGGTTGATGGAAATAGTCTGAAAGCAGTAGAGTGGAATTCTGAAAATACTGTTTTTGTTTTGTAAGGATTTTTTTTCCCATAGTCTCTCAAAAATGCTGCTTGATGGAGGCTCAAAAGCCTTGGAGTGAAGGACAAATTTAAAAAATCAGAAACTAATTGCAGAAAATCAGCATTCCACAAATATATTTTTTTTTCTGCAGAGATGTTGCACAGAATTCAGACTCAAAATAAGAAGAAAATGTAAAGAAAAAGGAAGATGAGTCATTAACTAATGCAAAAGTTTGATCCAAAGAGTAACCAAGAGCTATGAAATAGCATTCAGTCACCTTCAGATGAACTTTTCCTTCATTTTCCTTCCTCTTACCATAACTTTGTACATAGTTTTCCCTTTTTCTTCTTCTCTCAGTGTCAAAATCAACTTTGTGTTTATTTGAGTCAGTGATTAGGGCCAAGTCCCAAAGTACTTACCAGAAATAAGAACATAACAATTGGCTGCAGCTGGACAAGCATGTGACCATAATACATTTTTTTTAGAGCCATGTGGTTGCTCCATTTATTCTTACAGATGGTATCATCTTGACATTGCTCAGTGCTGGATGAGTTTGAACACATAGCTGAGCAGCTGGGTAAAGCCAACAGGCCACACTGCAGTCAGTGACAGTCAGCCACTGTCAGTCTGTGGAGAGAGGAGGGAATCCACCCTCACATCACCTGAGGTCACCCACCAAATGGAGACAGCCAGGCTAGAATGCTGAACAGGCTGAGTCTCCTCTCCAGATGTCTCTTCTCCTCCCCTTTGACTGTGTTTAAGTCACCACGTTTGGATTCCTGAACTGGGTGAACTGTGGGTGCCTAAAATGAGGCCAGACGAATCTGAAACAGATATATCCATTTTAAATGCTTAGTCTCAGTCCTTCCTTGCATTCCCAGCATCTCAGCTGTATATACAATCACAGGTGATGCAGAGACCAAGTGCCCAATTTACATCAGTGTACTCAGGAAGTTGTTCCACCTCTGCACTGAGGATACACATTTAGAAATAAGTAATCCAGAAGTAAGTCCAGGAAAATAGATGCCTTATCAGTGTGCTAGACTGCTTTTTACCAGGTCTTTCAGGCTTAACTGTCCCAGATTTGAGACCTGAAGCTCTTTGCTGAGAAGTCGTCATTGGTGTGAAAGTCAGAGCAGTAACAAAACTTCTTTCCAAAGCTGGAGCAGCTGATGGATGAGTCTGTGCATTGTCATGATTCAGAGGCCTACAGTGTCTTATCATATTAAATTATATTGGCCTGCTATTCAACTTATTAATATATACAGGATAAAACAGAACTCATCATAATCAGTGAGTCAGAAGGGATGCAGATTTTTCTTAATTACTGTTCAAAAGTATGTCCTGAACCAACCTTAGAGACTTATGGTTTCAACACTCATCCAAGATTTACATTGATGCTTGCTATGTGTGTATTGACAGTGGAAACAAAGTGGAGGTGCAGCTCTTGGTCTCTTTTATCCTGGATTAAGTCACACAGAGCAGCTTTGAATTATACTTTACAATAATTTAACATTAGACTAAGCTCTGTTCTTTCTCATTATTATCTCTCAGTCTGAGATCTACATTAACAAGATCTTTCAGAACATCTCCAAGGACCTGTGTTCCTCTGGTGACATGTGTACTGCAACTAAACTTAAAAAAATGTCTCCATTTTTGAAAGGTCTCAGCCCAAGCACCCTATGCCCTCTTAGAAAAGCTGCCCCTGCTCATCCAGACTTGGCTGCTCTGATTTCTGGGGTTCTGTGAAGAGGAATCTGGCTTGGAGGCACTGTAGATGCTAAGTGTGTCCAAAGACAGGAGTACAGAAATGAATGTCAGAAGCTGGGAACGTACCTGGGAAAAGTCTAGATATAGGCAACTGTAGCACTAGCACAGATTTGTGCAGGATGTGGGCTGTAACAGCCTAAAATGCCACATCTCGTTTACATTGGCCTGGTTCTGTTTTGTACACTCTTATGATCTTTGCACAGATTTAAGAGCTCCTTAATACTTGTGCTGAATAAAAAGGCCTGAAAACATAAGAGGGTTAGCCATAGTACAAACATTTTCTTCATTGAAGAACTTGGTACCAGTGAGACATACTGGATATCCCAGTGTTATGCATGGGCTGGATGAGGTAGCATAGAACTAGAGTTCCATGAGGCAAAGCCTGCTGTTGGGAGGGAGATGTGCTGTGCAGGTAGCACTGCTCCTGAGCACTCACCAGCATGTGCCATGTGGACTCAGTAACCCAAATCTGCTGAGGGCTGAGATGGTCTCTGGTGCTCAGAGACTGATTTATTGCCCCAAATGCAGAGGAAGGAATGGTGTTTTCCTGCACCCAAGAGTTGCTTGGAAATGATCTTGAACACCCTGAAATGGGAAAAGAAAGAGGAACCACTCATTGTGTTCCTTTCCAAGGTCACGGGGGTGTAGATTGCAAAATCCTAGTTTTTGGATTTTTTCAGATTCTCATTTTTCAGATTAGCTTCCCAGCACTGTCAAGTAAAAAGCAACTTGAATAGCTGTAGGTCTCAGCCTATGAAACTTGCTGTCTGGTTTTTGGTTTTTTGATTTTACAGATGGCAAAACACTAGAAAGGAAAACAACTGCCATCCAGCCTCTGCCAGCAGAAAGGGGATGGAGCTGTGGGAGAGGGCTGGGTGATTCAAGGACAGGATTCTATGGCACTGCCATGGGATGAGTCTCTGGTCTGAGCCCTGTTACCTCTAGTAATTACCAAGCACCTGCATGTCGGTCTTGTAGGGATGTGAGTAGCTACAACGGCTGACTATCACTCCTCATGGCTGTGCTTCTGTTCACATTAAGTCACATGGTGTTTATAATCCCCACAAGCCATGTCAAACAAATTAATTACTTTGGACAGCACTATACATGTGGTAACTGATTCTGCGTCTGGCATTTAAATACTTCTGCTGAACCCTAACCCAAGACTGATAAAAGACCAAATGCAAGTTCTTCACTCAGCTTCTTTGATCAGACAAGAAAGCAAACTAAACAAAGTCAGACAATATACTGAGCTCATTAAAATCACAGGCATTTGCTAGGAACAGTGGTGTAACACAACACTTATGGATTTATATACCTGCTTTTGTTCTAGTAAAATCAAGACATGAGTGAAATTCACCCCTTACTGGGAGAGAATCGCTAGCCTTTGCTGCAGCCTACCTAATCTCTCCACACCAAGTACTTGAACATTTCTGCTCTCAAATTATCTCACCATGAATTCTTCAGTAGGCCTTCTAAGCTGTGGGATTTGAGGGTTAACGACTAAACTTTCTCATCATGCAATTCCTCTCCCAAGCAAAACTTCCCTCAATAAATGCTGCAAACATCTCGTGCCTGTACTGTCTTTGAAACATCCATCTCTGTTTGGCAACAAAGGCACTTAAGACATAGTGAGCTTTGCACTGTGTTATAACTTTCATATTACCCTTTGCACAGCCATTTTACTTCAGCTGCATGGTGTGTATCATTCATTGCAAGTTTACTTCATTCTCTGAATTCATAGCTGATGCTCTCTGGACCATAAAATTTCAGCTGCAAAACCAGAACATCTCATTATTTCTGAAATATCGAGCTTGTATCTTCTTGATAAATAATTCCTACTAGTATAATGTATCAGACTAAAACATATTTTCTGAGGCCAGTGAGGTTAAAGCGGCAATCTCACCTTTTTTAATTTTTTTGCCCTGAAGACAGTGATTTCCATATATAGAGTGACCCCGGTTTGTGTTGAACATGGGGAATGAGGATGAAGCATGAAACGACACATATTGCTGTCAGAGATTTGAAATGAGGCCTGCTAACCTGTAGGCAGCCTTACAGGACTAATCAGTCCCTCACATTACCAATGTATTCAGATTGCTACATACAGCAGCCAGCAATGGCCAGGGAAGTTTTCTTTTTTTATCACTGCCATTGACAAACATTACATTTTAATGCAATTTCTCCCTTCCATCTACTGTCTAAAAAACGAAAAAAACACACCAAATCCTTTGACACCATATCTCTGAGACACTGGTCTCATCTGGTTTCCTTGATGCTTGAAGAGTGGGTGCGACTGTGTTGATTTGCTTTTGAATATACATTAGTCAGCAGCAGCTTAAACAGCTGATAACATTTTTTTACTCTTGTAGCTGACAACACAAACTCTTTTGAATTCATCTTGTTTCTTAAACTTTGCCTCTGAAGTTTACAGTAGCCCAAGATACCTGAGCTGAGTTTGTCTGGAGACGTTGGAAGACGCATGGGCAGGAATGAAAGCCAAAGCCTGTCTTCTGCTTGAAAGATTTTTCTTTTTTTTAATAGTATTCTAAGCATTGGTCATACCATTAGCAAAAAAGCCTCTTGAAGCCATAAACTCCTGACTCTTCCATTTGGAGCACACAGTTGGCAAGGACTCTTTTTCCCCCTTTGTAAGATAGAAGTTCCAAAGCTGATAAAATGTAAATATACTCTTTCAGATCCCTGTTGTACTAAGTGTACCACTACAGGCAACAGTATTTCTTGTGTTCCTGATATATGTGATGACTCTTCATTTCAAGGTTTCATACAGGGAGATAAAAGCAGAAAATTATAGAAAAAAACCCAACACTACAAGTCCTAGCAAGTAGTAGCTACCCAGTATGTAAATCCCTTCAAGTGAGGATTATGTTACCAGGCTTTTTGTCTGGAAAAAAGCATAGTAAGAAAAGCTGGGTCAAGGGCACATGCTGTACATCCCTTTAGTGCCAGTCCAAGTAGAAATCCACCTGGAAATGTACTTTATCACATGGCGTGCAAATCCCTCTCCTTGGACACCCCAACCCTTCTTCAGGATTTCTGATGTGCCTGGGATCCTTGAGCATTGCTAACTGATACAGTTTTGGAGCTAATGGCAACCCACTGAGACATGCAGCAAGGAGGAAGAGTAGGCATCAGTGCTGAGGCCCAGCACATCACCTGCACACTTAGCATCTCCAGCATTAGTCCTTCCATCTCCCATTGCATCCTGAGTACATGGGTTTTTCTCCTGTTGAGCCAATAACTCTCCTCCCTAAGGAATAAAGAGGTGGTGCTCTCTGCCCCTATGTCTCAGTAAGTTTTCCTGTAATTTTTTCCTTGCTTGGGATCCTTTGTAGGAGAGGAACAACGGAGCTTGTATCACAGCTTCCTATGTTTGTTTAGAGGATTAGTATAATAAACAAAATAAAATGAACAGTAAGAAGAAAAATTCATGCCTTTAGTCTTGAGTATCGATAACATTAAAGATGTTCTGGAGAATGTTTTGCACCTCTCATCCTTGGAGGGTGCAGGATGGCTTAGCCCACCCTCTGTCCCCACCCTTGGCTGTGCGTTCCTTTTCTCTCCCTTCTTCTTGAACCAATGCTCATGTAAACCTGTAGCAAGCTAGCTCCAGGCATGAAACTAGCCAAAAGCTAACTGAGGATTAAAAAAAAAAATGAATGGAAGCTTAAAACTGTTGCAGAACCTGATCCTAAATGTGCTGAACAGCTCTTGCAGAAAATGAGCATCCCACAAATTCAGACCCAACCTTATCTCATTCTGGAAGAAAGGGAGATGAGGAGGAGATACGCTAGCCTGGACCAGTGATTCCCTAATTCAGTGAGTCCATCGTGCATCCTTCAGCATGGTGCAGGGGTACTCAAGCCAGCTCCAGGAAGAGCAGCTCTGGAAATTACAGTGATATGGTCACATCAGCACAATGTCTCAGCCTGGTGAGCCCTGACGAGGGGATATCACATCTGTAATTGTAAGCTGGCCCCGGCTGACCATTCAGGGCTCCCTGAAGTGCCACACACCTGCCAGTGGGGACACGGTGGGTGTGCTGGACACTTTGAACGGCACCACTCATCCGCATGTGGGCAACCGCACTGAGCAGTGGACCTCCACTGGGATTAGCTGCCACTGAGAACCAGTTACCACGGGGATGGTCCACAAGCTCACTGTATCAACATGGAGAACACCCCCCCAGCTTGTCATTATGTGCCATTTCTTGGCACTGCATTCCGTCTTGTAAAGATTTACCTAGAGGCTCAATTTAGTGAAAAACTCAAAAGCAGCTCTGGGGAAATGTCTGCTCCTCACAAAACAGAAGAAGAGAAAGTTCCCACTGAGGTTTTACACGGGTGTTATTTTCCCCCTTGTGTAATGTATGCAGTTGAACTCAGGGTTTTTTTCCCCTTGAAATAAAAGAGCTTCAAAGGCAGTTTAAATGAATAAGTAAGTCTGATGAAGTGATAGAATTTTTCTGGAGGAGAGATCATTGGCAAATTCATTTTAGATTTTTTTTTTTTTACAAACCATGGCATCTTGTTTTTAAAAACATGTTTGAAGTCTTTGAATTTGCCCCTTGGACCCATTTAAATCTGGTTTCTAATCCCTTAGTCTCTGTAATCATATGAAACCTCTATTTTGGTATTATCATTTGAGTCCTAAGTATCTGCCAAATGCATACTATATCATCAAATATTTGTCATACAGTTGTGATTAAGATGTAGAGCCCTCAAAAGAGGTTGATAACAGTTTAAGCAACTTTGGAGTAAATCAAGGGATTTAAAGGATTAGAGACAAGATAACAGATGTTGAATGTGTACAGATTTTTCTGAAAGTTTTGTTAATTTTTAAATACATACCACAAATAATGAAATACAGAAGGTGTTCCTGCATGTTATATTCACAATTTCTGTACTCCTACATGTAAAAACAATAAAAAATCAGGTATCCCTGTTACCATTCAGCAGGGTATTTTACCCCCAAACTCCATCATTCAAATTCTTGATGAAGCTGACTGCTGTTCAGCGAGGCAGAAAAGAAGCCTCCATGCCCCCAGACCCCACAATCCAGGCTAGCAAGCCAAAAACATCCTCCACAGGAGAGGCGTTCATGTTCAACCTCCTTTAAAAAAAGGCTCCAGGCACTGACTCACCCCAGCTGTGTTGGCTCTTTGCTGCAGTGAGTGCCATGGAGGCCCTTCCCTGGAGCCAGAGGGGGAAAAGAGGAAGGTAGATGGGGAGAAATGGCCAGGTCTCACTTGGGATGAGACAAGGCCAAGACCTGGACACATTGTTGTACCTGTGGACTGAACAATTCTTCTGGAGACTGAAGAAGTCATTAAAAACTACATGGGATTTCATTTAGTGTCCTTGATATGGGTTATTCTTGTCCCAAATTTTGGGGAGAAGGGGGCATTATCTCAAAAAGAGAGTTCAAGGCTGGGCCCTTGATTTGTCTAAGAGGTCTAAAATTTTAAAACTTCATACATAAGCTTCTTTCTACAGGTTTCATTTTATCCATGTGAAGAAGCGGATTTTCAAACACTGAGAGAGCTTCTCTCAGCCATGCAAGTAAGTCAGCTCTTCTAGTTCAGGCGCTCAGCAGATTAACAGTTATTATTATATCTTACGACATCAGACATAATGTGATGGATCTTATTGCAGAAAGACCAGGCGAATAGTTCTTATCCTGACATGCCAAGATTTTATATAGGGAAATAGAAATAATTGTGTGCAAGGGTTCCTGTTTGCAGCAAATGGTGACTGACCATGTTTGCACAGACAGAAGGATTTTTCTTGGGTGACCAGGATGAGGATCCCAATGGAGCTGCTGCATTGTTGAACATGATCCGAGATGAGAACTGAGCAGTTTTGAATTTGGAAATCAAGTTCTTTCCTGGCAGCAGATGGAAAAGTGTAAGACCACACCTGAAATGGTGTGTTTATACCAGGTGCTGTTTTACAAGATGAACATTGGAGCAGTAGAAAAGAGTAACAGGTAGGAGAGGGGGCCTCAGGTACTTCATCAGGAGAGGGAGATTAAGAAAACAGACTCTTGATTTATTGTAAAAGAAGAGGCAGAGATGCCATCTCAATGCCTGAGATGCTGAGGAGTGGCAAAAAGCTGGATGCCAAGGATGTGAGAATGGAACAAAGAGCTGGAGGAAGAGAAGACAAGGTTTCCACAATGTTTCTGCACACTATCTCCCTACAGAGGGTAATTAGTATGAGGAGCACAATAACCCACCATCATCAGGCAGCCCTGGATGTGTCTACAACACAATGGCTTGCTGCATTGGCAGGAGAAGCTGCAAAGCCTCTTGGAAACACTCTTGTTAAAATTCTCCCACCAAACTGAGGGTTATATGACAGAGATAAAATCAAAAAAGCTAAGACACAAAATGCATTTCTAATAGGAAGGGACATTACAGGCAACCGAAAGTTCTTTAACACAACAGAAATGAAAGAACAAATGGAGGTATAACACTCATTTAGTAAAAGGCGAAAGAGAGCAAATAAACAATGAGGAAGATCAGACTCAAGAGTCCAAAATCTCATTTCCTAGTGCCTTCCCTCCTTTAGCTCTCCAAAAAGATAAAGGTAAATTGTGTCTAGTTAGTTATCAAAATGAGTTTTTATGAAGAAACAGGAACTCCACCCAGGATAACAAACCCAGGTCGCATTGCAGAATAATGCTTTTGGGTAAATTAGTCAAGCTAAAAGGGGCACAGTTCATGCTACAACACAGAAAGAATGACTTGCAGGCACCCACAGGCAGTGCCAAGTTACCAAAAGGACAAACTGTGGTACCTGCTATTGCATGTGATGGTGACACTGAGGTAAGATTTTGGACTCCTAGATCTCCGGACTGTGATCTCAACACAGGCATGGAAGCGCTGAAGTCCTTTATTACACCTAGATCACCATGGCTATTTTTGCCGCAAAATTAATTTTCTAGGTTTATGGGATAGTCATACGAACTAAGTGTGAACTTAGTGTAAGTAAGCTGCCCTGCAATAACAGCCAGTTCTTACCATGGGATAACGTGCAGGAGAATTTCCTCCTCAGTAAGTAAATGAGGGGTAAACAGCCAGCCTAGAGAGAGAGAATTTATTGTGGGGAGAGAAGCAATTAAAACCAGCAGTAATTAGTTCTCATAGCCATATCCTGAGCGCTAGGACACACAGAAATATTTCTGAAGGACATGTTTTTCCCATTTGTGTTCAACAGGCTGTACTTCAGGACATGGTCTGTCAAAAGAACCACATGGCTTAATTGGTCTCCCAAGGCCGTTTGTCTTCATTCAATGATTATGGTTACAAGTGAGCATTTAACTGGTAACTCATGAATTACTTGACTAAGGGCATCACAGAAAATGTGTTTCTGGCAGAAGGAAGTAGAAGGTGTGAGAATACAAATTACATCTTTCGGAGAGCCTTGAGTAAAATAGCAGAACCAAATTTTAAATATGAAAAAGAGAAAAATAAGAACTGAGACCAATTACCAGGTCAAGTGACTTGGAAGTCAAATCAAGACCAATAGACTTTGGACTGCATCCTAAGGAAGATGATGTTTACAGTAGTGTGTGTTGGAGGACATTTACTCTGTATGCTTTAGATAGATTTTCCCTATTGAACTCATTTTTCAACAGCCCTTCTAGACTTTTGGAACCTTTTCTTCCCCCAGATTACTGTAATATTATTTCTGAAAATGGAGTAGAAGTCTCCACTTTTGTTATGATGCATCCTTGACAATCTGCTGACAAAACCAGCCAGCAAGAGCTTTTCCCAGTGTTAGATAACATGAAGGTCTTCTGGAGCTTGTCTGTGGGAGCAGGGCTTTTCTTCCCACATCATTTCTAGTCAGGCATCTAGTGATTGCAGCATCTTCTACAAGAGGAGGCAAATAGCTCACACAAGGGGCTTGCAAAGCAGAACACTGGATGCTCCTGTTCAGAATGTCAGGGCTCAGTCTAATGAGGCTGCGGAAGCCCGGAATGAGCTGAGTGCTGAGGCTCCCATGGCAGCTGCTGGAGATCTGTTCAGAGGGATCAAGGGAGCTTAGGGAGAGGCAGGCACCTCTGTCTGGGCAGAGCAGTAGCTCCCTAGGCTCTGCCAGTGCAGGCACCCAGCTCTAGGGCAGACATCCCAGTTTAAACACCTGCTGGGGAGATAAGTCTCAGTCCTCCAGCTGTGGTGATCTGTACCTTGTCCCAGATTGTCCTCGCAGCCACTTCCAGCCTCTCTCACAGTGCACTCACAGTGTCCCTTGTCACCCTTCTACTGCCAATGGGAGTCTTTCTATAGATTTCACTGGAGGAGGAGATAGGACTTGGAAGAGCAAATCTACCATCAAAGTCTCCACACTGGCTAGCGGGGAACAATTTGGAAGGGTGCCATTTGCTAGAGCAATGCCCCCCAGGTGAGCTATGCTCCACGGGTTCTCTACAGCTCCAACCAAATATTATCATGCTTCCCAAATATTAAACCATGTCCTGATTAGATTTGTTGATTACTGCTCTTTTATTTAGTTATCCCTTGTAAAACAATGATGCCTGTATATTTAGCTGGAGGTGGCAACAACAACCTTTTGCGTAATATAGGGAAAAAACTTCAGCCAGCTCTTGGTGATCTGCCTGAGTAGCTTGTTTTATTGGATTTTTTGATATTGAGATGGTTTGGCAACTGTTGGCCCGTCAGATTGTGAGGTCACTCACCAGCCTCCATCAGAGATTTAAAGGCACTGCAAGGAAACTCCTTGTGTCAATTTGACTCAATTTGCAAACTAATGAGTTAAGCCCTCCCAATGTGTTTAGGGTCAGCTCAGATCTATTTGGGAAATATTTGACTATTAGCGTTTAAAGCTTCAGATGTGCCATTTCCCCCTTCTGCTCCCCAGCCCTCCGCAGGTTGCTCCCTCCTTTAATTTCCCTGCAGGTTTTAGAAAGGATGCATTAAATTAAAATCACTAGCTGTTTTGTGAGCAGTCTTTTGTGACCAGTAATGAATGTAATGAGTGAAAAAGGAGAGGGAAAACAGGATGATTAAATGATGCTAGGCTGTTTTTCACCCAGCAGTTTGCAATGTGACACAAATGGACAATTGGGGCTTTTCTTTTCCCATTAATTTGTATCTGTGTTTGCACTTGTCACATAAAAAACAGACTATTTACTAAAACATGAGGTAGGTAACAGATGCCACCTCCTTTGGATCTGAACCTGATTGACCTTATGCCTGATAGTACAGTTGTGCAATGTTATTCTGGGTTTTCTCATCGTTGGACACAGCCCCAAGCACTGTGACAGCTAGACTTTACACTCATATGCTTTTAAAAGGATTGGTATCTTGCCTTGTGTGGTTAAATTTGTGTTTTATAAAAATACAGCAGTTATTTTGAAACATTTTTCCAATCAGAATTGAGATGTAGCCAGGATTCAGATTTTTTTTCAAACTACAGGCAGAAATAAGAGCATTCCTTCCTAAGACAAATGTTGGGATTTTTCCATGATAGATATTAATCAAAAGCTTTAGTAATTAATCATTTTTATGAGCCAGGGTGTGCTCTGAGTGTGTGAGAGTCTGTGTGTGTGTCTGTATGTGTGTCTGTGTGTGTGTTGATTAAACCAAGCATCTGTATCTGAAATCCTTAGATATCTATGTTCATTAGACTGTTTGGAGACTATCCTGAGAAACATTTTCTGCCTGCTCCAAATATACCAGATTCCCTCTTACTGTTTTCTCATTCCTGTGAATCCCACAAAACAGCCCACAGCATGGGAACAGCCCAGATTAAATACCCTAACCAAAGTGAAGTCCATACAACTCTACATACACAATTTAAGAGTGTTGGATCTTGGTAGGAATCACACCAAGGTTTTAGGCAGGAGTGGATCTACAGTTCTCGGAAAGCACCCTGTGATACAGTCCAGCCCAAGCTCTGGGAAATGAGCATCATAAAGGCTAAATGGAATTGTATAAAACTGAGTATGGGAACAAGGACATGCTCAGTCTGATGTTTTGCTAAATGGATATTTATAATGGGAGCACTCACTGGGACCTAACAGGAAGCTGAATCAAGGTCTGGCTGAAGCAATCTATGGTTAAGGTCAAAATCCATACAGAGCACCTTCGCAATAATTCTCCTAGGGACAGAGAACAGTAGTATTTAATTCAGAATTAGTGGAAATAAGCTGAAGCTGGCCAAAGTGCAATAGATTTTAAAAATTAACTTGGATCCAGAAAGAAATCAGATCTTTTGAACATTATTTTCTCACAACTGATGCACTATGTGAAATGATAGGTCCCATAGCTCTGATAGGGCTCTAAGAAAAAGCATCACTGCCAGAGACAAGTGACACATGCAGTCAGCTGCAATACTTCAGCAACAGGCAGCCTTATCCTACTATTAAGTAAACACTTCATCCAATTTCCATTTCAATTTTATCGTTTCTGCCGACACAAGTCATTAAAATGCACAAGCTAGCTTTGCAATTATCCATTCAAATAGCACTTTAAATTGTAAGGGGTATTCTTGCTTTTGAACTTGCAATGCTGCCATCCACACGTCACTGAAATGCTCCTTGAAAAACACACTGATGAGAAAGTGGCCTTTCTATCCTGATTTGCCTCCTCTTAAAGATGCATTTCTGTTCACAGGAGGAAAATGAACTCTCATGTAAATAAGGCAACAACGCTAAATACTTTTTTTTTGTTTTCATTGAATGGGAAAACAAACTTTAATTTGAATACTAAACCATCCAGAATATCTAGCTGAAAACATGTTTTTATTATTTACATTCCTAGGTTTGGCTTGTTATGCTTCTGGCATATCTATTCATATCTCTTGCAATATTTTTTCATTTCATATATTAATATTTAATATTCTTTATACATTGTTGAACCTTAATGGTTGTCTAATTTCTGTTTTTCATCCACAGAGAAGCTATTAATTTATGAGCATATAGGGCAGTAAGTAATAATTTGCATGAATGCCTTGAGCAGATATGCTTCCATAGGCCTCCCATAGCATAGACTTTGGAAAGGGTGATACCATCTATTGGCCAAGCTTCAATGAACACTCTTTACAAGAAGAAGAAGAAAAAAAGTTTTTTAATCCATAAAGAAGTCTACTAAGTGAAAAATCAAGAGAGATGACAGGAACTGGATTGTTCCTATGGTTTATTTGGCTTTTTTGCCTTTTATTAATGTGTTAAATATATTCCTGTGGTTTAGAAAGCATCACAGAAACTGAAGTTTTCTGTACATCTTCAGGATTTACAATGAACATTTAAAAAGATTCTCAAAGACTGGCTGGCCTGCAGGGACATCCCCACTCCTGGTGTTCCCAGCCACAGTCTGGGAGTCTCTTTTCAGAGGGTCAGCGATAATTTACACCCTGTGGTAAGACTAACTTCTGAGTTCTTCCACAGACAGATGTCAATGTAAAGCGCTAATAATGTTTACAATGTATTACTGTCCTCAAAAGACGCAAATGAAGCAAATAATGGAATTTATTTTGCATTCTGTTGAGTGTGGGGTGGAGAAAAACATTGTTGGTTAAACATATGTCTACTGTCTTCACATACAGCTCATTAGAGCATGTGAAACTGCTTATTCAGAATAACTTCATGAATACAAAATATTTCTGATGGAAGACCTTTCTACTGGACAGTAGACTTAAGAGGAGCTCAATTTTTTTGCAGGCACATGACATTGACAGTTTCCTATTGGAAAGTGTTGAAACTTCAACTTCTTGTTTAAGCCACCAAGTCCTGATTTCATTTTTTCAGTGACTTCCTGTATTAAAATTTAACATTAAAAATTTGAATGGAACATTAGAAAATATATTGAATAAATAGTTGTAATATTTTTAAAAAGTTGTTGGTTTTCTTTGGGTTTTTATTGGCACAGGTGTAATAGCAGCTCCCTGACGACATTGCAATGTGATCAAAGCACATTTCAAAAGGCTGGACTTTCTCGTGGAAGGGAAGGCCTATATTTTGACAAAGTTTTTGGGGAAAGTTGGAGCTCTCCATTTAGTGTAGGTGCAACTGAGTAGAGCCCTGCAACCACAAAAGACTACCCAACAACTTGTAGGGATAGGAAAGGATGGAAATACCTGGTGGCTGACAGGTATCCTCCAAGAGTTGTTTCAGTGCTTTTCCCTCTAATATCCTATTTAAGCAGAGGAGTTTATCTGTGCATTTCTCCTTCCATTTTAAGAGTAGAAAAAGAATCCTGTACACCAAGTAGAAGTTATTGCATAATTTCCTACTAAACATCTTCTTTGCCAACAGACATTTCCAGAGCTTTCATTTAAAGACATTTTCTCCATGTTTCATATGCAGTTCACAAAAATAGAACAAGAATGCATGTGCATTAAATCTTGGCTTGGTTTGCTGCAATAGTGCATTTAGGCAGAAATATGTGCATCTTTTTTTTCAGTTATCTACTATTTATGTGTAGTGATAATGCCAGTTAAATTAGACCCAATGACCTGAACAATCTGGTCATGTGCATGGGGGTAACAGAGTCAGATCCTGTCTTTGGGAGCACTCACTACCCAGCAGATGGTCCCAGCTTTCCTACCCAAACAGTGGTCTGTACCTGAGGTGTAAACCTGCAGAGAATAGTCACAAGGTGATAAAGATGCTTTTAGGGTGCTATTTACCCATCCCAGACTGCTGTATTAGCACACACTATATATTAGGTGTTCTTTCTTTTCTCCACTTGAGACAAAACTGTGAAGAGAACAAGACTCATTGCTCACTTTCTTTCTCTCTTCAGTAAGACAATGTTCATTAACTTCCTTCCATGAAACTTTTAATTTCATTTTCCTGTCATTTGTACCTTGGGAGAGTGCAGAAGTCCGAAAGTAAAGATCTGGCTTAGTTGCTTAAGCACTTCTGCGTGCTCTCTCAACTGGATTGAGAAAGGATTCACTGCTTTCAAAAGTAGGGCACTGCTGATTTTAACATTTTGTCTAACTGGACATCCATTAACTAAATGAGACCTAGTTTTAGAGAAAAAAAAAAGTAACCCTCCACGTTAAAGACATATTTAATTTTTTTTCTTATTGTGTGAATTGTAAAAAAGAGGAGTATGTGGTAGAAAGTGCGGCTGAAGAAAAAATATCAAATGAAAATTTATCTTCATAGTAATTTTCTACTAAATTTCCATGGTTGAAGAACTAAAACTCTAATATTAAAGTTCTAAATTAAGCTGTGTATATGAGTGTACTAATAGTACTTTGTAGCATGTATAATAATCTGTCACATTGCTTTTCCAACTAATCATTAATGAATTAATGAAAGGGTTTCATTGGCTTTGTACTGTGTAACATAATGAGATATATAGTATTTAAGACATTCTATTAATGAAAAATAATTATTATCCTATGACAGTAATTAAGTATAATTTGCACGGAACTAACATTTTCTAATCTGTAAACATTAGCAACGACAACAGTTCCTCACGGAGCTGTTAGCTGCTCTACAACACTTTTTAAAGGAAGATGAATGGGCAAATGGGCTGGCAAAGAGGGATGCTGGTAACAGCATCTACTCAGAACACCTCCAGTCAGATCAGGAGAGGCCCATCAGTGCCTGCAGAGGCCTGTCTACAGCTTTATGCCCCAGGTTCTTGGATTTAGGAAAAAATGTAAAAAGAGGACTCCAGGACCAATTTGCAAGGTAATAAGCGAAGCTACCTTTTGCACTCACTGTGTGCATCCTGGAGACTTGGTGTATGGCTTTATTAATATAATGAATAAATAAACCCATGCGGACGTCGCCGGTTGGGGGTTCACCAACCAAATCCATTTATTGGAAGCAACCATCACCTTTTATATGCACCTCAAAGTAACACATGACTCCCTTGACCAACCACCATGGGGTATCTCCCTGCCCATGTGCATGGGAGTACACTCGGGACTACATCTCCCAGGATGCTATGTTCAGCATCCCTAAAACACGCCTCCTACATTGGTGGAGCCTTTTCTTTTGCTGTAAAGGGCTGTCCGAGGGCAGGTGCTGGAATGGAATTGATTCACCAGGTTTAACAATCTGCTTGTTAAGCAGTTTCCTTTTGTGTATGTTTTCCCAGGAACACCCTACCTTGTCCCTGTTGCAGGCTGTGTCCCATGTCATTTATGGTGGTTTGCTTGAAGCCGCAAATGGTTAAACTGCATTAAGACGGTGGTGGTGTTCATGTACTAGTTAACATCAGATTACAAGGAGTGGAAACTACGTTTTTGTCTCTGTTTTGACGCATCCAAGAACCATCCTCTCCGTATCACTGCTTTTCAGCACAGGCATGCCAAATGAATATCAGGTTTGCCTCTTGTCCTCTGAACTGAACCCACTTGCAGAGTCACAAATAGCACCCACAGATGGTGTTTGCAGGGCTCCTCCATGGCCTAGCAGATGGATGGCATAAGCTACTAGCAGCTGGAGTTTTTTTACTCTTTCTGCATGTATGGGTGATAAAGAAGAGCAATCTTACTTCTACGAGTTACTCTCTAGCTAAAATATTAGTGGTCTGTTTTGTGGATAGGAAAGTCCAGAAACCATAAGCTACAGAGTTCTTAAAAATCATGAAGTGGTTTGGGCTGGAAGGGACTTTTAAAGGTCATCTGGTCCAACGCTCCTGCAATGAGAAAGGATGTCTTCAACCAGATCAGATTACTCAGAGCCCCACCCTACCTGACCTTGAATGTTGCCAGGTATAGTGCATCTACCACCTCTTTGGGCAACCCTTTCCGGTGTTTCACCACCCTTATTGTAAAAATCTTCTTTATATCTAATCTGAATTGACCCTGGTTTAGTTTAAAACCATTACCCCTTGTCCTATCACAACAGACCTAGTTAAAAAGTTTATTCCCATCTTTCATGTAGGCCCCCTTTAGATACTGGAAGGCTGCTGTAAGGTCTCCCTGGAACCTTCTCTTCTCCAGGCTGAACAATACCATCTCCCTCAGCCTGTTTTCATAGCAGAGGTGGTCCAGCTCTCTAATCATCTTTGTGACCCTCCTCTGGTCCCTCTGCAGCAGCGGGACCTCCTTACTTTTCCCATGCTGAGAAATATATCACCTATCCCTTTTTTTGACTTGCCTAAAATTTAAAAATGTTACCCCAGATAAGCTTGAGGTTATAAATCAGGAATGAAGGAAAATGTGACAATGAGTAGCAAGAAGATAGAAGGTGTCCCTAGAGCTGGGGAACCTACAGGTTATGTAAGCTGTGTCTTCCTCTAGCTGCACTCCATGCTTGGCAAAATTCTACTTTCTAAGCCTACAGAGACCAACAGACTTTAAATTGCATTACCAGAAGTTATATGTTTGACTTTACACTATAAGGCTATTTTAGTATTTTTGGAGATTTGAGTGCCGTTCTGAAGGCCTTTTTGCTTTATAACCATGTGACATACTGCAAAGAATATTTGCAAAGGTCAAATTAGTAACTGACAGGAAGGCAACTGGAACAGAAGACTGAATAGAATTTGTGGTTTTATAATCTTGTGATATTTTATGTCTTTTATCTATGTGCATTTTATTAACAGACAACACTGTGTTTGCCTTGCCAGTTCCTCAGTGAGAAGTGCACAGTGAGGGAAGAGAAGTCTATCGGAGGTTTGGAGGCTGATTTAATTTCTTAGCTATAATTCAAGGTGGATTAGAAAATAGCTTGTGAATAGATTTTCCCTGAATGTTTAAAGAAAGTTGCGCAGCTTCAGAATGAAGATTTGTAATCATGTAATACGGAGAAAGAACAGTAGTTAAGAATTTAACTAGTTTTAAGATGGACTTAAACAACACTAGTCTTAAATGATATGGGGGGCTCCTGGGGTCCACCTGTCAGAGAAGGGAAAAATCCACTTCAATCATAGGCTTGCCAAACTGGTGAAGAGGGCTTTAAACTAAAGTTGCTGGGGGAGGGGAACCTCGGTACATCCCACTCTTACCAGTTTGATGTAAGAGCCAGTAGTAGATGCCCAGAGTCCAGAGAGTGATTGCAGGTCAGTGGGAGAGCACCTGAAGAGCAGCACAAAGGAATTTCAGCCACTCCAGCAGTAGGTCAGCTACGTCAGGACCCAGCTTAAATGCCTCTATGCAAATGCACATAACATGGAGAATAAACGAGAAGAGTTAGAGATGTGCAGATACATGCAGGGCTAGGATCTTGTTGGCAGAGACATGGTGGGATGGCTACTATGTCCGGAGCATTGGAGTGGATGGATGCAGGCTCTTCAGGAAGGACAGCCAGGGGAGTTGAGGAGGTGGTGTTGCTCTCTATGTCAGTGACCAGCTGGAGTGCATGGAGATCTGCCTCGGGATGGGTGAGGAACCAGTGGAGAGTTTATGGGTCAGGATTAAATGAAGGACAGAGACAGGTGACATTATAGTGGGGGGCCTGCTACAGGGTGCCTGACCAGGAAGACTGAACCATGAGACCCTCTACAGACAAATAGAAGAGGCATCACCTTCACAATCCCTGGTCCTCATGGGCAACTTAATTACCCTGTCATCTTTTGGAGGGACAACTCAGCACGGCACAAGCAATCCAGGAGGTTACTGAAATGCATTTATGTTAATTTCTGTCTTCCAGTGACAGAGAAGCCAATGAAGAGAGATGCTATGCTAGAGCTTGTTCTCACTAAAAAGGAGGGGCTGGTGGGGAATGTGAGGGGAAACCTGGGCTGCAGGGACCATAAAGTAGTCACTGCTTAGGGCAGCATGGAGGTCACACAACAAGCTCACTACCCTGGACTTTCAGGAGAGCAGACTTTGTCCTCTTCCAGGTTCTGCATAGAGTATCAATACTCTCAGGCACATGGTGTGACTTGGGAATGGCCCTGCGCAGGGCCAGGACTTGGACTCCATGGTCCTTGTGAGTCCCTTCCAACTTGGCATATTCTGTGATTCTGTGATATTCTGTGATCATGGGATAAAGCCCTGGAGGGAAGAGCGGCCCAAGAAAGATGGCTAATATTCAAGGATCATCTCCTCGAAGCTCAGGAGCAATGTATCCCAACAAAAAGGAAGCTGGTCAAAAACTTCAGAAGGCCTGCATGGATGAACAAGGAGCTCCTGGACAAACTCAAACACAAAAAAGACGCCTACAGAGGATGGAAGCAAAGACAAGTAGCCTGTGAGGAATAAAGAGAAATTGTCCCAACATAGGAGGACATAGCCATTGGAGTGAGTCCAGAGGAGGGCCATCCAGAGGACTGGATGGAACTTTGATCAGCCTGGTCTAATGGAAGATGTTCCTGCCCATGACAAAGAAGCTGTACTAGATGACCTTTAAAGGTCCCTTCCAACACAAACCATTCTATGATTCCATGATACAGTCTCTCTTCCTCAGTCTCCTGGGCTTTTTTGATGACCCGCCTCCCCTTTGCACAGCTTGTCAGTATGATGTTTTCTTAGCTGCATTCCTCACATCCATCAGCCCTCACACAACCTGCACACAGGAAAGAATATCTGCCTGCTGTCCTCCACTACCTTTCTACGTTGTGCTGATAATGTAAGACCCTTCCAGCACCTTTTGTCATCACTCCTGTGCTGCTGTTCCTTCCTCCCCGCTTATCTACCTCCTGCCCTCCTTATCAGTCACAAAGTCAATTTGTGTGAATAAACTGATATAGTAAAAGGTTGCTTTTAGTTTTCTGAAACTTTTTTTTCATACATTTTAATCAACGTCTACTTTGATTAATCCCCTTAAAAAAATCTGCTGTTCTGTATAAGGAGAACTAAACAAAACAGAAAAAAGTAGTCTTTAGCAGCTAAATCTTTTACATATCTGTATATATGATTGGTCAGAATAAAGACCTTTTATAAAACCTTCTAAAATTCCAAAGCATCGAGAATAAAAATGTGATGTCCTTGAAGTGTTCCATGTTTCATCCTCTGCGTCCAAATGGTCCTGAACAAAACTCTACAGAAAAAAAAGTAAAATTCTTTTGTAAGTAGATGCAACATATAAAAATTAAGGGCCTTTATTCCATAATGTCCAAGCGGAGAAGTCGAGGTGCAACCAGTGAATACTTGATTGTAGCTTGTACTATACAATAGCTGTGGCCCCTGTTAAACATTCAGTTATCATCTGATAGACAGGAACTATTTACATATTATAGACACTCTTCTTAGAAACTTTGTGTCATACAAATGTATAGTGAAACACAAATGTGCTGATATGTCTTTTATAACATAAACTTACATTTTAAACTTGTTCATCAATGTTAACTGACACTGTTGTTTTCATTTTCCACTTTTTACTTGCATTTAAAAGGAGACATTGAAGCAAATAAAGGGAAATTGCCTCTGCATCTCATCCATCACCCAACCTCTGCTTCCACTTATTCACATCACTAGGAACCCAGAGGAACCCAGCAGGGCTAGCAACGTTTTGCACAGCTGGAAAGATCAGCACACTCTGCCCATTCAGAGACATGGTTTGGCTCCTTAGGATGGAGAAGTCAGATGCAGATGGGAACGCACACAACTGTAATGATGAGTAGGATCAATGAGAGCATTAATTCCCTCAGCTGTTTAATGCAGTGGTTGTGTTTCTCTAGAGAGTTGAGTTCAAATTCAATTTAGATGATAAGTCAAAATTATGTTGGCCATTTTTTTTTCTCCCAAGGAGATATCTATCTACCTCAGATACCATGACATAATTGGCAATATCTACTCTGAACAAATCAAGTCTGATATTGATAAGGACTGTTGAGCACTGAACCTTGAACCAGGGCTGCCTGCACCATTCCTTACTCTGACTGCTGTAGCAACTAAACTGTTGCTTGTTTCGTATGAGCATGAAATGCTTATACAATACCTCAAAATAATTCATTAAAAACAGACATAATGTCTGCTAGAGGAGTTTAGACCTGCATCCTCACTGACAACAGGAATACTTCTGTTGGTTTTAAAAGGGATTTCTAGACTCAATAATTGTTATATTTAAGTGACCCATTTACAAATACAATTTACTAACTTTTAGGATCTTCATATTTTTCCTGCTGAAACATCGGGAGCATGCTCCTGACTTGGTTTACCAGTCATCTGCACTGGGGATTTGAAGACGCGTTTGAACTTAGACTTGCATGTAGTTTGAATATATGGCTTTTCTTTTCATGGGCCCCATGGAAAAGGAAGGGGAAGAAGTTAGGGTGTATATGGCTTTTTCTGTGGACAGGACTCCACCAGGATGTACGCCCAGATCCTGTCTTTGGGACTGCCCTGCTGTTTCAATTTGGAAATGACCATGGAACTAATGCTCTTAAAAATTTCAACTACGGTATTGAAGACCTTTGTATCATGAAGTGTTATCAAGACAATGAACATTTCTTAAACCAAGAAAGCTGTTAAAGATTAATATTTCTCCTCCTTTTGCTCATCCCATATCCCAGCTCCACTTGTGGCTTTGCTCATCATTACTGTGCCATCACTCAATGTCAAACTCCACATGGATGGAGCTGAGCAGGGAGGAGAGAAAATTTACCTCCTTGAGTTTCACATTTGCAGCAGTACCTGTTAAAAACCATGTTTTATTCACTATTAGCATGTGGTGAGACTTTCAAAGGAGTCTTAGCATATACTGGCAACAAAATTTAGTCTTCAGCATTCAGCTTCCCCTCCAAATGAAGCACTATGTCATCTCTGGGATCAAGAATATTAAAAAATGTGAATTCTTAGCTCTAGCTAAAAAGGACATTTCAAAGTTAGTCTCTGTTTCAATGTACAAGGGTTGTGCTTAGTGATTCAGTAAGACCACCTTGACATTTAAACATACATCACTCACTTCAAAAATGTTTCTAGCCCTCCACCCTCCTCAACCCCCTGGCCCCTGTGAAAAGTAAACTGAGTCTTTTAAGGGCATCTGTCAAATGTCAGGCAAGCATGCATAATCTGCAGTGTGCTCCCAGGGTAACTGCTGAATAGTTACTGCTAAATCCTTCTGAAATTAAGGAAAGAGCTAGACCTGTTCAAATGAAATACAAAGCAGGAGGAACTTCTAAAACCGATTTGTTGGTACAAATGCAGACACCTTCACCTTGAAGCGCGTGAGTCTGTCACTAGTGGCAGCAGACTACCATGGCGTGCATTCATGACACTGGTTGTCATAATTAATTTCTCGGCAATTGTTGCTGGGAAAAGAAAGTTACAGAGAATGGAGCTAGCACAAAATATCCACCACCAGAAGAAGGAAAAAAATTGTTTAGTGAAGCCTTTGGGAAGACACAAATTAAGCTTGACTTTTTACGTCCTGTAGCTTGTTAGCCTTAAACTGTGAAATTCTTGAGAGAATGAGGATACAGCATGAACAGAACAAATGCAAGTATTTTCTCTGTACTGAAATTAAGTGATTATGCGTGTTGCTGTTGCACATAAACAGCAGAGAGGTTGAGAAACTCAGCATTTCCAAGATAATCAAATAAACAGGCAGAAGAAGTTTTCCTTAGCTCATAATGATTTATAAGGCAAACTAGAAGCCTTCTAATCTATTATTCTTGGTAACAGTTCCCTTCACACCCAAAGATGTTTTTATATATGCAACATATCCAGTAATATCCAGTCAGAAGCTGAATGATTTATCTTGTGGTCTGCAAATTACATTAACAACATAATTAATAACTTAGATATAAAAACTGTGTATGTCAGAGCAGTATGTCATGTAATCAATGGCAACAAATCATTTTCTCTGGTGTTTAATGATTCTTTCAAGAGGGCGAATCTATAAAAACAGAAGAGTCAATCAATGAGGAGGTTGCATACATTGTCTGTCCTATTTGCAGATTTGAAAACTGAAGTTGCTGTTATTGTTTAAATTTTAACTATTGGAAATCAATCTGGGAACATAAACAGAAAGGGAAAAAAAGTATTAATGGCAAAAAAAGGTTGGTATCTGTAAAATCTAGTCAGAATTGCCAACTTCCCAGGTATTGCTAAATGCTGATCACATAAAACATTTATGAAACCATTATTGCTTGCACAAAAGCACAAACATGGGCAGTACATTGAAAAATTATCTTTTGAAAAGGGAGTGCTCTTCCTCCAAACTATAATGTACAACTTGCATGGGTCCTGCAAAATCAATGAGCTTTCCTGACAACCCTAGTTCATTTCCAATGCCCGCTGCTCAAAGCATTAGTCAAAGCCCACCTCATTCATTTTCAGGAGCAAAATAAGGTAACAGGTTTGTGCAGGGCATAGACTCTTTCATTTACTGGCTCTGGGTGAGCATTTGTTCAACTTGTTTCCATAGGAAGGTGATTTGAATACAGGGGAAAAGCTCTTATCTAGCAACTGCTCTGGACTGCCAGGTTTCTCCTTGTTTCTTGGCAATGCGCTTTCCACTTGCACTGACTCATTTCAGGCGAACACACTCATTCAGAAGTCAGGGCTGTAATTCAGGAAATGCTTTCATGTTGTTATGACAGACAGATTTTTGTATTCATTTTTCACTCTAAAATGGAAAGAATGACTGCTTTCTGTGTAGCTTGGAGGCACTCAGAAGCTTTAGCAAAAAAAAAAAAAGAAAAAGAAAAAGAAAAAGAAAAAGAAAAAGAAAAAGAAAAAGAAAAAGAAAAAGAAAAAGAAAAAGAAAAAGAAAAAGAAAAAGAAAAAGAAAAAGAAAAAGAAAAAGAAAAAGAAAAAGAAAAAGAAAAAGAAAAAGAAAAAGAATTAATAAGGACTTCATGCCTTTTCCATGCTATCTGTCTGGAAAAAGCACCTTTTAGTCTGAGGATAGCAGAACTTGGAGCTCCAGATCTGCAAAAACACTGAAGTAAATGTGGGTAGGTTACACCTTTCCAAACTTTAGATACATGCCTACAGTGTCCATTTTTGTGCAGAGTATCCCACTCTCTACTAGTAGTAGCAAGAAAAAAGTACTTGTAGGGTGTACTTCAACAGACAAATGTCAGAGGACAATACAAGGATGAAGTAAGTAGTATCTTCCATTTGACTTGGAAGAGTGGACACTTCAGGTAGAGAAATCTACCTTCAGGCTATTTATGAGTGTTCACTCCAGCGCCCCTTGTGTGCCAGGAGCTTTACAGTCCTAAATGCCTTTGTGGATCTGGCCCACAATACCTCACAGAAGTGCAGGTATGATGGACCTCCCTTGTTATGCTGATCAGGAGCCCAATCTGCAATGCTCTCCTATGATGCACAGAGAACAAAGCTCAGCCTCCACCTACTTCCCGCCCCACCCCGTCCCTTGCATCCCTGCTTGCTTCTGGCCATGGACAGTATTATAGCTTGAGCAGCAACAGGGTAATTACTATTTGTGTGCATTCTTCTCATTGCCATATTTTTTAGAAGCTACTCTTGATCTTGTTCAAAGCATGACGCACAGAGGATAACAACTCCTGGGACAAACCAATGGCACTATTTAGCAGTGTAAGCCTCACTTTCCAGTTGCATTTGTATGTATTTGTACGCTTCCCAAGGCAAAGCTGGAAATCGACTTTAGCTGTGCAGTGACGAGGTTGGATGGAGGGAGAGGAACAACACAATTTTAGATACCTAGAAGGAGAATACGGTTAGACAAGAGTAACCCATATACTCCAAAAGGCACAGACAGCTAAGGATCATTTACACATTGAGCTTCTATGATCTGCTTACATCAAAAGCCCTTTCAAGGCACAGCAACATACCTGCCCTGCAAAGGCTCCTGAGCTACAGGATAATGTAATCATCTGTACAATATCCTTTCCCTTTTGTGAGTAGTTTAAGCAAAGAAAAGCAGCTGCTTTGACCCTAGTATTAAGCCTCATCTTGAACAATAAGTAGGAACAGTAATGACACCTTATTTGCCAAAATATGCTCTGTGTGTTTGCAGAATGACTATTCCTGGGATATTTGGGCATTCCCTAAACAGCTTCAGTATTTTTTTTTATTTTTGATTTCTGGCGCTCATTTTGTAGTTGTGTGGGAGCTGGGAAGTAATTCTTGAATTGGTTGAATTCATCTTATTTGTTTCCGAGCAGGTATTTAGATGAGCTTTGTCTCTCTAAACCTCTTAATATAAAGAGTAAACTAGATTGCCTGTGAGTGTATTGACTGTGTTAAGAATGCTGGATTGTATTGCAAAGGAGTTCAGGCCTGTAATGTTATCACTCAGCAGGAATGGATCCCATCAGAAGGCACATGGCGTGCCATGACGTAGCCAGCCTTAGACCACAAAAGCAGACTTTTCTCTGTGAATTAGACAAACCACACAAAAGGCAACAATAGCTAGCATAAACACTATTTAATACTATTCACAGGCTATTGAAGAGATGGGCGTTGACTAAGAATTGCAGCAAAGCCAGTACATTGTTGTCAGATGAAAGGACGCCTAATGAACAGGAAGCATCATTTGAGCAGGCTGACAGTAACCATATAACTGCAGGATTGTGGGACTGGCATTTACCCCATGGGTCTTTACAGTCAAAAAAATAAAGAGAAATTAAAGCATAAGGAATCCTTTTTTGTAGGCACTTAAAGCCCATAAAGCAACACAAGAAAGTGTACAATTGTCTTTTCATGATTTGTCTGTGCTTCAGCTAATAATAAAAAAGAACTTTTGGGGTGCAGTAGCTATAGGTTCTGTGTCATAAAATAACCCCTTCAAACAATAGAAGATTTGGCTATTTGCAAATTGTCCCAATTTGAATAAGAGCTACATTTTTTTTTCTTCAGCTATTTCAAGCTAGTTTCTAGCAATGGCTGCTTTAGTAATGTCATGATGATAAACACTTCTGTACTTGCCCCAACAGCCAGGCTAAATCATTGCTTTTGCAGTGGTCCTGCTTTATTTGCTATGTGTAAGAGTAGAAAGAAGTTAATTAAAACGATTCCCTTCTGATACAATTATTCCAACTATGTTCTCTGATCCTTATGATTACACACAGAAAAAAGCTTCTAATTGTCCCTGTTTTGTGTTTTTAACCTTTTAAATGGTACACTTAGAAAGCAAGCAAGATGTTAAAACTCTTTCTGTTGAGACTTCAACTGAGACAGAAGCAACTCGGGCTCTTAGAGAACAAAGGTCCGAGGGTCGCATTTTCTTAGTGAGAGTTTTTCTGAGTAAGACTGAAAATATTTCAGGACTATCATGTTTCAAAATATTCTTTGGGAGACTGAATCTGAAATAGTGTCCACTGAAAGACCTCCAGGCCACTTAGGCCTGTTATTTGGCAAAAGGCTGTGATGAATAGCATTGTGGCCAGGAAGAAGATATTATGTTCTGAAACTGAAGAACTGGCTCTATGCTGTTTGCCACGGCCTGACAGGGACAGTGGAATTATATATATATTTATGTACACATCTGTGTATATATATGTGTGGGCTGGAAGATCGACTTCTGAACTCTTGGTTTCCCAACACTCTGCCCCAGAAATACTACATCTAGCAGTACACATGAGAGGAGGCAGGGAGGATGAGTATAGTTCCCTTTACTCCCATTTTTGAACACTTCAACTGCCAAAAGCCCCAAACCAACGTTTTTGGCACTGACACTTTGAGTAGGAGTAAAAAAGTATATCCCATATCACGATTTAACCCCCTTCTCCACTAACCTCTATCAGCTCGTTCAATAGGTGCACTGTAATAACTTCAAGAAAAGAAAGAGAAAGCAGGTGTCGAGGGAATGAAAACCTACGATCCTTTTCCACACAAAACAGCTGTGAAAAGGCAATACACGTTGAACTGTGTTTCAGAGGATTCCAGCTAAATTGCCCCCTTAAGGATTTCATTTTCTTTGCAGAAATTCAACTACTTGAAAATTAGTTCTACATTAAAAATTCTCTGAATGAACAAATGAGGGATCCAGCCAGCTCCTGACTCACTATCAGCCCAATTTACCTCGCCCACGCAAACCTTTTGATATGTTCTGAATTAGAGCATTGGTTTACTTGCTGTTTATTAGCTGGCAGAAGGAGACCAAAAGAAACACTCAGAGTATAGCACACTGTGCCATTACATTGTTTTTAAATATCTCCTTTATGTTTGTATAAATATATTTAAACATATATTAAAATAGAGAAGATGGTTTTCACCAGTAGAGTTTGGATGACTGCTCCATCTAGTTCTAGAAGTACATAAAATACAATTATAAAAATTCATTGAGCTTTTGCTGGTGAGCTGGCTAGTTAGTGTTTAAGGGGACACAAATAAGATTGTCTGGGCAGAACAGAGTAGGATCTGCATGAGGGCAATTGAATGAATAGATGATTTCAGCTTTAACCACTGAGTGACTTAGTGTGGTTTATCATACATTTAAGGCTGGAAAAGAAAACAAAAAGAAAGAAGAGAAATAGAAGTTTAATTAAATGCCATAGATGCAGTATAATGCAAATCTCACAAATAGAGCATAATTGGTTTAGCAGAGAGATCCAATGCCATAAATAACCATTCATAATCGTATACAATTAACATATCAATAGTTCTTTTTTGGAGTTATAGTCCATAAGCTAAGTTAGTTCTTCACTAGAAAAGTCTGGCAAAACCAAGCTGTTAATTAAACACTTTTCAGAATTCAGTGCCACATTTTGACTCCTCCACAAAAAAAGTCTGAACCTATTATAATGTCCTTCATATTCACAAGCAGAAGGATGCATTTTTTGCCTATTTAATACCACATAAATCTTCAGAGAGGAGAAAACCAGCAATCTCAAGCCTTTCCACTACAGCTGGCTGTGCCGTAGTACAGTATTGGGACAAGGCAGTAGAGCAGAGACTTTGGCTTTTTTCACAGCATTGAATGGGGCTTGTACCTGATTGAAAAAGACTTCATGATGATCTGAAACAGTCCTAAAAGAACTCAGTCCCAGCTGCAGGTTTATGTACTTTAGATTATAATTATAAAAATAGGTTAAAAATAATCTTTTCCTTGGAATTAATTAATGTCCCTCTTCCATATATATATTACAATAATTCAATCCTGATCTCTCAGCAAAAGAAAAGACAGTGTTAAAGAATGGCAAAGAGCTTGCCAACTACCTGCAAAAGTGCTGAGAGCTTTCTGAGCACTCCCAAATTAAAGGGGAATTAGAAAAGCTTTAATTGTCTGTATAAAGGGCTGAAATTTTCACCTCAAAATGGCTTCAAAGAAAGGTGGCTCTCCAAGCAGATGGAGTCCCTGCTCTGCTTTGAACACAAGAGGTGCAGACAGGCTTGCTTTCCAACTTCACACCTTTCCTGGGGTTTACCTTTATTATTAACTTCACAAAACATAACTCCACAAAACAAACACTGGCCCCTTCTTGACCAACTGCTCCCTGGGTCACTGTGGGCCTTCCTTCATCTCTTCTCCTCTTTCTTTCCCTCTCCAAAGGCCTCTCCTTATTGCCCTGTCACTTCCTACATCAGCAGCAGATTTCTGTGTCCATCTGGAGGCTTCAGCCACTGGAGAAGAAGGTGACTAAATGGTCCAAGTCCCTGCCATGCTGCTCACTTCCCTCTTGTTCAGACTTCTGTTATGACAGTACGCAAAGATGTTGGGTTTGCTTTTAATTTACTGGTATGTTATCTTTTAATGAGGACTCCACTGAAAGGGCTGACGACAGCTCTGTGGTCCTGCATGTAACAATGTTTTATCTTCATATCCACACATTTTCACCCTCACCTACAAATCAGACAGGCAAAACCATAAGGAACCATATTTATCACCACTAAAACTATGACTTCTTGAGCTGACACTCATCTCATCATAGGGAACATAAGAATACAAAGACCTACCAGGATCCTCTCTCAGAAAAACTATGTCAAGCTCCAGCACCAGGTATATTTTTAAAAGATATGATGACTTTTTTCTCCATGGAATGTTGCTATATTATCAGCAAATCAGCTTAAACACCAATAATAGGACAGATAGTTTGGGAGTTAGAAAACATTTTCTGAGCAAATGTCCCTTCTAGGCTCTTTGTTGAAATGAAATGGGACTCCAAGACAAAAAAAATATTGAATAATGAAATGTCACCTTTCACCCGCTTAATTTTAATGCCATACTTGAGTCTGTTGGTTTTCTTACCAACATTTCATTAAAAATGCTGTGTGAGGGACAGGGATTTTGATTGATGGGACCAATGTTACACTAAGCTAGTTGATTATTTCATATTGGATGTCATACAAAGATATCTAATGGCCCTTAAATCATTAGCTAATGTAAAACAGAGAACATTTAAATCATGAGATAATGGGTACAGATGCTGTATTGGTGCTTCCTAATCTCTGAATCAGCTAAACTTTCAAAATCAAACTCTAAATCCAGGGTTTCCAAAATCTGTAATAGCAGTTCAAAACTGGCAGGCATGGAAAAAATCATAGCCTGCTAGTCAACACCACAGCCTTATAGCCACTGATCTATGAGCTTAATCATTTGCTAGCACTTGATGACATTCCTCATTAACTTAATGTGGTTTTTATCTTCAGAAGTAGAATGGCACACGTAGTGGAATTTATTCCACACACCTGTATGCCTGCTCTGCATCACATGTACTCTATGTATGAATGAAGCCTCGTGGGCAGAAATCAGTGGTGCTGAAAACAGCAAGTGCCAATGTAAATAACATCTCTACTTCATTTTGAGCACAGGCATAAATCCTCCACCCACTGGAGAATGTGGGCACAAGCCTTTCTTCAGGTGAGGACATGAGGAGACATCTGGGGGATTACTACAAGGGAATTTTGGATCCAAAAGGGGAATGAGTGTGCCAAGCACAGATCTACCAAGAAGGAAAACATTTCAGGGCATCACTTGAGGGGCTGATGGGAGGCAGTTGGGTCAGTCACGCTCAATTTGGTCCTCTGGGAAACCTAGCCATTTCTGTTTCCTATTCACACATTTTTATAATCATCACCTAATCAAGGAGCCATTTCTCAAAGAATCCTGATGTTGCCTGATGAAGTGAGCTATTCAGACAGTTTAAGGGCAATATGAAGACCATCATGAGCACCACAAAGAGCTGCAGGTGACTGATACGATGTGTCTGGGAGGATTTGAGAAGAATGGTGACGGAAAAGTGGATGAAAAATATGGCTTTGCCCATGGTAGCCCACCTGCCCAGGTTTGCGGGAGGGGAGGTGAAGAAGGAAGGAAGGGGTAAAGGGGAAGGGGAAGAAGAAGAGAAAAGAAAAGAAAAGAAAAGAAAAAAGAGAAGAGAAGAGAAGAGAAGAGAAGAGAAGAGAAGAGAAGAGAAGAGAAGAGAAGTAGAAGAGAAGAGAAGAGAAGAGAAAGAGAAGAGAAGAGAAGAGAAGAGAAGAGAGAAGAGAAGAGAAGAGAAGAGAAGAGAAGAGAGAAGAGAAGAGAAGAGAAGAGAAGAGAAGAGAAGAGAAGAGAAGAGAAGAGAAGAGAAGAGAAGAGAAGAGAAGAGAAGAGAAGAGAAGAGAAGAGAAGAGAAGAGAAGAGAAGAGAAGAGAGAGAAGAGAAGAGAAGAGAAGAAAGAGAAGAGAAGAGAAGAGAAGAGAAGAGAAGAGAAGAGAAGAGAAGAGAGAGAAGAGAAGAGAAGAGAAGAGAAGAGAAGAGAAGAGAAGAGAAGAGAAGAGAAGAGAAGAGAAGAGAAGAGAAGAGAAGAGAGAAGAGAAGAGAAGAGAGAAGAGAAGAGAAGAGAAGAGAAGAGAAGAGAAGAGAAGAGAGAAGAGAAGAGAAGAGAAGAGAAGAGAAGAGAAGAGAAGAGAAGAGAAGAGAAGAGAAGAGACGAGAGAGAAGAGAAGAGAAGAGAAGAGAGAAGAGAAGAGAAGAGAAAAGAAGAGAAAAGAAGAGAAAAGAAGAGAAAAGAAGAGAAAAGAAAGAAAGAAAAAAGAGAAAAGAAGAAAAGCAAAAATGGCATACTGAAACAGTGTTTCTCTGCTATGTTTTACAGCTAGCTGCAGCTACTCATGCTCTGATTGTATACTTAAATAAGAGTTTCCCCCACTCCTGGACTGGGGTTACACTCAGAGAATTTATTTCATTGCAGCTGCTCTGAGGGCAACACAAGAGAGTCCTGCTTCTGCTGCCCCTAACAAGCAGGGCTATTCAATGAGAGCCCTTCGACATCCTAACCCTGGCTCTGGGATGGGCCATTTTGAGCACTTTTGTTCAGACCTTCCTTTTGTCCTAACTTCCTTTCCTTCTTAGAACTTTTTTTTTTCTTTTTTCTTTTTTTTCTTTTTTTCCTTTTTTTTTTTTTACTTTTTTCCCCAAAAGACACCACACAGTCCAGAAATTCTCTGCTCCTTGTGTTGCATGTCTGGAATCCTAACAATCAAACCACAGGATTTAAGCCAAAAATCTGAATGGAGACAATTAAATTCTTCAACACTTGCAAAAATTAAGGAGTCATAATTTATACTGACTTTAAAATCCACCCCATCTGTTAGTACATTTCTAACAATGTGATTTGTCACAGTAAAAAGTAATTAAATGAAATGTATAAAAACGAGTCTCATACTGTTTTATGCATAAAATATATTTTATTATAATTAGTCACCTGAACAAAGGATGATGAAGCAATTATAAATGGCAACACTTACAGACTTTAAACACACAGCAGATGTAGTGCAGGCAAAATATTTTCTCCATAAAGAATTGATTCACGCAGAATATTTAACTGGGAAAACTGCGTTTTATTTAGGTAATCCAATTGTACTCAACAAACAGAAAGTTTTGCAGAAGGACAGCAGCTATGTACAGTGTTGGGACCTGGTTCAGAGTCAATTAAAAAGCTCCTGCTGATTTCAGTGGCTTTCAACCAGCTTCCTCAGAGCGCCACTGTGCCGAAGAGGTCCCTCACTGAGCCAGTAGAAGGAATCAATGGTCTTTTACACTAAGAGAAGAATAACCCACCCGGATTAAATTGATCTCACTGGCTCACACTATGTAAAAAGTTCACATTAAAGCTGCCCATTATCATATGAATAATCAAACCTTTCTAATGCTGCCATTGTTTTTGCCATTTCCATGTGATTTTGTTGTGTTGTTTTTGTGGGTTTTTTTTCACTTGACACTTGCAGACACACCTGTAGAATTTTATTTCTGAGCTAGAAAACAGAAAGTTCTTTGGTCCAGTGTAACATTTTCAGCTGTGAGGTGTTATTGTTTGTGTGCACAGACTAACCAAGAAACTGTGAGGAAAAAAAAGGGAACTTTAAAAATACAGTACTAAACCCAGATGTAATGAAAATATATTGCAGGGGAGGGAGACGGAATTCATGTTATAAGCTGAAACAGCAGTAAAAGCAGAGAAACAAATGAACATCCAGAGTGGGAATGATGAGGAGACCCATTTCTAACCTTACTCAACCAGGAGACTGTCCTCATCAGTAATTTAGCCACTGGTAGTTGCTAAACAGCCTCCTCCAAGAGAGCAGCTCTCTGCAGCATCACAAAAGAAACAAATGATCAGACAAAGGCATTTAGGGTCAGAACAGATAATAATGTATGTCCTTCTGATCTTAGAATGCATTTCTAATACATCTCAGAAGCTTAAACCTCCTTCTTTCCTTTCCTGCAACTATATCCTTTAAGTTTTTTTCTGCTTTTGAGCAATGAGGATTTTGTTTATAATGTTGAAAATACAAAATCCAAATAAGTTTTGTTTGAATTCCTGGAGGGAATTTTTTTCCTTATTTATGTCTCTTAAACTAAGAACTTCAGTTATGTAAATTTAAGTTGCCAGCTTTATATTATGCTTGTGCATGTTCTTTGTTTCTTTAATCAACTCTTACTCCTCTCGTGTTGGAAAAGGACAAACTACAAGAAACAAGAATTAAATTTTCCAGAAAGCAGCACACAAACCAGTGTTAGATTTCCTTGCCATCCTTCTTTTTTACGTATTTATGCCCCAAATCTAGCTAACCAATATTGCCTACAGCTAAGAGCACTGTAGCCCAGAACATTGCTGTAATATTGACTCTTAAGCAGAAAAAGAATAAATGACATTGTTCATAACTCAAACATCACTACCATATTTCACTTCCAACATTTAAAAATAAAAACCAGAACCCTAAAGCCTTCATTATTTAAGTTAAACAATGAAACTGTTACTGCGTCGCTTGAAGCCCTGCTTTGCTCTCAGTGTCTTAGGACAACTTTTTTTTCCTGAAGAGTGATGAAGAATACATTTTATAAGACACAGATATGTGCAAAACAAGGCCTCTTTAGATCGGTTCCAGGATTACAGGTTGCCATGAAATGAAGGGGGAAAAGAGGGTAAGTATTATGACAGGAAAACATGAGAAAAAGCAGTTTCATCTCTCTGTCAAGGTTAGTTAGAGGGAGGCAGTTTTAAAAGGTTGTCATTTTCTTCCCCTTCCCTGTTACCTGGAAAATGCTCAGAATAAAGAAGAATAAAATGTGAAAATGCCTCAGCCTGTACCAGCAAGCCAGAGCAGTGTTGACAGGATTGCAGAAGTTGCCTAATTAGTTCCTTCTTTGCTAATATCCACCCCAAGAACTCCACTTTAACTGGTAAACATTCAGCAATTCAGGGAGAGAAACTCAGGAGCTAGATACCAAATCTTAATGCTCTTCTTTCCTACTGAGGCTTACCTACCACCAGAGCTGCTCCCTTGGGCAGCAGGGATGGGTTTGGGAGAGGGGCAGTTCCCCTCCCCACTCACCCCTCTCAGCCACACAATAACACCACAGAGGTGGTGGTCCAGGAACAACAGCAATTGGCCCTACAGCCTCCCGAGGGTGACCCTCCTACTCCCTCTCTTCCACCAGGATTTGGAAAGCAGGCAGGTATAACTTAACCTTGATTTTTTAATTTCTTTTTCTGTAAGGGAACAGGATTTGCTCATCAGGTGTGTATGTACACTTGTGGTAGGTTTGCTTTCCATACAGCCCCAAGAGGAGAGGGGTGGATGTCCCTCCCAGGGGATGCAGCTGATGCACTATTCATGTGAGACCCACACTAAAACCAGGTATGACAGTATCAGCAGTTGGATCTCTTATGTGTCATCTATTTGCACATGATTGGAAAATTATGGCTCATTCCTTAGCATATTACAGATGACAAAATCCTGATCCAATAGTTGCACATCCAAAGAAACAGAAATTACTATGATTTACATTTTTCCCCTTCTTCCATTAAAAAAATGTAGAAAATATTAATAACCCCACTTTTCTGAAACAGAAATGAACTCCAGACCCCTAGAATGTCCCAGTGACTTGATAGCAACCATTGTGCATCTTTATCTCTTCCTTATATGAACAATAAAAAAAAAATAATCTTACAACTCACAAAGTTGCCCCAATTCATTGCTATACTCATTTGCATGTACATTTTATTGCCATTCTTCTACCTTTTATTTGTGTCCTCTAGATGGTTAACTCCACAGGGAAGGGATTATGTCTTTTCTTTTTTATACAGTTCTATGCAATGCTCCCCTCCTGATTCTTTTGGACACCACCATAATATAAATATAAATATTTACTACCACTGCTAGTGCCTGGGAAGAATCGTCCCCTATAGCTGTACAATAATAGTCAGTAAAATTTTAAAGATCCTGCTCCATCAAATGCATGTGAATTGCTGTTACATATTGATCCAAATGTGAGTGATACCTGTAAGACCTGAAGTCATCTGGGTTAGTTGCTCTAACTCTTCATTTACCGGTATCATCAGGGCTCTCTGTATCACTGCTAATGTGCACACACAGTAGGTTACATGCCCCACACTGGGTGAATTATTTTCTTCTACACGGGACTCACTATTAACAGGGAGAGAAATTATAACTTGTGTCCAGAAAGCCTGCTGCCTGGGCAATCCTCCTCTCTCTTTTATTTGCAGAGTGGCACACTAAAAGCTGCCAAGACAGACTTTATGCAAAGCCCTTCTGTAATAAAGGTAAGACACAAGAGACTACTTGTAAATGATTGATTTTCTCCTTTCTGCTCAGTTCTCAGCTATATATTATATATTATGATCTGGTGTTACAGGGAGATTATATACTTGTCACATGGTAAAAGTTTTCATGACTGCTGACTCCACTTTCTACAGTTAAATATACCATTTTTCTGACGCACATGGGCACACATGTCCTTTTAAAGTCAAGCTCAAATGAAATACAGTATCAAATGAAAATAATATTATGGCAGGTGTCTCAGTTCCAGATTGTTTTTCTTATATTGATAGCAAGCTTTTACTCCAGGAAAAAAAAGTCTGTCTTGCCAGCAATTCTGTATTATACCAGGTATGGGTATATACAGGGCTTAGGTAGAACAGATGTATGAACAGTGAGAAAATTTGCTTTCTTCTTTCATCTCTAAAATGGGTCCATCTCTGAAGTATAGCAACTCTTCAGTGCTGGAAATTAGGTGGCAATTCTTAGAGACAGATTTTCTTGCCTGTCCAAAACCAGGGGCAGATGGGTTGTACTTGGAGTGTCTTGAGATGATGTGACTGATTTGGTCTCCTCTGGAGACTGCCCTGCAAAGCTCCAGGCTGATGATATCACACCACTAACCACGAAGTGATGACTGGACATCCTTTTGTCTGTGTTATCTCAGTGATTTCCTGACCATGACAGTCTCTGTTCCTCAAAACAAACACAAAGTCTGGACCTGCTGCTAAGATGAAGGTGTTAGCTGCAGTGTCCTTGTTTAGGTGTCCTCAGAAAGGAGAGATCTTGGTGTAGTACATGGCTTTTGCACAATGTATAGATCTGACTACAAGGAGAAGCTGCAGAGGTTATGGGCAGCTTCTTCTTGGCAGCAAATATCTGCACCAGCTTTCTCTTTCCTGACCTGTAGAAGGTTGCACATGAGACAATTGCTCTGAAGTTTCATCTCAGTGAAAGGAGAAAAATGTACACTTTTTAGATAAATGTTCATTTAGATGTATGTTTTGTGATCAGATAAATCTCTTAAACAGCTCCTGTCTCTCACTGTGTCTTGGTAAATGCCACCTCTAGCTGGCACATACATTTCAGAGAGAAAAGTGACTCTGACCTTATGAACTTGCACTAGTTTTGTCATCCACTTCTAAATTGAGAACTATACACCAACCTTGCAAAAGTGCTGTGAGTTAATTTACTCAAGCAACAAAAGTTTCTTGCTTCTTGCCACTTGCCCTGTCCTTCTCCTTGGACTGCCATTGAATCCTACTATCAGTTCTTGTATTTCCTGTTGCTTCCCAGGCAAGGTTTTCTTTCTCCTCTTCACAGTTTTCTTGTATTAGTCCATGTACAGAGTGAACCATGCCATGAAGCTATTTAGATTGTATCTCAGATATTGAGGCCATCCCAAGAGATATACTTAAATGTATAGTGACCCAAAACAAGAGAGAAAATACCATTTTTGTACCAAGCCAGATCTGCAGCTTGAGTCAACAAGTGAAAACTATTGAATTTTAAGTAGTGAATCAACCTCTTCTTTATGCCTTATGGGATGCCCTTGTATTTGATTTCTTGATCCATATCTTTGGTTCAGCAAACAGAGCTACAACTTTTGGCTTTTCCTTCTGTTAATGCAGATAATTGGTGTCTGTTCAATCACTAAATATTGTTTAACTTTACCATAGGTTGAGTTCAGCTGCCTGCATAATTTCTCAAAGTTAGTAGGACTTGGCTACATTATTATTTAATTACCAGCATTTGAGGGGGACCTATTTGGAAAATAAAGTCATCTGCTACTTTGATGACAGAGGCCATGTCCTCACTAACCTTTGATTGTGTGTTGTGAGGCTCCCAGAGTGATGATCATGGACACCCAAATGCAGTGCTGATGGGAGTGTGCCGGGGCTCCTGGCGGGGCCAGGCACTGTGGGGAGCAAACACGGGCATCCCGCCCCAGGCTGGAGCCAGGATGCAGCAGGGTGGGTACACGCCACGCACAGACGTTTGGCAGCACTCCCAGGTCCTGTAGTCTAGACACGGCCAGTGGCTTAATTAACAGCTAAATAAAAGTTAGGCAGAAACTTTAATGTTCCTCGAGTACTTTTGTTGTTTTTTGGCAGGCTTTCTGGCCTGTGTAGAGGAGTATCCATGCTCCAGCCTGACATGGCTGTCTAGCACAGGTCACAAATAGTTGCTCTGGTAACACTCCCAAGCATTTAAGAGGTGTACAGGGTCACATTAGATGCTTTGGGCTGTCTTACCTGGGCTCTGTGACCTCTCCACAGTGGGTTCTGTAGGTCCTGTATCATACCTCCTATCCCACATGAATGTCTTCAGTGCTTTAAGACATGTAAAATCACTCTAGACAAATGTTCAGGCACATGAGCGAGTCACTATGTGACTTCTACCCATTTTCCTGCACATGGGGACAGTGAAATACAGTGAAATACCAGTAGAAGACTGGTACATGCATGAACATTGGAACAGAATCAAAGTGATGTACAAATTTAGCCTTTCATGCTTTAGGTATTACTGAACTGATACTATGGGACCAACCAGGAGCCTCATCTTTGGGTTAGGATTTGATTATGATGAATACTGTGCAGACTACAGAAACTAGCAATGTCTTTGTTTCAAGGAAAATCAGAACTTGGAGAAATAAATAGAATCAGTTTTGACTGATAATCTTGAGATCATCACATGCAACTCTTTGAGGCACTGCAAAAATTTCAAGAGTACCTGTGTACAAATTTAGCATGGAAAAGACAAACATTTTGCCCAGTCGAAACCAATGGGGACCCACTTAAAATAAAGATACAAGGTTGG
This sequence comes from Pseudopipra pipra, assembly GCF_036250125.1. NCBI lineage: Eukaryota > Metazoa > Chordata > Aves > Passeriformes > Pipridae > Pseudopipra > Pseudopipra pipra. Next base: position 77,343,793 of record NC_087550.1, read on the forward strand.
ATGACAACAGGTTGTGTAAGCCCTAAGCAGTGAAAAGAGGAATTTTTTTTTTTTGCAATAAGAAAGAAAGAATGAGTGAGAGACAACAGAAATGCCTGCCAACCTGGCTAGGTGGGAGCAGGGCAGAAACGCATTTCTCAAGTTCACAGAAGAGGATTTTGCAGGGTCTTCCCTTGCATGGAAAAGCTGTGCCTCCTAGGGCACAACATTTTTGCCAAAGTTTGTCTTTTTTCTTAAAAACAGATAAGTATTTCTCTCTTCTCCTTCATCCCCCTTCTCTCTGTGTCCCTCTCAGTAAAATTCTCTGCAGAGAAATGTTAGATTAAACAAATTCCCTGGCCCAAGTGGCAAAGAATTGATTTTGCTTCTATTCTACGAGTTGAGGCAGCAGCTTCTGGTCCTCTTATCAGCTGTTATGCCCATAAGCATTTGTGCTTTTAAATAACAATATTATTAAAATGCAGTCTATATTTGTGCTTCATATGTTGCTGGTCTTAAAAGTAGACAGATATCATATGAACAATAAAAAGAGTTTGGACAGTGGTTTCTCAATCAGTTTCCATTTCTGCTCCCACTACACTGACACATGGATTTCTCTAAGGATATCCCAATAACAAAAAAATGCTAATCACTGACATCCTTAAAATTCTTAGAACTTTTCTATTCTCAATATATTTTATTTATGTCTCCTAAAAATAGAAATATCTACTGTTGTAGCCCTCTTCCACCTTTATCAACACATAGACAGACAGGCAAGGAGAGAGCATGGTGTCAGTCATCCACTCCAAGAGCCTGTATCACATGGACAACATGACTTTCCTGAATGCATTCCTGTTTGGATTGAAGTAGATTTTCGAAACAAACAAACAATGAACTTCACACACATGAATTTTAACTTGGGACTGTGGAAACCACTATATGTGGAGGATATTGCTGTCTGCATGAAAAGCAATGGTTCCTCTGCTTTTGTCTGTGAAAAATCAGAGTTTTGTCAGAAAAGAGACCAAAAAATAGGTCTATTTTTAAAGAAAATACATCAATGAGCTGTACTTCACTCAGAAAAAAAAAAGAGCAGTCGTTTTCTTTCCATGAATACTGCTCATTCAAAGCCTGTAGTGAAGACTTCCTAGTTTGCCAGACAGTTGGTGGAGTCAGTCATGCCAAACTTGGCACATATTTAAGAGATATACAAACACAATGGATTAGCGGTATTTATATTTCACCCTTCACCTCTCACAGGGGTCACGTTCTCAGAAGAAGGTGACATCATTGTGAAACTTTACCCTGCTTAAGCCCCAAGCAACATGTCTCCTTATTTAAAGATCAGATTATCCCTCCTTCATTGTTTTCCGTTTGATTTTGTTTCTTTTCTCCGTTTTGGGGAAGGGCAGCTCACTATTTTGAAGAGGTGATGGAGCATGTCAGGATTTACGGAGTGATAGAGAAGAGATTGGTTTGGATTTTCTGCCTCTCCTTTGTGTGCTCTGAAGCTCAATATACTTAAAGTGGTGACTGCAGGTACATGGGTAGAAGAAAGCTTTTGTACTCTTATAAATCCCAGCGTTCACTTGGACTATACCTCTATAGTCAGAAGACAGGAAAGAAGTTCAAACAGTTTTTTAGCCACTTTCCATTTCAATGGGTGTTTATTAGAAATATCGCTCAGTCTCAGAGATCAGCATTTTAAAGTGCTGATAAGGAGTTTGATGCATGCACAGATAACACAATGCAAAGAGCAATAACGACTATAGATGTCCCTGATTTAAGGAAAGTTAGAGGACTGTCCTGCTCACATCTGAGTTTGTAATTTTCCATAAATGGTAGCTGCGTGTTAATACATGAGAAACAACTGCAACCATATTGCTCCCACCACTGACATATCTTCTTAACAGTTTCTTACTTCACCAGCCACAAGCGAACTCCTCAACTTCAACAGGTTTGTAAACTCTAAGTAACTGTGGAAAACACCTATCTTCCTGTCATCTTTATCTAAAGTAGTTTGTGGAATAAGGAGAGCAAATCTGACTCCCACATCTTGAATCAAAGGAGTTTCTCATGACAAAATTTTTTAGCAATTTAAAAAAATATTGCTAATATAAATTCATTTTATTTTATATTAATGGATGTGACAAACACAGCAGATATAGTAATTTCAGGAGAAAACAGTTTCAAAGAAATATGGTAAAGCAAGTGACTCAGTGAGATATTGGCAATTCTGAGGGGAACTCGTCATTGACCATATGGAAGTGACAAAGTATCACCTCAATGCACTGTTCAAAGATTAATATGAGAATAATGTCAACTTGAATGTCTGCTGAAGGCATGGGTTGTAATTATGTGAATATTTTGGATACTGTCTTCTTACTAAAGGTGGGTGAATACTGTCATGAATGTTTGATCAGACATTTAACTGTATTTGCTTCTGCCTCACACCTCTTTTACACTCACTTTCCAAGCACTGGAGTGTATTTTAATTTTACTGACATAAATATTTGCAAAGAAAAAAAAAAAAAGCTAATTTCAAGGTCATATATTTAAGTATTCATTTTAAAAGGCATTATAATTTAACATTCATGACTATTTGTGCTAGAATACTTGTATAATTACTTCATTTGAGCCAACAGCAAGATTTGAAATCAGAAAAAAAAAAACAAAACAAACATAAAGCAACAAAAATTAGCAGTGCCCTTGAAAAAGCAACTGATTTCATGGTTCTGTCCCAGTCTCATCCATCTTCTCATTGGGTTAATCACAAATAGGGAATTAAGACTGTGGAAATCTCCATGAGGATTTTGATTCTCGTCTTGCCCCACAGAAGCCAGTGATAAAACTTCCATTGATTTCAGTAGTGCTACATCAGAACCTTCATCCGCATAAGCATTAAGTGAGGGCAGAGGAATAGCACCATGCAAGGTACATGGCCAACCATGAGTTACTTTGCAGAAAAACATTAACAGGGATTAACCGATACCTGCAGATATCTCTGTTCACATGCATTGAGCTACATGCTGCTATGTTATATTTCTTTGTATCAAACTCCAAATTCTTATCATGTGTAGCAACTAAATTGAAATATTCCAGATCTGCACCTTTGGGAATTTCACGGAGTGTAATTTAGCACCCAAAAGTGGGACACAGACTTTTGGGTGCTAGTTTGTTGAAGTCTTTTTCTAACTTATCTTCCTTTTTCATTTCCATCTGCAGTCCCTTTTACTATCAGTTTCTCTGGAGTAGGAACTAGTTTACCAAACAGTAAAATACTTCTTCAAGGAAGGCAATAGAGGAAATTTCAAGTCATCAATTTCAGTTTGATATCTTAAATGTATTTTATATCTACAAGTATTCCTTTTGTTTGCATAGTGAGGTGCTATTTCTGTGGCAATTTCCACTTTCTATATTAATTCTTGGAGTAGCAGTTGTTTTAATATTTTTGTTCCCTATAAGTAACACAGGGAGTTCTCTGAGCCTTCAGAGCTCCCAAATTTGGTGTCTCTAAGTAAAGAAGCTCTTTTGCCTTGTTTCCACCTGAGCATCCAAACTGCGTTCAAAGAGAGGGGAAGGTAAAATTAAGAATGAATCAGCTCATTATGGCATCTCTTTGAATTAGTTGTAGGGGGAAGGCCAAAGACAACCCTGTTTGGTGAGGAACACTTGATCAGGCAACAGCTGTACATTAGCTCATGCACCATATCCCTGCTCCAGCCTGAAGAAATTACTATAAAGGGGCAAAGTTTGAGGATGCTTGTGGACCATAGCTTTCATCCATGGAAATCAAGCTGGTTTTCATCTAGTGTGTGCATGTTTATGCCTATACATGCAAGGAAAGAAGGATCTGAATTTTGGGCATTTCTGAACTATCTGCTGTGAGGTGTACTCTCCCTGCCCTCTGCAAAAGTACAGCTCAAGAAACATGACCCTCATGAAGATGCAGACACTCACAGAGAGTAAGGGTCTTATGCTCATAGCTCAGAGCTGTGCTCAGGAGTCCTTCAGCTCTTTTTTCTACACCTCATTCTCAGGAAGAGTAAAATCTTGCAGACATTAATGACTGCAACAGTAGCTGTGAGAATCTAGTGCTTGAAAAATAAAGCCTTGGCTTCTATGTTGTATTGTAGCAAAGATAAAAAATACAGGCAAACAAACAAAAAACCCAAAAAAACCCCAAAACCTAAAAATACCTGAAAATAGCTAAATAGCTAATAACCGGTCTAAAATTATAACCTCTCTTAGACCAAAATAACCGTTGTTACAAAGGCTTGGGAAGATGTACAAGGAGATTCTCCCAGTGGCAATGTTAGAAAAGCAAGAAGTCCAATACAAGACTCTGATCAAATGTGGAAAATCTATTCTAGAGAGATGCTAATTCTCCAGAGAACATGATAGCTGTCACTGATAAATACACTGCCAAGACCTGACATACTCCAGTTCAAGTAATCCACCCATCCATCACACAGGCACGTACGCACACACTTAAAAACTTCCCAAATTCTGTTTTCAGGGTCTGATTCCTGAAACTCCGAGGGACACAAACAACTGCCCTATATGCCAGTAATCCCATTATCAGACAGGATCAGGCCCTGATACTGAACATACTGTCTCGCTGGTTCTAAACAAAATGCAAGTGGATCACCTTGCATTTGGGTTAAGCAACACATACCAGGAATATTTTGAGATTTCATACCTCATAGAATTAAGAATTCTTTGAGGTTGTTTGTTAAGAACAGTTTGCTGCATTATATTTTTCTGCGTTCCAGTTGTGTTAGCTATGTTAATGTATTACAGTTTTTAAATCATATTTTGTTCCCAATTTCTTCTATGTTTTCTACAAAAACATCTCTATCATTAAATTTGCATTTTAAAAGACTGCGCATGTTATACTTACAATAGGAATTATTTACATTTCAGATTTTCATATATCTGCACCAACTGGCTTTGCTGGATCTCTGGTACAATCACAGTTTCCATTATCCGTCTTCTTCTGCTGCAAAGATTTGTAGCAAATCTTTTACCTCCAAACTTTGCTAGCCATGCTTTGTATAATAACTCACGTCTTACTATCCCTCACAAGTTTGGCGGCTCGTTAATATAGCACTTACAGAGAGAGTGCACTACATATTGATCTAATTAAACGTTTCTGAATCAGGACAACAATAGTAATGGGATTAATTATTGTAATTTGTGCAGCAGAAGTATATACATAAAGAGGCAATTTCCCCCCCCTCCCCATATAGCCGGCAGAAAATGAATTTCAGACATTAGGACCTGAGAGACCAGAGAGCTACAGCTGCTGAGCTAGTGCCCCTCCCATAGTCCTGGCCAGCAGCTCTGACATCCTTGCACAAAGTAATCACAGATCACAGCATTTAATCACTGAAAACAAGCACTCCAGAGGACAGCAGTGTCAATATCCCACTCTCTCATTATCTGTTTGGATTGCACATCCACACTGTCAGATAAACAGAGTGGAAAATTAAGATTAAAAATATGGTAATTTCATTTCAGGCAGCAGGCACCACTCACTGCCCCTATTATGCTATTGATTACCTCTGAATTCAATTTTTCTTTCAATGCAAACTTTAATCTGTTTGCTACCCAGCAATTCAACTCCCCAAGGGCTATTTGAGAGTAAGTAACCATTTAATCTGATGCTAACTGAAAAATCACCGTCCTTAATGAATTGTGTAAATCATTCAGCTCTAAAGCACCTTTGACTTCTATTTCATTTTTTATTTTCTACTCAATATAGGAAGGGATCGGCGTGTGAATAATTACAAAGTAGCAAGTATTTTTAAATAGAGCAAATATGATAAAAACCCTATTATAGTGGGGCATGTGTAATGAACAGTACTTTTTAATTTCAAAATAGCTATTCATTAAAAAAGAATGGGAGATTAAAAAGAGAGGCTCAAAGCTCAAGGTAAAAGTTGATAGACATTGTAATTACATGGTTAATTTCAAAGATTTATATGCTGTTATGATTTAAAAGGAATTTTTATGACCTGACATTTTCATTTGAGAAGATTTTTTATTTAAAATTAATCTTCTAGCTCCTATTCTTAATTATTTTTTGGCAAGCGATAAATGGGAATACAAAAAATGCCCTATATCAAATTTTCAGCAGAATAAATGCATGTGAATTTGTGAACAGCAATAAAGTGGTCCTACTTACCGTAGTCGAATCACTTTACATTGAAATCCCAGGCTAAAATAAATTCTTTGTATATGGAAATTATTGACACTTTTAGGAAGGCTCTGAGGCTGCAGATTCACACTGTGCTTTTTTATTTTCATAGCTAAGAGATTCAGGACACTTTGGCTGAGTCAAAATTGCCTTTCTACTCAATTCAGTTTTCGGCACACCTTTCCTCCTTCTCAACTTTGATATGTTTTCTTCCCAGCTCCCAACAAAGGGACTGGCAGTCCTGGGAGGGACTTTGCCTCCCAAATTTCCTCCAGCCTTGGCGACAGTGAGGGAAGCCAGGGGCTGACTCAGGCCAGACACAATCTCAGGTGCTTGTTTACAGCCCGGCTTGCAAAGGAGGCACATCTCAGTCCTGGGCTGGCTGGGCCAGGCAGGATGCACCCCTGGGGATTCTGCCCTGTCCGCGCACTCAAGGTTGTTTTCCTCAGAGCTGGCATGAAACTGGGTGCTTGGTTATGGCCAGCACTGCCACAGTATTCTTCCTTTGACACTGGTGACCATGCCTTTTGTTGATCACGCAGGCCAGCCTGCTATTAAAGCAGCTTGGGACCCCTCTAGTTTTCCCAGCACTAAGGGAGTGCACCCAGTGCTAATGGGTGAGGATCTTGATCCGCCTTCCATTGGGTTCTACATGGGATATGGGACGCAGGGTGCAGGTGTGGGATGCAAGACATACAGTGTAGGAGGGATGTGGGATATGGGGTGTGGGCTGCGGAACATGGGATGCAGGATGTTCTCTCCCTCACAGTGCAGCAAGAGGAGGGCCAAAGCAGCACACCCCAAAATGTGTCTCCCGCTATCACAGCTTTGTTCACAGGCCCAACAACAAGACTGAAGGCAACCCCCATTCCCAGTCCTGGTCTTGGTCTTTGCTCTGCAAAATAGATTAGTCAAAAACATGTGGAGACTAGGAGCTTTTTGCATGCCACCAGCCAGAAGGTGCCAGTTACCCTGCCATCCCTCCACAGACACCCCCAAATCTGCATAGCCCCACTGCTTTCAGATGGAGCTGCACAGATGCCAAGGGAGCCCTGCCAGGCTGGAAGAATTGGCAGCATCTATTTTCTTTACAGCAGCAGAATGTTGAGTAAGGGGAAGGACAGGCTCTGCCTCTTCAGTGCTGCACAGAGGGAGCCTGGAAGCAGCAAGGCAGGAGCTGGGAGTGGCTTGCTACCACAGCGCCTGCACCCCAGTGAATGGGAAAAGCCAGTGCCCGCTGCACTCCCTGGCTCGGGAGAGCTAAGCCAGCTGACAGGCACATTGGAAAGTACGCTGCTCCTGTTGCTGTGCTGGAGTAAAATCTCCCGGGAGCCTCTGGCTGCCTCCAGCCCCCACGAGATGATGGTGGGGGTGGTGATGGTGGTGGTACTCGGGGTATCACAGCAGGCTCCCCACGGCTCCGCTGTGTGCACATGGGCCCGCATGTATCCACATGCCCTCAGCATCCTCCCGCCCGTTTGCACACACTCATCCACAACACTTTCAGGGTGATCGGTATGTGATAAATTGCAAAGCTGCACACTAAATTATCTTTTTATGCCTTCCAGACATAGTCACCTGCATTTTCCATCCCATCTCATACCCTTCTGTTAGCTTTGCTCTCTCTATTCTCAAGCACGAGACAACTAAAAATGGCTCCCGTTTATTTATTTTTCTTTTTTAATTTGACCTGCCAGGTAAAAATTCCCTCCTTTCCCACAAAATCCCTGATTCTGCAGGTGGTTAAAGGTCTGCAGTACTTTATGTCCTCACCTAGCCCAAGAGACAACCACTACCACCACCACCACCACCATGTTTCCTGCCACAAGTCAAAATCCAGCTCCTGGCTACAGCAGGCATTAGATTGGGAATCCTGTACAGAAAGCTACTGAAACTTCACTGAAATTTACCCAAGGCTGTTGAACTAAATCCTCGCTTTAGGCCTGCTGACTTCTCTAGGACTGCAATAGCCAAGGCTCAACACAAGGCTTGCTTGGGACCAGCTTGAAGATTTTCTGTGAGGTAAATTGGGAGTGGAGAGGTTTCCACAGAGTGAGGGAAGAATTTTTGCTTTCCTACAGGATGCTTGCTTTTCATCCTGGAAATTCCTGAGCTTTCTTATAACATAAAATGTTGACAGCATGATGCACGGTGAAAAGTTTTAAAGGGGAAAAAAATCCTTATTCGTGTGGTTGAGGTGCACTCTCAGTTTTGCTACAGGTTCTCTACAGAGTTGAAGTCAATAAGGCCACTGACATGAAGACAGTTTTGCCAGTGTTTACACAGCCCTAAGTCATCTGGCTTTAGAGGCAGAAGGCTGGAGTGCCAATAACATTATTAAAAACTCTCTGTGATTGTTCCAAAATATTTCTTTAATACAAGGTAGCATTTACAGAATAGTCCATGTTGGGGCAGAGTATAAAGGTTTTGCTGGCACTTGTTCGGAAAAGGATGCACTAACCCATGTCTTAGGACCCAAAGCATCACTGAAAAAAATGAAGGAAAGTATTCCATGCAAACAGAGCCATACTGGAAGCCTGCCTGCACTGCAGGTCTGTCTGACAACAGAGAGACCTTAAACAGCTTTATTCTCCCATCACAAACACTTTCACAAAATCATAGGCAGACAACACTTAAGATTTAAGCTGAATTTTGAGCAGTTTTGTATCATGGTTGCCAAGTGTGTCTTTTTGTTTCATTTTTCTAGCAGTGGGACTGATACCTAGAGTCCCACTAGAACTGTTATCTGTGTGTCTCAAAAATTCAAATTATTACATTCAGACAGAGAGAGATCATAAATTAGCATTTTGCAATACTTAATACTTATATATATAAAATAAAGTTCAGTTCAGAAAAGCCAGTACAGAATTCATTCACATGGTGGGGACTTTGCTCCTAAATTACTTCCGAGTGTGAGACTTGGACTCCTCAGGCTCTAGGCAATTTACACTTTTCTAATTTAATCCCCAAAACTGTAAAATTATCAAAACAATTATCTGACCTGTACGTATTATATAATATACCCATGATACAGAATTTTAAATACTGGGTTTTTTTCGACAGCAAAATATAAATATATAAGTGCATACACATGATAAGTGTACAGATAATATACCATATGTATCTATAACATTGACCTGTGCAACATAAACTACAAATACACTATATATCTATTTTCTGTCATGGGTGTCACACTAACTTATGATTATGCATTAAACACGTGTTACATACATTTGACATACTTTGTACACATACCCTGGGTATTTATTAAAAGCTAAAATAACAGCTGTTGAGGGAAAACCGAGTTCTCCTTCCCCCTCACTTCACGTTACACAGAAAAGATCCCCATGCAGATAAGGAGGGGGGCTGTAAACAGCTTTCACCGGCTGAGGAGAGGACGTGAATTTTGGTAGAAGGAAGCACGTTGCTAAATTGTCTCCTCAAGCTACCACCTATCTTCATGATTTTTTGTGCCTGTGCACAGCAGAAGACAGATCCTCTTCAGAGCAGGGCTTCGCTTTTTTGTCACTTGGATTTTGTGCCTTCTAAGGACCCCTTTCCTCACTTCTCCTGCTGCCACACTTCAGAGTCTGAAAAAAACCCTAAACCCCAAGCTATTAGATTTGTGGTTTTCAGGTATATTGTTCCTCACCTGACTTAGCAAAGCTTGTCTAGTCAAGAGGCAGCCAAGATCCTCTGAGCAAAGCCCTTTTTAAACGGGGAGCACTTACCAGCAGCAGCAGTTTGCAGCTTTGCATGTGCTTTTTGGCATCCAACCCCCTCGCCCTCCAACACACATGCAGTCACCCCCCCCTAATCCTACAGACACAATTACCATAAGAAAAGACACCGGGAAGGCGGCTGCCTGCCACTTCTCATGAGCCTCTTCCAGACCTGGTCCTGTAATTTTCATGGTATCCAGCATCGGTGACTTTCAGCAGCTTGGCTACAAGTGTGGACCCAGCCAGCAGATAGTGATGTTTTTTTTTGTTTCTAACTGGTGCTTTTATGCTCTGCATTCACAGGTGGGATCATTCCAGGGAGCTTAGCACTGTGGTGTGATGTGTTTGGGATGTCCGTGCAAGGGCTCACTGTACTGACACATCTCTGCTGTGGCCAAAGGCCAGTGTCCCCATGTGGTAGATTCATGCCTTATAGCAACAGAGTGAAAAAGCTACAACTCCTTCCTCGGACTTCTCCGAATTCCTATGTATTGCTGGCATAATGTGTAAAGATCATCTGCTAGCCAGAGACCCCTGATGGAAGTTTCTACTATCTGCAATACCTAAGCGCAGATGTAATGAGTCAGAGCAGGCTTACAAAACCCCTCAGCAACTCTGTCTCACACAGCCTGAAACAGGAGAGATGGAGAGGATAGACAGCACCAGTTTGGGTTTAAGCTCCCACACTGTAACCTCTTAGCCCGGAAGAGGTACCAGGTTATCCGATTCCTGTCTTATTTCAGCTCAAAACTATCAGCACAATAGGAAAAATTTGTGTATGTGCACACAGTTCTCTTTATTTGTCTTATGTGATTTCTCCTTTGGGAACACAAGAGAGTCTGTAATAGATTCTCTTCATTACAGTGGTCAGTACTGATGGTCTGTCACAGATGGAGAAAAATGTATGTATGCAGAGTAATTTTAAATTAATATCTTTTACCATGTTGGTGCTGAAAACTGCCTCAAAAGCTGTTATGATCCATCATGGCAATGAGCACTTATGGACTTTTAAATCCACAAATTAGATGTTGTGCACAGGAACTAGAGGCAATTATGTTGAGCTCAGTGCATAGATTCTCAGCCACACAAATCCAGTTTCAGTACACACCTCCCAGCATACTAAACCCCAGCATTTACTCGTTTATGTACTTATTTATTTACAGGTGGGGGTGAAGCTATTAAAACTATACATATAAATAAAATTGATAAAAAGAGACAAAGACAAAAAAATCTTTGTGAACTAAGGTGTCTAGGCTTCCTCAATGCTACCGTTTTTGAAATAGCAGAGACCAGAGATGCACATGTACACACACACACACACACAGTCACATATTCAAACTTCTCAGTACTAAGAAAACCCAGGAAAAAAGTTCCTGCACTGACCGTTGCACAAAAATTCATGTTAAAAAACTCCATTTGGATGGGAACGTCACAGCTTAAATATCTGCAGTTAGCATATTTTTATGGCTATCCTAACTCTCTGCAAAATTGATTTAATTGGAAACACCTACAGAGGCAAAAGAATGAAAATGATACCACAGAAGAGAACACCACCAGACTGTATTTTGGCAAGGGTTTATATAGGTAGCTAAAATCCCTGATCTGCCACATTGTCTTTCTGTCAGCCAAGCCCATACAGCATGGAGGAGAATGTTACCGTGAGTACAGCACAGTAACTCTTCTGGGCCTAAAAAATTCATCAGTACCTCTCATTGCTTACCACATAATTGATAAGAATGTAAAGTTTTTTGTCTCTGAACAGGAGTGTAAAGTGGCAAATGGGGCAAATTCTTGCATCTCCCTTAGAAAAAAAGCAACAAGCATGTGTTTCCCACTGTCTTTTTGAAAAGCTTCATCTAATCACACAATGAAACAGAAGTCGTGAAACTCTCCATCACTACCTAAACCCCACAGGTTGGAAAGAGGGTTGAAACCACTCCTCAATAAATCCCTTCAAATCTTTGAGAAGGGTGCACTTGCTTCATCCCTCTTCCTGAGAGATCTCGGATTTTACTGACAGCTTCTCCAAAAATGGGAAGACCTTGGGTCTCAGGAGCATTGTCACTTGTGAGGCAATTGGAGCAGCCTCAGAAGACAAAAAACACAGCACTTTCTGCATGGTACTGGGCATGGGATACCCCTGAGTGACGGGGAGGGAAAGGTCCATGGCAGAGGGGAGAGGAACAGGCAAGAGGAAAACTGGGAGACCAGGGAACATCAGACCAAGTCATGGTTAACTTGTTTCAAAACTTAGTTCAATTTTGGAAATAATGTTGAAATTATGACTTAGAAGCACACACTGAAATGGAAGTTGTGCTCAGGGACGATTCTTGACTTCAAAAGGGACAAGAAGGGAGAGAACAAATGCTTGACTGGAAAATTGGGATGCCTGTTTTGAGAGGAAATTAATAATAGGAAACACAGGTGAGGTAGATGAAATGCTACCTAGTAGACATTTTCTACTGTATGAATTAAGGAGCTGCTACGGAAATACTTCATTACACAATATATAATTAATGTGTGGGACCTTAAGCCACAGATACTACTGAGGTTAGAAAAAGAGGATTTAAAAATAGGTTGGTATTTATGTGGATGTTGAGAATTATGATACATTAGCTGGAATAAAAACCAGGGTGTGTTCCAACAGAAGGAAGCCAGTCATACAAGAAAACTACCTAAAAAAATTATTTTAAACTATGTCCATATCTTGTGGCTGCAGTGTCTGAGGAAGAGCCAGGGCTACTGCCTCAAACAGCACCACCACAGACAGCTAGGCAGGCTGGTACAGAGACTCTCTGCAGTGGCACAGGCTGAGCATGCCCACGTGGGTTCATGCCTCTGGACGGCTCACTGGCAGCTACCTGCTCTGCTGTAAGGCATCGACTTTGCTGGAACCTGCCTTCCCACCTCCTCTCTAGGCACCCAAAAGGCTCTAGATGAGCACTTATGGCTGAGGGCATTGAAGGGGGCTAAGGGACCACAGGATGCTGAACTGAGGGCTTGCAGCAGAAGACAGAAGCCAAGAAGCTCATAGCCACACTGGCAGTCACTTACAGCCCATACTATTTTTCTAACTCAGTAACGAGAGTTCAGAGGCAAACTTCCCCTAACAATTAACAATGTAATTCTCCACAATGCAATTTCTTACCTACTTCTCCACCATATACAGTGCTGGCCAGGATTTCAGACTGTGGGCAAGACTACCTGCAGTCACTGTTTCTGGTTTGGTTTTTTTTTTTCACTACAAAAACATATGAGAAATGTCACACTTTGGTGACATCTTTGATGCCTTTCCTCCTCCTCTTCTTGTACATAGTCTATTCTGTCTAACTGGACTTTGTTTTCCTGAACTACTGCAAGCCTCAAACATGTTTGTTGCTATATATAGGCAATAAATAAGTATTAAGTGCCATACAAATAACAATAAATATGAAATCTACCAGACCACACTTGTGGATACCTCAGCAAAATGGCTCGGAGGTGGAATGCCTCTGCCATGCAGGTGGCTTGCTCTTGAAATTAAGTGCATGGATGAACAGCAAAGGAATTTATATGGCCAAGAAATGCACTTCAGAGGACTGTCACTGTAAGAAACCTTCAAAAACTGATTAAAACATTAGTTTGGATAAGAATTTATATCAACATGCACCCTGGTACAAAAATAAATTCCCCGGGGACACCTCCAGAAATGCCTAAGCTTTGAACTGAAGTACAGTGAAGAGATTCCTACATGAGCAGCGAATAAAGTAGTGACGCAGTTGAGAGTGGTATAGCTGTCAGTAAGGCTCGGCTTAGAGGGGCAACTGAGTCATTAAAACCAGCATTGTACTGACCTAACTGTGCTGCCCCTGGTTTCAGCCCTGAATCTCCAGCACACCAGCAGCTGCAACAGGTGGCCAGCCAAGCCGAGCCCTGGGACCAAGCAGAGGAGAGCCACCACAACTGTGGATCCAACACATAACAGAAGTAGGTCTCCAACACCTGACAAAACCAATGACTTGCCCAGTGGCACTGCATATACTACCTTTGGCATTTGCCCACTACCTCCCTGGTCCTGCATAATTTGTTGGTTTCTCTTCACAGTAACTTGCCTTAACTGAGAAGGTAGGAAGACACTTCACTCCAAGGTGGACCCAGCACTTTCTAATTAAGGTACTCACTAGGCAGGAGAAATAACTGACTAGGAATTACCAGGTCCCTTATGCCTCTGCTGCATTTCTGAACCCTCAGGTTGATGTGCTTGCACAACACAATGCCAAGATGCCTTGGTAACATCTTCAGAGAGGGCTTATAACATCAGAGTTAATTGTCCAGGTGGAGCAACATCTCAACACATCTCTTAGCACTCATTCAGTAGTGTCCCTGTGCTGGTTTACATTACAGAATGCCTTTCCCTGACTGCTTGCTGTCAGTTGCTCTCCCAACATCCCAAAAAGATGCTGGCTAAGAACCCCAGCAGCTGGACTTGCCTGACCACATAGGAGAAGTGGTACCCACGCTCCACCTCATTGCTCTGTATTTCTATGGGCTTGCTTACAAAGCTCTCAATACATCACACAACTTTCTATGAATTATACCTTCTCCCTCAGCACTGAGACAGGGAGTCTGGCACCTTGGACTACACGGAGCAAATGCATGTCTCCATCCCCAGATCTAACCCTACAGCAAAACTATATACAGGTCACTGTCACAGGTATATTAAAGCCCCAAAGATGGAGTTGCTGAAGAGTTTTAAATAGTGCTTTGAGACTAATGGATAGCTTCACAGGGTGAAATGTGCCAGCCCTGAGTAGGCCCTCAGCATATAAAGAATCAGTGACTGTAAACGAGGAGTTGAAATTGGAAGAGGCAAAGCACAGTGCAGAACTAAAAAGAAATCACTGCACAGCTAATGTGATAGGAGAGGAATTGAAATGGAGAAAAGCATCCTATTTCTGTGCCCAAAACAGGTGGAAATGTGAGGAGGAGATTTTCTTTAAAAAAATATTTAAAAGTAGCAAAAGATTTTCCATTAAAAAATGTTGAGGAAAACCTTTGTACAGCTATGGGGGAAAAGAAAAAGGGGACCTACGATCGTGCTGCAAAGAAACTTTATCTCCAAATTCGAAACACGTCACAATGATAAATGGAAAGAAGTTAAACCTCCAAATGCTATGACTATCCTCCGTTCAGTTCTGGACAGATGTTTGATGTATTGTATCTCTCTGTGACAGAGACCTGAGGGTTCAGAGGGGTTTTTTTTATTATTATTTAATATTTTAGCAAAACTTGTATAGCTTGTCATGCCAGCAAGGTATTTTTTAATTAAAATGAAATGTATGTATGTGGGGTGAGCCAGAGTTTATGAGGAGTTTCTTCAGGGGGAAAATGAATCAGTCCAGGATTTTCAAGAAGGATTCAAGGCTAAGCTCGAGCTTACTAACTCGGGAGGAATGTAAATTAGAGTGTACTTACCAGGCAGGGAAACCTGGGCTGGGAGTCAGGTTCTCCAGCCAGGGAGGGCATCCGCCCTTTGCAGCTCTGCACAGCAGGCAAAGCAGCATTTTCCAGCAATGGGGGCAATAGGAATGGGATTGTGTCTTGATGCAATCCTGTGCAGTGTGTTCTAGGAATACCTTGCTTGAGCAGGGAGGTTGGTCCAGATAACCCCACTGTGGTCCCTTCCAACCTTATCCATTCGGTGATTCTGTTGATTCTGTGTTTCTGTGATTCTGTGGGAGGTGCAGTCAGTATCATTTAGCATGGTGAAGCCAGAGCCTGGTGGTGGCTAAAAGGCAGCCTCGTAGGTAACTGGAGGAAGGATCTGGTTAAGAGTCATGGGGTTAGTGGCTGCTGAGCACGTTTACTGGGGAAGGAGAAGGGTCAGGCTACACACATGGCTGTTGCAGGTTGGAAAAGTGCTGCTCAGGTCCTTTTGGAGGGGTTGTAATGATGGCCAGTGACTGCCAACCCACAAAACTTCAGGCAGGCACTCTTCCCTTTACTCCATCTGAAAGGCCATCTTGTGCCCAGATGGAAACCCCTTTAGAAATCAGGAACAAACTGTCGTCTTGTGAAAATTTTCTGAAGATGTAAAAAAGCTGCAAAAAAGCTGCATTTACTAGGGGTCATAAGCTGTATTTTCATGACTTTCCTCTGCATTAGGTGGGCTAAATAATATTTATTACTACATACTTTTATATATTGTACTTTTAGTATTATACTGTAATAAATATCTGTATTTATACTAAATAATAGTAGCTTTTTTCAGTGATCATGAACAAGAGCCCTTATTGTCATGAAAGTACATCAGGAGGTGTAAAAAGAGCTCCACATTCAGCTTTCCACCGCCAACACTGCTACACTTTGTTGGAATCAAAGTAGAAATCTTCCAATAGCCCTAATTCCTGAGTTTGTCAGTGAACTCGTCTCTGAGGAGGGATTCTAATCACTGAGAAATCCAGCTGAGAAATGGCATTACATCTGGACATAGGACTAGGATTACAGACTAAAGAACAAGGGAGATGACCCTTTTTTAAAGGCAATTGTGTATAGTTGTGCACCAGGAAAAAAACAAACGTAATTGATGGTAAGAGCAGAAGATGAGAGGTGTAAGTTTATGCATTACTAAAACACTTATTGAATGCTATGTCTGTATTTAATTTTCATACCATTCATATTAATTTTTGAACATATAATGTGATCTGTTTTGTCTTATCCTGGCAGATGAATAGTGTTCCTGGGTTTTTTATTATTTTCTGTGGGTTTTTTATTTTTTCTTCTTCTGTTGATTTCATAATGTGGTATACTTGTAATAAGTACTTGTCCTGTCTGAAATCATTCTTGATAAACAATACATATGAATCATCATTTTTCAACCTTGTTCTGAACCATTTCAAAATTAATAGACTAATTAGTAACCTGGTAAACTATTATCATAACCATTTTTAAAAAACCAACCACTTTGGTGTGGCCAGAAATTGCTATTGAGATAATATCCATGACAGTCTTTTGCAACCCTCTGCCGCATCCCAAGACATGAAAGTTTCTCTGCTATGTGCTGAAGCACGCTCTTGTGGTGCGACCCAGAGTGCCAAATATGAAACAGTGACTCACGTTCCTCGGGATTCAGCAATCCTCTCCTTGAATATTTCACATAGCTGCATCCCTAGTCAACCCGCCTAACTTGAGGCGCCTGGCTCTCTCCCCACCAAAGGCACCTGGAGTGGAAAAACTCCTCCAAGAGCTATCCCAGTATAGGGATGCACCTGACCTGAACTGGGCCATATACTCAGGTGCTGGGCAGAGGCAGGGCAGAGCTAGTCCATCTTCAGTCTAGCTAAATTTCACTGGCTTTTTCTGCTGTTACAGTACTTGATATCCTCCTCCTGGTACCATACAGATACCCAACCCCGTCCTGGCTTTTCTGATCTGTCTGGAGTTTTAAATCTTCAGCAACACTGGTGTCTGCATTAGTGCAATGCCACGGAAGGAATTTTTAATACTGCCAAAGCAGGATGACAGCCACTGTGTTATGATCCTATATCCAGCTTCATCTTCAGTCTCTCCCCACTACCCAGGGTGTTAACCAGATTATATTTCTATCCATCTTGCGCAACATGAATATTTCTAAACTGGCTATCCCAGTCTTACAGTCTGCAGCACTTATCTGTGTCCGCAGCATGCATATTTTTATTTCGTCTCCCATCCTTCAGGAATGACTTTTCTTTACCCTTCCTTAAGCAGCAGCCTCTCCGGAGCTGGCCTTCCTTACTACACCTTCTCAAACCCTCACCTTTAAATCTATGTGCAGGCAGATGAGGGGGAGCTCCCCTCAGATGGGGACATGCTTCTGCCTGCTTACAACTCCTCCGTGCACCTCTCAGTGCTGCAATTATTTTATGCCACACACTTTCTGTTTTAGCATAGGGCCAAAACCCTCCAACCAGCCCCATTGCCTTTCCACAGGAACAGCACCATCAGGTGCATGACAAACCACAACTTCTGCCTCCATCCTGGTCCTCACATGTTAACTCCAGGAGTGACTCCCTGTCCTGCTCAAGCCAGCACAAAAAATGGCAGTTTTCTGATAATGTCCTTCATGTTGCTATGGTACAGGAGAGGAACTAGTTTCACCCACCTGTTGCTGAAAGCCTAGCACGCCTCAGTAGTGGCATCCCATGTGCTACAAGAAGTCTTCCTGCAGAGTTTTATAGTTTTTGCCATTATTTTGCCAGCTGGTTTCTTGGTAGCAAATTGAGCAGGAAATTGCATTTTTTCCCCTCTAATATATTTAACCCATCAGGCTACAACTCTTTTTTTCTCATTTTCTGTGGGGTTTAAAAAAAAATAAATTCTATTTCTTTTCTCTACAAAATTTTAAAAAATCATTCTTTCTCAATATACCAGATAGTTCTTCCCATGCAACCTGTCTTACTCTTGATGCAATTAAACAATTTCTAATATTTATACTGAAAAGTCATGCAGCTAAACCTTCCTTCCTGCCTGCCTTTCTGCCTGCCTGCCTTCCTTCCTGCCTGCCTTTCTGCCTGCCTTTCTGCCTGCCTGTCTTCCTTCCTTCCTGCCTTCCTGCCTCCCTCCCTCCCTCCCACCTTGGCTACCCAGAAATAAGGCTGTCTTATCATGATTTCTGTCTTGAGTACTTCCTTCCATAGTGTTTGAGGAAGAAACCCATTTCCTAATGAGTTTTTCACAGCATAAGTTTAGTGACATTAACTCCTCTTCTGGTTTTTCACAGGTTTACGAAAGATGATGTATCTGTGGAAACGGATTACCAGGTCTATATGGGCATAGTTGCATGTCTGTGTGCCTCCATCAACAGCACCTACGGAGTCAAAGACAAGCTGGAGTCACTCATTGACTGAAGTCTCTGATCTCAGCTTCCTCTGTCTTAGGGAGCAGGCTGGTACAGCATGACCTGGAAATCTTCACATTGGAGTCCATGAGAGAAATCAAAAGAGGAAGAAAGAAAAGTTTTTGTGGTGCAAAGCATCCTCCATATTCCCTAGAAAGCATATGTTGCTCACAGCAGGAATGCCAGGGAGCAGAATCACAGAATACGATGAGTTGGAAGGGACCCACAAGGATCATAGAGTCCAGCTCTTGGCCCTGTACAGGACCATCCCCAAGAGTCACATCATGTTACACGAGAGTATTGTCCAAACTCTTCTTGAACTCTGTCAGGCCTGGTGCTGTGACCGCTTCCCTGGGGAGCCTGTTCCAGTGCCCAACCACCCTCTGAGTGAAGAACCTTTTTCTAATATCCAACCTAAACCTCCCGTGACAGAACTTCAGGCCATTCCCTCAGGTCCTGTCACTGGTCACTTCAGAGAAGAGATCAGTGCCTGCCCCTCCTCTTCCCCTCACAGGGAAGTTGTAACTGCAATGAGGTCTCCCCTCAGTCTCCTCTTCTCCAGGCTGAACAGACCAAGTGCCCTCAGCCACTCCTCATACGGCTTCCCCTCAAGGCCCTTCACCATCTTCATTGCCCTCCTTTGGACACTCTCTAAGAGCTTAATCCCTTTCTTATATTGTGGGGCCCAAAACTGCACACAATATTCAAGGTGAGGCCGCACCAGTGCAGAGCAGAGCAGGACAATCCCCTCTCTTGACTGGCGATGCTTTGCCTGATGCAACCGAGACATAAAATGCAAATGCAAAAAATGCAAAAGACATTTGCAAACTTCCCATATGGACCTGTGGTGGGTCTCTGAAAAGTCTGGAAGGAAGGAAATAGGAAGACAGAGGAGATTTATAAATTTATTTCAGAGTTTTTCTGAATTAAACAGTGGGCATTTCCATATAAAGGAATTTACACATAAGTTTAGTTCCTTCTCTTGGCAGAATGTAAACTGTGGCCTGGGTAAAGGGTTTTTGCATGATGTCTGCTTCTCCTTCTTCCCTTTCTTTCTCTCCCCACAGTCCTGACGTCAAACACCAAGATATATCTGCATTTGGCCACCAGCATTTGGATGCTCGTATTAGCATAAGGAGAGATTATGGTGAGCATTATGACCTTCTAGTATTGAATAGGGAGAAAATAAAGATCAACAGGATAGCACAATACATACTTGGTGCAGGCTGGCCAAAAGGAGCTCAGTATCAAGGGCTGTGGAGGTGTTGAGGTGCCACCTGGGCTACCAACTCAATTACTCAGCGCAGCTGGAGAGAAAAGGCATGACAGAGAAAAGGGTATCAGTGTTTTTGAGTCATCAAACACTGTCTGAGGAGAAGGTAAACTCTTTTGGCACCAATTTGAAATCCTGCACATTGTGTGCACATTGTTGACCAGAGGAAAAATAAATGGCATCAGTACACTGTGGAACACTCCCAGGTGAGCTTAACTAATGTATAAATACATCCAGGGTACATATGGCATAACATTTTCCTTTTTTTAGACTTTGTAGGTTTGTGTTTGCAAATCAGTCTATTTGCACGCTAAAGTGCAATTGCGACACCAATATCACCAGGACTTACGATCATCACACGTATACAGAGGTAAATATGGGTTTTCTCAGTTATGGGTCCCAATAACTGAGACCTTAAGGACTATAGCTCAGCATCTGAGAGCAGTAGGACATTTGACATGTTTAACACCAAAGAAACATCCCTCATGGAGTTACAACATTGGTTTTAAAGCTCTTAATTACACGCATCAGGCCCAGGAACAAGGGTTTAATATCTTTCAATCAACTGAAGGAGCCTTTCTGACTGCAGCAGTGTCCTCAAGAAAGATATCTGAGCTGAGTGTGGTGTGGATGTGGTCGCTGGGAGAGCAGCACTGTATATTCATAGGAATATGGCGGGTATGCAAACTCCTGTTGAGTTTCCAAATTGCATTCTGCTTTTCCAAGAAGTATTCCTGGCATTCTTTCTATTCAGAGGGGAAAGTTACTCCCATAAGGCAGATCAAAGGGAAAAGGGAGCTTACCACTCAGAGAAAAGATCCTTTCCTCCTTTGTGCCCTTTCAGAGTAGGGAAAAGTGACAAACAAGTTCCCTCATTTCCCACGGCAAGGTAGGCAAAGCACAGTGCCTGACAGACACCATATCAAAGGGATGAGCCACGAGGTTAGCATGAGGCACCGCTCCATGTCACAAGCACTGCTCAGCCTCCCTTCACCCCAGCAGCACTTGCTCACCAGGTATTATCTTGCAACAATTTGCTTCCATGGGTTTAAATGGGAAGCATTAAGATGTTTCCTTTCAGGAAGAAGTAAAAGGACTTAAGTAAATAAAAGGGCCAAATTACCTGAACGCACCAAGAAGTAATATGAAAGGATGAATTTAAAAGAGCCTGCATGGCGTGCTGGTTTCTGTCATCAGACAACACCACTGCCGGTGGTAGAAGGTCAAAGCAGCACCTTTAGGCTCAGAGAGAATGATGAAAAGAAGCCTGGGACAATGGGACTCTCTGTGGAGCCAAGTGAGTTTTGATGAATATCAAGATCAAAATCTCCATATCTCGGTGCTATTTTATTTCTTCTCCGAAGGTTGAAGACAAACGCTGCTATTCAGAACCATATTTTCTCCAATTGTTTAGAATAAAACAGGGAAATGGAGAAGAAAAGGTGAATCAAAAGAAAGAATTTTTTATACCAGAACCAGACCAGGTAATATATTTTCCTCCC
This sequence comes from Pseudopipra pipra, assembly GCF_036250125.1. NCBI lineage: Eukaryota > Metazoa > Chordata > Aves > Passeriformes > Pipridae > Pseudopipra > Pseudopipra pipra. The sequence goes on from NC_087550.1 coordinate 77,365,325, forward strand.
CATTTTGTCCCGCAAGCATAGGCAGACCCAAAGGTGATGGTCATCTCAGTTGTTCCCTGCAGGTACCCCAGTCAGGAAGGTCACCAAGAAACATTGTGAGACGAAGCTGGGAAAAGAGGCCCAGATTCATCAGAAAGTCTTTATGGGACTGAGTCTTTATGCCTGATGCTGGGTCAGGTGTGGTGGCCATGGCCAAGCCTGCAGCTTCCCAGGAGAACACATCACACCGTGAAACCAATCTTTGTGAAGAGTTCCCATATAAACAGCTGCCTCACCAGTAGGTAGACATTGGGCACCAGGGAGCCAGAAAAGCAGGGTAAGAGATGAATAGAAACATATCACAGACGACTACATGTAAGCAGGGTCTTTTTCCCTGTGTTTTCTCCTCCTCAACCTGCAAAGGAAGAAATTCTGAGAGATCATGAATGGAGCATAAAAAATGGATAAAGGAAAGTGCTTAATTTTTGGGGGCACTTTTTAATTTTTAATCCTGTGCCCCAAAGAAACCACTGCCTTGGCAGCCAAATCCTATCTGGAGTAACAAATGAAGGCAGGAGTTATGGCACAGACCTCCATAGCAGCCCCATCTATCTAAGCTAGTGAATAAGCAGATGCTTTAGCCTTCTCCGCCCAGGAGGCTGCAATTCCCCTCATGAAGAGCTCTCCAACATTAATTGCAGAGACACAACCTGCCTTTTTATAAGATAAATTAATAATTTCCTTAATCCATCATCAGGAAATGGAAGGCTTTGATGCTTTAATTCCTTTCCTGTGACCATGGCAACAACAAAAAGGAGGGGGGTGTTAATTTTCTCATCCATGAGAATTTCGGCAAATAGCATGGTTAGCATTCTTTGCCTGTGAGTCTTTACTGGAATTACACAAAAGGCAGGTAACAAAATCAGGTGTCTCAGACATAATGGTATGATGATGGGAGGGAAGCCGGAGCTAGACTTTAGCAACCTCACTTTGGACAGAAAATGCAGAGGGGCTGTACCACTATGATTATTCAACCCAGTCCCATCATCCTTCAGGGAGAAAAACCAACTCACCAGAGTGTTGTGCTAAGGTCGTTGAAGCCCACTGATGCTCAGAATGGGAAACCTGTTAAAATTAGCACGGGTTGACCTACCTTCTCCAAAAAAGAAACAGAACAAGAGGATGTGGTTCTTAGTCTGCAGCATAGGTAATTATAGCACTAAAATTGGTTATTGCATAAAAGTGCAGCGTATGCATGTGTATGTATGTATATAAACATATGAGTATATATGTATATACATGCATGTATGTCTCACATGTCCATACTGCACAGTCTAGCATATGTTTGCACACGCACTACTAGTTGTGAAAGAAGTTTCTAGCACCCAGATGGCAAATCCTTTTTATGTCATGCATGATTTGCCCATGCATGAGTAAACACTCTTTCCCCTCCAAAACACTTGGCCTCATCCATGCAGCCCCTGAAGAGCAGAGTCCAATACATGCCGGACATGTGCTGCGTAGGAGGATGTTAGCTCTCAGTGGCCAAAGCCATGCCGGGGACACACTCACCAAAATGTGTAACTGATTGCAGCACAGAGCTCACACCATCTAACTTACTGGTGTAGTCAAAACCTTCACTTTCTTTCCTAACGAGCGCAAGCCCACCCCTCGCGCCCACAGCTTCACTTCCACAAATCCCATCAGAGCAATCCAGGGCACACTCCTGACAGCTGGAGTTCCCCCCTGAGGTTTGCATGCAGAAATGCTCACAGAGCTGATACTAAATGCAGCTCTACTGCCGGAGCTTCTGTTGGTTAGGAGAGGCTGGATTCCTAGCATGTGAATCAAGCTACATGGTCTGAGGGAGGCTGATTCACCCAAGTTTTACTTTGCTGGAACTGACAGAGCCAAAGCTTTGCCTGAGTGAAGGTATCAAAGCAAGAATCTAACATGCATAGTCCTCAAACTGAGTGCACTGTTCAGCTGAGGAGTCCACATTCAGCTACTGTGAGAAGCCCGTGTCTCTTGAGGTCCTGGACTGACACAGAGACAGTGGGCTGCCTGCTCTGCTTGGAGGAGATGTGTCCCCTGCATTTGCACTCTTTTGTACCTTGGATGTACGGTCTCTGCTTTTTGACACACACTGCTGGCACACACTGGTCTTTCCAGCTGCTAAGGCACTGAAAGGACAATAAATGCTGAATAATATCTGCTTTCACCAATATTAAATAAAAAAAAAGTTTCCACTTTATGGTTCCTGAGGGAATACAATGTGATTACAGGCAGGCACAAAAATATAATGCCAAGCTTTGAATGGGCCAAAAAGTGTCTAAAGAGCACATCTATATTCAAGACTGAGCACTCTGATCAGCTCTGTGAACATCAGGCTTAGCTAGTGACAAAGGTTGGGACACTTCCCTTTTCTGGAGAGCAAATCTTCTTTGCTCAGTTTTGATTGTCCATGGTGAGACAGCTGGTAGGCACTGTGAAGCTAAATTTTACTAGCTTCATGAAGCACCCCTCTTGAAATAAGAGCCTGTGCAATCAAAGGAGAAGGGTATCTTTGAAAGGCACTGAGCTTGTTCAGCTGCTCCTCAGGGTTTCCTCACCAATGGGACACCTCCCCAAGGATCATGTCCTATACAACTCTATGGTTTCTCCAGACAACTGCTGTCTGTTGCATATTTCTGGATCATTAAAACCCACAGCAGCGCTTTGCCGATAGCACTGAGAAATAGCAAACAGTTGCTGCAACGCTGTGTTTCATAAGGTGGGGGAGAAATTTCCAAAGAGAATTTTTCACCTGTCCTGAACTAATGTGAGTATTTTACATTCAAAGAGTAAGAAAAGTTGATTAAAAAAGTTTTGCAACTCTCAGGAAATCAGAGATGCAGAAAGTCACTAAAATTATAAAGTTCAGAGGTAGTACTCTCAAATAGCATGCAACCTGAAGAGGATTTTCTCTCAGAAATATGAACACCCATGTGCTATTAAGATACCTGAAAGTGGTTTAGTGATTCTGACATCGTGAGCTGAACTTCCCACAACAGAATTACAATTAAATGTAACTTTCCCTGTGTGCTTAATCTGCATTTCTTGAAGTACATGTGGACCCATTTAACCTCCAGGGAATATTTATTCACTGAAGGTGGATAGTCTCTAACTGATCCCACTTCAGCTTAATACCTTGCCTTTTGTACTACATTCCAACTCCAAAACAGAGATGTAAAAGAGTACGCCAACACCCTTCTACGAGTGAAAATCCCAAATGAAGAAGAGTTTGAGCATCTTTCTGGGCTATCATTTAGCTGAGATGCCTATTTCAAAATCAGGGTGCCTACAGAAGATAGTCAAGCAGACCTTGGACACCCAAAATGCACTGGGACAGTCAACCGGAGTTAAGCATTATAAATGCCCTCTGAATGCCTATAATGCAGAGCGTGGATCTGTTTAACATTGGCTGTTTACAGTAAGGTCATGGCATTGTCATGTTTTTGTGAACTGCAGAAAATGAGGGTATCTACAGGAGCCAGAGCCCTTCTGAGCCAGTGGTAATCTATTTGCTTGGCTGTGTGGGTAAAGCTGATGCACCTTACAGTTTAGGGAAAATGAATGTTCTCAGGAGGATGGAGAGAGATGTATATTTTGTTTACTGTTAGGGATATTAGTTTTAGCACATGCGTGTGTGTGGGCTTAGAGGATTAAGCATGATTGTGCATTGATGGTCAATACTATTTGCATTTTATCATGTGTAAATGATATTAACACAGAAGTTATGATGCAATGTGTAGCAAGTTTCATTATGCCTCATTAAAGCAGCTTTCCCTTGCAAGTGCAAATGTACTGGAAGGCTGACCTAAATGAGGAAGCAGCTGAACGCTGATCCTTATCTTAATGAACAAATACAATTAGCCAAGTGTAAGAGTGTCAGGTATTGAAATGATCCTCTATAATACCTTCTTTCTTTTATTTCTCTGCAATGAGCATCTCCTGATGGTATCAGAGCATCATCTCATCACACCACCTGGCAAAACCTACCTAAGGGTCCATGAAGCATCATATCTGGGCAGTCAGTCCAGCCTCAGGGTAACCAGTCAGTTCTCCTGCGGTTGGACTTCCTTGAATGTACACTTAGCCTCTCAGGACATCCTGGGGAAGGTTTCTATTTCATGCTTTTTAGCTTTCTTGACTTCTCGAAGAGTGGAGAAAGCCTCAATCTCCTTTACCAGAGCTGGTGTCACTCACAATGATTGTTCCACTGGCAAATTATGATAATGAAGATGTGAATGAAGGGGCTGCAGGGGACCTTTGCCATCCTTTGGCGAATTCTCTTGACAAAAGTGTGGCAAGGACAGTGACATCTTTTCTTCATTTTCATTGCCTTTTGATTTGCAGTATCTACTGCAATAAGTCACAGACTTTTATCTTGCATGGAGACTCTATTGATGAGCTGGACTCCTGTCCTCTGGAGTTTTCTGCCTAGAAAAAGAGAGGAGAATAATAGATTTCCAGGGCAACCTGTTTCAGTGTTTCACCACCCTCATTGTAAAAAATATCTTCCTTCCATCTAGTCTGAATCTACCCTTTTCTAGTTTAAAGCCATTAGCCCTTGTCTATCAAAACAGATCCTACTAAAATGTTTGTCCCCACCTTTCTTAAAATCCTGTTGAAGTATCAAAAGACCACAATAAGGTTTCCCTGGGGCTTTCTCTTCTCCAGGCAGGATAAAGCCAACTCTCTCAGTCTGTCTTCATAGGAGAGGTGCTCCAGCTCTGTTTTCATCTTTGTGGCCTTTCTCTGGACCCACTTCAGGAAGGTCCATGTCCTTCTTATGTTGGAGGCCCCAGGGCTGGACACAGTGCTCCAGCTGAGGTCTCATCAGAATGGAGTAGAGGGGGAAAATCACCTTCCTCAACCTGCTGGCCACTCTTCTTTTAATGCAGCCCAGGATACAGTTGGCTTTCAGGGCTGTGAGTACACACTACAGGGTCATGTCCAGCCTTTTATCCATCAGCATGCCCAACTACTTGGCATGGCTGCTCTCAATCCCTTTATCCCCCAGACTGTATTGACACTGGGGGTTGCCCCATCCCACATGCAGGACCTTGCACTTGGCCTTGTTGAACCTCATCATGTTCCCTAGGGCCCACATCTCAAGTTTCTCTAGGTCACTCTGGATGGCATCCCTCCTTCAGGTGTGTCAACTGCACCACACAGCTTGGTGTTGTCTGCAAAGTTGCTCAGGGAGCACTTGATCCCTTCATCTCATTGACAAAGATATTTAACAGTACTCAACAGTAACCCAATATGGACCCCTGAGGGACACCACTTGTCACTGACCTTCATCAGGACATTGAGCCATTGACCTGTACCCTCTGAATGTGACTGTATGCTAACCAAGTCTTCATCCAAACAGTCCACCCATCAAATCCAATTCAGAGAGAAGGATGTTGTGGGGGACCAGGTCAAAGGCTGTAGCCCTTCCCTTGTCCACTGATGTGATCACTCCATTGAAGAAGGCCACTAGATTGTTTAGGCAGGACTTGCCCTTGGTGACGCCGTGCTGGCTGTCTCAAATCACCTCTCTGTCCTCCATGAGCCTTAGCATAGCTTCTAGGAGGATCTGTTCCATGATCTCCCCAGACACAAAGGTGAGGATGACAGGTCAGTCCCAGGGTGCTCCTTTCTACCCTTTTTAAAAATTGTTGCAATATTTCCCTATTTCCAGTCACTGGGCCCTTCACTGGACTGCCATGATTTTTCATATATCATGGAGAGATATAGGGCCATATGGAGAGATATATGGATTTGTATAATTGCACCACTGAGTACAAGTTATAAGAGTTGATGCTGCTCCAGTCTTGACTCCATTGATTAATAGGCACCATGTGCAACACATTTATATTTTGGGACACAGGGACTTCTTCCCCCTCAGTTAGGGCAGGGGACATTTTCTTCATCAGAGCAATGGAAATTTGAGTCTTTGTGTGATTCTGCATCAAAGAGACATCTGGGACTGCCTGGGCTTTTCCAGGCAAAGAGCTACATCAGAATTGATTGCCCAGACAATCTCAAAAAAGTATTCACAGAGTGCAATGATTAAGGCTACTTGTGGACACTTATTTCTAGTCTAAAGTCTTCTAAAGTTTTCAAAGCAACAAAAAATTGTCTTACCTGTTTATGCAATTATATAAGCACATCCTGCTTGATCTAGCCTCTATCCCCACTATTTTTTCAAAGAGGCAAGTCATTTCATCTGGATTTGAAAAGCTGATTTAACTAGAGAATTTAAGGTTAGATTTGGGAGAGGTTTGGGCATTGAAATTCCTGACTTTTAAGTGATCCGGCCTCCAGCAGCTCACGAGCCTCACTCAGACCCCCTGCACGATCGATGGCGGTACTTGGGTGCTTCAAGACTTGAACGCAACAGACCTGGCAGGATACAGTGGGATCTTCTTGAAGAGAGCATGCAGCTGCTTACATTCAAGCAACAGGAAAAGTGGAGGACAAGGGTGTATCTGCAATTCTCTCTTGCACTAAAAGCCCCTTGAGGCTGGAGTGAGGCAATCCTGTCTGCCTGGGATCCATTGTCTGGAATCTTCTCTTGGAGATTGGTACCTACGCCCTTTCTTTCAAAAGACTCCACACAGATCAGTCTTTTAAAAACAAAGCAGGAAGAAGAAAAGGTGGTGATAGCTTTTATTATATAATGCCTTGGTATTCAAAGCATATGCTGAGGAAGTGGGAGGCCCAGGTTCCTCTCCCGCCTCAGCCCGAGGGGCCCAAACCCACAGCTCGCACATCCCATGAGAGCGCCCCAACAGCCAGGCTGGAGGCTACCTTGGGTGGAGGAGCCTCCTCCACCCCTGCTTTGAAACTGCCACACTCCAGCCAGGAATTTCAGACTCAGGAGGGTGGATAGCAAGCAAAAAGCACTGCCTAATGCTGAAACCTCACTCTGAGGCCTGTCACCAGGGAGTGGGGAGCCCTGAGCTGCCTCCTCAGTCCCCTGACAGTCCTTATTCCAGGAGATTTACACGCTGACTGCGGGTTTTGGCATCCAAATTCCTCCTCTCTCATTGGCATCATGACTCTAGGAAAGGCTTTCAGCAAGGTGGCACTGCAATGGAGGGAGAGGGTCTCTCCCCCAGGCATCCTTATCCCTGAGGGCACTTTCCTGGGAGGCAGCAGGCAGGGACCTCCTTTGCCCCTCCCTCCCTTGCTGTGTGGGTGGTCCCATGTTTGCAGTCTTTTGGAGCTGGAGCTGCCATGGTGCTGCTGCATGGGGAGGTTCCAGGTGCAGCTACCAGGGCCCACCAATCCCCTGAACAAGTAAAATTCTTGTTTACGTCACACCAGGGAGGTTTTGGCAGGCAAGAGGCACTAGACTGCCAGTTCTGGCAGCTCTGGAGACCCCAAGGAGTGTGGCTCTGGGTGCCTGGGTGAGCTCCAAGGGTAAAGAGTCAGGTGTTTCAAAGGTTTCCAGGCAATTACAGGGTTAAGTGGCAGTAGAGTTGAGTTTTCCAGACAAGCTGCTTGAACATATGAGTTTCAGCTTGGTTTATACGCTGTGGTTGTGATCTTACCTACAGCAGAGGAGGTTTCTTTCTTTCCAAGCGGGCATGCTGGGTGGCAGACAAGGAATTAATGTCCCCTCCCTGATGTTAGTCAATAAATCAGCTCCTCACTAAAATTTGGGATTACGAGTCGTCCAGAGAAATCAAAGTGGGAAATCAGGCGCTTTCTTCAACTTCAAGGCAATGGATTAGAGAAGAGGGACACACTCATCTCGAATCACTCAGATATGATCCGGTGTTAAAACTCTAGCACAGATGATACTTCTCCCAGTCTAAGATCAATTTTCCCAGTCAAAAAAAGAAAAAAAAAAAGAAAAGAAAAGAAAAAAGGAATTATGCAAACAATTTAACAGCAGGGGCCAGTCTTTATTACAGTCCCCTTAGGACAGGCAAATGAAAGTCCTGAACAGCTACCAACAACAGTAGCCACAGTTACAGTAACAGGGTTGAAATACTTTGTGAGCTTGGCAGCTGTCACGCTCCAAGGAGAAGTCATGAAAAGGCACATTACACTTAGCAATATCTGATAGAAGTTTGCCTTAGTATCAGTTCCTGGGAAAGGTTAAGCTGATAATCGCTTCTTTAGAAAAAAAAAAAAAAGGCGAAGAAAAAAAAAGCTGGAAGGAAAAGCAGACTTTCTGGTAAATCTGTGACAACAGCATCAGCAGCTCCAACTGGTTTGTTGCCCATTCCTTTTGGCAGCCCAGTGAAGTCATCTCCCAAAGATCTACACCTCTCTATTAAGTAATCGTTGCACTCACATTCATTTGACTGCAGGAAAGGCATCCCCATTAGCCAATTAACTAGCCCATCAGGAGGTCCTCCTAAGCACTGTAGCTGTTACATCTTCCTTGCAAAGCACCCATAAGCCTTGCAGGATCCAGCACGTCTTGAAAAGAGCAGAAGACTGCCATTTTTTTTCTGTGAGATGGAGACCTCTGAGGGAAACCTTGCTATTGCTTCCTTCATGCTCTATGAAGCTCTCCCTAGGAATTTCTCCTTTTTGGAAGGCTCCTCCTCCTCCAAAATAAGCCAAATTACTAAACGGGGCAGAGGTGCAATCAGCCAGCACACTCATGAGGACAACTCCTGTGGAGAACAGGTTTCAGCCTTCCTGGCACAGGATAAACATCTGCTCTTGCTTACCAGCAGCACTTGGCCTTTCACTTTCTGCTTTCAGCAGTGTGAACTGGTTCTGCTCAGTGTCTGTTGTAACTTCTTACAAGCACAGAAATAAATACTCAAAGAACCTGTGCAGGTAACACCAGTGCAGGGAAACTCCTGTCAGCCCTGCTCCATCCCAGCAGACTGCAGGCAACTTGCTGCTCTCTACATTCTTTCAGCATGTGCAGAGGCACCCTCCTGTTCTCCCAAGGCCATGACAGTCTCTATCACGTGCTGCTAGAAATGGCAGCAGAGACTTTTCCATAAAACTATTTGAAAAATGCAGATTCCTTTCCCTTTTGTGCTGATGTCTATGCATGATGTGACATGCCATTCAAGTAAATCCAGTTTTATTGACAGGGATACTCACAGAAATGAACATATGCATGCACACCCAAAACCAGATGAAAACAAAATTTTAAATCTGCAGGTATGGACATTTATACCAACAGATACAGAGAAAACACTATGTAGTTTCTCTATTATGAATATGACTCAAAAAATCAACAAACATTGACCACATACATAAACGCGTGACCTACACAGAATGCTTAAAAGTAATTGCAAAAGGATTTGTTAAGTAATTCAAAAAAGGAAAAAAAAAAAAGATTGTCAGGAGACGACTTGGTTGTGGGAAGAGGCACTTAATTCACTGCATGAATGACTCACAGTGAATTACTTGCATAACTCCACTCAAGGAAATCACTACTCTGCAAAAGTGCATACATGTTAAATCAACCAAAACACAGAGTGGTCCATATTCTTGATACAATGCTGCATTCCCCCTGGTACAGAACGAGGGAAAATCCCCTCAGCTGAGCAGGGAGCAGGGAGAAATCCTCTTTTTTGGTATCCTGGCAATGTTTTCAAAAGACAGTTCAACAGTGCTCACTTGCCCTATTCGTGCTTGGCATTTATGTTAAAAAGAAAATCCAGGCCTCTAATATTCAAGAAGCAGCTCTTGTTGACAATGAAATTTTAATTAATAAATCCGACGCTGCATTTCCCACCCAACTCAATTTAATGTCATAAGGTAATTATACTCAGGATAAAATAACTCCTTCCTTCATTTGCTATCTGTGCTTGAACTGTGAGGTACAAAGCTTACTGGAATTAAACAAAAGGAACTATTTTTCACTGTTCCACCTACTTTAATTTCCCATTGCAAGTCTCCAAAACTGCAAAAGGGCAAAAAGATAAAAAAAAAAAGCACCACAGCTCCTTTGTAAGTCTCACGTGCCTGACACAACCCACCAGCCATACTTCAGGTATCAAATTCAGCGTTATTCTCTGGGTATAGAGAATGTAGAAACTTCAGCTAGTATTTCAGAGCCCTTGTGTTAGGAGCAACTGCAGTAGGAACAGCTGGGCAGAGCAGAGGTCCACATGGTAGTGATGGTGCTCAGGGCAACAACATCCTTGGGAAGGCAGGAGAAGAGGGTTTGCTTCGGTGGAGCTGCCCAACATCTAAAGCACTGGCTGCAAACAGCAGACCAATGTCACGGGAACTGCAGCCTAAGCAACCACCACCCCACTGGGGCAAGAGAGCAGGAGCAATTACAAGCACATGGATCCTGCTGCCCAAGGAGACCCCAGCTATGCTGATGCAAGAACCCTGGAGGAGAAGACCCAGCTCTTCCTGGTATTTCTACTGACAATTGTTGAATAAAATGCATAAATTCTCCTTGGAACTGGGACTCAAATCTGGGATTTTCCTTTGTCCCAGTGCAGACAACCCCTCACATCATTCACTCATGGCAAATATTCCCATCAAAAAGATTTTCAATATTATGTTTCGGTGATGCAGTAGATGGAAAGACCCAAGTGTCTCAGGCTAAGGAAAGCCTACAACACCCATCTCCAACTTCTCAAAAGCATGCTCTAAAAAACCAGTGTATCCCATGCACAAGAGAGAAGAGTTATGGTGCAGCTTTTAACTCAGATGTGTTTGAAGAAAACAGGTATGATCCCAGTACCTTGCCTTGAGTCCCTCCAGCAACCTAAAAGTAAGCTCTGGCTCCTGAATGGCAGTGGGACTACCTCCAGTTTCTTCTCAAGGTTATTTCAGCACGTGCTGGATCTGTGGCTAAGATCCACAAGGCATTTTGCATCTCAAAACAGTTGAGGCTATTGATTTCAGGCAAATTTGGGAATTAAGTGGTGCCAAGGTGCAGGCAGTGGAAATGTGATTTCATACATCAGAGTATGGTCCTGATTTTGTGTACATTAATATTGCTCCAAATCTATGAACCAGCTCTGAATGCCAAGATTATGAAATTCATGTTTGTTTTGTGGGCAAATGCCTAAAACACATCTTTTGTTTTGCTTATTATCAGCAGCTCTCTTTCAGGCAAGAAAAACAAATTTTCCTCATCCACTTTTAAGAGAGATTTGCTTTATTAAATGGGAGCACGTGAATTTGGCAAGTGCTTGCTCTGGGAGGATACTGTACATATCACAAGTGACTTGTGCTGTGACAACCTAAGCCAAATCCACTCAGAGGCAACTAAGATAGCTGCATGGTTGTGAGGTTGTGGTTGTGAGGCAGGCTTCTGGTAGAAACCTGAGAAATTCTTAACACATATTCCCTGTTATAAAAGGACAGATAACAACTCATATTGCACCAAGTTGTGCAACTTGCTGCACGGGAGGATTATTGACAAAAGCACAACTCATCCATCCCACACCAAAAACCTGCACCAAAACAGCAGACTGAAGTACTTAAGACAGTTGGTAGACTAGGGGAGAAATTCTGCAGCATCTTCAAAAACAGACAGTTTTAGACTGTCTTGATTAATTGAGCAACAAACTCATCAGACAGAAATACAGGATTGAGAGATGACATCAGATTTTGGAGTTGTGCTGCTAATCCACCTCACTTTTGTGTCCTTTAACCTTCCACCTGCCCAGTTCATTGAGCTTGCTTGAGGCAGAGACCACACCGTGTTTGCAGTGGTTCTTCCATCATAATTTTTGAAAAACTATTTGTGATACTTTTTAGCAATTGAAGCAAAAAGCTTGATAATGTGATCTGAGAGATTTCACACTGGAGATGACAGGTAAAACCAAGCTGGATCTATTATTCTGTGTTATACCTCCAAGAGGAGGATTTTTAGCTCTTTGGGTTAGTGATGCCACTGAGAGGTGTTTGGAGATTTCGGACATGACATTTTGCAATGACAACAGACTTCTGCACGCTTCTGAGAAAATGCCTTTTATTGTATGACAGCAGTTGTCATGTGAATGTCCACAAAAGAAATCATTCCACAGCAATAACAAAATCAAATTATTACACAAATGCAAGAAGTGAACCAAATCAAACCACAACCAGAGTTAAAATGAGGAAAATGCAGTGCACTGTTACAGAATGTAAAACATACACAGAAAGCCATATTCTTCCGCTGAAGGATCAGATGCTCATCACTATCACAGGAAAGAAGTGATTTCAACTCTTTCTTTCCCTCTCCAAACTTTAAACTGAGATATTTTGAAGATAGTTGCTTTTGTTCTCTTCTGACTCTTTTTGCAATGTTACTTCAAACGTTTTGGCAAGGCTAAGAGCCTGCAACCAGCATTATTGAGGTTGATCAGAAGATCCTCTCTCTTCCAAAGGGCAGTATGAATGGTATCACAGAAGATTATGCCCATCTGGCAAATGGTTCAGTTCACCAAAGAGAATTTTGTCCTTAAAATTAGCAAAACATGAAATAACCTATCCCAGCTAACTGTGTTGGCTTTGAAAATGCCACCATGTTTTGCTGGCTCCCAGTGGTCCTTTGAGAAGGGTGAAGCAAAGAGATACCAAAACAAAAGCCAAAAAACCAATTCTTGAGACAGAAGTAGAGGCTGTTCCTAGACTATTACACCAAAGAAACGACAGTTCTGTAACTGATGATTTTCAGTGTCACTGTATAAAATTATATTTATTAGAAACAAGACTCTGGAATAGTGTAAGGCACCTCATGGCGAAAAAACATTTTAAAGGCTTGAATAACTCTTAAGACTGAGTTCTTTTTCTGAGATCCCCAGGAAGAAATGTGACTTACAGTAACCTGCTTTGCTATTTCCAAATAAAGCACAATATTATTCAAAGTGGAAGTTTAGAACTATTTAGATTTTTCTTTATAAAGAAACATAAAACACCTTGCTGGAAAGGTAATTTATTCATTTAACAGACCAAGACTTTCACTACAGGAAGGCCTTTTTCATCCCTGATCTGAGTTTTGCCATTCAGGTACATTGCACCTTTTTACTCAAATTAAATTAAATGGGTCAGTCAATCTTAATCAACATCTGAACAAAACATCTGTTGATGGTTGTATCAACAACAATACCAACAAAAGAAACTAAACAACAATTTCCTGAGTAAAATAGTTTTGTTATTTTAAACCAGAAAAATTATATAATGCCAGTGACAGACATGAATGACTATCAGTTGTTCTACTCAGCAATTTATGGGTTCTGAGTGTGATTTTGTAAAAAGTTTGTTTCATCTTATATTGATATTTGATACCTTCAGCTAGTAGTGCCCTGCCAAAACATGCGAAGAAGCAGAATCAGTATTTTCAGAGATACCTAACATTTTTGTGCGCATTCAAAAAGCAACGGTATCAAAGTAATTCTAGCTTATAGACTGATAGCTAGATCTGTCAGGGTCTCATACCAGTGGGTCTGCAGCAGCCAGCGTTTTGGAGCCCTGCTCTGAAATACAACTTACCATAGATTCATTTCAGAGCTGAAATGAACTAAAACTGTAATTATACCCTTGGTTTACACATGCATATCTCCTCGGTTCTGATAAAAAAATATAAACTCCAGGTACGTATGGCCAGGAGAATGTACTGTTCTCTTATTTAAAAGTCTCTATATTATCCATCATACTTACTCTCTTGTAAGAACTAACTACTTAGAAATAAAAAGAATACATTTTTGTAAAACACAGTTAGACTCTGAATATACCCACACTGCTCAAAAAAAGAAGATAAACAAATGAGGTCGAGCTCCCAACTCCATGCACTGCCTTACCAGTCAGCTCACCCTAGCTCTGTTTCACACCACTCCAACCACGTCTCTCCAAGACAAAGCTTGAGAAGAGTCTGGACATGGATCCATGGATCCTTGCCAAAAAGGCAATTACAGACAAGACCATATGAGGTTGAACTTTCTTCATGCTACACAGTCCCCCAGCATTATCCCACGTGATTTCACATACTGAGGCACTTTACATCTTCACATACCTGTGCAATGCAAACACCACTCTGCTGAGCTGCAGAACAGTCCTATCTTTAATTCAGACAACTTTAATTGAAAAGAAAATCACAACGAAACATGAGATAATTGTGTGTTAGGATCATAAGTGGACTGCATGAGCCCAGAGAAGACCAAGGACCAGCAGTACAGAAGAGTGGACGTGGCTGGTGTGTTCTAAGAAGGATTAGCCATAAGCACTCCTTACATGAGCCCATCTGTGTCATATGGCTTTGGGGATTGGTAGCTGCCCTTGACTGTCTGATATTTATCACCAGATGTAGCACAAGCCTCGTGCTGCACATCGCTGTGTTAAGTTCAGTTCCACTGATCTTGGTGGAATTTGTTACAGTGTAAGCTGCTACACACAACAAAAGAAGTGTTAGGACTTGACAAAAAAAGGCTAGGGACAAGAGCATCTCATTTTGTAACTTCCTCCTAACAATGTCTAATGATGTGAGAGGATGTTACTAGCAAAATCAGATATCTGATGTTTGTTCCACCACGCCCAAAGCACCCCTGTCCCCCTTCTACCTGGCTGGTGGCACTGCAGGTAGGATCCCCCCTCTCCTGGGATCTCACAGTAGGACAGCAAACCACAGTGCAGGGAAGATGCTGCAACAGGGGAACAAGGATTCTGCCTCTCACCATGGGACTGGTTCCTGAGCAGGAAAAAGTCCTTGTAGATGAGAGATAGTGCTCAGGCACAGGCTTTGGCCTCAATTTACTTGAGAGGGTAACTCTGTATTTGATTCAATTACTTTCTGGTAGAATTGCTTGAAATGAGAAATATTTGTGCTTGCCTTACTTATAGACCACTGGGCAAACACTGGGTAAATAACAATTGTTTGGCATTACAAAGGTAATAGCAAGCATCTTCAGTATTTTTTAAAAAGCACAGTATTTACCATGTCCTGAAGAGATCTCTTGCCTTTTAGTCTCTCCTGTGCCCTTTAAACAGCAAGATGAATAGATGCATTTTCTACTGAACCTCAAAGAGTAGCTCACTAAACTTGAAAAAATCTGAAGCAGCACAGCACTTGCTTGATTTATATTTCAAACATGGGGAAAGTGCCTTTGTGTTAAAGTGCTTTGCTGAATCAGGACATAACTTATGAATATTGAACCCCTCTCTCTCACTGCATTCCTCTCACCATCAGCAACAGCCATTCAAAACTACAGGTCGTACTTTCCTACCTATTCTGGCAGGATGGTAACTTCAAACAGCTTAAGTTCAACAGAACCCCTAATGCAAAACTTTAAACATACTAAGGTTACATATTTTTAACATATGTTTAATGAATTTGTTGTGTACCCTGCAGTTACAGCTTTGGCTTGAAGGCACAAATATTAAGGCACAATAAATGCAAATAATGTATACATTTCAATGTGTTGTGTTGAAGATAACTTTGTACTACATGGTATTAAGGTATAATGACATGTCATTCAAACATTTCCTCAAGTTATTTTAATACCTTTTTTTCTCTGATAACCTGGATAAAAAGAGGAACGTATGTTAAATTATTTAAATATTTCTTCAGTGCAAATGTGGTAATTTTCTTCTATAGTACAGAAGACTGAGATTGATTTTTCAGTATTTGGATTTTAGCAAAATAAAACTAGTATTTACACTCATCTTGAACAGCGTTATTTGAACTATTTATCAAAAAATAAGTATAGAGTACTTTTTTTGCTATCAAAAACAAAAAGTATTTTTGGCTTCTTCTTTTTTCTATCAACCTGCATAGCTACTTATAGCAGGGAGAAAAACAGTTGCTCTAGATAACTAAGTCGCACACTACCAAATCTGCTGTTTAGACACAGATGTCATGACAAAAGTGACACTGAAAAAATTTTGGTTTTGCTTGCTCTCAAAATATCTCTAAAAGAAAAAAAGGACACATTCCAATTATTTTAATAGGCTCCAAATATGCACTCTAGACTTAGGTGTCCTGCACCTGTTTAAATAAAAGAGATCTCTACCACACAACTTTCAAATAAAAACTGAATCTGCCTAATTTCTTTAGCAATACAAACATTATTAGTTGGAAAGGAAAACATATTGCACTGAAATTAAAGAAACGGACAGTAAAAATTTTCTTCTCAGTATTAAATAAGAAGGATGTCCAGTGCAAAGAATCACCCACTCCCTTTCCTCTCCTGTTGACACTTGCAAACATTGTCGCTGAGTTTAGATGATCTCAGGTTTACATTCCATAGAAAACAGTTAAGGCTATTAGGAATCACAGTGCAGTTTCGGTTACACAAAATCCTGAGGAAGGATCCAAGGACGAGTCTGTGGCAAGCTGACCATTCTGAACAACTTCTGGGTAATTCTTACTGAAGTATACCTAGAAAAAATATTAGATTCCGTGAGCAATTATGCCTCAAACACCTTACAGCTTCAAACAAAACTTGGGAAGATAAACAGAGTAGAGATAAATACATATCCTTAAGGAATCCCAAAGGAACTTCAGGTTAGTGGCTTTCAGTAACTGTATGTCACTGAAAAAGTAGTAAAATTACTATATGATCTTCCATTACAACAAAACATGAGGAAAATCCCATACAACCTGTAGATCCCCTCAAATTTTGTTAATTCAGATAAATAGATATGTTTTATTGCTTTACATTAAACTGATAAGTAAAATCATTTTACTAGCTCAAAACATGAGATAAATTAAAAACAGGGTGACAAAGAAGCTGTGAAATCTTGCGTCTGCAAAAGGGTTTCTCATTTTCACACATAAAATGAGCACAATGGATTTGGATGTTAAAATCAGGTTGTAATCCCTATATTTTACAAACTATGATTGACAACCATTGAAATTTCGAAGTATATGTATGAAATACCCCAGCGTTTAATTTGTGCTGCAGAGCAGTTATAGGGCCTATAGAAATGTGATCTCTGGATAGCGAACCACAATAATGAAAGAAGAAGCAAAAGCTTTAACAATGACTCAACCAAGCAACTTCTCTAAAACGTAAGATGATACCAAATAATAGGACAGTTCTTTGCCAAGCCTTTGAGTTCCTGAATTCTACCAATTTCTAGCTCAACTAGAAGAGATACAGGTTTCCTGATAAATGTATAATCAGAACATAAAGGAAATGAAATGCTGTCAAGTTTCACTGTTCCACAATCATCTGTTTTTAGCAGCTGTATCATATCTCTGTTCCTTGACAGATGCGCATAACAAAATGAAATAATGTCAAGACTTGTGTGCTCTTATCTAAAAATGTGTTTGGGTGAAAAAGGACTTCAAATGCAATTTTTTTCTTCCAAAAAGAATGTGAAAAGTTTCGTTTGACTCTTTAAAAACAGAAAATACACTATCTTTCCAAAGCTGACACGTGTCACGAGTTAGGTTTCATAGTCAGACTGCTTTGACTACAGCTTATGAAACATTTCTGCAATTTATATTTGAGAGTGTTGTCAACAAAGTTCAGTTTGTTTGATAATAATATCCTTTTCATATACATGAACACAAGTATAAGACACCCAGGATAAAAAAGAAATAGTCATTCTATAAAATCATTCCTGTAAGTACCGCTGTCATCTTTTGTGCAGACATGCTAACACAGGATATATGCATCTTTACAAGTTTCAAAGAATATTAAAGTCTGATTTGAATCAACAGAAGAATTGGAAGTCCTGTTAAGAGGCATTCCTCAGTAACCAGTCACAATCGGATGCAACAGAGGAAAGTTAATGAGGCTGCTGCCTGCACACACGCTGCAGACGGCAGCCCCAGTTGTGGATTCCCATCCCGTTCCTGGTTTAAAACATAAAACTTTGGCATACTTTTAGTGTAGCTTTTGAATGTGATTTTTTTTTTAATGGAAAGCTAATAGAAAACCTTGGCACATTACTAGAGATGTAATGAAATGGCAGCTGCTTTTCAACTGTCTCATTGCAATTCTTCCCCTGAGCCCAATTCCTCAAGATATTAAATGCCCAAGTCTTTATACAAGTTTCTTCCACTGCCAACAGAGCTGCAACCTTTTTAAAAGTAATCACTGAGGTGAGATAACACCTAGTATTTTAATATTTACACATCTGTCACAGCTTTAAAATAAAATAAAACGACCCTTATTTTTCCCTCAAAGTGCTCAAAACATGACTGACAGAAACCCAGCCCTATCCTGATGCCACTAAAGCCCGCAGAAAAGCCTCTCGCAATGCTGCCTAGAGTGAGGAGAACACAACAACTTCTGTTTATCTGAATAATTGAACACTTTTTTTTTCTCTTTTAACTGCTTGAAGACTATTTCTCACTCTCCTATAGGACTTTCTCCTAGTAGCTTCTTGCAAACTCAGCAAAGATAAAAAACACAGTCTCACGGTGTCGAGCACAACCCAACTGCTATCAGGCTTACAGGCTAGTTAATATATACTCACTGGTCTCCAATTTGAGCTGTGCCTGTGTTGTTTTCTTTGACATTTGCACAAAAAATGGGGATATTGAGTGACCAAGAGAGATGCACAAATAGCAATGTACAGTGATGTTGGATCAATTCAGAAGCCTCAGGCTGCAGCAACAGCTCAATCTTGCAATGCTTAGCTAAGATGCCCATAAGACGTTTCGTTTAAATTATGTTTCTTCAAATATGTCCAAGTTAGTCTTCCAATTTCAGATGTGTAGTCTCTCTTTATTTGCATTTGAAGGATATATGCGGAATCCATATTGTTCCAGAAAATGCACTGAAAGTCTCACCTTAATGAAAGTTCTTGGTACAAGTTTGTTTTGTACAGGTCCAAATTGCAATAAATCAAATAATCATTGCCAAAGCACAGCCACATTCCAAACCATTTTACTTAGCAACCCACTGTAACTACTTTTGAAAAGTATATATATATGTCATATTACCATTTCTTTTTATGTGCAGCATACTGTTTTCCAAAATCAGAAAAAAAGCTTTTCGTAGAAACAGTTCTTAGTAACCACAGTAGGAATGTAGGAGACCAACAGTAATGCATGCAACAGACTTACTAGTTTAAAAAGAAAAACAATTGGAATCAGCTCTTCTGACTAAGCAATTTCTCTGAAAGTACGCATGAAGCACAAGGGACAGCAATAACAAAAACCCTGAATTATCCAAGTCCTTCAAACAGAAAGAACTGTAACTCTGCTTCTGGGTAGCTGCTGACTGGAGATACAGTCTCTCGATTCCCATATTTTTGGGCCGAGTGCGGATAAGCACCATGCTTTGCATTCTTGGCAGATGCTAAAGCTTGTATCTGCCTTCTAGCCTGGGAGTTAGCAAACTTTTTCATCAAACCACATTTCAGCAGAGACTGGTTCCTGGATCTCTTCCCTTCCTGTACAAAATCACATAACATTGATGTGGTAACTGCAGATGACTGTATGGGCAAGTAACATCAGGCAATTATTTTTATACATTTTGAATTATCTTTGAATGCAATTGTGCAACTGGGGAGGGCTGCAGGGAAGGAACAAGACAGCATGACATGGCTAAATTTCTACAGATGACAGCTGGACAGCCTTACCTCTTGCCTTTCCAAGGATCAAGCCTTAGGAAGCTGGCCTTCATTTTACAGACAAACAATGGTCACATGAATTTGAAGCCATCCTTTTAAACATCACTTATATAACCTCCAGATTGTCATACACATACCACAAAAAACAGAGCTAAACTGCGGCAACGGAGAGGGACAGCAGGACTCATAACATAGCTTTGTTCAGGACAAAGCTGTTTCCCCAGTTCTGCAATTTGTGCCACACAAGAATTTATAGTGTATGCTCTTAGCTACAATGCTTCACTTGAAAAACTCCTTAAAAAAAATTCTGAGTATGAATAGACACAAAAATCTCTTCTGTAATCTTCAAAAGGTCCTGTAAAATAGCATCCAGACATGAGCACAAAGCCTCCATGACAGCACCGTCTTCCATTTTTTTACAACTTGCTGGAAAACAGTCAGGCACCTGCCATTTTGTTTCCTGTCTTTATGTGTTGTTCCCTGTCTACTGGTGTTTTGTTTCCTCAGGTAACAGTCTGGACTTTGTGATCCCCTAGCTCTGCTCCACACATCCAGTGTCTTGAGGAAAGGAAAGCATAAAACCTAAAACCCTAGATACTCTCGTCTCTAAAAGGCTTTCTTAAGTCACTACATGCTTAATGTCAGTGCCTTACTTGAATGCTGAAAGTACAGCTGCATGAGCATGAAGCAAGCTGCTGCCAAACTGAGCACTGCCAGTCTCAACTGAAGCAATGCTGAAACTTTGTTGGCACCGAATTAAAATCTTGCTCTGGACATCCTGTGTGGTAAATTATCAAGAAAAAAGAAAGCAAGCCAATGCTAGTCAAAGAGCTCTTCAATTACAGGTCATTTCTTTAATCTTCTTATCTCTGCTTCAGCTTTCCATCTGAAAAGTGGAGATGGTATAGCCTCACCTCAGAGGCATATTATGAAAATTAATCCATTGATGTCTCTTAAACACTTTGATTGCCAGAGGAATGCTCACAATTACATTAATAATTCTGTACTCAGAGTAGGATTGGAATAGTAAGCAGTAAATCAGGCACAGAGCCTTGTAGGGAACAAGGAGGCAACAAAACATTCAACAGCTGTTTGTTAATTGAGCCCTGCTCATCCTATGTGCAGAACAGAGTAAGAGTACCAGAAGAAAGTAAGAGAATACACAACAGTAAAAATGTGACTACACCCCCAGAGACCATAATATAATGCATAGGTACTGAAACCCAACTATAATACAATGGGTCCTTAAAAAAAGCCCTAACGTGTTTTTTTACAGGAAGTTCTTTTAGGATCAATGCCCAGCACAGGTATGTCATATATTATTTACACTTACTGTTTTGTGTACATACTAAAGGAGGCAAGAAATCCAGACTATCTTTCGACTCGGGGTATATAAATTACACTTCCAATTTGCAAGTCTGTGTATATTCCACTGAAAATGATGGCTTTGCCTTGCAAAATTGACATATCCTTTAGTGGAAGGCTTACTATAACACTGAATATGCTAATTGAGATAAACAAACTACACAGACAAACTTAATTACTAAAAATTACCCGTTTTGCTGTTTCAAACAGAGAAGCTGCTTCAGTCTTGCCCACTTGTTGCACCATTTTATAAAACAAGCTGTCTTGTTCTTGAAGCAAAATGTAAGGTTCACCATATTCTTTCAGTCTTCCTGCATCTAAAACCTGTTAAATCAGCAGAAACCAATGTATTAACATAAGAAAATTAAAAACTATATGTTAGAGACTAAAAACCAAATGTAGGCGACTACAAGCAAGGGGGAAATGCATGCAATTGAGTACTAAAATGAATTTTGTATCCTGAAAATGAAGTACGTCCTCTTCAAACTAGTATAGCACTTTCTCAGTTTACAGACCTGTTGTACAATTTTAGAGTGCCCTACAGCCATTCCACCTATAGGAATCCAATGTAAAGTTATGCAGAATATGGAAATACAATGTTGGTGCAGCCAACAAAACAGCTTATAAGATTCATTGTGTAAGAAGGAAACAAAGAGGTCCAAAATGGGCTCTGAAGTAAACAGCTGTGGGTAAAAACCACGCAATAACCACCAAGATGGTTAAGGGAGAATAAGTAGGTCTTTTGAATTAGAGGAGGTGAAGATGTAATTAAAGAAAATAAGGGTGTTGCTGAAAAGATAAACAATTTCTTGCATCAGTTTTGCCAACTACGTGTTAGAAAGATACTTAACCATGAACCTATTCTTTCTACATAAAAAAAGATGAGATGCCACCACCACAGGCACAGGCACCCATAAA
The DNA here is from genome assembly GCF_036250125.1 of Pseudopipra pipra. Classification (NCBI taxonomy): domain Eukaryota; kingdom Metazoa; phylum Chordata; class Aves; order Passeriformes; family Pipridae; genus Pseudopipra; species Pseudopipra pipra. The sequence goes on from NC_087550.1 coordinate 77,387,081, forward strand.
GAGGGGAAGGGAGAAAGAAGAAAATAACAGAGAAATTAAAAAGGCATTAAGTCAGCAAGCTACAGAGAATATATACAGTCAAAAATATCAGAAAAAAACCCAGGAATAATCTGATTGAACCTCTAAGAAAATATTCTCACACTAGTGACTCAATTTAAGACTGTACAATAGCAAATATTGTGCTTACATTTTGAAAAGCCTTATGGGATTAATTCAGGGAACTTTTAGACTAGCATATATATTTTGAGATAGGACAGCAATTTAGTTAAGACAGTCATTAAAACAGTCAGAAAAAGACACACAGATCACAGGTAGAATTTGTTCTCTACAGCATTAGCAATCACAAATCTGATACAATTCTTAATGCACCATAAGAAAACTAAAGGAGATATGGTTTATATGGATTTCCAAAAGATATCTGCTATAACTAAACAGCTGTGCTACAAGGGGCAAATGTTTTCAAGAACGTGGACAGAAACTGAGATTAGAAATACACAGCACATTTTTCTTTGTAAAAAGCTGAACAGGTAGGAACCACATGATTCTGGCATATGTGGTAGCTATGATTGTGTTAAGTGATCAGAAAAGGAGGTATCAGAGAAGTGACAAACCTGCGAATGACACAAAAATGTGCAGGTAAGTCTAGGCCACATATTCAGATACACCTAACTAACCTAAAAGAATGAGAAACACAATAGCAGAGAAATGTCAATATTGACAAATGCAATGCACTCAAATACCTAACCAGCTTATAAATTAATGGTATTGACTCAAGAAAGACATTTGGGTATTAGTCTACAAGTTCAGTACTTTAGGCCATGAGTAGGAGTAATGAAGTTTAATAAAAAAAAGAGAAAAAGAATTTATGTGAGAAAACAAAGTAATTCAGAAAATATTTTTATTCTTATATAAATAAAAAACTGAATACACATGGCATGCTATTGACAAAGATATTGCCCCAAAAAAGAACTTCGAGGACTCATAGCTCAAGCCATAATTGTGGTGTACATATTTGTGAGGAAAAAAAAATGTAATTAAAAAAACGGAGCTGTTCATTTCATGAAAGAAATTAATAAAAGGCACTATGAGGACAACTACCAAAATAACAAAAATAGTTTGTAAACTTCTGTTTGAAAGAAGAATCTCTAATAAGTTTGGGGGTAAATCCTATGTCCTGTGAGGAAACTTTCCAACATGCCCTTTGCCTGTGTGACTCCTTGAAACAAAGCACCTTGATGGCCAAGGGCACAGCAGATCTCCAAGTGCCCCAGACCCTGGTTAATAACAAAACCCACAGTGAAGGGGCACAGCTGAGCTGATCCCTTTGTCTGCACCACAGTGAAAATAAGGTGCTGCAGAGATCACTGTTGACTTGTTTGACACCAGGGACCCAGCACCTGGGGAGAGGCACCCACCCCTTCCCTTCCGGTTCAGTTAAGTACATGGCATTTGAATGGAAAATAACTCAGCCAACAACAGCAGCATAATTACATCTAATTTTATAAATTGTATGCGCAGAAACCTACAAGAAGATATTTGCTATTTTCAAAAGCTCATAACTTAGAGCATCCAGCCTATACTATGATTTTTCTTTGCAAGTGTTTCCAGTACTGTTTGGTATTATAGCTGAAGAAAGTGCTCGTGGAAAAATGTTGACATATTAGTAATATTGCACAGCACAATATACAGTCATTTAATATACAATAGCTGCAATATTTCACCTGCAAAGGTATACTTGCACAGATGTTTATTTTTCAGTGTAATTAGTCCTATCCCATTTAATCTGAATATTTAATGATTAATTACAAACATAATTTTAATCACAATCTTTTCTATACCACAGTATGTCACAGTTAGGGACAGCTTCCTTAAAAATGCAATAAATTATCATATACAATTCAACATTTAAATCTATGCCACAGCATAGAACATCTCTGGTGCTTTCAACAAGTAAAGATTTTTTCAGCATAGCACTACATTATACAATCATTCCTTAAGAAAGGAAACAAAAAGCACCTTCATTAAACATGTCTCTTACAAGTAAAGAACTGCAACAGAAAAGTAGAGGGTTTAAAAAAAATTATATTTGCAGTATTGGAACTTTAACATTCATTTTGCAAATATCTGAAACAACCACAAACACCACCTTTCCCCTCCAGAGAACCTGGGAAAAAGGAAAAAGTTATTCTTCCTTGAAAAGTTTTAAACAGCCAAGTCCAGAAGATGAATGGATAGAGCGAGCAATTTCTATCTAGAAAAACCCCATTCACATTTTAAACAAATCATTAACCTATTCATAGCCTTTCTTGGGGAATAAAAACAATCTTATGTTATGAAAATAGACAGAACAACTATAGGAAAACAAGCTGTGCTACTTTTTAAAAAAATCTGAAATGAAAAATAAAGAAAAATAAAGAATGAAACTGAACAGACAATATCATTCCTACAAGTCAGGAACACTCTATAAACGCTGTTTACCAAGAAAAACCACTTTCTACTAACTGCTGTCATCTACGAGACAATGGAGAAAATTTAAGCTGATTTACTTGGATACATTTATATACTTATACATTTATTAAAAAGCGCTTAGACAAAGAGATAGGTTCTCTTCTTTGAAGAAATATGCGCTGATAAAATTTAAATAAATAAATAGGTACTTTGGCTAAGGCTTTGCATACTCTTACTCACTGACTCCAAGCCAAATTAAAATCATTAGAACTTCAAAAAGACAACTAATCATTCAGGAAAGGTGGAATCTGGTGTTTACCAGCCACATATTTTCTGATCAACTTGCAACGCTTATCACTGCACAATCCAACAGAATCGAACCCAGATGTGTTCCAAGGCAGTTGTACCAGTGGAACTTGATACAGAAAAGCCAGAGAAGCTTGTAGCTGGCGAAATCAGATCAGCAGGGAGATTAGAGAGGACACACACAGGAGCGCTTGACTATGAATCAGGCTGGGATTTCATCATAGACTTTAACGCGGATATTCAGAGAGAGGGATTTTGCACAAAACATTCAAGTTTTCTGCTCCTTGGTCTGACTCTTTATAAAATACACCAAATAAAGACTCATAATCATTCTGCGGGAGCTAACTGCCTCTGAAATATTTAGACAGCCCATAGTAAAATAAAAACAAACACAAAAAAGCTATATAAACCCAAAGTGGTCATACATAAACCAGGGCCAGATTCTTCAGCCTCTTGGACTGGCGGCTTTTTTTAACTTGCCTGCACTGTTCTTGCCTTTGAAGTACCACCTTTATGACTTCAACAGGATTTTCTTTAGTGAAAGAGTAATTCCAAGAGCACAAAATTTACCAAATTGGCTGCTGGCGATCACGCAAAAGAAAGCATACAGGAAAATTTTTATTCAATGGACTTTGCTCACCTCCCTGAGTAAGGTGAAACCACTCTTTACCTATAGCTATTCAAATTAGCCTTACTCAAGCAGCATTATATAGAGACATCTTAAGTTCAAAGAGAGCTCAAATGATATATTTTTCTTGAGTAAAATCCTCCCATGCCACCTAATTCTACTCCATCTAATGTTTAATTCTTGGTGAATAGTCTGGGGCAGTGACTTCTCATCCCAGCTGTGATCTTTTCAGAAGGATAAGCAACATGATGGGTAGAAAACAATAGTTTTGTACAGTAATTTGTTTGATACTTGAGGCACAGAGTAACACAGAAAGAGTGAGATAAAAAATATGGCAGGGAAGGACAGAGAAACAGACAATAAGTATTTGATCTTGACTGACCTGAAATGGCAAACATGAAAAGAGTATTAGCCATTTAAATGTGTTGTTTATGTTAACTCTAGTTAGCACAGAAGCAGTATTTGCCTATGCCACAAAAATGTTGCTGAACTAAATTTGGGTAAGGTTTGACAACTACATTTTGCCTCAGCTGTAACCTAAAAGGGTATCTCCCCCCATCTTGCCTAGGTCCCTCCCCAGATCCCCAAACTTTGCAGTATTTCCATTCCATAGCCTCATGGTTTAATGTATTAACGAAGACAAAAAAGCAGGGGAAGGAAGACAAAAAGGAAAACATAAAATGGTGAAAAAGAAATCAGAGATCCATTTCACAAAGCAAAGAGAGATAAATAAAGCAATGAATGATGAGGATATTACGTCAAGATAGTCCAGTTTCCAGCAGAGCCAGGAGAACACTCTTCTCCCTCATGATTCCTACAACTAACCTATATTGTTCTGTTGCACAGGATTTTGGAAAAGCAAGCACTCATTTTGTAAGTGAATTCTAAAATTTTCTTTGCGGATTAATATATGTAAAAGAAGTGTCATTATCCACAGAAAGAGAAAAAAAAAGGGCCTTTACAAATGCTGTAACAAACACCATGTACTTGCAGCTACCCATAGACATAAAAAAGAAAGTTCTAAATCCTGCGTTTTCTAACTTTCAGCAACAAAAGCAGACAAACCAAGAGAACAATAGTTATAAAACATTCTGAGAAAAAAACAGCGCAAGGTTGGAAGTGTTCAGCAACAGAGGAGGGAGGCATGGGAATTTATTTCAATTATTATTGAGGAATGGTTAGTATTCTTATTCACGTTCCTATTCACCATAAAGCCAGAGGGGAAATGGGACATTTAAGAGTTGATCATAAATGTTTTTATTTCCTATTCAAAAGGAAAATAATTCAAGCAAATTATCTCCTTGGGAATACATCTGATTTAATTTAGACTTGGAGAAGACATCACCAAACAACAAAATTATTATTAAAGTTCAAAACTCTGCTAGGAGTACAGCTTTGAACAATGTTTTCCTCAGAGAGCATACATCAAGATGATCTTCAATAAAGTCCTGGGAAGAGGAGAATATTCAGGAGATGCTTCTGGTTACATCATATTATAAGAAATATATTTACCCAAGACAATACATAACTTTGTGGGAAAGAGTCAACAGCCTGTGCTCCAGTTGGCATTAAGTTCAGATGCAAGCATGTTCTGTCTCTTCTGTCTCATCATGGTTTGTCAAAACAGACCAGAAACAAGCACATACTTCTCTAAAGAATCATCTATAAACATCAACCTATCTAAACACGCTGCAAACATCGAAGAACATTGAGAAGGCCACAGATATAATTCAGAGCCATTTAGAGCTTCTTTTTTTCTATTCTTTTTTAAGTGTCCCCCGCTTTTTTTATTTATTTTTGGTGGTGGAGGTTTTTTTGGCTCTCTTTTGGGTTTTTTGTTCTTATATTTTTTTAAGTCTTCAGGTTTAATCAAAGTAGTCCCCAAGCTACTTCAGGGTTCCTATACAAATTACTCTACCAGTAACTGAAGACAAATTTGGTGTCAAATAACGTATATTTCATGTATCATGCGTACAAACAAAGCAGAGCACATTTGGGCGCTTACCTTCTTATAATCTGAATTACTATTATTTTCAAACTTGCAAAATATTTCACCTCAGCAGAGCTTAGCTATGCTGTAACAATGCCAAACCTGCCACTGGCCACTGGGATTCAACATGTACCCACAAGGCAACTTCAGACATTTTGTTCTGTAATCACAAACACTGGATTTCTTTAAACTGAAATTTCTCTTGGGCTGTAACTTAGGGGAAATTGAGCATGCAGCACTGGAAAATTGTTGTACCTAAGTTTTCTTTAAGTTTCTTGCAGAGATTTAAAAAATTTATCTTTTTCTCCAATGGATGGCACACCACTGTAAGCTGGTTGGAACATTGTGGGGAAAAATATCAATTATGTGTGTAGTCATGAGACTTATTCTACTGCTAATCATTTGATATTAACTCCTTCTGTATCTTGTTGGAGAAAAGCAGCCTGTAAAAACCATGCACTGCAAATGTCTCTTGTACAGTTTCCCCACCTCAAAACATCTACATCAGTGTAAGTTCAACCCTTGCCTCAGAGATTATGAAGGGATCTCATGCCAGTGCTTACCAACAGCTGTACATGCTCTGACAAAACTCTCCCTTGGTCAATCAGTAATGACTGTTTCCATCACTGTAAAGCCACATTTCTCAACTGGGATTGAAAAATGGCTCAAATGTGTCCCTGAAGTGATAGAAGATATACTTCAGTTTAAGAAATCCCACTCTTTAATAAGGCTTTTGAGGGCCTTAGAAAGTTAGATAAGCTACACGGATATTATACTTTTCAAGAGGTTAAGGAATATTGTTGCAGATGACTGAGCATGTCTCCTAGTTTTATCAGTTTCTGATGACAATGAACTTGTGGCTCAGCTGCCATGCACACAGTTTCACCTTATCAGACACTCTGCTCAGAGCATCAGCCACCAGCATGACCTGTACTAATTTGCTTTTAAACAGTAATACACTATTTCTGAGAGAGCAAAAATAATTCTCTAAAGATGTGTTAGTATTTCTACTATGGTCTAGATTCCATATCATTGTCTTCAAAGAAGCATCATCCAACCATCCTCTTCTTATACTGATGGTAACACATTCACACACAACCCTGACAGAATGAGAAATTAAGGTTCATGAAACACTGGCTTCACTTCCTGCAGAATTCAAATCCAGCTCTTCGTTTGAATGCTCCCAGCTGAAGTACTGCATCAGTAATTAGTTGTTTTATTTAGGCAAAAGAAGAACCTTGTTGGGCAGCCCTCTTGAAATGGGAACAGTTTTTAAGAAGTCAAAAGATGCCAAGGTTTTGGAGAGGTGTGGCTTAAAACTTGCAAAGAGAATCAACAATTCTAGTATATTTTCGAGCTCATTGGGATTTTTACTCATTTTAGAAACAGCTGAGCCAGGTGTGATATTTACTACTGTCATAGACACTTTTCAGCTGACAAGACTTGCTCTGATACACAACCATGGCACAGCTCAGTATTTTATGCAAAACACGGCCTATACATCATTACCATATCTTTTCTTAATGGTAAAGATGCATATATTACTCAGCTTTGAAAGAGATATTTTCACTGTTGATATTTGAGGAACTAAATCATTAAATTCCAAGAAATAACATGGAAGGATCTAGTTTTCCTTTGTGGTTTGGTAAATATCAACCTTGTTTCAAAAACTGCCTTTGTTCAGAATCAAAACAAAACTGACCATTTCTGAAAAATCATTTGTTAAATGCTCAGCTCTTCCAGAAACTCTGAAAGACTTAACAAAAGATAGGAGAAACCTAATGGTTCCCAGGCCCTCTGCTCTCCATGCAGGTCCCCTTCTATGAGTACCCTTCATATTCTTATCTTCACATTTCTTTACCCACTTTAATCCCACAAGACAACTGGGATTTTTCTTAGGCTGAATTAAAAAATAGTAAATTTAGTTCCAATATTCCCTAGTTCATATTTTCAAGACAGAGGCTAAGTCAGAAAAGGAGTTTTATTAGTGTTTGTTCCTTTTGAATAATAACAGAAGGTGCACTAATATGAATGTAGAAATTTTACTGTGAATTACTGGATTCAGATCCACAAGGTACTTTAAGGTTTTTATGAAAAATCAGATGCCTAGTTGCAAAAATTTGGCATTCATTCTAGCTACTATAATGCATTAAGCTCCCTTTAAATTCTTTTAACAGAACAGACTTCAACAGCACAAGTATAATATCCAATAATATTTCACCACTCCAGATACTGGGCTAATAAAAGGTCAAAACCCCTCTTGGCTTTGTGCTACAGAACAAAAAAAAAACCAAACAAACCAAACCCATTTTATACCCTTGCAGTTGTCCTGCTTTAGAATTTTGAAAGACTGAAGAGAAGTTCTAAATGTAGTCCTAATTATTTCTTGTTTTCATAAAGTTTCATGTTCTATGGTCCCAGGCTCCAAGAATATTTACAGTCTCACCAATTCAACTCTCTTAGACATCTTGAGCACTTGAGGGCCTCTATCTGACAGTGGGTAGCCCTCCACCAATGAAGCAGTCCCATACGTACATACTTAAAATGAGAGAGTCAACACTAATGGCAGCACACGCGGTTTTCACAAAGAACTGTTCTACAAATAGGATTGTATGTTTCTGTATCTTGTGACTTTTGTAATCCCCCCTAAACTGAATATCAAGATTTACTGTAAAACAGATTCATTATCCCACAGTGATATTTAAATAAGTGGGGAAAAAAAACACACCAAAGGAAGAGTCAATAGACCACAGCATTTGTGACTTTAACTCAGTATTATTAATTTAAATGTACCACCACTACCGTCCTACATTCTCCACATCTCCATCTGAAGCTGGCCCACTGCAGTGAAAGCCCACATGAAGGTATCAGCAGGACAGATGCATAAAACACGGTGCCTGATTTATGAGACCCAGATGTTCCACCACGGTAAACGCAACATCAGAAAAATGAGAATAACTGAACAAGGGAGGTTTACCATAAAGATGTGGGAAGTCATTTCCTATTGACCAAAAAACCAACTCAGGTCTGGCAGTGAAGTACACAGTATTGTTAGCCTGAATATTAGTCATTTCAGGATGTAACCACAACAGGTTTTCCCATAAATAAATCAAATCTCTTCCCATGATTCTCTCATCAGAAACTTCCTATTTGAATGACAGTTTTTAATTACTAGATCAAGTTCTGCTTGCATATAGAGTTTCCATTTCAAAGAAGTGTTGCACTGATATGAAAACTCTCTATGGAGAAATATATTTGTCATTGGAAAATGCACAAGTTTTGACTACTCTGTGGCTTTCCTCTAGAGATGCCACAGCATAGCATATACAGTAAACAACTGCATCAGGTTCTTGGCAGATACATATACTTTATTTGCTATTGAACCACTACGTCCCTGGGTGAGACTCACTTTCCATATGCTTCTGTTTTCTCCTCTGTAAAAACAGTTTCTGAAAAGTATTTCTCAACCTGGTGAAGGAAGCAGAGAGGAGAGGGAGGAACTGGTGACAGGGATTTTATGAGATCCCACTGGAATTCTTGGGAGTGGTGTCTCTTAGGTGCCCCAGGGTGCAGATGCAATTTACAGAAAATGTCCTTGCCCTCTACAGAGGGTGAGTGAGTACAGGACAGGCAAGCAGCTGTTGTGGTGGTGGGAAAGCTACCTGGAGTGAGGGGCCAATGAATCAAGCCTGAGCTGAGCTTCTGCCAGGAGTTGCCATCATGGAAGAGGTAACTGCAGCATTTATCCTATCCTCCCCTTCTGCCAGGGAGCAGAGTGCCTGCTGTGCCAAAGGTACTGCTAGCACCTGATGGAAGGAGTTGCAACTTGGTTTCTCAAAGTAATGAAGAAAAAGGAATGAGAAAGTGTCCTATTATATGCTGGAGCAGCACAGAGGGAAAAAAAAAAGGAGCTTGAAAACCACTGGATTATAATTTTATGGTAGTATTATTTGATGGTCTGACTTAACAAGTCTTTCCAACTTTGGTTCCAAAGATTGTATGGATAGTTCCCTATCTCACCCAGGTGTTTGAAGTTTAATTAATTAATGTTTATAAAGAGTGTTACAATTTCCAGATGAAAGGTCCTATGCAAGTGCAATGTAGTATTACTCATCGAGGTGATTGGGTTAGAGAGTATCACATTACACAATACAGCTCTTCCCTCAATGATTTTAAGCATTTGAAGTTCTGATAAAATGTGTTTATCACTAAGACAGATATAATGGAAATACTCTTAAGGCGTGACCTGGATTATGAAAGCTAAGGTATGGTTTTGGGAATGGAACAAACGAGAATTAAAACAACTCCTGAGGCCAGATTTGTCTACAGTTGTATAAAATAGATTCTGTTCTTCCTTTTTACCCTCTTCCAGTAGGCTTTTCTTCTCTTCTAAAATAGAACCGGTTATTATGGTGGGTGTGAGCAGACATGCAACAGTTCACGTTCAGTTCCTATTTCCATACTCATCCAACTTGACATTTTCTCATGACTTTAACAAAATTATTTTCTGTTCTCAATTTTTTTTATTTTATTTTTTTTTAATGTTTGGATTAACCCTAAGGGCATACAGGTTTTTTTGGAAAGTTCCACTTTAACCAGCAATTAAACTGAATTAAATCAAAACCTTGTGGACAACACCAGGCTGGAGACTGCAGTCAACACACTCAAGACAAGGCTGATATTCAGAGCTATTATGGTCTAGACAGGCGAAAGGAATAAGTGAGCATAAACTTCATGACACTCAAGAATGACAAATGTAAAGTCCTGAATCTGGAATGGATCAACTTCTTGCATCAGTACCAGCTGGCGAGTAACTGCCTGGGCATCAGCTGTGCTGAAAAGGAGGTAGTGTTCTGGTGTTCAGTACGCTGAACAGGAGTCAAGCAGTGTGCCATGGGTGTCAACAAGAGTGCAGACCAAGGGAACTGCTTTATTCAGTGCTCATCAGCACAAATCTGGAACATGGTGACCCTCAGTACAAGAAAGAGGAAGGCAAATTCGAGCAAGTTTGAAATAGGGTTACCAGGGTGTCCAGTGTACTGGAGCACTTGACCTGTGAGGAGAAGCTGATGGAGCAGGGCATGTTCACCCTGGGGAACTGATGATTTTGGGGGATTTAGCAGCAACCTTCACATTGCTACAAAGAAGTTACTGAGAAGACAGAAGCAGGCTCTTTAATGAGTGGGAAAACAAGAAACAACTGCCATAAATTAAAGGGAAGCTTTCACTGGATATAAGAAAAAAAAGATTTCATGGCAGATGGGGCAGGTTGCTCAGAGAGACTGTGGAATTTCCATTTTTCAAGGTTTTCAAGACCCAAATGGGAAAAGCCCTGAGCAACCTGATCTGAAATTAGTGCTGACCCTGCTTTGAGCAGGACGTTCTTTTCAGTCTGATTCAGTGGGAAGGGAGCGAAGCCCTAGGTTATGTATACTTGTTCAGGAATGGGCTGGGACTTAAGTGTTGAACAAGTCTGCTCAAAATTTGTTTCAAAATAACTTTACTCATTATTTGTCAAAAGCCAGTGGTTAATATTCCGACTGCTAGGGTCTATCTTTGTTCTTTCTCCTCCATTCTCTAAAACTTATCACAGAGATTTGGGATGCCTTATAAATGAAGGCATCATAGTACCTAGAGGTCTTGGTTAAAGGAGAAACAAAACCAGGATTTTTAATAATACCAGGTAATGGAATAACAATGCACTTTGTTTGTACATTTCTGACTCTTAAAAAAGAATCTATATCAAGTTAAATTTGTGAATTACTAAAACACATTACTGACTAACCAAATTATATAACATACTGAAAGCTTTCTCTAGTTGAGTCTTCTCGATTTTTGTGCTATTGAAGTAAATGATTAATTTTCCATGAATGCTGTTTTTATTGTGAATAACTCTCATTAATTAATAGTTACTCTTCTAGAGGAATATTCTTTTTCCTGGCATTTTTAACATGTTATTCTTCCAAAATTCTGCTATATCCTCATTAGAAGTTACATGCCTGAGTAAACCAAGTAATTAAAGTGTAACAAAAGCACACCTGCCATAACTCTGATCATTCTAAATATGTGATCATATTTCTGATTTGTCCATAAACAGAATCACTAAGGATGTCAGGAAAACAGGTTTGTTACAAAGTCATGTCAGTTTTCCCCTTTTTTCTATCCTATGCTTCTCAACCTCCTCTCTCAAGAAATTACAGAAATCTGTAAGAAGATCAATATGCAGCAAAGTAAAGAGATGAAAAATGTTTACTGTTTGCAGACTCAAAGACATATCTTCTTGCCAATCTGTTTCTTAATACTCTAAAGAGACCAAAGGCTTTAAAAAAAGTCTATTCGACAAATAGGAAACTAAAAATCTTAATAGTGGCTAAACTGAAACAACATAAGGGTAAGAATAATGTACAGACTCTAAAAATGCAGTAGAGTAGCTATGTAGCTGGCAAATATCCTGAGAAGTTTGGAGAAAATGGGAATTTCTATGCTTTGCTCCAATGATTTTTGGCAAAAAATTGTAAATAAAACATCTAGTTTTCATTGCAACTTCATGATAATAAAGGTAAAACTAGGAAAATGTCTTCATGGAAAGAGCATTCTGCGTATAACATGTTAATGGTGGCTAATGAACCAAAACCCACAGAAACCCCTTTGGACAGCTAACAAACACATACAGCTATTAATTAGGTCACAGTTGTTTCCTCACAAATCTTTTGTTCACGTTAGTTGTAGAAAACACCAACATATCCATTAAACCTGTAGGGAGGCATTCACCAGTGAAGAAAATATTTATTTATTATATGTTAAATGCTTGCAATTATATGATTACTTATGGCAGTTCTGCTGGTTTCTCTCTTTGTAAGTAAACTATAATCACTCAGCTCACAATCTATTCTACTCCTCAGAATACCACTCAGCTCAGCAGATGCAATTGTTTCATTTTGTGTACTTCAGACAACCATTGTAACTCTTATCAAAGATTTTAAAATCTTTTGAGCAGCCAGTAAAAAAAAAAAAACCATGGAAAGATTTAACATGCTTCACTTTCATAAAACAAAAGCTGAAGAGGGTATTTTTTTAAGGTTACCACCAGGACATGAAAGGTAATTTCTACTTGAAGGCCAGCTAAATCTGAGTTCCACTTATGAACACAGTTTGCCCACTATGTCAGTTACTTCACTGACTAGTTGTGAAGAAAATACTTGCAAAGGGCTCATGTTCTTATTACAGAAAATGGTAAAACTGCAGGCTGCACATCATTTCAATGACGTAAACCAGCCTGATTTCCTGAGAGCCTATGAAACACCATTGCCTTTATGAAAATAATCAGCAAGTATTTCCTAATTTCTATGTGTGTGCAACACACTGTGGGGCAGACAAGATGGCAGATACGAGTATATCACTGGTCTCTTTGGAACAAAGATGGCAGAGGCTGCTGAATTGGTAGTGCTTCACCTTTTCTGTTTGAACCTTGCTTTAGAAAGCTGGCCATGTTCATTACCTCACCAGTCTAGTTCCACTTCTCCCATCACTACCTTTGCCCCAGGGCAGCTGCTGTCTCCTCACCTCCATGTCTCCTGCCCCAGAACCTCCACCACTTCCTCCTCACACATCCCACAGCAACTATTGTCACTGCCATCCTCAGCCCACCGAGACTGAATTAATAAGCCTGGCCGAATCCAGCTGACTCTGTCCAGAACCTCTTGGGTGTGTCTTCGCAGGCTCCTAGTACAGGCAGAGTTTATTTGGTCTGCTGCTGCACCTCACCTGCAATTGCGGATAGAATGTAAGAAGTCTTTTCAGGTCATTACGTCTAGAGTTTTGTGACTTGCTAATCACAGCAACGAGGATAACTAGGTTAACTAGGATAAGCCTAAAGGATGACTTAAACCCCTACCTACTTTTGTATCAAAATTAAGAAGAGTCAATAACATTATTCTTCTTCAGGAAAGAAAAAAAAATGAAGCGGTTAACTGTCTTACCATAATCCTATCACTGTCAATAATGGTGTTCAAGCGGTGTGCAATGGTCAGCACTGTGCAGTGAGCAAAGGTTTCACGGATCGTCTTTTGAATGAACTCATCTGTTCTGAAACACACCAAGAGCAATGCAGACAAGAATAAGATATTTGCATGGATAACTGAATGGCAGGCAGGTTTTATGACTTTATCAAACATGACTGTATAGCAGGAAATATGCTAATAAAGTTATTACAGTGCCTCTTCCTCTTGTTATATTAGATAACTTGGAGGTTATCATAAACATACTCCAAAAATCTATCATCTAATGCTTTATGAGGAAGGAGTTTCTTCTTGCAAGTAGAGCAATAGGTTTCATTTCAGAAGACTAATTTCCCAGGCTTTGAATACAGAAAGAGGAAAATTCTGTAGATTCAGATAGTCCTAAAGATTTCTACACCAAAAAATTTGTTATTCTCTTTGGAGCTTTAGTTTGTGCAAGCAGTGAAGAAAAGTTGGTGAAAGTAAATAACCTTCATTGCAAATCAACTGAAGAACAAACACAAGACAGCCTAGAACTAAGGTTCTTAATTTCAGCTGCAAAAGAGGATTAATTAAAGGAGAGGGCTGGTAAACTAAACTAGGACTGGAATAGCTCAAGAACTTGAATATAGAAAAAAGAAAACTTGGCATACTCTGTAAATCAAAAGAGTTAACTGGAACACACAACCCAAGGAAAGGGATAAAAGATTTCAAGTTAAGAGTCTCAAGCCTACTATATGAATTAACCACCTAAGAAAAGGATACCAGAAGGATACATAAGACTCGTAAAGAATACAAACGAAGCTAAAACACAGACACAAGTACAGGGCTGAAGTGATACCTGTCATAAATAAAGCTGAGAAAGTGAAAAGGAAATAAAATTATACGGAAAGATACTTAATACACTAAGATATTCTTAAGCTGTATGAATAAGCATTAAGGCAAAAGAACTGGAGCTTATTCAATTAACTAACTGTATTAGAGAAGCATTGACACCACCTAACTTAGAGCACACCAGTCAGGTGTTAATGTCTCTAGTCCAGTAGACATGACAGCCCCCTCTTTATCAGTGAAAGGGGAGAGGCATGGCTGGAAGGTGAGTCAGAGAACCTGAATTAGGCAGCCATCAGGTGATGAATGCCCTCTAGAGGCACCTGACAGCCCACACTGCATAGGTAGCCTTGGCTCCCAACCTGGGCACAAAGCCAGGCCATATGAATACTCACATATTTCCCATAAGCCTTCAAAAAACCCTAATGAGTAGTAGCAATGGAGAAAAAGGTACAGAAACCAAAATTCCAATCCAAGATGGAAGGATGCCACAAAGAACTCAAAATATACTGGGGTTAGACAGACTAAGGAATCTCCAGCCTACAAGTCAGGCACTTGAAGGCATAGGACTCATTTCCAGGATTTCTATTAAAACATGAATTTGTTCTTTTACATATGACTGAAGAATAATAAAATGCTGCAGATACAGTTAAAACAGGACAAAGGAGGTATCTGGATAAACTAGTATACTTAGGCAGACCTGCTGGCTGCAACCAGTTGCTTGTAAAGCCTTAATTCTTCATATTGTTAAAAATAGGAAAATAAAATAAAATACATAAAATATTCATGCAGCATGTCTTCCTCTAAGTATTATTTTTTTAGACAGAAGTAGCGCTCCACATTGAATCTGTCTGCACATAATAAATATTTGGTATCACTTCATGAACTACCCAAAAATAATTGTTTTGATGTCACCATGTCAAGAGGCACCTGCAATAAAAAGTGGACAGACAACTTTGGAAGAACAGGATGACTGAGAGGAATAGGAGCTCATGCTCTGAAGGACTAAATGTAACTTCTGTTACAAACTCAGTAGAAGTGATCGGCATGACAAAGGAATGTATAGATCCTTGCTGATGACAGGACGAATCATCAGAGAGGAGGAAGATATAAACAGTTTAGTAAGAATTCCCATGTATGCTGACTGCTATCTTCATCTGGGGACAGAAACATTTAAGTTCTGTCATGAGCTTGTTCTGGGCCACAATCTGAGAAGGCTTGGTCCTTCTGCTCCTACTTCCTAAAGTAAGCTAAAGAAAAAGGCGCTAAGCAAGTGTTCCTCAACTCCTTTTGAACCAAGGCCAGTATGCAATCAGGGAAAGAGACGGGAGAAGTCAGGATAGACCCAGGCTCTTTAGTTCTGTGTGTTAAAAAGGAAGTAGTTCATCATGTTCCACATCACAGCAATAGCAGTGCTTTCACCCCCATGTTAATGCATGTATATTTTTTTGCTGTCTTCTCAGCAACGCTTTAATTACCTGACTACTCTTACCTTCAAAAGAAGAAAAAAAACAGGGGCATACATGGAAACACTTACTATGGAAGAACCTTATAAAGACAGCAGGATGTGTTCTCTGCAACAGTTAACATAGCAAAATAGAAACAAAAGGTTTAATACTCGCTAGAATTGTGCAAAAGAGGCCTTTTTCTTTCCTTATAGTCAAGCTCAAGGTGAAGTTTCCTGCAGAGCTACTACACAGCACACAGAATCACAGTTTGCTCAGAACTTTGAAAATAACTTTTTAAAGGGCTCAAAATTATTTGTAACTCAGGTTATTCCTACTATTTTCTGAGAATGCCTTGAACAGCCTTGAACATCCCTGTCCTCTGCATTGATTTATTCTATCTCCTTGTATTACATGTATTCTTTAAAGCACTACCTCTTCCTACATTTACAACAAAAAACCATTTCTCATTCTTAGATAGATACTATCAAACTATTATCTTAAACAGATATTTCTTGAATATAAGCTTATCACTACTAAGAAACTGCTGGCCATATTGTGAGTGTGACAAATGTTCTAATATGAGACTACAAAGTAAACAGAAACAGACTTAATAGCTCCATCTTCAAATATCACCGTATGAAATCTCATGCAGATGTGTCTGCTGACTAGCACTTGGCTAGATCCTCTCTAAGGCTCATGGTAGATCTTGGAGCATAGTTTTTGGGACAGCAGGCAGAAGCACCATTAGTAAGCTCCAAGAGAATCTCGGCAAGAAGATGGGAAAGGCATGAAAATCTACAAGAGCAAGAAAAGCATCTGTATACAGAATTATGTGCTGACAGAGTAGAGACTATAATCATATACCAATAAGAGCTAGATAAGTACCAAAGGAAGCATAATTTCTGTTCCTTTTTCAGGGCATAAATGGACTCTTTGTGGTGCCTGCCCACACTGAGCAAGTGGCCAGGCAAATGTCAAGTGATTTCATCACCCATCTAAGTAGATCAAACCCCATCATCTTTCAGGCACATTAAAAACCAAAGATGCAACCCAAATACCAAAACCAGGGCTGCTGGATGACAAAAGCTCAAGCCTAATCTGATTATATAAAAATGGGAACCACAATACTCCCTATTGCAAGGAACAGTACCATAAGAAAGCACAAAACGGTGGTATAGCTTCCCACAGGCACCACAGGTTGAGGATCTAACACCAAGTTTCACAGCAACCCAAGATCTGATGTAACCTGAATTAGTTGACTGTGTAAAAAGAAAACTATCTAAAGAGCAAGAATAAATATGATCTAAATGAGAAGCAACCAAGCTGCTGAAAGAACGCTGGATAAGTCATTATCTTCTGCCTAATATTCTCCTGTGGATTGTCCTGGAAACGTATCTCACACTGCACAACTCCTGAGTGACTTCAGATAATTTCTCCAAAAGAGAAAGAGTTACAGATAGCAGTTAGATGTAATAAAAGCTTAAACCTTACAAGGTTAAGTTGGCTAATGAACTGAACTATGTGCAATGTCTGTTTTTACCAGACTCAATGAACAAACAATGTAAAAACGTGGCAGTGGTCTGGTCCCAAAGAGTTTTGTCCTCTGTAAGCAGCAAAAATACAAGTTAATGCATAATACTGCAGTCAGTAAGCAGAAAGCGCAGTAAGTTAAACAAAGTCAGTATTTTAAAGAAGTCTCAGTTACTAAAGATCTTGTTTTACTGTCAAAGCGACTACAGAAAGATTTTCAGCATTTTCACTCCAGATCTCATGCAATTTTCCAGAACAACTGCTTTAAAATGACCCTATTCTTCAGAGTGAGAAGGGACCAAGAAGACAAAATCAAATTTTATGTCTGTCAGTCATCACATAAAACATTCAAGTAGCCTGACTTAGGGCAACCTTCTCTATGGTAAGCTCCTCCTCCCCCTCACAAAAGTGCTGACACCTCTGCAGCATGCAGAGCAAGTGGTAGCTATGAGGAGCAAGGCGGATAATATCGGTATATATGGGATCTGGAACATGTAGGAAGGAGGGAGAAGGATGAACTCAAATTCCTTCCCTTCACTCCCAGGAGCAGACAAGAATGGCCTAGCTGAGCTGGAGAAACACAGTGGGGAGTACTCTCACCCCTGGGGGGTAAAGTGCCCACCTCTCTCTCACCCTGCTGTCCCATATCCACTGCCTCACATCACCTTCCTTCTCCTCTTCCCACTCCTAAACCCTGCCTTCTCACACTTGCTTCCAGGTGGAGCTGCAGAAGGGACATGGTGGCAGCAGTAGCTGAGGCAAAAAGATCAAGAGCCAGAAAAACAAACAAAAAGAAACAATTATCTCCAGAGCCAGCAGCAGCTCCCCATGGTTTCCTATCTCAGGTGCCTGATATGATGTCTGCTTGCCGCCAGGCTAGAGACAAGGGTGCCAGGTATGGGGGTTGTGCATCAGAAGAGGAGGAGGTTTTCCTTACATGCCAAAAATGCCTCCCTTAACTGCTCAGTTAAGCAACCCACATCAGCATTTCCTGATGATGGTCCTATCAGATTGCACAGCTAAAAAATACTTGGCTCTAATTATACCAACACATTAAGGAAAAGGTAATAATGACTGTAATGCAAACTGAATTCAAAGAAGAAGTTCCAAGTTATTATTTGTATTGTTATGCTTAGAGTTGATACAAACAAACATTTACCTTATTATAATATATATTGCAGTACACATTAATCAAGATCAATTAAATGTATAGTGCGAGTTGAGAACGCACATGTGAGATGCCTAAATAGGGAGGATGAGTAAGACGGTATTAAATTTCCACAACTATGATTAATCAGAGAGTTAATCTATCAGAGCTCAGCCAAAAATAAACTAATAGTAAAAAAAGTAAAAAAGAAAAGGAAAAGAAAAAAAAAGAGAACCTCTGGGAAGGTTTTAGAAATACACTGTCAGCTGAACTGCAAAGCTACCCTAGTGGCACCACTTCTCCCCCAAGAAGATGTTATAAAAATGAGTCACGCCCAGATGACATACAAAATCCTTAATGCATCTGTTTGAGGGACTTGCTGTGTTATTGTCCTCCTTGGACTTTGAGTTCTCCCTCAAGCCATAGTTTGTTGGAACTATATATTCAGCTCAGACTAATTGATGCAGTACGTTTACAGTATTGTTTCCAAAATATTTCCATCAGCGTTTCAAATGTTTCAAAAATTAACAGTGGGGGTACTTAGCTATTGGAACAATTTAACAAGGGTTGTCATTGAATTTTTTTCTATTGAGGTTGGATGTTCTTCTAGAAGTACACTCTAGTTCAAATAGGAATGAATTCAGGAAAATTCTGCTGGCCTGAGTTATACAAGACAAAATAATGAATGACAAAGTAGTCCCTCCTGTAGATTTAAACATCTTCAAATCTGTTCTGCAATTACTGTGGTGTTTAAGACAGCTTATCTTCTACCCCTGCCCTATTTTATCTCCAACTTAATACACCAACATCTGGGCCATCTGAAAGGACAGCATCTCATAACCAGAAGTATCCATCCAGTTTTGCTTAGCCATTTTTCACCCTTCTAGTTTTAGGGGGTTTGGGGAGTTTGAGATAAATTAAATACTTTTTAGTTATTTACTTCCAACAGACATTTCTTCTAGAAACTTGTTTCATGGCTATTCTGAAGTTACAGAGATGCATTTCCAAGAACATTCTTGTCTTCTAATCTATGGCTGCAGGACAAATGAACTTTGAATATTAATTTCCCTATTCTAGAGAAGGCACTGAAATTAGGGATATTTTCAGCACTTAGTTTATAGCATCTGCTCCATAGCCAAAGCTCAATGGCCACACTTTGAATAGACAAATATGATGGTATCATTAAAAACCTAAAAACAGCAGTACAAACTACATGTAATACAAGTACAGGTGAACATATTAGAAGAAAATCCAGCTCACTTTAACATGACAGATTTTGGTTTTACCTTGGGTCCACATTCGCTGTTGCTTCATCGATGATAAGAATACGATTTTTTTTTAGAACTGCTCTGGCAAGACACACCAGCTGTCTCTGACCAACACTAAAATTAGACCCAGATTCTGCCAGCTGCGTCTCCATTTTATTAGGTAGATCTTCCACAACCTCCTTCAGTTGCAC
Organism: Pseudopipra pipra; assembly: GCF_036250125.1. Lineage (NCBI taxonomy): Eukaryota > Metazoa > Chordata > Aves > Passeriformes > Pipridae > Pseudopipra > Pseudopipra pipra. The sequence continues at coordinate 77,406,865 of NC_087550.1, forward strand.
CTGTTGACATGTCAACATATTGTAGGATGAGTAACTCCCTTTTAAATCACCTATTGTGAATCTGATGACACAACAGTAAGTATGCAAGGTTTGCCTTTTATATTCTGACACAAAATGAGCAAGCGCCAAGTTGGATTACACAGTGTGTCAGTTATTAGAATTCTAAAAACATTAAAGCACATTGTTAAGAATCTATTAATGTTCATTAAAACTAAGATATGAATCAAAATATAACCAAAGCATCATCCCAAAGGATAATTTTTTCATAAAAGACTTATATAACAATATACCTGTCTACGCACACACGCACAAACACACACACATACAAATGCACATACAATAGTGTACCTTTTTCCATCAACAGCTACACCCTTATCAAACTTGATGAAAACATCTAAAACCTAACACAAGCAAGCACTGTAATGTTGTTGTTATTTGGATTGTAAATATCAGATGTACGTAATTAGATTTATTAAGTTACCTCTTCCAAGGCATTCCACAGCTCTTCATCAGTGTATTCATTGAAAGGATCTAAGTTTTTCCTCATAGTTCCAGTGAATAAAACAGGCTCCTAAAACCCAGGAAAATGAGCATTCCATTATAAATACACGGTTTATAATGCAATAGGTAATTTAATGATAATCAGAACTAACCTATATCAACAATAGCACAGAATACACAAACAAGCAGCTATCATTTTTGAAATGCAAAAATGTATTTTACAATAGCGTGCTTAAGGGGGATATGGGGGGAGGTAAACGCTCAACTACTCTGTATGAAGATAATTTACCAAACAGGACAGGTCTGTTTGCAAATGGCTGTACACAGTTATGTCAGTACTTAAATGGGCATTTATATGCCACTGTCCTGATGCCACAAGGTATATATATATATACTTACATGAAATCACTGCTATTCCTCTGGTATTGTTAACGAAAACCAACAGCTAGCACTGTCAATGAGCTCACACTCCTAAATTACATTTGGGCAGTTTTGAAAACCTGTTTTTGAAGTACGTAAACCAAAGATGAATCAAAGAGCTCGCAATGACTTTCTGGTTTTCCTTCTCTATTTGGCTGTGTTTTGGTTTTTTTGTGGAGTTTTTTGTTTGGTTGCTTTTTGCTTGTTTTTTTTGGGGGTGGTTTTTTGTGGTTTGGTTTTTTTTTTTTTTATTTCATGCCATAAAAGCCCTTCCATTTTACCATTAGGGCTATGAGGAACAGCTTTCACCATTTAAAATCTATACCCACTGAAGTTAATCTATATTGCCACAGCATCAAAACAAACTTACTTAGAACTGGAGCACTGCTGGGCAAAGCTCTCACTCAAAATACACCAGGGAGTCAAATGAGTACCTTCTCCCACTCAGGTACCAATATGGGTTTACCTGTGGTCGAAGTAAGTTTTGTTCTACTTCAGTTCCCGGTCAAATCAATAACAGATAATTAATCTAACTGTCACAAATTAATTTACACTGAAAAATGTAGTATTTAAGAAGTGAGAAGATAACTTTTGGTTCAGAACTCCTTAAGCAATATGAGTTGCCAGACCTGAGTCATGCAGTGACATGACTTTCGGGCTAAACTCATCTTAACACCGCACATAAAGACAGCAAGTCAAAAACCGTAACAGTGCTAATCAAAAATGGAGACCATTCATCATGTTGTCAGCCTTCTTTAAACTGGAGACATTTTAGGCAAAACATTTTCTTTTTTTTTTCCTCCACTAAGAAATAAAGTCTAACTTACACTGGATAATTTCAGCTTACTCTGAGATTAACCTCTGTCGTGATTCACGCCCAATCTAACCCTAGGGATGCCCACTCCAAAGGCCTGCAGCAAATCAGAACAGAATTCAGACCTTAACCCTTTTATTGTCTCTTCATTTCTAAATCATTTGAGTGCTATAAAAGAATTAACGAAGACAGAACATGCCACAAGCAATGTCAAAGAATATATACACTTCTTGATGTAACATGCCAAATATTTGAAAGTATCTGCTGCAATAGCAACATATCACTAAAAACCTGTTGAATGAACAAAAGCAATTAAAACAAAATATTTCCAGGTTAAAAAAAGTTTTCTTCAAAAACATCTAGAAAATAATTTGTTTAATAATATACATTTTAATACACCATTTGGTGTGTTTTGAAGGTATTGTTACATTTATTTTCCTTTTCAAACCATTTTTATAGGTTGGCAAAATGAGAGCTGAATCTATAAAGTGTTCATAACTACTATAAAAGTCCTAACAACAGACATGCACTGCAACAGAAGATAAGGATATTTTTTAATTATCACTTCTGACACAGATTATTATTTAAAACAGCCTGGTTTATGAGAAGAAAGTAATAAGACAAACCTGTAAATAATTGTTGTAAAAATGCTTGCAGTCAGAGAGGCAGACAACATTTGCATAGAAAAGATTTACAAACACAACCTTTACACAGCTCCATCCAAGCAAGCAATTAGAAGCCTAAGCACATTTTTATTTCTCCAGGTAGGCATTTAAACTTACGCATAAGAAAACTTCAGTCTTGCCTCATCACTCTCTAGGAATGGTTCTGTTTAGCATGTTTTATGTTGCAATTCTAATAAGCATCTCTCCCTCTGGTTTCTTAGCTTCCCACATAATTATGAAAATATCTGCAGGAAAACAACTACCTGATGTTACACTGCTATTTTTATTATTGGCACTATTAACTATTAACACAGTACAAGACAATGCCTATCGCTCAGTTTACTATAATAGAAACCTTATTCCAAACCCTTCTCCTCTTCTTACTGCCACCACTTCATAGTTTTGCACATTTTTAGTAGAGACAAGTCTGCCCTTACGTTGAAAACAAATGCCACTTGCTAGCCTTAGGACACCTAAAACCTTTTGGGACTATGATATAAACCTTGATAAAAATTACAGAATTCCACTGGATTAAAACAGTTTTAAAACTATGCCAACAGACCTGTGCATGAAAAAACCCCTCATGTATAATCAAATGCAGTGAACTTTGAGCATCTATATCACTCGACATGTAGAAGCTGTATTTGACCTGCAGTTTTCCTCTCTCAGTACCCTATTTTGTTCAAATTTAGTTGAATTCTTCAAAACATAAAAATCACCCACAATAGCTAAGGGCAAGGCTTTCAAAAAGCTGTAGACCTTGAATGAACTGATGATCATCTGCTTTCAGAAGAAAGGAACACTTCACACAAAAAAACCAAACAAAAGAACTTAAATCTATGTAAACTGCTCTTTACATACAAAAGATGACTAGTTCCAGTGAGCACTTCCACTGTGCAATAAATCAGCCTTTAGCATGCAGAAACGAAAGACATCCTGCAACATTAGGCAACAACGTAATTGCTGTGCAAGTACCTATTTTTTTAATTTATTTAATTTTAAAATAGCATATGTGTTTCTTTGCTTTGACTCTTATTCTTGGGGGGTGGGGCAGTGAAAGGAAGGTAATCAAGAGAGGCGAAAAACCACTATTCATTATAATTTGTATCAGATTCTCAATTTAAAGAAAATAACACTCTAAATGGCATCCTGAAAACGAGCTAGCACAGCTTCAGACATAAAGTTGGTGTAAGGACTCTTAAATACAGCTTCCATAATAAGACACAAAGATCTGAGAAATAATGCTGAACATGGCAAAAAAATTCCTCTGGTTTCCAGCCTACTGTTCAGTCTACCTGACAGAACAGACCAAATGAATTATTTTCCAAAAACATGACTTCACATTTGCAGCATGTGAGTTTTTCCATCTTCCTTCCTCTCCAGTGGACAGCAAATGATCACAGAAGAGACCAGAGCCCTCACAAAACAGTAACCTGCACAGACTTTGCCTTCTGATGTTTTAAGGTTATACATAACCCATCTCTGATTCAATGACTTATTTGAAAGTAAGACCATAAAGAGAAGACCTGTGACCTTCTGGACTTCTTTGAAGATCCTTTCTTCTACACCAGCATGAGAGACGAGGCTATTCCCAACATGGTCTTAGTTGGTTTTTACTCCTGTACTGCAGCCTTTCCTGCATTCAGCTTCTAAAATTCAGCAAGTTTCTGTTTATGGGTCATAATGACCCACTCTTTTGTCTGTTCCCCCAGTCTTCTCCTGTCCAACTTTCTCCCAATAACGCAAAAGCTGACAGCTCACTTCTAGGTGGCACATTTGCTCTTTCTAGATATAGCATCAGTCAGTTTGTACTGGCTTGACTACAGAGATGAAAGTGGTCCTTCAGAGTTCCTTACTAAGGAAGCTTCAGGCAACGCATCAGGCAGGATTTGCTGTGAAAGGTTCAAGTGACTTCAGAGGACTGCTGAAGATTGGTATAGACTTGTCATATTTCTCTGCCTTTCCCAGACTATAGGAGGACAGCATACTGCAAACACCCTACACACAGGTATTTCAGATGAACAGACAGGGTACAAAACTAGAAAGAAAATGCTCCAGTCCCCAAAATTGATTCTATTTATCTTAAAATAATCAAGACCTGACTCAAGTAAGAATAATGCCTCGCTATAGTTTTTATGTCTATTGCATAAAGGGATGCAGGGGGAACATATCCCCGCAAAGCACTTTAAATACTACGGTATTAGACTGAAAATGTTTACAGCAGACCAAGTCACTCTCTTACCTGAGGTATAATTGAAATTTTCTTCCGCAAGTCATGGAGTCCTAGCTCTGATGTCAAGTACTTATCAATCCAAATCCTTCCTTCAGGTTCCGCCAAGCGAAAGAGGGCTGCTATCAGAGAGCTTTTCCCAGCTCCAGTTCTTCCCACTATTCCAACCTACAGAGCAAGCCAAGCCTGTACAATTAAACTGTGAGCTTTTCAGGATAAATTAATATGTCAAGTAACATTTTAACAACATCACAGGATTTAGAGTAGACCAAGCACCAAATAAAACTTTTTCATAATTAACATTCTTTCAAGAGGAAAAACCCTCTCTCCCCTAAATCAGTTTGGATTCAGGTGATATGTGGATACACAACAATCTCTTGGATCATATTCAAAGGTGAAAGATTTTCCCTTAATGTGTGGTGTCTTGTTGTGTAAACAAGATAAAGTGGCTCAATGCATAGTAATGTGTTCAAGGCTGCTGATTTTTATACTAAACCTGATTTGCTAGGTGATGTTAGGCAAATCATTTCAGGCATGCATCTACTTCTCAACCCAAAAAAGGACTCCCATAAAGCACTCTGGGAAAAATGTATTCCCAATTTAAATAATTGAGACTGATCTTGGTTAGCGTGGTTAAGGTGAAGTACTTTAAAGTAGCAGGATTATAAACCATATTCATACTTCTTAAATCTTCAACATGTGTTGAAACTACAAGGCCATGTGAGCAAGCTGAAATTCCTTTCCAAACAAGAGAAATAGTGAATAATAACATCACAGAGATACAGGCTTCTATTTGTTCCCAAAGAAAAACTGGAAGACATATGTAATCTGAAAAAAATCAAAGCTTTCAGAAAAAAGAAACAATGTAAAATATGGGATTGATAACTTTAATGACAAGGGGCTAAGACCTGCAAATATTTCTTCTTTTTTTTTAACACTGTCTTCGGTAAAGGATTCTTAGAGCAAACAATGTACAGTAATCAATTGTATCAGGGAAGATAATGGGTTTAACCCTCTACACAGATCTGATCTGGTAGAATTTGGTATTTCCTGCATTCTGTTATAATTGCTATATTTCCAGAAAGAAATCAAAACACTGGAAAGAGTTCAGAGCAAAGCAACTTCAAGTTAATATGGGTTGGAGATACTGATTTGATGAAGAAGGATTTATGATGATTAAACATGTATAATATGGCCTGGCAAAGTGATTGGGGTGCAAAAAGGAGGAAGAAACATGAAAACCTTCATGAGTATACATACAGACATCAGAGGGCAATTACCCATTGCCTGAGACTCAGATGCATGCAGCAATGACTGCTGAAATGAAATTAAGCACAGGAAACTGCATCAAAGAGCAAGGAGAAACTTTTGAACAGTCAGAGACACTTAAGTTCAGACAAAACAGCAGTGCCTACATTTGATAAAAAATACACAAGATACTAAAAAGTATACTTCTAGGAGCAACTTATGCCACATAAGCTAAAACGCATTTTCTACTTCTATCTTCCGAGTCAACAATTTCAGCCAGCTATTCGTTATTTTACTATTGTATATAAACTAATTAACATTTCTACAGTGCTTATTATTAAAGAAACAAACTGATTTAAGGAAATCTGTTACAATAAATGATAAAATGTCTAGTATTCTAAATTATATCAGTGAAACAACAGAAAAATAGTTCTGAACAGATAAACTGCAGCTCAGAAAGAAAATGCTGAATGAAGAACACAGAGTTGTGAAAACAAAAGTTCAATTGTTTCTTTGCAAATGTCAGTGATATAAAGTATTGTATTAAGGATATAAAGAAAAAAAACATAAAAAATACATTGATACTTAAAATAAAAATGCAGCTGCTCTGCATATTGTCAAAATCCCACTTTCAGTTTGGCATCAAATGAAAGGGCTATGCTCTTCAGCGTTTAGAAGAATGTATTTGTATCTTTGGTCCAACTGACTACAGGCTGCTGAAAATTGACATGAATTTGAAACAGCTCTTGGTACACACATTTATTTGTTTTTAAAACATTTTATTCTTCAGAGGCCCATGTTCACAGCCAGTGCAAACACAGCGACAGTCTGCAAGTGGAAGTCCCACCCACTTAGCAGGAATCACACGGCCAGGATTTTGTTGCCTGATATAAGCCATGTGCATGCACAGGAGTACACCTGCTATGCTGGGCTCATCATTACTCAAGTGTCACCCATACTTCAAACTAGAGCTGCAAAAAAAAAAAGGTGAGATTTACAGCACATCAGCTACTCCATTGAAAATGCCCATGTCGTCATTGCCCCTCAGGCAACCTCCCTTTCGTGCTATGCTGTGAGAGTATTTACGTGAACAGCTGCCATGCTGTAAATTTAGACCCTCACCCTCCTAACTTTTTCATGTAGCCCACAGAATTAGGATCTGTCAGGAAAAGGTACATTTAACAGTATATTAGCCAATAAGCACCCTTAAACAAAGACAGTAGTGTTTAAAACCCAATGTTACACATGCTGACCTTCTCCAGCTGCAGCTATAGTAGCAAAAGAGGTTAATCACTGCCAGCTGATGGCACAGCTCTGCTTCTCACTGGTCTTTCTCTGTCAGACTACACTACACTAGCAAAGATGGTTAAAACAGAGAGCCCTTCCTAGCCTGCTTTCACTGTAGGGAAATGCTGAATGCTGACACAAGCAGATCAAAAGAGACCTTAATCCATGAGTGATCTGCTAGCAATCACCTCCTTCATTCCTGCTGTACCTACAGCTTCCCAAGCTGGGCACTGGGATGCCAACAAGAAAAACTACAAGCACAGCAGAAGCTAAAATTCATTCGTCCTGCCAGTAGCATTGCACCTACCAGAATTCTCTATAAGCTGGGGGCCTGAATAGGCATAAGAGCTCTCACTGACAGCAGCATGGGCAAAATTTCTAGCAGATCTGTAAACCTGGTTGTGAAGAAGATGCTTCTCCATAATTAAAACCAATATAAGAATAGATGCTTGCGAGATTTATACAGTGGTAGTCTACTGCAGCATTGTGCAAACCATCACAGGAAACAACACAAAGGTGTTGGCTATAGTTTCAAGCTGGGCAAATTCACCTCAGGATGACAAAACCACAGCATAACTGCTCAGCAAAAATAAATACCCCCTGTCATCCCTCCCTCTCCTGCCTCCACCAAGGACTGAGTCATACATTGCTAATATCCCTTGCTTCCATTTTTTATTTTATTTCTGTCTCTCTCTAAGAAACGTGAAACTTTTTGTCTGCTATTACATTGGAATAACATATAACAGCTAAGGAGACGACCCATATGGCTCTTCTCAGATACCATTTTTAACTCCTACATTATTTCAGGAGATCAACTCCATGCAGCAAGGCTGGGCTGAATTTTTGTAACATGCATGTTATTAACAAGTCCACTTGAGGAAAGAAACAGGGTTGGTTGTGAATGGAAATGCATGTTACAAATGAGGCCAGGGAAATGAGGCCAGAGTTGAACCAGTCTCCTAGGGAAGACATCCTAATCAAAAAGTACACGTGCATTTGAAATGTAGCAAAGCACAAATTAACACTGCAGGGCTCTAATTTAATGTTGTCTGTGGGGGAGACCTTCCCTGCAGCACTCTTTCAACTGGAATAGCATCAAAATTGGGGAGGAAGAGTCAAATTTGCAGAGGAGGAAGAGTTTTATTTCTATGTTTCTTTTGGCTACCAATCTAATTAATGGCAATAGTTAATTAGATTGGTAGCCGAAAGGAACTGAAATAAAATTCCAAATTCTAAAGTTATGCAACTGATTTGTATTTCTTCTCTCTTCCATTTGGGGCTCAGTGTAAGGGCAGGTACATTCCTTATTTTCAATTGGTTTTGCTCACCTTGTCTGTTTGTTCCAAAGGTATTTACCGAATCCCAAATTTCCTAATGCAGCTCCATTTCCTTGGATTTGAACAAATATTTTGGGCTCAGCCGATATTTTCAAAGTCTGTCACTTTCTGAAGAATCTCAGATTTTTTTAGAAAATTATCAGATATGTTTAATCCTTTGTTTTAACAGACGGAAATACCATGCTCCTGGATTCATTTATGCTACACTTACAGGAAATAAATAGGCTCTAACTTCTGTCATTAAATATGACTAAAACTTATTTTTTAAAAGAACACTTACTATTTTCCAAACATCCATGTATTTTATAATGTATTTCTAGCACACAGTTTCCTGTCAATTTACCATCTTTGCTTAATTTCTGTGAATATCTGAAGACGGCCATATACATACCTTTTCTCTTGGTTTAATTACAACAGACAAATGTCTTAAGACCAAAGGTCCATCTAGACTGTAAGTGAAGTTAACATTTTCAAATGCTATCATTCCTTGGTTAGGCCATTCCGGTGGAGGATGTTTGTTGGTCTCCCACGGAGCTTCTTTCTCAAGTTCTGTGTATTCCATTACTCGTTCTACTGATATCATCTACCGGGAGGAAAGAACACATACATACATGAACCTCATCCTATTGCATATATAGCAGATATTGCACACATATAAATGTATTTTGACTACATAGATTCAACGCAAATTATTCCGCCATGTTTCTTTTAATCACAGGTAACTGAGTATTTGGTGCCATTCTATGCCCTCTTTACTAAACTGAAGAAGTGGAAAGAATGTATCTCATGTCCTACTACAGATCCAGATCTACCATGATACATAAAACCACACATAAACATTCATTTCTAATCAGTGGGATTAATTACAAATCTAAACTCCTGAGAGCATTGGCCAAACACTTTTTGAGCTGGCAGGCTTGGTGTCATGATCACTTCCTTGGAGAGCCTGTTCCAGTGCCCAACCACCCTCACGTTGAAGAATTTTTTTCTAATATCCAACCTAAACCTCCCCTGGCACAGCTTAATGCCATTCTCTCAGGTCCTGTCACAGAGATCAGTGCCTGCCCCTCCTCCTTCCCTCAAGGAAAGTTGTAGGCTGCAATGAGGTCTCCCCTCAGTCTCCTGTTCTGGCTGAACTGACCAAGTGACCTCAGCTTCCCCTCAAGGCCCTTCACCATATTTGTAGGTTTCCTTTGGATGCTCTCTAACAGCTTTATATCTTTCTTATATTGTGGCTCTCAAAACTGAACACAGAACTCAAGGCGAGGGTGCACTAGCACAGAGTAGAGTGGGACAATCACTTCCCTTGACCGGCTCACGACAGAATAGAGAGAAAACATTCTTGACTCCTTTAATAACAAGAGATTTTTGATAGATGTCCACTTGTCAAAGAAGTTGATGCTAATCATAGCTCTATAAAATGATCATCATTCCACATCAAAGCCAGCTTAGTGAATGGCAAGCCCTTCTCCTCCAAAGTATTCCTGAATCACAGCCTCCAAGAGAGCAACTCGGTATATAAGACAGTTCCACAGACACTTCCAAAACTTCCAAACTGGTATGAAACAAACTGAAAGCTTTCTTCCCATTTCTCATCAAAGTCTGTCACTACTAGTTTATTCATGTGTGAAAAATGTGCTGAAGAAGCAACGTGCTAGCCAAAAGAAAAAAACCCTTATGTTATTATTATTAATTTTATTTGTTATTAAACATGGCTTTGTAACTTCTACAGAAGGACTACACATATTTCCTAGACTATGGACAGCAAACTGTAATTCAAAGTAACCTTCAGTTGTCAACACAACACAAAAAATCCCAGGTTTATGCTAAGCATGTTCTTTTCACCGTCTATTTTTCTTATGTATTAACTTTAGAAAGTAAACAGGCAAACTAGAAAATGCTAGTAAATATTGTGAATTGGTAGAAGGTGTTTTATGTTATATATCTGGAAAACACACAACCTTCTCAGGTGAATATAAACAAATACTTTCAAATATGTGTTAACCTAGAACAGATTAAGAAGATACGAGCCTTTACAACAAAATCACAGGACTCTAAAAATGCCATGAGGAATATAAATTCTAAATTGCAATCATAAATAATAATAAATTACAAATATCCAATATGAAAAAAAAATTAAATCTTCCTTATAGAGAGGAATTCATTTATTGTAATTTTAGCAAGTTGCAATGCAATTGTCTACACTATAACTAGACAGTATTCTTTCTGCTGTAAAGAGAGATTATAAAGCCTCCCCTACTGTGAATGGAGAAGGACAGTCCCCGGACACAATTCCTCTTGAAAAATATTCAAGATCAGTCAGACAAATTATGCCCTAAGATAAGCTATTTTTCTTTATGGGCTGTAGAGTAGCACCTCAACGGCCTGCTGACATATTATTACCCTAAGTTAAATAAGAAGAATCTCATCCTTAAGCTTTGTGTCACAAGGACGAAAAGTAACCAGGAGAAAAGGAATAAACAAACATTACCAGGTTTTCAACTTCAGCACTTTGTCTAACACCCCACTGGAATGTTCCCATGAGGGTGATTGCATAGGATAGCGCCAAACCAACCTGCCCCGCATTCAGAGCTGCAGAAGAGAGGAAAAAGAGACTCAAATAGGTACACTGGTAACTACACAAAATCCCATTAAAGTTCACTTTCATGAGGTTCCTTACATGATGGAAGCATCACAGACAGAATTTTATTTGGTTATGTAGTACTTGCTATCTGTACAATGAGCAGCTCCAGGCAGAACGGCAACTTACTGCATTTCTTTCGTACATTTTGGAAACTGTCTATTTGAGAAGATAATCCCAATTCTCCTTGGCCTAGCATTTTATCTGAGGTTCAGTCTCAGGCCAGACTTACATAGCCTGTTAGGGTCATCCCTATCTGGCTGAGCACTAGTTAACTCTTCACTTTTTTTCTAAGGGAATTAGATAAGCCCCTAAACCTAAGCAAAAAATTAGCATAAAATTATTTCAAAATTAGTTACGAACACTCACATCAACTTTGTACTCTTGTAAGCGATCAGATAAAAATAACAGTGCAGAATATTTCTTCCCCTTTTTATAAAAGCATTTACTGTGTTCAGCGGGTCTACTCTCACAAAATATATGGATTCTGTCTGCCCTGATACTAAGCATGATTGTCCTCTGACTTACTTGAACTTTACCCTAACATAGTCCTACTGACTTCAAGAGAGCTACTCCTTATCCAGAGGCAAGGAAAGATTCCGGACCATTGTTTTGACTTGTCTTTTTGCATTCTACTAACATTAAACCTAGCTCAAAATTTGCAGTATTGTGCAGTACAGCATTCAGATTTTAAAACACATGTGCATATACAGAACTTATCCAAAGAAAAAAGAAAAGAAACAAAACCAGCAAATTAGCATTAATTTTCATGTCCAAGATAATTGTTTCTTCCTTCATGTTTTAGATTACTATCTCATTCTAGTACATGTAACCCAATTACATCCTGGATGATACATGCTCTAATGACAGTTCATGAGTGACAGTGAACATAAAATGTATTATTACGAGGCAATTTTCTTTCTAAAACTGGCCTATTCCACTGATCCAAGATAAGGGAAGAGCATCCCTAGAAACTTTAGCTTGCCTTTTGACCTACTGTACCATGTGTAGAAAGGAAAGAAGTTGTTAAGAGGCAGCTCCATGGGTGTTTCAGTACGAAAAGCAAAGCCCTGTAGGCCCAAAAAAGATAGACAAAGGTGGGGAAAATGAAAAGGATTTATTTGTTGTTATCACTCTGAAAGCCAGAATCTCAGAAGTGAAGACTAGAGATCTTCAGGTTTGTTTGCACATTTGGGGATGATGACAGATGCATGCCTCAGTCCGGAGGATGTATTTGCAGGAAAGCAGATACAGCCCCAATGCCCTAGACTGAGGAAGAGATCATGATCTAGAAAGAAACATTTAACTTAATTACAGCCTTTAAACAATTAGAAACAGAAATCTGTGAAAAAGAATTAGACAATACTACACATGGTAATTACTGGGTGAACTTTTTCTAACATCCGTACTTACTGTTGGCGAGAAGCAGGGAACCAAAAGCAACCACTATAACAAAAATGGCACAGATGGCATCCAGACGCACAGCAAACCACCTTGAGGTCGTCAAAAACAGAAACCAGGCCTCTAAAGTGTATTTTACAAAGACATAAGACAGTGGATTGTTAGAACAGTAAGCTGTATAATTATTACTAAATTAATTGATGATAATATTACAAGTTGATTAAAAAAAAAAATTGCCATCTTCAAGTGCATGTCTGTATGGACTGATGATGATCAGGATATTGATCAATTTTCCTGAAATGGTATAACTTTGTTTTCACACGAAAAGCAACCACAATGGCAACCACAGCTAGTATAACATACAGTAATAGGAACAAAAACAGTCAAGGTGTCAAGTCATGGTCAAGCATGGTCCATTTATTTTAAAATTGAAGCTTCTTCTGAACTCTAGTGGACTCGGGAGTCTTAGGGTGCCTAAGTACAACTACATTTACCATAGGTGTACTAGAGTCTACAGGCTTTTAGCTAGAACGTATCACAACACAACTGTCGGAGCCAAGTCTTTAGAGGGCAGCTCCAGCTGATTAAGCTCCTGTAAGAGCTACTCAGTACAGCCAGTTTAGCTACAGAGTTATTCAAATGACTAGGTGTACATATTTACTTTTGGGGAAGCTCACAGGTGGACATCTCCACTGGGCACTCACATCCAGGTGTTCACAATTTGGTGCCAAATTCCACCCCAGATAGATATGCTACAGTACAAGATACAGGAGACAGAGGAAAAGACATTGCAATCCAGACGACAGTGTTTGCATTCAGGGCCAAAACCAGAAGTCAAGTAGCCATAACAAAGTATGACATTATTTATTGCTTAGGCTACAGTCAGATGAATTGTTCCAGCTGCTACCAAGTCACAGCAGAAGGTTACTATTCCAACCCTTTCTGTATTGCTTGTCATTATTCCATGTTAAAGATCAACTCAGTTTCAACTGTTTCAATGTTCCTTAGCCTAGTGCTGGGAAAGATTCAAATTAAAAAAATCTCCCTTTTATAAAATAAAGAGTAGGCAAGTCCGGCTTTTAAGCCTGATCATCTTGGATAGCCAGATTATGGAGTGATCAAATCAATTCAGCCAACAGAAACCTCCATGTAACTTCTGCAGAGCAGCAGAGAGTAAGAGTGAGGATGACAAGAGGCATCCAGCTAAGGTACAGAGCTGGTAACTTCTTAGTCCCATTTTCATCAACCCTAACTGCAATATGGCTGACCACACATTTAGCAGCTGGTTGCATTAAACAAGACATTTGACACGGTCATACACCTGGGCACACAGAATGACACAGGCAGGAGGGAGTGCTGCACCAAATCACAAATTGAATTCACCATAATTTAGTTACCTCTCTGAAACCCAGAAGCCAAGTGGCCCTGGAAACAATCCACAGCAGCTTCCTGGTGACATTAAAGGTCATTTTTGGCACAACAGTGTAGTTTTAAGGCCAGGAAATGGGATGACGCTTGGGTTGTAGATTTTTCATCTCCAAGGTTTTGCTCCATTGACCCTGTTGTCTGGGAAGGCGCCCTAAACTTGAGATGGGTCATTTTGCAACATTCCTATGTAAGTGGGGTCACCGTGCATAAAGGAAGGAATATGACAATCATGGGGACTAACAAAGACTCATCATGGTATAACTTCTGAAGATTCATGAGCCTGCTTATAGAGATGGACACTGGCAGGAAGGAAACCCGGGTCTGATCAAATCTCAGCATGCCCTTTAGATGTTCGTTACCTAAAATTTATTTAATACTGAATTCATAGGCATGCATGAAAGTGGTTCAAAGCAAGTGTCCTGTGTCCTAGGCTCAGGCCTAAATAAAGGAGGACACTACTCCAGCCACAAGTGCTAAACAAAACCCTTGCTGGTTGGGAGAGCCTTCTGCAATTCAGTAAAGAATTTAAAACTCTTTAGGAGACTCCAACTTTATGAGCTAGCATGAAAGGTATCCTCTTACATCAGCTACTGCTTGCTCACATTTAGTATCGAAGAAGCATTCAGGGTGTGAAAGCAACTTCAGGAGATCTCTAGTTCAACCTCTGCTCAAGCACAGTCAGCTCTGAAGCCAGACCATGCTGCTACATGCTTTATGCAGCTAAAGTCTTGAAAATTGACATGGATGAAGCCTGCACAACATCTCTGGGAAACCTGTTGCTATGCCTGACTGCTCATGGTGAAAAAGTTTTTCTTGTGTTCAGATTAAATCTCTCTTGTTACAACTTATACCCATTTGTTGCTCTTACCACTATGTACCATGGTGAAGAGCCTATCTTTTTGTCAACATCCCTGCAGGTACTGGAAGGCAGCTATTAAATCATCTGTAAGCTGCCTCTTTGGCAAGTTGAACAAGCCCAGTTTCCTCAGCCTCTCTCCACAGAGAGATCTCTTCCGTTAGTACATTATCCTATTGGCACCTCCACTGAGGGCTAACAAGTGCTGAGAGGGATGATTTTCCTCATTCCCTGGCTATGCTCCTGTTAATACAGCCCAGATGTTGCTGGCTTTCTTTGCTGCCCAGGCACATTGCTGGTTCATACTCCCTGTGAGGACCAAAAACTTCACACACACTAAGCAAGTCGGTATACCCCAAATACTCTGGTGGGAAAGACACCAAGACAAAGCGTGTAGGTATGCAAAAGAGTGTGATAATAAGCATTGAAGCTTGATCTCAAAAGCAGGTTCCTGATCTGGCCGGGAGGGGTGTTATGGACAGTTTTGATAGGGAGACGCATAAAATTGTCTGGAAAATAGTGTGTTTGTGTTCCTTAGATCTCACCTGAAAATACACGAAAAGTATTTCCTCTAAAGGTCATGGTCCTCTTTTTTGTATAGTGAAGCTTGTATGTGTAGTTTATTGACTAAAGATATCTTCTAATACAAAGCTCAAAACCAACTTTGTCTTCCCTTACTAACAGCTACTGTTACATTGATCTGGTCAGATAACTGGCAACTCAAAAATATTAAGAAATGGGAAATTCAAAGCCAGAGGTGCCTCCCTGGAAGATACACCCATCACAGGTAACTGGGCTCAACAAGGAGGTCAGTGTGCACAGTTCTACAACCTGTGATAAACTACTTTATCACAGAAAAGATCAACCGGTCTTACCTTTTACATCTATAATTTACAGAAAAGCCAGAGAACATATTTGTATATATGTTACAACAGAGAAAATTCACAATCTTACCTACCAAACACAAAATTGCACTCTTGCACTCTGCTGCATCTTAAAAACCACTGTAATAGAGAACATTTAGTTGACAGAAGGTAAAGAATCACAGTGCAAGCCTGAATTACATTACTTATGCTTGCAGAATACTAATATTTTACACCTTCTGGTCATGTTAATACCATATATTAGATTTAAGCTCTGAAAGCTGCTCAAAGTAAAAAAATAAGTGAGATCCATAAAACTCTTCCAAGGTGATTTATAATAATAATCTCTGCCCACTCCTAGCACTACTAAATATTAAATGCTTCATAACATAGCTTGTTTCATCCCCCCCCCCTCTTTTTAAAGATGGAATCCAGGAAAACGTGAAAAATTATTCTTTAAGTATTCTTAGCAGGCATACTTTCAAATGTTTATCTTATATATTGTTAAGACATACGCGTGCGTATCTCAAATTACATTACAGCCCAAAGTAAACTCCCTAAATCTAGACAGATAATAACGTTTTTGTTCTAATAGAGAAATTTTACCCTAAAGAGACAAATGCACAGCTCCTACTGATTTTAATGCACATTATACAGATGTCGCTGAGGGCATAAGATATTTCCCTCCTACAGTGCAAAGTATTTGATTTTTCACGTCAATTCATCACAAACCTGAGTGGAGGTCTTGGTGTGCATCAAATAATTTTTGAAATCTTTCCTCTGCTTTCAAAGCCCGAATAGTCCATAGACCCTGGAGGGATGACGACAAGTGGGAGAACACTGGACTTCGAGCTACAAAGGGAAATAAGAGTACCTTAACAATAGCTGAAGGACAACATTTAATTCTTTTTATACCACCCTAATCTTTAATCCTACTACTTTATATTTAACCATACAAGTTGCTCTACTGCATCCTTTTAGAATAAATATGCAGTATCTTTAACTAATGTCCTCTTACTCAATTAGAATCAGTCAGACAGCCAGGCAGATTAATTTATACAAAAATGCCTTACATTTTTAACAATTGCTGTCACTGAAGAAATTCCTTAAGCTTTATTAATGACATCAGGTACCCATGTTTTAGTATTTCATATCGCAGTCAAGCTAAAGTCAGGCACAAGAGTCAGATAAGGTCAGAAACACCATTAGTGTGTTCATGCAAGGTCCCAAAGACCAGCAGCTTAGCATGTTCTTTATTTACAGATAGGTAAACTAACATACACAAGGTTTATCATTATGCAAAACAGGAGTTAAGCATGTGATTCACTAGTTGAGAACCAAGGCAATAAGGAAGTTATTTGCATAGCAAAAGAAAAAAAACTTTGATGGACTGTCTATAAAATAGTAGCATTTCACATAATAATAAGCAGGGTTCAAACTAACATTAAGTCCCGCCAAACTACATACTTGTGGATTCTAGACGTTTAATATCTCTTGAAGTGTCTAAGAAATATCGTCGAAGAAAAATGAAAAGAATAAATAGTGGAATTAAGGGGATGAGTATCCAAGGAATCACTGCCACAGCCACAGCCACCACACCAAAAATCTGTAGGAGAGTCTGGAGCACAACAGAAACAAAATAAAAAACTCTTTGCCAGAAGAATTTAATTTAGAACAAGTATAAAACCATTTAACATGCTATTCAAACACTTAAATATTTAAACATAATTACCAAATTCAAGAGTGGATGCAACTGTATAACATATGAGCAACATCTACTTTTAAGCAACTTGGAAAATTTACAGTAATACCTAAATTGACTAACTGTGCAGTTTATGGGTTTTTTCTGCATTATTTTTTCTTTAAGAGATGTCTTTTCAAAACTGGCTGACTGAAATTACTGCCTTTCTTTGTAAACTATTTTGTGACTGCTGTAACAGAGTAATAGATGATTAATGTAACAGACAACTAATCTTAATCAAACCCAAATTGTTACACACTGCAAAAAGTGTCATTAAAAGCTAGTTTTACCAGGTTTACTAAAGAGTATGATGTGAATAGCTGGGGTAAACCTGACTTAACTCTTAGAAAACTAGATATAATGTGGAAAGAAGCTCTGTTGCTTAGGACAGTGGATCCTGGCCCAATTTTCTGAATTCAATCCCGCATTTCCTGCAGACCCTTTCATATCCTTCATCAAACTTTCAGTTTGAACACACAATCAAAACCATCATCTGACACAAATTTATTTCAGAACACTAGCTGTGCATATATGTTTGGCAGGATCCTTGTATACTGTAATTAAGGTGTGCTCGTTTGCTCCTTAAAAAGGGGGCAAAAAATCCATACAAGAATAAACCCACCCTGTACAAAAACAAGACAACTGAAATCCTAGCTCAGGACTAAATTCCTGTATTATTCTCATTAACAAATTAATTAGAAATTTTTTCTAAGAAATTTTCCATTTCATGGACTGTAGAGGAGCCACCTCTTCATCATCACGTACAATGCATATGTGGATTCCAGCTGAATTTTGTGGCTGCCTGATTTTTAGATCCCATTGGTGACTACTGGGTGCTGAAAATGCATGTTTTGCAGCAAAAATCCCTTTATCCGTGCATTGAGTTGGAAAAGTTAAGCAACACAGAAACACATCAGCTGAGATCAGATACCAGAGAGCCACTTGGGTCTTCAAACACTTTCAATGGAAATGACTACAAAACATTGCATTTCCTGTTGCACTTCTGGTAGCCCCCCCCCCACATGCTCTGAAGTCAAAACCGAGCAGAACCTTTACCCCTAAATTTGTTTTTTTTTTTTCTCTTCAGGCTTCTCTGACTTTATCCTAATTTCACTTGACCAAACAGCAAACCCACACACCTTATATATTACGACTGCATGAGTCAGCACAATTTAAGTTCAGCTCTAGACAAGGTCTTAGCTTATGATAGAAGATTTAGGAGTGTAACAGCCTTGCAATCTCATAGATCTTGAAAGCACATTTTAGGGTCTCATAACTCAATTAAGGAAAATACCTATAGGGTAGGAGCTCTGAAGGAAGCTGCATTACCACTACACTGCTCATCTGTGGGTTAAGGTGTTGACAGCATTATGTTGTTTGACCTTCTAGATACATACAGTAGATCACAAACATTTTACCTAGATTTCATCAGGAGGAGGTAAGGTGGCAATGAGAGTGCATGGTGTTTCACCTAGATCAATTATGCACATAGCTATGTCAGCACAAAGGGAAATAAAGCACCCTGACTCCTCACTAGCACTGCCATCAGCCCTTCTCTACCTTCCACTTCTCTGGTATTCTTTAGAACCCTGTAAACATATTTCCTTTTTACTGTGGGGTGAGGAGAAAGGAAATAAAGATTCCAGACCTCCTACAAATTTGCTTCTGTCTAGATCCCCATGTTCCTCTGTACTACTCATTATCTCTGTCAAGCCTGTCAGCCATCCACATGCTGGCTAATTTCTAAAGGCTCCCTCACCTCCATCCTTATCAGCAGAGGCTGAAGTCCATTCCTTCCTTCTGACAAACTCACTCCCGAATCTGCATTATACAACTGCTGCCTTCCCCTTCTCACTCCGTCACTTCCTACACAGTCACAAAAAAGCTGTTTCTGAAGTACATAGTCTCCTCATACCATCAGCCACAAATCTGAAATGAAATGTTGAGGAAAGCTGCTTCAAGAAAAAGAATTCTGAGGAAACTACATGCTTCTTAATAAAAAATAAAAAAGCTAAACTGAAGTTTTAGTGATGATAACCTACAATATGTTGCAAAGTGCCGGTGGGGGTGGGAGTGGGAGTAAAACTATTAAGATCCAGCTTATGTAAACAAAGCCTTGCTATGGCAAAAATACAGGGAAGGAAAAGATGGTTAGGATGACTAAAGTAAAAATCTGACACCGCCTTTGGAAGGAATTTTAGATGAGCCTGCACCACCTTATCATTATAAAAATTTATGATAGGGTGGATCAGTCATGTGTGTTGGTTTTTTTTGAAAACCAAAATTGCATATAAATTAACTCTTAATGAAGTAGTCCAAAAGCCAGACACAACTATTTGTAGACTGTAATCATGTAGTTACTGCGTGAGGTAAGGCGAAGGTTCTAGCTCCTGAGTTTCACAAGAGACAACCAACTCTGCGGCTGGAGCCTGCCCCAACTTCTAGTAGAGTCACTGCATGCAACCTGGAGGACCCAAGATCATCACCAGGCTGACAAATATTAATGAGTAGTCTGACATCTCTCCTTCTGGACACATACAGTGAGGTAGGTATTCAGTTTGTGCAGCAAGAAATGCTCAGGACTGAGTATCTAGACTTCGCCTAGCAAAATCAGCTTACAATTGAAAATTGCATCAGAAGGATAAGCAGGCAAGATTTTCCTACTTTGAAGAAATATGGCCTACACAACCCGTATCTTTTACTGTTAGGGCTTCTTATTGTTTTCTTAATTTTAGTATTCAAAATGTAATGACTGTGCAGAAAATAACAGTCAAATTAAATTAAAAAAAAAAAAAAAAAACAACAAAAAAAACCCCAAAAACCAACCAAAACCAAAAAACAGGAGCTGATGAATTACATTGTACAGCTATCTGCACAGTATTTGAAACAAGGCCACCTTACACAAAAGACAACAGGTGCACAAGCTACTGAGACTAAAAAGATCTGGATGGTTCCAGGAAAAGACCATGGTTTCCAAATGGAGACACATTGTCCAATGTCCACCTTCAAACTTATTTCCACTTCCCTGGAGAAAGATGAATCTCCCACACACAGTCTGTACATAGTCTATCCCTAGAATGCAGAACAGCACATGCTGCTTCTGTTGAGTCATGCTCTTGCAAGAGTCCTGAGAGATTTTCCTCATGCTTTGGTCAGTCACTCCATTTACTGTGGCTTAATTTTACTTAAAAATCTCCTCTTTTACTGGAACAAGCATAGCCTCCTACAACCCTCTGGGGAAATTAATGCTCTGATAGGACATTCACTTGCGAAACATTCTTTCCTTTTATTGTCTGACAACCTATATATTCATAATTCTTATAGGTGCTGAGAGTGATATCCTGAAATTTTTATCTCTAACAGGTCTTGATCTAGGAGTAACAGGTATTTCTGTACCACAATCACAGAACAGAAAAGCATTTAATGCCAGATAAAGAAACCCTAAGAAAAAAATCCCCTAAAAATCTGAAAAAAAACATGGCCATTACAAGCCAAATGCCATACATCTATCACAGGCTGTAAGTCTTACCCTTTGTTAGAGAAATTATACCATTTATATAAGGTTAGAAATCTTATGACAAATTGTAAGCTATTCAAAGTAATTTAGTAAAGTTGACAAAACAAAAATGCAAAGCAAAATTTAAAGTTCAAGATGTCTCATAAAAATGTCTATCCTTCCACCCCATAGACCACTGCTCTTTGGTATCAGTTATACGCTGAGATCAATATTTCATGTTTGGCTTAAGTACTTCTATAAAAAGGCACCACACCTTCATGTAGAACCCCACTTTGAACCCCTTAGATCTGCTGGCACATTGCTCTAGTGAGAACTTAAGAGTCCTTTATCTTCTCTTGAAAGTACCTATAAAATACCTTTCTGCCTTCTAATAAGCTCGAAAGTGTCAGATATTTGAGGTCTTCCATTTTCTTCCATAATAGAAAAACAAGGGGTACCAAGCAGTCGTGTGGGTCTCTCTGGCTTTCAATGCCAAGTCATCCACATGGGTTTGACAGCAATGGTATAGGACCTACTACCATAGGAATCACACTATTCTGGACTTGCAGCTGCTGACGTGGTAGGATCTCGAATAAATGAATGGAGCCCAGGGGATGGGATGTGAGACTTGGAAACCTGAATGTGGGAGTTTACATGTGACCTACACAGCGAAACTCCTGTCCTAGCTTACAAGTTTAAAAAGTGATGAATAGAGTAATAAAATTGTTTAGATTGGAAAAGACCTCTTAATATTATTGAGTCCAACCATTAACAGAGCACTGCCAAGACCACCACTAAATCATGTCCTTAAGCACCACATCTGCACATCTTTTAAATACCTCCAGGGATGGTGACTTCATCTAACTTGTAAGTGTGTACCTAGTGACCATATGGTAGAATATTTCTCTACAGTCCCCTAACTGTATTTACTAGATGCCCTCTGACTACAGCAAAGTAAACATCTAAAGTCCATCAAGCAGATATCTAAATTTTGATGGCTGAATCTGCAGTCAAATCCCACCCAAAAAATGCAGTGTTCCAGGACCGGTTTTAACCAACATTTAAGCAGAAGTCAAATACAGCTACCCAAACCCCATTCCCACATGCTACTTCATGGATCCTAATATGCACTCTCAAGGATTATATTAGCCCATGGAACTGCCACAAAGCCATATTAATTTAATAATAGCAATGGTGCATGTCCTGGATGTCAAGTTTGAACCTTCACTGCATTAACTTAAGCCACTCTCAGTCAGGCTATGTTGTCTGAAGTAAAGCCAGGTCAAGAAACTACAAAACCCCACTCTGTTCATACTTCCTTGGCATCACCCTTACTCCACCTCCCTTACTCCTGATTAAAATTCTTTTCTCATTGAGCCTGCTAAATAATTGCATGCACAATCAATCCCTAATCCAGTTCTGACACTTTCTTTATCCTTGAATGCTTTTTCCTTTAACACACTTTTTCAAACCAGATTGTTTGGACTGACTGTCCTGCAGCTCTGTTAAAGCACAACTACACAGGCGGCTGGTTACACTGGCACATCAGCAGACGAGTTTCCCTGGAGAGATGACATTGCAATGAGAAGATCAGAGCGATAACTACTTCACTCAGGCCAACTCCACCCAGAGAAGCATACTGAACCACATTGTAGATTTTCTGCAGTTTTTCTCCTTCATTACAAAAAAACAGAGGAAACATCCAAAGAGAAACCCTTTATCTTCGTACTGTAATCCTAGTACATAAACAACTCCACTTAATTTTACTCACTTAAGGCAGCCAAGTTAAGGTGAGTAGTCGTGCCTTCAAATTACTTTCTAAAAAAAATTATGGTTTTCTTTTGAAACTATTTAAAAAAATACATATGGCTGTTTATACTATTGTTTGCATCAAACTGTCAGGAACACATTTGTCTTCAGTGAAAATGCAAGGAAGACTTATGAGTACAGAAGAGAAAGTGAGGTACATACAATATTTAAAAGACATCTCAGACATTGTCCTTTTCTGAAGCAACCAGAGACAGCAATCTTTGACAGGAATGACAGCACTCAATCAGTGTTAATTCAGCTTCAGGAAAATGTGCATCCACTTTAAAGTTTGGAATTTAAAGACAAGACAACCAATTCACTGAAAAGGTAAAGCAAAGGTATAGTTGGAGAAGAAATGAAAATTGTAATTTCAGATAAACTGAGTGAAAGGAAAAAGAACTAAATACTGCCAGCTCTAAAAGCCTCAAAAACAGCAACCTCGACTTCTGCAAGATGCTCTCTTCTCCGATGAATCCTGTTATTTGCAATTAGTTGATAAGAGGTTACCTAACTAAACCACTATGTCACTGCAAATGGGCTGAACACATCTGTCAGGTGCACCACAGAAATGTATTCAAAATTTCCAATCACATCCTTAATGCTAGCACCTTCCATTTGTTCTCATCTCTATAAGACAGTCCTTCTGGATCATGGTTTTTCCAAGCAAACAAGCATGTACTTAGCTCCTCAGGGCAGATGTTTTCTGTGCCACCAACATGCTCATTCGTTTGACTTGGCATGCATTTTGTCATTAAGTGAGAAGCCTTAATATTTGTTTGAGGTCATGGCGAACTGTGTGCAATTGTTCTTTAACAAGTGACCTTATAATAAAAAGGGTGTTTTCTTTAATACATTGGCACTGCCACCATTCTGTTGTATTTAAACAGCATCCTATTATCAGTAATCTCTTACCCTACAACAAGGGATAGAAATAGGCTCTCTGGGAACACTGGGCCAAGAGGCTTAACTGTCTTATGCAGAACTTCATCCCAATAGCAGTTTTCAAAAATCACAGTTCATGTGTTGCCTGGGACTTCCAGATATTGATGCTTTAGAAACAAACATGTAATCAAGCTCTGGACTTGGTGATTCTGACAGACACTCAAAATACTCATCCTTTAAGACTCCATCTTACATTCCTACAACATAGAGAGGTTATTTTCCTTTAAATAATAAATTATCTTCACTCATGTAAGAAGTCAGTTGCCAGGGGCCCTCAGCCACAGTAATAAGTTACTTCCACCTAATACAGGTTTTCCATGAAAAACAAGCTTTTATCAGAGCCAAAGCCTCTACTTGTGCATCTCTCCACGCAGCTCCTGTTCATATCCACTGTACATGGAAACCAATACAGTCACACACAGAACGACAGTGCCAACACCCATTCTTGTAAATGGCTGTGGACAATGCATTTTTCTATTTATAAGCAGTAAAAACTTGAGTAGGACCTCTGATTTTCTCAAGTGCTCTTTTTTATTGCACCCTGTGCCCCCTCGGCCCTTCTGCACCCAAGTGTTCTCAGTGACTTGGGCAGCAAGGCACAACTTTGCAAAGAGGATCTACAGATAAGTGAGAGGTCTTCTTCCTCAAGTTACAGGGAGTTACTTATAACTTTACTGTGATCTCCATGTACAAATAACATAAACAGTTAATATGTTTTACTGTTCAGCAGTGCACTTCTCCTGTAAATAGTCCCTGGCTATACTCTTACACCGTTCTTTTCTCAAGGAAAAAAAAGGTACACACACAAAAACTATTCACATAAACTACTACCATGACAAATATGTCCCTGTGGAACACCTCAGATGCCAAGCACAATTTTACATGGCAGCTTGAGGAAACAGCATTAATCAGCAAGTGCAGAACATGCACACACACATGCTTTGCTTTCTTGACAGCTCTTGCCAGAACCTGCCTGAAACAATGCAGAAAAATGTCTGGCATCGCCCAACACTCCCAGAGTTACTCCTCAGGTAACAGAAAGCACCCCTTTTCCATCATATTACTTTAGGGGGGTTGTGACTCCGATATCCACCACCACTGCCAAGTGTGATCGCTTTGCTGGTTGTTCCACTTGCTTCAAGATTCCCACAGCAATGCATTCTTTTATCTCCTGTATCAGGCCTTGCTGTCTTTTTAAAGAAAAAAATAGAATGGCTTGACAATTCTTCCCTTCTATCTCTTAGAAGTCATTTCCATAATGCTTCCCCAGCTATATAAGCCCAAGACAGTCCCACTGAGCACAGAGCCTTATGAAATCAAAACATTTGATTCAACAATGGGTATTTTTTTCCTTAGCACTGCTAAAAATGGTCTATTTCCTACTTTGTTATTTGCTCCTGTGTTTAGCACTTTACCAGCAGAGGCTGATTCACCAATATTTGTCGTCGGTCTTACCTCACTTACAACCTTTCTAAAAGCAGATTTTATTTCAGTGATAATTATGGACAATATATACATAGGACAATATTAAAAACATCACCAAATATCTCATTGTATCACCTCTAGTCAGGTTCTCATACTCTCCCTGAATGGCATCTCCTACTGCCACTGCTGGAGAAAGACCGCTGGCCTAGACAGACCAGTGCTGTGACCCTGCATGGCATTATTTCATGTTCTTAAGGTCTGGCCCATTAATTTATTTGCTAAAATACTGTCCACTGTTCCCACGAGGAATTCATCTGAGCCAATGATGACATCACCTTTTCACCCATGCTGTGCACAATTTTTTGCAATTCTTATAAACTTCTAGGAAAATTTTGCTTACCACAGGTGCTGCTGCCACATATATCACTATTTTGCAAACTCTGTCTTTGAGCTCTACGTACTTTCCTGCCTCAGGTCTCTTTCCCTCATGGGCATAATGCCACAGCACCCTCCCCAAGAATAACTCATTTTCAACTCCATGACCCTTTCTGCTCAGCCAAGTCTAATTGTTTCACCAGAAGTCAATTCTGGGTCTTTCAACAATTTTAAAAGCTTTGTGCTACATTTGAACTGTGGACTTTTCTGGTAAAGAGAGTATCAATTCTTCCATACCACAGCTGTTCAGCCTTACAGCAAGTACAAGCTTTTAAGCATCTTACTTTTTGTTCATGCTATTTAAGAATACACTATTCATGTATTTATTTTTAGGTGGAATGAAGTACTACTCATATTTCTGTAAACACCACAGCAGCCCCTCTGCCCCAGCTAAATGTAAACTATGAAAAATATCAAGGACTACAGCATCAGATATCCTAAGAAATAAAACTACCCTTTCTTTCTTTCTGGTCACACTCTTTCATAGCAGACATGCAAAAAATGCTTTTTAACCTATCCTCGTTTTATTTTTCCTAAGTTCCCCAGAGCTTTGCCACTCTTATAGGACTATAAAATACTACTTTCCCATTCAAAGTAAACTCTTGACTCCTAATTTTTCAGTATTACGTTATGTTGAGTAATCACTCAGCTCCAGGAAACTTAACAGTTGTCTGATGCTTTCAGCAACCATATTTTAATGAATCAGCACCA
Organism: Pseudopipra pipra; assembly: GCF_036250125.1. Classification (NCBI taxonomy): domain Eukaryota; kingdom Metazoa; phylum Chordata; class Aves; order Passeriformes; family Pipridae; genus Pseudopipra; species Pseudopipra pipra. Next base: position 77,433,115 of record NC_087550.1, read on the forward strand.
GCCTCTCACCACCACCACCAGGTTTCACCCAGTTCAGCCATTCTCTGCATGTACAGAATCCAGTGAGTAAAAAGAAACTTCCTTGGCAGAGATTAAACATTATTTACTATGGTAAACGTGTGCTCATTCCTAATTTGTTACAAATATGCAGCAAACAATCACGAAGACTTTTTAGAAGTTTATTTATCACAAACCATCAACGAAGGAACACTTACTATTGTAAGTAATTGATACCAAGTCTGACACCAAAATCCAGACTTTCTATCAGTGAGAAAAATGAAAAATTATTTTTCTAGGTATTATGTTGTGTTTGACAGAAGGGTGGACAACTGAATTAGGCACCAAAGCCAGCAGTTTTAGAAGGGAAGAATCTCAACCCATTATTTTAGCATACAAGTGGCTTTCATAGTAAGAGAGCTCTGCTTATTTAAACATTAGACTGATTTCAAAACCCATTAAGAAAAACAGAAAGATTTAGGGATGTGATTGTGGAAAAAAATGCAATCACTCAGCATCCTATTCTTCTGCAGTGCAGGAATAGATACCATTAAGCCTTCGAAAGAGCCTTTTTAAATACACAGATTTTTGTATTCCACAAGTGCAATCCAAATGAATCAGTTTTTAAAAATGATAAATGTCCTGTAACATAGAAGTAACACAAAGAGGTATAAGCTTCCCAAAGACATATGAGATTCAGTTACCAGAGCTGAACTCTCATCTTTTGTTGTATAAAACTGCCCATATGGCAGTATCTACCTTTTAATGAACAAAATTGCCTGGAATTTTCAAATTAGCTGAAGAGTTCACCAAGTAGCCACAGTATCGGCTTCAGCAAGAAAAAACTTCTCATGTTGTGCAGATGCACACATAACCCTGGCAGCACATTTCTGTGAAATGGAGTCTTATTTTGCTAAAGATAATTCCTTGTCCCACATGTTTGTTTGGGCATAAGTATGCATAATGATTTAACACATACACACACATCAGCTATATGGTTTAGTAATTCAAATTACTCCAAATTTGTCCTTCCTTCTTGAATCAAAAGTGAAATCTCCAGTCCTTTTGCCGAACAGCAAAATCATAATTTGTTTGTAAGCAGACATTGTCATATCTATAGTATATCAGTAGTTTAAGGCAATCTAGAAGATTTGTACTTATCACCATTTGGAACAGGATTGTTACACTATGACTGACAGGAGAATTAAAATATTTCTAGCTACTGTGAAGTGTTAGAAATGTTAATGATTTTCAGGTCCTAAAACTAATCATCAGTTTGAGCTACAGATGTGATACCTTGCAATAATGCTTAAAAAGTCAGGGAAATACCTATAAACAATAACAAATCCCACTTTGGCACTAAAAACAGCAGTAGTATATATAGAAAGATAGATCAAAAGGAAAAGGAGAAAACTGCAGAACATAAGTTCACTTACAGCAGAATATTTCTTTGCCCTCTTTCACAGTAAGAAAAGCAAACAGGAAAATACCTTCCAAAAGATATGAAGAGCCCCAGATAAACGGAATCTCTTTCTGGAACTTTTACCTTAACCAAAAGGGGGGAAATTGCCAAACCACACTGAACAAGGGGCATATCACCGGACTTCTATGAAACTACCCTGTTTTCTAGTAGTTGAAAGTGTATTGGAAGTAATAAAGAAAAGATAAAGAGAACAGAGAAGCCAATTTGGAGAAGAGACGATTTAAACCTGACTGTAATTTTTTATTTACAGGTTCTAGTCCAACATACCAAAATACTGCAAGAACAACTACCACTAAGCCTCAATCTACTCAAAATGTTAGAGAAAGACAGCATCTCACAATGCTCATGTGCTCTAGAAAAAGAAAAGACAGAATTCCACTAAGTGAAAACTAGCTTTATTTTTCAGAGCTCTAAATTCAAAACACCCATATGCCACATTTAAATGAGAAAATGAAAGAACAGCCCAGTACAAAAGTATTATCTACATTTACCATATAAATGGAGAAGTGCAAAAACTAAAAGGAAAAAAAAGGAGTTAAGAAAAACAAGCAAAGTGGTAAAGGAGGCAAGATGACAAAAAGGCAATGAAATCACATTTTCAGTATTATTTTATCTTCTTTCCTATGTCAGATAAGGGGTTATATATTCAAATTTTATTAACACTAAGTAAATACATCCCCCAAAGTATTAAAACAGTTACATTATGTTTCTATACAAATTAGTTTTGTTACTGTAGTGATATCAGTTGCCTTGACACTAATGTGTGGAGAATGGCATGCATACCAGTTCTTATAAAAATTCTACATACAAATGTAAATAGAAAAGAAAAAAATGGAGTGATGGAAAGGACTGGGCTGGGTATATATAACCACTATAGTAAGAACAACCCTTTGGCCTTCCCTAGAAAATCGAGCTCCATATATAAATGGGAATTCACCCATTAGCGGTGACTCCAGACTTTACACATTTTATCCTATACACATATCACCAATCTGAGTAAATATGCAGTCTGTATGATGCAAGACACTCACTTTCAAAGCAATGGGATGACAGGTACAAAGTAAAGAACAGCAATAGTTTTGGCACAGATTATCTCCCACTGCTGGTCACCATCAACAAGACTAATTGGCTACTGAGATTTAACAATCAAGGCATTCAAGGACAGGGGAATGAAAGGTCAATAAAAAACTGCATTATTTAGACAAGTGTCTGTGTTAAACTCACAGCTCCTGCATGTTGGTCTTGGAGAAACAAATGCAACCCAAGCTTCCTCTTCCTCCACTACCTCCTACCCTTTTTTTTTTGTTTGCTCGTTTGTTTTTAACCACACAGTGGGGTTTATTTCAAAGAAAATAGCAAAACAGAAAGCACATACATATATTGCATGACCACAGCAAAATTTAGGGTTTTACTGTAATGATCATTTTAACCTTTCCTGAAATTAGAGCTCAAAAGTAACTAATGAAAAAAAATATATCCCTATTATTTTTCTTTAGGTTTTAACTTGTCTTTCATTATGCACTAGCCAGATGCACTGTAGTATGCAGTACTTGGGAAGGTACAGTCAGAATATCAGTTCAGCAGAGGAAAGGTTCTGTAAGGTTTCAGTACTCAAGTGTCAACAGGCAACTGTTGTGATTTTCTTTAATTTATTTATTTTTCATTTAAACCTCAGCACAGCAAAACTACCATGATTCAGCAGAAGATAAGCCAAAAGGTGTCTCCAAGACACAGGTCTGCTCTATGTACCAGGCTAAAGAGAATAGGTTGACATTTAACATAGATCCCATCACTGGTTATTTTCTCACAGTGTATTTAGGATCATATTTTAAATACACATGCAAACATGCAGAAAGAACCATTTTTAACAAATAAAAATATCTTTTGAAACTCACACATGCATACATCCAAAACTTGGTTAAACTGGAAAAAACAACACAACAAACCCCTCAGGAATCCCACCTCTCACGGAAACCATAAAATAACAATGTCATTGTTAAACTAAAAGATCCTAGAATTCCTTCTACACACTTTCCCTGACATCTTCACACAATAAAATGCAGGGGTCAGTGGTACTGAAACAAGGAATGGCAGTTCCACTCTTGTGCACATACGAAAGCAAGTGACCCAAGCTATTATTCCAGTCTGAGGCACTTTTTGTTCCTAATATCCAGATGCAGCAGCTTTTTTTTTCCCTTTCCTTTCTTTTTTTTTTTTAAAGAAATGACTGTGGACACCTCCTTCACATTTTCCTATTCTTCAGTATTTTCACTTCATAAAGCTGCAGTCAATGTGTTTTGTGTGTAGTGAGAAGGGAATGGCACATTCAGTGGTGGTCTCAGCCACAGCCTACATTGGTGGCTCAAGTAGTCTCAGGATTAGGTCTTTGTGTGTGATGAAAGGATATGAAAAGTCAGTTATTTAAACTCAGTCAAGCTGTTGATTTTGGGGAGGAAAAGGGTTTGCAATTCAGTTTTCCTCAATAAATCACTGCCCTTTTTCAAGGGCAGATGCAGATAGTTCACATGTTCACAGCGTTCTCTAAAAATAAAACAGATCATGATTTTTTTACCCCCTCTCTCAATCTAACATAGGGCAAGAAATCAAAACGAAGGGGCCATCACATTAATTACTCAAATTCACTAGAAACTAAAGCAGAAAATCAACTCTGTTAACAAGTAATAAGATCACCGAAGAATTAAAAGGGCAAGGAACTACAGAGAAAACCACCTCTTTAAAATTCATCAAAATAATTTACAAAATCAAAAGAAAGTCTGAAATATATTTCACCATCCTATGTATTCAATCAGTTTATGGATACAATTTTCAAGCCATAGTTTATCAGCTTGGGTACCCATCCTGCATCATCTGAGACCACAGTTTAAAGATGTTAAGACTGCAGATCTATCTCAAGTCAAACTGAGATTCAGATACTAAAAAAGAAGCCTCTGATGAGCTCTCAAAAATAAAGCATCCAAAATACTAGCCACTTAGGAATACCTGGGCTAATATGCATAAAACACTATTAAATATATTGGAATTTTAACTCCCATCATTAAATTGTTTTATTCTATTCCTTGGCTGACCTTTTCCCCAATTAGTGCATTGTGTTTTATCTGTGCTGCATTGAGCTAAACAGTGCTGTGCATTTTACTCATGATATTTTTTGCCCAGGGAAGTTGTGGATGTCCCATCCTTGTAAGTAAGGCTAGGCTGGACGAGGCTTTACGCAATCTGGTCTAGTTGAAGGTGACCCTGCCCATGGCAGGGGGGTTGAAACTAGATGGTCCCTTCCAACCCAAACCATTCTATGATTCTAAACTACAAATCCCACACCAGCAGTGAAGTCCACCTCAACAGCACCTTGTTCTCCCACAGAGTTTAAGACAGGAGGAGGAACAACAGTTGATTATAACACTGAGAAAATCAGCTGGTATTTTCAGAGGAGCCTAAGAAAATTAAGTACTAAAATCCCTGTCATCCTAAATAGCATCTGACTTCCTTAAGTGCCTTCTGACTTGGTTATAGGATGACCAAGTTGGTACCAACTAAAAAAAGCATTTCTGCAATCATTTGCATTTGGTTAGCTCTTTGAGGTTCCTGTCAGGACTGTCACTGATTCAACTAACAGATAAATAAATAAAGCATATATATCTAAAGGAAGTAGATGTTTAAACCTTCTTTGAAAGTTTTAAAGCACTGTAATGGCCTTCACACAAGTCATCCTTTACCTGAGGAGACTGTAACTTAGGTGGAAAACACCTGCCAGAATCCATAACTTGGGTTAAGAAAAAGAAAGCACGATGCAGAACTGAGGCTAAGGAGGCTAACTAACTAAAAACATTCAAGATTACAAAACCCCCACACACCATCTTCACCAAACAAGTTCATTCAGTTTTTTACTACCTCAATCAACCAACAAACATTAATTACTACTTGATTTTACAAACATATTTAGTGCCATACTTGGTAGAAATGATAAGTGACATAGTGAACACAGCATTGCTTTCTATTTTATTTATTAGGAGAGCAGGTACAGAACCTCATGGTCAGTCAGAATCCATTACAGAAGATAAGGCCCAGGCTTAGACTGCAGACTGTAAAGTTTATTTTCTACTTTAATGAGTTTTGAACTGGTCTGTAAATATAAAATTAAAGATATCTTGATAGTCGAACATTTGGTTTCTTTTTACATCTACCCACAGAGTTCTGTTCAACAGCCGTGTAGTCAAACTTAGCTGTAAATATGTTCTCATATAAGAGACTTATTTTTAATTTATAAACCTTGTGGATACAGCAGTAATTTCCACAAAGAGACAAGTCAACTGCACTAATATGAAATGTCTGACATGCTGTTAAAATTCGTAAGAAGAAAAAAAATTGCTGTCTCCTTCAAGTGAAGACTGCCCCTCCAGCCTCCAGTCCACTTCAAACCAAAGAAAGAAAAGATGGCAGGAAACTTTAAACACGGTGAGAGTTGCTGCTTCGGGAGGTATTGAAAAGCAACAGTTCTGTAAAATCTAACCAGGTTTTCAAAAGAATACACAAGGTCTTTGGTGTGCTTCTGTGCTTGCCACATACCTTTTATTTTTGCTTTAACAAATACATGTACAGTGACCATCCACCATCTTGAAGAAAACTGACTCCTTCGACTCAATGGAAGATGTAAAAAATTCAAGTCTTTCAGTTCTAGGAATTAATTTTCATCCAGTATAGCTGTCTAGACTAATGATGCTCATTATGGCTGTAGTGCAGTGTATAAATCTTATTAGGCACTCTAAAAAGAATATTGTCGATTTTTAGCATTGCTTAAAAATCTGTACTCAGTGTAACTATGAAGTTCTTGAAACTAGAAGATTGTACTATTTATTTATCGGTATTTAAATGGTGTTATAACTGTAGTTTTTGGGTGTCCAATCACATTGTGTTTATTTGTGCTGAAATTATACACTCACTTGCCAATACAGTAAAAGGGTGGAATGCTTCACAATGATCCTAGCAATAACTCTGAAAAACAACCACTTCTTCAGTGCAAATCCGCTCAAGAAAAGCCTCTACACAAAAAGTAAGATGAACCAGTTACTGCATTGTTTATTAAGTTTCACTTGATTCCTCCTGACAACCATTTAAACAATGAATGTTGGGAAATGTCTCTCAAAGAATCAACAATAGTGGCTGGGATCAGAGCTTTCATATTCAGCTAATACTGTTTTTAGAAAGGAGAAAATATTTCTTCCTGAAGGGATTATAAGAAGCCTTATAAAAGACACCTGCAAACAAAACAAGTGACAAAAGATCTCTATCATAATTGATAACAGTTACCCTTTGTAAAAATCTGTGCTTCGTCAGAAATAAATACACCTTTGCTATTGAATTTCAAAAGGCATTCACTAACCAACAAGCCTGCTGGTCAAGAATAGAAAGTTTTAGAAAACCTGCGAAGAAGGAAGTGTTTTTTTCTTATGTATAGCAATGCATTATTAATCAACAGGAAGACTGCAAGTTTTCTTTTCTGATGCCAAATAGAACAAGCAAGCTCTAAAACATAGTATCTTTTTAATAGCGTACTGGACTTGTAAAATCTACTTTACCTTTTGGAAAAGAAAAATTTTTCACTTAAAAACAAACTTCAGAATTTGACAAATAATTCAATAGCCAATTTAAAAGAAATGCATATATTAATTAACATGAAGGAATATGTTTACAAAATGCAGTTTACAGTAGGAGCTTGAAAGAAGAAAACAATCACATCTACAGAAACAGCCTTCACTCTCTCATTCCAAACCAGTTACGTTCTGGAAAGTACACACTGCCTTAAGTATCTACACACTGGTAAAATAACTAGGTTTTCCAATTTGCTAGTAGGAGATTCGGTCCTTTGTATGTGACATGCATACAGGTTAGATACTTTCTGAGCTTTCTTTTGAAGCAAATCAGTTTGTTCTGTCAAAAATAAGTCAGTGCAGTTCTCAAGACAGTTTGCTTCAGGGTCTGCTCCCAAAAGGAAGTATGGACAAGATCACACCAATTTTGGCTCCCTCTGCTTTCGCCGACTTCTGTAACATTTTCCCAGGAAATTTTGCATCCTCAGACAACCCCGCATGCCTTTAAACCACATGCCAGGGCATGCAAAACACCCACTCAGTTTCTTGCTATAAAAACACCATGCAAGTGGTCTTGCAACACAATTCTCACATTGTTGTAAGTGCACGGAACTAAGGAAAACAGTTAATCATTTTATCTCCAGATCACAGGACCCAGGGGACGCTCTGGTCATGAGTAGAACATAGTACAAACGTACACAGTGCAGTCTGCCGCAACGGGGACGAACCTATGCACATACAAACCCCTCTAGTCCAATGGGCAAGGACACTATGCAGAAGAAACGGGTGTGACTTTGTGGATGTACACCCTATTCTAAGTTGTGGATGTAAACCCTATCCTAAGAGATGAGGATAAGGACCACAGGATAACTTGAGCTTCCAGTCAAAAAGAAAGGCGCATATGTATAGTCTCAAGAGAGCTGAAATAAAGTAAGATATTCTGCCTAATAAAACAGACTGAAGAAAATCTGCAATCTGTACAAGCAGTAAAAAATTAGTAGTTTCTATAGAAAGATGTTTATACCACACTTTCAGGAAGAATTTGGCAAGGCCTTAAATGCCTATGAATTAAAAATTCTAATATTCACTATAAGCAACTCCCTAACTCACAAAAAACCACAATTGCTTTAATTGATAGGTAAAATACAACACGTTCCCTTCTTCCCCAAAGTGACATGTGGTAGTGCAATGCTTTGAAAATTTCAACAACTTTATTAAACTATGAAAAGAGACTTTATCTTAAGAAGTGTTTTTACGGGAATAATATACTGGAATAATTTTTTCCCCTATTTTCAAGAGGTAAGCAAGGACAACATGATTAAACTGCTCAACCTGAAATGTCTTTGTTTATTTTTTAAAGAAGTCAAAACAAGGTTTAGATCCTGAATAAGCTATCTCTAAGAGATGAAGCACTGTTAGCAATAGCACCTTAGGAAACATTTTTGACTTGAGAGCATGACAGATGTGATCAACTAAGTGGATCCAGATAACCCACTGTCTTTTTTTTTATCTAGTCTCCACGATTCTGTGTATTCTGTGACATATGTTATTTTCAAACAGTACGATCATTTTCTGCAGATTTATCCTTCTGCGATTTTTTACAAGGAGGATTAATAGCAACTGCAACAGAAACATTACCTTGATATCATATATAATCCTTTATAATTTCATCATCATCAAAATCTCAACGCTTTGTCCATCATTCTTTTCTACAGCAACTTATTTCACTTGTTCCTATTAAGGCTATTATAGTCACCCTATTACTACTAATCTTTTCTTTGTAAATAGCCACACCTATTTTAATCCAAAATGGTGTGGTAAGCATTTGATTCTTTGTGGAAGTAGACATGTAATTAGGTTAATCTGTGCTATCTTTTTAAGTGAGTTGATTGTTTCTTTACTATGGACATATTTCTTATAACAGCCATAAGCCTGCCAGAATGCTTGGAGGCAAATCAGGAGCAATTTACCAAGCATGTAGCTACTATGAACTGAAATCCTGACATAATAGCAACCTGCGTAGAGCCACCCCTACCTGCCAGTTATTACTCATGTTAGCTTTTTACTGACATGTTAAATTTCAACCACACCTTTCTTTCACAAACAAGTACTTCCATTCAGCTCAACTACATCTGTGACAAATAGCTGATATTCAGCAAAGCATACAGGAATCTAAATTCAGAATGCAGTGCAAAAGTCTTTGACATTAGCAACTGAATTACCTGCACGAAGTCCAAAAACGTCAAGGGAAGCAAGTCATCCAGGTGACCAATATCTTTGGAGAAACGATTTAAGATTCTTCCTACAGAAACAGGGTTGGAGAAGAAAAAAAAAAAAAAGGGAAGTAAATATAATTCCTGAAAAGATCAAAACATCTTAAACATACCGTGTTTTACCATTTCAGAACCAGTTAAAAGAAAACAGCTGGAATCTAAAGATAAAAAGACAATTTTTGAAATCACCATGAAGGGAATCTCTTAAAACCGCTACAATATATTTTGAAGAAGAATACCTTTTTACAAATGCCTTTTATCCAAATGTAAAACCTTTACTTAAATAGTTAGAAAAAAATTAAAATGGGCTTTGAAGATAACATGTCACCACAATTTAACAGGTGAAACACATACTTTTTTTATGCTCAACATGTGCAGGTAAAGGTTACAGTTCAGACAACAATGCAAGTTTCATCAAGTAACAGCAGCCAGAATCTGCTCCTATCCTTGACTGAAACTCGCTAATGCATGCATGTCTCAGACAGATCATAGTTGATCTAACTGATCTTTTTCAGCATTTCTTTCTCACCCCTCAACCATTATATGTGGATTCCAATTGCAGCTTTTTCTAAAGTAAAATTTGAGACAGATTTGCATTCATGTAGTCTTACATTTATACTTATTCAAAACCTTGACAATACTGATCTTTATTAAAGCTAATAAAACGATTTTTAATCTGCTGTCAGTGAAGCATTTACATTTCTCTATTTTCCCAAGTTCTACTTGAGTGAAAAAAATCACGACTTCTTTAATAATTAAAGTCACAACGCTGCCAGCCATAAGTGGATTAGTATCTTTCTCTATTAATCAATATCTCTACTCACCAAGAAAGAAACTAAGGCAAGGATGGGAATCTGGCCTTTTTCTAAGGTGTGTAATGCCCATACATGTATTCACATTGCTTTTTTTATCTGCATATATCTTGATTCAATTATTACTTCTAACTGGTACAAACACATTCACTGCACTGGCAACAAAAGACTTTTTTTTTTCTCCTTTTCAAAGGAGCTCATTAAACTGAAAGCAGCTAAGTTTAAAGTTTCCATGGAGTGCAGGGGAGACATAATTTAGAGATAAGAGATACTGAAATCAATTCTGTAGCAACCATTATGCTAGTTTTCTGCTCACAGCTCTCTTGGAATTACAAATTTTGATGCATAGTATTAATTTCTTTTTTAAGAGAATTTCTGTTCTACACCAAACAATACACAAAAAATCCTCTCCTCGGGTCCGGGACATGACTCCAAAGAGAGATACTGGTGGCAAACAGCTTGTTCTGCAGTACTTTACTACTACGAAAGGCAGTTACTTAAGGCAGACAGCAGCAGAATTCATCCTATTTTAGGCTTTGTACATAGAGAGGAAGGGTATACAGCAGCACAAGACTCAGACAAATCTCTTTCATCTGTTTCTATAGGGAATGGCATGTGGGCATGTTCCCTTTCACTTATTTCATATTGGGGTAGATATATCAGAAGGAAGTCCACGGCAATTTTTTTTTTTTAGTTTCTTTTTCCCATGATTCCCCTACATGGAAACTGGCCATAGAAGACTGATCTAGCACATGCTGCATACATGCTGTAACTAAGACTTCTTAATATCCCTAAATATCACATTCCAGGTTATTTTCAAATGAACCAATACTTCACTGACAAAAAGAAAGTCATTCAAAGAGGTTAAATGCTTCCTTCTGATAGGGTTTTCCTTAGCAGGCTGTCCAGGAGGGGCAGATAAGGGACACTAGACGGCATAACGGATTGGGCTCAGGGTATTAGAAATCTATTCACAGCTTTGTCACTTGTCTTCTGAGTGACTTCACTTTATTTTACAGAGCAAGGAGCACAGCAAGGAGAGGTGACAGTGCTAAGCCCCTCCATGAAAAGCTGTGAGTCCCACCAATGACAAGTCGTATGCAAGGGTAAAGGATTATTCCCATAGCAAGCAAACCCCACCTTAATTCAGCATGGGAATCACCCTTTGCCTCTTAACCCCAAGTAAGTTTTATTTGTAGTGGTTTCAGACTTCTATAAGAAGCTATTGTAGAAAGGCCATCCCATGTGACACTGCCAGGAGGCAGCAAGGTCACCCAGGCTGGCTACTTTCCACGGCCATAGCATAGGTCAGGCCAATGCTGGCACCTCGAGGAATCAAGCAATGCCTTCATCATCTCCCTCCTCCTCCAAGTGGAAGAGCGCATCCAAACTTGTTCCCGTAAAAGCACTGTGCTTACTTTCATTTTGTACAATATGGACAAGGCCTTACAGGCTTGGTGTTGAAAGAGATTTAACTTGTTGGTCATTTCAGTTTCAGCAGTATCTTTGAGTTCAGCAGTCATTTCCCTCCCCTGAGAATTCCAGTGAAGATTCACCTGTGTAGGTTGCTCATAGAGAAATTTGCAGATTTTGAGTATGGAGTTTGGTTCTGGATTTTTTCAGCAATTGATAGAACAGAATGTAAGAAGAGACCTACACCGATCGTCTAGTCCAACTGCCTGACCACTTCAGGGCTGACCAAAAGTGATAGCATGTTATTAAGGGCATGTCCAATCCTCCGTTGCAATAGGGAGAGCTCTAGGCTGCAAGCATGATACATATATGTCCTGATGCTATCTAACCCCAAAAGCTGGCATAGATTATAAATAAGAGCTGCAGAATACTTGCCTTCAGACTGCACACTATGAGTGACTGTGGCAATGTTCTCCTCCACAGCAGTATCTCTTCCAGTGAAGTTCTTTAGGAACGTGGCCATGAAAGAAAACTTAGCCCACCTGAGTGGTCCTTGGTAATCCCTGGGTTTACTACTTCTTCCATGTATCCACTAACCACCAACTGCTCCAGTTCCCATTGGTAATCACACTGCCAATTAATTGTCAAAATTATACTTTTTTGCAATTGCCCTATGGAATTGTTAAGTATAACAGTGTTTCTAGCACCTCTGTTTTGACAGAGCTGTGAGCTGCCATTAGGAAAGTGGAAATTAATCTGATGTTATCAATAAAACATGAAAATGTCTTTTAATCTGCCTAATCCTCTTCGAAACGTGAATACAGTAATTCTACAAAATGACATTGACTAAAATTTGAGTGAACAATAGAAATGGTACATGAAAAAGGCAAACCTTGAAAACTGTCCACCTGATACAATTAAAGCAATTTAAATGGTGGCAACAATAATCATCTCCTTCCCAAAAAAAACATACAAGTGAATCTCTGGTAGTAGAACATAATTTTTTTAAAATTTTCTACTTACTGAAAAACTAATCTATTTAGTGTTTGCACACAGAAATTCTGGAACATGACACCTGAAGTCATTAAGGCTAGGAAAATACTTTGCTTCTTGATAACAGGTCCACATCTCCCTCCTGTAATGTTTATCCAGTGATCATCAATGCTTTTCTACAGCTAAAATCAAGCAACAAAGCCACAACCCTTAGCTTATTTTTGTCACTGCTGTTTTTCAATTCTATTACCTCAGTGACTGTATAAGAGAAAACAGAAGTCTGGAGTTATATTTCAGATCCTGTTCACATGGATATAACTGAAAGGGCATTTTACTTAGCATGTCGTACACAGAAGGAAGCCACAGTAACCTACTAAAGCAAGCAAGTTCCTTCACCATAAAGCAGAGACAGAAATGCACCTCCAAGAAAATGTGCTATGCTTTGGAAATATCCACAAAATGCCCCACAGCCATTACGGTATTGCATCCAGAGCAGTTGTTACACTTATAAGGATGTCTGCAGGTACATGAGGTCTATTTCGCAAGGTATGGAGAAACAACTGTTTCCACTTACTGGAAGCACAGTAAATTAGTGGCTTGCTCATGCATTATTAAGCATGCAAGAGAAAACATTCCAGACACAAAAGTCAGGACTCAAAATGCTTAGAGTTATGACTACAGTTTCTACCAGCATTTGCAAACCTAACTTTCGAGGATGGTTCTTCATACTACATAAACTGTTGCATGTGCTATCCCAGAAGGGCAGAAGCTGCACAGTTTACCTGCCCCCTCACCCCAAAAATTATTTTTCTCTCCAAAACATTACATACCCTTCTCTCCTAAACTTACAGACTATCAGCATCATCTTTCCCAATACTTCACATTTCCAAAAACCTCAAATTCCTCAAGTAAGCATCTCTAAAACAGATACCTGCCAGGAAACAGTAATTCTTAGATCTAGTCCAGTCTTTCAAATTCGCAAAAATTTTTAAGCTCGCTTAAGACCTACATCCTTTACTTATCCCAGCTACAAAAACTAAAAAGAAAATACTAAATCTATTTCATGAAACCACTAACAAAAAAAAGTCTTCTACAAAATCAAGAACAAAGTATGTGAATGTTACAACAGCATCCAAATTGGTGAATAGTATCTGCTATTTTAATCACAGACTTCCACTTGGTGTGCAGTGTCAGTAGCAAGCTGAAAAAGGGGACGTGCTCTCTTCAGCAGTCCTATATTTGTTTTTACATCAAATAACTTAATCAGAACACACACTGTAGTTAGATTTCTTCCGAAGTAATTAAATAACTATTTAATGCCAATTAATCACAGCTAAATAAGGGTCTGTCACCAAAGTGCTATGTACACATTTCAGACTATTTAATGGTCAAATACTTGGCAGTATCAAAGTTAAACAATGATTCATTAAACCTCCTCCCCTACACAATAGTTAGGCTAAACTTGAAGTGAAAGAATCAAACCTCTTTTGTTCACCATGAAAAAGACATCAAACCTCAGTATGTGATATTCTTTTCTTTCTCACTCTGTAAACTGCTTTAATTGCACAAATCGGAATGTGTTCAGGTGCTACATACCCACTTTGCTTCTGCAGGTGCCTACTGATACTTTGGAATAGATGTTCAAACCTATCATCCAAATAACGAAAACACTTGACAGTGTGCCACACCTACTTAAGATGTTTATACATACTTTATCATGAAAGAAATATAATCCAAACTGAATCAACACTAAAGATGTAAACACCAGAAAAGGATTTCTTTTTTTTTAAACAAGAAAGTAGGATCCTCCATTGGAACAGTCAAATGCCACCCATATCATTCAGTGTTGTGCAACCTAAATTCCAAGGACCCTAAGAGCAGCAGTACATTATTTCTAAATGTTTTTGGCATTTCTAGTATACTTTGTTGGCCAGGCCATTCATTGAAATACTTCTGTGTAACACAATAGAGTAGGCAGATTGACCTTCTATACCTTGCAAAGTGTTTACAAAACCTTTATACCCACTTGCTTCATCACACATCGCAGAAATACTTTGTCGCTACTTCTCTAGTTCACTGATTTGCCTCTGGAAAAGAAAAGGGGTTTAAGAGAAGGACCTTCTACAGATAGAAAGATTTTGCCACTTGTGTCTGCATGTGGGTGCACGGGTGCACACTCCTGGGGTTTTTTTCCCCTCAGAGATTAGGCTAGTCCTCAATGTTGGGAATTTTAATTGCATCACACTTTTTAGTTCAATATGCAAATGGCATTAATAAATACTGCTTTGCATAGTAACCTAAACTCCTCCACAGCAACTGGCCTAAATAACAATTTCCACGTACTGCATTTACCAGTGCAAAAAAAAAAAAATCAAAATCTCTTTATCTGCTCTGCAACAGTGAAGTTGGAACACTTCCCCACTGCCCCACCTCCATAAAGAAAAGGTAACAAACATTATCTCCCTCTCCTCACTGCAAACTGGCAGAAACCTGTCTGAAGGCAACCTTTAGTGCTAGGAATGGATTCAAGAAGGTAGTCATGTATGATACCCTGAGATTACCTCAGTTGCTTAGAGCATCACGCTAAGAACGCCAAGATCATGGGTTCGATCCCTGCATGGGCCATTCACTTAAGAGTTAGACTCAATGATCCTCGTGGGTCCCTTCCAACTCAGAATATTCTGTGATTCTCTGCATAACTAAACATAAGCAATCTCGACTGGGATTACACAGATGCTTGAAGGCAGTCATGCCACAGAGATGCCTGTCCAGGCTAGGACAGCTTTAATATAGATGAATCCATGTTAGACAGCCCAAAGCACAGACTTCACAGCCACCGACTTCACTCAGTGAGGAGAAGTCCCTCATGCATCCCACCTTCTGGACACCACGGATGGTGGCACTGCCTGAGCAAGGGGGGTATAGCACTGCTGTGAGGGTGGCTGGTCACCACAGCGGGGTGCCATCACTGCGCTCGGACCCTGCAAGACTACGGAGCAGCTCATCCTAGCTTACCCTGAAGAGAGAAACCAGGCACTCCACAGGCCAAACGGCAGCTTGCAAAACCAAAATCATTTTAAATGAACGCATGGTAGTAAAATAATGCCCTCCACTGTATGTGTGGTAATAAAAGCCTACTCAAAAGGTAGGAAAAGAAATAGCTGCACAGAACTGGGCACCTTTAAACACCCATCAATTTAACTATATTGAACATGCTTCCCATTCTTTCAATGGTACAAACTGGCAGCTCCCCACATATCTTGCTGGTAAGCTACGGCATTCAGCGACTGATAAGCCTTTACCCATGCTCAGTTCACACACATATGCCAAAAAAAAAGAAAAAAAAAAAACGTACTGCAACTACAAGCAGCTTGCTGTTTCATCAAAGCAATGACAAAGTGGATTGTCCATATCAAATGTTGGCAGCAAGCAGACATTACATCAACCTTGTAAAATACAACTATGAAATCAACAAAATAATTAAAGATGGATTACCAACTTTGAAAGGAATTGTAAGTTTGTGAAATATTTCTTTAGAAAGAAATCTGGAAATGCATCTCCTGCATAGTTGTCAATTACTGATTCACTCTGGCTTTTCTTCCACATTTCTACAAAGAAACGTCAAAAGGTCTGTTATCTTTTTTTAATATATGTTTAGCACCACATGTCCACACAAATTGCCATATACAGCATTGCTGTCTTCCCCACAGGCATCCTATAAATATAAATAAGAAATTCTACCCCATTTTTTTCTTTAGCAGCCTGAAACTGATAGGAATATTATCACTTTCTTAGACATTTGCAAAGAGGCACAGTGGTGCTGGGCCAAAATATGCTGAAATCATAATATCCATTTATCTAAACTGCCAGCATGTAACGAATTCAGGTGGGATGCTTTCTATCCAAAATAATTTACTACTTGAAAAGGACTTTTTACACAAATGCTGTCAAACAAGAAAACATTTAGGAAATGAGAAGAAAACGTGAACACTGTGTTTAATCTTATTTTTAAGTGTAGGATTTAAAGAAATGAGGATAACTACAATAAAGATAAGAATGGAAAACAGGCTTCTTCACAAATGAATTTCTATTTTTACTGCTGGTGGAGACATCTACATTACCTAGTATGAATACATTGATCCTAACTGTACAGTTGTTTCTTGAGCCTTCTAGTCCACACATATACTATTTTAACAGTCTACTGATTAGAATTACCCTGCTGAGGAAAATCAAAATAGGTCAATGCTCCATACAATTTGACTTATCCCCTTGCTAATTTATGTGGTACAGTTGGTTTATTTTCCTGAGTGTGCTCAGAAGAGCACGTGTATTAACATCAGTAATCACCAGCCAAAGTCTCCTCATTTAAGATACAATGCAGAAATTATGTATAAAGTCTCCATTAAAAACAGAAGCACACAAAGGAAAAACCTCCTGATTATGCAGGGGGATAGGGAGAGTATAACTTTCCTTCTTTCTGAAGTTGCTTTCATGACAAATCTCAAAATATCTTCTGCATTGTAACTGCCTTTCATACTGTATTTCATTACCAATTAACCAAGTTGGTTACAATTCCAGCTGTAACAGAATTTGCCAAACAGAATTTAACTTTGGTGCTGTTATTATTACTCATTACTTGCTAACAAAATGATCTCTTTTAAGAAAGGCATGCTAGAGCTGAGATAATATATTCATTGCCAACTTCCAAATTATTGATCCCTGCAATGATACCCCTAACCCAATAACTAATATTCACTGATTTTTTTCTGTTGCAACTTACTGTGAAAGGAAGTTCTGAAATCATTCAAAAGTACAAACTTCTGGCAATATATAAAAGTTTTATCCTATAACCTGAGTACAAAGCTACATATCTGCTTCATAATATTATACTTTTTATATATAATTCTGTGATGATGGTAGCCTTAGAAAGGTTCTAACAATTCTAAAAGTTAAACTCTGGATATCCTCTCCTGTTTCTTTTTAAACTCATTCACTGAAGCTATTTTAAGTTATCCTGAGTTTAAGGAATAAATTTTATATTTAAATATAATGAAACAGAAAAACCCAAATCTAATGTACTGCCAAAATACAGCAGAACTTAATTTCTGCTGTATACTATAATATAAGCAACATGACATTTTTAAGGGACACAGTCCAACTGAACAAAAAAAAAAATTATTTCTACAGAGGAGTGGAATAGAGGAAGAGTTACAACTGGCCTCCTTCCCCTTCCTAAAGGAAAAAAAAATTAAAAATCATAGCCACTTGCAAGTTCTTATCAACTGACCTTTAAAAAGATGTCAAGTCATATACTATTGACAGAATTTTCTGTTAATTTACACCACCTTTTTTTCTATTCCAGATGTAAGTAAAGTTACCTACTTCAGCTTCTCAACACAATACAAAGCATCATTATAATAGAAACCTGAAACATTATGTAAACAATGTAGCCCTGTATTGACTTTTTACTAGCAAGATTATGAATTTAATTCTTTGCTAAAATATTTAGCCACAAATGCAGCCACTTCTGAAAGTGCATTTGTGCAGTCTAGTTTTCCTTTCTGCTACAAATCCAATTTGGGTTGAAAATATGTCCCAAGTGCTGTTTTGCTGGAGGAGGGACTTACAAGGAATTAAACTGAATACTACAAACCAGGATGAACTGAAATATTTGAAGAGTATTTTGTTACTGGAACTTTTTACACGAGAGCAGAAGACCCAGCTTTCAGAACTATTTTCATATTTGGGGGCTATATATAAATATACATCAATGCAGGAATTAAAATAAACATTGAAAAATATGTCACCTTTCTGGTAAGCTTTTTCCAACAACAAAAAGGAGTTTTCCTTTGCTATTTATACCATCGAGACTAGATTCATAATAGGCTTCAAATACTGCATTTCAGAAAATATCGGGGGGATCTCACATAGCTCCTGCAAATCTGCTCATATCAGTCATTTTTCTTACCATCTCCTAAAGATAGTTCTAATAATAAGAATCTTAATTTGCTTCTTTTCAGTGTTTTTCTCTCCCCCACTTTTTAACTGGTGCTGCAATTAGAAGGGCTCAATCATCACTCCAGTCTAAAATGACAATGACCAAATAGGACATAACTGAATATTAAGCATTTGACTCCTGAAATCTGAGTTGAAACTGCTATCTGGCAATACGGTTATCATTTCAAAAACAAATATTACCCTGTATTTTAACAATCATACATACATATACAGATCCCCTTCTGCATACAGAAGATAATGATTCTGATGTAGCCCACCCATCTTCTTCCTTTTTTGGAACCATGAAAGGGAATTCTTTAGGGATTGTTGCTGCGAAAGCCAAGCCAGGACTTCTGGCCTCTACCTAGCCCATCCATTCTGAGGATAAAGCCTCTGGACACACCAAACAGCAAAGGCATTTCACATCTGCATCTGACTTTGTAAACCCTTGTCTTCTGCTTGGCATGTTCATTTGGTTTGATCATTCTTTTTTTTTTTTAGCTTCGCTTTCTTTTTCTTTCTCTCCTCTTCTGGAAAATGTGAATTGTTTGAAAAGGAGAGTCTCTCTCTAAACTTCATTCATTATTTACCCATGTAATGATTTGTGAAATACCTTTTCCTTTTTAACCACTCCTACTATAAAAAAGCTACTGCAACATGGGTTTGGCTATCCAGAATTCACACTGCATGACACTGGATAATTTTCAATAGATTTTTTCCTGTCTCACATGAAATATCATTACTACAGAACTCAAAAGAAATTCTGGTATTGCTATCAGAAAACTAGAACTGTGTCCCATTTAGTCTGCTGTGCATATAATCAAAGCATTTGCTTGGAAAATTTGCTGTGTGTTAAAGACACCCCACACCCCCATTCCCCATGAAAATAAAAATTTTGTTTCAATGTAGGACATTTTAAACCACATGTTAGAGGAAAGTCACATAATATTTGGAACCAACTACATTCACAACTTAGGTACCATTCACAAAACCATAAAAGAAAAAGAGATTGGGAAACCTGGCATCTTGCTTATAAAGGTACAGCGAAGCCCAGGGGTCTGGGCACTTATATGAGAGCCAAGGGCTGGGCAGAGATGCAAGAGAATGTGTTATTTTTAGCAGTCATGGAGAACGCACTGAAGGCGGGTCGCTCGTTCTCTGGATGTATCAGTAAATGTGCATGGCACAGGAAAAAGGCAAATGAGTGCGTGCCTGAAGGCTAAAGCAATCAGCATGGGAGGGTCTACAGCTGGAATCAAATCCTTCTTTTTTGAGGGGGGGATAATTTAGGGCACACAGTGGATCCTTTCCAGTAGAGTAAGATGCAGAGTGTAAGGAGGAATGACTTCACCTCCTCTTCTGTTTTGAGATTGGCACAGAATTCGAGTTGCAAATCTCACCTGAGAAACAATCAAAAATCCTTTGTCTCAGAAAAGCTGAAGGCAACCACATCCCAAGTGTTTTATTCTGGCAAAAAGTGTTGTCCAAAAGAATATAGAGATAGTCTGACAATGCATTTCTTTGTGCCATCAGCTTCTGGGGGGAAAAAATATCACTATAAACCTAAACTATAATTAACAACATTGAAAAAAACCCCCAAATATGACCCCTTCTCTACTGTATATTCTATTCATTACATTAAAAGAATCACGTTTTAATAATTAAATTATTAAATGCTAAGCATTTTGAAAAGTTATATTGCACTGCCTATGACTCTACTGTACTACTCCTCTACTGGGCAATTATTAGAAGGTTTCATCTCAGAAACAAAAAATTAAAAATACACTAGGAATAAGCAGCTGCAAATGACGAGTAAGTAGCTGCTGACCATACTAAAACATTAGTAGTGCATAAATCAAAAACAAAGAACCTTTAATGTTCATTTATAAATATACCTTAAATTCATCCCTCTAGATCTTCTGACAGCTGAATGCTAGAGGTTAAATTATTTTAAAAACATATACTTACATATGTCACTTAAAGAAAAAAGTAATCATATAATTTTCTAATTTTTCATGGTTTTTAAATAATAAGAAAGAAACTTAGAATGATAAATAAGTTAACAGCAACATTTCTTCACTTCTCTTTAAACAGAGAAAAAAATTCATACATCAAGGAGGAAAAAAATTACTTCATTGAACAGTCATTCAAGCAGAAGTGAATAAAATTCACAAACTCTTTTGTCTTTGTTAAGTTCAAAGACAGACTTCACTGTGAAGCTCTGATTTACACTAGGACCTCCTCAATAAATAAACAGACTAAAATAGAAGAGTGCCATTCGCAGCCAGGGACTCCTGAGAACATTGCCATTTGTTATTTGCATGACAGAAACATCCAAAAGAGGATTAATACATATGAAGTGGGAGGCAGAGCCTCACTAGGATGCATACTGGACCATCACGTAGCCCTGCCCCAAAGAATCTGTTGTGTCAGTTAAGAGAAACCAACACAATTGACTATAAAAGGAACAACAAGCAAAGAGAAGATGCAACATTAAGCTGGAACAGAAAGTTGCAGGACAAGATGTGTGCCTTTTTGCCTTTTGTTTTTTTTAAGTACAAAAACACAAAGGGGTCATGGAATTAATGAGTTTCTCCACCCATATGCTTAACTACTGTCAGTGTATATACTGCGGTTACAATGATACTGATGTATCTTGAGGGGTGATTTTAAGATGAAGAAGAGTCAGCTTGTGGATGAACTTTACTGCACAGAAAGCAGGAAGTTACAAAGATGTAAGCATGAAAGATAAGGAAGCAAAATGATGAGGGAAGGAGTTAGAAACACTGGAATGTGCCAAAAGTTCCGGTTACCACAAATAGTAAAAGCTTTGCATGGGAAGGGGGTTAATGCTCAAACCAAGTCACACTTCTCTCTACAGCTCCTATTAGACTCTCTCACAGTACATTGGGGCCATAAAATCAAGAAAAAGTCTTCTGTCCATCTGGCCCTGGGGAGTAGCTGCAAGTCAGAACTGTCAAGAGACTAGCTGGTAGTAACAGTCACAGAAGTTGCAGAACTTGGGATGTTTGGATACTGAGAGAGCTTTGTATACATACTGACTTCAATTTTTGCCCTGTGCAGACTGGCTGCTTACACATATCCTCTCCTTCAGCCTCAGCTTCATTTGCTGCATATCCACCCCCTGTTTCCTCTCCTCCCCCTTCCTTCAACACTGCTTCTTCCATTCCCCTTCACCATGGAATGGCACAAGCTCTAGGTGCAAATAAGTACACTTGAAAAAGAGGGGAGAACAACATCCCACGCATAACTAAGACATGAAGCCCAACACAGCAAAGCAGAGGTTAGGAAGTGTGAAAGAGTTGGGGACAAAGAAAATGAGAATAGAAGGTGAACAGAAGGGGATTGCAACACTTAAACCAGGAGAGTGTCTGAACTGATGTTTTGGAAATGCAGTGACAAAAAGAGCCAGATAGGGTAACTACAACAGCACCAAATGAACTGTAAAGGCAACAGAAAAACATGAGAAATATTTACAGCAATCAGGTTCTGAAATAGTTCCCAAACTAAAACTGGGAGCCAAAAAGCCACTGTCACCTGAAGGAAGATGGCAGGACATACTGCATATAAACATAAGCACTGGACACATACAGACTATTCACAAGGTTATACTCTGACAGATGAGGAAAGACTTACTACCTATTTAAAGAGATGCCTTTAGAAAAGTATTCAGAGGATTTTAGTTACTTCTTGCTTTAAACTGCTCTTACAGGAGCATATTTCACTCTGCTAGCTACAGAACTGCAGGGGCAACAACTAGGTTGTGTCTCATTAGTCTTTAGAGTATAACTCTGATTAGTTTGTTTAATTTCACTTACATGGGGTCTTAAGATTTCACAAGACCAATTAAGATTTCAGGCAAAGGAATTATCTGTAAAAGTTTTCTTTCTTCCTTCAAAATAAACATGTCTGTCATTGAGTCCTAACAGTTCATTTATTCATGCATTCATTTGTTTTCCTGACACTCATTTTCACCATAAATTGGTTTTGTTCATTTTTTAAACCAACAGCTTCTCTGCTGAAACTACATCAGACACATTAGGATGAAAGATGTTCCAGGACTGCAATGACCTGGACACCTGAGGAGCCATGTGAAGACTATGACAAAAATACCTATCATTCAAGTATCTATATTCAATATATAAACCACTATTAAATCTTCTCAGGGACCTAAAGCACAAGTTACATTTTGTAATATACAAGTTTTGCAAATAATCATTGAACGCAGTCTGACCCGAGACATTTTAGGAAAGGTTGTTTTAAAACAACTGCTTTGCCATTATTCTGCACAGAAGAAGACACTACCCAAATTTGTGATAAGGAGGATTAAAATGGAAAATTACACATATAATAATGAAAGCAAATGACAGAAAAAGATCTTGTGTTTTTGCTTCCCTCTTCACAAAACAGCATGAGCTCAGAACTTGATTCTGGATCAATTTGTAGATACATCACTAAAATATATGAAACAAAAGTATACCTCCAAGCAAAAAAAAAAAAGAGAGGCAAAACTGTGTCAAGAGACCAACCACTATAAATATTATAGAGTATTAATTAGTAACAACTTAGCATTGTAGTTATTTAATTACAATATCTGGAGAACAAATGTTGGTTCTGACAGTTTTAAAAACGTAGCGTAACTTTTGAACGCATATGAAAAGCATCCAATAAACTTTTCATCACAGCTGAATGGTATTTACAATGCCTCTTAACTTTCTGAATGTCTATGTTGTCCTTCCCTAACTCTGAAGAAGTTCTTATATAGCAATTCACATTCCAAATATGAACATTCAATTTCTAAATTTCTTAGCAGTCAACTATACAGTGGTCATGCTTTCAGGAAGAGGTCATGAAAAAGTTTAAGTGTTTGGATCACAATAAAACCTTTTAGGGCCTTCTGCACAATTGAGATTGTGTGTGTTTGTTTCTTTTGGTTTTCTGAAGGAAGGTGACTGAAATGCCTCTTGACAACAAGGTTTTGTAACCTTTCGTAATCCAGTGTTTTTCTGGAAAACTACCACATCACAGTTGGTATACAAAATGCTGCTCTTATGAAACAAAAGTCTCTAGTATAGCATATGGTCTATTCTACCTTCCAAAAGGTACCTTACTTCAACAGGGTACCACACTCATACCTGCAGATGTCTGTCCACAATGGACCACTTAGCACAATTACAACCTAAATTAAGTCAAGACATCATGAATTGCCTGAACTAGAAATCCAAATAAGTACTGAAAAACAATCTCAGGTATGTTGTAAAACTCTCTCTCAAGTGTTAGAACTTGTATGGGTCATATTCTTTCCTTCTCAGTGCATTCTGACACCCAAAGGACCCTTATGTTCAGATCCTAGAAGAACTGAAAGGTTCTGACATCAGAGAATTTAAACTAGCTGTGAATCCCCTTGAGGAGGTATGACTCATCTTCAAGGTTTAAATTAGATTATCAACCAAGTGAAGCAGCACAGTAAATCTACAATAAAAGATAAATGCCTACAGGAAAATAATTTTTGCCCCTAGTGGCAGATGCTTGAACTTTAAAGGATCTGAGATTAAGCTCTTTGTCTAAGCCTTCCTGACAGAAAACAACTGAAATAATGTCTTCAGTTGGTCCAACTTTGCTCCATATGCCAGATAGAAACAGTATCTAAACCCTGCAAATGAAAGTATATTGTCACTTCTAAACCAATTGAGGATCAAACAATTTACAGAAACCAAGACTTATTTTGCTGACAATTAAGCTCTATCACCAAGACTTGAGATTCAATGAAATTTGACAATTGTGAAGAAAAAGGCTTTTGTCTGAGTAAGTCTGAAGCATTTGGAAGAATCAACAGAAAATCAGAAGACCGAATTAGATCGAAGAGTCTTTAAGGATAAAATTCACTAATTAAAATAACTGCCTTCCTTGCTCTGTTTCCTCTCTGAGTTGCTTTGGTATTATAGCAGAAAGGCATACAGCAAGAGGAAAATGTGGTCTAAGGACCAAATGTTACACCCACCACACTTCCTCTTACACCAGCAGCATACTCTGTCTATCCTGCTGGTCAAGCTCCATTATGAAGAGCCACTATCCCCTTAAAAATGACATGAAAGACAAGCACAAATGCCTGCTTTACAACAAATCTTGAGAGGCGTGAAAGGTCTAAAGCCTTTATCTTCCATGCTGAAAGTCAAGTAATTCAGATGCAACCCAACGTTTACAATGTGCTGCAGGTCGCTAATGTATTCTCTTCTGTTTTCCAAGACCCGCAGAATCACAGAAACATAGAATGGTTTGGGTTGAAAGGACCTTAAAGACCATCTAGTTCCAAACCCCTTGCCATGAGCAGGGACATCTTCCACTAGACCAGGTTGCTCAGTGCCCCATCCAACCTGGCCTTAAACATTTCCAGGGGTGAGGTAACCACAGCCTCTCTGGGCAAGCTGTTCCAGTGCCTCACTACCCTCAAAGCAAAGGGGTTTTTTCCTAATATCTAATCTAAACCTACTGTCTTTCAGTTGTACTAACTTGTTCTTCTTCTGCCTATTTAATTGAAGATTTCTATTCAAAATACCTTCGTGACTATTTAAAAACTAATAACAAGCACTCAATAAGCATTTGACCACCTTGCATCTCATGAAAAGTACAAACAACAGAAGCAGAGTATGAAGGTATTAACAAATTAAGCAGTGCTCACAGCACTACATTTTAAGCTGGTAACAGATCATTTCACAAACTTGGCATTTTGCATGTCACTAAACGTTCGTGTCTCTATTAATAGTATGTTACAATATTGCTTTATTGCGTGGCTAAGTTGGGACAACAATTAATTAAATCCTATTTTTCCACAGGAATGTTTCTATTTTCAAGCAAATAAACACTTCTGCAAAGCGTCAGATTGGACATTTGCACTCTCGAACACTCAGCAAGTGCACAAAATCATCTGTATAAGCCCTCATAATCTTTGAGAAACACTTATTTCTGAACAATCACTTCTAGACACTGTCCTTAAGCCTTTGGTAGTAGCTGAGCCACATTGGTTATTAAATTGAGGTGCAGCAGAGTTTATTTTTTCTTATCTGAATTAAAAAAAAAAGTGTCGGGATTGTTTTTTCCATTTTTTCTCTTGGGGATTCTTGAGGGTTTAAATGTAAGCAGCGTTTAGAGAATGGCTTTGAATTCAATATTAAACCATACTTGTAGCTTAATTATGAAAAAAGATCATTGTCACTACATATTTGGAATATTAAAACTTGTCAGCTTTATAAAAACCTTAAGGCACTTTTTTCTCTCAAATTTGGCTTTATTTTGAAAGCACTACTTAGATAAGATTTCTGAATATCAGAATAAGTCTAGCATAACTAGTTTTCTGTTGAAAATACTGAAGAAAAAAATGTTCTCTATATATTGTTAGTTTAATAGAAAAAAAGATGACACTTCTAAAGCTAAAGCCATCTATAGTTCACAGTTCTGGGGCTTTCAATTTGCAAAGGTTTCTGCAGGTAACTTTTGTCTTAAATGAGCATCAAATAATTGTTTTTTTCTCCAGTGGTAAGAGAAAATGAGAATGAACCGTATTTTTAATATTTATCTACGTACACACACATATATATTAAAAATACATAGATATATACACACACGTCCATATGCTTTGCTGGAGGTTAGTATACTGCTTCTTTCTTTTCTCCCTTGGTTCCCACTCTCCTCTTAAAAGAACAAATCTCCTCTCTCCTGTCTAAATGCCTAGCCAAAAGTAAACAATTACTGTTAGCTTTCCAGAATATTTCTGGTATTTCCTGACTGAAAAATGGTAAAATGGTTTAAGGAAGAGTTGGTAGTAGTTACCTTTAAGTTGCCCAGTATTAAGGATATATTCCCCTATTTCCCTGAGAGGGAAGAGAAAGCAAACACCAGTGATAGACAGCAACAGTACTTCTGAAACTGTTCATTATCCTATGTAATGAGAAGATTGCTGTACATAAAACATTTAACATTCTAAACCAAATCTCTCTAACTGAAGACAGACACCACCTTTTCTCTAAAGATCAGCATAACAGATTCTAAACAAAAAATAAGTGCTCTGGAAGAAGAGATGAATGAGATACTGTAAAGTTTACAGCTTTAGCTGTTCATATTGAAAAGGAGAGAGGGAGTGAAGAAAAAAACTACTGAGAAAATGCTCCTGGCATCTAATCACCTACTGTCCCCCTCCTATATTCCTATATGAGAAATTTATTATGACATCTTAGGAACACATGTAGGATTTTTGCCTAAAATTTAGACTCAAGTGTATTTATTTTGGGTTGTGAACATTCAAACTCATGAACATGAAATTATGCAGAGAAATGAATACACACAAGGACAAAGGAATATGTATTCCCAATGAAGGGAAGCTTACCACAAAGCAGAGAGGTTTTTCTTGCCTACACACGAATTAGAATATTCTGCATTGCATCATTTGCATATTAAACAGACAATAACTTCATTAAGAAAAAAAGAGGTTTACCACACACACAGAAATCTCATCACATCTGACAAAAAGAATACTGAGGAAAAGAAAAGTTAGGCCATCTATCCTCTACCTATCATACCTTATAATTACCAGTAAGAATGTCCATGTTCCAAATCTTCACCTTCTCCAATTTCCAAGCACTCTCAGACTATTTTGCACTCTATGCCCCAACACTAACTCAGGCTAGTGAAGATCTATGCTTGAAAGAGGGCAGGACGTTCACAGAACACAGTGTAAAGGGGGTGGAAGAGATGGAAAAGCAGAGACAGAAAGCAGAGGATGAATTCAGGTACACAGTCGATGCATTCCCAGACACAAAAAGCAGAGGATGAATTCAGGTACACAGCAGATGAAAACTGGCAAGGACTGTGCCAGTGGACAGAAAAACCTCATGAACTTATGAGGAGTTTAAACTTCCTCTGAGTTTACTAATATCGTAAATGTTGCACAAGTAGCACATGATAAAAGCTCAAGTTTGAGAAATATTAGTGACCTCTATAATCTTTTTTTTTTTTTTAACTGGCAAATGAGGAAGGATAAGGGTATCCTACAACTAGAAGGCAAACAGGTCAGTAGTCATTTTTTAGTCTTCTCTAACACTGAAAAGCCAACACAAAAGCAAAATCACCTCCTGA
Source organism: Pseudopipra pipra (assembly GCF_036250125.1). NCBI lineage: Eukaryota > Metazoa > Chordata > Aves > Passeriformes > Pipridae > Pseudopipra > Pseudopipra pipra. The sequence goes on from NC_087550.1 coordinate 77,460,836, forward strand.
GCTAAAAAAGGCCTTCTACTCTGAACCAAACAGCTGAGAATTAAGACTTTGACACCTTTCTGCCACACAGTAGACAGACAGCTTGCTTTGCATGCTGGCTCTATGAATACAATTTCCTACTCAACATTAGGTGAGTAACAGCTAAAGCAGCCCCAGCTTCTCCAGACTTATCATAAATCTCCTCACTCCACAGCCTCCTTTTGGGATCGTAACAATTAACTATTCTACTCAGGCCAAAATCAAAAGCTATGGGCAACAAAACATGCAAATAAGAATCACCTAGAAAAATGTTCAACAAGAGCCCAAATTTAAATGAACATTAAAACAAACCTCCATTAACCTGCAGTTTCCAGTTTCAAGGTACCTACCTCAAGGCTGGTATTGTCACAAGCAGTCATTTAATGTCCATTACATACTGGCACTCTACTTACAGGACTACCGTCCAGAAACTAATAAAACAAACAAAAAAATGTTCTTCATATGCTAGATGCTATTTTAAATCACTTTGAAAAGCTCTCATAAGACTGGTAGCTGTCAACAAGTACAGCTTGTCATAATGTTGCCTCCTCCAAATGTAACATTATCTTCCACAAAATTACATCAAAAATCAACATCTGAAGGAGGTCCTGCATATGTATTAACCTGAATACATAACAAAAAGCCTCTGATAAAGTACTAATGATTTTGACAGAGAAAAAAAAATAATATCTGGGAAAGGCAGGGTGGAAGCAAGCAACTAACGCTGTATTGTACTTTTGTAAATAACTTAAGTAATGAACTCTATCGAGTTTGTATTTTTTAAACTGAACAGCACAACGATGTCTAGTTCGATTCAATACCTCTGTATCCACTGTTATTTCTATTCTTTGGGTTTTATTCTGGATTGCCAAAGCCGGCAGACTCACATACAACATCCATTCTTTTCCACACTAAAATTTTAATTCTGGATGGAGAAGCGCCTTTTGTTCCAAACACTCTACAAGATCACCACGGGCACAAACTAATCTTCACTTGTTGCATAATCTGCAAGACGCTGGCAATCTGAAAAAAAATAACCAAACCCCAAGTAATTAATTCACCCAGATGCTGCAGTGCAGATTACCTAGGATCATCTGGGAGAAAGAATTCTGTGCAGTATAAAGCAGAACAGTGCTGATGAAATGAGTTTGCACTGTGATAGTATTTGTTTTATCTTAATTTCTGGCTACTCAGACAAAACAAAAAAAAACCAAACCACAAATATCTCACCAAAACAAGCTGGTTTGTCTGCAAACACCACAGCCGTCTAATTGTGTCTGTGTGTCCGTAAGTGACAGCCATGAAAGGTTATGGCACAGCAAAAAGCCCAGGAGAGCCAAGAGCCTGATGTGCATGGGTTTCCCCTGGAATGGGGGAGCAACATGTTCGAGGCCTGTATTATATCAGAGAGGGAGAAGATCTGGCCTGCCTTCCCCACGTTCCACATACATGGTCTCACTACCTGGCTATTCATTACCCCTATTCTGCTCTTCTCCAAAATATTTTTTTTTTTTTAAATGCTCATGCCTTGTTCCAAGGTGGAATGAAAGTGAGTTTTGGCTAAGTTTTTTCTAATTTCTCAAAAATATTCAATTCCCATCCAGAACAGGCATCCATGAAGAGCAAGGAAGGAGATTCTCTCTATCCATGTGGCGCATCCAATCCCCACTACCAACAGCAGTCATAGCAGCAACACGCAATTTCAAAGTGGATTATAAATAGCAAATAAAAAGTATATATTTAAAATAGTTATTATCAAAACAAAAAAATACTCCATTTTGGATTACCTCTAAAAGCTTATTGGTAGCTTTACCACCTTAGCTAGGCCCTCTTTTTAAGCCCCTTGCAGTTTTCCATCAATATTATAGCAGTCTCTCCCTCTGTTTTCAAGTGCCTCCAACCAACATTTCCTTCCTCCTTGCCACAATCTGATCAAAACAGCCTGCCATCTATGAAAGACTAAAACAAAATTTCCATTTTGTTTTCCCACTACACTTGCAGGAAAGGGATGTCTCTGAACACCTTCTGTATGGTCTTCTAAAGCCAGTATTTTTAATTAGGCTTCACCGCCTTGGTCAACATTCCGTGCCTCATTTTTGCTCAGCTGAGGAGGGTGAGAGCAGCTCTCTCTGTAGTTGCTTTAGCGAATGAAAACACTAGACTTCACAGTATCTGGGCAGGTCAGCATATGGTCAGAAATGAGTTTCGCAGCAGGCCATTTTCCCCACCAAGGAATCTTAATGTGAAGAAGACAGAAAATCAGAAAATCTCTGTGCAGGGACGTGAAATCTTGTGCCAGGAAAGCAGGAGACTGCACTTGGAAGTGGCTGTCAGTACAAGCTTCACGTTATTTCCCTATCAAATAATGTCCCATCCCCTCCTACAAACAGCTTTTCCGTAAACCTTTTAATTTTATCTCCCGTATTAAGCATAAATAGGGTGAGCACTGACTCGGTGAACTGAAAATGTAATGGGCTTGTCTCATCAGTTTACGGCCAAGTTTCATTCAATTATTGTTGCAGAAAAGAATAAGATAGAGTTGAATTATGCTAATAGATAATAAATGTAAACATAACTCCAGAGTGCTATTTACTAACTTTAAAGACTACTCCTATAGCAATCAACTTTATAAGACTCCTGACAGAATCATAATGGTGATAAAACACATGGAAGCATAAGGCTATTTAAACTCCTAACAAAGCCATGATAATATTAACAGTAAATGAGCAACTCCCACAAAATATCATTTAATAATCACACCCTGATAAGATTCAAAGTACATATCACCATTGTTATATGAAAAAAACATTAAAGGGTTTTTCTTTAACACATGTAGCAACCTAACAGGTTTTAATTACCACACCTACTTCAGTGACGAGCTGTTCCACTCAAACACCCAAACATAATATTTACAACACTGTGTGATTGTTAAGGATCTTGATGATTGATGGAACCCATTGTGTTGCCATCTTAATAACAACAAATGCAAGTGATTACCAACACAGAAGAGAGAATCTGTGTTTTTATTTTACAACAAAAGGCTGTCCTACAGGGACTTCTTTTCAACATAAACTAACAAACCTGCGCATATGTGAACGTGCCTTAGCGCTTGGCACAGAGAGTCAAAAACAAAGCCTCTGCTACTTTAAGGACAATGTATTTTTTTGTATTAGCTTAAGAGAACATGAAAGCTGTCAAAAGAGCTGGTGTAGTTTTTCACAATCCTGTAGAATTCATCTTGACCACAAGGATATATCTGAAAACTGCATTAGAAAGATAGCACAGATCTCGTTTCCAAAAAAAAAAAAAAAAAAAAAAAAAGAAAGCAATTGAGTCATTGAGTCAAATAGGAATACAATACATTTCCTGGCATTGCTACTGAATATTTATGTCAGTGACGAATGAGACTACAAACGAAATATCTTAACATGAAGCTTTGCCTTGTTAACTGCATGATATGCCAAAACACCACCTACTGTAAATCACACAGTTTAAGACCAGTATTTCTTGTTTAAACATGCTACTTGTTCAGCAGAATCACTTGTGTGAACAAGCATACATTAATGTAGGCTAACTAGCGCAGTTTCACTATCCAACTGATAAAGTATAATTTAACAACCTCATTATCAGCATTGTAATTTTCAGATTGCTGAAATATCATATTCATTTCAAATATTATATGGTTGAAACACTTTAAACAACATTGCCCATTTGACACTTCAGTCAGATAAAATGCACTTGCGCATTGATGAACGTTTTTAATCCTATAAAGAAACTTTCTCTGTCAAATTATAGACATTTCAACACTTGATTTATGAACACCATAATTAAAAACCTTGTGCCTTAAAGAAAAACAAACTCTTCGTTATAACAACAGCTTTCTTTCACGTATTTATCTTTTTATATTTGGAGTTTGCTTTTATGTGCTGCTATTAGCTATCAGTTCAGAATGTAATTTCTGACTGCCAAAACCAAAAAAGAACATTTCTCTTTATAACCTGGTCAAATCTCAAAGTCTAGGTACGCACCCAAAGGGATCAGTGTTTATTTAAAGCTTCCACAAAGCATTTGGGGGGGTGGAGGGGAGGGGGAAAATCTGTTAATATAACAGGTGGAGGACACCATCACACAATTCAATGTTTCTCGTTTCTAAGAAGGCCAGAAATGCTGTAAAGTCTGCCAAAATATTTCTTTTTCCTGTCAGAACCAAGAGTTTGGAGTGATACAACTTAAAAAAAAAAAAAAGGAAAAAAAAGCTGTATTTTCATATGTGTTTGTGTAGTGATTCTTGTTCAACTTAAATTTTAGACAGATCTCTAGAAGGGGAAGGGACTCCTATTTTATCTGAACAAATTAATGCATATCATTCATTATTTCTTACAGCACCCATCAGCAAAATAACAGTAGGTTTCAGCTTCCTAAACTCAATGCAATTCAAAATTACACACAATCTCCACTAAAATTACCATTACTGAAAGTGATGTAGTTATGCATTAGCATCCCTTCTCTAATCTCTGTCCCTAAATCCCAGAAAAGAACAATTCATTTACAAGCTAAGTAAGTAATCTTGAATCAAATCCTGAAGCTTGTCAGAACTAAGATCTCCTAAACTATTAATAAGAAACTAATTTCAAAAGAGGGAAGTCCCAAATTGAGTCACTGCTGCTGAAGTCCTGGCCCCTTTTACCTAGCTTTGTAACAAATTAGTTTTGAAATTTTCCAAACATCTTGAAAAAGAAATTAAAAGGAATAATGGCTGAAAAGGTCTCCCTGATTAATGGCTGAAGAAGGTCTCCACAACGGGACTCATCCGACTCTACAGGGCTATCTGACTTTTGGCCACTAATTCCAAAAACCAAGGAAGTTCCTGAACTCAGCACTACACGAAGCTGAAAAGCTTATGGTGTAAAACATCAGAAGAAAATACTATACTTGCAAATAATAAAGACAACTGAATTGAACTACATTACTATGCTCAGCAGAGAGGTTGAAAATTCACTCCTCAAATATCATCTCTAAGAACGTAACAGATGAATTTTGTTATCCTTCTAACAAGCCATTGTAATGCTCGACTGGGATAAAACAGATCATGCTGCCCTCTTGTGCTAGACATGCACAGAAATCAACCCCTTTATTCCTGCAAGTGACATGTGAAGAGGAATATATAAAGCATTCACTATGAAACAGAAAACGTCCACATCTTCCTACCTTACAGATACTTTGACATGCATGCCACTCCCTTACTGGTATATGGACAGAAGAGCAAACAAGTTGCAAGAGAGCCAGATTCTACACTCAAAAAAAAATAAGTTCTGTCAGCAAATGCAGATGAGTCAGATGCGATAAAGCCCAAAACACTAACAATAATCTCAAACTACCCATCAAGCTTTTACTATAGCTTTAGCTGTTTTTCACTATAGCTGATGCTGTATAGATATCTGCTGATAAATTTGAATTTCAGTCAGAAATACCTGGTAATTTTTTCTGAATGCTGGGTAAGACAATTCACTTTAGTCACTTAGGATTATCAGCTCAATAGGGTTAGGTTAAATGTTTAAGAAAGAAAGAAATTGACAGTCGTTTATTAATAAGGTTCTTCTGATGCAAAACATGCAGTAATGTTTAACTATTTTTAGACCTATGCCAAATTACAGAAACGTGAAATCTGTGTAAACACAAATATTTTGGGGTGGGAAGGGAGAAAGGAGAGGGGTCCTAATATTCCTCTTCTCTCTCTGCTATGTAACCCAGGTTCCAAAAATACACTGAAATTTTTCTATCATCTGGGTAACTATTCCCTTTACAACCTTCCCCTCCCTATATACTGCTAATGCAATCCGTAAAGAGAGATCTTGGGCTCCTGCCTAAACTGCTTCAGAAAACATAATTTTTTTAGAAATAAATCATCTTATTTATTCACCAAGACTGATTGGATCTACACTGTTGGGAGCTGACAGACATGTCATGATTCACCACATATTTCCATTTCCTAATGTCGACTCCCTGATGCTGCTCATTACTATATTTCCCCAATAAGAACTACCAAGAGCTTGAGATATCTATTTATTTAAGTTTCCTTCCTTGACTTTGGAACACAGATCAAACAGTGTGTTCAAAATAGTAGCCATGGCATTTTTTAATTGATTATTTTTTGATAAATAAAACAGCAAAATCAGTTCAGCAATTGCTTTTGCTAAGGTCTTTGAGACCTCACATAAATGCTGAGAACATGCTGGATGCTTAAATGATAGATCTGACATTGCAATATTAGCTTTGCTAATATGGGATATGATAACTAATAGTTTGGCTTGACTATTACAAACACAAACCTAGAAAAAGGAGCATTTAATTATTTCAATTTCTTTTTAGTATGTCTTTCATAGTCAGGCATATTAAAAAAGATGGGAAAAACCACAAAAAATACATCTCATCTCAATGCAAAAAATAGCATGTGAAGTTCTATAAGATAACTATGCAGTAAAAAACCCATATAAATCAGACAATGAAATACAGATGTTACAAACAGGATTTCAGAACTGCTACGTGCTGCAGTTCTGAACAAGAGCACTGTCTCACGTCATCTTTTCCCTTTTACAAATTTTTTCTTTTTCAAAAGATGTTTACATCAGAACCTTCACATGCAATCATGACCAAAAGAAAGATGAAGGGAAAGAAATATATGTATCCTGAAGTTAATCTTCTATTATAAAAGATCTGCTGATTTATAGAAACACACATCTGTAAGTCACAACAGTGTGTGAAATACCAGCAATAGGCAGGTTTTATGAATGTCAGTTTTACAGTGCACTGCTAATTTGAGCTTCACAGTATGTTATAAAGCAAACTGGTATTACCCTACGTTGTTGCTGATGTTTACTCTGTAGTTTTTACTTTGTTATGATGAGTCAGGTTTATGGGCATTCTTACATGATGACTATTCCCTCAAAAACACAGTTACTGCATATGCTGTACACATACACAAGAGAGAGAGAAGAGGAAAATCCTTGCCTATCTGACAACAGCCCACATCAGCACTATGATTTCTTGAGATGTATGGGCTCTCAGCAGCTCTCCACTAACCTGTCACTTGAGCTTATGGCTTCCCTTCTAATCCTTTGCAGTGGCCTTGAATTTACATTGCCACAGACTCCAAGTGCTAGTAGGCCATGTAACACAGCCTTAAACTTCCGCAGTTGTAGGGTTTTTTAAGATTAAACTGTACTTATTTCATTCATCATATCATTGTCATGAACCTTTTTCTCACGAGTATTTTTTCCTGAAAACATTACTAATTTCTCTGAAATAATAAAGCCATTCCTATATATCCTTACAATCATTAAATGCCTCCTGGAGCTACGAGAACAAGCCTATGTCCTTTTTTTTCCAAGGGACTCAAGACCATCAGGTTTCTGTTTCTCATGTAAGAGAGAAACCAGTGGCTAGATCAATCAGTACCACTTCCAACTCTCTTCACTCTGCTCCAGCTTCTCTCTCATTTCTTTTGAAGAACGTAAGGATCTGGATTATTGTTTTAAATTGCATACTTTATTTACCCTTTTGTGCATTCCGGAAGGACAGTAAGCTAGGCAGTTTCTCAAAACTATGCCTTACCACACATGTTTAAAATTATTTTTTAAAAGGGTAAATAATTCATGGGGTTAAGCTTTCAAAGAAAAGCCCACGCAAGGCATGCCCAAAAAACAAAGGCATACACATTTAATGTATTGAAGACACCTTGTGTAACGGAATCAGAACAGCAATGCAAACACAGGTCGATGTACATCACCAAAGTTACAGATAATTCATTGTTCTGTAGGCTGCATTTGGAGACAATGAGGTGAACCATCAATAAGCAGTCTGACTTGTAAATTTAAAAAGACTATACTGTTAAATTTAGAGTGTTTAAGTAAAAATTTAAATTTAAAGAGAAGAACCCCATAAATGTGCAAAAACACTATCAAATTGTCATTGCCCAGAAACCGTAATCACAGGGATACATTAAATATTGAGGTGTTTTTTACGATTAAACTTACCTATAGGATTTCTGTCAAAAAACAAGACAGGAGCTTTCAAAATGGATTGAAACATTTTGTTGTGCAAATTCTGACCAGAATTGACAAGAACTTGAAATACCAGAAGACTTCTGATTATGCCAAATAGTATTGTAGCCACTGTTAAACCTGAAATAATAAAAAAAAAACATAAACAGAGCATACATAAAGATAGGAATATTTCAGAAGAAAAAAACCCTTAAACATAAAACTGAACTAAAACCAAATTCTCTTGCCTTCTGTATATAGCAAGAATCCAAACTTAAGCCTAGGGGGACTCAGACTGAATGCAGAACATAGATATACTTGTCACTAGCTTCAGTTACTATCACAGAATCAGTTTAATCAATTTCTCTTTTTTGGTTTAAAAGAATTGGTACTTTATAGAAATATAGCAAATGTCTGTTAACCCATGAAATAAATCTGTATTAAAACCCTCTGCATAACAGCCTTACTAAGAAATTCATTTCACAGTGCCGTGTATAATTGTGGCTTGCAGAGGTCACTGTGAAGATTCAACATTTGCCAGCAGGTACTAACCAAGTAATATACACATGGCTATTTAGAGACAACCTTGAGCTACTCCCAGTCAGCCCAAACCACTCATGCCATTCTTCCTCTTGTAAACCACACCAATTCATTTAAATTATGTGTATTTCTTTTAACATTTTATAAGATGCACTGTTTATGCCGCGTGAAAGAGAGCCCTTCCAAGGAACTGGTCTGCAGACTGTTTGTCTCTTTTCTGGGCACAACTCCACTTACAAGACAGTGGTGCTACGGGGCAAAAATGGAAACAAAGAATGAGATTGCTGCTGCTTTGTTTGTTGTGCATAATCTCCAGTGTGGCTGCCCAAATTCCCTGTCAATAAAGGTGAACAGGGAAGGTGTCAACCTTACATTTGGCAGTGCTTCCAGGCTCCAGGTGATCTGCTTCAGAAAATAAACATAGCTACCACAAGCCCATATGCTCAGGCCTTGAGGACACCCTGAAGTTAGACTCTATCAACAGAAAACATGTCCTATTCTAAGGGCAGATTAAAACTGGACAAAATTCAAGAACAGCTGTAGTAACAGTGGGAAAGAGGGAGGTTTAAGCTACATGATGTGGTTAAGTTATTCCATTCTGCTTCCTTCTGTATGCTCCCAAGGAGCAAGAAAAGGTATCACTATTTCATTTGTCTGCTTGCAGTTTATTGTTTACATCCTGTAAGGTGCTGTCTTTAAGAAAAAAGCACATGGCTGTGATGGGAGCTGCTTTGCCTTGTCCCAGCTGCTATTCTAGTAAAAGAAGGTAAAAGACAACTTTTTCGAAAGTAATGTACCGAAACAGGAAAGCTGGGTCATGCAAAAAGGGAGAAGGAAAGGTACTAAGCAGGAGGCTGTGGCACAGCCCATTCCTCAGAGCAGTCTGTGGGAGCAACTGGAGGAGAGGGACCACATCCTGGGAACCCCAAATTTCTGTACAACATTACTCGGGCTTGGAAGCCACTGGAACCTGTTGGCATGATCCACACAAAACAAAACACCTTAAGAGAGCTAATGGCTGGGGAGACATACTTTCAACAAATGAGACATACTTTCAAGTCCTTCACCTGATCTGTCTTAAGCCAAAGGTTTTTGCTTTCACTATTTAGGAGCTTAGAACCTCTGCAGGAGAGAGACAAGGGCCCTTCGAACATTCGCTTTATAAAAAAGGCATGGAACTGGTACCTCAGTTCTGGCCAACAGGGTTTCCCATTAACAGAAATTTTACTCTTCCAAATCTTTGTCTCATAATAAAAACAAGGACTTGGAAGGAACTACTGTGGCAAGTTTTTTCTTTTTCCAAACACTGGGAATCAGAAATAAAAATGTTAAATTTTTTTATACTGTTTCAGAAGTTATAGAAAAAGGTAAGTTGGATTATTATGTACGTCATGAGATGTACTATCTTTTTATAACTTTGTCAACTTCACTTACAATTTTGTGTAAGTCAGTCAATGCTGTCTGTTCAACTATTGCAAGTAAGTCACTCGAACATTTCAATATAAAGGTACTTTCTGTTCTTCTGCTATCTAGAACAAAATATGCCTTAAAGGATAAAATTTTCTGTAATGTGGTTTAGATTATATGGTCAGAGAAAGTCACATTTGCCACATTCAATCACACTGTGCAGTCCACTGGAACAGTTCGCAAAATAAGACATTACACAGAGAAAATAAGGGCCCAGTTTGTCTGGCTCCTAAATTGTTGCTTCCCAGGCCAAGCATAGTGTTTTCTGTCAAGCGCTTAGATCATGTGGATTCCATAAAACAAACCAAACAAAAAATCCTCCACATATTCTCTTGCCCATGGAGATGTTTCTGAGTACATTCAAAGCATATCCTTCTGGCATTCCACCTGTTTGCTCACACCAATCATTTACAACTCCATCAAGAAAGTACTATCCCGTACAAAACCATACATCACTAGGAGTGCTAAATAGCAGAGTCTGAGAGCATGCACATGATTTTTCTGTAGCAATTTTTACTATATTTCAGAGCAGTATTTCAAGATGTTTGGATGCCTGAATACAAGGATCAACACCCTTTTCTGAATGTTCAGAAGGATATAGGGCTACCTATTGAAATACATTGAAATGCTCTTTAAGAATCTCGTTTGCATACCCACCTAGAATGCTTTTTAAAAACTGGTTCTTTTGCTATGGCACTTCAGAAGGAATGTAGCCATGTAAAGTTTTAGAACAGCACAGAATGAAGATCCATTTCTAATGCCTCTTGCCCATCCATATAATGACTGAAGATTTACCTCAATTAGTACAGACAATAGCCACAACCTTATGGTGACTGACTTTCTGAATACTCAATTCTTAGTTTATTTTCTAAAATCCAGGCAAAGCAAATTAAGAGTCTGCATGTAACCTATTTCTTCTGTTAGATTTTTAGATTTTTAAACTTTTACTGCAATTATTTTTATCAGGAAGCAACACTCAGCAACACCAATCTGTTAAGATATTGCTCAGTTGCTGCTAGAAATCACATTTTCCCACATTGCCATTGCTTCACACCTCTCAAAACTCTCTATTACAATAAATCAGACAATAAATAGTTCTTAGACACACACACAGATGCATATGTAAATACCTGCATAAATTCCCAAATAAAAGTTAAGGTCCAGATGTTCTGTCCCATTTGTTCCATTATTTCCATTTGTTGTGAGATTCAGCTTTTCTTGACGATTTGCCCTGTGGAAATGCATACAGAAGATAACCATCATCAAATAAGTATGTTTAGTTGTTTCTAGATTCAACTCTGTCAAAATCTTCAAAAGATCTCATTTATTGATGCTGTCATGCATCACAAGTAGATGCAATCGCAGTCTGCACTTAGTATAAGGTTTAATTCCCCCCTTTTCCCCAGAATAAGTGGAAGGCAGAGGAAGATCAAGTGTAATTTGAACTTTCCTAGAACAGATTCTCTTACCACAAAAACTTATACAACACTGATTTCTATTAAACAAACAGCACCTGACTGGCAGAAATGACTGGCCAGTTATTATTATCATCAACTTACCAGTAAGAAAGCCACCAGTCCTGGAGCACATAGGCCACCTTGAGCAAAAGAGACAAACACAAGAATCATCTTACAAAATGAAAAAAAAATTAGAAAATTAAATTTCCTTGCTATTCTTTCAAGCTCTCTGGGAAAACATCACATATTCAGGAAAGTATGCCATCCAGTCTTTCAAGACCAGTAGCAATTTGCCAAGCACATTAGAAGGTGCTCTACAAAGAAAGAAGTTACCTTAAATTACCTTACATGATAGCAAACTAAAGGAAAGCAATATACTTTAGCAAACAAAATATAGTAGCTCTTCCTCATGTATGTTAATTGCACATTAAAGAACTCATTTTTTCAGTTCCTAAATTTGCTACTAGAGATATTTGAAAATGCTTTTTGATTAACAAACTTTCTGATGTCACCAGTCCTGAAATTTGTGTTTACGGGAGATAATGACCAGAAACAGGGTTGAAGGAGGATGAGAGAGAAGAGGGAGGGAAAAACTCCTACTGCCACCTTCTTCCTCTGACAAGAAGTGATTTCAAACTTGTAAAAGGGTTATTTATCTCAACATACACCCCTGTTCACGTGAATTTCAAGTTGTGGGTGTTCTACTACAGAGATCTGATCTTGTTTTGCTATCTTTCCAACAGACTCGAATCAAGGACAAGTAAAAATTAAGTAACATGTTAAAATATATAGACTTTTTTTTACAACCCAGTCAAATCATTTCCATGAAATGAATTTGAGCTTTTCTCAGCAGGAAACAAAGAAAAAGGCAATAAGGTATCTTCATGCAGCTTCCTCAACTCACCCATTTCTTTCGGTAAGTATCAAAATAGTTTTCCTTGTTTAGAAATTCTTTTACATACCTTTTCCAGTCTGCGTTACACAAAATATTTGCCTATCCCCTTCCTCACTTTATTTTGCTAAACAGTGACCCTCCTTCTAGCTCTTCTCATGATCTGCAGTTACCAGCAGACAAGCTGTTCTTTGAACACTTCTGTCGGACTCTGTACTCCCATACCCAATAAACCTCTTTACCCTCCTGAACTGGAAAGATGATGACTGTTCAGGTTTGTTGAACACTACTTTATACACCTTACTATTTTCTTCTCTGTTTCAAAAAATCAGACTGGCTTACAATTTCTGTGCCGTGTTGTCATCAAAATCATTATTTTATTGAAATATTAAAATTGCTGAAGTAAGGATCAGTGCAAGACTTCTCAATGCTGTACCAATATTCTACGCTGACACATAAAATTTGAATGAGTACACTACAAAATTATTAAAGAACACAACACTCCCAAACATTTTAAATGACACATCACAGTAAAAAGTATACATTATGTCAAAAAGAAAATTAAAGGAAAAAAAGTGGGGAAAAAAGGCAAACCCAAAATACATTTAATATTATTTGTGGCTCCCAACAACTTACCTGTGCCAGAATATTGAATACTATGAGTATAAAAATCACAAAGTAGTTTGCTCCTGCAGTAAAATATTTTCTGTAAATTTTAAAGCCAATTTTTCCCTCATGGCGACTCTCCTCTGGCACTGCAGCCACTGTATTTTCACCCTGAAAAAAAAACAAACAAAAAACCACAGAATAAAACCCATCAACATTGCAGTTACAGATTCAGACTAAGCCACTTGAAACTCATGGTTCAGAATTATCAAACAATTAAACAAGGAAATAAAGTGATTATGCACTAAAACCTTTAAATATCGAACTACAGCTTTGACAAAAAAAAAAATTAGTCTCAGTGCAGTAATACTGAAAAATCTATTCTGCAAGGTAACACTGTGAGGATTTTATTCGGTATTTCATCACCAAATATAACAAAGCTTCAGATCTAGCCAGAAATACGTATCCTGATCGCTAAACCAGTTTTTTCTTATACACTACCTTCACTCGCAACAGTTCCAGAAACTAAGGCCTTTACTTGGGGAAAATTCTGTTTTCAGAACGCAAGTCCGTGCAACCCTTCCTTTCCAGAAAAGTATTTAAAGCAAATACTCTTCTACAAGTATGTACCAAGATCAAGCAACATATGGCAGGACTTAAAAATTAACCATAAAGGTCTAATCATCTCCTTGTATGTACCAACAAAGCATCTGTTAATAGGGAAAACAAGTAAAATGGCAAATGAGAAATCATACTAAGCAAACAATGGATGGGGAACAATGAGCAGCGGAATCAACAGATCTGACTCAGATGTGAAAAGAGAAATCCCACCTACTTGCCCATATAAGGTGAGAAGCCTATCTTGGTCTTTTTTTGTATCTCCACACACTCCCCTTTCTCACTTTCCTCCACCCACACGGAACAGTTCTAATGCTGCTAAAAAGTCTGGAACACCTTTGCAAATTTAAGAGAATTTAAGAGAGGAGTTGCCACTGGGACATTAGTATCGGGTAAGTTTAATGCTTTTGAGCATAAAACCATTCCTCCAAAAAATATGAAAAAGTCTGTACCTTTTTTTGGTTTGTGGTTTTTTTTTAAATCTCATTGCTTTTCATTATAGAGAAGAAATAATATATACCCATAGCATAAAGGTGACAATCATCACAGATATACAGGGATTACTCGTTCCATAGATGCAGCACTAACCCAACCCTAGCACGGTTACAGGGATCCTGCACTGTTCTATGTGAATGCAAACACACGAGCAGAAGGCCACCTCTGGTACAGAAATTTTAGGGCTGGTTTTGCACTGTGCAGACCCAAAAGATAACAAGTCGCCTGGAAGTCATACTGACACCTTCTGTTTTCAGCAACAAAAGGGCTGGGGAGAGCAAGGCAGTGGTGTCCCAGGGTTACCCCCTCAGGGCCAGCTCAAGATCATGTGGGTATGTTTATGCATACATTAATGCCAGCCATGCAAATATAGACTTTGCATAAAGGTAAGGCTTCTGCATACACTTCCCAGAACTCAGGATTTCAAAGAAAGTGTTAATTTCAGTTCAACACTGCACCAACACACAGAACCCACCAAATACAGCGAGAGTGGCCCTTTAAAGCAGCGCTGTCAGAAGACAGGCTGAAGGAAGCCCAGTGTAGTGTCTTTGGACACCAACAGTGAATGCTTCTGGCATCCAGCAGAGCTGATGAACTGCACAAACTGACTCTGCTGGGTTTGAACAGAACGACACAGAGCTGTGGGCTGCCAGCCAAGCACAGCTGGGCAGGTCCACTGTGAGCGAGCTCTCACCTGATAATGGAATTCAATAATCCCTGATATTCCAATGCTGCAGGGAAAGCCCATATCAAAATTTAAGTTAAAAAACAGCCAGACAAGAGTTGAGACACGTCTATCCTTTGAGCACTCACAGGTGGTTGTTCCACTGCTCCATCTTTCTGTGAGTGCACAGATGAATCCTGGGACCAGACAGAGGACTCCGAGAAGGTTCGGTTCCGGGAAGACTTCAGGTTGGGGGTTCCTGGAACTGATGGAGGTTCTATCTCCTCATCTTTTTTCAAAAGGGAAGCAAAGTCGATGCCAGATCTCAGGAACTCTGCATAGGTACCTTTCCCCACCATTTTACCCTACAATTAATATAAACTTTGATTATTTTCATTATACACTTTCTGTAAAGGACAATTTTTCCTATCTGTCCTTGCTGTTTCTGGGGTTCTGCAGTTGCTGAGCATACGTTCTACTGCAGTAACTGAGCTGAAAGCTCTGCTGATTTCTCACTTAGAAGCTCTTTATGCTCTAACCAGTCCCCTCCTGGCAGCTATCTGGGCAAAGCAGCGCACAAACAGCATGACAAAATCTCCAGTTGCAACCAGGGGAGAATCACCTCCTTGGAGAAGCCGTGGCTCACAGCCAAGCCATGCAGCCTTAGGTCAATCTACTGCACTACATACATAAGCATCAGTCTTTTTATATTACTCCAGTCTAGGGGTAAACACCTTAATTTCCTGGTCCTCGCAGAGTCCAACAAGGTGCAACACAGATCATTTCCACACTGCTTACAGCTCTATGACAAACTCATTTCTAAAGAGCTACTGTAACTTTTAAAGAGATCTCAGTGGAAGGAAAAAGATGGTAGTGTCCTTTACTGCAGTTTCGTAATGCATCAAAAGTAATTTCACATATTTCACTACCAACCTTTAAAAAGAAAGTGAAAAAAACCCCAAACTGCAGTTCTTCCATTTCCCCTCCACCTCTGAATATCTAGTACAACAAAGTTTAGAAAGAACTATCACAATGAAGACCTGCTCATTCTTAAAGGCATCTGGGACCATTTCTCAGCCTTAATTTAAAAATGAATTTGTTGCAAAATTAACGTACTTCTTAATTCACATGTAAGAAACAAGAATAAAAGCAAACATTAACAGAGTCTCAAAATTCCCTCACAATATATTAAACTTGAAGCAAAGGAAATTTAAAACTCTATTTCAAAACCAGACAAAATGTTTGAAGAAATAATAGTTCTTAATTCACATAAAAATCAGGACGTCAGATTATTGTTATGCATGATAAAATTCCAAAATAGATTTTTCAGGGAAGATATTCCAAGAAAAATCAACCTATTTCATTAATAACTATAAAACTTTAAAAACATATAGAGTCATTAGACAGAAAACATATTTACAAACTAAAAATAAAAATCTGACTAAAAATTCTTAGATTGAAAAGGATAATTTCAAAGTATAAGTACAGACACTGAAATCACTTACATCTTTTAAAATTAGAATCTGATTTGCAGCACGGAGGTATTGCAACTGGTGAGTGACCAAAACAGAGATCTTCTGATGTAAGGCCTGACAAATACATCTGCAAAGAGATGTAAAAATTAACTTAAAAAAATAAATGTCCTAAAAGATTTTTATTATTTCTGGAAGACATCTTCTATTGAATTACGAAGTTTTTAAAATAAGAAGATGGCCACGCATTGTTACTAGATTTATAAAAGCTATACTTAACGAACATGTTTCTTATATAACTTTTTAAGTTTTCAAGGTAGGGAGAAGAAATTACATATTTCTGATCTGGAATAACAGAGGAGGAAATAAGATGTTTCATTAAAATTGTCTTAAACATTCTCATAATCAATATACATGTCATAACGTGAATTGCAAAGAGAGCATTTAAAAAAAAAGCCTAAACTAAAGGCAAGAGAAAGCAGGGCAAGATACTGTGTAAAATTATGGACAAATACAGACAATAAAAGTAACTTCTTTGAAAGGAGTTTCATAGCAGCAGTAACACTGAGCCACAGAGAGTTCTGGAGAAGTAAATAGTACTACTGATTTAAGCTACATCCAGGTACGCATTGAGGTAAATAGGCGAGATTCTTGAACCATCTACGACCTTTTCTCATGGATTCAGAGCTTACCTTCCTATCCACTACCTTACCAGAAGTTTTGGATTTGGAGGCAGAGGTGAAGAAGGGACTGGGCACACTAGAACCATCAGCAAGTGTAGGTGAAACCCATGTAGTTTTAGTAGAATATGTACCTGGTGTCTTTTCAGTAGAGCCTTGAAAGGACACCAATTCCACAAAATAAAAACAAAACACAACACAAAACCACTGTAGTTTTATGAACCATTTAGAAATGGTCTACAAGTGGAGAGATCTGTAAGCACATTCTTCATGTACAACAGGGAGAGCACAGATACAGCTGAGACCCAACATTACCAATGCTCATTGCCTTCATCCTCGCAGTAACAGAGAGACAAGCCCTCTGAGCAGACAGCCCTTTCTCAACTACTCACGTAAAAAAACAAGGAAAACTGATGCTGTCTAGGACTGAAGTGTTCAGCGACACACCAGCATCTTTGTTTGTATTATGAATGCCTTTTTGAAGATCATCTCCCAGTTTACAGAATAGGTTAGGTCAGAAGGGACCACAGTGGGCCATCTGGTCCAACATTCCTGCCCACTCAGGGCTGTCCTAGAGCACATGGCACAGGACTGCATACAGACAGTTCTTGAGTATCTCCAGTGAGAGAGACTCCACTGAGTTGTTGCTCATGCTGTTGAGCAGTAATGGCACCCATGAACTGCATTTCTAGACAAAATCAAGCAGGAAGACACACTTGGGCAGCACCCCTCTTCAGTATTCAGCTGATGAGGCATGAAGCCTGAAGGGCCAGGCTGCAGCCTGCTCAGAGCAGAACTTTCTGAACTGCAAAGGGACTTTGGCACCAGACCTTTTTCTCCACAGATTTACTCCTGTTGGCTCATTTTTGCTAACATACTAACTCCCATTTGCTAACTTGACACAGGAGTGTGGCACTTACCACAAAAGAAAAACAAACGAAAGTGCACACACACACAGATTCTCTCTCCCTCTTCTCCTAAACAAACCCCAACCAAAACTACAGCAATTCAGTAGTAAAAATTCAATGCAGAAATGCAAATAAGCAGAAAAGGGAGTAAGGCAGAAAAAGAACATGACCTTAACAGCAGCGATATCACATTGCTTACTGTGTTTCATACATTCAATTAACTCCCCATGTAGCTTTTAACATCTATTTTGTCGCTCCTACAAAGACTATAGGAAGTACATGGTTAATACCACTAATTAACATAATTACATGCAGAAAGTATATTATAGTTTTCCAAATAAACTGGGCAGTAAAATTAAGTTAAAAGCAACACTCTTCCTGAGAAAGTTATATGTTTGATATGCAGCATTCAAGATGCAACTATAAAACCACAATATTCTTAGATGGCCAAGATAACAAGTAATCAAGGCTTTTGCAGCAGCATGACTACTTGAGCAGTTGCAATTATTTATACATCAAGTTCTTCATGAGAGCATTACTCTGACGTAGTTACTGTCCACCCTCTGAGCAGTCACTGAAACAAACCACAAGGTAAGAAGAGCACCAGCTGAAGACATCCAACAAAACATAACGTTCCACAAAACCTATAGAAAGAACTGGACAAACATCAGAGAGGTTACAGGAAAGGCCTAGCAGGAAAGTTGCCAAAAGAGAATATATCAAGTATTCACTGAGAAGTTATCTGTCTTTCCCTTACGTAAGTCCCACAGCCCATATACCACTCCAATCACTGAGTTCTCTTTGTGCCAAGTGTACATCTAACAGCTTACTGGGACAACCCAGTCATTAGAAAATCCAATGGCTCAAAACCTTGAAATCTTGATCCTGAGCCACAGTGAGCCCACTGTACTTTATGTCTGCATTTGAAGGGGGGTGGGGAAGAAGAGGAAAAAAAGCGGGTTATCACAGCATCGGAGCAAACCAATCAGAACTGTGAGAGCTGTAAGCACAGTATCCTGGGTCATCTTGATCTCAAGAGAGTAAGCAAAAAATAACCTTTGTGGAAATTCGTATTTCCACTGATATATCAGTTCACTCTTGCCACAATTCACTGGCATGAGCACAGGCATGAACAATCACAACAAAGAGTATATGCTTAGATCTATTAAACAACTCACTGCTCAGATAACACAATAGAAAATTCTGCCAATTAATATACTGTGTCATGATGAAGCACAGAAGTTGAAAAACTAGTAAAACGCTAAGTAAATACTTAACATCTGTTTCAAAACAAACTACTTGAGTTCTATGTTCAAAACTGGTTTTTATTTTTTTTTCCCAATATTCTCTCTCCTATTCGACAACAATGCAGCTTAGCCTGAGCATTAACTTTATACAGTGCCTTGGCTACCACAGAAGAGTGAAGCCAAAGTTCAACCCTGAAGTTAAAAGAGAGGCTCAGCAAAACCAAATGTCATAAAAGGGCTGGCACAAAAATCAGAGAGCTCACTGAACTCCTTATTAGTGAAAACTTGGTTTGTCTTAGAACTGGAAAAAACCCACTCCAAAATAGTCCATAAGTGTTTATTTTTCTAACTGATTCACTAAGGCTTAGTTTCATCATCCATCTGCTGCTTATAGCTGAAGAAAAACAACCATCAATTCTAGGTGAGAAAAGCAATTCTAGTTGAATCACCATCTGACAGTGTTTCCCTTTCTTACTGTTGATAAGAGAATCCAGGGAAAGTCTGCCATAGCAGGTGACATAACTGGTCCAAGACTTCAGACATTTGCTGGAGCACACCAAGAACTGCTACCACCTTTTTACTTGCTGTTTAAAACCCTACAAAATTCACCTTTCTTGTCCTTCTCTATTACTCTCAAGAGGCATACTCCGTTAGTTAGTCTGTGAGCACATTTAATGCATAACAACAGGAAAAATTACTGCACAAACTCCAGTCGCCATTGCCAACTTTATTAAACACACAAATGCACACACAAGTGCACAATCAGAAAAGATCCAGTCAGAGAAGACCCAAAGGCTCTTCAGCCTTTCTTGAGTACAAGAAAAAGGGGCATGAAGGGACTATGACTGTTGCATCCTTCTCCCCACATAAGAAGCAATTTAAACTTAAAAGTATTCCTGGCAGATGTTAAATGGGTTGCTCTGCATGTTTAAGCTCAACAAAAATTTCAACATCCTTGAAAATGTATTCCAGATGCATGCTACCTTTGCCATTACAAAATCCTACTCTGAAGTCCAAGTTTGCATCCTTTGGTGCCATTTCAATCCACTATTTCCTGAAGGTCAGTAGATGAGTTTACACATTAAGTCTTTCCCCTCAAGAAACAAAAGAAAAGCAAATAAAAAAAAAATTAACAAAAAAAACCCCTCCAAATACATTTTTTTTTTAAACTGACAAGTAGTCTTCTGATGTTTTGTTCTTCTATTCCTCCCCGCCCTGGACACCTGAATGTTCCTGACCACCTGCACTGATGTGTGAAGCTGGTCTGCATTTTTTGGAGGTGCACAAAATTGAAACTTTATTTCAGCTGAGACCTTACACCTACAAAACATAACAGGAGGATTACTTTACTTGTACTGCCAGATACACTACTGGTCATAAATCCCAGGGCACAGTTTCCTTAACAAGAGCATGATGTTGATGATTTGTGATCTATCACACTCTACACCTCCTTTTCCATAAAACTACCACACTACTGATCCCTGCTCACTGTGTGTTCGTGGACTCAACACTTCGCACTTATCCCTGCTGCGTGCATGCATCTATTAATTCACACCCTGCAACCAAGACCTCCCAAATCCCTCCAGAACTGCCTTTAGCATTGCCTAGTTTTCTACCCCCGAAAATATAGCACCGATGACCTTCATACATCATCAGGAATACCAGAATCAGGACAGACCCTTCCAGAAATTACATTCTTCCAATTCAACAAAAACAAACAAAGAAGCAAACAAACAATATTCTAAGTTAATAAACCTAAGTAACAGTATACTATTGCCCATTTAAAAAGCCAACTGCACTTTGACAGCAAACTGGTATACAATTAAAAAAATTAGCTTGAGCTTTAATAATGCAGAGCATGAAGTAGGAGACACTGAGAAGGAGGCCTACAGCAACACAGCGCTCCTCAGTGCAAAGGCAGTCTTCCTGCTTTTGAATCCTGATTTATTCTCCCTTCGCTATCAGGTTTGCTTTTCTTTGAGACAAGTTGTTCTTTAATCTTTTTTAAGTTTTTATCTCCAAGAACCAGCTTTCTTTCACCTCTGCAAAGTGTCTCTTTAATGATTCTACTTTCTTCCTTACCATTCTTTTTCCCACTCCTTTTTGCAAGTTCACATGCCAGTTTAACTTTACTCTAGTAATACTTATATTCATTTCAATGAAAATAACCACTGAAATGAAATTAAAGCACATGCAGAAAGTGCTCACAGGCATAAAGCCTTTGTTATACTCATTTACACTTCCTACATTTGCTTTCCTCTCCCTTCCCTTTCCATTTCAGTGGCTTAGGGAGAACAATCCCCCAGTTGTTTTCGTACATTTCAAAATTTAGAAAAGTTAAAAAAAAAAAAAAAAAAGTGTGAAATATTTGCCAGAGACAAAAACCCCAACCTCCTACTTCTACTATGCTGTCTCTATTTCTACTATGCTGCTTCTATTTCTATGTTTACCTTGACAATCATTTACCTCCATCTCATGACAAGTCCCAGCCTCCACTGAACTAATGCACAAGTATAACTGGTCTACAAAATCCATTCTGGGCACAAGGTAGCACTGGATGGCTGGAGAAAGCATATAAGCAAACACAGTCTGATGCTTCCTCTGGCACAGATTTCCAGCTTACAAAGTATTAGGAACTTTTTGAGCCAGAGATTCTTGGTATTTAAGTAGCTCTTCGTGAACTGTTCCTATGCAAATTTGCCTACCTTCCCCCCGAACCCATTTCTGATTTAGAATTCATAATATTGTTTTGCAACTGCCCTCACAGACCACTAAAGCACTCAATTACACTGGGGTTCTGCAAGTGTTGTGTTTTGGGAGTTTTTTTTCATATTGTGTAATTTAAAAAAAAACAACAAAAAGCACATTTTTGTGATATTATAAACTTAAAATTTTAAAGGTTTTTGAAAACATACAATGCACAGAGATCATACTTACGCTTTTTGCTTTCTGTGAAAAAAACAAAAAAACAAAAACAAAACCCCAAAACCCTAACCAACATTACTACAATATGTTCATACATTTTAAACATATTCCCTACCATAAACACTACAAAGCTCAAGGAATTTCAACTGTAGCATCTAAACCGAAAGGTGTAACTAATACGTTTTTAAGAGCAACACCTATAATACAAAAATAGAAGTACAGGGCATTCAAATTTGCCTAGAAATTCTCATTGGGGCTGTACAACTGCAGTGGTATCAGAAACAATAATGAGCATAGACCAGGTGTGAAATACAAACTGAGAAGTCTTGGAGAGATTCTTGGTTTACAGAGATCCCACTTGAAAGGAAGTAGAGTGAAATCCCTGAAATTAGATACTACCTCCCCAATACATCAGTCGTCAGTGGACAAAGCATGTAATACGTATATGCCCTTAAACACAGCACTGGCAAGAACATGCCAGGGCTATCGTTGCTTGGTTCCCCTGACACACTGATTGTACCTGTAATCTCTCTACAGGAGTGAGACATGCTAGCTTTTATCTGCTAGTATACAGGACTGATGAGCTTCACTTGCTTCTAATTACCTACACCAACATAACAGCACTTTTTCCTCCAAGTTCAAATGTTACATGAGATTTACAAGCACAGCCCACTTAGAGAGAGAGATATGACACTGGAAGCATTCATGGACTCCTAAGGGTTCCAAAACTGAAATTAAATAGAGTAAGTAAATACTCCATCTGTATATCTAGTTAAAAAAAAAATAAATCCTTTTACTCATTTTCCCTACTTCATTTTGCTCCTCCCCTCAAGCACTTCTGGGGCTTAGGTAAGAATGCAATGAGTAAGTTAGGATCTCTTAATCCATGCACTTTGCATGATGGAATTTTCTGCTCTCCTTTGCTGTCAGTTCAATTCTTCCTCACCTTTTCCTGCAAATATGAAGGACACTTTTGCTACAAAACCATGCCTGCTCCCTTCCTCCCCTGAAGAGGAACACACAGTTACCTCAGACAGCAATGGAGAGACTTTATCTTTCAGGATGTCTGGTCAACTTGCCAGGTGACTCTCCGGTCAGCCTCAACATATGTTTATTCCATGCCCCACTACCCAGCTGCATGTCCACTGAGTTCCTACTGAAGGCCACTACCTAGTTCCAAAGTATTCCATCTGAATAGATGCTTAAGTTCATTACCATACTGTGATAAATGCAGTCACGTCTTCTGCAGCTTTTATCTAGTTCCAGAGAATCAGAACTTTAGATCTGATTTTAAAAGATTCCCAAACTGTCCTGTAACTCTGTCCACTCTCATAAGCACAGAGGAGGAACAGAAAGAAATCAGGCTGATCATCGACTGAGACTGGCTCCTGTCACTGGAAAAGATACAAGGGAAGGAACAATACCTAGAAAAGAGCATGTTTCAATAGACAATGAAATATAAATCTCACTCTTAAGAACATGATTTCTGAGTCAATATCACTGATGGGACACAATTTAATTTCTATCTAAACATGATTTGAAACCATATAATCTACAGAAGTATGTTTATAAAGATAAACAGGCAAAGTAGAAAATTTCTTGGGATCTAAGTACAACTGAATGATTTTCTCAGAAATCACATGCTATTCCAAACTTCATCATACAAGGAAATGTGCTACTGCATCAATAATGGCTGTCCTTCATTTCAAAACTAGAGGTCTCAAAATACTGCATTTCTTAAAAGTTACTAAAAGCTATTTTTATTTAAATATATATATAAAGGCATATTTTCATATATACCTACAAATATGTGACAAACCATAAAACAATACTGGTACCCCCCTACTGGAAAAAGGCCTACTGTTAAATATCAAAACAACTCACAGAAAAAGGCTACAAATAACACAAAAATAGAAAAACATGAAAATAGAAAATCTTCAGCTTATACCTTCCTAGTCCCCAAGGACTAGGATGGCTTTATCTGCTCCATCATCCACAGAACAACCTGACTGTATCATGAAGAAATTCTTAAGAGCCACAATCCCTTATTAATAATATCATGGACTGTTTTCCCACTGGCGATGTGCTACTTGCATTCTTTCTCATTTGAAAAGTATTTATATATTTTAAACTGTTTACTACAGAAGCCAAACAGAATGAGGGAAAGCACCAAATGTAATAAACCAGCTGTCCGCAGACCATAGCTCTAGGGAATTGCTAGGAACATACCTATCTTTGACGTAAACACAGACTAGACGCTTGTAAAAGAATTAAACATTAATATAAAATTACAAGAAAAAAAAAAAGAGCGAGTGAACTGAACAATATCCACTTCAGACTCTCATTAAAAAAATCCTGCTTCTTCCATCTTGTCCATTGTTTTAAGCCTCGTGGTTTGGACTCCTGGGGGGCAGCCTGCATGAAGTGATGTCTGAGACATTCCTTAGCACCATGTTCTAAGAAATCTTTCTTGCCCAAGTGCTCTGTCTTCTCCACATTTCTAGCACTATTCAGGAAGCATTAAAGAACATGCTTTGCATTGTTTTACAAAGCAAGCTACTGAACATAACACTCTCCCCACTACCCCCAGCACCTTTTACAGCTTCCATGAAGGCCTCAGAAGACAACTTCTGTTTGTAAAACACCCTGCTTTAAAATCTCGCACAGCGAGGCATTGCTCAGTTTTCCTTCCCGCTACTACTCCACCCAGTCCATTTTCTAAAAAATGCTTTCATGCTATTTTATGTGTTTTGCTCCAACCGATCTACAGCTGACGAGAATAAAAGAAAGTACAGAACAACCTCAGCTGGTTCTCTGAGTTTCAAATTCTTTGAGATAACCTCCTTATTCCTCCTCACCTCCACACATTTATCAGCAAAACACACACTGTGCTCACAGAGCAATGGCTTCTAGCTTCCAGTTTTGCAGTAGGATGTAGTGCTGCCAATGTCACAGCTCACGTAAAATACAGAATAAGTCAAGAGGCAGCCTGAACTCCTTCGCAAGGCACCACTGTACTTTCCTGTTATCCTCTTCATGAAAAGACCTTAAGACTTCAGGTTAACAGCTCAGGTGGGTGCACTTTCAGAACTCAACCACTGATACAGTCAGATGCTGGAGTTGCAGAGAGATCTTGTGCAGAAACAGAAAACCAGCAGCTAAAGCCTAGAGAGCTTCAACAGGCATTAAAGGAACTGAATAGCATATGTGAACCACAGAAGTAATGAACTCCATCTATCAGTCATGGCAGGTAAAAAATTAACATAAAGCCTATGCATCATAAATCTCTTACTCCATACTAGCTGATGGGAACAAACATTTGAAGAAATCAATAAAATAAAACAAAATGTTGATGGGGTTTCAGAGAGTCCAGATTAGAAACTGAAAACATCAAGAGGATGCACAATTTTCAAATTTAGACACTAAAAGCTTCCCCTTATGGAGACAAAAAGAACATATATGCCGATGCTACTCAAGGCAATTTCTATGCCCGTTTCCGCAAGATAAGTTTTTATGATTCTCTAGGGGTGGACAGGAGGGAACAATAGTAAAACCAAATTAATTCATGTATTTGGAGCATGGAATTCCAAGGATGCAAGTATGATTAAGGAAACATTCTCAATGAAGGCCTCAACCAAAGCCCAGTGAATTCCATCAACGGAATTTTTTTCTTCTATTTCTAATAAATTCTAGAGTATGCCTTTTAATACGGAGAGTTATAGCCTATTGAAGAAGCAAGGACAAAACACTGGCTGGAAGTAACTGAATTACTCTCATACTCATTATGAGCCATAGATTAGGGAGTTTCAAACAGAGAGATGGAGAAGAGGAAATTCATTGAGAAGGGAACCTGACATTAATGAACACCCTCCTATTTTTTGGGGAATGGAGGAAGGTCCAATATCCCTCTCTTACATGGTAAAGTTATGCATTCTCTTTTCATAGAATCATAGAATCAGCTGGGTTGGAAGGGACCTCTGAGATCATCAAGTCCAATCCTTGATCCACTACCGCTGAGGTTACTAGGCCATGGCACTGAGTGTCACATCCAGTCTCTTTTTAAAAATCTTCAGGGACAGAGAATCCACTACTTTCCTGGGCAGCCCATTCCAATGTCTGATCACCCTCTCTGTAAAGAAATTCTTTCTAATATCTAACCTAACCCTCCCCTGGCACAACTTGAGACCATGCCCTCTTGTCTTGCTGATAGTTGCCTGGGAAAAGAGACCAACCCCCTCTATTTCTGCTCTCTGCAATCTACTCTGCAGATCATGTTCCCTGTTTCACCTATCAAGAGAAATTTCAAACATTCAAGAACCAAAACAAAAAATCATTCAAGAATCTAAGACAGTTTTGTCCTTTCCATTAGCCACTCGAATTAAGTGCTTATTACTAGCAAATTAAGTGCAGGAAACTAAGAAGTGATTTAAAATCCCACCCCATATTATTCTTCACTCAGTACTAATATTAATAAAACACATTATTCATAAACTCCAATACTCACGTATGAAATCTGACATTTTCCTTAAGAAAATGGCATATATTCCCTTAAGAATAATTCTAGATATAATATCTACAAAACAGATTTTTAGAGGGCTTTTAAAAATAAAGAACAAAAGCAACACAGTTGGGGAAAATCTTTCAAGTACATAAAATAGAGGAAAAACAAATGCAGAAAGAGAATGTATTAAGTTTTGTGAAGAAATCCATCTCCCCAGAAATGCTTTCTCAAGTTTTTCTATAAGGAATTACAATATAACATTTGCATTGTAAATGAAAATAAAGCAGTAACATACTTTTCAAACAAATGTCTTCCGACTTCGGCATCTACTGCACTCAGTGGATCATCCAAAAGATAGATGTCTGCATCTTGATACACAGCTCTAAAAGGTATAAAGAAATGTCAGTATCACAGTCTTACATTAGTTTACTTTAGTCACTGAAGTCTGGAAATTTTTAAAAACAATAAAAAACCACTAGCCTGGCCAGGTTTACACGGGCCTTCTGTCCCCCGCTCAGAGTAGCTCCACGATCTCCTATTACTGTTAGGTCACCATTTGCTAATAATTCCAGGTCCTGTAAACATGAAAGAACAGAGAGCAATATTTTTTTTTAAATCATTTTAACTTCAAAGACCGACAAAGCTGCATCAACATAACATTTTCTTATTTAAAAGGTATTAACGTCTCACTTTAAAATACAAGGTTTCATACTAAATGAAATACCTGCAGTTACTTTATGACTCTGTACTTTCAGGAAAAGGTAACTAAGAAAGCAGAAAAAATAGATGAGATCCTGAAGTTCACATTTTCTTCAGAGGAAAGTGCACTACTATTCTTAGTCTTACAAGGAATATTTGGGGATTCAGAAAAATCAAACAAAACACTAAAATGTCTAGCAGTAAATTAATTATTTTTTATTTGAAAAAAATGAGCTGTCACAAGAAAAAAATTGAACTATTATCAGTAAATTAGCTTGCCAATGTCAATAAAAACTGCATTACTTTTATTCTTTCTGCAATGTGTTCAACAGAAACAACAACATTCATCACAGATTTGGTTAATTTTGGGGTAGGGACTATGAATAAGACAAAAAAATTGTATGGTGTTCCATATCAAATCATTGTATTTCCTATTCAGGAAATACAGTTTTATATTAAGCTATAACACATATTCTTAAAGTTTATTCACAGCTTTTATAAGATACATAAATTTGCAAGAAAAATATGAAAGTAAATCTCCCATCAAATATGAAGTGTGTTTTTTTTTAATGCAGTTTGCTGTCTTTTAAAATCATTAAAACTTTAAGTTTATATAACAGAATATGACTGATCTCAGCAGGCGATATTAAAACTATCTGCCATGTGTAAAAACCTTGCAAAAAATGTTCATTACAGCAACCATCTGCTTTTCACCTGTGTTGCTGCTGACAGGAATATCGTAACATGCTGCATAAAACCTTTTTAGCTGCCAAGCAAAACGTCTGTTTCTTGACAAATCTGGCTTAATCCTCTTCTATATCTCATGTCACAAACTCCTTTGCGCACAGACCTTTCAAAAATATTTTTTCATAAAACTACTTGGGTTCAGCAAGTTCTCCAATATATAGCCTAGGGTTCTTTTGATAGCTGTTAGCAACACATAACACGATACACATGACATTTACTTTAAAGAAAACCATACAGAATATTACAAAATGGAAGTCAAAATAGTGCTAGCTTGATCATTTGTTTTCTGCCTCTTATTGCATTTGCACACACCCCTACCATAATATCCGTGAAAAGGGCTAAAATGCAATTATGAAATTAAATAATAGGGAACAGCTTTTTCAAAACCGTGTCTGTGCTTCACAAAAGCTACGCCTCCCCCTAGTGGAAGTTTTAAGAATTACAAGAAGGTGCTTACAGAGGGATGGCAAAAATAATTACACATATTTCTGTTAAGCAACGGGATTTATTTCATATGCTACTAATAATAATCAATTCCATATATTACATATTGCAGCATGTACCACAAGCCTAAAAGAACACTACGATAAAAATAACGAACATGGAAATAAAACACACAAAGAGAAAGCCTTACCTTTTTAAGAGCACAGACTTTTAAAACTTTTTCGTATTTTTCTTTCTCATATTCCTTGTCAAACAGTATATTACTTCTTACTGTGCCAGAAAACACCCAAGGCTGCTGAGAAACATAGGCGATTCTTCCTGTAACATTTATCAAACCTTTGTCTTTAGGCAGCTCACCAAGCACAGCACTTAAGAGAGAAGACTAGAAAATATTGAAAAAGAAAAAATTAAAAAGTTTGGTTGCATTAAAGACATTACAGAGACTGAGCAGCGTTTACTGGCATGATGGCATATTTCACTCTGTCACTCAAACTACTGCTAACAATAGAAAACCACTAGTAACCTCTAGATGCAGTCTAGAACCAACATACAAAGTACTGTCTAACTCCAAACCACACCCAGAAGGACATCAGCCTTTCTTGAATGTCAGTATCTTGATGTGAAGTGTGTTTTTATACACAGAAAGGAAGTGTACAGTTTTAAGTTTCTAGTTTTCACATTTAAAAGATTCATAAAGCGTTGTGGAATGGGATAAACACTAAGACTTACTTTTCCAGCTCCTACAGGTCCAATCACAGCCAATAGTTCCCCTCGTCGGACAGTAAACGAAATTTGTTGAAGGGCTGGTGTTTCTAAACTCTGTGGATTTGAGAAAAAGTTCATCTTCCTTAGTAATGAAATTTACACCATCAAAATAAATATTTAGAAACAGAAAATCATGTACATAAATCACTATAAACTAGCAACTGATATGACCACCATATTTTCAAGCATACAGTTGTCTCTTCAGTAATTCATTAACACTTTTTAAAGCCCCTCATCCTTCACCACAAACAAGAAACGGAGATAAAACAGCTTTCAAGGAACAAGGAATCCAAAGGCAGCAGAAGCAGTGCTTCCTCAGAGCCCAGGTATCCCGGCTGCAGCTCAGCACAAGGCTGGGGTGGCAGCCTCGGAAATAGGAGCTCTCTCTGCTGGCCACCACAATGGCATTCACGGCCACAGCACGACACACTCAGCAACTCCAAGTAGAAAGACAAATGGTGGAAAAAGGGAGGGCTGGAGCTCTCTCAGAGCCTCAGGAAAGCCAAGTTTGTGTTTCCTCTAGTCAAGGCTCTATCCAAAGTGAAAACAGAAAAATGCCATTTGATTTTACAGAACCTCATCTTGTATATTGTGTATTCTCACAGACTTTTCATGGACAATGTAATGGGCTATTTGTATGAAAATATCCTATCCTAGGATTGTTTGTTTACTGTTCCTTTTTAGTATGCCTATCCATTATGTTACACTACTGATAAGAGCTTATTTCCTAACATATTTTGCACCTCTTCTATCAAGGTTGTAAAAATGTCTACTTGTGAAGAGAAAGGATGCTCATGTCTTTAATAGCTATGCTAAACTGCAATTTTTAAGGACGTGGTGCAGCTCCCTCTCAATAAAGCAAAACAGCCTCATAACAGAATCTGTCTTTACACACATCTTAGTCTTCACTAAGCATGACTGACACTGACATGCAAACAGTAAAATATATGCATTTAAAAAACCTCAAACCAGTACTTCTATCAAAGGATCAAATGAAAACTCAGTCTTAAGTGGTAAAAATGGAAGAGCAAGGTGAAGAATACCTTAAAATCTCCAGCCACCTTTGAAGTTCAAGTGAAAGAAGAGGCCACCACCTAACCCTGCACGAAAGATGCGACAAGACCAAGTACTAGGAGTGCAAAAAGAAGAAGCCTGCAATTCATTTCAAACTATTTGGGAGAGACAGAAGTACAGTATCCATCCACATCTATGACAGCTGGGAGAACTGAGCTAGCACACATGTTCTCACTCATGCCAGGAGAAATACTCAGCCAGGCAGCACCGCACCCAGAGCTCACAATTCCCACCTCACAGAAACACAACAGGGGGTTCACATAAAATCAGTCACACTGTGAGAACCTGAACTCATGTGTGTTGTGCAACTCTGCAAAACTCCTTTCGTTGCCATTATAAGCTTCCACAAGGTGGCATCAGCGGGACTTTTTTCCTTTCCTCCACACAACCCCACTCCCTCAATCAGCATTTGACCACGAATTTGATTCCCCGGTCCAGAGGACATAGCCAAGGTGCTCAGCTAGTGCTAAGATCAGGGGAACTCTACCAACTTATGGCAGTCAAGGATTTCTTTTTTTTTTTAAATACAGAGTTTGTAGGAAGTATCTCTTACTAAATGAGCGTCTATATGGAAAAAGTAAATAAGCTTTGAGACACACAGGCCTTTCTTCAGATCCCTTGAGGCTGTGCTTCCGAATTCACAAAAGTGCAAAGAGACTTCCTTCCAATTTCAGATTTTTAAAAAATGTATCATAAGAGCCTAAAACCATTACAGAAAATTTTAACGAAGTTTTAAAACTATTACCAACATATATTAAAGCAGTACTGCAAGATTTCACAGAGTCTACACGAAAGTAGTAATGCAAGCAAACAGCACAGCCAAACACACCGAAGGGGAATGGTATTTTTGCAAAATAGCATTCTTTATAATTAAAGACAATTTGTCTTGAATTAATCACACCTATTTTTAGGCACTAAATTGAGGCACTTAAATTAGAGCACAGAATAATATTACAGCTAAGTTCACCTGACAGCTCCTTACCACAAATGCCCCAGCTCCCCTGTGCCCTGTCAGCTTGCAGTGTCTTTAACTTTACTTCTTCTGCCATTTTTTTTGCCTAACCTTGAATATAGATTGTTCATGGGACTCAGCTATGAGAAAACAGATCTCATTAAAAGTGATTCATTTTCTATTGCTTTATCCCTCCGACCTGGTTCACCACAAGGTCATACTTAACAACCAGCACAGGGGAGGACAAAAGATCACAAGAATGATCCCTTCAGGGGCTGCAGCTCCTCAGGTGAGTTTGGGCAGACCTTACATGTCCGACAGCCAAGGGAATGAAATACTTCTGCCCACCTCAGGGATACAGAGATCGTATACTACACAGAAGTACTACACTATTTAGGCTCCTCACATAAGGACTAAAATTACACTGGATAAATTTGGCCTCTGTTCAAATGCTGGAAATTTAAATCTGAAGTTGCTCAGTTGAGCAGACAGTTCTGTAAACTCAAGGCATATCCTAGCCTGTGGTACTCAAGATAATACTTGCCTTAGTAAAACAAGAGTGTGAACAGGAATTAACTGGTTTTGTTTATCTCTCAAGAAATTGTAATACACTATAGGTTGTTTTCCTAAAAGTCTTGCCAATAACCCTTTTTTTTACTTCAAGTGATTTTGGATTTGTGGATTGGTTGTTGGTTTGGGGGTTTTTAGTAGTGCTCTTCTGGCACACAATCTTTAAAAATAAATTATCATCCATCTGTACAGTGTCTGTACTTGTTTCTCAAGTGTCTAGAGAAACCCTGTCAGGGTAGCAAGCTAAGCCAGTTACTTGATATAGGATAGTCCATTCCTATTATTCCTTTCATAACTCATCTAGATTGGAATCTATAGTCTTTTCAGTGAGCAGTTCTATAAAATTATTTTGTATCATTGTAAGAGTACAGAAGATAAACTTCCTGAGCAGATCGGAACAGTTCTGGGAGAACTATTTTTCTCCCATGCACACTGCAATTAAATATCATAATGAAAATTACATTAACAGTTTTGTGGATGGCTTGATGGCTTGGGGTTTTTTTTAAACTGAAAGGAAACCAGTAATTCCAGTCATGCTGCCCTGCTTTATGCAACATAAACAACTCATAAAAAAAAAAAAAAGTGTTTTATGGGCACATTATGCAACCATTTCCTAGAAATTGTTAACAGTGGTACCAAAGTCAGTTTGGGAAGAGAATAAAGATTAAGAAATGCATTCCATTTTGCATTAGAATGTATTCACAATCAAGTCTTTCATATCAAGTAATTTTTAAGAATTTGGTCAATGTCTCATAAATATTGACGTCACAGAGAACTCTGAGAAATTAAATAATGTAGCAATTTCCATTTGCAGCTGAGTAGCAGTAGGTAGATTATCAGATATGTTTTCACACCTGGTTGTCCTTGGGACACAGCAGAGGTTGGGGAAGAGGGTATAAAAAGGGAAATATGTGACATGTCTTATTTGCATTACTTTTATATGCAAAACTCAGTTTTAGAGCTTCCAGCATTTGTAATGGAGACTGAACCCTACCATTTGCAAGGATGCTGGCAGGTTGTAATAGCTCCAACAATTATCAAAAATTGCTGCTTACCATAGGAATTGCAGTCTTGAAACAGACAACCTCCGCCTTTCTTACACAAAGAAGATACATAATAAATTTATCACCCGTGTATCATCTCTTTTTCTAGTAATTTTGGTGGGCTTGGCGCATTTTAAGCAGAGAAAAATTTGTAGCTGAACAGTCTCAATTAAAATACAGAGTAACAAATACATGCTTTCAAATAAAGCTTTCAAATTTGTTATGAGAAGTATATTGTACTGGTTCTAGACTAATGGACTGATTAAGCATTCAGTTCACAGAAAAAAACCCCACATGATAAGGCCCACCTTACTTTGCTGTCTGTCCTTGATTCCAATTTTAGTATCTTGCCAAAATACAGTGCTGTTTAATAACAAGAGATATTTTCACATAAAAACACACAGGTTTTCATTTAGTATAATATCAGGAATAGCTACTTTAAAGATGCACTTGATAGTGTTTTCAGTACTAATCTACAGTTAGCTTAATGTACTGAAAAGATTCTTGTACTCAAAGGAGAGAATACAAAACATCAGCAAGCTACGCAGACACTGCACTTTAGATTTCAAACACCTGCAGCATGAGTATACTTTACATTTACTAGAAGTAGATTTACCTTGTCCCAATAGCAAGTCAAATCCTGAACATGAAGAATGATATTCTCATTATCACCATGCAGTTGTGGCTTGAAGTGTGAGACCTCATCAAGCATCAGAAAGTTCTGCAATAAAAGCACAGGATAACTGCATAATGTGAGACCAAGAATGGGAAAGGAACCCAATCACGTTTTTTGACAGCAGCATACAGAACATTAATTATAGTGCTGGAAAAAACAACCACAAACTGATCAAGGAATTACATTTCCAAAGCAATGCACAACTGTAACAGTGTACCTCTAACTATCTAGCTCCCCCCAAAAAAAACCTCCAAAAGTGCATATTTATTAGAGCAACCACCTGCTCAGTAAAGAATTCCAGAAGGAAATGGACTTTAAGAACCTGTCCTGTCTTTTCCTTGAAACACTGACAAGTCTTATTATTGTTTAACTCCCTCTTTCCAATCAGAAGAGGTAAAATCCCCACTGCAACACCTTATCATTCCACTGCTCTGATGGCAAATATTTGTTATTTCATTGGAAGAATGATAAGGACACAGTAAGCAGCTGTCCACTGTCCCTATTAAGCATTCTTCATGTGACAAAAAGAAGACAGAACACTATCTGAACCTCTCCTCCTTTCAAATTCCTGGGCATTAATAAAAAAAATTGCTTATATCTGCATTACTGGTTTATTATACTTTCACTATTGAAATTCTGCATTATATCCCAATCAGAGAACCTTTCCTTCAAGTATGCGCTTAGTACCACAGCCACATTTCTAGCACACCTTGCCTGATGTTAGATTAAAAATAGGTCAAACAAACTTAGAAAGGAAAGAGGCAAATTCCAGAGAAAATTTTCAAGGATAACAGTTACCACAATTTTAAGACAAAATCTCAAAAATTCTAACATGCTCTGAATCACAGAATATAAAGATCTTAAATAGGCATCAGCACACAATATTTTCAGAAGATAATGAAGGCCTTGACCTTAGAAGCCAAGACCAGTTAACAAGTACTTAGCTAACAGTTTGCAGGCGTGAGATAGCTGCTGAAGACTTACAGCAGTAAGTAAGAGGAACCAGAAGGAGGATGGCAGGAGCCATGCAAGGGCAGGAGGAACACTGCTAGGTGTTAACAGGCACAGAGGTACTGCTCAAACTCCAGCAGTATTGTTACAGGGAGCAATGAGAAGTCAAACATTTTAATGCAGCACTCCTAGGTGTACAACACACTCTTATTCTGTTAATACTAGATATCAGCACTACTGATGTTCATCCTTATTGAAGCTGAGTCTTCACTCCAGTACTGAAACAGGAGATGAGCTAGGACTCACATCTGTCCTCCACAGATGACAGGGTAGTGCAGTGTACAAGAAATATGAATCCTACAGCTCCCATCTGCCTGCTTTGTTCTTCAAACCCCCACATATATGTGTATCTGTCCAGACGTTCCTCTTACTTCAGAAATGTCTACAATACCTCTTTGCCATGCACACTCCTCTACATTATGGCCTGCTCTACAGTGCACATCATGTTTTTGCACATGCACACACAGCAACACAGCTTCCAAACCAGGTTATTTCATTAAAAATCCCAAACTGCAAAACTAAAATAAGGCTGCATTTGTCAGTGGTGCTAAAACAAAGTTAGAGTAAGAAAAGAAATACCCTTCAGATCAATAACCGTACCTTGATTCGTCGGATGCTAATCACTGCCTCAGATACTCTTTCAACAGCCGAAGGGAAGAACAGAGTTACTGTCAGTCTCACTGCACCGTACAGGGACACTGCAACAAATACCCGACTTGCAGAGATAATATTTCCAAGCAGTACATATGCCATGAAAGTCATGAACACTGTTATTTTGCTTGCCACAAAAAAAGAGGCCAGGTTCAGTCCGCGAAGGTAGGAGCTTTTCATAACCATGGAGATCTCCTTCCTAAAAATATAAAAAAATCACATCAATCTCTCTCATTACTGTTGCCCTCAACAACCAGATGAGGGAAATGCCCTCTCAGGATTTTACTTTCATATCTTGTCTCCCCCCCTTGCATCACCCCAACTCATACGTAAACAACTGTGAAGAAACCACGTCGGTGTACTACTTTTTTCTGCTTTAGTCAAACTAGTATTTTAGTTCAGATTCTAATCTGCTTCAAATATTTCTGGGTTGCGTGCAATAGCAAAGAGGAAAAAAAACCCTGTATAAAGGCCAAGCACCCACAAACTTCTTATCCTTCCAATATCAAAATCCAATAGAGTTCAGTCACAAAACTCATGACAAGACTGACACATACTCTTCAGCTGAAAAAAAAAGGGCACCTTCCAAAAGATCAACAGTTTTGCCCACAACCCAAGTATCTGCCATTATTCAGCTGCTGATCCTCAAACTTGATCACAGAATTTAGAGTATTTCCTTTCATCTCAGTCTAAATCCTTCCCAGTTTGGACCCTGCTCCTAGCATCTTTTGCTCTAGGAACTGTGGTTCATAAATTAAGAAAATACTGATCTGTGAGGCAATTGTTCTGCCAGTCATTGCCCAAGCTAAACAGTGACTGAAGTACTGCTCAGACACGTAAATCTCCCTTCGGCAACTGAAAAGCTGTTGATGCATATGTTCTCAATTTCCACTTCAGTTAAATTGCAGTTTCTATTTCTAAAAGACTCATCAAGTCCAATCCTCAAGATGTTACTGCACTATCATCCACTACAACATGATGCTATCAGGCTTAAGTACTTATTAAAATAATCATTTTTCTTTATCGAGAGAGCCATAACAACTTATTCCTTCCCCATATATCCTATTTTTGTCTGCCTGAAAAAATATCCAAGTCCCAAAACAATTCCTTAATTTCTCTTTCCAAATAATCTGACTATTCTCAGGGAAAATCTTCATAATTTTGATCACCTTCCACTTGGAAGTATAGATTGAGATTAGAAACTCAAATTGGGATTATACAATTTGAAGGAAATTAAGTGCTCACTTGATGAAGAAAAGGATGCAGGATGGGTTACTGGAAAACTAGTTAAAGCAATTTTCCCACTACACTTGCCAAATTGGCTGAACTGACAGACTTTCAAAGAGTTTCAAAGACTTACTTTTTCATCTTAAGGGTTCACAATCTCTGATCTCCAGAGTACAGAGAAAGAACATTTGTAGGTAAACTATTTGAATTGGGTCTAATTCAATTACTTCTACAACCCTGGATGAAACTCTTTTCCCACCCTTTAATAATCCTTAATAATACTCTCATTATCTATGGACAATTTGCAAGTTTATTGTGCTACTCTCAATAAATATCAGATAAATTATAACCTACTCACAGGCTGCATATAATATGTCTTAAGACAATTAGACTGTCTTAAGGCGCGAAGTTATATAAAAGGAAATTAGTATCAACAGACATAGGAAAAAAGAGCAAAGGAGGAGTTCAGGGGTCATCCTAGCCACTGTCAAGAGGCACTGTGGAAATACTGAGCAATAAATCACCTGGCTAAATTCAAGACTTTAACTAGAGTTTTCCACAGCACAGTTGAAGAAAAGAAAGATGGTTCAAGATGTGTTCTGCAAGAGCTTATTTCTCTCCATCACTAAAAAGGAAGCCTCTAATCCTAACGAGGTGTTAAACTTGGAAATCTGAAGTTTAGTGATGGGAAAACGCCCATTGAGGAAGCTTTCAATAAAGAAATAGCCCCTCTGGCTCCATGCAAGACAGCAAAGCTTTCCATCGATCATGAACATTCAATCAGCACAGTATCCTATGATCTAATAGGGGAAAAGATTCTGTGCATGAGAAGAAACATCTCAGGGAACCTTTGCAAGTTTGCAAGCCTGCAAATGGACGGAAAGGAAAAAAATCCTTTAAAGTAAATGAATTCCAAATAAAACAATATTTTTTAAAAAAATCAGATAATCTACAGCAAATTAACAACCTTCTATTTACATGCTGGAGAGGGACACAACATGAAAATTAAATTATGAGAAATATGGACCCAAACTCCTACAGTTATCCTTTAGCACTGAATGCTCTTACAGTGTCAAGTAAAAAGGCAAATATTGATTGCAAATCCAATTTATTAATATGTTTTAATCTGATGCCAGTGGATCTCTGAAATGAAATGTCATAGAATACCAAACTCAGCTGGCTTTCTCAGCTGAACACCACAGGAATTTCTGATCTGCTGCCTTACTTCCCTCCACCTTTCCCAGATAGCTTGAGCAGCACTTAAAACACAGAAAAGGAAGCAGAGTAGTACATTAGGATGCTATCATCCAGGACAGAAAGTCAGATTCCATATATTTCTGAGAAGGGAGATGTCTCTGTATAGGTTCGTTGCTATCAGTTTACAGAACTGTGAGGATGACATTGTTGCAATACAACAACTACATTTTATTAGTTGCTGTTTTTAAACACAACCATAAAATGAAGTATAAAAAAGCCAGAATTTATAAATATCAAAGTTTGGAGGGTTTTATTCATTTTTTATCGCCTTAGAATGTATTTTCATTCCTCCACTCCTGCTGTATATTAAAAAAAAAATAAATCCCAAGACATTTAACTAAACTGCATTTTAAAGCACAAAATAACACACTTATTCAAATGTAAAAAAAAAAGGCAACTGATACTGGTCATATACCAAGCTGTATCTTTCCAGGATTACCTTCTTAAACCATTCACAAGTTCCGCAAATGACTTTTCCCAAGCATACATCTTTATTATCTTCATACCACTTATCACTTCATTCATGGTCCTAATCCTGACATCTGTTAAGGCAGCTGTCTTGCTTCTGTAAACAGCACAAAGGAAAACAATTCAGATTCTCTAAAGAAGACAATTGATGATCATGTAACATACTCATATACATGAAGCTTTTGCTTTTACATGTAAAGACGATTCACATAATTCTAATTGCATTAAAGAGTCTTCCTAAAACAGTATCTTAAAGCTGACACACAGCAGACAGACTTGGAATGTTTGTATTCCTGGTATTACTTGTTCTCAGGAAACTGTGAAGTGATTCTATGTTCAGAATTACATGTCAACTTGTGCAAACACATGGTATTCCTTAGACAACATCTCTGTGTACCAAAAAACCCTCAAATTAAAACATTCGCAACTATGAGAACTAAACAAAAAATCAGAAAATTACTTTAAAACAGATTTCAAAATGCCGAAACAACCACCCTTCTCATAAGGCTCTTTTGATGTTGTTAAATAAACTGGCCTCATTTGTGTCTTTTTAGGATTAACTCTAGTTGAAGCAGAGATTACTTAGTACATGAGCTATAATTTATTAGAGATAATCTAAATATGGTTTCGTTTAACAAATAAATATTATTTAACCATTGACTGTAATTAACACTAATGTAAATATGCCTATTTAAGTGCCACATTATGTTTGCGCTGATGAGCAAACTGGAAAACATATATAATTAAATAATAAAGTCACAGTTTTAATTAGGAAAAAAAGCACAGAAAGTTAGAAGCCACGTAATGAATGCATAAATTATGCTAATGGTGCCTATTACAATTCTGAATTCATTCATGTAGACAAACATACTTTGCACTTAGCGAGCTATGGCAGACCTTATTTTGATAACACATACTTTTACCTGCTAAATTACTTATTTTTGCATATACCAATGAAAATTAAGATTCAAAGAGCATTTAAAAAAAAGTCTCTTTACAAGGAGTGACTGGACTTTGTCAGCTTAACCTGCCCCCTGTAAGATTTCTGAGATAGAAATCTCTGGAAGAAATAGCCATATTTAAAGAACATAACTAGATGGAATTTCAAGCACCTACTCGTCATATTAAAAAAATTTCTCAGCACCAGCGTTCCATAAATGTTAGGATGGCTGAAGCAGGGTATTAAAAAAATATTTATTCAAGAAAGCTGACAAAAGGAATGTAAAAACTTAGCTCTAATACAGTCAGGGACTCTTACTAACACTGAGGAAGACTACTTAGCCTAAACCAACCCTACTGAGATGGAACAAGATTATCTTTGCTACTTCATCTTTTGCTCTTTCAAAAATAAACAGTAGAAAAAAACAATTCCTCAAAGAATGTAAGAGCTCAATATTTCTTCCCCATGCACACACCACCACTGTAAAAGGTAAAATTTAGCACATATTGTTCATATCTCTGCAGCAGCAAACAAAAATTCTCACCTACAGTCTATTGGAAGTCACTTAACTTCCAGGCTCGGTGTTCAGATAACAGAAGGTTGAAGATGATTCAAAATAATAAAGTTAACAGAAGTTTCTTAATCAAAAAGGCTATAGTTCTCATAAACCAATTTCTCAGTTTTCCTGCTGAAATGTTATCGTAGTTTAACAATCCTCTTTCAGATTCCTTTAAAATGTTCAAGAGGTTGGGGCAGGGGTGCTGTTTTTCTTTTTGTTTTTTTAAGTCACACTCCTCTACACTTCAATAAGCATATTTTGTACATACATACCAGAAGCCACAGAATCGGTAATATTATATAATGGCTTCAAGTACACAGACATCCAGTGCATTGACAATTAACTTACAGCAGAGAAAGACATGTCCCCGGTTTTAAAAATATTAAGTTCAGAGTACATGCAGATCAGCCTGACTGCAAAACCCATGCTCACACAGCATTATAAGAGTGCAATAGGAAAGGACCTAAAAATTCTTCAACTGTCTGAGAAGTCCCCTCTATAATATTCATAACCATTCTACATTAAGCAAGCTGCAAAATTCCTTTTTGTTTTCATGAGGCATATTTGGTGGCTTTTAATCATGTCTGACACAACAGTTACATATAGTGTTTCTCTTAAAAATTATAAGGGCTTTAAATGAGACTTTTACAGTTGCATGGCTAAGCAGTAAAAGGGTTGAGCTCTTGGGAATAAATATATCTAAGTTGTCTTCAGTCCAATAACTGAACTACTTCTCAAATAATATATTATTAGGTCATGTGTATTTTGCAAAACTTCCAGTACTTGTGCAAGTAAAAGTAATCCTGCAGATTACAGTGTACACCATTCCACAGGATACTTATCCATCTCTGCAAACTCCTACAGCACTGCAGCCAATGATTGCATCACGAACTGGTATGCATATGTGCTTACAAGACTGAGTCACAAGTACAATGCTGAATAATAGCGCAAATTAGCTGCCACACCGACCGTGCTTGGATTTTAGCAAAAGCTTTAATCCTTAAATTACTTCTTCATATGCTGATTTCCTTAAATCCATGCAGATTCCCAGCAACTGCCATGTGAAAACACTCATCATTAGACAGAGCTGAAATCTATTCCAGTTTTACCATTAACTCCTTCTGTTCACTGCACACTCACAAAGATCTGTGCACATGGAGACCAGCAAAAGTTTTTCTGGTTAACAAATTCTTTTCCTTGCACTGCATCCAAACAAGTGGCCATGGGTAAAAAAACCCAAAACATTATATTGCCACTGATTCATTTTTAAAATACATACCTTCACGAGATTTTTGTCACCTTGTTGCCTGACCCTGAACAAGTCCCTTACTCTCTCTGTGCCTCAGTTTCCCATCTGTAGATTGGGGCTATAAATGCTTACCACCATGGATAAGACACTAGCTAAGCACTAAGCATTTTAACTACTGACTCAAGCCTCAAAACCTCAAAAGCTTAAACTAAAAAAAACACCAACAGTGAAGTAGTTTGATACTTATGCATGCATATTGCACATGCAGTGAAAATGCACATCTAAGAATATATTGCAAGTGCTCTACAAACAGGTTTTATCATTTAAAAAAACCTAAGAATTTGACAGAGAGCACTGAATGAATCATTATTTGAGAAACAGCACGTGAACATTATTTTAGAAATAGCACATGAACATAATGACTGACGACTATCACACTGGTTGCAAATAGAAGGAATTCTACAAGTTGGCTTCATTTTGTAATTCTCAGCTGTCTCTTCATACCCAGCCATGCAATGGCAATGCCATACTCAACAGGTGTGGGAAACTTGTCATGAAATACAACTAGAAAACAACAGTAACTCACTAAAATAAGCTTTACTTATCAGAAGAGCTAGAAGGAACCCAGTCAACAAAAGATGCAAACAAAGATGTATAACGCTTGTAAGCACCTGTACATATATGCTTCCAAGTAAAGGAACACAAAAATGTTTCCATTAAGATGCAAAGGCCATTTATAAACTCATTATGTAAGTATAGTATGATTAATTACATAAAAAACAGAAAAGAAACAGAAAACTTGGAAGCAAGAATTTGCCTCAACAGTCCCATCTCAGGCGAGTCTTTTTTTTTTTTTCCTAGGAAAAGTCACAGAAAAACAAATAAAATTTGTCTGATAATGGAAAACTACTGCAAACTCTTCACAGCCTAGAACCTTACACTCGGAAGCCTCATACTGGCATCAAAACCACCATCATAATTTTTTTCTTCCTTTCTCTCTCAGTTCCTTCCCCATTTTTCTCTCAGCACCTTAGTCATGAAGGAGAGACAGCAAGACCTTTGAACATAAAACTTTCAGAGCTTTCTGCTGCAACTCCTATATCATCCCAGTAAGTCAAACTTAGAGCAGGGGTTGATAGTACCGCTTTTACAAGTAACCACTCCCTAAGCACCACTGCAGGAAGGAGTTACACAATTCTATGCCAAGACCTACAGCAAGGTAGCTACAGAAATAGCCCAATTCTTTTAATGTACTGGACATCTAATGAGCAGCAGATAACCTCTGCATGTTTGGC
Organism: Pseudopipra pipra; assembly: GCF_036250125.1. Lineage (NCBI taxonomy): Eukaryota > Metazoa > Chordata > Aves > Passeriformes > Pipridae > Pseudopipra > Pseudopipra pipra. The sequence continues at coordinate 77,502,992 of NC_087550.1, forward strand.
AGACAGACCACTTCAAGTCCATAAACAGGAATTCAGACATTTCGCATTAGCAACTATAAAAAAACACTGGCAAAGATAAAAGACAATGCAAAAATCATCACCAGACACAAACTGATTTCAGAGCAGTACTCTACCTCCCATCCAGCATGAATATTTTTAAACCTGTAACAGAAAATACATACAACCCAAGATGTGCAGCCTTACCTGAGGGAAGAAAAAAGCCTCCCAATGCAGGTCTGGACAGGAAGAAGAATAATCAGAACTGCCATTCCTGCAAGACACGATGGCCCTATTTCCATCCAGAGAAGTACTGTTACTGCTACAGCTTGAATTGGTCCAGCCCACAAGAAGTGCAAGAAAATTGTTACCTAGACAAATAGTTAAGAATCAACTGTTAGCTTTTGGTCTTAGCTAAGAAATTTAACCCTAATAACACTGAGGAAGCATTTCTGCATTCAGTGAGAATTCTGCACCAGAGAGCTAAATGTACATTTAGATGTACAGAAAGTAAACAAATGCTGATTTTGTTTTATCTTCATCACCAAAACTTCTCTGAGTTTAGAAAAAAAGCAGGAAAATATTTAAGGGGAAAAAAAGAAATGTTTTGCTCCCATATTTTAAGGGAATATATCTCTTCTTATGATGCCATCCAGAAGAGTTTTGAGAGGTGGGCCCATGCAAACCTTGAAATTCAACAAGGCAAGTGCAAGGTCCTACACCTGGACTGGGGTAATACCAAACATACAGACTGGGAGGAAAACATATTGAGAGCAGCCCTGGGGAGAAGGACCTGGGCTGCTGGTGGATGAGAAGATCAACACAGGCTGGCAGTGTATGCCTGCAGCCCAGAAAGCTAAGCATGTCCTGGGCTGCATCAGAAGAAGCGCTCTCAACAGGTCAAGGGAGATGATTCTCCCTACCTGGAGTACTACATCCAGCACTGATGGACATGAACCTGCTGGAGCAAGTCCAGAGGAGGGACACAAAGATAAACAAAGGGTGGGAACACCTCTCCTGTGAAGACAGGCTGAGAGTTAGGGTTGTTCAGCCTGGAAAACAGAAGGCTCCAGGGAGACCTTATATCAGCCTTCCAGTACCTAAAGGAGGCCTACAGGAGAGCTGGAGAGGGACTTTTTAAAAGGGCATGTAGTGATAGGACAAAGGGGAATGGCTTTAAACTCAAGGAGGGTAGGTTTAGATTAGCAAAGTTCTTCACTGAGGGGGTGGTGAGGCACTGGGAGAGGTTGCCCTGTGAAGCTGTGGATATCCCAATCCTGGCAGTGTTGAAGGCCAGGCTGGATGGGCCTTTGAGCAACCTGTCTAGTGGAAGATGTCCCTGCCCATGGCAGCGAGGCTGGAACTAGATGATCTTTAAGGTCCCTTCCAACTCAAAACATTCTATGTTCAAGACACAACTAGAATGTTCCTTAGAAACATTTAAGCATCAGTTGTAAACAAAAATTCCTTAACTCCAACCCCACAATTTCTTCAGCCCATTGGAAAGATCTGTAATACTTCTTACCTGATCAAATTTGTTCACATCATTTGACAGAAGATTTACTATTTGACCCGTGGTAGTTTTTGCCATAGCTACATTACTAAGACGAAGTGCCTAAAAAAGTCAGAACAGTTTCGAATTGTCACAGCTTATAGAGCACTATACACCTATACACAGAAAACTCAATACACAAATACAATTCCGGGGCAAAAGCTGAAGGCATATCTCAGCTTTTGCCTGAAAGTATTGAGGCATAGTAGGAACCTTAGATAATGCATGGGTTAGGTCTACATATTCTGAACAAAGTCCTGAAGAAAAGAGTATTAAGAAAATGACTGTGAGAAGTGCTATAACTACCTTCATGTCTGAAGTGATTGAAAATGGGAAAATACCGACACAGCAGTCACTAAAACTATGCAAAAGAGTGTCTAACTCTTTGTGTGCATTGTTTTCCCCCTCAGTATGAGTATCTGTACAAAACAGGAACAGAAAACTCCACCTGAAGGTCAAATTAAAATCAGAAAAATGTTTGGCCAATTGCAAGAATTCTGTTTTGAACAAGATCTGAGAGAAGGCAAAAAACAAACACCCAAGTAATTTATTTTACACTATCAGTTCTTGTTAACACTGCAAACAGTGCTTTCTGCTAGAAGGAAAACACAGGTTTGTAGCACAAGTTAAAAATATACAAAAGATGTTCTTCTCTACAGGTATAGTTTCCTCCTCAAAAAGACTTCGCATTTTTAGGCAGTGCACATCTACTTCTCCCTCTCCAAACAGTTATTATTAGGATTCTTTTTTGATCAATAATCAAACCTGAAAAGCACTAATTGTTTCAAAAATACTGTTTCAGAATTTTGAAACAGGTGGAAGAACATCAGCCATCAAAGTACTATACAAAGCATCATTTCAAATGAAGTCCTGAGGTTCACCTAAGCCATCAGGAAAGACTGCTGGTGTCTTGCTAGAGGCTCATGGCCTGGGTCTGTGTTGGACCTGCCACCCAAATCACCTTTCTGACTTCTTCCTAACTATTTCAGACACAGGCAGCAAAAACAGTTTCAGTGTGACTCTGAGTCCAGTTCCTGTTGACAAAGACGGTCTCAGAAGGAACCATGCAAGCATCTGAGCCAAAAGGAGGGTGCTCATCTGTGACCCATTTGTCTTCTCAGGGAAGAGATAGCCATTCCCATTGTCAGTGGCAATGCAATTTGAGTCTCTCCTTGCCTTCATTCTTGATTTGATTCTTTTTTCTTTTTTTTCAAGTGAAATAAGCCTTACATTTTCCTGGCTGAATGAACCTGTCTACACTGTAAAGTATACAGAAAGAAATGGAAACACTGAACACAAAGCAGCAGTTTTACTTACATAACCAATTTCTACCAAACAGTCCTGTTTTGGTACCTTCTCCTTACTACAACATCCAAAATACAGCCCCACATGAGCTGAGGAAAATTAACTCTATACCAGCCAAAGTCAGTACACTGACCTCAAAGAACTTCTAAAAGTTAAGTCTCAAAAAAAAAAAGGCGCAACAAAAACCAGCTTCCCATAAGTCGGCTTTGGTTTCAAAAATTAAGATTGTGAGTCATGGGACAGATTTCATTTTAATTTTTGTTACAAGCTCCCTACGTGCATCACTAATACTTCTTACCAGTCACAAAACATCTTAAGAGTTTGAATACAGGGCTTTTGCAAATTAGATTTTAACTTTCCGGGAAACAAAAAAATGGGTCTAAAACTTAAGAATTATGAGCATTTGGAATTCTCCATTAAGGATGCTCTCTTATCCAGCCTATTCATTCTTGCAAATCCAAGATTTTATTTACTACAGCAACTAACCAACTCAGCAAAAGTGCTGGTAAATTGGCATCCAAGTTACTTCAAAAGCTTGTAGGAGGATAAAGTGAAAGTATTACTTATCTATAAGCTGTGGATAACAAAGACAAATTATTAGAAAGATTTATCAATGTTCTGCTGTGACCTCGGCCTTCTCCCTCAGGAGCAAACATTAATGAGATGAGGGGAGATAAATTTTCCATTGAATACCATCTCTAGAAATAGGGGTGTATATTACAAACATTTCTTTTCCAAGCTTCTAAGCTAGTATCTACACAACAATTAACATCACTATATATATACTTTCATGAATTTCAAACTGCATTTTGATAATCAGTTTAGTAAATTAATACCTTAGAGAGATGATTATTTACAAGAAATCAGTGTGTCATGTTAGAGCCATGTTCCCAGAAGATCATTTCCAAGGTATCAGAACGGGGAGGAGAATAAATGTGTGTATGAAAAGCAATCACCACTTACAATGCAGACATTTTCTCTCTCACTCTATTGCTTTGCCCAGAAACTTCACATGACCTGTACAAATAGTACGAGTGTTTGTCTTAAGCAGATGGTACCTATGCTTAATGGTTAAAATGATGTGGATTTCTTTACATTCCAAAGAAACTGTACAGTCCTGATCCCTTCAATTAAGCTTTTTGCTGAAGTAAGAACTTGCAGGCCACTGTTTTAGCAGCACTAAAGCTGGAAACATAGGGCATTTTCCCTTTCAGCATTGTCAGCTGAGATTTTTGCTCTCTCAAGGAGAGCATTTCATACTGCATGTCGCTCAACTCCTTCCTGAAGGTAATACTCATAACTTCTCTTGTTCCACTTTCCCTCTGACAGCAGCCTTGACTCCCTCTGTAGTTGAGAAAAACTATTTCTTGATCAGGACACACAGACAGCAAAGAAATCACTACTCACTGAACATACATCCCTTCTCACACTTCATTGGTTTTAATGGAGGCCTGCAGTACTCCCACAGTAAAATCGGTAAATTATACTAAAAAATGGCTCTATCCTGCCTTTAGGATTCAGCTTAAATCTTAATCATGTCTACTCTACCTGCTTCTCTCTCCCTTTTCCCCCAAACAGGAGGGATACTAAAGGTGAAGATGCCAAGCATTCCTGCCAGCCTGGAGGGTGAAGTGGCATTCCCACAGAACTGCTGCCGCTCCCCGAGGGAACCTGATGGATGCCCCAAGGGAGAGGGGCAGCCTCTGATCTGCAAAGGAGGCAACTTACTAATTCTACTGCACTGATGGAATACAATATAAATAAATCCCACTATTAACCAAAACAGGGGTGGGGGGAAAATTGGAGAGTGAAGCAATTCTCAGGCAACTGAGAGTGCTGTAGCAGATGATGACATCCAAGCATAACATCCCCCTTGGGATCGAACTGCAAGGCTGTGTAATTGCCAGCACTCCCTGGGAGCTCTGCCCCTTCTCCTGCCATATGCTGATGCCTCTTAGAGCTCCAGCATACAACCCTTCCACAAGCAACTGGGGGGCTCCTCTTCAACAGCACCAGCAGGCATAAAAAAAGCACCTTCTCCAAGACTTTAGTGCTATTTAATTCATCACTTTCACTAGCAAGACTGAAGATGTTGTTCAGACACCAAAGAGAGTGTAAGGCCTGACACATGTTAGCATGCATTACATTTCTACAAATGAGCAACTTCAATAGAATTGCAACCATCAACACAACAAATAACTGCATTTTTTAGCTCCCCTGATGAAATAGCTGTCGAATACCAAATATATGTCTAAACAGGTTTGCTTACCTTCCGATAAATCATATGACACATGGCTACCCTCAGCTTCATGCCAGCCCGCTGTACGTGATAGAAGTACAAGTGGTGCATTATAGCTAGAATAAGTGTGCACACAGACAGAGCAGCTGCATAACAATATGCAAAATTCAAAGCTACCTCATCTGAGGAATCATAGGTTTCAAAAAAATTAATAATTTTTCCCAAAATAACTGGTTGAACTACTTTGATGGTTTCCTGAAAGAAAAAGAAGGGGGAAAAGTATTAATTTCATATCACACCATGCTAACCAAGTTTTTGTAAGCAGGCAAACAAGTGCCAAATACTGCCACAAGTCATATCCCTTATTATTTTGTCTTCATTGTGCTCTAAAGTGTCACGCCAAATTTTATCAACACATAATCCAAAAGAAATATGTTCCACATTAAAATTTAGCTGCAACCTTAAAGAGAACTATTTCAATTACCAAAAAAACCTTTGATGTTATAAAAATTGCACGACTGTGTATTACACTTCCATTTTTAAAGATGACAGTGTGCCCTTTACAGCCATTTACATAGACCAAAAAACCCTCTTTCTTCCTCAGATACATAAAATACAGTTAAGTCTTACAAAGGAAGTCAGTGGCTTGCAATGTCTCAAAAATAATGCACTGAAATCAGCTGTTTCATATCCACAACCCTGCAGTTATGACTCATTATTTCAGTCTCTACAGGGGTATAGCTCTGTTTTACCTCTCTGAGAGAGTACATAAACATTACCAGGTTTTCTGAATAGTACAACATTAAGTCACCAGTTCATACCACTCAATCTATGACACCAAGTTTTAAATTGCTGTTAGCCATGAAGTATGTTCCATGGCATTTTACACCACTTACCTCAATCATTGTGAAAACTCCAAGAACTAAATAGGACTTCCAGAAACAAAGAATAATGGCTTTTGTTAAATGTGGCGTTTTCCCTCTCTTCTTTGCTTTTTGCACCTCTTTATCCCAGTACCTGGCAAACAAAGCACAAACATATTGGAGGACAGAATGGAAATCACAAGGCAATTACCTAGAATAAAATATTTTCTGACTTAAAGCCAGATTGCCATGGTCAGCTTTATACAATCAAATAAAAAAAGAGTTAACAGACAGTCATGTCTTCTCATTCACATAAACCCTTAGTACTTAGTATTATAGGTCTATCTATCTGCTCTTGGTTAATCACAAGCCATTCACCACTGTTGACTATTATCACCCTGGACACATTTGCTGATGAGGAGACCTTTCTTTACTACTTCTCCTCTCAGTTCAGAAGTCACTCACATTACTTAAGAGCCTATGTTATATGATCTTCTGATTATGGACTAAACCAAGGCAGTATAGAGTGTCTTAATCTTCCTATAAGCTCTGCCCTTTCCCAGAAAAGTTGTGATGCCCAACCCTTTCTCATATCTGTCCTTTTCTTTTTTCTACCACGTGATTCAATAAGGATGTGCAGATATGGAATTCTGTCACCTAACACTCCACACATCCCTCTGAAGGCAAGGATTACATCAGCAGAGTGGCAAAGACCTCTGAATTACCACATCTGCTCACAAGTAGGACACGATCTGTTCGCACAAAAATCAAAAGTTGAAGACAGTAATAATAAGCATGATATTAACAAGTATCAGAATTTATGCAGATTTCTTAAAACACACTGCTCTCAGACATGATGCTCCCCCTTTCCTCTGGAGGCTAAGTATTTTCAGCCAACCCTCTGACCTTGCTAGTTTGAGGGCTGAAATGAGTCTAAGGCGTGAAGCCAATTATTTGCAACAAAGCACACAAGTTCAAAGCATACAGATAAGAAAACATTTTTCATTTTTACCCTCTTATTTTCTGTTACAAGGATTACAGAGTTATTGTCTATAGGCTTCAGAATCAGAAATGAAACTCTGTAGATTCTATGGGGTTTACTGGCTCAAGATAAATTTATGAATTCTCTGCTTCTTGGCCAAGTACACCCTTTTTTTTTCCTACGTGTTGTATTTTCTACCATTTGCTGACTCATGGGAAGTGTGTGCATTTACTGCAAGAATCATTGCAAAGAGTTCATCTTCCCTTACAGCAAACTCCCTGAAGACACAAATAAGGAATTTGGCAAAGCTCTCCAGCTACAAAGACTTTAAAAACAACAACTCCTACGAGCTTATCACCTACCCTCTTTCTTCAGTTAACTCATCCAGAACAGGATGAGGTAAGACCCGGTCAAAACCTTTCATTTCTGGATTCTTTTTACTTTTTGAAGAATGTCCCAACCCCATCAAATTATCAGGAAAGCCAATTTACTTTGTTTTCAGTATAAAGGCAAGAAACAAGGCCACACTTTCCTAATACACAGGCCACCTTTTATTAGCAGACACCTCTTCCTCTGATATTTAACTAAACATTATCTGAAGACAAAAACCTCTGTTGCACAGTTCAACTCACATAAACAGTTACCCTTTGAAGATATTTCACTTAAAATAAAAAGGTAGAACCTCCTGGGTCTGTAACAACATGAATTATAGTATGCAGTCCATGAAAAAGTATTTATAACAAAATAAAGACATCTCTGAGATGCAAGCTTTTAGCTGTTCAAGGCATTTTATCCACTTTACCAGTGAGTGGTGTATTTTCAATATAAATATATTTATATGTGCACATATATACAGGGTACACAGTTGTCACTTAATTCAGTTTGCGCTCAAACCCAAAAACAACAAAGAAAAAAAAACCCTAAAACTCTTTTTACCCACTTTTATACAGAGCAATTTAAAAAGTTTCCACAGGTATTTTAGCACAGGCAAGAAGACTCACACTAATTTATTAAGAATTACTGCAGTAACAGTTGATGAAAAGTCTTCTTTTCCAAGCATTCTGCAAAGTATCAAATTAGTTATAAATGACATAATGGAAATACTCTAATACACTTCCATTATGTGTAACTTGAAAAAAACTCAAAAGCTTCTATGGCAAACAAGTTCTCTTACTTCTTATTACTCTTAATTCTTCAGAATTTTTAACCTTGTTAAATTTTACAACAACCTCTTTTAATTTTAGAAGTAAGACTCTCACCTTCACCAGAAAAAAATACAGTGAAAGAGAACAATTGTCCCCTTCTAACCCAAACTATTCTATGATTTTTCTCCTTACCACTGCAATTCCTCTCCAAGTTTCTTTGAGGAATCTTCTGGCAGCACTTTATACATATCATCTTCTTCAAGCTTCCGTTTATGGCCAGTAATAAATAAGGGATTCAACCACCTAGTTAAATACAAATTATTAATAAACTGATCAGCAGACCAAAAGAATAATTACTTTACCAATTAATTCATTTACCCCTTTCCTTCCTCCTTCTGAATCACTCAACATCCATTTATTTTACTGCACTTTTATTTAAGAATTAAGTCAATCCCTATTTTACAAATGGGAAAGCATTTCCTATTTCCTAAAGCTGTTTATGCCCCAGAGCACCTTACTCCCAGGCATCCAGACAGCCAGCACAACTCTTCTTGGCCTTAAGGCAACTGTTTTCTTACAGTGTTTCCTTATACTCAAAAAACCCCCGAACTTAATCTAACTATTAAAATATTGACAAAAATAAAATTGTAATACATAATAAAAGACAATTTTTGAAACATTTACTTGACAAGAAAACTAGTTGCTGTTCAGCTGTCATCTTGACAAGTATTAAAGGTCAGTAATTTAAAGACAACCACTTAAATGTAAAAATGGGTAAATAATGTATTATTACTAGATCTCAGCTATGTCTGGAAATATAAACAGAAGCACACTGACACAATGTGCAGATTCAAAAAAGGAAAGTACTGTTTAACAGCTTAATTTCCTTAGCAGACAGATTTTTAAAAGCTCTGTATTTTATGAGAGCACTGTGAAGATAAATTATAATGGTGATACCATAGGTTTGTTGAAAAACACTGTGTTGTTAGGTCAAATAAAACTATCAGAGAATAGCAAGATTGGCTTTTATGCATCCAGATCCTTCTTTGAAACCGAAACACAGGTCAAGGAGGTCCAAACACTTTCAGCTGTGCTTCACAGAGCCCAGAGATGCATGGTAGAAAGCACCAAAGTGACCAAGTTGCTCATGAGATGGAGCAAAATAAAATGACACATCTGAAACAGGCATAGCTTCGTGGGAACAGGGGAGTCAGGGAACTTGCAGTTTTCCGCTTTGTCTGCCTCTCAATTGAATCCATGGTATTGGTTTCCAGAAGAAATGTGGATTTTGGCACTCAGGCTTATTTTCTACAAGTACTTTCTCAACTGGTCAACACCATCAAAACCATGAAGTCAGAGATGGATCTGTTTTGGAAAAAATACTCTTGTACTCAAGGCAAGCTGTTTGATCTCAATTGCCTGTGAAAGTTCTTAATTGTTGCTTAGTTTCTGATAATTATTCCCCAGCTTCACCAACACAGCTCTTACACAAGCATCTGGTGCACTAGGTGAAGTGTATTATTTTCTGGAAGGCCTACATATGAGAATTCAAAACTGGGACGGTTTACAACAAGGGCATTTATTTATTCATGACCACAATGGTGGTTATGAACACTTACCAACTAGCTTTACATTTCTTGCTCAGGCATGTTCCAACTACATTTTGTATACACTGGCTTATAAGCAGTTTGTTGATTAGAGTGGGTGGAGGACCAGGCTGAACCCTAAAGAGGGGGCTCAGAGAGTTTCTTCAAAGATAGGACTGTTGCAAAAACCTTTTTCCCAGGCTCCATGGCAAAACTCCATGTAACAAACGAGATTAATGGTGTTTTTCCCTCACTACTTAGCATGTTAGCACAGTGTTTTTGTGACTCATTCAAAAATTAAGTCTCTATCTTCAGAGTAGCACTTTGATGCCTAACAGCCCTTTTTAAACTCTTCGAGTGAATACTATTTATGTGAGCTGTTAACTCCTCAATGTATGTTAAAAGTACAATTAGAAAGTACTTATCAGACAAGTCTGTTACTTGGATTGTATGGTCAAATAGCATCAGCACCCAAATCACTGTCACACTTCCGTACCACCCTACGGCCCCACAGCCCCTGACAAAAGGTCTCAAAGAGGAAGAACTTCTGCCTGGTTTGACACAAAGAATCTGCTCCATGGAAACATTTCTTCTTTGGCCTCCATTCTTGCAGCTGACCACAGGTAAAAAGCAGAATTGATGCAAATAACCTCAAGGCCATTCAAATAATTGTTGCCTGCTGGACAAGAGAGACTCTTTGCTCCAGGAGAGAGGGTTATGGGAAAGATCTGCAGACTTCAGTTGACTCATGAGACCGATACCAAGCGCTCCGGCTCTTGCAACATCAGTATTAGCCAACGGTGTACTCCACAAACAAGCCACAGGTCTCCTTTCAGACATAGAGGCTAGAGTGAAAGTTATCTTTCCCAGCTACTCTAGCATGAGAATCAGGATGAGCCTTTTCAGGAAAACACAGGGGTAAATCCTTCTCCCATCTATGGAAATGGTTATGAGATTCGACTGGCTACTGCTGCCAGAGGTAGCGAAAACAAAAATCATTCTGACATTTAACAAGGAACATAAATAGGATAATTATTACAGAATCACAGAATGGCTAGGGTTGTTTAAGAAGGGACATCTGGAGGTCAGCTGATCCAACCCCTGCTGCTCAAGCAGGGCCACCTAGAGCTGGTTATACAGGACAATGTCCAGATAGTTTTTGAAGACCTCCAAATTGGGAGACTTCATAACCTCTCTAGGCATCCTGTTCCAGTGCTCAATCACCCTCATAGTGAAAAAGTGTTTCCTGATGTTCAGAGGGAATCTGCTGTGTTTCAATTTGTGCTCCTTGCCTCTTGACCTGACACTGGGCACCACTGAGAAGAGTCTGCCTCTGTCCACCTTACACCCTCCCCTCAGGTATTTATATATATATATTGATGATCTTCCCCTGTTCTTTTCCTCTCCAGGCTGAACAGCTCCAGCTCTATCAGCCTTTCCTCACAGGAGAGATGCTCCAAACCCTTCATCATTCTTGTGACCCTTTGCTGCACTCTTTCCAGTATGTCCATATCTCTCTTTTACTGGGGACCCCAAAACCAGACTCAGGACTCCAGCTGTGGGCTTATCAGTGCTGAACAGTGCATACTGCTACATGCCATTATTGGCACGTAACACAATGCACAGAGGAAAATAAAAGACACTTTAGAAATATAAACATACACTTTTAGAAAACAAAACCGTGCTCTTAATGTTGCTCCGTAGAACACTGCTCTTCTACTTATACTTTTCAAAACACTGTGAAAAGCCATAGGCAGGCAAGAGGAAGAATAGAACAATGCTTCTGTTGAATGCAACTGCTCTACCCTGATGGCAGTTTGATTCTGCACTGCAGCCACCTGCAGCAGATAGTGCTCGCCACAGACATAGTGCAGTCCTGTGCAAAGCAAGCAGCTGAAGGACAATGATATCAAGTATACAGGGTTGTTAGAGACATCTAGTTTACTCTTTGTCCTTAAACTCTCAAAACAACTTATTGATGATACACTCACCTCCACTGAGTTCTTATGGTTTGCAGTAAATCCCTTCCGTCCCCCCTTCTCCACACCAATCACTGTACATACTATGTGACTGAATTTGAAAATTAAGTAGCAGATACGATTACAGTGCACAGTAAAAACTGCCAAAAAAGCCTCATGGTTTTCAGATTATTAGTTCCAGTGAGACCTAGTGCAACTCCAAAACCTTTCACATTTTTCTGCCAATTAAAACCATAATTTTGAAAACAGTAATATATTACACTACAACCTCTACATTAACATTAAAGAAAGCAAGGAAAACCAATCCAGAGTACACAGAAAACTGTGGTAATTAATTCTGTGACTCATTTACTATAAAGAGAAAGACTCAGCACAAGCCCACACTTCTATACAGTTAAGAAAAAAATGCATTAAAAAGCCCCAAAAATTTTAAAAATCACCCATTGTTGAGCTTTCTGACTAGTCTTCCCCAAAATACTCATCTTCAAGAGCTATTGCTATGGAGGTCCTTAGGAGTACAAAAGCTGCTTAGCAGTATGTTGTGTCACTGTAGAGTATACTTGAAGATCTTCAGAAGAAAGTTGAAATTTTTTCATTTCAAATTACATTTAGTCCTTCAACAGCTTTTATCCCAAGAATGAGGTCTTCTGCAAACTCTCAGAAGAGAAAAGAGTTCAAGCTTCACTGCATCACTGATGCATCCTGAACTTTATGCTGGCAGGCCTACTTTCAGACAGAATGCCTAGCACATGTTCATACTCACTGAAGTTTCCACCACGATGCCACATGCAGATGACGCCCTGTGGAATCCCCGGCACTTAGAGCAGAACTGAGACCAACCTACTTCACACAGCCTGCTGTTACTCAAGTCACAGGCTGGTAACAAGCAAATCAACCAAGCCCTTCTCTTGCCTGAAGGCTTAGTTAAATTAGAGAGTGCTGTTAAGAGGACTGTTAGAGGAAGCTGGCAAATAAAGCAATGGCCTACATAAGGAATATCCCTGAAACCTCAACCTAGCCATAAAGGAAGACTACTCTTTTGGAGTGGTATGGCTTTTGTCCAAACAGAGATCAGCTAACACCAACTTCTTCCAGGGGTATAAAAAAAAGGCAACAGAAAAATAGGATTTATGAAACCAAAAACTGTGCAAACTGCATTATTCTTTCATAAAAAAGGGTTAAAGAATAAACAAAATAAAAGATGACCTAGAGAAATGGAGGGAATATACAGACAGTGATGCAAACTACTCCTGTTTCCCCAAGGATGGACATAAAATGGACTACCAATCTATTTTACCTGAAGAAAGGCAGGAGCAATGCAGTGGGGAAGAAAGACTCGCACCTCAGTCCTACATTTCTGTATTTCTTTCGGAAGAAGCAGTTCAACTTAAATAAAACCAGGACCCCTTAGTCGCTGTCTTCACTTTTCCCAAATTTACTGTTTGCTAAGTATTTTGAATATTTGTTTCTTAAACATTGCTGTATTTTATTACTCTTTCAAAACACAGGGTTCACATGATGCCTTTCAAAGAGCTTAGCCAAATTTTTCCTAGCATGAACTACACGTAAAAATGTGAGTATCTGTAAGACTCCTGAGTACCTTCTGTTCTGCTGGGAATGTCTCTGTTCTATCAAGGCGATTAGCTGATCAAAGACAATCAGCCTGGAAAGATGCCCAGAATTTGTCCCTGTTACTGCCACAATACTGATGTCACTAGGAATAAAGATTAAAAAAATACATTAAAAGAATCACTCTGTAACCTGGTGCAAACTAAAGAGACAGACAACTGCAAAATGGTAACTCACTGCACTGGCCCTAAAAAGCTTTTCACCTCTGCAGCAGTATCTTGGGTATTGACAAAAAAAGAAAGTGATTCATTTCTGAAACAGCAAATACACAAAGATCATAATATAAACATTCACTTCCTGCATTTCCCTACTCCTGGGCCCTGACATTACACACCCTTTCAGATTACAACACAGTCAACCAGCCACAATTTACTTGTTTGCTTGGGAAAGTCCAGTTTTTACCATCTGTAATTAGAGCAACTCCACCAAGATTCTGGAAAGCCTCTAAGATCTGCAGAAAAAGCTAAGAGAATGTTTTCTAACCCTCCTAAGAGAAGTTAGACCTCAAGGGGACATCTCAAGTCATCCCCTTCTTCACAGAGACAGCATGCAAGAGAAACAGGCCCAGCTATCCAAAAGGTAGGGTCATTAGGCATCAGACCAGTCATGCTATTCTGTTTCATACACGAAATAAAATTTCCTAAACAAGAAAGCTTTTAAATTAGGTTTGCCATTGTCCCAGAATAAATTCCTATCAGCGGAGGAAGAAATACATTACAGATAGGTACATTAAACTAACAGCAGTTTCCAGCTCAACTGATTCATTAACTCAGGGATGGGACCTGCTGTGCCTCTGGATTTCTATTGTGTCCAGCTTGTAAACGCTCAAACAGTACCATTCTTGCACTGCAGAGCAGACTTGCAGAGCTTTCTAGAAACTCAAGCAAGTTCTTCATGAACTGAGAAAGTCCGTAAAATAACATCAGCCAAGAAGCATCTGCAATTACGTTACAAAGCTAACACAAATAAAAAATGTCCTAAGATCAACAGATGTGTCTGTCAGGGCCCTGGGCGCACCCACAAGCCTTGGCTGCCTTGATGAGCCCCACAACAGTCACCCCACAGTCAGGCACTCACATATTACGGTACCTTCCTCTGTACAAGTGAAAAATTTGGCTCTCACCAGTATTACAGTAGCCCCTGCCTTATTACTGGACAAATCAGAAAAATTAGACTACACAGACTACTTTTCTAATTAGCAAAATCTTTTCTTTTTGTCTTTATTTGTAATTATAGGCCGAAGTTTAATTTCTGGGAAATTTTACAGCACCCAATCAAAGCCACCTCCAGTATACTCTCATGATCTAATGCCTTAAGGAGGTGGTTTATGAACTGCATTTTCCCCATTCCTCTTAAGCTTATTTGTGCATTACATTACAAGCATCATCCGTTTACACTCAGTGTCCAGTTATTTTTCAACAGTTGCACAGAAGAGTCTTTGTTTACTCAAATTCTTCCGTAACACTAGGATTTCGTCTTGTTGAGCAGCTTGGAAGCACTACTTCAACTACTAAGCTGCAAAGTAACACATATTTCTTTCTCTTTAATCACCTACTTTGGACACGGGGTTTTTTGGTAAAGTAAAAGGTGTTTCCTCACAGGCCCTTTGGATTATAAATCCACTTTGCTTATCCCCCTGGCTTACCTCAGGTGTCTACCTGCTTCGCTGTACTGTTCACTACTCACCTTCATGACTTGAAGTTCTACACCAGCAACGCAATTCCAACACTGCTATGTGCTTGCCCTCAGTCCAGAAGATCACTGCTGGGATGGGACGTACAAAACGAAGCACACACACTGACAGCCTCCAGTGTTATTTTGCAAGAATTCATAAATACTCTAGAGGCAATGGTTTATGGTCATCATGTGATTTTTTTTTTTTTAAACTTCTATTACACATGCTCATCCATTCTCATCAGTACGCTGCCTTTTCCCACTTCCCCTTATGAAGGCAGTTGTCCACAAGCAATAAAGTAAACAGAATAAGTTCTGGTATTTCTTCAGATGTTTTTCAACTAATGTTTTGGTTGCAACTTCCCTCCCTGGCTTACTGTGATTTAAACAGCAGATTTTCTCATTGCTTACAGAAGGAAAAAAATAGGAATACAATGAAATTACTTCAAAGCCATATTAACTCAAAAACACCCTTCAGGCTTTCTGTTTCAATACCAAAATGTATTAACCTTTGATACTCAGCTCCATCTCATCTTCCAAGCTGTTGCTTATCCACAGCACAGTGTAAGCAGCTAAGCTGCTGAACACCCACTTTCTAGTACTGATAGTAACTCATTTGGTATTTGACTGCATTTATTGCAGGCTGTTTTCATGCTGTTCATCTACCCCACATCAGCCAGGTATGAAACTACCTTATTAATCTAACATACTACCTGATATTCCAGGTGGCAAGAAGAAGAAAAAAATGGGCAAGAAAGGAGAGGGGGAAACATACTGCAACTAACGTTTTCTGCAAGGCCTAGAAGCAGGGAATGGAGGAATAGCATCACCTGTACCTGACTATCACTAAAATATTGGTTCCAAACCCAGCATCCAAATGCCAAGAAAAATATCCAAAATACCAAATATTTGATGCAAAGGTCTGAAGATTGTTCTTAAGAATAATAAATTTTAGTATAAGATATTTATTGAAGTAGGACCTAACGGTGGCAATTTCTGTGTTAAGGTGCTTTCTGGCAAGCAATGGAAATAGGAAGAATTAAAATCCCCTGTGCGTTCACACTGATATTACAAGCAGTTGGGTGCCAGGGATACAAAACAAACAAAATAAAATAGATGATTGGTCTTTCTAACCTTCCACTCCCAAAATCGAATGGGGTTATCTCCCTCCTCCTCTTTACATGAGGTCTTGTGAATTTTCGAGAAGTGGGGTGGAGAAATTATTTTTGGAAAAAAGAAAAAAACAACAGTGTGACATACTCCTAATTTTGAAGTTCTGCAGAAATTAGAAGAGAGACATTTTCTCTCACAAATGATAGAGCGGGCTTTACATAAGCATTCCAAAGGCAAACTGTCTGTGTTTCACAGTTCATCTAATTGCGTATCTAAGCACAGATATTTACAGTAGATAGCAAATGCTAACATTCTGAAAGTTTATACGCACTCGTCATAGTGGATATAGTCTATCTAGCACTCCTTAACAACATATTTCAACTTTACTAGCTCATAAACAATGATTTTCAAATAAATTTTTCTTTTGCATAATACAGCTTTCTTGAAAATAAACAAACAAAAGTTAAAAATGAATGCTGTAGTTCAAGAGACCAAATGTTTCAAATTTGACTACAGGACACTAAATATCTGACAAACGAACAAACATGGCATTATGTTTAAAAGAAGTTGCATGTGTGATCCTCAGTCTTCTTTCAATGAGGAGAAAAAAAGAAGCGTGATTTCAGTCTTTGAATACTGAAAACGTGTTTTCTGTTTATCTATACTGAAGACACGCATTTCTTCTGAGTTTCTTACAGTACCAAATTGTCCTCCACCAGTAAGTCAGTAAATTAACTTAATGTTAGCTACCTCAGAGATCTTTATAAAGATACATCACCATCACCAATTTCAGGCACTGACAGTGGGAATTAACTATATACCAGGTAAAATCCCAGGCAAGTCGCAAAGCTTGATGCTGCCTGATATTTTCATGTGAAGTAAATGTAAAATCTTCATCACAGTCAAATCTATTCACTGATATAATAAAGAAGAGAGATCAATTTTACTGGTGGCACTGCTGGAGTCAGCTGGAATAGCCAAGAGGAATGATCAATTCTTTCCATAAGTTCTTTCAATGAAGGGCAAGAAATGCTTTTGAGACAGCCAAATTAGAGGACTAAAATGCAGTATTTAGGCTTACTCAGAAATCCAGCAAAATCAGTCAGTGGCCCTTCCAATTGTAAGTCATGGAGTGGAAGAGGAAGAAGCTATTTACACTGCTACAAGAGAGGTGTGTGACATGACTGCATTTGATCAGACAAGCTGCTACGTACTGTGCAGTCATCACTGAAAATCTTGGGATTTACACGTCTATGCTTACCCCATTCAATTCACACTTAAAACCAAAGATAAAGATTTCTGGTTTACTCTTCTCCCACTGCACTCAAAGTCAGAGCCATGAAAAAGACTTAGTGGTTTTGTCATTTTCCCACAAGCACACACTTAGTAAGCCAAGAACAATGCTGTCAAACACCAAGAGATAATGGTAAACAATCATTGGTTTATTCCTTGGAACCATAACTGCGTGGATGCCTTGGAGCACGTTTTCAATTCACGTTTTAATGCTGTTACTGTAATGGCAATTGCCACATGTCAAGTGATGATGTAAAAAGGCATCCAGCCTGAGGATGCTGAAAGTGTCCGGTGCTCAAAGAAGCCAAGAACTTGTCATAGTCATGGTGAGTTTGTGACAATTAAATAATTATGATTATTATTATTATTAAAAATAAATTATAAATTTATATGAAATTTAGAAGGACTTTAACTTATTTTACTTCTCTGAACAAAAATGCAGGATACCCTTTCCAAGGTGTTCCAGTTTGTTATTAACATGATAAAAGTTACCCAGTTTTCTAAAAATTTAATCACAGCCTGTGTTTTGTAACTTTCCACTAAAGTGGGTTCGATGCCTGAACAACAGAATGCATAAATATCCAACTGCTGTATAGGAAGAGCATCTTTAATAACTCAAGGGAACAAATGCTATAAGCAAATACAGATACACTTTCTAACTAATGAACATGCAATTCTTACTATGCACAGTTATTAATTTAATAATCCCCACTATCCACAGCAGAAACAAAATGTGAAAAGTGTTATTCTCAACTGCAGAAAGCACGGACTATAAGGCTTTTTAAACACTTTCTATAACGAGTAACTGTTTAAACATGAAAAACACTGGACTGAATTCTCTCTTCCTTGGACAAACCTAAAAAAAAGAAAGCAAATCCTCCTACTCACCCTTTGGAACACTCATTCTCACCAGCAAGTTGAGCCAGCAACAAAAAGAAAACCAACCCAAGAACAGAGATGAAGTAAATCAGAAATACACCCAAACTATGTGAAATACCAGTCAGAGCTTTAAAAAGTTTGGTGAGCATAGAAACTTGTGACTGAATGTTGGGGTTACAGTAACATCAGAAACATCCAGAACATCGATATGGGCTTCGCTAACCTTATCTTAATATGGATAATTCAGTGAGAGACATAGAAAATAAGAATATTTTGCAACTGCCCTGACCTTCAAACTTCTGTCATAAATAGTTTTAATTCCACTAACATCCAGACTAACATTACACAAGGCACGTATTATAAAAATAACAGTATTAACACACAATCCAGATGCTCCTCTTTCCCATGGATGTACTACTAGAGTGTTTAATGTTCATCATGCTCATACTTGCCAAAGTCACAAACCAAAAGCAAGAAGACAAGCTTTGAACAATAGGAGAAGAATGCATCTTCAGCCTACACACTCATTATCTGAGTTTTATAACTCAGTGAAAACATGACTTCCTTTCTCCTGTGAGCTTGATCCTGTTTGCACCAGGCAATAATTTAAGCTTTTATTCTGTACCACTGGCAAAAAATCAATGACTCCTTAGAATGGCAAAACTGCACTTGGAGCAAAAGATAAGCAAAATTAAAATACGAAGGACTCTTGCCTTTCTGTCTGCAATACCCTACTTTTTATCCCTATTGACAACCAGGAGCCAACACCTGGGGATTTGGAGAGCAAAGCAGGCACACTTGAGCAACCACATGGTGGTGGCTCCTGCTACTCACAGGACGACCCTCCTCAAGCACTGTTTTTCCAGTTCTCCAGATGAAAAGATCTCATAACGTCCTGTGTGAAACAGCAGCTGAAATGAAGCAGTACTCACAAAGCTATCAGATGGCTACACTCTTTGTAGAAAGGAAGAACATTTCCTAAAGCTACCCGTAAAGTTAGCTTTATAGCTAAATGAAGGGGTGTTTTAACACTTCCTTAATTTTATGTAAAACACTATGAAATTGCAGAAAAGTGACAGCCCCTGCTTACTCAATTTAACCCACTGCAGATATAATTTCAGCTCAAAATTTTCACCACGAAAATACTAATGCTCGTTGACTAGTAAATAAGAATATACTGGTGGTAATCATGATCACATGCAGCACAGGTAAGACACTTTAAAAGGGTATTTTCACTGCTGTGAATTATACTGCTATAAAACAAAAAACAGTACATTAGGCAACTTCTTAAGTTTTGCATATCCCACTAAACCCTTTTTTCAACGGGTTTAGTGTACAGCTGTACACTAGCATCTGACTGCAAAGCATGACATCCCAATTAATGGACTTTTACCAGGCCTATCATCCCACAAGCACAGACTTTCACCTGCTTTTCCCTTTTCACAATAAGAACCTCCAAACATGTCTAGGGTAAAAGCAATCTTTCAGGTGTTGGCCTAAAACTTGGGAAATTTAAGGTACTTCATTGTTGCTGCTGAACACTTCTCTGCAATACATGCAGAGCAATGCAAAAATCCTAAAAAAGAACAACAGGAGCAGTCAGAAAAACAGCTACAAGCACTGCACACTTCCTTTTTCACATCTAGCTGGATTGGTTTTGGCAGAACTACCATTAACACCACAAGACCCCAGCAAGGGAAAGGGAAAAGACAAGAAGCAGCTCTGGAATGCTACACGGTCAACTGAGATTTATACCATTCTGCCTGAATTTCCCAGCAAAGCTGTTTCCAACATGGGCACCCCTGCTGTCGAAGAAGAAATTAAAAGTCAAAATGCTGAACACAGGGAGCTTTGCACAAGCATACAAGCTGGATTTTGGGGGTTTTACTTACTTATTTATTTTACTCTTTTATTTTGCACATGGTAGCTCTGAAGACATATCCTTGATGAAAAAATATGTTTAGCTAAAATTTATCAGGGCTTTTAAAATCCCCCTACCTTCCAAAAGGGACTTCTGCACCTGCTCAGAGCTGCTTATTGGATCAAAGAGTTTTTTACTTGTCTTTCAGAGGCTTCCAAAAAAAGAGCCTCACCTGCCATGCTCTCTCTTCCTTCCCCCTCCTCCATCATACCACACAACACAGCATGTGCGCCCTGGTTCAGGCTACAGAAGGCGAAGTAGGATAAGCGCTACCTCTTTAAGTGCCCTCTTCCAAATGGGATCTGGTAAAACAAAGAAGTTTGATGCTCTTCCGTTTCACTGTGCACATCTTTTCCTATTATATTTCAAAGCAACTAAACTGTTGAGCTGCAATTCCTCACCACTTTGAGTACAAATACATACCCGTGCTAAGGTCCTCACTAATAAAAGAACAAGCATTAACTTTGAACTAGTAGTCACTTGGTCCCGCAAAGTTTGTGACAACACCGCCACAACCCCAGCCTTCGCTCTGTGACACCTCAGGCGCCAGCAGAGGGAAGACAGCCGAAGCGTGGGTGGGAGCAGCCAGGCTGCTGCCCAGCGATCCTTTACACCGGGAAGCTCTCACGCAGCTCTGCGGCTCAGTAACCACCTCACACACGGAGGGGAAAACCCCTCGCCGCAAGCGAGCCCAGCACGCCTTGCCGGGATGAGCAATCCCTGCCCGCGACCCGTTATGCAAGCGGGGAAGCAGAACAATGGCTGGGAGCAGCCCTGCACCCAGTCCCGGGCAGGGACGCCCGGGCCAAGAGGCAGAGGAAGCTCCCGTCCTCCGCACATCTCCCGAAGGAACCAAACACGTGCTGGAAGGGGGCGATGGGGCCGCGCTCGGCGCCGCCCGGCCGGCTGAACGCTGCCCTACCCGAGGTGGGCAGGACCCCGCCTGCGGTCTGGGGCCGGCGCAGCCAGGGATTATCGCCCGGTTGTCGCGGGCTACCGGGTTCACCTCAGGAGACCTCGCCCCATCTGCGAGCGCGGGGCTGCCCCGGCCGGCGGGGCTGACCCTGCGGGCCCGCGGGGGCGGGCGGCAGGTCGCGCCCGAGCCGCGGCTGCACAGTCACCGCCGGCAGCGCCCGGCGGAGCGCGGGGAGCGCCGGCCGCCGCTTCCCTTCCCCGCTCCCGCCTTCCCGCCGCTGGCGCGCCCGGACCCTGCCGGGAGCCGTGCTCAAGAGAAAGCCGGGCGGCCCTCAGGCAGGGCTCAGCATTCCCGAGCGGCCGGGCCAGGTGAGGCCAGCGGGACTCAGCCCCGACGCGGCGCCTTCCCAGCCGGCGGACACCACGGCGCCGTACCTCCGGCGCTGCCCTTCCCCCTGCCCTCCGCGGGCGCTCACCAGAAGAACAGCCGGGAGCAGAAGTTGGCATCCTGCAGCGGGTTGGGCTTCTCCTCGCGGGGCACAGCTTCCATGCCTCCCGCCACGCCGTCCCGACCCACTCGGCGTGCGGCGAGGGCGCAGGACCACGAGCGACTTCCCACCGCGGCAGCCGCCACCGCTCTGCCGCCGGCCGGCGCTGTTTCCGGGAGAGCGGGCACCCCCGCCTCGGCCCTCCTCCCTCCTCCTCCTCCCGCCGCCGCAGGACGCCTCCTGCCGGCGCGGCTCCCCCGCGGAGGCTGAGGAGGCGCCGGGCAGCGCCGGGAGCCGCCCAGGGCGAGTCTAGCCTCCGGTCGCGGTACGCGGCTCTGCTCCCGCTGGTTTCACGCCTGTGCGCGTCCCTTGCTGATGAAAAGCACGTCTTCAGTGCAGGCAGCGCCAATCGAGACGCCCACCCGCCTTTGTTTGGACGAAAAATCACGTCGCGAATCAGAGGCGAGTCCGCCTTACCAGGACCAAACACCAGCAGAAACGCTTGCTGTCACCGCGTCTTATCATATGTTGTACATTCTTCTATTGAAAAACAAAAACCAATATGCAACTCGTCGTTTAACAATGTTTAGGAGATCTTGGTGGTACAATGTAAAGTGGTTAATTAATTCCAGGCGATGGTTCATCACTGAAATCCACAATTCTCAGAAGTTCAGCAAATGATCACCACACTTCTCTCCAGTCATGTCACCTGTAGCCTGCCACAGGGACTCTGATCGAAAGGAGGGAACTGCAAGGGACCTAAGAAAATAGGAATGCGGGACATGTACATAAAGTAACCAAAGACCTGCGAATCTCCATGGCAGAATGGTTCCCTGCCATGCCATTATTTCTCTGCGCCCTCAGAAGCACAGGATGGCTGAGGTTGGAAGAGACCTCTGAAGGTCCGCTGGTCCAACTCCCACTGCTCACGTGTCATGTCCAGACAGCTTTTGAAGATCTCCAAGGATGGAGACTCCACAATCTCTCTGGGGAACCTCTGCCAGTGCTCAGTCACCTCTACAATGAAGAAGTGTTTACTGATGTTCAGAGGGAACCTAACACAGCTCGGCTAAGGGAGACAGGGAAGTCCGCCCAGGAGATCCAAAACAGATCATAGGTGGAACAGGAGTGAACGTTTTATTAAGATGGCTCCCCCTTATATGGGGGAGCCCGGAGAACTTTCTGGAGTATTACTAACAGAAGGAAGAGTTTGCCATAGGAAGGATTGCAATTGGATACGAAACAAAAGGGGAGGGGTTACTATTGAATATGGATAAGAAAGGAGAAGCAACACTCTTGTCAGGGAACCAACCATTGTAAAAGGGGTGAAAAGGGGGTAGGATTTTACCATACAACATGGCAACTTTAATTTAACATTAAACTCTAGTTCAATTCATAAAATCCTCTGTTTATAAGTCAAGTCCGTAGTCCTTAAACAAAGTCTTCTTCCTCTGACGATTCTTTTAATGGTGCGATCCATCTCCGGTATGCTTCTTTTTCTTGTTCCTCATCTCGCACAGGAACCTCCTGTTTTTCAGTTTGTGCCAATTGTTTCTGGTCCTGTCACTGGACATCACAGAGCAGAGCCTGGCTTTGTCCTCTTTTCATCCACTATACACAATAATACGATCCCACCTGAGCCTTCTGTTCTCCAGGCTGAACAGTCCCAGCTCTATCAGTCTTTCCTCATAAGAAAGATAACTAAAGTCCCTTCATCATGCTTATGGCCTTTCACTGCAGTATCTCCAGTACATCCATTTCTCTCTTGCACTGGGGAGCCCAGAACTCAACACAGGACTCCAGGGGTGGCCTCACTTCTGAGTAGAGGAGAAGGATCACCTCCTTTGACCTGCTGGTAACATATCCTCATGCATCCCAGCATACCTTTAGTCTTCTTTGCCACAAGGACATATTGCTGACTTGTGTTCAACTTGGTGTCCACCAGAGCCCCCAGGTAGCTGCTTTCCAGCTGGATGGCCCCTAGCCTGTACTGGTGCCTGGGGTTTTTTCTCCTCAGGTGCAGGACTTCATGATTCCCCTTTTTGAACTTCATGAGGTTCTTGTCAGCCCATTTCTCCAGCCTGTTAAGGTCCTTCTGGATGGCAGCAGAACTCTGGAGTTTTATGAGCCACTCCTTCCAGTTCTGTGTCAATGTCCGTGGAGGTATTTAAGGACAGACTGGGTGTGGCACTTAGTGCCATGGTCTAGTTAACATGGTGGGGTTAGGTCATAGGTTGGACTTGAAGATTTTAGAGGTCTTTTCCAACCTAGTTGATTCTGTGATTCCATGACTCTGTGATCATCAGTAAACTTGCTGAGGGTGCCCTCTGCCTCATTATCCAGATCATTTATGAAGATGTCAGACAGTTTTGGGGCTAATGTTGACACGTGTTGTGTAGCCCTAGTTACTGACTTCCAATTAGACTTCGAACAACTAATCATGCCCCTGATCTCCTTACCAGTCCAACTGAACCAGCTGTAAGACGGACCATCCTTATCTTCCATATATTCGTTTCATGCTCCCAGTAGCAACCAGCCTTCCTGCTAAAATACATTGCCAGTGAAACAATTGACAGGGTTGGCATCTGACTTTCATGACAGGCATCGGAGTTGACATGTTATTGAGATAAAGGAGGGTAGGGGCTATATATTGTTGAAGAAACAGCATCAGTTCGTGCTTGCAAGAATGTCATCATAACCATAAGTCAGACAATCAAGCTTCATCTTGCTCTCAGTGAACACCGATGGGGCTAGAAACAGCATGCTCTGCTTGTGCATAGATGGTGTGCCACAGAATTTTGTGAGCAATAACACCTGTCAACAGCTGCCTGTAGATCCTACCAGATTAAAACAAGGAAAAAAAGGTATGAAAATGATGCAGTGGTTTGAAAGGGCAGGCTTTAACAAAGTAGTGCTTTTGTATTCCAGAACCTGAATAATCAATTTAAATAATCTCCAAAAATATTTGAGGAAAAGCTCTGCCCATCAGCAAAATCTGACAGGTTTAGATTTCTGTGAAGCAAATTTGTCTGACTAGGTACTTATAAGAGAATTAAAAGATATGACAGCCCAATTCAAGTCCCAAAATGTTAAATTTGGGTCAAGCAGTAGGAGAAAGAAAGATGTAAATCTTAAAACTGACTTCACCTTTGTGAAGTAGTGCAATGAAAGATTATAGAAACATTTCTTAGTTTGGGCAAGGAAGTAGTAGACTAGTCATGAACAAGTAATATATTTTCAGAGTACAGCTAAAAGTATTAAAGAAAAATAGTACAATAACTTTTTTTCAATATTATTTTAATAATGGGAAAAGGGAAAACCTTAAGAAGTACATTTTTCCTTTGCCAGCATTATCAGTGATGAATGTTGACAGTACTTAATTTTAAAATAAATAGTAATGTTCACTTCTAACTCCAAAAGAAAAACACAAAGTTTTGGAGAAGGAAAAACTACACGGGAAGGGGAAAATAAAATTCCACCAAAAAAAGAATATCCTGAAAGCCAAATTAACGTGTAACTCTATCTGCCAAGTTGCAAGCAACAGTTAGGAGCTGATGCAGTAAAAAGGTGTGAAGCTATTGGCAAAAGAGTTGCTCAAGAAAGCGTGAAACTGCCCATGGAGAGGAAGGGAAAATAGCACAGTAATTAAATTAATGATCTTTCTATTTTAGGAATCAAGAAAAATAACTGCTAATTTATCCATTGAATATTTTGCTATGGCAACAGTATACTCACATGGAAAAAGAAAGATATGTGACAAACTAATCATTGTGACTTCATAAATCTAAATTGTCGTAGTAATATGGATAATGGTCTAGCAAAGCCAACTACTCAAATAAGGTAATAGCCAACTTAAGGCAGTGGCATCTGAATTAAATCTGTTATGCATATACATTGTTCTAGGGAAATAAATTCAGATCACAGAGAATGTCAGAAACCTGCCAACACGAAAGATTTCAAATTTAGTCAGTGCACAAGAAAGACAACAGTCACTAAATAAGCATCTTTATGATGTGTGGCCTTATACCTTCTTTGCTCTACTCTCTTCTCATTCTGAGTACAGTCAAACTGAAGCATTTCTTCACATGCATTTTCTGTAGCACTTATCACTAGAGTATGAAGAGTTCACAAACATCTGCTTTTCTCAAAATCCTTAGAAGATAATTGAGGAGTTTCAACTGATTTCCAGATGGTGAATAAAAGCATGTGGATCTTAAGATGAAATATAGGCACTGATCCTGATTATGCAATAGGACCCTAAAGCTTAGTCTTTCAGAGAATGTAGCACTATACCTTCATCCTTTCAGGCCAGCAGCCATTGATTTGAGGGCTGAACAGTTTCTCCATATCATACCCCAGGCCCTTGAGACAGAAACCTACAAAATCAAGAAGACATGGATGAGTGTGTCTGAAAATTCTCTACAAAAGATTTGCTGAGCACTACATGGTGTCTCTGAGGCAGTATTAGAGGGACAATCAAATACAAAGCTGTTCAAAAGACATTGGAGGAATTTGTCTTCCAAAGACAAACTATGATAGCAGAATGTCAAGGCTTTGCAACTGTATATTGTTTGAGTGTAATGTTTTTGATTGAAGCCAGGCAGAAAGGCAGACCCTATGCCTGCCTGACAAACCAAACAGACAGTGTTGTATCCCGCCACACTGCTGGCAAGAAAGCAGACTGTCCCGTTGGCTGAGAGCCCAGCTTGTCACTGTCCTGTGGCCTGACTCATCATCTGGCTGATGTATCCACTGGGGAATAGTTTCTCATCCTTCTGCAATACAGACATATTGGCCTGTTCTTGTTCAGCTGCAGAACAGAAATGTCAGTGCTGCAGAAGCGATCTGTAATTTTGCTATTTCAGTCTGCTCATCTGTACATAATGGCAACAGTCTTTCTCAGATGCTTTTCCTATTTATCCTTGTTACCCACGAGCCATCCCTATTTTACCCATATCTTTTTCTACATAATGTGATTTTTCATTTGTACTAATTAATGTATATATTCACTCTCCTTAGAGGATGACGCAATTCAGGTTCCTAAGTATAGACAGCTTCTTACATTTTAAATGCAGTAGGGTATTTCACACGGCCACAATTTACCACTCCAGAAGGTTTCAGGTCTTCCTTTAACTGTGCTGTTCCTGCCTATCCCATGGTGATGTCTCTGATGCCTGATAGATGACTGTAGTTGCCTATATTTAAACAACTGAATCTCACCCTTACCATCTTCTCTACCTAATCAGTCTGGGTTTTAAGCCAGAGTGCTCTCCATCTTTGACTATCACATTAAGTTTATTTGGCCAATGTGATTCTTCCTAAATAATTTTTATTTTCCATTCAAATTTTTCTGTCTAAATGTCACACACACACACACATACATGCACACACAATATTTTTGCTAACTTTCATAGTTTAGTTCTTTTGATGTTTGACCTTATTTGCTTTACACAAAAACTATGTTAAAATCATTTATCCATAGAAAATAGTTTCTATTGATCATCTGCTAAAATAAATTCAAATCAGTTCCTTTCTGTTTATAACAGAAAATTATTCATAAGTATTTGATTCATTAGAAAAATGTCGGAAAAGGTTGTACTAAAGTTAAAACTGACACACCTACCACCTGTTTAGTTGCCCCTAACAATTTCATCTCTTGTACTTCATGCACAGATCCTTAGAGATTGATATTTCTGTAGGATGATTTGGATAAGCTTGCAGCAGGCCTTCAGCATCAGCTCCCTGTGCTATTAGTTAAAACATTGACTTGTGTATTTACAATATTGCTATCTTGAGCTACATAGTCCTCTCTTCTCCATTCCTAAGCAGCTAAGAGCTCATTTCATTGTTCTCCTCTCACAAGGTAATAGACATTAAACTTCTTGCTTCTATTCATTACAGTTTCAAGTCTTCCATTTTTTAAACCACATTTCTAGTATTGATAATACAGTTTCAGAGGGGCAAAGCCTTTTGTTAAATTCTCTATCAATTAGTATGTTGCAATAAATCTTACACTTTATTTGCCTTCTTCCTATTCTCATCTCTTGCTTTTCTAGCTTAATACTAGTGCACTGCCCAGGATAATCTCCAAGCACTGGTGAATTACAGTAACAGAAAAATTAAATTGAACTAGTTTCAGGGCAAACATGAGTCAGCAAACAGAAAACAAACTACTGCAAGTGTTGTGCAGACTGTGACTGATGGCCTAGGGAAATGAAGACTTCCCATCCCTGACATTTGTAAAACAGATTGCTTCTGTGAGGAGCAGGGAGTTGGATTCGATGATCCTTATGGGTACCTTCCAACTTGAGATATTCTATGATTCATTGATCCTATAATCTCTGTCATGATGTTTGCTCAACATAGGCAACCTAGTCCAAGGGTAGGAAGTGGATTAGCTGACCTCCTGACTTCTGCAATTTCTGTGAATGCCAGTGTCCATGGACTGATTTGACTAGGCAAGATTGCCAGGGTGTTGCCACGACTTCTAGAAAACAGAGGGAGAAATTCCTTTTTAAAACGTCGTCTCAAAGCCTGGGGGTGACTGGTTCACTTCAGTTTGTGTAGATCTGATTCCGGTGTTACTGTGCTCTTGCTATATGTTATGTTATGTTATATGTGATGTTATGCCTAAGAGTTTTTTCTTGATTTTCTGAAGCAAAATTTAGGACATACAGCACTGAAGAACATAGAATTCAAATGGCTTTGGTAAGAAAGCTCTGTTTTCAAAAGTTACTATGAAGACGTGTAACAAACTAACAGCAAATAACACTCTTCCACTCTAGTTAGTAAAACCTGTGCTTCTTTCAAAGCTTTTATTAATTAAGAGTATTCTTTTGCATTTTCCACATTTATTTATGTGAATACAGTTTCCATTGCATGATCTCTTTCATTTGATGTCAACCTAAATGGGCAAAAGGGAGGGGAGAGAAATCAGAAGTGGATGCATGGAAGCTCTCCCTTACCTAAGGAATAAAGAAGAATGGAAAAGGCAAATGGTGAGCACTCACCATTACAAGCCACAGAGCAAATCAGTCAGCAGGTCCACCATTATAGCCCAGACATTTCTGGTTATTCTTGAAGCTGCTGTGCTTCCGTGCTAAAATCAGGAAAATAGACGTTGTACAGATGGTCAAACAAAACTTCCTTTCTTTCCAGAAGAATTCTTTTCCCTTTAGTAATAACACTAGTAATCAACAAGCTCCAGAAGAAAAAGCACATAAGTCACTTTCTGAAAGAAATATCACCTTCGAGGTCATCTGGATCCTAATTGTATTTCATTTGGCATTGCCAGACTGAAGTTTAAGAAAGTTATTTTTGGCAATAGCAAGGGGACAGAAGGCAACACAGACAAATTCGTAAGTTAGTCCATAGATCTTTTTTCCTTCTGTAACATAAAACCACAGAAAACCTTACTTAAATTGAGTGGCACAGTGTAGCTTTTGCCTTACTGAGGGTTACCAACTATGATGGGATGTTGAACAAAATGAAAATAACTTCTCTTTTTATAAGACAGTACTTCTGACCTCAAAATAGAAACTGCACATGTTGACAGTAGAGATCTTCAGTCTATATACTTTCTTCAAATAAGAATGAACATAAAAAATATGATAACTGTTTTTCACTCTTTCTGAAATGCCTTGGTAGTATTTGCTACCATCAATGGACTAACCAAAAGACTAATGTCATCCAGCATCATGGGTGAAGATGGAAAAGAGTTAGAATACCGTTAGATTAATAATATTTAGAGATCATAAAATCACATGTTTTAATAGGAAATGAAACACACTTGCACTGCACACTGCAAACTTGATTTCTAACTTAGCTTTGGAAAACAGAAGGCACAGAAAGGGACCAGGCATAATTTCAAAAATTTACAATTGTTCTTCATTTTTCTGGTGACAAAGGAGAGGATAGTTTACTCAGTTTTCAATAATTTCCTGGAAAACTAGTGACTCATGGAAAGGGGAAAAGGCAATTCTGTTTTAATGGAAATAAGGTAAGGCCAGCAGAGCCATCTCCAAATTATATCACAACTGATCTGGGTATGAGGCACTTACCAGCAAGTATAGATAGTCAACTCAGAACACAAACCACATAAAATGACTGCACACATAGTTACTCTCAGCTGTGGCCAGCACAGTCTGTCAACACTGTTATCACTTGGCCTTCCTTAGCTCTTGGCTGCTTCACCAGGGTCTATCTAGCACATATAGGTCCACAGCCTGACTTTTTGGCTGGGTCACAAAGAATTTCCACCTTTTCATGGGGCACCCACAGTTTGAGAAGAAACAGAAGTTTCTCTGACACTTCTGGGCACAGCTGTCAGCAGACCATGAGTTACCTGCCAACACAGAGCTCCCAAAAGGCAGTTTTTTTATCCACATGTTCTTAGCCTCCTCACATACCCACACACTACTGGGCAAGGCTCTTCTGCCTTAATTCTTTCTGTTCTTTCTTGGAAGCCTGACGCCTGTCTGGAGTTTTGAAAGCATGAGTAGACTACATACCAAGAATATAGGAAGCCTTTCTGAATCACATGCATCTTGTGAGTCAGAATTTTATAAAATTTGTAATGTAATTATTGTACTTGTATTTGTACTAAAATCTGTCTTTGTTTACTTTAAAATGATAAATTTAAGCCCAAATACTACAAAGTATTTTGTCTGGAGAAAAGGAGGCTCAGGGGAGACCTTATAGCTCTCTACAAGTACCTGACTGGAGGTTGTAGTGAGATGGGAGTTGGTCTCTTCTCCCAAGTAACAAGCAATAGGACAAGAGGAAATTACCTCACGTTGCACCAGGAGAGGTTTATATTGGATATTAGGAAAACATTTGTCACCGAAAGAGTTATCAAGCACTGCAACAGGCTGCCCAGGGTAGTGGTTTAGTCACATCCCCAGAGGTATTTAAAAGATGTGTAGACGTGGCACTTAGGGACATGGTTTAGTGCTGGCCTTGGCAGTGTTAGGTCAGTGATTGGACTCAGTGATCTTAAAGGTCCTTGCCAACCCAAATGATTGAAATGCTTATAAATATTGACTCAGAGGCTCCAAGTATATATTTTCTTGTATGTAGATTCTTACAACACCTAAATGGCTCTTGCATCTAGACACAAGTTTAGTACCACTTCTTGCTCGAAGTCTATTTTGATTTAGTGCAGCTTCAGGCTAATATGCTCACAGCTGTGTTTAGGTTAGAGAAAAAAGGTTGGCGTAACATATATTGCTGTTAGAGCAGAAGGCAGTGAGGTCTTCCTTAGTGTTCCCATACCATGACTATTTGTTTCTCAGCCTCAGACAAAACGAGGTGGAAAATTCTGTCTCCTACACAGGGAAGCTTGCTCTTCCAAAAGGGTGTTCTACTTCCTCTGTTATGAGAAGATGTTTACCTTGGTTGTTTAGGCATTTATTTAGATCTTCAAGAACAAGCAACGGTGCACTTGGAGGGCAAGAACTGAGATCTTGCATTTAAAAATAGTTTGTGGAAGGCAAAGGAGAGAACAAACCACAAACATGTTTATAGTATTCCATGTTACCTTGGGAATGTGCACTTTGTATTCTGCACTTCATGGTGTTTCCTATGAGCTGAAGGCTTCATGTCTAAGTGCAAAGAGTGGATATAGTCCAGAGGGAACAGGCAGGTATGTAAATGTAAAAAGAAAAGAATTGCATGGCTTCAGATGCATAACACCAAAATAAGTCACAGTCTCCTATTCTGTGGGAGATAAGAAAAAGAACTACTTATGTTTGCACAAATGCACAAAAGGTTATCATTGATAAGAAATTCAGGAGTACTCCCATGCTGTGACTTGAACTGGCACAATGTAAACTTACACCTTCTTACTCTTACTGTTAAGCTGTGGAGCGTTCCTGGGAATCCTGTGGCCATGTTTGCATTTGTTGCATTTTAATCATTTTCTTTGTTAGTGTGAACCTCCTTGCCAAACAAATCTTACTTCCATCATCAAATCCTCTGCCTGCATATTCATTCTTATAGCTTTTCAACCTTCATACCGTGTGTCAGAAAGACATAAAAAGGCTGCAGATGTTTTCAAAAGATGAGTGGTGGTTCCAGGCACAGCACAGGAGGAGAAATAACCATAAAGTTAGAAATGTCAGTTTAAGAACAGCTGTGGCAGTAAGGACTACTAGGTGAACCATAGAGAATAAGAACAGACGAAGGGCTGGAGGCAAGTATTTATCTAAGGCTCAGGGAGAATGTGGATCCAAGCTGGTGCCAGAGAGAGAAGGAAGGAAAATGAAGTAGTTGATAGAAGACTGAGAATAATTTAAAAAAAAAAAAAAAAAAAAAGAAAAAAGAGAGAGAGAGGTGAGGTTAACCATGAAAGGGAGACAGGAAAGGAGGATGGTTGTGTCAGGTTCTAAGATGACCAGCAGATGGTGAAGTGTGGAATAGCTGCCTTGTCCAACAAGTCCAGTGTATGCATCAGGTCCTGGCAACAACTGAAATTCAAGACCAAGCTGACAGAGAGGAAACTGCTTTACAAATACCATCAGTTGTGACCCGGGGCAAGCAGAAATAGATGGAATAAATTTGTGTGTATATAGACTCATATCTCTGTACATGGGATGGCTTTAGGCTGTATCAGAAGTCATAGCTGTAGTTCTGTTTCCATAAATAAATGCATTTCATACCCTTCAAAATACACTTCACAGCAACAAACTTATACCATCATCCCTCCTGCCAGAGAAAGTCGGGGCCGCCATGTGTGTTCCTTTCTTGTCCAGGTCATCTTCAAAGGAGATGACCAGCCATCAGAGAGTTGCACAAAAGTACCACCCCTCTCTCTGGAATAACTAAAAGGAAATACAAAAGATTTTCACCTCCCAAGTGCAGGCAGCACCATGATTATCCTTTCCCGACAGGAATCAGTTTTCCACAATCCTGCCGCGCTGCTAACAATGTCACCTGTGCTGATGGCTTTTCTCCCTGCCCTTCTCAACAGAGGAAAACGGAGAGCAAAAAACTTTAGTGAACTCTGTTCGTTTTCCTACCTGGTAACCTTTACAACACAGAGTTTAAGAGGATTGGATAAATCACTGTCTTCATACTTTAAAGCTGAGCTCCTTTGGAGATTGACTATCCTTTTCATACTTTAATTGTCCAACACTGACACAGAGCTTCTACTTCAGGAGCAGAATTCCCAGGAGCTACATTATCACAAAAAAGAATAAGAGCAGTCTTGCCAGCTTTTGTTCTACACATTAAACAATGACCCTTTGAATGAGTCATTTAACCTGCCAAATTTTTTTAAGTGTTTTCCTTTAGTAATTTTGGAAGAATGATATTTCCTTATAGGAAGGTCATTCTTTGAAGGAAGAAGGCCCACCCAGGGTAAGACAGCCGTGGCATTAGTAATTTCTGCATTGGAACATTTGTGAATAGGTGAACTGGGTAAGAGCTCTCCACTCTCTCCTGCAGAGTTTTTATTCAGCAGGAGTGACTCAGTACACCCAGCTGTTTTCTTGGACATGTCTGCACATAAATTAGACTGTCAGTGCCCAAACAGGTAAATAGGAGTAAATAGGACTTTCAGAAATCAGAACAAAACATGCATCCTACTGAACTCCATGTGGACTCCAAAGCCTCAGGAAAGTCCAAATATGAGATATGTCCCTAAGCATCCCTGCAGCCTTTCCTTATTCAAAAAGATTTAAGCTGCTGGAAGTCCAGAGATATAAAGTGGTAGATGTTGTCCCTTCTGTGTGAAATAGGTGACATTCTATTTGAATTAGGTGACATTTCAGATAATGTACTTTTCTCTGAAGTTGTGGCAACATAACAAAAGAAACATGGAAACATAGTTCTCATCTTTGCCAGGGAAAAAAATTACACATCAATACAGTGGTGATATAATACAGCCTAATGCCGTAAAAGCCAAGCTGATACAAATCTGCATGTTTCTGCTGGTGCTTCCTTACAGTAGCTGGTAGTTTAGAGTTTTACTTCTAGCTGAGAACTATTACAGTCATAAAGTAAAATGCTTAGGCTAGGCACATCCTTAGCTCCCTAATGGGACATGATGCTAAAAGCATCATTTAAAAAGTATGTTTAGGGTGGGCATACTTTGTAAGAATGACAACAAGGGATCAATACAGAGGGAAGGAAAGTACATGTTCTTTAGCAGATTGCAGCTTAAAAGGCTCCACACCTAAATGTCATGTCAGCTGAACAATAAGAGAAGAAATCAGAGAGAGACCTATACTACATTTCTACAGCTGGAGAAGTCTGTAGTAGCAGGGTTCCTAACTCTGTGGCTTGACCAGTGAGCTATCACAGCTCCTAACACTTGTACAGTGAAATTTTAGCTGCAATGGCAACCATTTTTTTCTGTTTGACTGCACTGGTTCGGTTAAACCCTTTTTATTTATGTCTTTAATCTAAAAGGTTTCTTTGGTGAAACTGTTAATTTAAAGGTTTTGCTACCTAATCATGCAGCATCTAGCACAGTTCAGCCCTGGCCTGGATGAATGGCAGTATAATTAAATAATAATAAATGTCAGGACATAGAGAATCAAAGCAGTAAGGGAAGTGGAAACAAGGTTGCTCTTTTGGCAGTTAGACAGATGGATGAACCTATGTGAATGATACTTATTTAATTATTATTTGAGGATAATTTCAGGGTGAAGAAAGCTTTTTATTCAGGCTGAGAGTCTGAGCACTTTACGTTTTTTATCTTAAAAGAAATCTAGACTGAACAAGTGATTTCAAACAGAAGAAACAAAACATTTTATTTAACATTAATATTTTTCTTGGCTTTTGCTGTTATTCTCAATTTGGATTTTGTTGGACATGATTCTGTGAATCTAGAACAAATTGTCTTGCCAGAATTACTTTTTTTTCCATAAAAGACTACTGAACATTTTGCATCATAAATCAAGAAACGCTGATCTGAAGAACCTTCGGAATTTTTTTGGTTTTTTACTTTTTCTATTTGTCATTTCTGCATAGCCCCTTTCTTGTCTTTCTTTTCATGCTGACTTGGCAACAGAGATAGTGCTAGTCTAACTATCCCCTCTAAAAAATTAAGATTAGAACTTGTTAGACACAAAATTTTTAATTTAGATTTTATTTGGCCTGAAAAAAACCTCTCACTGCATTTTACTTTTCTGGGCCCATATTTAAATTTATTGTCTCTGGATCCACATTTAAATTATCATGAGTTGGCTTTTTATCAACATTCCCTTTCCATGACTACCAGGTATCAGTCTCAGCTACATGTTACTGTGTTCTTGAACTAACTCTAAACTAGTGTTTCTAAAATTTGTGGAACATGGTGCACATGAGGATTTTGAATTAAAATTGAATGGTGCATGGCAGATATTCCTGCCCTGCCCTGCTGGGCCTGTGACACAGCGGTCCTGCCCCTCAGCTCTGGGTGCCACAAGCTCTTGCCGGGTTCACACCTCTTCTCATGCAAAATGTTCTGCAAGATGCTGCCCTAACTAGGACCACAAGCAAACTAAAGCAAACATGAGGAAACAGAAAGTAAAATGTTGAACAGGATGTAATATTTTTTACTGGGTTAAGGCATGTCTGATTTAAAAGTTTCTATGCTTTTGATCCTATAAAAGAGCATTTTTATCTTCTAGAATCTGTGCATTCATAGGCTGAGGATGCAAGTAGCTGAAGACAACTGAAGCAATATATGATGTAACTCAGCCCTCCTGATGTCATTTATGCGTCTTATTTGTTGCTGGGATGTGAAGCTTTGATATTTTACAAAGGGTACTCAG
The DNA here is from genome assembly GCF_036250125.1 of Pseudopipra pipra. Classification (NCBI taxonomy): domain Eukaryota; kingdom Metazoa; phylum Chordata; class Aves; order Passeriformes; family Pipridae; genus Pseudopipra; species Pseudopipra pipra. The sequence goes on from NC_087550.1 coordinate 77,538,312, forward strand.
AATAGAATTTTTATAATGACTGTGGTAGTGACAAGATTGTTTTCATAGTTTTTAATACTTCCTTTTTTTACTCTGTATTCTCAAACTTTTAATTTTTCTTTCCCTTAAGGATTTCTCTTTTTAAAATTTGGCACATTAATGGGCTTTTTTCTTTCTTTTGTCTCTTTGAAAGAGAGAGGTCTGCTGTTCATGTTCTTCCACATAAAAGACATTATCAATAACATCTGCACAGGCACTAGAATAATTAACTTTTTCATTTTCATTATAAAAAAATTTTTATGATTACACAGATGCATTTCTATATTAGCCAGAAGATGCAATCAAGATTGAAAGCATGCACTGCACATATTCTTACACAGACAAAGCCAGTTCCCTAAATAGCTACACACAACTGTCTCCATCCAGTTGGTCTCCTCTCCTGCCCCAAAACAGATCTGACATGTGAAATATCACAGGAGGAAACAAAAAAAAAAAAAAAAAAAAGGCAAATCCCAAAAATATTTCTTGCACTTCATGCACAAGTGCTTCAACCATAGTAGGAAAGATGAGCAGCACCAATAGCATCTCCAACAATGGTTTCTAACAATGAAACACTACTCAGTTAAGCAGTTTTCCCAGGGAGAGCACTGTGTATGATGCAGAGTTCTCACAGGGATGGGACCCAAAGGTGGAGCATCATACCTGTACCACACTCCCCATCTCTCCCACACAGTGCCTGTACCTCATGCTCCCCCTGTGCTCCTTATGCACCCGCTGACCATGTCACATTGCTGCCTCGTGGCTTTATCCATTAGGGGCTAATAGCAAAATGGGAGGTAAAAAGCAAGAACTAACCCTCCAGGCTAACAGCTTTCCGCATTGTCCCCCAAGTGTTTTCTTGGGGTATACCTGGCAGACCTGTTTGGTTCTCTGACCTGAACCCATTCCTGCAGGCCCAGCCTGCCCAAATGCTGCTGTGGGGTAAGACCTTTCTGCTTCCCTACTCTATCCCACAGTGAACCATGTGCCTCCATCCATCCCTGACTTTTGTCAGAATGCCTGGATGCCCCCATCCTTTTGGTTGCTCCAAATTCAGAAGAGCTCATAGTACATGAGAGCTCAGGGCACATCTTTGTTGGGTAATATAGGCAAAGCCAGGAGAAGGGAGTACTTGGGGCAGTATGACCATCTGAAACAAGACATGTTTACAACCCAGCAACAGCCAGTTACCATTGCTCATATCCAGGATAAGTAATTTTCCTTCTGCTCACAAAGACCATGGGCAAATGTAGAACCTTACAACCAGCACTCAAAGAACGGCAATCCCATGGTCCCTATGGACTTCCTAAAGCAGCGTAACATGTGGACTGTAGCTCTCAGACCTCCATACAAAACTCAGAAACTTGGCATTGGATAGTTGGCCTTGACTGCCAGGAGTCTGAAAGGCTCTACAACATCAGATGAAACTTTCCTGGCTATACCTTTCTCAGAAGACTCCTAAATTAAATGTGCATTTTGCCTATAGCTTTTAGCTCCAGCCAGAGCTGGTGATGTGGAACAGCACCATCTCTGACAGAAAACAAACTGCTGTCCCACGTCTGAGAAAAAAATCTTCATGGGTTTCTCCTGGAAGAATACCAGAGCCTGGTTTTGGCAGGGGACTGCACTTGCAGCAGACTGTGAGATTCTTCTGCAAGGAGGGTGAAAAACAGGAATGGGCCTTGAAGCTCTACAGAGAGCCTAGATAGCTTGTTTTATCCTTAGGGCTTTCTCATTAGATAGCTGTGTGTTGTTCTAATTGTATTAGCTGGCTGAGCTGCCTGGACTGAGTTGGCTGTGTGCATTTCTAAATGTCCTGGAAAGTATTTTTCCCTCCACCAGAACAAGCAGCCTAGACTGTGGGGGTGGCTGCATCTCTGCAGAGGAGAAGGAGTATGTCCAGCCAACACTGAAAGCCTTGTTTGCTAAGGCTGTTCTCCTTGGGATGCCTTTGACAGGGCAACACCACTTCTGTACTAGTAAACTAAACACTGTCAGGGGCACAATTTTAGCCTATTTAGGTGACACAGAGTACACTGAATGATGTTTCTTTCTTGTGCGTCCAGTCTAGCCAGAAACTAGGTAGAAGGAAGACAGATAGCGAGTGGGTCATTTTGTGCCATCTTGTCTTTCTGAAGCATGTTATCTCGATTATTTGGAGAAGATGAGTGCACAGCCATGCTTTGAGGCCTCTGAGATGCAGGCTGGTTAGGGGTGGATGGGAAGAGACAGAAAAGATCCATGAAGTATGAGTAATATTTGACTTTTCTCACTCATGTGTTTCTGTGTAACAGCTTTGGAGAATTCTGGTGCCTACTGTGGTACCTATGTTGAGCCACTTGCTACTGGCTGAAGAAATATGGGAAGGGGGACCATGTCTAGGCAAACACATGCCTGGGAATGTAGTTTAGTTGTTGCATTAAAAGTGACATCAGCCCAACAGCATCAGCTAATGCGTACCAACTAGCCAATGACCAGCATGAGGTCATTGCTCAGCTCTGCTTCATGAATGCGATAATTTTGTTTTGTATTTTATCTGCTATTGTTTTTGACATTAATATGTTTATAATAAGCTTAACTCTTCCTGCTGCATTAGTTTGTACAGGACCTTGGCCTTGAAGACATTCCCAGAAGTGCTGTAATAGAACAGTGGTCCCTGGATTTGAGACTGACAGGGATATTTGGGTGCCTGGGCTCTACATTAATTTAGGTGATGTAATATAAATATCTTCATTACTAAGTCTGTGGGCAAGTCTGCAAACATGGGCAGTGATGATCAATGATACTCGCACATTAAGGCAAGCTACTTGGTATAACAGCAAAACAATGTCAAAAAAATCAATTTGGATTTTAGGATTAGCATTTTAATACCTATCCTTGTGAGCAACTACAGGACACTTTGTGAGATGCAATAAACATCTTAAGTGCATTATGTTGCCCTCCACAGGCCCAATCTGTGGCACATTTGTAGCATGCCTGAATTGAGTCCATTAGAGATTTTTCAACAAAATCACCATAAGAAAGTTTAAAAGAATAACTGGGCTTTTTAAAGGCATTGTTTTCTTTGCATTTTAAATAGAGAGTGGTACTACTGCCTATCAGTTTAAAGCATTCCATCCTTTTGAAGCTGCATGGAAAGCATGAGATAGAGATTTTAAAGTAGACATCATCTACTTTTGAACCCCAAGTCTGAGTTTCCAAATACAGGTCAGGTCAAACATCTCAGAAAATGTGTTGGGTTTGCTCCATCTGAACCCTGAGGTAATCAAAAGATTTAAGTCTGTCTCCAGAGGAAGGTAAAAGCTCTGCTCTCATTCAAATGATTCAAGAAAAAAGGGGACTGGTAGGCCTTCTGTTCCCTTTTTACTGCAAAGAATGGGACTTCTGTTACTTTGAAACAGTTGGAATTTAGATTAAAAGATTTTACAGATGATCATCAGTCATTAGAGATGCAGGAATTTTTAATTTGTAAAACTGGCCTAGTGACAATGATTCCCTCAAGACCTTGGTAAAAAGAAGCAGTACCAGCATTATGGTCACAGTGCAGGCACCTTTTGGAAGCTGGAGGATACAGAGGCAGTGAAGCATTGCAACAAGAGAAAGAGCCCAAATCTGCATCCAGAAAGTGAAACCTGCACAGATTGCTTCTGCAGGGTATAACAGGAGGTATTGATTTCCTCACTCACATAGAAATTATAAGGATGTTGTGTCATTTTTGCTTTAACATCACCCTGAAGAATCTCAAAAAGTTTTGCACACTGCAGAAGGAGTGTCCCATCAAGTGCTCATATCAATAATGAGGGGAGAAGAAACCAGACAGAAGCTTTTCTGCTTTACTGATTTTCAGCGATAAAGATAATACAAGCATAGACTCTCTATATCAGCCTGTATTTAGATGGTTCCTTACACCAAAATTATTTCAGCTTTTTATCATGTTACACTGGATAATATAAAATATACAAGAACTGAAAGATGAGATGATGTTAGGTGTATCCCTATCCAAGTCCTTTACTTGCTAGGCCCCAAGGTCAGGTCTGATGTCTTTTCTCAAGTCATAAATTTTGCATTAACAGCTGTGTGGCTGCCTAGGGCAGAGAATGAAGAGTTTCTCCATCCCACTTGCTCCATAATCCACTGGTCACATAGTCTGCAGGATTTACCTAGGAACTGGAGGTTTGGATTTACGCAAGTCAAGGAATGGGTGTTCCACTTCTTTGCCAACTGCTTTAGTTAATATATTATTCTTCAGAACTGATTGTTGCCTTTTTCCATACATTCCTCTTTACTAAGGAAGCCATGAGCTTCCCAATAATAAGGAAGCCATGTATCCCAATATATGGTGTATGTACTAAGCACAGAACTGATCCAGGCCTCACTGGGGCACTTCCTGTAGCTCTTAATAGAGTGCTTAAATCCAGGACACAGACAGCATTTTAGACCACCCTTTGGTACTCTCTGTTAAGTCCCACAGATGCCTTAAGTCTACAGCCTTCTGGTGCTACAAATCCCAATCGTAGTGCTTACATCTCCTCAGTCAAAGCGTAGCAAACTGCAAGGGCACTCCTGACTGGGTGATGACTATCGCACAATCCACATCCCTTATTGGATCCAACCCTTCATTTTGGGTTCATACCAGCATAGCATTTATATGTACCTCCTTTCCATGCAAGTTCCACATTCCACATTTTCTTTCTTTGTCCTCTCTGACTTTGCACATCTCAAGACCTTTTGTTGTTTACTTTGAACTTCACTGTGAGTTTTGAGTCATTTTGATTTTTGGCATTCCTAGTGTTGTTTCACTGCATTCTGAACTACAGAGATGTAGTACATTTCCAATATATATCTGGAAAGTTTGTAAGCACAAGGAATAGTAAAGCCTCTCAGATAGCTAACATTTTGTGATTACAGCCACTTATGTCTGTCAAAGTTTTACATTTACAGAACGGACATATGGTAAAGGACTGGTCAAGAAACAGGAACAGCTGGCACAACAGGATCAACAAAGAACAGACAGAGAGTAAAAGAAGCTAATCAAGTACAGATAGAAACCACAAAGGAATTTGTTGCCAAAGCACCATGTCCTTTTTGGATTCTACCACAGTGATTCCAAATTGTCAGTGTTATTTGTGTTATTTATCTTTTAAATACAATTGCCAAAGTTTGTGTTCCTCTGCAAAATTGAGTTAGGTGGGTTTTACCAGCATAAAAATGTCCAAGCAGGACATCTTTTAAGGCACTTGAACCTAAATGGTTTCTTGTCTAGCCACATTTCCTTCCTTATTTTTTTCAACTTTATCACATTAGCGATATGTGAATCACATTAACAATACATCTATCACATTAGTGATATGAACTGCCTTAATAATTTCTTTTTCTAAAGCAGCATATATACCCTCAAATGAGTATTTCACTATTAGTTTCTGTTTCATTGCTTGTATGTGAAGTCACACCTGTATCTTAGTTTTATCAGAGGAAAGTACTCAATGGCAAAGATGCAAATTCCATGCCTTCATTTAAAGAAGATAAAAGACACATTTTGTAAGCATGACTTTCAAAACATTATCTGTCAAGCTATGTTTAAGAAGCAGTGGTAGTAATCAATCACCTGATGTGGATAGAAAATGTGAAAGGAAAATAAAGCACATGAGTAAAATCAGCTTTGTGTAAGGTGTTACCATGAAGGGTAGTTCCACAGCCCTCAGTGCAGCTATGGCCAAATGGGGCTCTGCTCTTGGAGCTGGGATGGAGATTTGTGAAGTATGTGCGTATTGCAGCTGTGCATGGTGGGTAGACAAAGAATTCTACACTTTAAAATGTGTTTTGTCTCTCTTCTCTGAATGAGGTCCTGTAAGTTTCCAGAGGTGAGGAAATGGCAATTCTGTAGTTTTTCCTCTCTTGTGAGTGCCCTTCTCAGCAAACATAACACTATCACTTCCATCAAATCCCAGATAGACCACTGATTTAAAGAGATTTTTGAATCCTCAACCAGGAGTCAGACAATGGACACATACCTGCCGACAAATGCATTTTCTTTTAAGAATCAGCATGATGGATTTTATCACATTGGAACAAGAATGAATACAAGGACAGAATGGTAATTCAAACATTTTATTTTTTCTTGCAAAGAGCATGTTTTTCACCACTACTGAACTGTATGTGCTATTCATAGGAAACAAGAGATTGTACTAACATCTGATCCAGTGGTCTGAACGAATTCCCCTACTTTTTGAGCCGAATGCAAATCTGTTGAAAGGCATAGGGTGAAACACTGGAACATTTGGAATATGTGTGTAACATGATAGAGGCTTTGGTATTACATCATTCAGAGAGCTGTAAAATATCTGCTGCAGAAGGTGTTACCCATCAGTCCCTTCCACATCTCTGAGAACCATTTACTTTTTGGAATTTTGCCAATTTCAAAAAGCAAATGATAGCTAAGTAGTTTGGCAGGGTCAGGGAGATACAGAACTTTCAGAAAGATTGTAATTGCCAGCCTAAATGAAAAATGTATTTTTTGTTCTATGCTCCCTAAAGTCATATGAACAGTCTTATTTTGCCTTACATCTGTACATAGTCTTTTTCAAACACTCTTTTAGAGTCCTTCCTGAAAAGTGAAAAAAGCTTCCAGATTGAATTATCACTTGGCTGTGAATAAAGAACTCAATATTAAACAGAGACAAAAAGACAATTTATGCATGCAAGATGAAAGATGATTGAGACAAGGAGGTGATGTTGACTCAGACAATATGAATATTTACAAAGCTCTTCCCCATGACGCTGCTCCATCAGACTCAAAACTGTGGTGCCAATCAGCTCAGTCACTCAGGGTGAGGATCAAGGAACAGTAAATGAAGGCAATAGGCTTTTGGAACACAACAGAGAAGTTCTTATTCCTTCTATGTGTTAAGCATGAGCTTCAGCCCTGTTGTCCCACTGAGCACATCCATATTCAGGAATGTATCAGCACTACTCATTGACCATGACTGATTGCAGACATCCCTTCCTCTATCCTCCTCTCTCCTTCCCTCCCTTCCTTTCCTTTCCCCTTCCCTCTGCTCTGTTTCTTGACCTGCCATCAGCTTATGTTTCAGGAGGAAGGAACTGGGGAGAGGAAGAGAAAAAGGAGAATTCCCTCAGCCCAGGGCCGAGGACCAAATGGGAGAAGGCACAGCTCTCACTTCCACTCTGCTTCTGGACCCCTGAGAAGCCAGCTTCACACAGGAATACAAAGTGTTCATTCCTGCCAAAATTCAGCCTCTGAACGACAGGACTATCGGTACTCATCTACTCTAGCAAGAACTTCCTGGTAATATTTTTCCCCTTTCCTATCCCCATCCTCCCCTTCCCAAGCCAAATGAAATAATAACAAAAAATTACAAACATTAGCACAGTGTGTAATCACGTATAAATACTGTCACCCTGCTAATGAAATTCCTTTAGTCATGAACCTGCAGACCCCACACTGCTGTAAGAAACAGCAAAGTTTTTCTCAGACATCATTGCTTTTGTAATGAAATTGCAGGAGTAATTGCCTTAAGCGTTGTCCTCAAGTATTCCAGAGTTTGGCTTTTCAGTCTGAGAACTTCTCAGGCAAATATGCAAGCATTGCTAGGACACAATTAAATACAGATAGAGAGGCATAAAAGCCACTGTTTACAAGAATGCACTTATTTTGCTTTGGTTGCCCAAGTAGATAGCACCACAAAACTGAAGTGGGTCAGTCATGTATTTCCCATCATAATCTCTAACACCATAACAAATGGTTTGCCTTCCAGGCACCATGTAACACATTTGGCTACATATGTGGAATTAAGCAGAGCACAGAATGGAAAGATATGTTCAGTAAATCTAAAATGGTACCTCTGGCATGATTCCATATTTTAAAATCTTTAGGAAGAATATGTTTTAATGTTGAAAGGTCATTGAATTACTTGTTTTCCAGCTAAACTGATTTTAATCTGCCAAAGCAGTTGCTCATGTGCAAGAGCTACTTGTCTAAGATGACTTCATTTCTTAATTTCCAAAGACTATTACTTGTATCAAGACTTTTTTATTATTTTTAAATATTTTATTACTATTTTTTATTTAGGACAGTAAATGAGCAAGCCTTTCTTTGACACAGGTGGCATCGATTGTTATTTTCTTTTAACAAAATAATCTGTAAAATAGCATATGGAGATTACTCAATTCCCAGTTCTGGAAAATAATGATTTTAGAAAGTGCTCAAAAGTCATAACTGAATATGATTTTCCAATGCAATACTGTGGAAAATAAAGTTAATCAGATTATTTTTAATAAAATAAATAGGATTGGCACCAAAACAGGCAATACCAGACTATAACTTTCCTTTTTGGTGCCCATAACTTGACAAGAATGTTGAAACATGCAGGAAAAAAAGCCCCAGAAAACATTTGAAAGTTCAAGAAAATATTTAGTACAAGAGACTGAAAGAGATTAATGTGTTTAAATTATGAAAACCATAATTTAGGGTCAGTTATACACTGACTCCAGTATAACATTATTTCATAGAACACCCCAGGCTGGAAGTGACCTCAAAAGATCATCTCATCCAGCCTGGTCCATATTAAATAACTGTTTAATAAAACAAAAGAAGAGACACTGAATGATGAAGACACATTAAAGATATTGAGCAAACTGCCCTTGTAGCAAAATGCTCGGTAACATATTCCTGTCTACACCTTCACTCATTAAATCAGAAGAGAATGCCTTCTCCAACGATAGACTTTAGTCAGACTAAAGTCTAGCCACTGAAAAGGGGAAAATGTTGAAATCTAATCCATGTCGTGATATACAGAAAGATGGAAACATTTTAAGGGTTCCTTCTCTCCTTAAGGTGCTGCAATATCAAGACATAGTAATCCACATGAGAGGCAAATAGTAAGTGATGAACAAGATGCAGTGTTACAATTCCCCTCCTCTTCGACGCTTACCCTCCTATGAAGAGATGAGAAGGGCTTACTTAAATCCTACTGAACAGCTACTGGGCTACTCTCAAGCTGCATTCTTCTGCTAGTTTTTACAAGACAGATGAAGCTGGGCTCACCCTATGGAGGGCTGTGATCATGCTTTACCAACTTCTGATAATTTTGGAAGACATTACTGTGGTTAGTAGTTCTCAGGTGTGTGAGTCATGGCTGATGGACTGCCTGGGTGTGTTTTTAATTAGCAGCAGTAGTGGATTTAAGAAAAGGGCTGTAGCTGCTGGGCCTAAGTCCAGCTGGGTGGTAAGCTAGGAACACTCTAGCAAACAAAGAGCTGTGCCACACCTTAACTCTTCACATATGCTTTCCACCTGGTCCATTTGGAGGTGTGAGACAGATCCCCATAGTCACCTCACTACTCCTGGCAAGCATCATGGTGTTGGCTTAGTTGGCTAAAGCATTCACAAGGCTATCGGGACGTTACTGGCTTTCTCCAGTTTTACAGACTTGGGCTCTCTTTCACTTTTGCATGACGATGAGTTGACACACTGTCAGTTGCCCTCAATCACACCTTGGTCTAATTGATTGGTACCCGAAAACTGAAGAGGTGAAGGATTTCTTGAACATTTCAGTAAGTTTCCCTTTGACAGACCTGAAAGCTAATCCATATTTGTTGTATGAAACACTAGGTTTGGGCTTTCTGGAAGGGTAAGCAGCACTTCCAAAAGTAAAAGTAAAAGTAAAAGTAGAATATAGAGTCCTTTGCTGCTCTAGAGGAAATGATCTGAGGCAAACACAGTTAGAGCAAGAATGGAGAGCCTTACACTGCTCCCAGAAGCAATACAAAGAATTTGCAGGAAGAACCTATCCAAATCCTGGTGTTAGACCTTGGTTAAAGTGAGGAAGAGGTATGTCTGGCATGCCATGGATTTGAGATGTCAGAGGTGACAAGCAAATGTGTTAATGACTGTATTGAAGATGATTTCTCTGTAACATAAAAATGCTGGAGTCTACCAAATTCTGCTTTCAGGATCATATGAACAGCTCACAGGAATTGAGGATGCATAGGCATAGTTCTGTCTTTTGTGCATCAGTTTTAGGGGAGATCACCTAGCCTTTGTTGGTAGACAGGCTGGTACTAAAGAGCTTGTGTGAGGAGGAGAGGTTGTCACTGCACAAAGGAACTTTCATATCATATTCAGTATCCCAGTTGTTTAAGGCAGAAGGAGTACATATGTCTGCTTATGAGCAGATGCATTTCTACTGCCTTTGTGGAAAGAATGATCAGCAGCATAGCAAAAGTCATGAGAGCTGCACATGGGTAGATGCCCAACAAATGTAATAATTAAGCGGAGGGGTCTCTTCCCCACCACGCCAGAATGAGAAGTGGGCTGGGTGAAGGCATCCTCGTGAAGGAGGTGGGGAGGTGAATCAGTGCAGGAGAGAAGCAACACTTTTTCCTTCTTGCCTAAATCCCATGGTGGAGTGATAGCATCCTAGATGGCAGGCTGGTAGAGGCCAAGAGAGATGTGTCTGCCACAGTCCTTAAGGGAGGTTGTAGTAAGGTGGGAGGCAGCCTCTTCTCCCAGGCAAGAGGACTTAGCCTCAAGCTGCATCAGGGGAGGTTCAGGTTGGACATCAGAAAGAATTTCTTCACTGAAAGTGTGATCAGGCATTGGAGCAGACTGCATACAGAAGCAGAGGAGTCACTGTCCCTGGTGGTGTTCAAGGAATAACTAGACGCGACACTTAGTGCCATGGTCTACTTGACAAATGGGATGATCAGTCAAAGGTTGGACTCCATGATCTTGGAAGTCGTTTCCAACTTACTGATTCTATGATTATCTGACACTCTTATTGAGGGGTTAATGACCAGGGCTCACCCCATCCCATGGAAGCTGCTTGAAGCTGAAACTTTGGTGCTGGATCCTTAGAAGAGCCACAGGCATTGCTGCAGTGCAGCCCAGCCTGCACCTGTCTGTGGACTCTGATGATACCCAGACCTTCACCCAGCTTAAAAGCAGATCCCACAGAGCAGAGAGGTCCCTGCCGTGGCACCATGCTGGCTGGGAGTCTCTTCCCAGATCTCCAACAGGAAGGGGCCACCCTCAGCTGCATCGTTTGTAAGAGGGCCCTGAGTCCCAGCAGCCAAACCACTGGGAAAAGTGGATGTGGATGCACTCAGGACACTTACACAGGTTTTCTTCAGGTTGAGTTCACTTGGATGGCAGAATAATGCTTTTTTCAGCATTGTGATGTATTTCTTCAGTGTTTACCTGTAGCACTTACATCACAATATTTCTGTTACTTCCCTCTTTCCCAGACTTCTTGCTTCTTAATCTATGTTGCAATCTTTTCGCTTTGCCTCTCTCATCTTTCAAAGCATTAAACTGTTTTATCCACAGCATCCTGGTGCTTGTTCATGTCTAACACTACAGCTTTAGTAATGCTATCAGTATACTGCAGCATAGGCTAATTCTAATGGTGGCTGGGTTTGATGAATGTGTTCTATAAAACACATGATCTCTTCATTGAGCCCATCACTTCATCTGTATCTGTCCACAAGTTCTCAGCAAAGCACAATGACCTTGAATTTCACCCTGGCTTTCAGCACTGATCAAACATATGATTTGTCCTTCCATTTCAACTTCACTGGGTTTTGTGTTTTGCATTTCACGTTTTTATGTAGATGAGGCCATTTCGGCTTTTTGCCACTTACTGCAAGTCTAGGTTGAGTATGCAGCCAATAACAATACACTTGGAGACAGCAAATGTCTTTAATCCGAGTAAGTTTGCTAGTGCCTAATGTCAGCAGAGTAACCTAAGGAGCATAATGCTATCTCATCCTAAAGTAGCATTTTCAAATCCACATCTTATCTTTAATGTCCAGGAGGAACATGATGAGAAAAACAAAGTTAATCCTGTGTATTTTTATTCTCACACCAAACACTGATTTGAATCAGTTGTTCAAAATCCTATCCATTCTTAGGCAAATATTCAAGAAGTGCTCATGTAAATAATGCACAAGTGAGCAGTTTACCCTTTAAACAACTAACATAAAATTCTTTAAAATGTAATAAAATATGGTTCATATATATAGATAGATATTGAATACATGTATATCTATCAGTATATGGTCAAGTATTTTCTTAAACACACAGCTTGTATAAAGTGAGTGTAAATCCTGAACTGGGTTACCATTGGCATCCATATATTACCAAAGCAGTTCTCCTAGTGATGAGTATACGAAGCTTCTCTTTCTCTTCTACAGCAATATCAGAGAATCATATAATACTTTGAGTTTGAAGGGTCCTTTTAAAGGTTATCTAGTCTAAACCCCTTGCAATGAGCTGGGACATATTCAACTAGAGCAGGTTGCTCAGAGCCCCATTCAACTTGACCTTAAATATTTACAGGGATGGGAATATAAAAAATGTACTATTAATAATAGGGTTATATTATAGTGTCTAATACTAATATAATTGTATTATTGTATTGTGACTGCAATGCTCAGTAAAAAGCAATAAATTTGGAATGAGCATAAGACTCATGTTTCCTTCTCTCTTTATGTCACCCAGCACTTCATGACTAACAAGGTGAACAGCAAACACCTTAAACCTCAACTGCTTCATACCACTATAATCGATACCCTTTTGCTATAGCAAACTGTGAAATTGTCTTTTCCCTCAACTTTACCAATTCCAATGATTTCATTGCTCCTTGAAATTCCTCTCTAGGTGGTGCTTCAGCCTATGCATGCTACCCTGTTTACTCAGTTTCTAAATTGCATGCATCTGGCAGAGACAGCAGCACTTGGCACTCATCTGGAATGCACCCTTCCTTCTTTCAACATCATGTCAGACTTTACTGCCAGCTCTCAGTAACTCTTTTTGTGTTTGTGTAATTGGACCATCATATTGCCATAGAGCATAGCCCTTGCTTGTCTGACTTGAGTAGTGATGCCTCCAGGCATTTGATTTCTTCACCACTTTACTCAATGTTTTTACTTCTTTGACTTCTCCAGAAGTTTTGAGTGAGTTACTCTGTCTCTGTAACGTCTGGTTTTATTGCTTGTCCAACTTCTCCATTGTTGTTTAGGCCTCCCATAACTTCCTGGCAGTGCTCAGAATCAATTTGTATGGTCCACCTACTCTGCAGAGGGATTTCTTTGGCATAACTAATTATTTGTCTCACACTTTGCTGCCTCCATGCTCCCTTAGGTACCTCCTTTGCAGAGCTCTCCTTTCTCTTAGCCAGATAACATCAGGACTGATTTGCACTTAGGTTTTGGTTGTTTTTTTTTTTTTTAATTTTACCCTTACTTTCCCCACAATTAATTCAGTTTAGCTAAGTGTGTTTGTCTTCACAAGGGAAACACATTGTCCACTGTCAGATATGTATCAGGCTTGGGAACTCATTCAGCTAGTAGGTTACAAGGACAACATAGGCTGAAGTCAAATTCACCAACTGAAAACTACAGCTTACCTTTGTAAACATTCTTGCCCTGCTGCAAAAGTGTCAGCTGTGTTTAAAAACTGGCATTGGACCGATTTAAAAGAACAATATTAGTAGCAAAAGAAATATTACACGTTATTGATGCAGCATTCAATTAAACACAGAGAGCAGTATATCACGTGATCAGCTAGTCCATTTGTGACATTTGGGGAAAATGGTTCAACAAAGTCCTGTAGCAAAATGTTTCCCTTTTCCAGACCTGTATTTAAACAGTTCTTAAACTCATGGCTGTTTTCCAACTTTTGTCTGCTCAGTAACAGAGAAAAGAAGTTTTGAAATAATGGAAAATGGCTTTAACAGGTTAACTTTAAACTTTGCCTTGAACTTCTTAAATGACTGATTAACTTATTTCCTGACAGTTTATAGAAGAAATGAGGGTTGTAAACAGGACTGCTTACTTCTTTCTTATCACTTAAGTATCTGTTTAATTTATTCATCACTCACACACTAACTGCCTAGAAACAACACAGGGTGAAGTGCTTTTGACCATGAATTCCACAGAATTCATGCACTAGAAAAGAATCAGGATAAAGGCCAAGAAACCACTAAGTCCTACTTAAACTATGGAAGTGTAGTCTTTGGTTCAAGTGGTGACCACAGGCACTTTCCAGTAAAGTTAATGGCTTTCAGTGTCTCACCAGCATGACATTCAAGACTGAGTGTGTACTGGATGGGACCTTGGTAGACGATCATCTGAGAATGACAAGGCAAAATGACTTAGGAATTTGTATTGCAGTTTATCTAGAAACAGAAATGTGAAAACCCTTCCTAGCATGATATCAGTTTAAAAGAGCAAGGTCTTACTGAGGACACATCTCTGCCTTAGGGCAAAGTCACTAAGGAGCAGACAAATAGCCCAATCCTGCTGAGCCCGGGTAGCTCCTCACAGGCTATGTTGATAAGGCACACTGCTGTGTATAGCAAAAAAGAAGAGTATGGAGGAATGGATAATGTTGGCATCCAGTCTTCCTTGCTTTTCCAGTCCAAATGAGCAGCTTCTCAGTTTTAGGAAGATTTTTGGTGGTTTGGTTTGGTTTTCGTCGGATTGTTTTGTTTTGGTTTTGGTTTTCATATCAGTGAGAACACTCAGGGAAAGTCCAGAACAAGGCCTGAATTTAGCATCATATGTAAAACATGTCTTTGAGCTACTCTGAGCACTCAGCCAACATCATTGTCACTGAACTGGTTCAAAAAAGTAAAAACGTACCTAATGACATGTCTTCTCAGTCTTTCTGTGAGCTAACACAGTCTTTGACAAACAAACAAAAAAACCCAGCCAAAACCCACACCATTTTGTATCACAGATGTAGAAAAAAGAATAATCTTAGCTCTCAAAAACCTGCTTCAAAGCAGGACCCATTTCTGTATTCTCCTCTATACCCTTTTCAATTTCATGAAGAGATATATGAAAAATTACATGAAGTTTGACCCTTAGCATAGGAGAAATATGTGACAGGATTATTTGACAGCGATGCAAAATTGCTTCCTGCCTATGTATTATCATCCTCAACATTAAAACAACCTGCTATATTATAATGTTGCTCTGTAGCAAAACCACTTTTCATGTCTTTCAAGCTGGCTGTGTTAATAAAAAAATTTCTGTTCACTCTAGATGTGTGGGATGTGAACATACGAATTACTCTGAAAAGAAATTCATTCCTGTAGTGTAATTCTCTGGTCTGTACAGTCATCCTTTTGGGTCCTTCTTCTCAGTGCTGAGCCAAAGGCTCGCTAAAGTAGAAGTATCAGGTGGTGGTTCAACAGGATAGCCTCGGTGAAATTCCTCTTGCTGTTTATGTGGAATGTCAATGATTTTTTAGCATCCTTGATTAACCCTTCCTTGAGCTGTGAAAAGTCCACAGAAAAACTTTAATGCCAAAGTTCAATGTGGCATTTATCACAGCCGTAACAGGGACAGTCAACACTAGAAGAACCCAAAGGTAAAAAAAAATAGACTAAAAGTGATGGGGTATGCTCAATATGCAGGGTGATCTCATGTCACCAAATGGCATATAATAGCACCAAAGAGAAAAGACATGTTCTTCTTCAGAGAGGAGGACAAGAGGACCAGACAATGAGGAGAGGTTTAAGTACAGCTAGAAGCTGTCATCTTAAAAGAGTGAAGGCCACACATGTTGCAAAACTGTATGTAGGTCCCACACCAGTATTGGATAGTATACTCAGGAACTGGAAGTAGAATAGCTGTTTCACTGTGGTGGTGCCTACTACAAAGATTAAATTTTTTTTTAATCAGTTACATTCTTTGAGAATTCTTCATGGCATGAGTTTGCAGAAGTTCAGTCAGTGGTAGGACAGATGTTGCTGCGCTACGTACTTCATGCAGAGCATAAGGAGCAGTAAGTTTTCTACACTGACTAAAGGAAAAGTCTCAGTGGGGGCTGAGACTCAATGAGGTTCATTCTGCTGACTGCTGCAGCTGAATCACCACTCAGGGACCGTTCGCTCTTTCTGTTGTTGCTCTAGATTTGCTATTCTACAAATACACCCACAGACAGTACCTCCAACAGGCTACTGTTTTAGAGCTGCTTGCATGGTGACTAGTTATGCCTGAATTAATTTCACATTTCAATGAGTTATTTTTCAAGTGTTGTGTGATCCTTCTAAAATGTTATGGTAATCCGTTAAATAGCACTGTACAGTTTGGACTCTGAACCTATTTTGCTAGTTGCAACGGTTGTAAGTTTCCAATTAACTAAAAATTAAGCATTAACTGGAATACCTTAATTGGAAAAAAATATGAAAACAACTAATTTTTACAATTAGAAATTAGCAAGTAAGTACTAGTAATTAGCTCCGATAAAGTTGTACTGTGACTCTCTTTCTAAACATTTGTAATGCCTAGGGCCTTTCTTAAATCAGTGAAGCATGACAATTTCTTTCAGCTACATTAACTTTCTGCAGCAAGTGGTACTGAACTTGTTCAAGTATAATTTGCTTATGTTATGCCTTTTTGCTTACTCACATGACTACAGTACTTTTCTCTCCACACAGTGGCATTACTAAGTCCCTGAGTTACAGAGAAACATGCTAGGAATACAGATTATAGCTTTCATATTTTGTTTCTGTGGGCTGGGAGCTGCTATTGCTGCTACTGCATCAAATGAGTGGAAAGTCACTAGTCGAGCATCATCTGTTATCACTGCAACCTGGGTTTTCCAGGGTCTTTGGATGAACTGTGCTGGCAACGCGCTGGGTGCTTTTCACTGCAGACCTCACCTTACTATCTTCAAAGTAGAAGGTAAGTAAGCATAATTTAACTGGAACATATGGAAAGCCATGTGTATTGCAAGATGTGAGCCTGAGGAGAAAAAGATTATTTTGGCTTGTGCAAGAGATTATGTTTAAAGCATTGTGATGAATATAAATAAAGGATCTTGTAGGCAGAAAATCAGAAACAACTTTTTAGGAATGATATGTATTCCAAGAAAGACAGTAAGCTCTACTCTGCAGTTGGTAATATGCGATAAGTACACTGGACATAGTTTCAGGAATACACTATCAGTATCAAACCACTGTTACCAGAGAAATGGACTAAACTATCTTGCAGCTCTAATTTCCGTGCAAAAATAAGCATCCTGCTTGCTGGATGGCATGAGGGGGAAAGATAGCAAGGTTTGTGACAGATATTGATGCACTTTTTAGTATCCGCACAAATTAGATAGCACGTAACTGCAGCCGTGAATACTATGCAAATATTCATATGCTGGGAATTAAGTGTGTGTGTATATACCTGCTGTATCACAGGCTACTAATTTAACTTTAAAGATAAAAGGTGTGCTGTTCCAGAATGTCCATTTTAATGGAAAGTGTTGGATTTGTCAGCCATCTACTAGAGTGTAAAAACAAATAGGGACTTCTTGCTTTATGTCAAAACCAGCTTTTCTCAGAGACAGGGACTAACTAAAAGTGTACTATGCAATGTGTTTTGCTCTGTATATAAAGCAGTAATTGAGAGTTTTGTTTTCTATTTGCCTTAAGACACTGGGCAAGATGTTTTTTTCAGTGAAACTGTATAAGCACTCATGACAGCATGGGCAGAGGGACTCGTCTTTCCTGGATGTGGGCAGCACACTAGCAAGATGGAGTCAGACTAGAGTAGAGAAAAATGCATTAAGACACTGGTATTTTAGGGAGCCAGAAAAGAAATCCAATCTAGACAGAACCAGTCCTCCAAAGCTTTTGTGAGACCAGAAACAAGCACAATTCTAAGATATTAACAGCCAGTGGTTGAACGAGATATAAAATGTACTGTTGCATGGTTGTTACCATATTACAAAGACAGGGTCATAGACTTGCATACATATGGAAACATAGAAACTTGGAGTTATTAAAGATCCTTACCTTTTTTTGCCTCTCATGCCCCTGACACATCAGACTACATGCTGGAACATACAGATCTACCCTTACGCATACAGACGATATTGAGATAAAACTCAGCCTCATTTTATACACTTTTTACTTCAAACCATCACAAATCACACGAGGGATGTGAATGGATAAGAAGAGTTTTACTTCTTTTAAAGAATGCCATTTATCAAAAATTACTTAAAAGGCATAGAAACTCACACATACTTTTTAAAAGTGAATATTGTATCCTTGCAAATAACCATTTATGGATTATTTCCTCCAAGATTTAAAGAAAAAAAAACCCCAGCTCTTCTTCTCAGGCATTGTTTACAGCAATGTAAAGTAACTGAAACTACCATTATTGCTATTATTAGTAGTACAAAAGTTACTTCCAGAATAATCAGCTATCAGTAATCTATTTGCCACTTTGTATTGCTGCTATTATTTTGATCACTTGTTGATTGAAACTTGAATAAACAAAATATGCATGTTATGTGTGCATCCTTTAAATATATACTTAAGCATCTGAGTAAGATTTTGCTTATTTGTTGTTGAGAGTAACACAGACAAGAAATTCACAATAAATAAAACTAGCATACTCTTGTTAAAGTAAGAGAGTAATAAGCTGCTGTAATGACATTTAGAAAGTCTAATTTTAACTTGCCAGTGCAGGCACCAGGAAAGGGTAATGTTACATGTAGCATAAACACTACTGGGAAGGAGTGAGGTATTTAGTTTGGAAAACCTGCTAAACATAAACTCCTGATAATCCGAGGAAAACAAGAGTTCCACAGTGAACTCTTTGCACTCTCACTCTGTCCTATGTTGTAAAACAATAAAATGCTCATATGAAAGAAGTAATGAACTCTCATCTCTGTCCTCAGAGCTTCAGTGTAATTGACATACTGACACCAGGAAGGGCTGGCAATATAACTTTTTCTTCTGTGTGTTCATCTTTTTATGGAATCTATTTGCAATCTTTCCTATAGCCAAAGATAACTTACACAAGTTCCTCATTCCATTCCTATCTATCAGGTTACCCTACAGAAAGTATTAGCAGTAACAGTAACATTAGTATTATATTATGATATATATGTTATATCATAAGTCACTTCTTCTCCAAAGCAGATTCATTCACTCATTAAAGGTTTGATTGCAATTTCGTGAGGATTTTGCAGGAGAGGTTTCTGCATTTAAGATATTTTTTTTCTTGCTTTTCACATCAAGCAAACAAACAGGCTCCAGAGGTCTTTCTTTGAGCAGTGTTACCCCATGGTCACAGGCAGTATGTAGGTGTTTACCAGAACTGACTTTCTGCTAAAGACTAGTTGTGCTCATAGGAGAACAGCCAAGGCAATAAGAGCTCAGCTTCTGCAACCAAGCTCACATACAGATCTCAAGGGGTTCGTGTTTCTGGAAATCTATGTTAGCACAGTGTCCAAAGCTATCTGGGCTGTTGCCAAATGTACATGCACATTCACATGGTACAGCCACAGTGTGCTCTGCTGCAGTGACTGAAACATTCCACTGAAAGATCCTGGAGGGAGATCCTGAATAGTAATAGCTTTGTAGTTACATTCATTTAGGATAGTGTTCGTGGGAAGAAGCAATATCTTTTATTAAATCAACTGCTTTGGGAGAAATATGTAACAAAGTCATTCATCAAATCTGACACAAATACAACAAGCTTCAAGCTAAATATTATCTGGGAACATTGTCTCTTCAGTTAAGTTGGTTATGATTATCAGTGCATCAGAAACACTCATGGAAATTATATGATCAAAACCAAGGGACTCACAGACATAAACTCACACAGTCAATAAATACCACAAATTAAAACTAGCAGTGAGACAATATTGTTTAAGAAAACCAGTAACTTTTGATTCACTGCTCAGTCCTTATCAGTAAGAGAGGTCCACAAAGACCCTTCAGGGAGTGAGGCTGGGAACTAAAGCTCTGGATTTGTGGACTCCAAAAAGATACTGAATTTTTATGCCAGAGTTGCCACCCACCCTGCCTCCTGCTAACACCTCAGTACTCCACAGACAGTAGTTAACCTCTCTTCTCATTCCTCTCAATGTGTATAATTCTGAATTCTTACAATCACAGAATTAACCAGATTTGACAAGAACTATCTTTTAGCTGTCTAGCACTGCTTAGACACTTCAGTTATTTTGATTTTGATGATGCTACAGAGAGCTGTTTCATTCACATAAAATACAGAATTGTAACTAGCAAACCGAGTTGTGTCCACATCCCTTTCCTATGACACTTCCTTAGTCTGTCAGGGCAGCTACTAGGCTTCTTCAAACAATTAGTTTGGCATTTGATATGCTTTGCCTGTGGCACTGTTTCATGCGCATTCTGTTTTTCCATGCCATGAGTTCAGGGAGGTGTACAAGAAAGCAGAAGAAATGTACTTCCTTGAACCTTTGCTTTTTTGAACCTCAGATCTTCTGCTGACATCTTGTCAGTGCCTCTTTTGATGGAGCCTCATGGGTCAAGTAGTGCTACTCTGATGGCAGCCAATACAGAAAGGACAATGCCCAGGTGTTCTGGGTCACATCGGCAAGCAGATTCAGAGAGCCTTTTCATGATGCTGATGCTGCAATGAACCTAAACAGTGGAAGGAAGCTGAAACAAGACAACTGCTATTGCAGCACCTGTACCCGGAACAGCCTTCTGTAGTCAAACATCATTTGTGTTCATCAGGGTGGGGAGAGCAATTCCAGTCGTGCTTCAGGGTGACACTAGCCGCTTTCCCAGAGAACTCAACCTAGAGCAGGAAAGGACTGACATGGGAGTGTCCCTTACCATACAGAAACTTGTGGCCAGGGAAAACACACTATCTGTTTTATTGCTACCAGTCGACGAGCCAGATATATGCACGGCAGCCAAGCCCAGGTTTCTCCTGACCCTAAGGGGTGAGCACTTGGTGCTAGATCCCGCAGCGGTCAACACCACCGATTTATGCACATCCTAAATCAGGTTGCAGGGGGTCAGGCTGCGTGAGGGTTGTGCTGCTGCTCCTCGTTGCTTGACAGAATCCCATGCCCGTTGCTTCCTGCCCGCTCGCTCCCCTGCTCCCCACTCCCTGCCCTCCGCTGGTGCCGGCGGCGCGCTCCTCTCTCCATGGTGCTGCATCAGCGGCCCGGGGAAGCGCCGACCGTGCCCAGGGGTGGTGCAGCCCCGCCCGGCTGGGGACAAGCAGCTCCCTTCCCCATCTCCCTGGAAAGGCGGCGTGCCTCGGTCCCGGCTTCCCCTGGGTGAGAAGCCACAGGAGAGGAGCAGAGCCAAGGCAAAGCAGGAGCTGTGTGCGCTTTTGGGAAGTCACAAGGGGAGAGGGCTGGGCCGTCAGAAAGGGCTCAGTGGCTGCGGCTATCATCAGGGAGGGAGAAATCCACCCGGGAGGCTTTCTTCTGGCTGATGGCCAACCGCAGAGGACTCTGCCGAGGGATGCTCCAGGTAGTCACAGGGACAGAGTCACAGAGTCTCGTAGTTTAACCCCAGCTGGTAAACACACAGCTGCTCACTCACTCCAAACGCCCCTCCGTGGGATAGCAAGGAGAATCAGGAAAAGGTAACATCCGTAGGTTGAGATAAGAACAATTTAATAATTTTTAAAAAAATAAAATGTAATAATAATAATAATAGTAACAACAACGATAATAGAAAAGAGAGAGAGAGGAATAAAACCCAAGCAAAACAGCTGATGTGCAGTATAGTTGCTCACCACCCACTGACTGACCAATGCCCAGCTCATACCTGAGCAGCGATCAGTCCCTTCCAGCCAGCACCCCACAGTTTATATATTGAACATGATGTTCTGTGGTATGGAACATCCCTTTGGATATTTTGGATGAGCTGCGCTTCCTCCCAGCTCCTTGTACACCTCCTGACTTGCAGAGCTTGGGAAACTGAAAAGTCCTTGACTTAGGACAAGCACTATTTAGCCACAACCAAAACATCAGTGTGTTATCAACATTATTCTCACACTGAATCCAAAACACAGCACTGTAGCAGCTACTAGGAGGAAAATTAACTCTATCCCAGCCAAAACCAGGACATGGGGATCCAATATTAAGGTTAGAGGATAACCATGTCGAAGAACTTCCCTACAGCAAGCAAATCCTTCTAGGAAAAGTGCTAACTGAATGGAGGTATGATTGATTTATGTCCATCAGGCTGAGCCACCCCTCCAGTAAGTACCTTCCAATGAGTACAGCATCTGTTTGGCAATTTAGAAAACCAAAGTCAACACAGCATTGGCAAAAGGAAATCAATACACTAGAATCAATAGCTCATATTTGGGAAAGGTAACCATGAAACACAGAGAGAATTCCTCTTAGATTTTTTTTTTTAATGGCCTAATTCCAACGTATTCTCCATTTCTCAGCAAGCAGAAAGGTCACCTTTTGGACTGATTGAAATGCTGATTTCAGCATAGGGTCTTTTGTATATGTATGTGTATATGTATAGGATGTCAAATCTTGGTAATGAAAGTTTCTTCACTCTCACAGTTTGCCTCTCCATTGTAGCAAGGTTCTTTCCAAGCTCATGGCCTGTTTTGGCATCAGATGACTGAGTCTGCACTCTGCTCAAACAAGATAGCCTGATACATGTTTGGTTCCCAGAGGAGGTTGGTAATGCACTAGAGGTCATGAAAAGTCATGACTATATACAGCAAATATTTTTGAAATCTGTTATATTGCATATCATTGCCCACTCTCTTCTCCCCCTCACCCCCAAAAATGAAGGAATAAAGTAAATTAAACAGTCAGCCTAGGCAGTAGAGAAATAACGTGTCTTATTATTAGACTGATTTCCAGTAAGAAAAGGAATTGATTCACAAGCAGCAGAGCCATACACAGAGGAAGAGAGACATGTTTGACTTAGCAGCCCCTGGCAGAACAGATATGAACTGAAGGAGGGGGCTAATTCCCATGTATTCAAGAGATTTTTTCCCCCAGGGAGCTCTAGCAGCAGCTTTGCAGTAGATACAGAGCAGAATCCAGGGCTTCCATGTGTTGGTCAATTCCAGAGGAAACATCCAGAGCCCTGGAACCCCCCAAGAGGCAGGACAACTCTTGGATCTCATCGCTGACATATAGATTAAAGATTTTGAAGTGGTTCTAAGGGTTCCTGCTGCCAAATTTTGTTTTCTCTTTGAATTCTTTGATTCCAAGATTTTAATCTACATGCTCTGAAAATCCATTAATCTAAACCACAATGAATCACTGTTTATTCCTGTTTCCTAAGAAGATTGTCTGGCTCTGGCCAATTACTTAAATCAGAATAGTCCAGAGCTGTGGGCAGACTGGAAAGAGATGTGCCTACTGGGAGATCTGCAGCCAGAAAGATACATAGAGGGAGTCCAAGAACTGCAGGACCAGACTGCACAGGGCCCGATGGAAAATGCTGAGGGTGGAGGCTTTCACAGACCACTGCCAGTTCTGGAGAAATTGATGGCAAAGGACAAACTCTGGCCTTGCTTTAAAATCTTCAGGGTTACAGGAAAACACAAGATCTTACAGACCAGTCCTCCTTTTTAGCACATTCACACCTGGCAATTTGACAGCATCTCTGCAATCCTCTTTTTGTGCTATGAGCCTTCTGCCTTCTCACTGCACAAGGACAGAGGTTACAGTGCTGAGATTTTTTTCACTTTTGTCTAGACTTGGACAAGAGTAGTGTGGCTTGTGTTTCCCTTCAGTCGTCCTTATAGATTTTCTCCACTCAGACTTGCCTTCATTAGAAGAAAATCACTGAGGAAACCTGAAAGGTGGAAAGTGCTGCTATTTGTTAGTGTGGTTCCTATGCAGCTGGTGCAAGGACAGGAATGCAAAGCTTGTTATTGAGGCATGAATAACAAAGCTCTTTCATCTTCTAATACTCACGCCAGGATAGATTGTTATCTATGCTTTGCTTTTAGCTTTCTTTGATTACTACTACATAGCAGCAGAGAGTGTACTGCAAAATGAATAGGACTCAGCAATAACAGGTATGCAGCCAATGTCTTAAAATACCTCTGTTCAAACAGGTTTTGTACCCTGGTCTGCTTTGTGAGAACTGAGGTGGGTGTGGGGAGCTTTCCTCTGGCATACCTTGAGCAGCTGAAAGCCAACGTACCTCTTCTAATATTTTTAGCAGTCATGCTACAACCAGAGCTTCATTCAAAGATACAATCCACTTCATTTGCACAAGTCCCTGTGGAAGGAGGGGAAAGGAGAGCTGGCACAACCAGCCATGATAGGTGGATGGGTAAGAGGAGACCGAAGTACTGAATTTGTGAATCATTAAAGCTGATGATTTTGAAATTCACACTGCTGAGATTTAAGATTTTAAATATTTAGTTTTCCATCATGGAGTGAGGCAAGGGGGAGGAGAGAGGCTGAGTAGCAAATACCTTGGGAGTGAGTATAGGGGAATGTAGAGAAAAAATATATGTACATAAAAATCTCTCCTGTGGATACCACATGGAGTTGGCTAGGCAAGTATGAGTCACAGGCCCACTGGTAGAGAAAACAAATCACTACACAGTCAACAGGGATATTAAATCCCTGTTAATCCCTTGTTATTCTATCTCTCAAAATACTTACACATAGTTTTGCAATGTAAAGGAAGATGCCAGATGAGCGCAGCCATTTTATTAAAGCTGTGCACATGGGATTCCTCTCCATATCCCAGAAGTCCTACAGTATCTGATTATCCTTATAAGCCTTCTCTGGAGTAGGTGCCATGGGACTCTTTGGTGTTTTAGAGACTGGTCAATGTATACTCTTTGGTGTTTCATTGACTCAAATTAAATAAAATGCCTGGAGCAGAGGTGTTACCAGGGGTAACTCGGGACTTCAGATCCCAACTTTTTCAGGGTACTTATTATTTGACTCAGTCCAGATGCCAGTACTGTGAGGGACCTCTGGCTGTGCCCAGCTGATACCTGCAATACACTCGGTCTTCTCTCTACAGATGACATTGAAGCCTGGGTCTTCTGTATGGCTTTCCTCTTCAGGGATTCATTTCCTAAAACAGGAGAGAGCACATCACCTCAGATGGCTGTGCCTTACAGCAGGACATTGTTAAGTACCAGAGCACTTTTCAGCTGCTGAATTGAAAACATTTATATTTTCAATTAGGCAAAGTACATGCTGAAATTCAGGTACATGCAAAATCTCTTAAGAACATATCATTCATCTGACCCTTTAAATACCTTGTGCTGGTCACCTGGACATGTGCCATTTACATTTCTCAAAAAGGACCTGAAACAGTTAAAAAAACAGAGGCACTGAAGACTTCTAAAGACCATGCCCAACAGTCTACTGATGTGTTCATTTAATAGTTATGTTTCTTTTTCGTAGAGTTATGTTAACTTTTCTAAAAATATCGTGTGTTAGTCTGGAGGTAATTAACCAAGCTCTAGTAAAATACCTCCTGAGGATTAACCTGCTTAAAGATAGAATTTTTAAACTCCACATCTGAGCTAAGATTTATGTTGTACTTTTGAACAGCTTTCCATAAATCAAGACTTCCATTTTAGATTTTAAAACCATACACCATCAACTGAATATGTCATCAATCTTATTTTATTCTAGCCCCCCGAAAGTTAATTACACAGACTCTATTGGTATTTGAAAGAATACAGTTGCATAACCTGACAGTCAAAATGAGAAGCAAAACTGTGTACTTGAAGATTCTCATTAATTTGCTTTCATAATAATACATACTGATTTTCTGCCAGGTCCACTCTACCAATTTTTATAGTTGCTGTTATTTTTGTATCCAGCTAAGATGTGAGGCTACTCTTCTGCAGATACCAGTCAGACATAAAGATGTGTCTAGGGCTTATATTCAGGGCAATGCATGCTGATTCATATTTCCAAAGGAAACAAGAGCTCAGAAGTTCTAAATTTCCACTGCAGATGGAAATCTGCCAAAATCTTCTGTTATTTGGAGACTGCCTTTTCCTTCTTCACAAATGAATTTCTAAATAATAACACAGAATGTCACATAAAAGCCTTTCTATTGATATTTCATCCTGTAAGCCACAAAAGCAGAAACCAAACCCTAGCCAGGAAGAAAACAGTGAAAGTGACTCACTAACCATATCTCAGTACAGTGTTTATTGGGTGACCAGGAGAACAGGACTCTCTGCAGGTACAAACAGCTTCTCCACTGCAAGTTTACCATGCACCCAAGCTGCTGCCCCAGGCTGGCATCCCATCCCAGCAAACATCACACTGCATACTGGGTGCTGAGTCAGCCACCTTTTGTTAATAACAGAAGTAGTTATCTCACAAATTGGGAACAGAGGTACTGTAAGTAAGTAACCATCATTAATGGCATCTGGCTTTTCCATAGTATATCTCTGATAGAAATATTCCACCTTACAAAACAGATGATACAATTATATTCAAGCAAAACTAATGCAATGGACAATTTTACTTTAATTTACACCACCTTTCAACATCTTCATGCCACATGTAGTTTTGCTTTAGTCAGTGGCTACTACAAAACCTCCAATATTATATTTACTTAATATTGTCCCTAAAAACTCAGATCTTCACAGAAATTCAGCATTTTCAAGTGTCAGTGACTCTTGTACCTCAAAGTTCAGGCTTCCTTTGAGCAGATCCATTTGCCTGGCTTGGTGCAGGGCTGGCACCCAACAGGGATTTCAACCTTCATGAGTGCACCCTGTTCAGATCACAGCTCCTTGCAAAGACAACCTTTCAGTGCAGAAGCCAAAGCTTCTTCAACTTCCCTGATGAGCTGTGTGTCATCTTGTTAGGATACAAACTCTCCACATTGGATGTACCCAGGGGTGGTATTTGTTTTCCTTCCTGCCAGGATTTTGTGTCAATTCCTGCTAAGTCAGAAAGACTCCCTGCCATCCCACACAGTTGGTGGCAGCCAGGGCTTCTCATCCCACAGTCCCAGAAGCTGAGAAGCACCACAGGCTGTCACTGCTCACTGAGCTCTGCTAAGAAGGTCACTGCCTGCAGCACTGTGAACACAGCATGGTGATCCTACAGATCCCCTGCCAACCCCATGGCCTTCATCTTCTTTTGCTTTTCACCATCAGCCCTTTTCTGCCAAGGGCATCTCCAGCTGAGACCACCATAGGGCTCTGCTTGTGTTTCTGGCTGACACCGGAGTCTGAGAGCAGAGCTGCAGAGGGACCATCACATTACTGCTGCCTCTGTGTAGGTGTTTGAGATGGGTGCATCCTTCCAGGAGGCACAGGGAGCTGAGCTGGGGCAGAAGGTGGGATAATCAAAAGCAAAGAAATAATCTACAGTTGGAAATGTGTGTGTCTGGGGGAACAGGAGGCCCCATACAGTAAAGCCACCTTCCCCTAAAGCAGATGAGGTTCAGTGCAGGGTTACAGCAGGAAATACAGAGATTGTGCTTCTTCAGCAGGAACAAAAACCTTGTGCTTCTTCCGTTCTGTGTGTCTTGGGCATTTTCCAGCCTGTGGTCCAGGGCTCACTCTCAGAGGATCTCTGTTGGGTCTCCGTGGCTAGGACATCCTGTACTGCCATGGCCATACTTTGGCCTGGGCTTCATTGGGGCTGCAGACATCCCCATCCCATGGCTCAGATAATTTCCTTCTGAGCAGTAAAGCTCCCCTGCCCTGGCTGATGGTGGTGGTCCCTCTCAAGGGGCTGTGTTTGGCAGACTAGGTAGAAAGGCAGGAGGACAGATGGGTAGCTGAAGCCAGCATCCTCCCTGCAGGCAGCAGTTACTGTCTGTGGGCAAACTCCTGCCCAGACATGTCTTAGGAGTGCAGTGAGGGGAATGGCTGCACGGGGTGGTGAGTTCTTCCCCTCTCTCCCCTCGGCATGCATGGAACAGAATACTCTGTGTGTTAACAGGAACAAGCATAAACATTTCCAGCCAAGGTACTTAACACAAGTCTTTTTGCCAAGTGGCTTCACTACCTTCTTTGGTTAAGGTTAAGAGAAATGTTGTTGCTCAAAGGAGAAAACAAGTGGAGGTGTTTTCCCCCCTCACCCTTCCTGTCTGCAAATCCAGGCATCTCTGGTCTGCAGTTCCTTATAAACAAATGAAGGAGCTTTTGTGAAGCCTGTTGATAAGAGGTACTCCACACCACCCCACATCCCACTGATTTTTATTATTATTTTTATGTATGCAGTAATATGCAAATGTTCAAGTGCTTCCTAAGGTCACTCACTAGTTGTGCTGCAAGGTGGTGATTGCTCTGGTTACTGCAGAGACCTAAGGGCAAGCCCAGGGCAGAGTAGGACATGACACGTTGTCAGGGCCAGCTGATAAGATTTTCACTTGGTCAGCAAGATCTATGTGTGCGAGACTCAGATATAACCCAGTGAAAGGAGAGTCAGGGAGATAGGAATGATTTTCTCCTGCACTCCTCTTTCCTGGGAACAGTTTGGAAGGAGGTAAAACACCTGCAGAGAGGAAAGCGAGTCTGGTGTACAACAGCTGGGTCAAGGGGGAGGAAGAGAGCTGAAAAAATATAGGAGACTGCAGCCATTCAAAATACATAAGATCATTAGGAAAGCAGAAAATGATCTTGAGAGGTGCAAGGCTCTGCCTTGACCTGATGGTGACAATTTGGCCATGCTGTCTCTACAAGGGGGACTGGACCCAAGTTCTCCTCAATCTCAGCAAAGGCTAACTGCTCAGCTGGGAGAAATTAGATAATTTCCAAAAACTTCCAGCATTTTAATCAAAAGAATGAGTGGGAGCTCTTATCTAAGGACTCTGAGTGATTTCAACCACCCATTCTGTACAATTCTACCACCCTGGATAATCTCAAATAAAAATCTGTGCCTAGCAACAGAGCTTCACGTTGTGCCTGCTTGCTTACACAGCCTCACAGCAGATAGTTATAGTTCTTAATACTGAAGGGAAAGCACTGCTGAACAAGGGACAGGAACTAGGAAGCAAAGAAATGTATTTTAGATAGGCAAGGCTCCTGAGTAGCTCTTTAAAAGAAGAAGGATGATGAGAAAAAGTCTGTTCCCAAAGAAGACTTCTTTCTCTTATGCATGAATCATAAAAAGTGATTTTTGGAGCCAGAGATTTTTTCACTGGCATTGCTCACTTTTCTCAGTAAGTAAAAGAGATAACATTACTTCGGGGTCTGAAGTTCACTGGGTTACATCTGCTTTCACTCCATTCTACCAACAGCAATCTTTTATAAATGTATTTATTTCTTTTTATTTTCCTTTTCTCTCAATATCTTTGCAGCCTTACTGTCTCCTTCATGCCAGTAGCAGAGACAGGATCGTAAATTAGGTCAGTGCTATGTCTGACCTGGTAGTTGCTCTGGTAATGTTAAGTTTTTATAAGCTATCCTCTCCCTTGCCTCAAAATATCTACCTTCTCCTTTCTAAATAACTTACTGGAAACTCAACAGTAAAAAAAATTCCCTCAAGCTTCTGGTCAGCTATGGGGGCTGTGTAGATGGACCAGCAGAGATCAATCCAATATCTAGGATCCTCTCAGTTGGAATTAGACAGTGCATCACATATAGATTGTACTATGTTGCAAAATAATAAAAAAAACCCGAACAACATGTTTGTAAAAAATCGTTTGTCTGTAAGGTATGAGGCAGCTTCTGCTTGGCCCAAGCAAAGCCTCTGCTGCAGTAGTGTGTTCAGTTTGGGTACTACACTTGAAGCAAGATGCAGAACACTTGGAAAGAGCACACAGATAAAAGCAACTAGAATCCCTCAAATTTACGAAACATGACCTATGAGGAAAGACTGGAAGAGTTAAGATTGTTTAGTCTAAAGAAGAGTAGACTAACTGCAGGTACAAAAATAGCCTCCGAGTACGTAATAAGTGGCTGCAAACAGGAAGAGCATAATCAGTTCCCTATGTCCACGGCTAATACCAGAGGAAGTGGTGAGCCTGGAGGACCACAAAGCAGTTTTAGCATTCTACCCTAAAAGCAACTGCCCTTTTTTGTCTGTCTATGAGTAGCTTACCTCTAACTCTTAGCTTACTTTCGTTACTCTGCGGTTGTTTTACTCTGTGGTTACCTGAATCAGCTCAGCCTTATACTCTGTGGTCAGTTCCAGCTGCCAGAAGTGAAATGTGCCCTCTGATGTCCTCACCTCTTCTGTCTCCAGGACTTCCCCTTGCAGCCTGTTTAGGTGGAAAGCCATAATTGAGAAAATACAATTTATGAAGTATGTAGCCTTTGGTCTACAAACGTCTTTTAGTGGATTTTTGGTCTGCAAAGGTCAGTTGGTATTAAATCCTCTTGTGCTTTTTAATATATATTTCCTACTTCTTGTCTGAATTTGGAGTGGGCGTTTTGCTCTGTGATTGCTGAGCACTGAGCTCTGTGCAACACATTGGATGCCCAGGATTTGGCCTAGATATTGCTGAGAGATCTACAGCCCTAAGCAAAGGCAGCATACTCACATTCGTCTTATTTCACTTCTCTGTGCTATTTTTACTGTCAAACAATATTCTCCTAACATATCTGAATCAGCCCAAAATGGAAGGGGTTAGGGAGTGGGTGGGGGGGCAGACAATATAGGCCAAAATCCTTGAAGTATTCAACCTTCCTTCTATTACATAAACATTTCGGAAGGTGTGGGCCCCATAGTTCTTCTTTCTTCCTACCTAGGAAATGCTGTCCTGCCTCATCAGGTACCTGAAGACGGATACAGATGAGGTGCTAAAATTGCTTCACTGGATCTTAAGCAGAGGTTTAGGATTTATCTCAGACCACTTTAGACATCAGTGGTGTAAAATGCTGTGTGTATGTGAATCACCCTGCAATCACCTTACGGTCAACAGGAACAGGGAATCCTGTCCCCTTTTAGGACAAGTTCCATCTTATCCCTTGGAAATACCCGTATCAGGTCAGAGGAGCAGTCTAGACATGCCAGTTGACAGTAAAGCAGATGGATAATTAGTGAAGGTACGGACATACTAGGCAGGATTCAACTGAATCCTAGTCTGACTCAGCAGATACCTGTGGGTGGATCCTACCCTACCTCAGATAAGTTGGATGTAATTCATGTCTAGAACTTTCAATCCAAACAAGAGTTTGTGCTTTTTGCACATGGTAAATAATTTCCTTCTCTCCTTCTGTGTCCTAGTTAGAGCCCAGCACATTCTGCAACTAATTTTCCTGTATTTCAC
Source organism: Pseudopipra pipra (assembly GCF_036250125.1). Lineage (NCBI taxonomy): Eukaryota > Metazoa > Chordata > Aves > Passeriformes > Pipridae > Pseudopipra > Pseudopipra pipra. Next base: position 77,569,304 of record NC_087550.1, read on the forward strand.
ACCTCTCCTCTCTCCCAGTCTGTGCCAGAAGAGAGCAACACTTTCACCAAAAGCTGTTGCAGGGGACAAAACACTGCAGCCTTTAAAATGTCACTGCAGATCAAGGAGACCCTCTCCATGCCACATCATTCAGTCTTCATTGATTAGACCTTTATCTGACCAGGACTAACACTGTCCCTGATGTGCAAAGCCTTGTCCCCATCTCTCTCCACACAGCCTAGGTGCCCCAATGAAAGCCATGTTCTTCTTTAGCCATAGAGTGGTGATGGGCATGAAAACAAGTCTCTGATAGGCATTTGCTGAGAGCTGGGATCTTGCACAACAGGTAACACCAACTATTTCAAAACCAGCCTGTATATATTCCTTTGATCAAGCTCTTACATAAAACAGACTCTATGTGCACACATGTCCGCACAAAGTCAAACTGTTCCTCATTTTCCTTGTGAAAGATGCTTCATTTCTTGAAAGACGCTCCACTAAGCCCAGACTGGTGGATAGTTACAGTGGGCAAAAAGGCTAATCAAGGGGAAGGGCTGTTTAAGCTCAGTTGTTTAAGGCTTTGTCATTACCAGGCAGCTTTTAGGAATCAATGGACATTTTCATGAAGTGTTTAATAGTTAGAGTTCACTGAGACTATATAAACCCTTTCCAAAGGAGCCCTTTGTTGAGATGTTGGCAATATATCTCTGGCTGCAGTCAAATAAATTAGTCATCAGATAAATCAGTCATGCCAGCTGTGAGAGTGATACCAAAATAAACACAATGTTTTAGTCAAATCCATGAAACAAAAGGAACAGCAAATCTTATTTAAAATTCCCCCATGTAATTGATGCATAATTATACTTCTAAACATGAATGCAAGTATGCTGATCCAGAGTATGTGAATATGAAGATTGTATCTTTGAAAGTAAACGGGGATCTCCGGATGCAATTAAAAGTAATTTTTGAGTTGCTGTTTCCAAGTTCCTACTGGCAAAATCCAAGAATTTCAAAGCCTGAGTAATTCCTAAATTACTGCAATTTTGATGCCAGGGAAACTCCACAGATTTTGGTGGAGTTACATCAGATTCAGACTGCATCAGGACAACAGAACTTATTCCTTTTAAAAATGGATTGTTAAATATTTGAAAAAGAAAATGTCAGAAAAAGTTTATAGAAATCACATTCTACAGGTACAACAACCAAATTTGGGGGATGTCTAATGTATGGGAACATCAGTTGGGATAAGGCAACATGAGTGCCTTATCCCAACTGTGTTGCCTTAAGTAGTCTACCTTACTAGGTCTGAAATACACAATCAGTCTGAACTCTTTTAAATTTTTCTTGTCCTAAAATACAGACAAAATAATAACAGTGATATCCTTACAGTTAGTCTAGTTATCCTTATGTTTAGCTCATATATTAATCATTATTGTCATATAAAATATTTTTAAAAACCTACTTCTTTTACCAGTGTCCTTACACCACTCTTTGGCATGCCTGGTAATCTGGCAAAGGACCCAAGTTCTGGAAGGGAAGAAGCAGGGCATGTGAAAAACAAGCAGTGCAACCAGGCAGCAGCTTGTAGGAGGGAAGAAGCACTGCTTCTGATTGGATTGAGGAAGTTAAAAATGTTGTGAGGAAGCTTTTCTTATCTAGTTAGTCTTTGTTTCCTAATAGCTTCTATCTCAGCCCAAAATATTACACTTTGGGTGCCTACTGTCAGATAAGTAAGCAGATTAACTGGCCTTGTGCATAGAGGGTGCAGTTCTCATGGGCTTTGGTTGCCTGAGCCTCTAAAATTAAGCCTGGAAGGGCTCAGGGCCAGTAGATACACTTAGTTTTGCAGCTTTGACATGAGTCTCCCACTGTACTTCCATCCTATGCTTCCCTGAGCGAGTGCTGGCACTTGCCTCCTGCATGGCTGTGGCCACCTCTGTTCAATTCCAATCCTCCCCAGGCAAAGGGCAGCTGATGATCATGTCCTTCAGGAAGGAGACCTGCAAGGAAGGGAATGGCTAGAGTAGGCATGACTTGTACCCAAATACTGAAGCAATTAATCCATTTCAGCTCAGGTTGATGATGGGATGCCTAACAGAAGCAGTACAGAGAAGTCTCTCAGAGGTAGGATTTCCACTCCTTTCCATTACTGAGCACTTGTTTCCATGAGATACCACTCGCAAAAGCTAAAAACACTCTTCACTCACCAAATCCCTCAGTAGAACATATCCTAAAATTAACAGCCTTTGTCACATTTATTCACTAATGTTGTATCCAACAAGCATAAATGAGAAAGGACAGACCATCACTCCTATGCAAACTCACCAAATTCCACTGAAAAGAGACTAGGAAACAAGCTTCAGAGGTATAGTCTTTGATGGAATATCCTCAAAGCAGAGAAATTTCACATTTCTTCACAGAAGTGTAGGAGCCTTGTTGAGATTTGTCAATGTGGCCAATAGTAGTTCTAAAGTTTGACTTACTTCTCTTTTACAGTTATTTCTATACTATTGAATTCTATATCTATGTGCTAATTCTAGCAATAATGCTGTGTTCTTTCTCTTGAAGGATAAAATTTTATTTGCATTGGAAAGTCTGTGCCACTTTCATTAGCACCATAAACCACACAAATTTTAGAACTAACAAGGACTAGAAGGAAAATATAGCCCCATAGGGTGCTTAGGTCATTTGTGAATCTGATTCTGCTTCCTGAGATATTTTCACTGCTTTGCTGATGGTCAGATATATTCATGTATTTGGGAGAATACATCTCTCTCATGCAATGCTCCACAAAGGAACCAAACACAGGCATTGTGCTCTGTTTGCATTTATCAGGAACCACCAAAACCTGAACAAAAGCTTATTACCTATAATTGGCTTCTAGGAGTACGTTTTGTAATTGGCACTGTGCAAACACAGAACACAAAGCACCTGTGTCCCAGAGTATTTATAATCAGGGAGCAAACTTCAAAGGAAGTGGGTAGGTTTATGCCATAAAGGAGGAGGAAGAAGGAGGTGGAAGATCAGGCATTTTTGATCATGCTGCTTCACAAAAGGCAAAGGAAAAAAATCTTTTGCATTGATGGGGTTCATAGGGTCTTCGTAAGGCTGTTCCTCCAGAGCACTGAGAGTTACTCACGGAATCACAGAATATGCCAAGTTGGAAGGGACTCACAAGGATCATCAAGTCCAACTCCTGGCCCTGCACAGGATCATCCCCAAGAGTCACACCATGTGCCTGAAAGTATCATTCAAATGCTTCTTGAACTCTGTCAGGCTTGGTGCTGGAACCACTTCCCTGGGGAGCCTCTTCCAGCACCCAACCACCCTCTGAGTGAAGAACCTCTTTCTAATATCCAACCTAAACCTCCCCTGACACAACTTTAGGCCATTCGCTTGGGTCCTGTCACTGGTCACCTCAGAGAAGAGATCAGTGCCTGCCCCTCCTCTTCCCCTCACAAGGAAGCTGTAACTGCAATGAGGTCTCCCCTCAGTCTCCTCCAGGCCAAATAGATCAAGTGACCTCAGCCACTCCTCATACGGCTTCTACTCTCTCCCTTCACGATCTTTATTGCCCTCCTTTGCACACTCTCTAACAGCTTAATGTCTTTCTTTGGGCATTGCAGTGCCTGAAACTGCACATAATATTCAAGGTGAGGCCACCCCAGTGCAGAGCAGAGTGGGACAATCCCCTCCCTTGTCTGGCTGGTGATGCTTTGCCTGATGCCCCCCAGGACACGGTTGGCCCTCCTGGCTGCCAGGGCACTGCTGACTCATATTCAACTTGCCATTGATCATGACCCCCAGATCCCATTCTGAGGCACTGCTTTCCAGCATCTCATTCCCCAGCCTGTACAAACATCCAAGGTTGCCCCATCCCAGGTGCAGAACCCGTCACTTTCCCTTGTTGAACTTCATATGGTTGGTGATTGCCCAGTCCTCTAATTCATTGAGGTCTCCCTGCAGGGCCTCCCTGCCTTCAAGGGAGTCAACAGCTCCTCCCAGTTTTGTGTCATCTGCAAATTTGCTTAGTATCCCTTCCACCAGCCGTTGCTGTGTTTCTCGGCTTGGAATAATTTCTGTCAAAATTGAGATGGTACAATGCCCTGGCTCTCCTCTTGAAATGTTTTATAGCTTATTGTTCTTTGGCATCTTGAAGAAAAAGATGAAAATGTCCAGTCAGACTGCATCTAGGAACAAGACAGAAGCCAGAACTCTTTGTCGCAGCCTGACCACAGGACAAGAAACCACATTCGCAATGGCAGCAACTGGGGGTTCAGTAGACCCATCCGCTCTCCAGTGCCTGCAGGACTTGTCGATGTATTGTAGTGAGTCCAGAGGAGGGCCACTAATTTGATCAGCACCTGGAGCACCTATCCTATGAAGACAGGCTGAGAGAGTTGTGGTTGTTCAGCCTGGGGAAGAAAAGGCTCCAAGGGACCTTACAGCAACCTTCCAGTACCTAAAGGGGGCCTGTGGGAAAGCTGGAGATGGACTTTTTACAAGGGCATGCAGGGATAGGACAAAGAGCAATGGCTTCAAGCTGAAATGTTGATGTAATCATCTGGGATAAACATCTCTAGACATTTGATTTGGGGATCCACAAATTACTGTCCACACGGAAAAACAAATCTTTCTCACCTGTGAACAAAAAGCAGAGGGAAGTGTCACTTTACCCAGGCACAGGTGTTTCTTCTTTCTCCTGTTCCTCTCTCTGTTTATGCTGGCATGATCAACTGGACTTTACGTGGAAAGAGAAGAGGTTTTACAGTGGATAATCCTTTTTGTCCTTGAAATGCCCGAGAATGTGAACCTTGTTGTTTATCTGTGGTTTTTTTTCTATGAATTTAATTCCTATTTCTAGAGATTCAAAAGTTCATTGGTAAAATCCTAAAATCGTTTTGTTAGGATGTTCAGTCCAACTATGACTAATTCAAGGAAGAGTATAAAAACCCGGTAAGGTTTGTAAAATAATGTAATGTAATGTAAAATATTATCAAATGTTCTTTACATGTTTCATTTGAAATTCTGTCTTGCATAACCCTTGGATGTTAACGTATGTGATTGAACTTTAAACTTACACTCAGCACTTGTTAATCTGCTTATAGCTTCCTGCAGCAATATCAGTGAAAAGGTATACACAAAACCTGATGTCATTAACCTGGGTTTATGTAAGTCTGGGAGCTGATCTTCTGCCATGAGCCTGGGAACTGTAGAGGAGCCTTAGCTGGGAGCACCATGACCCATGTCATCTGGGGCAGCATCTGCTCTCAGAGAAGGCAGACAGGGACTGCCAAGGCACTAGGTGCAAGCCTAAAAATAATCTTATGAATAATGTGATGGAATTTGGAATACTTTAATTTACATGCACATGGTTTCAATAGCTCATGCTGTAGTTCTGCCAGCAATAACGGGGTTCTTATTTGCTAGATGTGCTAACGAAGGACCGAAAATCAGCAGGTTTGGCACAGATCCTTGCAGACCCCTTCTGAGGGCATCATGGCAGGGAAACTACTGATCATTCAGTGAGTGTTTGGTATCCTGCTTTAGGGTGATTTCAACAAACCTCATATTGGTTTTATTGAGCGTGAAAACTCAAGTTATACAACGTTTAAGTGCACCTTCCTACTCAGAGGGCCTTCTACTCTATCAGAAAAGTAATTAGATTGATTTGACATGGCTAATCTGTACTAGCTGGTACAGATGTCTTTATTGTTTTATAGGTACTTACAAATAGTTCAATTCACTACCTTTTAAAAAAAATCCAATAATTGATGCTTGGTGTATGAATTTCTAATTCCATGGCATTTCTGCTGCATATTGTTTTGGTTTTTTTGGGTTTTTTTGGTTTTGTTTTTTTTAAAGTTTGGCCCTGTTTGGCCTTTTCTATGCTTCTGCCATTTAAAAATCCTCTGCATGCCTGTGAAGGCTCCATCTGTGGCATGAAAGAGAACAGGGCAGACTGGTGATCAGGATTGCTCAGGACACGCTCCAGAACAGGTATATACTGGGGAGAGACAGTTGGTGGGGCCCAAGCTGAGCCATAAAGTTTTACAACTGGCAACCAAGGTCCAGTGCCAGAGCTCATTGCTTAGACCTTCTTTATAGAGAAGTATGCATGTACTGAAAATTGCATTAACTTCTTTAAGGCCGCTTCAAACTCATTATCTCATTCCAGGCTATATATAGCACATCTGCCTTCTCCTCATAAAATGATAACTCTGGTCTGCCAGAAGGGCAGCACACAGGCAAGCTGCCTTGGCAGGTTGCCCTCTGTGTAATTCCTGCCCCATCAACATGCCCTAAGACATAAAGAGCAGGTAGCAAGGGCAGAGAACTTTACCCATAGAGATTTTGCTGCCACTTCTGATCTTTAAAGGTCTTTAAAACAATATTCTGTCTTTAAAACACGCCTTAATGTAAAAAGAATGCTTCAAACAGGTAGAATTACAAGGTCACACATATCACAGCCCTTCAAACTTGTAGTATTTAGAAACTACCCTTTAAGATTTTGGCTCTATGTATGTATTTTTCAGAGAACATTTTTGCCTGATCCCTCACAAGAGGGCAGACAGAAGTCAGGAAGCTTTGGGTCACATATTTACTTCAAATCGTACCTTATAATGTCAGACAGGAAGGTCCCTCTTTCCAAACATGATGAGCACCACTTGCATAGTGCCCTGGATGCTCCCATTGTTCTTTATCATCCCCAAATCCTACTCTCAAGGAAGCTTTTGAAGGCTAAAGGAAGACTCTCCATATAACAAAGCAGCAAGGTCTCCTGACATGAGCAGATTAAGATCATACCTGGTGTCCTTCATTCCCCGAGAGCTTTCAGATTGCAATAATGTGAGGGGTGTTCAAATTTCACCCAGTACTACACAGGGACATAGAGAATAAGCCAAGTGTCTCAGCTTTGAGTTCTGTTTAACAACATCTAGCAGCCTGTTCTTGCAAAAAGCTTGCCTCTTGATCTCTCCATAGATTCTTTGGATCTGCTTCCCTCTAAAGGCCATTCAGTGAATTATTGTATTATCCTGAATGTCAATCAAGTCTTAACGTGAAATCAATTCTCAGATGTATTTCTTATCTGGAGAGATGTTTGAGCTCTATGAAGGAGAGGAACAAATACTTTAAGGGTTGCTTCTTGTTGTAAGACCAATTAAAAGAAATAACGCTTAAATAAATGCAGAGATTATATCAGCAAGCAGAGGTTTTCATGATAAAATTTATCTAAAACTGAGTCTCAAGCATACATGCCTTTGTAGTACCTTATTGAACAGAAAAGTGAACCACAAAAGCTAACTGGTTTGTCCCAGGCAGAAATTGTGATGTGGCCGTCCTTGCCCCCAACCACATGCTCAGAGGAGTAAGTGATTCTCTTCAGACACACTGAGGTACTCAACCTCTCAGGCATAGCTGTAGTATTGCTGCAGTTTTGTGTGATCCCAGGTAAGGAACTTTCTGGTGTAGTAGAACTTGGGCAGACTCAATCTTATCTCAAAAGGTGAATTGCTCCTTCAGCTGAGAGGCTCAGATATGCTATGAAATTGAGACCTTTAATTGAGGTGTTAGACTTCCACTGAACTCAGTGGATAAAGAGAATCCCAAGCTGGAGTGGCATGCTAAGAAATTGGTCATTTTGCCTGCTTGGCTAAAGGGAAAAAAAAAAAGAGGCATTTAAAATATACCTGTTTGTTATTTGGGCAGATAGTGAGAAATAGGATAATCTCTAAATATACTTGTAATCTGAGTAATAATGATTGTCGACCAGCATTTATGCACAGTTTCAGAACTGTACAGGCAGCTCTGGAGGGGAGGGGATCAAATTTTGTATGAATGGAGTACATCTCTCCAGTCCTCTCTGCAGAGGGAGCACAGGAAGTTACACTCTTGAATCAAACTAGATGAATGAGGGCCTGAAAGGAAGGTTCATCTAACTTAGAGAGAAGGGAACAATTGAGATGTTAAACAGAGGCCATCTTAAAAGTCCTTAAAGTATCTGAAACTTTCCACAGTCCTGGAAAATATGACAGAGAAGACACAGGTCACTTACTGTGATTTACATTTAAATCTCCTGAAAGGCTGAAATTTAATAATACCTGGAGGCTCGGAAGGTCAAGTAGACTCATTCAACAATTCCAGGTAATACAAGTAGAGTTTACAACATACCATCAAGGGGATCAAACAAATATATAGGGGAAAACGAGCAGGTGTAACAAATCAAAACCATGTCAGTTCATTTTTCTATAATGGCAGGGGAAAAGTGGCAGGACATCTCCCACGTACACAGGTCTCTCACCTGCAAGAGTGAAGGTATGCTCCCTGCCTGGGAAGCAAAGCACTACTGACTGTCACTGTGAATGAAACTTGCCTTAGAAGTGTGGGTGAGGAACAGCTTTATGGGACCTTGTAAGAGGGAGGCAGATGGCCACTTTATGCTGTTACCAGCATGTTTGTTCCTGTGTTCCTCTCTCTCATCAAAATGAGAATGAATCTCCATATGCAAAAACCTGTTTTTACAATTGTGGTGCAGTTAAGACATATGAAGCCTCAAGAAAGTACCGTTCCTTTAAACAGTTGAAATATAAAGTGCACTATCAAAGGGGACATATCATTTCCCCTCTAACATCTGAAACTTTTCAACACAACACAGATATAGCTGAGACATCTGAAAGAGAAAAATTAAAGAGTAACTAGGCAGAGTAGAGTTGAATGAGTCAGTACAGAGGGAAGAATGATCCATATTTTTTGCTTCAGTGTGTGAAAACGAAAAACAAAAGTGATGACAGAAGAGTAAATTGTAGCAAAGGAGTTCAGGAAATGAAGTAGGTGAAAATCCACCCCCTCCCATACAGAGGTGCCATGAAGTCCAAACAAATACGTGTGAAAACCCATCACATAACTTAGCTGAAGAGCATCATAATGGTTTGACCAACAAATGCTCAGGCCTACTCTCACTGCAAATTTGCAGTAGACCTTACCTGGGGAAAGCAATAGACCTTACCTAGGACAAAACCATTCACATTGGAGCTTCCCTACTGCCTCACTGAATGCCAAAGAACGGAAGTGAACAGACATTTCCATACAGATCACTTTGGACAGAATACATTTGTCTTGAAAAATTCCCATTAACTCCTCTCAGTCCACACAAAAAAAATGCAGCAGTCTCGTAACAAGAACAGATTCAGATCTACTCCCAGTGGGCACCTTAGAGGTATATGTTAATCAGCTCCCAGTTCTGCAAGTGCTGAGAGTGGTAAAGTCCTTGCTTAGCTCCCTCCCTCACCACCTCCCAAGTATCAGAACAACTGAGTACCACAGACTGGAGCAGCAGCATCCCACCAGGTCATCCTCGCAGGGGTAGTAAATGACTCAACGAACAAAATCTGCCTGAATAGATATCTGAAGAGACAGCCGTAATGCAGCTGAGGGCAGTAAGAGGACATGCCAAGGCAAACACATTCCAGATGACTTGCAACACAGTGTGAAATTTCACCCTATCATAAATAACACAGTAAATGTGAAGTTGTATTTCCCAAGGTACTGGTCAGACACCTTTTCCCTGAAGAGCAGACATGGAGGAAATGTATCATCTCTGCTCCTTAGCCCTGAAAGGCAGATCAGAAGGATTCCTGCTGCTAGGATGACCATGTTATCCAGTGATCCCACCTGCTGCCTGCCTGGGTAAAGAAAGATGCTTCAAAAGCCAGGCACTCTAGCTGCCAAGGGAACACAGAGTGCATAAATACCTGGGAAGACAATGAACAAAGGTGTATGCCTTCCCCCTTCCTAATGTGACCTTTTCACTCTGTTCTAGCTGTCTACAGTACAGAAACTCGATTTCACCATAATTTGAGGCCATATCCCACCACATGTGTGAAAAGCCAACCCACTTGTTATGCTGAAAGCAATTTTTTTAGTTGTGTCTTATTAGTCAACAGCCAGGTTTAATCAACCACAGGTGAAACAGGCATCATCTAAGAGGAGAGAAATCCCTCTCAGTTGTGACCAGTGGGGCTGTCCACAGAAAAGAGATGATGCAGACAGGTGCCAGGTTGTGGCTACTGTTCATCACTGGTTCAGAAAGTTGTTTTTCCAGAGGTGCACATCACTCATTTCAACAGCACTACCTTTTAAGCTGAGCAGTGTTTAGGAGGTGGGGCTCACCTCCCTAACTTCAGCAGTCTAAAGAGGATGTCTAAGGTAATTATCCTAAACTCCTTCCGCAATAAGTGAAAAGAGGCAGGCATCCCCAGAGGCAATGGGTATGAGGTCTATGGGCTACACTCTGGAAGTGTCCTTCCAGCAGACTCAGAGCTTAGAGCCAATGACTTAGGCTAAATCCTAAACTTCAAACAGCTAAGTTAAGAGAGACAGATCCCATCCAAAATGAGTAGGTGGCTCAGGCTCACCCAAACATGGGTGGCTCATAGGTGAGACCCATGTTTGTATAACAAATTCCTCATGGAGTCCTCTGTATCCATAGCCCTGTTCCTGGGGAGTAAGTCTTCTTTTAAAATGACCGTATATCTCATTTTTCTGTGCCTTCCTACCTTCGTACCAAAACACTCCTAAGTACTGAGAGGTTCTTCCTCAGGGCTTGTGTTTTGCCTGCCCACAGGCAAGCAACATATTCTAACATTTCTATGTCTCCTGGGTCTACAGGAGACAGGTTTCTTTCTTTTAGGTTTGTTTGAGACAGGTTTGTTTCTCTCTTCTGGTTTCTCACTTTTTCTCACCTTCCACTCTTGTTGCAGCCTGTGAATCCTCGTGCTTCCATGTTGCTTGCACAGAGTGTAAAGTGTCAACAGACTTATTCCTCTGTCACTGTGCAGAGCTTGGGAACTCACAGGAAATTCAGTTCTGTTGTAGTTTGAGACCCTCAAAATCCAATTTCCGAGTCCAAGCCCCCCTTCCACAACTCAACCCCATGTGAGAGGGGTTTTCCAGACACAACACAAGACTCAATATGGGGGAAAGGGAATTATATTACAATTATGACACAAATAAATATTATAACACATTATATACACCGTCTTAACTATCTCTCCTATGATAAAGCAGTATTTACATTGGATCAAATCTCTTCTCCCTCCAATAAAAGTTCAGAAGTGAAGAAGGAAAGATCCTTTCCACGTTCAGGACAGCAGTGTCTCTTTTCTTCCATGCAGCAGTCATAGCTGAAGTTGTAGCTGGATCTCCTTCCATTACACACAAGGGGAGGTCTCCTCTCAGCCCTTCAACTCCAAGCAAAGGTCTCTCTCTCCTGTGGACTGCGTTAACTGGGACAAAGGCTCATTCACCACGTCATATCATTAAGTGCAGAGGTCTTCGTGACGGTCCCTTTTCTCAAGGGGTTTACCTCTGAGTCAGAACGTCTCGGGCAGCTTTCAGTTGAAAGCCTTTGCCTCAAGAGTTCTACCAGAGCTCCTGTGCTCTGTCTCAGGCTGCCAGCCTGGCAGCAGCAGCAGGGGGCAAGGTCACCCCCTCCGCATTCCGTCTGGCCATCCCGGTCCAGCTTCCAGGACGTCTTGAGCTTCTCAGCTCCTCTCTCTGGTACTGCTGCATTCCAAGACTCCCGTCAAGTAGGGGTCCACCACCTCCTCCTAGGAGGGGTCTCACAAGGGTTTGATTCAGTTCTTACCCCCAAAACTGTCTTTGTTGAGCTTAGTTTGCTCTCTCTTCATCCATTAGACATCTTTGTGTCTTCTTGCTTGGTTGCAAGCCGCCTTTGCAGCTTCTTCTTATCTCTTGGCTTTCTGCCATAGTCTCTCCGTTCACTGCTGCTCTGCCACCACTTTCAGTATCTCCTGCTGCTGCTCACAGTGGAGAAACTTCTCCCAGCTCTTAGCTACAGTACCTGGCCCAGTTTAACACTGTTCCAAGTTCCTGCAGTCCCCAGCAGGGCTCCTGCCCCTTCTCCTCATGGCTTCAAAACATGGCCACTTCTTCTTCAGCTACATCATCATCCTTCTTTTCTGGTCTGGTGTGATATATTTAAATTTTGCAGGGGTGCTGATTGGGTCAACACCAAGAGAGACACCACCACCTTGGCGGTTACCATTTTTTTAACTCCAGGGGGAAAAAACACTATTTTCCCCACCACAAGTTCCCAAAGAACAGACTTTTTCCATCCTTACAAAACTTAGGTGCCCTGTTGCTGTGAGGTCCTGGTAGCAAAATATGTTCAGTTCAAAGATCAGCTGGAGTGCAGGAAGCTGCCCTGCCATTCAGGTTGGGAGGAGATAGGAGACACTGCCAATTTGCACAGGCATGCCTGGGAATGGGGAGCAGTCAAGGCTCCCTGGGCATAGAGTGTGGCCAGATCTGCAAGGTCTCCATTTCAGGAGATCAAATGATGCTTCTGGAGATTGTGGGGGCCACTGGGGCTCTGCTAACCCTGCGTGACTCAGCCTGTCAGACAGGGAATGCTGGTGGATGCTGCAACGCCCAGGACTGACCAGAAGCCGCATGGTAGGACTCCTGATGCAAAATATGGGCATATCTACAGCCATTTTTGTGCAGTTGTGGGTAAGAGCAGATTTAGACTCAGCCTGCTTTTTGTGGAATGGCAAAAGGATTGGGCACAAAATTTTTTTATATATTCCAGTGTTAGTCCTTTCCCCCAGAAGAAGTGGTGGGTCGACATCTGTTTGCTGCCCATCGATCTTCCATTTTCAAGGATAGTTAGCAAAGCTAACACCTAACAACTCAGCAAAGAAAGGCTAAGAGTCAGTACCATGTCTGACTTGATCCTGCCTTATCCAAGCTGGAGAAGAAAATGGGCCTGAAGCACAGCTCATTTCACAAAACAGATCTTATTTTTTATTCCTGGCAAAGCATCTTTTCTTTCTGAAACTCAAAATGCATGGAGGGAACTGATTATTCTGGTGATCCTTGTCACACCATTGGCTAAGAGTGTCAAAGGTGTTATGACAAGGGTTAATACCCATTATTGGTCTGTCAGAAGTGCAAAGAGTAGTTTGTGATCTCTGCAATTTTAACACAGTAGATCCATCTGATGATGTAAGTAGTTATTTGCTATTCACTTGCTGATACCTAGCCAGCATCCAGCGAGGTTCTGAGTGATCATACATCTCCAACACATGACCAGGTAGTATCAGTGGATAGCAGATACCCTGCAAACACTTCTGCTGAGAGCATACAGACTTTTTATACCAGTCTCTGGTAACTGCCTTCTCCATTTTATTTTGTCCTGCTTAAATTAGAAGTTTGGGTGAGGTGTCAATCAGCTGAATTGGATGAAACCACTCAGAGACGGGAATGAGCAGATCCCACCTGGATAGCTGTCAATACTCTTTTCATGCCCCTTTTCACACATTTCAAGTTTCAGACAATGAACCTTTCACATAAGTGGGCAAACTGGCAGCTCTCTCATTTTTGATAGCTGAAATTACCATTCTTCCAAGTCAAACTCCCCAGGTCCAACCGTTCCTTTTGCTTGCATTATCCGTCTGCCACATTTGCTTGTTCAGGGAGATAAAGAGTGTGATGTATCCCTGAAAAGTCCTTTTTATTCTTTCAAGGGAACTAATAATTGCTGTTTGCTTTCCTGTGACTGGACATAGGATCTGATTATAAACTCAGAGCTGCATAAATCTTAACAGTGTAGTCACTAATTAAGCGATGTTGATGTCAATATAAAACTGCCATAATTAAGCTTATATTCAGACTTTCCGGGTTGTTTTCTGCTCTGGATTTCCAGGTGAACAGGTACCAATAGAAACTAGGAAAAAAAACCCTAAAAATATTTGTTTTCCATGAGCTTCAGTATATTCATTTAGAAATCATATTTCACAAGAGGCCACAGTCTGGTTATTAACTTTGGCAGCAGATAAATTCAAAAATTAGGAGCCATATGCACTGGTACTTGTAAGTGATCAGAAATGAAGGATTAGTCAGCCTATAAAAACTCTGCTCTATGACAGTGAGGAGAGGACTTCACTGTACAGACTTTTTTTTCATATTTTATATGTACCAAACACTTTTTCCAGAAGAGGGTACAAAACTTATCTCCAGAAATAAAAATGCACTATGTTTCTGCCAGCCTGTATTTGTGAATGCCAAAACCTTTTCAGACTGTTTCTATCTCCATTTGTAAATATGGGATTCAACATTAAACACAGTAAAAAATCCTGTCCTGTGATACTTATAATACAGATGATTACAAAGAATCTGTCCATCCATCTTGCTTCCTTTTACAGTCAGTAAAGTGAAACAGGAACATAGTTCTTCTCATCTCACCCTATATTTGTCAGATTCCTTTGACTATGGTGCCTGGAGCTCCGATGACTAGACCAGATGTGGACATCCACACTTTGGACATCCAAGTTAGACAGAATCCCACCTCTTGCATTTGCCAGGAAATGCTCTACAGTGACAGTGTGAGACATGGCTACCTGTACTGTGCTTATTGCCAACCACCACTTGTCATATTACTCATATTTACCTCAAATTTAAATCAACTTAAGGGAAGTTCTGATTACTTTGTTTGTGGGGCTGCTATCAATGCTGCAGTAGAGAGCAGAATAAAGGGTCTCTTGCAGAGGTGTTAAAGAAGTCATGGTTGTCAAGGGAAGGGAGAGGAAGAGAGGCATCACTGTGGTTAGACCACATTGTTACTTATGCCAGCTGTCGCACAGATCGATAGCTCTGTTTATTCAAGTGTCATCAATCCCCGTTACCATTTCACATGGCCTTAGTGCTCTTTAAACTTCACAGACTGGTGGATCTTGAGGAGGGGCTTGAAAGCTTGAAGTAAACCCTTCCTGCTAAGCTTTCCTCATAACTACTCACATGAAATCGAACAAGCATGGATCATTATTCAAAATAATGACTCACTTCAGAGATGTACATGCTTGTGGAGATTGTATCACCTCCACTGGATATGATACAATCTTCAAACACAGTCCGTGATTTATGTACTCACAAAGAGTTGCTTTCAGCTCTAAGACGTAACCCTACCCCTTAAGCATATATGCAGCAGTCATCACACAAAACCACTTCTGTTAAGGCAAATAAGGTGCAAAGCCAGCGTTGCATTTCTAGCCATGGTTTAGCCAAATGGGGATGTTACATGGTGTGCCCTCCCATTGTCTCAGTCTACAAAGGGGGGGAAAATTTTGCATTTCTCTGAGGTCTCCGATCTGAAGATTGCTTCCCAGGCACAAAGGCATTTTAGCCTCACCCTTGCTACCAGCAGGCAGGGATAGCTAATAATTATGTAGTAGTATTGTCTTAATTTAAGAAGCAACAAAACCGAGTCTAAAAAAAATTCATAAACATAAGGCAAAGTCAAACCTTACCATCAGCATTTAAAGATCCTTCCTGATCAGAAAATGGTTTGGGAGCTGGAGAAACAGCGTTCACAGCTACTTCACACTTTCATTAATATACTCCAATATTAACAAAGTAAATCCCTCACTGACTTGCCTCTTCTGGTGTTGATCCTTCACTGCTTCCGGAATAATAATAAAACCCACCAGAACTGGGCTCATAATGAAGAAGAACCACTGGCAGCTAGTTTTGGATGTGAACTACTTAGGCAGTTGGTCATGAGCAGACATCATTTAAATAAAACTGTAAGTGCAGAAATAATTGTGCAAGCGAGTCTGGCTGTTCTGAAGGGAGACAGTAGACAGAGCAGGACTACAGCTCATTCACATGAGCTGGAAACTTCATCTTTTTAATAGAAGTGGCAAGCTCTACCAATGAGTACAAATTACTCCAAAATTACATGCACAAGAGAGTAATTATACAGGGCCACCATCTGTGGTGGCCAAAATTGCAAACATATTGGGACAGTAGAGATAAGTTACTGAAGGTGATGGAATGCTAAAGTGAAAAACACTGTGTTGCAAAAGTAGAACATGCCCATAGAAATGCTAAACACTGTCCTTATTGCCCACCTGAGTATTGGGAAGGGCTTGAGATGGCTTATCGAGCCACGAATGACTGCTGCCATAAAAGAAATAAAGTGAAATCAGCATCAAATGCTGGAAATCATCAGGAAAAGAACCTCAGAAACACCTCACTGTTCAAGGCTACTGCAGCCCTATCAAAAACAAATGGACATGACTCAAGTACCTTACTTCCCCATTGCAAAAATCTCAGCTGTTGCACAAACAAACCAAGCCAGAATGTCATACTTTGTCGTAAATGGCTGTTTGAGTGGAGCTGATGAAAGATAGTGACCTGCAATTCACAACCAGCTCATTTGGGAAATCTTCTATAATGGATTACACACTACAGCTAGTTCTAAACACAAACAGTGTAGAAGGAAAAGAAAAAAAAAGATGAAAAGTAAAATCCTAATGAAATTATTGTCCTGGCAGGCATCTTTAGGTCAGAAAAGCAGAGCTACAAAAGAAGTACTTCTCTGTTTTGCAAGTAAATCTAGATAATTCCTGATAAGGCTAATGAATTGCTGTAATTATTACACACCCATCTCACTTCTAGTAATGAAATATCCCAGGGATATACAGGTAGTGGGCAGTAATATGCAGGAATATCTAATGTAGAAGAAATTCTGTGGACAAAGAGAAGCCCTGTGATCAGGGCTTCTACTTATCCTAAACCTTTATTTCATTCTTGCTATTTTATGTATTGGCTTCATCAGTTTATAGTGGTAACACTTACTTATTGAGAAGTGTACATGTTTAATAATAAGAAAACATGAAACTGTGGTTGGTGGGGTTGTTGCCTAATAATTTTTCTCCTATATCAAGTTTTGATAAGAGCCTGATCTCTTCTGATACATAATATAAGGCAGGGATATATAAAAGTATTTGTAACACATTTGTTTTATATATATTTATATATATATGAGTGTACTTGTTTGCTTTGTTCTGAGACACGAGAGATTTTCATTGTGAAAGATCAGTGGTTGGTATATCAGTCTGAAAACCTGCAGAGCAAATTCTGCTCTCAGGGATGTGTATCAGTCCACAACTCCCTCGTGAGGGGAAGAGGAGGGGCAGGCACTGATCTCTTCTCTGAGGTGACCAGTGACAGGACCTGAGGGAATGGCCTGAAGTTGTGTCAGGGGAGGTTTAGGTTGGATATTAGAAAGAGGTTCTTCACTCAGAGGGTGGTTGGGCACTGGAACAGGCTCTCCGGGGAAGTGGTCCCAGCACCAAGCCTGACAGTTCAAAAAGTGTTTGGACAATACTCTCAGGCACATGGTGTGACTCTTGGAGATGATCCTGTGCAGGGCCAGGAGCTGGACTCAATGATCCTTGTGGGTCCCTTCCTACTCAGAATATTCTGCGATTCTGTGATCCTAGTCTAATGGCTTTATTTTATTTACTTGTGCATATTAATATATTCAATGATGCCTGTGCCACATAAAGGACTTGGGATAATTTCTCGGCTTGATGAGTATGTGGCATGAATCTTTCCCCCAAGCACAGCTGTGGGCTTTGATGTACTCGAGGGAGGGCTTCTTCCACCAAGTTTAAAGTTCAGCAGTTCAAAGGCACTTCTCATTAGATATTAACCAAAATGCTTTACAAACGAGAAGGGAACGACCTATCTGTGCCTGAAGAATTTGGCAGGGGCCATTCTCACAAGCCAACAGACCACCAGCGTGCCGAAAAATGTCTTGCAGAAGAGAGGTTGGG
Organism: Pseudopipra pipra; assembly: GCF_036250125.1. Classification (NCBI taxonomy): domain Eukaryota; kingdom Metazoa; phylum Chordata; class Aves; order Passeriformes; family Pipridae; genus Pseudopipra; species Pseudopipra pipra. The sequence continues at coordinate 77,586,928 of NC_087550.1, forward strand.
TTCAGGGGCAGCACAAACAGGAGAGTGACCTCTTACAATTCTGTTTTGGAAAACACAGCCCCTTGGCTTCTCTAAGCCTTGTTTGGAGAGCAAATCTACAACGCAAGCTGTTATGGGCATTATTTACAGCTCTCTGTATTGCTCCAGCCACATGGTAGATATCTAGCTGAATATCCATAGGGATGCCCACCCTTGGGGCATCATATCAGTCCAAGGGAGTTCAAGCTAATCTTTAACTTTCCTGTCTTTTTTTGGTGTGGCATAGAAACCCCTAAGATGACAGATGGAAACAGCAGGTTAATCACTGAAATGCATCTGGGCAAAGAGTCTGTCAGCTGCCAGGCATGCATCCAAGGATGCCGCTGCTCCCTGCCAAAAGCCAAGAAACACAACTGCATCTGGGCTGTTTCTGCTTGCCCGAGACACTTGCTGAAGGAGTCGCTGCTGGAGACATGAGAGAGGCAGAGGGATGAGGGCTCAAGACTCAAGGATGCCTGTCTGCTGAACCACTCGTGCCATGACTCACTGGGATAAGAGCAGGCAGCCAATGTGTAGAGTCAAGTGGGAAACCTAGAAGAGACCAGGATGATATTGGGCTGGTGGAGTCAGTGAGCAGAGGCTGCTCAGTTAGTGCTACAGGTATGAGGTTTGCTAGAAAAAGAAGAAAATTAACTTTTGTTGAACATGGAAGAGGATTACGCTTTCCCTGTGGTTTAACTGTGGCTTTTCATTTCTATACTTTAAACTCAAACCTCAAAACCCATCATGTCTTTCATTTCTCTGGTCACCCTGTGTAGAGCTGGAGAGTAACACCTGCCTAGGGTTGGAAACCTTTGGCCAGTGTCTCTCTAGAAACAGTGGCTTGAAACAGAGAGAGGCTGCAGATGGGACTTGTGCCTTGGGTCATGCTTAAGCAAACCTCAGCCTGCGGAGGTGTCTGGCACTGGGGTTGTGCTGCCAGAGCTGGAGAACAGTTGTGGCAGAGGTGGGTAAAACCTCCTGCAAAGTACAAGCAGCCAAAGGGCTTGTAGCAACCTCCAGGGCATACACCTGCTTGACGAGGATCCCAGCTTGAACTTAGATCCTGTTTGGGATGGGAGAAAAATTGAAACTTGTTGAGGCATGTGATCCCAAAATCAATATTTTCACAGCTCAGAGCATGTGACGTCTCCCTGGAAGGTGCCTGGTGAGGACAATGGCTGGCACAGAACCGCAGCTCCACATGGCTCTAGTGCGCTCCACCACTGACCAGCTCATGCACAGGCATCAGTAAGCTAATGCCTGTGGTTTCCTTTACAGGCAGGAAAATTCATCCCATAAATCTACGCACTTTCCAGAGGTGCCCTGTATTTAATGGGACTGGAGGGTGTAGGGTGGGATTTATGAATGGCAATTGAATTTCCTATTTTATTATGTTTTGCATTTCATACTAAAGCACAGAACTTCACATTAACAGTATATCCATCGATAACACAAACACTTCCTCCAGCTAAATTTTAACATTTGTGTCAAGTCTTTTACTGAATGCAGCAAACCTGTAGCTTTTGCATGCCACGTCCTAACCCTCTCTTACCAAATCAGGTTTTTCCCGTATGTACATAGAAAAGTTAACACTTCCCAGAATACCACATAAATAAAATGCTCTGGGCCATCTTTCCAAATAAACCCTTAATCCTCAGATATCATTGAAAGTAATTTTTGTCAATAGTGCACCTGTAGAAAAACAAAGAGCAGTCACTAAAAAAACCAAACACACTGGTATCTCCAATCTCACTGTTTGGCATCTGCTGGCATTTTTATTTTGCTGTTATCTATCAAGCAATTCACAATCAAAATTCACCACTTTGTCACCTGGAGACTTCTGAAATATATATATTTGCTGTTGGAAGATTTTCTGATTCCTGTCTACATAAAATAACTACACCAGAAACTGGGAAAGAAAAGGAAACTGAATTTTCCCAGAGCTAGCACCCTGTAAAGAGATTGCTGCATTATCCCATTTTCTCCCACTATGCCGCTTTTTTGCGGAAAAAAAACCCCAAAACAGTGCAGTGCAATATTTAAATCCACATAAAGCCTTACCACCAAAATCAGAAATATTGACCACGTGCATGAGGCACCATCCAGTGCTGCAAACGTTCCTTACAAACCAGACTTCGGTTAAAATTGTTTTTCTCCTTTTCTAAAAGTTGAAATGCATTTCTGATATGAAAAAAGAGATTTTACATAGTTTTAATGCTAAAGTCTCAGAAGTGATTCTGCGCTTCTTCACATGGCTTGCAGCTCAACTGAATTAAAAAGCTAAAATGAACATCTAAATGAGCCCCTGAAATAAATAGTCAGCTGAGAAAAGACACTTGAACAATGAGGAAAACAGAAAAAAACCACAGTGCATACCTGGATCTCTATATCAGTGGAAAAGGCTTTATTTCTTTGCAAAGGCAATGGCAAGGTAGAGCTACTGCAATGCAATCAAAGAAAAATACTTTCTGTATAGGACCATGAAAGCATTAACATAACAGACAAAGCACATTATGTCCTGCCCTTGGCAAATGTGTGGTTGGCTACTCCGGACTGTGACCCAGCAAAAATAAGCAGTCCAAATGAATTTTCTCCTAGGTAATATACTGCTTCATTTACTGCACTCAGTAGACACTGGTGGACTGTTTTCTCAAGATTCAGTGTGGACGCACAACATTGCACTGAAGGAAAAGAAAAACCCTGTGCTGCACACAAAATTCACACAAAAATGAGCTGAAGTGCTGCTTGGTACACTAAAAAAACTTCCAAGTACATTTGATCCATCCGATTTTTGACTAGGCTGTGCTCTCGGTGGATGGAAGACAAGGAGAACTCAATCATATTCCTCAGCACAATGCTGACATTGACAGCTATGTTTTTAAGGTGTTCATTTTCTCCTCAGATCTCATTACTGCCATTTTCAGTTGTGATTCCTTAAGCTCAGCAGATTTAATTTTGATTTTATCCAAGAGCCTCTTCACCTGGAGGCAATTCCCCTTTTTGCTGGAGGGTTTCACCCACTTCTGTCAAGCCAGTCTGGCTATCACTTCTCTTTCAAATACACACACCATTTCAGAGACCAAATCAAACCAGTAGGATCAAAAGAAGCAGTACTGATGACAGATCAAATGCACATTAACCGCAACCTGTTTATTGATTTTTGAATCTGTCACGTTATTTCCTTATTCCCTTTGTTTCTCAATTGCTTGAGAATGTTGATCTAAGTCAGCTTTTAACTCCACTTTGTCACCATGACCTTTTTTGATCCCAGTCCATTTGCTCTCAAATTAGGTCACACAACAGAAGCTGCTTTGCTCCAGGTTGTGGTTTTCATGCTCTCAGTTAAATTAAATCTTTCTATGCCACCAGCTGGGACAACTGGTGCCTGATAAACAGTGGGGCCTGGGACAGTAAACCACAATGCCCTCTTCATGGCACAGCCCTTCCCTGAATGAATAAGGAGCTGCTGTAGGAACTGGGGAGAGGAACGGGAGCAGGGCATATGGAAGAGCTTCCTTGCAGATAGATATACTGGTGGCAAGGTATAAGCAGATGCTCACCTTCACCTGTCTTCCCTTCCTCCAAATTGGAAACTGGGACAAATTTGTGTTGAGGGCTAGGCTGCACCTAAGCAGGGCTAAGTAGAAAGAGCATGGTAAGTTATCACCCTTCATTCATGCTCTTCTGCACCTTATTTCTGCCTCCTCCAGGACCTTTGCCAGTAATCTCACATTTCCTTGGCTGCTGTCTCTGGTTGCTGCCACCCCCTATTAGCTGAAGCACACGCTTAGCAGCTTTGCTCCTGCATCCACTTGGGAAATGAGTCCCTCTTTTCCAGAAGCTTCTCTTCTTCTCATCCCTGCTCTGCTGTCTTGGGAAGGATATTACACCAGCAGAGCTAAAGGTCTCTGTGTCATATTCCCTGCTTTGGGTTTTCTTTAGCATATCCAGAGGCATCCTAAAAAAAAAATAAAAATAGGATAGCCATGGAAAAATTTCCCTATGTGTAATTAGCTGAAAAAGTAGTTAAATGTACTGCTGTTATGATCTGAAATACACATATCTGTGAAAAGAAGATATCAGCATGTGGGCTAAATAACAGGGTAGAAGGGACCACATGGAATTATGTTCTGAGCATAACATATAATCTGTAATCATTAGTGCACCAGGGTGCTACTTAGAGCTATAATAAGCCAAATGAATCCCAGTGCTACTCTATTTGCTCCAGTGAGGTAACAAAATCACAGGGTAATAGAATAAGTCAGGTTGGGAGGGACCTCCAGAGGTCATCTAGTCCAAAACATGTCTAATCAGATGGGCTTGTTCAGGGCCGTGTCCAGTTAAGTCTTGAGCACCTCCAAGGAGGGAGATCCCACAGCCTGTCTGGGCAGCCTGCTCCAGTGCATGACCATCCTTCCAGTAAGAATTTTTTTCTAATATCTAGTGGGAATTTCCCACCTTCCAACTTTTGCCCCTTGCCCTCGCTGTGCTCCCCTCAGAGGGTTGGCTCCCGCTTCTATGGATTCTCCAGCTGGGAGCCATTCTGGTTCCCATAGAAGACAACAGACTCCTCGTGCCCAGAACCACCAGGTGCTTAGGAAACAGCAAAGACCAGCTGTGGCACACGAGGACAGAGGACACATTCAGTGGGAAAGTGCTCCCGCTCCAAGAACACCAAGATCTGAACATTTTCCTGCCATTTAGACACTGGTCAGGACTCAACTTCTTTCTCTTTATGGCTCATTGGCAAGGATTGCTTCTGAACACTAGCTGCTTTAGAAAGACTTTTGCTTATCTGCCTCCCACCACAATTAAATCCTTTTAAATTCCATTAGCTACAGTATACTTTTATTTTGCAAACACTTTCTAAATTGCACTTCATATGGCCACAAGTCCTAAAAATCTGTCCAGAGGTTTCCTTCCTTTACACTGTGACCTGCCTGTGTTTAGCAAAACTTAATTTGATGTGGAGGCCACTTCTGAAGGATGAGAGCTGCACCTGTGCTGTTGGCCAGGTGGAATGCACCTCCAGTAAAGTAGGAGATGCACTTCTTCACATTTCCTGCTAAGTTTGTTAAACAGGTTATATCTATTTTTAAAAGCATTGTATTACAAACTTTCAGGGAACAACATAGGCTTTTCTCAACAGAATTAAGGCAAGCTGAAAAAAAAAAGAAAGAAACAATGCATTAATGTCAGTGTCAAGAAACAAAGTCTGTAATGTCTGAGGGCGCTGAACAGAATGAGAGAGGGGAAAGTTTATTGGCTCATGGAATGCAATTTTTCACTCCTTTAAAATGCTCTAGATTGTCAGTTCCTATTAAGTTTTTACTTTTTGTTATGTAATATATGAACCACATAGCTTAAAATCATTCTTGTCCTGGCAGTTTACAAGAGACATGCAGTAACTTAATTTAATTCCATTTCTCACTGCTTAAGAAAAACAAAGCGGCAACCCGGCAAGGACTGGTGATTATTAACTGATGTTCCCACTCTGAGGGATTTTTTTTTTTTTAGGTGACACAGAAACATTCCTTTGTTTACTCTCCTTTGGGGAAGAGGATCTAGTTGCTCAATTTTTAGGCAACACTTTTTTCTGCACAATGCAGAACACTGTGCAAGTTCCTCATTTACAGTTGTGTTAATCTCCTCTAACGCACACACCAATTTGAGGTGTATTCCCCAGATCTGTGGCTGACAGCAGACTTGACTTTGCCCAGATATGACACACTTACAAGCCTGTGTTCCCCACATGTCTACCTTACCTTTTCAATATTCAGATTCTCAGGGAAGCCTTAGCAAACAAGGAAGTTGTCCTTCAGCCTTAGAAAAACAAAGTTGGGTTTTTTTCCTTTTGCACAAGTGCTCTAGGCACCCTGGAAATCATAACATGGCAGAGCCAGGAAAGAGTCTCAAGTTGCCCAACCTATGCATAGTAAAATTACAAGAAAAATTACTCTGGGACAAAGGCATAACGACCCTAGCCTGCTTAACCTGGCTGCAGAACAAATGCTGTTGTCATCCGGTGTTTAACTTATGAGGCAATAACAATTGCTTTGTGATTTTGATCCTGCAAGAGCTAAAATAATATCCTGTATTTCAGATTGCAAGCAAAACCCCTTCTGAAAGGCTCTTCTGTACATGACAATACAATAAACTTTTGTACATTATAAAAAACCAACTATTTATTAATATTCCATTCTGATTTGTAAAAGGTGTGTAGTTAAAAAATCTGGTGAGTCTGGGGAGGACTCTGCTGATTGAAAGCTCCCAGTGTTACTCTAATCTACAAGAAGGCTGTGAGGGAAGACCCAGGGAACTACAGACCTGTTATTCTAACTTTAACTTAAATTCCTGGAAAAGTTACAGAGAAGATCACACTGGATACTATTGAAAGGTATTTAAAGAACAATGCAATTATCAGGCACAGTCAATTCGGGCTCACAAAAGGAAGATACTGTTTAACTAATTTCATATCCTTCTACGATAAGGCCATCCACCCAGTGGATGAAGGGAAGGTAGTGGATGTAGTTTTTCTGTATTTCAGTCAGTTTTTCATACTGTCCATCACAGCACCCTTCTGCACAACTCATCCAGCAGTGGGATGAATGGGTTGATGGTGTGCTGGGTGAAGAACTGGCTGAGGGGCAGAGCTCAAAGGCTTGTAGTGAGTGGGGCCACTTCTGGCTGGTGATCAGTCACTGGCAGTGCTCCTGGGGGCTCAGTCCTGGAGGCCAGACCTGTTCAATGTATTTATTGACAATCTGGATGCAGGACCTGAACACACCATCAGCAAGTTTGCTGATGATACCAAAATGAGAATTGCTGTTGACACTCTTGTGGGACAAAAGGTCTTGCAGAGTAATCTGGATAAACTGAAGCACTGAGCTATGATTAATGGGATGAAATTTAACAAGCCCATATGTTGGATTCTGCACCTGGGATAGAGTAATGCTGGGAACAAGTACAAATCAAGAGAGCAGTGGCTGCAGAGCAGCCCTGCAGAAAGGGATCTGGGGGTGCTGGTTGGCAGCAGGATCAATGTGAGTCAGCTGTGTGTCCTGGCAGCCAGGAGGGCAAATCCCATCCTGGAGTGCATCAAACACAGTGTAAGCAGCAAGTGAAAAGAGGTGATTATCCCACTGTTTTAGCATTGGTGTGGCCTCACCCGGAGTGCTGTGAGCAGCGCTGGGCCCCACAATTTCAGAAGGTGTTGAGGTCCTTGAATGTGTCCAGAGGAAGGCAACAGCTGGTGAAAAGGCGGAAGGAATGTCTTTTGAGGAGTGGTTGAGGACTCTGGGCTTGTCGTTTGGAGGAAAGGAGGCTGAGGGGCAACCCCATTGCTCTTTGCAGCTTCTTTTGGAGGGGAAGTGCAGAGGGATATGCTGATCTCTTCTCCCTGGGAATGGTTCAAAGCTGCACCAGGTAAGGTTTAGACTGGACATTAGGAAACACTTCTTTACTGAGAGAGTGGTCAAACCCTGGAACAAGCTTCCAAGAGAGGTGATTGATGTCCCAAACCTGTCAGTGTTTAAGAGGCATTTGGATATACCCTTAATAATGTGCTTTAACTTTTGGTCAGCTCTGAACTGCTCAGGTAGTTGGACTGGATGATCAACATAGGTCCCTTCCAACTGAAATAGTCTATTGTAAACACTCACTAATATTTCCCCCCAAAGTGCTGTTTCTATGACCAAGAGTCAATGAAACTTGTCACAAAAAATGAACCACAAGGGTTGGTTTTCTTACAAAAAGACATGAGCACTTTTCTCACCTGGTCTAAGGGAATAAAACCCACACTCAAATGACCCAGCACAAACCTGTGCTATTGCAATGACCTGATCAACTTATATACAGAAAAGAACAGAAATCAGTCCCACAGTGGTCTGGGGAACTTAAAAAAAAAAAAAATCCCAAGTCATACCTTGTCCCAAAACACAGGAACAATAAAAAAAAAATAAAAACAACAAAACAAAAACAACAACAACAAAGAACCAACAACAAAAAAAAAAAAACCAAACAAAAAAACCCAACAAAAAACCCAAAGCAAAGTCCAAGTCTTTCATTCTAATACATTAGATATAAATAGCTAAGAAAGCCAAGTAAGCAAATCCAAAGCCAGAACTATGATGGCAGGAAGACAGAGGTTGAAGGGAGATATAGGCATGTCTTCATAGGTATGTTAAGTTCCTACCACAACAACAGGGAGAAAAGGGCCCATTGTTCCCTGAAAAACGTATGAGTTAAGTTCACAACAGAGGGACTTGCAGTTGTATAAGAGAAAGAAGCTGAACACATGATACGGGGAGAAACACAGCCTCACAGAAGAATATTTTGCAATGTCTAACCTCTGCAGATCCAGCCAGCACGAACAAAATGCCACCAGGGAAGAGTATCTCTTGCAACTTCCCCTACTTTTCAACCTGGGGCAAATGCTCAGCTCTGCACTATGTCATTTTGGGTTTACATCACCACAAATAAGATCAGAAGCTTTGGGTTTATCTTGCTTTGATTTTAGATGAGAAAGATGGTAACAACTGGACTAGTAACATAAAACACCCTCAAAAGCAACAGTGTCAGGAGTAAAAAGGAGGAGCCTTTCCGTGAAGCAAGTCTGATTCTCATGTACACTGAGGCCACTTTACAACATTCTGGATAAAACAGGGTTTACAAGGGAATGAACATATATATTAGCCCTGCTTGAAAGGTCCTTGCTGACAGGCAGAGACTGGGTCTGAGGTGGAATTAACTTCATCTGTCGTAAGCCAGCTGCAGGGGCTCCCCTTGAAGTCCCTGGCAGCAGACAGGTGGCCATCAGAGACCCATGGATCCATATTGCACGTTGCAGCTAGTCCAGCTCTGTTGAAAGCAGCATGGTCTGGGACAGCAGAACTGGTTGTTGGACATCTCAGCCAGAGTCTACAGCAGCTTCAGCAGGGCTACCCACCTTTAGCAGTGTTACTCACCAGCCTGCTGCTTCCATAGCCCCTCTGGGAAGGGATACCTATGCTTGTCAGGAAGCTCCTCTTCCTCCCTGGGGCTCAGACTCAGGCCTAGAAGAATCCTGGCTGTTTTTCTATCCTTCAACACTGACTCCAGCCTTCTGGTTGTGGTGTGGCAGCACACCAAAAACTTCTGGTGGGCCCTGACCAAAATTTGCCCAGACACCACACCCTATATTCACCAACCAAAGCAGTGTTATCAATAAAAGAACAGGTGAGCTCCCCATGTCAAGAAAGCATGACGACCCAGGCTTGGACTCAAGACTCCTACTGCAGATTCAATTAGATCCCAGCTGATAGCTTGGATTGGCCTAGTTTACCACCACCACCACCAAAATTCCAGTCTGCAAGATCTCAAAGTGCCATGATAGAGGAAAATATTCAAAAATCTTTTTCTTTTCCTTTTTCTTATTGCTGCCATTCCGTACGATAAGTAGATCATAATATCACAGAGATGTGACTTGGATCTATAGTCATGTCCCTGTTCGCTGAACTCAGAAGCACTTCCCTGTGTCCCGAAGTGAGCTCTGGCTACTTCTGACACCACAAAAAAGGGTGGCTCACCCACCTCACGACCCTTTCTTTTCCCTCCTGAGGAGAGAAGGCACCTTGGCACAGAGGTTGAACAGAGCTGTAGCATATTGCATACCCAATGCTGCTGTGCAAACAAGCCTACTGCCTGCTTTCCCCTCTCCCTCATCTCTGCCAATGCCTCTGTGCGTCACCTGCAAGTTGGAGGGTACCAAGGAGGCAGAGAGCAGGCAGAGCCACTACGTCAGTAAATGCGTCTGTGGACCCCCTTTTATCCTGCTGGGGCATTAACAGATCAACAAACACCCTGTTCCCATTGAGTTCTGACACACACCCAAGGGTACACCTAACTCTGGGGTTTTTTCCTTTTTTTTTTTTTTTTTTTTTTTCCAAATATATGTCTGTAAGTGATTACATCCGGGTTTGTGCCCGTACGGCAGAACCAAAGAGCATTCATCAGAAGAATAATGATGCAAATGTGGCTTCTTATCCTCCAATGATTGCCCATCTGGCAAAAAGGTTTAGAAAATGTAACAATAGTTTTGAAATAAATAGGAGGAAAGTAAAGACCGGCAGTGTACTTTCCACATCAATAGCAAATATACTACTGATGTGGAAAGTAAACAGCTTCAAACAGGAGGTGAAACCGCTGTGGATAACTCTACACCTGTGAGATTTAGGCTCGAATGCCAGTGCATTAAAACTCAGGCAGAAAATCCCAAGTTCATCACCTCAAATTACAAAAACAGGTATTAAACGCTGTATCGTCTGTAGCCGGGTAATAACAGAGGGCCAGCTTAAATTCGGAGGATTAAAATACCTCGCTATGCGTTTCAAAAGCTTACCTCCTTGTACGGAGCACTCTATCCGTTCAGCACACCTGTACTGTACAAGAATTCCTCAAAACCATTTCCCAGGCAGAGCTAGTTTTTTGGGGGGGCAGGGGGGCGTCTGCATGCGGAAAGAGATGCAAACCTGCAGCTACTGAGGAGACGCTGAGGCCGCACCTCTCCCATTGCTGCCACCTCGTCCCGTCCCGTCCCCTGCAAGCGCACCTGCAGGGGACGGGGAAACTAAACCCAAATTACAGGTCGCGTTGCTGTTTGTTTGTTTTCGGGTCTGGTTTATATCGCCACCCCGGGGAGTGCCCCGCGCCCCGCCGGGGTCCGCCCGAGGGGCAGCGCTCTGGGCTCCAACGGAGGGACCCCGGGGCGCTGCCGGGGTTCGGGCGGGGCGGGGGCGGCCCCGGGGGCGCCGGGAGCTCCCTGTGCTGATTGGGCTGCGCGGCCCGGGGCGGCCGCGGCCGCCGCCCCCGCCCCGCTCGGCTCCGCTGGCTCCGCTCCGCTCCGCCCGCCGCCGCCGGGACTCCGCCGCTGCCGTCGCGGCCCCGCGCCGCCCTTGCCCGCCGGCCCTTGCCCGCCGCTTCTGCCGGGCCCATGGCGAGCACGTCGGCGGAGATCATCGCGTTCCTGCTGACCATCTCGGGCTGGGTGCTCGTCTCCTCCACGCTGCCCACCGACTACTGGAAGGTGTCCACCATCGACGGCACGGTCATCACCACCGCCACCTTTTGGGCCAACCTCTGGAAGACCTGCGTGACCGACTCCACCGGCGTCTCCAACTGCAAGGACTTCCCATCCATGCTGGCGCTGGACGGTCAGGCTCCCGCTGCCCCCCACCCTGACACCTCCCCACCTTCCCCTGTGCTGCTCTGCGGGAGCTGGGGGCCCCGCGGATCCTCCCGGGCCGGTCCCGGAGCCGGCGGGGCGGGCGGACAGCGCGGGGTCGGGGCGCCGAGCGGGGCCGGGAGCGGCGGAACCCCGGCGGGAGCGGCTCCCACGCGGGCTCGTGGGCAAGTGCCCTCGCGTGCCCTGGCAGGTGGCAGCGTGCTGCGTGAGCACACCTGTGCAAGTGGGGGTTTTTTTTCCCCCCAAACCCCCTGATTGAAAGTATGTTTGGTGCCTAAGTGGCGGCTTTGGCCTCTTTTGCTGTCCCTACCTGCTTTTTTTCCCCTCCTTCCATCACAAGAGTGTGCGTGTGGATTTGACACAAGAAAAATGCAGGCAAATTTTTCTTGCCGATTTATTTTCTGACTGTCATGACATTCTTCTTTTTTATGGTTTTGCCAGCCATGCAACGGTCAGTGGAGAAGAACAAGCCTTGGCGTCGTTTTGTTTTAATTAATGTTCTTTTGCTGGTTATGCTAAGCGGTTATTAACTTGGATGTAATTGCTTCATTGATAAATGACAGTGTAAAAGCTCGGGGCAGTCAGGGATGCAAAGGTATGCAGAAGGGATGCATAGCTTGCCTCAGTTTTAGGGCAGTGTTATTTTGAAGCAAATCTGAGTTTTGCTATAGGGCTTGGAACCAAAGACTTGAGTTGGTGCTACATTTCTTCTCTGTTTAAAGGGGAACATTTTTGCCCTTTAAAGAAGCTGTACTGGGAAATTGGTTCACTGTGGAAAATCTTTGCAACTAAACTTTTAGTTGATAAATCCACACTGATTATGGCTGGTAGAAAAAGGAGATGTGTGGATGGCATCCGTTTATAGCCTCAGGAGTGACTATAAAGAGAGGGAGGAAAGGTTTCTTTTCCAAGTTTCTATAGTTATAAATGAATACAATATAGAGTGTCCCAGTGGCTTTCATACTCACAAAAGATCAGATTCATGCTCTGGCCAGACACTCCCTTTGCACTAGAATCTGAGCGTGAATTTTGGTGTGAAAATTTGGTTTAGATTAACAGTCCTTCTTTTCCTTTTAATCGCTAACTTATTATTGTAACAGGGTTTAATGTGATCATGAAATTAATACCAGTATCAGAAAACCTTTAACCTCTGTATGTAGAAAGGCCTAAAATAGGTCAAGATACTGGAAAAAGGTAACACAGGCAATCCTTAAACATCACTGTTGCAGGATGCTTCCCTTGGATGGAGAAGTACTATTCCTCAGATCTTCTTTACACCCAGCCCCAGGTAGCAGAGGGATTTGCCAGTTCCTCTGAAGGGGTGAGACTGCTGGCTGGCCTCCATTGACATCAGTCACTCTATGGCCAAGTGTAGCAGCTGAGAATGTGGTTTCCAGGCTTGGGCAAGGAGCTGTGTTCTGTGTGCAGGTGGGCACAGAGTGATTGCTGATGCGTAACCTTTTGGATCCACCAAATCTATTGCTTAGCTGTTCTTCTAGGTCTGGGTTAATCTGTCTTCAAGGTAAGAAAAGCATAGTTACAAAGTCAGCAGAATTGGGAACATTTAAAATTTCAAAAAGAAAAAGACTCTTGATAGCAAAGTCCTTACCCCCCCTTCCTCCAAATGCTTGTACATTGAAATATTGTGTGTTGAGTAGCATGTTCCACTTGGCCAAGGAATGAGTTTCTGAGGCACCTTCTGCACTGTGAGAGAGTCATTAGTTCATTTTGGACAGAAGTGAATTCCAGGTACACATTGGAAGGGCCCTATCCCATCCTCCCGGCCAGACTGTTTATCAGTAGTAGAAAGTTCTTGGCTTTCAGTTTTTTCTCAATAGCATCTCTAAATGCTATGGAGCCAGATCCTGGTACCCAGGCACAATGCAAGTGAAGACAGGCTGGAGAGAGAGGAATGTACCCCCCTAGCACAGACCGGGCAAGCTGGGTCAGGTCAGAGGGGCAGCTACACGCAGGCAGAGGTGCTTTCCACAAGTAGCCTGGCCCAAATTCCCCTCCTTGTGCTTACAGGCTCTACTGGGAACCCTTTAGCACCTGACCATGGGTGTGTAGGTCCCCTCTTCACCCTAACCCTTCCCCCATGCAGGAACGTACTTCAGGCTTGCAGTGCGTCACTCATGGCTTAAAGAATTCGTGTGTCAGCGTAAAGCTGAATCTGCCTCAGCCCTTGAGTAGCCTCTCCCTTCTCTCCTCTTCTCTTTGCACAGACTTACATGTCTAAGATGGATCCCATTCCCTGTGATTGGGAATGTGATAACTTCCTGGCTCCATCCTCAGGTGGGGGACTCAGAAGACACAAAAGGGCAGATCTGGTTTTCTGTATTCAGTGAAGTGTTTGTGAGCAGAAACAATAACCCTATAAAGATAAATGTAGCGACAAAGTATTGGTCTCCTCAAAATGGTAGAGCATGACTGGAAATTACTAGTAATATTTTTGTTGTCCCAGGAAAATGTGGTTTTTCTCCACTCCTTCCTCACACAAATGGAAAGGATTTGCCCCAGAGCAGTTCCTCTTCTACAGAAATGTTTTTTTGGTCAAATCAGAAACCTCTGAGTGTTGCTGTACTTCTTGTCTGGAGAGACTGCTCAGATCTGCCAGGGGATTAGAGGTAAAACGAGGAGGGAAAAAAATTGGGATATCACTATGCTTTGAGCAACCTAGTCTAGTAGGAGGTGTGCCTGCCTATGGTGGTGGGGGTAAGAACTAGATCTTTAAGGTCCCTTCCAACCCAAGCCATTCTATGATTCTATTATTCTATGCCAGTTGCTGGAGTTCTCCTGTGCAATACAGCAGAGGTCCTTTCTTCTTCAGAAGCAATGTCATAGTTCGGGTCAGGAGTGCTCAGGAGATGGTTCCCCTTTATCCTTGTTTTGGTTTGCATCATGGAGTGGGCTTGGACTGTGCTCCCCAGATTGCTGTAGGATAGCACAGCAGCAGGGCTGCCCTGATGGCTTTCAGGCCCTCACTCCACACAAGCGGCTTCCAGAGAAAATTGTATGTGATTCCCTTCCACCTTTATGCAATTTGACCAGCCTTCATTAATTACACAGCCCCACATTCTGTGTACAAGCAAAAATATTGTTCCTCTCTGTGGGACTTACAGTAATTTTGGGTTTACTTCTTTGTGCCACTGGTCATAGGCGGAAATTTACTGATGAAACCACCTCCCCAAAAGAGGACATATCAGTTTCCATGTTTCCAACAGTGGATCTGATGACCTTTTGCAAAACAGAGCTGAACAAAAATTTACTTATGAGCTAAAAGAGGGTATTAGAGCTTAGAATGACAGACAAAAGCAGTGGGTGTGTGCTTTTGGAAGGAATCTATGCTGTATCTGTAAGGCAACCTCTTACCCTTCACGTGATGCAGACTGCAAAATGCCACCAGAGGCATTTGTTGTGAAAGTGGCAGTCCCCAGAACTTTGCATATATTTTTTTCCATAGTGTCATATGATATGAATATGTGAATGCCTCCTAACTCTTTGTAAGCCTGAGAGGCAAGTATGAGAGCAGTGAGGCAAGAAAGATGAAGCTCTAACAAGATTAATTTGAATGCAAGACAAAACACATTTGTTTAAGACAAAAAAACCCAACAAACCCACCAGCAAAAACAACAAAAAAACCCCTAACAAAAACCACCTTGAAATAGGTTTCTCTTGGAATGCTGCTAAACATGACTTTATGAGTAATGCATGTTTGTCTGCTTGTCTGTTTAAAATGCATGGCTTTTTGTCGCTTGAAGCTTCATTTGGGTGGTTTGTAGTTTCCTACAGGAGCTGGTGCAAATACAGACAATAAACATTTGGAAAAGGGACAGGTTTGGTCTTGAGTGGAGGAGTGTGAAGAAATAGGCAGCTTCCTTTTACACTCTTCTGCATTACTATAGAATCACAGAATAGTTTGAGTTGAAAGGGACATTAAAGACCATCTAGTTCCAACCCCCCTGCCGCAGGCAGGGACACCTCCTACTAGAAGAGGTTGCTCAAAGCCACATCCAATCTTCAGCACCTCCAGGGATGGGGCATCTGCAGTTTCTCTGGGCAACCTGATCCAGTGCCTCACCACCCTCACAATAAATAATTTCTTCTTGACATCTAATCTAAACCTGCCCTCTTTCAGTCTAAACCCATTTCCCCTTGTCCTGTCACTTCATGCTCTTGTACAAAGTCCCTCTCCAGCTTTCCTGTAGGCCCCCTTTTGGTACTGGAATGCTGCTATAAGGTCTCCCTGGATCCTTCTCTTCTCCAGGCTGAACAAGCTTAAAAGTCTAAGTGAGCAATATAATCTTCTTGCTTTCTTGGAAGCAAAAAAGAGGTTACAGCCAAAATGCTATACGTAGTTTGAACCTAGGGTCTAAGCAATAGGAGGCTGGATTTGGTGAAAAAGTTGATTTCAGCCTTTTATGCTTCCTGATGCTCCGGTCAGCCTAGTGGGACTAACAGAGCCTTCTGCTCTTCCACATTACTGGTGTAAATTGTGATTATTTTTTTTATATATATTATGTTTTAAAAATGTGTGCCAGTTGGCTGATTGCTGTGGTGAAATGAAACAAGCCCTACTGTGGCTGGCCTGCCCAGTTGGGTGAATTATTTAGTGAGGAAGGTTATTCATTCAGCAGAACTGAGCAGTCCTTCAGCTCATGCTGTTTATAATTGAAAATGATTTCTGAGTGAGTGAGTTAATTATTTCTTGCTGTCTCACTACCCTCTACCTATTCTAAAACTGTGTATTGACCTTCAGGAAAAACTGATTTTCAGCCCTGTGGTTACTAGCAAATGCTGTATATTTTGATTGGGGTGAATATTTACTGATTTTCTTAGGAGGTTCAGACATAAATAAAAGTTTAGAGGACCTCCGGGTAAATATGTTCATGGTTCAGCACTTTAATGTGTCAATTAGCTACAAACAGTGTCAATAAATTGGACCTGTCAAAAATAATAGCTTCCTTCCCAGTCTTCATCTTGTGCTTTACCTGTCTGCTACAAGAAGTATATTAAACACTACCTACTGTAGTAAAAGCCAACTTGTCCATGCCGATAGCAAAAATTAACAAAGCAAGGCTGCTTTCTTCAAACTTGGCTCTTGCACAAATGACTGACTCTTTCTCTCTTATATTCCGACATGTGAGTCGTGTGACAAATGGAGGAAGTCCATCTGTGTGCCAGAAGGTGTAGATAAATGCCAATAGGTGGACAGCACAGCTCCCAAGTTCAGTAGGCCTGATAAAACGGGTTGTTAAGTGCAACAAATTGCTTTGTGCACAAATCTGTGAATCAGTGCGAGGTTTTAAATGTTGTTCAAGCACGGAGTTGATATCCTGGAGTTGATGTGCCTCCAGCAGTGGCTAAAGGGGGCAGCAGTAAGGATAGCAGAGGGCAGCCAAGTGTCTGTGGTAGCCATCTGCATCTCAAGGACGTGCCAGCCAGACACAGGTTTCTCTGTAGTGAATGTATCCAGTCTCCTTTTGAATCTCTGTAAATCTTTGGCATCCAGATATCCTGTAGAAAGGAGTTCGACAGCTTCCTTATACAAAAAAGCACACTTCTTGTTTTGAATCTGCTGCCTTCTGTTTACATTAGATGTCCTTTAGTTTCTGTTTTAATATATTATTTTCTTATTAAAGACTTTTATGCAGGGCTTGGAGTTTGGGGGTTTTTTTGTTTATTTGTTATTATGTAAAATTTGGTGTAATAGGCAATGACAATGTGGTTTAGCTCTCAACATTTCCACCCACTGGAGATCAAAGCAAAAGGAATGAATACCCTAATCGTGGGAGTTCATATTCGTTTTAAATGAGATGTAACAGGTTATGAAGAAAAACATCTTGTGATGGTTATTCAGCTGTGTAAGATTGCAGCGTTCCACCCTGTAAGCAGTGATATGAAATTATCACAGTCTTTCAATTACAAGATATTCTCAGAAGGGAGAAGAGGCCAAGCAACCCATTGTCCTGCTGAAGGGCCCTCCCCTGGGAGGTCCCACTCGGAGCAGCCTCAGGCAGCAAGGCAGAATTGTTTGTGGCTGAAGCCAGCCACAGGCCATTTGTTCAGGTTTAAATATGGCAGTGATTTGCTTTATCCTGAAGAACTACTGGTGTCCATAGAGCTGAGCATGTTCGACTTCCTTGGGGAATGAAGGCTGCCTTGGTGGATCCAAATCAAATCTGTGGCAAGTCCAGGCAGGAGCCCAGCCAGGGTCCCTGCTGCCAACCCACTGACAGTCAATTGCATCTGCAACACGCACGCACAACGAGACTGACACGTGAAACTGGCTTTGTGTGCATAGAGTGGCCCTGCAACCTGTGACAGCCCCTGAACAGGCCACGTGCAGTTGCTCTTCAAAGCTTCATGGGTACAACCTCTTGGAGATACTGTACACAGTGCCATGGGATTATTTTTTGGAGCCTTGAGTGCCATAGTATGTTCCTTAGAAGCTGGGCTGAGGTGATGATGCCCTGTGAAGGGCATCACTCAAAAGAATACACTCAGTGGGAAAGTGACATTACTCCGGCTAAGGTCTGATTCCATTTGCAATAGTGAATGCCTAATGCTGCACAGAGGAACTGTAGTGAAACCCATTGTGGTCCCAGTTCTCACATTAGCCTTTATCTTTCTCCCAACAGGTTACATCCAAGCCTGCAGAGGACTCATGATCTCCGCTGTCTGCCTGGGTTTCTTCGGTGCTGTTTTTGGACTGGTTGGGATGAAGTGTACGAAAGTCGGAGGCTCTGATCAAACTAAAGCAAAAATAGCTTGTTTAGCTGGACTGATTTTCATACTTTCTGGTAAATATACTTTATTTCTCTCAGTTTGTGTATTTGAAGTCTTACCAGAGCTGTTTCTTTTCCACAGAAACCCTTGCACAATTCTTCATGACTTTGTTGACTTCAGGGTCAGGCCCAAAGCTCTTCTGCTGGCTCCACTGAATAGTTTGTCTTATGCTTTTCAGGGTTGTGCTCTATGACTAGTTGTTCCCTGTATGCAAACAGGATTACGTCTGAGTTCTTTGATCCTTCTTTTGTTGCACAAAAGTAAGTACTTTCCTATATCCATAAATCTTTCAAACAAGTAAACCTTAAGTTTCTTACTGTGCATCAGAGCCTATTTAGATATAGAGAAGGTGCTTCTCTGGGGCAGAAGAGGAGAGTGAACTGCAGTTTTATTTAATCACTTTTCCTAACCAGAGTAATCATGTGCTGAAATTGAATGAACAAACACTTTCCTGTACAATGATTGCTCTGTAATATGTGTGCCCAGGCTTATTGTGGCCTGGCAGAGTTCTGCCCTGCTTCCGTAGAGCAGGTGGGGTTAATTGGGAGTGAGTGAAGCCTGCCTTTATGCCAGAGATGCAGCAAAAGGATTGCACAAGACAGAGGTGCTCATTAGGGGCATCATTCCATAGGGAAGGAAAGCACCTTCAGCTTTTGATAGAAGGTGCTTTCCGTGAAGGTGTCAAGCACTGTACAGTCTTGATTCCTCTTGAGAAGAGGTTTTTGCGGGCTCTCTGGACTCTTTTCAGGCATATTTTCAAGTCCAGATGACTGAAGTTTGACTCATAAACCGTATCAGAACCCCCAAATCTTAGAAGCACTAACATAATGCTTTGACTATACTAGTAATTAAATTTAAGGGAGTGAGTGTTCATAGAACTGCAGGATCCATACCGGAAATAATGAACATCCCTAAAGACTGTCTTTAAAGCTGAGCAAGTTCTCAGGACCTACAAAAGCAGCAATTCACAAACCCTTGTGCTTGGATTTTGGATTGACATCTTAACTACCGCATTGGCTGTAAATTACAGCATCATAGACTTTCCTGTTTTGACTTCATATATGATGTAAACTTTTCTTTAAAGGCAGAGAGTTCCTTGATACCCAAGTAAGGGCTTAGTAAGGAACCCTGAGCCTTTATGTTTCTCTTTGACAGAAAAAAAATAGTCTGAATAAATAACACTAAGTGGGTCCATGTTTGCTGTAGGGTCAACACTGCTTCTCCTATCTTGAAAACAGGTTCGTATTAGTTTTGTCCATAATGCCACTCTAGTTTCTGCTTATTTGGTACAGTGAAGACAGGATTGAAAGGCCTCCAAAAGAAAGAAGGATGTGAGGTTCTGTGAAGAAAATGGAGCCTGGCTATATAGACAGAAGTTAATTATTCATCGGGCTTACTGTTCCTGGTGAACAATACCATGGTTGTTGCCAGAAGTGCCTTTCCTACACTGTATTCCTATGCTTCTCTGCTGCAAAAGAGCAGGCATACCTCACGGTGGAGTTCTACTGTGAAGGAATGAGAAATCCAGTTTAAGTATTAAAGTAAAGATAGTAAAACGTTCTCTGCAGAAATTACCTTTTTCCTGAACAACAGGGCACACATAATGACAACTGCAAAGATAAAGGCAGAAAGGAAAGCCAGAAGTTGTAATTTGAGTTCCTGGTGGTGCATGTAGCTCATGCAGCAATCTTGTGTCAGATGAAGCTAATGGTGGCATTCAGCTCTTTTCTCTCTCAACCAGTGTAAAATGTGTTGTAATAATGCATTTTGTTGCTGTCTGTGCACTCCTACTTTAATAAGCATTGCAGAAGCATTTAATATGCCCTGCTGGTATATTGTGGAAATTTAGCATTGGCTCTTCACTGAGAGAGAGTTTCAGCCTTTTGCCTTTTACTGCACATTTCTCTCCTGAAGTTATTCTGGCAGTGTCAAAGACAGGCTTGAGATACTGTTAGTGGAAAACAAATGACACAAGATATTCATGTCAGCTGGCAGAATTTCCTTCCAGCCTTCTGCATTTGGAAAAGGCACCCTGACTATGTATGGGTGCAGGAGGAATCAAAGACCTGCCTAAGGCTGATTCCTGAGAGATTTTGGGTTTGAATTATGTACCTAACTCATGTAGGACAGGCACCACAGGGACACTCCAAACCTCACCTTACTTAGAAAGAAACCTTTGGCTGGACTTTATGTCCTGATATAGTAGTTTTCATTGCCAATTTAAAATGGCTCCAAAGGAATTGCTTGATCCTTCATAATGACATGTCTAGAGTCTTGGGGATAGTATGGGATGCCTTTGTGCTTGCAGCCAAGATGTATTTAATTTTTCTTCAAACACCTCTAATTGGGAAAAATCTGTGCTTTTGTTTTGCTGTCTTGCTGGTGTTGCTCCCACAGATTCTCTTAGAAAACTATTTTGTCACTTTACTACTTTGAATTAAAAAAAACCCCCATAACTCTTATACCCTTTATCCTTTTTGTCCTTTGCCAAATTATGTGACTAACTTCCCATTCTCTCATATAGAGAACTATTTCACTTCAGCTTTCTTGTCTCTGAATGGATTGTGCATAGTTCACAAAGTCCCCCTTGTGATAGATTTGAATAATTTTCCAAGAATTGTAAGAATTAGACATTCATGGTATGTATTTCTCTTGGGTGATTGTACTGATTCAGTAGGTAGGTATGCCATTTACGTATACCACCTTCCTGGCAGCTAATGAAGCTTCCACTGGTTTGTGTTCTTAATGTATATAACAACTAGAATATTTCCCTGGATTACTGAAAAAAACCCCTTCTTTTAGCCTGCCTGGTCAGTGTAGTTGAAGGTGGCTTTCAGTTCTCTGCAGGTGAATTCTCGTGGTCCTCAGCAGTCACCACATCTAAACCTTTTCATCAATTTCACGCCCTCCCCCCTGAGCTGCCAGTGATCTCTAATCAGATTGATTTCACTGTTAGTGATCCGTGATTCATGGATATGCAGCCACAGACTTCAGAGAGTGACTACTTTGGTTCTCGAAACATAGAATTTTAAGAATAGAGGAGTGCGTTTCCTGCAAAGATTTTAATAATAAAGAGGGAAGGGGAAAACAACAAGTGCAGAAATTTATTCTAAAAAAGCCTATCTCTTTTTTTTCTTTGTCTGGCAGTACCAGTGTTTGTAAGGTTTTTTTCATATGGTAAGGTTTTTTTAAATACTGGATTTTGATGGGATGTTAGGGTTAGCTTCTTAAGTGCTGCAAATACCATAGAATTATAGAATGCCAGGTTGGAAGAGACCTCAAGGAGCATCTGGTCCAGTCTTTCTCAGAAACAGTGTGGTCTAGACAAGATGGCTGAGCACCCTGTACAGGCAAATCTTTAAAAAGTCTGATGTTGGGGAATCCACCACTCCCATGGAGTGATTATTTCAATGGCTAATTGTTCTTACTGTGAAAAATTGTCCTCAGGTCCAATTGAAATCTCCAGGGGTTATTTGTACCCACTTATCCCACATCTTTTCCATGTGACTACTTGTAAAAAGGGAGTCTCCATCTTTTTTGTAGCCACCGTTCAAATACTGGAACGTGGTGATAAGGTCTTCCTTAAGCATTCCTTTCTCAAGGTTGAACAAACCCAGTTCTCTCAGCCTTTCCCCATGTGACAAGCTTCCCAGTCCGCTGATCATCTTTGTGGCCCCTCTCTGGACCGTTTCCATCTTGTCCACATCTTTTCTTGCATAGCAGGGACCAAAGCTGAGCACAGTATTCCAAGAGTGGCCTGACAAGCACTGAGTACAGTGGGATAATGGCTTCTTGATCTCTGGTGATGATACCCTTGTTGATACAGTGCAGCATCCCGTTGGCTTTCTTTGCTGCAGCAGCACACTGTCCTCTCAATATTGAGCTTGCTGTCCACCAGGGCCTTCAGGTCCCTTTCCACAGAGCTGCTTCCCAGACGTGCAGATCCCAGCCTGTGTTGTGTTCCTTGACTATGTTTTCTCAGGTGCAAGACCTTACTCATGTCCTTTTTGAACTTCATAAGGTTCTTGTTCGCTCACTCTTCCAGCCTATCCAGGTCTTTCTGCAGGGTGGCTCTCCCTTCTGAAGTGCCCACTTCCCCACTCAGTGTGGTATCATTGGCAAACTCAGTCAGGTACACTTGATCCCATCACCCAGATCTCTTATAAAGATGTTGAACAGCATTGGGCCCAATATTGATCCCTGGCGGGCTGCACTTGTGGTGTAATTTTGAATGGGAGCTAAAAGACAGATTGGATAATATCCAGGGAGCCATACAGAGGTTTTATATGCAATTGAAAATTTGAAGTTTTCCTCATAAGTACCAGTATAAATCAGAAAGATTGCTTTATCTGTTTAAAGATGTGGAGGAAAGACCAATTAGGTCAGCTATGCAACCTAGTGGTGTGGCAGTCATCCAAGAAGGGGCCATATACGCAACCTGTTTATATATGGTATAGTAACAAATGTTGCTTAAAAAGTACAAAAAATCCCAAGAACAAAGGCCAAACCCCATGTCTTCTTTACCAACTAGTAGGCAACAGTCAGGTAACCCTTTTCTACTCAATTAAATCCAATACAGTCTTGGTTATTTTTCTGTACAACTGAAGAGCTTCAGGAGGCGAGATGGCGATTTGTCTCCTTAACTTCCTCATATCAGCCTCTGGCCAACCATTTAATGTTGTGAGATAAAAATGTGGAAACGAACTTGTGTTTCCCACTTTCTAGGCAAATGGTCTTGACAAGTAAGTTCCTACTGCAACAGCCTTCCTTGACCTTGGTCCAGTGGTGTTCTCCAGCACCGCCGTGGTCTGCACCAACTTCTGTGGGGAGCGTAATCCTGATCCACATGCCTTAGGTGTGGTCTGGCAATACTAACAGGGACGGAAGGATCCCCAGGATGGGGCTTACCTCACATCCAAGTTAGTCCCTTCGATCTGCCATTACAGCTTGATAAAAGAGGTGCCTTGAGGGTGTTTTAGAACTGTACTTTGTATGTATTTCTTGCATGTTGATTATAATGGGATCCTAGGTGATAAGCTCTAATGTAGATCTCTGCTTCTAATAAGAGAATCCCCAGTCCTTGAACAGACAGAAATCTCCTTGAGTCATGTGAAAAACGTAGCACGTGGTTGGAAATGTGAGCATAGATAGAATTAAATCTTTGCAGGTTTGGCAGACTTTGAAGTCAAACAGGACTAGGTGCAGAGTTTTCCAGGGTGAAAGTCAGCTGAGCTATGGTTTCCAGCAGCTTAATTTGGGGGTTGGGTGCCTAAGCCCCACACTGGTGTTAAGGAAAGTTTCTGACCCTGGGTTCTGAGGCAGAGTCGGTTTATTGCACCTTGAGCTGGGTGTCTTCAGAGAGGGACCCCAGACAAAGTAATCCCTGGGCCTTTATCCCCTCACAGTCTATGCATCTGATTTCACTTACTCTTCATGTGCCCTGCATACACCTCATGGTCCAATGGCAGTTTATGGTCTGAAGTCTTTTAACACCTCATTGGATTCTTTCTCCCTGTCCATGTGGGCAGGCCATTAATTGTTCTTCCAGCTTGGGCCAGCCTTGGGGCCTTCCAGGGTCTTAAGCCTTATCTGAAGATAACCAGGCTTTCTCTGTTTACTCCCCTGCTTGGCCTTTCCTGCTAACAAACAGAGTTCATTTAAAATTCATCTATATTAAGTTTTGAGCAGGGCCCATTATGCTAAGCTGTACACGAATTACAATTAAATTTAAACCTGCACAAGTTATTTCTAATATTTTATAAATTAAACTTAATTTAATCCCCAACATTGGGTATGGAGAACATTTGGGGGAATCTGATACTTTTTTTAACAAAGGATGATAAATAAAGCTCTACTTCGATGATGTAAAGAGAAAATGAAAAAAGAGCCTAAAAGCTAAAGCACTAGTGGGGCCATGAAGGGTGCAAGCCCTCATGAAGTGTTCTGTGTCTGAGCTCCAGAGTCTCTATTGCTTTTTGGCACTAAGCTCCTGAATCAGAAGTTACTCAAACCTGGGTATCCAGGGCATCTAGCACAGATATCCTAAGTGTAGCTTTTTGTCCTTGTGTGAGTATTTTGTTGTTGTTGTTAAAAAAGTGTGTGCTTTACCTCTGGTTAGACTCTTGAGAAAACACCAAAAAGTGATTTTTTTGTTTCTCACAGGCAATTTTTGAGTGTTTCTGCAGTGCCATCTTTGTAAAGATAGAAGTTTTGTAGGACAACTGACAGGTATTTTCAGTTAAATATTCCAGTAATGTAAAATTAGGGTCCGTGCACTAGTTCAGAACTAGCTGAAAAGCGCAATTACACAAGTCTTTCAGATGTACAGTAGACTGTCAAGCAGAAGCTTTTATTCGGCTGCTTCACCACAGCTCAATAAATAAAAAAAATTTAGTAACAAAGGCCTGAACAGCGCAAGCACCTGGCCAATAACCACGGCTCGATGGGGAACAGGGGCCTGTGTTTTCAGTGCGGGATCCCAGGAATCAGGAGGAGATAAAGGTCTCCTCAAGGGGCAATGGGAGCAGAGAGGGAGCAAGAGACACACAGTCTGTTCTAATAGTGAGGAATAGGAGACTCTGAAGACTGTTGGGCCTGCAGCCTAATGCAGGTCATCCTAAAAGTGTTTTAAAGAGTGGTACCTCAGGCAAAGAACTGGAGAATGGAGAAGACGAGGTGGCAGCCATGGGTTGCTGCTCGTCTTGAAGCTCCAGGGCTGAGAGGGAAGACAAGAACCTTATCCCCATGTCCTTCTTTTCCTTCATTTACTACTGTTGTTTTAGAAACGTGGACTCCTAAAGCACCACCATCTCCTTTTGGAGTCAAACTAAGCAGTTTCTGGCCGCAAACAGGTTGTGGCTGGCCCGGGCAGCAGAGGGGACCATTGCTGGTCACCTGGAGCTCTGTCCATGGGTTTGGGGGGAAGCAGTGTCTTCCAGACAGAATCCAGCCACAGTGATGAGAGAAGCAGAAGGTTTCTGGAACACGCACCCACGTATGCATATGCTCATGTCATCATATGCTTACATCTGCATACGTATATGCATATATTGCAGATATGTAGATGTAATTGCATATGCATATAATATATATGTACAACCCCCTTCGTGTTTTAAGCAGGAGGGGTAGGGAGGGAGGGAGACAGAGAGATCCTGAGAGACAGAGGGGAAACTTAGGGAGAGTTGTAGGCAGAAGTTCTAGTCTCTGACTCAGCAGAAGCCAGTTTGGGACCCAACAGGAACCAAATGCTCCAAGGGGACAGGAGCTGCTCTAAACAGGCCAAAGAATGATGAAACCCCACAGCAAAGCGATCCAGGAGGAGATGCAGAAAGGCCAGGCTCCCCAGCTGGCTGTACAGGGAGATAAGCATTGCTCAAGTGTACTGCAGGGACAGAGTTTGCCTCCCGAGTCAGAGGGAAATAATGAAAAGAACGTGGGGGAATGGCAGAGCTGCTGATTTTGTGATGAATAATGTATGTGTCAATGGAAAGTTATTGAAGAAAAATATAAAATTCAGTTATCCTGAAAAAAATCTGTTAAATCCATGCTCTCTTTTGTTAAACACATTTATTGACTTCCTGTAGGTATGAATTAGGAGCAGCTTTGTTCATTGGATGGGCTGGAGCTTCACTCTGCATAATTGGTGGCAGTATATTCTGCTTCTCAATAGCTGAAAACAGTAATTCTCCAAGGTAAAACACAAGTTGTACATACTGAAAGAAATCAATACCAGTGCATTTGTACCCCCTGTATGTATGCGGTTTGATTACTGTTCCAAAACATTTTATAGTGAGATTCAGAAAGAGATTGTGTGGATAAAAGAAAATAAGGGGATTGAAGGATAATTTAATTAAGAAAAACTATTGACTCAGAGCAAATACTCATGTTATATATTCTGCATAAATTTACTACCACTGGAAAACAGTGCATTCACTGATGTAGGAAAAGTGGTTCGGTCACTTTATAGGTGTGAATAGACAAGTTTCTTTAATCCCAAATCATCAGATCAAAAGCGAAAGAGGTGAAGGACAGCAGTGGTGGCAGTGGGACCTCCAGCAGCAGAAAAGGAGTAATAATGAAGAGGCACAGCTGGAGGGAGGAACTGTTCACCTAGGATCTGCCACAGCCCAAGTATTTCACGATTCTGCCCTGATTTACGTAGCTGGAAACAAGGGATATATGTTTATATAAAAGTGAATTGCAATGTCAAACTAGAATGGAACCACACAGAGAAGGAATGTGCCCCCTCCCCTGAAATTTGTAGGTAGTTTCCTCTGCATTTCTTCTAGCTTTATTACCATAATGCCTGGATGCAAAGACCTTACCTGTCTGTGGGATGAGCTGTAAATACTTGTATTTTCTTTTCAGGAGAGGATATGCGTATAATGGAGCCACATCTGTGATATCTTCTCGTACAAAGGTCCACAACAGTGTCCCAGACAAAACCCCACCAAAGCACTTTGACAAGAACGCTTATGTTTAGTTGCACTGTTGGAAGACTCAAAGCATTTTAAAAATGATTTTGTACGTTTCATTCAGAGTGATTCCCCCCCATTCCCAACTTCAATGTACTTACCACTAAGACAATGACTTTTAAAAATATTAACTTGCAGCTTTTTACATACTGATGTAAATTTTATTATGTAATATTTTAAGATTGATGTTGGTATTGTAAAGTTTATACCTGGAAATCACGAGCTGATGTTGCATTCTTGAAAAAAAATAAATGAGGTATTTACTAATTCAGTTTGTCATGTCAGTTGCCTATGGGAATGGCATCACACATATCATATTGAGATATTGCAATAATCTCTGACTTGGGTTCAGTGCTGGACAAAACAACCCTAATCTGTACATCTGTACTGGTTAATAGGCAGAATATTTCACCACTTAGTGGTGACAGAATTGCAGAGTGCATTGTAACTGCAGCACCAAGACAGGTGGGAGTGTATTCACAGGGTGGAAGAGCGTGCAGCTTGGCCACAGGAATAAGAAGGTTGCAAATAAGTGTGGGATTTGGGTAAGCCGGAGTAGGTACTGATAGTAGTCTGGGCCAGTTGTTAACAAAACCCATTGCTGGTGAGGGTCTTGCCCGGCCTATGCAGAACTTGCCCACGTGTGACCACCAGCCTTCTGTGCACATGGCAGGAGAGCAGAGGTTGGGTGAGGCTGCAGCCTGCGGGGAGTGGAGGGGGGGGCGGGGAGGAGGGCACAGCAAAGCTCAGAGACAGCGCCTTTGATCTGCATTTGCTTTGTACCACTGAACTCCTGCCCTGCTTCAGCACTCAGCCCTGCTCGTGACAAGACACTTCCAGGGGGTTGTCTTCATTCCCTCCTGCTTGACACCTTTGGCTCTAGAATGGCTTGAAGCCACTGGGTTACAAAAGAGAAGGAAAACCCCAAGCAATGCCAGCTGTCTGCTCTGCCAGTGGCATGCCTGAAGGCATGACCAAATAAAAGCAGGCAATACTAAACAGCACAATTTTAGATAATCCCAACTGAGTTACAACAGTTCAAAAATTCAGCTAGTATTTTTTTTGTCTGACCACAGAAATGTGATGACTTTTGAAGGAATATTTGCACAAGTCAATAAATGAAAAGAGAGATTAACCACAGAATGCTTTCTAGACTCAATCCCTAAAATCAGACACAAACTCAGGTTTGCTATGAGGTTTGAACAGATGGACCTTTGGAGTTTCAATAAAAATTGGTTATTTTGGGACAACAGTGTAAATATAAAAAAATGAACAGTCCTAATTAATAATGACACTATGACAGAAAAGGTTTTGTATTTTTTTAGACACCATCTAAATTACACCAGAACTGCAAAGTCATTCAAGGTTTTTTTTACTTTGTTTAAGTTGAAACACTACTGTGTTTTTTTAAGAAGGCAGCCAATATGGACAAAACAGAAATACCAAAGTACTTCTGCAATGGCAGGTCAGTGATTTTCTCACTGCAACTTGACATTTTTTTTCCAATTTCTGTGCTTTTATGTTCACAAAGACTCAACTTCAATACAAAAAAACCCAACTAAACCAACTTCCCAAATAGGAGGCATTTAATAATAATTAGCTTTATAGCTGAGGCTTTTTTCTTTTCATTTGGTGTTTATTGTAAACCATGGTAGAAACTTAAATGTTTAATACATGGACACATTTTCTTTAAAATGTTCACAATTTTATATAAAGTTTATGATAAAATACATGAAAATATGCATTAAAAATTGTATAAAGTAATATTCTGCAGTATATTCTGTTCATTGGCTAACAGGCTTTCTAGCAAGACAAGTTTCAATCTTTAATGTAAACATTAGAGGCAAAATCTTCACCTCAGTGAAATGAAAGAGACTTCCACCACTGAATTCATGAGTGTGCTGGTTTTGGCTTGGGTAGAGTTAATTTTCCTCACTGTGGCTAGTATAGGACTTTGTCTTGGATTTGTGCTGGACACAGTGTTGATAATACAGAGGTGTTTTTGTTATTGCCAAGCAGAGCTCACACAGAGCCAAGGCCTTTTCTGTTTCTCATACTGCCACGCTGGCAAGGAAGTTGGGGGTGCATGGGAGGTTGGGAGGAAACATGGCTGGGACAGGTGACCCCAAATGACCAAAGGAATATTCCATACCATATGACATCACACTCAGTATATAAAGTGGGGGGAAGGAGGAGGAAGAGGGAGGACATTTGGAGTGATGGCGTTTGTGTTCCCAAGTCACCACTATGTGTGATGGGGCCCTGCCCTCCTAGAGATGACTGAACACATGCCTGTCCGTGGGAAGACGTGAATTAATTCCTTGTTTTGCTTTGCTTGTGTGCATAGCTTTGCTTTTCCTGTTAAACTGTCTTTATCTCAGCCCATGAGTTCTCTCAATTTTACTCTTCCAGCTCTCTCCCTGATCCCACTGGTGGGAGAGCGAGCGAGTGGCTGCTGGAGCTTGGCCGCTGGCTGGGGTTGAACCACCACAATGAGAAAGAAGAATTACTCTCAATTTCCAAATAGACATGGCCAGTATATTTCAGTATTCTTTTTCAGATTCAGACTGAAAGACAGGAGAGCTCTGTAAACAGTATTCCTTGTTATTACATGACCCATGAGAAAAATTAATAGGAAATACTTGATGTTTTCAACTGCATTTTCAACCCCAGCAGAACCCAAAAGTAGGGCCTCCCATCAGGAATGGAACACTTATATATCTGAAGAATCACTCCAGTCTGTTACAGTCACTAAGCTGCTTTTTAACGTGCTTGTATTATCAGCTTCATGAAGGCCTGTTAAAACAAACAGATAAAAAAATTAACAATTATTAATTTTAAAAATTAATAATTATTAATACTCTTTTGGGGGTATTTTTACTTTGTATTTATCTGAGAGATAAAATGACATGCTATGTGAGCAAACACCCATGGACTTCAGGAAGTCCCAAATTTCAACCAGTGAGGAAATGACAAATGTTGATAAAATGAAGGCTGTTTCGGTCAAAGAATACAATGCACAGTAAAAACAGGTAGTGTCAACATTACTTTCCCTTCAAAAATAACCCTGAGTCTCTTTATGTAACTGACACAGCTTTACATATATTGAAATGTTAGAGTTAGAAACTACTATAGAAGTTCTTTGTAAGATTCAGGCTTTTATTATAGCAGTAGTTCAAATATTAATCTCAGCCTGGTAGGTCACTTAGACATCTTGAACAAACCTGAAATTTTGTTATTATTATTCTCAAGACAAAATAAGAAAGTCGCCCTCCTCCCTTAAATTTGTGAAGAACAAAAAAATCCTGGATTATTACTTTTTAATATAAGGTTGAAGTCTGATAATACTATATGCTTTAAAATCTCAAATTCAAATTTATTGGCATCTCTGTATATTCATGTGTGTGTGGTTTACATATAACTAAGTATCATAAATATATGACATTTAGATGTCATAAAACCAAGCACACAGTTTTTCTTACTTGTTCATTTCTTACAAAACACCATCTACTGAATTACAACGTGTAATACACTGTACTTAAATTCTCCTCTAGGTGTGTCAGTCACTTAAGGCTTAGTATGAATATGTTACCTTCCTCCTTTGGTACACTTTTCTTCGGAAGACCCCATGCATGTACCACTGATGCAGCACTGGACTCATTTTTCTGAACTGTCAGTGCCTTCTGACCTCTATCATCTTTCATCAATAAAATGTCTTCCTCTATCGATGATATATCCCAATCATCTTCATCAGCTTCTGTGAACTAACAGGAAAAAGAAAAAACATGCCTTTTTCCTCTGTCTGTTCAACTTTGTCCTGAGATTTTCCATAAACTCAACAAGGTGAAAATGCCAAAGAAAATGTCCTGGCACATGGCCTTTATGACATCTATCACAACAGTTTTAAAATCCACGTAGATTCAATTACCTAAATGATACTAATTCACTGTTACAGTTCCAAAGTTAAAACTGGTTTGTTTTTTTTGAAGTCAGGAACTGCAACATTAAAAGTTCTTCCAGTTTTATAGCTGGCAGAAACCTCTGTTTTCAGGTATTACATGCGTAACTTGAAAAAGGATTATCTTTTCTGGAATATTAGCTATTCCAATGGCATGAAAGTCCTTTAAGCATTAGAATGTATATTACTTATAGGATAATAAAGATATGACATGTTACCACACAAGGTGGCATTTTATAAGCATTCTGTAGTCACGCCAGGAAAAAATATTGCAAAAAAGGCTGTTTCAATTTAAACCAATTTATTTAAAGAGAAAATTAAATAATGAAAATTAAAAAAACACACAATCCTCAAATGTAAAATATACATTCCTCTGAAGACTCACTGTCAGCATGTACAAGCATATTTTAATTAAGTGGTGGATTTGCATAATGAGTTCACAAAATGAGAGTCAGTCAAACAGATGAACTTGAAGGCATTGAGTCCATGGTCCTTCTTACCTCATATGCCTGAGAACTAAGTATCTTCATTCAGATTTAGAAAGAAGAGTTACAGCATTTCCCTATCTGTCAATCAGATGTAGTTCAATGGATTTGAGCCATTATTAGAGAGCTTAACTGTGGAAAGTGAATAATGGTTTCTCACAAAGCTAAAACTAGTTCACTGGAATCTCCCAATGTTATAGAAAGGATACAGAAGGTGCTTCTATTGCACAGAAGGAAGGTTCAGATGCTATTAGAAAACAATGTAAGGTATGTACATGCTAGAGAAAAATCAACAAATATGAACGTGTCGTATGTCTCGAAAGAAGGGAAGAGACTGCAGTAATGCTTTATCTTGCAACATATTTTCATTTTAACATTGCAAACTGTTTTTCAAAAACTGACAGATCTGTTCAGTGTGCTGTATTATTAACATACCAGGATTCAACATTGTGCTATTTCAAATAATCTGCATTTGGAGGGTGTGGTAATGGGAAAGTCAGAGTCACACATGTTGAAAAAAGCTGAACAAAGTTTCCTCAAACATTCACAAAGTACAAAACCCAGAGAAAAATGTCAATTTCAAACAGAATTCAGTTTTGATTGAGTGTAAATACAGCACCAATCAAAACTGCTAAGCAGTTTTATTAACTCAATGAATTATTCCATAGAAATACCATAATCCATATGATGTCTGGTACAGGTGAACTCAGGTAATACAGCTTTGTATAAGCACAAAATTAATTTTCTCTACAATGTTTCATTTTGAGAATGACCATTAGCAGCTGTAAGCATTTGAGCTATTAGTACTGAAGCTAATAAAGCATTCTGGATTTTCAGAGAGAACATCATTCCAATGGTTTCTTGTGCTTATGTCTCTTTGAAAACCCCAGATAAGATTTAAAGAATTGACTTGAACTATACATTACATTTAAACATATCAATATGGACATGAATATATGCCTGTTCATATATAATTACCAAAGAATACAAGATGGTGTGTTCTTCTGTAAAGAATCCAGAAACAAAGTAGCAATGCCTGCCCTACGTCCATAAACTCATTTTGAACTCATCATGTCCATACAGGAAAACACACCACTGTGTTAATACATCAGGGACACAATGTATTTTAAATGTATTACAGCAAAAATATTTTTCATAAAATCATGGAATGATTTGGGTTGGAAGGGACCTCAAAGATCACCAAGTCGAATGATGGGCAGGGACACCTTCCACTAGACCAGATTGCTCAAAGCCCCATCCAACCTGCTCTTGAACATTTCCAGGGATGGGGCATCCACAGCTTCTCTGGGGAACTTGTTCCAGTGTTTCGTCATTCTCAAAGTAAAGAATTTCTTCCTAAAACCTAATCTAAACCTACCCTTTTTTCATTACAGGGTAATTTTCTGTCCAGAAGGATCTGTTCTGTGATCTTTCTGAGCACAGAAATGAATCTGACTGGTCAATAGTTCCCAGGGTCCTCCTTTTTGCTCTTTTTAAAAATGGGTCTGACGTTTTCCTTTTTTTCTGTCAGGGACTTCACCCAACTGCCATGACTTTTCAATTATCATAGAGAGTGGCCTGGTGACTACATCAGCCAATTTCCTTAGGACCCTGGGAAGCATCTCATCAGGTCCCATGGATTTATATAAGTTCAGTCTCCTCTGGTGGTCTCAAACCTATTTTCTATCGCAATGGGAGGGACTTCATTCCCAGAGTCCTTACCTTGAGATTCAGGGGATTGATAGATGTGGGAAGAGGGCTTATCAAGGAAAACTACAAGATCTCTAAAACATAGATTTTAAGGCTTATTTTGCTCTTGAAGCCCAAATTCCTTAACACAGTTGGCCACTGTTGACAGATCTTTAAAAAATGTAACATCCATCAAAACAACATACTAGGAAAGCAAGTAAAGAAGGTCTCTCTGTGCTGTTAGAATAGAAGATAAGAGTGATACCAATTGCACCCAAACTTTAGGCTAGTTGTAGTAATCCAAACCAGTCGTGGTATAAGCTAAATAAGTAGTGTGGATGAAGTCACTTGCCACAGATCCCTTGCTAGCACTTTCCTATATACCAGTGCAGATGTACCCAAAAAGACTACTTAGCTGTAATTCCAAAACTGTCTTTGAGAATTAAGTTCTTTGCTGCATCAAGATGATTTCAGCATGAAAAAAAAGAGTAACATATACATACATAGCTCAATTACTTAATGTAATAATAATTAATATTAAAAGTGATACCTTTGGTTCTTTCACTTCTTCTTTCTTAATAAATGCCTGTGCAACATTTATTCCTCCAGCTGGTTTGTTCTTATTTCCATGGTTAGAAAGACTCTCTCCAACTTGTTTGGTCAGTTTTTGGATAACTGTTTCTAAAGTTCAGAAAAAATTATATAGATGGTTTCCATTCACAAGGGAAGGACTTTACTGTACACCCTCTAGAAATCTTCCACAAAGTAAAAATAAGCAAAAGAAGTCACTCTGAGACAGGGATTGTCTCTTTTTTTCTGCATTTATACAGGAGAGCATAATACACATCTCTAAGTCCTACATTAATAGAAACGCATTAGCAAAAACATGAAGTGTACACCTATATATACATACACTCAAGACTAGACAGTCTGCCTTCATTATGTTTTCTAATACAGAAATATTATCATGAAATGCAAAATCATGCACAGCTGTTACAATACCCATACACAAAAGTAGTGAAAAACCTTTTAAAGTTTTGGAAGGTGTTCCAGTTTCTTCAGTTTCATTTTTCTCCATCCCATCCATATCATTTTTGCCAGAAACCTTCTGAAAAGCATGGGCTTTGCTGCTTGTTGGCTTGGACTGCTTTTGCAACATTTTTGGTGATGCGTAAGACTGTTTAATGTCATCTTCATCGGCTTCTTCCTCTGAACTGAATGGTGGTGTTCTAAGCAAAAACACATGCAACATGAGGACTTACTAGGTTTCAGTGACTGCATCACTACATACGTATTTACCTTCCTTGTATTTTCCTTTCCAATAACATGTGCATTATTTTTAATGCGAAAAAACCAAGAATCTCCCCTAAATTCTAACTATAAAAAAACCCACCCTATTTAAAAGAAATCACACTGCTAAGTAAATTCAGGAAGTTATCACAAAACCATCTCTTATACAGACATGACTCTTTCCATTTATGCAACCATCTTTACAAAACAAGAGACCAGTATATATAACAAATCTTGCCAGGCAAACACAAATAGGCCTTCATGGATCAGCAGGTAAAGCAAATTTCAGGGTCAAGGAATCTGCACCACAGAAAGTCTGTTCTGACATCAGTTAGATGAAAATAATATAGGAATTTTTCAGTGCAGGAAATTGCATAGTAATGTATTCAGTGTGGAAGGAATATGGAATATTGTGTTTAATTTTGGTTGTAGTATGAAAACAATAAACTGAAAAAATTAGGTTAACAAAGCCTCTAAATGCCTTTAAGTGGATCGAAAAAGCAACTAAAAAAGAAACCAAAGGAAGTTTTTATTGATCTTACTGAGTGTCTCTTTCTCTGGATCACAACAAAGACCACAGCTGCTAAAAGGAAAACATGCTACCTTTCAGGGATTATAATAAAACACTCAAATGGAGTAATACTTTAAACCAAAATATGAAATATGCAGCCCAGAAAGTGTTCATGATTTTAGCTTAATATTAACTTTTGTGTGGCAAATGTGAATATTCAGTCACCAAAAAAGTCTTCTTCAAAAAAACAAGGGAACAAAACATACGTGATGCTAGGTGTCTTCGCGGAAACTCCACTTCCAAGAATCTTCCTGGATCTAAAATAACAAGACAAGTTATTTCAAGACTGACAGTCAATTAAGCAAGCATAAAGTTTATACAGAAGTTATCTGAACTCTTTGCCCAATTCTTGTAGCTGGGGAAATGTTCGCACCAGCCACAAAACCCCAAACCTATAGGACTGTTACCTAAGGTAACACGACCTGAGTACTCTTAGAATGGCATCTCTTACTTTGGTGTAGACGTGTACTCAGTGAAGACCGTTCTTTGTCCAGGTGTGCGGACAGCTGGTGAAGACCGTTTTACTGTTTTTTGTGGTGTGGCAGGTAAGGAAGTTCCCAATTGACTGAATTTCTGTTTATCTACAAGGAAAATTATCTATCTCATTCTTAGAAACAATGTCCAGTATTTTTTATATTTAATTTCTACAATTAAAGATGTCTGCTGCAGACTACAGTTTTACAAAAATAAAAAGAAAAAAAGTAATTCTTTTCTTCAAAGCAGTCCTGAGCTACCATGTGCTGAGTTAAAGAGTGCAGCAATTTGGCAGAAAATAAACCCCCTTGCTTTCCAGGTGGTCCTCGGAGATCAGATGCCTCTTGGTAAGAATCACGTGAACCAGGTGTTTTGACCCAGGAAATTAAGCTTGTGATTGCAAGTGTATTGTCAGTGCTATAAGCAGCAACTCTGCAGTTAATGTATATATATCACTGGCCATCCAAAGGAACTGCATATGTTGCATATAATAAACTGTTCTATTCGTGAACTCAAATGGCTCTTTTGAATGTGACCAGACCTATACTTAACAGATTGTTCCTGCACTCAGCCTCAGGCCTATAGTTACGCTTTTGCAACAAGATGATGCAGTAACAGGTGCTGAAGATCCCACAGAGGTTATGTATGCACCAGAAAATGTGAGGAATGGGTTAATAGCCTTAGGCTTAAACATTTCTATATCCAAATGTCAATGGCCTGAAGGAGGTTAAGTTCCTCA
Source organism: Pseudopipra pipra (assembly GCF_036250125.1). NCBI lineage: Eukaryota > Metazoa > Chordata > Aves > Passeriformes > Pipridae > Pseudopipra > Pseudopipra pipra. Next base: position 77,622,639 of record NC_087550.1, read on the forward strand.
GAGTCTGGTGAGTTAAAGGAACTGTTTCTGACACTCTGGAACAAAAATAGACCATGGGCAGAATCTGTCTAGTGTGAAAGAATTACAGTAGTTAATGGGAACTTTAGGATATTGGTGCAAACAATAATATTGCCCATCCCTTATACAATTTGCTCAAAAAGGGAGAATCATGGGAGTGGACTGAGCAACACACGAGGCTGTTCCAATAGCTCAGTCCTACACACCCCAGTGACCCTACTATAGCAGAATGGGGTTCTGTTGAGAACATGGTACTTACTGCAACCTGTTTCAAACAGGCCCTGATGAACCGAAGAGATTCAGCTTGACTACATTTAAAGAGACAGAAGAGAGATATTTTGAGTTTGAAAATGGACTTATTAGTTCAAGCAGTTAAATAAGTTGAGTCACTAATGGGTAACACGTCCGGACAAACCGCGATGAGACTTGTATTGTTTTCCCTTTCCAGGAATGATACCAGGAATGATGTCAGCACACCTTCACTGAACATCACATCTAAGGACTGCTTATCCTTCTTGTAGGAGCAATTATTACCATCATGAACCAAATCTGGTTCACACATCAGCAAACTTGACCTCACTTCTTTTATCTATGCTAATCAATATGGTAACTATAGTACATTCTGCACCACACATGCTTCTAACTTGTGAAATTTACTGTGGCAGCAAATATAAGGGAAGGAGATGAGGGCACTTTGCCCACTGAAATTAGAAAAGTAACCTGAAATAAAGTCACTGAATTTGAAAGGGAATTTCAATTCTAGTGGCATCTAATCAATTTTACTTACGATCTCATTAAGAAGACAGCCACAGCTTTTGTCTTAACAATAGATGATGCTTCAGTATATACTATATATGAAATCATTGTATTGGGATTAAATCACAACAGCACTGTAGTCTATGCATCGGAACCCAGAGTAGGGGCCTGAGAGATCAGAAATAAATGGCAAACCACTGATGTCAATGCGTGAGTTGTATGGAAATAACAAGGACTTACTTGTGAAAGTAACACCATCAAAGCCCAAGACATTGTCTTGACACAGAGCAGAATGTCTGTCATTTTGAGATACATCCCAATGATATTTCCAAGACAATAATTGTATATATTGGAAGAGGATATGTATAAGAATGCTTTGTGATTGTGTATTTGTAGATGACATTACTGTAGATGCATGTAATTGTTCAAATATTTGTCTTTGCAATTCTGTTAGAATTACAGGATTTGACTTTAATTATTCAGCTCCTGTAATGTCTTACCAACTGTTACAACCAAACTACACACTAATTTAAGATTTGTTGCCTGTACCTATTGGAATGAACATTATCTTAGTGAAGAGATTGCTACGACATGATTTACAATGACTGTTAACATGAACCTGAGAAAACAGCTGAAAGACTGATCTCTACCCATCATAATGCAAAAGAAATACATAGTGTCTTGGAATCTGTGAAGATGAATAGCACCAGAGGGGAGACCCCCTTTTCAGATGGTCATGCACCGCTACAGGAATTTTCAATAGGCTACTTCATCCTTTTGTTATTAATACTGACTCTAATATGTTTTGCTTTAACAATATTCATGTATGTAAAAATCTGGCTAATATCCATCTGAAACACCTAAGGTCTGGGTGTGGTGTAATGAAAGGTGTGGGGGGAGAGGTACAAGCAATTGCCCTACAGAGACACCCCAAAAATCAATTATATACAGGTGTGATAGGGGCACCAAATTGAAGGCGTGAGTGTAGTCAGCTAGTGGATAATGTAGGAATGAGCCCTACAGCCATGAGATATGTGATGAAGGGACTTGCATGAGATATGCCATGAGATGTGTGGCTAAGGGATTACCGTGGACATGATGGCATGCCAAGATGATAGGTTATCAGGCAGAGCTGGACGACCCTTAGTGCTGCAATCAGCCAGGTGGCAGAGGGATTGATGCTAAGGTGTCACAGTTGGGGAATCTGTGATTGCAAAATGAGACTAGACTTACAGTGTGTGACTTACACAGTGCACCACACTATTGGTGCATCTGGGAACACAGCCAGACCTAAAGTGCTGAATTGGCTATAATCAGAAATTAAGCCCAGACATACCCAGTCCTTCTGATCTCTGAGGACCAGCTGGAAATCAAGGGGGTTTATTTTCTGCCAAATTGCTACACTCTTAACACACCACCATCTATGCTGCCAACACAGGAGCTAAGGTATTTGCAGTTAAACACAATGTCAAGAACCCTTTAAAGAAAACAGTTTAGTTGGTCATAACTATATAGAATATTTATATGAAAAAACAGGAAAACAGCTATACACAAATGTTGCTAAATAAAAGCTTAAATAGCAGTTCTAAAATGTAAGATAATGAATAAAACCCAAAAAACATTGTAACCTTCCCAAGGAGACTGAAGACACGAAACAGGTCTATTAGAAGATGATGATTTCTCTTCAACCCTAAAGCTAACTTGGCGCTCGAGATGCTCTCGAATTCGGTGCATGGCAGGCTGTTGCTTCTCTTTGCATTCTCTAGCATATTCAATAGCACGCAACACTTTATTTAAGCGATCATTTGGTATGCCGCGAACACCCTAAGGAAACAAATCGTACTGTAAACACAGGGGCTATTATTTCTGGGATTTATATTCTACAACCATATACGCTCTATTACACTTCAGATATGACAAAGCTTGTAGAGAAATCACAGAAGTTGTTAACGCTGCTCACAAGTGCAGCCATATCCTCCGCAGCTGTAATTTGATGGCCATCCTCTCAGGTTAGTGGTTAAGGAATTACACTTATATAAAACATGGAAATTTAGCTTTGGATTTTATAGGTTGAGGACTGTGATACAAGAGTCAAAGAGAATAGGAAAAAAAAGTGGGACAAAGATCACCCTTCTTTTAAATAATTCAAAATGATCTTACTGCTTTAATTCCCAAGGATTCCAGCTTCTCCTCCAGGGCTTGCTCCAAAACAACTCGTAATTCTTTAGTTAAAGAAGGATCAGTCTTCAGAGCACTTATCAAATAGTAGTTACTTCTTCGTGGTTTACAATCACTTTTCTCAGTTTCTGAAACAAGAATGGAAGAGACGTTTAAGAGACGTTTGAAAAATCCACAGTACATGACACAATTAAAAATTGCACTGAAGCATGCACTCTTTAGAAACACCATATGTGCACTTTTTATCTTCATGGAGTTGTATTATTTTTAATATCTTGGGCTAGCTTCCAAAAGTCAGCTCACTCGCCATCTATACCTCAGCACCTTGTTCTCACCATTACCGGTATCTTTTATTGTTCTTCTTACAGAATCATTGTAAAGATATATACCTGAATATTTAGCAACAAAGATCTTTACTTTTAGCACTGTACTTGAAAACTTCTGATAAAGACTGTCGTCCAATAATTAAGTTCTCTAAAAGTGGTATTTCAAATATAAGCTACCAGGAATAAGAAGAGGAATACAACAAACTTTTTCTCAAGAAAAGCTTCGAGCAACACTATGTTCTCTGATAAAAATCACCTACTGAAATCAAGTATTTTTAAGGTTGCAACACTTTTAAAACTCTTGGTAAAGACAAAACCTTAGTCTGGGGCAGACCTTTTCACAGAAAATACATGATGGATAATAATTGAGGACCAAGTTCAGTGTTGTGTTTTCTTCCACGCAAGTCTCTGACATCATACATACTTAAAAGCAGACAAAGTTTCTCTCTTCCCCTTGCTTTAAGTGTCAATAATGACAAGAGCTCTTATGCAACAAATAAAGAATCATATAGACACATTCTTCCACCTAAATTAAAGACTGACATTTAATTTAGGCCAAAGTATTAGAGGGTCACACAGGGGAGTAAGAAGCAAAACACACCCATTTGAAACCTGTCTATAAAAGTGTCTCTGGCAAAACAAAATTTTACTGAATTCCACTTAAATAAATGAAACAATCATCTGTGGAACCATGATTGCTGTTGCTGTCTGGCAAAGGGTATAAACACCTCATGAAAGCGCGCCGTAAACCACACTCCCAATTCCTCTGAAATAAAGGGTAAATCTTGGACAGGAGCTTGTCTCTTTCCAGACTCTTTACCTTACAGGGTGGCAGAGTGATCTGCCAGCCAACAGACAAAAACATAAATGAAGGAGTAATTCCATTATTTCAGAAAAAATGTGCCACTTTTCTTATTTTTAAACAATGAGAGCTTAAAAAGCAGTTCCACTTACTTTTTTTTTTTTTTTTAAGGGAAAGATAAGCACCCTGAAGAAGACACAAAAAAGCCTCAAGATACACAAATGATATTTAGGCAGTTTTGAGGAACTGGCTTCTGATGGACCCTGGAAAGAACTGTACGTTATGAAAAGAGAGGCCAGCTACCATACTAACAGATCTGTGTCGAAGAGGACATAATCAGGCTGAAACCTCATCTGGTTGGAAACTGTGTGGACAACGCAGTCCCTGATAGAGATGGGATTAAAAGTGATTTGTCTGGAGAGCTGAGTCCCAGAAGAGGCTAACCACTGGTCTCGAGGAAACACAGGGCTATCAGACTATCCCCAGTCAGGACAAGACGCATTATGCAGTACAAAATCCTCCCAGAAAGCCATATATGAGACATTTTAAACTGGAAGGCTCCCAGGAGCCTTTTGAAAATCCTGTCCCTTTCAGATGTTAATCCTTAAAATAAAATAGATACATTTAAAATAATTTTTAAATTCCTAATTACTACAAACTAATATGGGTAACAAGACTATCCAGCATTATCCTAATTAATGACAATATTAATTCTTGCCAATTAACTCAAGTCAAATCTTCTTTGCCAGAGAAATTACTTAAGGAACTGTTTTCTTATTCGTTTTTGAACACCTAAATACTAGATTCAACAACTTTGAAGACAAGGGACCTTAAGTCTGGTCCATGTCTCAGCTCCTACATAATCCTAGAAAATAATGTTCTGAGTCAAGAGTTTTCACACTCACCCTTACAAATGACTGTCATCATAACAAAAAAAATCCTGGTCTGTCTTTTCAGACTGCATTCTTTCTTTCTCTTTCCTGCACTGCAGGCCATGCCTTTAGGCACAGCAGAAGAATCAAAGACAATCCATCAAGAGAGAAGATGGCAAGCAAGAGAAATAGCAGAAAGAACGGCAAAAATGTAAGTAGTCTTTATTTCAGGTTGTTCAGAGTCACTGGATTTTCCCTGGGGAAACCTCTCTATGCACAGATCTATTCAAACAACAATCTTGTTTTCAAAACAGCATTGTTCCTTCAAAATTTAAGCTCACTGTCTGTAAGGTTCAAGATTGATTTTGATTTTTGCACACAGAATAGGTTTTTATGTTATTCAGCTATTTGGTGTTTCACCTAAAGTACTGTTAGCTGCCTTCAAAAGAATACCATGCAGGATGAACCAGTGCTTTCTGTTCTGTCATTGTAAATGTGGCCTTCTCCAAGTTCTCCTCAGATGAGGAAGAACAGCTGCGAGTGCTGGCCTATGTAATTTCATCACAACCCTGGCTGAAGCTGTGGCTGCTTATGAGCAGGTGCAACTTAGATTACTTGGAAAAGTATCTGTGGTACATTTATGAAAGCTGGCAGCTTCAACCTCCACCACCAACTTCCTTTTACCTGAACTCTTTATCCTCTTATGCCGAGTTTAAAAAGGAAGTGAGCACATGGCAATAGTGTTATCACCAAAAATTTCCCAGTAAGAGGCTATTCCCCATCAAACATTTTTGCTCTGCTTAGTTCAAGTGCCTTTGGACATATGGAATGCGCCTGCTCTAAAGAAGTTAGCCAGATTTTCATAAAAACATTGAACTTGGATAAGGACTGTAATATTTACAAGCACCAACAGCAAACAGGAGACTGACACAAAAAACGTTCCCACCCAAACCACACAAACATATTGAAATACAATGAAAAATACTGTCGATATCAAATGATATTTTTTATTTCAAGAAACACATGCCACTATATTTTGAGCTGTATCAATCATTACCTTTTTCCTCTTCTGAAAGCTCTTCTATGGGTTCCAGCATATGCACCAAGTGTGCCTGCTCTAATAACAAGGAAGAACAGGAACACCAGACAAAAACGACAGAAGAAGGTCAAGGTCTGGAGTGGGAAAGTCAGGCAAAAACTTTCTTGATTGCTGACAACCTGCTTAACAATCACAAACCCAATGCAACGTGAGTCTTCACTGCCTTGGAGGTGCATTTTTGCAGAGGAGACCCTAATACAGTAGTTGTCCAAACACAGGTGTATCGTGTCATCTCAGATGTATCAGAGCTTTACACCATCATTGCAGTGACTGATATATCACAAAACCACAGAAAACCCCATACCTGTCTGGAATGGCACCCAGAGGCCAGGTGGGATATTTTTAGACATCTACAGTGTCAGGGCCACCCAGGATTACATAAATCAATATTGTTGTTCATTTCTCATAAGAATGAATTTTTTTTAATTTATTTTAAAATATTGCATGTAATTTGATACTAGAAGTTTAAAAAAGATCAGTGAAATAGACATAGAAATCCTAAAAAATATATGGAAAAATATATTAACTCATTATTCCAGAGAAATATGAAGAACTGAGTCCATACGTGCAAAACAGAGATTTTTTATATATATATATATATAGATGATGATTTGCAATAAAACCAATTAAAAAAATCTTCAATTACTCCGATTTAGTAAGATTCAGTAGTATTACATGCTTTAAAGAAATCTTGAAATGTCCTCTGCTGAAAACAGCTTCCTAAACACACTGAAATTATCATTCTGTGGGCTGTCAGGTAAAATTTGCTTTACAAAAATGAAGTTTATTACAGTTTATTTACAACTTTATAAACTTCAGATATAAGACACTTGAAAATTATTATATGTAGACGAATAAATATTCGGGCTTTTAAAATGTTAATATTCACTTTCTAGAAATTAATTTATATCAATGGAAACTAGAACTTGAATGTCTTCTAGGGTTTACCATAAAAACAGATATGCGAACTGTACTTTCAGCATTCAACTACAGACATTATAGGAGAAAACAATTTATTATTCAATATTTTGAGCCAACATGCATTTGCCCCATCTTTCACAAGACACCTCTTGCACTATAAATCGTAGTTATGCTGTATGGGTAGAAGGGGAGGGAGGAAGTGATGCTGCAGTGAAGATGCTCTTCAGCACTTCTTGTACAATCAGGTACAAACATGGATGTACTGCAGTAGGTAATCACAATGAAACGGCGAGCACTTGGAGCTAAGTGACACTCACTGCCACATCTCCACAATGTTTGCCATGTAAAGGCGACTAAAACTGGTGGTATAAATTCTTGGGTATGGTAACAGCTCTCTCCACGCTTTCCATACCTGTGGTGATATTCAGCCTCTCACCTGCTTTTCCAAGCCAGTTATCAAACTCCCACAGAAGTTCACTCCCACAGAACTTAAACTAAACAAGAAGTTCTAAGAAAATCCCTCTTATATCATCACAAGATGTTAACAAGATGCAAATACCAATATATCTTAGGGAAACACTTAAAAGCAAAACTCTGAGAGACAAATAGGCTTTGGGGGTCTTTCAGTCTCTAAGGCTGTAAAATCTACCAGTGACCAGAGCATTCCTGGGCACTGGAACATGATCTTCCACACTAGTGCTCCTGGCACTGCTGCCCTGCACCAACTAAGGTTCTCCAAAACAACATTCAGACACAGTTTGGGATCATTCCCAACAGCTTTAAGTGCATCTGTTTTGGAGGACAAAGCTTGAAGTACAGATGAAATGTTCTGGGGGGATTTATTTTAGCTGCATGGGCACCAAGGCCTCTGAGTTTCTTGGCTGGACCTACCAGTCAGTAAGACAGTTGCTGTGTAATCAGATTTAATCTATACTTGTTTTACCTTTACTTTACTCAAATGAAATCTGCTTAAAGGGGCTGACTCATTTCCACACGAGGCCTTGCCAAGTAACTTAATGTAACAGGAAAAGCCCAGTGCCCAGAACTCAGACCTGAAAAGAGTCTGCTGATCTGGCATAAAGGTACACGCTTTTCTTTCTCAGTGTATCAGAAACAAAAGAAATTAAAAATCAGTAAAAGAACAGCTACAAGAACAAACCCAAAATACATTACTGTTATGTGTATTGTTGTTCATTGCATGATAACAGAGGAGATCAAAGGCTAAGACATGAGGGAGTGCAACGTCTGAAAACATCAACTTCCCTGACATAAGCAGGCCTTTTCTTTCTCTTTACTAAGATATTTATTAAACATCATATTGGAATCAAATGTGAGAAAAAGTATCTTGGTTCACTGTTACTCTGGTTTATAGACAGGTGTGGAGATGACCGCCCTAAGGAGCCCTCTCCTTATTTTACTAGAGATGTGCTTCTTCTAGCCATCTGATCAGACCCGTCAGCTCTTAGTGCACATCCTTGAAATCAGCAGCATCCAAATATTACCAAGCTTATTTTTAGGAATCACAAGTCTGACTACCCAACTAGACTTCAAATCTGTACACAGCTGTTTTTGCAAACTTCAAACTGAAACACTGCTGATGCAGACTACAGTCCTAAATACTCTGAATTATTGTAACCTCCTCTAGTTCATCTGACTTTTTTGTCCAACATCTCACCAAGACCCAATCCAATGTTAGCCCTAAGCAAGTAATCACTACAGCTTCTGACTTAAGCAGAGCCTGTTGCCTTCCTATCAATTATCAGCCCTAAACCTAGTTCACCTGACCCCACCATTTACTCTACATCAACAACCTCAATGTCAGACCTCACTGGCCAGGATCTAACTCCTGGCTTTCATCCAAGCCTGAGTGTTGAACCTAGACTGCTTAACTTCCTTTTGGACTCACACTTAGAAATAAATTACTTTCCCCTAGTCCCTTCTCAATTCCTCACTCCAGCTGAACACTCAAACTGTCCTTGCCTTACTGGAAGTGGATCCCAGGAGGCTGAAGCCAGGCAAGAGGCATGTTACCTGGTTTGGACTACAGAGCTACTGGTAGAACTGGGGATTACATCAGTCTTGTAGTTCAAATGCAACCTTATTTATACTTTGTTCACTGACACAATTTGAATCCTGTCTCTCATCTCCAGCCCTTTCTTGGTTATAAAATAAATTTAAACTTTATACTTAAAACGTATTCTGTCAGGCTCTGCCACTGCTATCTGGCTTAACTGATCCTTCTTAACTTGACCATGTCTGTCTAATGCTAACCCTAACCCAAGCTCAGTGGCAAAAACTTGGTTCAGCAACAACCAGATATTTCTGAGTGATAAAACCCCTTTGCAGATCCTGACATAAATAAACTTATTCTGCTGTGATCGACCACCTTAACTGCAAACCTAATTCATCTGGTCCTCCTCAACAGTCCCACACCTGACCCTAACCAAAGACCATTACTGCTAAACCCTATACCTGGCTCAGTGGCAAACTCTAAACACATCCTCTCTGTATGTCATCAGCCAGACTCAGTCCCAAATCAAACCCTACCTTTATCCTCAGAAGAACAATTCCTGTCAGGCTCCGGCTTGAACCTAACTCAAAGCCAGCTTCCAACACCATTCTTAGTGCTGGCTGGCCACACTCATCTCACTGGCCTGAATCCAGCCATATTAATACTAGTCATCATTAAGGCCAGCAGCCTTAAGATGAACTCCACAATGATGTGTCTGTCGTCCCACATCTCCCAGACTATCTATTCTGCCAGCATATGTGTGGAGACATAGATGAGATGTATCAAAACAACAGGATGCCTTAATTTCTTCAGTGGCTAACTGCACTACTGAAAAATTATGTGCCCAACGTACCTTGAAAAATAATTAAATAGCTGTTTTAAAGAATATTTGAAGATGATTTCTATGCATGTGGAATAGGAAAATATATTTAACAATAATGAAGAATTCAGGTTGTGTATATTTCATGCATATCATACATTATGTGTCTGTTCTTATCTACTTGTTTAAAAAAACCCCAATATTCTGGCACTATTTTGGAAAAGCAGTCTTCTGGCCAACATTTAAAGGAGAAATCCCGTCTATTTATGCTGACATATGAAATGCTGAAGAACTTTTAGTCTCAACAGAAGTATTACAATTATCTATGGTGTAGTGTCATCTACAGTAAGCACTTTGGACTTGCAATATGAAATCCCTGGATATAATGTAAAATTTGTTATAAATTACTTCTCTTTTTAAAGATGTAAGGAATGTAAGCCATGGCTATGCTCACTGTATACTCCTTTAATTTATACTCAAATTTCACATCCAAAGAGCCGCCAGACTTAATCTGTGAGACCTGTAATTTGGACCGTCATTTTTAATTAGTGCACTTCATGTATTTTTCTCCTAACTAATCAATGGGAAACCATATACTGCATATAAGCAGCATAAATATTAATTTTAAATCAATATTCTGAAATATAATAAATTTCTTACACTTACCTGAGGCCTCTAAGTTAGGAGCCTAGTCATCTCAGACTCCTTCTACAGACATCGAAGAGACACAGGCAACTTCAAAGAGCAATTCAGATACTAGTTCAGCTGAACCAAACTCTGAAGGTGCTCCTTTTCTGTTTACTGTCTAGGAAGAGTAAGTACTTTGACTAAATTTTCCTCAGATGCTTCAGCTATGTCCCTGGTGATAGCTAGGCCTTGGTCCACACCATGTTTGAAGACTAAGACATAGGTTTTAATGGACAGTCTCATTAGTAGCTTTGCTTTTTTAACTACTGTCTTCAATTCCACCTAATATTGACCTAACAAAGATTAAATGTTGAACAAGTACCAACATTTCAAGAGTAATATAGGAGCCAAAGCCTAATTTAAAAATATTATTTTAAAAAATTAATCATTATTAATCTGTTGACTTTTTGTGAGACCGAAGTAATCTTTGAAAATAAGACCTAAGTTACATTTGCACAAAACCTACAACTAGCTCAGAAATGGACAGAAGAATGGTCTGCCAGGATGGCATTCAAGGCACTCTACTAGCTCTCACAAGAAATCAGGAACGTTAGCACAAAAACACCAGGCTAGCACAGCTATTCTACTACTTTACACCTAAGATATCTCATCTGGGTATCTTTTCATACCACAGATTGAAGATGTGCAGAACAAATATTAGCATGCAAAAAGCTTTGGAGCAGCTTTGAAAAGTGTACTGAAGTTCATCACAGAGCCTTTTCCAGAATTTATTTTCTTTCAAACAGAAAAAAAAAGAAGGAAGATATTCCATATGAAGGCAATTGTTTGGTAGGAAAAGTACAGCTCTTGTGATTTCCAGATGACCTGTGCTAAAGAAATTTATCTATAGAAGTTGCCAGGAAATGGTTTCATTTTCATGAGAGCATGAAATGCAGCAATCTTAATTCAGTATGTAAGTCAATCTCAACTCCTTGAGGTGCCCTGTAAATTTTGGGAAAGACACTATAACTTCTGCTAACCTTTACATCCAGAAATTAGGTAAGGCAAGTTTAAGGAAAATCCAGAAGGGGAGAAAAGGGACAGAGAGAGAAACCTGCAGAGATAAATAAAATAATAATCAGCAAAGGAATCTGAAAGGAACACCTTCTTTGAGGTTTCATAATAAACTGATATTGAATCTTTTGCATATCAATGGCAGGAACTGCATTTTCTATCTTGAGAAGTTTCACAAGATGTCACAAACTTCATATTTGGAGCAGCAAGAAATCATGAAAGATTTGAATGAGCTGATTTAAATTGTCAGAGTACAGAAAATATTAATGTTCACAGGACTGTTTTCGTCCTCAGTACAAATGAAAGTAAATGCACTAATAAAGTTATGCTTGATAAGCTTGGTGGGTAAGTTCTCAGCAGTCATCATCTTCATAAAACTTGTTTCTTAAATTCAGGGCAATAACTAAGCTAGTTGCTGTGAGATCTCTTAAAGAGAATCAGCACTACTGTGTTGGTGCAATGAGGCTGGTTTGAATGACAAAGAATTAGATTGTTTAAAATGCTTTTACTAATTCTCTATACTTAATGTATCATTACTTTTCTCCACACAACATTTCATCCATATAGTTTAACTTAAAAAGCTTCAAGCAGTGAACTGCTAACCTTGCATAGCTTAAAAAGGAATCTCTGTATTATTCAAATAATGTTACCATATAATTATTAGCAATAATATAATCTATTTTCCTTTACTTAGTAATTCTTGTCACAACAACTATTTTGAAATCAGCACTACATCAGTTTTTCATTCCTCATCAAGTTATTGAAAGCTTGATGTATACTGCCCCTTCTCCCCATATGCCTTTTCAGAACTTTTTGTTTTTGTCGAAAACGAAAAGTTCTCTACATTTTTCATAGACAAATTTCATTTAGTCTCCCTTTGACATTGGTTTTAAAACTAAGAGAAATAATAAGAAAAACCTGTTATTTAATTATAATTCAAACTAATGAACTGTTTTTAAACATTTTATTTGCCCAAGATTCTTCATTATTTTTCTACTTAAAATGAAAATAAAGAATTAACTGATTGCAGAATATTGGTATACTAACAATACCCTCCATTATTTTGCATGCTGATTAAAAAAAGAAAACTATTTTCACAAAGTACAAAACAATGTAAATGTAAATCCCTTCTCCCCCTTCTAAATGATACTACAGTGTCACAAGTATAACAAGCATGACAAAATACATAAATAATGACCTACATGTAAGCACAGATATACTCTGGAAGAACCTGGACAGGATAACTGCCTGTTTTGATTATTTCTTCTGTATTTTTACTCCTTGCCATTTGAAATTACATGGAAAACACAGTATTTCAAGACTTCTAAACAAACATCTCTACATTTCCCTATGCAAATTCCAGTAGATGCATATACCTATCCAGTATATGTATATATCAGATAAGCATATTTTCCATAAGAAAACATATATTTTTTTGGCAGTAAGTTTCATATACCTTAATATGCTTCAATATTACATGCATGCTAGGAAATATTCTCAAATTATTTTCATTTGTTTTTCATTTATTCTTTTCAATAGTGCATCCTTTTAATTACTTCATAGGAATTCTCAACACGGACATACTGCAAAGCCATTCAAATTATTTTCTTTCAATATAACTACTGTTAGAGCTATGATTTGACAAGCAACACACCTGAGAAGAGAGTGTTAGATTTGAAAGTACTGGATCTGGACCTATCAAAAAAACTTACCACGCATGTTAACTGGTAGACTTGGTTTAGGTTCTTCAAGACGCTCTACAGTAGTGTTCACTAAAATAGTATAATAGTAAAAAATAATGGGTTTCTATTATTGTAAACAGTAACAGACAAATATAGATTCTTAAATGTAGCAATATTCAATCATATTTACAAATTAGATAATTTTTGGCTTTAATGGGGAAAAAAACCCTAAATAATTTACAAGTGAAAACCAGTCCTTCACAACATTTAAGTACATCTCTATATACGCTTAACATTTTTAACACTTCTAGAATCAGGAAAAGAAACTAGTAACTAAATCATCACTGAACTAGAACGTGATCATCTCTTTGGTCACATCCATATGCTGTCTTTGCATCACAGGGAAGAAGCCTTGGCCCAAACCTACTTAGTCAAGACAAGCCTGACTGAGGCTTGTATTTCCCAGAGAGGATCTGCGGCATCCACACTTCACATCAGTAAATGCAAACTCTACCTACATCATGTACAGAGTGTAGCCTTGTAGTGAATGATCACTTCAATCCTACATTCTTCAGATCAGCTTTGGGCCTAGGAGCAAATTCACTTGTGTGCCATGGATTTATACTCATCTGTTCTTCAGGGTGGCTGAATACAACCAGGTCCAGAGGAAAAGCCACACGGCCATACCATTACTATGCTCTCCTCAAACTAAAACTACTCCCTGCTGTGTGACTCAGTTCAAGCCAATGCCTTGCTAATACAGCAAGACGGTTTCCAAACTGGGATTAGAATTAATTCAGCTGCCATTATCTATTGCAATAAACTTACTTAAGTCACTGCAACTGCAGCAGCAACTATACGGGTGTTTGTGGTGCAGGACAACATCCTAAAACACTATTATCAGGTTTAGCTATTTGTAGTGGACTTCAGATGTTAAACCATTGCACAGACAAAAATATCAGAGATCTTAACATTCTTGGAACATCTGTGTCTTAACTGACAAGTTATTCAGTTTTGTCTAGTCTTTCAGTATTTTCCCTTTTCTGAGTTCTGCAACCTAAGGACAGTCAAGCATGGAAAAAAAAACCAATTAAAATTACACTTCATAATGCAAAGCCGAAAGTTTTTACACAATAAAAATAAAGTTGCCCTACTTTACATTTCTTCACTACTCAAGTGATCAACTTTGTACATCAGAAGCCCTTATAGCTAGAAAACATGATCTTTGTAAGTCATGGCATGGAAACAGGTAGGTACCCTATAAAACAGTGTTGATGTCTCTATTTTTTAATGAATTGTGACATTTGTTTCAGCCAAGTTGCAGAAATCAGAAACAAACTTTGTTTTTTCTTACAGTATGTACTTACCATCGTATGTTTTAATGCTTGGAGCTGACCTTGTGGACAATTCTTTGATCTAAAAGAGAAAACACAGATACACAAATAGCTATAAATGTCAAGGATCAACACCTAGAATGAACATGTAGCATAAAATACCTAGTTTGAATACTATTCCATAACAGAAATTATTGGTTATGATTCGGGGAGAGAAATACTACTTCCGTGGAACTCTCTTCTACTGCCCAACATGTATTTCACTCGTGCTTAATGAATGGAGTGTTTAATTACACATTGATTTTAAATGCATGAACAGTTCTCCTTTCTGCTCTACAGTTTTGTCTATTTGACACCCCAAGACAAGCACTGAACTGAGAGCACGAGGAAACATGCTGGCTGTAATTCCATCTACGGAATACAGTAAACTTGTGAATCCTGCATCATTAAAACAATATTCTGCACTCCAATTCCCCAAACAGAAGCAAAACCCAAACCATACACACACATAGTCAATATCAGCTAGAGCTGGCACAAGATATTGGACCCCAGTCCTCTTCTATTTATCAATTTGGTTATAGCCAGTAGTGCCTCAATTCATTGCCCATTCAGTTTGGATTCTACAAAAGCATTAGCTAATTCTCAAGCCCATCCAGTTTCCAGGAATTAAAATGTAGGCTTTCACAGATTTACTTCACAAACACTGAACTTGGACCCCTCTCAACCCATTATACATTTGTGGTCATACTGCTATCTTTTAAAAGGTCACTTTACTTCAAGAAATTCATCCAGGATTAAGTCCTCTGTTGCTCCAGTTATCAAATTTGTTAAGGTGGAGATGTAAAAGCTTTATTTGTTTTTCCATCCCTTAAGCACTTACATATAGGTTTAACATTAAACTCAAGAAAAAGGTGTAAAATCAGATGTTGATCTGTAAAGAATGCACCATCTAACAGAAGAATAGGTTGTAAAGGCCACATAATCATGCCAAAGTCTACACTCCAGACCATCCAGATCTTCACCCATCAATCACCCCAAAAAATCTATAGTTATGTTTCAACAAGAGCTTATATGAAGAAAAAATAATTCATTTCCAAACATAAAATCATAGACTATCTCAGGCTGGATGGGACCCATAAGGAACAAGTCCAATTCCCTGCTCCTTCCAGGACTACCTAAAACTTAGACAATATGCCTAATAGCATCACTCAGATGCTCCTTGAACTCTGATAGGCTTAGTGCTGTGATCACTTCCTTGGGGAGCCTGTTACAGTGACCAACAACCCTACTGGTGAAGAACCTTTTCCTAAGGGCCAGTCTGAACTTCCCTGGATGCAGCTTCATTCCATTTCCTCATATCCTATCACCAGTCACCAGAGAGAACAGCACCTGCCTCTCCACTGCCCCCCTTGAGGAAACTGTACTGTGATGAGGTCACCTCTCAGCCTTCTCTATTTGGTTTATTAAACGTGTTTTAACTCCTGGTTTACATTCCTGTGTCCCTTTTCCAGATCTATTCTTATTTATCAACAATACACTTCCGAAATTTATCAACATAATTTCCAAAACACTACAGCAGTACTATTACAAACTGCGAATATTAAATATGCAACCAGAGATACATCAAAGACCAAACGATAGTAAAATGTTTCTCTGTATCCTGAGCTCTCTGAAAAATAGAGTGCTTCACAAAACAGACCTGCTTCTTCTGAGTAATAACCAGATCATTCTGCTGCTGAAGCCTCTGCTCCAATTCTTCTATCTTCCTCTTGTAAAAGCTGTTATTTTTATTCAGGTCATCTCTCGCTGATGATTTAAGTGTCTCAATCTGTGACAGTAGCTAGAAAGCAATCAGAACAAAAGTGAGTTCCTCTTAATATTACAGAAAATATTTTAATGCTATGAAGTTTAAACAAGAAAGTGTCATGCTTAGATATTTTTAACATTTTTTTCAGCAAAAACTTAATGTCTCCTGTGATTTCACTGGGACTTGCACGTATTACAAAAGAGTTGTCTGGATCACTTTTTATTTACACAAGGAAGACTATCTAAATCTCAATACAAAGAAAAGGACATACAAACACATAGCTGAGATTGCTTCAAAGTAAGATTGCAGGAAAAAGCACACAATTCTATAAAAATGTTTTAGTTGTAAATCGTGTCAAACAGTGATATTTTAAGGAGCTGAGATGTGAATGGGCATAATAAACCTAATATATTAACTCCGAATGTGAAAGAACGGAATCAGTATTTAGGTGCACCATCCCAAAAGTAATACTTACATTACTTCTCCCTTATTCTATTCTTGCATTGTATGTGGGTGTATCATTAACTACATCCTTTTTGGGGAATGTTCCATGGTTCCTCCCCACTGTTTTCTTGCCAGAGGAGGAGAAGCATTGGCCAGACTACTATGATCTGCTCAGTTCTTATATGGTCACGTAGATGAAAGGAAAATGAAAGGAAGAGAAGCAAGAGAAATAAAGCAGCAAAGAGATTAAAAATAAATGCAGACATTAAAAAAAAATCTGAGGAATAAAGCTTTGTATAGTCAAATATATAAACCAAAGCAAAATAAAATGCCATAGTGTTTTTTCCTGGAAAAGCTGAACAGATTCTGTGTTAGAAAGCTCCAACAGAAAAAGCATTAGAGAAGTGACAGAAACAAGAAAAAAAAGACTGAGACATATGCCATAGGTCCGTGGTAGCAGCAGGTACAGGGTGGATGAAAGCTACGCGTTGGCAAATCATATGTCAACTATCCTGCCTATCCACTTAACACTGAAAACACTGTATAATACAGTCCTCACAGCTGTAAGCTCTTCAAAAGAGAGATACCGTTTCAGATTTCTGTCAGATTCCGAAATGATAAATTCCATTTCAACCCTGGCCTTAACTGAAAGATCAAGATCCTACCATAACAGAAACACAGAGATAATAAATACCCTCTTATGAACTCTTGATATCTAACAGATGTACTATAGTATATCAAGAACTACAGAAAGGGTAAGAAAATAAGAAAAATATCTCCTTTTAGTGTAAGTGGTTTGCTGTGCCTCTTACCAGGGATTTTTCTGTCTCGTGGTCATGATGAAGGGCTTGCATTCTAGATGTCCACTTTCTTTCCTGCACAGAGGAAATCAATATTAATTCCTATTAAGAACATATTAACATTTTGTTTGATGTATGCAGCTTTATTTCTTGTTAATAACACATTACCATTTAGTTCAATATATGCAGCTTTTTTCCTAAATAAAGCATAAATACCAAAAAGATTATTACTGATGATCTGAAATTTGAGTAGTCTAGTATTTAAGGCCTGGAACAGTCATCAGCAGGTTTTATACATCTGAGTGTGGTTTTCTTACCAAGAACTTTAAAAACTATGTATTTTCTGATAGATTTTTATATGCAGTCAACGTGAGTGAGAAATACACAAGCATTTTGATACAACTCTGTGTATAAAGCGTATTAAGAGTTAAGTGTATTAACAGTAAGAGGGGGACTTCCCCCCCAAATAATGTCATTTCAAGCACTCATTAACAACGTATTTTGTGTAACTATGGCAAAAAATCAATATTAATAGATGAGTTTTAGAGTGAAACAAATCTTCTTTGAGGAAATGAAAAAAAAAAAAAGTAAAACTAAGTTTTCCACATCTTTGAGCAGAAGTGATTAAACTCATGGATGATACCAGCTGTACTCAAAGACCTTCACATCCCAGAAGCCATGAAATATAAAATGCATGTTTCAAAAAAAAACCAAAACCAAAAAACCCCTAGGTTGACAAATCCTGTCAGAAAGTTTCTTAATTTTTTTTCCATCTTGGGAAATGGAATATTCCTATTTTTCAGTAAGAGGCCTCACAGACCAGCAGATATAAATGCTTTATTAAAGCCTTCTGTAACTGAAGTGCGACCATACTTGGCAAAGCTAGATATAGATAATCATAAAGAATAAGAGAATATCAATAAATAAATAAATAACAATTACTTTATTTATAAAGGATAAGGAAAATAAATCCTTGATTGACATTATAGTATTAAATAGTATTACATCTTTAGAACCAGCTATTTTTGCCACTGAGAAGAATGAAAATTTTACTTATGGATTTCAAATCCTACTCAACAGATGTACAAAAAATAAAAAGAACACAAGTAGTCTGTCAAAAGCACATTAAGTTACAATGTTACCTGTTCATCCAGAAGTTTAACCACTTTGTGATGATCCTGGGTACTCTGAGGTTTCTCCTCTGCAAAATCATGGCTGTCTTTCAGCGTTCCTAAATTGGATTTTTGTTGCATATTGGACTTTTGTAATTCTAACAGCTGCTAAAAGGAGGGTGGAAGAATACAAAATTTATTTTAAACAGAGATTGCATCGGATACTTTTCCCATTTCTCATGAGTTCAGCATTTACCAAATTTCATGTAATTATTAATATCTACATCTCAGATAAATATGACTTGTAAAAGTACAATGGACCCAACAGCTACAAAATATAAGCTGCTCTGGTAATGCCGTGTGTATTTGTTTTCTGACTCACCCATACTTTCATGATTCTCTTTCTAGTGAGCATTTCCTAAGCATATATTGAAAACACATGAATTCTACTGTTGGGACTATAATGCAGAGATTAGTCTCCTCTATGCCAATAATAAGAACATTAACATAAAGATACCTAACAGACAGCAATCATAACGATATCTACTAATCTATAAAGAGGCATTCAAAGGTTGAGGAGTAAAGAAAAACTGCCTTAGTTGCTGAAGGCATCATTTATTTGTCAAAACTAAGCTATTAAAAAAAAAAAAAGAAGAACCGAAATTACGTTAATAAAGTACCAGTATACAAAGATACAACTATGGCTATCATTCAATCATTATTTTAGAGTTTTGTAGAAGAACTTTACAATGACCACATCGCATTTCAAATCTGTGAAGTTCACTGCCATCTACTGTAAGCCTTAAAATGTCAAAAAATTTAAATCACTTACATTTTCTAAGGTTGAATTTTTTGAATATAACTCCTTAAGCTCTTTCATAAACATCTCTTTCATTTTTTCTATTTCATGAGCCAATCTCTCTCTTTCCTCCTCTTTCCATTTATGAAATGACTGTAGAATTTCTTCTTCTTTTGATTTTTGCTGTTCACATTCCTGAAATTTTTTAAAAAACATTATTTGTTATTTTTCCTCACATGCAACATGAATTCAAGCACCCAAACTACGTGTGGGAAGCAGTCACTTTCGATGGCCAACTGTGACATCAAAAAACAAAAAACCCCAGTTTCTGAAGAATTCTAAGGTTGCAAACTATGCATTTTGCTAGCAAAACAAGTATGCTTCAAGAAAGTTTTGGTAGTTTATTTTCCACTGAATAAAACACAAATGGCCTTACTTGGTCATATCAAAGATCCACCTTGTTCAGCATCCTGTTTCTCACAGAGGCCTTAAGTGCATAGATAGGAAAGGTTAACATTGGGGCAAGCAAACATGTACGACCTCCTTCATAGTCTCCGAGCTGCCAACTGTTTTCAGCTCAGAGGACTTATTCAGCCTGATACAGTTTTGTAAACTTCAATAACTTAGTAACCTTCAATACATTTCTCTCATAAACTTTCGCAGTCCTCCCTTGTGGCTGTATCAGCTTTTGGCAACTGCAACATCTTTTGCCAATGAGCTCAACAAGCTGCATAAAGAGCCAAGTACTTTTCATGTTGTTGTTTGAATCTGGCTCCTGCTAGGTTCATTTGATTAAGTCCTGAACTGGAAAACAGAGTGAATGATGGACTGTTATTCACCCTATGTAACTCATGACATAGAGGTATCAGTATCTCACCCTCCATCTTCATCAAGCTGCTGTCTCTTTTTCAGACTGACAACTCTCAGCATGCTCAGTCATTTTAATTACTGAATGATCTTCTTTGTAGCCCATCTCCATAACTTTTATAGTTCTATCCTATCCTTTTTTGAGATGAAGGGACTAGACTCGCACACTGTATTTAGGCTGTGGCTTGCACAGTGATTTTCCAGAATAATTGGTAATATTTGATTTTCTTTGTTGGTTGATACTAACTGCTGGGCTAACATTTCCATAGGACTGTGTATCACTACCCATCATTTTGTAGATGAAGTTAGAATTATTTTTTTCCCATGCACATTGACCCCACTTTATCTGTCAAATTACTTCAACATTCCATTTATCTAGTGATGCATTTTTATATAGTTCTCAACTTGTTTAAAGTCCTGCATTTTACTGCCCAGTATACACACAGTTTTTAGGAAACAGCTACATCTCTCCATCACAGTATTCACTCTGAATTTGTTCTCCAACTATAATATGCAATCAATGAATGGGATCTTCTGTATCCTTTCACCTCAAAGGAGTAGAAGGAACCAAAAATAAGAAGCATGGCAATTTTTATACAAATTCCCCTCCAGTACTAGTTGTCCTAAAGAAACCCACACGAGAAAGATTTTCTGCTCTTTTAATCAAAAGACAGTAACATGACACCTGAATTGACAGTGGATGTCAGTCATGGCAGACAAACTGTAACCAGTCACACCTCACATTTCTATCTTCCCTGACATCCTAGAAAAACAGAGAAGTTTTGAAAGCTTCTTGTTGTGTAACAGTGCAGACTGTAGCTTCAGGACATTTCACGTAGTCCTTTTGCAGTTAGGAGTCTCAACTAAGACAACTGACTTCGAAACAGGCCCCTAAGGCACCAAAAAATCTACAATGCACTGTTATGAATACTCCAAGTTCCCTCTCATAAACAAAACAATGCTTCAGGGGCAGTAGAAATATGTTATGGATGTACTTCTCAAAAGTTAGGCAGAGAATGAATGAGTAGAATACCTTGCCCATGTCCACATAGGGCCATGGCCCATTAATCTAACAGTACTTGTGCTCGGAAGTGAAATTCTACCAGCTTTTGAATTGTTCCTTCAGTACTTTTGAAAATGGAAAAAAACCACACAAAAAAGGAAGCTGAACAGTCCCAAGAAAGGGGGAACAGGAGAACTGAAGAAAGAAGAATCTGAAGCTATGTTCAGGCAAAGAAACACTGCATGTTTTACAGAAGATCAGGGTTTCCTATGAAAACAAGGAAGAAAACAATCATCAGTCATAGAATACTAGGTTGAAAGGGACCTCAAGGATTATCTGGTCCAGCCTTTTTTGGCAACAACACAGTCTAGACAAGATGGCTCAGCACCCTGTGCACTTGAAACTTGAAAAGTGTTTAATGTTGGGAAATCCAGCACTTCTCTGGGGAGATTATTCCAATGGCTGATTGTTCTCACCGGGAAAAAATTGCACTCATGTCAAATCAGAATCTCCACAGGAGTAACTTGTACCCATTACCACTCATCTTTCCATGGGACTCCTTGAAATAGGAGTCTCCATCTCCCTTATAGCCATTGTTCAAATACTGGAAAGTGGTAATAACATCTCCGTTAAACCTTCCTTTCTAAAGGCTAAACACATCTAGTTCTTTCAGCCTTTCTCCACAAGACCAGCTTTCCAGTCCTCTGATCACCTCTGTGGACATTCTCTGCATCTTTCCAGTCTGTCCACATCTTTTTTTGTATAGCGGGGACCAAAACTGAACATAGGTTTCAAAATGTAATGACAGCCCTGTTTTGTTTATTCCGTTTTAATTCAGAATCATAGAATGGTTTGGGTTGAAAGCGACCTTAAAGATCATTTAGTTCCAACCCTCACTGGGCAGGGACACCTTTCACAAGACCAGGTTGCTCAAGACCCCATCCAACCTGGTCTTGGAACATTTCCAGGGATGGTGCATCTACAACTTTTCTAGGCAGTCTGTTCCACTGTCTCACCACCCTCATAGTAAAGAATTTCTTCCTAATATCTAATCTAATCCTACTCCCAGTTTAAAGACATTTCCCCTTGTCCTATCACTGCACATCCTGACGAAAAGTCCCTTTCCAGCTTTCCTGTACAGACCTCCTTTAGGTACTGGAAGGCTGCTTTAAGGTCTCTCCTTCTATTCTCCAGGATAAACAACCCCAAGTCTCTCAGCCTGCCTTCATATGAGAGGTGCTCCAGCCCTCTGATTGTTTCTTTCAAAATGTAATGGTTGGTTTCATGCTTGAAGGTCCTCAAATTCCATTAGAAAAGCTATTCAGAAATTTTGAGGTTCTCACAGGTTATGCTAACAACCACAAAACACTGTTTTTGAACATGATAGAGGGCTGAAATGCAACTGAATGCAACTGAAATGCAAAGATGAGCATTTAACTCAATCATGAGATGTATCTTGTCTCTTATGATAAGAACTTTCTTCTCAAACTGAAGCACAAAGCCCCTTTCTCAAATAAATTTCACTGCTAGCTATTTCTATAGCAAATTATCTGATTGTGTTTACTTAAAGAGAAATGAAAACTGTGAGATGATCTGAAATTATCAAGCTTTAAAAGAATCTTTAAGTTATCTGTTTATTTTTTTCTCTTTAGGAGCCAGTAAGCACACCCACAAGATTCAGTACCATCCAAAACAAAGTGTTGTACGTGACAACAAACAGCTAATTACTGCTTTCAAATCATTGTTTTATTCACAATAGCAAGACTACTATAGCTAAGAAAGCTAAGACTACTTTCTACTTTTGCTTTCTGGTCAGCCAAATCCCAAGGATTTAAAGACCAACACGCAAGTTCTAGATTGCTTTGTTTTTCCTGAGTCTCTCTTCCTTGAGCTGCTTTCATCTTTGTTGGACAGTAAAGTTCTTTACAGCAAAGAATAAATTCTACTCAGTTTATAAAGTCACATGTAAAATCACAGTAATTTCTAAGAAACATGTAATAATCACAAAATATCATCATGTCAAAACCAGCTTATATTTCACCATAGTAAGGCAATTTTATCTGCTTCAATAACAGGCCACACATGTTTTGAACTGGCAAGTGCTAATAGAAGTGCTGTCTAAAGTATTAATTTAAAATACGTTTAAAACAAAAGTAAGGAGGAATTCAATGGTCAAAATTGTGGGAGGCAAGGGAGGGCAATAGTTCAATGCCCAAACATCATCACTGCTTGACAGGCAAGACACATTTTTGTTCCAGTCCAGTTACAAAATGAGAGAACATAGTCCAACGTACTCATTCTTTTGCGACATTCACATACGTTAGTACACATTACCTTAGACAACCTGACAATATCAGCCTGTTGTTCAGATTCTAACTGGGACTTGGTGAGCTTCAACTGCTCCTTCAGTTTTTCAATCTCATCCTGCAATTTTTCAGTGTTTGCTTTCCTCTTCTGTTCTGTTTGAAAGAAACACAGATTTTAAAAAGCTTTGTTGCCATTTCTGGAACTGTGATAATTACTGCAAATATATTTCCAGTGTTTCAGTAATATCTTCATGATGTGTAACTTCACTGTACCATTTTCCCTCCCACTAGCATCATTCTCCAAAGATGTTTTTAACTACTTATGTTCTCTGGACTGCTAACTTATCCTCAAATACTTGTACTACTGACATGTGAAATAGTTTATGAAATATTGACATGAAAAAGTATTGCATAATCTAATTTAAAAGGAATCTAAGCAACACAGGCTCAACAAAAAGGATGTACGAAGGACAAAGTGAATCTCAGTTATTCAATTCTGCTAGGTTTAATTTATTCTAAATAACTTCTGTAAGGAGCCCACTTGGAATAGAACTAATTATTCATGTGGAAAGAGTTGGGGGAATATCACTGTAACGAAAAATGTTAAAATATGCAAAAATCATAACAATCTTCAATCTTATCAATTTACCAAGGATTTACTAGCCCATCATCTGGGAATCTGAGTCCAATGCAGAATATTATTTCAGAAATAACTGCATTGGATTTCCCTCATAGAGCCATTTCAAGGCTAATCCTTTTATATGACAATTACTTCAGCTGTTTCTGCAGCATTTTCCACTGTTGTTTTTATCAAGTGTAAGGTGCACAAGAGCTGCTTTCTTCTTCCAATATATCACGCTTCCTCAGGTGCTTACTCAGACCCCTCTCCTGTTGCTGCTGTTTTATTTGCCTGACAAGCTACAGTTCAGACCTCTCTAGGTTCTTCACACTTTTTCTCCTCCCGAATGCTTCCTAGTTGATTTCTAATCACTGCCATTGTTAGTCCTTAGCAATAAATCACAAGCACGCAGCCTAAAGAATTTAGAGATGAATGAAAGAAACTTTGAGAGCATTGTTTTCAAATTAAATTATTTTCCAGAGACTGAAACATGTTGCCCAGTACAATTTTTCCATCAATGTTGCTTGCATTCATACAAACTGTGAGCTGCCATCTAAAAATGAAAACTGAAAATTATTCTTCCAAGTTACAAAAAATCATAGACTGCACATCCTCACTATATTTATACTTTTCTGAACTACTTGTCTTAATTTTTTTGGCAACATTAAAGTACATACCTATCTCAGACTCTCCCGGATGACGCCTTTGAATGTGACTTTGTAAAAAGGAGTAGGTCATAAAAGCCTTTTCACAAAACTGACACTAAAAAAAAGGCATTAAAAACATATTAGTAACATAGTAAAATATAGTGGTTAAGGTTTCTAACACATCATTACATTGTCCATATGTCAAAAGAAGGTAATTTTAATAAATTCCGTATCATAAGAACAAGGACTAAAACTCCCATGGAACCCAATTTCTGTAAAGTTATCAGTATATTAAGTGCTATCTGAAGTCTTATAGTGATGGTCATGAGCAAGAATCTCATTGTGCTAGGCACTGTACAAACTCTGAACAAAAAAGACTCTGGCCAAGCAAGTTCAAATTCAGATATAAACCCTATAAACTATAAGGAAAAAGTAAGACACTATTCAGCAAAATACGCAGACATCAGCCAACTAGCAGCTGTTCTTAAGATTCCTGTAATACAACAAAGTAGACCACCATCTAGCTGGAAAACACTCAGTAAAGATGGGTTTGAGTATACATAAATGAGTTGTAGAATGGCAATACTCAAAGGACCATAGATATGTAAAAAACTCAGACATTTCAATGAAGGGAAGGTAAGGGTACACAATTTTGTAAGAAAAGGTATGTAGCTACATTAGTATGCTACCTAGCATCCTTCTGAAGCACAAAGCTGTTTCAATTACTGTTTCTATAATTTACTTACTAGTTTTGAAATTAAATTTTAAGTCAAATTTGCATCCTACCCTTTTTAAAATATCTTTTTTGTTCACCTTCAAAATGCTTTCTACTAATGTTCAGAATATTAAGAACAGATGGGTAGTATAAGGACAGAAGATACATCTACAAACTTTGTAACATACTTGTTAAGAATATGAATGAAGGCTCCTTATCACTTTGGGTAAGTTTGTTCATTACCTCTATCTCATACCTTTTTTCAAAGTATCAATGCTGGAAGAAGGATCCAGGGAACCATAAGCCTGTTAGTCTGACCTCAGTGCCTGGCAAGGTTATGGCACAGATCATCCTGAGTACAATCACACGACACAAATGACCAAGGGATCAGGCCCACACAGCATGGGTTTAGGAAAGGCAGGCCCTGCCTGACCAACCTAATCTCCTTTTATGACCAGGATGGCATCCAGTCACTACTGGTGTTCCCCAGTGCTCAGTATTGGGGCCAGTCCTGTTTATTATCTTTACTATTGATGTGGATGAAGGGATAGAGTGCACTCTCAGTAAATTCACAGACAACACCAAATTTGGAGAGAATGTTGATCTGCTGGAGGGTAGGATCCCTGCAGAGGCATCTGGATAGGATGGATCAATGAGCCGAGGCCAACTGCATGAGGTTCAACAAGACCAAGTGCTGGGTCCTGCACTTGGGCCACAACAACCTCACACAGCGCTACAGGCTGGGGGAACAGTGGCTGGAAAACTGCTCAGCGGAGAATGACCTGGAAGTGCTGGTTGACAGATGCTGAACATGAGCCAGCAGTGTGCCCAGGTGGCCAAGAAGGCCAATGGCATCCTGGCTTGTATCAGAAATAGTGTAGCCAGCAGGACCAGGGCAGCGATTATCCCCTTGTACTTGGCACTGGTGAGGCCACACTTTGAATCCTGTGTTCAGTTCTGGGTCCCTCACTACAAGAAAGACATTGAGGTGTTGGAGCGAGTCCAGAGAAGGGCAATGGAGCTGGTGAAGGGTCTGAGGGATAAGTCCTATGAGAAGCAGCTGAGGGAGCTGGTGTTGTTTAGCCTGGAGAAAAAGAGGCCCAGGGGAGACCTTACCATTCTACACAACTACCTGAAAGGAGGTTGCAGCCAGGTGGGGGTCGACCTCTTCTCCCAGGCAACTAGAGACAGGACAAGAGAGAGGATTTATACTCAGGCTGTGCCAAAAGGGGTTCAGGTTGGACATTAGGAGGAATTTCTTCATGAAAAGGGTTGTTAAATATTGGAATGGACTGCCCAGGGAGGTGGTGGAGCCACCATTCCTGTAGGTGTTCAAGAAATGAGTGGACATCACACTTTGTGCTATAGTCTAGTTGACAAGTGTTGATCGGACAAAGACTGGACTTGAGGATCTCAGAGATCTTTTCCAAACTAAGCGATTTTGTGATTCTGTGAAATTCTCAGATTTCACATAATATTTAAATTGCTTCTACTGGTAATCAGGTATCCTATAAAATACATCCTTCAGCAAACACTAAAGCCATGAATAATTAAGATAAATTTTGTTGGACAAATGCAAACAAGTCTTGATGTAAAACCCAAGTGAAGTGATATAGTATGGCAGCCTTACTGCCAACCAAGAGGGAGCTTACAGTGTAACAGATTGCACATGATTTATGGAATGAAATTGACTGTGAAATAATGTTATCCATTCAACCAAAAACTTATGTCAGTTTGACTTGCTGGGAGTGAAAGAAAGCTTTTACTGCAGGAATCAGGATTAACACAGGGAATATTTAAGTTTTGAATAATGCAACACTTTTCATGTAACTACTTTTTACAGTGTTAGCCACAATGTGCACTTTATGCCCACATTGTACATGTGAATATAAGATTTCTTAGCAAAATATCAAAAAAGTGAAAAATGTTATTTAAAATTAAATCTGTATTACTCAGATCAAGGTATTGACCAACAAGTCTTAAATTTATGACTTGTAGGTACTGGTACCATTTTATAGTAGTATTTCATGGTTAAACTTATATTGGTGGTAGATTAAAGTCATTACATCTGAATTCCAAAGCACAGTTACATTAGCTATAAAGTGCACCTCCACTAAAAAAGGACAGTAACTATTTACAGGCTTATTTGCAAAACATCCAAGACTTTGAGGGGATGGAATCTGAAGTATCCTCTCAGGAACACCAGTAAAATCCCTATTATCTGGCACTGCAGATCGGCCAAGATCAAGGTGCAGATAAATATTACACAATTATTGTTTACTGGTCACACCGTTACCCTGCATTTACGAACACCAGGAAGAATTTAGTTTAGGTCTGGCATTCACACTCAGAATCCTGAAAACACTGTAGGAACTTCAAGTATTCAATCACTCCCTAAACTCACTTTTCCTAAGTGAACCTAAATAAGTTCTAGAGACAAGAAATTACTAACAGAGGGGAAAGAAAGTGTGTGGGGGGTAGAGTGGGGCAGAAGTTTACTTTATATGAAATTAAATTACAAATGGGAAATAGGTTTCCATCTCTTCTTTACTGCAAGCTCACTGAACAGATGATAAGTGATGAGACAAGTTCACTACCATGTTTTTCAGCTTCCACAGAGACATACTACAAATATTTCAGGAACACTTGATGATATTTGGCAATCACAGTATGGGAATTATTTCAGTTTACATATAAAATGATGCATGCAATCAGTTTTGTTTTGCAACACAGGACAAACTGCTCTGTAAGTTGTATAAAGGTTTTTTAAACTAATACCACATCAGCAGCTTGTCCTTAAGACTAACACTCAAATGTGTGGAGACAAGGTTCCCATGAACCTTGCCATATTCATAGTTCTACTCTTGGGGCGTAAGGTATCTTTTCCCTTAGAGAAACACTTGATCCAACTTAGCTGATGCCTTACAAAATTAAACTTTGCCTATAACTTTAAACACACAGACACAAAGAGCTAGCCTGAAATCATGTCAAGTCTGTGTCCAGTGTACTCTTTAGACTTCAGACTACATTTGAAGCTGTAATTTGCTTTCCTGAAATCTGCTGGAAAATGCTAAAGCTGAAAAATATTTAAACCGACTATTACACCCACAAGACAAAAATCCCTCCCAAAAAAACAATTGCCATGACACTGACAGAACAGCAATGTACTAAGGCTCTTAGGGGAGACACTTAAGGAACAGATTGTTGTCTACAACACAGATTGTTGTGGAATCAGGGATGAGCTATGTCACTGGAGCTCTTTATCATCGTGCCTAAGTCACCTCTGAGTCACACACAAGCAGAAACTTTGTGCCTGGAGAACATCAGTGCAGGAAAGTGACTGCTCACAGACAGTACGTTACTGCTTAGCATCAGTTCTGATGTACTTGCCCTGTGTGTTTTCTGACCATGCAGCTGACAGACAAGGAAAACCAGCAAGAGATGTCAGTAACACATTTATCACAGTTTTGCATGTGTGTGTATCTGATGCTTGAGATGCACCAAAAGTGAATCCAAGAATAAAGAGCACTTCTAAGTAAAAAGAGGATTTGTTAAAGATGATCTATTGCAAATGTCTGTGATACCAGTCAAACACCTGTGAGACGTGGATGAGAAACAAGTGCAAGCCACTTATTTCCTTTTGTAAGGTCACTGGTCCTGGAAGCTCCAGTCTTTCACCCAGCAAGTGACTGCACCCCAGCAGAGCAGGACCACTCTGCCACTCGTCCCAGTAGGCTCAGAGTTGGCAAGGTGGGGGTGACTGGGGCCACCAGGACCTCTCCTCTCACCTGGTGGTAGTTGGCTCGGGCCTCCAGCATCATCTGCTGGGTGCTGATCATCTTCTTCCTCCGCCGGCACTCCTCCTTGAGCCCCTGGATTTCCTGCAAGCGCTGGGCCACTTCCTTGCCCATCTGGTCGCGCTGGGCTTGTGCCTCTCGCAGGGCCTCCTCCAGGCTGCCGAGCTGGGCGCTGAGGTATTCCTGGGAGTGCAGCAGGTACTCGGTGCAGAGCTGCGCCAGGCGCAGCAGTTTCAGCAGCAGCGGGTCGGCGGGGCCCTGGCAGTGCGGGCAGCGCTCCCGCTCGGCGCTGCAGAAGGTGACGTGCTCCAGGTGCACCTGCAGGGCCGCCACGTCCCCCTCCCGCGACACCCGCTCCACGTCCACGGCGCTGAGCCGCCGCCAGTCCGGGGCCTCGTGCCGCGCGCGGAACTGGAACGCGGGGAACGCCGCCGGCGCCGCGCCGGGCCCCGCGGCCGGAGGGTGGTATGTGCGCTGGGAGAAGGGCTGCGGAGAGAGACACGGATCAGCCCGGGCCGGCACCCCCGCCCCGCCGCCCGCCCCGGCGCTCACCATGTCCGCGCTCCGTCCCTCGGGCTCCGCTCGGCGCCGGCGTCCTCCGTGTCGCTATGGCAGCCCCGGCCTGCGGGAGAGGCTGCAGTGACGCCGGGATGTGTCACCGCTCCCCCCCTCCCGGACCTTCGGCTCCGTGCTCCGCACAAATCCCGTCCCCTTCCCCCACCCGGCATCCTCCTCCCCCGGCCCCTCCCCAGCCTCCTGGCAGTGCCCCCGCTCAGCAGCCACCTCCTCTCTCCCGCGGGTCCCAGTGCTCGTCCTGCACCGCGCACCGTACGCTCGCACCAGTGCATCCTTGACATATTCACACGCTACTCGCACCAACAAACATCCTCGGCTACGCTGTTACCCATGTGCACCCTTAACACAGCTACACAGCGTATGCTTTCTCTCTCCACATTCCCTTCACTTCTGTGAAATCTATACATATCACCCTACAGACACATTTCATTGCATCAAGGTGCCTCCCCACCCAACACCCTGTTCCTCCTCCATGCTGTTCCTGACTCAAACCTTTCTCACTCCACCATAACATTACAGTCCCCTATCCCTCTGCTGTCCTATGCCCTTCTCCAGCCTTGTCTACTCCTCTGTCTCCCAGATGTGATGATAGCCATCGCTTCTGCACCATCAGCATACGTACATATACCATTTCTCTATTCATCTGCTTCATGCTGCTGCACCCTCACAGGCCTCAGCTGGTAGCTCCATGCAATCTCTCCAGTGCAACTCCATACCCCTCCCAATGCCCACACACCAACCTCCTGCCAAGTTCTTTCAAACACCTTCCTCACCTAACACAGTCACACCCCCTTTGCATGCCACTTCCACATGCTCTCCTCACTCATCACACCAACATGCCTCTCTCTGCCTGGTATCACCACATACCAGACCATCTCTTAAAACCATATAACCCTACAGCCTGCCATTCCTGCCTCACTCTACTGATTCCAAACTCTTCAGCCCCATGAAGCACCTCATGGCTTGCACACATCACCTACTTCACCAATTACGCCCAAATGCTTTCCTTCAAGGCAACCAACAACTGCTGCTTATATC
Organism: Pseudopipra pipra; assembly: GCF_036250125.1. Lineage (NCBI taxonomy): Eukaryota > Metazoa > Chordata > Aves > Passeriformes > Pipridae > Pseudopipra > Pseudopipra pipra. The sequence continues at coordinate 77,653,689 of NC_087550.1, forward strand.
CCTGTCCCACCACAATTCCCAGTACTCCCCAGTTCAGCATTCCCATCACTCCTGCTTAGTTGCTTCAAATAGTGTTCCCAAGCAGAACCATCCTTCTTCTCTATTATACAAAATTACCCTGTCCCCTCACTCATCCTCACCACTCGTCTCCAAAAGCTTGCTCTTTCTGTTACCATTTCTTAATATTTCAGTCACCTATGCTACCTCTGCCTTACCACCATGTTCCACGTTTATACCTCCCTAACTTTTCAGTCCCTTCCACACACACTTTAGTTTCTCATCCTCCTGGTCATTCCTAGATAAATACCTCTCAAAGAACATTCACACAATATATATCTGATCATACCATCACGCCATAGGTTCCTCTACATCATGCATCATAGACTCACAGAGATGTTCTCAAGGGACCTCTAGTGATCATCATCCAGTCCAAATTTCTGCCGGACACTAGTTCACATCACCTGTGGCATTTAAGATGAACAAACAGTCTATGATCTTTCCAGACAACCTGTTGCATGGCTGTGCTCTCCTGACAAAAACAATGTTGTTATAGGTACTAATACAAGGACCCTCACAACTTACCAGCTCTTAGTTTTATGTAGGTTTTTATGTTGGTTTTTGTGCCAAAAAGCTTTTCCCACATATATGAATTGATGCAACAAAATACACCTGGCCTCATTTAATTCCCTCATCGTAGCAGACAAACAACAGGAAAAGAAAAAGGAAAAGGAAAAGTTATTTCAGTTGGAAGAGACCTATGATCATCGTCTAGTCCAACTGCCTGACACTTCAGGGCAGACCAAAAGTTAAAGCATGTTCTTCAAGGGCATTTGTTATGACCCGCCCCAGAAAAGGGGGGGATAACCCAGGTTCTTATTAATAAATCCCTTGGGGTGGATTAGAGTGAAACGACACGGAATAATCAGTGTTTGAAAACATATATATGTAGGGTTTATTTTAGAACAATTTTGTTTCAAAGATAAACAGGTATGTTAGCATTTTGGGTGTTATCATCTATATCTATCACCTATAGTAATATGGCATAAAGGTAACCTTTGGTGAAAATGCATAAAGGTGAGAAAGAGAAAGACAGGATAAGGGTAAAGGAGAGTAAGGAAAAAGAAAAGATGAGAGTGGAAAAATGTATATAGTCACCGCCTACTGGATCCAGCAATGGAACTTGATAGTCCTAAAAGTGACGGTCTTGATTTGCTGGCGGTGGGGGAGAAGAAAAAAGCCAACCCCCCAAAGAAGTTACCAGTTGATATATACTTCCAGAACACTTTCGCACCTCCCCTGGGGCGGGGAGTTTTCCATGGGATAGTGTCATGGGCCATGCCATGAACCCCCAATATTTTTTCCCACCTTTCAAGATTGGCGGGGGGGGGTGGGCATGCCACGAACCCTCAACATCTCCTGGGCCCTAGTGTCCATTCTCAACCTCCCCAGCACATCTCTGAACCATTTCCACACATCCTATCACTGGATCCCAGGGAGAATTGATCACTCTTCACTCCCCTCCAAAGGAAGCTGTAAAGAGCAATGAGGTCACTCCTCAGCCTCCTTTTCTCAAAACTTGACAAGCCCGGAGTCCTCAGCCACTCCTCACAGGACTGGCTTCCAGCCCTTAAACCAGCTTTGCTGCTGTGTCCTGGACACATTCAAGGACCTCACATCCTTCTAAATGGTGGGGCCTAGAACTGCACACAGCACTCCACCTGAGGCTGCACTAATGCTAAAAATAGAGTGATAATCACCTCTTTTGACTGTCTGGTTATGCTCTGTTGGATGCATGCAAGTATATACAGCCACCTCACAGTCAGGGCAACCCCTGGGACTGTGGTGGTCCCCGTGAGCTCTGCTCTCTGTACACACTGACTACGTTCTGGCTCGGTGTCAAGAGGTGAGCAGGCCGTGCATACCTATTCCTCCTGAAGGAAACTGCCACATAGCAGACTCATGCTCTGACAGGGAGGAATGGGGCTCTGTTACTGAACACACACAGCAGAAGTGTCTTCCTCGCAGTCAGCACACCCAGTGTGCATCCCAAAACCGCAACCACAGGACACACTTTCTGGTTCACAGCACAGACCCAAGCATTTCCTTCAGCGCTCAGCTACCAAAACCCTATCCCAGCCGGTACCAAAAGACTCAGATCAGTCTCAGGGAGAGTCCGACACTCAGGGTCCAACTTTTATCAGTCTCCCCCATTCTTCACACCCACATCCACTCCCCACACAAAAGAAAATATGGAGGAGATTCCTTTCTTTCCATATCCACAGAGAACCACAAAGACCTCTCTTCTGTTATATTTGCATATTGAAAAGTTACACCCTTCCGTTTTCCCCACTTTCATAAAAAGTTTGAAATCAACCTTTCCAGTAATACATCTAGGTCCAGCACAAGGTTACATTAATTTACAAAATGAATTTCAATGTATCAGAAATATGAACAGAGAAGTTAATAACATGAACTCAGGACAGCAAACCGTCCTGCTTGTTGGCTCAAGCCACCCTTGAAGGTAATGCTCCAAAATACTGTGGCACTACAACTTGTTTTTGGACCTTTAACCTTAAGGCTACTGGCCATACTTTACTGCAATACCTGAAGTCCAGTTCCATTCATTGTTTTAAATTTAGAAAGATATTGTGTGGTGTTTGCAACATTAAGTCTTCTCCTGCAAGGATGACATTTTTGTCACCTCCTTTTTCATGAAAAGGGTCTCCAGCAAATTTCTACTTTCAAAGTAATCTATTTAACATTTTTTATATGTATCAAATATGGATCTGAACTTCGCACTGCTCTAAGTCCTTAATTAAGAATATACACTGTTAATCTTCTTCAGAGCTATTCCTAATATACCACATACTTCCATTTACTGTAGAAATACATTTCTGTTTCTAAGCAGCTACATTAAAAAAAAAAGCTCAAATACTGACTACAGTCCAAAATGTGCATGCCTCAAATTCATTAAAACACTTTGAAAATATGTATTTGAATCTTTTTTCTAGTCAAGGGAACTGTTAAGTTGCACATAATGAAATCTAACTCCTAAAGATCTGAGCCTAACATATGCTCCATCTATTTGACATAGGAGAAATTTCTTTACATAGAAAACGTGAATTTTGCAAACTACCAATTTGTGTGTCAAGCAGAAGGAGCCTGAATAAGCACACATGCAATAAGGGCCTTTAATTGACAGATGCATGGATTTAATAAGGAAAAAAAAACCCAAAACCAACCAAACCCAAACACCCAAAACACTATTTAAAGCCAGCAAAGTAAACCAAGCCTGTGGATACACTTATTTTCCTTGACCAATGCATTTAGTGAGGAATATCCACACAGAGTTCCATGCTGCTCCAACTAAACCTGCTTTAACTGAATGTGACCTCGCAGAGGTGCATCACGAAACTGAGGAAAGGCACGGGCCGCCCAGGTATCTCAATAGAGGTAGAAAGAGTACGTACGGACTCACACAGCCCTTTTCGATTTCATTTTTCCCTTTCTTTCTGCCGGATTTATTCCATCCTCGGAGCTGTGCCCATGCGGGGTCCCCTCGATCAGGGGTGGCACTGCTCCCCCGGCCACCCCTCTCCGCCGGAGCGGGCGGCACCGAGGTGAAGCAGCGCCTTCCCCCGGCGGTGCCCCCGGGCCAGGCCTGGGCCTGGTGCTTTGAGAGGCGGCCGAGCAGGCCGGGCCTGCGGGAGGCCCTGAGCCGGGCTCCAGCCTCCTGCCAAAACCTCCCGCTCCGCTCCGGAGCGCGGCCGCCTCCCCGCCCCCTCCCTCCCGCTCTCGGGGAGAGGCCCCGCCGGGCGCTGCCCTCCCGCCACCCTACAGCGTCCGGGATGGGGGGAGAAGGGGAGACCCCTCCGCTCACCTCGGGCTGCTGCTCCGCGGGGCTCGGCGCCCCGGTGCGGGGCTCGGAGCCGGCGGGGCTGCGGCCGCTCCCGCCCCGGCCGTTACCGGTGGTGCCGCGGCGGGACAGGGCTGCGCCCCGCCGGGCCCGTCCCGCGCCGCTCCCGCTGACCCGCGGCCGCGGGCGGTGGCTGCGGAGGGACCGGCGGCCGAGGCAGGCGAGCGCTCCCCCGCTGCTCGCCGACTCTTGCTCCTTGAAGCCTGCCCGGCAGATGTTGGTGTCCGGGAGGGATGTCCTTTGTCTCGGTCCCGTCCCGAGCCTCTCCGACCAAGAAGCAGCCTTTCTTCTTCCTTTTTGTAAAATACAAGGGAAGTTACTACAGGCTTTGGAAAGGCTGCCTTTAGAAATTAAAGGCACGCAGTCACCCAGGACGACACGTTTAAACCTGTGGAGCAGCGAACTCCTCAGCGGGATGGGGAGTCCCCCGGCGGCGCGGCAGGGCAGCGATGGGCCGGGAAGATCCCGCCTGCCCGCCGAGCCGGACGGGGAGCTGGAGGGCTGCAGGATCCCGCCTTTCTGCCGAGCCAGACGGGGCGCCTTAGGGACTGAGAGCATAGGGCTAACTCCAACGGGAGAAGGTGTGGGTCTTCCATCAGTGTTTTCCTGACTGTGTGCAGGAGGACACCATGTTCCAGTGCGAGGGTAAGGCCGAGAGTATGCTTAATCAAAGTAATGTCAGGTAAAGTTGTAATTTTCAGTGTATATATGTATTGTATCATGCAAGTAGAATCATTCCCACACCTACAGGTTACATCAGATCCTACTAATTTTATTCCCGTAAGGGTTTTGAATTGTATTTTTCCATGATAAATGGTGTGCAGCCTTTGTAGCCACAGGGAAAATTTCAAGCAGTTTGTATTTAATATAAATTATGTTGGGAAATTCAGCAGAGGAGGTAATCACTGCACATTTACAACACCTCATCTTCATTGAGTAGTTCCATTTGGCCAGGGAGACACCACTGTGTTTTCCAAAGTACACAGATTTACTGAGACACCAACTTTCCTTCCTGAACCATGAAATTCTGTTGCGCCAGTGTTGATATGGGCACATACGCTGCAAACACCAGCTTTAAGAAAAGAAGTAATCGTTTGGGTGCTTCAGCTTTTTGTGTCCTAAGAGTACCTCGGCATGCTTCAGTCAGTAATGGGCATTCAATCCAGAGGAACAGGCTAGAGCTACTCTGAAGGAAAACCTGAACATATGTGAAATGTGGATGTCCGGTCCTCAGTACTAGTGACTTTTGCTTCAGCAGATCTGCTGCTGTTGGTCTACTAAAGCAGGCATTGCCAGAGGAAGATGCTTTATCGAGACTTTAGTGTGGTAAAGCTTAATTAAGAGAGGACTTTGAAAACTTGTCTGACAGTCACAGCTTCCATGAGTCAGGCCTAGCGGCAAATATGCAGTACAAGTTGATGAGCACATTATGTGAATGGTTGGAGCACTCAGAGAGCAAGATGCTCAAGTGCAGTCCCTTCTGTGCCCAAGAAGTTTCATACCCCATACCCCTCCTAAAATGCCCTAATGACAACTTCATAGTCTGTTCAGCATACCTTCCAAGGATCTCTTGCTGCAAAGGTAGATTTTATATCAAACCAAATGCTAACTGTGTAAGAAAGTCTTGGAGCTTCTCTTCGGTTGATGAGGGGAGGGGTGTATGAAATGTGCAGAAATATGTGGATCTTAGTTGCTTACTCTAGTATCTGTTTAATATAAAATACACAAGTAGGCCTTGGAATGAGAGCTATAACCGAGATTTCTATGCTGTAAAGGGAGGGCCATCACCCTGTCATTCTTTCACTCTTATTTTGTTCCAGAGCTTGATTAATCTTTAATTACTACCTGGGAGTGGTACAGCCTCACTTGGCAGGAGTGGGTATTCTTTAACCCACATTAGTGCCAAGTTCTTCCCTTATATAGCTTGGTGACAAAAGTGCTCTCCAAAAACATACATGGATTTACTAAGAGGAGACCAAGACCATTTGCAATGTATTTGTGAGGCTTATAGAGGGTACCTGCAACTGGAGAACACAAAAATGAGAGAGTATTTTGATTGTGGGGTGAAATACAACGACACGTTGGCCATGGCTATTTGGGAAATGTCCGGGGTAACAGGGGTGTCATCCAGGGCCCATCCCACCATCCAGCCAAGAGCAGAGCAGCTGAGGTGGGGGAGCACCAGGGTGAGCCCCAGCCCCAGACATCGGGCACCTCCCTGTGGGCAGGGATGGGCTGAGGCTCGGTGAGGCCCATGGCTGGGCAGGGCAGGGCTGTGGAGGGCTGGAGTCTGGCCCTTCTGTAGTGTTGCTGGGGCAGGGGCTGACAGCTCTGGGGGGCTGACATGGTGTCCTGCGCCCTGGACAGGTCGGGGGAGGCTGGGCAGGGGCAGCCAGGCCTGGCGGTGCCCACGGGGCACTGGTGGGAACTGTTAAATGGAAAAATTATCTGCATGTTTTGTGGTATGGAGGAGGATACCATACATGTTCTGCAGGGTGTTTTAATTTGAGAGGACAGTGGGAAAACTGTCCTGGGAACTGAGAAATAGACTCTTCAGTAATCTCTCTCCTACAGCACTCTCAGAGTGATCCATACAAGTAATCATTAACTCTGGAGAAAATTTGACTTCAACTAGCTAATGGTGCAGGTATAATAATGAGTCTAGCCAGATTCTAAGTTATTGAATCTTTTCCTTCCTGCCAGCTCCCGCCACGGCACATTTTTCAATTTTCAAGCGAGCGGCTTTGTGGTGCTTAGTTGCTGGCTGGGGTTAAACCATGACAAATGCCTATAATACTTCCATTTGTTCAATCTTTCCATCTCTTAGTTTATTTGAGGAAATAATTTATGCATTTTTATCACAGGAAAATAAAACATTTAAAAGAAAGGTAGAATGAGTTACTCTCCTGTCCCCTCTGTGTCTTCTTCATTCCAACAAATGCTACCAGCTGTGATTAAGCAGTTTGAAGAGATGCTGCTCCATATAGTTTAACAAATCTTATTTTCAAGTTTGAGTACCTCAGACTGTTTTACAATTAAACCTTCTTTTCTTCAAATAAAACAGTTTCTTTTAAAGATTTGTCTTCACATAACAAGTCTTGCTGGATTTTACTGAGACAGCCATGCAATTCATTTATCTTCCTTTCTTCCAAACATGGAGGGAATTCAGCGTAACTATAAAGAAACGTATGCAAAGACACTGAAACCACTGATACAATTGGAGCAATAAAAAGGTCACAGAACCAAGGACTTGGTTTTTAACACTTAGCTACCTCTCTGTTAATTTTTAATGGCATACATTAGATATTTGTTCTTTTCTAACAACTGCATTGCACTTTTTCCCTGGCTGGGCTATAATAATTTTTGTGGGCAAGAAATAAACTGTATGAGAAAGGAAAAAACCCCACCATCTCTCAGAACCGCAGTCACAAAGCATACAAGGGCAGTGTTTCACCTTTCTTTTTTTTTTTTCCCAAATGTTGTCAATTCTGATACTCAAAATTTAAGTATATGCCTTGGGACTTTGTGTCTTTTGATCCTGTGTTGTGTGTGTAAAAGAGGATGCTAGATGGCATCACATGACAATGGCTTACGTGCTTGTGAAACTGTGCATGAGGGGTATTCTGTTGTCAGTGGCTTGAGAGAACAATGGCTTGAGAGATGCAGGAAACATCCACTTAGGAAGGAACAGTATGGAGGTGTCTGCTGGAGCTGGCAGAGGTAAAGTTGCACATAGACACACTCTGAATTCTAGTCTAAATTCTCAAGTGTGAGCTTTGCTGACTTGGTGTTTTGACACACATAAAATAGGAATGAACACTTTCAGTGATGGCACAGTACTTTGACAATGATATTTTTCAGAGTCTTTAAAATCAAAGAGATGTCCAAGAGAAACAAACAGCTTGCAGTTACCACATAGGTTTGAAACTCAGAGTGGAGCTGAGAAAAATAGATGTAATTAATGATAGGTAAGCCAAAACCAGTTTCAGGGAAATCAAAAGTAGTTGTGAAAATATGCTGAATTTCAGAAATCGCTTCAGTCAAGAATTGAGGATAGTTCATTAATGTTAACATTTTCCATATATTTTCAAAACAAAATGCTTTGTTTCAGAAAAATAACATAACCTAGTGTTTGAAGCAAAGCTTTTTGACTTTCAGAGTAACATTTTAATTGAAAAATGTTCTATACCCTAAAAAAATAAAATACATGTTTCAAAAGGGACGTGTTTTCATAATAAATGAAATATTTTGCTCCCTTGCCCTAGGCATGACTTCACACTCCCTTTCAAGCCCATGGACAAAGATCAGCTTTTTCAAGTGCAAGTTCAGAGCATGTAGATTAAGTTCTTGTGCTGAACTTAGGAGCCTTTCTGCTTCCACTTATTGCAAAGGAACCCAGAAAAAGGAATTTCCCCAAAGTCCTCTTCTATGAACACCAATGCAAATGTGAAATTCCCAAAAGACATGGCTACATAGACAAGAATCCCATGTTAACCAGATGTACATTACTATTTCATTTAGCTCCATTGCAGCTACGTTTCTGACAGGGATGTACATAGGTGAGAATAAAAACAAGGTGTAAGGACTGAAAGACCTGTTACAAGAAGATGTTCTGAGAATAGAGAATAGTATCTCTGTATTACCATTCTCTCTTGCCTCCTCCTTTGTTTTCATACTAGGTTGTGAATGCAATGCAAAAGTCCGCTATATTGCTTCTTTTTCTGTATCACCAAATTTCTATTTGTTTGTGTGGTTTTGGAATTGAGATTATTAATGAAATTGTATTGCCAAGCATACCAGGGTCCTTCTGGGACCCTGTGTGTTGTCACACCTAATCCAGATGCCTTACTATTATATCTGAAGCTTCTCAGTTAATAAATAGAAACTACACACCTAACTATCTGCACCATACGTGGCCTCATTCAGTTCACCGTCGCTATTTGAAGCAGAGTAGCTTCAAGAGTCATTCCTTGCTAACTGCCGCCCTCTGATGTTGCTGTATATTATCAGCAGCAACTCAGAGGAAATTCCTTGGGTATCTGTCTTCTGAGCACTTTGAACATTAGTGTAGTCTTTGTCATCCACCCTTGCACTTCAAAACTGAAGACTGATGAAAAAAATTCTTTCTAAAACCAGTCTAAATTTTATGAATACCTTTGAAAGACTTTTTGCATTACAGCTGTATTGCTTCGCTATTTTTTGAATTCACAAATAGAGAATCATAGATTCATAAAATATCCTGAGTTGGAAGGGACTCACAAGAATCATTGAAGTCCAACTCCCAGCCTTGCACAGGACAACCCCAAGAGTCACACCATGTGCCTGAGAGCATTGTGCAAATTCTTCTTGAACTCTGTCAGGCTTGGTGCTGTGACCACTTCCCTGGGGAGCTTGTTCCAGTGCCCAACCACTCTCTGGGTGAAGCTTTTTCTAATATCCAGCCTAAACCTCCCCTGACACACCTTCATGCCATTCCCTCTGGTCCTGTCACTGATCATAATGTTGGCATTTGTTCCTTCTAGTTTTTCTCCTTCTCTGTTTCTGAAATTGCACAAGGGATGGTTGATGTGTCAAAGAACTTTTTCTTCCATGTTTATACATAATATCTAAATAATATCTTTCATGGCTTATGGTCTCATTCAAGAATTACTGTGTCATTCTGTGCACCTGGTTCTAGAACAGAGTGACAATGATAAATGCTTTCTCTTTGAGAAGATTATTTTGTAGCGTTGGCATTACACACTGTTCTTTACATTACTGTGTCAGCCTGAAATACTGACCTTGGCTCAGTATTTCAGGGCCAATGCCAAGGACCACAGGTTGTCAGGCATCTAGGAAAAATGATACCTGATGCTTTAATCATACTACTTTCATCTTGCTTTAAGGAATTTGATACTTAAACCTTTATGCTTGGTGTTTCAGTATGAAATACTGAGTTTTCTGAAGCTTGTTTTCTTCTAGTCTTGTTTTTAGGGGTCTATTAAGTGTATCATTATCCCTGGTTTCAGTTATCTTACAGGGTTGAAGGTGTAAATTCCCCTTTCATACTTATTTTATCTGGCTTTGGTCTAATACCTTTTTCTTCAGGTAAATCAAAGAAATTAATTTATTGTAACAGTGATTGTCTGCTCAGTTCTGTTTTAGGCTCTCGTATTTTGTTTTATCCATAGTGCTATAGAGTTGTCATGTTCTTCCTCATACTGGCATCTTTAGAATGTCATCAATTATTAATTTCACATCTATAATTTCTTATGTTATTTCAAGTTCTTGTTTCTGAATGTCTTCTGAAGGTAAAATTTGTTGGTGATACCTTTGAAGCATCATGTTCCAAATGAAATGCTCAAGATGGGTATTTTTCTTTTTTTTTTCAGTCTGATCTTTCAAGGAAAACTTGTAAATTACATCACCTAGGATGAGAAAGGTAGTGTGACCATACCTGCAGAATAAAAGAAGAAATTTCTGTGGTTGCCAAAGCAGAATTCAAGCCTCAAGTTTTTTACTTTCTTGGCAGATTTCCCCTGAGAACATGGTTGTTGGCTTGGGGTTTTTTTTAACGTTTGTGGGGTATAACATAGAATATGTCCCTAATATGAATTGTTTATCTAAAAAAAAAGTTGAAACCATTTGATATAGTTTGAAACAATGAACAACTAGGCACATACAGGATTAGATTTTCTGTGGTAGCTAAGAATACTGTATTTTCCTTATGAAAAAGAAAAAGGATGAGAGATCTCCAAAAATATGCATTAGATTGCATGCTATCTTACATAGGCTTTGCTTTCAGTTTGCAGAATCACAGAGTCATAGAAAGATTAGGGTTGGAAGGGAACTTAAAGACTATCTAGGTTCAATCCCCCTGCTGTGGGCAGGGACACCTCTCCCTAGACCAGGTTGCTCAAAGTTCCATCCAACTGGTCTTGAACACTTCCCGAGATGGGGCATCCACAACTTCTCTGGGAAACCTGTTCCAGTGCCTCACCACCCTCACAGTAAAGTGTTTCTTCTTAATATCTAATCTAAACCTATTGTATTTTAGTTTAAAGGCGCTCTCCCTTGTCCTGTCACTTAAATGCCCTTGTCCCTTTTCATCTTTCTTGTAGGCTCCCTTCAGGTATGGCAAGCTTGCAAGTAAATCACCTTGAGGCCTTCTCTTTTCCAGCCTGAACAATCCCAATTCCAACCAAAACTTTCAGCATGAAAATATCGTGCTCTGTTAAGTCTAACACAAATTTTTCTGGAGTCTGGTAAGTTCCTTATTGCTTTTTTGGCATGCCTGGAGGTCAGTGTACACCTAGGGCCATGCTGGCTATCTTGGCTTTGCTGTCAGTGGAAAATGGCATTGCATCCCAGGAGCAATCAAGCTCAGTTTGAGGTCACACTTGCCTTTCTCTGCTCTATGGCTGTGTCAGTCACAGCAATAAAGAACCAGGAGGAATTTACTTCTGGCCTCTGCCCAATTTTTCTACAATTTGAGTAGTCCAGGCATACTGTCTTTGAAGAATGAAGAGTGACAGCAACCATAATACCCCAAAAGGTGGACCTTGATACTGACAGTGTTAATTTGTTTCACTAACCTGCCTGCAGCCATTCCACTCCTGGGAGGACCAGGGGCAAGCAGCCCACGTCCTTCTGCAGGCCTGCCAGCATCTGCAGAGCACACGCCGATGGACCTGGAATAAAACCCTCCTTGGTGCCAGAGAAGCCTGGCTGAGTTAGTGTTGCCAGTTTAGGGACTCTCTAAACACAGACACAGAGACTAGTTTAGAAAGGAGACATTGTTTATTCTGTGCAGGGTGCAAGGTGGAAGTCTTCCACAAATCAAGCACACCAGTTCTCAAAATTTTACACTATATATATGTTTTAGTAAACAAAGAAATCACAGTTCATTGGCTACAAGTTACCTAGTTTTATTAATTTTCTTATTAATTAGCATTCTACTTTCTATTAGTTAAATGATTCTCTCAGTTCTTATGCTAATTAGTCCACATGCTCAATCTTTCTCATCTTTTGAGTTTCTTGAGTTGGGTGGTTGCAATCTCCCACTGCTGGACCCAAGACGCCAGCACAGGGACCTGTGGCGCCTTTGCATCAGGCAAAGCATCGCCAGCTGGTCCAGGGAGGTGCCTTTGCATCAGGCAAAGCATCACCAGCTTGTCCCAATCTGCTCTGCACTGCTGTGGCCACACCTTGAATATTGTGTGCAGTTTTGGGCACCACAATGTAAGAAAGATATTAAGCTATTAGGGAGTGTCCAAAGGAGGGCAATGAAGATGGTGAAGGGCCTTGAGGAGAAGCCGTATGAGGAGTGGCTGAGGTCACTTGACCTGTTCAGCCTAGAGGAGATTGAGGGGAGACCTCATTGCAGTTACAACTTCCTTGTGAGGGGAAGAGGAGGGGCAGGCACTGATCTCTTCTCTGAAGTGACCAGTCACAGGACCTAAGGGAATGGCCTGAAGTTGTGTCAGAGGAGGGTTTAGGTTGGATATTAGGAAAAGATTCTTCCCCAGAGGGTGGTTGGGCACTGGAACAGGCTCCCCAGGGAAGTGGTCACAGCACCAAGCCTGATAGAGTTCACGAAGCATTCGGACAATACTCTCAAGCACGTGGTGTGATTCTTGGGGATGGTACTGTGTGGGACAGAAGTTAGACTCTGTAGTCCTTGCAAGTCCCTTTCAACTCAGGAAATTCTGTGATAAGGCAAGATTGTTTCGTAATCCCGTTCTCATTCTCCATAACTCTCGGAGCAAATTGTTAACTGTTCTGACTCCCGAGATGTCGGCCTCGGCAGGGCGCGGGTGGGCAAAGAGACAGGAGATGAAATGCAGAGGCAGATAGGCACACTGTGACCGGGTGTCTCTCTCTGCGGGCGGCCTGGGGCGGTGCCGCCACCATCTCTGCTCAGGGCACGTCGCCGTGGGCGGCGCCGAAGCCGCCATCTCTACGGCGGGCACCGCCATCTTTGCACCGGGCACGGCGCCCGGGCGGGGCCGGCGCGGCGGGGCCGGGCGCGCTCGCGCAGCTCCATCACGTCCGGCGGCGGGCCCAAGGCAGGGGCGGGCACGCGCGGCGCGGCCAATCAGCGTCGCCCACGACCCTCCCCGCTGGAGGCGCAGCCGGCGGTCGGTCGGGCCGGGCCCGGAGCCGCCACTGTCGGGACCGGACGGCAGCCGAGCGGGAGGAGATGGTGTCCCCCGGCGCCTCCGCCGGGCGGCTGGGCTCCGCGCTGCCCTTCCTGCTCGTGCTCCTCGACCTGCAGTACCAGGGTGAGCGCCGGGCGGGAGTCACTGAGGGGGCAGCGGAGGGAGCCCCGGCCCGGCCTAGCCCGGGGGCCGTGTGGCTCCGGGGGCTGTGCCGCCCCTCCGCCCGCGGCCCGCCGGGCCGCGGCTCGGCCCGCGGCTGTGTCAGCTGGCGGCTGCTCGTCCTGCCTCCGCTCCTCCTGCCAGGCTGTCAGTCGGGCCGTGCGGTGTCCGCCATGGCGGCGGGGCACACACACCCCTCCGGCCGTGGGACGGGGAAGTGTTTAGAGAAAGGGTGTGAGGAGGGAGGTACAGCGCTGCCACCTCATCAGTCGGGGCGGTGGCGGAGGGTGCGTAATGAGGGCACCGCCGCTGCCGGTGAGCTGCTGGGGTTAATCGAGTTCCTGGTGGTGCGGCTTGGCGTGGCTCGGTGTGTGCGTTCGCTTCGCTTTCCCGGGATTGCTCATGGATGGGGTGAGGCTACCGACAGCACTGTGCGCCCTCGGGATGCCGTGGTGTCTTCGGGTGCAGCGGAGGGACAGCATCGGCCGTTCCGTGCTGTCCGTGAATGTCTCACTCCGGTATGGATTTCGTGTAGTTCCCACGTTCAGAGGTTTTTCCAGTGGCCCTCCTCGGCCACAGCCGGTATTAGTGCCACACATACAGATTCGCTGAGGCTTCTGACAGTTGTGTTGCATTTGTTCCTGATTGTGTTTTGTTGTTATGGTTTCTGTTGTTCCTTTATTTTTTTCCCCCTCTCACCATTAGTATTTGAGGTTCAGCTTATCTGCACTTTGTGCGGGTTGTTTACTTTCAGAGTACACTGTCAGCAACACCTGTGTAGCCAGAATTTTTTCACAGGTTTCTGTTAAATTTCTAACTCGGTTATACAATAGTGTTTGTTGTCAGAGTTTCACCTGAGGGACGTTCTTTAACTGGCAGTGGCAGATGAAGTGGAAGTGAAGGTGTCAATAGTCAGAATAAGTCTGTGGGCTGAAGGCTAACATTAAAAATTCAGTTGATACACCAAATTAAAGAATAGTTCAGCTGACCAGGTGGGAACAGGAACATACTGTGGCAGATACTCTGTCTTATAAGACTACATACTGTGGTGTCAAATTGCCTTTTTTTTTTTAATATGCATTCTAGTGGTGTTAGAAGACAAGCAATAACTTTTGTCAAAGTATACTTTTCTTTTCCCCCTGAGATTTTGACAGTGGTGCTCCTGCTAGGATTCTTTTATTTAGAGTTGCCAGCCTATTTCAAGTATGTGATTTAATGGCTATTTGGACTTATAAAGTCACATTGCCTAATTTGGGGGACATTTTCTTAACTTCAGTTAGTAAAGATGTAGACTTCAGTAACAGAATGAGAAGTGGTGATTCTGGATCTTATTTACTAAACTACCCTCTTAGTTCATGAGTTCATTTTTCCAGAATGTGTAGTTAGAGAACTTAGGGGAGGGGGGCTTAACATTATTTAAGTATCTAGATTCCCCCCCCCCCCCAATATTACTCATCTTCGAGCTCAAAGATGAGTTCATATTCACATCTGAATTTGTATCTTAATGTCTTTATAATAGAAGTCTGCCTTGTGTCATCTGAGTCATGAATCTGTGGAAGAATCATTCTGTATTAACTTTGTATCTTACAATTATGTCTATTAATATCTGGCTGGAAAATGCACCAAAAAGGTTTTTGAATACTTGGTGATTGTGACAGGTCGCTGTTGTACTCCCTGAGTTCCACCTGTTCAAATACCCGGAGTTGTGCTGGATTTGACGCAGATCCTCTCTTGGGAAGATCCATTCTTGGTGGCTGTTTGTCCACACTAGTCACAACAAAAAGAGGCTGCTAAGGCGGACAGAGGAGTGTTGTTCATTTTCGCCCTCTCCTTCCTGGCAGTAGAAGAAAGGAAATGTAATATGGGGAAGAATAAATGGTCTCTGAGTATACAGAGCTCAGTTCGTTACTGTTGGACCACAAGCATCAAGTGTTTCTTTTCCTCCCCCCACCGTGTGTTTCAGCCCTGAGTTTGGGAGCTTTTTTTTTTAACTCGCTCCAAATGGCAAAGGCTACTTGGGGGCGGGGCTTTTTGTTTGCCACTCTCAGCTATATTTACCGACTTGCTTTGCAAACAGAAGGAATAAAAACTTGATGGGTGGAAGTTACAGTGGCTCAGCTGGATACTCTGAGACTCTGTGAACCTCAGAAGTATTGCTTCTGAAACTGTGGTTGCTTGTCCATATCTTACTTTGTTCAGTGTTGTGCTTGAAAACTGTGCTTGCAGACATACATAAATTAAAGCCTAAACCTGTTTAAAAATAACAGTGAACTTAAGACCGTTTGTGCTAAACACAGGGTCATTCTGATCAAAAAACTTTGCAAAAGACAAGATGAGACAATCATTAAGCTCCTCTATGTAAGAAAAAAAGGTTTAGATGAGTGTAGTTAAGATTAGTGACATATGCGCTTTTTCTTTGCCTTTGAAACAACTCTTTCTGTTACAGAGTAGGAATTAATTCTATTTATTTTCATAGTCTTGTTGCTCAGCTTAGGAACAAGATTTAAAAAAAAAGGCGGAAATTTTATGGAGGAGGAAAAAGAGGAGTGTGTAGATAAACGTAACATCTTGAAACTCTTCTCGGGTTGCAGGGCTTCCTTGAGGTTTTTACACTGCGGATGTGACAGATTATATGAGGATATGGTTGAAGTTTGTATACTTAGGTACCTACATATTAGCACCAATTATTCTAATAAAGCAGAAGTCCTTCCAGGAAGTTACAGTTTGTTTGAAGTGAGTGCATTTATCTGGAAAAACAGGTTACCTGCACCTGCTTATGTTCCCTGTGCCTTCTAACTGTTGTCCCGTGAGTTGTCAGGGCTGGTACCAATTATCTGGGAATAGTTTGGGGTTTCGTGTTTGATTGGGTGTTTTGGTGTTTGTGGTTTTTTGGGTTTTTTTTGACTCTTTCACTCTTGCAGCAATACCAGGACTACAGACCCTGAATTTATCCAGAATATCTGACTTGATTTGGCAGCTGGGGCTCCTGTGTGTGGTCATCTGAGGCCCTTGGTGAATAGATAACAATTAGTCAGGCTTTAGAAATCATATTCAAATTAAAATATTTGGAAGTTTTAAAAATAAATATTATGCTTGCATATCTGTTGTGTAAATTTAGTTTCTTGCTGGAGCATACAGAGCTTCTTCAGCTGGGCCCTTGGTATCCAGCTCACCAATGACTGCGTATCTGTTGGAAAAAGCTCTGTGGGGTGGGTTTGGTTTTTTTGCTCTGACTGAACTTTAGTTTTTAGGCCCATTCCTAACCACACAGTGAATAGGTACCCCAATAGTTGCACAGAATCTGAGTCCTTGGACTCCTGTGCTTATGTTATCAGTTTTCAGATGTCTGTTGTGGGCTAGTTTAGTTAGAGCAGTTGTTTGCCTACAGCCAGACAACGAATAAGCAATAGATTTCTGTGAATAAGCAGCCCAACTATCAGGTCAGCATACGGTGTTCCTGAGTAGTTATAGTACATATCACTTTTCATCATGATTAGGCTGATGGTACAGGTTGCTTCTGGAGATTCACACATCTGTTTATGATGTTCAGCTATTTGCAGTGCCAAGGTTTAATGTATGTCAAGTATAATTAGTCTTGTTCTGCAGGGAACCTACAGTCCTTCACAATTTGCCTTCTTTATTTATGTTGCTCCTGCTTTTCTTGTTTACTTGTTTGCCACTGTGGTCACCCGTCCCATTTCTTTTATTAATTGTCCTCAGTATTCTCACAGAAAAAGACATCTCTGCTGCCTAAAGGATTATGTAACTGTCGAACTGTACTGAACATAATGTGTTTGAAAGACACCAAATTGTGTTGGTGCAGCTGATTGTGGAAAAATATATTCTTGGACCTATCCTGGTGTGACTAAATAGGAAAGAAGGACGCTCCTTCAGATGCTTGAAACTGTTTTGAGTTTTTTTGTTGTGTTGATTTTTTTCTCCAATGCTTGCTTTTATCATTTTAGAGGACACTGGACTACTTGATGATCAAACCTAGAGAAGCAGCAAAACGGGCAAGGAAGAATGTCCTTTTCTTCTAAAAATTGGATGTTTATATAAAAACTTCCTGGAAATAGATACTGTGTGTGAAAAAAAAATTACTGTCCATTATCAGTGGAGCTATTTGTATTGTAGTCAGAGCTATACATACCTAGAATTTATTTTAAAATATGTCATTTAATAAGATCCTCAAATTGTCTATATGATAAATAATTGTTATTTTAATGTCATCTACTTAAACAAAAAAGTATTCACTGGAAATTTGGGCTTATTTCATAAAGTAGTTTCCATTAATTAAAAAAAGGAATTTGTTTGCTGTTATTGTTCTAAAACAAATAATTTATCTGAAGCCCTTGAGTCCAGTTTGCTGAATTATTATCAATCTCTTAGCAGACAAAGCTTTGTCTAGTGGATATGTGGGGTATTTTATTCACTTTAGTATAGACAACTCTATGATTTTCTTATGGAATTAAAGGAATTATGAAACTGTATTAAGGAGTGGGAAAGAAAATTAAATTAACATCCCAGGTGTTGTGAACTCCTGGGTCTAAAATCTTGATGACTTGGTGATCAGAAATTACTGTTTTTTCATTACAAATACTTTGTTGTTTAATTACCTTTTAGTGTGAGAAATTTGGATATCAGTGTAGTATAATGCTTTTATTCAACCTGTGAGAAACAGCTTCCAAGTGTGACTGCATTTTCATATTTAAAATTAATTCAAATGCCTATCTGAATTAGCTCAATACTAAACCTGAGTGAAATAAATTATAAATCACTGGTTTTTAATGTAATATGCTTATTCAGGATTCCAGTGTATTCCCTTGCTTAAATTTAGGCATTAGGAAAAGGAAACTACTCGTAGTGGAAAAGTTTTAATAGTCACAAGCTGGTAGGTAATTTTGTAGTGAAATTCTGCCCTCATCTGAAGACTGCTGGAAGCAGGACCAATGAAAAACCTGTTGCTGAATTGATGTATGTACAGCATGGACCTGCACTCAGCTGCTCATTTCTTCTCAACAGTAGTCTCTTGCTGTTGGTTGAGCAGCAGCAATTTATTAGCTTTAAACTGAAACTGGCACTTCAAAGAATTACCACCTTAGTATGATTTTCATGCTACTGGTTAAATGAAAAAGGAGTGAGAATTTTTAATTATTTTTGTCAAAACTTTGCTCTGGAAGTGTGAGCTATGAAGATGAGACAAAAGTGCAATAAGTGAGAAACCGGTCTCTAAGTAGCTAACAGTTCTCACTTAAGTACTGATTTAACATCAGGGTTATGAAATTTAACTTAGCCTTTGTATATTTGTTCTCTGTGTGTTATGAGTATCCAGGTTCCTCTGAGGTTGAAAGCTAACACAGAAATGTAGTTGGTCAAACTGTATTTGTAGTTGATGTAAAAATCTTGATGTGCAAAACTGTGTTACTGAATATATAGACAGGAGTAGAAATGCATATTTGGTGACTTGTCACAATGTGGTGCTTTATGATGTTTTATCTAGTTTGACACATCCTTATTTGGACATGCTATGAGCTTATTAGGCTGCAGGTTGCTTTACAGAACCACACAATCAATTAGTTTGGAAAAGACCTCTCAGATAATCAAAAGTGCAGGAAGATGTGTCTTCTGCCTCCATTTCAATAACATGTTGTTAGATATTTTATCACTGTATTTGTTTGGTATAATCAAACTAGTCGTTCCAAACCTTGATCTTTTTGTTTTTTCTTTAAGGAGCTGAGTGTGGAATAAATGCAGAAGTAGAAAAACAACTTGAAATGGGAAAGAAATTATTGGCTGCAGGACAGCTAGCAGATGCTTTATCTCACTTTCATGCAGCTATAGGTATGTATCTCAGGGAATGACTCTTGCACTGAAATACCTTTGGGTGGGTTTTTTTGCTTCATTAAGTATCCTGCTTTCTTACAAATTGCATTCCATGAGTCATAGAAATTGGGGCACCCTTATGCAGCAGTTTGGACAGGAGCCAACAGAGATGCAGTAGAATATTTATCCTTTGGTTTTGATAAAAGAAGAATTAACTACATTATACATAAACACGAAGTCACTGCTGTTCTGCAAGTGAGCTGTATGAAAGGAATTATAATTGATTCTGATATCTTTTAATGAGGTATTCCCTGTGTATCTAATGCCATCAAGATGAGGTTTTATATTTATGGCATTTTTCAAAGTATGTCTTTGAAAAGCTGACTTCTATCCAAGGCTGTAAAAAAATTAATGTTTAGAATAGTCTTTCTCCCTTTTTATTTTTTCTTAATTAAATCTTGAAGTGTGTGATACCTCAGTGAAACTGGTGCTACAAGTTTGAGATACTGAATGTGTAGTGTAGAGCAAAATTGTCCCTCCATTGTACTTAACTAGGGAGTTAGTTCTTGTTTGGTGTTCTGCCTTTTCAACAAATTGAGGAGTTAAATGTTTGGTTTTAAGAATTTTAACACAACTTTGCTGATTGTGCTTCCTTTAATTGAAGCACAGAGACAGCACCAGTAAAGAGCAGAGTCTATTAACAGCACAATTTCTTAATTGCATGGTGGTTTTTTTAAAAAATTATTGGACTTTGTTATAATGTGTACAAGTGCATAGTTTCCTCCATGAAAAGAACGTTGCTAAGATGTTATACATTGATGGGTCATACTGTTGATACTTTTCTATTTATGCCTTGGTCCAGTAGTGAGATGTAAATGAAAGATCAGAAGTAATTTCTTTGCGTTCTCCAAGATCAACTTCCTTTATATAAGGGAGTGGAGGGGACAACTTCCTTTTTTTCTGTGTTGTGGAAGCTCCCCATTCCACCAAGAGGCATTCTGTTACTCCTTTTGTTTGTGTGTTGCTGCCGAAGGATTTCTGTGAGATCTGCATTACAGCGTGGTTTACTTACTCCTTTACTATTGGTTGGGAAGATTTAGCTTGGATTTGGTGAGAAGTCCAGTTGAGGCTGTGGCCGTGCAGTGGCAGAGGCAGCAGTGGTATGAGGTGGGATGAACAGTGAGGTGCCTGCAGGTGAAACCCTCTGCTTTGCCAGCTGTGCTTGAGCAGCTTGTAGAACTGTGGTGTAACCACTTCAGTTGTGACCTTGATGGGATTCTTAGTTGGATGCTAATTTGAACCTGATTGCTTCATTTTCATCAGACTACTACTACTTCGTGTTTTGCCTCTTTGAAAAGATTTTAAGCATGATTTGCCAACTGTGCTTGTAGAGGAGGCATGAATTCTTTTTTATCTGTACTACAGCATTGCAGGCTGTGAGGTAAATAGATCTCTTTGTCTTGCCTCAACCAACCTGTTTTTGTTTTTTGCAAACTTCTAAAATAGAAGAAAGCTACTGTCCATATTATCTCTCTTCAGTTGAATTTGCAACTCTTTCTTTAATCCCATCAAGTTGATGGCTTATAACTTCTCTCTGGGTGTCAGTTGCTGTTCATTGCTGTTACTGGGGTACTGAGGCAAAACTATCTGACTATCTGGTGCTTTTCTCTGTTAGCTTTTTCCTGTCTTTCATCTTTGTGTATTAATAAAGTTCCTTAATTTCAATTGTTGATTTGTAGTTGTAGCCTACAGAGATGTATGTGAATTTATTTGATGCCCATAATCCTGGCAAGGTGGCATGCAGTGTGGGAGTTATTAAACTTGAACCCTGGAGATTAGCATTTCCACAGCCAAGACATTGTAAAGCAAGAGTGCAGATATCTTTTCCAGTGAGAACTGAACCTAGTGGTTTGGTAATGGAGATGGCCAGCTATGAAACTCGGTTGCTAACCATACGATTTTTGGCAATGCTATTTCTTTCACTTATTTGAAAATTCAACTTAACCTCAGATGAAGTGAGGAAGAAAAATGCTTCATATGGATGTTCTTGTCCACAAATTCTGGATTGATTATTATGTTTTTAATAGTACAGTAAAAAGTTTCCTGTCTTTTACTGCATATGATTGGTTGGGTGGTTTAAGTTACTTTTCCTTGAGAGCCTACAGTAACTGTTACCTGTTTGTTTGAAATACTTGCATAGAGAAGAATGTTAAGAAAATTATTCTTGGTTTCAGAGACTGAGGTTTGCCTCCTGTACAGGTATATGTGTATGTGCTACCCTAGAGAGAGTTAAAATTGCTGGATCTTGGAATTTTGGCCAGAAGACAACACAGAGTGTATGGGCCCTGCAGTTAGCCTTTAGGCTTTGATAACACATATGCATTTGTCTGCTGATGAGAGGAGGTGTTGGTGCCCATTTTATTATTCGAGAAAGAAGTTGCTGCTATTTCGGTGGATGATATAAAGAGTTTGTGTCTGTGATGGCATTGGACTAATGTACTCGTCATTTTAGGATTATTTTCTTGCATCCTATTTGGTGATCAAGGACTGGGCTGGGAAATGATGAATTAACATGCTTTCACATGTAGGCCTACAGCGGGAGGTGAAGGGTTAGTATGTAGTGGCTGTTCTGTGCAAAGCTAAAGAAACATGTACATATTTAACCTCCAGTGCTCTCAATTATGTGGCATTTACTGTGTTTCTGTAATCTTTATTGTTACATTATCAAACTGCATAGAAAATACTGCTTGGATAATGTTACAAATGCTGTGTCTTAATAAATACCATTGTTTCTAGTGGCTTAAAAGTAAGTTAATATATTTTTAGTCATTACAATTTCGCTGTACATGAGGTTTCAGTTGCTTTAAGATAGTATTCTGATTATTGTTTGTTCATTTGCAGAAGGAGACTCTGATAACTACATTGCTTATTACAGAAGAGCCACAGTGTACTTAGCCATGGGCAAATCTAAAGCTGCAATTCGTGATTTAAGTAAAGTGGTTGAATTAAAGCAGGATTTCACATCAGTAAGTATTACTGGAATTGAAGATGAATCAAGTGTAAAAAAACCCAAACACCTGCTTCAAAGAAGGCTGGGATTTTTTGTCAGATTTTGCTCAACAGGAATAGAGAATACACTCTGAAGGCTTTAAATAGGATAAAATAATAGTGGTGTATGTGCTTTAATTTGCAGCTATGCTGAGTACAGTCTAGCCAGTTATTTGAACAACTAGTAGTTTTATTAAGTACATGTTCTTCATGGATTTTTGCTAAACTCTTCCCTTTTCTCACTTGTGGTTATTCTTCTCTTTGTCACCAAGGCTGTGCCATCTGGGGCAGGGAGAAGAGAGCACACAGATTTCTCTTTTTTTTCTGTGTTAATCAGCATTTGATTTGAGAGATCTCTTCTCCACAGGAACTGTCCTAATCTCACTGCCTTCTTATGGGATTGTTGCAGGTTCTGATCACCTTACCCCTTTCTCACTTGTGCATACTGTATATGGAGGCTGCCTCACTACTTGGAGGGTGATGCTGGAGTCCTCTCCATCTGATTCTATCATCTGCCTTTTCCATGGGCAGTGGCATGTCCTGTATAGTTTACAATACAAAATTGTAAATTCATTGTTGTAAGAAAACATTCTATCATAAATCAAAGCCTTATAAATAAATAACTTGTCTTTTCACATTGTTTCTATTATTCTGAATTTAGTGGAAGAATTAAATGTGGTAATTATTTATTGTTTATTATTTATGCTATTTTCTTAATCTGTAAGCAGTTATAATCAGGAAAGTGATGTAAAGTCAACATTCACTTTTGTTTGTGCAAGTCTTCAAATGAGTTCTTTCCATGAGTTGCAGGTGCTCATAAAAACTGTGACTGCTTTTTGTCCCTCAAAAACAAAGTATTGCTCTGGTGCAGAACAATACTTTACCATTAAAGAGACCTTATAAGAACGTTGTTAAATGTAGAAGTCAAAGAATGGGTGTTGTGATCTCTATTTCAGCTTGTTAGCTGTACTAAAATCAAACTTCTTTTTTCCTGCTGAAGGAAACTGAAGTTTCATACTTTCAAACTTGTGTTCATACTTTGCTGAATTCCTGTTTGTAAATCAAAAGAAATTATCTGATGTTTCATTTCAGGCAAGATTACAGAGAGGACACTTACTGCTTAAGCAAGGAAAATTTGATGAAGCAGAGGATGACTTTAAAAACGTGGTAAGCTGGAAACCTAAGTTGAACTACATCACTGCTTTCAAGGTTGGGTTCTGAGCCAAGGTCATAGCTCTGATGCTCTATGGTATATATGGTATGCATGCCTGGATTTGTCTTTCCTGCTCTTTAAAGCGGTAGCTAAGCTACCTGGTATGAATAAATGACCAGTAAAGTTGCAGTATAGTGATGAGGATGAAATCGAGTGTTGCCTGAAACAATGTAGCACTTTGAAAAGTCCTCTTTGTGTGTACCTGACTCTTCATGATCTCTGCTTGATGACAGCTGTACTAGGGAGCAATCTTCATTCATAAAGAAATAAGTGATATGGGACTTGAAGTACGTAATTGAACTCTGGTTTACATCACTATATTGTCATCTCCCTGGGAAATCACTAGGGAAATCACATGGATCAACCTTTAAAGGTTCCTATCTCTTTTCACTGATTGCAGAAGAATTGTGGGCTTTTAATTTAGTCAGTGAATCAGTTAAATCAGTGTTAAATCAGTGAATTTCAGTGGCATGCTTCTGTCTGGCTTCTAATCTGCAGATGAGTTCTTCATCTTTCATGAATGTGTTGACAATACTTACTCTCCATGATCAGGAAGTGCCCAAAGTTTTCATACACACAGTTGGATATTCCCCACCTAAAACTCACTTGGGCTGTTTATAGTTTCGATGGGTGTTTTTTAGCCCTACACTGCAAAAGTAAACTGATCTAACCCCAGAAGAAAGGTCCTTAGAGAATGTGAAGCTTGATTTCCTCTCTATTGCACAAAATTCACGTAAATATGAGTATAAATAAGATTCATTCTTATTCTTGCTTATTCTTCAAGAGTTTCTAGTTTGAACAGCTGTCTCTTATGCCAAAATAAATAGAATTTGCAGGTGTAACTAGTGCCATCATGTTAACTTTCCTTGAAGAGTGTGGTGGAGAAAGTAGTTGTGTGTTGCAGATTGCAGATGTTTAATGGAAATCCTATTAGTAAGCGTGGATGACAAAACCGGAGTGGTTATCCCATATGCTCTACAGGACAGTTGGGAGGAGTGGCTCTTGCAGGAGGCAGTCTGTGTTTGTAGTAGAGCTGCAGTAGCTTATTCTGAAATTTATGTAGCAATGGCTCCTCCAGCTGCTGCTGATTCCCCTGTGAGTTTCTTAAGAGTGTGTAGTCTGATAGCAGTGCAGCCCTGCTGATTGCAAATGTGGGAGAGCGTCGTTCAGCTCTAACTGAGGACACAGTTGCTGCAGTAGCAATTGTGAATTTGTGTGTGTGTGTGTATCTCTTTGCAGTTCCTGTTCTGTGAAATATTGCTTAATGCTGCGTGTGGAATTGTTTCTTGAGTCAACTGCCAAGTATCTTTCCCTTTTGCCAAACTAGCTGCAAAAATTTAGATTGCTGCCTTTGGTCAGTCAAATAATTTCAGTCCTCAGGCTTTAAATCTGAAGTGGAACAGAGTTTCTTCTCAGAAGCTGGCTTAAGAAGACACCGTATTGGTTCTAAATCTTACTTCCAGCTTCCTTTGTTCTGTGAACAGTATTGCCCGTGTACTTAGAGAACTGGCAAGTGGTCTCTTTTGAAGAGCACAATTCTCAGTTAAGTACAGTATATTCAAGAAAAATGAGCCAATATTAAAGTAATCATTTGTAATAGTTTATTCATATGAGGAGGAGATTAGATTACACTACATACCTTGAATCTTTTAAGAAGAATACCTATTTCTTTGAAAGGTTTCCCTTGTTTTCTTCTAAATTTTTCAGATAGTCAGACTGCTTATTCTACCAGTTCTCTGCATCTCTAAAATATGTGCTATACTCTGTCAGTATGTTTCCATATAAATATGAAATTGCATTTAATCTCAAGAGGAGAGGAAATTAGTCACAATACTGTGAAGTGTGTTGATATTCTGTGGTCCTTTGGGTTTTGTTTTTTGTAAATGAGAGGGGAGGAGAGAAGGAAGAAGGTGTTAGGTATTGAATAGCTTTCTAAATGATTTCAAGACTTGAATCCAGACCCTCTCTTTTCTACCAAGAGCAGTAGGGGTCTTATTTTAAGTCAGTGGTCAAAAGCTGAAAGGAGTAAGTTGTACCTTGAAATGAAAGTTCCATCTGCTACTAAAAGATATGATGCAAAAAAATGCCAGTGAGATCTCAAGCTAGAGTTTAGTTGTAGACTTGGCCACCTAAAATAGTGTGTTTTACATGTGAACAGAGCATGCAGTGTATGATTCTGCTTCTTAACTGAGTAAATGTAGGTCAGGATCTCAACAGCCCTCTAGCCTCTACTTTGTTGGCTGGTTATCAGCTAACTAGAATGCTCTCATTCTGGGTGAGCATGTAGCTCATCAGCAAACTTTGGTGTCCAAATCTGGAGGTAAATTGGAGATGTACTTGGGCCATCCCACATTAGTAGTGCATGGGATCTAAATCTGCAGTCAGTGTAACTCAGTAGGAATGCAGCAGCCTGGTCATATGTTTGAGTTTGCAGAAGTTGAGTGTCATGGAAAGATTGGGTGGAAATGCTGTATTTAAAAACTGAAGCAATCTTTTACTCTATCCATCCTCCTCACTGAAAGGAAAGGCTTAATTTGAAGGAAAACAACCTGCTTTCTGTAATGTGTAGGGTTTCAGGATGTCACCCAGAATAGGTGAGCCTGAGAATGTCATATGCTCACAGAAAAGAACTGCAAGGTGTTAAATGTGAGAGTTTTTACCTTCAGTTGTAATTTTTCTTTCCTGAGGCAATAGTTGTGTAGATGGGATGGGCTTTCTCCTGGTAATGCCATCCACCTTTGAAGTAGATTGTATACCCTTGAATAATAATGGATCTGTTATCTCTTACATGATTTCACACAAGAGATTGTTTGGATCAGGTGTTGATTTAAAGGGAATAGTAGATCAGATTTTAAAATATTCCCCACTCTTGAACTGGAGAAACCGGGTCAGAGTGTGGAATCTAAGAAGACTAATTTTACTTGGACTACTCAAGGACAGACGTGTAGGAGTGATATGGTTTGTAGTTCCCTGTAGGATGCTTGCATTAAGAGTAAGTGTCCCAGTGTTGCTTTCTGTGCCTACCAAAATTGTAAGGTGACCGATATAATGAGCCATCCTTAAAATGCTGTTTTCTCCTAGCATATTCCAGAAATCTGTTGAATCCCAGTGGAGACACTGAAAAGCTTTTTTTTCTTCCTATCCCTTCTCTTTGAGTTACACTCCTTAAAAGGGATCTCAGCAGTTTAGAAGATGCAACCATTTTTGAGGGAGAGAAAAAGCAAGAAACATTCAGCCCATCTAAATGGAGGGGAGGATGACAGGTAAACTTTCTCAGCTTGTAGGACCAGTGGTTTTGTGTAGCTATTCTTTACGTGTAATAGTAAAACTATCCTAGTGAAAAGAAAAAAAAATCATATCCTCAAATGGTTTCTATAAAGTTTCGTAGTATATGGAAAAAGTTTCATGGTGAGCACCCTAAACTTCTTTAAACTTAAATGATTGCTAAGCAGAGTGGTTTCTCTGTATACTCCTGCCCTCTATGTTGTGTCAGTACTGGCTGTCTTGTGATGCAGTGCCAGTGTTAGAGCAGGCAGTGGGAATGCCTGACTGGAAAGGATGCAGTATTCCTTTTTGGGAGCAGAGCCGCTTGAGACTCCAGCCTTCATGCGTTATTTTTAGATTGTCTTTTTTATCCCCTACTCTGTCCTTCCTGTTGGCTGAATTTAATCATGAGGTTTGGATAGAGGGTGAGATTCAGACATGCCTTCTCATATTAAGCAGTACTGCATTTCTAGAAACCTCTCCTTTTGCCCAGCAAATGCACCAAGCTGATGGAATTCTTTACACAGACCACATTTTACATGTGAAAAAAGGATTAAGTAGAACTCCTCCAGTGATTTTTAGAAAGCTGTGCTCATGCTGTATGAATAGTGTTTGTTTCTCTACTGTAACTTTGTTGAGTGTTCATATGGTTTAATATCAAGTTCTTTCTGGTTCAGTTTAGTAGTTTCTGAGTAATAGAAGTCAGTAGGACAGATCTGTGGGCACATCAGCAGTCATGTCAAGCAATTAAAGCCCTGGAATGTTTAGTTTATCTGTAAAAATGTGATTTTTACTGAAAATAAAAGGAATATTGGCGTGCTTTGGTTGATGGAAGGCCTTCTGGAAAGGTGACAAAAGCGATGCAGATCCTGGCAGCCCTATGTGTGAAAATGACAAGCCTTTGAGTTGCTGAATTCTGTAGAATGAACAAAAGTAGAATAGAACTTCTGTCTAGTCTATTGGAAAGTGTGGAAAGGACTATCTCTTTTCAATTCTAGTCTTTGTTAAGACTTACTGTAACATTCGTAGTTGCAGTTTGTTGCAATAAATACTGTATATTGAGGTGTCCTAAAAAAGCAATTCTGTCTGCCTTAGAAGAAGAATCACTTCAGAGCTGGAAACTGAAGGCACATCTTCCAGCTCCACTAGATGTCAGCCAAGACCAAGTGACTGAGCTCGGTACATCTGCAAATTACATTCTAGTCTAGAGAAGCCCTTGACTCTGGCAAAATACACTGGACAATTGTTTTCCATGGTTGGTTGGTATGTGTAATAATACTGTTTTGGATGTAGGTGGGAGAGATCATCTTAGGGCACTGTAAGGTATCCTGATTTAAGTTGCTAGGCGAATTTGGGTTGGGTATTCGCAGCTCTCTTAACCATGTCAAAGTGGTTAGAGAAACATCAGATGTTCCCAAATATATCCCTCTGTGGTACTGTGATTGTCTGTAGCTTCCTGGTTAAAGAATAAAAGGTATTTAAGTTATCCTTGCATTTTTTTCCTTCTGTCTATCATTATAGCTGTGTTACTTAATATGGTATTAGTGCAGGGCTTTCCTTTGTGCACTGTGTGTGTGTGATGTCTTGATCTTAGATACAAACCATGGAGGTTCCTTCAGTTCCCCTCAGAATGTTTTTCACAAGATTATTTGATTTCATGGTCTGTGTATTTAGGTTTGAAAAGCAAGAACATAAAACAGCTTTAGAAGTGTAGAGATATGTCTGTGTTAGTGGCACTGGACCACTGTAAGCAAGGTATAGGAACAGTGTCTGTAACATTTGGGAGTTGTAAAAATAATTTTTTTTTCAAACAACAGTGTCGAAGTTTTTTGAGTTGACAGTTTCTGTTTCTAAGATGAACTGCCTGTATATCTTTAATCTGTGCTCTTTGAGAGTATGGTTTTTGAGGTTATGGTTTTGGTCTTTTTCCTCTCAAAGTGGCTGTAACTCTTCTTCATTAGAGTTCTTGTACAAAGTCCCCAGCTTTTCCCTGTGTCGTTAATGGGCCATTGCAAAGGAAGTTGTAGGACTATGTAGCTGGAAAGCAGGAGAAGTTATGGTAAACCACTGAATTTGCTTAGCCATGTTTTGTAACTTTTCCCTATGCTTCTGAAAAAAACATCCTGAAGCAAAGGGTTCTTAGCAAACTTCATAAGCAGCAGTTACTTGTTCCAAGTGATTTCCGGTTTAAGTGTTCTGTGTTTCGGGATCCTTTTTTTAGCATGCTAACAGACAGTGCTGTAAAGCCTGGTTAAATTAAAAGCATATTGCTGATCCAGAAAGCATAATGGTAAGATGTATGTATGTGCAACACATTGTGCTATGCTAATTAATTCAAACAGGCATATGGCATCTTCAGGATAGCAGCATCCAACACACAAAGTGCAGATGGATCCTGGGTAGTATAGCATTGGTCTTGCTTCAGTGTTTTGTCACTGCTGATATACTGGTTTGGCTATGTCAGTGTCCTTCTATTAACAACATTTTTCTGAAGTAGTGCTGCATTGTATTTTTATGTTGCCTTGTGTGTGCTGGTGCAACCTCTGTGTGGTTAGAAAGGTCATTGATGGACTTGGGAAATACAATAAGGGATGACAGGTTTGGTGTGGTGGGGGTGTTATGTTGCTTCTTGAAAACCAACCAGCATGAATTGTTTAGCTTGTTAAAATGCTTTTCCCATCAGAAAACTTTTAAATCTTGATATTTAACTGCAAGTGCAAGACTGTCTACTTGGAGTAGAAATGATCCTTAGAGAGGATCTTGCAAAAGGATAATGATCTTGCAAAAAAAAAAAATTAAATGCTGGGTTTCATGAACTGAACTTCTAATACCTTTTCCTACTGTCCTGGGTGCAGCAAGGTAATGTTGCAAAGTTTTGAGTCAATTCTGGAAGAAGCTAATTTCATCACCGACAGTAACAGAGAAAAACACATGCAAATGCTGTTAACACTCAACTTGATAAATTGAGTGAGAATGATGATTTTCTTACCTTCAGTCTTGCTTACTTGAAGGGGGGAAAGTGGGGTTTTGCTTACTCTAGGGTTTGTTTCTCCCCTGTACTGAGGTAAGGCTATAAAACAAAGCAGCACATGTAGTAGTAAATCTGTGATAGACAATTACTTACAGTAAGAAAGCCGTTCCTGTGTACTTTGTTTTCTGTAAAGGAATTAGGCACAGGGTTGGCGGGGGGAGTAGAGTGAACGAAAGCTGATGTTAACACATGGCTAGTTCTTGTTGCTGCAAGTTAAATTGCAACTACTATAGTGTTGTAATCTAAATGTAGTAAAC
Source organism: Pseudopipra pipra (assembly GCF_036250125.1). Taxonomy (NCBI): domain Eukaryota; kingdom Metazoa; phylum Chordata; class Aves; order Passeriformes; family Pipridae; genus Pseudopipra; species Pseudopipra pipra. The sequence continues at coordinate 77,683,540 of NC_087550.1, forward strand.
CTCAAAGAGAGCAAAGGATACTGTGCTGAGAACAGCTCAGTGGTAGCAGTATGCTTGTCTTGCAGAACTGAGCAGAGCACAGCCCCTGGCTTTGTGCTTTCAGGCTGCTGGTGAAGCATGCAGGAGGAGTGTTAGGTTTGCCTTAGACCTGTATTAAATTCATCTGAAGAGTTTTCTCAATACTTAGCTCCTTTCTTGGGCATCTAGCACACTTAGTGCAAGCAGTTGTTCTGAGTTGTTACCCCCAAACTTACTATTTCACAGAAAAAGGAGATTGAAATGTGATTCATTATTGGTAGTGATGTGACAGTCCTGTGATCATAGTGCAGAAAGACACGAATGCTTGATGGCTTTAGTTTGAATGATAGCCTGAAAAATTTTCCTTTCTTTGTTAACTGGACATTTTGTACTACCTAGAATTATCTAGGATGTTTCACTCAAATGGCCTTTATTACTATATTACTATTGGACTTGTCTGCATGATTGTAATATTGCTTTTCATATTCCACTGACCTTTTCTCCAAATAAGTTACATGAAACATACTGTGTGTCTAAGATGTGCAATGTTATTGTGAGATAAGTTTAAATGGAAGTGTAAAGCTCATCCATAGCAAAAGCTCTTAATTTTTAAGAAGAAAATGCTGAGAAATTGAGGGAGAAATCAAACAAGTCAGCTGGAACTGAAGAGCTCACAACTTCAGAGAATTTTGTAGACTTGGTACTTTTAAAATTACAGGTGCAGAAATTTGCCTCTACTACAACCTCTAGATTTTGGGGTGAAAGTGGATGCATAGCATCAAGGGTTTATAAGCAGAGTTCTAACCAGAAGAAAAGCCTCTTTGAGACTTGTATTAGGAATCAGCTTACAAAGAAGAAAACTCTTTGATCAAATTCATCTTCTCTTGCTGAAGGACAGTGTAGGGAATAAAGGAGAACTTTTGGGTCTAAGTACAACTTGTTTCATTTTACCTGGCAAAAATCAACTACCTAAGGTTCAAAAAGACTTAAAATGAAGAATTGAAGACCAAGTGTGTGAACTGTGCATGCTTTTGATGTTGCATTTAGGCTCTTTCCTTTCATATACTTAAATATTAGAACCAGGGGAAGTTATGTTAAAGGACTTCTGAGGACTGAAGTTGAATTACATTAGAGACATAAGCACAAAATATGAGTGTTTCAAGAACTTACTGGTAAAAAAAGGGAAGAGGCCACTTTGAGATAAATGAGGAAAGAAAAAAGTAGTGGATGTCTTTGAGGACTCAGTCACTTTAGACAACATTCTGTGTATAGAATGCAAGATAGTGCAAGTTTTGAGTTTAAAACAAACAACAAAAAAATGAAGTCATGCTGATCTGTCCCTTTTAAAACTTTGGAAGTCGTTCTGATCAGCAGTAAGTATGAAGCAGTGCTTTGTTCAAGCTACACTAATCCTACAAATTACTTCCTGGCTTTGCAAAGAGAATGGCTGAGATTCCTTCTGGCCCATATTTATCTTCCTGGGTGACTCCAAAGTTGCCTGTGAGATTGTTTTTTTTTTTTTCTTTGAAAATTTAAAGCTGTTTAAACAAATGAAGACAAATACCATATAACCCCTTCTGCTTGCTCAGAGAGAGGGGTTTGAGAATTGAGAGTCCTTGTAGACAAAATTTTAGACTTGTTTAAAGCTAGAAGAAAGGTGCATAAACACTCAGCTGATCCCAGCTGCGGCTTTCTCCCAGCTGTAGCCTCTTAACTTGCTGCTGTAGCCACTCTTTGGGGGGAAAATGTCAAGAAACATAGCTTTACAGTAATATTATCTGAGACATGTTTCTTTTATTTCTGTCATGAATTTATAAATATGTTTTGTGCTTAAAGTGAGAGATGCAATTTATGCCATGTGATTATACTGTCTGCTGATGCTGAGGAATGCAGTGTTTAATACTGTCTGCAGAGAGGTGAATTAGGCTACATTCGAGAGGTCCTCAGCTTCCGTGGGTCATGAAGGGGCAGTGACTGTTGCATGTGGTGTGTCCAGTGGTAAATGATCAAGCATGGTGAGGGAGAGGAATCGGATTTCTTTAACTTCTGACATCTTGTATTGGAGCTCAGAATGTCTTCCTTTTTTCTCAAGTTTAGAGGTAGGAACACTTCCAGTGGAATTTTGAAACTAATTTTGCTTTATTTGCAGCTTTAGTCAGTTCTCCATGATATGACTGTTAATGGGACAAAGAGATCCTTGAACAAGCGTTTCAGTCTCTCTCTTTGTTAATGTTTGCAGCTCAAATCCAATCCTAGCAATAATGAGGAAAAAGAAGCCCAGACTCAGCTGACAAAATCTGATGAGCTGCAGCGCCTGCACTCACAAGCACTATCTGCTTACCAGCAAGAGGATTATGAAGCTGCTATTTCTCTTCTTGATGAAATCTTGGCAGTAAGTGTTAAGTAAAATTGTCCTGAGAAAGGAAAGTAAGAGCTTCTCTCTGACATCTGTGTGTTTTTGTTTAATAGCTTCTTCACTGATGTGAAAACACTTGGTGTAACTGGTTTAGTTTTGCTGAGCACTGTGACTCCATAAGGAAGTTAGGGAGTGGAGAAAGCTGAGCACTAGCTGCAAAAAAAGTCAAAATAATAGTTTTGTAGTTTGGGTTAAAGATACAACTTCAGCCAAACTTCTGTTATAGATAGCTTTATTGGTTATACTTTCCTGTTTTCCCACAGTTTGGTGTTTGGGGAAGCTGGGAAAAAATTTGTTCTGAATTCAATGAAGTTTTGCCAAATACAGGAGGTGTAGGTTTTTTCGTCTTGATTTTCATTGCCAATATTCTGACAGTTTTTGTCTTGAGAAAATAAAGTAACAAAAGATCAAAAAACCCCCACAAAGTTAAAAATGTTTATAGCTAGCTCAATTTTCAACTTGTTCCTTAGGTATCTCTATTTGTTGAATGTATTAGTATAGGTAGTCTGATAGTATATGTGTAAATAACTCAGTGGTGTGGGCATTTTGTGTGTCATATAGAAATATACATTAAAAACCAGTTAACTGCTATGACTCTTCACATACAAATTAGCATTGTTAACTTGGAATTTAAAACATTGGAGCTTTTGGTGAAGAAACTGCTAAAGTGTGGGAATTTGTCTGTGGGTGGGGAATGGGGAAAAGCAGAAAAGCCTCGTCCTGAAATGATAGTTTACAAACAACTGATAAGACACAGAATTAGTTCTCTAAACCAAATTTTGGTGGGCAGTTCCTTTTGAGTAATTATTTTTTCCCTACTGTTACATTATTACCTTTCTGTATTTTTAAAATCCGAACACTAAGGTCAAATTTTGTGGAGCTGCATCTTACCCGTGGGCTTCTTCCTAGAGGACAACTGACAGCTTGGTCCTTGCTGTTCATTACTTCTTTTCTTTTGGGAAGATATAATAATTTATGATTCCGATATCCTTTCCTGGAGGCTCAACAGACTGTCGTAGTTTAAGTAGTGCCAGTAGATTTAATTCATCTCCCTGCATGAGCTCATTGAATCATTTACAAAATTTGCAGGCCTTTGTTTTCTATTTGGGCAGGTGCATCACAGCATCCACCAGGAAGCAGAGATGCTAATTTCTTGATCTCTGCATGCAACTTGAACCTTATGCTATTGCAGTTGGCAAAGTGAAATTAAATGGGATTTTTGTTTTGGGGAGGAAAAGAAGTGAAGTGTTATGGACCAAAACCAAGCTTTAATTTTGATTTCTTAAGGTTTGTGTTTGGGATGCAGAGCTACGGGAACTTCGAGCAGAGTGTTATATAAAGGAAGGGGAACCAAGCAAAGCTATTAGTGACTTGAAAGCTGCTGCCAAATTAAAGAATGATAATACTGAAGCCTTCTATAAAATCAGCAGAATATATTATCAGCTGGGGGACCATGAATTATCACTCAGGTAATTTTACTATTTGCTGTAATAATTACAATTGTCAGAAAATGTAATTATATAGGTCATGATAAACCATGAAATATCTGTATTGTGAGTTTTGGATGTAGTAGCAGCTGTGGTCTGGATCTGATAAAGGAAGCTCCTTTCTAGAAGCTAAGAACAGGCAGTGAAGACACCATGTTTATGCTTGGCAGACCAGCCATCGATGGTTCCAGGCATCTTCTTTGCTAAAGTAGAAGCCAGAGTGCATGTCCATCGGAGTTGCTTGCAAGTACTCTCTTCATTGTATTTCTCCATCCTAGACGGAAGTGCTTTGATGGAGCCTTTTTTTTAACCTTGAACCTCTATTCAAGTGAAGTTTACAATGCAAACAAAAATGTATGCATTAAGGTTACAGACTTAAGAATAAATAAAAAATCCAGGAGCACCCAGCTATGAAGAGCCAAGGGTCCTGAGCTGTTGATCTTTCATTCCTGCTGACAGTGTCCAGCATTTTGGATGACTTTTTGATAATGTCCTACTCTTTTATTCATATTGAGTTATGTTTAAGGTCTTACTCCCATATGTCCCTTGCCAATCTGGCAGATAACTACCCTTGCCCAATCTGAACTGTTGGGTTTTTACTCTGTGCCTGGCTGGACAGATGATGTAATCCTCCTGTTTGCCCAGGAGTGGTTTCTGTGGCAATCATAATCTCAGATGCGCTTCCTTAATCTCCAGACTCCTTCCAGTATGGTTTCTGCCACAGAATGTCTTCAATAAGAGATGAAGAGAACTGAAAAAGCCTGATTTTCTTTTCTCGGCTAATTGATGGAAACTGCATGTGATGGATTGTAATGGCAAAAATTCATTTTATTGCTGGGCAATTGGTTTGCATTACACATCCCCTTTCTAGAGTATCCTTAGTCTTGGGAGCTCATAGGTCACTTCTGTGGTGAGTTTTGGTAGCTGGACATCACTTTGCATAGTGATTTCAAGAATAGATTTTTGATTTTTAAAAGTACAGTTAAGAGCACTGTTGAAGAACGTAATGGAAACAGAATGAAGGGATAATAATGAAGAGTTCCTTCATTCTTATCTAATACCTTTATTTTATTTTTTTTGCATCATAAGATGTACTAAGAGTTCAGTAGCTCTTGGACTCGCTGGATGCTTACTTTTGTCCTTGGCCTTCTCTGGGTTTCTTTTTCTTACCTTTACAGGCCTAGTGATTTTCAAATACTGAGATTTTTTTGTCTGTCCTTAGGAACAAAATCAGATTTTGTGATCTCTTTCTGAAAATAACACTGTGGTTGTGCGGTGATGATTGTACTCTTTTTTAAACATTTGAGAATTTGGAGAGGTATCTGCCCTAATCAGAGTCTTATTAAAGAGCAGTCTTCACAACAAAAAGTCAGGCTCAGGCTTGGCTGGGATTCCATGTATCACATGTAACACTTAATCTTTTGCATATTTGGCAACAGAGAATAATTAAAACCCAAACCAGACAAATAACCCTCTATGTTCTGGAAGACTTTTCGTTGATGTCTCACTTTAAAGTAATTTTTTGGATGAGGAGAGAGATTGTGTAAAGAAGTCAGCTGTTGTTGTGGACAGCTTGTATATGTTGCATTGTGTCTCTAGTTAAAATTTCATGATATGTGGTGATGTATTTTATTTTTTTTACCTTCTCTTTACCTCCCTGTGAAAAGTGAAGTCCGGGAGTGTCTGAAACTGGACCAAGATCATAAGCAGTGTTTCTCTCTCTATAAGCAAGTAAAGAAACTCAATAAGCAGATTGAGTCAGCAGAGGAATTCATCAGAGAAGGCAGGTAAGTATTCACTCCTATATTTAAAAAAAAAAAGGAAAAAAAATTACTATGGAGGCACGAACTTATTGATTGAGGAGCTGATTAAGTGATGCTTTTTGCATCTGTCAGTTGAAGTGGATAACTGAGCACAGCTCTCAAATTACATTAAAATAAATATTGACTCGCATAGCGACAATCCTGTTCTGATTCCTTCCGATGCCACTGTCTTCTCTTTGCATACTGAACTTCTTTCTGCAGCAGGTAGTAAGACCAAGATAGGGATAATAGTTTTCAGCTCTCATATATTATTACTCAGAACTGATGAGGCCACACCTGGAGTGCCAGAGAGATGAAACTACTGAGAAAGTCCAACAAAATCCCACTAAAATGATGGAGGGACTGCAAGGAAAGGCTGAGATGACTGGGACTGTTTGAGCCTTTTGTGCTACAGGGTCATCTCATCAAAATACCTGAAGGGAGGGTGCAAAGAGGGCAGAGCCAGGCTCTGATCAGTGATGCCCTGTATCAGAATCAGGCCAATGGGTGCAAACTGAAACAAGAAATTCCCCTTGAACATAGTGAAATGCTTTCTACTACCCCCTCATTTGCAGTCGTGCAGGTTGCCCAGGGAGATTGTAGAGTCTCCCCGTTTTGGAGTTATTAAAAAACTGTTTGGACACTCCTGGGCAGCCTGCTGTAGGCAGGCCCTGCGTGAGCAGTGGGGTTGGACCAGATGACTTCCAGAAGTCCCTTCCAGTCTCAGCTATTCTGTGACTAAAGGACCACATCTCTAGACTAAAACTCCCTAATAACTCTGCAGTGCCTTGATAGCAAAAATGGATCTGACTGATGGGCTTTTTTTTTTTCATGCTTCTGTATTCTTCTGCTTCTTGCTTTGCTTCAGTTTTTCATGTTCTCAAGCGCATGACATCCAACTGTAAGGAGCTCTCACAAATCATTAGACATTGTCAAGGTGGTGTTTTAAAATGAAATACATCAGGAACGTGAATAAGCACAACTGAGGCCAATTTGATTAAGCTGTCAGTCTGTTTGGACTCTCTTCACTTAATCCAGTATCAGTCCTGTTTCAGGGAATCTTCTGAGAGCTTGAATTTCTCTAGCTTGTTTAGCAGCCCATGGGTTCAATCGCTCTTTTGTCTTTTTAGGTAAATGTTCTAATCCATTTCTTGCTCAAACCATGCAACTTTAGCATCCTTGAGACCTTTGCAGCAAAAAAACATTTTACTGTGTGACTTGTGGAGAAGAAAAGGAGAAAACAACCGCCTAATTCAAGCTGGCATAAAGAGCTTTTTTGTAGCTATAGAATAGGTGGTACCTTTTGTAGTGTGCAGATAGTACAGTGCTTGCAGTAAGACTCCAGACTTGGTCCATCTCAGATGTTGGAGAGGGAGATGCTTATTTTTAGGTGTAGAGTGGCTTGTTGGACAGGAGGCACATCTAGAGACTGTTGTCTGTGCGTGGTGATGGATGGTAGTTACTGTCTTCTGCAAAAGCCTGCCAGGGCTGGTACCAGCTCTTCTGTCTCATAGCACAGAAAAGGGAATGGGGATGTAATTCTTGAAATGGCTGCAAATTTTCTTCATACTATTGTCTCACACCTCACCTTTAAGGCTATTAAAGTTAAGGTACATTGCTAGGAGGATGTGAAAATCTGTGAATTTCGAGATTTGTAAATAAATTGCAACACCCTGAGATAGTGATCACATTTCATGATATTTTGCTTTATGATTTAAACAGGTATGAAGATGCTATCAGTAAATACGAATCTGTAATGAAAACTGAGCCAGAAGTCCCAGTTTATGCTACTCGTGCCAAAGAAAGAATCTGTCACTGCTTATCAAAGGTAATTCTGATTATTCTCCCTCTGTAAATTTCTTTAAGACAAACAAACAGCAAACCAACCCCCCACAACTATGTGAATTTTGTTTTGCTTTCTTCTCTCTAGAATCAGCAGTCTACAGAAGCCATAAAACTTTGTACAGAAGTTCTGCAACTGGAACCAACCAACGTGAATGCTCTGAAAGACAGAGCAGAAGCTTATTTGCTGGAAGACCTGTATGAAGAAGGTACAGTTGTATGCAGTTGACACATACTTTTTTGTGGACGTTTAAAATGCACTCGGTGTTTCAAAGGCTTTTTTTTAACATGCACTTTGATTCTACACTATGTTGTCATCCTTAATTAGCACTGGTAGTTGCAGATTTACAAAAATATCTCGTGGTAATTTTGTCTTGATGAGTGTAAGTGGAACACACTTGTATTATCTATGGCACAGTTGTCTTTACAATAATGGACCGTGTTCAGGATGTTTTGTGAGACTGTACAGCTTAATCTACTTAAACATGTTTTATATAATCAGCAATGTCAGACAAATGTGTTTAGAGGTAAAAGGTAATTATAGTTGATGTAAATCCTTTTTAGGACCGCAATTTTAACGTCCTGAGATGGCAGCATGAAAATAATACTGTTTTATTCCCTGGCATGTGTTGTGGGCAGAGGAAGTTAATGACCATTGCTTCACCTCTGCAGATCTCTGTAGTGCTGGTGAAAGCAGTAAACTGACACTATTCCTGAGGCTGCATTTTTCATACAGACTTTTTGTAAAATGCATACTATTACACAGAGTCATAGAAACAACTTCTAGGATTATCAAGTCCAGCAACCCAGCACTGCCAAGTCCACCACTGCACCATGTTCCCTAGTGCCACATATACATGTCTTTTAAAAACCTCCAGGGGTGCTGACTCAACTCTTGCAAATTAGAGGAAAGAAAAGTTTTATAGGTTCTGCATAAATGCAGGGAGCCAGCTTGGTCTTGTGCTGGAGCAAATGCCTCCATAGTATAGGATATAAGGAAACAGAGAGAGGACATACCTGGGATCTGGGAGAGCTGGTGCCTGCTGAGCTGGGCCTAGCCTCATTCCAAGTGAACCACCATGCTAGAGTGGAACTGTGCTTTGTCAGATCCCTGTTCTTTAGCATGTCCCATGCCTTCCTCCTGCCCTTGACAGTAGTGAGGTGGTTGTAGTTCCGCTCTGCCTTCCAGCAGAGCCTCCATCAACAGTGTTACAGCCCATTAACATTAGTCTGCCTGAAGGTGTCTTCATTTATCCTTCAGTTTTAACTGCTGTAAAATGATCACTGATTCCTCTTTGCTAGAGAGAACAGTAGAGCAATTAAAATTGTAATCTCATATTTAAAGGGGCAAACTGATTCTTATTCTTACCTCAAAAAATTTTCAAGCTAGAGGCAGCTAGTTTCATGTTAAAGATAGGAAATTTCAAAGTACTTGTAATTCAGAACTTTGAAGGCGATTATTGCTAAATGTTCAAGATGCACTTTGGTATGTATAGCTGAGTTAATCAAATGGTTTTAATTACTTTATAATCACATGAGATCCAGGGTTTGTCTACAGCAACAGATGTGTAATGACTCCCTTTCTGGCATACCTCATAAGTACAGAAGTCTATCTGTCTAAAGCACAAGTTTTGATGAAGGAAAAAAAGCTGCTTTGCTGTTTCAAAATTGATCAAGATATACTAATTTTTTTCTTTTTTTTTTTTTTTTTAAATTTTTAAATTTTTAATTTATTTTTTTTATTTCCCCCCCCACTACTACTTTAGAAGTTTCAGTAAGAGCGTAACTGGTTCTTTTATTTCTGTAACAGTCTTGGCATGGGTGTAGGTTGTCTGCAGTTACTCATGTTTGATAACTTGGCCATTAATGCACATGCAGAATTGATCTCGGTCTCTTTTAAAAATGCAGGCAGGATTCCAAAGCCAGCAAAGTTGTCTAGAGTTACGGTGTGATTACCTTTTGAGAGGTTGTGAAGAGTCTTGTATTGAAAGAAGGAGAGTTAGATTTGACTGAACTATTTAAATTGAAAGTGACACTGGAAACTAGTTGTTCCTTTTATGTCGTGGAACAGGATGAAAAGAAGAAAGGATGCTTTCTGGAATAGCAGGCCAGTAAGCAGCAGCAGTGACTCTTCTGTTGGTTTGGAGGTACTAGTGCTTTTAGAAATAGTGGCTCAAAAGAGTTGATTAATATATCTCACTTGACATACCGTGAATTAGTAACAAGTCTGCTAGTTTCATATCGAAGTTCTTGTCATCAGGAAGCTGCCATCCTGCTCCACCTGCTTCCAACCCTCACCGCTCAAGTGAGAAGAGCAATTAGCTCTCTGAAAGAGGAGAATTCCTGCACTGGAGTGTGAAAGTGTAGAATGTACTTGCTGGGCGCTTTCACTCTGCAGTGTGCAGCACTGAAAAACTTACCTTCCCATGTGCTTAATGCTCGCAGTCTTTAAATAAGGAAGTCGATTTAAAAAAAAGAAGAGAAATTTAATACTGTCATGGCAAATAGTTGATCCCTGAAGCAGATAGTTTTCCCACAGTGGTGCGTGCTGTCGGTGATGTCAGTGAAGCTGAGCAGTCTGATCTGCATTTGGCAGGACGTTGTGGTGGGACCTTCCACAGTACCATGTGAAGCAGATTAAGTACACTGGTGCTTAAAATTATTGGAGCAGTAAAGCAGCATAATGAAATCCCTGCATTTTCATTATTTTTATTGCTTTCAACAGTATATATTGGGCGCGCACATTAGTTCACACTCTTGGGGTTTTTGTTTTGGTTTTTTAATGACTGGACAAATTATTAAAAATATCAGCAGAAGCCAAAATGCTTTGTTCAAGCAGAAAATGAGTGTCCAGTGATGAGAAAATGAATAGAAATTTTGTTTGGCTTGTAATAGCCTATGAAATTGTTGGGGCACTGGCAATACCTTTTGGAATTTTTTTTTTCCAATAACTAAAACAAGATTGCAGTGGTATCAGATGTCTGGGTAGTACAAATTCATTAGCACTTCCTGCTGTCTTGCTCAGAAACAGTGAAAAACAAATGTAACACCTGCTGAGAAATAGCATCTGCTTGGAAATAATCTGATGCAAGTACTTTATCTAACTTGAGAAACCTAGGAGATTGGGATCTGCAAATGAGACCTTGAGGATTATAACAGCGAAAGAAGAGCAGTCTCATTAAAGACTTAGATAGTTACTTCCCTTGATAAATTTTGATATCAAAGAATATATAAACTTGGTGTCTTAAGCATTCAGTTACCACGTACAATAATAATAGAGTTTACTTAAAAAATAGTGTAGACCTTGAATGTTTTACAAATTACATTACAGCATCTCTCTTGCTTTTGTTCCTGAGAAATGCAACTCTTGAAATAGAGTGAGAGTATGCCTTTGGAAAAAAAAAACAACCTTAAAATATAACTGTCTGCGTACTATGTATGCAGAGGTGTAAAAAGCCAATATTTGCCTTTCACTAACAGTATGAACTTATTGGTAGTCTGAAATTTGTCTTTACTGTCATTAAAGAGAAGAGACTTTCTGTCGTGTTGATAGAGTGCAGACTGGGGGAGAAGAATGAATATTAACTTAAAGACTCTGGGTAATGTATCCTTCAGCTGAACAGCAATGTGGGACTAACATCGTGCAGTGGGCTCTTCACATACTAGTTGCTGAATCTTACTTCTTGGTCTCTTTTTCCTCCTCCCAGGCCTAGATACTTGTTTTGTTATTCCTGTTGCAACATCAAGAGAGTGTTGTGACCGGAGTCTGGTGTCTGGTAACCTCCCTTCTCCCTCATTTCCCACCAGTGTAATTGAACCTAAAGAAAGAAAATTACCTAATTTATATGTGAAAGTGAATTTCCTCTACTCCAAGGTTTTCTAATTTAGGGAGAAAAACTCAAACATGTCAAGTTGAAATGAAAGTTTTGCTGCTTGTATATGGTAATAGCAAAGCTTCAATTTTGTGGAGTGGTTGAGTTCTTTAAACTGAAGTTTGTAGAGTTGTGTAATCTTCTTTCATTTGCTTTTTTTATAAAAGCTATTAAAGACTATGAGACTGCTCAAGCCAACAGTGAGAATGACCAGCAGATTCGGGAGGGGCTAGAACGTGCCCAGAGAATGCTGAAGCAATCACAGAAGAGGGATTACTATAAAATCCTGGGAGTAAAAAGGTGAGATATTAATTCCAGAGATGATGATGAGAAAGTTGGTTATTTAAACCAGCGCAGATGGGACTGATCACTTGAATTTGTTCTGCTGTTCCTTTATCTTGCTACCTTCACTTTTCTGTTGTACTAATTCAGTAGTGTTCAACTTGTAAGTAGCACCTATTTACAATTCCTGTAGAAGGAATGGAAAAACAGCATTGGTGAGAGGGAAAATAAATAATTCAGTAGGAAATTCTTAGTAGATGAATGAATTGGGAAAGAAATGAGGACTGGCAAGAATTACTGAAAGCAACAAAAAATAAAATTGTGGTAGATAGTGTGATAGATTGGAAGAGTTTGGAAGGACTAACTGAAAGGTATCAGAAATACTTCTGCCATTAACCTTGAGAAACCAACAACTTCCTTTCTAATGAGGAGCAAACAAATGTCCAGTTCTGAATTAGTATTGGTCATCCTTCCAGTTGTGAACTAATTTGATCTCTGCTTTTTGTGCTTTTCGTTATGATTGCAAATTCTTCAGACTGGGAACTCTGTTCTGCATAGTATCTGGCAGTAGCATATTTCCAAGGAAAGTTAATGGGTGAAGTAAAAGAGTGAGTAATCTTTGTTTGAAGTTGAAACCTGCTTCGTTTTGCATAAAGAATCTTCAGTGCCATTTGCAGAAGGTTAACTAACTCATAATTTTCCTAATGCCCTTAGTTACTGTCTCAGTGTTTAAAATTAACCTGTAGATTCACTAGTGTGACATGTGATTTAGAGAATTAAGTTAGTTATAATTTTATCCATCCAGAAATGCTCGAAAGCAAGAAATCATAAAAGCTTACAGAAAGCTGGCATCCCAGTGGCATCCTGATAACTTCCAGAGTGAGGAAGAAAAGAAGAAAGCAGAGAAAAAATTTATTGATATAGCAGCTGCTAAAGAAGTCCTCACTGACCCAGGTAATGATACAGTGACTTCATTTTTTAATTACTTTTTTACAGTAAGTTAAAAACACAGCAAGTGTAAGTCATAACAGGCATTACAGCTTCCCTCTTTTTCCCTTTCTCCCCTTATCTCTCTTGAGAAAGTAGTGCACTAATACTTGCATCCAGTATGTCATCCGAAGTCAGATGTAAATCTGGAATTATTTGTTTCAGTGATTTTTGTTAAAAGTCAAAAACTGTTATTTCAAAGATCTCTTTTTGGGATATCATCTTGCAGAGATTTCTAGGATCAAGTAACTCTGGATATGCTTACTTCAAGGATACGGGTGTCTCCTGCCTCGAGTGCTATTGCAAATTGCATTTAGATTATAACAGCACCTGAAGTATTCCAGGGAAGCCCTGTTATTACTGTGCCATAATTCCATCTTGGCTTTCTTTCCTCCAGAAATGAGACGGAAGTTTGATGCAGGAGAGGACCCACTGGATGCAGAGAGTCAGCAGGGTGGCAGCAACCCTTTCCACAGGAACTGGAACACGTGGCAAGGATTCAACCCCTTTGGTTCTGGAGGAGGACCATTTACATTCAAATTTCACTTCAGTTAGAGCCAAGACTGTTTCTGGTGGCTGCTGCTGTTTTTTACTCAATTCATTGAAAAATAAAAAGTCTCTCAGTTCAAGACCCAAAATCTTAATTTCTAATGTTGTCCTTAACCCAGAGTCTTACTGCACTGGAAGGAAGGTCTTTCTTTCTTTTGGTATTCAGTGGGTTTGCTTGACAAGCTCACACTGGTTGGGGGGGGAGTTGTACTGCCTTTGTATTTGTTGTGGATCTGCAGGACATGTTTATTCCCATGGATGGAAAAAACAATAAGATGCTACTTAGGACAACGCTTAAATTTAGGACTCAAGTATATGCTTAAAGATAAAAATGCATGTAAATATTTTTCTGGATCGGGGCCTAATAAACATGGCAAGGGTAGATACAGTATTCTCCACGTTAACAAACTGTTGGTCATGCTCAGCAGAACGATCCATCTCTTAAGAGGAAACCCTGGTGACCACCTGCTGTGTTGGTGTCGGCAGCACCACAGGCGGGAGAAGAGCCTGTGTGCTGAACCAGTCCCAGCAATCGCTCTGGAAAAAGAGTGCTTGGGAGTAACTGTATTTGAAAATGTCTGCTCGCTTTGCTCATTAATGGATTGGGGTGATTTCCTGGGTGGTAATTGTCAACTATGAAACTAAAAAAAAAAAAAAACCCACACTTTTTTTTCTGAATGTCATTTGGGTTGTTTATTTGGGTATGATTCTTGAGTAGTTTGCACTTTAACAAAATATCTGCTTGAGATTTGAGCAGAAAATTTGTTGTGACATATCCCTGACTGTGCAGCAATTTGTTAGTTCTGTACATAAACTCAGAACTAAGACAGGTTGTGAGGTGAGTGTACTGCTGACCAGGAATGTGATATTGACTCCTGTAATACAACTTCATTTCTGTTGGGTGGTGCAACAGGGAATTAATACTTTGGGAAATTGAAGTAATTTTGTGTTTCGTGTAACAGCCACGGTACTGCAGAAACAAATGTGTGCAAAAAGAGGGACTAACTTCCCACTAGCCAGAAGTCTAGTTTATTTTTTTCTGTATGCACATAGTTAAAATTGGTTTGGTGCGGTTGATGGAACTGTGAGAGTGTGATGTACAGAGTTTCCAGGGCTGTAGCTGGGAGGAGTGAGGAGTCCTCTGTTCTGTAACTGAGTCTGTCATAGTTGCTGATGAGTTTCATCAGCAGCCATTTTCTTAGAACGCAAGAATTACGGTTCATCAGTGTTGATTGCATTTTAACTGGAAAACAATAATCAGTTGATAGGAACCTTCTCTCACTTCAGCTTGTGGCATTTGAAACCATAAGCAGCCGCAGTAAAACAAATGAAATAGGCAAATACGGCCTTCAGTCTGAAAGTGCATTTTATCTTACTGTAGTCAAAGTTGCTGTTGGAGCATAACCCTTGGCTCCTGCCCAAGTACTTCATGAACATAATTGCAAAGCCACACGTTCAGCAGAAATTTATCTTCAAGCTGGGTAGCAGTGTGGTGGTCTAAGAGTTTTTGGTTCAAAACCACCCCAGCAGCCTGTGAAACCCCAGTGTCGGATGTTTCCCAAGTTGAATGACTTCCTAGAAGTTCAACTTGTGCCTTTGACCTGTTGGAAAGTTTTTTGCTTAAGCTCTGTACCAGATGCTCAGGACGCTGTTCAGAGCACTCTAGGCTGGCATGACTCTGGGACTCAGACACAGGAACTTGCTGCACATTGAATAACCTGTTACCCTGTGGAATTGGCCTCTGTGCATCTGCTTGTTGCTGGAGTACATAAAGGACGGGCAGGTGGCTCTCATGTGTCCCCCCGTGGCTCCTCTCAGCCCCTGAGGGGGAGCTCAACCCACCATGCCTGTTGTGGGCAGGGTGGTTCCTGGTGGTTGCTGTGTGTGTGTGTGTGTGCATGAGCCATTGCTCTGTGTGAACCCTTCTGTATCAGCTCGTTCACTACAGAAGGGGCTGTTTTTAAATGAGTATTGAATGAGCAGTGTAAGCAATATGTCACATTTTGTACATACAGGAGTGGGGTTGGGCTGCACGTCACAACAAGGACCACAGACAGCTGTGTTTGTGTGCTGGGGAAGTGATGGGAATGAAATGTCTTTCCAAGAACTGCCCGTGTTCCTTTTTTTTTTTTTCCCCCTCATCCCTCTCCCTTCTCTGTTTTAAAAGCCAGAGCTGAGAGAAGTGTTTCCTGGGGTTTACCTTTTTTTTTCTTCTAGGGAAGGAATAAGATGGTCCCTCATGAGTAAATTCTTCATACAAGGCACTGATGTTGGGGCATCACGGGTTTGTTTCTCTGGGGCAACAGGACAGTTCTAGTGTACGCTGGGAGCATTCAGGAACAAAAAGGACCATGTGCATTTTGAGAATGAATGGGAAAGGGAAAATTACATTTTAAGAAAAAAAAATAAGGGTTGAATGTAGTCAGTAGAAGAAGGAAAATGATTAGTACCTGAATGCTGTTCATAGATTTGTTCCATGAAAGAAAGGTTCTTGGAAACAAAGGCAAAAAATGACAGTGGAGAACAAAGCTTTACTAGTATTGAGCAGCAGCTGTTTACAAGAAGTGTTACCACCCCAGTGCTATTCCTAAGGGCTTTGAGGTACTTCTGGAAACGCAGAAAGACGACGTTTGTTAAAAAGAAACCATTTACATTGCAAGGCTCTCCAGATACGGTGATGCATTTCCTGATGCGACTTTGGAAAATGAAGCGCTGGTAACACGCTGAGTGTTAATGGTGCAGGCAACGTGCAAGGAAGCTGAACTCGCATTTTTATTTATTAGTGGGTGTCTGTAGTGCAATAATGTTCAGTAACTGAACATTGGAAATGTCTTGCTAGTTTGTCAACCCTGAGATGTGCATGAAGCATCGTTACCATAACTGGCCTGTATGTAGATGCAAACTTCCTCTGTTCAATTCTTTCAATTTTAATAAACCTGTTTCCAACTTGTTTTAAAAGGAAGGTGGGGGGGGCATATTATACTTGGTACATGTTTAATACTGATGTACTGATGATCAGTGTTAAAACAGATTCAAAGTGAACTACAGACTGAAGTGCTCAAACTTGTGACATATGCAGAAAATGTGTCAGCTTAAACTTTTTTTAAAAAAAACATAAAGCTTGTTATCATTTCAGTTTTCAGACCAATGTTTGGAACAAGAATTATTCTTCTGTTTAGGGCTGTGATTTATAGGAGCTTTGCCAGAAACTAGCCAGGATAGCATAGCAGGTTAGTTGTATTTAAAAGTGCCTTATTGTAAGGTATTGTTTGTTTGCTCTGTAATACACTCTTTTATCCATAAAATCATAACATAAATGGCAGAATAATTTTTTTTCCCCTCAGCAAATCTCTAAGTAGCAGTTTTATGTTCTAAGAAGGATAAGTAAAGCTAGCCAGAGATTTATCAAATGTTTCGAATTATAAAATGTCTTTATATGAAATCATGAATCTAAAAAGCAAGAACTGTTTTTTTCTAGAACTGTGGGAATTATTTTATGGTATTTTTCACAATAAAGATATTTATGATGACAAGAAAGCACTGCTGTGTATTTGTCTGCCCTTCTTTGCTCATCCTGCTCTCCAGGTTTGGAGTTAGAGCTGTGCAGGAATGCAGTACAAGGCTGCCGGAGTGCCAGCAGGCAGGGGAGAAGGGGGGGGAGGAGTCACATTCTGTGGTAAGAGAAACTTGAATGTTTAGAAGTCAACTACTGCAATTGTAGAAACCCTGTTGAACACCAGTTTCACAGTGAGAACAACCAGCCTTTGGAATAATCTCCCCAGGGACGTGGTTGGACATGAAGCTTTTCCTGACAGAGTGCTGGGCCATCTTGTCTGGACTGTGCTTTTGCCAAGGAAGGCTGGACCAGATAATCTTGGAGGTCCCTTCCAACCTGGTATCCTATGGTTCTATGATTCTGCAATGTTTCAGAGTGAGGCAAGTACCTGATTCAGGGAAAAGGGTAAAAGGAACCTTAATGAGAAATATTTTCAATGCTAAAGCTCTGGCTCATCAGCAGCAGTGCACTAATGTCTGGTTCATACATTTTCTGCTGAACTTACAAGCTGATACCAAGAAGATTAAGAGCTAGAAAAGACACTACAATAGCAATATGGATATAAATTGTGAAAACCCTTCATTTGAATAGTTCAAATATTACTTTGCTTATTTACTAATTCAAACCATGTGGCAACACTCCACTAATCCAGGATGTGTTTTCTTACCGCTCCTAGGGCAGAGCATGCAGCTTGGAAACAACAAATAAGCTTGGTCTGCCTCTCTTAAGAAAGTTCTCACCCTGCAGCAGGTTCCTAGTTGCTGTTTCTTCCCTGCAAAAACACTTTCTGTAGATTAAAGGCATTTAAGGACTTGCTGCAATTTTTTTGCTTTGGATCTACTAGCAAAGTATTTAATGGCTATTGTATAATACAAAAATGGAGAACAGAAAATAATATTATTTTTTTCTCCAGTGGCACCTTTTAATTTTTTGTACAACATACACAATACATGGGTTTGGTATTAAAAATATATGATAATGTCTCAAAGTGCTGCTTTCAAGAGATCTTTAACAAGTAGTGAATATATTGGTGGGACCCTTCTTGTTCTATAAACCAATGTATAATCTCGAAAAAAAGAGCTTTCTTTGAAAGTAGTATTATGCAGAAAAAATATTGTAAAAATTTTTTTACAAATATATAAAACACTGCAGGAAATTGCATGACACCTTTTACATCTTCAAAAATACCTCCAGCAAATTACATTTCTAAAAATTATATTCTAATCACTTAAGTAATCTCAAGGAAATAGTATTTAAACAGCTATTTCCTTTTTTAAAGCCTGTAGAAGTAATCCAATTCAAAAAAGAACAGGATGCTACAGAAAACCTGAACACAAAATCAGTGCATAAACTATCCACTTTTTATCCTGCATAACAGAAACTTCCCACACAGATACTCATAAGAGAACTAAGGTTTCTTACAGATGAAGAACCATTAACTTCTGCCTTAAAACAAGCTTTCCAATGTACACTCCAAGCATGAGAGACCAAGGCAGAGGGATGCGAAATGCTGCTGCAGAGTAAGGCATCAGGATGGAAGTATAAGCTTCAAAGAAGAAGTGAAAAAGAAAAAAATAATGCAGCAAGCATTTAAATAATGGTTTTTTTCTCTAATATGGAATATCAGTTATTTCCTTCTTATGCATGGAATTTCTAGTAATGGTGCATATGCATCTGCTAGGTCAGTTTTAAGTCCATCTATGTGGTATAAAAATACCAAGTTTCTGTTCCAGTATGTTTGACTTGCTGGCTGATATTCTGAAGTAATTATGTTAGAGAACAAGCATAACAAAACAGATACTGCACTGAAATGGGACAGTTAAAGGGAACTGACATGAGAGTTTACTGACTGCTGCTAGTGGGTCACACAGGAAATGCTCCATTGGGTGCTTCGTACAAAGAAAATCCCACAAAAGATATTTAAAAAAATGTATGTGACATGTTAAAACTGTTCAAAATGCATAAAGGTAAAACAACAAAAAATACAAAAAGTTGTAAAAAAAATAAAATCTGCATATCTCATGTTCTTAGTAATAGGAATTGAAAAATACCAGCAAGGCATAATTTTAAATACTTGCTCTTCCATTGTAAACAACCAACATCTGAGGACAATGACAGTACATACAAAATAGGCTTCATTTCTCTTACTGTTTATTCAGTTATTTGCTGGTATGGAAATACTGTGCAACTCACTGTAGATTCACCCACTTAGTGCAAATTGCCTTGTCTTTCGTAATTTCAAGCATTTAGACTGAAAGACTGCTGAAGTTGTTCTTACAAGAATTTGTGGTCTCATCCAGTCCAATTTTGAAACCAGCACAGCCTAAACAACAGATTATATATTTAAGGCACTAGATTTCAGTTTAAGTCATAAATTCCTCCTTTTCAAATATGTGCATTGCAAGAACTTTTCCCTGCAATTTCTGTGGGATCAAAATGTCAGTAGCCCACTAAAGCAACAGTTTTGTGAGTACAGACTTAGAAAATTATAGGAAACACCACTGATAATCAAAAATACTCACAGATTTTATTATTTTATTTTCAGTTTTAAACAGGATGATGATAATCAAAACCAAGTAGAAACAGCTTTCAGGTACTGACCTTCTGATGCAACGTGTGCTGGTTGGAAAACCACCTTAACCAAAGTCATAATGGAATTTTATGACACACTATTTAAGTGACCAAAAGGAGCCTAAGATTCAAAACTTAGTTTTTAAAATTTGTAAGAGTGCAGCAATCCTGCACAATAAATGAAAAGTGTCATTCCTTGTTTTTAGCTTCCAAGTTGATTTATCTTTGTGTGGTCTAAATTACTAAAGTTATTTTTTGTGTCTTATCTTTGCTACACTGAGATTCTTTCTTGTGACCACAGCAGTTCTCCAGGGACAAAACTATAGACATATAACCAAAACTCTTGATGTTTTAATACATAAACTTAATGCATGTAATATGCACAAACCAGTTTTCATGTACATATTTAACGTGTATGTCCTCCCCCAGACTGACAACGTGTCCTCCCCCAGACTGACAACGTATCTTTGAGAAGTTGAACACCTCTTTCTTCATATTCTAAAATCCTCTGGGCAAACTGTACTTTAAAGAAGGAAAAGAAAACCAAACTCCACACTGGGTAAAAAAAGCCACAACCCCAAGTACCTGTGGATTTCTCAGGTTTGTATTGCATTTAAAATGTTTTAAATAACACTATAAGTTATAAAATATTTGACTTAACATTAAAGAATGTTGCAAATAGTGCCATTGTAACATTTGTAACTCCCCTTCAGTCTTTTCCAGAAGACTATTGAGTTGTCACCATTGTTGTTCATGGGCTGTGCTAAAGTTCATCATGTTTAAGACCTGTAACCAAAGGGAAAAAGAAATTATAAAAATAAGTTAGATATTATAAAAATAAGTTAGAGAAAGACAGTCATGCAAAATGTGAAGAAAGCCCTTTACTTTCCATTTGCTGCTAGTCAGTCATGCAACATGAACTTCATTTTTGGAGCCTTGCTAAAAGTTGAGCATAAGCTTTCACAAAGAATAAAAACCACTAAGAATTCTTTATAAGCGAAAGTGAATTTGTGCCTTGACTCAAGACTTTTAAATATATATCTGCCAAGTTTTTTCTTCAACCTTAAGGGCTGAGATCATCTTTTTCTTTTGTTTTGTTTCACATTACTCCAAGAAGTCTTATTAGAAGTTCTATAAGTGTGTTTGTTTGTTTGGGTTTTTTTGTGGGTTTTTTTGGTGTTTTTGTTCTTGGTTGTTTGGATTTTTTTCTCATGCTATTTAACAAACTCAGTTTAAAACACATTAGTAAATAAATAAGCCAAACTCTATTTGTAGCCTAAACCACAATTTAGTCTGGTGCAAAAAGGCTCTGCATACATGAGCCTGGAGACAACTTAATAGAGACTGAGTTACCTACTGCTTAACAGACATGAGCTTTAGGTTATCTAAGTGACGTCTAAGCTAATATGCTTTATTTAATATTTGTGCCTCAAATGACATGTGATGGTTGTGTTTGAGGTCCAAGAACAGGACACCACGAAACCTTCTCTTAGATTCTGGCATGAAACAAAAGATTTTATCCTCTCAGTGCAACTCTTATGTAAAGAAGCATAACACAACCATAAAAACCCACACAATTTCTCTAAGAACAGGGAAAATTACACAAATAAAAGATTTGTGCTTACTGACTGCAATCTTAATTTCAACTACATTAATATTTAATTTTTAAAAGCTAACAGATGAATGTGCATGTAAATTACCTTTTTGAAATAACGATGTTAGATTTTTCTTCTCTTTTTCAATTTGCTGTATTAACTTTCGTATCTCAGAGTCGTAGTCAACCCATTCAGGAACTATCCGGGCAGCAGCCTCTAATTTTGGTTCTTTGGTTTGGGGATTGTTGCACTGAAAGTTTAAAATATATTAGATGTAAACAAAGCGAATGGGAAAATAACATCTCCTCAGAGAACGTAGCTCAAATAATTTTGTCAGCATTTGCAATGTCATTGAAACATGCAAGGTCAGTCACTTGGACATTATTATTTAAAAAATTACACTAAAATTGTAAATAAATCCTGTTCAAATAATTCAAATAACTCACGACATATAATTGTAAATACTTTTCCTTTTCCCCCTGCTCCTGACTATATGTATAGCACAGAGATGGCCAGGACAAGACTACTAAGATTTAGACAAAGTTACATGGGGAGATGCAAAATATACATTGGCACACTGAGGTTGAATCTGATAAAGGTTTTTTTATTACATTTGTGATGCTTCCTCTAGTGTTGTCTAGAAAAATGTATTGACTACTTCCATAAAATAATATTAATGGAAATCTCAGTATCAAGTGATACATGATAATGGGGACTGAAAGAGGGTGGGATGGGGTTTAATAATGAGAGAGGAAGATTTTCTCTTTCTGTTTCTATTGCCAAAGAAAGACACTTTCTTCTTTCTAGACATGGATAATCCCATGAACATTACACTTTTTAAGCTTTGTTTTATCTCCTGTTTATAGTGATGAAATAGACAAAGAAACCATAATAATATTAAGTCCTAAAATCATCGAGTTCTGGAGGAACCTTCTATGTAGGGAGTGCAACAGCAGCACACAATGCCCAGAGCGTTAACTGTACTTCATCACAGCTCTAGAAACCAGGCTGAGTATGGAAAAATTATTAGGAAAATACATGTATGGGCGTGAAAAGCCTCAATCTTGTCCAGTTAAGAGACAGCAACACTTAATTTTTTGGTACAGTTTTCAGCTTTAATGTAAGAAATTTGTAAGATCAACCAGGAGAGGAAAAGGACTGAGTGTTCCAGTGCCTTCTATCAAGGCTGCCTTCATGACATGACATATATTTATCTCAAAAGCCACAGAAATCACAGCAAAGTTGTTAATCTATAAAACTAATTCAAGTCAGGATCAACTCACCAAGTCTATTGTTTTAGCCTTTTTCTTGGACTGATCATCACACCAGGTTTCACACCAAAGCCACTCCTGAGGGAGAGACTTAATGGCTACTTGATGAATCATGTTATTGGGGAGATCCTGTACAAATTTTGTAAAATCATAAATTAGCATTGAATGTAATGTAACTGGTTATCTAGCAGCTACTTAAAAGTAGAATCTTTGCCTATTACTCTTACATTTTCTTCTTCTTACATTTCCTTCTTAGCGCTCACCTAGTTCTTTTTCAAGTAGATTCAAAACTTAGTCATGCTCATTTTGATGCCAATTCCACCTCTCATTTACTAAGCAATTTTTTTCTTGTACTTACATCTGTCTTTCCTTAGCTTGACATAACAATACTTCTGTCTGATACTCATGGTTCAGACTTGTGGTACTGCATGTCATACCATAAATACTGCTAAAGAGCAAAACTTAAACCATCTCTCCATTTCTTAAATTTGAAAAAAATATCCCTCAAAAACCATATAATGTAGGATTACACCACTACTCTAAATTTACACGACTTCTAGGAAAATGGATTCCAGAAACATGAGCGTGAGAAGGAAAAGCTATTAAACTGCTATTCTAGCCACCTTCCTTACTTTACTTTTTTTTTTTTTTTTAACCTGTACTATGCAGTCAGGAACTCTCATCAAGAAAACTCCAAATGAAGATCTTGCTGAATGCAGGGAGCAGCATTTACAAATCAGAAAAACCTCAGGCAGTCATTCACTGGCCATAGTTAAAAATAACAGGTGTAATTGGCAGATCCATTTGTAAGCTCCCTCACATGTGCAACCCCTACATTATACTTAAAATAAACGTCAGTTCTGTGATAAGTATTAGTCACATCTTGTTTTGCCAATTCATGTTGCTAAATGTGACAGAATAAAACAGCACATATTGCTGCATTATGAAAGACGTAATTTATTTCAAATATAGACATTCAAATGTAAAGTATATTGAGAGCCAAGACATTAAACAGTGAAATGCTTTCATTTTTGAAAAACTTAAATTCTACAAATTTTTGGAAGATTAAAAAATGGTTTATCACCATCTCAATTTCAAAAGAAGAGAGACTAGTTTTCTGTTGTGCCTCTTTGACTTTGTAAAGGAAATCAGAATTCCTGAGTTACTACAATTCCTGAGTTGTGAATTTACAAATTGTTACATGGGGCAGAAAGTCAGCTGCTAGTGCCAGGATTTAAAGTAAGCAGAAGAAAAGAATGAATTAAAAAAAAAAAAAAAATCTAAACAAAATTACTGTATTGGAAGTCTATTTTTTATGATGTGTAATTTTTCTCCCTAGGAGTTCTATACTCACTCTCCTTGGCATTTAAAATCACAATTTTCCCTTCCATCTACTTCTCTTTTGTGGTTTATATTAGCATAACCTTGACTACCACCCATGAAGGCAGCAGTGCTGGCAGATTAGCAAAGAGCTGAGATTGCTTCTTCTTTGAGAAGAGCAGTGAGCACTCCAGTCAGGTATTTAAAATAAAAATAGTAATAAAAAGATCACAATGCATCCTTATCAGTAGATGAAAGCTCTCCAGGACTCAAATACATTGCACTGTGGTTTGTATTTCTAGGAATATTGCTGTATTTTGTGTAAGTAGTAGCAATTAAGACAGAAAGTAGTTCCTATCAATACAGTCAGAAACCAGATTAGTACGAACATTACTTTGAAATATTTTTCCAACTAATTTCAATTCCTTTCTGCCAAGCTTTAGCTACCTTAACATCTGCTCCTTAAGTGGTTTTTTATTTGATCCAAGAGTTATTATTATAAGAGATATATGCCACCATGTATTAATGCTGTAATTGAAAATATAAGAATCTTAAAATAGAGACACATTTTTAACATTTTGAGAACATTAGATAAATCTCATTACTATTTCTGAAAATCAACATTATAGTGGAAGCTCTGTACCCAGAATCTTTAAAGGTCTTTGTGAAAGACAACTTGCACATATGGGTAAGACTATGTTTGGAGAACATACTGCTACATCCTATTAGGACTAAGTGTGATACAGGGACACCAATTCATTCCATTGTCCAGAAAAAGAGAAGTGAAATATGGGTGTTGCTGTTATGTCAGTCTTTTGCTCTTAACAATTACAGCTAAAGGCTGCTCCAACTCCCTGTGTCCAGTCTACTCTGAGTTTTTAGTGTAGCTGTATTTCCACTTTTCTTTGTCCAGTATTATAAGAACTGCTATTTTCAATTTTTACTTTTATTTCTGGGAAAAAAAAAAAAGCAAGTGGCAATAAAGTCCTTATGTAAGAGAGAAAAATTTGCTTGCAGAGCAGGGGGGTGGAAAGTAGGCACTGAGAGATGTAGGCATTGCTACCGTGGGATCCCTTTGCTGCTATAGGCAGGTAAAAACCTTTTGTGCTTTAGGAATTCCACGAGGAAAACAAATAAAGCAGGGACAATCTCACTTATGAAGCCTTCTGCAGTTCACCCAAAGTGAGACATAAATAAGTATTATTGACTCAGGCAGAAATGTGATGAGCTGTTTACTATCCATCTTCTATCAATTTAAATAACCTCTACTACAGGAAAAAAGTAATAAATTTAAGTACATTATGTTTCCATGGGATCCACTTACATGCTTGTGACTGCACCCTGATGTACCTCATTTGGGTTTAAAAATTGTTGGAATTACATAAATTAAGACTACAGCCAGCACAGGGTGACGATGTACAGCAACCACCAGAGTGCCTTTGCAGTTAGCTTACAAAAAACAAATTAAATTTACATTGATGAAAAAAAAAAGAAGAAAAAGAAAAAAGCTCTTGCCAAATAAGAATATAATTACCATTATCAGAATAAAGGTGAACAGTTCTCTGTTGTTTTTTCCTCATTTTTTTCATATTAAACAATTATTTAAAACAATAATCATTTAGTGTTCAGTTTTCTGAACTGTGCTCACATGCACAACTTAAAATGTGCTAAAACAGCAGTACATGGCAAATAGTTTTACAATTATATAACATACACATTGAGCTACACAGCAATTCCATGCAATTTGAGAAAGATAAAGAAAATAAACCCCAAATTGCTTAAAGCCATTTATACCTGATCTAGATTTGACAGACTGTTTGGATCTTGACTAAGAGCCTGGTACTGGCCCCGAAGTCTGTCTCCAGCTGCAATCTTTCTGAACGTCTTCAGATCCACAACATATAAGGCACTAAAAAGTTTAAAATAAAAAAATTAGGTTGTGGAGTTTCACCTTCTTTTTGATAATATTAATAAAAGTAACAAGAAACTAAAACATGTTCCCATCCTGAAGGAATATTTTTCTTAATTAAGTGGCTAAAGCTACAATAGAAAAATGAAATCAATATGTCATCAGAATTCAAGCCTTATTCATCTCTTGCCGAGAACGACTGGAGGCAATTGGTTTTGAAAGCCTCGGTGATCAATATCAAGACCCAGATTTCAATTAAATGCACACACTGCACAAAAATATGTTATCCTACCTAATATGGTATTTCCTTTTCCCAAGATGTGATGCCCAGTATCCTGATTTCCAGAAACGGTACCCATCCATTTCCTTACGGCTGTCACAGAAAGGTGTGTATCCATAGGGAGCTCCATTTAGATCTAGATCTCTGAGTTCTTTCAGGTCACTTCTCACAATCTAAATAAGAATATAGTTATTTCTACAATTTAGTACTGTTTCTAAGGTATGCATATGAGGGTAGGTATTGCAGCAAGTTTCACAAAGTTTTATTTTAGATTAAAAAAGAAACTGAGACACTACGACAGCAGAGTATAGATAAAATATTCCACTGGAAGATATTTACCAAATTATTCTTCAAGTTAAAAAGAAGTGTTTATT
Organism: Pseudopipra pipra; assembly: GCF_036250125.1. NCBI lineage: Eukaryota > Metazoa > Chordata > Aves > Passeriformes > Pipridae > Pseudopipra > Pseudopipra pipra. The sequence goes on from NC_087550.1 coordinate 77,709,671, forward strand.
ATCTTATTAACAATGCTCATCTGTGTAACACATTTAATAAGTAAATTAAATAAACCAGGCACAATATTTTTTAATTCATAGATCAGTGTTTCTGGTTGCCCAAGAGTAAATTCCTTAATGAAAAAGCATAACTTCTAAAATCTACCAAGTATGTCCCTTTTACAGAATCCTTCCTATTTGTTACCTAACTTCGTATTCCAAAATTATTGCATCATTTGAAAAATCTTTGTATCGAGTGATAAAGTACTTTTAAAAATAGGTTATAATGACATTTTACAAATGTTCTTTATTTACTGTTCAATCCTTCTCCATCTAATTTATCAGTGGTAAAAAAAAGTTTTAGTTATTTGGGTGTAGAGAGAAATCCTTACAGCTGTGAGGACAGACAACCAGTGTTACCAGATGGTGTATCCAGATGAAACTGCAGAAAGTTGCAGTCTGCATTACTACACCTAAATTCAATTTATTCTCAAGCTTTGGAAAAGGCCCAAAATACATTAATACTTGTCCTGACGTTTTTAACAACCTTGTGATAGACTTTTCAATGCCTCATCTCTTGGAGACAGCATTTTGTCTTTCAGTATATTATACAATACTCATTCCTCAGTGAAAGACTGCATACAAATTTAAAATAGAGACAAGATTAATCTTGACAAATTTCAGCCATCTCAAAGTTGTTCAATGGTCCAAACTAATCCCCTCAGACTCCTTGCACAGTGGAGAAGTCCTCTCACAATCAGTCCAGAGACTGATTCACTCCAATACAGTTTCAGTGAAAGGCCCGTTTAAGATCACACTCACCTCTCCAGGTGCCTTTCTCTCTCCACAGACAATTTAGGACAACTCAGTGTAGTGAGACTCAATGTCCACATGACTAAAGACAAGTGAAATTATTGCATTTCACATTCTGCAACACCACTGGTTCTGTTCATACAGCTGCAGTATTCTTACAAGACCAACGTCTGAATAAATGACCATAGGGGATGAGACTACATCAATTTAAGCCCATACGAATTCCTCATACATTTATTTATATACTATTATTTTTTCTTACCTGGTCAGCATCAACAAATATTATTTTATCCACAGCCAAAGGGAAAAGAACATCCAAGAAAAGAATTTTGTAGCCCCAGATAATTCTCTGTTTTTCTGTCTGTTGATAAAGCCAGCGGGGCCACTTATACTGTACTAACTCATAGTTGAAACCATACTTTTTAGCCATGTGAGGAATAACATCCTAGAAGAAAAACAAAAAAAAACTATTAGGTGCACATATATGGGACGCAGAAGGACTCAAAAGGAAAAAGACTGAGCGGTGCAAAACAGTTGTAGCTGTATTGGCCTTACTGACTACACAGTTTATTACTCTGAAATGTTTCTTTATTTTTAGCAGTATCCTCAGCTACACCAGTAGTAAAAACATTTTATGCAAGCTCTTGGAGACTAGCAGAAGAGAATAAATTATTATAATTTATCACTGAGCTTTGCATTCCACAAGAGAAGAATCTTATACAGAATACTTTTAAAACTATTAATATTTAAAACTATTAGTATTTAAAACTATTTAATCCACTCAGAGATCATTTTCCACTGTGAAAATTTAATTTGAATTATACGGTTACTCAATTGTAATTTTAAAAAAATTATTTAATATTTTAAAGAAAAAAAATAATAAAAGAAAGACTTTTCTCCTACCTTAAATGTAGGGGAGAGGTAGTTTTTCAGAAACCAAAATTTAACTGGTGTTTTTGTATGACGTAGGACAGAAAGCATCATAATTCTGTGGAAATATAAGTCTATAATAAACAAACAAATACACACAGGTCATTACATTACAACTGCACTTAAAAAGTGTTAAAACTTTCTAAGTATAATTTTCTTTTACCCAACTTAAGCAGAATTTTCTATTTCTAATTAAAAGCTTTAAAGAGCATGTGTTCAACACTGTTTTGAGATGGACTTATTTGATTCACATTGGCTAAGCAACAGTAGAAGGAACAATTTCAGAAGTGGATCTATTAACAAGTTTTATTCTCACAGAACACCTGACAAAATTAGAATAATGATTAATACCTTATATTAACGTATGTAACCATATGTGCACATAGTAAACCCGTTGTTTGGACTAAACACAAATAGATACAATTCTAGATACAAGATTATGAAGTCACTTCTGTTACATCTTTATACAGAGAGGCTGAACTTCATCTTTTATGTTTGTACTTCACACATGAAAGACAAGGAGAGCATTTTTCTGTCTTCAAAGAATAATGGTACTTTTGAACATTTGTATGTTGAATCACTTTGTTGTTAAGCAAAGAGTAATATAGTCCTCATTGTATACAACCTTTCTATGTATTGGTAATTTATTATTTTTTATTTTGTTCAAAAAATCAGTTTCTTTAAGCTGCTTAGTGCTAGTATGAAAATTTAGTGTATTGAGAAGAAATTCTTGTTTCCCTTTTACCTTTCCTTACCTTAAAAAACGTTCATATAAATGGCCTGAAGCAACAGAAAAAATGTTAAGAATATCACTTTTCTTTTCCTTCTCTTCTGTTGGAATTTCTTCTGAAAATCTAAAAATTATTATAAATTATTATATAAAGTAAACAATCAGCAGAAAAAAAATACTAAATTATCATTAAGCTCATAAAGAATCAAAAGTAAGAAAATACACAAAAGAAATACTTATCCTACAGTAACCAAATACACTCCCACTGCACATGCCTATGATACCAAAATCTTTTTGGGAACAACATCTCATACCCAGTCACTCAGGACAAGCAATGGCACGACTGCAGCCTCCAGTATTTTCAATCAAACAGAACTCAAATTTGACAAGAACTCCACATTTTATCAGAGTAAAAATAATCAGAAATACATGCAGCCATATTATCTTGAGAATTGGTAGTTTTTAAATTAAAACCCAGTTATTTTCCATTGTTCATCCACATGCATTCTACATCAGAACAACCAATCCATGTTCTTGGGGTGAAGAATGCCTGCAATAGTCCTCATAGATGGTTGAGCTGAATATATTCCCTAAAATACAGACTGAACATAATACAAAGATGGTCACACCAAATCAAATCACATATTTAACTCACTACCATCCCAACAGCAAATGGCAAGCCTGAGGAGTAGTAGCCTTTCCCAGAGTACCCTCATAACATTGAGTGGTCTGTGATGATAGGATTTCCTGAGTGGTTTTCATAATACTCACTGAATTCTTCCTTAAATTAATCCAATTACTGTCCCTATAAGCTAACCTATATATTTGAGGTACATTGTCCAGATGTTTTCTATTTCTGCTGCACAGCATTTTTTGCTCATTTTGAATACCAAAGTCTACCAGGACTGGTTTTTCACCATGTATGCCTTCCAGCACACACAGCCAGGATGTAATGGCTGCAGTCTTCCTCAAGCACTGCTTCATTGATCTCAGAACTGCAAAGGCTGCCTTAGCCAAATTCATTACAGTATGGCTTGATATTGTTGGAAATTCACCTCAGTAGTCTTTTTTTTTTTTGAGGTGAGTCATTCTTCACACACTTAGATTGCATGAGTTACTCCTATTAACTTTTCTTCTGGTTACATCCCTTTTTAAAATATCCTTTAGAAAGTAAAAAAGAAGTATCCCTCATAATCTTTAAGAACAAATGAGACAAGTCTCAGATCTCCAACATATTCAAAAGAGTTCATATCACTCCACTAATATAATGCTGAAATCCTAAAGGCTGCAATGTAAGTCATATGAATGATCTTTTTGAGAAAGATTATTCACATTCTTTTCACTCAGCCATGGTAAGAGCGCAGTTGTACCTGTTCAGGAGTATAGCAAATGCAGAAGAAAGTCAGTGGAGCAGCGCTGACTGCACTGTATGGCATCTGTAAAGATGACAACCTCCCAACTAGCACCGAACTTTTACAGGCTAAACAGATTGCAGCTCACAGTCCCAAGCAGTCAGTCTTCCTTCTTCTTGACTTTTTATCTTGTTTCTTACCGTAGTGACAGCAGGACCAAAAGACTCTCAAGGTCTTTATAATGCAACCATCATGTGAAAAAAAATAAAATCAGGTTTTCGTAAAAGGATCTTGAAAATATTGATTATGAAAAGATCTACAAAAAGGCAGAGATCTTCCAAATTGAACAAGCTGCTGGACTGACCTGTAAGGTCACATGGGAAAAGCAGTCAATTGGGAAAGGGCTGCTCAGTTATGAAAGGACTTGGGCAATGGTATGCATGTGTCCCATGTCAGAGCACATGTGATTTCCTCTAATGAGTAATGTGCTGGTGATATTCTTTTCATTCTGGGATAACAAAGAGGAAGGATATTTGACAAGTTCCTAGATAGCAAGAGGCTGACAGAAAGGGCAGGCCTCACATCGTGCCCTTGAGCCACAACTTTGAATCAATGGGAAGAAGATTGAGTGAGGGGCTTCAATTGCCCAGCTAAGCTCTGAGCCTGATGCACACTGATGAATCAACCAACTGTGGTAAAAGGCAAGACCTGAAAGACTGGGAGATCTCTGGCCTCGTAACCTTGTTAGAGGAAGCTAAGATCTTGATCACCGCACATACATCCTTTGATGCAGCCAATTAGAAGTGGGAAGCTTGAAGATGATGAAAAATTCCTTTATCTAACATCCTTCTGAAAAGAGACACCTTTGTGCAGAAATGTTGGTCCACTTCCTTGACCTGTGACTTCACGAAAAAATTTTTGAGAGTTGTAGTATAGTAGTCTGGGAGGGTTTCTGAATCTAGTCAATATGGGTATAAATTGAAAGAGGGGAAATTTAGGTTAGATATTAGGAAGAAATTCTTTACTGTGAGGGTGATGAGAACCTGCAACAGGCTGCCCAGGGAGGTTGTGGATGCCCTAACATGGCAGTGTTCAAAGCCACATTGGATAAGTCCTTGAGCCACTTGATCTAGTGTAAGATGTCCTTGCACATGGGGGGGGTTGGGACTAGATGATCTTTAGGGTTCCCTCCTACCCATACCATTCTATGATATTGTGATACTGTACGAGTAAAATCATCTGTGGATAAATGGTGATAAACATAACATCAGCAATGGAGACTCAATATCATGTCCAGGTACTTGTGGTACAAGAGGTCTTTTCAAGAGAGATGATAAAGCTGAAACAGAACCCAGCCTTGGATCTACCAAGAGATGTGTGTTAGAGGATTAACTGGGGTCAACTTTTTACTAGATAAAGTAGAACTTTAACTTCTCTTTATTTTCATTAACAGTCTGCACCTGAGAACCATTGCCAAAGCTACTGAAAATGGAAGAAAACCTTTTCTGAGTCTTGCTTAAAACAGCAAATTAGAAATACCACAATGTTATTAGCCCCAAATGAAAAGCTTGAGATGTTTATTGCAATTACTTATAGAACTCAGACTTTAAAGTAAAAGGTATTTTATTGACATATAAAAACATTTCTTGAGATTTCATAAATAATGTTTAGCAGCAGACAAGCACCATCGGCCTGCTTTTTGATGTTTATTTTCACATATCTGAGTACCACATAACTGGCTGGGATTTTCACATTGAGATTGATTCCCTACCCCAAAAAATAAAAGACCAGTGGGGGAAATGAACAGGAACTAGAAATGCAAAAGAAGGATTAAAAAAGGAAGTAAGGAGAGGTTCAAGACATTGTAGTTTTTTTTTCCCCTCCTTGTATTTATTATTATAAATCCCTTGAATAGCCTTTTTACATATTACATATCACTATCAAGTAGGAAACACTTACTTGTTGTGAGTAATAATAAACATGTGCTGGAACAGCTAAACTAGAAGCAAATTATGCATTACCTTGTAACTGATTCCAGATTTCCATATTTTCCTGTTCCATCTGTAAGGAGATCCTCATTCATTTTATCAGGCTTTTTCTGTACCTAGTCAGTAAAATAAATGTCTTTGTGTAATTTAGGAAGTTGGTTGATAGTAATTACTACTTCAACTGTGATATCTAACTATGCTGTACTAACTGGCTAGAGCTGGATCAACATCTGGACCAATTTCTACTTCCGTAAAATACTTACTGAACTGCATTGAACTACATACTTTTAAACTATGTACAGAACTTGCTGTATTAAATGGTGATTAATAAATCAAACAGCATGTTCAAGCCCTCTGTACTTCTTTATGCAAACACTAACTACAAGTGTGGGGAATTCTACCTCATTTTCTACACTCATGAGTTCGTGATCCAGCCATTAGCTGGCAGAAGTGTAGCAGGGTGTTGCACCACACAGTGGAACTTACCTGAAGGGAAATTGTCATTCTCATAAGCCCTTCACAAGGAGAAAGTGACAAATTTGTCACTGAAACATAAGCTCTCCCACACAACTTAAGCAATTTCTGCTGTCTTATCCAGGTGCATAATAAAGACTCCAAATCAATTTCATCTGCTGCTTTAATTTCCTTGATTAAAATAAACCTAATTGCTTTTGAAAACCAAATAGCTTTTAAAACCCTCAATGTCTGAACATACTCAATTCTAATCATATTAATTTCACATGATCATACTGTCAAGCCAATGCTTACAGATTTCTGTTCACACTACATCACGAGTCTTTTTAGCTAATGGTCCTGAAGCCCCATCCTGCACATCACTGAAGTGATTCTGCAGTTCAACTGAACGACAGACCTTACATATTCTAGCTATAACCTTAATACATGCCACCTCTCACATCAAATAATTTTCATATTTTAACCCAAATGGCACCCTTTTATCCTTTTTCTGTGGTTTAAAGGCAGGCTCATCATGTTCCAGAGTTTTACACATTTTCTCTGGGTTCTAGAAACTTTCAGTTACAGGACTGGGGAAGAGACACATGTCTGCGGTTTTAAAAATTCCTCTTGTACTTACATTTACATTGTTCACTCTCCTTCTCGATGTCTAAAATTAGGATACAACATACCAAGGAAATCTACACAAAATATTATTTACAAAACAGAGGAAAACATATAATACTATGAGGCTCTTTCTCCTGAATATAACTCATGCTTAATTAGCTCTTTTTGATGCAGTTTTAAGAATGGAAGTAACGTAATTTCACTTACACAAATTTGGGAGCTTAGGGTAAAATTCAATACACCTAATTTTAACTTCCACTTTGGTATCTGGACTTCATAAAAAATACCTCTCTCATCACTGGAGAGAAATGCATGTCTCAAGAGGTGCTCACGTTGCTGGTTTAAATACATATATAAGCTGGGATTAGTAGACCTTTGGACTCTCTCTTATTCTGTTACACATAGAGGGAATTTAAGTCATCTAGACTACACATTTGGACACCTTGAGCTAGATGAGATAAATCTTATCTATGTTTAACCGCTATTTAACAATCTCCCATGCAATTAGTATAACCTGATTGGATCAAATTAACTACATTAATTTGCACATCCTTCTCTTTAATTACACAAAATCTAAATTATATATTTCAGTATACACCTTTCAATTAAATATAGCCTAAGACATGTAAGCATAAGACACATTTCATATAAGGAAATGCTGCATACATACTTGAACTTTGATAATTTTGCTTCTGAAGTTGTTTAATACCACAATAATGTCTGTCAGGTCAGCAACAGAATCTGTTCCTTCATGGCTGTGAGGAGAAAAAGAACCCATGCAAAGGTACTGTCTCATTAAAACATGCCTTGTTACTTGCATTTAATTAGAGTGTAAGGTTCAGAATTGTTGTTATTTATACAAACAAAATTTCTTCAGTTTCACCTAACTGTATTTTAACTTCATAAACTTTCTGAGTTTTAAGCATCACTAGACATTGTCCACAGTGGTAGCCCTCGCTTTTTAATCTGGATTTTCACAGGGAAATTTATCAATCAATGAAAAAATGCAGCAACTTGGAGCTGAACATGCTATTATGTATTAAACGAGTATATACTACATTCAAACACTGAACTAAAATTTATTTTTCAAATATGGAAAATATCTTAGAAATTGCTGTGCAATGGCATTAAATGTACTTTTAAAATAAACCTGCTTTAAAAAGTATAGGGAAAGCTTCATCACAGTGCTAAGATAGTAAAGATTGGCTTTCAACTAGTTAGCTTTGGAAACTGTACCCCTAAAGACATGGCTGTGCAAGCACCTCATGAACATATGCCCCACTGAACATCAGCTTAAACCATTCAGGCATCTCAAAACTGTACTGCAGTCCACTGAGTAACAAGTATAAAAATGTTGCTGTCACTTTGTGATACAGTAAAATAACATAATTCTCAGTTTTTTGAGCTTTTATACCTCAATAGCCCATATATTTTTCCTTCAATCTTTTCTGTCTTTTAACAGTACTATGTGGCTTCCTCTTGCTAAGGCTGTGTCTACAAAAAATGGGTTAAAGAAAGTAATCTGCTACCCCTTAGGCATCATTTTCCCCCCTAGAAAACAGAAGTATTTAGATCTTGTTTCAATCTCTTTCATACCCCTTACCTAAACATGACAAGATTTTATACAGTTATATGAGTTTTCTATTTAATACATTTTTGTGTGCCTATGATCACCTAGTTTCATAGAAATGGCCTATTCTTGCACAAAACAATGTTCAGGATTATCTTGACTTTTTTACTCTGATTTAGTTGTATGTTCACACTTTTAAAATACTGCATTTATGCACACTCAGTCAACAATGATCTTCCTATCACAGGGACCTAAAGCAGTCAACAGGCACAGTTCTGCATTTTAAATAAACTGTGCCATTAAAAAGCTTTAAAACAGTACAACTAGATCCAAACACAAACTGCTGACAGCAGCAGCCAGCCCAGTGTTTCCATTTTTGCCCTCAGTTTTTACACAACCAAAATCTTCTCTCTAATTCACTCAGTTACCTCAAAATCTCTATGCTATGAATTCTGTTGGTAGCTCTGCAGCTCTGATGAAAGAGATGTTTTTCCAAAATGTTTACAATATTCTCAAAGTGTTTGGTTTGGATGTAAATTTAACAACACTGTTTTGTCTCCCTAAATCTCTTTTGTGGATCCCTCACTGTGGGCTCTATCTTTACTGAGTGCCAACTGTTTCACTCTGCACAGCCCTCAGTTTGATGAATTTCTGTCAGTATGAACAACCTTTTTAAATGCAAACAAAATGTCTCGTATACTGGCAGCACTATAACATATGTAACAAAAACTACTTTATTGTTATATAATTGCTGTACGAAGCTAAACTTCTCTAGCAGACTACTTATGTCACTTTAAAATGTTTCAAAACACTTAGGTGCTTTTAATAGAAATACAAATAAGTATCAATATAATATAAATTATAATTTTCCATATGGGGAACAAAAGCATTCAAGTTCAACAAATGGAGACCCTTAAAGAAACAAACAGAAAAACTCCTTGGCCAAATTAGAAAAGATATAACTTTCAGCTATGCAGTCTGCATCAAAGTCTAATAAATTATATCTACCTGCCATTTTAAAAAATGAAGTCTTCAGCAGGATTGTATATAGAGATCTTTAGATATAAACTACTTTCTGCAGCCTTCTCTTGTAATACTTGCTTGTTTTTCCACCAACTTCACAGAATCAAAGTTTCAATAATAAGCAGTGCTCAGACTATCGCTGGGTACAATAATTTTCATTTTACTAATATTCATAGTAATTTATTAATAACATTGTGACTGCTTCAAAATAATGATCCTTGTTAGAAGCAGTGTTCAAGAAAACAGAGGCAGCTTTTTCAAGCATTGTGTATTTACAGAAAGTAAAAATAAATTACTTGCATGTCTATTAGATGCAACTACAGGAGAAGCAAATAAGCATTGAGATGTAGAAAGTGCTGGTAACTTCAAATTCCTGTATTTCTCCTAAAGCTGCTATTATAATGTACGGGCCTGTGCCTCAAAGAAAACAGATCATCTCACATTTCAACAGGAGAGGACATTACTAATATATGAGGATGGAAAATATACTGCAATACCTCTTGGCAAAATTCCATCCTATCAAATAGTTGCCCGAGTTCTGATAGCAATTTCATACTAATAATACTGATACCTGTAAAAGAAATACCAAAGATCCTGGTACGGCCTCCCAAACATACTTTTGCAGTTGTACCCTAAGCATGTAATTATTACATGGCATGTAATAATTAAATGAAATAAATGCTACTGTTTAGATTCCTAATCAAGTATTAGTTTTCCTGACTTAGCTGAGCTCAATTAAGCCCATTTGTATTTCTTCTTAGGGAAAATCAGTAATCTTACAAAACAGCAGATGATTTAAGTTTCCTTTGATGCAGCCTAAAATGTAGAATGGTTTTGTTTCATGTTGTTTAATTTTCTAATTCAACTACACCTCACTACATTATTCTTTTAACCATGTCATCTTACATAAATCACTTTTTATATCTTAAGAATTGAATGCTAAATTAGACAAATTATATAGCCACAGTGGGTGGAGATTAAGTGATCTTCTTAGGGTAAAGACTATGCTTTTCTGCTTTTTCAACAGATTGCGAGTGGTTTCTGGGGAAAAAAAATTGAAAACTGTAAACAAATAGAATGAACCTAACATTCCATTAAGATTTCTCCCTGTAACACTGAAATTGATGTATTAACTAAATATTCATAACCATAAAGAGGTTAATCAAGTTTTTTAATTTTTTTAACAGTAGCTGATGAATAACAACATACGGAACTATGTATTCCTGAGCTCCAATAAGAAATATTTCATAGGACGCAGGCTTGTTTCAGGTCACAGAATTACACTGAAGGAGAAGAGGGAAAAAAAAAAAAAAGGAACGAAGAACTGAAGTTGAAATAAAATAAAACAATACTGCTCCTCTAGAAGGGATTTGATCTAAAACTTCAAGAGGAAGCCCTCATATGCTACAGATCCATGCTGTTACATAAAACATGGGAAAAAGATGATTCTTTCAAGGAATAGTTGGAATGACGGCTAGCATATCTTCCTTTTTATGAAAATCAACCATGGAAATTATGGATTTAGAAGCTATAGAGATGCCAACTATATGTCATTTACAGGAGTACAACTTTCTTTCCATATACAGAGGTTTCTCCCAAGAGAGGGAAATGTGGTGCACTCAACATGCAGCCAGGGCCTCGAATTGAAGGGTGCTTCTACATTTTAAGGTGAAGGTGTAAACCAAAATGATTCTTAGATGACTTAGACAACTAAGAAACACTCAGAATTAATTGAAGGAAAAAAGTCTAGAAATGAATATAATAATCCTATATAAAAAAAAGATGCCTCCTATCAATAAGTCTACATTCAAAGGCACCCTCAGGACTGAAAAAAAGTGATGAGAGGGAAATTTGTGGTACTTCCTCCAGCTGATAAAGACACTGCTGGAGTGCTAGCAACGATCCACTTGACATATTCTTGGAATTACATATTCAATATGTTGGGAATGTCAAAATATTAATCAACAAAACCATGAGTGACATTTCTACAGAATTTGGTGTGAACAGTTGTATGATAATGTTAACCATGCATGGAACTAACAGAGCAAGTGTCTGGTAGCTGTGTAACTGTATAGTAAGAGACCTTGCTCGCATCAAGCCCAGCTGAGCAGTTTAGGCTTATTATGCATTAATAAGCCATCAAATAACAACTTACACTATCAGGAAATAAGGTATCTCTTACAAACTTCAAATCATCATTTACATCTTGTTCTTTTTTGTAATGCTATTTTTGCTCATTTTCCTTCAGTATTGTCAGATCTTTTCCAAATATGTACAATTTCAGATTCACTTATAAGTGTGTTTCCAAATGATGGATTAATACTTACGAAAAAACCTGATAAATCTCTTCAGATCTTCCTTTACGCAACCTCAGTGTCCAAGCGCCTGGATTTGCTTTCAGCTGAAAATATCCCTACGAAAAAAAGACAGCCACTTCTTCCATCTGCATTTCAGACTCAACCATCTACATACACAGAAATCAATTATCCAACATTTATACCAGCCCTAAAAGAAATGTGTCAGTGATGCAACCAACTATCACCTTTCCTGCATGTCCATAATAATGTTTTTCAGTGCTCCATTCATTTCTAACCGAATTTGACTTGTATACAAAAAAATCCATCAAGGACAGCAAGTAAGTGAGCAGTAAAGAAATAAATTACTGAATAGACCCTAAATTGAAAACCTTCTTTGAAACTTAAGATTTTTGTCCTGAACAACTTTCTGTGTCAACACAGCTCCTTTCTATTTTAGGAACACTGCAAATAGCTATCACTGTGTGAAAGTCAGGTGGAGCAAGCTTTGAAATGTGAGGAACCATTAAAAGTTTCATCATGCCAAATATCATCTACTGTTGAAACCGTATTCAGTATTTGTGTAAAAATCAAAGATTTATAGTTTATTAATAATTTTATTCCTTGTGATATAGTATTTACAAAGAACAGAGAACAGTAGATAGGTAAGAGGTCTTATTCATCAAAATCCTTCCCTATCAAATTACCTTAGCCAATAGGAAACAAATCTTTCATTTCAGAAATCACAAAGTCTTCTGCTCTACAGACTGCCAAACCAAAAAATAATTACTTTGCATGATGAGAGGAATTCTGAAGTGTGGATATGTCCCATACAGGCTCTAAGCACTTACCTGAAGGGTCTAAAATAGGAGCCTTCTTTTGCCTGGATCATTGTGTAACAAAACCGGTTATTTTAACCAGAATGTGAATCATACCTTACATTTGTCAGTGGAATCTCCATCTCAATATAACTACCTCCTGCCATCTACTAAAGGTAATTAGGGTCCCAGTTTAGGCACTTCAGGTTAGAGCCTAAAATTAGGCCATAGCCAAACCTATACTAGGATCAGAGGAGGAGCAGGAGGAAAGTTCAGCAAATTAAAGACGGTCTCAACTCCAGGATGTGCCTGTTGCTTTTAGCATTACTAAGCTTGCAACACAGAGAAATGGATTTAAAGAACAAGATGCTCATAAAGAATTCTCACAGAGTGTGCAATTGTAATGACTATTCGTGTACTTAACACTTACAAGGTTGGCCATCACAATAGTATCAACCACGACAGGATTATTCTTTGTGCCCAAAGTGAACTGTAATCCTCGAGGAGGTTGTCCAGTTGTCACATCAAAGCAATGCCCTTCAAGCAATATATATTCCAGTTCATATTCTGCTATAACTGCCCCTTTTACCTAGGGAAGGAACATTTCATCATTACATTACGTCATTTAACCGTGTGGGGAAAAAGCAACATATTACAGTGGCAAATGTGTTGTATGGGATTTACCCCAACCTAATTCAAGAGTCAAAAAACCCCAGAAAGGTCCTTCCAGAAGGAACTTCACTCAATTATAAAACAGGTATCCAAGATTAAGAGGAAGGATCACTGTCTGGAGGGTACCTTCTCTCCACTGACTGTTGAGGACGCTGAGATATCTCTGCTTTGGTAAGGTAAATCCCAACTTTTATTTTCACAATACACCTTCCAAATACACAGCTCTCGTCAATCAAACATCCTCAATATTTTGCATAAGCTTGCTGACCAAAACAAATCTAGTGACTTTGAAGATGAGGGATTAAAATATAATTAAAAGAACTGTGAACTAAATGAGGGTGAAATACATTTTAACCTACATTAAAGAACAGTCATATATTCAGGTTTATTTGAAGATTTACCTAGGTTAATCCTATTACTACCAAAAATACATATAAAAAATTAAAAAGAACTAGGAAGCTACCATAAAGAATCCTTTAATTGCTTTACTTATTTTTGTAAACATAAAGCATAGCAGGTAAATTGCCTTGACTTGTACTCTGCATTCTGATTTTTGTTCTGTTTCATTGCTTTCTTTTAAGGCTTTTCTTTTTTTAAGTAAGAGAAAATGAAAGAAAGACCATGACAATAGAAATGGTAAAATACTGACTAAATAATCAACTACCAAAGAAAATATTTCTGGAGAACAGACACAAAAAAAAAATAATCTCACAGTATTTCTATTTCCCTCTTGAAGTGGAAGGTCCAACAAAGTTTTATAGTGTTTAAAAACTATTACTTACCTCCTGTAAATGAATGTTATCGAGATCACAGGAACTGTTTACTGCTTCAACCAACCAGCTTTCTGGAGTGATCATGTTTAGAGTCAAAAGAGGCGATTCTGGCAATTCTAGGAATTTTGCCACAGGTTCAGAAGGAAGGTGTTTGTTAATCCCATAACTTAATTCTGGTTCCAGAACAAACCGATAGAAGCTGTTGAAAAAGAAGTGTTAGAAAAAATATTTGTACTAAAGCAAAATATTCCAAACATGAAGTTCTTCTAAAATACTTTAAAATATAGGGAATGTTTACCAAATTAATGAAGTTTAGAAGCACAGTAGTTCCCTATGCTTTTGGAATACCATCAGACAATACCAACAGGAACTCAAATAGGTTGGTAGATGAACACATCTATTTGCTTTTGATAATTTTTTGCTGTGGAAGTGCCTATTTTCCACTAACATTCTAAGGGCTGTGAAGGTGAATAGCCAAGAGGTGCATCTGAACATCTTGACTGTGAACAGCCTCCTATTCTCAGATTCTGTATCACTGAACTAAGCAGAGGGACTAATCTCTATTAAAACAAAAGAATCTTTTAGAACTGCTCCTGACACTAGCAGAAGCAGTGGTCTCTCTATTCCTCTCCAGCTCTTTACCCCATTTATTCCACAGCTGAAAGTTCTCCCAAGCACAAGAAAAGAGCCAGGCATTAACATCTGCAAAGTGCCCAGCTTTAAAAGCAATCATGACAATGTTCACACAAGATTCTCAGAGGACTGATGATTCAGACACTCTTGCAGTCTAAGAGATGTGAGTAATTCCTCTCAAACCAAAGAGAAACTAAGGACTTTCGTTTTGTGGGCAAGTGATTCGTTCTCCAGCCCACTGGCTAAAGGGCAGGCACTACCACCTACCTTTCTCATAGGGAATTAGTAATAAAGATATTAAAATTAGAGGTAAAATATCTGCCAAAGAGATGGCTGTGCTTAAACATTTCTCCTAGAGGGAAAAGAATCCTCTCTGGGGAATTCATTTCAGTGTAAATGTCTATCACTAAATTAGCGAACCTTGTTTTCTACAGAGAATTGAAAGAAACTTCAATTTATGGCAGTACTTTCAGGGTCTAATCTTCTTTCTGAAATATAGTGAGATCTCAAATGCAGACTGTACATTTATTCAGATGAATTTCATTATTAAGAGTACTGAATCTGTAAAATTCATTGCACAGACAGTGGGCTGTAAGAAGGGATCAAGTTAGGCAGACCATCTTCCTCTACGAGTTTTCATAGGCATAAAAGGCTCTCCACTGGTTTCTCTGAGGTCTGTTTATAAGAGGTGCATTTGATGGACTGGATCACTTCCCTGTGATCCCATGCTTGACACCTTAGAACAAAAATTTTTCTCTAGACAAATGCAAACTGCTAAGGTAACATTCAGTGAAAAAAGAATCCAGAAACACAGAGCAATGTTATTTTTTTTAAGGGAACATACACTGTTAAGGCTGTTTTCCCAAACTGAGCAAGATCATAGCAGAAAAGCTAGAAACTACTTACCTCTTCAGTGGCAGTTCTGACAGCTTAGATTTGCAATTCAAAAATAACCTGAGCTTCATATTGATAACGTCCTTGAGTACCTACAGAAAAAAAATCTCTTTAAGGAATGGTTCTTGGTAATCACCAAACCTTGAAAATAAGCCAAAGTCATCCTTGTGACATCCTGTAATTTCTCAAGTTTCAGTAGAAATCTCAGATTTTTGAATGTTCTAAATATATCTGTCTGTTAAAGGATGTTGTTGGATATTCCAAATAAAGATATGACCTTTTCTAAAACTGCATGATTTAGCACATGCTATTCTTGATAGTCAAAATGTTAATGTTTTCTCCTAGTGATGCTGTTTTACGAAGAGCAGCTGCTCCCATTTTCCAATACTTGAGTAAATTATATTATCACCTTTCTTACATTGTGTTTTCTAGAAGATTTTAAAACACTTGAAGCTCTCTAAGTACAAACACATACCTTTTACTCAATTACTTGTCTTAAAACAATTACTTTCATTCTTATTAAAATACTTGTATACAGAAAATTGCCAAATACAGAGAATTATTTTAATATTTAGTTACTTAATAATTTTACAAGTCAACAATACATTAACAATGTATTAAACCATTCAATCAACTTCAAAAAATTTCAGTAAGTTAATACATTTCTACTTTTTTTTTTTCTCAGTTTCTTCATCTGTTTATTTCTAAAATACTAATGTTATGGATGATTTTACATAAGAACCATAAAATTAGGACAATAGCTTTTTCTTAATTTAATGAGCAATCTGTTTTGTTTAAAGTTAACAATGTTATTAATTTATTTAAAGCACCCAAAAAAACCTTTATCAAGTTATCTTCATTTCTGTGCTTTCTGATACAAAGTGCTTACCTGAAAGTATAAAGCATCTGTGTCTACATTTATGGATATTATTAGAATAGTCAATAAGATATAAAAGCTAAGTTAGAATATTGATACCACTGGGGCTAAAATCGAAAATTATAAGGGCAAATAAATTGGGAACAGAGCAAGACAACGGTCATTGTTAAATTTCTCTTTTATTATAACTGTATTTTTTCTTTCCTCAGTTCAACCCATGGCTTACACACATTCTTTACTACAGTGCTGTAACTTTACATGGCCCTAGGGACCTGTTCTATTCCTAGTTCCTCATTCCTTTGTGTCACCTGAATACCATCACTGGAAAACTACTGAAGAAAAAATAAAGGCTAGGGAACAAGTGAAGAACCAAGAAACGGGAACCCAACAGCACTGGAAACATAAGAAGGGAAAGTATTACGTGATGGAAGTTTAAGACCATTAAAATAGAGGTCCAAGTGACTCAAATATCTATCATTCAGTATAAAAATCATGATATAAATGTATCGGACTTCACCTCCAAACAACACAAACCCCTCATCCCATTATAGCAGGAATGATACTTTAGCAATCTGCACTGATTGTGTGTAAAATGAAATGATCCTGCAAAAGGCTGAGGTATCATCCTAATTCATCAGCTGACCATGACATTTAGTACAGTAGCAAAAAGAATAATGCCATTCTTAATTAACATTTCAAAGGAATTTAAATAGGAAACGACAAATAAGACAATAATGCATTATTTCTGTGTTTTTCAACAATTCAACTTCTGGAATACTGAATTTGGTTCTGTTATTTAGGTCTTATAAGGACACCAAAAGCCAGGACATTAAAGCAACATATGAAAATGGTTATAAGATTGGAAAGCCTCTTTTATAGGATACATGAAGAGTTCAGTCTGTTTACTTTAAATCAGAAAATTCAAAGAAGAGCATGTAAATTTAGTTCACAGAGCATTTCATACTGTAAAAAGTGGCTGAATTATTTCAGTTTACTAGGTCTGAAAATTATTTAAGAGCAAGTTCTATTGTGCATATGTAGTCACTTTGCAAAACACTTAAGTTACCACAACTCATCTGAAGAGCATTAACTCACTAAACCATGACTATTCAACCAATCACGTGGAATTGTTTGTGAATGTCACCATAACACAATGCATCTACACTGAAAACAAACTCTTATAATAGAATCTTCAACAGAACTGGAAAAATAATGAGAAGATGAATGCTTACAGCATGGATCTAAATAAAAATCCATAATGCCAAGTCCAAGTCAGGTTACTTACCCACTGGAAAAGCTCAGTAAGAGCTCCAATCTGCACTCAACTACTTGATAATATTTAAATTAGGAATTGATTAAGAAATTATTTCTACTTCAGATACTAATTGATAAAAAGAAGTCCTATGACCCATGTTATATAGGAAATCAGACTATATTATCAAAAGGGCTCCTTCCAGGACTCCTTTTACTTTAGGGATGGAATAAGAGTTTCTCTCTGAGGATAGAATGAATATAGGAAAAAAGGCAAAAGATAACTGACAGGAAAAAAAGAAAAGGTTTGATTTTTCTCTCCACATTTTTAAATTACCGGACACCTACTGGAACAAGAAAAAGAAAGGCAGATGATCCTAGGAGTATGTATAATAATTTTTCAGCTGGTTTTCGTGAACCATGAGTTAAAAACAACACAACTCTTCGATTTTGTCCTCCATTTTAGCAGAAGGAATTTCAATTTTTTTCACATCACCTTAGAGATCGCCTTCCTAACTTCAGAACTAACTAGCCATTCCATATATTCTGCTAGGAACTTATGTGGTCCGATCATGGTTAAGTTATGGCAGGTATTTAAATATTTACTATAGGCAGTGCCTGTGCCTTATCTGGAAATACTTGATGCTCAAGGCTGTAATGAAACTTCTGAAAAAGGGAAAACACACATTATATGGAGAGTGCTACCTGCCTCACTCTGGAAAGGATATAGAGCAGTTCTTATGGTACAATCCAGTATATATTTTAAAAACAGACAGAAGCCTTTACTCAGCTCTCATTCATGATCTGACTCATACCATGCCTCCATCCTTAAATTGCCAGGTTCTCAGACTAAGCAGTAAATTTTAGATTACATTTTACCTATACCTATTTACACCCTTCTCAATTTCAATTCCACTTAATCTGAGTAACTTTCTGTTGATATTTAAAAAAAAAAAAAACAAACCAAAAGATTTCTCTGTAGAAAGTGACACAGAATGTAATATAATAGCCTGGTTTCACCAGGGTAAAAAAAAAAAAAAATCATGACATGGACATATTCAATGCAGACTGGGCAAGAATCATGTGTTTGCCATGGTAGCTACTACACAAATTTTGCACCATGAATGGTTACCAAAACAATAGACTGGGCACGAACCCAATTATGTTACTCAAAAGAAGAACCTTTAAATACAAATACATTCAGGTGCTTCAAGTTTACAGTATTTAAGTCACCCATATATACAGTAAGATAATCAGAAAGGCATCCATTTAAGAACTTTGAATTTGGGGCTTGCTGTATATGTATGCCTGTTTTGTCTCTACACCAGGACGTGGTGGCTTTCCAGATAATTATATATATTTTTAATATATAATTTCCAGGTTATTTTTAGTTTTTTAAAAATATTATCAAAAAGTGTCATCTACATTAAAATAGTTCTGGATTTGTTTACTTTCAACAGCATTTTATTATTCTCTCCTAAAGGCTGGCTTCTTGAATAAAACTAGAGCTCCTGGGAATCAAGTAGGATCTGGGATAGCTGAACAGCTTGGTTCACCATGGGAGTCATTTGCCCAGGCATGCATGAGGGCACCTGTTGTGCCAGGAGGAATGAAGGCTTCTGGTCTGAACTGCAAGGTTCTTAACGTGATTTATACTCCTAATATGAACTTCTGGCTAAATGGAGAGTTTCCAGTCAATTTCAACATGCAAATATTTTCATTTGGTAATACAAGCTTTCATTTTAACTGAGAACAGTGAAATGAAAGATCTCATTCTAGAGAAAAGCTAGCATTTCAGTGTCCTGAAATATCAGAATTTTCATGAATCTTTTAAAACATTTTACTTTGCTTCACTATTATATATGAAGAGAGAGTGGATGCTTCAACCTTTGACAAAAAAGGGTATGAAAATGTGAGGGGAAAAAGCAATATAAGAATTTACAAAACTTGCATAATTACTGAAGAAAAAAGAAGATAAAATGGGATGCACCAAAAATCAAGTTACAGGCTTCAGAACTGTAGCAGACCATAAAGTGAAGACAAAATTTGCATTTTTATGGGAAACTATAAAGGAACCTGAGGCAGTGATATTTTGCAGTAAGCGAAAAAAGAAAATCATTTTAGCAGCTATGTTTTTAGGCCCATTTCTCTTTCAAAGATCAATAGCTACACACAATGGAAGACCATCTAGAAATACTCAGTAGCATTAATCAACTGAGAAATACCCCTCCAAGAGCTGAAAGGTTTATAGTCCAATCTTCTTACGATGATATTACAGGTCAGATTTAGACCATCTCAACTGGGTACCTTGGAAAACTAAGGTGATCTGGTTTAATAGAATGAAGCATACGCCTCTTAAAATTTTGAGATAGGAGATTCTCTTCCTCTGTATTATGTAGACAATCTCTTCCTTTCCTTCTATTCACTATAAAGAGCACTTATGGACTCACTTTTAAGAGGACTGGTGCATGGGGCATATGAACTTCACTTGCAAATAAAGTACTCACAATGATGAATTAGGTCACCCCCAACTTTTTTATATGAATTAAAATGACTAAACACATATTTAAAAGAAAAAAACCCTAAATTTTGTTTAGCCTTTTATTATACTGTACATGAAAATTAGAACAAGTTTAGTAAAAATTAAGCTACAAATACGTAAATTAAAAAAAATTACCACCGTCTTACAATCAATAAATGAGACATCTTCTGTGCTTCTCTTGTCAATGGATCCACAATAGCAATAACATCATAGAATGGTTCGTTTTGTTGGGGGTCGACTTTTACTACGCTGTTAAAAAAGTATTAAAAATATTCATTAAAAATTAAAACTCTGAACTGAATTTGTGGAAATGACAAGCATTTTTAGGCATGAATTTGTAATATCAGAAGTACTTCAGATTTTACTATTCAAAAAGACACTTCCCTCATTTCAATCAATAATCATGATTGCTCTCTGTGATATCACTAGGGAAGCTAAATGAGAACAGACATTAAAAATTTAGCATTGATCTACATAGTTCTATACTGGTTATTGATTAGATAGATTTCCCACAACAAAATTAATAGAATAAACCATAGTAAAACTTGGAAAAATATGGCCTTTTTGATACTCATCTACAGTTTCCTTCACCAAGATCTAGAACCATCAGATGAGACAAGTGCTGGCAGTGCTACAATTTAGAAAAAAGAAAAAGAACCAAGCAGTGGAAAAAATGGCAACTGAGAAGTGTGAAACTTGACAGGATGGATTAGCATTATGCATTCCAGAAAATAATTTAGTTTGATAAACTTGATTAGACTAAGTCAGGGAGACGCTATTTAAAGTACTCTAGATCGACAGGAAGGAAATGTTAGTAAACCTCACTTTAAAAAAGACAAAAACCAATGTGCTGTAAATACGCAAAAGGGACTGCCTGAATTTGTTTTCCACAAAAGGTATGGTAGCAGCACAGTACTGACTGTTACTAGTCAGTAACTAACTTTGACAATGGTGTTAGCCTCTTAAAACAGGCTACTACTGATTTTACTCCTGTTTTCAACAACAGGGGCAGCCCACCAAGCACAGCACACTGGAGGACATTTACCAGTAAAACAAGTAGGGATTCCAAAATAACATTTCAAAAATCTTTAGCTTGATCATAGTTCTCATGTTACCATATGTCCTTTTAAAAAATGTACCTGTCTCTCCAATAAGCTTGCCCCAGCTAAGCTTAATTTAAAACCAGTATCCCCTTACAGAGAGGACAGGATTCACAGATGCTCATCTTGGTACTTTAGGTCTCGTTCATCAACAATAACAACAAAAGGTGACAGGGCATATTCACTTTCTAAATGCAGGATTCCAAACACAAGGAGCCAACACACAAGTAAGGACCCTAAAGACACATGAGCTTCCCGGGTCTAAATCTGCTGGCTGATGACAGGGGGTTCGCTTTTCCTTAAGGAATTAGCTGCCAGTGAGCCCTATTAATTTGCATTTTAATGTAATCTAGTTGTATTAGCTAGACACTGCTAAGTCATAAACTGTTATCCAGGTACAAGCACATGTACATCAGTCTTGGCAACAGTAATCAAGATCCACAGACATAAAAAGCTGTGCTAGTTTTCCACATTAACAAAAATTAGTGGAGACTTCTTTTAGTTCTAATCAGTGAAACTCCTTCTAACATCTTAGTAAGTGTATTGACTCCAAGTTTTCTAACTCTGAATCAACCACTCCTACTCACATCAATTGTAATCACTCCTTTTTCAGCAAAGTATAAGGTTGGAAAATCATTAGGTATTACTAATTAATTTCTTAAGAAAAAGGTAAAACCACGTTATGTTATGGCAGATGAACAGGTTGTTCATACAAACACAGAACCAACAACTTCTTTCCAAACTGGAATGCTTACTCAAGTTTCCAGAGACCTCATGTAGTCACCAGTACATTCTAATTTCTATATGAAAGTACTGTAAATGCATTATCACAACAGACAGAACTTACCTGTGCTGCTCTTTAAGTAATTCAGCATCCTGTCTCGTCTCTGTTTTAGGCAAAGATGACAGCAGGGCATCTATTTTCATAATCAAATCACTGCCACTGTATTAAATAAAGCACATATAGTTCTTTTTCATTAGAAAAAGAGTAAAACATTTATATTTTAATGTCTGTCTGTCTGTCTGCATAATATTTAAGAAGCCCATATCCCAAACCTGGACTCTTTAAAGGAATTATCATGTCAGTATTTGTAGCTCTGAGGACTAAAACCTTTAGCATGACAATGCCCAAGAACCACTACAGCCTTAGAGCTTGTGAACTGCACACTTCTTAATTTTAACTGATGCAGAATTTGCATAATTGTAATTCAGCCACACAGTTTCGATGCTAAAATTTGCTGACATTTATAACTCTTTATTCCTTCTTTTTCTTATTTTTTTTCAGTGTCACTAAGTCACAGTATTTGTCTGAATGTTTTGCCTCTCACTACTTGTCTCCTGGATATCTAACTCTTGCTGATTTTTTTTTTTCTGGTAGTGATTCTTTCAGTTGTGCCAGTCCTTCCAGATAACAGAAATGATACTCAGATTTAAAAGCCAACAGATATTGTAAAAATAACATAATTTTGCTCTCTTCTTTGTACACCAGCTGGATCCTTAGACTAAAAGATGTCTAGAACTCATCTCTACATGTGTGAATGTTGTCTGCACACATGAGATGAGGTGAGTTGGAGAGGATGTGATTTTTTGGACACATACAGGGATCTCTTATGCCTTAACCTCATCACATATATGTGCAATGACAAGAGAGTGCACTTCTTTTGAGTAACACAGGATGCCTTTTATCCTCCTCTGTGCTGTAACAAAGAGGCAACAAAGAGGCTGTCACCAGCAGGATGACACAGGCAGTTGAAAACCAAAATACACAGTTTATATATATAGTGGAAAACTATGTTAAATAGCATAATCAGCCAAGCATAAAGGTGATATAGAATTTAGCAGATGTGTAATTTCTTCTGGAAAACAGGGCAAGGGCTGGAGTAGATAAGTATATTAAGTCTGTCAGGGAAATGCTAACCAGGCAATGAAGGACAGACAAACCTGTCTGCACAGAAGTATTCAAATGCTAAGTAAGAGGATAGCAAATATACAGCATTCAAACAACAAACACTTTAAGTGCATGTAGAGTGTATATATATAGCATGAAGAGTACTATTACTATACACTTGAACCTTTGTTCATATTTTCCCATGTAAAAAGATGATTAATTTGTCACAGGCAATAAACAAGACAGTACATCACAAAGCCTCAAAATGAAAGAGAATTTTACCTTTTACTGCTGTTTCCCATCTCTTTTACAAGAGCTTTAATCTTCTCCGCTGAGGTACTGTATGTTATCTTTTCTAACAAATCAAAGTCTTCTGCATAGAATTCATTTTCATCTAAAGGACCCAGTACCTTAGATAGAGAAAAAAATGTCATTAAGTGTGGAATGTCCCAATACTGTTCCATTTGTAAGTAAAAATACATTAATATTTTAAATGAATGCACAATATTCAACCCCCATCCCCATACATTTCAATATTAGTAACTATAAAACACTAAACTTTATAGTAACCATGCAGAATTAGGTTTTTACAGTTATGTGATTACAGTTAATTTTCAATCACAAAAATACTTGCAATCGAAATATCCATGTTATCTTTCATTATACGTCCCTTTGTAAAGGAATACACTACTTAGAAATAACAACTCTAAGTTTAAGAAGAAGTTCTGTTAGATGCATTAATTTAAACTCAAATTACTGTCTGTCTACTACACTAATTAGTTGTTTAATTCTGTGAGCACAATCTTAACTTCTCAAGGCTTTCTATCCATTCTAAGCAGAATGTACAGAAAGGAAGAAAAGAGCAAAGGATAAGAAATGCAGAATAAGAGACAAGATATAGAACTACTATGTTATTTTGGTGTCTGAAGGAAAAGAAGGTGCCTTGAAGTTCCAGAAAATAGCTTTGAGGATACTGTTTGGATTTTCTACTCAACGTCCACCAAGCTAAATGGACCCAAGTCAACTTACACAGTGCCCAGGATGTAGAATATCATGATGTAAGTTTGGCACTGAACGCCTCTCTCCCAAAATTCAACTGCTTCCTAAAAATGAGAGGTTATGTAACCTCTCTGGAGTTATTTCACTTTTGACTGTTTATCAGTATTAATGATGTATGAGATAGATGAAACCACAGTGTGATTATAAAATACCATGCTAATTTTGTACAAGTTATAACTAGAAAAAAATTTAATTTGCTCATGAAAATAAAACTAAAGTGCTGAAATAGCTAAGGTAGAAGTGAAGGATATCCCATATCTTTTTTTTAAAGTAATCTTTTAAGTGAAAACACACATTCAGATGGAATGTGCATTATCAGATTTATCCAAGTATTTTTAGGAAACCTATTTCCCCAAAACTTAAAATATGACATTATTTGAGCTTTTTAGGCATAGAAAACAGTAATAATAATTTATAAGATAACATTGCATATTTAGCTATGGGGGAGTTGACACCAAAAAAGCCAACAATGCTTTTGTGCTTCATCAACAGAAATGCTTTCTGTGTGTTTATTAGAGGTGTTTCAGTTGCACCTCAGAAGCATTTAGGATGCACAAAAATAACTAAAGTCACAATTTAAAGAGAGGTTCCAGTAATGAGATGCCAACACAGTATCTCTTTCTTTCTAATGCTGGAGCAATAAACAGAAAATAGAAAAGAGTAAAGGAGTAGTCTGTACAGATTTTATTTACAATATAAGATATTGACTGTCATTTAACAAGTACTAAATATTGAATGCAACATTGTATTTTTTAAATCACAGTTCACCTACAGACACACTGGAATTAAGGCTATTGGTTCCAGGCTATACATATAAGAAACAAAAAAATTACTATACTTTTATTTGAATAGTAAGAATTAAGACTATAAAACAACTTAATATTTATAAAAAAATGTGGTGTTTTACAGCTTGAAATACTAACCTAGAAAGTGTAATTTATATATATTTATTTATGGGGTATAATATAGGTAAGCTCAGGATCAAAATTTATTCTTAAATATCATAAATAAAAAATCAGATATCAAACCATTTAGAGAAATTCGTCAGATTAACTCTAAAACAGCTGTGGGAATTACACACATACATAGCAGCTTCAATGGAATAGAGCTCATGAAAAAAACAGGAGTAAAACAAACTAAAAAACCCCAAAGGCAAACATTCATACCATTCTCTAACTATAGGATTAATAACTGGGAAATTATTATAATGCATTTTCTTTAGTTTGAAACTGAAGTTCCAGGAAGTAAAAAATTCCTACAAGAAGACTGAGTGATGAATTACTTTCTTTCTTACCCTGCCATTGCTCATAACAGCCATTTGCCCAGGAAGCAGTTTAAGAACCTCCTGGCAGAACATCTGGTGGGTTTTAATTAAATCCAGTCCTAAAGTGTTGTACTTCTTCTCAAAAGTATTGCCATCCATTCCCTAAAGCAAAGGTAAAGCATAAGATGGTGGAATGATTCAGCAAAAATAAATTTTGTAACAGATGAGGTAATCAAAGATTTTCTCTAAGTTATGTGGTAATGAGAAATCAAAGCAAAACAACCTCAACTTTAGTGTAAGTACACGACTGTTGGTGTGGAGCCAAGGTCTCACAATTAGCTAGGGTGCTGTTTTTACCCTGGGGCAACTCTGAATAACTGTGAGAGGAAAACTGAGCCTGAGGGTAAGCACTTTTTCCACAATCCAGCACATGGCTGCATGAAAAATAATATTTTCTGTTAACAACTGAACTATATTCTCACTTTTAGGAAAAAGATGTACAAAAAATCCATAATACCCCAGAAACCTAACAGTCATTCATGTGGCCACTGGATACAACTTGAATATGTTTTGGGGAAGCCAACATCATCCAATAAGACACACAACAAATCCATGTCCAAAGTGGGAAAAAATGTCAAAACTTACACTGGCACTGTGCCTTACCTGTCAAAATTATCATGCTATATTAAACTCTCCTGATATGTATTTCTTCACTAGTAATATGCAGACCAAGCAAATAGATTCGTTCAGATACAATTAATGTATCAGAATAAAGAAAACAAAATAAATCAGTAACATGCCTGCTTGATTATCTACCTTTACGTCTTTCAAAATCTATTAAAGAAATAAAAAGCAATGACTCAAAGCAACTAATTAATTTTCCAGTATGTTGCCAGAGTTCTCTTAGTTTTGCAACACCTCCTATTTAAAAAGATGACAATTTATAGCTCCTTCTGAAACAAAACCATTAGTTAGCAGCTGTTATTTGATAACTCAGCTCCACTCTACATGAGAAATTTGAAATCAGCAACATTTGTATTTTAAACCAATGAATTTGCATAAAAACACAGCAGAAAATGTTGTCCAGAACTGTATAATGCTTCAGTCTGTGCCTACTACTGCTCACAACCACAGCAGCAGTAAAAAGTTACTTCTGAAATCTTAATTCTTGAAAAACAGTAATATTGGAATTTTAACTGAGAGCTATCAAAAAAAATCAACAATTAAAAAATAAACTATTTTGGTTTCGATTTTCCAGTATCTGTACTTTCTATTTTTCAGTACTCTTGCTTGACTTCAAATAAATTCTTTATTCTTCAACTGTATAAAAGTTGCCAAAAATCCAAATCTGCTTGAGCAGAAACTGTATAAGGGTTATAAACTTAGTAACATTTGGCCACACGCTGTCACTCTCAACCATGCCCCCTTACAATAAAATATATGTAAAATGAAAAAGAAAGTAATCTAATTTAGTTTTTACTCACTGGGATGAGGAATTTAGTAATTTTAGTTCCAGCAGCAAGGGATTTTGCTGTCTCTTCCTTACTGAGTTTACTGAGGAAACGTTTTAAGTTGCTGTTATTTTGTGTTAGAAAAGCAGACAAAATTCCTCTTGCAATGGCTGTGTTAGATTCCTTTATTTTTGATGAAGGATTGTTCAAAATCCCTACTCGTGTATGACTGCTTGTTTTCTGCAAAGAAAAATACAGAATAATAAGCACATTCATTTACAGTTCCATCTGCTGTTATGTAGTGTATTCATATCTCTGTGAAATGAACTTAAGTATTTAATTTTTTTGCAGCTATTTGTCTTTAGAAAATATACTTCAATGCCATAATATAATTCATAATTTCAACTAGGAGTTAAAACATAATTACTAAAGATTTACCTATTCTGTAAAACATATTTTAAATAGAAGGGTTTTTTTAATAGAACAATTGCCTCTGAGCATTTTGCAGAAGCCTATTTTTAACAAAGGATATACACAAGTGTTCATTTACAGAATTCAGAACTGGTTTTGTAGACATTTTTCTGTTTTTCAAAAACTATCAAACTAAGCATAAAATTAATGCAAGCAAATTTATCCACTTACCCCTTTAATCTTAATCACCAGAAAAATCTTTCACTGCTAAAGTCAGTGATGCCACTCAAATTTTACCAGAGAGCATGAGGATTCTAAGGTAGGATCAAATAGCATCACTAACTGAAGAAAAGGTAAATGGACTTTACTGCAGTAAGGAATAAAAAAATAAGTAGTGCAATCACTGGTACTCAACACATTAAACTTTAGCAAACTTTAAATTGCAGCCCTTGAGAAAAACTTTGTTAAAACAGTTATGGTCCCCCCCAGTGCAGTAAAAGATGTTGAAATGCTGGAGAGGCTTCAGCAAAGGGCTTTTAAGATGGTCAGAAGACTATGAGGAAGTACTTGAAGAACCTGGGCTTGCTCAGTCTGGCAAAGAGGAGGCTACAGGGGACTCTAATAGCAACCAACTGCTACTGAAGGGGAATGAAAAACATGACTGGGGCCAAATCCTTCTTGGTAGCAGCAGAGTATAACAAGGGTTAATGGTCACAGATTTTGGCCTGGCAGAAAAAACTGTACTAGGAAGGCAGTGCAACACCAGAGCAAATTTTAAAGGGAGGGGACAGAGTTGCCTCCTTGGAGATTTCCAGGAATCCTTCAGACACACCTACAGTTGACCTGATCTAATAAAGGCAATAATCCCACTCTGAGTGGGAGGCTGAACTGGATGAACTCTAAAGGTCTCTTCCAGCTAAGACATCTCTAGCTTTTTTTTCAAATGAAGTAAAAATATATTTGTAGTTTTCAAAACAGTATATATTAGTTGGAATAGTTAAAAGTGCATTTCCTTCAGCCACTTTCCCACCCAGATTCTTGCACGTTTTCTTCAAATGCTGATGGCAAGTCATAAGCAAGAGGTGTTTGTGCCAATTCTGCAACTATCAGAAATTCTACTAGACCCTGATTTGACAGACAAAAGGGACTAGAAAGGAGAGCCTCCATACAAATCAATGGACTTCAGAAAAATATTGGTTCTGGTTTTTGTCATGACACTTGAAAGTCACTAGACCAAGCAGTACAGGAGGTTTATGTGAATCAATCTATGAATTAGAATGAAGATAACCAATTAAACTGCTGTTGCATTGAAGATTCGACCAACCTTATTCAGAATGTTTTTTTCTAATAGTTTTTTTTCCTAGATTCTCCTTACTAACACATGGGGACTTGCCTAGGCAGTTCTCACCTCTTAGCTGGGAATATGGAATTTTTCCTCTGCTGAAGTGGTGGGCAGAAAACGAAACTACAGATGGAAGACATGTCAAGCTTGGGTCACTGATCAAGCAGTCAGAGAAATTAAATGTTTTTCTGTAACAAGGACTTGTACTGAATATTCCTCTTTACGTTTTTTAAAGCCTCTCTCTAATACACACTTGTTATCACATGCTCTCTGCAAGATATCAATCTTCTAATTCCCTTAGGGTGGTTCCTATTTCATTCCTGATTGGAAAATGTAGATGCTTTCCCAATTTCAGTTTAAGCACTCTCCTAACCTGACCCAAACTGAGAGTTTTTCATCATCTATATTCACGTGAGACATTTATACTTTATAAAGTATATTTACATATTTGTATTTTATACTTTAAATCCTATTATTAATACAGAAGAACTTAAAATAAAAGCAAACTCATGAATGTGGATGATCCTCCTAACATTAAAAACACACACACAAAAATTAATCTCTCTTTGAAGCACACAAACAGTACATGAAAAAATGGTTGCTTCATGACCACAGTTATGCTATATTAACAGGAGAACACTGCATAATGGCTCATATCAACAGGCAGTATGCTAAATTCCTTGGCCCAGGTCACATGCTAGGCTACGTGATGGGAGAAAGTCTGTAACTGGGAAGACATTCACCCTTTTAGTACACAGTGTCACAGTTTCTCTCCTGTGTCATGACCCAAGAACCAACCAAATGATCATTTCTGGGGGGGAGTTGGGCAAAACAAAAGCACAGTCTTTTAAGTATGCACCTGACTCACAAAAAAAATGTTGTTACACCTTTATGTAGCAGTATAATTACTGAATGTGCAGAGCATTGTTAAGAACATATTCATAATAATTAATTTCATGAAACCTGCTAGAAACTCACCAGGCTTTTCAAGGCATTAGAAAGCAGTCGTCTACCAGATGGCTTATCAAAATCAGCAATAATCCAGATAGTAACAGCATATACTGCATCTTCATCTGAAAATTAAAGATAATCCTGCATTACTTTCTGGAGAATCTTCTCACAACTAATGAATAATGAATTAATTCTGTTTGAGATTTCAAAATTTATGTGTATGTTTGACTGCTGACTTCAATTAAAAGACTAATCTTTGCCACATCAGAATCTTTTGTTCTCTGAATTGAAATAAGATTCTTAGGAGGTAATTTACCATGTTAATAGGACAAAGTCACTAAAAGAGCCAAGCCATTGTTGCAGCACTGAAACAAAAGGGCCCTAAGTAATAAGATAGCTCCAATTAACAAGGTCTGCTTTACCAGAGGTTACTTCTGAACATTGGATTGGAGGCTGCTCATATAGCCAGAAATGAGAAGAATTAAGTAGTTACAAGAATGCATAAACTAGGCCAACCACTTTCTCTGGCAGTAGAGTCCTTCAACTAAATGTTGGAAAAAACCTTCTGGACACATATGGGAATAATAATAAATACAGTCCAAAGAAAGTAAACTACTCTGTAAGTGTATTTGCAGAAAATTTCCTATTTTCCTGCTCTGCAATCTCCTGTTCTTTACTTGTCATAGAAGAGGAACAGTGTGCGAAAAATTCTGCAAAATTATCTGTAGAAGAATATCAGTCTACCCAGGTCTATCCTATATCCCCTAAAAGGTAATACATATAGACAGAAATTTTCAAAGGTTCTGGTGAGATTCTAGGAAGAGGTTATTATTAACTCTTGCTGTGGTCTAGAGAAACATACTGGGGACAGAGATATGAAATACAGATTCCAGCTTAAAGGTTATGGGCTTTACACAAGAGATCTCAATCTTACAAATAAGCCTAAAATTGAAAGTCAGTCATTTGACAGCTAGCTGAGATGTCCCTATGGTTGAAGACACAGAATCAAATAGAGCCAAATAATTGTATTCTGAAGAAATTTAAGTATTTGGCATTTACTTCTGATAATGGAATAAGTAGAAACTCTGTAAATATTACATAAAAATCACTGAAAGAACAGCACTTTGTTAACATGGTTATTCTGTCTCTTGATGGACTGGTTAAGAGCAATTGTTAACTGTTCCCTCCTAGAAGTAAAAAAGGTAAAATTCCATGCAGAAATATGCCCCCTCTGTTGTAATTTCCTCTAACTCCAAGGGAATGTACTTGTATATGCAATAAGAATGTTTACATTAAAAAATAGTTCAAATGTACAAAAAAATTGAGTTTTAATAAATATAAAATGTATAAATGAGTGATAATATCATAGAATCATAGAATCAACTGGGTTGGAAAAGACCTCCGAGATCATCCAGTCCAACCCTTGATCCAACACCGCCGTGGTTACTAGACCATGGCACTAAGTGCCACATCCATTCTCATCTTAAAAACCTCCACGGACGGTGAAGCCACCACCTCCCTGGGCAGCCCATTCCAATGAATGATTATTCTCTCCGTAAAAAATTTCATCCTAATATCCAACCTAAACTTCCCCTGACAGAGCTTATCAGAATATATTTTATTTCTTTTCTACAAAAAGACAAAGCTTCATATAGCAAAATTAAACCATCTAACTAGGTGAAAAATAAGAAGATACTTATGCTAATAAATAAGATATATAATCAATTATTCCTGAAATTACAGATATGCCTAATTTTGGTATAGATATTACAAAGACTATATATTCTGCATTTGATAATGGTGCAGCTAAGAGTCACTTGAAAACTGAATATCCTCTAACATTCTCAAATAAAATCATATTAGTTTGAAAACCGCATCTGTTTCCAAAGCTGAAAAGTCTTGCAAAGCTTTTAAACTTTATGTTTGTGAAACAAAAAACAACTAGCCACCACATCCATCCCAGTTCAAAACTACAAATTTGAAAATAACTATCCTGTTAATTAGAATTTATGCTTATAATATTAGGACGTGAACTGGCTCCTTAAAGAAGGTACTAGGATATTAGAAAATGTAGTTGTTTACATGCGATCCTTGGGATACTGATTTATTCAGGATATTTCACTGGTAAACTTCAACAATTTAACAATGTAATACCCGTATACAGATAGACAGATAACCCATACAGGAAACTAATATACCCTTTTTTGTTAAATACTTCATGTTGTCTGAAATTACAGCACTTTTATCTTGTGAGTCCAAAAAGGAGAAAGTAGAGAAGTCTTCCACATCAAATGGAACTGCAAAATGTAAAATGCAACACGTTAAACATTAAAAAAAAAAAAAAAAAAGAAAAATCATAACAATAGCCAATCTGAGAAAAGTAGTTACCAGATGTGGGTCTGAAAGGTATGTATCTTCTTTCTGCTCCAAGAATAGTGGGGTTTATACGGGAAACTATGTTGTTCTGGTCCATAAGAAAATCTATTGCATTCATGTGATCATTTAGCAAACCCTGTAGTAAGAGAAAAAAATTAAATCTGTACTTTTATAGTTTCAAGACAAAGACCAAGTATTTGTACCGTCTTTCAACTGAGCTTAAAGCTTCTATATACACCAAATTATGGACTATGTCAAGTCAAACCCACCTAAATTATATCAGACAGATAGTATTTCAAAATATCAGATGCACATTTTTCAATGAACAACTGCAGTATAGTCTCAGTTTCTGATTGAAAAAACCAATATAATTACTATATGCTCAGTTGATCCTCCAGTCTTGAATAATTTAAATGTACTGTTTCAAAACCATGACCACAAATTAATGTAACAATGTAACTGCAGGTGTGCTATTATTAATTCCAAGCCATCTCATTAGAAAAAACTTAATAGATAAACATGACTCAAACAATTTACTGCCAAATAGTTCATCTTGCCTTCATTCAGGAATGTTGAACATACCATGAACACTGCCCGCTGGAAGAACTTGGTGGCATCAATAATCCTCTGAAGAATAACTGTCTCTAACTCTTCAACATCCATCTCGTCTCTATTAAAGGGCACGCCATTAAACAGCACTTGAGGCAATGGGCCCAGGCCACTCCTTTTATAAAAGGTTGCTCCTGCCTGATCACATCAGAAATATCACAGGATTAAACAGACTGTGGCTGACTGTTGCAAAAAATGAAACTAATATCAAGAGAGGATGAACTCTAATCTCCACGCACTCTTCACTGTCACACCTTCTCATGAGTAGCAAGGAAAAAACAAGAAGCATTTGGAAAGCACAGAGGAACAGATGGGACTCATTTCTCAAACAGAATGACAAAAGAAATCATAGCTGTGTAGATGGTGTTTTAAACTTGCTGAGAAATATTCTTTTATTTTGCTTAACATTCTTAGGAAAAAAAAATTAAGCAACAACATTAGAGAAAAACCTTGAGACAAAGTTTTCTTTTCCCAAAGAAAGTACCCTAAAAAAAACTCAAAAGGCTTTTACGTTCATAAGTGAAGTCTTATTTGATAAGAAATGAGAACAAGCTGATTTTTCCTCAAAGTTAGAAAATTCAGTGAGACAAAGAGAAATAAAGATGTATTGTAAGCAACTCCCCCTTCTTATATTCTGCATCGTTTCATGTTTTCTTGCAATATCTATGTGTTCATCCTTCTGTCATCCCACTGTCTCCTCCCTGGTCTTCATCACAGTCTCACTGTCCCCGCTTGTACAGGGGACTTCTTCCTGGTGGTTGACTATTTTTCTTTCTTTAATATTCTCTGTGGGAGACTTTCTTCTCCTAACTGTACCCACCTGTTTCCAGGACAGATTCAAACTGCCCTGCCACACAAAGCCTCTAGACTTCATTCCAGTGAGGAATAAACAGCGTAAGGCATATAGCACCCTTTTTTCTGGCTGCCCCAATACATCTTTTTAAAGAAATATAATACACATTAGATAACGAATTTTAAAAGGAAATAAATTAAATGGAGTCAAAAACACAAGACTGTATGAACAGCACGGCTGAAGACACACAGAGAAAACTGTCTACTCAATTACAGATAAAAATGTCTTCTCTACAGCCTTTAAATAAAAATCCATAGTCTTTCCCAAAGGATATTATAACCAGAAGGCAGAATTAAAGAAAACAATGATCCACCTAGAAGACAGGTTTCAGCTCTTCACCCAGAGACACATATAATTTCTACAGCATGAGAGAGACCCCTTGACATGACTACTAAAAAAAAAATACCTGTGCTCCTGAATGCAGCAGGCAAGAGTAAATTTTCATAGTGAGAGCAGTAATGCAGAAACCCCTACAGCATTTCCATTAATGACTGAATGGTAGCTGAAGAAAATGACTCAAAGGTGCTGTATCTACTTACTTTAACATTTAGCAATCCTTCAGCTTAGCAAATGCATTAAGTTGTACACTGCAGTATTTCTTACCACTTGGCTCTCAACATACCTTCCTCCCTTCATCATGTTCAGAATGAACACCTAGTATACTCTGAACATCAGCATTGGGGTATTCACTTTTAAGGACATCTTTCACATCATCTACTGTTAGAACACTTCCATCTCTCACTCCATGGTACATCTGTAAAAATTATAACAGAAAGAAATTAAAAAAATGTGGTGAATTGTCAAACATAACTCGATAAAATCAATAAAAGTATATAAACAATAATTTTTTATAATGCTCTAGCAAATTTTGTATCAATATAATTTTATATTGCTGTATTGAAGTTTTTATATTGCTTTAGTAATTATCACCATTGCTCATATGCACAATTTTATATCAGAGCACTGTTCTGATTAATGTATTATTATACCTTTAGTTTAAATCTGAAGTGGCAAAGGAAATACACTTATGTGAGCTGAATGTGAAAGGTTATTTCTCTCCACTAATTAGAGAAGTAATCTAAGTTCTTTCAATAAACTACCTAATCATGGGTAGTTACCTGAATCTATATGGGATTAATCCAAGCCTAAATTATTCAATGATACTTTTTCCTACAGTAATAATTTTTCCTTAGAAATGTTATTTTATTTCATAGAATAATATTTTATTACTTTCATTAAACATACAATAGAAATTTGAAGTGAAAAATATTCAATCCACTTCTTTTCAAAAGAGGAACAATACATTTTCCTCTATAGATCTGAGTATCTCAAACTTGTATTTTATTGATTATATTTTTGCAATCTTTTAATTATATTTATCATTCTCTCCTTTTTATATTATGAAACAAAGTAAAGAGAGGAACACAACATTTTAAAAAGCACACTGTAAATTATATTTTGTGATTCTGCTCATGGATAATTGTCACCCATGCATGTCAGCTCCCTAACATCTGTGGATTTCTCTTCCAAGGTATTCCTAGTTACTTTAATTTCTTTCATCTTAAGCTCTCTAAGTTTATCCATGACATCAGTTTCTAAGCACTAAACAGAAAAACAGAAAAGAAATGTAAGTAAAAATGTTATGCATTAATACCATATTCTCTGATGTAATTTTTACCTGCGGAGCCTTTACATGGACTGCTCACTTTATTTTCCTCCATTCATCTCTCACCTCTGAAACTCCTGTCTTTACAAGAACCTGCATTCTCTCACAAAGAAAGCCTGTGTCAAGCATTAAGCTGCAAGCCTGGAGTGTCTCTATGTTTTGTACATTCATGAACAGCTCAAGCATTATCAAAAAAAAAAAAAAGAAATTATTTTACTCTGTTTCACCTTCTACATTGGAGAAAAACAAAGGGTTTTTCAAAGCTGACAGGACTATCAAAGTGACATTAAAATCTCTGTACTCCAGAAGATACAGAACACAAAGACAGGGCCATCATATTAACACAAATAATAGAGAATAATATTTCATAAGAAAATACTAAAAGCTGCAAGGCATGTATCTAATTTTTTATATTATTGAAGACAGCTTGTTGATAGGTAAAATGAAAAGAGCAAGTTGGCTTCTGAGGAAGGAAAGTATTTCTGCAAATAATAGAATATTAATGCTACACATGTTTCTAACATTTCCATATAAAGTAAATGCATATATCTCATGTTATCACAAGGTAGCAAGATCCTAATTATATTAAAAATTAATAAATTTTAATAAAAAAGAAGAAAAAAGGTGATTTCTCGTGAAAGAACTTACCTTAATTATTGAGGTAAAGGCCTGAAAGGTGTCATATTCCTCTGCAATGTAACTAAAACTTCTCCAAAGAGCTATTCCAGCATCTTCATTTCCATCAATTTCTTCTTTTGTATTTAAAATGAAAACAATTCCAATTCTATAAACAAACAAAAAGAGATCATACATCTTAAAACAATATCCGCTTCACACACATTCTAATACCAACACAGAAGAATAAGATGTTTGCATTTAAGTAATCTGCCCAACACTTAGTGATGAAAACCCTGTACCTAGAGATGGCTGAATACCTGCCTGCCCAAGGGAAGTGGTGAATGAATTCCTTGTTTTGCTTTACCTATTAGTCTTTATCTCAACCCACATGTTCTCTCACTTTTACTCTTCCAATTCACCAAGGAGCAGTGACCCAGCGGCTCTGAGGGCTTTAACTGCAGGCTGTGGTAAAACCACAACATCCAGAAAGCCTAAAAGTCCAGGACACTGATGTGAAGATCTTGTTTCTCAGGGGAACAAAAACTTTGAGCAATGAGACAATCTGGTCAAACAGACTGCAAATAGTGGCATAATGACTAAAGCACAAAGTCTTTCCCAAACTAAACACCCAGGAGAGAGAAAACTGAAGATATTTGAAGTTATATTCTCTGCCAAGAACAAATAAAGATCCTTCTGGAATCCTTAGGATTCTATTGGATCCTATAAGGATCCTATTGGAAAGGAATTCTGATCATTACAGTCCATTACACATCATACATGATATAGGAAAAGGACACGAAAAATCCTTCTGCTGAGTCCCAAGTGACAGAGCAAATCTATGTCCATGGGTAGAACTTATGGATTCTGAAGAGGAAAAAATATATGCCTATTCATGAACATAGTTGTTTGCATTAAAAGATGAAGACTAGGAAGATGGATTCTGCCAGTCATCCAGAATTTTGTGAGTCCAAAGCCATCAGAACCCTTCTAAACATTTCCAAGCCTTCCACTCTCTGCTATCAATAAATTTTCTTAGAAAGGCATTTTAACCAGCATTTTAACATGAAACCTGCTTGTGTAATGGGAGAAAGCCATGAGGAAGAAGATGGTATAAACCAGATACTTTTATGAATCAGAAATAGAGATTTTATGCAAATACTTCGTTGCTCTCTGGGGCAGCATGTAGTTTTCCAGAACACATCCTTGAATCATCCTGAGCATCTGCAGCTAATGCTATACATACTAGATCTGCAGCAAAATCCTCTGCCTTTAGCTGTCAGTTGTCCCAAAACAAACCTAACAGGCCACCAAAAGGCTGCTCCATGAGAAATCTCTACGGAAGCAGCAATTCAATTTTTTTCTCCTCTACATTTACTTTATAGCCAACCTACAGGTAGAGATGTCTCTAGCTGCCAACCTGCAACCAAACCCATCTAATAATGTGCAAAATGGCTTACACAACCACAGTCATCTATGAACTACAGCTGTATAAGCTGCTGCCTATTCCTGACCACACCTATGACAGCACTGGATAATGTCCCATATGCAGCAGCTGGCTGAAAGATCGAAATTTATGCCAGATATAGAAAAGAGGCAAATTGCAAAGCAAAACAAGAGAATTACAGTCTTTCTAAAGAACTATCAGAGACCCAAATCTGGCTCCTGCTATACAAAACACCATGCATCTTGCAAGTACTTCCACGAAGTGTACAGCTCTGTCATAGCTGCTACAAGAACATGAGGCACCTCCTGGTCCCGTGATACATGAGAGCTACTACAACGACACGACCATCTCCAAGGCTGAGCCCATGCTTCAGTGGACCTTCATATTTACAATCAGTAGGTTGATTTTAGCTTTTCACTTAGATAGCCACTTCACATTAGATATCTTAAGGCTATTAAAATGAAATCTGTCTTATCAGTATAAAATCATTTAGACAGGTGTTCAGGACAATCAGGTGTGTATCAGATCGCAAGACAGAGGGATTAAGAAATACAGCAAGTTTTCTAAAAAGATACAAATAATAATCAATGCATAAAGATGCAACATGTTCTATAACTAATTGCTTCTCCCATTTTTTACATCTCACTATTGCAAATAACTTTTCTCAAAGACTTATGTCACCTGGATGCCATAGGAACAGTCAGCAAAACTAAATATCATATGACAAGATAGACCCCATGACTTGTCTACATCTTGAATACTGTGTACATGGCTGTTGCTCTCATCTCAGAGAAGACATATTAACACTTAGAAAGTCTGGAGAGAGACAACTCAGAAAATAAAACAAACTTTGGAACAGCTTTCAGGAAAAGAATAACTTGTAACCTAGGGAATGAAATGAGTGCAGTTGAACACAGCAGAGCTTTATAAAATCATGACACCTATAAAATCAAGAGAGAGAGGGATAGACTGCTTAGGTTCCTATTTATAAGAGCACAGAGACAGTAAATGAAGCTACTAAAACTCTGGCTCAAAACAAATAAAGCAGTTTTTCATCACATAGTTCAACTGTGAAAACACCTGGAAAAGGATACTGGGGGTGCTAAAACTTTACAGGAATTTGAGGGAAAACCAGAAAAGTTTGTGGAACAGAAACCCATTGAGGATAGCTAAGTATCCTGAGTATCGTAAGAATTCTTTGATCTCTAAATGCATGAATGACAGGAAAATACTCAGGTAAAGAACCTGGTTCCACTATGCTTTTTATCATACCAAGACAATTCCTTGTGGCTTCTTGTAGATGGACTGACCAAAATGGATATTTACACTGACCCAGTTTAGAAAAAGGAAAACCATGTAATTTATTGAGGAAACAAAAAACATTTCACAAGAAGATTTTAAATATTGAACATGGAATTCATCTTGCTAAACCTTGGATATCCTTCATTTGTAAGCTGTGGAAATAAACAGTTTCATTTTTCATAAAAATGAAACAATTCATTTTTTCTTAAAAGTAGGCATCTCAGATTAACCAGACTGTTCCCTAAAAGTGTCTTTATCTCAAATGCTAACTAGTTCAGACCCAGACAGCTAATTTTTAGAAATTCAAAACTTGATGAGGACAATCTTGCTTTAGTCTTAAAAGTTTTTATATAAAACCAAAGTTAAGTAAAGCAACCTCAACTGAAATAATTGAATTAAAAAAATTCTCTCAAAATATGTTTTACTTACAGCATATTTTGATTACAATGCAGCTTCACAAGGGCATGCAGTGGGACTATTTGACAAAACAAATTTTTATCAGACTTTTGCAGTTCATTTTACACACAGTCAAGTATGTTATCCCTTGCAATCTATTTGCTTAAGAAGACTTAATACCTGAGTAAGCTTGACACAAGTGGGTAACCAATGTGTCTTATTAGAACGTGGTTGAATTGGACTTCATTTGAATTCACATCTTTGTCTAGCAAAACAGAAGATGAAGAAGAAAAAACAGAAAGCAACCTTATTTGAAGACTCTTCCTCAAGATTTTCAGTTTTCCTTACCTAAGTGGTACATTATAATGGTAGAATAACTCTGCCACTTTCATGTAATCACCTGTATCTTCTTGGACAGGATCAACAAAAAGTACCTAAGAAGAGAAAACATATCATGCAGCCAACATTTATTCTTAATGTCTGCTTTTATTTTTTTTTCAGACATAAAATCCAAGATAAGAACATTAATTTCCAAAGGAGCTGTACGCCTCAACTGTTTTCAATTTTTTTAGAGCATTCATTGTAAGAAAACATTAAAAGCATAAATGAAAATAACTTCAGAACTAATGAATTTGGATCAAATGCTGAAAACAGGATTTAACCATTTATTGAACTTCAAACCAAGTGATACCGTTTTCTCATTTGAAAGACTCTGTGCCATTACTTTGTTTATATTAATGAAATTTATATTTATTTTAAAAAGGATATAATGACTATTTTTATGTTAGTTCTTTTAACTGACTCTGTTGTGAAAACCAAACAAAAATAAATAAATGGAATATATTGGCTTAAAACTTTAGTTAAAAGATACAGCTTTGGGAAAGAATTCTTCCTTTCTGTCTCATATATTTTTGTAGTCTCTCTTTCACTTAGTGTAGCTTAGAATATAAAACAGATCTTTCAGGCATGCATAGAATCTAAAAGTGGGATGTATCTGCATAGATAGATTATCCTTATGTAGATTTAATTATGACATCTGTACCTTATTTATTCAGCTTTGCACTGCAAACTCCCCTTAGAATTTATCATATTTGCTAAAGCAGATGAAATGCAGCAGAATAACTTGCAAAATTTTGATTGCTCTCCCCCTCAGATTATAGTTAAATGATATGTTGTAGACTTCTATAATACAGTTGTTATATTTAACAAATTTAACTTTGAATAAATAATGCAATCTACTTCATATTACACACATCTTATGTTTCATTAGAAGTGAAAGTGACTACAAAAATATGTGAACAGAAAGGAAGAATTCTTTCTCAAAGCCCTATCTTTTAATTAAAGTTTTAAGCCAGTATTTATTTTTGTTTCTATGTATGCTTTGTAGAAACATACATTTTTTATTACACATTGCTTGTAATTTCACTGTCTTTTTATATACTGAACTTAGTGTCACTTTAAACAACTGCATCAATGGACAAGCAAAGTGTTACAGATTTCATCAATCTGGGTTTCTGTAAGGCCTTTGACATGGTTCCCCACAACATCCTTCTCTTTAAATTGGAGAGAGATGGAGCTAATGGATGGCCTAATCAGAGGGTAAGAAATTGGTGGGATGGTTGCATCCAGCTCAATATCTGGTCTGTATTGTGACCAGTGTTACTCAATATCTTCATTAGTGACACAGACCAAGGGATTGAGAGCACCCTCAGCAAATTTGCAGATGACACCAAGCTGAGTGGTGCAATTGACACAACTGAAGGATGGGATAGCATCCAGAGGGACCTGAACAAGCTCAAGAAGTGTGTCCATGGGAATCTCGAGAGGTTCAGCAAGGCCAAGTGCTGCACTTGTTGCCTGGGTTGAGGCAACTCCCAGTTTACAATGCAGGCTGAGGGATGAAGGTATTGACAACAGCCTTGCAGAGAAAGATTTAGAGGTGCTGGTGGATGAGAGGCTAGATATGAACTGGCAGTGTGTGCTTGCAGCCCAGAAAGTGAATTTTAACCTGGGCTGCATCAAAAGAAACATGACCAGCAGGTCAAAGGAGGTGATTCTGCCCCTCTGCTCCACTCTGGTGAGACCCCACCTGGAGTATCTAGCTCTGGGGCCCTCAGTATGGGAAAGACATGGACCAGTTGGAGCAGGTCCAAAGGAGGGCCACAAAAACAATCAGAGGGCTGGAGAACCTCTCCTGTGAGTAGAGGGAAACTTATAAGAAAAATGGAGAGAGGCTTTATACCAGCAGTAGTGACACTGTAGTGACACTGTAGTGACAGAACAAGAGATAACAGTTTTGAACTAAGAGAGGGCAGATTTATATCAAATATGAAGAAATGAGGGTGGTGAGGCACCAAAGGTGTCACAGGGGAACCGGTTGCCCAGAGAAGCTGTGGAGGGACCACTATTTAAACTGGTAAAGGACAGATTGGATGAGGTTCTGAGCAACCTGGTCTTGTTGAAGATGTCACTGGTCACTGCAGGAGGGTTGGGCTAGATAACCTTTAATGGTCCTTTCCAACCCAAACCATTTTATGATTCTATAGTTCATACAATTACCTTTTATATTTTAAATCAGCAATAGCTGCTTCCTTAACTCACTAAGGGATACAGAATGCTATAAGAGGAAAAATTAGGCTACAAGACACTCATAATTCGTATCCTTTAAAACATAAATCTTTTTGTACATCTGTTCACCATCTCTAAAACAAGGACAGTTCCCTCAGTAGTGTACTATAAAAAAATTCTTCTATATTAGTGAATTATCTATGTGTAACATGGAAAGGAACACAAAAACTCCTGACAAAACTGTGCCCAAGTCCATTTCTGGAAATCAGACAATAACTGCATATGACTCACTAGACAAAGCACTCTTCACTATTATTAGCAGATCCACATAGAAAACAAATCTTAACAATAAATCCAGCATGTGTATTTTTTAATAAACTGTCTGTTCACATATTAATAGATACGTTATGCAAAAATATTAAGTTCTCCAAACTTACCAAATTATGTAAATTGCGTCTAATCTGCTGCAGAACTCCAGGAAGTGTGGGTCTTAGCAGTTCCTGATAGCTTTCAGGCCATGTGCTATAGCTGTGATCTTGTTCTATATTATTAATCCACTGAAACAAAAAAGGCAGTCACTTAAAAAACACACACTGAGCACTGAGTAAAATACGTGGGCATAAATAATAATATTTTGAAGCATATGGAAAGACTGCAAAGAATAAAATGTCTTCCCTTTTTTTTTAAAATAGTAACAGAAAGTAGCTTCTAAAATTAATCTCTTTTTTTTTCCAATCAAACTGTTTTCATTTGCAGTACACATGAAACTGTTAATGGATGGAAAAGGAAAAAGGACAATTTGTACTGTGCGTAAGGATGTGAATAAAATCATTTTTTTCAAGTGTGGAAACTACTTTCACAATACAAACATCATAACAACATATCACATATATGTGTGTAACCCAGCATAACCACCTTGTAATCCAAATACAGTATTTATCTTTAACGTGCAGTAACAGCACTTTGGATATACCAAAATAACGAATCCATATGTGGCCAATTTGTCCTTCTAGTCCTTTCTGTGCAAGCCTTGGCAAGCAGAAGAGTGAAATATGGCTCTTTCAGGTAAAAATAATTTTATTTTAGTGCCTTTTTCACTGGTATATAAACTTTATAGTGAAACCTGCATATATTTTGAAAAAGGGTAAAAAGCTCAGTCATTGGTCAGTTAGAAACAAAATATTTATGTGGTCCACAATTCACTTATCATACCTGTAAACTACACTTAGAAGTCTTGCATAATAGGATGATACTACATAGTATTATGTAGCTAGCTTAATTGCTGTAAAGTCAAATCCTATTGCTGTAAGTGTGAAACTACTCTCAGATACATTTTTCTTTTCTTTTAAATATCTTATGTCTTAAAATTTTAATAAGGTATAAACTAGAGAAAATTACTCCTCAAATATATTGAAGGAATATCATCCTCAAAAACATAGTCTTAGGACTAGTATTTCAATTACACTATCAAAAAAGATAAACTATCTCATACATAGAATTATCAAATTTGTAATATTTAAATAAATAATTTTAAAATTACTTACTACTATCGAAGAGTGACGAATATCTAGTGCATAACTGTTATCTGTAGGATGTATATGCAACCTCATAAATTTACTCAGGATCTCCTCTTTGATTCCAAGTTCATGAAGGCCATGCATCACTTTTCCTTCCAGTTTAAGAG
This sequence comes from Pseudopipra pipra, assembly GCF_036250125.1. Classification (NCBI taxonomy): domain Eukaryota; kingdom Metazoa; phylum Chordata; class Aves; order Passeriformes; family Pipridae; genus Pseudopipra; species Pseudopipra pipra. The sequence continues at coordinate 77,752,872 of NC_087550.1, forward strand.
TCTCTAAGATACTTTTTCAGGAAGATAAAATACATGTCTACACAGAACTCTTGTCATGACATAAAAACTATTTTTCATACTAAAAATAACCCTCATATTAACAGTCTTAGAAATATTTTTCTTTCTATATTCTCCCACAGACTAATGTTGAAAAAATATATCAGTTAATAACACCCTAATTGTACATCTTTAACTTACTTCAAAACAGAATTACAAGAGATAATACAACTATTTTGTTGATTCACATTTGTTGTATATGAAGCAATTTTATCCATCTTTAGTAAGTCGTGGCAGGACAGCACAGCACAAGGTTTCTTGCTCTACTGTCCTGTCTGAGGCAGAAACCCAAGCTAGGGTATCCTAAGAGGAAGCTTTGCAAGTAGGCAGAGAAGCAGGCAGCACATGATAGGGACACAGATGAGCTCTAAGTCTGCATCACTGCAGAACCCTGAAAACAGCATGGAGGAAACACACAGCCACACCTCTAAAGTTTCCCAGAAAACCCAGTGGGACTCTAGAACACCTGCTACAATCTGAAAGTTCAAATCTGGGAAGGAAACAAACCCTGAAGTACTCCACTGTAGAACACAGCTTGCAAGATTTTACAAGTGCCTTCATTTCTATCCTGCTTCATTTTGAGTTTTCTCTATTCCTAAAGCTTTCTTATAAAATATGTTGAAATGAAACCTAGCACTATCATTAAAAAACACATAATTACTATGAAAGATTCAAGTCACTCCATCTCAAAACTCCGGTTGACAAAAAAAATAGGTAAAATTGCAAGCATAAATATTAAGCCCAAGAAAGTTTAAGAATCTTCATGGAAAAGAAATTAAGACACGAGTTAAAAATTGAAAATAAATAATTATAGACTGTGACAAATTAGTAGATTTACTAACAGTTTTCCAGGCCATCAAAAACAATTTTGAAGTATTCCTGTTCGTTGTCCTTGACAACATAGAAGAATGCAACAGAAGATGTTTGTGGCTTGAGTGTTTGCATAAAAGAGGCAAGTCACACCCAAAATAATTATACTATAATTGCACAAACTAGAAAAATATTTCTTATACCAAAAAGCATACTACCTTTGCATTAACAAAAGTTATTATAAAAGGTGGCCAGATACAGACTCGCAAGCATGTCAAAAGTAACCCAAGGTGTTGGATATCTAAATTTAATGCCTGCAATTTTTTTTTTTAATTTTTAAGAAACAGGGATATGAAAACATTTAATTTACTGTCAAAAGTGCTTTCCCCACCTTTTTACAGCTACTGATTGGATTCCTTCAATTTCCAAATTAATTTTACATGGTAAGTTGTAAAATTTTAAGTGAATTAGAAAAAACATCCTAGAGAAAATGCTGTTTTCAACTACTTATACAATGTTCATATTCAAAGCAAAACCACTGTAAACCAGTGTTCTCTCTACTGGAGGACATCCAGGCCCCCAAAATGCAACAGATGAGATTATCACCATGAGCACAACTTCTCCAGTATTATTAGTAATTCTGTAATCTTCAAACAAGATGTACCATCTTACCTAAAAGGATCATGAAAATCCAAGTCAATAGGAAGGCCATTTAGAAATAAATGTGCTTCTCCAGGTTGGATTCCAAGTGTTTCATGAAAATGCTAAAAGTAAAAAGTGCTGCTTACTTATTTAGGCATATGTCAACCACAAACACACATATATAAATACATACACACACATATATCCATATATTTATATCACATATCTATAAAAACTCTAAAAAAATTCTGCAAAATATACACATCAATTCTCTTCCACACAATTCCTTCTTGTATTTGAGTGTTGGAAAAAATACTGACATCATACTTTCATGAGTGCTATTTAATATATTTTGTACAAATACAAATGAAAGCAGCTGGTAATTCCCCCCAAAACAATCTACAGTGTCCCTATCTGTACAAGGCAGAAAAAAAGACACATTCTCAATGTTTGCCAACAGAAAGTGAAAATACACATACAGAAATATGTCTTGTAAATTTTTGAAAAATTCTACATATCTGTTCAGGAATGGAGAACTTACATGTGTCCTTCAGACTTCCACCTGAAAGCAGCTTTTGCAATAGCACATCATCTCTCAATTCCAAAAAAAGTGTATTCACAATTGCTTTAGGGAATTAAGAAAAACAGACAAGAAACCCAAAATCTCCTCTAACAAAGGCACCTTGGGAAAAATTAGAAAGGGATAGCATAGCATATCTTTACTTTACAAAGAAGAAAAGAGACCCACAATAAACAAATACAACGGAAGCATTTAGGGAGTAAAGTATGTGTTATCATTCTGAGAGCTCTGAGGAACTATCTGGTTCAATCTCAGGTGGCTGTATCAAGATAAGTAACAGGAGCAACAGCAGTAGTGTATCCCAACTCACCCCATAGGAATCAGATTTCTGGATCTGTCTTAATTCCCAGTAGAGGAATGGGAAGTACAAAAATATGGAAAAAAAAAGGTAAAAAAAATATTTTTACCCATTTAGCTCCCACTTGCTAAATAAAATAAGTGTGAAAAAAACATGCACTTTGAAGAAAAGCACATTTAAAGCAAGTAACTCGGGCTGCATATATTACTCCACTTATAAGCCTGTCACTGAACAAATGAGAGAAAAAAATGAGCATATATTAAAAATAGTATTATTTCTTTAAAACAGTGTGGTTACTTTCACACAGTAAAATGCAAATAAACTCAAAGCTAACTGGTTTGTGGCATTACAAGTGCAAACCCACATAAATGAGACAACAGTTTCCTTGAAGCTCCTTGTAATCCAACATACGTGCATTATTGCTCATCACTCATTGAGAAGGTACCATATTCCTTAGTATATATAAACATTTCCAAAACCCCAAGCAGAATGGAAATATGCAATAGTACCTAATACCAGTTTATGAAAGGCAGGGCTCTCCATGAAGGAAAACTGCACCTGTGATAAGTCTAACACAGAAAGAATGTTTATTTAAGTCCAATACCTGTCCTTGACTTTGAAAACCAACTTCTGAAATTTGCAAATTTCCTTCATTTTAATGGTATAACCTGAACTTCACAGTGCTTTCATTGCTTTTTTGTATGCTTATTTACAAAAGTATAATGTAATTACTTATGCTTGCTATAAAGTATCTAATGCTTTTGTGATTGGATTCTTTGTACTAGGTGTCATTGTGAAATGCTTTTTCTTGGTTTGCATGTTATCTCCGTAAAAGCCTTTTTGCCAAAATGCCTATTTTCTCACCAAATTAAAGGTAGTTATTATCATTCATGAAAATTTTTGTAGGCACATAAAAAATGGATGTCAGGGGGCTTTCAAAAACGAGGACTGTAAATGCATGGCAGTAAATTTCCTGTAGGAAAAAAAAAAACAAACTGAAAAGAGATAATTTATTAGTTTCCTAATTTATAAACCCCACTTTATTCCCAATCCTATACTCATGTAAATCACAGATTTTTTTCCTTTTTTTGTATGTCCCAGAACTTGGTACAGAAGAAGGACTTCCATCTTCCTTACAACTAATTGTTGCTTTGGATTACTCCAGTCCAAGTGTTGGACTTTGTATTTATCTTTGTGAAATCTCATGCAAACATTAAAAACCAACTAGAAGTAGTGGCTGGTGCCTGACATTTACATTTTTCCTACTACAGCTTCAATTACATGCTCTCCCAAGGTCTCACTCGACATATCCCTTCTAAGCAGCTAAAATTCACAAGTGCCTGACAATACCAAGTGCCCTTGCAGCAGGTAACACTTCCAATCATTTCACCTACATAGTTTGATCCTGAGACACAAACAAAACAGGCAGAAAAGACAAACTGAAACAGCCAGGCACACAGCCATGAGCCTCCTCTGCACCAGCCAGTCCTAGGTATACCTGGAATTTTCCTGTACTTAACAAATCCAACTTGGACTAAGGGTTAATAACAGCATTGTGCTATGAAGTGCTCTGACCACAGAGAAATCCCTCTCAATGCCACTGGACTCAAGCAGTGAACAATAAATATAAAGATGATTACAGTCTCCAGCAGTCTTACCAGTATCCTTCAGAGCTCTTACACAGATCTTGTGAGATCAGCTAGAACAGCCCTCTCACTGAAGCACCAAAATCACCATTTAGGATATGAGATCTCTTATCACTACTGAAAGCTTACTGTCATAAGCCAGACATTCATGTATACATAGATACTGAGAAAGACTGTAACTGGCTGATGTAGGTCATAAAAACACTAACTAAAATGAATGCAAGAATAATGAAAAAATTATAATTCACTGGGTATTGAAATGGGATTAAAAGTTTGTCAAATTCTTCAGTACTGCAGTAGAAAAAGATCTGAGCTGAATCACTGGATGTGTCAGGTTGGAAGGGACCACAGAGGAGGTCCAACATCCCTGCTCAAGCAGATTCATGGTAGAGCAGCACATGGCATAGGATTGCATCAAGACAGTTCTTGAATATCTCCAGTGACGGAGACTCCACAACTTTTCTGGACAATCTGTTCCAGTGCATGGTCACCCACATAGTAAAGAAGTTCTTCATCTTATTTACGTGGAACTTCCTGTGCATCAGCTTCCTCTTGTCCCATTGCTTGGCACCATCCTCTCTTGATGCCCTCTCTTCAGATACTTATAGACATTGATAAATCAGAGGTGAGACTCATGATACAATTTTGATGCTAGGCATTTGATTGTTCAGAAGCGCATCCAATTTGCCATAAAAACATTGATGGATGGAGTATTTAGGCAGCTCATACCAGAATTTAAGGCTGATAATAGTCATATAGTATTTTCTTGCTAAACTGTCAGCAAATTATTGCACTGGAAGTTGTGAGTTGTGTTTAATGAGATTTTATTTTTTTCTTTTCTCTATAGCAGCTCTTTGTCTATTTCTTGGTTAGGTATCAATTCATTACACCTAAATCATCACATGTCTTTCAACTTACAATACCTTTATTTCCTCCCGTTGCATTTCCTATTCAACTTTCATTATCTTGAGAGGGAATCATCCAGTTACACACAGCATGGGATCATATCTCTCCTGCTGTTAGACGGATGTACTGCAGCTCAAGAATGCACATTCCAAGTTATTGTGCTCAAGCAGCAGTGTTCAGGAAGTTTTCCTACTTTTATTCAACACATTTTAGTTTTCAGCTGTCAAAAGGCCTCTAGTCCTTAGACTACATGAAGGATGCAGTAGGAAATTTAAACTCAGTGTGAGAGGTGCATAAAATCCTCTTAATGTAGTTAATACAGTCATGGAATCATATGAGTGATTCAGCTCATATGTGACCATATGTGACCAACCACACAGATATCCAGTGTAATTTGTTTCAGGGCAATATATCTTTGGACAGGAAAATACAGGTGAGGCAGAAGGGAATGGATGTCCCAGTGGACATATATGCCAGACCTGTGTGGCTATCTCGGATAACCTGCAGCATCTCAAATGACATCACGAATTCAGGCTTAGGCAACTCAGTTGTGCCCCATAAAAGAAACACTGAACAAGCTAAATTGTTTTTGAAGTCCATTGACTACATCTTCATTGTCATAACAGCTTATATATATATAGCTTTGCCTAAATACATACTTCATTTCAATCCAAATTTTAAGTTACTTTTCCTAATCCTTATACTTACTAATTACCACTTTAATTCATGGTAGACCTTTACTTTTTTTTTTTTTTTCATTTTAGGGTAGAGGAGTAGTTTTTGATTAAGCAGTTGGTTTTGATTTTTGCGTTAACAGAGCTTCAATTTAAGAAGATCTCTGTGAAAACCCAAGAATCAAACGTGCACTCTGCACACAAGAAAGCTGAAGGGGTCAAGGCAGTGAAATGCTGAAATACATGAAATATCTTCTCCATATACCAGCCCCAAGTACAATCACCAAAGGACAGAAAAAGGCCTCCACAATTGTTTGCTTAACCATTTACAAGGATTTAACACTCAATCCTGTCACTATTTGGGCACGTAATACTAAGGATACTGGAAAGCCTTACATTAGTTTTGCATAGTGGAGAGCTCTAACACATTTATGTGATATTTTTGCTACAATAAAGATGACAAGCTCTTTATGAGAAGGCTTCACCAGTGCAACAGGCAGATTGTTCACTTTCCCTGTTTTGGAAGGTTGGAAGAAACTGGAAAGGCATTCCCCTGGAGATACTAGCCTTGGCAAGGCAAGAGGAAAAGGTCTGAATGGATACAAAGCAATATGACACATGAAAATGTTGCAGAAGCACAGGAGTACCATAAGTGGTTAGTCAATCTTAACACCATACAAAAATACATGTTCTGAAGATCAGGACAAGGGCAGTGCTATGGATGTTATTTCATGTGACCAGTCCTAAAAGCATGGTGGTTAACATTTAACTATAACACTCAACTTGAAAGAAAAAGTCCAACCTCCGAACACAGAATACAAGAGACATCTTGAACTCAACAAACACAAAGTGGCATCTCAGGATAAATCTCAGATCAGTCAAAATCACAGGAAAAACGGCTCCTCATGTGACACAAGGAACCAAAGATGCAGTGACTCAAGGACAAAAATAAAACCACCATCTACCATAGACAATGTTTGAAACACTTTGCAGAACAGTTGCATTTGTGATTCTGAGAGTGTGGATTCTGGAGTGTGGAAAGCTCAAAGCTAGCATGTGCTGACCACAATGTAAGCAGCAGGCCTAGATTCAGCAACAAAGCTCTAGAAAAATTAACTGATACCTATTTTGCTTTCACAGCACACGATTTGTGACTCAACACAACACTCTGTGAAAATTGTTTGGCCTTGCCTAGTTCTATAAAGCCAAAAAAGAGATGGGAAAAAATGTCATGAACAGCAGAAAGTAAACTATTTGAATTGGGCATTTAAATGTTACCTATCTAGTAACAGATTTTTAGACCAATTAACTCTTTTTCTCTCATAGCAACCATGTGAAAGTTGCTACACTAATAAAAATCTCCAAAAGCAGCAATATGATAGTAACTCAAATGTCTACTTGAAATAAAAACAAACCTTCTGATTTTCTTCTATTTCATTTCGCATTTCCTTGTCTATGGTCACTCTTGTCAGTGATCTGTTAAAATAAAATATTTGTATCACTCAACCATCACATTTTCAAAATATCATTAAATAATGTGAAATAGGTATTTTAATAAAACATCCAATGTACTTTAATAAAACATCTGTAATTGAAGAATGCTGTAATTAAATCTTAAAAAGAAGACTGATGCAGTGTCATAAATTTTGTATTTTCAAACCAAATATTGTTCCATATTACTCTAGTAAACCCAGGTTTCAAATTCAGACTAGGTTTTATTGAAGTAATATAATCAACATATGTTTTACCACTCTCAATTTTTTCTCGTTTTTTTTTTTTTTTTTTCTGGAAAATAACATGCATACAAAAAGTAAGCTGTTTGGTCATCTAAATTATTACCTAAATACAACCCATATTTGTATATTTTAGGTTACTGTTACTAACTCCATGCTACTCAACATTACAGCACAGACAGCCAAGGATTTGTCTGGATAAAGGCAAGGAAAACATGTAAAGAATGACCACTTAAAATTAGGTGAGACTTAAAAAAGAGATTCACGGATTGAGACCCTTGAAAATGTTAAGCATTCACAGTCAGTCAAAATTTTAATTTCCTTAGTCATTCTACCTTTCAAAGACAATGCATTGATTTGTCTTTTTTTACCTCTGAATGTTCTGGAAGACTATTTTATCTTCCTCTGCCACAATGTATTGTATGTCAGGCTATCTTAAGATACTTCCAGAGGCAAATTAATCTCTCCATATTTTAAGAAAACCTAAACCTGACTGTCCCAATAAATGCCAAAAAAAATATGCTAGTTGCCTATACAAGCATTTTTTTCAAAACAATTGTACATGTTTTAGCAAATTGTATGGGGCTTCAAGAAAAACTGGAATTGTCTTAAACCTGAAAGTTAACCAAGCAAACCGAGAACGCTCCTATATGAAGCCAACTTCAATACTTATGGATAACAAAGCAGTTATTTAATAATATAAATCCTCACTTCCTCCCCAAAGAAACTGATTCAGAATAGATCTTGCTAGTATACTCCACATTGCTCACAATATGTCAGAAGTAAGACATAAAATCAGTTTATTTTAAACAACTATTCAAGCTTTCCAGACAATCAGAGAGACTACTTGTTAGGAGCAAACAGTATGATTTCCAAGCTTGGTTTTAGAGAGTCCTGAATTAAATATACTTTAGGGAAAACAAAACCAGCTGATTTTTATCATGCTGAACTCGACATAAATAGTAGGTCCTGTAGCTCTCAGAAGTGATGCTTCATTCTGCACACACAGTTAAAAAAAATGCAGAGAAAAAGGACAACCATTTCCAAATGGCTCCTACTGTGAGTAGTTAGGCAGAAAAATAAAACATGAATGTGAAAAAAATGAAAAGCTGGAAAAGAGAATACAAAGCCGGTCCAATCTTAGCAAGGAAGTAAAATACCTATCAGCAAAAGGTAAGCTTTACTGATAGTTTTGGTAACAGGAAAGCAACACCCTTAGGAATTATGAAATAGCTCCTTGTCTATGCATGGCAGTTGACAATGCAGGATTCTAGCAAGATTTTACGGAGAGGGTGTGATGGTTGGTCCTGGAAAAGAACACCCTACGAATCTGAGGTAACAGAAGTACCTGTGAAAGACATCTGTTCATTTTGAATTCTGTCGTTTGTTCGATTTGTTCAGAGCTTCACAAAGTTTTTATGCAGGTTTTTCTACTTCTAGCAAGTAAATGGATACTATTTATCTTTCTACATGATGAAGAAATGTTCTAATATGACCTTAAAGTTGCAATATTCTCTATCATATAATTTTGTGCATCTTTGTTCTTGCCTGGACAAGTACATATATACATATATATATATATATACATACATATATATACATATATGTACATAGTACTGAGTATTGAAGGAAAAAAGGAAACCTTTCACATGGTCATAATGTTAACATTCATGAATGATTAATAAATAGCAAGTAACAGAACATTATAATACTTCATTATCTGTTCTTTAGGAATGCAATAATATGACAAGTATACAACAAAACAAAGATGAAAAATACCCTATAAAATGAATTATCAAAATGTCGCCATGACATATATCAGTTGTTACACTGTCTACATCTGATGACATTTTGTAAAATCTACCTCAGACTAACCTTTTCAGCTGGAAATACTGAGACACAAAATGCAGGCTGTAAATTAGAAAGTGAAAAACTTTCAGAGGAATGGTACATTATTTTTTTTATGGTCTAAGAGACTCCTCCATTTTTAAGGAACATATAATATTTAATTTTTATTTTCATAACTACAGTTCTAAAATTTTTATACAGCCTATTCAAAGCATAATTTGCAAAATTAGAAATAGTTCTTTTCACATATAAACTGTCTGAAACTGAAACAATCTTAAAATACTATTAACATAATGATCAGTTATCTATCTAAAGTGATTAAGCAATATGTCTTCATGTCTTGTTTATTCTAGTTTTTATTTTTCCAAATTAGTACTTTTGACTCATCAAGTTAAGCGTGATTACCTTATTACTGAAATCTATTCTGTGCACTGTTTTTACACAATGCCCCTTCGATTTAAGTTTGTTGCCAATGTAGGTCTACTAAATTTAAATTATTTAAATATCTGTAATCTCTCACGTTAAAAATAACATGCTAGATTACCATGTTAGAATACATGATTCCTCTTTTAATAATTTTAAAGTCTTCTTATACTTTTACCCATAAAATGTTTGAAGAGTAGGTAAATTGTGCTCTCTAATGCCACAAATACATTCCACTTCAACTCCTGTCGTGTAACAATTTAATGACTTTTTAAATCAATTATTTAAATGTCACCTAGCATACTTCAAAATGACTTTTTCCTGTCCTTTAAAGAATGGAACTTGCCTTGAAGTTCAACATTATGTACACTTCCACTATCTCCTACTGGAAAGCTGAATTTTCTGATTGATAACCTGAACGTAAACTTATATCATACTACTTCATAATAATTATGCTTCAGGCATTTTAAAAGGCATTTTGCTTCCTTGAAACAAGATGTTACAATGGTAGCTTTTCCATTACAGTGTAGATTTTCTCTAACAGACAGTCAGGGGTGACAATGAAACACTGTGATAATTAAACAAGAGTGGTAAAATGTGAAAGCACTCTGAGTTAAGAACCCTATTTAGCATCACATTTAATTCAGTATTCAGGCAAATATTGCTGATAGGATTACATGAAGAACTTACTAAGTATGAAGAAAAGCATTTCTCAATTATAATAAAATTGGCTTACAGGAAAAGTAATTTTTAATATTAGGACAGACAATATTGAGGCCACATCCATTTATTTAATATTTATCTTGATCTTCTATTCAGTAATCTCTTATGGAAGACAGATCTTCCCCAGTAAGAACGCTAACATACAGTAGCCAGGGCCCAATCTCCAAGCAATGTTGTGCTTAGAACTAATGTGTCTGGATCCCCCCTGAAATTTATTAATACAATGTTGCCTCTTCTTGCTGTGACTAGAATCTGCTAATTATTCAACAGAAATTTCCACACGAGAAAATATCAATCCAGTAAAATCCGTAAGGACTACGCATTCAACCATAAGCGCCTGAAGAATTAGCATGTCTTCATGGCATCTCCTGCATCAGATAGGAAACATTTAAGAGATCAATCATGAGCTCTCCCTGGAGTCATCTTCTACTCAATTAAATTGCCTGGGATCTATCTAGCAAGCTGTCATACATGAATAGCTGACTGCGGGATTTGGATATAAATCTGTATTACTGTCATTAAATTCAAATGCAAACATGAAAACAGTTTTTGAAAAACAAGTTTAAGTATCATACCTGGCTCTTATTGGGAAGTTCTGAGCAATGTCTTTCATTACCTTTAAAGCATCATAAACAGGGGTAGACATAACTCGAGCAGCTGCTTGAAAACTAAGATCTGGCATAGGGGGAAATAAAAAACAAGATCACTGGAAATATCACTCTCAATCATTACTGCCTACAATCAGAAAACTGTTCTATATAAACACTCACTATTAACATATTTTATGTTTCAATCAATGATTCAGCAAGAAGTAACATTATTAAGGTTGAAAAGATGGTCACTTGAAAGTTGGAATATTAAATTCAGGATTTTCTACAGAATTCTGTTTAACTTTCTTGAACATACACATTGCACGTGTAATTTCTAAATTTACAGAAACACACTGAAACAAACCCAGACCATTCATCACACAGTATTATGGTGTTATCACAAGGGTATCTCACACTCAAACCTAGATACAAACCAACCCACAGAAAACCAGAACTGCAGTAAAGAGTAAGATTTTTCCAGCTCCAGGACTTAACAAGATTTTCAGAGAACACATATATTTAACATAGAAAGTTGCACTGAACACGTGAATAGTACAGTTTTCAGAAGTAACAGCAATTTCACAGAAAGAAAATGGAGACTCATGAAAGGTCAATCTGTCAAATATCAGGTTCTCCTAAGTGTCCAGCACAATTTTTAAAGGGATTTCATTTTTCTCTATATGCTTTTTCTCAGAATGAAGTAAATTTTCAGATTTCAGAACAGTTTAAAATTCATTTGTCTATGCATTAAAAAAACAATGATGGAATTCAGTTAGCTGTCTCTGGCGTCTAACTTGAGTGTGGCAAATTTTGGCACATTAAGAATAGGGAAAATCCAATTTTGGTACCAGTGAGGTAAGACAATAATATACCAGGTGCTTCCATGTACCTTGGATACAGTCTGCTTAACTACCTCAGGGCAATAATGCTTCTTCCTCCTAATTTGCTAGTTAAGACACCTGAGCAGAAACTGAAAGCCTTGGATTATTGAGTTTGAGGAAAGCTGATGCCACATACTGTAAAAATTGCTGGGCAGAAAATAATTGAGGATGCTGCCTACTAAAACTTTGCACCAACTTTTCAAAGTAATTAGGAATTAAAACAAAAAAAAAAAGAAGGCTGAAGGAAAGTAAATAACATACACTCTTAGTTTAGCCTGATAAAGTATACCTTGGCTGCAAAAAAAGGTGAGAGGTGGAATGTTAACTTGGTATTTCTTAATACTTATTAAAAAAAAGTATAAAAACAGATTGCTCTTTTAAAAAGTACATTTCGGATCCCTTTCAACAGGCACATAACTTGTCATCAGGTGAAGCAACACCCAGTTGCTGCTGTTACTACAGATAGTGATGTCTTACCCGTGGTGAACTTAAGAGCACATGCTTAAAATCCTTCACAAATTGTTAGTAAATTCCATTTTATGCTGAACAGCTAGAGTACGAATAGTCAAACTGAGGCCAACTGACATCTTTTGACATTCTTGGTTATCTCTGGTTGGGGTTGTCACTTACCAACCTACCCTTGCAGCACCTTGACACAGCTGAGAGTGCAGTGTAAGGCACCTTGGGGAAAATGTACTTACTAATTACTTATCTAAAATACAAAAGCTCTTGAAAGACAACTCTTGAATGGTGTTTAGGTTCATTTATAAATAGAAGTATGCCCTATAGCTGAAGTAGTTTTGCTTAAATTTAGTTAAATTTTTACTTGGAAGCTAATTAAAGGAAATCAGAGAGAAGCTGAGCCATTAATTCAGCCAGTATAATTAGTCATTAAGAATGAACTAAAGAAAGCACCCTGTCATGTCAGCAGTAAGAGTATCAAAACAAGTGCACCATAAAAACTGGGGGCTGGAGACCCCCTGTCTAAGAAGACCCTGAATTACAGCCACTACAACTAAACAAACAGCATCACAAAGCTTAACTACTTTCAACACTAAGAACTGGTTTCTTGGGGGTTAGCACCAATTTCATGTTTTATTTATACAGCCATGACACCACAGAAAAGACCACCACTAAATAAAGACCTTGTACTGGCTTTCGAATGTGTATGTTAAAGGGATCGAAGTTTCACTTCTTCTGCTTTAACATCAACTGAGTGGTATTCACTAATGTAAACAAAATTAAATAGTCAAAAAGAGTAGTTTCTATTTACTTGCAAAGTAGGTTTCTCAGGAGAACTTAAAAGCAGTGTTTTTCAATTGTTTTTTATTCTGGACAAAGATAAATCCAGTAGCTGAAGTTCACACATAGAAGACTGCAAGTGAAATACAATTATCACAAATACCTAATATCAGACTGGACACTGCTAGCAAGCTCCATAACACCAGGGTCCCAAAAAGAAACTAAAGCTCACCCTCCTTCACTGCAGTAGTATGAAGGCAAATCATTTTTGATCAGGTTGCCCTCTGAAATTCAAGAATGTAACAGGAAAAATTTTGTTGCCTAAACTTAAGTGTCATGACATTTTAGGGACCTGTATTAGAGTGGTTTATAATTTCATTCAAGCTACAGAATGTCCTGCAGGTCATCAACACAGAAGCTGTTTAGAAATCAACTTATACAGATTTGTTGATTTGTTCTCCTTTTCTTCAGGAAAGCTTTTAAAAGCATGTTCTTTCATTTGATGTTACATTAAAAAAATGTATCAATGTGAACTCCAGTACACTGATAAAAGTTAGAATTTATGAATTAAACAAACTGTCTTTAACATGTATTTCATCCTGACACACAAAAAAAAATTGAAACTAAATTTAATACTCAAGATTACACATCAGGAAAAAAACCAGGCATTTTATAAAATTACTTCTCTATCTTATAAAATTCCTTCAATGTTTCTTTATTTTCTACATAGAAGATACCAATACATGCCTTTTAAATACTTAATGTAATACAGCCTTTTTATGAAACTGTGTCTCTTTTTAAAAGATGCTTTTATTGTAATGTTAATACATCAACATAACAAAGGAAAATTAAATAGAGTATTGTGTTAGACCAGAAAAAAATACAATACATACCCTGTAGCTCCCAAACCTTCAGTGGTTCCATGTTGTTAGTAGTTTCAATTAGATGTTTTTTAAACTTTTTCAGGTTATTTTTCAGATCAGGATATATCTGTCTACAATAAAACATTTTCCTTTTAACAAAGGCAGAATCAATTACATCCATCAACGTTTGCTTTCACCCACAATATTGCTCACAGCTAATACTGTATCTTTAGGGTAACAATCAAGAATGAAAACTTGAATTCATTCTTTAAAAAAAAAAAAAAAGATTTGTGGTAAGAAAAGGTGATTACTGAGGACTAAAAATCAGTTAATTAGAGTCTTAAGAGTAGAATCGTTTAGGTTGGAACAGACCTCTAAGATCATCAGAGCATCAAGTCTGACCATTAACCCAACCCTGCCAAGTCCACTATTAAACCATGTTCCTCAGTGCCACATCTACCCAGGGATGGAGACTCAACCACTTCTCCAGGCAGCTTTTCCCAATGCCTAACAACCCTCTCCATGAGGAAATTCTTACTAAATACAAGGAGTTCAATTGTTTTGTAGTGATCTGCCTCAAAACCTGCCACATAAATTCTGATGGAATAAATGAACTCAAAGATTAAACAGTATCAACACACAATACAGGTAACTGTGTAGTTTGTTTATTATAGCATAATGTATACCTAACTGTATATTAAATGTACTATACATTGACTGTAACTGTATGCAGAGTTTGTGGCATTACTTAGAAAAGATAAAGGCAAGACAACGTTGAGAACATCTGTTATAAATTAACATCGCTGACAAAATCAAGCTACTGAGCACACAAATCACTAGTCTGACCTGAAGAAGAGCATGGTACCCAAAAGCTTAGCTCTTTGTTTTGAAAAGATAATAGGGTAGTGTAAAGAAGTTCTGAGGGCAAACACTTCAGCCTGCTACGAGATATCCTTGAACAATCTCCATTAGATTTCTAAAGATTTTATGTCTTCTGCTTCCATTCATAACTATTTCACAGCTGAGAAAACTATAGTGTTTAGCATGGGTATACCTGAGGGACAATTTACAGACTGAAATATCTATTTCACCTCCTGTATGAAACGGAGAAGAAAAAAAAAAAGAGTCTAGAGACAATGTCGAAAAGTCTGAAGAATTATCTGACAGCTTCACAAACCAGTCACAGTGCAACATCAAGAAAGTAAGTATAGCTAAACCTATCAGAATCCAAGAAGAAAAAAGCTCAGATAAAGATATGACATAAGCATTTGGTATGACCTGCTGTGGAAGGTCTCTAATAACCAGGTGAAACAAGGGAGCCTGCAGATCTAGATGCACTTCTAACTCAATCTGTTTAAAAAAGGTAGGAAAGGGGATGGGCTCTCAAGAATTTAGACAGAATTAGATACTCTGAACTCTGAGACTCACAGCTTAGTGACAATTATCTACAACCAAGTTTACTTTTTGCTTTCAGTGGTAAGAGACAGAATGACACCAGAGAAGACCCACAGTCTTGGTGTTTTTCCTGAATTAAAAACAATTCATGATTCTCTGCATGGATCTGTTACAGGAAAAGGGAAGCACTTTGGATGACTGAAACCATGAAATGTATCCGCAACTGAGGACTGGAAGGAGCCCTCAATAGGGTAACATTCCATTCCATCTAACAGACTGAATTGAATTCTGTTCCTGCTGGAACAGAACACAAATTCACCAACTCCACAGTAAGATATCTATAATAAGCACATCTTCCACAATATATCACTCCTATGAAATTAACTACTATCCTTCTTAAAAAGACCTTATGTAGCTACAGCACATGGATTTGTGTTCATTGTGCAACTATTTGCATTTTAAAAACCAACATTTTGATTCTAAGTATCTTACCAATATGAAAACATGGTGTTCTAAGTTTTTGTGACTGCTATCCAGACAGATTTTATTTTTACTTTAAAAAGTTTACTGTATAGGTTCACAGAGAATTAGAAAACTACAAGGAATAAATTGGAATTCACAGAATAAACAACAGTTGCATCTTTACATTCAGAAGACATACCCCAGAAAAAAATCAGTATTTTCACCCAATAAAAAAATTTCCAACATAAATCTTACGTCTTCTATTAAAAAAAAATTATTAAAAAATTGGTTTGGGTTCCAGAAAAAAATGCAAACATTTAGTTAAAACTTGTATCAACTCACTTTAATTTGCCAAAGAGAAATCCTTGGACATCACTTTCCTCTTCCTCTTCCTCATCTTCCTCTTCTTTTGTCTCATTTGCTCCTGAACACATAGCACATGTAGACAACATAAGCCAAGAAAGTCACCGTTCTGTTATGTTCTTATGAATTATAAAGCAGTTAACAGAAACACACAATCAGAAAGTTGTCATTCCCAGACGTAATTTTAATTAGATTTATATTTACACATTTTGGCATCAGAATTAATTACTTTACAAAACTTCACAACATCCAAATTAATTTTTAAATATGATTCATCCAATGGTAACATTTTTTATATAAATGAAATTGATATAGTTAAACAGTTCACTTCCCAAAACAGCCATTTCTCAGTTTTATTAAGTGATAAGATATTACTCTTATCAGCCAACTACTACCAAATTTACGCTTGAAAAGCCTGATGACTTTTAAGCGCATGAATCTCCAGCTGGAATTTGATGTAAGTCAGAGATCAGTTTCTTTACCTTTAAAAGGTTAAACTATTTTTTGACATGACTCAAAGGTTTTTAAACCTGAGTCTTACCAAAGAGAGTTAACTTTCATTATATCTTGTAAACGTCCATGCAAAGCAATTTCTCTGTGTCAACATGCTATAGCTACCACTTCCTGTGGTTACTGCCTCATTTCAACATGTAATATACACTGCTCCCAATGCTATGACACAACACATCTTTCCTACAGGAGATTGTGAAAATATTTCCACATAAATTCAGGAAAAAACCCCTCACCCCTGAAACACTAATGGGTAGATACTGTAGTCACCAGCATATGAGAGATGCCAACAAATATGAAGTAATTTAAGGAGAAAGATTAAGCAATTTTAAACTTACTGAAAGAAGACTGGGTTATGTTTTGAAGATTCAGAGAAAACAACAATTAGAGCTTAGATAATAAACTGTATCCTAAGCACAGATCTTTACAAATGTTCTCATGTATTTTGATGTCTTAGTTCCTAATACCTGAGATTTCCTTCTGTAGAAAGAAATTAAGCATAGCCTTCAAAACATTAATGACTGAAGATTGTACGAACCGAAGATGATAACACATTTCAATCGTATCTCCAATGAGATATCAATAAATTAAAAAAGCACATACCTTTAACCTGCGTGTCATCTACTGCTTTATATTCTGTACTCTTTATTGCAAGTTCCACACTATATCCAGATAAATACATTTTCCTGGAACCTGGTTTCTGCTTGACGATATTATTTTAACAGAAGAAAAAATATAAGTTAAAAAGGTATTCATAGGAGATTAACAATATATAATACTGTAACTTTAAAATTTTATGATAGACATTACTTAAATTCATCTTTCAATTCAAAGTACAAGGCATATTGAGAGTCCACTGAGAAGGCCTGTAACAGAATGTGACAATCTCCTTTACCTCCTGCAGATCACAGAAAGGCTGTGTCAAAATTGTAGTCCCTTCACATAATACTCAAGAAGGACTAGAACAGGAAGAGCTCATAGCACCGTATACAACTATCGATACTTCACAATTCACATTTTAAACTGCTATGAATTTCTTTCTAATGTTGCCAGACCTTCAGCATGTTAGGAAGCAATTCTCTATTTTTGCATCAGACTGATTCTTTTAAAAAGTTTTGAGAAAACAGTTAATCAATTTCTGCAAGGCATATTAAGACAACGTATTAAGAGTATCACTGCTAAAATCAAGTTGCCACTTTGTTAGAAACAAATAAGTACTTCTAACTTGGGAGTGGAAGTTCGAAATTCAATACTGTAATTACACAGAGAATATCTGTATCTGAAAATGTGCCCTAATTTGCCCCAAATGGAAATGCCCTTTCCAAAATGCATTTTGCACACGCACAGCAGCAATTTCTTAAAAGCCTTTCAGCTTTAGCTTGCAATTTCTAAGAATCATTCTGTACTGAGAATCCTCCAACCCACAAGTGAAAACCCAGCAGGGCTGGGGGTTTTCTCTGTCCATCCTCTAAGCAAATCTCAGTGCAGAGAGAGCACTGCACTCTGTAAGTAGTCTAGGTGATATTGGCAAAAAAAAAAAAGACAGCAGAGAGACCGTACCTCTTCTGTACTCAATGCTCCCTCTTCTGGTATTTAATGTAAAAAAGGAGGGAGGATCCGTCTCAGTGGGAACCAAAGAATAAAAATGGAGGTTGTGAGGAAGAAAGGAAAGGGGACAGAGATCTGAAGAGAGAAAAACTGCAGGCAGGAAGACAACACACGTTTGGGGGGACCATGGTGCATAAGCCAGGCAGAGCAATGAGACATTTAATATGCAAGTAGGCATTTAATTGAAATAAAAGAGCATAAAAGAACAAAGTTCGGTAAGAACTATAACCCACACAACTTACAATTCAAGACTGGCATCCTCAAATTCTCTATTTCATTACTATGAGCAAACAATTCAAAGTCATCCGCAAACTACGTAGCTCATCTCCCTGAAATGTCTGGTCTACACGAATCACAGCAAGCTCTCACTTCATCAGGTTATTCTCATATTTGTCACACTATTTAAGAGCTGTTCTTTGAATATAAATTACAAAAGCCTTCCAAAACCAAAACTGGGGACAATACAGTTCCATGTACTGGTATTTTATCTGCTTTGTTTCAGGGAGAAGAGTAAGTTAAGGAAAGAATTCAGAAACATTATGTTTCAAATACTGACACTGTGGAATGCAAACATCAAAAAAACTAGTCAATGACACTGACCGTGATAGCCCACACTGCTGTACTACAATGAACATACGAGATCATATTGAGCATTTATAAAAACATAAGTATAATTAATAATGTTTCAACTTCATTTTCTGTTCTGCTTTCCATTTTTCTAGCTCTTGCTATTATAATGTTCAGTCTGCTATACCAAAATTCACCCAAGATCTTTCTATGGTGTACTAAATCCAGACATAAAACCAAAAAAGAGGTATTTCAAGATCAATCAGTGATGCAAATAGTGCTTGCATGCAAGATTAGATAATATTATCATGCTTTCCCAGCTTCAAAATTTGTATTAAGTGAATCACTTCACCTAGAAAGTTTTAAAATTAGAGCATATATTGCACATCATGTAGGCAAATGCAAAAATAAATGCAGAAAATGTGTTTTGTCAAAAAGCAAGCAAAACAAAGACAGAATACTAACAGTTTACTGAAACATTGCTGATTTGAATTACACACCTGAACATAATGCCGGAGAACATAAACAATTTCCTCCTTTTGTGCCTTCTCAGATAAAATCTTGTGGAATTTGGCAAAGTCTTTTGTACCCATTTCTGCATACAGAACAACCACTGGGCCATCCTCTTTGACAGCTGGGAATTTATGGTCTCCTTTAAAAAGATATGGCCTGGGTCTGGTTTTAAAACAAATACTTGTGATATTACATAGTCAGAAAATAAATTAAAACAGTGGCAATTTTTCTACTTCATAATTGAAAAAAACAGTGAAGGCTTTTATGCTAAAAGTATACAAGCCATGTTAAAATCATCACAAAATAATCATGATTGCTCACAGATGAACCTAGAACACCAAATTCACAAATTAAAATTATTTATAGTTGATGCTGACTTTTCAGTTTATTATACTTTAATATATTTTATCAAATTACCACACAAAGCAAATGAAAAGCATAGCACTTGGAGATTTTGTGCAATAATCAGTAACAGCTTGAAGCTTTTAATTTGAATGATTCATTACATCTATTAGAAATGTACAGAGCAATCAGCGAGTAACAGAGTAGCACAGGGATATTCTGTGACATTTGAGAAAGCTGCTAACACACACGGAAACTAACTTGGGTTATACTACTTTAACACCATCAAGCTCTCTTAATTTAGCTAATTTTGCAAATTTTGACTGCCTGCCTACCCTCCTCACTGAAAACCGTGACTAGAAAAGTTATACTGCAATGATTTCTTAGATGACTAAAAACATCTTTTGAATAAAACCTGGGAAAGATGGAGAAGTAACAGAGGATATCACTGACCAATATACTCAAGGTGGTAATTATGGATGAGCACATTTCTTTTCAAAGCCTTTGCACAGCCACATTTGAAAGTTATGAAACTTTAATCCAAAACACAATAAATTTGTGTAGTAGACACTCACTGAAAAGTCATACTAGAAAGGTGTGAGCAGAACTCCATACACACCAGTTTCTGTGATGCAAAGCTTAGGAATATCTTCAATGTAAGAATCACAGAATAACATGCACTACAAAGGACCTTTGGAGGTAATCTGCTGCAAACTCTCACTCAAAGCAGGGACAATTTGTATCAGGTTACTCAGGGCCTTAACATCCTATGTAAGTTCTGCAGGTATGCAACTACAGACTTCATTTGTAAGGCAGAAATAAAAGGAGGGGCCAAGTTCGAGAATTAACTTCGGCGTGTGGCCATGTGTCACAGAAATATCAGGCAAGCTTTGCCACTGCTATCACTGGATGAGGCTGACCAAGCAGGTGTCACCTGGGAGTCTAAAACAACTCCTGAATGAGTAAGCTCGGTTCAAGAACTGACCCAGATCTGCCCCAGTGAAAGCATTATATACAGGATGTGCCTTGTGCAACTTCCTTCTCATATCCAGAGAGACAAGAACTGTCACAGTCACTTTTAAGAGTGGAAAACCTAAAAGTTTCACTTTTCTTAACTAGCCTTAACCACCTTAACTAAGGTGGTTACCAAGTGCTGCCATGACCTTCTTGAGCACTGACAGACTCAAAGAAACGTTTCATATGCTAATAAACATGCTTCACTAAAAAATTAAGTGCTGCAGTGAAATAACACTGCATAGAGCTACCCTAATGACCTTGGATAGGAGAATTGAAGTGTTCAACCCTTGTAAATCCAAGATAAGCCTCTGTTCTCTGTTTCTCTTCAACACTGAATAGTAGTGCGAAGGAATTGATTCTCTTGCTCTTAGAGCTGAAAGCTAATTAATTTCCTGCCATAAGAGATTCTCATAAGAAGGTTGCCTGAAAAGCAAGGAAGAACAGCTGGGCTGACAAAAAATAGATAAAAAAAATTACATGGATGTGGAGTTCAGCACTTGCTAATCAGTCACTAGGATAGTACAGGCAACTATATGCTTGCCTAGACAGTTGCCAGGACAGGATGCAGAAGGAACACGATAGCAGAGAGCAGACGCATGTACTGACAAACCTAAGGCACTGACTGTTTTGAACAAAATGTGACTCCAATTAATGCTTCTTCTCTTAGCAGCAACATCCCCAGCGGTCTTAGTATTGTGTTTTAGACAGTTTGCAAGATAAGAAATCTCATTTAACCACATGTCCTTCGACAGAGCCCTTGAGCAGCCCACTGCACTTTCACACAAAATACTCCCTATTAGAGCCAAGCAGTCCATTGCAACACAGCTGAAAGTGTAACAGGCAAAATCACAGTAGCTGCTACATAAAGGACTGTGTGAAGCAAAACCCTGACTTTGACAGGCAGAATATTTGGGCTCTCCTGGATCCAAAGAGCCTGAGACTTCCTGAATCTTGAGTTGAGCTGATGGATCCACATATAACTATGCTGCAGTCTCTTCTTTCTCTTCCAGAGAGATTTGAAGCTATCAATCCAATATATAACTGGATATTGACATATCGATATCAAATTAGAATATTTCTAGTGTCCTCATCCAAATGTGAACTTTAGGACACAACTGAAAGCATAGCTTAAACTGGCCTGGCTTAAGTAGAAGAGTCATGACAGACAGAAAATGAAACACGACAGAAAATAGTTTGAAATACAAAGAAATCAATAAATCATAATGATCTCTCTTCATACAGGATAGATAAAAAGAATGACTGGTTTAGAGGAACCAACAGCAAGATGGCACACTGTCTTATATATCATTTGTTCACCATATAGAAAAGAAAGAACAGGAGCACAGCCTTATCTCTATCACCTAGGCTAAACATGTCCTGCCGAAGTGAAAAGCATCTTCTAAGCAGAGTACAAATGAAAATAATAGTGGAAACGATTACCTGAATATGTGAAGGTGAATGTGTTTTTCTCAAAGTCTAGCTCCAGGAACTCTAAATATTTGAGTGACACAACTACTTTTGGGGTGGAGAGGAGATGAAATTTATCAAGATTTTGTCCCTGCAACTCTAAAGGTTGTAATGTGACTGGTGCATGCAAAACTACCAAAAATACAAGACCAATCAATCAGAAAAAACTTCAATTTTGTTGCACATTCCTAAAGTTAATGATTTTCAGAAGTCTAACTCTCTCACTTCTGAATAATTCAGGATTCTATTATTTAGTACTGTGATTTTCCAGAATCTTGTAAATTTGGGAATAGTATCTCCAGAATGGAGAACGTGCTGAATCCAGTTAGCTGCTTTAAAAGATAATTATATTCAGACACTGTAATAAAATGTTAAGGTCTTACGATGCTTTAATGTATGATCACATTTGTACTATATTTTGGCTTTTATCTAAGAAAGTAAGAGACATTTGTTAGTAGACCATAATAGTTAAAAATGGGACATAGTAAAATAGACAATTGACTGTTTTTTCAAAAACCTCGGCTATTGAATAAGTGAAAGACAATGATTTAGCAGGTTGTAATTGAATCAATAGACTTAGAATATACCATAAATCACATATGGGGAAGACAAAATTGTTCTCAGAAGCAACTAACCACAAAGAGACAAGTTTAGAGGTTTTCAGTTTTTTTCCCCCACAATTTATATTTGACAGAAAGTAAAATCCAAGAAATATACCCTACTAAATCATCTTTCAGCTCTGCCTATCTTCATGAAGTGGCTGAGGGTATGGGCACTAATGTATATTATGGTGACCTTGGGCACTGCAGGAAAAAAAAACTCAAAGAAAAAAATGTTATACACAGGTCTTGAAAAAACACAAATTAATTCTTTTTTTTTTTTTTTAAACAGAGATTAAATATTATGCTTTCATTATTTTGTTACTGTTATTTTGATAGGTTCTGCACATTTTAGTTCACAGGCCAAATTAATTCTGGGCTGATGCCCAGACTCCAGAAAGGCTTGATAAGTGCAAAGTCTAGCACAAGGTGAGGAAAGGTTATGCCAGCTGAGGCAGACTTCTCTTCCACTCCTGTGCCAAGCCCTTGCAATCTAGAAAACCTCAAGTGCAGCGGCGCTGACGACGTAGAAAGGTCTGTCAGGAGAGTACTGTCTCAGACACATGAAACTGTAAGTTTGTACAGAAAGTACACAGGAACTTAAACTTGACTATTCTGTATAAAAAAAACCAAAAAACCCTGAAGAAATACAAAATTATCCATGTGATTAGATGAGCAAAGCTCTATGATTTTATTTTAAAACCCTACTTCAATTCATAATTGATTAATTCTCTTAACATGAAGCGTTTAAACTATTTCAAAATCAAAAGTAAGTCTTTTAAAATAACATATACTTTAAAAGGGTATGACTTTAAAGATCTAGTAAACTGGGCTTTATGAGCTTGGCATAAAATTTCAAAGTACTATGACTTTACATGCAATAATACATTTTCCTCTTTAGTAACCTATTTTTCCTCTTAAATCATTACATTTACCTCTTAGTAGCCTTCTTCAGCAGCTTTTTTATTTCATTAGTCTTACAGGTGTGCTTCCCATGGATAACCACAAATGCACTGCAGCCTTCTGGTGGAGGTTCATCAGCTGCAATCTAATATTTCAACAATTACACTCAACCAGAACACTTTGATTGCACTTCAACTTAAACTCACATCCCTTTGATTAAAATAACTCAACAGCTGCCATTAAGTTGTGTTTCCAATTAAGCCCATTCAAAATTGGGTACACGTAAAAAAAAAAAAAAAGAAAAATATTAGAAGATTAAGACCTCATGAGATGTAGTCTATCAAATAGAGTCATACTCCAGAAAATACAAGTCCATTTAAGTTCTGTAAAGACAGGGCTGAGGAATCTCCTCCACTGGCTGAAATCACAGCCTGTACTCTGAGACATTTTTAATTTTAGTTGCTATCCGCAATCATGTTAATGTACAAAGATTAAATTTCTAAACCAATAAATCCCAAACAATTGATGTCAATTTTTGGTTTTCTCTCCTTCTCACCCCCTGCTTTTTTTTTTTTTAACTCTATTCAGCTATGTAAAGTGGGAATCATATGCATATGCATGCCAATGAATCCAGATTCACACGCTGCAAAATAAAAGTCAAAAGACAGGAGTCTGAGATTATGATATTCCTCTAAAGAACACTTGCAAAACCCCCTAACTTTATTATAGCTTATTACCTTTCAGAAAAATGGATTTCTTACTTTATCATGAAGATGGTATTGCTGAAAGGAGGAGGAGCAGCAGTTTTAGGCTTAGAAGCAGAGTGAATTTATGTCCTCCCACTCTTTTGTTAATAAAGCAGGTACTTATTTACCTTATTTTTCAACTTTTGAAATACAAAAATCACAAGAGATGAGAAATCCACTACATAATAAATATAAATTACTTGAAGCTACAGGAAATGTCCTAATTTGGGTAGGTCTGAATTCCTGTAGGATTATTTAAAGCAATGCAAAAAATCCCCACAACTCGAGTTCTATAAAGTGATCAACTGCAAAAAATTGTACCCTGCAAGTAATGCTATCAATACAATTTAACATCAATATTTATTCCTGTCAGTTTAACCAGCTTATAAAACACCACCTCTGTGAACGGACCATGTTTGATTCCAAATAATATTGGCATATATTTTATTGAACTGTAACAAGGAACATTCTCTACTCTGTAACCAAAATACCACATTTAATCATGTATCAAATACATCAGATAATACAGTCACCTGCTGAAACATCTGAACAGTTGGAGAATAAGCCCGTATGGAAAGTGCAAACTTCAACAGATTGATTTGCAAATTGGATAAAAATTGTCCTGCTTTTTTCAAGATTAAATTGTAATAGGAATACTCTGAATCTGTTGAAGAAAAAAAAAAGACAAACTTTTAGTATTTAGCCACAAATGATGTGGTATATCTACCCACGCTACATAATAGGCAAACATTAATGCTAGCGCTGCTTGGCAGTTCAAAAATCTTGAATGTTGTCCACTGATAATTGCTTACTTTACTACCAATCTAAAGGTCTCATACAGCACAAAGAGAAGAAAAGAAGCTCAACAGCACTAGTTAATATCTCAAATATTTTCAGCAATATATAAATCCACTCAATACAATAATGTCTCTTCTAAGATACATACGGAAAGCCCTGAATAGAATTTATTCCCTCATTTCTGTTTGTCAAGATTATGCCACCCTTTTAACAAAAATATTCAAGGTTACTTACTTTCAACCAGCATTATTTTACAAATAATTTCCTTGCATTTAGCCTTGAAACACTCCAACAATGCAGCTTACATAAATAAAATTCTTTGGGCTACTCTCACATAATCTGTTTCTCCCCTAAAAATAAGTGATAAAGAAGAGTGTGAGAATGGATGTAACAGGTGAAGTACTTCCCTTCTCCCTGCATACCTTGTGTTTTCAAGGACAAGATCAGGACTCTAAGTAAGAAGGTAGGTGGATGGTGTCCAGGAATGACAGAAGTGATAATACAGAACATTGGTTGGAAAAAATTAGCCGTCATTTCTCATTCTAGAGGCATATTCAATTTTCATAACTAAGTACCTCCTATCCTCTCATTTTCCTTTTACAACCCTGTTGTGGTTGTCAAAAAATATTCTTTTGCTCTAAAGCCTCTAGTATCTCCTTTCTGCCTCCTTCTTCTTAAAACTCATTATTTAGAAAGGCTGAGTTTGCTGTAATTCACTAGGAAAAACCTAAGATTATAAAAGTATATAATCTGCATTTCAGGAAAGCTCCTTCCCATAAATTTTATATGCCTGGTTCCAGCTGGGATAGAGTTAATTGTCTTCCTAGTAGCTGGTACAGGGCTGTGTTTTGGATTCAATATGAGAATAACATCGATAACACACTAGTGTTTTAGTTGTGGCCAAGTAGTGCTTACCCTACTCAAGGACTTTTCAGTTTCCCATGCTCTGCCAGCGAGGAGGTGCACAAGAAGCCAGAAGTGGTCATGGCCAGGAGAGGCTGACCCTAGCTGCCCAAAGGGCTATTCCATACCATAAAATGTCATGCTCCATTTATAAACTGAGGGGAGTTGGCCAGGAGCAGTGATCCTTGCTCAGGGATGGGCTGGACATAGGTTAGTGGGTGGTGAGCAACTCTATTGTGCATCACTTGTCACAAGTTTTGTTCCTCTTTCCTCTTTTTCCTATTATTATTGTATTTTACTTTATTTCTATTATTAAACTGTTCTTATCTCAACCCACAGGTTTCACCTTTCCCAACTCTCTTCCTTGTCCCACTGAAGGGACACAGAGAGCAGGCATATGGTACTTCATTGCTGCCTGGAGTTAAACCACGGCATATGATTACTGGCTTACATTAAATTCAAAGGATGAAAAACCCATCTCTTCTATGTTTTCTATACCTACACGTAGCCCTGGCAGAACTCAAATAGCAACAAAGCTGGTGAAGGCTCTAGAGTGCACGTCCCGCGAGGACCAGTTGGTGGAGTTGGGCTGTTTAGCCTGGAGAAAAGGAGATTCAGGGATGACCTCATCACTCTCCACAGCTACATCAAAGGAGGATGTAGCCAGGTAGGGATTGGCCTCTTCTCCCAGGCAACCAGCAACAAGACAAAAGGAAATGGCCTCAAGCTATGCCAGGGGAGGTTCATGCTGGACATCAGGAAGAATTTCTTCACTGGGTGGTTAAGCACTGGAATGAGCTGCCTGGGGAGGTGGTAGAGTCACCATCCCTGAAGGTGTTCAAGAAATAACTGGATGTGGCACTTGGTGCTATGGTTGAGTTGGCAGAGTGGTGATTGGACAAAGGTTGGACTCGATCTTGGAGGCCTTTTCCAACCTTAATGATTCTTTGATTCTAAATGAGATAAATTTGGCTTCACGCATTCAAAACAATGAATGTAAAAATTTGCAAGGGGCAAACCCTTCCAGATTGAAACGTTTTTTTCAATAACTATATTTTCAAATTTTCTTCAAATTATCTCCACAAAAATAAAAATGAAATCCAAAATTTTTGCCTCTCCACTCAGCCCCAAATAACATCCTATTGAAGACAATGAAGAGCTATTAAATAGACAATTCTAACTATACCTCCTCAATAAAGTATTGTTATCTAGTCTTTAAATTCTTTGGCTTACAAATTCCAGCTGTGCTTTCACTGCTGTATTTAAAACAGCTTTTTTTTTTCTGGAAGATGATTATCATAATGATTTTAATAAGTAAAAAAAAAAAGATAGTTATGTGCCTTCAAAAATGATTGTATAACATTGACAAGGATACATTTACCAGATCATGCATCCACTCCTACTACTTCAACTTCTATTAATGCAGCTGGCTTCATTCAGAATACAACTGTACTTTAAACTTCAGCAAGACAAATTAAAGCACATGAAATGCTACATGATCCACATAATGCAAAAACAATTTTTTAAGTTTATTACATACACAGAATCACACAGAATAGTCTGAGTTGGAAGGGACTCACAAGGATCATCGAGTCCACCTCTTAAGTGAATGGCCCATACAGGAATTGAACCCTGACCTTGGTGTTATTAGTACCATGCTCTGACCAACTGAGCCAATCTCAGTTAATGAGAACTATGGTTTCAGTTTTGCAAATTATTTTCACGTAGTATTGGATCCTTGAAACTTGATCATTACTTGCCCTCCAAGCTCCTTTTAACACTGTACTCTATGCCAAAGAGTAGAAGGCAGAATAAATCTCTTAGGATGTTACAGGGAATCACAAAGTACCAGGTTTTTTTGGTTATAAAATCCTGCATGATAGCATATTATCAATAAATCATTAATGAAGTGGATTTAAAAATAAATGAGAACACATTAACAGGATACAACCCCAGATTTCAGACATCCGAATGCACATGTATGAGCTACGTATCTATAAAATTTCATTCCAGCCACGAGAGATAAAGCTAACAAAACCTCAAAAGCTATTTAGCTCACTCTAAAGATGCCTTAATTTGTCATCTGAATAGCTCTCTCAACTCTTGCAGCCAAATTGATTGACTACAGCAAGAACTGAATAGCTAGCTAAGCAGACTCACATTTAAATGTTGAATATTACTATCCACAATCTACAGCAGTATTTCATCACAGGTAAGTTAATAATAATTTAAAACAGACAACCAGGGCAGTACCAAAAGGAAAGGAAAAGTTTACACCACAGCTCCTCAGACCTCATGCACACACAGCACAAAATTAAGCAGAATATGCTGGTGACCCATATGAGAATTCAAACTACTGAGGCACAGGAGGTAGACAGAGTAAACCTGAGGGATGTAATCAATCAGAAAAACCACAGCATGCTGGGATCATTATTTTGATGGATAGAATATGGTGGTTGTTCCAACTGCATAGATGTGTATATCTGTATCCATAGATCAGCTAGGGAATTAGAGATGCCAGGTAATGGCAGTTCAGGCAATCACTGGCCAGTCAAATCTCTCTGACATTTAAAATGCCTGTAGAGAGGGAATATTTCGTTTTATTGCATGATTAGTATAGAAGTGCTATGCTTGTGAAAATGATTCCTCTAGAATCTTTAAGGTTGATACGCACACAAAAATATTTATCTAATTTAGTGATATGTGAATAATGTGTAGTCTTCTACATTACAACAAATAATTTGCAGGACTGTTGCTTATATGTAATATACTGCTACATTTTTTTCAGAGAAAGTTTCCCTAGAGAAAATATGTTTGTTTGTTGCTTTTGTTTTGGTCTGTAATATATATTTATGCTGAAAATTCAATATATAAAGCACTTGGGAAATCAGTAAACACTCAAGTGATAATTAGTCGGCAGGGAACTGGCTACTTACCTTCACTCTGTATTCATAAATTAACCTTTAGAGATATAAAAGCAGCAGCAAGTTTAAAATTACACATTTAGTGTTTAGTAACTGCTGGTTTTAATATGAAATTTTTGCAGCTTTGATTTCTTTATTACATACCTGCAGCCCAAAATACCACTATCCGCATTTCTAAGTATTTCACAAGCCTGGCAGAAACTATGTTGCATATTAAAAGGACATAAACAAGCTGTCCATGCTACCTGAAGACCTCACTCTAATTTAATACAGTGTATCCCATCGCTAACTTTCGTCAGTGATGTTTTCCATAGGGTATAATCAAAATGATGCCCGAGTTGATCAGAGTTCATATTAAAAAAAAAAAAGTTAAAACCATCAAATGCATCACCAGACTAAATGCTTTACCAAATTCCATGTATGTAATTCCTACCAAATCCTTTACATTGCTACATATGTCATAGCTAAAGAGACCATTAATAGACATAATTTGCTGAGGCTGAATATTTTAAATGAACAAATTAACAACAGATGTTCATTTGATTATTCTAAATTTAAAACTACAAGTTCTCAGAACTGATAAAAAGACCAGATTGAAAATCATCCAAGGAATTATTTAAAAGAAAAAAGCCACCATATTCAGTTTTTTTAAGCTGCCTTTTAACTTTAATACTTCATGACTCTTCTAAAGTTCAACTGTATGCTGGGATATAAATCTATCATCCAATTCTTCTATAAACCCAGATTTTCAGCTTCAAATATAGTAATTCTTCACCTTTTATGAAAATGTTTCTACTTTAAAAACCAACGTTTTTATTTCCTGCTTATTCATCCTATCTGGTCTTGGTATCACCCAGAGAAGAACTGAAAAGGCCATCAGGCCAACCAACCCTTTTTAAGCCAGATCCTTTTATCTGCTCAGGTAGTTGTTGTTACATCAGCTATAATGCATCATGAACATCCTCCTACATCAATGTGTCCTGACATGCAACAGCTAAGACAGAACCCATTCCATACCATACAGACAACACCTCCTCAGAGGTGAACTACTACACATCTCTCAGTAACTGTGCCACTCCAGTATTGCAGTACCAGATTCTTCACTCAAGCTGATCATTTTATTGTAAACCTACTGTAGAATTCCCTACTAAAAATGACTTAACTATTGCTGCATATATATGATGCTCATACTATTTCCACTTTATACTTTGCATGTTGACTTTCAGTGAGACAGTCTTAAGTGGGAAGAATCAATATTGATGTGATTTAGTCATTAAGTAACCACTTTGCTTTCCTCTAAAACTGAATCTTTCCTTCACATCCTGCTCATGAAGAGCATTGGTTTGCTTATATAAGACTACCCCAACTACAAACTGACTTTTAAGAAAGCCACTGGGTGCCAGAACTTCAAATTTTTCTGCATTATCAACACAGATGTGTGTTGGCCATAGTGATAAATATACACATCAATTCCTCAATATGCTTAATTAAAGTAATATTTTAGTACATCTCAAGGTTCCCCACCACCAGCATCTAACACTTCACTGGCATGACTGGTCATGGAGATCATCCTATTGGTAATTTATTTATTCTTAATCACAGTTTATCCAGGTGAAGTAGGTATTTAATTAACAGCTGATTTCAACAGACACCTCCTCTCTCTCCAGCTTGTAAAGGCCCCCCTAATGACACAGCCTTTTCTTTCAGCTTCTCAACTTCTCCCAGTGCTGAGCACTCAAAGACCATTTTCACATTGATACCACAAATTTTTAACTTTTATTCAGTCAGTCACAATTGTTGAAACACATTGTTTCTCAAGCTATGCAGCATTTTTCATGTACCTTCATTTCTCACTGCCATTTTCTACATGATCTTTCTGCAATTTCTTAGCTTTTAACTACTGATTTAACATTCAATTTCCCTGAAGTCTCTTCCACAAATGGTGTTAGGTCCTCACACTCATGTCTGAAGTGTTGTACTATTCTGAAGTAAAGAGCAAAATGAAGCAGCCTTATCTTGTTTTGACACTTTTTTCACCTTGTGTTCATCTGTTGACCTACCAAGTGGGTCTAATACTGACCAACCTGGTGTAAAGCCACCGGTAGGTTTCTCGATTTTTCATTACCATGGACATTTCTAGTAAACTGCTCTCCAAGGTATCGTCTCAGGTGGCTTTTTATGCTTCTTTTATACTTTGTTCTTCTCTCCAAATTTCTAACAATATTCATTTGTCTAATCATGCAAGGTATTTTTAATCCTATTTTGTCAGTGATAAAACTGTATTCTAAAACACCTGTATTGATGCTAGAAAACAGTCTCTATACCATCTACAAGTACTACACCTTTTCTGGTAACTCTTTTAATTTTTTCCTTTAGTTATTTGTGGGATTCTCTCCCCTACAAGCATCCACCTTAGAGAAAACAGGAAGTCTCAATATCCTATAAGCTCTTGCTGAGTCACATACTCAGATAGGTATCTTTAATCTTTACCCTTCTGTTCCATATTGTAAGTTTAGTTCATCTTGTGTTTTTTTGGTTTTTTTTTAACTCCTCTACAAGTATTGTTCTCAAGGACATGCTACAACTCTCTGAAAGAAAACTATCTAATAAGCAATAATGGAAGAGTTAGGCTTGACCTGCCTGGAACCAGTCAATGTGTTCTGTCTCAAAATTATGTATTTTAATGTATTAAAAACTAGCATGTTGTTTAACTTACCTCCTTGCTTATAAACTGTTAATTCCCGTACAGTTTCCAAGAACTGCCAAAACTTCTCATTACCATCTTCTGCAATGAATTCACTGTTTAAAAATAAAAATGAATTGTCTACAGGTTGACTTTGTCCAAAGATGTAACACAGTAAAAACGTTCAGTTGTTTAAAATAATAAATATCCAGCAGCAACCAAGTGTTACATATTCAATGACCTTCTAACATCTCTGTAGCATAAAACACTTAACAGAGGTGTACTTTGGTTAAAAGAGATTTTGAACAAAGTACTACCATCCAAAGTCAACAATGAGAGCTGTAAAACAGGTAGACTATTCTCTTGATACAGAAAACCCCCAAATTTTTCACTTTATTTTTCCACAGCTATTTCAATATACAGTTATAAATAAAATCACTTCACTAAGCAAGCTTTATTTAACAGTGGCTAAATACACAAATAAGAGCATACACTCTGTCAGGTTATAGTTCTTCATTACATTACAGGCTTTCATCAATGGCAATATCTACTTTGCTTTGCAGGGGGGAGATCCTCAATTTCTGAAATAGCTTGATTCTTACAAAGCATAAAAGATAAAGCTTGTTCTATTCCAAATACCATTCTTTCATTTTTTAATTTCAAACTGAAAGAGGTGAAATTTAGGTGAGATATACTGAAGAAATTCTTTATTCTTAGGGCAGTAAGGCACTGGAACAAGTTACCCAGAGAAGCTGAGGATGCCCCATTCCTGGAAGTATTTAAGGCCATCTTGGATAGGGCTTTGAGCAACCTGGTCTAGTGAAAGGTGTTCCTGCCCACGGCGGGGAGGCTGGAACTAGATGATCTTTATCTGAAGGTCCCTTCCGACCCAAACCATTCTGTGATTCTACAGTTTACTGGTAACGCTTTTAAAGTTTTTTTTCCTTAAGGTAACATCAGTTGCTTATTTTCCCTCTGCTTATGTCTGCCAAAAACTTCCACTTGGTAGCATGACTGAATTGTTTTCTAATCTTTACTTTGGAAGTTTGCCCCTCCTTTGATTACAGAAGCTTGCAGCTCTCCCTTTCATGGGAGTTCTCTGAACAGCAGCAAATAAGTTTAAAACCAAAACAAATTTAAGGCAAACAGGCAGGGAATTCTCAAACACATAAAACTGGAAAACATTTTCACTTCCTATTGTGAATCACAGAACGATTTGGGTTTGGAAGGGACCTTAAAGATCATCTAGTTCCAGCCCCGCTGACGTGGGCAAGAACACCTTCCGCTAGACCAGGCTGCTCAAAGCCCCATCCAGCCTGGCCTTGAACACTTCCGAGGATGGAGCATCCACAGCCTCTCTGGACAACCTGTTTCAATGCCTCACAGTAAAGAATTTCTTGCTTCCATATAATCTAAAAACACACCCTCTTTCAGTTTGAATTCATTATCCCTTGTTGTGTCAACTTCTAAAAAGTCCCTCTCCGTCTTTCCTGTAGGCCCCCTTCAGGTACTGGAAGGCCACAATTAGTTCACCCTGAACCCTTCTCTTCTCCAGGCTGAAACTATTATTACAAGTTAACAATACCCTTTTTTTAAAAAAATGTTTTACTACTACAGCTCCACATGTTCACAATACCTTTAAAATCATTTAATGAAGGGTGAGATGGAAGAGATTCTGTTACTCAGTGGAAGACAGTGATTGTGTACATTGGCTCATTACATCTCCTCAACCTGAAGACCTGCAAAACGTCTGAGCAGGCTACAAACGAAGCCGCTTGCACAGCGCACTCGAAGCGTGGGACTCTGCCCGCACCATCCACACCGTTTTACGAGGGGAGAAAACAGTTCAGCCTTACACCCACGGAGTACTGTAACACACCCTCCGACTGGGAGAAACGCGGCCATCCCCCTCTGACAGCCGGCCTTCCCGCTCAGCGGAGGGAAAAGGGGGTCCCTCCCTCGTCCTGCCCCCCAGGAGACAGCCGGGGCAGGAACCGCAGCCGGGAGGAAGAGGAGGAGGAGAAGGAGGAGGAGGCTGCACGCACCTCGCCTCCAGCAGCAGCGGGGTCGCCGGCCACTTCGCCGCCAGCCGAGCGGTCACGGGCTGTGAGGAGGAGGCCGGAGCGGTGCCGCAGAGGCTCGGCCGGGCACATAACAGGACGAGCAGGAGCAAGAGCGCCAGCGGCAGCGCCCGGCCCGCCATGAAGAGCAGCAGCCACTCAGCGGTGCCCACAGCAAAGTCCCACACGACCCGCTCCTCTGCCCCGCCCACACGGCCGTGCCGCGCTCCTACTGGCTGCGCTGCGGCCTCGCTGTTGGACCATTGGTCAGCCCCGAGGCCAATCAGCGGCTGACGGCACATAAATAGCGGGGCTGCCCAGGCCGGCCCGATGACACGCGGCGCTGGGGGTGGTGCGCGGGCGGCGCTCCGCGGGCCGGAGAGGGGGCGCAAGCGCGGGAGCGGCGTTACCTCCCCCCGGCCTGAGGCGGGCACTGTTGCCGACCCGGTCCCGCGGCAGTGCTCTTGTTTCCTTAGTTTTCGGGTTGTTTTATGGAAGTGTGGTCTTCGCGAGGGGTGCACTTAGGTTTGACTACGGTACGCACCGTGCGGCGGTGGCTGCAGGCAGCCGAGGAGCGACACGACGGTGTTGTCCACGGAACAGCAGCCGCCTGCCCTGGCGCTCCCCAAACCTCCTAGTACCGCTGCCTGGACTGGGTCCCAAAGGGCTGTTCTCCCTCAGCCTTCACCAGGCTGAAAAAAAATCACAGAATCACTGAATTGACGGGGTTGGAAGGGACATCTGAAGATCGTCTAGTCCAACCCCCCCAAAGGCAGAGTCCGCTAGAGAAGGTTAACCTGGAATGCATCCAGGTGGGTTTTGAATGTCAGCAGAGAGGGAGAGTTCACGACCTCAGTGGGAAACCTGTTCCAGTGCTCTGCCACCCTCAATGTAAAGAAGTTCCTCCTCATTTTGAGGTGGAGCTTCTTGTGTTTTAGTTTATGGGCATTGCTCCTTGTCCTGTTGGTGGGCACCACTGGAAAGAGGCTGGCACTATCAGCTTGGCAGCTGCCTTTGAGATATTTATATGCATTTACAAGATCCCCTCTCAGTCTTTTCCAGGCTGAACATGCCCAGCTCTCAGTCTCTCGTAAGAGAGATGCTCCACACCCCTAATCATCTTTGTGGCTCTCTGCTGGACCCTCTCCATTAGCTCCTTGACTCTCTTGTACTGAGGAACCCAGAACTGGACACCATACTCCAGATGATGCAAAAATGGTAATAAAGATCTTAGCAAGTGTGAGCAACTTCATACATAATACGTATATTCACCATATAGTTGTTCTACTGAGGGGGAAGTACCTAATTTTTGCCCCCTCAAAGTTTTCCAAACTGACCTCTATTTTGAAATGTGTTCTGTTTCC
Source organism: Pseudopipra pipra (assembly GCF_036250125.1). Lineage (NCBI taxonomy): Eukaryota > Metazoa > Chordata > Aves > Passeriformes > Pipridae > Pseudopipra > Pseudopipra pipra. The sequence continues at coordinate 77,788,012 of NC_087550.1, forward strand.
TAACTGCATGTTTTTTTCCTCAATAAACATGAGCTTCACAGGAACCATGCCTCTACCTTCTACCTAACTTACCTTACAGTGTTCAGGCTCATAGTCTTCAATTTCTTTATCTGTGCCTGATATCTCAGAAGCTAAATCCATTTCCTCAACAAAGCTCCTACACTTCCTCAATTTTTCCCCAGCTGTACAGTACAGCTAAAAGAGGCTGGTGCTTCTGCAGCTGTATTGTGGGATTTGAATACAGAGCAGCTCTCAATAGTCGTTTACTGGAGGAAGAATCCTCCAGCTGTTTTAAAAATATGAGGTATTGCCTTTTCCATAACATCAGTCATGAAACTCGAAACTGAAACCTGGAACATCTTACTGCTGCATAAACTTTGTTTTGCGCACAGTCCTCTCCTGACCGCCTAAAGCTGCTGTGTGGATGGTGGGAGCCAGTGAGGGCACAACTCGAGGGAGCAGGCTGTGGATTGTATAGTTGGTTTTGTTAGTGCTCATCTCAAAGGTATAAAGCTCTGCCCTAGCGTGTACTTAACATGCTTCTGGGTGTTTGTAATGCAAAAATATGAAAAATACATCCATAAGGGTCATTCATATGTAAATTCAGTCTGGGGCCTTTGTGGTTGATCTGCTCTTACAAATTTGTGCTGTTATAAGGCCTCACGTAATTTTCAGGTACCACTGTGACACATCAGTTATGCCAACTTTAATGTAAATAGGTTGATAGAAGTAAACTGGCAGTGAACCCTTCACACACCTCTGCAGAAATAATGAAAACCACAGGAGTTCATATGCAAGGCCATTAGAAATAACAAAATTCAACATCTTTTATACAAAGAAAGGTTGTGGTAAACTGTCTAAGCAGCTTTTTTTGTTTCATATTGATGATTCAGAAGTTGCTGCTGCTGCTAACAGAGATGGCGTAGCAAGAGTGCTGTATAGATGAATAAGTTTGGACCCCTTGTGTTCCTGTGCTAATAACCAGTGTACGTGGCCAAACTCTTGCATCCATAGAAAGTAGAACCACATGTGAAGAGCTGATAAAACACACTTCCACCACTCCCTAGCAAAGTTCAAAATGCATTTGACAGACTCAGTAGAACTCACACTACACTTGTTCTGCACTTGTTATGGGCCATAACAGGTTTATATTGGCCACCTACCAAAAAACATTCCAGCCCTATCAATCCTTCTATAGTTAAACAATTACTGACGTGTTGCTTTTTTGCTGTTTCTTCAGCCAAAACTGAAATGTACTAAGCACGTTCACCATATATATACATTTACCACGCATTTTTCATAACTCCATGCAATACAATGTGATGATGGATGCACCTACATTACCCTTATCTATCAATTGGTTTTCTATATAAAGTTGCTCTGTTACATTTTGGTTTATATTGATATTGAAGAGGCTGCTATTGTTGTTTAAATGTGAACTCCTAATAGCTTGCACTTGTTTCATCTTGAGCTGTGACAATTTATAATTTGCCATACAAGAAGACAAAATCTGTTGGCACTGGCTGTGGAGATACTGAATCTTTGAGTTCAGTGGCAAGACAAAGTGGTAGCTCTGAATCAAAGGTCATGTCATTAGTTTGAGGTGAACTGAAGAAAACAGCTAGTCCAGTAGTTCTCTTGAGAAAAGATCCTTTCTGCTTAAATTCTGAGATCTCTGTTAGACAAAAAGAATATCTCTGCTGAGATCTCTCTCTTGCATTTAGGATTATTGTTTTATTAGGTGCCTAAAATTTATCATCATAGATAAGTGAAATGAAGTTGGAAGGGACCTTAGGAGGTCTCTAGTCCAGCCTCCTGCTCAGAGCATGGTCAGCTCTGAGTTCCAGTCAAGTCTTGGAAAAAATCCAAGGCTGGCTCCTGCACAACCTTTCTAGGCAACCCAATCCATTGTTTAAGGTGCAATTTGGATTGCTCCTCGGAAAGAAATACAGTGTTGTAACAGAACATTACATTCCTTACAAAAGCTTTTGCATATTTATCCATTTTCCCTTTGCTGGGATACCTTAGCTACATTCTAGCCACAAAGAGCCACAAATCTGTTTCTGTGTATTTGACAAAGGCAGATATTAATCTGTTAAGCAGTGTGCAAACACAGAAGATAGAGAGCAGACTTAATCTTCATTTCAACAGCAGAATTTTATGTAATTAAGTATTCCAAATAATATTTGGCCATTCTTGTACATATATTCCATATATATATGTGAAAAAAACCCTGAGTCCTCTGAAACCATTTTTCAGCAGAAGAACAATTACAGCAAAATTTTAAAATTATTCATATCACAGCTGTGCAAATAGGAATTGATTATCATAGCTGTTTCAGTGTGAATAGAATGATTAATGAATGTTTCTCGATAAGATGCAAATGTTTTATAGTATAAGTCACAGTGAACTATGTCTATTTAATAGAAATAGTAGCAGTAAGTGAAAATAAGTTGAGCTTCATCAGCACATGCAGTTAGCTGAAAATAAAACTTTATTTTTTTAACAGGTTGAAAGCAATTTTTGAGGTGAAAGGCTCCCTTTCTCTCTAACTTGGAGATAATGTAAATGTCAAATATTAGTCAGAATATATACCTGTTACCCAGTTATTAATTGACGGCCTCCTGAGCAGTGACTGCTGGCACCCTTTTATCTTGCTGTGAGATTGGAGGCCAATCTCTTCAGGACCTGTCAATGTCACTCCTATGACAGGCATTTGAGGTGTTTCCCTGAAGAGATTAAGGATGCCATACTGCATACTTTTTGTCCATTCTGTTGAAGACCAGCCATGGTTATTTGATTAGCATATCTCAAGATAAAGGTATTTTGGAATAAACAATGCAAAATATATTTCATAGTCTGTTAACTTTTCATTTTGATTTACAGGGATGAGTCAGTGAAAGAAAAATTGATGCAGAAGTAACATAAGCCTAGTTTCAACAGCTCACAGAACCTGCTGTGGCAACTTTCTAGCAATCAGAATTTATGCTGCTTTGCTATGCCCACACATACAGCTGCAGTGACATCCTCCTCCCAGGATGCTTCTCTTTCCAACGTTTACTGAAAAAAAGAAAAGCAACTGAAGCAACAAATAAAAGCAACTGAAGCTTTGTAAAATAAACACAGGAATTACAGCTTCTTATTTAAAATGACCCATCTCAGAAATCTAAAAGAATATACTTCCTGGGCCAGATCAACAAACTTCCTATGAAACTCTGGACCTATCTGTACTGTGTAGTGGACAACAGTAAAATGTGGCTGGAATGGGGAATGCAGCTCTAATTGCATACACCAGCTCAAGTTCATAAGCAATGCCACTGCCCTGCTGTGCCAACAAGACAGTGTGATTTTATTGATTTCTGGATTGTACTGGCTCCTACCATGCCAAATCTGAGCAACTAACTGTACCAGTAGATAAAAATAGGGCTTATCTTTAAGATTGCAGGTTTTTCTGAGTTTGCCTAAGCTAAATCTTAGCTTATTATTACCGGTTCAAGTTCATCGTGTAATAATGTGTTGGCACTTCTGATGCCAACTAACAATCCTGGTTGTTAACTGGCGTGAGCTCATAGTTATCCTCTTGTTTACAGTACCCTGTGAAGTTTTCAGGTGTTGAAAAAAAAAGAATATTTTTCTTTCTTTCCCTGATTGTAACTTGTGAATTTGTCTATGTGCTCAGTGAGAGGAACACAGGTGATACACCAGTGATACAAAAAAAAATAGTCTGAAATGTACTATAGGGCTATTAAATCACCATTGTTGATGATTCAAGTAACAATCACATACTTGTATTTTAAGCAAGGTTTGTCACATGCAAATGTTTGGGAGATTATTACTTCATGAGATAGAAAATTTATAAACAAAAAGTACAAAGTTGTGTATTTTTACATTAGTTCATAAGCTTATATGTGCAATGAACTGCCTCAGAACAATTCTGGCCACATAGTGCCCCAACAGCATCAAAAAAGACTTCAGTGTGAAGGTATAGGTGTATTCACAGAGGAAATACAATATTTCCCAGAATAGGGCAGTAGGATTTGATTTGTAAGCCTATCATGTAAGAATCAAAAGGTGCTATTGCTACATGCAAGGTGGAAAATATTAAATACCTGTACAATGAAGTATATCAGTGATTTTTCCTTTTTAGTCAGATCAGTGAGCTGAGTTCTGAATCCTTTCCAGAATGCCTAAAAAAAAGTAAGTTGGTAAATTAGCCAGTGAGTCCTGAATGCGCACTCAACCAAGTCACTTTTGACAGAAGTGAGGACTGCAGACTGTCTCCATAAAGCCAAGTGCAGTTTTTCTTTGAAGAAACTCTTCTATCCTTTGTAAACTGGTTCAGAATTTCAGTCATATTTTCACCTATGCAGGATGCAGACCGCACCATCCAGGGTTCTCCAGTGACAGCATATGCTGAGAGGCAGGGCTATTTGACATAGCAGCTTCTGCCTCAGGAGGAAATAGAGACTTGGCAGGACCAAGAAACCACTGCATGAGCTCCTGAAGAGGTAAATTCTGCAGTAACCCTCTGTTCCAGGTTCTGCCGGAGCAGCATTTGGGTCACATCAGAAGCCAGGGTGCCAGGACCAACTGGCTCAAAGTCTGTGTGTGGCTGAGCACCCAGCAGAAGAAATCTTGTGTTTATTGCTCATTTCCCACTGAATATCTTGCTAGTGCACCTCTAATGCAGGAATGAAAACTAGAACGCGCTTCTTAAAAGGATCATAGAATCATAGAGTAATTTGGGTTGGAAGGGACCACCGAAAATCCTCTAGTCCAATCTCCCCTGCCATGGGCAGGGACACCTTCCAGTAGATCAGGTTGCTCAGATCCCTATCCAAACAAACCTTGAATGTTTCCAGTGATGGGGCATCCACCACCTCTCTGGCCAACCTGTTCCAGTGTCTCACCAGATGAGAATGACTTTCCAAAGCCCTCTGCATTGTGTCGTTCCAATTTCAGAGAGAGGTGACACTTAGGATTACACCCTGTCTTTTATGATCCTGTGACTCTTGACTGGAAAAGGTCCTAAGCAACCTGAGATAACTTTGAAGCTGACCCTGCTTTATGCACAAGTAGAACAAGAAGCCCTCTGGTGCACTTGTCCAACCTAAACTACGCTGTGCGATTTGGTATGCTACTTACATAGAACTTGCTTAGCATAACTTCCTTGGTGTTACTAGCTTAATTTGCTGAAGCTGTAGGCTGCAAGCTGTGAACTTTCACCTAGATATGTTGAACTTTTACCTGGTCAAGTAAAAGAAGGCCCCAGAGCCAGTTCAAACCAGAAGATGAGGGAAGTACAATCATCAGCAGAAGCTGCAATCTTAGAGACAAGAAGAGAAAACGTCTCGCCTAGAGATAGTGAAGGGACCCAATGAAGAATAGGAAGACCCCAGTCAGAATCACAGAAATGTGGAGCTGGGACTTCTAGAGATCATCTAGTCCAAACCCCTGCTAAAGTAGCTTCACCTAGAGCAGGTTGCACAGAATAACATCCAGGCAGGTTTTGCATACCTCCAGAGAAAGAGATTCTACAACCCCTCTGGGCAGCCAGTTCCAGTGTTCTGTCACTGTCAAAGTAAAGAAGTTTTTCCTCATACTCAGATGGAATTTCCTGTGTTTCAGGTTTTCCCCACTGTTACCCTAATATTACTGCTGGTGCAATCAGTTGCAGGGATACAACTGATGGGGTGGGGAACTTAGGTTGTAAGGGTATAATTGCTCAGTGATTTCTTTGTGCGGGGTCCCTCTTTGGGGGCACCCAGCTTGAGCTGTAGTGCTATTTATAAGAAGGATTTTATAGAAGAGTCTCTTTTTGGCTTACTGTGTCAGCAAAAAGCTAGTGGAATGCTGTTATGGTGGTTGGCATGAGTAATTTCCTAAACAACTATTCTGTGTAATTTATTTTAACTAAAGATTTGTGTAGGTAAAGCAAAGCAGAATAAGCCGTGCTACTTTATTGTGTGAAATATGATGGATTTGCTTCCAGTGGAACAAATTCCAATGCTGCTTTTCAGATTTTGCTGTGTCTCTTCTATCCGTCTCTCCTTTTGGGAATGTTAGAAGCAAACTACTAGATAGGTTTCTCACCTGTCAGGGGTCATTTCAGCTCACTTCCCAAATGTGAAAAAGAATGCTTATGGAAAAATAATCTAAGGCTGTTCTTCCAGTGATTTATGCTGAATATCTTTAGAGGCAACATAGGAGTATTACTTTTAAATGATGCATATTAATAGTTTATGTTCTTTTCAGTTAATCTGACTATATAAAATTTTCAATTTTTATGATTTATGCACAAAGTTAATTACAATCCATTTTGTGAATGCAGCTTTAAAAATCAATGTAAAAAATAACAGTTATGTGTAAATGAAAGAGAAGCAAAAAGTGCAGCCACAAGCTCTTATAAATATAATGAAAATTAATTTATTACCCAAGTCTTTTATGACCTTCTGTTATTAAAACATTAAGAAACTCCCTGAAGTTAAATCTAATCTGGAAAACACACATTCACATATTCCAGGCAAATATATACTATAGGAACACTGTGAGAATTAAAGCTCCCAGAAAAAAATTAAGAATTATGATTCCCGTATCTTTGAAGTCAGCATGCTGTATCCATGAAGACATGATAAAATGTGTACTTAAAAATGTTCATACACCATAGAAAAGACAGGCATTACAGTTTTTAAGCACTGGAATGTACACAGATAAATTAAATTCCAGGTTTGTAATGGCACAGCATGTTTCTTTGGTTCCAATGGCACTGACCACTCAAAAATCAAAGGAAGTACAGTCCCAGGGAAATAAGGGGCCACCAAACACTTAAATTTAACTGCAAATTTGTGATTTACGTGTATCTATTAAGAGATTTAAATATGCATATTTCTGGAGCTGTGCACCTGTGTGTTGAAGTGATTGCACATAATTAGCAATGTGATTATCAAATATGTTTTCACATGCTGCATATAATTAGACTTACAGAAACACACTACATTTAGAATATTTTAATGTAGATAAACTTTGAGGGCAAAAATGAAGGGTTATTAAAGGAAAGTAAATCGTTTAACCCCTAAAGAGCTACCTTCTGCTAATGCTATCTCCTGTATCCTTCTTCTGGTAGAGGGATTCCCAGCCCTGCAGGCTTACTGCAGTGGTGAGGTAAGGGCAGTGGGATGGGCTTTTTCACCCCACCCTAGTGCTGCTGAAGGAGCAATGTGCAGTTCCAGACTATGGGACACTGAATACATAGAAAGAAAGAAAAAAAGAGAAGGCAAAAGAATTAATCCTATGTGCATGCTATCTCGATGCATCCTCTTTTTAATATCTTCATTGCTAAAATAAAATGGTCATGCATCTAGACAGATATTTGTCTAACTTCTAAGATTATACACAGGTATTGTGTATACATATATAGTGTGTATATATATATGATAACCACATAGAATTAACATCTCAAACTAAGGGAAAATTATGTTTATCTTTTAGTTTGTAATAAAGATAGATTTCTGTCTGGAAACCTTGGCTTTATTTTGGTTTTCCATTATTCTTTGGTTGTAGTTTCCTAGATTAAATTAAGTTAAATCAGAAATACACTGCTGGTACTGGTTATTCACATTTGGTAACTGCTATTCATACTATAATTTTGATAACTGATAGTTATCATAAACAATTTACTAAATTATATTAGGCTGATAAATTTAGGCTTTCTGAAACTATTAAGGTTAAATGATAGGTTTACTCTGATACTAAAGAATGAAAAGTGAGATCCTGCCCGCTGATGGCAAACTTTTCTGAAAGGGTCTTTCTAAGAGTCTTCCTTCCAAAAGATAGTGTAAGCTTCTATTTTCCCCACAATTTTGCTATAAACTTGAGGTTCTATTTCTTAGCAGGTGGGAGAGACAATGATAATTATGCTAAAAACATCTGGATTCAAATAAAATGCATTGTAAATGCATATGAATTTTTATGTCATTATCATAAACATCAATTCAAATTTTAAAATATATTAATTCCCAGTTATGCTTGCACATAAGCACAAATGAGTGTGCAGGGCTGCTAATTGTTTTACAGATCAAATTCTGATATTTCACTCACCATCACTGGTCTGCAAGCCACAATGTGACTACACTGCTGTGCACCATCTCTGTCTTCTCTTAGCAGTGCAATTCTCTTTCTATTTCAGCTTTTCTTTTGCCACAAGATGACATACAGTGTTGGTAGTTTGTAGTTACATGCTTCTCCTCACTAAACCACGTTAACTTCAGGTGCCCTTAGACCCATTGGTCAAACAAGCTGCTTTGACCAATCTGTATTTTGATCTCCTTTTTCTGCCAGCCAGAGAATTATTCCCTTATTTTTTGCCCATTCTTAATCTGAACAAACAGTCAAGCAATCTTCACCTCAACTCTCTCTCTGAATTTACAGTTTATTCATCTCAAACCTGTCACAGTGTTGAACAATTTTTCTTCCTTCTCATATTTCTTTCCTAGTCACTGGTTTGTTGCAGACAGACTGCAAGGCCAACAGATGCTTCCCTCAGCTGAGGGTTAGGGGAACTATTTGTATCTTGACATTTGCTGCCACAGTTTGCTGTTATAGGTTAAAATTCACAGTTCTTATGGTAATTACAGTTCCTTTAATCCAAGATAATAGGATAGATTAGTGCTGGAGATGGATGTCTCAAACCAAGACTTCAGACTTGGTATGAGTACCTAACATGTACTCATACTACATACATAACTACAGTACTGGTGACTTCTCTGTGCTGTGACTTTTGTAGGTTGGCCAGATTTGAGATAATAAGAGTATTCTGCTGCTGCCCCAGCTATAAAATAACTTATGTCTCTTCATCATTAAACTTGAATTCCTCTCAGCATTTTCCAGAAGTCCAGCTGGACTTTTATCTGATGACAGGACCAGTATTTCACTGATCTTAATAGAATAATTTAAAGAATAAATAATACCATTTCTATATCTTATAAATACACAAAAAGACAATATTAAATCTTTGTATGGCTGTCTGTTAGGGAAGGACCACTGATTATATGCCTTTAGGTGCTTATAGAAGCTTATAGTTAGGTAAATATGAAAGAGCTAAGAAAAATCCCCAAAGAAGGGGGCTGAAGTGTTCTAAAAGCTCTCATAGCAGCACATAAAAAAGTGCAGTTCTTGAATTCAAAGTATCCAGGTTGACTTGCTGAAATGAATCCAGGAAATGTCTAGTAAGAAATAGTGGCAAGCCAGAAAGCGATAACGGTTCTCAACTTGCTGTGATTTTCAGTAAGAAGGTGGAGGTCAGTTATAAAAGAAAGGTTCAGACTTGCAGACAGCTGTGAAAGCCAGATAGGGGTGCTAGAAGTGGAGCCTGATCTGCCATTTGCAATGCTTTTTCTTCATTTTTCACCTGTATCCCATAGAGATCAGATGAAAGAATCTGAGATCGTGTACTACAGAAATAATTTTTTTTTCCATTTTGGAGAGGGCAACTTCTTGGAAGATTTTTTTTGTCGTTGCTATTGGGGCTTTTTCTTTTCTTTGTTGGTTTGTTTGTGTGGTTTTGGTTTTTTTTTATTATATTTACATTCCATCCTAAAGACTGAAAAGATTAAAAAAAAAAGAGGGAGAAAGCCTAGTGGATAATTTCTAATATTAATTCATATTTGTTTCTCAGGGGACACTAAAGTTTCTAAACTTTATATAAAGTTGTGATGAGGATTTGTATCAAGATGGACTCTGTCCAAGGCACATCTAAAAGTCTGTCCTGAAGGAAAAGACAAGATACGACCTGCACAACTTTGAAAACCTTAGTAATTTGACTTCTAGACACAGGCAGAGGTGCTCAAGATAAAGTGATAGTGAAATAAGTTATGTTTGACGGGGACTTACAGATTAAGACCACCCGAAAGAAAGCAAAATGTTTTCGTGTGAAAATACTTCTGTGACGCTTATCACCAGGTGGCAGTGTTACACAGTCTTGCAATTCCTATACGTTGCTATATGAGTAGTTTTGGGGTCTTGGTTGGGAATACTGATAGGGATATTTGTTAGTTTTTGCTAGACAGAAGGAAGCATATATCAGTTTCAGAGGAGCCAGATCTCTCTGTGCATTGATCTCTCTGATCAGAGTCAATTCTTGGGAGGAAGCTGCGATATGGGAACTTGGGCATTGACTTTGACAACTTTACCTTCAAACATAGAGTTTATCACATGCTGTTAGACTGTTCTTTACTAGGAAAACCAAAATGCCATATGAAAAATGCAGTAGCAATATCCTTCACATGATTTTCAGTCTGAAGCATCTCTTCTAGTACCCAGATGTGAAAAAATAAATGTGGATGTGGTGCAGGTGACATGGCTTTGATCTGTAATAAGTCCACAAAAGCTTCTCTACACTCTAGACTTTGCATCATAAATATTGCAGGATTCAGGAGGCTGAGAGCTGGAAGGAATGTGTCTAAGTATATCTAAGTTCTTCCGTGCAGAGAGCAGAAATTAGAGAGCAATTTGCTATGTCCTTTGAAATGCTTTCCTCTGGCCTTCTTGTTGCAGATGCTGGTTGTAGAGAGCATACACAAACACCCTATGTTTAGGGATTATAAAAAAACCCCACCCTGCATTTCGGACTTCATGCTTTCTCCCTTTGTGCAAGACCAGCATTTGCTGCCAGTCACTTGATATTGCATCTTTTAACTGGAATATTTCTAACTTCACTGAAAGTATCTTCACACTCACCAACTATATCTGGCCATATCGTGAAGCCACACACATCTTTTGAATGGCAACAGCAGCCAGAGGCTGTTTGGCTAATTTGCAGGTGCTGTTCATGCCTCACATCATCCTTGCTACAGTTCTGATTATAGCTGGATACCAGCAAGGTTCCCCAAGTGCCACCCCATTCTCTAGGCAGTGGACTCCACTAAGCCCATATGCAGCCCTACATGGCAGAGATTTTTTTTGCTAACACACTGTAACTTCAACCTGAGTTTTGTAATGTAGCTTGGTTATGCCACAGTACAAAAGGCAAGAGAGGGAACATAAATTTTTCTTACTTAAGTTGAAACCTGCAAATGCTCAGCGGTGGTGTCTACATTAGTAAACTAAACATGTCCAGGAACTGCCTTGGGTACTGAGGCCAAATAGCATGACATGGTCTGACCTACACTGAAGCTGTAATCTTGGTCATCACTGAGTGCTGGTTGGAAATGATTTCTGGAATGGTGTGACTCCCAAATTACATCCAGGAGCTGTTTGGGAGAATGCTAGTTGGCACATGCACAAACATGGTTAGAACATTTTGTCATTCTTTATTCTGCTAGATGTCCAAGCCCAGGAATGATCCCTGGTGCAAGAGCAAAAATGACCAAGTTTACATGGTAGAAACAAGATCTACCTTTAAATATCTTATTTTGGCATTGATCTAAAAGATCTAGCTCAAAGTTTCCAGATATGTTCCATTTTTGGGAAATTACCTTCCCAACAACTGTAACTTAAAGAAAGGTATTGAAAGGTATTGTATTATTTCTATGGGGAGTTATATGGTTGTAAACAAAAACAAACAAATGAACAAAGAAGAATACTAGAATGTTGAAAGTGATTTGTGATGTTCCAGTTGTCTAAGGTCATTGTCTTACACAGGCAGAATATAGCTGATCCTTTCTCTCATAAGAAAAAAATGCAGCAATGTGGTGTAAGGAGTGACTTGCAGAAGTCCCTGCACATGGACAAGAAATTGGCTGACAACATTTTGTCTAAAGTGGCTGCATTATAATTAAAGGAAATTCAAGGTGGTCATAGGTTTAATAAAATTACTACATCCAGAAAAAGAATGGCAAGCAAGAGAAGTGAAAAGTAACAAGCCTTATGATGAAATGCAACTTTACAAGAAGAAAGACTGGTGGCAGTGTGATGCATAAACTGTTTTAAGAGGAAGAATGTGGCCCTCAATGTATCATTGAAATGAAGATTTGGTAAGTGCATATACTGAAATTTAATCCGACAACAAATACTGGAGGTTTATATTCTAAACATTAAAACAAATTAATCCCAGAGAGATGATTGCAGTTAGTGTGGATTTATTAATTCAACAATTTGTATCCTCATGATAAGAGAAACACCTGGGACTCACTGCACAATGAAAAATTGGTTTATTGGAAATCTTAAATGGCTACAAGCATTGAAACAGCTCAGGTCAAGCGGTGATAAATAATTTAAAGAAACCAGTGTGAGGTAGGTGTCACTTTAATTTTACATTAACAGATCTATTAGATATTAACCTTATCAGACAGGTAATTGCTAAATGAAATCATGCTTTTGTACCTTTGCTTCATAATATTATTTGCTGACTCATGCATTTTGTACAAACCTTGAAATTTGAACACTGATACTGTTTCACATGCCCATTGCTTCAGACTAGCAAATACTGCATTATCCTTTAAAATAAATTGTAAGTATGCCAATTTTTGTTTTTAGCAACTTGGAAAATATATTGAGTGTTACCTAGGAAATGACAAGAAGGGACACATTGTGTTGGAATTATAAACTAATTTTCTATGCACATTTTTACTTGTCAGCATGTCTCTGGTAGAAATGACAGTAGAGCTGGTATGTAAATTTTAACAGGTGAAGGTATCCTGCCTGAAATTGTCATGAAGAATAGGTAATTTAAGAATTATTTTATTTGAATGCTTGGTGAACTCTGAGATATCTGCTGACAGCATAGGATCTTGGAGAATTATTATCTTGGAAATAAAAGGATCTCAAGTCTTATGTGTAATTGTTTTATTTTTAAATAATAGAATCATAGAATGGCCTGAGTTGGATGGGACTTTAAAGATCATCTAGTTCCAACCCCCCTGGGCATGGCCAGAGACATCTTTCACTAGACCAGGTTGCTCAGAGCCACATCCAACCTGGCCTGGAACACTTCCAGGAATGGGGCATCCACAACTGGGCAACTTGTTCCAGTGCCTTACCACCATCATGGTAAATCCACAGAAAATCTACAGGAACTACATTCATTTTGTAAGAGTATCTCAAAACTAGCTTGTAACTGACTTTGGATTTTTCTTGTAATTAAAGTCTCATTGGAGATTTATAGATGAGTGATATTTGAAAGGGGAAATGTTGGTATTGAACAGTGTTTGCAATTTTTAGGCGTTAATTTTGAATCCAGTTGTGTTCCAATTAAAATGACAGAAACGTGACTGTTTCTAAAATGACCTGTATCATTTTTTCATTGGTGCTAATACAACGGGGCCCTATGCAGTAATGTGGACCTCTATAAAGAGAATATAAACTACTACCAATGAAGACACTACATTCTCTGTGTAGGGATACTTAGCCTCTGATGAGTATGATGAGACCCAGGTTCACTCGAGACCCCCAGCTGCTATCCAAACTAGGGCCACGTTCAGTATAACTTGGGGTGTAACTGCACACCCTATGTGCAGTTGGGAAGACCTGGGTGGTGGTTGGATCTTCTCTGGGTTGTGGCTCTACACAAATCATGGTCCACAGACTGCCATTAAGGACATTAAAATTCATTAAGTAAAAGCCTGTCTTTGTAAGCTGCATAAACACATTGATTCATGTGGCACTGCAAGTACTTTTTGCTAGTTTCAGAGAAAGGAGAACTTTTTAAAAGTCAAATTTTCATCTAAACCTCATTATAAATATTTTTACTTCTCTTGTACGTAATTTCCATTAATTTTTTTTGCCAGTCTTCATGAATCAGTAACTGTCTTGAGTAAGTTTAAATAAAAAAGAATTTAAAATTTAACTGAAATTCATTATTACTGTGTTTTGCAACCTTAGCTTTGAGCTCCTTTTCATGGAGATGAAGGTACAGTGTCATCAATCTGAGAAAATCTTAAATTATAATAGCATTTCCGTATTTACTAAAAGCATGATGAGACATAATTCAACCTCAATCTTTTAGCAGTGTTTTATTTCAAATATGAATTTACCCATATTGCTTGTTAGGTAATGAATAGGCTGAGGTGAGAACAAAATGCTACTGTATCTTACATGTATAAGTATTTAAATTCCTCTGGGACAGGCTTCCTGTCACCTAGTAAAAGGGAGAGGTTGAGGCAACCTCACTAAGTCCACACTTGGGAGGCTCAGGGAGCCTGAAAACAAGTGAGCATGGTGGTGGTCAAAGCAGAGAAGAGAGTCTGGTCTCTCTAAAGAAAAGATAGGTGCTCTGCTGCTTGTGCTGGCAAAGAACACGGTAATTTTCCAAGGCAAAATTGCTTGTTTATACTTTGGTAAGAGTCAGTGGGTGCACACCTCTTGTTATTAGAGGAAGAAGACTGAAGAGGTTGGTTTGACACCAGACTTTGCATTCTTCTTCCAAAGGATGAAGGGATTGGGCTGCCAGTACTGTGGTGTGTGGCTGTACAAGGATGAATTTCACCAGGTAATACATGGCGTTCTTTGTACAAAATTTCACAGAAGATAGAAGTGCATAATCTCTTTTCATGTTTTGGCAAGACCCAAAAATATGCCACTCTCAGACTTTTACGGGTGTAATACTGTAACACTGCTGTGTGGCACTGGAAGTGTGCATGTGGTATATTTGTCTGTTTGAAGGCTGGGTGGTGTAGGCTGTTGTTCTTGGGGACACCTTGCAACACTAAAGTTTTAGACAATTTTATGGTAATTTCTATTACTTTTGGCAAGCTTTAATGAGAGCAAATACTCCATTCCAAGAGTACAAATATTCTTGCTTTTCATATAAAAATCTTTAGCTTAAAATACATGTGTCTATTTTTATAAGTTCTGAAATTAAACGGTCCCAGGGGAAGGCGCTGCTCTTCTGTTATTAGCCTTCCAGAGGTGAATTTGTCCTCAGAGTGAAGGAAGAAAGTTGCTTTAGCACTGTCAGATATCTAATTAATCCCTCAGTAAATAAGGCATTCTGTAATTAAATAACCGAGATGTGCAATCAGTTCTAACACAAAATGCTTTGCATATTAATATATTACAATCGAGGAGCCGTACGAGGCTTGGTTTTGGTTATGAAGTGGTTTTAATAGACTTTTAAAATTATGGAGAACTCATTGCAGGCAAAACAGTGAGGGGTTTTTTGGCAAAACTCAGCTAAGTGGGACCTGCGAGCTAAAGATTTGAATAGACATTCAAAAAATTAGTTTTCAATAGGGAAAGCAGCACAGTTTCAAGCAGTGGATTGTTGTAAATATGTGAAAGGGACTGAAAAACGGACTTGTGAAATGTTAACAGAGCAGCTGCTGGGGAGCCAATATTAGCGCCTCGGGGAGATAAAAGTTTTCTCCAAAATCAGTTCAGCACTTGCGACTTCGTGCTCTGAAGACCGCAAGAACCAGAAGCAAGGCGGATCAGTTATAATCTGCAATTAATTAATTAGCCTGCGGGGTGGTCCGACCTGCTTGTGTGAGCCACTCGGAGTTATAAACACAGGCTTGAAACCGCGAACCGTACCAGATACCCTTTCGCTGAGGAAAAACAACGGGACGCGAAGGAATTTAACAGAGCCCCGCTCACCTGGAGGCGCCGCCGGTCCACCCCATTGGCTGCCTTTCGCTCCGCCCCCGGCGCCTCATTGGCTGCCCCGCCTCCCCCCGCCCACTCACGCGCGGCCGGTCCCGTCCGGCACCTGGAAGGGCGCGAGGAGTGACTCCCACCGCCTCCGCCGCACGCGCCGCCCGCGCTCATTGGCGGCAGGGCCGGCGTGCTGCGCCCGCCCATTGGCCGTTGGGGCGGCCGGCTGTGCCCCGATTGGCCGGCGGGCGGGGGCGGGGCGCGCCCCGCCGGGAGCCGAGCGGTGTGTTTGGGCTGCAGAGTTGCCGGCGGAGCGGGATTGGTGTCGGGAGCTGCTGCTCCCGCCGCTGCAATCGGCAGCGCGTCCCGGGGAACGGCGCTCGGCGCCTTCGCCCCCCCCGCGGGGAGCGGGCGCGTGATGGCTGCCTCGGGCGGGATGCGGCGCGCCGCGCTGGGCTGAGTGGGGCGAGCCGCGGCCGCCCGGCAGGACCATGCCGTCCGGGAGGGAGCCGGGCGCCCCTCGGCTGCGGGATCCGAGCGGGGCGGCCGCCCCGGCAGCGCTCGGCAGCGCCTGAGCCCACGTCGCGCCGTCCCCGCGACCCGCCATGGACGAGCGCTCCAACAGGTGGCTGCTGCCGCCGCTGCTGGCGCTGCTCTTCCTGCTCATCGTCTACCAGTACGTGTCGCCCGCCTGCCCCGGCGCCGCCTGCCCCCGCCGCCCGGCGGCCTCGGCCGCCCGCCGCGGGGGGGGCCCGGCGGAGCGGGAGGAGGAGGAGGAGGCGGCGGCGCTGCCACGGCTGGCGGCCAAGTTCCCTTTCGCACGGGGAGAGCTGTGCCGGCGGGTGCGGTTCGACATGCGGGGCCGCGACGTGATCGTCTTCCTCCACATCCAGAAGACGGGCGGCACCACCTTCGGGCGGCACCTGGTGCGCAACATCCACCTGGAACAGCCCTGTTACTGCCGGGCCGGGCAGAAGAAGTGCGCCTGCCACCGCCCGGGCGGCGACAAGGACACCTGGCTCTTCTCCCGCTTCTCCACCGGCTGGAGCTGCGGGCTGCACGCCGACTGGACCGAGCTCACCAGCTGCGTGCCCGCCGCCATGGAGCGCCGCGGATGCGCCGGTAACCGCACCCTCAGGTCAGTGTCTGATTTCCAGGTGCTCGAAATCGCATCCCGCCTTTCCAAGTGCCCTGGGAAGGTGCCCTGGGAAGGTGCCCTGTCAGCGGGTCCCGCTTCCCGGCTGTCGGGCGAGAATTGTCCGCCGCCTTTGTCATTCAGAAGCAAACGGTGGGGAGACGAAGGCTTATGTTTTGGCGAAGGTTCTAGTTTGGGGTTTGGGTTGTTGCCCTCTCTGTGTGTTACCTGTCGTGCTTTCGCTTCGCCTCAGATTTGTGCGGACTCCACGTAGCGCGAGTGCATCTGCCTGTTGTACAGATCAGCGAAAGAAAAACTCCCCTCGTTTTCCTGCAAGTTTTTCCTGTCTATTTGTCCTTTAGAAAGTTGTTTTAAACAAAACGCTACACTCTTCTGCAGTAAGTAGAGTGCCTCTGCAGAATCTGATAGATCTTTGCAGCTGCTGAATCATGTAACTAGGGTAGTTTGAAGTACCCAGAAGCCCTTAAATTCTTCTTTCCCTCGTGTTTCTTGTTGGTAGATAGGCTGGTTATCTGTTTCCCGCGGTGTACTGACCGCTCGCAGTACGGGCAAGCTCAAAGTAAGGAGACCATGTGTGCCAGGCTCTGTGCAGGGAACGCAGTCCTAGCAAAAATCTCACTGTTAGTGCCCTTCGATGATATAAAGGCACTGAAAAACGGAATTTTGTGTGCATGCTACCTCTCTCCATATTATATTGTTTTTGTTGAGTCTTGTGAAAGGTCTTGTCTGTTTTAAACGTGGAAAAACTTCAGATGGGTGATTCTTCTATATAAGAGATAGTTCTACGGAATTCAGTAAGTTTTGGTCTTTGTTCTGATTTATTTGCAATTCAG
Source organism: Pseudopipra pipra (assembly GCF_036250125.1). Classification (NCBI taxonomy): domain Eukaryota; kingdom Metazoa; phylum Chordata; class Aves; order Passeriformes; family Pipridae; genus Pseudopipra; species Pseudopipra pipra. The sequence continues at coordinate 77,805,526 of NC_087550.1, forward strand.
TCATATTTTTCAGGCTAGTATTAGATCCTGTCTTTATTTGTATGATAGATTTTGAACATGTGTATTAAGGAGTTATGAGCTGAATTTGCTCTTAAACCTCTGCACTTTAATAATTGTAACTTCAACATCTATAAAATATTTAGGAAAATATAGGAAAAATACCTTTTTAAAAAGTAAGAAGGTACTTATGTTCTTTCATTTTAGTATCCATCTTGATTTTACAAGTCCACAAACTTTAAATCTTCAGTAGAACAGCTCACACATTGTGTTTTGTATCTTGTAATTTAAATACATGTACAGTCCATGAAATACATGGACACATTTTTACAGGGCTTATTCATCGAGACGGTAGAGTTGATTATTGTTGTTGAAAAATTTGAAGATTATTTGATGTGACTATCAAAGGCCCTCCCATACTGCAAAGCTAGTCACATTTGGAAAGACTTCAGTCAGGATAATTTGAATTTATTGTGGATGGTTGTGGACTTGGACTGTACTTGCAAAATACTGTTAAGGTAATTCATACATTTTTATGGGAGACAAATTTAGCTGAAGATGAAGTGTATGTGTTTGTGTGCTGATGGAAGAGAAATGCTGTGAATGCCTTTAAGGACAAAATAACTTTTTGGTAGCTGTACGGGTTTAAGGAATATTCAGGAAACTTGTAATGTAAACCAGGGAGGGGGGGAGGAAGAGTAATGCTTGTAAAAATGCTTGAAAACACATAATCTGTCACTAAAGTCCACTTCTTTTTTCTCGTGACAAATATTAGGCGATAAACAATTTAGTGCTGAATTCAATTGCAAAGATTACACACGGGCATAAAATCAGAGTAGTGGTTTCAATACTATTAAATAAAAACATGACTGTATTAAGTAAATTTAAAAGTTAGAGTTGAACTACACAGCAGGTCGTACTAGTTATTCAGGGGATAATTAGTAATTAATTTGATTTAAGAAAGACACGTAGTGATGCTTCGCCACTATAGGTGAATAGTGTTTTCTTAATTTTTTTTGGTTAGTGTTTTTTGTTTAGTTTGTTTAGTTAGTGAATGATTTGGTTAGTGTAGCATTGCGCTTCTTGATTTCTCTTTACTTATGTGAGGAAAGTGCTCTGAATAATAATTTGTTTCATTGTTCTAATACTTGTTTGTTCCTATAATATATCCTGTACTAGGCAGACGCCTTTACAATTTCCCCTTTGTTTCCTCATTATGATCGTGCAGCTTGAATTCAACTTTTCAAGGAGCTGTAAAAGGAATCAAATAGCCCTGAAGTATGGATTGTCTTTGCTGTCAATGTCTTTGCTTCTGGTGAAGTTGGAATCAAGCCCAAACTACTTTGCTGTACTATTAGAGGCATGCATCTAAGTCTTTTTTAAATGTCTGAATGGTGAATTGAGGAGACTGTATGCCTAAAATAGGCAAGAAACTAGCATATGAGTCTAACATAAAGCATACTGATTATTTTTAAGTCATTCTTTAAAGCTTCTGAATGTATTTGAGACATTACACTTCCTTGAATAGCTCAGCTTTTCTCCTCTCCCTTCCAGCTATGGTGTCAGAAGAGTAGGCTAGATTGGTTAAATACCTGAAAATGGATTTTATTTGTGGCTAGTGGGACAAATCGTTTTATGAATTTGGTACCAATGTGTTTGATTTTTTTGTGCCATGTATTTGATGCAGTGAAGATGTTAAGTGTATTTTAGAACTTTGTTTGTTTCTCCACATAGCAAGTGTTAGTATATTCTGTTCTTTCAGATCTCTGTATATGTGGTCTGTCTTTTATTACATAGAGGGAATAGGAAATTTATAGTGTATGTGTCCTCATTCTGAAAATTTGTTTCTGAGGTGGCTAGTAATATTATAAGTTAGATTAATTCCTATCTTTTAACACAGGTCTTCAGAAGATTTCATGATAAAGCTATTATTAGAATTCATGGAGGAAGGGGCTAGCTGGTAGGGAAAGGAAGGAGTGGATAATGGTCCTAAAGGTTCTGGAAGATATGTGAAGCACAACCTCTCCTCACCCTGGGTCTTTGTCTTTCATGGACAGTGTGTTTAAAGGTGTTTTACTTCTTAAATCTCGTTAGGCTTTTGAAGAGAATTTGTCTTAGTTTTTCCTGTTGCTAATGTTGGAGTTTTGAAGTCTCAGGACCCAAGCAGGAACATGGGGCAGAAACTGCTGCTGTGCCTCAAAAATTTGAACTTCTCGAAGCCCATGTGCCAGCGTCGACTTTTTATGTGACTTAATGGTATGGTGTGACTTGTCCCAGCTTAGGCACTTCAATATGAAAAGTTGGCTCTTGTCAGTGTATTGAATGCTATTGTGAAGTTGTAGAACTATCTTTTTTGTTTAAAAGCAAAGTAATTCTTTTGAATGACATTACTTCAAAAAATTACCAAACCAAACCAACAACCGTAGACTTTACTTCTTCAAAAATTTGCATATGTTTTCATTTTCAGCATGTTAAATGTTCTGCTGAAATACCTACTTAAGTGTTTACAGGGCCAGGCTATTAGTTTTTCATACTAATGGGTAGCTTTCACTTTTATGAAAGTTGCTGTCTGGATAGTGATGATATTGAGAAGGGTATGCAGCTGATGCAGTTTTAAATTAATTTTTAGTGTAGTTTTTAGATCAACATTGCAAATATTTAATATTATCAAAGCAGTGGGACTCTTCCCATGTAGATGCAGTTACATCCATATGGAAGTTATTGCATCAGTGGCATAGTCCATCCCCTCCCTATTCCTTGCCATTTAACAGAATGGCTGTTAGAGCAGAAAGTAACTGAGACTGGCATGGAATCCTTTTTGGTTTTGTTTTTTTTTCCCCCTATTTTTAAAAAACAGTCTGTTGTGTATTTGCTTTGCCCTCCCCTCTCTGGAAGTCACTGAAGTTCGTGATTCTCGTGTTCAGCTCAACCTCCGGAACTTGTCTTTCCTTCAGCGGTGCCAAGAAGCTGAGACTGTGGAGTCTTAGCCAGCATTGCTTGAGGAAAGAAAGGGAACAGAAATGTTGTTAAGACGTCTAACCTGGGATGCAAGGGAAGAGTTAGTGTCAATTCTGAGTGAGTGACATTAGGCTGCCTCTGTAGACAGTGGGGAGAAACAGAATTATGGAGGCAGTCCTTTGGAGGGTCTAAGACATGTCTGAGACCTGCTGAATTGTCTTCTAGAGGGGCAGTTCTTCCATTCACTGGCAGCAAGGAAAGACTAAAATTGTGAATTGGGACTTGATGTCTAAAACTAGATGAGAAGAGTTCCGCATCTAATATTGCAGAGACATTGTCCAAAATGATTGTCTGCCTCTGTTAGGTTACCTGGTAAAACTTGGTGTGTGAGGTAGGGCTTGCTTTGCCTCTCTGATCTATGTATGAGGGATTGAGAGGAGTCCTGATCAAGGCACATTTTCTCCCTTGCTGATGTACCTGCAATATAATTAATAATTATTCATTATTATTTATTACAAGTTTGATTAAACTAGGAAGGCAATCTTTTAAACACTTGAAAGAACACTGTATTGAAAGTGTTGTCTAATTTTCTGATATGAAACAGTGAAATCACTCGAATTGTGTAAACCCCATAAGCTTTATCGTCAATGCAGTTTAGTCTTCAAAACTATTGATTTTCATTAATTTGCTTCCATTATACTCCCCATTTCCTTGTGTCTGTTTAACTTACTGTGTGCTCCATTATTCTTTGGAAGTGTAAATCAACAGTAAACCCATGAGTTATGGAATGAAGAGAGTTGAATAGAAACTGTCAGTAGGATTTCTTTTTCTTCTTATGCAGTCCTTTATTTGACTATTGAGTATTTTTAAACCTCTAGCAATAGCAGAGCATAATATGGACTCTAATCTTTGCAGCTGTGATAACTATGATCATCACAAAAATGTAAGAGTGCTAATTGAAAATTAGGATTAGGCTGAAGTTAGTGGGGAGAAGAGAATAAAATGTCATAAATGCTTAAGCCGAAAAAAGCACAAATTCTCTACTTTACCTTAGTATCTTCTAATGAAATGAATGTTGGAGCCAGTAAACTCTATAGAATTTATTTTTATTAATATAAGGAACAACAAGGATTAAACAATTTCCTGTGGTCCTGCTACTGACTGTGGGGATTTTTTCTTCCTTAACTGTCTCCAGTGCTGGATGCTTTAAAAGAATAGTGGTAATCTGCTCAAGGGTTTCATTGTCCTTACAATTGGGAAGTGGTGTTGCTTCCCTCAAGTGCTCAGTGTGAGTCTTGTTAACTTCAATTTTAAACCCATTGCATCTTCTGTCTTTTGAGAAACTGGGAACAAATCGATCTCCTTTTCTCTTCAGTAGCCTCATTGATACTTTGGTTCTTAGGAAGTCCCTTTTCAAACTTCCCTGCTTAAATAGTAACCAAATTCAGTTCACTATATCGTGGGCCATTCTTTGTGTTCCTCCTCTTTGAGTTTGTGTCAGTTGTTTTCTTGAAAAGTGATGCTCCGTTGGGAGTACAGTACCAAGTGGACCAAAAAAGGTTATTTTGCTTATTCTTAAAGTTGTGTTTGTGCCTGTACACTTCACTGATGTTTGCCATTTTGCAACTGCCTGACATTGACTGTCAGCTTGGGATTTAGACATTATTAATTTTCTTTAAAGACTACTACGTATATTTCCATTGCCCAATGTATTTCATTCGTCTTCTGTCAATGCCTTTAATTTGCAAAATCGATTTAATTTTTTTATCCTTCCTAGCTTTTCATCAATTGGCATATTTAATAAATGCGTTTTGTATTCAGCATCCACACTGTTGATGCATACATTGAATAGAATGAAATCTCTTTGTAATAAACTTTTTGTTTAATATATCTCTCAGAATTGCTTTCCAGGGAGTTCTGCCCCTGCCACATGATTTTTTTTTTCTAGGCTGTGTTTTTCTGGCTTATGTTACTAATTGGAGATGTTTTCCAAAGTCATAATTATTTTTGAAAAGCATTTAATTTTTCATGTTCCTATTTGAAGTCAATTACTGTATTTTAGAGGGAAATTAGACTGATTTCATCCAAGTTGAGACAGTAACATTGTCTGCTAGTCTTTTCTTCTATGCATTGAAAGACAACTTCTCTAGAACTTGTGGCAACAACTAGCTACTCTCCTTAACTACTGTTTGCACTGTGTCACCTGTGAGGTTTCTCTTGCCCAGAGTAGCAGACAAAATGATTGCTATGCACAGAACTTTTCAGCATCAGAATTGTCACAGCTCTGGAAAACTTTTCACCCAAAGATAAATCTTGTCTTCAGACTTTTGAAGCTATTGCAGTAAATCTCACCAGGTTACCTACAAAAATGACTAGAACTCATGTTTGCTGTTAATTGCTAGTAATGTTAAAACAGTGGTCAGCATTGTTTCAATCAGAAATGGATTGTTCTTATTCGCTCATCATTGTAATTTACAAGTAACTGTGAAACTGAGTAAGTTTTGAGTCAGAGAGGTGCATGTTATGAAAATGATTACCTGAGCAGCAGTTCTTCTAGTTATTTGGAGGAGAATTTAGAAAATTTGGCTGCTTCTGGTATTTCATTCTGGAAAATAGACTGTCTAATAAGATTTTCTGTAAAATGGAGGAGCTATTCTCTTCTTTATGCAGGAGCCAGACAGAGAAATCCTGGGGGAGAAAAAAGAGTGGAAGTGTCAGGAGTATCCCCTAAGACTGTACAGTGCTATAAGACATAGCAGCTGTCATAACTTTCTCATGTTATTAAGATGCTTTTTAATTTATGTTAACTAGCTGCCTAATTTAGAATCATTTCCAATCCTCTTGAGTAGGATATTGCTTAAATTCTTACATAGCATTAGGGTATATATCGATTTGAGGTGTGTTACAGTCCGGTTAGTGGCTGCAACAAGATTCTTTAAATGGATGCTACGAAGACGAGATTAAGGCACTAAATCCAAATGTTAAAGTCTCAAACAGAAAATGAACTTTATTTTTATCAATAAGTAAATGATAAAAACGAAGGGGGAAGAAGAAGGGGGAGAAATAAGGAAAGGGAAAAGCTACAAAATTAAATTACAAAAGGATTGCCACCACCGGTGAGGGAAGAAATCGGGTGCATACAACCTCAGGCAGTCAGCAGGACGACCATCGAATGGAGGCAAGTGGTGAGCAGGGTGGATGGGTAGGCGGGATGGCGGCAGGCAGTCGAGATGGACAAAAGCAGCCGTAGAGGTCAGCAGCCAACACTGGACCCTGAGTTGAACCCGACCAAGCTGAAGGCAAGTGGAAGAGGTGGAACGGAGGCAGGCGAGATGGAGTCAGGCGCGATGGAGCGAGGAGTGGGGCCAAGACCGGAGCAGACTGGAACACTGGAACCTGTTGGACTGGATCTTGAACACCATGTGTCCTGGGCCCAAACAGAACTGAACTCCGGCTGTCTTGGACCCCCCAAGACAAAAGACTACCAACAAAAAAACTCTCTACTGGCGACGCTGGGCACAGTCTTAAATACCCCACGGTCGATGCCCATTGGCTGGCTTGCCTCCAGGCTGACTCTTCCACGCTGCCGATTGGTTCGACCGTTGGTATCTGGGCAGGCTGGCTCTGCTGAGACGGGAAAATGTAACTTTTCTCTGCTGTAGACTCTCCAGGGGGGCTGGCAAGTAGTCTAAAAATGTCTTCTCAAGACAATGAAGACAGCCCTGCCAGGAGTTAAAGACAGAGTCTGCCATTTTGTTCACCAAACTGGTCAGTGTGAAAACAACAAGAGTAAGAGATGAAACCGTCTCTTACAAGGTGGAATGGGAAAAATTACTGTGCGAGTGGAAAAACATGCTATGTAATGCCATTACACTGATAGAGATGAAATCTGTAGACCCAGCCAATGGCAAAAATAGGGATAAAATTGTAAGCTTACTCATGGGTTATTTTTTTAGAATTCTTTGTGGAGAAGGAATAAATCTCTGCCAGCTCAGCTCTAGTGATCACAGAGAAGCTGAATGGAAAGCGTAGAGATCTGGTTGAAATGAGTGATTTCTCCCTTCAGGTGTGTTGACAGTTTTCATGTGTTACTTTCTAAGTCAGCGAGAGTAAAGTATTTCCTCCCAGAGTTTGGTGCAGCCATGAAAGTAAATTGAGCTTATATATAATGTAAGGACTCTGCTGCTGTTAGTGCAGAATGAGACCTGATGAAAGCAAGGGAAAGCCTGTATTCTTTAATGTGTTTGATATTACATTCAGTTTGCTCCCTGTTCTCTGCAAGTATTTATAACCCAAACTTCTAATGCTACATTGGATGTCTTAATGTTCCCAGTTGCCTAAAAGGTAACTTAAAGTCCCTTCAAAGTTGTGTTACTGCTGAATATAGTTTTTCAAACACTGTGTAGGAGGCTGATTGTATGAATTAAGGGTGTAATTTGGACTGTCATTATGATACAATGATTCAGCCTTGAAACAACTAGTATTTTAGGAGGAAAAAAATTAGCAACAGAACTGTTTTGGGATTTGATTCAAGATGGCATGAATCTTCTTTCACGGCAAATTCTAGAGGAGGAAAATCAATAACTCTTGAAGTATTTGTGGTCTGTTACATGATCAGTGCTCAAGATCTTAATATGTATTGACTAAGAAAATATAAAATGTATTCTTGTAAGGATAGGACCTATTATCTTCAGTCTTTAAGGACTTTGGTGCAGTTGTGAAGTTTACTGTTAAGTGGCCTCATGTGTACTTCTGCAAAGATCTGGAGTTTGGCCCACAGCTTAAAGTCATCTAAGAAAAAGGAGGGAGGAGGATTGCCTTTTAGTTAATGGTTTAAACTTAATGTCTTAACCCTCATTTTTTTCTTTAAAAATTAGTAATCTGTTAGAAAATGGTTTATATAAAGGGGATTTCAGACAGAAGTGTTGCATTAATACAGTTCTGTGCCAGTCGTGAAAGTGACAGGGTCATGCAGGTTGAACTGTGGCTCTGAGTGTCTACAAACTGATAGAGATGCCAAACATACTGGCATAGTAGTGGGAGAACTTTGAATGCCATATGAAGAATAATTTTGGGATGGGGAAAGCAATGAGCAGATTCAACTTCAGTTTCCAAAGGATGGAACAAACCATATTCGTAATTGACTTGAGAGTATACTTCCCAGTTCTCTGAATTAACTTGATGTTGATGAAAGTCGGGCCTCATGCTTCCTGGTGATGAATGGGGGAGTAAGAGGAAATCATTTCCCCCAACCCGGTTAGTAGCTCCTGCCAGCATGGCCTGATACTTGATTAGCCTGCTTCACTTCCAAAGGGTTATTGTTGTCAGTTATTCAATACAGTGTCCACCAGGAACCCCAGATCTTTTTCTGCAGAGCTGTGTCCTAGCCACTCCATGCCCAGTCTGTCTTGTGTGTTCTTACTTTACCTCAGGTGCAAGTTTTTTCTTTTACTTGGAATCATGGAATCATACAATGGTTTGAGTTGCAAGATACATTAAAGATCATCTAGATCCAACCCCTCTGCCATGGGCAGGGACACCTTTCACTAGACCAGGTTGCTCAAAGCCTCACCCAACCTGGCCTCGAACACTTCCAGGGATGGGTGATCCACAGCTTTTCTGTCCCACCACTCTCACAGTAAACCACTTACCATGGTTGTTCTTCCTGAGTTTCCCATCAATGCAGTTCTCTTGCCTCTTGAAGTTGCTCAAAATAGAAGCACTGTTCTCTGGAGTGTTATCTCTTTCTCCAGTGTGGGGTTGCCCCTGAACCTGCTGAGACCAGACTCTGGCCCACCATTCAGGTAATTAATACAGACATTTAAACAGCACTGGCATCACTGCCAGAGTGACACTGCAAGTAATCAGCCACCAGCTGGATTTTGTATAGCATGCCAACACCTATTCCGTGTCTCACCAGTGTGCCTCAAATAAGTATGGCAAAGCCCTTACTGATGTCAATGCGAACAACATCCACTGCTCCAGGGAAATTTGCTCAATCACCTTTCTGGGAATGAAGATGAGACTCATCAGCCTGTAGCTCCTTGAATCCTTCTTGAAGGTAAGTGTGTGGTTTGCTTTTTATTTATGGAAAATGGGAAGAAAGATTACAGTGGAGAAGATGCTGCAGAATCAGAAGGTGCTGATGTAGATATTTTAACTGCTCCCTGTTCCTCAATTTAAGAATTCCTTGAGTAGGATCAGAAGCTATGATTATTAAATAAAGAATATATGCACTGATTTTCTTTCACTGTGAACATTACATTGATTTGTCAAAAGAAACAACTTATTACCAGCAATAACCTTTTTAATGTGCTATGATGCATCCACGACATCCAATGTAAAGTTGGCCTCAAGCGTGTGTTACAAATATGTTCCTTTGTACATATCTTATAAAACTGGGATGGTATGCTTCTCTGGTGCCAGGAAGGGTCTTATTAAACTGAGTTTGGTAGATAAAATAGAACTCAAAAAGCAATTCAATAAATAAGAGGCAATCATATTTGTCTTTTTAATTTTTTTTTTATTTCAGCATGTGTTGAGTCAACCATTTCTATTCAAATTATTTTTATCCAGAAAGCTAGCATTTTTATAATTTCCAAATTCATATTGCAGGCAGTGCTCTTCAGAGCTCTTTAATAACATTAGCACTGTAGATAGACGTTAAACTGTTCACAGTTAAATTATAGTGTAAAACTTTGTTGTGTGCTAACATGAGATAACTTCCCAGAGTTTGTAATGAAACAGTGTAACTGCTTTGCTGTTCTTTTTTCTATTTGAAAGTTGAGTTACTGGATTGAACTTTCAATATATCTAAGGTTCTATTGTGCAAGTCTCAAAGCTTCTGTATAAAATCTTCTGTAGGCAAAGACAGAATCCAGAAAAAAAGCAGCAAATATACAGGCAAAGAACTGGTGCTTATTCCTTTACATTTCTTGTAAGTGGACTGTAAATGCTTTAAAATGCCAAGCAGGAAAAATTCAGAAGATGAGATCTCAAATAATTAGTTTGTGTGTGTATATATTTTTTCTTTACTACTAAACATTTTGGTCTTGTGAAGGTTTAAAGTCCTCATTTTAAACTTTTGTCACAAGCTTCAGCTCAACTGTGGTAAAGCGGTCATGCCTTTTCGTCAAGCTTTTAAAGCCTGAAAATGCCCATTGAAATGGTTTCCTCCAAATAGAGAATTTAGCTGCCTAAATGAAAGGAGTAACTGAAATTATTCTTCCTAAATGGCCCAGGCCCTCTCTAACACATTACCTTCTACAGCAAAGTCTCCTGCATCTCTTGTCCAAAGCTGACAGGCCAACAACCATGGAAATCTATGTTGAGTTTTGCGGCACTGCCTCTGACTTGTGCAGGTTATTTTTTATCAGGGCATATCTCTTTTCATTTTTATTAAATTGCCAGATATCTGACAATAGGATAAAGAATACCATTGTGATATGGGTCAGTACCAGGTTTCTAAATGTCTGCTGGGCCTTGCTACAGAGCAATAGTAAAACTGATGGACTGTATCTGACTAAAGGATTGACTGGGTAGCTTAAGTGTGGCCACACAGAACTATGGCTTTGATTAGGAGAGCAGTGGGGATGATAGAATTTTAAAAGTTCTTGTTTCATGCTCTGCTACTTGTATTCTAGTCTATTATCAGGTAGTTTCTATGGAAATATTAAATAAACCCAAACAAAATACAAAAAATGAAATGAACTGGGAAGTATTCATAGCAAGAAGGTCATTGTAGTTGCATTGATGTTTTAAACAAAATTGCAAGTTGTGTATCATTTCAGGAAGTCAGCTTGGTACTATATAACTAGAGGATTTTCAATTTGTGCCATATATATGGATAACAGAAGAGCTTAAAAGTACACATGAAAAAAGAAAGTTTCTTTTTCACAATCACATTTTTTTTTCTGTAAAGATGCCTCCTGTTTCTTGTATTATTCAGGTTGCATCCTACACTTTTGATTTACCTTCTTGTCAGCCTGATATTACCCACTCTCCCACATTGCTGTCCTTGCTATCTTGCCAGCTCTTTTGCCTTTGTTTTACATGTTTTTCTAGTGTGACTCACATGGCCTTTGCAGTGTATCTGCTTGCTTTGCATACAGAATGAGCTGGTTAGAGTGGTGCTCATCTCTGCTTGGCATGTTTGGCAGCTGCAGGCTTGAATCATTCAGCTCTTGAGCTTGTCTGCCCTGCTGAAGTTTGAAGGGGCTTTTAACTGTTTGGCTTTGCAAGAGCTAGCAGAATTGACCTGTTTCATCTATCCTAAATTCTTTGTTTTATTGTTCCTTCTGTTCCTAGTGGTACACAGAAACCAATAAGGAAAAATAATTGCTCTTTTCCCCCTACCTGAAAAGACAGGGGACAGAAAAGATGCATTTCTGTGTAACTATGTGTTTCTGTCTGTTCCCTTAAGCTGCTGCTCAGAGGGCTTTTATAATTGCTTCCCTTGGATTTGTGTTCAGTTTCTCCCAGGATAAAGTATTAAATGATTGCAAGTTGTCTCAATAACATATGCCTCAATCTTTTACTTTTATAATGTCTTGGAGAAGAAAGTATTTGAGATTAGTGTTGACAGAAAAATTTCCTGTTTTACCATTAGCTGTTGGACAGCAGTACTGAATCCCAGCTCTGCAGTGTGGGCCCCCAGTTTCATCCTGAGGCAAGGAGAACTCGAGTCCTTCCCAGCAGGTGGAGGAAGGTAGATAGGTCCTGGCTTTGTCCTCCTGCCACAGAGGCAAAGGAGAAGGTGGTTAGCGCTTCTGGAACCTGAGGAGGAAAAGTGATGGTTTGATGGGACTAGAAATACATGAAGTAAAGAGGAGAACTTGTGTACAAGTAGAGAGGGAGATACCCCTGGGGTACACAGAAGAAAAAGTGATCTCATCATAGAAGCAATAAGCAAGGAAAACCAAATAGAACATCTGTTTCATCAAGACACAGGAATGCACATAGCTCTGTCAAGCCAATTTTTAGCAGGTGTTTGGCTCTGCAGTGGCTTGTTCAATTTCACTAGTCAAATTTTAATTTCTTTTAATTTTTTGAGAGCTAGTTTAAAGAAGTTAGCTTTGCTTTCGTGTTATCTTTTAATAGAGATTTGTTTGCTTTCTACTTCTTGAATTCACATTTAGTATCTGAATTCTAATTTTTTTTCTCTGTAATTGTGGGTTAGAAATTAAGAGAAATGGCAGCTCATGAAAAATGATAAACACATAATTCTAAGACCTAGAGCCCCATGAGCAATGTGGTGTCTAAATGCGCACAAGCTGACTTTATTATGTGGTTGTTCTCTTCCCCTTCGTTCTCTTTGGGGCCTTTCATTCTCTTCTAGCCTCCTAGTTGTATTACTCCCTGGTCAGCCTGCTGCCTGCATGGTAGTGGCAGTGGCTGCAGCAGTGATTGATGTGGGGACCAAATTGCTAGACACGGTTAGTGAGTATTTCATGGAGCAGTCAGTCCGCAAACCTGAAGAGGGAGAAGCAGTTTTGTATGTGGTTCTGGCTGTTGTGTGCAGAATCTGGTTCAAAGTGTTACTGTTGTTCTGTAAAATACATTTACATCTCTTAAAGGATTGTCTGCCTCTGTCTCTGAAAATCACCTGCTTTGAGGTTTGTTTTTTTTTTTGTTAGAGAAAACAATTTAAAATTATAATGTGTATTGAAGACAATTTATAAAATTAAAATCCTTGCAAGATGCATGGAAACTACTTGAAAATGCCGTAAGGCAGTCTTGGAGAAAATGCAGGCCCTTATTGAAGATAGTAAGTCCAAAAAGGAACTGGTGTGGCATAGCTAAACAGCAGGGTAAGAGATGGTTACACAGAGTAGTTTTCACTATTTTTTTAAAAGTTCAAGTTTTGTCTGCAAGAGCAAAATACAAAGGTTCATAAATTCTGGCAGGATAAGGGAAGAATGCAGTACAGCTAAGAAAGAAGTCTGAGGACCAATTTGCAGGAGTGTAAAATTAATCTTTTTGAAATGTGCTGTGAACAAGAAGCCTGTTAGAGAGTGCATAGGGCTAATAGGTGATCTCTCCTTCTATCCCCTGGAAATAAAGCTCTATCAAAAAAGAAGCTGTTGTTTTACCTCTCATATCTGTGTTCATTTTTAAGCTCTGAAGAAGTTCTGAACTGAAACTTTTCATTATGGAGGATATATTAAAGGATCTCTCTTGAAATTGAAGTGTTGGTAGAAGCAATTATGGAACAAATTTAAAAAAAAAAGAGGGGGGGAATGGCATAAACTAGATGGTATTTATAGCTGCCAGTTGCCAGAACTAGATGGTATTGAAAAGAGCTCAGGAATTCAACCACCAAACTACTAAATGTGGATGTGACCTCCTGCTTAAAACTTGGACGATTTGAAAGTAATTTTTAAAACCCCATACTACTTAGCAATAAGCTTAACATCTGCAGTGGGAAAACTAGGAGAAACTATTAGAGGAAATAGAATTAGTGGATACTTGCCTACTACAGCACAGTGGAGGTCCATGTGGCTTTTGCAATAGAAAATCATGCCTGAATTATGTTTAGGATCTGGGAAGGAGTCAAAAAACATGTCTGCAAAGGAAGTTAGGTAATCATAGTCTGTTTCAGATAAAAGCAACAACTATATTTATCTTTGTGTGTTTTTTTCCAATCTCAAACCTTTTCCTGGTCATAATTTTAGGAAAGGATTCCAAATGAAGAGCTAAAAATTTATTCTTAGATCTTATGATATGCCTTTTTTCTGCATCGCTTCAGTTGCAGTCTTCTAGATCTGAAATTCTGCTGTGGGAAGAATCTCTTGAATGTGAAATTCAGGAGCATTATCTTGTTATTGAAAAACTATTAGAGCGAGCTTGGCCTTTTTCTTCTGTTTTATTCAGAACAGAATAATGACCTTTTCCAACAATATAGTGCTCTCAATTACTGTTGATGCTTATGTGATCGTGTTGCAAAGATGTGACTGAAAATTGTGCAGAAGTTCATACTGTAAACTAACTAGCTTTATCTGCTGCTCATGCAGCAATGGTGGTAAGCCAAGGGTCTCAGTGGGGCTTTGCAGTGTGGTGCTTAGACTGGTTGTAAATAGTGGTTGTTTTCTCTCTGAGCTGTGTTGTTAGCCCTACTGCTGTAACTTTAACTCTTTTCTTGTTATTGTTGGTTGGGTTTTTGTTTTTTCTTGTATTGCTGGTGATGAGGCTTTAATTAGGTGTTTGTAGTATACTGAAACCAGGATGTTAGACTTGATAGTCCAAAACCCAAGTGAAATTCACTCTTAAAAAATTGAACCATAGGATGACACGTCAACAGTTCACACAGTGGTTCCTTTCAAAAAATCACACGCATTCATAAAAAGGAGATGATTTTGATTACTGGTTGATTTGTTTACTTTCTTGTTTATGTATTCCTTGTGATTTGGAGTAGTGGGTTAGATGTGGAAAAAGGTGGTAAATTTAGTTGGAGACGTTGATAGTCAGAAATACGTGGGTTAGGAGAAAAATAGTTAAGGATAACAGCATAGGTGGAAATATGGAAAACTTCAAATCAGGAATTCTGATTTTGACATGGGAGTTAAGGACTTCGAAGAAATGGAAGTGGTCAGTATATCTGAAGTTCATTTCATGAACACACTTGAGATGGAGTTTATTTGAACATACTCGAGATGAAGTTTATGGAGTGGTCAAGAAAGATGTATGAGTAGTTAAATGGATGAATTAATTTTTTTTTTTAATGTAGACTGTTTTTTCTCTCTTATTTGGGATGAAAATAGAAGGTTTTATAGGCACCATGAATGAGGAAGCTTACTTCTTGGCTGCAGCAACTTTGCTATATCAATAGCAAGTTCCCTACCCTGTGACAATTTGTAATTGATGTGGAATTTAACTGGTATAATATAATTTCATTTTCTCATAGGAACTGGGTCTGACGTTGAGGGTCTACATGTAAGGAAGCTGTGTGCTCCTTCCCTGCAAGATACTTCAAATGTCTCTCAAATATAGGATGAGCTGACATGACATCACTAACCATGCAATAGAGTGACTTTTTACTCACTAGCTCATAGCAAGTATGCTCTAGGGTTCTGTGTGGCCAGAGCAAGAAGCAGACAGGCAGAGAAAGTTCTTAAAGTTGACAGACTCCTGGTTTTGCTTAAAACCAGAATGTTTAGAGGACCCTTGTTTTAAGCATGGGTGAGGGAGGATTAGTGGAGGGAAAAAAAAGGACGTGGATGTGTTGCAACCTGATGTGGATTGCAGTGGTAGAATCAGAGCAGATGGAGATAGGGCTGTGGGTGTTTCTGAGAGACTGGGGCCTTTCAGAAGTGAAACTGAGTGGGGAGGAAAAACAGAAGGATATGTGTAGCTCAGTAGTGAAGTGGAATGGAGACTGCTGGAGGTTTTAAGAGGAGTTTTGAAAAGTGGCTACAACTTTTTATATATAGATTTTTTTTTTTAACCAGCAATTCAGTCCAAATTGAACTGCCATCCATAGAACACAGAGGTAGAGTAGAAGTCTATTGCTCTTCCCAGCTTTTAAAACTCAAAATAAGGTAGCCTAATATATTTTTCTTGTCTTCAGAAATAGCTCAAATCCTTGAACTCTTAGCAGTTGCCTATCCAAAACTTGTATTTTAAGACTCCTTGTAGGACAGTGCTCATTTTGAGAATCATTGATAGAGAAATGGTTTATAACAGAAGTGAAATCCTTGTAACTTTTCAGAATAAAATGCAGACTTTTGAGGCAAGGAGACAGCAAGTTTCTGCTTGTCCTAATTTTTTCATGCCTTTACAGGTACTTGGTTTGTCACATCAGTTTCAAGTTTCTTGGCCATGATTGCCCATATAGCACTCAAATTCAGACTTATGGAGACACTTGCACTGCAATAGATGGATTATAAATCCATTGAATCAAAATAATCATCATGGAATACAGTAAAATTTGTGTGAAATTTCTGTGAGCTGCATGTATATGCACCTTTTAATCCTTTCTATAATGCAAAGGCATTTTTGGCTTGATGAGATGTTGGTATGAAAAGTGCTTGCACATAAAAAGATGTGCTTAGATATATCTGCTATGGTAAATCCTTTTCAGCTGAAGTTCTGAATCTGCAAATTCTGACAGCTTTTTATTTAGTGGTAGAGCTGTTAGCACAGGTGTATATGGTAGTAGCTTAGAAATACTACCTGTGAGTTCTTAAATATGTATAAAGCAAAGAAATCCTGTACTTTCATTTGGCATTTTTAAGGTAAACCAGACTGGCTCTTGAAAGTGTAACTGTAAATCTTGGACTACAAGGCTTTTTAAAAAATGATGGATTTTTTTTTCATCAGAAATGTGGTCCAATCTCATAGGACCCTGAATCAAACTGTGCATTTAGGTGGAGTTACTTTCTATATGCATCCACATCTTTATTTTTATATTGAGCATAAAGACCAAACTTTTCGATCCCTGAAACTAAAGACAGTGTTAGAACACAACAACTCTGACCAGGATAAACCTGGGAAAATCTCAGAGTGAAGGAAAGTTAGTTACAGAGCTGGAAAACAAATTACTGCTTGCTTCACATGTCATTTGAGTGTGTTGGCTTTTCCTTAGTCCCTCTTTCAAACCCTGTTCGTTCTTCCCTCTCAGTGGTTGCCCAGCTTGAGACAATCTGCATTCTCTATCTGGAGATTTTTCCTCTGAGTCCCTGAGAAAATCTTCTTGTTCAGTCACTTTTTAAGGCTTGACTGTGATTCTGCTTTCTGAAGCTGTCAGGAGCACTGTCAGTCTTAGCTGCCCTGTAGCTGCCCTACTTGCCATCTGTCCCTGTCTGTCACATGTGTGCTTCTTTTCTGTATTTTTAATGGTTGAGTGCTCAGTGTTTAGAGAAGAAGTCTCCTTTCTTCTCCACCAGCTCATGTCCAAAAACTGCTGGTTTAGTCTTTGTCACATGACATTTTATGAATTTCAGAGAGTTTTATGGTGTACTGTAAAGTGTAACCTCATGAAGTAATGAGGCTATCAAATTATGTAAAGCATGAACATGAATTTGTATCTTTTTAGCATAATATTAAATGTGGGTTTGCCATGCTTCTGTTTTCTTATGTGCTTGCTCACAGATGCTTTTACTAAACCATTTATACTAGCTATACACAGGAAAATAGTGTTTGTTTATTCTTAGTGTTCCCTCACTGACTTCACATTCTTTACAGCTGCTGACTCTTTTTTTTTTTCTTCTTCTTTGTAACTTTTATCAGAGAAGTCAGGTGGTTTTTTTTCCAATTGTGTCAGCTCATTCCTTTGCAAATCTTATGTTCTTCCTATATATATGTGCATGTATTTTAGATAGAAGAGGTAAGAAATCTATTGTGGAGAAGAACTTGTTACAAAAAAAAGTCCTTAATATTTTGGAAGTGTGTAGAAAGAAATTTTAAGCTAGTGATGCCTCAATAATTTTTTTGTTTTTATTGAAAGTGGGTCAAGACTGATTTTGGCCCCGTTAAAATAAGAGCGGATTATTATTTTCTAGTGTAAAGATGACTGGCTACTCAGTGCAAAAAAGGGAGTGGGGTTAAAAGGCTAAGGTACTTCTCTACACCTGCTCTCCAGACACAGCTGTTAATAGTATTGTTTGGTGCTGAGTGTGTCTCCAGCTGAAGTGCCTGCAAAGGGAACAGCCAAGGAGGGGCAGATAGACAAGCAGCTCCACAACTGCGGTGATACTACAGGGCTTCTTTCTGTTTCCTAGGAATTCAGTTGAGAAATCCTTTGCTTTATTTCCTTTTTTCCACTGCAAGATATGTACTGCCATAATTAGTGACTGTTTTGGATGTAAATAACAATGACATAATGACACTATAAAATCTTTTTATTTTACATTAATAGAAGCAAATTTTGTACATGCAGCTGATGGTGTGAATGTCTAATGCTTCCACTGATTGCAACAACTGCTCTTCTCCTAAATTTTGTGAGCAATTGATCAAATAATTAACTGATACATTTAGTGGGTGTAAACTTAATTACATCATACCCTACTTACGCAAAAATTACATGCACGCTTTATTGTGGGATTTGAGGCCTCATTTTATTTAAACTTGAGAATTATTATATTCTCACAGATTAGCCTTGCTCTAGGTTATTTGATGTTCAGTTTTTAAGACAGACCTAGGCATCAGATTGCCTAGGTATTTTAACATAATTATTGTAGTGTAGATACTTGCTTTTGAGAGAATGGTTTTTCAATTCTGACAAGTCAAAAAAAATTAATTCTGATTGATGTGGAATTAAGGGTAATTTATGTTTGTAGATATGGGCGAATGAAATTTTGAAGTTCATCTGTTCTAATTTGGGAAATGCTAAATGTGTCTTTTTGTTATTGCCAAGCCTGTAGGCAAACTATTCCTCCAGCACACACACAGTGTTTTACTTACAATTGCATAAGTGTCCCTGGTGCATGCCTTGGCAATTCAGTCACATATGTTGTGCAGTCCTATCAAATAAAGTATCCTACTCTTGCATCTTGTGGCTATTGGATGAAAAGGAAGGGGAAATGGTTTCCTCAAAAGAGAGTGATTTCATTGATTTGTTTGTTTTTATTTTATTACTTCTTACAAGTAGCAGAGAATACAAATTTCCACAGTTGAATAAGATTTGAAGTCATGATGTCAGCACCATCCTTGTTTCAGTAGACGGAATGAATGCTTATCTACAGCTTCCCATATTCCTGTGTTGCTATTGAGAAATAGTAATAAATGGGGAGGTCAGGTCACTGAGCAATCTTAACTATTTTACTGCTTATTTTCACTGATCTCAATATTTCAGACTACTTGACTCAAATGTTTCATCTACAACGAATCATGCTAACTAAACTTAGAGTATGTTTATGCTGTGAAGATTCAGGGGCCACTCTTGAGATCTCCACAAGTGATACCAGTGATAGCAAACTTCTTCTTAAACGAAGAAACGTAGAAGTTTGCTGTTTCTTAGTTTCCTTGATACGATATGAGGTATTCTTACACTTCCTAATAGAAATGTTCATATAGTGATCCAGAATTAAATTGCCAATTAATCAAAATAACTTGCTTCTTTCAAGATAGGGTCTGTTTGTCCCTCTCTTCTTAAAAACCTCAGCTAACTACTTCAGAGATATTGCAGAACCATAGGCTTCAGATTGTTTGATAAGTCTTCCACTTTATCCTCTCAGCAGTATGACCGAAAATAACCAGCTAATATGACATTTACAGTTTTCAGGGGTGTTGAAATCACAAATTTACACAAATCTGTTTTTTAAGCTGTGTTGCTGAGGGGTTAGGTGGCAACTGGCAGTGTTGACTTGCTTTCAGTATTTCAGTAAAATGGCTGGTGGCTCAGACTTCTCTGACTTAGAGGTGATAGTAACAGCAAGACAGTCTTTATTGAATAAGGGTGTGCCATATGAGGGACCTGTGGTGTCAATTGCTACTGGTTAAAATCTATTGGAATTTTTCTTATCTGCAATTATGAGTGCTTCAAAATCTATCCAGAATGAAGTTTTTGTTAATATTGGCACAAAAATCTACTGCCCTCTCTCTAGCATGGAGATTTCCATAAGTGATACACGTGGTAAATGGTCAGGGAGCTTTGTTCATTTGCACTGGGAAGTAAGCATAATGGTATCTTGTTTGAGTGCTACTGATTGTTTCAGATTGTTTCTTTCAATATTTACTATAATAGTCCAGGTTTAAAATTTTTAAATCTACAATTGTAAAACATGAAACAGTGTTCTGCTAGAATGATGTAGCTGCAATGTATATTGTATAAACATGAAATGTTTTATACTTTTACAAAATTTTTCTATGTGAATCAGTGATTATTCATGGGAACATTTGTGAGCTACTGCTCACAGGTCTAGCTGATTTATAGTAGCAGTAATTATTTTCCTGTTGTAGAAAATTGTATAAAATATGTTTGATTTATTTTGTAAACTAGCTGTCAGATCACTTTTTTCTGTTCTCTGTGGCTGGACAGTATTTATGGAATAGAGCAGGAAATATATCAGTGCTGAGATATGAACTTTTCTGTAACTCTAAAAATTATAAAGAGCAAAGTACTGAATGGTTGTTTGTTGGTTGGTGTGGGATTTTTTTGTTTGTTTGGTTTTTGTTTCTGTTTTGTTTGTTTGTTTTAATAATGGAGGGTGAATTACTGTTAATGGCAGTTTACTCTTTTGACCACAAAGAACAGCATTACGGTTTGAAGAGCTAATAATTTTCAGTACAAGTGTTTCTAGAAATGAGCAGACATCTTCAGATTTGCACTGAGATCAGGAAAATTATTTTGTTGAAGATTGGAAGTGAGAGTGAATAGTTATGGCCTTAAAAGTCAATACTGATTTGCACAGTTCCTGTTATGTTTGGCCTTTTTTATTACTTATTTATCATTGTTTGCCATTACTAAGAAAACCAGCTTTATAATATATATGTGCTTGATGACTGTAAGCAGCAATTAGGATTTGGATTTGTAGGTTTAGAAGGTGTTATGTATTTTGTTTGTATGTGGAATTAATCTGGTATACTTGCTCACTGATAATAGTCTGTTATGCATAACTTTTTATAAGTGTGAAGGCAGTTGAGGGATTGAGAGAGGACAGCAGAATATACTTCAGGGGAAAACATAATCAATCACTTAACAAAAGAAAATAAACTAAATGATAGAAGCATCAAGCAAGGAAGAAAACCCTGCTGTATGAAATCAAAACCAAACTTGTAATAGCTTAA
The DNA here is from genome assembly GCF_036250125.1 of Pseudopipra pipra. Taxonomy (NCBI): domain Eukaryota; kingdom Metazoa; phylum Chordata; class Aves; order Passeriformes; family Pipridae; genus Pseudopipra; species Pseudopipra pipra. The sequence goes on from NC_087550.1 coordinate 77,826,205, forward strand.
AGAATAGGGGAGTATAATACTGGAATTACTAGCTTTTTTCAAGTAACATTTTTTCAAAGTAACTAGAAATTGTGGGTGCCTAACTTCACACAGCGACTAACTTTCAGAGCCCAAGGCAGGAATCAGCTGTATATATGTTGTTGAGCAGCTTTCTTAAGCTTCTTTAAGATATTCCACCTAGTTGATACACTAGGCACTTCCAACTGGCTGGTAGGTGAGATGAAGATTTTTCTAGGCCTGCTCTACTTCAGACCAAAACCTGGAGATTGAGGTGGAGGGGGCTGTTATCTTAGGATGCCTGAAATAGAGCTGGTTGTCTGCATTTAAACTACTGTGTCTTATTTGACCTTGAATGTCTTCTAAGAATCACTAGATTGAGTAAAAGTGACTTTGAGTGCCCAGTTAACACACAGTCCAAGTCTACTTTTGAAGTCGTCTTAAATATTAACGGTAGCAGAAAAATAATTGTACTTCTATTCCATCCTCAAAAGTTTGACATAATGAATTTTCTAGGACTATATTAATTTGTTTCTACAAGGTGTATATTATTGATACCTGGTGATTTAAAGGTCACATTACACATCCAAGGTGCTATTGTGTTTTAAATGCTGATGTACCTGAGCACAGAATTCAGAATACCATGTCTTTTGTAGAACCTATAGTTAATTTGATTTAAAAAAAAAAGTTAATAACTTAAATAGTTTTTATGTATTTTGGAAAGGTTGAAATATGGTCAGAAGGGAAGAAACTGGCTAAGAGGCAATACTGAGTGTTTCAATATTTTGAAATCAGTTTCTTTTTTTATATCCTAAGTGCCTTACTCAGTAGAGGCAGCATCTGTCTCTGTGGAGAAACGCAGGCACATTTAGTTTAGTTTTGTACACATCTGTAAGTACATAAATGTTCCTCAGGCAAAATACTTGTTTTCCTTTAGTGCTTGATCGTTATGGTAGTGTGAATGTTTGCACATATAAATTAATTGAAGCCTAATGCATTCAAATGAGAACTCTTAATAAAATGGTTTTTTTTTTATAGGTAACATTTGAAGATTTTTAAAATGAAAGGATAAAATGTTAATAAAAATAGAGTGGAATAATACAATGCTCAGTATTTTTGATGTCTTCCACCTGCTTGTATAGTAATATAATGAATGATACGAGATGATTAAAGAATTTTCTAAATTCATTGTTCATCTATTTTGATGGTAGAAAAGCAACAGTGCTAATTATAAACATTATGTTAAATTGACATCAAACACTTAAGAAATCCTAGAATTTAGGTGATGAGCATGTTTTAAATGTAACCTTTTGTCCTCTTGTGTACAGGTAGCGTGATGCAAGCTCCAGTTGCATAATCATTCGTGCATTTCTTTCCCCCCTTAGTCCTCCCTCATTCAGTGAAGAGGGTAGATGATAGATGATACTCACTTCCAAAGACATTAATCAATATTTTATCTTAGACTGGTTGTTCATTTTGAACCTCAGGCGCTGTTTACTGTAGGCTATTAACTTCTTCATGTATTTATCTGTGGTGTTCATTGCTCTAATGTTTGTGTATCTCCCAAAAAAAAATTCAACACCCTTTTGAGGTCAAGATGATCTGGGATAGAATCACAGAACCATGAAATGGTTAGGGTTGGAAGGGACCTTCAGAGATCATCTAGTCCAACCCCCCTGCCATGGATAGGGTCACCTTCCACTAGATGAGGCTGTTCAAACCCTTACTCAACCTGGCCTTGAGTATTTCCAGGGATGGACCTTCCCACATCTCTGGACAGCCTTGTGCCACTTGTGGTGTCTTACCACCCTCATTACTTCATATCCAATATAAATCTACTCTCTCGTAGTTTAAAATTGTTAGCTCTTGTTCTGTTATTACTGTGTCACTACTGCTAATAAAAACCCTCTCTCCATCTTTCTTAGAAGCCCCCATTTAAGTTTGAAAGGCTGCAATAAGGTCTTCCTGGAGCCTTCTGTTCTCCAGGCTGAACAGCCCCAACTCTCTCAGCCTTTGCTCATAGAAGAGGTGCTCCAGTCCTCTGATCACCTTCATCGCTCCAGCAGATCCATGTTATGTTGAGAGGCCTGGAGCTGGATGCAGTACCCCAGGTGGGGTCTCAAAAGAGCAGAGCAGAGGGGAAAAGTCAACTCCCTCAACATGCCGGGCACATTTCTTTTTGTGCAGGCCAAGAGACAACTGGTTTTCTGGGCTGCAAGTGTACATTATTGGCTCATGTCCAGTTTTAATCTGCCAATATCTCCAAGTCCTCTGCAGGGCTGCTTACAATCCAATTGCAAGATTAAAGGGAAAAATACTGTGTTTTAGTATTTGACCCCTTACTTTGCAACTTCTGGCTTAGGTAGGCAGAGAATACTGTTTAATAAGCCGCCTGGAGAATTGCCAAATTTATCGCAGCATCTCTCTTTTAAAGATGCTGTTTTTGATTGCCTCTGTAGTTGCAGACCCACAGGAGAAAATTTAGTCTTTTACTCCAATTAAGCCACAAACAGACATAAAAGAAGAAAAGGTGGGTAAGGAAAAGAACTTATGAACAGGAAGGCAAGAGAAGTAAAATGCATCACATTGCTTGTTCAGGATCTCTTGCCCCATTCAACTCTGATTTATCCCTAGGGTGGATCTTTCATAATCAATGGCCAGGGCCAGGCTTCTCTGAAAATCATGGAAGATGTTCCTAAAGTATAGGTACACAGGGACTCAGATTTAGGTGTGTACAAGAAAACTTACAGGCAGAACTAAAATATTAGAAACCGTAATAAAACTTCTCATTGATTTTATATTTAACAAACTTCCTTTGTCCAGATTTTGTCCCTAGTCAGATCACTTCTTCCAGCACGCAGTTGGTAAAAAGTTGTCATGACCTCATTGTGCCAGTGTGCTTTGGCCTCTGTAGGTCTGGAGGCTACAGTTATGGCAGAAAAGATGTGAAGAGGCACGTATATATTGGCATTCCCCTCTCATATCAGTAGGGTGAGAAACCTTGATAGGTCAAGTTCTACGACTTTGTGGTTAGACAGAAGAATCGTTGGTCATGAGTTCAGTGCTGCAAGCAGTGCACCTTGTGATTTATTGACAGCTCTGCAGGGGGAGCTGATGCGACAGCCAGCAAAAAAAAAAAAAAAAAGAGCCCTGGCAAGCGAGAGTGTACTCGTGGGTACTTAGTTTCAATACATCTTTGTTTTAATTGACAATACCTGAAGATGCTGCTAAATCTTAGATGCCTTAGGGGACTATTAGAAGCTATCAACTCTGACTTCAAACTTTGACATGTTTGCATGAGTTCTCATAGGCAAATTCCTGACATCCTAATCATCTTCTAGGAAAGATCTCATTTCATTGCTGAAGGATTTCTAGTACAGGCAGATTTTTTTCAATTAATCTTTCTCTTGGAAAAACACCCAACTGATTTCACAGAAATTTTTTCCCTTACAGTACTTCGTGCACATTTGTGTCTCATTTTATTCATCTACTGCTGTTCTTCTGAATGTCTCCTAATCCTTATGCAGACAGTAAGCAAGATAAGTTTTAGCCTTACTGGTGAAAGCTTGACAAAACTGATGAGCAAACAATAATGGGCAATGATAGGAGTCATTTAGCCATACTGTATAACCTGGTTTTCCTCTAATAATAAATTACTGATAGAAATTCAGTGGCTTGGGGAAACTTGTCTTTAAGATGTGAATCCGAGCAGTTTCTCGGACCGATTTTTCGGATTCAGATGCTTGGGCCCAAATTATTATAATCTAGAGTTTGAAGAGGTTCCTATCAATATTTCATTTTCAAATCAGAAGTGTGAACATATTGTTTTAGACTTAACTTCTTGTGTGCTTCTTGCCCAGTTTTATTGTAGACTATTAAAAATACTGCCACTGTCTGCTTAAGAGAATTAAGGTAATTAGTACTGGAATAAATGGGTAACCATTGCAAATGGATATATTAGTAAATATCTGATCTGTATCTTGCATGAAAGACCTCCTGTGTGTATTACATCCTTGGTGATGGGTTTATCTCTAGTTGGAATGTTTTTCTCAAGGTAACTTTGGATGAAAATAGGTGTTCTTCCAAAAACTGATAGAAATCCTATGTTTGTGCATTGTCAGTAACTGAAGCAAGTTGGATATAAAAGTTTAACCAAAATATCTTTCACCTTAATCTCATGCACAACTAGAAAATATGCAAAAGAGAAGAGGTTAGTAGCCTTAAGTGTTCTGAAAACTCCGACAAATATTTCATATACATGTGAATCTGTTAAATGTATAGGTTTTGAAATAGGCTGGTTTAGCGATTTAAAGTTGATTTTTGTAGTGGTTCTTTGCTTCCAAATACTAGGTTGAACCATTTTCTCTGGGTCAGACAGAGCTGAATGTAGTGAGTCTTTGTCCTGTTCAAATTACTATTTCAAATTTTTATTTATCTTTTCAAGAAGTTATTCTGTTACCTCCATCTTTGCCATACTCTGGTACATTGCAGTTGGCTCTCTTGACACTCTTCATGTTTTAGGCCCTTGTTGCCTGCTGTGATGCAGATGTACTAAGAGTATGCTGTTTGTAGGAGTGAAGAAAATTGCAAAAATCAGTATGCTCTCCACAGTCTTTTTCTAAGTTGGTGTGGTATGCCTCTTTTGAGGGCTTGCTTGTGCTTGAAAGATCGTGTTGTCCTATTTAATGAGTAGAAAATCTCTTGGCTCTTGCATTTTCAAGACTCATGTTGTATTTCTTAGTTTTATACTTCACCAGCAAGAATGTTTTCTCTTTGTCAGTTCTTAAGAGATTCTTGTTTTTGATTAGGAGTTGTGTGAATGGCAACATACAGTTTATTTCTTGTCTGATGGAAATGTTGTTTGTAATCACTTACAACATCATCATCATCTTGTATTTGTAACTTTTTATTATTCCTATGAGAGTATGTAATTATGATGGAAAGGCTTATCATGAAATAAACATTTTCAACTGTGTATTGCAGAAAATACTTTCAATGCTTTCATAACATTTCAAGAAAGAAGCAAGTCTTCAAGAAAGAAGCAAGTCTTCTATGTCAACAAGTAAAGAAAGTAACTCAGCTTCTTTAAAACAAATTTTCCAGCTATACACTTACCTGGAGTTTGCACGGAGGCTTTGGTGTGACTCTACATGAAGGAAATACCTTTTTCAGTATTCTTATTATTTCTGTGCCTTTATAAATTACTTGATGTTGTGAGAAAAAGCACAGGGGTAAGGAGCTTTGTAAGGAGCTTTGCTCCTTTTGAAACCAGCCTCTAAAACACAACTAGACAAAGCCATGGAAAGAAAACTCATCCAGAGCTATTCGGAGGTGCCAGAAGTGCTTGAGGCACTTCTGTGGCAGGATCATTGAATGCTGAGTTTTCAGGGAAGGCATTATTATCCACAACCTGCACTTACGTTGTTTTCCTATGCACCTGTGTAGGCCAAGCTGTATCTCCAGTTATTGAGTCTCCAATAAGACCAGCAATTCCTATATTATGATCATCGCTATTTTTAAACTTTAATTTAAGTTAAATTTAATTTAAATGTATAAAATTATTTAAGATGGACTTCCTTTTTGTGAAGTGCTTGGGAAGGCAATTTGACCAAATCATCTTCTAGATTTGTAAGGGAGGTATTCATAGTGTACTTGCAGAAAAGAAAAAGTCTGGTAAGCCTTTTGCCTTTACTACATTTTAGTCATGGCTATGTTATAAATGAAAATAATAGGAATGATTGTATTATCAGTCAGCTTTGTATCAATATTGAAGTCCATTTCTGGTAGAATTGACATTACTGAATGGAACAGATTTTTTGACTCCTAAGTAGTCAAAAAGCATTAGAGAAATCTCCCATCCTTGGAAATTTCTGACTAACCTTTTCCATTTACCAAGAAGAAATAGACTCAAAGTAACAAGGGGAAAAAAGAAAGACTGCAGTCTCTTACTCCAGAACATGTAAAGGCTGTGTTGGTTTTGGAGCATAGTGTTTAATGGGTGGCAGTATAAATCAACTTTGGTACCAGAAAAATGTCTAATTTACTTCATACACAAAGATTTTTTGCTGTTTCTTCTTTGTTTTTCCATGGGATTTTTTCCTTACTTTTTTCCCGCTTCCTCTTTTTTCTTCGTAGTTGCAATTTGCAGAACTTCTTTCCTGGTTTTCTGTGCTACTGTTTTGCTATTCTTACTGGGGTTTTTTTCTGTTGTTCTGTGTCACGTTCCTACCTCACCCTTATTTCCTGTTTTAGTTCCGTTGCTTCCTTGCTCCTTCTGTCTCCTTGTATCACACCCACCCAAGCATCAATCCCACCAGCCAGTCATAGGATTTGAAAAGCCTACCAGACTGAAGAATGATAGTTGATATTTGAAATAGAAAGCTGTGCTGTCTAGAGGCAATTCTTGAGATGCCAAAAAAACCCCAGTCCTCTTCTTATAGCTATCAGAAAGGGATGATCGTGTGGACTTTTGGACTCTCCTGGCTTCTGGCTAATAAGTGTTTGATGAAATATATGCTTTTAAGTAATATATCTTTTACAAGCAAGAGGCGCTTTTTTTTTTTTTTTTGGCCTTCCATACAGTGTTGAGCTCATATATTCCTATGCTATTCATCCCTTTTTTGCTTCTTCCTGGGCCATTGTTAGTGAATACATTTTGTCTTTCCCATCAGCTTTTCTAGGCAACTTGGGATTTTCATTACTGCCAGCAGAGCTCTGAGGATGGAAGATGCTTCTCAGTTATATTGCACAGGTGTTGCTGTTGTTACTATGTACATTAATTGTATTTCAAGATTGCTACCTCAGTGAAAAAGAAAAGATGCCCAAGGATCTCTATGAAGCAGGATGTGTGTGAGGCACTGGGGCACCCTCAGTGGGATACAGGAGCAGTTTGTCCCAATGGGCACAAGTCAAGTGAGTGGCAAATCTTTTGAGTGGGACTGTAGGTTGGCAAGAAGGGAAGGGGTGGGGTGGTTTGGGAGGCCTGCACCTGGAGCCTTTGGTGATCTGAAGGAGGGTTTCCAGGGCAGCTGGAGAGGTCGAGTGGCCATAGCCCTTGGGCATTCAGGGAGGTCTCAAGCTTGACAAGACTGGGGTGCAGGCATTGAGAGTCCTCTGGGGCAACAGTGTGGATGTTGCCTGTGGGTGGGGTGTCCACGACCAGCTGGTGGTGCTGGAGTGCCTCCTCATGGACCTGTGAAGGGGCTTGGCAGCTAGGGAGGCATGTGACATGATGTGGCTGGGGAGTAGGAAGCTTAGGGTTTGTTGGCTTTTTTTAACCATATGGGTGATCAAAATACTGGACTGGGATGTCTTGTGCAGTGATGGAGTCTCTGTGCTTGGAAATGTTCATGAGTGGACACCGCACAGTGCCATCTGATCAGACTGGCTTTGGGCAGGTGTTTGGGTATGGGAGACCTGCAGAGTCCTGTCCATCCACAATTATTTTCTGATTTGATGAGATACAAAACAGACTTGCTGGATAGCTTGTAGTTTTAGTGGCCTTTTTCTAATTTGAAGGCTTTCTGATGTTGCATATGCAGCTTGGTTTATGGATATTTGCAAATTGTCACTGTTGGCAAGATGCACGCTAGCACAGAGAAAACCATACAGAAAAATAAGATTTTCCGTGCTGGGTGAAATCCTCTGGTCTGTCTATATGACAGCTTGCTAGCAGTCTTCACTATCAAACCTTTAAAAGAAAAAAACCCCAAAACAGCCAAACAGCAAAACCAACCAACCAAAACTAAACAAAAGCCAAAGGATTCTGTAAAGTCCGTGTGGGATAAGGTTATATTCTTTCTCTCTTTTACTCAACTCTTTTGCCAGAAGCAATTGGGCACCTATACTTCATTAACTGTCATAAGCCCATTAAAATCAGTCCCTTCTGAGTAGACTAACTTTGGCAATCATTGCTGAAGTCTTACACAGAATGTAATGGTTTTTACTGTTTGCCACTTATTTTGTTAACTTTATATTGTCTGATTTTACCAGCTACCCTCTTCAGCCTGGAGGACAGACGTGTATCTATTAACTGTCCACAGACATGCCACAGAGACCTACAATTTTTAATAAGATAAGAGCAAACAACAACAGTCTATTATTTATCTTTTATGGAAACCATTCTAATTCCTTTAAGTCACTCTGTATTAGATCTTTTGTGTGGCATTTCTTTATGTTCACTCTGATGTCAGAATTTTTAGAGATTTTTGGTATGTAGTATTATAAAGGAGGCCAAACTGCTGAATTACATAATAGTATATGTACTTACCCTGTTTTTCTCCAGTCCTTTATTTTTGTTTGCCTAGATTGTATATTTTAAACAGCAACTGCACTTTCAGTTTCACTGAGCCATTCATATGGCAACTGAAGCCCTTTTCCTTGTTTGCTAACTGAGAATTTATAATCCTTAATAGACTATAAAAAGCTTAAATTTTCACTCCAAGAAACCTTCAGTACTGTCAGAAAGAATTAAAGAACAGGAATGTCTTGCCCATTTGAATGTCATTTGTCTTGATAGTTGTTTTCTATCAAGATAGTTAAGATTAATATGAATTCTGATACAGTGTGCATGTACTTGTATTTTTGTAATTCATTTCTGGACAATGACTCTCCTAAATACATTGCCGTGTGTTTGTTGTTGACTTTCATTGTATGCCCTTTATATGGCATAAGTGATCCAAGTTCAAGAAAGAGGAAGCATGAAATTCATAGCAAACCAGATCCACATCGGATTCTTTGATAATGAAAGTTTTATGTCATAAAGCATGAAATTCCTGAAGCTGTTTGAGTTTTAATTCAGTGTAGTTACTCCTTGGAATCTAGACTCTCTCCTCTCCCACACATATGCCTCGTTCCTTTCCAGATATGCTAATCACTGTAGGGGGTGGTAGGGAAGATGAAAAGTGACAGTAACATAAGTTTACGGATCTATACGCGGTAATAAGAAAGTACAGACTTATGTTTTTGAAGTAAATCTGAGCTTTATATTCAGCAGCCTTGAACATTCATATCTTGAGTTTTGTTTAGGGATTTTGCTTGTCTTAAGTAGGACTTTGAGTACCAAAAATAGAATACAGTATTTATTTCAAAAAAAAGAGCAAAAAAAAATTAATCCAACCTTATATGGGCCATGATATAAGATAATTCTGAGGACTTATTCAAGATATTTGGTTCCACTCTTTTCCCCTCTTACTTCTCCTAGGATGTTTGGAAATGTTCTTCAGCCTAATCCAGATCCTGGAAGAGTAAGGCAAAGTATTTGGCAGGGATCATTTAAAGATCATTTGCAAACAGCTGACAAAAATGTGCCAGGAAGGGACATAATATTGCCTCTTAGTTGATCAAAAGGGCTTTTAGTTGATGCAAGTAAAGTGACATTTAGATGTTTTTTATGATGTTGGAAAATGCCTGCACACATTTTGATTTTTCTGAAGGCTGTTAGTATGTTAAATGCATTGCTTAACATTTAGAGTTATTCTACTATTCTGAAAGCCTAATTTATTTAATTGCTTGCCCATCAGATCCTGAGTTGTATGTGTACCTTAAAGTGCTTTTCAACAAATGAGTCTGTAATTGTATTTCAGAGATAGCAGTCAAAGTAACAGATCTTGTCTTTACAGCGATATTGGAACCTAATATGGATTTATTAAATTGAGAGGCTGCTGTAAAATTATTTTGGCTTATTAATTGTGCTGTTCACTTGGATGTGAAATATATGCAGTGCTCATCAAAGCTAAATAGTGGTGTGAACCTAAATAGAAATGTGTTAAGATATAAAATTGTACATATGCTTTTTATTAGTGAATGAAACCAAGCCCTCATTTATTTACCCTTGTAGGAAAAGTTAACAAAGAGAAGTGCATATCTATCCATCTTGTTAGGGTATGTCATGTATCGTTCCTCCCACATAAACCTGTTTTCTCTATTTTGCCTCATATTAAACTACGTGTGTTTTTGAAAAGAAAGTTAGACTTATTTTCGTCTCTGTATTTGTGTTTGGTAATCCTTTTACTTTTAAAAATGTATTTTCTTGTATGATATCTGCAATGCCATCTGCTAATAGTGCATTAATATTTTTTTCCTCTATTTGTTGGTGAAATTGCTTTTACCTCATATTTCAAAAGTCTCTTTAAAGCTACTCTATCGTAATCCCATTGTTTCTCATCAGACACGTTTTCATACTGCTGTATATGTGGGGTCTGTGTGTAGTGGTTGTCATGTTCACCTCAAAATGCTCATTCTTCGTGTGAAAGTGCATAAAGTTTTCCTGCCTTTTTAGCTCTCAATCAGATCCTTAACTACAAAGGATCTAGGTAATGAGTGGAATCAATTGAACAAAATAAAATGAAACAAATCTGCCTCTTATCCTGCAGAAGAGGATGGTACTGCCAAAGCTGGGTTACCACTTTGGGAATTTGTAGTTCCATGTGTGTCAGACATTGATGCAACTTCATAATTTTATTAGAAGACATGCACTGCATTTTAAGGAACAAGCTTTTAGCTTTGTAGAACAGATTTTGGTTAGGTTAACTTCTAACATAGGTTTTAATATATTTAAATATAATTTTAGATTGGTTAGTTGAAAATAATATTAGAAATAAATTTTAGATATGAATTTATTCCCCTTGGCTTTTTGCAGATTGGGCAGTACAAGCATTTTAATACAACATCAAGGATGCTGGTGTAAACTAGGAAGAAATACCTAAGATATAGGCTTATTTTATGAAGCAGATTAGCTTATCATGGAGTAGTGGTGGTACCTTTTTGCTTAACAACTGTCAGGGCATATATATTGCTATGCAGGAAGGTGCTAAATGCCTTTGATATGGGTCTGGGCAGTACCTTAGTGCTGGTGCTTTTGATGTTTACAGCTAAAGGGAAATATGAATGTTTCTGAACAAGTTCCATGCTCTTCATCTTGTGCAGAGCGTGAACACAATAGAATAATGAAAGGTTTCAGTTCAGTGATTTGAATATTGTAAGTAAAGTAATTGCAGGCAGTGAGCCTACGGGATAAAAGTTAATTGGGGTGTGCATAGACTAACGGAGAGGTATTGAGATTTTAGTGGTGCAACAATGCCGTGTTGGAACGCTGTTTGTTAATTGGCTGGTGTATTTGAGGAGAAAAAAATCTGCCTGGTTTTAAGATTGTTTGTTTTTCTTTCATTTGGACTTATTGCCTGAATGAGAGCTCATTATTCAGGTTTAACAGCTAGTAATTGCTTTGAAGGCTCCAAGTGTTACTGAATCAGCACTAGTACACTTAAAGTTATTTATACGGATTTACTGTGTTAGTAACTTTTCCATAAATAACTATGCCATTTGAACTTAGCCTGTTAAGGGGTCTTCATTTATATCATCAATAGTGAGGGTGTTCCCTGCTTTTCCCTTTACTGGTTCTGTAAGTACTTTTCTTCATTAATACTGGTATCTGCTTCATTTGTCACTGTTGAATAGAAAAACTGTCTAGTTTTAGTAAAGTGGCCTTTATAACAGCTTGTGCGTAAATATTTTGATGACTAATGGTTTTTGAGCAGATGAGAATGTTTTAAATTCACTGATAGGAATGAGCTAATAGCTCTTTGCAAAGTTAATACTTTATTGATGTTTTGTAAACTTTTAAAAAGTGATTATATTGAATAATACTAAACAATGTAGCTTTTTGTCATTTAGCTGCAATGCCTAAATGCCTTCCAAATATTAACTATTTGAATATTCATTAATAGTCATCAAAACCTCATCTTTGTACAAATGTATTGACTGATCTAGTGAAGTGTTTACTGGTTTTATTTGTTCCTTGACTACTCTAACAGAGTAGCTGTATTTATCTTAACAACTCCATGTACATTACATTCTATGTACTTTCAAGAGCAGAATTAAGACATTTATAAATGTAGCAGTAAGACTGCTGCTTGTCTTGTTTTTTTAAGTCTGGCCTAGGAATACCAGAAAGCAATAAAAAATGCTGGAGTGGTTTTAAAAATGTGTTCATGCGCATGGTACACGTGTGAAAATTGTCCTTGCCTCCTCTACAAGTACAAGAGTTTCTAGAAGGGAATATAATCACTGTACTCAGTCTTAGCCAGGGTCTGTTGCTATTTGCAAATGTTGTTTTCTCTAGGAAGTCAATATAAAAGGAGCTGTTGTGCCTTAAGTTTCTTAAACTAGTACCTCTGCTTTGCTGTCTCAGACTTGAGTGTCTGTGTAAGGTGGTTCACCCCTTTTTGAAGCTATATGCCACAGGATTGTCCTCCTGTATGCCTGAACTTTGTTGGGGGTGGGTTTGGTTGCATTTTGTGATGTACACCTGTCTGTAGGGACCATGGCCAGGGGGAAGGTAAAATGCAGACTTACGGAAGACAAGGCTGGATGATTGTGGATGTTTAAAACTTGCTGCATAGCCAAATTAACACTTTCATAATTTTTTGCCCTCTCTTGTAACCTGGCTGAGGGAATGAGACAGATAGCTTTCTGTGGCATGCTTTGAAAGAATCAATTTTAATCCTAAAAGCATGGGACAATGCAGAGGTCTTGTCAACACCTGACAGTCTCGTTATGGATCATTCTTGTTGTGGCTGCTGCTATTAACCACAAGATGGTGCAGTAAAATGAATTGCGGCTTTCATGTGTTCTTGCTTGCAAGCCAGTGATGCAGGAATATTTAGCTATCTGTTCTGGGGAAAAAAATTCAAAAGAAAGCTTGTGAAGATAAACTCTAGAGGTAGTAATATCCTTTTTTTAGAAACTGTTCTGAGTGGTGTTTAGTGCAGAGATGCTTCTTCCATTGGAAAGTGATTAAACAGAATAACAAAATTACTAAATTAAATAGTGAATTGTTTAAGAATTGAATGTTACTAGTATTGAACTCTATTCCTTTTATAGATGTAGTCTGTGTGTAAAGGAATATTTAAAACAGATTTATCCATGATTTAGGTGTGATTGTGATGCAGAAACGTTTTTCTTCTGGATTCCAAATCTCTAACTCTCTTCCCGTATTTTTATGGCCTTGGTAATTTTTATTTTTGTAGTGAATGAAACAGTTATTTACTGTGTATTTCCCTTATGATTTACACTTCATTATAAATGGATACATGCCAGACTGAAATCAAACCAGCTGATTCTGGGCCCAGCTAAGGTACAGGAGTGCCCTCTTGCAGTAGTACCACCCGAGGACAAATGCACAGTAGTGCAGGATCCCAGTGGTACTCTTCAGTAGCTTTAGTGATAGAATACTGTTAGGAAGTATCCCTCTTTTTTTTTTTTTTTTCTTTCTTGAGCAGAAGATGTATTCCCTTCCACTCTTTGAGTTGAGACCAAAGAAAAGTATCAGACCCCCTCAAGGCTATTGATGTCTTAGACGCTGTTTTAACTCCTTAAAGATAGCCACAGAAGGCTGCATGCATTTTCTTTATTGGCCTCTGTGTCTGTCTTGGGCCTTCTCAGTGAAGACAGAGGAGTTTGGAGATAGCCATCAGCATCTGTATTGTCTCATGGTTCAAAAGAGAGATTCTAACTCTAACTTGGGTGGGTCATTTTGGGGGAAAAATACTGTTCATCTGAAGTTTTTAGCCAGCTGGTGTCTTCAAAACTTATAGTAACTGTCAGTAATCCTTAGCAGTGAGCAGAGATAAAGCACTCTTGCTTCCCTCCTGCAGACTGCCACCCCAGCACTGCAGACTGGCACTGTCTCTGCAGCAGAGCCAGGCGAAGGTCTGTTTCGGGTGATTATGGAACCTGATCCTGATGTGGGAAGAAGTGAAGATGTTTACCCTCGGAACAGTTACAAGTCTCTTCTTGTAGAGTTGGTAGAGTTGTTGCAGTCTCCAAGTCAGCTTATACACGACATGCTTCCCTCAAGCTGTGTTTGCACTCTCAAGCTAGTTTGCTGGCTAGCTGAGTGCTGTTGTTGATGGTCATAATTCTTTAATTTTCTGCATCAGCAGTGAAGTCTTACCGCTGACAGAATGTAGTTTTTCCTTCTTGCAGGAAGCAACCATGCAACCATGATCAGTCCCTGTAAGAAAAGCACCAAGAAATATGCTTGATGCATAGAAAACATCAGTTATGTCAAAGTACTTTTATTTCCACAACCAAGAGATGTTGACAGGTTGAGTCACCTTTGTAAATGAGACTCTTGGAAATCCTTATATCTATTTATACCATAAATATACAATTCAATAATTATTATAACAATACTGTAGGTAACTTCATTGATACCCCCTGCAATGCTTTAGTGCTGTTGAACAAAGCTTCACCTGTTGTTTTTCTTTCTAGTTCTCTATGTGATGGAAAGAATGAGCATAAACAGATCTGTGAAGAGTCCACAGAGCACTTTGTCATTTGCAAGGACTGCTTATGTTCTAGCAGTGAGTCAGTCTCTTTGTCTATAGAACTAGTGCTTAATGATCTTAAAGCATTAAGATTTATTTGACTGCCTTACATGATCTGTCCACATTGGAACAACTCTTGTGAGGTTAGAGAAATGATTGAATCCTAGTATTTCTTCATCTATCCAGCAAGATTTTATGGTGGTGTTAGATACCTTTTTGGCAAAATGTGAAGAAAATTAAAACTTGCCCTTTTTTTTTTAAATAATTCTTAAAAGTGATATTTTCTTGGTATTCTTATGGTTATTCTGTGGATAATTTTTTTTTATTTAAGACTGGCAATGCAACTAATTACATGGCTTCATCAAGGAAATTAGGTGTATGATTTTCCCTGTTTTCTAGAATGATGCCTAAATATTCCATTATGTTGTGATCAGAAAGAGTATTCTAGTGTCCTAGTCAACTGAATTTATTGTTCTTTTTTTACTTTTTTTAACTCGCTGTTCTCACTGCAGTACAGAAGTATTTTCTCTGGTGTGCAGTTTTTATTATTTTTTGTGTTTTATTGAGGTATTTGAATTTGACAGAAGCATGACTACCTGAAGTAATTTTCTTCTGTTGTCATGTCCATGGTACATCCGCTTCCAGACTGGCTTAGTTGGTGTGTCAGACTGAAAGGTGATACAACCATGGTGACTGATTCCCCCTGCCTCGTGGTCTACAACATGAAAGTAGACTGATCTAATGTCAAGGTTGTGTCTGTGGGGTAAACACCTGTGGAGAATATCCAGATTTTTGACAGGTAGATATCAAGAACACAATCTTTTTCAATACTCCAGAGGGAACTTTTCTGTGGATCACTTCTCTCATCTGTCTTGCAAGAGGAAATCTCTGAGGAGCTGAATAATTGCATATAAGAAACCTCAGAAGGTACTTCGAGCACATGCTTGTTTTTAGCAGGCCAAACTTGATAAAAGATGGGAAGACAGTTTCCAAAGGGCCAAGGGTTTGAGTAGCTGTGGAGCTGTGGCAGTATTCTTGAAACTCCTTTGAAACCTGCTGCAGGTAGAAAATACTTTATCCCTTTCAGTCTTTATGCCTCTGGAAATGTTTCCAAGATGTGTTTGAGAGTGGGAAGGAACCTTTGTGTTCAATTGCTGCTTGCTGCTCAGTAAGCTGACAGTTCATTGTCGATTCCAGAGGGTGTCTGAGGGGAAAAAGCTGTTTCCTAAGGAGTTAGCTCCAGAGTGTGTTGGAGTGCCACAAACCTGCAGTGACAGAGTTGCATGGAGTCTCACTTGTAGTTACCTACCTGATTATACCATACCTGCTTTTAGTGGTGCTCGAGGTGGAAGCCAATACTCTGTGGGAGAGCTGGTAACAAAGCTGCTTCCTTACTGCAAGGGAGTTGTGTTTTACTAGTAAGTGTAGTTGCAAGTCTGTACAAACTGCTAAGTGCAGTAAATTGATTTAAGTCTGCAGAGGACTCAGTGAAGAAATGGGGAAAATATGACAGCTTTGACTTCAGAGCAGATGACTAGTGTTTATTTTATCTTTTACAATTGCTAAATGGAAACCAAACTTGTATTTGCCAACCATGAGCTATGTATCAAAGACTTCCACAGCATAAGGAAGCACTGCATAAACATATGAGGTCTTTTAGCATTAACTAGACATCTTGTAATTAGATTTATGTAAATGTATGATGTCTTTTAGCCTTAATAGGACATTCTGTAATTAGGTTTATGTAAATGTATGGTGTCTTTTAGCCTTAACAGGACATTTGGTAATTAGATTTATGTAAAAGAGAAGAAACACAGGTTTTGTGTTTTGCTGTTTGAGCAAGGTTTTCTAAACAAACGTGATTCTCTGCCCTAAGTACTGTGCTGCTACTAGACTAATTAATCATTTCCATGCTGGAGAGGGATCATCACGGAACAACCTATAGCTTTGAAACTTCCTGGAGCTACTACTTGTGTATGTTGCTGAATAATTAAAACTTAAAATCAGCATTTTCTTTCAATTGCTGAGTTGTATGGCTTTGATCAAATTCTGTGAATGCAGACTGAGTGACTTGCAAAGTTAATAATGTACAACTGCTGCTTTATTGCAACATCTGTACTTGTCGGACTATAACTAGAGAGGTGCCAACACATTAACTCAATACACTTTCTACCTGAAATATCAACTTAATTAGGATCATTTATCAAAATGACACTTGTTTCATAAGGCCAAATCAAATTGATTACTATTGTTTCTGCTGCACTTCTGCCAGCATTAAGAGCAATACTTTCAGAAACAAAGGTGTATAAATATATATCTTGAATTACACAAAAAGGTACTACTAGAGGAAGAACAAACATTTTAAGAGTATTGAAATCTATAAAAGAAAGTACAAAAATCAAAACAATGGAGTTGCTTAGATAGTCTCTGTGATCATCTTATCTGACTAGTTTGCCCTCATATGACAGGGAAGAGGAAGGAAAACTTGTCAGTGTTTTACAGATAGGGATTTGAGAATCAGAGACACTAAGGCTCAGACTTTGAAATATGTTTACTCACCTTAATGGCTTGTGATGAGATTAGGAGTTAAGTGTATATTTGTCTTCCAAGTTTCTGTATTTAACGGATCTGAAAAGCAACTGAAGTTAAACTAAATATTTCACGTTTTGGGAAAGTACTAGTCAAAACCCAAAACAGTTTAAAATTCAAACAGCCAAAATACTAATTTATTTTACGATGGGGTACTTTCCTAGTGTTTAAGTGAAGGCTGTACTGAGTAGACATGTTTCTTAAAACTGAATTCTGTTTGGATCCTCTTACAGATGTAATGTGACATGCTCTCTTTTCAAATCCTTTTAATAGTATTGTCTGACACCACCTGTGACCTGACTTACGTATCATTAGGCTTGTACGTTTAAGGTTATAAAGTTGGAGTGACCCTATTAGCCCTCCAGTTCCCTTGGTAACTCAGAATTCAAAGTTTTGAAAGTATGTAGGATCAGCTGGGGAAATCTGAGTGTTTTAAGTAAATCTAATAAAACCACAGCTAAGAGAGAAAGCAGAACATTGCCATTCTGAGTAAGGTAATGTTTTCTCTTTAAATATGAGGAGCTCAGAGATAGGATTGAGTCTCCTGTCTTTGGCTTACCAAATTTTGGTGAAGGTATGAAAAGAAATATTAGATGCCATCCATATGACCTCTAGTGAGCTCTTGAGATGGGATATTCACAAGATAGGCATGGGAAGAATGGAATGGCTCAGAGAAGATGAATGCAAGTTGGGTTCAAAATTCTTTTGCAAACGGTATCCAGCACAGTTTTCAATACTCCACTTTTGCAGGGAATTCCTGTGTAGTCCTGATGCTCATCCGTCCAAAGACATCAGTAGTTAGTTTGTTAATGATATGGATATTTGTGACAGAGTTGAGAGCATCTGCTCGTGTGCTGGTTTAAAAGTAAACCAGTGGGAGAAATGAACCCAGCTCGAGAGATTACAGGTCAGAGTTACAATTTACAGAAAAGATTACAGTGAAGGACTGAGTTCAGGGTTGGTTCTGCACTACTCCCTGCGTAAACTGCTAACATGAGCCCCACAGTTGAAACACGGAAATAATTCCTTTACTTTTCAGTTTTGCAGAAAAAATATATAAGGCTGCAGTTGATCACAATTTGATAATGTCAAGCTCTTTTGATGAAAGTCATTATATTGGGCTGTATAAAAGGCAACATCACCTGCAGGCATGTGACACGTGCAGTAAAGTTTCTGCTCTGTTCAGCCTTGGTAAACCTTCTGCATTATTCTGCCCATTTTGGGCACTGTATTTTAGGAGACAGAAGAACCAGGTAGATACAGTGTAGAAGAAAGAAATAAGAATACTCAGTCTGGAGTGTGTGATTTCCAAAGGAGGAACAAAGAGATAAGACAGTGTAGCCTAACCTATAAAAATTAGTATATTGATATAAATTTTAATACCTACTTTTATACTCTTTTTTTCCTCTAAGACATTTTTTTAATGCTTAGCTGGTGAGTATCTCATTTCAAGAGCTTACAGAGCTGATGTAGATGACATAAATTGTTTCTTTTATACTTTAACCAAAATTTGCTAAGGTCATGAGATTCAAGTCCTACCTCTGAAAATGGACTCCTTGACATCACTGAACTCCTTCTCTTTAAAGAGGAAACATTATTCAGAAAAATGTGTAAAGTATATGACTTCCAGAGGAGAAGTGAAGAGTAGAGATAGTTTATTCCAGCCTATACAAATACAGCTGAGAACTTGTGTATTAATATTGCAGTGTAAATATGGCAGTGTAGAGAGGAAAAACCTTCATTCATCTTTAACAGACCTGGCAAGAAGTAAAAACAGAAAATTGCAGTAAAACCTTTTTCTTTTTCCCCTAAGGGTTAACAGACCCTTAACAGCAATACAAGTCAACCCCTGGGTTGTTTTGCCTGAAGATTTGTTTCCAGTGTCTGGAGTCTTCAGGAACAAAATAGAAAATACATTTATTATGATCAATAGATCTATTTGTCTGAAATTTGAATTTTATTTGACCTTCGTGACTTAAGCTACTGCTTTTTAGGGCCTATGTGCAGTCACTTTGGAAAAAGTGCTAAACCATGTGTAAATAAAATAGTAGTGATTGAAAGAAAGTGTAAGCCTTATTGTTGAGACATCTTCAAGCATTAAAACAGTTGTGAAGATTAATTTCTTTTATTTCAGTGGCAACTCAAATACAGAGATTAGGCATATTAGATTTATACACTGGTTTTTTACTTTCATGTTACTACATGTAAAGAAACTTCTTAGTAGAGCAAACAGTTTTCTCTTGAAATGATGAAAAAAAGCAAGCACCAAAAATTCCCTTGTGTTCAGTCTTTGTTTTATGTTGGTGACATTGCAATATGCCATAACTATTTTTCATACTAAAAGAAGAGAAAATTGTTGCTACATTGGTTTTGCAACTGAAATTGAAAATACGCTTTGTTCTGGCCTATTTATTTTTAATTCTTTCTCTTCGGTTCTTTCTGCCTCTAGCAAAGTACCACTTCGCCCTAGCTAACTATTACAAGAAACAATATCCATACTGCTTGTTTGCCCTATTCCATCAGTGCACGAATCTGCATCAAAACCATCAGTAGTGACTTTTCTGGTGCACTCACATCACCTACTGAATTGCTCTGTTGATAAATTTTCTGCACTGATGTCTTGTTTACCAACTGGTTTTGCCTTATTATGGGTGAACTTAGCCTTTTGTTTGTTGTACTCTTTTCAAATGTTCAGGGGCTGAAGTGTCCCTTGTATCAATTGCTGGAGTATATCCAAAGAAGGGCAATGAAGCTGGCAAAGAATTTGGAGCAGCTGAGGGAGCTGGGGTTATTTAGCTGTGGAAAAAAAGGGAGGCTCAGGGGAGACTTTATTGCTCTCTACAGCTACCTCAAAGGAGATTGTAGACAGCTGGGGGGTTGGTCTCTTCTCCCAAGTAACAAGCAATAGGACAAGAGGAAATGGCCTCCAGTTGCACCAGGGGAGGTTTAGATTGTATATTAGGAAAAATTTCTTCATGGGAAGGGTTGTCGGGGTACTGAGGGAAGTGGTGGAATCACCATCCCTGGAAGTATTCAAAAAATGTGTGGATGTGGCACTTAGTGACATCATTTAGTGGTGGACTTGGCAGTGTTGGACTTTAGAATGTTGGAGGTCTTTTCCCAGCAAAACAATTCTATGCTTTTATGTGTATCGTGGTGTAACCTCAGCCAGCAACAGTATGCCAACGTAGCTGCTCGCTCACTCTCCCTCACCCACTCCTTGCCAGTGGGATGGGGAGGAGAATCAGAAAAAGGTAAAACTCACGGGTTGAGATAAGAATGGTTCAATAACTGAAATAAAATATTATACAATAATAATGATAAAAGTAGCAACAATAATAGGTGTAATAAAAAGGACAGAGAGAGGGAGGAATAAGACAAAGAAGATGACTGATGCACAATACAGTTGCTCACTACTTATAGGATGATGCCCACTCAGCCTGTCCCTGAGCAGTAATTGGCCCCTCCCTGTCATCTTCCCCCAGTTTATATGCTGGGGATGACTTTCAATGGTATGGAATATCCCTTTGGCCAGTTTGTCAGCTACTCCTGTCCGTGGTCTCCTGGCTTCTTGTGCACCTACTGACTGTCGGAGCATGGGAAACTGAAAAGTCTTTGACTGAGGGTAAGCACTGCTTAGCCACAACTAAAACATTAGTGTGTTATCGACACTATTTTCATACTACATCCAAACCACATCACTGTAGCAGCTACTAGGAAGAATATTAATTCTTTCCCAACTGAAACCAGGACAATGTGGCTCTTAGGGATATGTTTTAGTGTCTTAGCAGTCTCAACAACAGGGGTTGGCATTTTCAAGAGATGATGTGCCTGCCTACCTGCAATTGACCTGGTTTGAAACTTTCCATTGATTGTATGAGCACCAGAATAGGCTGAGTGTGGTATACATGCACTTTGCTTCATGGAAGTCCTCCAGAATGCAAACTCATCAGCACAAAAGGTTTAAACATGATAAACCTGAACAAAGTGACTGATACATGGCCAATATATTCTCTATTTTTAAGATTTGTATTCGTGTCTGGGCTGCTTTCGTCATATCATGGAGCTGGAATTAGAGTACCTGAAAAAACTCGTGAATCCCTTTTGGAGGTATTTTCTCATCCAAACAACCAATTGGCTTGTTTTGCCTTGAAAAAGTTTAAGCAGCTAACTAGCAGTTCTGATTAATGTTTCAACCATACTTAATCATGGAAACATTCTTTGAAATGTTCTGAGTTCCTTCTAGACAGTTGCAAATACTTAAGGAAGACTTTCCTTTCATTGTTCTTAATGGTTGAATCTTTCTCATTTTGTATTTGTGTGGTACCACTGAATACCATATTTCCTCCCTTGCTGTTTCAGGTATGCTGTTTCTTCATGTGTATGTAGAACAAGGATCTTCATTGCCAACAGTATGAATTTAAGGACTAGGTGGAGGGGAGAGAGACCCTAGCTTGTCAAAATAAGTACTGCCCACTAAAACCTGAGTTAACAAGAATGCCAGCACAGTACTAGATCTTTCTTTTATTACTAAGTCCTGGTACACATCTGTAGGATTTTACCTGACTTGTAAACTAGGATTATGGGCCCATCCCCAGTGTTGCAAAGCTTGTGAAAAATAGGCAGGGTTGTTGTGAATGTATATGAGATTAATAAAAGTTTAAATTTTTATGAGAGAGATGCTACTTTGTATGGGGGGGTGAAATGGCAATCACTTCATTTTGATAAAAGATTAAAATGGTTTAATCATATCAAGAACATCCTGAAACAGAAAATCTAGTAGCATGTGTTTACTGTAATATCCCATTAAAGGAAGTAATTTCTACCATAACTAAAGCCATCATGCCTGAAATGATAGAAATTGGGATAATTCACTTCCTGTGACTGTAATTGCTGTACTAAAAATTCAAAGTGAAATTAATGCAGTAGGAAAGTAGCTATGATGACATTTGTTACAGCTGTGAAAGTTCATTGGGATTTTATTTAGATGATACTTGAGTGATGTTATTGAAACAGTAAGATAAAAGCTTGGTTTCCAATGGACTCCAATTTGGAAATGACATGAAGGAACTTTGGGCCTGCTCTCTTCAACCTATATGCAGTATGTATTTCACTAGAAGAAACTGGATTGAAAGCGTAAGGAAATCTTTGCTCTTAAAAGGCAGAAATTGAACAGGTATTCAACCTGACCCATTCTGTGATTCTATGACCAATCTAGCTAGAAGGAATTTGAACAGCACATGCTGTTTGCTGGTCTGTTCCTGAAGTGGGACTGTCAAGGGCTTTGGTTGCACTTGGAGATCTACTAGTATCTTTTGCTGGCTATGCTGTTAATGAGCTCAAAATCAACTGTGAAAGTGGTGTGGTTTTTGTTTAAAAAAAAAAAAGGGAGGGTGTGCAAGTAAACTCTTAAGATGATTTATTGCCACATGAAAAAGAAGATACCTAAGCTTCTAAATCTAATAAGGCAGCACTATATATAAAATATTTTAAAAAAATTACAAGTATTTGTTACTATGAGTAATTAGTTAAATTTCTTCCTTAAGTAAATTAATAGTTAAACTGTCTTTCTAGATTGTTGTTGTAGAAATGAAGTAGCTGATGGATCTTTCACAAGAGCTTATTAAATCTCTTCTGGACATCGTTGTCGAATACTTGTCCTTTTTTTTTTTTTTTTTTGTTGAGACACATTAGGAATGGGTTTTGTAAGAGAGAAGAAAAAGGTAGTCGAGTTTTTTAAAAAATTATTTAATTTTTTTTTCGACTAAACATTTCATTGTGTCTGCAGGTTTCCATTCCTGTAACTAGAACCTGTGCTGAATCAACTGTTTCCTCTCCATAGCCACTTGAAAGGAGAGGGAAGAAGACAACAGGAGTTAATTGCAAGTTAAAGGTGTTTCATATAGAAACTTTTCAAAAGTGCATTTGTTGCCAGTGAAAGATGTTGCTGTTCTGCCAAAAGCTTATCTCTTTCAGTGTTTCCCCGATGCCTCATACTTGCCTCCTGCTGGAGATGTCAGTCAGTGGCTGAATGTGGGTGTTGGGAGTGTTGCTTGCTTCTAGAAAGGGTTATTATATGAAACTCCATAACTGAAGGGGAAATGGACAGCAATCTGCTATACCTCTTAGGCCCACACAAATCTAATGGGTCTAATTTTAGATTGATTGTTAAACCATTACGATTGTAGCACCTCTTCATCTCTCTTCTTCCTTCCAACCAGCTCGTTCTTCCAATATGCTCAGTATTCACAGTCTATCATATTTAAATTTTGTGTTGAAAGTTATTGTATATGTGGGGCAGTTCTGAGGAGAAAGAAGGCCACTGTTGGCAAGGAGTGTAGAATGGAAGCAGACTCATGGAATGGTATCAGCATGGTCATAATATGTATGAGTGTATCTTGATCTGACTTTGCCCCTACTTTTGTGTAGCTCAGGTGTTTAGATTTCCCCTGAGAGTTATGTTTGAAGAGATATGAAAGACGTAGAGATCTCAAAAGGTATGGAAGCATCAGAAAGATCAAATGTTTATACGTATTCCTGGTCATGCCAAATTCGATCTTTTCTTGTGGCCCTGATCACTTTATTTCACAGAGGAGGTGCCTTAGAGGCATCAAAGTGAATCTAAGGCCCAGTTTTTAACTATTTTTAGTCTAAAGTTGAGCACTGTGTTGTACAGGTGCGTCAGGGTACAATACAAATACTTGAGTCCAGGGTATAGTAAGCTGAATTTTGTCCACGTTAGTGCAAAAAAAGGATTTTCCATCCTATGTGAAACAAGATAAGAATACTGCCTTTATACAGTGTTGCAACCCTTGCTGGCAGCTCAAGTACTACTTCTGAAGTACAGGCAATCCTCATTCAGTGCATCACTTGTTTGTTTGTTTTTAAAACAACCATGTTGTCATTGGAAACAGATGTGGGATTCCAGGCAATAATGCAGATGGCTCTGAGGTAAAGGGGTAGGTATTACAAGGGCATTTATTTCAGATCTGTAGTTCTTGTACTACGTTAACTGAAAGTGGTAGTTCTAAGTGGACTAGGCACCCAGAGAGTGCAGCTGTATGTGTTTAGAAAGGTGTGTCATATGCAGACAGTATCTGTCTAGAGGAAGCTATCATGGGAACCTAGAAGGCAGTCAACCTCACTTGTGCCCCCACAGTGTGGGCATAAGAGAAGGAAGGAATTTGGACTCAGTAGCAGTGATAGGCTTTCTTGGAGAGCTGAAAGGTTTGGTGTAGCAAATTCAAATTTATACCTAAGCCATATTTGTATTGCACTGAAATCACAAAACTTCTCTTTCCTTTTATGTTTGACTCTTACAGGTATCCATTACTGAAAACATCAGTTTCTGAGTCTATTCCACTGAATTTTGCAATGGTACTAGTTAATAAACTTGGCTTTGAGGAGGACAAGCCTAGACAGCTCAGGGAGCTAGCCTAGACTATAAAAAAGGGAATTTAAAGATTGTCTTCAAGTTTATGTTTTGTTATGCTTTTCACCATGGCTCCCAGAGTTCTTCCAGAGTGAACAAATGAAATGGCAAACAGATTGCAAAGTAGTGCAGACTTACCTTACCTTTGTTTCAGCAGTCTTTTGTGTTTACCTTAGTAAAGAAGATTTCTTTGTGTGTACAAACTGTATCATATGCTTATTTCTTACAGGAATGAAGACTTATCTACCTCTTAAAATATGTTTGACTGGAAAGAGTCTTCTGAATACAATAAATAAGCAAAAATAAGATACAGCTCATTAGTGACTGTCTTTTCAACAAGTAGTCTAAGACACTGTCATTTGCTACTGCTCTTTTAAAATGATTCCCATCTCCTGTCCTCCTGCTTTCCCATTTGTTTGGGTGGGCATCTGTATGAGGAAATGTCCTCAGTCCCTCGTATGATGAGGATAGCAGCAGCTGTCTCTCAGGTTTTCGTCAGCAACCTCAAGGCCTACTAGAATCATTTTGGATATTACAGAAAAAATTTGGTTTATATATGATAGACAGTACCTTGCTGTTGTAGAGCTGTTGTTGTTGTAGAGTTACAGGTCAGAATGGAGTTCTGCAAAGTTTTTTTTTTCCTTACTTTCCAAGAGAAACTTAGAGCCATGATTTCTTTTTAGTAGTGGTAGCATGCCTGCATACAGATATGCAGAATCTGAATATACAATAAGAACTGGTCTGTACTCCAGTGACACTGGGGCAGTTTTTTTTTTTTTAATTAAGAGCTGCATCTTATAACTTTTTCTTATAAGGGTAAAGATGTACAGAGATTTCAAGCTTGCCTTTTCTGGTGTAATTTGAAGCATCCGAGAAATAATGGTAAAACTTTGAGAAGTAGTCTTGGATTCTCCTGTTTTATTTTCACAATTTGTTGTAATTCCTATAAAAATTTTTCATCTTTACCATTCTTTTAGAAGCACCAGTGCTTTGGACCTTTCTATTTCTTCCAGGTACTGAAAAATGTTACTTATAATAAAATATGTAGGAATTTGATGCATTTGAGGACTCTATTTTTGTCAGTCTTGTCAGTGAGCTCAAAAGTTAGTGGAAGTAGTTATCAGTGAGTATTTTTTTTTTCTTCTGTAGGGAGCTAGATTATAGGAATTTTAAAATAAATGATAAAGATGTCTATATTAGATAGGCACAAAAATGTTTGTTTATTTTTTTGTATAACCTGGCAAAATCCAGAAGAAGGAGGACCCTGGAAAGTATGTGAAGAAATAAGATAATAGGTAAGGAATAAATTATGTTGAAAAAGGGGAGGTTGCAAAAAGGAATCTTCTCTACTAAAATTACTTGTTTGCATTAAATTCAGTTCAATTCTGAACTGGATATCAGGCATACTTTTTTAAGAATCAAGATATTCTTGTAAAATATCCTGATCTCCTAGATCTGTGTCATCCATAGCATGTTTTCTCTTGGCTGTTTTCTAGTATGAAAGTTGAATATTGTTTTGCTTTATTGTTGTGTTAGGTTAATTTTCAGGAACAGAATATTAAGTATTTGTAACAAGGTGCTTTTAACATAAGTTTACCAAACTGTGCTATTTTCTTTGGCAGTGAAAGTATTTTTATTTTATTGGGAAGATAAATAGATTTTGAAGTTCCTTCTGAACCCATCTAGCCCTGGTATATGAGGCTCATCATAGACAAGGGAGAATTGATTTAGTTGTAGCTTCTTGTTGAAATACTTGCGGCAAAAGAAACCTATCAGGATCCTAAGAGAGGGGTAAACTGGGTGGTTGAGTGGGAATATGACAGATTATCTGAATAATACTATCATAGATGTGCAAATTCACAAAGAAAAAATAAACAGAAATGACATCAATTAAAATCAACTACCAGAAGAAAATTCCATATGGAACCAGTAAAGCTTAGAAAGTAGTCAGAGGACAGGTTGGTTAAAGGCAGGGTGCTTTGCTATGTTAGTTAAATGCAATTTTCAGGTTTTTGGGAATATCTAGTTCTTACAGAGAACATGCCTCTATTTATTGTGTTATCAGTAGCAGCACCATCCTTACTGAAGTGTTTTGAGCATTTCTGTTTTAGCAATGTGGTCATTTGCTCCAACTTGCAATTCAAGCCCCTAAGTTTTCCCTGCCTCAACTCAAAATTGCTCTATATCTTTCTTAAATAGGACTGAATGAGTTTCCTTTCTGTTTTTAATACTGTATTTCTATCCCTTAATGATCTACACAAGAATACTTTGGGTTTTTTAAGCGTAGGCAGAAATAGCAAAGCTCAAAACCTTAAAGTTTAATAAAGTTGCCTTTGCCTTTTGTTAACCTTTTAGTTATCTAATTTATGACTGGATATACCATCAAGCTGAACACCTCATAATGGCCAAGCCATTAGTTCAGTTTATTGTTCTGTGTCCTGTTGCAGCACAGAAGCATTTAGTAACTTGAAAATGATCAGTGTTCAGAACAGCAGCGTAATTAACTCCGATAGAGCACTAGGAACAGCACTAGTCGTTATTAAAAGGCTTTGAAAAGTTACTGAACATAAAGCTTGATTAAAACCAAAACATTGTTTATGACTGGAACATACAAATGAAGAAATGCAAGTTAAGGCTGTGTCAGATGCCTTTGGGGCGGAAGAGAAAAGTAACTGAGGTAAGCTTAAAAAGGTGAGCGAGGAGTGCAGAATTCTAGACAGTGGGATGGGAGAGTCCAGAAGAGTCTTTTTCTGTAGTTGCCTTGCTATAATAATGGATTTCTCTTGGCGATCAAGTTTGTTTCTGGATGGGAGGGAAAATGTCAATTTTAGGGTTACTTTCAGCCTAGTCAAAATTTGGGGTCTGTGTCGGTGGTTAACTATGTAGTGAGTGACTGATGAAAGTTCTGCTGGCATAAACTTCTCATTTAAAGAAAATACTAGTAACTTTGAAGAAAGTGAAAAAAAAAATTCTCGTCTGCATCTGAAGTTGTTGATGATTAAGGATTTTGTAATGCTTGGAGTAATTGCTTTAATTAGCTATTAAACAGGTTTCAGGGTCAATGTGAGAACAAGTTTCTCTCTTTCATTTGATTTAGTAGGAGCAGTTAATGATTATTTTTTTATTATCTTTACTCTCTTCTTTAGAATTATTTACTTAGCACATGGAAGGCAACAGATATTTGCTATTATAAAATCAATTTCATGCCTGACTAAACTATCTCTTCCACCTCTGTCATTACTCTTGGTGCTTGGGGTGTTATCTTAGGCTTATTTGTGTTTATACAACTAGATTGCAGTGGGCCTTTGCAATAATTATTTGGGGATTTTGGACCCTGCAGCAACAAACAAAAAAATGTTCAAAATAGCAGATGTTCAAGTATGCTTGCACATGATTGTCATATTCCTTCCTTATAGAAAAATGACTGCTTAATTTTGGATAGTGTATAAAGCACATAGATGCTAAACAATTTCAGCTATTCTTTCCCTTTAAATAGAGGAAAAACAGCTCAATATAGAAAGGAAGAATGTTTCTATAGAAACTCTATTTAGTCAAGTGAGTGTTGTAAGTAAAAGTCTTTGACAATCAAAGTACTGACATTTAATGTTAACCATATTCCTTACATTTTTAACCTATATCTTCTGTGTTCATATTTTTTCATTTTGAGCTGGTGAATCCAGTAGTCGAATAGATTATGGAGCAGCTTTTGATTTCAGAATGACTTCTCAAAGAGTATGTACAAAGTTGGCTGTCAGAATGAAATGTTTCCTTATCAGTTTTTTGGGGTGTCTAGCATCTGTAAGCCAATTAAAATACTTTGATATACAAAAGGGAAAGAAAAGTAGATACTGCAAAGGCAAAGAATTCATACCTGATTCCCACAATGATGAGCTGTGTGTGTACGTGATTCTGCCACATAAGCTGAATTAGTTTGTTTCAAGTAACTCAAACAGTATTCAAATTAATACTGTAAATGACATGGGGTTTAACTGCACTCTTGAAATGTAGGTCACACTGTATAATGTAAGACTAGGTTTTTCTTCCTCAAGGTAATGTCCATCTGTTGGGATTTGGGAATTGTTTTGTTTGTTTTCTAGATGGCCTCAGTGCCTCAGAAATAAATTACTTCTACTTGCTTGTGGTTTTTTAAATAATGTTTTTTGGGGGGTAAAGAAAAAGAGTAGCTACTGTGAGTAGATTTGCACTGGACCTTATATTCTAGCTGGCATTAACTTACAGATTGTCTCTGATAAATAACAAAGAAGGTAGAGACTGGACCATTGTATCTTTCATAACTGTGAAAGAGGAGGTTCTCCTCTTCTGATATTCTGCTTGCCAGTTCAAGTGCCCTTGCTAAATGACTTTTTCTTCTGTGAAATACTCGGCATTGCCAGTATTTTCCTATTCATTAAAGAAGCACTTGTGCAACCTGAGCACCCGCGGGTGCACTTGCTGCGCATAGTGATGTAGGAGACAAACTGTCCTGGAAAATATTTAAATGAAGATATCTTCCAGCTCTCAAGTCTGCTAGACACTCACCCTGCACCCTGCAGTGGCAGATGGGCATTGGACAAGGGGTATTCTGTGGCAGTGTGGAGGGTGCCAAGGCAGTATTCTTGAGATTTCTCACCTGTCCTTCCATTAAAAAAAAGGTAAGGGGAACAGTTACACGGTTACAGACACATGTATGCCACAGTCTTATGTGCAGTTCTAATCACAAGCTGACGCCTTTTCTCTGACATCTCTCATTTCTTACGCCTTTCAGTGCTTTCACAGGAACTAAGATGCTGAATCTATCCAAGTGGGATGTCACATAATTTTTCACAGCTGTGTTTTTTTTGTGTGCTGTGCACATCAGCAAAGCTGTTAAAACGGAGCTGAGAAAAGCGCTGCTTCTTGCAAGCTATTGAAATCAAGTTATAACAAGGAGTGTTGAGCCTTACACTGAGCAATTCAGAACATTAGAAACCTGAAAAAAGAAGTTGGAGTTGTCTAAATTGAGTTGATTGTTACAACTGAGAAATGAATAACTCTTTTAAAATATTGTTTCATACCTGTGGCTCTATCTTGACCAAAGTTTTAAAGTTCCTCAGCTATAAATAAATGAGCATAAATTTTGATTTTGAGTCTGCTGTGAGGTTTTTAACTGTCCATATGTATAAAGTGTAATGACTAAATGACTTACAGATGTTCACAGTGTTAAAAGGAGTCTTTTGGAGGACTGTTATTTAAAAAACACTTATACCTGCATTGCAAAGGAATGAGTCCATATGAGAAGATACTCCTCTCGCCACCGCATGCATGCTGTGGAGGCTTGCTAGAGGAGCAAGGTACTGTTTCAGGAAATAATTCTGATTACTTATTTTTGATATTGGTTTCATTTGGTTTTCCTCCTTTCTTGGGAGAGAAAATATCTGGTTTTTGCTTTTCTTTCTTGATAGAACTATTCATAAGATAATTGGAGTGGCCTTTCTCCCACACGGTTGATCATTACAGAACTTAAACTCATGCCAGCATCCACATTTGAGATTTGGCCTGGCTGAGCCACTACAGCAGTAAATAGACCACGATGTTGTGTTACCTGACGATGCTCTTCGTGGAATTGTGGTGGGACACACTTCTCCCGTGAAGTCAGGTGCAACCAAAGGTAATTCAGTTCTGAAGCAGTGGATGTTTGGGGGCTGCTGTTTTCCTTTGACTGACTTCATATGTTTATTCATACACACACAGGTTAGGAGAAAGCAGCAGTGGGAATAGATGTAAGTTATCTAATTTCCTACCACTGACTCCACTTTCTGAATTATGCATTAAATGGAAAGAATCTGAAATTATAAGTAGAGTAACTTGGTATTGAGATTAGAGGGAGAAAAAAACCCCTAAAACAAAAAAAAAGAATTTATGTACATCCAAACAGATGGTCCTTCTAGTTATTGTTATTGGACTTTCTATGTCCTGACTTGAACCTGCTGCCATCATCATTGTCGGAAAGAGACAGTCATGTAGAGCTTAGGCATAGCAGGAACTAACTGCTAAGAGTTGCCTTCTATAAACTTTGGAGATGCTAGATGTACCTAAAGGATCTGGATTTTGTTGCCATTAATTCCTGGGCGTGGGGTGTCATTTTTGCATTTGGTTCTGGAGCTCAGTTTTTGTGTGACAACTGTACTTGACCAGTCAGTTGAGATTTCATGGCTGAAAAGGCTGAGTGGGACTAAGTAGCCTCCTGAGTCTTTTGAGATGGAAACTCAACCATGAAGGCAAATTTAATTTAATCATTCTTACTATGATATCCTTGCACCATTGTGGTTATTCCAGTGAAGGTTTGGCTTGTCTTAGGTTTTGCATTAAGCACTCAAACTATCTTTAGTTTTGGCTTCATGTAACAGATGGTGACACTTCAAAACTGTTCTATACTATTATTTTTGCAATAAGTTGGGGCTGGAGAGTACTTTAATTAAAATTGTGATTGTGGGACAAATGATACTTCCTCTTTTTCACAAGCTCTTCTCTAGGAAATTGACATGTGTTCAGTGTGTTTTCTTAGGAGTCCTGCTGTTTTCATGGCTTCACCTTTCTCTTGTTACAGGTATACTTTTTAAGCAGCCCGTGTCAGAGGAAGAAATCCTGGTTTCTGTTCTAGTTGAAATTATATTAATAGTGAGAAGTAATTAGGTTTCTGGGTTTTATTCGGTGATTCGTTAGTTGATAGTGAAACAACCTATTGATTTTTTTTTTTTTTTAAGACAGTGACTTGAATTATAAGATGTAATTTCACCCTAGCTGAGTAATAGCATTCACCACCTGTATTTCTACACCAGCTGTTCATGAGTAGGACTGAAATAGCAAGGCAGCTTACCGCCACCTCTTCGTTATATAGGGGAGAAAGTCTGGAACACAACAAAAGAGACTGGAAAAATCCAGATAATTTGCTTATATAAGATGTCATAGAAAAGCTGCAAAGAGAAATTTCTACCATCAGCTTGTGCAGTTATTGAGCTGTGGTTGAGTACCACTCAAGGCTGTTTCTGCAGAATAAGAAAGCTGCCTCTATTGAGCTCTTTAATGTTCTGGATTGCTGAGTATGCAGCCCTCTTCTCTTTGTTTCACTGAGGGACTAGCACTTAGGTAAGAGATGGCTTAGTCCTGGAGACCAGTGGTATCCAAGGTGGGATGCGTGCGCACTCCATTGGGGTGCAGGAGAAAAAACCCACCACTTTTAATACCACTAGTAAAGAAAAGAAAACAACACAACAGTTCATCTAATGTCCTGAGTCCTCCTGCGTGGACTCCTCCAGTACTCCTTGATGTTCTACATCTTAGTGGAACTTGTGGCCTAAATGTGAAGATAAGTTGACTAGAACAATAATAGTTACCTGCTCATTTTCTTGATTGACACATTAAATTTAACAGTAGTATTCCCTTCCCTTCTGTCATCCTTTTCTCTGAGATTTAACTCATTCTCGTGTTGACTGAAGTCAGGAGCAACATGTCTTTTGACCTTGTGTGCTAAGATGGTATTGTCAAAATCCTTATTTAAAGGAATACAATCATTAACACAATTAATGATATATTTTAAAGTATGTAAGGTTACCCATGCTGGGGCTTTACATGTTTTTCAGTGAGAAGCTTTTTATCATGTGTCAATTATTAATGACATTTGTTAGTTATTACATATTACCAGTAATAGGCAAAACTCTTCCCCAACCAAAATTTGGAATGCACTAGACTGTTTTAATGCTTGATTTGTATTGTTGTCCAGTATGTATTGTATCCTTTTGTATTTGGTAAGATCTCTTTGCTTGTGAGCATCCTTTTTTGTTACTTCCTCTTTACTGTGGCTATTTATTCCTGCCTTTTTGTTATCCCCAAAAGTTAAGACCTATAGAACTTCTATCATGCTGATTTTCTTTTGTGTAGTTCAATACTTTGTCTTCAGTAGGAACTAAGTACCTGACAGTGTTTCTGTAAAAGTTTCAAGACTGTTGCTTGTGTGTATTATTAGATAAAAGGAGAACTGAGCACATGATAAGTTACCTTTTAAGATCGTGTATTCCAAAGAGAATCAGGTCACTAAAAACTGATGTCAGGCAAACCAGGTTTTTTTGATTACTTTTTTTTCTTTCTAAGAAGAGTTTCTGCATAGATGTTCTTTGTAAAATGCTACCTCTTTTCCTTTCACTCTTCCTTTTTTTTCCTGACTTCTCATACAATTATTGTGCTGCCTTTGCTATTGTTAGGAACAATTGGTAGGTCTGTGGGTAGAATTAAAGTTGGTTTTATTTTTAAAGGAGGTGGTGATGTAAGCAACAGTTAAATTGATTTTATGACTTCAATAACATCTTCACATATAAAAATGACTCCAAATTCAATACATTAATTGATGTGGAAAGAGTCCTGGAAGTCTTGTGCTTTTTTTTTTTTTTTTTGTTTAAGATGGGTTAAGTTGATCTTTTGCAGAATATACCATCTCTCTTGCAGAATATACCATCTGAAGAGTCTTTCTGCTGTGCCTTTTGCAATCGGATATGTCTGTCTTGTATTGGCCTCATAAGCCACCAGTGTGCCTCTAACAAATGTGGATAGAGCCTTCCCAAATCTTCGTTCGCGAAGCCTAGCCATGATGATG
The DNA here is from genome assembly GCF_036250125.1 of Pseudopipra pipra. Taxonomy (NCBI): domain Eukaryota; kingdom Metazoa; phylum Chordata; class Aves; order Passeriformes; family Pipridae; genus Pseudopipra; species Pseudopipra pipra. Next base: position 77,859,179 of record NC_087550.1, read on the forward strand.
ATAATGATAAGTTGATCTGACTTGTGATGGAGATTATCTAGTCCAAAAGCTTATTGATTTGTTATTCATCATTTCACTTTTAGACCATCTAAGTAAATTCCATGTGTAGATCTTTACCATGTTGTCTATTACATGGTGTTGTTTAAAACAGATTATAACCAAATGGTTACAGAATACAAGCAATGTCGTATAGCGCACATGGACTAAAGCTAAATACAGAAATAATTGTGAGAATTTTACTAAAATTACTAGCTGTTGTATATGACTAATGCTGTGACAAATACGTGCAATAGTATTATGATCTCAGTTGAGTAGCTGCTATCTATATGCACGGGTTTTATTGACAGGGACCATAGTGCTCTAAAGCATCTCTTGGAGTGTTCTTGGCCAGTTTGAACATCATATCCAGAGAAAGGCAACAGAACTGGTGAAGGAACTAGAGATTATGACTAGAGTCATATAAGGAGCAGCTGAGGGAGCTGGGGATGTTTAATCTAAAGAAGAGGAGGCTCAGGGGGTGACCTTATCGCTCCCTACGTCTACCTGAAAGGAGGTTGTATCCAGGTGAGAGGTTGGCCTCTTCTCCCAGACAACTAGTGACAGGACAAGAAGAAAGGGCCTTAAACTGTGCCCGGGGAGGTTTAGGTTGAACATCAGGAGGAATTTCTTCACTGAAAGTATGGTTAAGCATTGGAATGAGCTGCTCAGGGAGGTGGTGGAGTCACTGTCCCTGGAAGTGTTCAAGAAGTTATGGGACTCGATGATGTTGGAGGTCTTTTCCAACCTCAATGAGTCCATGATTCTGTCTTGCTATAATGATGTGGTCTGCTCTACATGACGAACAGTATCCCCTGAATTAGCAAGTGTAGTGAGTTAAAGGAGGCAATACAGGAATGTCCTCAAACTAATTTTTGTATATTGAAAACTCACTTTTGAAGCTGAAACTACAAAGTTGAGAAGGACACAGTGACCTGCATCTGTTATTTGTGTTGCACTGCATAAAGCTCAGTTGCCTATTTTTATTAAGGGTTTCTTATTCTGATAATGCAACCAGACTTGTCTATCTTGCGTTGGCCTTTCTAAGCCGCCAGCGTGCTTGTAGCAAGTGTGGGTAGAGTCCCTCCCAAATCTTCGTTCATGAAGCCTAGCCATGATGATTCTGATAAACAGATTCTCTTTCCCTCAGTTATTTCCATGTTTTTTTATGAAGAACTTGATATATGTGAATAACAGATTATGTTTAACACTTAATATATTTAACACAGAGTTGATTTTTAAAGGAGGTGATCATGTGTGTCAGCACTATTTTCAAACAAATTACATTAATTTAATTTGTGAAGTACTTGGCGTGAAACTGATGCTGGAAGACAACCTTTTCTAAACTGTTACCTAAACTTGGTGTGTGCCAGCTAGCTAGCAGTCTCATGAGGCTCTCTTTCTGCTTTTTTCCCTCAAAGACTTTGAACAGGCCTAAACTGCAGCGGATGAGCCCTGTTTCATGGTGTACTTTGGCCTGTGGCCGTCAGTGCTTGCATGTATTATAAGTTCTCTGGCAATCACTCCTTGGGTGCTGGGGACTCCTAAAAGGGCAGATGAAGTGGCTCCAGTCAATTCTTATCCCCCTTTCCGTTGTACCAGGAGGGCTTTTTGCATCTTAACATTAGTACTGATGCTGATCCCAGCCTTGAAGAAATAATTCATACACTGCTGTATGGATGTGAGTAACTGTGAAGATAAAGGGCATGTCTTGACATCATAGGTGTCCTCTGTGGCCTTATGGGCTGATAGTGTAAGCTTCAACACTTGGTATGTTCCGTCATTCCCAGGACCTGTCACGTGTCATGATCCTTGCTTAGAAACTAGAGACAGCAGCCATTGCAGAGGAGAGGTTAAGTTTCTTCTCCATCGAGTCGAAGAGCAAGGTGATGCCTCTGCTAATAGGGAATGGTGGATGCAATTGCATCGCTGTCCAATGCCTGCTGTGTCACTGGCAGCAGCTAAAAGAATGGTTGAGTGTGATGTACCTGATTCTCCCTTGGGAATTCAGTACTTTGCAAAGTTTCTTTAGCCTGCCTTCAGAATATGTGAAGGCTCTAAATCTGTTCAAGCTGTCTTGTGACAGGTATTCTTGGACTGATTTTCTAAGTAAAAAAATATAGTCTCTGGGACTGGGTATATAGGCTACTATCCGGAAGTGATTATGTGCCATCAAAACTCATCCTAAGGTGTTATGAGGCCTTGTCTGAGTAGTAGTCCTGAGTGCCAAAAAAACCTGGTAAAAGATCCAGCAGCTGAAAATGAAGACATTTGCCGAACATGATCTCCATGCACGTTAATAAGCAAATCATTAAGATGCTCAAAAGCTGTCTTTTGACTAGTTGCATATATTTGTATGTCTGTGTGTATAGTAATTTGAGTACACAACTTCTACCTGCTAATCAAATACTGGAGTGTGCTCAGTCTGTGAACAGTTAACGGGTTATGTAGATATGCTCATACACAACACTGACTTGAGTATGTTAAGAATACGTACAGAAGTCCCTATTGCATAACTGTGAGAAGACCAAATACTGCTTAAAAATAAAATACTCTTATCTGTCCCAGGAATTTGTTAAATTCTAACTTCCCTAAATGTCAAAGGAAATACTGGTTGTTGCTATCGTTGCAATATTAAAGGTAATTACTTTCTGTATATTTTTCTTGAGGTTTATTTCTGAAGGTATACTGTAAAAATTACTGGAGTTTCTCAGCTATTGCCATGGAACTCAACAGTTAACCTACAGATCTTGGGACAGTGAACAGTCTATATTCTTCAACAGCTTCACTGTATGGCTTAATTTTTTAGCATATTTTCAATACATTTTTCTTCATAGCAATGACGATTTTGTTCTTTCTTCTACTCTTAGGTGCCATGCAGGGAGTCTGAGATACTATTTAAATTCTATTCCTCTTGTTTTTGTATTGGAGAGAAACTATTAACTTAACCTCTTCAAAAAAATATGGAAATAATATCTGTTACAGATATTGTTCTGCTCTGTAGGCAGATTTTGGTTCATGTTCTCAAAAGAATTGTTTTGATTCAGAAGTTTTTCTTGATGAAAAGCTTTATTTAAAATAGCAATATCTATATCTCCCCAAAAGATAATTCTGAACTCTTTTCAGTTTTTCTCTCATCTTGTAAGACATGTATTATATTAACTTTTCAAAGTTTAAAATTTGGTTAACCTATTATGGTAGATTGCAAAGCAACCACTTTGTCTCCACTTTAATAACATTCCCCCTCCTGCCCCAAGAGAAACTTTGAATATTCTGTTTCTGTGAAACGAGTTCTCTTTCTGTTTGATGAAAAATAAGAATAATATAAATTACTATTTTGTTTTATTCCCCCCCTTCAAGAAGCCTTAATATGGATCTCGTTTTTATTGTTCTTGCACAGAAATATATGAAAGTGTTACCACTGTTGCCAGGTTATCAGCATACAGTGATAAATGAAATTCAGAGCTTGGGAAGGAGGGTATAGTAAGATTAAGTGCAAACAAAAAAAATTCTTCGTGTCATTTGGGATACATAATACAATCATATCTTGCTGCCCCTTGCTCCCCTCTTCTCTTTGCCTCTAGCTGCCTTTACTCTATTGGACTTTCATTTAACTGCCTTACTTTGTTAATGTAAAATGTATGAAGATTCTAAAGTATTGCATTCCATGGTATTATGTCTATGCTGCATATGTTAAGAAAAAGGTGCAAACTTGGGACACTGCACATATATTACTGCTTTGATTCTTCCCTACATACGCTGGAAGTTAAGGTCAAAGAAATATAGTTAAAGTATTGCTTTGCATATTAAGAGCTGAGGTTAGTTTTTTGATGGCTTCTGAAGTTGATCACACAGATCAACTATGTAATAGGAATTACATAGTTATGTAATAGGAACTCTTTATAAAGACTTACGTGTAATATACAGATTTTTATGGAAGTCTGGGATGATATAAATAATCACCAGTAGGTCTGTCTTCTGAATTAGTCACATATGAAAGCCAAGTTTTCTTTGTGTCTGTGTTGGGCACAAACCTTTTTTTATCTTATTCTGAATATGGTGAATGTAGTTTTGAAGGTTAGAACAAAATTAGAGGATCTTGCATTGCCAAAGTGTCTGAAGGTGGTCATTACCCCAATGCTTTCTACTTGAAATACGCCAGTAAAATATACAAATGGTTGCACTGACTTAATCTAAAGTCTCATGTTGGCAATAGGATAGTGACTTTTTGTTGTTGCTGGACAAAGATCCCAGAATACTCTCCTAGCCTCTTGCGGCTGGAGGGTTTCTTGTTGGGTGTTGTTTTTTTGGTTTTTTTTTTTTTTTGTTTGTTTGTTTGTTTGTTTTAAATAGCTTGGAGAAGTTTTAGTCCAAAAAACCCACATCCAATTGTTTTTTAAACATATGAAACTTCTCTGTTGCAAGTACTTGAGCAAGAACAAAAAATAGCGAGGAGTGCCCTCTGTGAATTTGACACATCTTAGCTTCATTTCCTTGGTTACTAAATTGGAAGGTGCACCGAACAATTGTTCTGTCTGCATTTTCATGCTGTTCATTATCTTATAAATTACTGTCATATCTCAGTTACCTCATCTTCTGGACTGAGGAGTCCAAGTTTCTTAATGGTTCCCCAGATTAATCTGTTCCATGTGTTTCAAGGCGCTTACTGTCCTTCTCAGTAACTTTCCCCTTTACATCCTTTTTGTGATAAGAGGAATCAGAAGTGCCCAGAGTATTGCAGGTGTGATTGTTCCATGAATTTTTACTAGGGCATGATGTTCTCTGCTCTTGCTGCTGGATAGTTAGATTGTCTATAGATAGCAGAGTACAGTACAGTGGATCTGAGCAGATTCCAACAAATACTGCTGGGCAATGTGTTTCCAGAGTAACTACTGCCCTTGTCTTTACTTTGGTTTTGTGGCCTTCATAAAGTTATCTATCCAAGCACCTAGTTACTCTTACACTGTAGCAGTCTTGTGTCTTTAAGAGGTTTTTGTGAAGGACACTGAAAGATGCTTTTTTTGTTAATAGTACTTGATGGGATTTGCTTTTCCTTCATGTGGAACCTCCTTTTAAGGTTTGTCCATCATGATGCTACTTTACAAAAGCTTTGTTAAGTCTTTCACAATATGTTCTGTTTGTCTGTGTAGTCAGAAATACTGTTTTTCAGAATAGTTCCTCTTATGGGTACATTCACATCAATGTAAAAGGTTAGAGGAATGGTCTTTGCTATCAAAAGTATGTTTTACATTAGTGTAATCACATTTGTGTAGCTTGTATCACTAGAGATGATTTCTAGAACTAGTCTGACAGCATGTAAACAGTGAAATGACAAGTCTTCAGTGAATTTCTGAGGGTCATTGAAGAAAAAGGATCTTTAATATCATAAATGCTAAAGCTCAGTTGTCTTTGGATTTATGCCCTTCACTTTCCAGAGAGGTCTTCTTCCTCTTCACTCTTGAGTTTCTTTTCTAGCATCCCTGTTTGATGTCATTTGGTGTGACTTCTCTAAGCTGTGCACACAAGACCTCACCACCCCACCCAAAAATTTTGTAGATTGGACAGGAAAGATCATTTAGTTCAACCCCTTTCCTCAAGCAGGGCTGTCTAGATCAGGTTGTCCAGTAAAGTTTTGAATGTATACAATGTTTATATACTCAAATATACATAGGCACATGACATATACTTAAATGCACACACATGCGGGCTGTTTTTGTTTCAATTATTGTGTCAAAACTCTTTTGTCTTCACCTATGAAGATTATGTAGGTGTTTCTTTCGTAGAGATTTTAGTTTTTGTAGAATTCACAGGAACTTAATTATCTTTGAGTGTCCAAACTCTTTATCAAATTTAGTTGAAATTTGCCAATAAGTTTAGAATTTAAATGTGACAAGTTAACAGATGAGGGACTGCCTAAACCTCATTTCCTTGGAGGCTGAGACAGTCCAGGTTAAAAATGTCTCTATTTTTGGGTTCTTTTAGCATTGCCAGACTAATGTAGCATGAAGCTACTCAAATGTGCTGGGAAATTAAGGATTGGAGTTCACTGTTTAATGTGTACTGTGTGAGTGTTGCCATTCCTTTCCAGTGACGAAAGCAATGTATGTAAAGACTGTCCTGGAAATTGTTAAAATAAACCTTTATTAAGCAATAATGATAATATTAACAGACAGTATATTTTCTAAATCTCGTTACTGATGCAGGAATTCTTTTCCACTGTCAAAGAAGTCTCTCTATTTAGATTAAATGTGTTGGGCTCCTTTGTCACTTGTGAATCTTATTTTTCTGTTTTAGCCGTGTAAGAGCTCAGTGAAGTCAGTGAGAGTGTTTCCTATCAGATTCAATTTCCTGAGAGCCCATCTGTTACATCTCAGAGGAGAACATAAGAGGTAGAAGTAACTTCCTAGCAAGTACATCAACGTCAGCTCAATAGAACAGCAACTCCACAAGGGTTTGTGTCTTAAACAGTAAATGAAGTTGTTAGGTACAGCAAGAAGATTAATGTTGTGACTACTAATCATCTTGTCCTTAGCTTCTCTTAACTCTTAATTAAAAAAGCCCCAAACCTCCCTGTAATTAAGGCAGCTTCAAAGAAAACTTTGTAAATCCAAGGATTTCGTGAGGTGTCTGGGTATGTTTAAGCAAAAAGTGGCAATCTGTGAAATAGCACAAATAGCAGTTGTGGTAGACTGTGTCATGATAGGAAAACTTTTCCGGAGGATTAGAAATACTTTTATATGTACAGCAAATAATAGCATAGTGTGCATGTAGTGTCATTCTAATGACATGATTGAAAATTCTTTCATGATTGAAAAACGTAGTTTGAGCTTTGGTTCCTGTGCACTGCTTGGGTGGGGGAGGATGTTTTCCTTTTCTTAAAAGTGAAATAGGAGGAGGAGCTCTGCAGTGAGTAATGTCACCAAACATGTGTCCAGGCTAAAACTTCTGGTAAGAAAACCCTGCGTTGCCTGCTGTGGTGAGCTGTTAGATTGCTTTCTGTGAGTGAACTTCACATGACTTTCATAGCATTTATTAATTTTGAAACATTTTTCAATATGACTAGCTTTAAAAGATGACTGTTTATGGGGGAAAAAAACAAGTAGTAAAGGCAGTTAGATGTGTATCTGTCAGAAATGTACAGTACAAGAGAAGCTGCATTTAAAAATTCCTGATTTCAGAAGTAAAAGTGTGTTTACTGTTGGACTCAAAGCCAGACTGAAGTGCTGTGTTGCCATGTTATCGAGAGGTACAGGTCTGTTACAGTACTGCACCTTTTTGTTTCTCCTCTCTCCCATTTTTGTCTTTCTCTTCTTTCTCTTCCTCATACCCTGCTGCCTATGCCTGGTGAGTGAAAGTGGGATGCGGTATTAAATTGGTAATTTGAAATGGATGTAATGATAGGAATGCAGCATGGATGGAATTAGGTGATAAACTTGTTTCTGCTTTGTAACAATATTTTAAACTAGTGATGGCCAGTTAGAGATAGTATTTGACAATTAATGGGAAAAACAAATTAGATGTGTAGTAATTGCATGGTGGTTTAAGTTGTGCCTTGAATTAAGTTTAAAAAGGTATTTCAGGTACCAGACAGAGTCTAGGTATTACTCATTGGAATAAATAAGTCTGTGTTAAGCTTTCACACCTAGAAGTCTCCTAGCAGCAAAGGCTTCTTGAAATCTACCTTTAGCATCTCTACTTTATTCTTCATTGTGCAGGTGGTTTGGATATGTTCATCCTGGAAGAAACACTGTTCTTACTGAACGAAAAATGAGAATTGAGTAGAACAAATTCACACTTGGATTACATGAGTTTTATCCACAAGGACATTTCATCCTGGTTTTCAGACATGGTGAAGTAGAGGTCAGGGGCTTGCTCTCTATCTGTCAGCTGACTTGTCAAATGCATCTTCCTCTTCCTAAAATAATTTCTGAAGGTATTGACCAATTGTCAGATTGGAAAATAAAATAAGGTTCCCAAAGGTGCTAGATTTCCTATTCTGTGATTGCTGAAACTAGAAATTGCAACAGTACTTTCTCCCTGTTGAGAGGGGAGCCTCTCCCTATGTCTAACCTCTCCCCTCCTCTATCTTGTTTGGTATTTTGTCAGCCAGCTGGCTGGTCATTGTACAACTGCTAGACCCCTTATAGAATGTGTCAGACTATACTGTCCAGTGGGGAATATCATAGGCTTCCTGACAAGTGTGCTTACATTCTAAATGGATGGCTTGTAATGTGAATTGGGTAGAAAACATTATGTTTTCTGATAGAACACATCTTTTCCTGTAATATGCAACAGTGTAGTTATTTCAGGTAAGATTTTTTTTTAAGAGGACTGATGGTGTACTTAAAGCATGGGATACTGAATAGATGTCTTTTAATTAGTTACATATATATAAAAAATAATGTTCCATTACTAGTACAGAATATATTAGCTGTTCTGTAACATAAACAATAAAGTCTGTTAGGAGTGAGGCAAATGCTTTCTGTGGAGCATTATTTATAGGAAAAATACTATCCCAAAAGCAATTGATTAACTCTTCGTAATTTTACATCCTTTAATATGTTGCATTTTGACTGTTCAGCACTGAAGATGGATTCTGTTACTATGTCCCCAAATGCCTTTTTTTTTTCCTTTTTGAACTAAAGCGATATCCCACATCATGTTTCTGTAGGTAGCAAACCCTACAAAAGCAATACCCTGTGTCATGTTTTGTAGATTTGCTTTGGATTTTTTTTTTTCTTATTACATTTTCAGGTTTTTCAGAGGTTCTGCAACCTGCTTTTTCCTGTTTGCATTTCTGAGGCAATGTTGTTCTGTTCCAGATTTTGTTAATAAAATAGGTTCACAGTTACACACATAGTAGGACAAAGAATTGTATTTAATCACATCAGAAAACATTGATATGGTATTCAATAGATATAAAATTAAGAGAGTAAAATAAACATTGGGGTATTGAATAAGAATATCAACTCTCAACCTTTAGATTCCTTACTGGGGTGATTTCCTTGCCTCTCTTTGCTTAGGGGACAGTAATAGCAATGGGCTTCACAGCTGTTGTCAACAATTATTATAATAATTGAAATTGTATAAGCTTACTCCAGTAGTGAATGTAGTTCTGCTTTATCTTTGTGAAGGTTTATTGTACATTATGCTGAAAAAGAATTGTTTGAGATCCTAGAACTATCTGCTAACTCCTTTTAAACTGCATGATAGAATCTGTGAAGATGTTCTGTTTATTCTTGCAAACATGATATTACTGTTACTCTTCGTGTTTTGGTTTTTTGTTTTTGTTTTTTTTTTTTTGCAATTGGATTATCTATGGTACTTGAAACATTTTTGTTATATTTCATAATATCTTTTCTCATAGGGCATGTATGTAATGTTAAGATATATTCAGTGGGTATCTTTTACTCATTTAACAAAATTTGACTTAAACCTTAATAAAAATTTGTCTTCAGATTAAGCATTACATGTCATATATAATATGCTTTAATTTGCATTTAGCAATTACAGCTCTGCCTAGGAAGAGAAGGTTGATTTGATTAATCACGCTTAAAGATTACAGTAAATGAAAAATGAAAATGGTTTGACTTGATTTCTGACATAATTGCTTCATTTGGATTGGCGTCACCTTCCACCATTTGTTGAGAAAGGGGGACTGATTTAACGTAAAAGAATTGTGAAAGTGATTAACCAATGCTGAGGTTGATAACATTTAAATAAAGCTTTATATGAAGATCAGTGGAAAGAGGAGAAAAAACTCACTTTACCACTACTGTAGTGCATGCTTTTTTAAATCTTAACCCCTGTGTTACTACTGTAATCTTGCAATAAGCTTCTCCCTATTATTATGCACTGTGAACATAAGAAAAGTAAAATCAATGATGTTGGGAAGAAGAGGAAAGGGGAAAGTAATTTTTTGCTTAAATCATTTTAACATTTTAGAACAGCTGTTTTGTGTTGATCTGTAACAATTTCTTTCTTCTTAATAGTTCCTGAATAAAATTAGATTTGTCCAACTGTGGCATTTGTGGGGCCTAGTCTGAAGTCTTTCTTCCCTTTAGAGCTCTTTGGCAACATCTGTCCCCTCAGCTTCTGTGTTCTTTTCTTCCCTTGGCACTTGAAAATTCCTTGATCCTCACAGCTGTACACTTAACCTCTTGTCTGCCAAGTGAGAGTGCTCTTTTCTGGTACTAACCAAGTAACACTGCTAATTGTGTTGAAATATTGTCTCCTAATTTCATTTCACCTTAAAAGATAGCAGCATTCTGTTTTGGAATTAATAAAAGAATTGCACTCCAAATGTCTGTAAGCTTCTTAGATGTTTTGATTATGTAGGCTCTTCTGTATCCTTGTTTACAAAAAGGGACCCTTCTTATGCTTATATGTCAGCTTGTTTTGCTGTTTAAACCCAAATTCTTCCTCATTGCTGTATGTATTCCCATGATTGAAGAGCACTGGTCTTGCACTGCAGGCAGGCAGCTTTGGAATGAACCCTTTGATCATGACCTACCAGTAAAAACCAATTTGGCAGAGTCCTGGCTTCCCAGGTATGCAAAATCCACACTGCAAGTACTTTTGAGTAATGCATCTTGCTACTTATGCTTCCTTCTTATTAATAAAAACCTCACTGGTGTTAATTCTGTTCTAATGCACTTCTGGTCGCATCTGCTGTTTTCTGCATCTAACAACCGCCTTCAGTTTTTAAACTGAGAGGTGGTAACTTTTTAGTTTTAGCCTTAATACAAACTTTCTGAACTGTATTGCATTTTGTAGGTCTCCTGTATGTTGTGAACAACATCTGTTATCTTTTCTCTGTTTTCCAACTTTTCTTATTTCAATAGTAATTTTCATGTGTAGGGAGTATCAGTGCCGGAGCCACTCTCTTGTAATAACTTTTGGAACAGCTGCAGAGTCAGCTGGTGGTTGCAGAGTTGGATATGAATACATCCTGGGAGCTGCTTTTGAGGCCAGTGCCTTGTGGCCTTAGGGTCAGCTGAACTTCTGTTGCTTTGGGGGAGAAATTCCTGATATTATTCTATTTCAGACTGTTACTTTGTAGGGGAGAGATTGAATCCTGGGTGGGTGGTTTTTTTCTTGTTCCTGTCATGAGGTCACCCTTTGTTTCCAAATCATCAAATTCGGCTGCCCAGCAAAGGAAATTTCACACTTTGTGGCCCCTGCTTAACCACCCATGGCCTTTGTCAGGCAAGCTGTCAACTTTGGATGACAGATAAGAAAGTATGTGAACCCATTAAAGATGTTCTTTTTTGGCTTGGGCATGGCTGTGTTCATATGCTGTGTGCTGCCCTTTATGGCATAATCGTGGCAGGTATTCACTAAAAACTGCAGCAGATCTAATGATGATGGTCTCCCTCATCAACGTGTGCATTCACAAAGTGGACATTCTTCTCACCTGTATCAAAGCAAGACAGATTTTGCCAGAAGCTGTAGCTGTCCTATCTTGTATATTTTTGTTGAGACTAATTAACTAATAAATGTGGATAGAACCTTCCTTAATCTTCATTCGCGAAGCCTAGCCATGAATTAACTATAATAATGGAGGCATTTCAATATGGCTATCACAAAACCCAAAACTAGAAATCAAGATGCTGCTCCTAATTTTACACTCGAGCTCCAGCATTTATAGCCTTGACAAAGATGTAATGAACTTGAGAGGGGGGACAAGATTAGAAAAGAATCTCTAGCAATAGAAATTCTTTCTCGTGAAGGGAGAAAGAGATATAGGCCACAGGACACTTGTTCCAATTTTACCACTTTGACATCATCAGTACCCATGGTCCAATAGATCTTTCTCAACGCGCTTGACCTTGCAGACACAAGGTCTGAGTGCTTCTAAAGAGGAAATTTTGCCATCCAATGGATGTATTGTCAACTTCATTTTCAATGAAAAAGTGATTATGTCCTGTCTCTGCAAAAGATTTAATCTGTTCATTATTGGATAGTTTAGGCATGCTGTATATCTTTCAAATCTTGTCAACCAGTGTTTTGGGGTAAGATTGAAGTGGTAGAGTGTAACAGTATCTCAGTTCTTAGTAATAACTAGGAGCTTTGTAGTGCATGATAGCTGTCAGCAGAGAGTGATATATGGTATACATTGTTAACAAATGTGGTTTCTGGATATCTGTAATGGTTTACCTTGCTCCCCCAAAAAATCTGTGCATGGGTATCTTTTAGGATGTGGGAGGAGACTTGTCTCCTGAGTGTTGAAAGAAAGCCCTTTAAGGCCAGTTTGATGAAGTAGTTTGTAATAATGGCTTGTTTATTAAAAAAATAACAAAGCAAAACACCCAAACCCCACCTCCCAAAAGAAACTCCAACAACCAAACAACAAAAATACCCACCAAACCCAAATAATAATTAAAAAACCAAACCAAACAACCACAAACAAGCTTTACAAAAGTGATTATCCCAAAGTGGTCATCACCTATGTCATACTACCATTATTTAAAGAAAAAAATGCTAGTAGTTGCTCAAACTTACAAAAACAAAAGATCTGAACAAGAGGTGTGGGAGCAGAACATAAATAGAATATAGAATGGGACATGCAAAGAAGAAAGGGAATCTCAATGTACTGGATTTGGCTTCAAACAAACAAGATCACATGTGGTCACATTTCTGTGATTGTGCAGTTGTATGTGAAGGGATATGAAACATGAACAACAATAAACAAGTAAACAAAGACTTCTGTACAGTTGTTTAGCTTTTATGACCACTTCTTGTAGCTCTTCTGAAGAGTGGGTTGTCTGTTGTCAGAAGTGTTGTGTGGAGTGTGCTGCCAGCGGCAGAGTAGAGATGTTGATTAGAAGGTTCTAATTGGTTACTGTCAATTATAGGTGTTGTATAAGCCAGTGAGAATAGATGTTATGTTTGCTTCTGGCATTTCAGTGTCTTTGTGAAAAAAATAAAAAAAAAGGCACTATAAAGAAGAGCTATTAGTTGAGAATTTGCAACAGCATATAGCACAAAGAGAAAATGTTTTATTAAACTATGAAGAATTATAAGTTTTAGATTCATGCCTGAGATGTTTGTGGCTGTGATGGGGCTATCATAAGAAAGTGGAACCACTGCCACCAGAACCCTCAGGTGTTTTTAAAGAGGTTGTTAATTTTCTTTCATAACAGTTTTCATCTCTTTGCGTTATTCTCTCTGCTGCTTTGTAAGTGCTGAAGAATTAAGTAGCAACTTCAAAAGTTGATTACAATATCCTTTGTCCTATTGATATGCTGCTTTATTTTCCAGATACAATCTAAAGAAATGTATAATGGAATTATATTAATCACTGAATTGAAAATAAGGTGAAGTTTTGCTATACCAGTCAAATTCAATTTTAGATAGCTTTCACATTTGGTTAGAATGATTGGGCTAGATAATTAAGTTTATAAGTAGCATAAATAGGGATGTAATTAATGTTAAATGTGAAGGCCGTGTCAGTCGGCAATAAAATGCCATGTCCAACTTCCTTGACAAGATTATCTTGCAGTGCCTTTGAAATTTAAATGTTACTTGCAATGTCATGTTAGTCAGTTTGCACTGGGAGGTTTGCAGCTCCTGGAACAATTATAGTATGCTCTGTTCCTCACATTATAGCTTTGTGAACAAGGCACATTAGAAGTCACTCTTAGGCATCATCAATAGCATAAACTGCTGCACAGACTCAGTACTGAAGTCTTCAACCTTTGTATTTTGCCTGGCTTTTTTAGTTCCCTTTAATTAGTTTACATTGAAATGGTACATGAAAAGAATTTCATACAGATTCTGGGAGGCAGTTATAAGTACAAGTGTCTATAGTTGGTTATTGAAAAAGATAAATAGTAGCTGTGGTAAAAATTGGTCTTTCGTCAAGTGTTTTTTAATTTAAAAACTTTGTAGCTTTACTGTATTCCTGAATAATCAATCATCTCATGGGAACCTGATTTAGTGGGAATTTCATACTAAGATACTTCAGTTTTATGTTTTGGTGAAATGAACAAACCCAAATGTTTTGAAACATTTGGAACATTGGGAAACACTAGGATTTTTTTCCTAATATTGGTTTCATTTTTACTATTGTGAATTTATCTCTAAACTACTTAAAGAGAAATGCATCATCCTTATTTATACTTATTGTTACATAAAGATGTGAGCTAATTAATTCCTACCTAGTTACTAGGTGATTATTTGAAAGGATTGAACCCGGGTCGCAGCGGTGCGAGTCCTGCACTCTAACCACTAGACCACCAGAGGCCCCTGGAGCTCGTCAGCCTTGTATGGCAATCCAGCTACGTCCTGGGGACCTCACTGCCACTGTCCAAGCTTTGCTCGGCCCCGGCAGATGAACCTCAGGATTAAAGGGTGGGCTCAGTTCAGCGCACGCTGTGTCTCACCTAAAAAATCCACTGCGCAGGCTCGAAGGGTTTATGACCTTTCCCAAATCTTCGCTTGCGAAGACTGGCCATTATTATTATTTGAAAGGATGCCCCTAGTTAGCTTGCTGTAGGAATTATGTTCTTGCTTGTATAATAAAAATGAAAAAAATACCAGTGTTAGCAGTGAAAAGTGTTGAACCTGTAAATATTCTTGCAAGCAAACGCTACCTGTTTATCCTTGCCATAGTGACTGATGGGTAGCAGATATCAATCCCTCAAAAAAAAGTTTCCATCTCTACTGAATTTAAACAAGTTATTTGCACTTGTAAGTAGTAGAACACGCATGTGGGTCCGAAAATGTTTGGGGGGTGAGGGGAGGTTTTCACTTAAAATTATTGAAATTTGGATTGTATCTGTGAATAATTCGAACATCTAAATTCAACCTACAGTCCTGTATAATGACCCTATATTTTGTCATTCCTGATTCGAATAATACACAGAAGGTAACCTACTGTACTGAAGTCTTTCAGCTATCTAGATTCTGCTGTTTTCATTGACATAGAGGTCTCAGGTATGTCACAAGTTTCAACATACATGTGAACAAAATAGTTTGCAGTAAAATAGACTTTCTTGATATTTAAGGAATCCTGTGGAAATTCCCTCTTACTCACTTTTCCCCCACAAGAATCAGCAAGTAATGTAGAGGTGCTAATAAAAAGGGACACAGCTTTATAAATTCAGTAATAGAATATGTTAGAATGTGAAAACTGTTAATTTTTATCAACAGAAACCTGGAGACTGAACATCTTAACGACTGTGGCGGACAAAAATAAAGAGCTAGTTCACCATTATGCTTAGAATATAGGTTACCCAGCTGTCTCATTTACTTAATTGCATGTATTTGTTGGCCCTTCTTTGTAGTCAGATATTTTGAAAAATAGTTTACACATTGCTAAACAGGAACTATATGAAATATCTGCTTTTGGGTTGAGCAAACTTAATATGTTAATCTTGGCTTAATTTAATTTGCTCTAATGTTAGTGGTGAATTTTTAAATGGTTCATTTGGTGCTTAATTATTGTTTAAGGGATTTAGTGTACTTTCAGAACAGTCATACTGTTGTCAAGTGCAAAACCCTTTCATCTGGATACATATCTTGCCTTTCCACTATATAGGAGATGAGAAACAGTAGGAGGGGAATCCTGGTGATTTGATTGCTCAGAGACAATAAAGGTTTCTTCAAAAAGGCTTTTAATGTCATGATACATTTTATTTCCTGTGATGTAGTGTGAGAGGCATAGTCACTGTTCATGAATGCCTCAAGCTGTGGTATTTTACTGACCTCTTGGGAGGCTGTAGGAGATGCTGAACCAATGTCAAAGAAGGAGCTCAGAGGAGGTCAGATATTCACACAAAACTCACAAGTTTTTTTATCATTTGCATTTATCTGTTTATAACGAGAATATATGCATTTTTCTTTATGGAAAAGCTTTCCAGTTCTAAATGAGTTCTGTGGGTTTTAGGCAGCTTAGTTTATTAAATCCTTATTTGCTTGTAGAGCAGATACTGTGCAGAAGGTGGTATGCTGCCCATGTTACAATGGCAAAAGCATGTAAAGTAATGTGTTAACGTGGTAAAATACTGTGGAGAGTGATACACATGTAGAATTACACAGTTGATCTGAAATCACATTTGCCATGCTTCTTTGAGAGCCTCATGTTCAGGGTTCCCATTAATCCATTTTTCCAGGGACTTGTTTTGAACATAGATTACTCAAGGGTTCAAATAGTTGTTGTGGGGGAGAAAGGGAATTAATGGCTCATCCTCAGTAAATGCTTTTTGGCCTATACTTACAAAGATTAACTTTTCACAATTTTATTTACTTTTTAAACATTTAGTATGTAGGAGCCTAAGACAGTATAAGTTGTTATGAGTTGCACTAAGACTTAGAGAGGTGGGGGACATAAATAATTGACTAAAAAATTTATACAGCTGCGTCTGCAAAAATGATTCTGAGAATTCCTTTATCCCATCTTGAGCCAACATGTCTGTTCTTCCATCCTTACTAAGGGTCATCTAGTGTGTCAGAGTGATACGCGTGGTAAAATTGAAATACCATCTCCACAGTGAACCTCAGAACATTTTATACTTGTTTGTATCAGTTCATTTGGTGGCTCTCAGTTGGAAATGCAGTGCCTCCAGGTGTAAACAGTAAGGTCATTGTGGGGAGTTGCTTCTTGTCGAGTGAAGATGAGATTTGAATGCAAACAGTAGGAGATAAGTTCGTATTTTCTACTGAAATTACCTTCAGGTTACGCTGTGACAGGACTACAAATTGAAAAGCCGCAGACCTGTCCAGCAATGCACTCCTGCAATGTGAGGGTAGCATACCTCGTTAGTAAGACTTGTTCCTGAGTGGTAGTGGAATGAATTCAGCTCTCACTGTGTTTCGTGGTGTGTTTTAAGTCATATCTGTGTAATATGCTTCAGTCTTGTGACCTGACTGAGAGCATTAGCACTCAGAGTTATCACACTAGGAGCAGCTACATTACAGCTCCAGCACACCCAGCTGGGAGTCATCACTGGAAGTTCTTATCAATAGCTTGTTTATACCTCCCAGTAAGTAAGTCCTCAGCACTGTTTCCAGTGTTGTTGCCTTTCTGTTGATGCCTCCTTTTTCTTGTCTTCTTCTGAAAACGTGGCTAAAATCTCTTTTGTTTGGAAAAGAAATTAAAGCAAAATCTGCCTCTTCAACACTTTTTTTTTTTTTTTTTTTAACTTGGTATGCTGCTAGTTCCTATCTGGAGGATTAATATGTCTGTATTTATTTTCTTAAGATGGCCCTTGCAATTAATTCATAGATCCTTACTGTTTTCAGTGAGAAATAGTTATCTTTTCCAATTTAGATCAGGTATGGCCAGTAGGCAGTATTTACTCTTCGTTCTTCTTACTTCAGGGTCTCATAAGTTTTCTGATGTAAATGAGTCACTTGTATGTCTCTTATATAATCACCTGTGCATCTCTTGTATGATTTTATGTAATCACTGTTAAAAAAAAATAATTAGCCTATTTTCCCCCCTCCAGTAACTTAGAGTTTGGAATGAGTAATATTTCAAACAGTATATAAGTTTTCTGACTTAATTCCAGTGGATGTTGCTGGTATACAGTCTTCTAAAAATCAGTAGGCAAAGCTAGTGATCACAATACCTCCATAAGGGACATTTCAATTTCTTTATCCCTCCCTATCCACCTCTCCAGAACCTTCTTGCTTCATCATTCAAAGCTGAGTCAACACTAATCGTTGCTTTAGTCTTCTAATATTTTGTCCCAAAAATACTTCTTCAGTAAAATTCTTTAGGCAGACACATGCCTGGTTGGGCAAAATGTCAACTGTTGTCAGCCAGTGACCCACTTAAGATTGTTTCAGTGGGTAACCATACGTGGGTACATGTTATTCCTGTCTTATGGAGGGGTAATCCCAGATGTGAGAGAGGAAATCAGAACAGGAACTTTTGGTTAATTTCTTCTTTTTATTTGTGCTTTTCTCATTGGTTTTTTTCCCTGTAAACCTGTCAAGAATGCTAAGCTTCTGGCTGTTGTTTGAGCTGACCTTCTCTACATCTCTTAAATACTGCTGCAGGCTCTTACATGCTTGGTCTTCACTGGTTCATCTCATGTAACTAATGCAACAGGTTGCATCCACAGTTCATAGTGTTTCAAGACCAAAACGTTGGTTAATTTAGTTTCTTTTGTATTAGATTAGGAAAGAGAATCTCCTCCAGTTTTATCCTGATGAAATGCTGATATTATAGACCATTATTATTTCAGCTGTGGTAAATCTCAGCATCTGAGCAATTTTTTCCCTTTGTGAAAATTAGAATAAGCGATGGATACACAAATCAGCAGTGCTGGATCTTCACATGTCCCACAGTGACTGTTTCTTCTCTCTTCGAATTTGATGGCGATGGAGTATGTAAACATTAAGATTTTTGAGCTTTTGAGAATTAAACATGATACAGGTCAATAGGTTGCTTTTTTTTTGCTAGTCCTCTGCACAGTTGAGTAGAAACTGTAATTATTAAAATACTCAAATTCTTGGAGTATTGTTAGTGGGTGCCTTATTGCTGCTGCAAGTCACGTTTATCTCTGCTGTTGTACTGTTAAAGTCAATTCTGTTGTTATGGGGCATGGAGTTGGTCTCTAGAGCATTCCTGAGACCTAAAGATATTCCAGGCTTTAGGGTTGAAGTTTTTTTTCTGCAGTGACAAAGAAAAAACTACTGACAGTTTTATTTTCTAGTCTGTGCCCCTTCTAGTTATTCCTGTCTATTTGTTTGCTCCTTTCTGTGGCCTCTGTCCTTTCTGAAGCAACAGTGCAAAAAAAACTGGAGAACGGAGAGATTTTGAGCAAAGTGGTTTCATGTTGATTTATTACCCTTGAATGAGAATGAAATGGGGGGAGGACAAAAGGGATCAACTCTCCTGCTTTTGGGACTCCAACTACTTTTAACTTCTGTCTGTGTGCCACCACTATATGCTATGAAGACACATGTTGATAGCTAGTAAGGAATAAATCTTCATAACACCTCTTGCACAATTTTATTATACCTGTAATGGATACAGTGAATTGTTCCTTGTGTCTTTCTCATAAAGATAGTTTTACTTACCATCACCTTATTCTCTCTGTACATACCACACAGGCAATGTCCTTTTGTGATGTCTCTATTTAGGAACTGGGCTCATGGGTGAATCTGTCCCTGGTTGACTCTCTCACTAATTATCTAGAGAGAAATAATGAAGACATGTTTAATGTTTGATTTCATAGTCTCCCCTGAACTGTATAATATAATTTATCAGGGACAGTACTCTGCATGCATGCCTCAAATTACCAACACCAGGGTCAGCTCAAACAGTCTTTATCCCGTGAGGTTTAGTTTGTAAGCTGATGATGCTAAGGGTGGAAGCTGAAGTATGAGGTGTGTGCCTGAGCTTTTGATCAGTCCTGAAGGTGAGTGGAGGCAAACAGGTAATGCTGAACAGTGGTTCTGGGAGGCCTTGCTGAGGCTGGTAGATCTGGGGATTGGCATCGCCAACAGTGGCATCAGGATATTCTCATGGGGTCTCACTGAGAAGCTGGAGCCAGTGTCCGCATTCAAAAGCTGTGAGCATCCAGAAGAGCTCAGAAACATACCAGCATTTAGCTGTTTGTCACTGTGGAAGTTCAGGATGGCAAACACAGCTCCATCTAGGTTAGCTGTACTCTACTCCACAGGCAGGGCAAGCTACTACTTGTTGATACGATAGAAATCAGTCCAGCTGAAAGCCTGAATTGGCTGTGGTGTAATCAAGCAGAATTTGAATTACAGGAAGCAATGGAGCCACAGTGGTGTCAGCAGATTCAGGTGCTGAACGTCAGCCTGGGGTCACATCTGGGTTGGCTGCTCAGTCTTCATACTTGTGAATACCCCCTGAGATAGATTAACGTTACATCAATTGGCTTAATAAGCTGATTCTACCTAGTTGCTGTGTGGGTGTAAACCCCCTTACCTACCAAAAATTACATACCAATTACATGCCAAAAATGGTATGCAATTAGCCCAGATCATGGTGACTTGCAGAAGAATTACACCCCTTCTTTCCCCCATATATGCTTCATTCTTCTGGTTTTGGTGCTTCCCCCCCCCCCGCCCCATTTCTAAAGTGCTTGTTGTAAGATAAAATGTTGTAGAACAAAAGCACAAATATGCATTAATGTTTTTAAAACATAAAATGCTTTTAAAAAGTGGTCATTATGGTCATTATTCACAAATATTATATGTAGGAGTGCTGACGAACCGAAGGACTGCTTTATACTACCTCTAAATATGTTGAAATTCCTCTAACCAAATGAGGGAAAGTATAAAAATGCCAATTCTCTTTGCGCAGGTAATTGTAACATAATCAAGATGTGAAAATAGTGTTATTGATTATCTAGTAAGGGAAAGCAGCTTGTACTGCAGCATTTCCCTGATAAGCCCTACTGGTTTGTGTTATTTTCTTTTCTCTTCTTTTCAGAGTGTTGTTTCTATATTCCACTTAGAGTGTGAAAACAGTGTCTATGAAAGCATGTAGTAATCAGACTAACTGTAACCTAGATGAGACTGGATTCCTTGAGAGTGGGAGGCGTGCCCACTCCTGATAGATCGGAATGGAGATCAAACAACATGGAAAAGATTTTATGTAAAAATTAAAGAAGGGTCTAACTTACATTATTTATTTTTACATAGGCTTCAATGGTGCATCTCTGTTCATGACAATGCGTTCATTTAGAAAACTGAGTAACAAATTTTGGTATATAAAGCTATTAAATTAATCTTTTGCCTTGGATAGCTATATTTTATGGGAATATTACTGAGTGTCAGGTGTTTTCAAAGCCCCTGTTGAGAAGACCAAAAAGGTCTTAAGTCTAACTCTCCTATCTTCATAGGGAGGAAGCAGCAGCAGGTGTTGGCAGAGGATATCCCATGGGAAGAAATAGGTGCTGGTTAAAGACCTGTTGCTTTATGCAACTGGCTGAAGATAAGACATAACAAAGTGTTTTGTTTTAAGTTTCTGTTTATACTTATATCGTGTTTTATTTATGGGATATTATGGAGAGCTGAGTAAGTTGGAGCAGAGGGATTTTAGTTTTGACTGCCTTGAGAAACAGAGAAGAAAGAAGTTGAGCATTGCCCTTACTACTGTACCAATCATAGGTAACCCATGGAGGACGCTGCTGAAGCCGTTTACATCTTCATTTAATTATGTCGTAAGTGTCACTTGTATTTCTTGTGTGCCTTAAAGTAGTTTACTTTAGGGTTTTAAAGTTCATCAACTTTCCTTAGTGTATATTTTTACCACCTGTTTAAATTACAAGCTTTCTACCTTAGAGGTACTGCTCTCAAGCAGCAAGTTTGCCTTTTCAGTGTAGGGTTTGACTGACTTTTCTGTTCTATGCTTTTCTCAATCTACGTGTGGCTTCCTGGTTCCTTATTTCAGAGACAAAATTATAGTTTCTCTTCTGAGTGTCAGTGGGAGACATGAACATCTACTTAATGTATGAGAATATACTGAAACGGGGAGAAGGGCCTTGGGTAAGTTGCTTCATTAGGCCTTAATGTGTTATTAGGCTACTTTCACAACCTATAAGCCCGCTATTCTGTGACATTAGTAGCCTGTAGTTGTGATATCAAAACACGTGACATTTCCACTATTACAGCAGCAATAAAAGACCTGTCAGACAGTTGGAAGTTGGCACAATTTCTACAAGTACTGCTCTTCCTGGAATAAATGCTGGAGACTATTAAACATTGCTGATGCTTCAACACCATTATGGGGAACGATACGAAGAGAGCTTCAACAGTGGTGTTACCTGCCATCAGAATAACAGGACTGAATAAAATATGGTTATTTACAAGGAGGTACAAAGGCAGAACTGGCTTTTAGGGATAGGTAAGGTAGTTGTCCAAAATGGACATATGGGCAAAATGGCCATGATTTTGCTGCCTGTATTGCTTGGGAAGAAGCCTCGGTCAGTTGGCTTGCTGTAGCTGCCATGGAGGGAAGGGTAAGCTGAGGGATGCACTTTTGTTTCTGCAAGGCAGCATAACTGTTACTCAGGGAGTTGCTCACCCTTGGCTCTGCAGAGAAATGAGCAATCATCATGTGGGGCCAGTAGGGAGAGGAAGGGGTTCAGGTTTACGTTGATCTCAATTTAAGATATCACTTCAGCAAGACCAGTAATAAAGCCATGATATTAATATGTAATTTTTGGACCTATTTATGTAACAGTTTGCTGCCTTTGGTATGACAGGCCTGTGTAATTGGCTTTCAGTTAATTTAGATTTCAGAAAAATATGTTGACAAATGTAATTTTTCCTGTATCGAGTAGAGGGTGCTATAACAACAGTAGGATCTTTGCCTGGAAGAAACCAAAAACTAGAATAATTATAATCAGATAGAATATTGCTTTGGAAACCCCCAATTTTTTTCAAAAGCCTATATTATTTAAAAAAAACCAGTCTGGATTAAAAATTTCTAGTAGATCTAATTTTTGTATTGTAGTAAGACTGAAAACTTGGAGCAACAAGAATTTTGTCTACCTTTACATTGTGCAGGTAATGCTGACACCACTTCACACATTATGTCAGCAAACATGGTCCATTAGAGCTGGTTCGTTGGTCCGATGCACGAGTGGGCTGGTACTGGCAGAGCCTGGTTCCATCAAGCACCTTCAGTTGGCATTTCCACTGACATGAACATGCTTGGATTCTTCTGAGGTGGTGTCTCACCAAAGAATCAGATGCACCATTTTGGTTGTTAAAGCCTTACTGTCCGTACCAAGTTCAGAGACTGCATGAAAATACCTCTAATTTTGTTAATCTATCCGGTAATTTAGATATTTATCCATGAACATGCCATTCTAGTCCAAGGAGATAAAATTACTAGTGAATTCGCTGACCAGTCATAGGTGTCTGTCACAGGAGAGCCAAATTGCTCCTTTAGAGTTCTCTGACTGTAGCAATTAGATCTCAGCTGAGTAGAAGAGCAGTGCAGATCCTTATGTTTAAATATCTCTGTCTGGAGCTGAATCATACTTAGTCTGGTACAGAGAGTAGATGATTTATAAAGGAAGAATATTTCTACTCTGCTCAAACTTCTAAAGTATTCATTTAAATGAAACCAGTATTTGTTCTGCTCATCCATTCTTGCTTTTTAACCAACTTCCTTTTACTGAGCAGTCTGAAATACATGTCATGGTGGGAAAGAAAAGGCTTTTGGAAGAACTTTAAAAGCAAACAAACAAAGGAACAAGAAATAAGGAACAAGGCAAAAAGGAAACAAGAAAATTCTGAACAAAACCCAGAATGCAAGCACTGGGCCAAGAAGGTGGTGGTCACAACCAAGAGCTAGTTGAAGTATCTAGCTGGCACTGGCTGCCCGTGTTCTTGAAAGTGAGGAGAAAGCCAGCTTCAGTGTTGGATATGAAAAGAAAAAAATTATGAAGCTGATGGACTCAACTGATGTACCCATTCTGAGCACCCTGTTTTTTTAACTTCCTGTGCTAAAATGTGTGTCAAAGCATAGAGAAAGGGGGCTTTTTCTCTAGCACTTGGGATTGATTTTCATTGATAATTTTGGTGCTTTTGGTCTCCCCTCTGGCCCTACGAATGTCTCTGTTTCTTTTTCAGAGGAACAGTATCCACACAGTCCTCCACTTTGATTTTGTGTCCTCCAATACCCTGTAAAAGTGATTGGTAGTTCAGCCCCATATGTTTGTGCCTTCTTTACTTAAGTATAGATCACCTTTTTTTTTTATAGGAAAAGTTAGAATTTTTTTTTCTTCTGTGCTATGCACAAAGCACAAGCTCTTAGGCTTTATTGTGAAATTAACTCTCAAATTCCTTGCCAGATGTAGTCCTTAATGTTCAAAGGAGCTTTGGCCAAGAGTACAAACTGTTCATATCTGTTTTATCCAAATACAGCTAAAACCTTTTACTGCTTTCTTTAATCATCTTATTCTTTGATCAGTGGCACAAGAAGTTGTGAAAATTTCTATGTGTCCAGGTGTTCTGTGCTTAGATTGTGAGGCAACAAGGGATTTTGACAGGTTTGGTTAAGCATTTAAAGCTTGGAGTGAGCATCAAACCAAACCCTTGAGAATCTGTCTTCCTCCCTAAACATCTGCAATGTGCGATTTCCATTGTCTTTTAGAGTACAGTGAAGAGCAAGGGAAAACAGGTATTTAGCATTTGATGTATGCAAAGATGATTTGTTTCATGTGGATCGCAGTGTGAGATTTTGAGATGGATGACATGTGCTTTTCTGATGCAAGATCCTCTGCTGCCTTAAATTTTCGTAGCTTCATTGATGTTGATAGAAGCAGAGCAACGTAGACCTACTTAGCGTTTGCCTGGATTTGGTTTGTAAATTTGCCAGAGATACTAAGAAGAGATTGTGCAAAAGAAAGTTCTATTCTGCACATTTATACTTAAGTCTGTATTTGTCTGTGCATATTGGGATCCAGCTGCCCCCATGACAGGACTAAACAGTTGTTTGGAGCATGTGAGGAGATTAGATTATGGGTATGTATGGAGATTATGGGTACTGGTGGGGTAGTAGAAAACATCCCATGAGAGAGACTGCTGTGTGCACAGGTTTTGCCCATTTTGGAGTGGGCTTTTCTGAGCAGGTCCTGGAAATAACTGAAGCCACTCAAAGAGAGTTGAGCAGTATGTGTAGATGGTTTCATGAATGGAAGCGTGGGCTGAAGGGGACTCAGTGGTAGACAAAATGAAATTATAGGGTCTGAACTAAACAGAAAGACCTAGGAATTCCCTTTATCTGTCTATCTATCTACCTGTCTATCTAATCCCAATGTTGCTGTTTGAAAGGGAGAAAGAGAGAGATGAGGCCAGACAGATTACACAAAGCACTTGGAGCTTTGAGTTGTAAGCACTGTGTCGGATCACGATCAGTCTGAGACTTAGTGGCAGGGAGCATTAGTCCTATGTCTCTGTTTTGGTAAAGGACAGCTTTATCTAAGGAGGTTTCAAATGCCTTCTGGAAAGTGTTACAGATATTTCTTCTGTCTCCTGATGAATGTGCAAAGTTAATGACTCTTTCTGTAAGTTATAAAGTTTGTCATGACAACTGTGGCTTCTGTCACTCCAAAATCTGTGTCACAAGCTAGTTTCTTAGGTGTAATGGCTTGTTTTATAATTCTTAGGATCTGCCTTCCAGCTCTAGAACAGCAACAACCCCACACCTTCATGACACCCAGTTCTAGGCTTTGCCTTCAGGTCATGTTATCCTGCCGTCAGGAAATAGATTAAGTGCTTTCAGTGCGGACCTTTCCTATTTCCAAGATCCACCTGATCTCCCTTGCAGATACTATAAGGACTGTTCGGTGCTTGCAGAAACATGCTGTTCTCGCCTTCCCAGACTGAGTGTGACAGCTTTTCTGTTGAGGAGCTTGTCCTTCAAGAATATTGGCTGCATTAAAGCTCAGGACACTCTGAAGCACATTACTGCAGTTTTCAATGGATTCAGTTTTACATCAATTGACATAGTGGTGCAAGATCCCTTATTTTCTCTCAATGGATTTGAATTCTAGAGTGTGATAACGCATATTCAATATACTTCATTTTGGTACATCTTACAGACTTGCCAAATGTGTCAGCAGATTGTCTTGGGAACTTTTCTCCTGGATCAAAATTAGGAAAGGAATCTTTCTGGTCATTGTCATCCTTACAAAAAGACTGAGATATTTTTGTCTCTTTTCCCTTGTCCTCTGCCCCCCATATCACTGGGAGCAATCTCTGTCTGTGTCTATCTCAAGTCCCTTCCTGATGTTGTGCCCAACTCTTGGAATTTTTTTTGTCCTGAGTCACAAAATTCAGCTGTCTCTGCTTTTCCTCAAGCTTCTTTCTGTGGGTCTAGGGGCTTGGACATGCTTCTGACACATGCTGTGTGTGGAAGGCAGTCCTACTTGCCCAGGATCAAACCCTTCAGATCACCTTTCAGTGAATATGGAATAAATAAGAAACCAGATGTTTAGCAGTGTCCTTTCAGCAGGTATTCAGTGAGATAGCAGCCTTGTCCAAGACTGTGTAGAACCAGCTAAACTGGAGTTACCTCTGATAATGAGAGTATGCTTCATGGGAGGTCAGGGTGTATCAAAGACTTTATTAAAAAAGGACTGTAAGTACAAAGCAGCTCTTTCTCATAATCCTAGCCATTTGTAGTGGAAACTAGTTCCAGTCACCCTGTGAAGTGTGTTAGTGTACTGAGGAGTGTTGTTCCACTTGAATAAGTTTTCTTAGTCACTGTTTCACCAAAGGGCTTTGAAATTTATATACCAATCTGAGAGTTTGAACGTGTCATGCCTGAATTCACCTGTAGAGAAGATGTGCACACAAGCAAGACGGCAAGGGACAGTAAACAGTGGAAATTGAAGTTGATTCAGTACCCGTTTGAGGCTTAGTGAAAGTCCTGATAGCCCCCTGATGAGAGGGGATCAAGGGGAAAAATGACATCTTGCTTTTGCTACATTTCTAGAGCAAAAGGAAGAGCCTGATACATACCTTCACGTTATTGATACTGTAAAGACAACCTTCCCTCACAAGTGTCTGCAGTATCTTGACCTATGGTATGGCCACATACATAGAGAATGCCTCTTAAGATATATGATGTGATGAATATCTTCCTTTACTGTCCCCTGGTTTCATTGACTGTGTAAGGGCTTACAAACTGCAGTTTGCTGCACTTTTTAGTTAACTTACTCAGTGTTTTTGTTCTGAATGAGACAACCTGCAATTCAGTCTGTAGATAGATGTGTTTTTTACTGAAATGTAGTTATGCTGCTTATATATTCTACTCGTACAAAAAAATTAATGCAGGCATGAGTACAACTTTAGAAAATAATCTTTGGGAATAAAATGCCTGAAGCATGATCCTATTGTGAGGATTTGTGCTGTGTTGTGGTGCTCTGTCTAAAGCTATTATGACAGAATATCAAAAAAGGCAAACTCAGAAAAAAGAATTAGTTTTTAGGACATAAAGAATGTCATGAAAATGAGATTGACTTGTTGCATAGTATCATTGTAGACATGAAATAGGCACAGTGTTGTTTCCTAGACATTTTTTAAAAATGTGTTTTCTCATGCAGATGCACTTGGCAACAATGCAAAGATTCTTCAGGTCTCCTTGATACAGAAATTGCTATGGCTGCGTCAGACTTCATTTTTCATTCTACCTTCATTGGAGTTGGTTTTGAAGGTGATACCTTGTTGTGTCTTAATCACTTCTCCATAGCAATTCTGCGGGCTATTATGGGCAAGATACTTACCTGCTTTTGTGGCCTCTCTTGTACTCTGTCACCCTAATAGCCATCTTTAGGTATAGGGGAAAAAAGATGGATGCAGATTAGATTTCTGTTATAATCCTTATCTAGACTGAGCCCTCTGTTTTATGCTAAGCAGTAAGAAGTTGTGCTGAATTTGAGATGTGTATTTGCCATTTGAACTTGTGAATGAGTGAAATAACAGTTACAGTGTAACTGTACATGTAGAATGTAGAATGCTGTTTATACAGACCCAGCTAAACAGTGCCTGTATTTATAAGCATAATTTATAAACAAGGAAATGTCACCAAAGAGAAGTAATCTGAATTGATGCTTGTTGAGTGTTATTTTCATTTCCCATTCTGCAACCCCTCTTGCTCCAACTTCAGGTGATTGGAGGGTGGTGGTTGTGGTCAGGCATGGTAGTGCTCCCTCACAGCAGTGCTGTGATTCCAGTGTGGCTGAGAGTAATGCTAAAGCAAAGGAGACAGCAGAGCTCTTCGAACAGTGGCCTCTTAGTGATGGATTTGAGATGCAGGTGTTCTCCTCTCACCAAAGAGCAAGTGCTGACAATGCCTGTTCTCTGCCCATCCTCAGCTAGGGAGCAGTGGTAGACAGGGAATGGAATGGGAGGTAGTAATCCCAGCATTGGTTTTCCTTCCCCACTTCTTTATGGGACATACTGTAGTATGGGATGGCAAGCTGTCTTTCAGTTGACCGTTTCTTTAGTGTTTTCAGCAAAGGACAGAGTACTTTTGTTTGCTATGGAAGGGGGTGGATTTTTTAGGTCATGTCGTGTGTCATGGCTAGGCTTCACGAATGAAGATTTGGGAAGGGCTCTATCCACATTTGCTACAAGCACGCTGGTGGCTAAAGAGGCCAATGCGAGATAGACGCGTCCGGTTGCAAAAGGCACAGCAGAAAGACTCCTTGGATGGTGTATTCTGCAAGACATGTTTCTTTTTGTGTTGTCTTTTCTCTTCGAGAGTGATCCTGCGTGCATTCTCAAAGGAAGCAGCAGCGTTATGGATAGTGTGTCTCCGGACCTCCCGATTGGAGGCCAGAGTAGACCAATGATGAAGATCAATATGGCCAAGGCTGAGATGTTGTTTCAGGGAGTCCTCGTATCTCCTTTCCGGGGCTCCTCTCTTGCGGCAGCCAGTGGCAAGTTCACCATAAAGCAAGATCTTAGGGAGGCGGTGGTCCTTCATCCTGGAGATGTGTCTTGCCCAATGCAGTCAGCAACATGGCCTCAATACTCATAAGTGCTGCCTGTTCTAGAACAGATGTATTAGTCACATAATCTGACCAGTGGATTTTTAGGATTGTACGGAGACAGCATTGATGGAAGCGTTCTAAGAGTTGCAGGTGGTGGCGGTAGATGACCCATGATTCGGACCAGTATAAGAGAGTAGACAGCACAGTGGCTCTGTAAACACTGATCTTTGTACTTTTCTTCAGGTGTTTATTTAGCCAGACTCTTTTATGGAGTTTTCCAAAAGCACTATGTGCCTTTGCTAACCTGTTGTCTATCTCCCTGTCAATCTTACCATCCGAGGAGATGAGGCTACCTAGGTAATTGAACTGCTGATTTGAGCTCTGATTGGCCAATGGTGATGTGGGGATGATGGGGGACTTCCTGAGGTGCAGGCTAATAGAGAACTTCTGTCTTCTTTAAGCTGACTTCCAGCCCAAAGAGCTCACCAGCGTCTGCAAAGCAGGATGTTAAACGCTGCAGAACTGCTTCTGTGCGGGCAACGAGGGCGGCGTCATCAGCGTAAAGCAGCTCCCGGAGAAGATGATTTAAGGTCTTGGTGTGGACCTTCAGTTGCCTTTTTACAATGATTAGTTTGCTAAAAATAAATTGAGTTGACTTTCCTTCCTGTAGTTACTGTATGGTACAAGGGAGAAGTGAATGTTTTCATTATCTCAAATTTCATAGGTGACAGTTAAGGAATGTTAATACCTGCTAAGGCTGCATTTATTAATTGGACTACTGTACGGGGACAAAGCTGTCTCATGTTCTGCAACCATAAGGCATGTTAAGCTCTCTAGTTGATGAATTCTTAAATGAGCAGATTGGGTGAATAACTGGGTTTCTCTCTTAATCCTTAGTTTAAAATATGAATGCAAAATGCTTTGATATTTATTAACATAAGATATAACGTCTTCTAATTGATTTATTTAAAACTTTTGTACTGGCAATTGTTTAGTATGCTTATTCTCCGTGCTTTGGAAAAAAATTATAGAAACGGAAGCTTACAGTTTTGCTGTTCTCACACAACTTTTCAACTGCCTAAGCTGAGAAGGCAAACAGTACTTATGTGAAATTATAGTATTTCCATTTTTGCTGGCTGTCACATTTCTTGTGTGAAAGCCCACAGCTATTGCCTGATGTTGCTGGGGAGGAAGATGCACAGAGATGTCATGCTTACCTTTCTGATTGCCCTTTTACACTTGTATTCATGCAGTCCTCTTACATTTATTTATGTTATTAAATTCTTAACAAGGGATGTCTGTTGATTTTTGCTATGGTAAGCAGGCACAGAGTGGAGACTGCAGACTGGACAGTGAACTACAGGTTTGATAGTACCTTCCATGTTTATCTTTAGTCTTGCTGAAACTATTGTAAGATGTCAACATTTTTTTCCTGCCGTTTTGTTTTAGTTTAGGTTGTCTTGTTTTTTTTTAGAAGAGGCCTTGTCAGTGTCTGATTTTGCATAATAAATAAAAATCTTGTAAAATTTGTAATGTAAAAATAACCAGCGGTGGGGTGACCTACCATGGGCAGGAGGAGACTTCTCACCATACTACAGAAATGTAAAGTTTAGTACTCCTGGTCATTAGTGGATTGTTCTGAGTTTAATGTTTGCAGAAGCAGTTTTTAGCAATTTAGAGCATAATTTTCCCCAAATATACTGTACACAGATCTACAACAATGACATTGGAAAATTTTTCTAAAAGTTTTGTGTAAGAGTTTTTCTAACAAAAAATTTGTGCTGGGGGAGTTCAGAGCTTCAGGAAGGGTGTGGCTTTTGTCATGTTTCATGCTGGTCTTAAGGCAACTTAGTGTTTAAGTTCATGCAGTCCCCATGTAATGAGCCCTGTTGCTGCTCTTTTGCTCTGCTGTGTCTGGTAGTTTTAGCTTTATTTTCTTTTGTCTATTTTTGGCAGTGTTTCAATATTTGTTTCTAATTTAATTAATTTTTAAAATTAATTTAGATTAACTGAGCTGAGCTATTTAGCATTCATTTTCAAAATGCTGTAAACAGCATTAGGATTAAAATTCTATACTTAAATTGCAAAAATTTTACAGTTTTCTGAAAAACTTATTCAGACTGTCTTATCCAGCTCCAGTGCTTCTTGGAGTTCATTGTTTTTACAATAGAAAAGATTGTGCTTTTGTGTGAGAGCTGTAAGACTGGGTTAGTCTTGTCTTCAGTTTTCCAGTTTCTGTGTTTCAGTCTCGGAACAGCTCTTAAGTGCTTCGTACTTGCTGTAAAACTGTAGATTTTTGTAGTCCTGGAACTATAGAAGGGAGAAAAAAAAATGAAACATGTTATGGGAAAAGGGACTTTGTGCCTTTATTACAGTCTCTTCTCTTATTGCCTGAATAGACTGATACCAGTTGCTGTCAAGTCTTTCCTCTGTGTATTGCAGTTTTATTAGATTCTTCCTCAGAATCTGTCCCCCATCAAAATTAATCTACTTACCTTTTTTTGTTTTCCTTTAGATATGGATGAGAATGATCAGTAAAATCCAGCATAATGCTGATTATACTTATACCATTACACTAATATGACTTGTTCATAATTCATAAGGGCAGGCTTTTCTTTTGATATTTTTACTACAATGGATTTATAAGTTCATAATACCATAAGCTATTCCAGTTTCTTTTGTATCTTCTGGGACACCAAATATTGAAGAGTTTGGTGGTTTTTTTTCCCCTGGAGTTGCTACCATCCTAGTATTCCTCAGCTTGATAAATTTGAGGAATAAGCCTGGCTTTACTCTGCCTATTAAGCTGTGGTACATAAGCATACATTGTCTTCCTGGTAATTAGTCTCCCATTGCTCTATGAGAATCTAAGGATTTTCTTCTGCAGGGCTGTGGTTGATTTTTATTTTTCTTTTCCTTCAGTCAGCCAGAGAAAAAGATGTTTAATTTTGTTTTGGTCTCCTTTTTTTTATTATTCATAATTGTTCATACCTATTAGCACAGCTTCTCTTGGTTATTTATGTCCTCTGAGAAGAAAATAAGATATAACATGCTGTATACTAAAACTGACCATGGGCATCTATGCAAGCATCACATTTTCTTTGTAAAATAAATACACAGTTGATATAGTGGTCTTTTGTGCAGGTGGGGTGAAGTACTGAGAAGCATTTAAGTTGCTTCCTACTGGGTTAGTAACAGGGGTATTTATTCATTGTAGGGGCACTGTCACACTGCCTGTGTGCTCTCCCAGTTTGTCAGAGGGCAGATGTGGCACTGGAGTGCAGGGGTCAATTTGGAGCTTTCAATGCCTTCAGTGCCTCCTGCCCGCACGCTGTGCACTGAGCTCTGTCACAGCAGGGCTGTGATAGCCCATTGATTAATGTGCATGTGGTGATGCCAGGAAAATAGACAAACCCTTGCTTAATTGAAATACTTATTTTATTAGCTGATTAAAGTACCTGAAGTTAGTAAAACAGTAAAGCTAGAGAAAGAGCTACATAACGCAAGAACGAATAATAACACTTGCCTACTCTCTGCTGCCCATGCTGTGGCTATCCAGAGAGGTCTTGCCCCTGCTTATCCTTCTCAGTGGGTGGCTGATGGAGGCTACTTGTGATGGACTTTGATTACTGGTCGGGATGGTTGTGTTCTGACCATGGTCCAAGTCAGGGACCAACATGGAGTTTTGTTCCAGATCCAACAGTGAGGAAAAGGGCTTCTGCACAATTGTCGGTCTTGTTGGCTGATGTTCTTCCAGGTCTTTGGAGGATCTTCCCCCTTTCCCTTGACAAAATTGCCCTACCATGCCAGGAGATGTCACCAGTCACTTGGTCTGACCATTACATGAGTCTCTGTATCTTGCATTGCTTTGAATGATTTTGTCTCATGAGCCATTTTCTGCTCTTTTTGGTTATTTCCTGATTTTACTTTTGGGATTGGTCTTTAGGATTATTTCTTCATTTTACTTTTGGAATGCTGACATCAGTAATTTCCAAGCAAATGTATACTCCCCTTCCATCGGTCATGTGCAAACTCTATCTTAGTTCCCCTTTCCTTACAGCCCAGAGCTGTAACGGCTGCTATATCATTTGTATGTGACAAGCTCACAGTGTCAAAGGAGGTCCGTGTGGAGGCATCCACAGTTATTCAAGTGTTAGGGGATTTTTTTGGAAAGGCTTCACGGGATAACATGAGATACTACATTTCTAGCAAATTGAGTGAAGGAAGAGGAAAGGGCAAGTACCAGAAGTGGTGTTGCAAGGTTTTCAAGATTTATTGCAGTGTAGCAATGAATGCCTTCCAGATTTTCAGGTCTGTCCAGACAGAACCAGACTATCACAGGTTCCACTGATTAGATTTAGACTCATTAAGTAGGCTGTGCAGACTCATGTCTGTTATAACTAGTAGAATTTAATTTCATTAGTAAAGTGGCTATATACTTTTCAATGTCATGGAAAATGGTGTTGCAGCATGTTTGAACTATAATTGATATTTTTATTGGTTTATTTTCATTAGTAGTATATTTTCCACTTTTCGCTTTTGAAGAGATTAGACACTCTTCTTTTAGCATTTTCCAGCACATCTCAGGCTCTCAGCTTACCCTTTGGGCTTAATTATGAATGCACGTCATGTTTGCAATTACATTAAGCATAAGCAACAAAATGTTACATGAGTTAAGATGGACAATAGCCAACTTCCTTTCAGAGAACACCAAAGTCAAGGAGATAAAAGCGGAAAATTAAGCTAGATATTTTCTTTTCAAAACTGGGGACAACTGTATTTTGAACTTCTACAAAATCTGGAACACTAGTTTGAAAGAATTGAGGTTACAAAATAATTGATGTTAAGCAGTATTTAAGTTTAATTTTTAAATAATACCATGTATCATAGTTTTGTACAGAAGATAGGGTTTATTTATTTGCATTGTAACATTCAGTTTAAATATAGAGGAAGACTAATTTATCAGAAAACTCATGCCTTTTAATGAATTCCTGTATTATAACTTGATTTTGTACTATTTGTGCTTTTAAATGAGCATGTTCTGTTTGAATTAGGAAAAAAGAGCATTACTGATCTTTTGTCACTGATGCTTAATGAAGTCAAAGGTATGCACCATGCATAATCTTAATAGTTCCCAAAGGGATTGTGCTAGGAAGACAAATGTATGCTTTGTATAAAGAAAAGAAAAAACCCCAAACAACCAGAATCACCCTGTGAGTGTTGGATATTGTTTGGAGGTCTTTAACCCTCTGTTGTGATGCCAGAAAGTGCTGCAGGTTAAGCAGGAGGTACTCTTGTGGAGGTAAAGCTGAAAGTCCTTTTTTTTGGAATTCTACATTGCATCTGTACTGAAGGAAGCCACAGAAACAAGGTATTCTGCGTCTTAAAGAAGGTGATTAATGATCCTGATTGGAAACTTCATACAAATAGCCAGGAGGGTTTTCAATTACCATTTTCATAAGAAGTTGGTAAGGAAAGGAAATACATACAGACTAAAACTTGGTGCATCTAGAAAAATTGCAGTGAAGCTCCATACAATATGGAGAATATATATTTCTGTTCCTTTTTCAATAATGGTAGATGTCTTAAATAACAAGCAAAAGGTGTGATAAGAAGTTTTATATAACTGGCAGAATCATTTGAACTGAATTAGAGTCACTGTATGAAGGATAGAGAAAATATCAGTCAGGCACTCTGTTTTTTAAGGACTTCATTAACTTTCTTAGTGTTACTGAGAATGTAACCATGAGGTTTTGAATGTGTGTGGATCGATATGCTGCCAGAGGGATCTGTTACCAACCATCAAATGATACTAGAGAAAAGAAAAGTTACTTTAAGTACCTCTGTAATTCATAGTTAATAAAATGGTGGTGTTTTGGGGGAACTTCAATTTAAGAGACATTTAGTGGAAGATCTGTGCAGTTGGACATAAAACATGCTATTGTTGCTAGAAAATAGAGGATAATTTGCTAAAGCAAAAAGGTATTGCATTGGATATATGATAAGTCAATTCTCAGTTTCATTTTGATGGATAAAGATGAAATAACTACTGGACTAGAAGCTGATGGTTGCCTAGGGACCAGTAATTCTGACCTGATTATATTTAGTATAGGAAAACAGAGCACAACTCCAGTCATAGGCTCATATCAAAAGGGCTAATTTCCCAGAACTGAGGGAAACTGTATTTGAAATTGTCTGGGAGGAAGATATATACAGAAAATTGAGAGTTCCTTTAGAAAGAGTAAGAGAAGAGCAGCAAGGAAAATATCTATAGGTAGGAAATGGAGGGAAATCGTATGGTTTTTATTCTAAAAGACATTTTGATCAGAGGAAATTAGTACAATGTTACAGGCTTATAATTAGAAAGAGGTGGAAAAGTCTTAATGTTGATTTAGGGGAAAAAAAACGCAAGAATGACAACTAATTTTCTTTCTGCATTTTGAAGTGTGTATCACAGGATGTACCAATGAGATTACAGAAATCCCTCATCTTTTCAGATCTTTTAGGAATAAAGGACAGCAGTGATAAATAACATAGACTGATGGAATGAGAACTGCTATTATTCCTGCACCACAAGAGATTGAGCAAACCTACACAAAATTGTTGCAGTTGGTTATTGGACTCGTGAAGAACCATTTAATCACTCAAAAGGTTGTACCTTACTACCTTCCCTGTCTTTAAAAACTACACTACTTTCTGTGGAAAAAAAATTGCAAAGGCAACTCTGTTTGATGAAGGCTTTTATGGGACTCATAGGACCCCTGTCTTGAAAGTCTATAGCTTATTTTTCTTATCCTTTCCAACCTTCAAAATAAATGCAGGGGAAGAGTACATATAATCTTTACGTAAAGTTTTATCAAACTTGCTCATGAATAAAAAAAGCCCCAAAAACTGCAAGAAATCTGTGTCACTGATTGTTGTTTCCAGGATTCACCTCCTGCATATTTAAATCTTGTTTGTCTGCAATACTATCAGTGCATTTTAAGCCCTGTTATGTTCATAGGACTAGCTTGTTCGGGGTATGATGATGCAATGATAGGACAATACTGCAGTGATACAAGATAAACTATGCTAAAGTTATCAACAAGAGAAGTAAATTTTCTCTGGCCCAAGTTGGTAAAAAGCTTCCCTTCACCGTTCCTTCTGCAACAGGAAAGAAAATTTCTTCTGTGCACACCTTTTCTTTTTCTCTGATTGTCAAAGCATGGAAGCTTATTAAAGTACTTTGAGGGACAACATTTTTATAAGTTATCTAAGAAGTATGATGTGTACATAGTGATGATTTGGTTCTTACACAGTTTGAGTGCAGCATATTTACAAAAGTAACTATGATCTCTGTGAACAGAAAGGTTTAATTCTGCAATAGGTGGTATGAGTTCCTACTTTGTTTTCATTTTCTCATAGGAAAAATGATCTCAAGTCATGGTATTGGCTAATTAATACAAATCATGGAAGTTAAAAGGTAACACACAGGCTTATCTTATTGCTCTGTGACTCACATCTTCTTTGTTCATTACATTTTTTGGAAAATAGAATCCAAAACTACAGGCTGGACACTGACTTGTAAGATTCCTAGTCTCAAGTGCTTATATCACCTTCTGTCTTATGAATGCTTTCTTTGAACTGTGATAGAAATTTAGATTAAACCATTCTTTATTCAGTGCCTACAGGTCATATATTTGCTCCCTATAGAAACAAGTAGAAGTGGAAAAAAGTTGGTGGGAGGATCCAAAAGAATTGCAGTTTTGGCATGGTTGGATAACCTTTCAAGATGGTTGAAAACTCAAGGTTTTGAGTTTTGTGCAGAATCATTGTAACTGGGCTCAATCCTGAAGGTCTTTTCCAAACTAAATGAATCTATGATTCTATGTAAAATTTCAATTTTGATTTCTGAATATTTTTTTTCTGTTAGAGCAGTAAGCTAGTTCAGTAATGTTGGTTTAGTGACCATAAAGAAATGATCCCTAGGTTATGGGGACACAGTTTCCTACTTCATTGGCCTCACTGTCTTTTCAGACTTCGTGAACTGACTGTCTTGCTTGTGGAGATTCATGTATAGGAGTTGTCCTGTTGGACATGAGCAGTTCATAGCTTTTTATATTTCACTGTAGTTGAGTATGAGAATACTGTGAACACTTATTTAAGCTCCACTACTTGTTACCACTACTTTGGTTACCGTGGCATTTTTGCTAGCATCTCTGAATTACAGTTACACTGCACAGACATCAGGGAGAAGTAATTAATTATTTAATGTCAAGTACATTTTTCTGATTTATCAACAAGAGATGTACTTGGAAATGTCTGTCAAGCAAACGATAGAGCTGAGCATTCCTCCCCACGGTCCAGTGTGTGTAATGGTTCTAGGTCACTCTTGAGCCTCAGGCAGGAGGTGGGACAGCTGCTATATTGCCACTTCAAATGGCAGGCAGCATCTTTATTAATTCATGTATATTTAACCACGCACCTGTTGTGCATGCATCTAAATCTCAATTAGGAAGCGTGTCAGCAAAGATGATCTGATTCTGCTCTGTTACTGTTCTTCCAGAGCTCAGGTCCAGCAATCCTTCTGATTTTATTTTTTTCTTCCTGCAGTCTGCCCTTTGACGGTACCACATGTCTGCTGGCCTTCTGCCAGGTTTTATATCTGTTGAAACCTTTGGCCATCTACCACTGCCAGTTGTTACAGTTGAGTCTTCAAGTTACTGACCGGTTCATTATAAAATCAAAAAACCCCTTTGATCTCTTTCAGTCTGGACTGCAAAGCAAATTACTTTCTGCTCTTGCTAATATGAACAACAGGATGCTGCATTTGTGTGTCACAGGCTATTGCAATTGGGTAGAGAGTACAGATGGCTGAGTGCAAGTTCTGTTCCAGTTTAAGTCTGAATGGGATGGCCCTGGTTCATGTAAGTCCAGGCTTTAAAATTATTCTACTGTCCAAGCCACTCCATCAGATCCCTTCCTGGGATGTGTAGGAGGGGGGAGCAAGACAGTTGAGACTAATTTTCATTGTTGTAATGGTTGTTTCTGGGAGAGGGAGACTGGTTATGCAAGACCTACAGATATATCATATCATTTGTTCTTCTTGCTTCTTGTTTACCTTCCTTATGTTCTTTCAAATAGTATCTGTGTAGTTTTCAGTTTTGATCTCCTATAGAATCCAACTTTATATTTGTATTTTTGTTTAGTCTTCTACCCCACTATGATGCTGTTTCTGTTGAAGGACCTTAAGAGTTATGTGTTTGTCCAGTAGTCAGCTTGGGCATGTTACGGTCATCTTCTGGTTAAGCAGTACACCGTTCCTTTACGTGTTATGAGTTATCAACATCACAGGTCATAATGAGAGGTAGAGAAAACTTTTGTGGTATCTCCAATATCAGTGAAGCTCAGTTGTTGACCATACCTACCAAAGGATGAACCAGTCATTAGACAACTCTAGATATATCTGGAAAACAGCCTCTATGTCTTCCTTTCTTATGCAAGAGAAATGGGGAACAAAGTCTGCTTCTAGTGGAGTTCACTTAACAGTGTCTTACCACTTACTGCACTTCTGTAAGTCTGTGTTGTGTCAGTCCTTCTCTGAACATTTATGGCATTAATAGCAGCTTACACTTGTTCTGTAAGATCTGCAGGTGTGATGAGAATTAATTTGAAATCTTGCTATAGATAGCGGTCAGCAGCAGACACAGAAGATCTTCCTGGGATGTCATCTACTCCTGCCCACAATCCCAAAGCAAAATGTGTTGGATTTTCTGGCAGATTAAAAGCAGGCTAGATAGACACCTAAAAGAGATTTCACAACTAGAGTAATGATGGCATTCCTAAGATGTTGCACCATTCCTTAGACTTCCCTTTTTATTGTAAAGATTCTTGTATAAGAGTATTGACAACAGAAAAATGAAAACACAAAATGACAGTATAATTCAAGCAGGTAGTAAACAAAGTATTATATTTGGTTTCCTGCAACATATAGAAAACATTTCTGGGTTTAGACTCTGAAGGATCATCTTGCAGGTAAGGAAGGTCAATCTGTTAACTGAAGTAAAATTATTAAATTGTTAAAATAACAGTGTAAACTCATCCCTGATATTAATAGGTTCAAAAGACCACAACTGATGGGAATTGTTCTTTCAGAGGTAAACTTAATCATGAACTCCTCACTATCCATTCATCCTCTGTCTTATGTTCAGCTCTGTCATGTTTGCCAGAAGTTGCATCATTGTTCCTTTGCTAGAAAGGAGTTGAGAAAGTTGTCCTCCCAAATAAACAACTGGTAGTCTTCCACACTTCTCTTTTTAGTTGTTAATTTTTTTTAATGTGGTTAATAATATTTTTTCATTTTATAGGTGAAGCAGGCAATTATTTTCCCTTCTCACCTTCCTTAATGTTTATTGCAAGGAAATTTGTTACATTATTTCTGTGGAGATTCAGTGGAATTTAGGTAAGTGTCAAAGAACTGCTTTTCTCTTAACTTTTCTACTTACACAGGGAAATGTAGTATAGGGAACCGAGTGTTATCTCCAGACTAAACGGGTCCTAAAACGCTGAGATCAGGGGTTTAGCTACCTCCTGCAAATTTAAAGTGTGTAGAAAAAGAGTGAACAGTTCATAGTTCCAGAAAATCTTCATATGCCCAGATGAGAGACAACTTAATGTCCTTCAGCAGCTAAATAATTTTTATTTTGAACACTTTTGCTTGTTGTGGACAAAACAGTTGTAGGCATTCAAGGAAAATACTTAACAACCCCCTAGAAGGTGGATTGAATAATGTATGCATGAAGTTGTAGCATAAAGGAAGGTAAGTTCCGTGTAGCTGAGAGTATGAAAGGCTGAATTAAATGCCATTTTACCCCATGTGGAATACTTCAGGAGGCGTGTAATTTGGAAATGTCAACTACTAAGTAAGAGTTTCAGATACCTTGGAAAATAGTTATAAATGGCTTCCAGGCATTATACTTTAAGATGAAATTACTACTGTGCACCTAAATGAGATGCTTATTTCAGTCCCTGAGCAGCTTAATTTCAAGACAGCAAAGGTCAGGGAGACTCTACTAATAATCTAATAACAATTGACTGCACGTTTCTAGGAGATTTATCTGCATCAGAGCCTGGTTGCTGAGAGCAGAATGAATTAGTGATTACTTAACTGGCATAACTTGGAGCAGTGTCAGCCACTGAATGTGACTATAACAATGTCATGAAGTAGCCAAAAGCAACTAATGCTTGGAAAACTGCACTAGAAAGTTGGAGCATGGTCACTGTGGTTTTGCGCAGATTTGTCTGTGTCCCACCTAATAAGGATGTGATTAAGTCAGGATTGGGCTACCTAATGTCATGGTTTTAGCTGATAAGCATCAGACCATGGTTCTGGAGAGGAATTAGATGTTGAATGCATTCACTCAAGTAAAAAAATTACTTCTAGCAGCCTTAATCATTCCAAAGCTTGCCTCCCTCTGAATCTGACTATGATCAGATTGTATGACGAGTGTAAACTCACTTTGAGATGTACAGATCTTAGGCACTAAGCATTTGACAAGAATTTTTATAATATTGATAGAAAAATAATATTCTGATCCCAACACCCTGCAACAGTTTCCTTGGAACACTAAGTGGACATTTATGTCTTGAGACCAGAAGCTTGTTTGCAATTTAGTTGAAGTAAATGCACATTAATAGTGA
Organism: Pseudopipra pipra; assembly: GCF_036250125.1. Lineage (NCBI taxonomy): Eukaryota > Metazoa > Chordata > Aves > Passeriformes > Pipridae > Pseudopipra > Pseudopipra pipra. The sequence goes on from NC_087550.1 coordinate 77,899,342, forward strand.
TATTATTAATATTTGGTATCTTTGAGAATTTACAGACAATTAATCTTTGTATTTCCTAGAGGAATAAATGATAGTTTGGGGATAGTGGTAATTCCAAATATGATCTCAACATTTATTAATACTATTTAAAAAACACTTCTCATTTATTTTCTGGTAATCTGGTGAAGACTCAATTTAAAAAGTAAACTTCTGGTTTTGAGTGAGTGTATTTGTCTCTTGAGTTGGAGGTTAAACTTCATATGTTGTGGAAGGGGGAGAGATAGCCTTGCTGCTGCAACTTGCTCTATCCCCTGCCCTGGTGCTGTGGGGCTGTGTGAGACAGGAGGAATTTGTCTCAAAGGAGGTAGTAGCTGTGCTCCCATTCAGTGTTCTGATGTTCACCATACTGCTTTGCCTAAGAGTTAAACTCACTAGCCTGGAAAGAAACTAGGCCGGTGAAATAAATGAAATCTCTTTCTGGCTAGTGAGTTGAATCAGTGTATGAAAAGACATGCTAGAACAGATGACAAAGGATTGTGTGAGCAGGGGAAGAGGCAAATTGTTGCTCTTGCTGCTAGGTTAGCTGCTAGTCATGGCATTCCTGTTTAACCAAAGTATTTCAGCATGAAGATTGATACTTTCTCAAAGGAATATTCAGTCATTCACATTGGTATTAAATCCTGTTTGAGAAAGCACTTGGAGAAAGCAGGAGGATCAGCTGAAGAGCTCTGAGGGATTGTGGCAGTCCCTGGAATACAGTCGTCCCTTGTCTTCCCTCATCATCTTTCAGGGATCATGATTTCCATTTTCCCAGTCATTAATTTCTTTGAGACTTTGGGATCTTGGAGATAGCATCATTGTTTTGTTGGGTGGAGCATGTAGAGCTGAATTTTATTAGCAAACTCAATTTGGGAATAACATGAGACAGTGTATGGAGTTAACATGATATGTCTTTATTGGGGGGAGGTTACCACAAATGGCAGGAAATTATGGTTGGGATCTAACTGGAATCTCTTGGAATATGTGCCATTCAACATATTTCTGAATCTGGAAAAATGACAAATAGTGAAAAGACATAATTGTGTAGCATCAAATAAATAAAGCATTAAATTAAAACTGAAGAATTACAAAATAATCTCATGATACTCAGTGACTGGGCAATAATGCAACAAATGAAATTGTAGCAATAAATTCTAAGTAGCGTATAGGGGATAAAACTATTGCTGGTAACACAGTGATGGGCTGTAAATTATCCATTAGCACTCAGAAAAGAGGTTGGATATCATTGTGGTAGGAGGCTGAAAATGCTGGTGCTCAGTACCAGTCAGAACAATGTTAAAAATTATTAGGAGAGGAGGCAAGGGCAAAATGTAGAGTGTTTTATAAAAGTACTGCACACTTGCATCTTGAATAGGAAAGAGCTACTGTAGGAGGAGAGATTGAGTAGGGCTCTCCAGTTTATGAAAGAGGTGATTGAGGAGAAACTGATTTTATTATAAAAATATAAAAAAAAATATAAAAAAATCATAAATGTCTTGGAGAACACTAGAGGTATATTGAGTAAAATTAACAGGAAGCATCTCTAAATTAATGGAAATAATTTTCATACTGTACCACGTTATTCACTGGGCCTCTTTGCACAGGAAAAACTTCAACACGTCCGCCAAATGGATTAGACATGGAGGGTAAATCAAGAACTGATAAACACAAGGATGGGTACAAAGTCTTCAGCTTTAGAAGTCTTTAAAATACATATTGCTGAATATTGGGAGAGTTATTTGCATACTTTCCCCACTTTTTTAGTGGCATTTTCTTCAGCATCTTCCACAGCTGCTATTGGAGAGAGGGGGTTGGTTAGACTAACATCTGTTTTTATCCAGCAAAGTTGGTTCTACACACAGGTTTTAGTCTCAAGAGGTGTATGTATAGAAATGACTGACTAAACAGTCTCCTAGTAGCATTTATGCAGAATGGACACAGCAAATAGCAATTGTATGTGTCTTTGGTGGTTCTCTGTCCAGACCAGTAAGTCCATATGATCTCAAGTACTGAAGGCATAGCAGAAGATAGAGGGCAATTGTAGAGGAGAGACAGTGACAAGAGCTGGACACTAATACAATGTGTGTATATAAAAAGCTTTGATTCTGGTCAGATGTGGTTGTGACTATTAGAAACAGTTATAAAGCAGTAACTTTAGAGCTTGTAGCTTTGCTGTTAACTCTTGTGCTTGACTGTAGATAAGGGAAGTTCCTTGAGGCTTCTGGAGTTTAATATTGTTTTGCTTTTGTAAAGATTGTTTTGTGCCTTTCCTATTTCAGCTGTCAGATTAGAAGAAAAGCATTTGGGGGGATACAGTCCATTGGGGATTGAAAACCAGGGGCTAGAAACTGAAGGATTGCTGAGATATTTGCCGGAGTTTAAGAGGCAGATTTTCCTGAATATGAGGAGAGACCTAAAATTTATGGAGCTGAATCTTCAGCTTCTCTACCCAAATACATTGTAAAAGGAAGTTGTGTGGAAAATAAAGCTTTAAAAATGGCATAGAAAAAAGCCTAGAAGTGGTAGACTATGGAAAAAATGTGGAAAGGAACAGAGTGCTTCTTACTTGATAGAAATGTTAAACCAGGAGGTGAAGAGCTTTGGACTTTCATTGTACTGAATTCATATTTTTCAACTTGTCTTGAAAGGATAAAATTAGAAGACCACCTGTGGAGAACTGTAGCTGAGTGGAAAATTTTGTGTATGACTTGTTATGTGGAAGGTTATGGGCCCCTGTGGATCCTTATGGATCCTAAATGGTGATTCACTTCTGGTGCCCCAAAGCCTGAGGAATTGATATCCTCAGTACTTTTCATGTAACAGCACAGTAAATTCCTGTGACACTGTTCCACAGGTTGGTTGCTGTATTTCTTATCATACAGAAGTATGTAATTTAGATGAAGAGGCTTAGAAGAGTATTCAAATTGATTCAGAAATAGATGGCACTTTTAACAGTAATTTGGTGTTGTGACTCCATAGCTTTAACACCATCCATCAAAGCCTTTAAGAAAGTTTTGTTCTAATCTCACTTGTTTTATATAGTTCTGCAAACACAGAAGCTGAACAGCATCCAAATGCAGATGAACACTTGAAAGAAAACCTTTGCCTCCCCATCGTGATCAAAACTGACCATGAACTGGGGAATTCTACTTAAGCTGGTTTATTGCTGATTTATATTAACTTGTAATTTCTGATTCCAATATCAAGAAATAAGATGAATGGTTATGGTGAGTGACAGATCTGTTTTGTCTGCTGCTGACATGGCTGTGACCAGCACAGGTCAGTTCCTGACCTTCTCTTCCTGGCAGGTTCTGCCCTTTTTTTTTTTATTGGGGTGGCCAAATATTCAAGGTGAGACCGCACCAGTGCAGAGCAGAGAGGGACAGTCCCGTCCCTCGACCGGCTGGTGATGCTTTGTGTGATACCCCACAGGATACTGTTGTCCCTCCTGGCTGCCAGGGAACACTGTTGATTCATTCTCGAAGAAACAGACTTGCATGTAAAAGTAAAAGTATATTAGCAATTGTATGACTATCAGAATGCAGGGAATGTTAATGCTCCAATTTTTCAATCCTTTATATTCTTTTAGTTACGAAGTTTTTCCCAGCAGTATTAGTCACTGATATTTGGTGTTAATTTATCGAGGCAGTAGTATATAATAGAAGATACAGTCTTCAAATTACTTTAGTACCATGTGTTCATAACTGCCTTATGGAAGTAGTAGAGTAGATTGAGTGGGAGCGGACATAGTACATATGAACTTAAATCTTGCATTGCAATCTTTCAAGTGTAGTATCAACATTTCATCTTTACATGTGTCCTAGTTAGAACAGTTGGGACCTGTTCATCACTGTATGAGTGTAACCCAAAACTGTGTATTCTATAGCCTTCCATGCCATTTCCCAGAAACTGTTATCAATAGACCATTTACACCATCTGCCCAGAGCAACCTGACTCCTCAGGCTATAAACTGGGTATTAAGAGGCCTGCGAGATAGGAGGGTGCCCTCTGTCCTCACACCCATTGTGGAACTCCCCGCCGGAGGGAAGTACTGAGCATTCCTGCCTGAACTGGAGAATATATAATCTTGGAGTCTTGGAACTTTTTTAACCACTCGTGGGATCCAGAGGAAGACTGCAGACCTCCACTCTCAACGAGATCACCACCCTCGACCGGACTGCAACCACCACACTTGACCAGACTGCAACAGCACTCTCACCAACAGGTTTTCCCCTCTCCTTTTACTTTGGACTCAGGGGGCCTAACGAACACCACTCTGTTCATACCCCAGGGTGCTGGCTTATATATTTGGGTTTTGTGGGTTAAAACCAATTGTTTGTCTGTATAATCGTACTTATTGTATTATTTTATTAAATAGTTATTCTGATTTATAATCTCTCTTTTGAGTTGGGTTTATTTCCCCTGCCAGTTTACCTTAAACCAGCACAACATGTGTCATTGGAATTTTATGCCACTTCTGAACTATATTTATATATCATGAGTAAACAGGTAATGAGACTGATTTTTTTTGTGTAGTATGTGTTAGTAGACTAAATATGTTAGATTCTAGTAAGTTGCAGCTTATTCTCCTTAAATATTGCCAGTCGATAATATGCTTAAGCAGAAATGCTTTATGAAATCAGGATACCTTCACTGAGAAGATCTAAAAATAAATCCACCAAATAAGAATAAATGAAGAAATGGATAACGATGTGGATATGTGCTGAGCTCAAAGTTCTTCATGTATTCAAAAGTGAGTTACTGTGCCTTAGTGATGCCAGATGGTATAGTACATTGGGGAAATTGGAAAGAAATAGATTAAGGAAAAAGGTCTAGCAAGACTATTTTTCTGGTCTTTGGTATAATTCTGTGTATTGAAGTGCTGAACCAGGATCACCTGATATTTACAGAGCAATAAATGAGGATGATTGGCACATTCTATATGACATAAAGCAGACTGTCCATGACATTGGTTAAAATATTTTAAAGTAAAATCAACAAGGTAGTTATGAAATTGAGAGAATATCTTCAAGGTTTTCTGATGTTACTTTTCCTTTACAATCATTTATCACAAATGTTTCTGGTGCCTTTCACAATCCCAGTGTCAAATTTGCGAGTTACTGTATCCAAATCAATACACAAGCCATGACTAAGATTATCTTTTAAAATGTCCCGTGAGTAACACTGAATCATTCTACATCATCCAGCTATTAGAGAAAGTTGTTGGTATTCTTGGGTGAGAATTTATCATTTTGTTCCCTGTGCCATAGAATTTATTCAGGTCAGCAAGCTGAGGCAGAATTTAATCATAACCAACCATCTGACCTAGCTACATGTGGCATGAGTGTTTTGAGTCATTTTTTATTTCCTCATGAAGTAGTGGAGGCAATACACACTTTCAAATGAGAAGGGTGATATGAAAGTTGGGTAGTGTATTCTCCCATTCCACTGTGTGAACGCTGTAGAACCTGGGTGTGAGAAAGATCATAACACTTTCACAGAATGGGATAGTAGAAGGTAACAATTTTCAGGTAGTTTGTTTTCAAGTAATGTTTGTTGTTTGTGATGTTATGCAGCATTCGTACACACATGATACTTAGGGTCTCTGGTCTAGGATCAGTCATTGGTTACACTTTTGCTGCCCTGACAGACACAGATTTATATGACTACTTTTGTATCCTAGTCAGAGCACTGAAATTATTAATGTCTTTCAAACTACACTGTACATGCTGCTGTGATTACCTGCTTGCAGACACTTGAAACAGCTTTTGAAAAAACAGAAAACTGGACACAGTTTCACAGTAACTCAAAATCGTGAAAATTTATAAACAGAATGTATTCCTTTTGACGTTTCTGGCACTAATGACTCAGGGTTCTCATCAGACTTGATTTATAAAGTAACCCTGAAGAATTAAATGGAACTAATTTGTTGCTCAGATGATCCACTGTGTTGCATATTCACTCTTGTTGAGTTTTGTATCTCTAGTTTTCAGAAAGTAATAAAAAGTCTGAGTATTCACTGAAGGAATTATTTATTTTCATCAAATGTGAGTACTTAAGCCATGCAGTGTTCTATTTAATGAGCTATTCATGGGGCACTTAGTTTTATAACATACCTTTGTTTCACTGGGGGATGACTTCCACGGACTAGGGAGGTTTGAAATCAGTCTGAATTGCTGATGGTTTATAAATCCTTTTTTTTTTTTTTCTTGCCTCTGCAAGTAAGCTAGAAATGGTATTTCTGTTGTGATCAAAAATGAAATACTGGTGAAATTTTTGGCTTTTTAGCTTGTTCTTAGAGGGTATTTAAAAACATAAGTTAATACCAAAAAATTTGAAAACGTTTAAAGAAAACATTCTTGAAAATATGAATACTCTTCAAACACCTGGTCATCAGCAAAAATCCCTGTCTCATTCATCCCAGAGGGTTAGTCTTGTTGAGTGAACACGCACTTGCTGTTTGCTCATGTTCATTGTGCATTCTTGTGCGTCATTTATGTACGGCAGACACATACTACAGCAGATACAATCTTTTCATTTCCCTGAGATGTTCTTTGTAGCCCTCACTGTAAGATGTCAGGTTATCAAAAACACATTAGGAAAAACACCGTCTCCTCCCTGATTACAGCAACCTCTTAGATCTTTGCAAACAATCTTTAGAGCATCCCTGTGCAGTGAAGTTGTGCTGCAATCCCTGCTCACATATGAGGATATAAGACACAGAGATTATAAGAAATAATTTTGACCAGAGGAATTTGGGAAGTCTGGAGCTGGACATTTTTATTTAGTACTATCTTACGATGGTTTTATATCAATGGTAGTTACAGCCATTTGGATTTATTGAATAATGAATAAGACCTCAAGTGGTCATCCTGGGTGTAGTAAAGATGCAGAAAGGCATCTGATGGAGACTACTGGATGCCCACTGTCCTCTCTCTAGTTTATGGAGGAGCAAGGCTCTACAAGAGAGCAGTCAGTCCACCTGGCTACCTCTGACCATCTGATGTAGAGACCTGACTTAAATACCTTCAGCTAGTGGAGGAGAAGCTGGATCTTTGTGATTATCTTTAAAGGGGAGTCTTGATCAGCATGATACAGGGATTGTACAGCAATGTTAGAGAAGACAGACAGTTTTCCAGGTCTGGAGAGCTTAAGCCACCCCAAATTTGCTTCTCTTCTCAAGTTTCTTCTCTGAGTCATTACACACTATCTAACTTATGTGATAGCAGAAATAAAGAGATCCATATGGCTGATTTTGTAGACAAGTATCACAGACATTCTCAGATTCATCTGTCCTTTATATAATTTAATGGAAAAAAGAGTACGTGTTCATATAATGACATAGTGCATTCTAACAAATAGATGACAACATTGCTTAAGTAGGGTTTATTTTCTCATTTCTTGATTTTTGAATGGTGGACTTGAAACTTCAGCATCCTTTTTGTGTTTTAACACTCTAGATGTCCAAGTTTAAAAGTTGGAATGTGTTGCAACTCTGTGGATTCTCCTTTCCTTTCACTTGATGGATTATATATGGTGTTTCAGATTTTTTACAACAGGCTTGTCTATCAGGCTTTTCTTAGGATAAGCAGGATGTCATCTCCGTACGGACTTTCTCCTAGAAGATGGTGGAGAGCCAAACTGACAACAGAGTAGTGTTTACAGTGACTTGGCCCAGTCATTTACTAACTGTAGCCAAGTCAGAAGAATCTCCCTAATTTAGATGGTGTTGCTGGAGAATGATATACCATCCCAGAGAGATCAACAAAGAATGCACGCCTTCCAGTAGAATAGAGCTGACTTTATGAAGAGTTGCTCCCCAGTCGTCGTAATCCCGCTTGCAGCCCTTTTCTCAGAACCCATAACACCTTTCTTTGTTCTCAATTCTCCATTTTTTTCCTGTTCTCTACAGGTTTTTTGTAAGCTTTTCATCTTATATCCCTTCCTTTTCTTATTTGGTTCTGTTCATACTCTCTTCCCATTACCATTTTGTGTTCCCTTCCATCCCATCTTTGTTCTTTCTGTTGTACATATTTGTTGTGTTCATATTCCTCTGAGTTCTTGTTTGAAGTGTTTACTTATCCTTTTTCCTGCTGTCTCAAGGGGCAGTATGATCCTTCTACAGCTTGAGGGAAGAAAAGTGCTGGACACTTTGAAGAAGCAAGAGGAGTTCGCAACACACACACACAGATGTTTTTCCATGGTGGTATTCACTTTTTATTAGCTTCTGTGATCCTTTTGACTGGTATTTGTCATAGGAACATCTCGAGTCTGTTTTGAGGTTTGTTTAAAAAGTGGTCTATTGATTGGAATGAAATTCACATCTGCTGTCTCTCTCTCTCTTGAAAAAACCCCCATTGCGTTACTGTGCATGGCATCTACGTGGATGCAGTCCTCGTCTCCCACCCTCTGGAAGGATGTAGTAGCATTATGTAAAGGATGGAACAGATTTTGCAGGCAGATTAAATTATATTCTTCAGTTTGAAAAGGGGGAGTTGTGGGAGGCTTTTGATAACGTTAGGAATGATCAAGAGGAGAAGAAAGCATAAGTGAAAAACATCATGCTCTGATATAAGTCCAAGTGATCTTGCATCATAGAGAAGGAGCATTTTTTGTGTGAAGAGACTTCAAAGAATTTTTCAGTTTAGAAAAGGAATGACTGAGGAGAATTAAGAGTGAAGTATATAAAATCATGAATATCATGGAAAAGGTGAAAAAGGAATAATTATTTGCTTTTTCTCATAGTACAAAAGTAAGGCCATATCCAGGGAAATGATTAAGCAGTAGCTTTAAGACAAATGAAGGGAAGTAATTCTTCATGATGTGCATAAATCAGTTGCAGGGTTCATTGCTACAGAGTGTTGTGGAGGCCTAAAGTCTGAATAGGTTCAAAAGAAATTAGGCAAATTCATGATGGATACTTCCATCTAGGGCTGTTAAGCACAATGATGGGAACTGGGAAACCCTAAACCACAATTCATGGGAAAATGAAAGGTTTCTGGAGCTTTGGGCAGAGGGAAAGAATCACTCTATCAAATAGGATGACATATTCTTTTGCTAAGGATCCAGTGCCAACCACTACTAGGAATGGAAGCAGTAGGGAAGGAGTGATGGCTCTCTCCTATTTGCACCTTCCCCTTATTTATATACGTTAATGAGATCCTCTGAGCCCTCCCTTCTCCAGAGCGGTGAGCTGAACGGTCCCAGCTCTCTCAGCCTCTCATCAGAGAAGAACTGGTCCAGGCCCGTTTGCTCTGTCTCCAGTACTGGACTCAGTACCGCAGGTGTGGCTGTACCAGTGCTGAGTGGGTGGAGTTCACATTGTGTTTTGAGTGCTTGGATTGTAGCAGAGCTCAAGGTGGGTTAAGCAGCCAGCTTTCGAAGTATATCTGACCATCTAGCAGTCAAGGAACATTTCAGCAAAGCAAACTTACTGGGGTTTTTTTGTTGTTGTTTTTGGGGGTTTTTTCCCTAATTGCATTTCTGTGTTCTAGGTTTTAGGAGAATGGATGCTTGTGCATTGCTGTTTTAGTGTTAAATGCTGTCTGAAACTCTTAGACAATCAGAATTTCACTTGATACTCTGAAGCTGTTTCAGGAGTGTCTGTATGCTCACTTGTAATCTACTGTGTATGCTAAAGTTCTTTGTTTTATTTTACCATACAAAATTATCTACATGTTTAGAAACATCAGACAAATTACCAATAGGATGAGGGTGGAAAACAAAAACAAAGTTTTTCAGATGCAAAATTGAACTTGGTTCTAATTGCTTTTCTTTTCCAAAATAAGAATTTGAGAAATATAGACAGCGCTGTTCTTCCTTCTGTAAAAGAAACAGAGGCATTTGCATATGTACAATATGATCCTGTAAGGTACTTTTGTGATGCTGCAATGGATGATTCATTGTGCTGGATTAATTAACACTTTGTCACTTTCAAATAGAAAAGATACTGTGCAAAGAGGAATATTTAGTCTAAATATGTTCGAGAAATGAATTGCTTGACTTTTACTTGTTTTTAGTTTTAAATGGATCTAAAAGAATTCTTGACATCTTGAAATGTTGCAGAAGTCTGCCATTTGTATAATACTTTTTATTGTTGAAGAAGGCTCATGGGTGTTCTTCTCTGTGGGTTCTGTGTTTTTACATCGTTCATTGAGTGATGAAAGAAAAGTAAAAAAAACCCCTATGATTCATATTTGAGAACTTTGAAGCAATCACAAATTGGAGTTTAAGGTAGTCTGCTAGAGAGAGAATGTGTATGTTATTTTACATTACATTTTTATTATAAAGTTTTAGTGTTTGTTATACAGTAAAAACCAAAAAGCAAATTGCCATATGAAATTGTAAGCAGAATACAACTCGATCGTACTAACTACTGAACACTTGGCTATGGCTTCGAAATAACACATAGTGTAGGGTCTCTGACTTATGCTGTTTTTTGGAGCCTCTCAAAATTTGGAAATGAAATACAAAGACACCACAGAACTAACCTGATAGCTTCAACTAATTCTGTCACTTTCGTAAAGCCTATATTTTCTGTCTTAAAAAAAAAAGGTCTCACAAGTTAGTGTAAATATAAATGCTGTTCAAGCAAGGAGACTTAATTAGTGTTTTGCTTGTACAAGAAAAAATTAAAAATTGATTGGTGGCATCCATGGCATGCTTTCCTTTCCTGCAAGCTCCCCTGGATCGTTATCTCTCTGATGGAAGTTTTGGGGCTGCTCATGCTGTGGATATTCTATCCTGTTTGATTACTGCTTGCAGAATGATAAACCATTGGTATAGAATCAAGTTTTAATGAATATATGTGTAAGTCTTAGCATGACAACTCGGACCTTAATATGCAAAAAACATTTAGGATTGTGTTCCAAGCAATCAACTAGAATAAGGCAGGAGAAAGAAAATCAATATATTAGAAATTACTTTTACTGTTCCTTGTCTTGAACCAATGTTTTTGTCTAGGTTTTTAAGGAAAAGGGATCTTCTGAGCATTTGTAAAACCATGTCCTAGCTGAATAATGTTTTATATGAGACATGATTGTCATTACCTTTTGTAATATAAAAACTAAGAGTTATTAGATGTCAGCAGGTGACAGGTTCAACATAAACATGTTAAGATAGCTTTTCACATGAATTAATGAAGTGGTGAAACTTTTCGCCAGAGGATGCTTCTGTATGGTCAAAGTCTTCATGTGTTGGAAAAAACAAGTTGATGGAAGAAAAAACTGCTGTGGGTTATTAAACACAAAGATACTATTTCTGTATCAGGACATCCCTGAACTGATATTTCCACTGTTCTAAGGAAAAGGCATTACAAGCTTGGCCTGTTTTTAGTATCTTTCGGTCTTCCTTACTGGACACTTGTCAGGAACAGAAAAGTAGATTAAAAAAATAAAATCTTTTGGTCTTACACAGCATCTTCCTTTGGTTGAGGAATAGCTGCATTAGATTTCAGTAGGGAAAGGGTTAGCCAGAATTATGGCTAATAATTTATTTACTTGCATTTTCATATTGATTTACTGATTTATTTTTCCATATCAGAAAGTTGCACATGGAACATTTTCAGTCTAGGGTCCTTGGTCCTGCCTCACATACTTGCTTCTGAAGTTCCATCATTGCTATTTCAGCTTCCTTTTACTTATTTCAAATAGAGAGTTTAAAGGGAACAGCAAAATTTCACCATGTTCTAAGGATATCTAATTTGTTCTTTCTTTATGATGTTTGGGTCTGCTGGGTTACTCTAAAAATATTTCCCTTTCTTGAATGCAAGTAGTTCATGAACTCTCCTCCCCAGGGCTCAGTAGCATCTTCCTATATTTAGTAAAGGTTTCTTTTTCATTCCTAGTTATCCTGCTGAGCTTCCAATAAAAGTTGCCTTCTCCTGCATAAAGCCATTGGATTTTAATCATAACCTGATTTTAAGTTGATTCTCTTCTTCTCTTTAAACAGCTAAGAGCTCAATCCAAGCAAAGCTGATAGATGTGATGTGGGGCCTGTAAGGAATTTCATTGTTAAGAGTCTAGTTATGTCATCCTAATCTTTGCCAAATTTCCATCCAGCCCCAAATGCATAAGCACTTTTAGCTAATGTAGTTCCAATGAAATTCCCATGGTGCCTGAAAGTCTGCTTATGCACATTTCTAGCAGTGAAAGCAGTCTTAGCAGAGATGTCTGTACATCATACAGACAAATACATATATACATATGTACATACATACATATATACAGATTCTGAATATTTTTTGAGTGTCCTACTCTCTTTGAAGTGTGTACAGATCACCCTGCACACATGTGACAGAATGAATGACATACACAATACATTCACCGTGGCTTCTTGAGAAGCACAGACACTGCCATAAGTGTCTCAACACAGTTCATACTCAGAACTATAATTTTTAGGATTTGGAAAATGAGAGGGAGCACATTTACGTTTCCTGGTCCAAGTCATTCATACCCTTCCTTGATAAGGTAGCCATTGACTTACCCCAATGGCATACTTTTCTGCCTTAGGAGCAGAGGGCACCCTGCTTTCTCCCCCTGTGCCTGTGAATATCTAGGGGTTTCTATGGCATGTGCATGTATATGTTTTGGAGATACAATGCTGTTGATTAAATCATCTTTGGCGTGCAGGGCAGAGGAAGTTACATCTCTGCATCTGCATTACCATGCACATTGTCAGCTCCAAGTGGGCTTGCTCTAATCTTACCCCAAGTTTCTGACCCTGTATTTACTTATAAGGCAAGTATTAAAACAAGAAAAGAACCAAGTTTCCAAAATATTTTTCCTTAAGATCTGTGAGTTTGATATTATCCTGAAATTACAGCAATGTACACTCTTGGTCTAAAAAACTCAGTGGGTATTGCTCTGTTCCCCACATTGAGTAAGAACTATTGCATTACTTTACTGAACTTAGAGTAATTCCTAGCGAAATCATAGTATTAAATGATCATTAGGCTTGACATTGACCATAAATACTGGTATAGGTTTATTTGTTTCTAATCACTGTTTTCTTTGCTATTACTTTGCTAGGGACCTGTCCTGAAGCTTATTGAATGTTGATGTGGAACAGTAGTCACATAAAAAATGCTTTCTGAACTCGGAGGAGCTTTGTCTTCTGATCTCTAATGTTTCCTTTGCCTTGTTTATCTTTCCTGATAAATGGTAAACATCTACATCACACAGGTCTTATGCAATTTCATGATGTTCAATCTCCTTTCTTAAAAGACATTTCCACAAGTTACCCTTTCTGTCTTACAGCTGAAATAACTTTTAAAGCACCGTCTAACTCGAGCAATTGCTTTTTGTCCAAAATGCTTTTCCTTTTTATAAAGTTGATGATGTTCCTTGAAGGAGCTGCAGGACTTCAGGAACCACACATTATTCAAATGCTTGGTGAGAAGCAGCAGGTCTGTGGGGCATTGAAGTATTGTGAATAAAAAGGCAAAATTACAGTGCTTCATTTTTTCCAAGCTGCTGTGCTCTATTACTCATTCTAATAAGTCCTGTCTACGTACCCTTCCAGGTTCTGAGATACACAACAGAAATGCATTGGATTTATAGGTAAATTTATCCTCTAAAATATATTTTTTAAAAATTTATCTAATAATATGAAAACAGCTTCTCAACAAGGAGCACACAAAATCGTTTGCAAATTGTTTGCTAGTTACTGTGTTTGAAACTAAACAATTCAGTTATGAGAGTTACTAAATAATCAATAATCTTTGATGTACAGTGTTTGAAAATAACTGTATGACAAATGTGTGAATCAAATGACTTTGTCCACATGAGCTCTTTATTAGAACTACCACCTGCCTTGGCATTTTACCTTATTATTTAGCATTATTTACCTTATTATTTACCTTGTGTTCTACCGTAATGTTTATTTCTAATAAAATGACTTTTAACTCCAAATTCTGATAACTTTGGAGGTGAGTTATAAAACAGTTCATGTTTCATATGGGTAAAATAGATTAAAAAAAAGGGGGGAAAAAAGAAAAAGAAGAAAAAAGAGAAAAGCCTGTGTTAAGGCGTTTCAACGTATAAATTTTCTTTTAGAAATTCAAGGTAAACTTTTTGATTCTTCTTCTATTTCAACATCTTATTGTAATTTGAATTTCAGGAGTTTTTTTCTTTTTGAATTCTTACGAATTCTGGGCAGGAAAAACTATTTCCCTCCTCGATATAAATGCAGAGAGAGTGAGGAGGTGCAGTAAGGGCATACACTATAGATGTTCTGCAAACTTTGGATCTTCGGAGGAAGGTCTATGATGGGACCATGGATGAAAGCAGGTACCTTGTGAGGATGCATCACAGCTATTCATGTAACAAAATGAGAGAATATGCTTTTGAGGTCTGTTGAGACAGGATCTCTCAGATCAAAACATCCTTGTGGTTATTAGGCAAATCGATAACCAGTGTTATCTCTGTGGCTTAGAGTAAATTTCCTATAGTTCTGCAATGTAGCCAGGTTTTCCTAGATATCAAGGTTATTACGAAACTAACAACCCAACTAGTTTGGCTTTATGTAATTTATCTTATATTCCCTGAGTTCTTCAAGATGACATCTGTTTATGCCCTGAGTTCTTCATGATGATGTCATGTAAATATGAAAGACATTTTTCTTTGAACCAGTAAATAAAATTTAGTTTCAGTGAAGCCTTTTATATACAGTTGAGAGTCTGCTTGGGTGATAACATTATTCAAACACAAGGAGCAAACCTTGTATCTCTGAGAAGCTGTCTTAGACACTCATTCCTGTGTACTGTGGTGGACAGTTTAAGGGAATTGCTTCTTAATTACAGAGTTGTCCATGATAACAGTAAGAAAAAATTGTTTTGGACAGTATCGATTCCAAGCACTTCTGTTCCTCTTTCAGGACATTCCCAGCCAGCAAAACATTCACTGATGGTCAGATAAACCATCTTAAGTTCACTCCATGCTTAATTTAATCAATAGGAGCCTATTTACATTGCAGAATGTTGGCCATGTTAATTTAGCTGTGGAAATACTATCATCATTATGTACTTCTGAGGTAGAACAGAAAAAAAGTTTTGGTTAAATATGTACAAGGCTATCTAAGTCTCTGGAATTTACCCCAGTTATTTATTTTTTAGAGTATAGTTTTTTACAATGTTAATTTTGGCAAGTTTTATCCATCTGTCTTTGGCTGCATATAAGGATTCTCTCTTTGTAAACATTTGTTTTGAAACATGTTTGTTTTTAGCAAGAGGTTTATGTCATCCCTCATATATACCAGGGAGAACTGAAGACAGCCACTGTGGGCTAACTCTGCGTTTGTGTTTGGAAGACCTTTGATGGAATATTTCACCTTCAGAATATTTACCAACGCTGCTCACAGAGTCTGTGAGATAAAAGAGTAATAGTATAACTTCTTAGAGACAAATTGGGATAAAGTGAGATTAATTACTTTGCCTAGAGCCACAGTTCAGGTCAGTCATGTGGTCCAAAAGTAATGTTCCACAACGGATAGACTCAAGTGCTTTGCATAGGGAGTCTATCAGTCTAATTATAAAAGGTCATCCATGTGATATATTTTCTCATTATCGGAAATGAATGATTAAAATTCAGAATAAACAATAATGCAGCATAGTTTGTTTCTTTTTAAACAAACACCTCAACTACGAGTGGATTAAGATTCCCACACAGGTATGCCTGATGTCCAGTCTACAGTGTCCCAATTTTGTTTTTGCATTTCTTTGTTGGCTCTGGGCATTTTCTCAGCTGTGGACTTTTTGACTTGCTATAGTAACCAGTACAGAAAGTGAAACATTTTGAGATTAAGTTTCAGGGACTTGATTTTCTCTGATCGTATTACTATTACTATTACGTATGCTGTGGCAGCAAGTCCATTAGCAAAACAAACAGGGGCTAGAATGGGAGCTGGTGAAATGAATACAGAATATAGGCAGAAGTAGATAAGGTATCACAGTCTGTGACTTAAGACAGTGCTTGAGCAAGGCTGTTATCGCCTGGGAAATCCTTTTGAGGTGAGTAAACCAAGGAGCTAATAATCTAACTATAAACATAAAAATAACCACAATCTTGACATTTTCTTCTGAAAAACATGGCAGAAAAATGTCTGTAACTAGGTGGGGAATATTGCAAGATGTGGAGCATAAGTAGTGCTTAATCTCAGCAGTTTTGCCGTAGTGACCAGTGGAGCTCCAAGTGATGTGGATCAGTGTCAAGAATCAAATGAGTGTTGACATGGCTGCAGTGCAGATCACGTCATGCGTGTCAAGACGTGGCACATGCTGGCATTTATGGGACTTCCTTCCTAACTATTTCCAGCATCTGATGGGATGAGGAAGTATATACAGACAGCAACCGGCTAAGTTGTTGTTATAGGCGTGTGTCTACAAAAGGGAATGGTAGAATAAAATTGATTTTAAAAAGAAGGTGAAGAAAAATACTTCTTCTGTCATGGTCTTCTTCTACATCTTTTTACCTAACCAAATAAAGCATTTGTAGAGCAACTGGCCATAGGGTTGGTAAATAATTTTGAAATCATATAATGAAACATGAATTGCATGCCAGTAACAATTTTTAAAGAAATAATAATTGCGTGGTGTCATATTTTGCCATTTGTTACCATTTAATTTCACAATATGCATGACATGAAAATGAACCAATTTATTTCCATGTGTGATCTATTTTAGCTTTTTTTTTTTTTTTAAACTATGAAAATTAAATTAGTACTCCTTTTTGGCTCTGGTCTGCAAATACAGTCTTACATCTGAGTTATACTATATCTAGTAACATCACATTTAATAATAGTAAAACCTCACTACTGCAGTCAAGTGATAGAACTGAAATAATTTGAATTTAAATTTGCTTTCTCTGGCCAAAGGACTTGCTTCTCCAGTTACAAGATGCATGAATGAGAGAAAAATACTGTATATAAAATGTTCTTTATATATAATTTTTGTAATAAAGTTTGGCATTGCAAACATAAATGAGCATTCACCAGAAATTTGGATTTTGAATGGCACTGTTATGCCTTAATTAAGCTCTTTATGAAATGTGTCTACATTTCTGTTGGTCTTAGCACTTTTTTCCACTTATAATTCTGCCTTTTGAAAAAAAAATATCACACTTCTGTTTAAAATACACATGTACTAACAGTTTGATCCTTGATAGATTGTTTTGGGGGTTTTTTGTAACCTGGTAGTGCATACAGTAACAGTCTAGGAATTTGAGTGATATTTTCAGATACTCTAGTATCTGTGTTCTAGTCAAAAGTTAATGTCTTTGTTTCAGGATCCCAGGTATTCTTCAAGCATTGAGTATTCCACACTTGGAGAAACACAAGTTTGAAAACCTGGATATTCCATTGGCGTTAACATTAAGCTGTGATTCCTGGAAACATTTTCACTGCAGCACGGAGTGCAGAACTGTCCTCTGTTTCTTGCTCTCCAAATGTGCAAAATTTAGTTGCTTTGACAAGTTTTCTGCAGTGACCCCTGGTATTGTCATATGTAAAAGCAAAATCACAATTTTACATTTGTTCTAAGTAACTTCTTGTAGGCACATGTAAGGGATTCACATTTAGACAGTTGCTTTTTTAGTTAAAATGTTATTTTCAGTTTTTTCCCCATCTAATTTTTCTGTGTCCTCTAAGAGGAAAACAGAAATTTTAGATGATGGAAAAGCAGCAGTGCCTTCAAACCAATACAGTGAAGAAAGATACAAGTATTCTTCTCAGAAAATTGTTTACATAAAATACTGTAGTCAGAAAGTGATAAAGAATAACTGGGTTTTTTTTAGCAGCTGGAGAACATCAGAATATAGTCTTCAATTCCCTCACTTGTTTTGTAATGCAGATTCTCTTTAAAGTAGCCTTGCCAATGTACCTTAAATATATTTTAGAATTATTTTACCATGAAATTAGTTTTTCTCCACCATTGGCTTAGTTGAACACTTCTTTTTGATCAATGCTGGGACATTAGAAGTGAAGCCGTGGCTGCACATACTGTTTTAGTAGGTTTCTATCAGAAAGTGTTCTGCAGTAGACCATACCCATTGAGAGCAAAGGCTATTAGCGTATCCTGGCTGCTCCTCCAGCTTTCACCATGAGTCTTACTTAATTCCCACACTCTATACTGCTGCCACCAGGTTGTATTTACATATTTATTAACCAGAGGAAAAGCAGAGAAGGGAATTTCAGTCTTGAGAAGAAGTGCAGAACAGCAAGAAGCTCTTCAGGCTGTCCTCTTGCCCTGCTAGTCATCGCTCAGCCCAGTCTAAACTCCAGTCTCCAGATTTCCTCTCTAGGAACCAACTTGCAAAATATTGCTGGCCTTTTAACCTCATACCTTAGGTTTGGTTTTAGGTGTTTGTTTTTTTTTTTTTTTTTTGAGAAGGGTTAAATGAAACACTTACTTAGAAGAAATAAATTGGTCTAGGTAGACAGTTTTGACTTACTAATATTTCTCTATCATTGTCCCATTAATGGCTATTTTTCCTATTCACATGCACGTAGTTAATTTTCTTACCTGTTTTCATTTTATTTTATAACTGTTATCTAATAATAGCAGTAGGTGAAAATTTTTCGTTGTTTTTATTTTACACAGCCTGTTAAGGAACAACTACAGTAAAATCAAGGTGCACTTTAATACTTTTACCAGTTCACTTTGAGGCAGTTGAACCTTATATTAGGGAAAAGTATTTTTCCTAGATCTTCATGGTATTTACTTCCCATTTTATCTGTGGATATCTCACTTTTAGGTGGAATGCTTTTTTTCTTTTTCCTTTTTTTTCTGTTTAAACAATAGGTGCTTGCCTATCGCAAGCAAGAAGTTACACAAATCTGTAAAAGATGTGGTGGCTGGATTTAAGGGCATTGAGGACCATACCGCAGTTTTTGTAACTAAGCTTCCTCTGAAGTGAAACGCAAGTGACTTTCTTTCTGAAGTAAGAGCATACATGTGTTGCTACCCAAATCTTGGTTTTGTGAGAACCAGGAACTCCAAGCATAAAAAGAATATGGAAAAATTTTTAAAGGTAGTCCTCAGCAGAATCTGATCCACACATCTAGAAGACTAATCTCTGTTTTATTTGCATGTACCTAACATTGTCTCTGTAAGTATAGTCATTGAATATCCATGGGGGCTCTGTTTGCTGTGACTAGTGTTTTCAAATCAGGAAAAGAAAGCTTATATTTTTTATGATGTTACGGTACATTTTATCTGTTGCAGTTGGAAACATCTGGGCAGCACATAGAGAAATTGCCATGGCTCTGCAAACCTATTGTACTCTGCTTGTCTACACTTCCCATCTACCACTGCAGGCAGAGAGGCTAAACAAATTCAGCATCCATTGAGATTAACAGCTTTGGTTCAGATGTGCCTCAAAATTAGTTGGGTTTAAGTGTTTATAACTGTCATGGTTTGAGATCCCCAAAATCTAATTCCCTAGTCTAAGCCCCCTCCCCCATCTCAACCTAGTATAAGATGTGGGGTTTTTTTCCAGACAAAACATGAGACTCAGAATGGGGGAAAGGGAATATATTACAATGACTGTACAAATAAATATTATAATACATTATACACACGATCACATCTCTACCATGACATAAGTATTTACAGTGGATCAGATCTCTTCTCCCCTCCAAATAAAAGTCCCGGAGGGAAGAAGGACAGATCCCTTCTAGTCTCTGAGCAGTTTCTCTACGGCAGCAGTCATCCGTCTTCTTCACATGCATGCAGCTGATAGCTGGATTTCTTTTCAATACACACAAGGGGATCTCCAAGCCCCTTGGCCCGTCGTCTCCAAACAAAGAGTCTTCAAGACACAAGGGGGTCTCCTTTCACCCCTCTTGGCTCTCCTTCGACTCCAAGCGAAGGTCTCACCCGTGGACTGCCAGCAGGGACAAAACTCGCTTCACCACGGGCATATCACAAAGTGCAGGGGCATCTTCATGAAAGTCCCTTCCTCAGGGGGGTTCACCCCTGAGTCAGAACATCTTGGGCAGCTTTCAGTTGAAAGTCTTTACCTCAAGAATTCTACCAGAGCTCCTGTGCTCTGAATCAGGCTGCTACTTTGGCAGCAGTGGCGAGGGGGGGGAAAGCCAAGGTCACCTCCCTCTGCATTCCTCTCCGTCCCGGTCCAGCTTCCCAGGACGCTCTGAGCTTCTCAGCTCCTCTCTGCAGTGCATGTTGCACTTTACCCCTCCCTTCTAGGACGTGAGGGGTCTCCAAGGAGTTTGGGGGGTCTGGTTCAGTTCTTACCCCCAAAACTCTGTAGCTCTGCTGCTCTCTCTCTCTCTCTCTCTCTCTCTCTCTCCCCCCTTGCAGGAGTTCTTTCTCTGGTGCTGCATGCCTTTGTTGCTGCTTGGTCTTATCTCTCCTGGCTCTCTGCCACCTTCTCCGGCCAGTGTTGCTTCTGCCGCCGCCGCCGCTGCTGCTGCTCACAGTGAAGAAACATCTCCCAGCTCACAGCCAGAGACACATAGTCCAGTTTAACACTGTTCCAAGTCTCTGTAGCCCCCAACTGGGGCTGGGGGGGGGCCCAGAGGCCCCCAGAGGGCTCCTGCCCTCACTACTCGTGGCTTTCACAACATGGCTACCACTTCTACAACCAAACTACAACTAACCTTCTCTTCCGTTTGCTTGTGGTATGTTTACATTTCGCAGGAGTGCAGATGGGACAAAACTTCAAAACTTCCAGGGGTCACCACCCCCTGGGGTTTTACCATTTTCTTAGCCTCTAGGGGAAAACCTGGTTCAAACCACTACAATAACTAAAAAAGATTATTTCTCTGAGCATCTCTGGACGGCAAATCAGTAGTTAATGCTTAGGTACTGTGCTGTGGGAAGAAAGGTAAACTGGTTAGAAGGTGATGCTGACTTGTCTTTTCATATCTATTCTTGTCATAGGAACAGAAATTGACATAAAAATAGGATAAACATTGTAATCTCTACTTATAAATAATAATTCTGTTGGTGACAAACACATACTAGCATTAGACATCTAGTTTTCACCCAAGTTTCAGATGTCTTAGTTCAGCAGGATCTACTTACTACCATTACCTGTGTTGGGAGTACAGGCATTTCGTTATATATCATATTATATGTATTATGACATATATTACATTCATTATATATTCAGACATTCTGGTTGCAGTCAGAGACCCTCACAGAGTGTACCTGCCCACAGCTCCTTTCTGGGAGCTCACTTCCTTTTCCTTACCACAGAAGCTGGACCACATGCATCAAGCTAGACCTGCTGCATGCCCTGGGGTGTCACCTAGCACATGGATTCAGGAATTCAGTGCAGAAGGCAGGTAAGAGGGATGTAAATTCATTCCTTAAGTTTGGCAGTCTGCATCTTAAGCTGAATTTAAAGGTACATGTGTTTGTACCCCAAAGTTTTCTGACCCTTTAATGTTTTGTACAGCACACGTGCTGCTTGACTTAATACTTCTATAATTTGTAAAATAAATTTCCATTTTGACACAGCCTGCTAGCGGCAGGGCAGTTTGGCTTTTGTCCAGCAATTAAAATGTGATGCATGAATGTACAATTTTTTTCAAAAAAATCCACTGATATTTTTAGAAGGTGTATACATCCAGCCAAAGAGCTGGTCAGGTACCAGCCAGGTACTGCCTGTCAGGTGCTTGTTTCTAGACACCTCTGCCTGTCACATGTCTTTGTGCTGCAGTGGTGAGTATGGGAATGGCAAAGGTTTGGTTTCTGTGTCTGGTGCTTGGACAGACTCAACCTGTGCCTGCACATTCGTGAAACCTCTCTTGGAGGAGTAGGTGTGTCTCTCTCTGTGGGAATGAGCTTGCAGGCTTGAGATCTTGAATGCTCTGCTGCAATCATGTAGTGCCCAGTTTGCGCATCCAGGAACAGCAAGTGTGGATTCATTTTGTTGAGACTTTGACTTGCTGCTTGGACAGGTAAATCAATCCCGCACGAACATCAGTGCTTTGCCTCCTGAGTTAATTTTTCACTGAGTGCAAATCATCTTTCTTAACCTGCTCAGGACTAAGTTTTCTTCCTGTTCTGTGGTTCTCTGCTTTCACTTTGCCATTTGTTCCAGCAGCCCTGCAGGTCTAACTGCCCCTTGATAGCTGGGCTTTTGATTTACGCTTAAGGTTTTTCCCACCTGTTCTGTGGAAAACTTCTGTAGTGGCAGAAGCTACTCTGCTTTCTCCCAAAAACTCAGTGTTTTATGGAGTTCATGGCCTTTGCTTGCTGGCCCTGGGCAAAGGGGCAGAGGGTCATATACCAGCCCAGGAAAGAATGGGCTTTCTGTTCAACCCTCTCCAACTGAAGAGGGCCACATCTCTATGCAAGGAACAGTCAGTGACTGAGGGATATGCACATTGCTGCAGTCCCAGTTCATTACCCTGGGTTCAGTGCTATTCACATAGTAAGCTCAGAAGCAGCGGGGCAGCATTTGAGATGCTTCTTTGGGTGGTCCTAAGAGTTGCCCAAAAAGAGTGTGTGCTGCTAGGTGCCCAGCTGCTCCTGCACCCCTCTGCATTGCCATGGCACACAGCCCAGCCTGACAGTTTGCATTCCAGTTGGCTGATAGCTTGGTCTTGTGATGCTAACATCTTAAGCATGGTCGTACTATTTTAAAACCTGCAACGTTCCCAGAAGTTCCCAGGTGTGGAGAAGGAAATTAGCAAACAAGTCAATAAAGCCCTCAATCCCCCAGCCTTTGGGGCAGGGAAAAGCAGGGGAAAAGAAATTATAAAAAAGGTTTAACTTTCATGATCAAACTAACAAAAATTGTGTTTAGTCACAGATGTTTTAGATACCTTTTTATTTCTTTAGAAGGGTAGATATTTCTTTTTAGAGGATCATAGAAGGAAAAGGTACCTGTTAACTCACCTCTACATGCGGCTTCTTCACTGTATCTTCTGGTGTACCAGCTGCTGACATGTATTGCAGGCAGAGAGTTGGCTTAAACTGATTATAAGGAAAACAAAGTACTGTGAAAACTTGAAATCATCCCAGTGTGTGCTTCTTAGCTTTGTTGGATAATGTAAAGATAGTATGCTGTTAGTGTTGTTTTTTCTTTTTCTGAAGAAATTTACCCAGAGGGAAGAAAGGAAAGTACCTGGGTTGAACCCAGGCAGAATGGACCACACCGAGGTATTAGAGTGGTCTGTAATAGCAGTGTGTGGGTAATAAATCAGCTGAGTAAACTTATACTGGAGGGTGGAATAATGCTACTTGAACAAATAGCTATTTATTATTTGTTTTGAAAGCTTATTTTCTGCTTAATATAAGCAAACTCACTAAGTGACACTAACATGTAAGAAGGGCATTTATTCAGCTTAACGCTAATTTGAAATATATGATTAAAAGCATTGAGTGACTGGGTGATAGATGGCAGATGAAATATTAAGGAGTGCATTGAATAGGAAGAATTATCTTATCTTTATATGTGTGGCAGTGAGCTCTTGAACATTCTATTTCCATTCAAAAAAAAGATCTTGGAATTATAACATGTAATTCCATAAAAGCATTACCTCTGTGCTCAATGGTAGTCCAAGAAACAGAATATTGGGGATGATTATGTGAGAATAAAAAGCAATGCAGGCAGTGCTGCAGAAACCTATAACTTGTATAGTTCTGTCCCTGCCTCTGTCTTGAAAAGAAATGAATAGAACTGCAGAAAGTACAATGCAGAGTAATAAAGAAAAAAGGTATGAGAGCAATTCTGCACAAGTAAATGATTAAATAAACCAGGACTTATTATCCTTGGAATGAGAGGATTGAGCAGTGGAAATAATAAGCACAAACAGAAAAGGTGAACAGTGAGTGGTTCTCATTCAGGATATTTGTCTCCCACCAGATCTCAGAGGCAACAAACGAAGCTAACAGATGGCAGGTTCAGAACAAAGGGAGATGCTTCATGTCTTGTGTGATTGAGGATATTGCATGTAACAGACGTTTACATGGGTTCAGAAAACAAAGTGAAATTGAGTGAAATGGAATAAAAATGTGTCACAAAACAGAGAAAAATCTCTGTCTAAGCACACAGGTAGTATGCCCGCGATTCAGGACAGTGCTGGCCTGCATACAGCTGGGAGTGTATTCCTAGAATGTGTCTCTGTGTGGTCACTTTGTCCTTTTGCTGAAGATCCTGAGCTAAAAGACCCTTTGCTTTGACTCAGTAAGACTGCTCTTCCTTTTCTTTTACTGTGTGTGTGAGGCTAGAGTTCAAAAGAGCAGAGCAGTTAGGTTCACTTAGTTGTAAAAGACATCTGAACAGATCTTTACAATGTACCAGCCCATCAAGGATTATTGGCAGGAGCCTTTTCATCTCCTGCTTCTTTTCTGTTCATTACCAGAAATTAGTCTAAACTTCCTTTCCTTGTCCTCAATAAAGTAGTATAAGAGGTTGAGAATATATTAGATTTTTATTTTATTTATTTTATTTTCCATGGATTTTATTCTCAGAAAACCCTGTGTAGGCCTAAATAACATAGGTACAGAAATAAATAGTGGTAGCTGTGTTTGTGCAGAGGAGCTTTTTATCACATAAGTGAACAGAAGGAAGGAAAACAAGAATGAAGGAGGGGGGAAAAAGTCTACTGAGATCTAAAAGATGAAAAGTGATTAAAGCAGAGGGGAAATGGGTGTCTGATTACAGATAAGGAATTCTGATGATGTGACCTTTCATGCCTGCTGCATCTTCGATGGCCAATGCTAAGTCAAGAGGAGGGCTGATTCAAAGGGCAGCACAATTTGGGGTTGGTTGCCACACATCAGAAAATGAGTTCAAAAATAAGGAGAAAGGCAATATTAGGTTGTGCATTAAAGCAAAGGGGGGAACAAATGTAAATGTGAGTGATTGGTAGTGTAGTGGCCCTTGCCTTTGTCTGAGTGTTGCAGAGCTGGACAGCTGTGGCATAAGTGTGACAAAGCTGCAAGCAGACAATTTCGCTACCGCTGAAAATGTGGGCTGGGTCTTGTGTAGAGGATATTGTAGGGTAGTAGTGAAATAGAGGCAATTTGCTGTCCATGCTGTAATTCAGCACTAGAAGGTAATATATGTTGGGTTCCCAAATAAAACATGAGATTTCCCTATACTGGCTTGGCTGAGAAGCTGCACCTCTCACCTGTTAAATGACATATTGGCCACCCTTGGTGGATATGCAACCTCTATGTGAATTTGCAGTAAAGGGGATGTAGGGCTGTATAGCTGAGTGACAGCTGAAGTGTTTGTTATAGTATGTTTTAACTCTCACACACACATGCAGACAGATGGAAGGTTTCTCTTCTCCCCGGGCTGTCTTTCTGTGCCGGAAGAACAACTGCTATTAAAGGTGGCAATTTCATGCAACCATGGTGTCCGTGTCATTTCTGTCCCCAGGCTCCTTTGGGTGACCTGCAGGATCCCAATGAGTGCTGGTGGTTGTTTTCTAACCAAATGGCAGTCGGCCAGTGCTGCAGGGGAAGAACATCTTCACTGACCTGTGGGGGCTTTGGGTAGGAGCACCAGCTGCATCTCTTTTTCAGTGAACTTCTTGAGGGAAAATAATGAAACTGAAATCCTGTCTCACTACCATCACATTTTCCCCCTCAACTCCTGGCATGTGCCTTCTGTAAATAAGCTGCCTTGCATGTCAGGGATCCACTACTGAAAGGGATTTTTAAAGGCTGACTTGGTCACTTCCTCGCACAACAGTCTCCCATTGTCTTCTGGGTCCTTTACCCCTGTGCTCTGCCATCTAGTTGGGCTGGAAGCAGGCAGGATTTCTGGGGTAATAATAGTGGCCGGATTGATAGAGGCATTGGAAAAAATGGGGGAGGTGATGGTGATGGTAGTGAATTTTGGGCAGTTGTCCTCTGCTAATGACATCTCTCAAAAGCCTTCCTTGAGAGGGAAGTGCTGCCTTTCAGCCTTTAGTGGACTGCCATCAATCGATGTTATCCCTTCAGGCTTTCTATTAATTAACAGATTTTCAATTGTAAATAGCTGGCTTAAAAGCCTTTCTCATGTTATCCCCAAACATTCCTAGCATTCATATGAGCAACTGTCCTTTTTCCTATAACTCTGAAGTTGATTATTGTGATAACTAAAGAATTTCTTCCATGTAGATCTTCTTCCTGTTGCCTAAAAAAGTGTTATATTTGGGTGCTTCAACTCTTTCCTTTGTTCATTTAAAAATCTTTTTCAGCTTTGGAATACTCTCTGAACAGGTCAGATTTTTCCAGAAAATCAAGAACAGCTGTGTTAGAAAAAACCAGTAGCATCGTCTTTCCAATATCCCACATCTGGTGGTGCTGCACAGTGAGCATCTGTCATGGATTATTTTGTGAAGCGCTGCAGGGGTTTATGGTTTTTTTATCTTATCTGTTGTAATTGTGTATTCCCATCATTTTATGTGAGTATGTAATCTCATTTCATGGGTAATGGATGCACATATGTCAATATCTTTTCTGTATGTGTATACATGGAACAACTTCCATAGTTAATTATGCATGGATTAGAAATAAAAAAAATCTTTATTAATTTATGGAAATAAAAACATGTTAAAATTAGATCTTTATTAATTTTAAATATAGAACGTCTGCCTTTCACTTTCATTCTTTATTCCTTTGCTCTTCTAGATTATAAACAGAAATCAGTAAATGTATTATCTCCGCACTGGTTTATCATGTACCCTATGTACTTTGCTTACTTCCGTCCTTTCTATCTTAAGTTCCTGTACCTTATGAGGCACCTTAAATACCTCTGTGTTTTTTCATTGCCTGCTTTTAAATTTTACATATTGTCTGCTATAGCTTTTATTTTAGAGATAGATGACAAGAAGTACCAATTGTTTATTCCATGGTAACATGCGTTATGGCACAATAACTGGATACATGATTAGATTTTGTTTATTTGTCAAGTATGACCAAGTTCTTGGTAAATATGTTGTTCTAAGTGGACAGAAATTGTGTTCTGCATTGCCCAAAGTTGTTGGGAAAAGGGAAAAACAAACTAGATATTTTGCTGTGGAATTTTACGTTCTTAGTTCTGATTTATTAAAAGTTGTTTGGGGAGATCTGTTTTCAATGTGAGCTGCAAACACCAGGCAGGTTCTGTAGCGAAAAGAATGATAACACCTTGCACGAATCTCAGTCAGTTTAGGAAATCTGGTGCTTTGAGGGGTGGCGACTCTTTTCCCCACCTACTAGATAGTCTCTCCCAGTAACAAAGTGTTCTTACCCAGCCTCCTACATGCGCTTTTAAGACTATACCAGATCAGGAACAAGTGTTGCTTTGTCTCATAAGCATTCCCAAGGGATTTAGACAGCACAGAAGGTACTACTCCAGCATTGCGCACACCTTTTTCTATCTGTAGTGGGTTGACCCTGGCCAGATGTCAGGTACCCACTAAAGCTGGGAGAGGTCCCTTATTGGTCACCATCATGGGCAAAACAGACTCAAAGTGGGGATATTACTTAAATTTATTACTGACAGGATCAGAGCAAAAACGTGAAAAGTAAAATAATCTTAAAAACACCTTCCCCCCACCCCTCCTTCCTTCCAAGTTCTGCCTCCTTCCCCTCAGTGGTGCAGGGAGACAGGGAATGGGGATTATGGTCAGTTTCTTTTGCCACTGCTCAGGGAGAGGAGTCCTTCCCCTGCTCCCGTGGGGTCCCTCCCACGAGAGACAGTCCTTCACGAACCTCTCTGGCATGAGTCCATCCCATAGGCAACAGTTCTTCCCAAACTGCTGTCCCGAGGGTCACTTCTCCATGGGGTGAGCTGTACCAGTGTGCGTCCCCCACAAGGCCACAAGTCCTGTCCTGGAAAAACCTGCTCCAGTGTGGACTTCTCTCTCCATGGGCTGCAGGTCCCCACCAGGACCCTGCTCCTTGGCCCTCCCACAGGGTCACCTTTGGGCATCCACCTGCTCTGGCATGGACTCCACCAGCGGCTTCAGGTGGGTCTCTGCACCCCAGGGGTCCTCCATGGGCTGCAGGGGCACAGCTGCTCCCCCATGGTCTGCACCACAGGCTGCAGGGGCCACAGCTCCGGCACCTGGAGCACCTCCTGCCCCTCCTTCTGCGCTGACCTTGGTGTCTACACTGTTGTTCACATGTTCTCACTCCGCTCTTCCCTGGCTGGAATTTTCATCTATGCAATAACTTTCCGTTCCTAAATCACAGAGGCGTTACTGTCATTCCTAATGGGCTTGGCCTTGGCCAGCGGCAGGATGCTTGTCCTGGAGCCGGCTGGCATTGGCTCCACCAGACATGGGAAGCTTCTAGCAGCTTCTAAGAAAAGCCACCCCTATTTCCCCCCCTGCTACCAAAACCTAGCCACAGAAACCCACTACACTATCTTAGCTGGTCATACACTGCTTCTAAGAAAAGAAGTTTACTGTTCATATTTCTTGTGTGCCTCCTTGTTTCGTCAGAACACACAGTATATAAACTGCCTGTTGCCTTTGGCCGTGACTCTGGTGATTGCATCAAGCAGTACCTGGGGAGGATTGCAACTTTCAAAAGAGAGGTAGTGGCAACTTGCTGTGTCAAAGAAAAGAGAATCCTTAAATTAGACCTTAAGTGTATAGAATGAAAGGAAAAATACTCTACCATCAACTTCTTCAGTACCTTTCCTGTCATGTTTCTATAAAGTGATGATAAAAGTCTACATTTATTTTCAATAGTCTCATTAAAAGTCAGCATATCTTTTTAGGATAGAAAATCATAAAAACACCTGGTAAATTATGCCCTGAAATAGGTTAATTGTTAGTTTTTTGTAATCAAGTGGGTTTTTTATTTACTAAGGAAAAGTACTATGTGGGAGTGTAGATAGTATTACTGAATTTAAAACTTGATTTAATTTAATCATGTTTTTCCTTTGATCTGATTATTCTGAATAACAAATCTGTCATCCATGTGAGCCCTGGGAACATTGACTTTTGCTTGATATGTATTCAGTTCTGACAGGTAAGAAACTCACTTGTAAATATTTCTGCAGCATGATTTTCACTTATGCCCTACTTTGAGCAGATGACAATATTTTCATCTTGGACTATGCAAGATGCTTTTAATTAGTTTAGTGTAGTCAGCTATGAATCATTTGCTGTCCTTCAATGCCAGAATTGATGACTGCCATTACGATACTCTGAAGAGGTCTGAAAGAATCCAGTTAATGAAATAGCCATTTGGCCATCCTTAGTCCTTCCATGTATATTTTTGTTTCAGTAGCAACAATAAAAGAGTTTGTGGTTCACAATTATGTTTGTGTTTAGATCAAACAGCTCTTTTTAGATGTAGTTTGTATGGGAGTACATGCAGACAGTCAGATACCTGCTGTGAAAAAGGTTATACAGTTGTTTTAAGAAAGTAACAATCACACAGGGTAGTGATTTTCTGATGTATGAGAAGGTTGTAGAGAGCTGCTGACTTAATACTGGAGCTTAAACTGATAGTATGGGGACTAACTCTTGGACTGTTACTCAGATATTTTCTTTCCTCAATCAACTTATATGGTCCTCTACCCAGTATAATTTGTTCAGAAGTATGTCTTCACGTATATGAAAATGCTCATTGTCAAGAGATGGTGTGAACTCCTAAAATGGCACAGGTATTAAATGCTGATGGAAGGTTTCCCCGGAGCCTTCTCTTCTCCAGGCTGAACCTGGAGAGATAAATAATTTTGCTGTCGACTGGGATATTTGTTAGCTGATTCAGCAATTTGTTACCTAAAAACTAATCATCTCCTATCGATATGTGCAGGCTAGGACAGTAATACTTTTATCCATGTCAAGAGAATGTGGGGTTTGTCTACACAGCGTCATTCAGGAAAACTAATCCAAATTGATTTTTAAAGTAGATTAATTAAATTAGGTTCCATCTCTTCGAATTCACTAAATGGTCAAATTTGAGGTAGTTAAATTAGATCAAATCCTTGTTTAACCTTTCTGCTTCAGAATTGCGATGGCCTTAATTTGATTAAGTCACTTAAAAATTGAGACAAACTTAAGTGTGTTCATTTATAATCAAAATCAGAGACTTTGATCAAATATAACTAAAGAACTTTAAATGCAAATATTTCAATAACTGGAATTCAAATTTAAGTGTCCTGAGTAAACAAATATCTGGAAAAGAAAGTATTGTGCAAATGATTAGGGCACTTTTTTAAATGCACATTTATAAAAGATTAATGCTGTCTGATGGAATTAACATACTCTTGCTATGACTTTAAGTGTTGCTTGTGCCCTCAGTAAGTATTTCATGCATGAATTTCATGCATGCAGTGAAAGATGAAAGAGCTAATATTTGACAATGAAAGAATTTTTATCTGCTGATAAAAATTGTACTATTAATTCACTGTAATTTGAAACTGTATGCAAAATACTTGATGATACACTAATAGCCAAGCGTTATCCATGTCTATCTTATGTCTGAATGTGTGCTTGTGTGTATCAGTTGATAGTATATATTATATTTTTTTTTTATTTAAAAGATAATGATGTGTGCAATGAACAGATTATACAATGGCTAG
Source organism: Pseudopipra pipra (assembly GCF_036250125.1). NCBI lineage: Eukaryota > Metazoa > Chordata > Aves > Passeriformes > Pipridae > Pseudopipra > Pseudopipra pipra. The sequence goes on from NC_087550.1 coordinate 77,929,854, forward strand.
TAATGATATGTATGTAACAGTTCCCTCATTCCTTTGCCTCTGGCACTGTCAATGACCAGAGGAGCTGGCCTGACCTTGGCAGGGGCTTGCACAGTAGAAGGACTAAATATTTGGTTATAAACACTGGGGGTGAAGTGAGGTCTCTGATGCAGGCTGTTAACTAAGGTATTAGTCAGACTAACATTGTCTCAGCCAGTTCTTTCCTGATTTATGTAGCAAGACTTGGTGGCATATTGCTTATTTATCACTGATAAACTGTTCTTGGACAGAACTTCTTTTTAATTTCTTTATATTCAGTCTGTGACTGCTGTGGGCTTTTGATAACATTGTGATTTATATTTACCCGTGTTTTTGCCTGGCAGTAGTTGAATAACAATAAAATTCCTGTTGAATTTGGGTGGTCAGATGAAAACTTAGAGCTAAAACCAATGTATTGATCAATGCCACCCATCAAAATGCTATCAGTCAAAGAAAAAATGGATATAAAAGTTATTTTATTTTGTTATCTTAGTGAATGGCATAAAGTATTTCCTAGGTTTCCTTATCACTGGTAATGCATTAACGTTGGCTCATCCTCCGTCACAGTCTGTTGCTAATCGATAAATTATTTTGATTTGTGGTTTAGGGTTTTTTTTCCAAGGAGTCCGTAATCTAAAATCAAATTAATCTTTGTGGAAGAGTGAACCTGTGTGTTTTCTGGATTCAATTGTTTGCATTTCTTCAAATATCTGACTTTCTTTGGCTGGAAAACTGCTTTGTGAATGTATAGATGATTTTAGAACATTTTTTTACCATTGCATAATGACAAAGGCAATTTAAATTTACAGATTATTTTTTACATGTGAAGTCACTAGTGCTGGTAAACTGTATATAGTCTGCCCAGCTGAGCAGGTAGATTGCTTGTAGAATCAAAAACTAGAAATGAAACAAGTATAGTACACAATGCAGTAAGTCTTTTATTGTCCAAGAGAAGCACATCATACTCTCTAGAAACAAGATAACAAAAAAATTTGTTGCACTGTTCAATGCTTTAATGGTACGCAATGATGCAAGAATAGCATCATCTGCCCATGGCAGTATTTCTGTTTTGAAAAGTGTAACAAACTCTAAAAATGCTTGCTTGAAAATTATACTGGTTATTTTTCAAGACACAAACATTGGATGGCCTGATTCCCACTCCATCTCCCTTCTGAATTTCAACTCCCAGGCTACTTTGGTGTTGTTGGATTTCTAAAATGTTAGCTAATCAATTAGCAGCTGTAGGATATGAATTGGTGACAAATCACACATAATTTGCAGTGAAAAAAATGAACATACCAAGAGTTCTGAGGTGTAGTCTACATGCTAACGCTCATTCATTGGTGTTGGAGAATCCTTAGCTATGAAAATATTAAAATGAAAATTAGTGCCTTAAAATAAAAAAAAAATTAAAAACAAAAGCAATATTCAGTGGCTGACTGCATGTCAAAACTAATGAACATCGTGTTGATTCACTCTTGAGTCTTTCAGTATGACTTTTTATGTTGTTCTCCTAGTAGGTTGTGATGACCCTGAAGTACCATTGCTGTAGTTGATGTCCTGTGTTATAAAAATGCCATTTTCTGTCTTCTGGTGCTTGTTGCCTTTACAGCCACTGGGCGCAACTTTTCCATGTTTCCATTACACTGAAATTGTGAAAGTTTTGGTGCCTTACTAGAATTCTAGTGCATGGGGTATAAACAGCAGGATTTCAGTAGCAGGGTGCTGCCAGGGGTACTCTTGGCAGGAGGAGGCCCAGAACTGTCCTGTGTGAGACACAAGAGGTTGAAGCCAGCTGTGAAACACCTCTGTGTGGCAAAACTTCAGCCAGTCAGGGGAGCATATGATGCCTCTGCTTAGCCACATTTAAGAAAAGGCTTTAACTGCTAGGAGCAGGAGACATAGGAGGAGATGCGTTAGGAGATACATGAAGAGGTGTATTCTAAATATTCTTATTGGTCAATGAAGCTCAAATTTGTGAATCTGTGGGAAATTCAAAAACTGTAAGAAGTTCTAAATTCAGAACGAGTATCAGAATTTTCGAGTCTTTCAGGAAGGATAATTCTGCTTTATTTGGGAAACTACATGTTTACCCCTTCCAAAATAAAGATGACCAATAGGCATCTTGATTTCTGCAACAATTTGGCTACCACAAACAAGAATTAAACAGGAAGGAATAATTAAAAATTACTTATACAAAGAGCTATCACCTATTAGTGAAGGTGCTGCTGGCATGGTCACTGTTTCGATTTTCTTATCAAGAAAATAATATTTCATTGTTACTCAAAATTTATTTTTTAAAATTATTTTTTTTCCTATTGAAAAATGAGTAGACACTCTTGGTTTGTATTTCTTATAGGTTTACTTCTAGTGATTCTGGTCCTACAAAGTTTCCTTAAGGTAAATGTTCGGGATTGGCATATTTGGATTTTTTGTTATCATAAATTTTTGTTTTAGCTATAGTTTTCTCACATCTTGGTTTTCTGCTTTCTGTGCCTTCCATCTGGTGCTGGTGATAGTGTTTTGTTCTGCTTTCATTAAATATTATGTTGTTTTTTCTTTAATTACAAGAGGTGTTTCTGTTTTGTCAAAGATAAATTTGCTAGTTCTGTTTGTGTTGGTGTTGGGAGAAATGCTACTACTTCATGTCTTCTGGTTAATTTATCTCTTAGTTTTAATGCTAATCTGGTTAAGACATGATTAACAGTTGTTCTGTGAGCTTTGGCACTCAAATTAATGCTTTCCTATTTGCTGTATATTTACAGAGAACTTAAGTTTGATTTTTTTCTATACTCTACCACTGTTTTGTTCTTCAAGAATTATTTTCAAGAATTGAAAATTGAAAATTTGCGCAGGAATGTAGGCAGATAGGGCAGTTATTACAGAAGTGTTCTTGAAATTGCTAAAATTGATGACACAGGAGTTTAAGAATTATTTTTGAAGCACTTGAGAGTGAAGCTTTTTCATTAGAATTTTTAATTGTCTATCATTGCATAAGCGCGGGTGAAGATGTCTCTTCTAGTTTATTGGGCCAAAATCATAGACCTTTTTTGTAAAATTACAGAATATGCTGAGTTGGAAGGTACCCACGAGGATCATCAAGTCCAAGCCTTAGCCCTTAATAGGACTGTCTCCAAGAGTCACACCATGTACCTGAGACTATCATCCAAATGCTTCTAGAGCTCTGTCAGGCTTGGTGCTGTGACCACTTCCCTGGGGAGGCTGTTGCAGTGCCCAACCACCCTCAGGGTGAAGAACCTTTTTCTAATATCCAACTTAAACCTCCCCTGGCACAACTGGAGGAAAGGGAAAGAAAGCTTTCAGATTTGATCTTGATGTAGGTAGGCTAAATACTTTTTCCTTTAGTTCCTCACTATTGTTTCTTACAGGTATTTGTAGCTATGTTGCCTACTTTGGATGTGGTAAATTACTTACTTTGAATAAAGATGGATTTCAGTAGAAGTAGCTGAAAACAAAGCAATTTTCCTGATCAAAATGTGTAGAAAATTTACAATATAACATGAGCCATGCTTATCCACCTCATTCTTCAAAGTGGATGGAAAAGATACCACCTTCATAGAAGCCATATGCATCAGGATGCCCAGAGTCAGGAGAGGAAGAAATTACTTCCAGTTGCAAATAATAACAGGAAGAGCTACTGACTGTACTTTCAACTCCCCACAACTTCATCCAGAGAAAAGGTCTGTTTAAACAGTTTCTGTGTGAAAACAGAATAATCTAGAGAGCAAACTGCTAGAATATGAGTACATAAGAGGGTTATGGGGCATCTGACATGTCCTTAGCAAAGTGAAGATACAGCGGCTTCTGATGAAACTTCAGCCAGGTCTTCAGCCAGGGCTGCTGCAGAATTAAGAACACTGCCATTACAAAGATATAGAGCTCATCAGCTTCATTTCACCCTGCTCCACACATTTACAAAATCACGTTCTTTTTGACCCAGATTACTGTGTCTAACCAGCATAGGTGCTTTGAGTGCATTAGCTTGATTCAGAGCTGCCTTAAGCATCTGCATCCTATAATGCCTTACTTGATGTGGATGTGCCTTCAGCAACTTTAGAGAAGTTTGACATAAATTCTATAAATACAGCTGTTTTTTCAACAGCTCACAAAACATAATTAGCAAATTTAAAATAAATTGTTATAACTTACAATCCATTTTTTCACAAATGAATTTACAACAATCTCTCTGTTTTGGATTTGGGCTTAAATCTCAGTTCATCTGTTCATCATTTTGAATCAGCACACTAAGCTCTGAAAGTAATTTTTTATGTCATGATTAAACTTAGTTTAGAGAATCTTTTAAAACTTTTCTGTAAGGTTGGTATTAATATGTACAATATTTCTCCTGTACTGTCCTGGTTAGAGACTTGTTGAGTAGGTGGACTCTGGATGTAGTCTGGCATGGAGTTTCATGTTTCAGCTCCAAAGTAACATGACACTAGCAAACCACAAGCAGACAAGAAAGCAGGTATTTCAAAATATGCAAATATGGATGTACTGCTTGCAAACACGCAAACACGCTGAAGCTACCATATTGCAAGCTTGAACTAGTTTCCTGATAGGCCTAAGATACTACTCAGGTTCAAGACTTAGTCATTTTGTTCTGTGTCTGAATGGTACTGTGTAAGCAGACTGGCAGATTTTTGATCTTGATGTAATTTGAAATACTAACTAATGTCTTGTTTAGTTGGTGTCATTTTTCAGAGTTCTTTGGTGCCTTGACCTTTCTCTTTATGATGAATGTAGCGGTTCCAGGTATATTAAACTGTCTCGATATAGTTACGTTTTGGGATTGGAGGGTAGTGTTGGCAAGAAGGGCAGTAGTCTCATGGTGTCTTGCATTGACAGCGTAAGTCCCTGTATAAACTTATAAGAGCTTGGAATATATTTTAATTTTCTATAAATAAAAAGCATTATTCCATTATGGTTTTCTGACAAAGTTGAGGACTGGACATAACTCCTGTCATATTATGTGACCATGAACCAAGGGCTTTCAGCTTTCTCCTGGTACAATTTGAATTAAATCTTCTCCTTTCTTCTTTCTCTTGGAAAGGAGATTGGATTAGATCAGGTTGATTTTTTCAAGTTCTGAAAGTCCAGATAGCAGAGGACTGGGAAGAATAGGAAGTGGCTGCTAGTGCTTATTGGCACATTTTTTTCTCTTCATCATGATTCAATTAAGCTTAAAATAACCATCTCTAATTATTGCTTTGTTTGACACTGTCAAGGGGCTAGGGGTTGTTTTAAAATTTAGCAACCATACTATAATTCTAAACACCCTTTTGCTGAAGAAAAAAAAGCACAAAAAATCATTAATGTTTTAGAGGGGTTTTTTTTAGAGGATATACTCAGTATGTACTCATACTACTTGCCACGTTGATTTGCTGTGTGGTGAGGAGCTGAATCCTGAAAGCAAGATTATATTGGGAGCATCATGCATGTGTGGCTATGACAGCTGGCAGAAGAGCTCAGGCACTGCAGAGAGGGCAGAACTGTCCACGGCACTGCTGCCGATACAGATTAGTGGGTAATATCCTAATTTCCTCCAAATGAGGGGTAAATCTAAAAGGTTATGCAAGGGTGCCTGAGGTCAGTGCAGTCAAAAATATCTTGTCCCTGTGTTTTGCCAACTCTTATTCCCTGTCAGTCAAGGTAAGAAGGATGTCTCTTTTTGAAGGCGGTGTAGGTGCAGTTTTTAAAAGTATTGGGGTAATATAATTTAGATAAGGTGTATTCTTAATGTGATTTTCTGCTTCCTTCTCTTCAAGCAGTAACACAGGAAGAGAGGGTTTTGGTACGTTGTACCTTCATTCTGTGGCATAATTGGATGGTGAGAGGTTTGAGAAGCGTCAAGCATGCTTGAAGCAAGAATGTTCTGCTGACCTCTCACTGGGGCTGGCTGAACCTGTTGGGAGGGCCTGGAGAAATAACTTTATGACACATTTGGCTTTGGCATTGTTTACTTCTAAACAGCTTCCCGTTTCCATGCAATTTCCAAGCTGAACTTACTTGATATTGACAGGTAATATTTTAATGGATAGATTGATTGGACTGGCAGAATGAATTAGCCATCAGCTTGACAACCATATAGCATTACGTTGTGTATCTGTTTACTCAGCACTGGGTGAAATGCAAGAGTCTATTGAAAATCAGATTTCCATGCTGCTTTGTCAAAGCAAATTTAATCACAGCTAGAACATGTGGCATCCATCATTTCCACTTCAGAAGGCATCAGCAGCCACAGATCAGCAACAACAAGCAGTGCTGCCACTGCTGTCTTTGACTCACATGGAAAATTAAATTTTAGCATAGATTTTTGATAAATGATGCAGTCTCGCCCATCAAACATGATTACTTAAGTGTTCTCTATTAAAGTAATCCCCAATAGCTTTTTATCTAGAAGCAAGGTGTTTACTCCATTTGGCTTTGAGTTACTCCTCCTGATGTAGCATAGGCTTTTTGGATATTGCCTTTGCAGATTAGACACTGCTTTCCATTTGTTATTCTTTGAAATCTCAGATCTGCCTGGCTGCCTACTTTTATTTGCATTTAGTGACCAGCTCCACTACATACTGTAATTTATTCTGTGTTTTTCTCCAAAATTTCACAGTAATGTGTCTCTTTCTACCCTCATGAATATCAGGATAGCAAATTGTATTATAAGAAATCTCAAGGTAACTTAAGGAGTAAAACAATGCAGAGGACATGGAAAGCTGCAAACAGTTGCTTTGTTCATGCTTCGAGTATGGTAGAGAGCATTAAAGTGTTCAGATTTACAAAAGTCTTGAAAGATCTCAAAAATATTAGTTCTGCACATTTTATTTAAAAAAGTTTTCAACTCTTAATTTATCACAAACACTGAAACTATCCCATTTTAAAATTAAAAGCTAATTAATACTTCTTTTGGGAGTGGTCTTTTTTTCCCCATTTCCACTTTCATTTAAAATGGCCAAGCATTTGTTTTGTAACACTACTGTCTATTCCTATTATTCTTGTTCAGTTTTAATCTGATGTGTTAATGCTTCCATAGCTGTGAGCCCAAAGCCTTTTTCTTTCAGACATGAAGATAACAGCACAATTTTTCTAATTCCTACTAATTGAGCTATGATTCTTCAGGATTGTGGCATGTCTTGTACTGACTCTTCTAATGTCCTCAAAATTTATGTCACTAACTGAAAGGAGCTCAGAGTCACTAATAGGTCTTCTGAAAATTGTTTTGCATTTATGGCACTGCTCAAAAATATCTTGCTGGCAGACTGTGTGAGCTGAAACAATAATGCTTCTTTTGTTTCTACTTTTCCTCAGCATATTCAGCTATTTCTAAATATTTTGTACTTACAATAAATTTTCAAAATTGCTTTCCTTTATGATGTTGCTATTAGTGGTGTCAATATTTTGAATCAAATGTCTGAATATGCTTTTTTGCCTCTTTCCTTGAGACAAGCTGTTTTCTTTACATTTTCAGTGATAAAAAATTTATGGGTACATGGTGATAACCTATAGATGCTGATTACAATGTAACCTTTTTTCCTATTTATCCAAAGCAATATCTTAATTAAATCATATGGCCATTCTTACTTCATGTAATTTAGGAGTTCAGATTTGGCATGTTAATCTGAACTAATTGGCTAATTCATCTGAGATGATTCACTTACTTATAGTCAAAGGGGAGAAATGCATAGTCTGAGGGATGATTCACCATTCTAAGACAGGCACCTAAAAGAGGTCAGGTAAGTCACCTTGTGGAGGTATTATTCTCTCTTGATAGTCAGAGGTGCCAGGGATGAGTAGTGTTACCTGGGAATGTTAAGCAAAAAGCATAATTTGAGGTGGAAACCTGCCGAAGAAGCACCTCTTTGATATATGTCACAATACAAATGTACTGCCAGGACTGCTGGCACAGTACAGATGTGTTGCACACCTGCTGCTGGGAAAGCTGTAAGAAGTATTGGGTGATGCTAGTCCTGTGATTTGTACTGATGCTACACAAATGCTGTGCAAGCAAAATGTGTATTCAAAGACCTATGTGCCATAACTTGTCCCTTGCTCTCCCAAGTAGTTGCTCGCCAGACGTACTCTCTGAATTTTCTGTTATCTGCACTTGGACATCTGTATCAGGAATACTTGTACAGAGTGACAGCTGAATACATACAAGAACTAATCAATCCCTAAGGGTGAAACAGTTTTGTCTCTGTCAAATTGGTTTATTTCTGTTTTTCTTAGAAAAATATGAAGCCGATGAAGTATAGCTTACCTTTCAACACCAAAAGATGTTTTCTTCCCAAAGGCTGAGAGATGTTCAAGATTTATGACTTTTTTGCTGTCTGATTTGCTGGTCTGCATGATTGATGATGAGCCTATTGCTATGCTAGCTATCAGATCGTCCTTTTCAGACCAGAATTTCTTGTGTTAATAGTCAGTGCAATTCATAATTACTTGTCACTGGACCTGACTATTATCTGAGTGGATTGATATGCATCCACCGAGCAGCAGGTCTTGCTTGTTGATCCACTCTCTTCTCTGTAGATCTTAAAGGTACACTCAGAGTGATAATAATTCAAAATTTTGATACCTAAATTCTGACACCTAAATTAGCCGTGATGAAGGTTAGCCGTGTTGGTGCCTGATCATAAATAACAGATGAAGTATGGACTGGAATAGCCAAGCACAGTATGACTTTCCATCCCCTTGCAATAGCTCCCACATACAGCTGACCTAGTTCGTGGGCTTCCTGATCTTGCACAGCATGAAACTTCATTGGTTTGTCTGTCGGTGTATGCCTGAATTGAGTGCTGAGCTGCTGCTTTGGGAAAGACGAGTGAGGAGAAACTGCTCAGTTTGTGTATTATCTTACTTCATGCCAGCGGAGTATTTTCACTGGATTTTCAGAACAAAGCTGTTCTTGGATACTGAAGAAACTTGTTAATGCAGTCAATGAACCTCCATCTAAACAATATGAACTGCACTTTGTCTGGAGTGGTACAACCCTGAGTGCTTGCGATCGCTGCATATTGGCTTTACTGAGACCAGGCATGTATGGGTTTTTTGCTTTGATATGACAGAAAATATCTTTTAGTTTGCATACTTCACTCATTTCCATTCCTGAGAACAGCCTAATTAGAACTGTTAGGAATAAAAAGATGAGTTGAGGCAGAAAATTCATTTTGATTGTAGCCATCCAGTCTAGCAAAGAAGTAATAGTGCTGCTTCAAATTTTTGAATAATGGAATAAAATAAAGAGAATGTGGCTGAATTGTATTGATAAATAACTTTATTCCAGCTTATTTTAAAACAAACCCCATTTTCTTACCTTTTTATTGTGATATTTCCAGATTTTTTTTTTATACTGTGAGGTCCCAAAACTGTTAAATTCATGAAACTAAAGTTTCATGACAGATTTATTAACCTGAGGAAAAAACAGAAGGTGGTATTTTAGATTTGATAACTGCTTTATATGTGGTGCAGAAAAGAGAGGAATGGGCTTAGTGTTTTGAACAAAGTGAAAATTTTATTCTTCCCAGTATGTCTTTTTATTGAAGAAAGAAACTTGTGTCCAGTTGAACAACATGAGGTTGGGACCTTGTTTACGATATTACTCCACTCTACTGAATCAAAGGCTTTTTCAGCATTTTATGGAGCTTTCTGTAATCACATGGTCTCAGTCATTTTAACAGTAATGTAACAATTTCTTATGCCTCTTGCTCTAGTATGTATACATGCATCAGGTTTTAAATTATATGCAGTCTTTTTACAGCAGTTTAACAAGGGAGGAGTAATGCATGAAGCAGCAGTAAACATTTACAAGCCAATGCTTGTCAATTATCACTTTGCTAAATGCATTTTAAAGACCAGGGCTTCCTGATTTGCTCCAGTGACAATCTCATAATTTTAGCAAATGCAATTTAGAATATATAGTTCTTGGAAGAAAAGATACTAGGGAAATCTAGGTAGATGGAGATCTGGGATTGGAAATTACGGCTTTATGCTCATGGAAGCCTGTGTTTTTAAGAAGGCAAGATGTTGCTTTCTCTGTCAGTTTTTAAAGCTTTTTTTGTTGTCAACATAGGACAAAAGTGGAAAACCTTGATGAAAGCACAAGTCTATTGTGGAGGAGAGGACCAAGACTTTTAATATAACTGGTGACCTAAGTGTAGCATGACCTGTGTTATCATCAGTCTCTAAAGAAAAACAAATCTCTCTTCAATTTTTGTTTGGGTAATTACAGACCCTTGAGCTTCAGAAGTCTGGGCTTTGGTTGTTCCCTCTCAAGTGAGTGATCCCTCAGTGTGCAGACCTCAATTCAGAATCATCCTCGCTTGTATTGGAGTCTCTTCAGGGTACTTCAGAGGAAAGAGAAAAAAGTCTTAATCATCAAGGTACGTGACACGTGCCATGAGTTGGAAGGTTAATTCAGTCAAAATCAGCTTCCAACTCATCCTTTACTCGTGATTAATTTATTTTGAAGAAAAGGTACTGGACTTCACACTGTTGCCAATAAACTTGTATATGATGACTCTGGTACTATACATGGTGTTCTACCTCTGCCTTTAAGTTGTGTCTGTATTTCCCATGCAAATTCCCATGTATTTCTTCTCACTTAGAGGATATCATTAAGACACCATCTACACTTGATTTTTTTTTCCTTTAGCTAAACACAGGAAGTCACGGAGGTTTCCTTGAAATCCTCCATACTGGGTCCCTATAGAATCATAGAATCATAGAATGGATTGGGTTGGAAAAGACCTCCAAGATCATCAAGTCCAACCCCTGATCCAACTCCAATTACTATATCATGGCACTAAGGGCCACGTCCAATCTCTTTTTAAAAACCTCCACGGATGGTGAATCCACCACCTCTCTGGGTAGGCCGTTCCAATGCCTGATAACCCTCTCTGTAAAGAATTTCTTCCTAACATCTAACCTACATTAGGTCACTTGAGTAAGTAAGCTCTGTGAAGCAACATCTCATCAGTAACCATCAACCTAGTCAGACCTAGTATGCTGTGAATTGCCTGAGATCATCCAAATCACAGGGAAGGCCTCTTTCTGTTCCAGCTGCTGCCACTTCTTGTCTCATACAGCCAGTATATACTCTTTTCAAGGGCAGTCAATTAGTTTAGCTTGAGCTCTGTTTCCCTACGCAGCCATTGGAAACTATAATCATTTCCTGGGAAGGGAAGCCATGGGATGGGACCAAATTGCATTGGACAGTTCCCCTGTTTTCTGCACTGCTCTGTCTTAAGGTCAGCAAGTTTCCCAGGAATTTCTAGACTGAAGCGAGGTTAATTTCTAGCTGTCTTGTCCTCCAAGAATGTTGATGCATGCTTATGCATCAGCTTGCTCTGGCAAGGTCACAGGATGGCAGAGTTAATTTCTAGGAAATCCTAAATGTGAAACTGTTCATGGCAAAACAAGGTCTTGTCCAGATGAAGGCTTGTTCCTGGTTTCCTCATTTGCACTGTGAATAAAGCTTTGAGTCAGACCTATGAGGTAGATGTGCAGTAGATCTTTATCCTATAATAAGCTCCCTTAAGAAGACAAAAAGCTTTTGAACTCAAAACAGATTTTATCTGAGTCAAAGCCAGAATAAGTAACTTCTTAAATCCAGAAAACCCAGAGTAGATAAGATGGAATGAAAAGAAAGTATACAGCATTTTTGTTGATTTAAAAAATCTTCTACTTGGCCACCATGTCTGTTCAAAAGGTATTTGATTCTAGGCAGTTTAATGGCTCTAAATAGCAGCAAAGCTGCACTGACTCTTCTGATACTAAGGAATTTGCCTTCTAGCTAAGTCTCTGAGGTCTGGGTGTTTGCTGCTGGCTCTGGGCTGTCTCTATGTGGAGCTGCAGCAAACCCAGCTGGAGCTGTGACTTTTCTCTTTGCAGGCATTGCAGTCTCTTTAAGGTAGGTCCTTCTTGATATGCTCAGCAGTTCCTCAGAATAAAGGTGATCTCCCTCCTTCCCTTTGCTTTGCTGGGTTTTTTTGAAGGAACATCACACACTTGTGCAAAAATACAAGCAAGCATATATATGTGTTTGAACTTTCCTCTCAATTCATAATCCACTTCTGTCATAAGAAGACTATTTTATCTTACTAGAAGCTGTATTTTAGGGGTCAAATTTTGAGCCTTCTGAGGCAGTATTATACAGAAGTGGTGTCTAAATTGCTGACAGATGCCTATAAACTCTCAGTTTAATTAGAATATTCCTCATTTTTCCTAAACACGGTATTCACTATAGCTATACATTGTCTCAATACCCTTAGTTCATTTTGTAGGCTGAATGGGTATAAACTAGACCAGTTTTAACTGAGCAATTTCCAAATAACTGTTCTTCTGATTATACACTCCCTTTATTAAAGCTCCTCCAGACTACTCCTGCAGTTGGCTGATAAACTTCAGTGTCAGGGATGTGCAGAGAACCTACCTGGTAGTTTACTTGTAACTTCCAAAAACCATTGCTCCATTGCTGTGGGTGATGAGGACATGAGTAAAGCTCTTGTGATCTCCGTCTTTATTCTGTCTGTCTTTTGGAAACCCATGGACTCAAGAGTTAAGTACATGCATCATATGCACAAGAAAGAGAAAGAGTTGTGTTTAACAGCCTCAAAAAGTGCGTGCAAAATTGGTACTCAGATAGAGCTACAGATATTGGTGAAGCCAGCAGGCAAACTGTGTCATTGAGGAAGAGTGTGCATATGTGCCTGTGCACCTGAAATTGCTGCCTTGGTGTGCAGTGCTAGTGATAGATAGCTTAGTGAAATGATCTGCTGGTCTTTGAAAAGGCAAGGAAAAAGGAAATGGAAAAAGGGAGTCTAGATGAAAAACTACTTGTCACATCTTGCAAAAATGACTGATGGTTCAAAAGGAATCTTGCCTTCAACAAATGAATATCAAAACACATAAATCTGAAATAAATAAAATGTTGTGACTTCAATGTTACTTTCTCTTTCCTGGATTTCTCTGTTGTTTTCTTCAGTCTCTCACTTCCCAGACACCCTCCCTCCCACCCCCTACCCCTGCCTTGTGATTCCCTATTTACTTTTCTTCCCTGTCAGCATATAGTTATTCTTTATCATTTTTATGTTATTCATGGGTATCCAGTATTGACATTCTTCTTCCCTTTCTACATGCTCTGCCTCTGGTTTGTTCTTCTGCTTGTTCTTTTGATGACCAGAAAAATCTTCCTTCCCCTGTCTTTGTGGCCCACATACTCCTTGGAGACTCTCTTTACTTCACCATAACTGCCCCTTCTCTGTTATTCCAGGGGTACATGCTGGAGCTCCCATCCTGTGGGCAGTCACATTGGCTCTCACAGTGCCTGCCATTTCAGACTGCTTAGGTTGAAGGAAGGCTAGGGATTTTCAAAGCTTTCTCTCCAGCTGCTCCTTCCGTTCCCCCATGAAGGCAGTGTTTTGGGAACCTTGTGATGATGTTCCCTTTTGTGTTGCCCTTCTAAGAGCACCACGTCGTATGGACTTTTGTAGTGCTTGTATCTCTGCTTGTGGGACCTGTGTAAAATTTAAGTCCTCAGTGAGGATGATGGCATGACCTGGAGTGGGACCTGTGTAAAATTTAAATCCTCAGTGAGGATGATGGCATGACCTGGAGTGTGACCTGCTAGTTGGGTATTGTTCAATGAGGCCTGAAACCGTGGCTATTAACTTGTCTTTAATAATTATAGAACTGCGGGATCTTTTGACTGTGTAATAGATTAAGAATAATAATGTAGATTTGTCCTGGTTTCAGCTGGGATAGAGTTAAATTTCTTCTTAGTAGTTGCTACCGTGCTGTGGTTTGGATTTAGTATGGAAATAATATTGATAACTCACTGATGACAGTGAAAAGTATTGATGACAATACTTTTCAGGTATGGCTAAGTAGTGCTTACCCTTGGTTAAGGGCTTTTCAGTTTCCCATTCTCTGCCAGTAAGGAGGTGCACAAGAAGCCATGAGGGAGCATGACTGGGACAGCTGACCCAAACTGGCCAAAGGGCTGTTCCATACCATAGAATATCACACTCAGTATATAAACTGGGAGGGGTTGACTGGGAGCAGCTCATTGCTGCTTGGGGGCAGGCTGGGCATCAGTCAGTGGGTGGTGAGAAACTGTATTGCACATTGCTTGTTTTGCTTGGGTTTATTTCTCTCTTTTTATCTCCCTTTTCATTCTATTATTATATTTTATTTTATTTCTGTTATTAAACTGTTCTTATCTCAACCCACAGGATTTACCTTTTTTTCTGATTCTTCTCCCCATCTCTTGGGGGTTATGCAGAGTGTGAGCAAACATATGTGTGGTACTTGGTTTCCAGCTGGGTTAAACCAAGACAGTGTTTTTGGTGCCCACTATGGGGCTCAGTGGATTGTGTTAATGACAAAACCATCTAGAATGTGTTAGAACAGATTTGTTATAAGCATTCATTATATTTAATAGTGATTAGTAACAATTATTTCTTTGCTCTCAAAGTTGATGTGACTGTTCTGAAAGTTCCATTATGTAATACCTTACTTGCAGTACATGTTCCCTGTTGTGTCCTTTAACACCTGTGGGAACTGGACTAAGGTTATCATGTTGTTCTGCTTTGTAAGATCGGCTTACGATATGATAGAATTGCTGGTCATGAAACTAGTCTGGTATTTGTACTCAGCATTGCCATCATATCCATATGCTAGGGGCCATCTGTTGGAAACTATTAATAATTTTTATGTTTTAACCTTTTACCTTTTCTCCTCCAAGACACAAATCATAGTAGAGGCACCTCCCGTTATCTTCTCCTTCTCCTCCAGGCTAATAACAATAGCTCTTCAGAATTTTGAATATCCTTGGGATGTTCAAACCAGCATGTGCCTATTGCTGTGTCTTTTGAATGTGTTTCAGGTCTTATTTAAGGTTAAACAACTATTTAAGAGGGCCACCCAGAGATCTGCCCCAAGGCTGGATAGTTAAGAGTGTCCAGGATGTGTGGGATAGTAGGACCAAGAACCTAGGAAAATGGGCATCTCTACTGTTATGGAACTTTGTCCCTGAAGAAGTGCAGAACCCAGAAAAACCAATAGAATGTTTGGGAAAAGTATGCTGTCTCTCTGGCAGTTTCAGAGACACAGAAATTACTGTAGTATGCCCATGCCTGCCAAGCCTTGTTCAATACTTTTCAGTACCCTCAAGGGGAAAACAAGGAAACATTTGATGATAAAGTGACAGACACTGCTGCTGCTCCAACCTCAGTGACAGGCACTGCAGCTGAACCAGAAGAACCAACCCATGCTGGTATCAGCTGTGCCTATACGCAAGAAGAAATGGACATGAAACTCAGCTCGTTGAGGAAAGCGAGACAAAGCAGGGCTGTCACAAGAACTGGAGGAAGAGGCTGAACAAGAGATAACCACCCAATCCCTATCCCTGAGTGAGCTGCAGCATATGCAAAAAAAGATTTCAGCTTTCATCCAGGTGAGTGTATT
Source organism: Pseudopipra pipra (assembly GCF_036250125.1). NCBI lineage: Eukaryota > Metazoa > Chordata > Aves > Passeriformes > Pipridae > Pseudopipra > Pseudopipra pipra. The sequence goes on from NC_087550.1 coordinate 77,945,355, forward strand.
AACACCTGGGTTTGTGGCACGTTCTAAGACATGACAGCTGCCACATCAAGCCAGTTATGCCCCATCAGACCTTTCCCGAGGGGAGGGGTAGAGGTTGTACAACTCAGCAGAGTTGGGTAAACCATCCTGCCTTGCAGGATTTGCCTCTTATCAGCCTCAAAGCCGGGCTTCAGCATAGCACCCTGGGGCCTCCACAATTAAGTCATTAACCATTAACAGTTCAGTCTCACAGAGCCTGACTGGGAATGAATGGCAAAAGCATCCCATTGTGACTGGCTCCAAGGATCCATGCATCCTTGGCACAGACTACCTCAGGACAGGGCATTTCAGGAACACAAAAGGGTGTTGGTGGGCTTTTGGTATAGCTGCCTTGGAGACAGAGGAAATTAGGTAGCTGTCTACCTTGCTTGTTCATCTTGGACAACCCTTCTGCTGTGGGACTGCTGAAGGCTGAAGAACAACACGTGCCAATGGTCACAACAATGCGCCAGTGGCAATATCTCACCAACCGGGAGAGACACCCTGCGAGACCCATTTATAAACTGATTTGTCCACTGGAGAGCCAAGGAGTGATCAGCAAGAGCTGGTCACCCTTTAGTATCTCCATATGGCCAGTGCAAAAGTCTTTTGGAAAGTGGACACTAACAGCAGACTGTCGTGGCCCAAATGAAGTCATGGTGCCACTGAGTGCTGCCATACCGGACACGCTGAAACTTCAGTAGGAACTGGAGGCAAAGGCAGACAAGTGGTATGGCCCAGCTTATATCACTAATGTATTTTTCTCAATCCCTATGGTGGCAGAGTGCAGGCCACAGTTTACTTTCAGCTGGGGAGGGTGTCCAGTACACCTAAAATTGGCTATCCCAGAGACGGCCACACAGCCCTACCATCTGCCATGGACTAATCCAGACTGCACTGGAATAGGGGAAAGGTCTGGAACACCTGCAATACATTGATGACATCATTATGTGGGGTAACACAGAAGAGGAAGTTTTGAGAAGGAGACGACAATAATCCAAATCCTTCAGAAAGGCAGTTTTACCATAAAGCAAAGTGAGGTCAAAGAACCTGCACAGGAGATCCAGTTTCTAGGAATAAATTGGCAAGATGGATGTGTGAGATCCCAATGGATATGATCAACAATAATAACAACTTTGTTTCAATTATTAAACTGTTCTTATCTTAAGCCACAGGCTTCACCTTTTTTTCCAGTTTTACTCCCCATCTCACAGGAGGTCTGGGAGGGGGGGTGAGCCAGCAGCTGCATGGTACTTCTCAGTTGCCGGCTGGGGTTAAATCACAACATAGACCATGATCAGTAAAACTAGTGTGACATATAACTATGAGCTGATTTGGGCTGTACAAGTAGCTTTTGGAAAATGAGAATATATTACTTCAGTAAGATAAAAATATTAGTCCTAAGGACTGTGAAGTTTCTCATTTCTCTGGCATTGCAACAGAGTTCTTTAAAGCCTTCCCCCACTGAAATTAACTGTTCTATTTTTGTACTAGATAACCATATTTTAGTATTCAGCTAGTACAGAATACATTTTACTCTGAAGTTATCAGCAATTATTAGAAATAGTAGGAAATAATATTTCTTATGCTGTTACCTCAATTATGGTTGTTTATGCTAATTCTTACATTTAGTTTTAAATATCTAGATAGGTTTTATTTTAACTGTGTAACACTTGGAGAAATATGGAATCTTACAATAGGGGTTTGTTTATGTTTGTTTGTTTTTAGAAAATGGCTTTTTATAATCTCAATGTGGCAGTTATCTTTAATGAATCCATAATGATTGAATGTTTATGAAGTGTTCCTAATATGTGTTGGGTAAAGAACAACAGTTAACCAATTATAGGAGTAATTTGTCTTTAAACTGTTTTATTTTGTAGTAGTTTATCTTCAAACCTGTCAATAATTAAGTGGGTATAATGTAACATTGTTTTGAAAATGGTTCTTGTATTAGTTTAAAAAAAAGGTTGTGAAAATGTTTTGCTGTATGTATCCACCCCGAATGACTAGTTCATTTGTAGATGCCTACGCTGTAGAGCTCTGACAGTAAGAGATCTGAGTAAGAGATATTTTCAGGGGGCAATTAATCCACCCTAAAATAGTCAGCTATCTAAGCCATATGTACTAAATCCTGTTATAATTGGCAAAGATAGCATAGCAAGCCCTTAGAAATAAAAGCTAACACATAAGGGGGGTGAAGAGAAAGTATATTCCTCATGGTGGAGAAAAATTCTTTGAAAACTCAGCTTACCTCAAATTAGGGAGAAGAATCAGTGGAGCATTCACCCCTGTATTCTGTGTTTCATTTTACCTGTGCACATGTCAGTGGTATGTGAATGTGTGGTATGCTAAGGCTGCTTTGTATTTCATCTTTACACCATCTAACTCTAGCAGTTCTTTGCTGCTGTGTATAAAGTAAGGGATAAGATCAACAGATGGAGAGGAGCTTTTATTCATCTCTATGTCACCCTCTGGGGCTGCACGTAAGATTTTTATTGGACTCCCTGGTGTTGTAAGGATGTTGAGAAACTGGAAAGGTGTTACAGAGGGCTGCTGCAATGAGCAGGAGCTAGAGTTGTGAGTGATGTTAGATGAACTGGGCTTTTCCAGTTGTGCAGAAATGCCTTGAAATGCATTTACAGATATGATAAGGTATTTTAAATAGTGCTGGAGAACATAACAAGTGGCAGTGGTCTCTGAGGAGGTTTAGGTTAGACATTAGAAAAAGATCTTCAGTACGTGGGTTGTGCAGCACTGGGACAGGTCACCCAAACAGGTGGTGAAGTCCACATTCTTGAAGATTTTTCAAGACTTGTCTTGATAAAACTCCAAATGACCTGACAGTACAATGTTGGTGATAGTCTTGGTTTGAGTGAGAGGCTGGTTGGACCTTGGAGTTACATGGTTCCATGTCACCTTTTCTACAATTTCGTGCTTTTCCTTTTTATAAGATAATGTTGCTGTGATGTTCTGGCTGACCCTCAGCGTGCAGTATGATCCTACTCCTTGCTTGCAATCCTAATGATTGCACTTTAAAAAGCATTAATGCAAAAAGATGAGAAGAAACTGGCATTATGTATCTCCTGAAAGGTTTGGTATTTGGTATTAATATTGTTCATTTCTGAAACAATCTGCAACTGACATTTTTTTTCTATTGGTGGTAGGAAAGGTCTCAGTCTATAAACTACATGGCAAATTTGCAATCACAAAATTGTGATTTTAATTACAATGTAGTAGGAGAGAATGGTAGCTGCTGGACCCCCATTATTTATGACTTTCTGCATGTGCATAGAAGCAGACAGGTAATCAATGTACGGTCTTAAGCATGGGTGTTATAAATTTACTTTAGTTCCTAGTATCCAAGGGACTGTTGCATAGTAAAACACCAGTATTTAAAATTTGCACATCAAACTTTGTGGATCCAACAAGTCCTCTAACTGTAGCCTGAATAAAATATCAGTTAAAACCCCAAGCTAACAGTATTCTCTTTACTAATTAAATAGTCTAACTCAGGGTCATAACCATTTAAATTCCTAGGGAAGGTGTTCTGGAAAGAAGGTGAAGTGCAGTATTTGACTTCAAAGTGCATCCTTAAAACATTTCTAAATTTGTCTCCTTTTAAACCTTGGCTGACAAAATTAGTTCTGAAAAAAATAGTTTGGTTAAGTTTATTTGGAAAGCAGATGCTTGCTGAGTCAGAGTTCATGGGTTTAGAATATTGTACACTGATTATATCAGACAGCAGCTGTGGCTCTGATTCATGTGCCAGGTTTACATAAAAAAGGATATTTCTTCTGGGACCAATCAAAAATACTAATATTTGATCAAGGAATTACTAGCTGAATCTTTATTAATTGCATAGTGAGATGTTCTGTGACCTTTATTTAAGATGATTCTTCAGAGGCTAAAAATTAGCTAATCTGTTTTATTTAGAGTAGACTAACCTCAGAAATATCATTAGGAACTAAGCATCTGTTCATCAATCAAAAAACTTTTTATCAAAAAAGCTCCTAATTGATGCTTCTTAAGAAGTCAAAAGAGACTTCCAGATGAAGTAAGTCCACCAAAATAGCAAATTTCGCAGAACATTATCATACATCAAATGAAAATGATGGATATATCTGAATTTGATGCAAAGGTAAAGATAAAATTTCGTTATGTCGGATGGAAATAATTAAATTGCTTTTTTCAAGTTACTGTGGGTATACAGAATATGTTTTCATAACCTCTGCAATCTTGAGAATAACAGGTTCAATAAAGATGGACTTTCACTGTAGGATTTTATTTACTTTATTCTCTACGTTTCTTCCTGCTGAAGAAATTTCATATAAGTTACTTCAATCTCCACTAGGCATGTCTGGCTAAAAGATGATAATAATTATTTTCAAAAAATGCCAGACTCTAGTACAGGGTGGGCAATGGCAATAGAAATGTAGAAATGTTGCTGTATGTCTCCTCCTCTGCTGTGCAAAGCTCATTGACTTCAGTGAAGGCTTTAGTGCAAGGTAGAGGTGAGGCTAAGTAAGCATTCCTTCAGTCTCAAGGTCCATCTTCATTAACCTACAATTTCGCAAGTTTATTGTCTTTTGGGGTCAATTTACCAACTCCATTGCCTACCCAGGTATGAATTTGAAATTTTTCCACAGCACTAGGATATTTTTTACAGCTATTTCATAGCAAAATAAATATTTCTTGGTTTATTTTCATGGGCTCTTTCATTGTTCACGAATTCTTCATTGGTTTGTGAATTTAATTCCTTCCAGAAAAAAAAAAATATAAATAGAACATATGATTCTCTGTCATAAAATGTTAACAAATCATTGTCATTTTTGTAGGAGACAATTTCAAAGCTGAAGAGAATGGAAGATTTTTACCTGTTAACAGTAAGCTTGTGAATTACCTGGACTAGCAATCTGGTCATGTTGGGCTTTGTAGAGAGTGAACAGAAAGGGAGTTCAGAAACAGATCAGGGTGGTTCAGAAATCATGTGATCAGCTTTTAACATGGGCCTTCAATTTAAATTACATTTGCAATCAAAACTGGATGGAAATAAAAATCCCTTGAGTTTGCACACTGATTTTATTATATTTTCAAGCATTTTTCCAAAATGATGTACTATTGAACAAGCCAGTTGATGGGAATAGTTTTGTCCATTTTTCTAAACAAAATGTTTCTGGTGTGGCAAGCTGGAGGGGTATTTCCCTATTGTGTTTCACTTGGTAGTCTCCACACAGAAAAATGGATATGAAGTGCAGTATTTTCTTTTGCCAGGAATGTATCTGTATCTGTTTCCAGGAAACATACAGTAAGTATTGTGATGAAAAACTTAAAAAGCTCTCAATGTAAAGAGAGAATTCACTTTACTAATCCCTCCCTTTTCACAACCATATATTGCAGTCCTTAAGTACGTGTTTCCAGTGAGACTCACTTTCCACCTGGGGTACATGTTGGAAGGTGAATGAGGGTGCATATGGAGTTCAGAAGTTTCAAGGTCCAGAATATGCTTACTTATTTTGACATTAGTAATACACACTCTACTTGTTTTTGATACATGTAATTTCTCTCCATTTTGTAGCAGCAAGATAAGAAGGACAAGTACTTTTGATTGGTAGAGAGAACACTGTTTGAAAGTGTCTTGGCTACTCTAGCATTTCCTTGTGGTTGGAAACACCATCTATGAGGAAAATGCAATGCTCCTGCTGAGCAGGGAATGTGCACTGAACTACACCTCAATCAATTAGAATATCTGTTTTTCTAAGCACTTCGCTTTATATCTTGTGGTCTTATTTTGGAAAAACAAAGAAATAAACAAACAAAGCAAAAAAACCCACCCCACCCAAAGCCCTCCCCCCCCACCATTTGTAGCTGTGTTTGGAATTTGCTTAGGTAAGCAGAGTAAGCAGAAGTCATCATAAGCATGTGTAGAAATATCTCCAGTGATGCAAGGCTTCTGGAGAAGGGTAGCTGTGGCTACATACTTAAGTGTGCTCGGAGGGACGCAGCCTGAGCTTCGTCCTTTCTGCCTCAGTAGTTGTTTTAGTTGCAAATTTAACAAGGTCTCTATGAGGCTGGGGATTTTGCTTGGCTTGGTCTTGTTTTGCTTGGATTTTTAAATTGTAATTCAAAACCTGCAATTTCGTTCTATAAAAATTTGACTGTAAAGTAAACCGTATATAAAACAACAATATTTAGGACAAAATGGCAAAAGGTTTATTTCCTTTTCATTGAATCTCTGCTATTTAAATACAGTATATAGGTTTGCTAGTAAGTCTGTGAAGAATCTGATAATCAAGGGTCTTTGGGGCCTGTAAATCAAATTTCTTCAGCGACTATTTATTGAGATTGTATTTGTGTTTGAGCTCTAGAGAATTTACAACAGATGCATGGTTTACTAAACTGTTAAACCTAAATTATGGTGAGTCTACATGTTTTTCTCCTTTTATAGTCTTTGAAGCTACTAAAGGGATTCTATAAAAAGGAAACATGCATTTTAAATACATTTAAATGAATAATTTGAATGTTCCTCTGTATAAAAATACACACATAAACGCTTAACATCATGGCCATAAAGATGACTATATCAACCTTCTTGTTAGCAGGAAGCAAGGAAATGAGAATGTGTTTGTTGTTCTTTCTGGTTTTGAGTTTTCTGTCAAAGAAATCGGTACCAGACTTTTGAAAGACACTGTGATTTTTAAAACTAAAAATATTTTTTTAAGTTTCTCACACATCTTGTTTTGGTTGATCCTCGCCTCTCTTCTCGTCAGTAGACTGTGAGCAGGAGTACACTTGCATTTCCCTTCAGCCTCATGATTGTCTGCCAAGGTTTGCAAACACAGATTTTGCCACACTGCAGATTTCTTTTTTGATGCATGTAATGCTATGAAACTTGAATTGATGCACAACTTGACAGTTGTTATGCTTTAAAGTAATTGGCATGGGTTTGTTTTCTGCTAGCAGTGGGAGAAGAAATTAATGAGAGATCCTTTTTCATTTGCAGTTTTAGTGCAAAACTGCTCTGGACTTTTTTTTTTCAGTTTTGGGAATTATTCCTTATCCTACCTAATAATTGGTAACTGCAAAAAATGTCTTCTGCCTTTCACAAGGGATGAAATTTTTTGTTCTGATAATATATGGTAGAGCAGTTTTATTTTGCATTGTGTATGTTGTATAGTTTGTACCTCAAGATTTCAGTAATTCAGTAAGGGAGGACATGAGGAAATATCCATGTGGAGAGAAGGTGCTATGAGGTTTCCTTGTGAAGTGAAGACATGCAAGACTGCAGATCTTCTTTCTTGTGTAATTTCAATCAGGGAGCTTAATCATATTTCTATATCAAATTAAATGATGATGCATTTGTAATTCGGTGCATTTAAAATTTTCTTCTGTTGAAGGTATTTTGCTAGCATCCCTGTCAGTAGGGGAATCTTACTTTTGCAGTTTAGAAGTAAAATGGTTTGGATATTTTACGTAGTGGAAAAATAAGATACAAAAAGTAACTCAGTGCTAACTCACACTTGCATGTCTGTGATTACAGCATCACTTTATTTTCAACAGCTTTGCATAGCAGTGTTTAATTCTCTAGGATCATTCAATCTGCTCCGTGTTTCTCTTCTTGAGAAACTATGAGTCTGATTTCTGTTCTGATAAGAGGGTTCATGCAGAAGGCAAGGCTTCTAACTTGCAGAGGCTTTGGAGGCTTAGTAACACCTCCTTCTTGAGAGATTTCATTAAACTTCTAAACTTAGAGTTTGCAAAGTGCCCTTCACTTTTCAAATGTAATGAGTTTTAAGGTGAGTTAGGACTATGCAAGTGTGAATTCCTGCATGTGATAGCTTGAGTAATGCTGGGTAGAGCTTTGGCAGAAAATCAATAGGATGTTCACACTGATAAAGTCCTCCTTGCTTAAAACCATTTACAACACAATGCCAGAGTAAGGATTAAAGAAGTGCTGTGGTGAGACCCAGTGGCTGTGTCCACACCCTTCTACCCATGACAGCAGGAGCACACTATTTCTGTGTTCATCTGCCTCCTACTTATACCAAGTCAGTGCAAGGATGCCTTTGAGTCTTCCCAGCAGTAAATGAAGCTGCTTGAGTGCATGTTAGTGATATACTGAGCTCCAGGGTATGCTTGGGCTCATGGCATCACATGCATTTCCAATGATGCTTTTCAAAAGAGCAGAATTCAGCTTCACTGATGTCTCTTTCTTTTCCTGCACTGTCAGAAGTGAGAATGTTTCTACAAATGATTAGCCATCTCTATTTATTACATACATGACTGAACTCCAGCCATACATGCTATAATATATGATAGAGGAAATGGTTTGGGATGTCTTAAATGTAATGACCTAACAGTTTCTTTGTAGAATTCTTCATTCCCTGATATTTTCCAGTATCCCAATGAAAAGTTAGTAAATGAAGTTCTAAAGACTCTCTAAATTTATTTACCTCCTGTTCTCATTGAAGATATTCAAAGTCTGACAGGTACCTGTCTTTAAAATCTGTGGTATAAATATCACAGGAGATTATATTTTCAACTAAAAGAAAACTGACAAAAATGACAAGTTGGGCAGAGAACAAATAAAATAATTTCTTCTCTTTAAGGAGCAATTCAATTCAAAATAGAAAACTATACTACCTTAATATTTTAATATCTGTCTCTATTCTTTGCTATTAGGTCTACAGAAACTTAGGAAGGCTAAGGGCGATTTTGGAAATTATTTGATTTGTCCAGTTTGTTTTGAAATTTTTGATTTGTCCAGTTTGTTTTGAAATTTTTGATTTGTCCAGTTTGTTGCGTGGAATTTCTTTCCCAGGGCTGGCAGTTGTAGCTTTAGGAGTCTCTCTGGTGTCCATCCTTCTGGAGGATGCTTGATCCAAAGCATCTAGGATTCCAGAGAGCTTGCTAGGTGAGATGATACTCAGCTGTATGAATGATCCTCAGTGAAACAGGGCTCTTCAGGATTTCCTAAGTGTCTATTTCACATGACAGAGATTATTCCTGTGGTGTTGCTGGGACTTAAAGATCACAGTTCATGTTCTATGTCTCAATTTTTTAAGGCAAACCTTATAGAGAACGTTGAAATTGTATGGTCGAGAAATTGTTACGCTTGGGAGATGACAAAGGTTGGATGTCACGATTACTGTATCTTCCATTTATTTGTATGATAGCTTCGCACTGGGCATCAGGTAGCCTGTTGGCAGTCTCTGAGAGTACTCTTTGCAGCAGTTCAAGTGTTGTCTTTGCAAATAAATTCCATTGGAGACCCTCTGTTTCCTGTAGTTCACTCATTTTTACACTCTTTGGACTCCTTATTTTCTCAGTATTAGTAGTTGTAGATCGGATCCTGATGGTAAATGGCTGACTCGCTGCATGCTAAAGCTCAGAGGTGTAGGTATAGATGCTAAATGTGTCCAGGATATGTACAGTAAGGATATCTTCTTTAAGTGATCATGCATTCTATTTACCATTTAGTAGGGTACTTTCCATTTCTGTTTCCACTGCCCTAAAGTGCAAATTTGCAAAGTTATTCTGTGCCTGTGAACAGGGAACAGTGCTCTTATTTCTTGTCCATTCACAGTGTTTCATGGCTTGTAGTTTAGTCTCATATCAGAGAAGTGCATTGGCAGAACAGTTCTTAAAATACAGTGACAAACTCAAAAGTCACCAAGCTTGTACTTTCCTTTTCCAGTTTGTGTTAGGGGTGCTTATGTTATGGAAGCAGTTTGATAATCACAAGTGATGTGAGCATGGTATGCCATACCCAACACCCCTGTGGCTCTTTCTTCGAGGACTCTGGCATGATGAAAAGCTAATCTACAAGAAAAATTTTGAGTATTAAAAACAAATGAGTAGTTGCTGTACTCCCTCTGTTTCTCACTTATGACCCTTGTCTAGCCTCCTAAACAAAAGAATGTAGCAATCTGTCACATAAAGTATACTTGACATCTCCAAAATGAGCTTTTCCCCCCCTCTTTTTTTTTCTTACTTGGATTTAAGATGTTGCATAATTAAAATCTCTCTGACATCCTGCTTACAGTCATATCCTGTCACAGGATTTGTATCCGTCTGGCTCACAGCTGATGGAACTTTATACAAACCCACTCTCATAGCAGACACTGCTTGAAAACCCATGACCATGGCTATACTTTTTCACCCCTACCAAGTGTAATCATAAAATATCCTGAGTTGGAAGGGACCCACGAGGATCATTGAGTTCAACTTCTGGCCCTGCACAGGAGAACCCCAAGAATCACACCGTTTACCTTAGGGTGTTGTCCAAACACTTCTTGAACTCTGGCAGGCTTGGTTTCATGACTACTTCTCTGGGGAGCCTGTTCCAGTGCCCAACCACCCTCAGGGTGAAAAACCTTTCCCTAATATCCAACCTAAACCTCCCCTGGAATGACTTCAGGTTATTCCCTCGGGTCTTGTCACTGGTCACCAGAGGGAAGAGATCCATGCCTACCCTTTTGAGGAAGCTGTTGACTGCTGTGAGGTCTCCCCTCAGGCTCCTCCAGGCTGAACAGATCAAGTGACCTCAGCTGTTCCTCATATGGCATCTCCTCTAGACCCTTTAGCATCTTTGTGGCCCTCCTTTGTAGCTTTATATCTTTCTTATATTGTGGGGCTGTAAACTGCACGTAGGCTGCACATAAGTGAGGCTGCACTAGCGCAGAGCAGAGCAATCTCTTTCCATGGGGCTGCTCTCCAGCCTCTCGTTCCACGGTCTGTACGTACATCCAGGGTTTCCTTGTTGCAGGTGCAGAGTCCAGCACTTGATGTTGTTAAAAGTGTTAAACAGGAAAATCATATGGGTGGATACCTGGCTCCAAACCTGGTGTCACCAGCAGAATTTTGTGGGTGTTGATCACAGGTCAGTTTACACAACACCAGGCCTGCTGGCAGCAGATGGGGTACACCTATCTCAAAGGGGAAGAGGATCTCTGCACAGGAGTTAGCACAGCTCGCTGAGAGAGCTTTAAACTAGATTTGGAGGGGGAAGGGAATAAACCATGTTCACTAGGGTTAAGCCTAGGGGCAGCATGCTGATATTACAGGGACGGTAGCAGAGGTGAGTGGTGTCTTTAAAGGTAATGAAACTGCAGCAAAACTAGTGGGAAAAGCTAGTTTCTCTCTAGAATGCTGCCTGACAAAAATAGTAGCAAGACACTTGCAATTGGCTTTTTTTATGCAGTCTTTATATGCAGCTTTTGATACAGATTTCTGCGAAGCAAGACCTGAGTGCCTCGGTACTCCCATGCACGGTGCTGCCTCCCAAAATAGGTCCACCCTTCTCTGTTTCTGCTCCTTCCATGGTTGTGCAGAAAGAGGAAACTTAACAGTGGGCAGATTCAGGAATTCACAGATAACAGGAGAATGTTGGGGAACCTTGGTGGAGGGCATGGCCTGACAGGGCCATGAGGTCACAGAGCCCTGCTTTGACGTGCTGTTCCACACCAGCTCTGGGCAGCACTGTGGCAGCAGCAGGGGTGGCAGCATGCTGCAAGCACGCATGGTCATGGTCCTCACCTGCTGCCTCTTCCTCCTCTTTCTAGTGGCCCTGCAAGTCCAGGGTCTGCAGACTGTTCCAATACAAGGGCAGGGAGCAGGTAGGCAGGCGGGTGCCAGCACCCAGCCCTAGGTGGGCAGCGGTGGGGCCAGGGCTAAGGCTGGGTGAGCCAGCAGGGCACCATGGTGCAGACATACCAGGAGGAGGTGTGGTGGGACTGCAGCTGCTTTGGAGCAGGGGTGGTTCCTAAGAAGCAGGGAGGTGGGGAGTGACAGTGTGGGGCCAGAAACTTGGCACTGAGTTATCCACCAGTCAGTGATGGTTATCCAGCCTCCTGGCTGGGTTCCAGGCCTGATTCACAGCAAGTCGTGTGGGTACATCATGACTTTTTGCTTCCTTTGAGAGCTGCAAGGTCAAAGTCCCAAGGTGAGCCAGGCACCCCTGCAGCTATGTGTGCCCTGTCATTACACATTCTGGTGTTCAGGTATGATGATGGAGGGCAGAGCACGTGATAGTAACTTCTCATGGGTGTTTGATTGTAGATGTGGCCAGAGGGAGGGCTTTTCCAGCTCCTCAGACGAATTCCGTGCTGATTCCCAGCTGGTATCCCAAGGGTGAGTATCTGTGAATCTCTATTGACTTGCAGAATAAGCACTCCTTTTCAGTGTGTTGTTCATAAGAAATGTAACTGCATACTTTCTGTTAATGTCCTTGTATAAAGCTAAAACAGGGAATGATTTCCAGAAGACGCGTGAAGGTCCAAAGGGGGACCTGAAAGACTTGGAGGATGCTGCATCCGGTTAGTATAACTCACTCTCTTAACCAGCCGTAGGACTTGGGAAGCTGAGTTTTTAGCTTCTTGTAGTGACATGCTGTAACCTACACAGCAGGAAGGGGTCAGTCAGAGCCTCACTGCAGGACACTCAGTGTCACACCTTGCACGGGCTACTGAGCCACAGTCATGGTCCAGCACAGTGTCTGCTGCCAGCTGAGCTTCCAGCTTGTACAATTACTGATGAGAGCTGCTTTGTGCAGATGTGGGTATCCGGATGTTGGGAACAGGTGTGAGCTGAATTTGTGTTCATCTCATGCATATCCCAGCTTCAAGTCAGGAATGACATCCCAAGAAATCTTGGCTGCCCTTTCCTAATATTGGGAGTCAGGTGCGCATGCTGATTCTGCAGGCATTTCTGCTTGTGATGGATTTTCAGCTGTCAGACTGATAGCTGTGGTGAGATGAGTGTGACTGTTAGTGGTGCTCCTGGAGCGCATGAGGGATGTGTGGAAGAGCCAACTGCTCCTGAGCCAGGAGAGGGACAGCACCCTGCCAATCACTGGGGAGGGAGAGGGCCCCTGGGCTGATGGAAAGGATGTGCAGGCAGTTTTGGTTTGCAAGGACTGTCAGGCTTTGCCTGGGCTGCAGGCAGTGTTGTGAAAGAAACCAGGAGCAGCTCTCTGAGGATGACAGCTGTCTTGAGTGTGTGGAGGTTATTGCCAGCAGTGTGCCAGAGAGATGCTTGTAGTCATCTCTTGATGCGGTTAGAGATTGCTCACCTCCCAGTACACCCAGATCACAGGAATTTTGGAACTTCGCTCTTTTGGGAATAAGACCACCTGTGAGATTATTTGTAGAGCAGAGCACAGTAATGTATGCGGTTTTTTCTTCTCCTGCAGGGCAAGGTGCTGGGGAAAAGGCCAAGACTAATGGTCATCGGGAGCTGGACTTGTACTATATCCTAGGGATTGTAGTAGTCTTGTGTGTGCTGCTCTTTTGGATAATTACATGTTGCATAGGCATATCATGGCTGAGGGTGAGAGACACGTGAGATGGCTTTTCCCCACAGTTATTTATTCCTGGCTTGTCAAGGCAACTGCTGGCAGTACTCTTCTGAGATTTCCACAATACAGTCCTTTGACTGTCCTCTTAATACGAATGAGTAGTCTTTTCTGAAACGCATTCGTACAAAAGGCCCCAGAGAGATGAAGGAGCACCGGGACAAGCCGACACTAACTCTGTGTAGAATAGCAAAGATCAAACTACAGATAAAGGTGAAGCAGAGTCAGGAGAAGGACCAGAAAGAGGCAAGAAAGCCCAAACAAATTTGCAGCTCTCAACAACAGCTGCTGCCTCAGTGATGTTTGTGACAGAGCTCACCCAACTGTACGAGAACGTGAGTGCAGACCCCTCACCTCTGCCCACTTGCCCCAGCTGCTCTCTGGCTAACAGTGCCTCTTCATGGGACAACTGGGTTTCTGTGGACTCACCTCAGCCGACAGCATCCTGATGTCCCTGTTACCAGTATCAACAGGGATATACTGTACCTCAGAAGACTATGAATTTTTCAAGGAATTTTTTTTTTTTGTTGGTTTGCCGAGAACTTCTTGCCTGTTTTGGCTGTTTCACTTGGGGTAGAATGCACAGAGCTGGTACTAGGGCTAGATCTGTGAGAGAAGCTGTCAGAGACCTACGCTCCAGTGCGGGACACCTTTATCGGGCATCAACAAGGCTTTCCTCCACCAGACTGGGGACATGCTGGTGAGACATGAGGTGCAAAGGTCCATAAGCTTACTTGGGATGCTGCCCTGAAACAGAATTTTCTGGGCAGAGAGAGAAGGAGGTGCTGGGAAGGATGGCTATCCAGCACTGAGCTCATCAGGGGGGGCTGATGTGGTGACGAAGGCTGCGGATGTGGCAGTGTCCCCCACCTCAGAGCTCAGAGATAGTAAATGAGTGGAAAGCTGTAGTAGGGCTGGGTGAGAGAGGGAGTGGAAGCAATGTGATATTAGTTAAAAGGGTGATATTAAAAATGGAACAGAGTTAAAAGAAATAATAATTAACAATAATAATAAATGTAAAAAGAAAGAAGTTAAGCTTTGCAGATTGACACCAAAGGGGAAGAACACCTTTGGAATACATCTAAAGTCACATTGACTGAGTACAGGTTCAGATCAGATATGGAGTCTGACTTCCAGGGGTCTTCTCAGAGCATGTTGGATGACACAAAAGAGAGATCCCAAATCCAGTCTTATGACACCTCTGCCCTGCAACTGCAACTGAAGGGTACAGCAGCCAGGCAGAAAAGGCTTTATACATTGTCTTAGTCTGCCTTTCAGGGCATTAGGAACACCTCCTCCCAGCACTCCTCCCTTGTGCAGAGTACTCTGTGTCACCCAGTCAGCCCAGCTGCTGACCTGAATGCCTGTGCATTCCCATTCTGTGCACCTGCAGGAACTTTCCCCAGTGCCTGCTCTTGCCCACTCAGCAGCCAAACCCAAAATTCTCAGTACAGGGAGAGTGTTGTAGAATATGCCAAGAACAGTTTTCTTCAGACAGCTGTTCTCTCTGGTGGGTGGTTATTGCCAGCAGCATGCCAGAGAGATGCTCATAGATGTCTCTGGACGTGGTTGGAGATTGCTCACCTCTCTCCACACCCAGTTCCTGGGAATTATGGAACTTTGTCCTTTTGGGAATGAGGCCATCTGAACCACACTCAGCAGGTGATGGGAACTATAACTGTTCACTGGATGTACCTCCCTCTGTGCAAAACAGTTAAAAAACAAATTTGTAAAATCATTGAATCATAGAGTCTCCTGAGTTGGAAGGGACCCACGAGGATCATCAAGTCCAAATTATGGCCCTGCACAAAACATCCCCAAGAATCACACCATGTGCCTGAGAGTGTTGTCCAAATGGTTCTTGGACTCTGCCAGGCTTGGTGACCACTTCTCTGGGCAGCCTGTGCCAGTGCCCAACCATCTTTTCCTAATACCAACCTAAACCTCCCCGACACAACTTCAGGCCATTCCCTTGGGACTTGTCACTGGTCACCACAGAGAAGAAATCAGTGCCTGCCCCTGAATTTTCCCTCATGAGGAAGCTTCACACTTCCCCAGTCTGCACAGGGTTTGTTTTTTCTTGAAATCCAGTTAATTTAAACCAACTTGCTTTTGCCCTCTTGTTTCACAGGTAGAAATGTATTGGCTTTTTACACATTTTAAATGCATCGGAAGTGCACTAACAAATGAGCGGAGATCCAGCGATTATTTCAAGGCTGTTTCTAGGCTTGTTGCCTTTAGCTGTTTTACCAGCTCGACCTATTCAGAAAGGATACTTCCTTCCCAGTGGTGTCGATACAGCCCAGGAAGAGTTGCATCTTTTCCTGCAGGGTGTCCTGGAGTAGGGACACAGGCAGAGGTCTGCTGTATGGCATACCTGCAGTGAGTCCAGGGAAGCTGCCATTTGCTGTGCATATTCACAGTACGTACAGCGAGGCTGACACAGCTGGGAGCTGCTGTCCTTGTGCGCATCGACACTGTTGAGTCAGGGGGTCCCAGTCATCCAGACCACCCTGTGCGCGTGCACTAGGCCTGAAATGTCCCAGGTATTTTAGAAATCCGGACACGATTCTGTTTTCCACCACCCAGGCACAAGTCTCCAGGAGTAAGAAAAGGATGGGTCTGTGAGAAGAGCGACCGTTTTTGTGATGTATCAATAGTGTTCTTATCACCAGGCTAATAATTTGAAAGCGGTTCTACTGAAAAATCATTCAGATGCAGTGAGCAGCTGAGCAATGGTGTAATTTAATGCTGGGCTGAACTTCGTGGCAAACAGCAAAGGATAAATTTCTCAGTGAGGCCCCACACTGTGTAAGTTTGGATGTGTTCAGAAGTTTGTCTTGCATTGGGCTTTTTTTTTTTTCAGCTATCATGCATTTATAAAGATCTATTTATGGAAATACAAGAGTTTCATGAATAAATGAGATGGCATATTCCTTTCTTCATTTCATGAATTACAGTATCAACATTTTAGAGTCTGTTCATGAATTAATAATTACTTTAATCAATAAAAATAATTACAGTGCTAAAAACATTTTAACAATGAATGCTTTCATGCCGTTTCCACTCCTTTTTAATTAAAGCATGACAAGTTATATTTACCATTTTCATCATCATTGCTCTAAATGGTGAAATTTGTCATCTTTGACTTGGGCTCTAATTATAATTCTTTTAGATGGTTCAAATTACTTCTCATTATTCAATTATGCTTGCTCCAATTTTAAACTGACACAATTTTCCTCTCAAAACTCTTTCATGCTGTAAGAATATCTTTGACTTCATAATACCCATTTTAAATATTCTATGCTAGCCAAAATAAATACAAATTAAATATATGAAATGTAAAAACAAATATAAACTGCTGAATATAAATAAATACAGCAGAAGACCAATTATTTTCAGTTTAAATGCATCTATCTTACTTCAGTATAGCATGAAATATTAATATAAATTTGTTGCAAATATAGAAATTGCTATAAGACCATAATAAGCTTGCAAAAGCAGCATGCAAACTTAATTTTTATGCCTGTGACATAGTCTCCAATTAAATGATCTCTTATTATTTTTTCATATGGAATCCCTTCCTTGTTTTTTCAGTAGATAGCATGGCATTCCATTAAATATAATAACCTGCTATGATAGTCTTCTTCAGCCTATTCTCTATATCTTATTCTAATATTTTTTTAATCTTGGTTATGTGAGAATAAATTTCTTTTCCTCATTACAGTTAGATCTGTTTGCCTCACAAATGTGTGTGGGTTTTGTCGGTGCCTCAGAACACTGTTTTGCCTGGTGTGTAGCTCAGGGAATGAACCAGTGAAGAACTATGGGGAAAATTGTTATGCTTGAGTTGATCATCTTCGGGCATGTAGGACCTAGGTTTTTAAAGTCTTGTGCTTTGTAAAATATCATGTAATGCTAAGATATTTTAACACAAGCTTCAGGTGCTTCAGGAATGAACCTAGACTGGGGGCTTCCTCACATGGATTCATATCATCTGAATTTAAACATGTAATTGTGATAGGTGGGTCACTGTGATGTGTCTTTGTACTCCCCAAACCCACAATGGTTCCTTTTTACTTCTCGCTGTTATTATTTCTGTCATGTGCCCTTGTTACAAAACTTCAGCAACAGCTTTGTTTCCTGTGTATCAGATTTGCTTGTAAACTGCCCTAGGTAGTAAGTAAGAGGTGTATTTGGGCAAGTACCAGTGTGATCCAGTCACTGCGCCTCTCAGATGCTTTTTTCTGTCCTAGGGATGCTTTCAGTTGACCTTTATGGTTTTCAAACACTGCATAACATCTGCCTAAAAAGCCAAATACCTCCTCCTGTGCCCGTCACAAACTGTCACTTACAGCCCAACTGCTGCTTCAGGATTTTGTCAGGCATCAGTCTGCAAAGAAATCCTACCATTTGAATCCAGCCTTCCTGAACTACTGTGGTGGGACAATTAAAGACCAAATTATAGTGTGTGTGCATGGAGGGTAGTTAAGTTAAATTTGCAGATGAAACCTGATTCCTGCTGCTGTATCTCTGGAGTGCTTGACTTAAAATCATCATAAGGTTCTTTCAACACAATTTTGTGCATGCAGTTTCCAGTAGTTTTAGAAGATACATTAAGGAAAAAAGCAGCAAATAAGCCAGTACACACGTAGATCATCATAAGGACTAAAAAATTTGAGATCCACTGTGCAGAGCTTTGCTATTAAAACTAGATTAGCAGTCAGCAGCTGCTTCTTCTGAATGACTTGTCCTTTTCCAATAGCTTCATACAAACTGGCTTACTGTGCTGGAAATCTTGAGGTTTATTCCAGCTCTGGAACAAAGTGTGCCTCTGAGTGTACACATTCCTGTGTCCTTTTTACTAAGCTCTTCTGACCTGTCCTGCTCTGTCTTTTCTTTCTGCCCAGTTTTCAGACTGTTTCCTTGCCTCTTTCAGCCTCTTCTCCATGGAGGTTCTTCAGGCTTTGTCTAGACACTCCTGTTCGCTCCTGGGTGCCGCGCAGGTTGCAGAGTGGATTACACTGTACTATTTAGTACCAAAATAGTAGTTAAAAAAAGGAACAAAAGTACAAAACTTGATAATGGTTATACTCTGTTTTTTATCTAGAGGGCAATGCCCCATTGCAAAATATGTATATAAACATTGCTTTACTTGTCAGTGTAATTGAGATTAGTTCGTGTGTAAGACTCAGGTTGGCTTTTTGCACATAGCAGATTTAATTTGTGGTGTATTAATTACACTTGGAATGTTAACATCTTAGTGCATTTTGATGACAAAAATTATTTTTAGAAATTGTTGACTTTATGGGGGTCTCAGAGGAAGCATATTTTTTAAGCTATTAACACAGTCAGCTTTTTGCAAGGAATATGGACAAGCTTTGGACTTGGTTGTCATGTATGTGGGCAGCTAAGAGGCAATCACTGATTTTTATATTTGCTTATTTTTGGTCATAGAGAATATGTTTTTATGAAATCTAAAATAGCAGTCACCTATACTCAGTTGCTATTTCAGTATGAACAGTAATTGCTTTAATGAAGCAGTTTATCCCACTGAGAGAGGAGCTCAGATACCTATTTTCCTGGCACACGTGTTTGGGAAGATACTAAATTGAAATATTACACCGCAATCCAATGTCAAAGTGCTTTTCCTGTATTATTTCTTGAACCCAGAAAATGAATATGTATCAAAAAATTACCTGGAGCAAATATTTGCATTTGGTGGATTTATCATTTGCTAGTGGCATCTACTTCAAATTATTTCAAGATATCTGAGATCTGAGAATACTTTACCATGACATGATACAGCTTTCCTTTAAAAAGGGCATAAAAAATACTTGTTCTGTAAGAACAATGTTTAAGAGGTTGTATGAATGGTTGCATAATGTGCACATGGTGAAAACTCTGCATTTCATGTTAGATACAAGAATGACTGTGCACTGGGAAGGAATATTTAAGAAATCATGAGAACTATAACGGGCCCTCTGCTTCATTCTCCGTTTGTATTTGCTGGATTAACCCACTGTAATATTTTAATAGATAATGCATTGCTGTTTCATCTACTCATTAAATTTTTCATACCACGAACCTACCTTATGAAAAAGTATTCCTTTCTGTGCAGGGAGAGGGCAGTTGTTGGGGAAGGAAAACCCAAAATATAATATGACAAATGGCACGAACTGTGCTTTTACTGTTAACTTTTGCTGTAATTCCAGTTTTTCCTGTACTTGCTTCTGTCTTCAACAGTGCTCCTAATGTTACTGTGGAGTTACAAAGGAGGAATAAAGAGTAGGGTCCTAACAGTGTCCTTCCCCTGTTTTCCTGGGTGATCCCCTGTGCTGTGAGTAGGAGAGCAAATGGTGAAGGTGTGCTGTGTTCTGGTTACTCTTGGCTGCTTACGTGGACCTCCTGGGTTGTTGCTGCCAAAGTCTTGATCTGAACAGAAACATGGAGTTGTGGAATCATTTGGATTGGACCTTCAAAGATTATCTAATTCAACCCCCCCCCCGCAATGTTCAGGGACATCTTCCAGTAGACTGGGTTGCTCAAGGCCCTGTCCAACCTGACTTTGAACACTTTGAATAGCTCCTAGGCTGCTCTGACCCTTCTCTTTGCTGAGATTAACAGAGTTGACAGGCTGAGTAGCATGTTTTGCATTTGTGCAAAATATTTTTTCTTTTCTTTCTATTTCACCTCTTTTGTACCAAACAGGGGCAATGGAGAAAGAGCTAGTGTGTGGTTGCCAGTGTGCTCTGAGACTGGACCTTAATTTTGTGCTTTGCTGCAACAGCAGACAATATATTGAGTCTCATAGTTCTGTAAATACCCATTACAGCTCTGCCTATCTGAATAAGCAGTGTTATTTTGTTTTCTGAGGGGTTTCCAGGGAGTGTTATTTTAAGGAATAAGCATTTCTAGGTCATGGGAAAAGGGAAAGTAAGCCCTTTCTGTGAAGGGTAAGTCCTGGCTAAGGTTGCATTTTTTTAAAAAAGAGGAAGCAAAGTTGAGTGTCCTGGTGTTATTTTTAAGATGTGAGGATGGCTGAAGAATAATTTTCTATAATATTATTTGAAGATGATAAAATGCATAGGAGGACCTACCTAAATCGGCCTAATAAACCATTTTGATCTTTCTAGCGTGATTATGGTAACAGTGCAGAAAGCACAAAGCAAGCTACAGCCCAGGCCTTGTAATCTGATGTTTGCAGCAGAAATATGTTGCAGAAAGACATTTAAATACATTAGAAGAGTAAGACATCTGATTCAGATGACCCACCAACCCTGGAGTAAATGCAGATGATCGGTCCAGAGCTTATGCTTTCATAAAAATTCCTGTTATCTCAGTCTCATTTCTGAGTGGAAGCAGCCCATGAGGATTTCATGACTAGGCTGAATGCATGGTTCAGATTACTGTTTTCTCCATGTGCACCACATTTGTTTATGCTGAATTTCACTTGCCATTTTATTGACTAATCACTGGATTTCATGAGGTTTTTCTGTAGTTCTCTCACTGCATAAATTGCAGGCTCCACAGTGCTTCTGCCTAGAGCTAGGCTATTGCTATCTGTGCAATTCAGTTTGAGCTGTCTTACTGTCCTACTTTAGCATGTACGTCTGAAATAGGAGCTGATCCTTCGATACCTCCTTCTGAGTTTAGTTTTGCAGCAACTCAAGCTCCTCCGCCTTTCCCTCTCATTGTTTTGGAGAAGGGGATATTTAAAAATTCAGGGGCTGAAATGCTTCTTCCCAAATTTCCTGCTCTGTATGAGAGCTTTTCCTTTTCATAATGGGCAGTTTCAGCATTCATTTTGTTTAGGAAAATTACTTGCCTGAAAATGTATTTTGTCCAATTTAAACTAATTGGCATGCTCATGCCTTGCTCTTCACTTTGTCAGCCTTCTATCATCTCTGTCCAGGTTATTCTGCTGGTCTTCTGTTAGGAAGAGCAAAAAGTCAAGGATGAGTCTTTCTTGGACTCTGAGAACTTCAGCAGAAATATTTTATAGCTTATGGCTATAGGGATATCATCCACCAGCATATGCAAATCAGAGAAGGTAGGTCTCCTGCTTGCGTCTTCAGTTCTGCTGTCATGAAACTGCAGAGCTTAGAGTGGGAACCCATGGAGCTTCTGGGCAATAGATCATCAGTATCCAAAGGGTTTGTATGCAGGATGAGATTTTTCAATACAAACATCCTTCAAAACTGCAGAAATTTCTGGGCACCCACCCCATCACATCAGAAATTCACAGTCAAAGTGATCTTATACCTGACCACTTGTACACTGCTGCTCCTACAGTCAGAGTTCAAGCAGTATGACTCAAATAAATCATAATGAGTAGTGTGGAGGTAACGATGGGAATGTGATCTCACTTCCCTAACTGCAAAACAGTTCCGCAGAGCTTCATTGTTCAGTAGAAGGCTTTGACAGATTACTATGATTTGTTTCTCAGGTACCAGCTCCAGTTGCAAGGATTACACACCTCTGTGCTATTTCTGTAGGTCATTACTTGAAGTCAAGTACATTTTTTTTAATCCACTCAAACCCCTATGAGCTTAATGGCTACATAAACATTAAAATTTGACTCAAAAATGTGAAAAAAATGTTGATGCAATTTAAAGATATTTGCAAGGCTGTGCATATTAGGCGGGTTTTTTTCTCTCAGTAGTTATGGCTTGTTTTGTCAGAAAAAGAAACTCAGAAATACGTAATACTGAATTGCAGTAGAGGAGATGACTGATGAAAGAGATGTTATGAACTTCAAAAAAGAGCAGGGTGTCTTGGTTGCCATCTGGTGCAACTACTGCAGACAATAACATTTAAAAAAACTTCTAACTGAAAGTTAAGTGAATTGGCTTTGATCTACCTGGCTATAAAAATTATATATCAATTTAGAATAATTATTAAGTACTGGCACACCGTAGCTTTCCCAATTGCAGTGAGTTTATGGACTTCATTAACAATGGTCATAAGAACATAAGAAGCACTTTGGTTAATAATTAGAGAAAAGTCAGTTAAAAGTGAGAATTTCTAATTTTCATGATTTGGCACATGTTTTCTGAAAGATTTAGAGCTAACACAGCAACTATATTTTGTTGTTAGACTGTAAAATCAAGCTTAAACTTCCACAGGTCTCATATAGGTGGATGCACAATCCCTGGAAGTGTTGAAGGCCAGACTGGATGGAGCTCTGAGCAACTTGGTCAAATGAAAGGTGTTCCTGCCCATGGCAGGAGAGTTGGAACCTGATGGTCTTTAAGGTCCCTCCTAACCCTAACCACTTTGTGGTTTCGTGATGATTCTATGCTGCATGGTGGTGGCTGATTTGGGGAGTCTCCCCTCTCTTTTCTCCATGTGCCCAGCTGGACCAGAGTTACATGAATAAATTCAGAGCCTCTAGGCTTTAGATTATGAGGTCAGAAATATGTTGAGCACATTGGAAAACTTAAGTCACATCAATAATTGAAAGTGCCTTAAAATTTTTAAATCTTATGAATTAGTAAATAAAATGTAATATAGTCTTTAGATGTGAAATAAATGAAAATTAAATACAAATGTAGTTTGCTTTAAAAATTATAATTCTTTACGGTGTGTTTCAATATTATCCTATTAAATCTTAGCTCTGAATTGCTGAGACTGACATTTTTTCCATGCCTGAATTATGGTAGATTGCCTGTTTCCAAGATTCTAATGAAAAGGAAAAATTAGGAAAATGCATAATATGCATCATAAAATGTTATTTAAAATTTACTTTTTAGTGCACTACCTCATCTTTACTTTAATGCAGGAAGGATCTTTTTATGGTAGGTGGAAGTACTGTCAGTTCAGACTCTGAGTGCATTGTACTTTTAGTACTGTGATTTTCAGACTTTCCTTTATGTGCCAGAGGGAAAACACTGGCAGAGGTCTTTTGGTTGTCTTTTGGAACTTGAGGAAAATATATGTTTTAAATTGCCCTGGAAGTCAGAACCAAATAACAAAGAAAATGTTTGGTGTTGGTTTTTGGTGTGGTTTTTTTTTGCCAGCTAATGACTTACTGGGCTCCAGCTGTGTCAGAGTGGGAAGCAGGAGGGCACAGTGGGTCTATTTCAGAGTCCATGTGTGCCTTTCCTCCTTGGCCCCAGAGGATTTTGAGAGTGTGCAACTCTGGGCTGATATATGAGATAAAAGTGTTCCTCCCAATGGTTTTGATGTCATTCTCACACTGACTCTGGACCATCTTTCCACCTTTTGTCCCATTTCTAAGGCACCTAGTTTTGATGATAAAGTTGTTTTAGCAGTCATCTGTTATCTTTTCAGGAGGGAGGCATTCCTGGGGTATTCATCATGTTCCTAAAGGCAGATGGTTTTACCAGGTGTGGGTTCACTGTGCCTGAGAATAGTTGACTGTAGGGACTGCTCTCAGAGTGTTGTGGATGAAAAGGCACAAGGTTCACCTTCCTCTTCTGTGCAGTTCTCTGACACTATCTGAACAGAATTAGCCCTCTCCAGTATGGCCAGATGAGTGCCCATTGCCTGCCACGGTATGCAAGTGCTTACTCCATTTCTTGCTATAAAGCCCTGTTCCTGTTTATTGCAGCACCAACCATTTCAAGTGCTTTGAAAACACAAAAAAATAATGTTGCTTTGTCCAGTCTGGGCTAGATGGGATTAGCTCAAAAGAAAATAGAGCTACTAGTGGGACAGAGAATCAGATGCTGGCCCTCCTTTTGCAGTGTAGACAAGACTTCAAACATCTACAGGGTTAGGTGGGATTCTAGGTAATGTGCTCTGAGATTTATGTGCCATAATTCAGTGTAAATTGTACGATGTGCCTCTTTCCTTTGTCTTTGAACCTGACTTCTCTTGTGAGAGATACAGGCTTCACATATGGCACATCTTTAACATTTATGCTAGGCCATAGAGCTATTATTGTGTGTCTAATTGCTCTCTTAGCTGTGTTTGAGAGAGAGCATTATCTATTCATGAGAGGAGGCATGAGAGGGGTAGCTGTTATTCGAGGAAACTGAATCTGAGAACACCAGAGGTCCTATCCAGACCATGTGTTTCCATTTCTGTTATTTTTCTGCCTTTTTTTAGCAAGTTTTCTGAAACAAGGTAACAGTGCACACGATGCACAAACAGGGAAAACACTTGTATTTTCCAACTGCCCTGATGTTGGAGGCTAAGGATTTGCTGAAGAGGTTTAGTATGTTCTGTTGTCCACTTATTGGTCTGCCTCATAGGCACTAGAGTGAAGTTTGTGATTCTTTGTTGCTTTTCTTTGGTTAGCTGGGTGGATCTAGATTTCATGAGGTGTTTACTTTGGTGTTTGTTATGCTGTTAATTTCCTATGCAGGTATCCAGAGAAAAGCCATGTATCAATGTGAAGCATTACACCTGCAGCAGCATTATATTTGTAACTTTCTGCACATCTAAAGAGTGATGCATTTCATTAAAAGAAAATAACAAAAAGACATTAGGGTAATTTGGGAGTTTTGTCATAATCCATAAGATTTTTGTGTTTACACCAGCCTATCTTGCTCTTTGTGGTGTGGGAATGTATTATATTTAATATTTTTAAAAGTTCCTTTAATTGAATCTAAGTGTATTGTCTTTGAATTTGATCTTGTCTTATAGGGAAAAAATAAATTACAACATAATTTATAATTTTAATGATTTGTCTACTTAAAGAGATATTCTCCTATCTTTTAGCATTATCACTGTATTTTTGTATCCCTCTGACACTTGTATATTCTTTTTCAAAGTACTTTACTGGAACTGAACAAAGCAATTCAATGCATGTTTTCAATCTATAACATAAAATATGGATTTATTATTTTAATTAATTTTCAAATTCATTCCATCTTCTCAGCTGAACCTCTACATAAAGCAGAACTTGTCAATGAACTATCCACTCTAAATTTCATTTTCCCACTGGAGTGGTTTAGTGAAGAATTCAGAAGTATGAGGGTTATAATAACACTCATACATATTAATACATTGTTCTGAGTGAAGTATTTCTAATGACCTCAGGCCTTTTTAAGTTTTGATCAACTCACTGAAATTTTTTCCCTAATTTGCAAATTTTGCTGCCCTATTAATCTCTACTCGAGAGAGATCAGAGAATTTTTAGATTTTCAAATGTGTCGTTTCATGGATTGGTTGGGGACATTTTTCCATTGGAAAGGTCATCAAAGTTCTAGCATGCTGCATTTAATATTCTGAGCAGACTCATCATAAATTTGTTTACAAATTAAAGTGCAGTGTAAGCAAAACACTGGATTGCTGAAAAATTGAAAAAAATTGTTTCTGTAGCTGTACAGCTGCATTTTATGCGGGAAGACTGTGGAAGGGGCTTTGGTCTGAAAATGTCATTAAAATTGGAAATACGTGCTTAGCTATGTCTTGTCTTGAAGTGAAATCTTGATGTGGGTGTGAATAGTTTATGATCAAGTCTAGTTAATTTTATTTCATTAAAACTCAGAATAGGTACTATGGTATTCTTTCATTTCAGTGAAATGTATATAAATATTTTTTTCCACAAGGCTTCTAAAGCTGTGTTTAATGTCCAGAAGCCTTCTAAGATGGTACACAGTTACGTATTTTCTCAAGCACGGGTCATTTGAAATGATGTCAAGGAAAATGAAGACAGTTTTTCTGCCTGTGACCAGGACCTGGATAACGGGATCTGCAGTTCTTTTCCATTCTGCCCCTTTTCATCCTTGGGTTCACTATGCTACAGCTGTAGGATCTGGGTTATAATTTAGAGGAATACAAGCAATCAAATGGTTGCTCATGCCCATTTCATCCAGCTGTGTGGTCTCACTCAATACTTGTTTTTAATGGCCAAACCTTCCTTTCAGTGGCAAAAAGCCCAAACAAAATTAAATAAATATTCATGTTATACAGTAATTGTTCTTGGAAAAATGCACGCCACATGCTAACAAAGCCTCATTAGTATATTTTTTATATGGCTTTAATGTTAGGTACGTTCCTTTTGTTTATGGTACAAGGGAGTGTTTCTCCTGGGAACTGTTCAGCTTGCAGTGGAGGGAGGAGTTGGTTCTGGGGGAGTGTTTCTCATCTGTTGCCTCCAACCATTGGAATGTTTGCTATGAATGTCAAAGGTAGTGGCCAGCTTTATCTCATGTACACTAGAAACCAATTAAGTCTATCAACATGCAGGCCAGTTAATAAGTTTGGGTCACTGCTGATGCGAATTGGATTCGAATTGGTGTTCTGGGGGTGAAAGACTGGATATTAAATTATTAATGCTTTGCAGTCTCAGATTTCCTCACTGAAAGTGTCCTTCCCTCCTTTCTGCTTCCTACAGAGGTTTGAATAAAATACATGTTGGGTCAGGTCTGCTCTCACTGACAACCTGGGATTTGGGTTCTCCTTTCCTGTTCTTCCCTCCCTACCCCCAAACATATATCAACTTGACATTTTTTTTGTTACTCTCACTAGGTCTCCAGCCACTGTCTGCTTTTACAATATTGATATCTTTTCTATTCCCTGCAGGAGTCTGTGGCTTTATATCTGAAGAGCCAAAGATCAGAAGTACTCCTGTATGTTTGGAGATACAATTTTGTCTTGCTCTGTTTCTCTGTGGAGTAGGGTCTCTAGAGGAGCAAAACGTGATATACCACAATATGATTTTTTTGCATTAGTTCTTTAAGTAGTAACACTACAGGTACTCTGTTTTCTAACACATCAATGTAGGTACATCTTTTAAAATAATCTTTTTTAACCAAGAAACAAAACATCACACAAAACCAAAGTCTGCCTTCATATCAGAGACAGGGAGAAAACATCTTTCAACTTAAATTTGTATAAAGCCTGACAAACATAGTTTGCAGTGATTTTACTTTCAGGGAACAACAGTCTTTTCAAATAAATAAGAACTTGCTCCAGATTCAGATGACAGTGCCTCTGTAAAAGTCACATCTGATTTTTTGCCCTTTTCTTGACAATGATTATAGTAAGTGACCTGGATGTGGTGTATTCCTTTGAAGTGAGCAGCTTTGAGATGCACTGAGGAGGCTCCTTCTTTTCACCCTTTGAAAATTAGACTAGTAGGATTGTAATGTTTCCATGCCCATAAATCAGTGTTACACGTGCCTGCTTGTGTGTGCATTTCAAACAGTGTCCCTGCTAGCATGCTTAAATGTATTCAGTAGTTTATCATGTAACATATGCCAAGTTTGTTTTCTGTGATTTCTGTTAATGCCTTTTCAATAACTGAAATATATTAATAAATAGGTCTTTATTATGATTAAAGGAGTAACCATATATTCTAAATTTATTGAGTGCTGACTGGAATTTTTTGGTTGAAAGTTGGTTGGGAAAAATTACTGTCAAACTCATTTACCACAATTGCAGCAGAAGTGCAGTTCCTTCTGGGAACATGAGCATTTGTATAATCTGACTCTGTGGCACTGAGCTATGCTGTATGTAGTGTATTTATGATTGAACAGAAAGTTTCAAACAGCAGCCTGTGAAATTGGATTTCAGATGTAATGTACCATAAATAAGTGCTATAAAGAATGCCTTTAATGCTATAAATCAGTTTTTATTGGTTTCAGCTATCTCATTCTGGTTATTGTATTACCCACAAAATCAATGGGAATCAAAGAGCTGGAATATATTTTATTTTAATGTCCCATCTCCCATGGAAATGGCATATGAGCCCTTAGATCACCTTTTGGGTAGGTTGGGCAAGGCTGATAAATTGCAGGCAATGAGAGTGTTTTCACAAAAAGGTCTGTAAGTAGTAGCTGAGTAAGACTTGAAATGTTTTGTAAGGCACTTCCTCCCTATAAAGGGAAACTTGCCTATCTTTCTGAATGTCCTTTGCTTTTGTTGTTTCAGTAAATCAAATCACCAGTGTGATTTGATTCCTGTAGTTCTGTTTTTAAGAAAAATGGTGTCACAAAGTTACAAGAACCAGATGTCACTACTGTTGCACCCAGAATTAGGAACACTTGGAGGGTAGGAGATCTATTTTCTTTGGACCAGTAAGCGCTCCCACTAGCGAAGGCTTGCTTGATCCTGGGAAAAGAGCAAGAACATTCCTAGTAGCAGTTGTGAAGCATAAAATGCACTGTGAGCTCAGTTTAAGAACATATTATTCTACTAGAAGAAGGGAAGGTCATGCATTGTGATTCTGTGAATAGATTTTTAAAACTAGAAAAAAATCATACTATCCTGTGAGAATGAAGAAATAGGAAGAAAAAGTGTTTTCTAGCTAAATAATACCAGCTCAATTCAAAACGTTGTCTATGTTTCCTCTTTTTTTCTCTTTTGCTTACATTAGTATCTCAGTAGGAGAAATGTGCGCCTCTGGAGCTCAGTTATTCAGGGCTGGAAATCTATGGCAAAGGGCAGAACACTTGTCTTAACAACCTTCACTGTGTTAAAAGATGGAAGTACAGATACGTTGCAGTTGGATAAGAGTGCACTGGTAAATGTCTTCTAAAATATTGTACTCCTTCCTGAGGTTACAGTAAAGATGACTGAAGAAGTAAACTTTTTGATAGGTATTAAATATGGGTTGTTTACACTGTTCTACACATCAGCTTTTCATTTTTCCCTTATCACCCCAGGCTAGTGTAATTTGTATGCTAAAATTAAGAGGGACAGTAGACAAAGAAGAATGATCACAGTAGGGTTTTGAGTGGTGTGTAATAGGTTGTTGTTGGCAGAAATCTGAATACTAGGATGACGGTAGAGTATAGGAACCAAAAGGGACGATTTACTCATCTTTGATCCTATGAATAGTGTTAAATTTAAACTGCCTTTGAGTCCAAATTGCTCATGTTGACTTACACCCACATCACTTCACATTGGATTTTAAGCTTTTACTACAAAGATCGAATGACACGTTTTATTATTTGCAATAGTATAAGCAGTTATTCTCACTGCAGCACAAAGATGTGTGGCTTCATAAGAGGGGAGTGTTAATCATTTACATGCAGATGTATGTGGTTATCTGTGGGAGTGGGTTGAAGAGGCAGGTGTCAGACCTGGCTGCTTAATAGGAATGTAAGACATGAATGATGCCAAGGAGGCAGAACAAAATGCCTGGCTGCCTCAGAGATGGTTTATAAAGTTCCCTATCCCTACAGTAATTTTACAGGTGGTGATTATAGGAGACATAATGATTTCATGCAAAATACAAGATAATTAAAATGTTTGATTTGATCTACAGACCTGTGGTCAATTTGCAAGCCAGCTGCTGACCAGCACCACACCATGCCATAGTGAGCATCGCTCAGAATTACACCCTTGGTTTGAGTAAAGCTGTGTCAGGCATAACTTTAGATCCTCTTGTTTCCACTACTGGTTTGGGTCCAGCCTAGTACCTGGGCTAATTGCTAAGTCCAAAATAGACAAAAAATCTTTGATCAAAAAATTATGCAGGGTCTTTGTATGCTGCTAATGTGCAAAGCAGCAAGTGTAGCTTGTTGTGTTACACTTGAAGGGAGGTGGGTGAGAAATGCTCTGAGGATAAGAGCTTACTTAGAGATCAGATGGGCAAATGAAGGGCTTCACCAGTACTGAGGATTATGTGGGCAATCAGCTTTCTGCATATTGAAAAGAAGCCTAGAATGATGGATTATTTACTTTCTTCTCCTGAGGCAGAGAATTTAGGTGTTACCATCTGGAACACAGCCTTGTCCTTGCTCACTTCAGTTACAATTTCCTCAATCAGTGAATAAAACAGTACTTCTTGAGGCTTGTGTGAGCACCTGGTCCTACACATAAACTTATATGATATTATATAAACTCTAACCCCAAAAAACCTCAGTGACAGACAAAGATAGCTTAACTGTACAACTGAGAATTTTGTAATTATGTGCATCACCAGAGAATAGGATTAAGCAATATGGTTTTGAAATATCTAGAAGAGTTATAATATATGGAATATGCATGAATCTGATACTAGGTTTGCACATGTTTATTCTGTCTTTGATGCAGTGAAGTGCAGTTTGGAGCTGTGCAGTGGCCCGTCTTCCTGAGTAGAATAAATCTCTGTGCGGTTGCGTTTGCTAGTTGGTGCTTTGTCACAAACTAGGACAGAAAATTACAGTGGTAAGGAGGGCAGCAGGACCAAGTGGCAGATCTCATGATTTTTTAGAAATACCACACCAAATTTCCCTAATTCATGAAGTCCCAGTTTGTCAGTTCATGGCTTGAGATACAGTGACAGCCATATGGCAGAAAGCTGTGGGTGCAAGGCTGCAGCATGAGCTCATGCTTTCTAGAAAAGCTGCAGTCAGGGCTGCCTTTTGGGAAGCACCCCGTTTGCAGTGCCAAGGAATCCCACAGCCTCTTCCCTGCTCCACAGTCCCATGCATCATTAGAGTTGGCCAGGTATGTCAAACATGTGAAACAGAAAGAAATAAAGGGACAAAATAGTGGGTGGTTAACACATGAGGAACATATGCTATTTTTTAGGAATACAAGTGGGCTGGTGGCAGGGTCTGTGAATGGTCTGTGTGACTTCTACACGTGTGCTGCAGAGGGACACACAGGTGAGATGTCGGAGCGGTCGTTGCTCAAGTGTCACAGAGCACTCCCTTAAAGCATATTGATTTGAAAGTGTGGCAGGAAACAAAAATGGCAGGTTTTGTAGCATGTAAATTTTCAAGGTGTTAGCAACACTGTTAAATAGCTGAAGTTAAAATTGCCATGCTACAAAACCTGCCATTTTTGTTTCCTGCCACACTTTCAAACCAATATGCTTAACTTGCAGTCTGCAGGACTAACATTTTGCCATTAAGCTCCCACATCCTCACTGTTTCTTGTCTGAATTTGGCATTGTCAGCTGCAGAAACAGAACATTTTCCATACAGAGTACATACTGCTTTAGCAAGCTCTACCAGTTTAAAAAAACCAAGTTTTTGCTCCTTCACGCCCTTGTGCTATGCTGGCATGAACCCTTTTGAGTCATCTTAGTTAAGGGCCTGAGCTGGCTAAAAAAGTAGCCCAGCTCGCCCACACAACCACTTCAAAAAAATCCAAAGTTTTTCAGCAGGTTCAAATGCTGAACAAGCTGACTGGGCACACAAATGCCTGATCCAGCACAGTCCGCTGATTAAATCCTTAAGTTCATGCCTTGCCCGTCATGAGTTTTTGATTCCCTCTCATACAGATTTTTTGTTCTCTCCTTTATCCAGTTTTTGTTTTTTCTCCTAGAAAATTACTAATTTTGGGTAGAGGAGGAAGAAGAAATCTCTTCTTTTGCAAGTCACAGAAGTGACTTTTTTGTTGTTGCCTGAGCTGTTCTGACTGTTCTGTTCTTTCTCCACCTGTTTTGAGACGGTTGTCTTTAACAAGCAGCACTCCACAGAGTTATTTCAGTAGGTATGGTCCCTGGTTCTGCAAGGTGGCACAGATCAGAGGCTTTGCTTCTGAGCAGGACACCCAATTTTAGTTGACAGTTTTTCCTTTTTCACCTGTTAAGTCAGTGGTGTGCTCAGCAGTGCAGGTTAATCTTTTTTTACCCACTTCATTCCTTTATCACCACTGACAGTGCAGAAGAAAAGATGAAAAAGGGAACTTCTCTGAATCCTCAGTCAGATAAGCAGAATTCCCAAAATAGTAACACTTGCGTTGGACCAACATACTCTGCACTTTATCCTTTCTATTCTATTATTTCTCTTTTCTAGTCTTTCTGTTTTCTCCTTTCTAGTCTATTTCTTATTAAAAAATAGAAAGAATCTAAAATATTTATATTTTTCCCTCCTGAAATCAAGCATGTATTTGAATATTGACAGTATTTATCAAATCAGTTATTTGCCAGTTGAAAAGGTGAGCATAACCAGCTGTGGTGGGGGGAAGCAGTTTTCCCCCTGCAGTTATAAAATGGTAAAACCCCAGGGGGTGGTGACCCTTGAAGTTTTGAGGTTTTACCCAATGAGCACTTCTGCAAAATATAAAGATATCACAAGCAGAACAGAAGAGAAGGTAGTTGTAGTTGTTGTAGAAGAAGTAGCCGTGTTGTGAAAGCCACGAGGAGAAAGAGCAGGAGCCCCTGGGGGGCTCTGGCTCCCCAGCCCCGGCTGGGGGGGCTGCAGGGACTTGGAACAGCATTAGGCTGGGCTAAGTACCTGTGGCTGAAAGCTAAAGAAGTTTTCTTCACCATGAGTGGGCAGAGACAGAGCAGCAGCAGCGTCCGGAGATTGTGGCTAAGAGCCAAGAGATAACTGAAGAAGCAGCAACAGCATGCAGCCAAAGAAGACAGAGTTGTCTGAAGAGAGCCGAGAGAGAGAGACAGCAGCAGAGAGAGCAGACTAGCTCTACAGACAGAGTTTTTGGGGTAAGAACTAAACAAAAAACCCCCCAAACTCCTTTTGTGACCTTTCCTAAGTGGAAAGGATGGACTCCTACTGAATGGAAGTCCTAAAACTGCAGCAGCACTGCAGAAAAGAGCTGTAAAGCTCAGAAGGAATGCGGGGGGGGGGGGTGACCTTGGCCCCCCCGCTGCTTGAGACAGAGCACAGAACTCTGTAGGGGAACTTGAATCCCCTGAAGATACGGACCGTCACGAAGACCCCTGAGCTTTGTGATATGACCGTGGTGAGACGACCTTGGCCGGGTGAACGTAGCCCACGGAAGAAGACCCTCGCTTGGAGACGAGTGCCGAGGGGGCTTGGATACCCCCTCGTGTGTGCTGGCAGAGATCCGGCTACAGCTGCTGCATGAGAAGAAGATAAGCTACTGCCCTAGAGACATTGCTGCTCTGAGAGTGGAAAGAGATCTTTCCTTCTTCCCTCCTGGACTTTTATTTGGAGGGGAGAAGAGATTTGATCCATTGTAAACACTTATGTCATGGTAGAGGTAATTAAGATTGTATATAATGTATTGGAGTATTTATTTGTACAGTCATTGTAATATATTCCCTTTCCCCCATTTTGAGTCTTGTGTGATGTCTGGAAACCCATCTCACACTGGGTTGAGATGTGAGAGGGGGGCTTGGACTAGGGAATTGGATTTTTGGAGCTCTCAAACCATGACACCAGCCTAGCTGCCCACAGGCAAAATTTGTTTCTTGAAGTGACTGTGGATGCTAAGTGTGGATTACAGCAAATTAACCCATTTTCAGGGGTTAAACTAAGCAGCCTGTGTAACTGCCACATACTGTGACTGACAAGCACTGAATTGATGCTGTGGCAGGTCTCCCATCACTGGATATATGTCATTGGAGTGTTCCCTTTCTTTTATGTGTTTCTCTATGGCTTTGATGAATGCCAGGGCAGGGAAACATGAGCTTTTACCTTTTGTCATGCTTGAGTGAATACCAATAAATTTGCCTATTGATGCTGATACAGTTTTTCTTCCAAGTCAACTGAGAGGAAAGTGTAGTCCAAATGAGGTCAGCAAGTACTCCGTGTGTGATAAAATAAAATACACAGAAAAAAGAATAGGCTAAAGGGCTCAACTGATGTAAACAAGTAACAAGCCCAGGGTAGAATTCTATTTAGAAACTGGAACTTTTCAGACGTCTTAATGAGCTCAGCTTGACACTCAGAACAAGAACTCTCACAGGCTCCATTCTTCATCTGCCTTAACCTGCTGAACTGGGTTGTGCTCTGCTGACATGGAGGAAGGACATGTGTCCAGCATGAATCCTCAGTCTTAAATTATCCTATCACACCTTCTGCAAAAGTACCGTGACTTATTATTTTTCTCCAAAATTTAGTAAATTGGTAATCATGGAGTAGGGTCTAAAACTACTACTCCACCTTCAAAATGAAAAGATTTTTAAAAAATTACTAATGCTGATATTTTAATTGTCTCTTTATCAAACACATAAACTTTGGGTTTAAGCTTCATAACATGGTCATGAGGCATTTATTCAGCTTACCTACTTTCACACACTTTGCCCAAGTACCTGCATTAGTGATGCAATTGCTTATACTTTGCTTCTAGTCAACAGAGCACAATAGACCCCTTCAGGATTGGGTACCTGAGATATGAAAGACACTTTAGAGGTAGTTATAAGTGCTAAATTAGTCACCTTAACTTAATGATTAAGCTTTAGTGAGCTAAATCGGTACTTAGCTCTGTTTCATGGGAAAAGAAAGATCACTGCAAATGATTTTAACTCCAAAAGGAGTTTTTAAAAGAATTACTGAAGTTGCACGAAAATCCTCACAGGAAGTGGCTGAACTAGGCATGGTTTGCTAACTCTTAACAGAATGTTCTCAGTCTCTGATAAATCCTCTTAGTTTATTCAGAGGATTGAGAGATGCTATAATTTCTCTTTAAAAACAAATTAGTTTTATAACCCAGGAGCAGTAGGCTGCAACAGATATTTGTAGTAATGTGCATGACAGTAGCCATTGGATAGAGGCTTATATAATCATATAAGCTGTATTTACTAATAATGTTTAAAACAATTAGAGAGCTTCAAATTTAGGATTATGGAAGGATTCAACAGTAGATAAAATGCATTTGCTTAGTGGATTTGAGAAGCCTGATAACAAGGGAGTTTCTTGTTTAAGAGGGTGATAGGGGAAGAACTGCATATGATAAATCAGTAGTCCTGAGTAACCAGTGACCTCATTAGCACAAGGTGTGTTTTGCAGAAGACCACAGAAGATATATTTTCATGAAGAATTTGAAGGAAGATGGGAATGCTATTTAAAAGTTTTGACTGTACTTTCCTTCCCTGCCTAAGGGTCAGCCAGGGAGAAGGTGCTCCAGAGAGAAATGGCATGGTTAGGCCAAATGGCAATTTGGCTTATGCTGTGGTCAGTTGGAGAAATTCCTCCTTTAGCTTTAAAAAGATGGCAAAAATACCTGTAGGACAAGGAGAGCATAGCGAGAAGTTTTTTTATTGCAGCATGCTGGGTGCTCCAAGATCACGAGGGTCTAGAAGCACACCAACCATTTGAAAATCATGCCTTTTGTATTCTTTCGGTTACGTAAGCTGTAGTTGAAAGAAAAGTACTGTTCTCAAAACATGGAGTAATATAGTGAATTTTGAAATATTTTAAGGGAAACAGGTGGGACCCTATTGCACATTTTTAAAAAATTGGGGGTAAGGAGAAAAAATAGAAAATTGAAAATAAAGAAAAAGGTGAAAGAATCACATTCACTTGAATGAGAGATTTTATCTATTGTCCTTCAAATCAGATAAAAGGAAAAGAAACAGGTATCTGTATGTAATAGAGGAACTTTCTAAAATTGTACAATTGCCTATGGTTTCTAAAGAAAATAGAAGAAAACTATTGCAATGACAGCTGTAATGATGTATCTGCAGAAAGCTAATGTAGCAGAGTCTTCTGATTTAAAAACTAACTCAATTTGCTCAGCATGGGTTTGAAATAAAGAGGAGTCCTTCAGATTTTAAAAAGGAGTCCTTCAGTTTTGTATAATCCTAGGTAACTGAAGCTAGCTGCAGTTAAGTGCTTTATCTTCTCTCTCCTACTAGAACAATAGAGACTGACCTTAAACCTTTAGTATTTTGACTTGGGAGCACCAAATTGCTGCTGCGTGTGTAGACCTGCTGAGAAACAGTAATAGCAACCGTGAGGGAACTTTTCACTTCTCAGAGACTGAGGATTCATTTTTAATGCCCAGCTCAAACACTCCTTTGCCCATATTCCCACATTTATTAGCAGGCACCAGATCTCTAATTTTTGACTGAAAATTTTATTATTAAAATGCCTAAACTGTTCGGGGCTTTTTAAATCATAAAAGTGTTATAACTTCAGAAAATTAACTTTCCCCTTTTCTTTGCTTTGTGTGTGGGAAAACACAGGTACTGTGACTTCAGGTAGTTAACTCGGTAACTAAATTCTGGTAGTCGGTTCAGCATTTTTACATTTTTTGAGTATCGGCAGTCCTCCTGATAAGCCCACAAATGTGTGGTTTAAACTTTTGTATTTTGATTATTTTTTTTCAGGCACTGGTGGAGTAAGCATACTGCCTTTGCTGTTCATGTGTGGATTTTTTCTTGGGTTTGGTTTGTTGATTTGGTTTTTTTTTTCTTTTCTTTTTTTGCCCAGGACAACCACACATCTTAAATTCTTTGCCAATTACTCTCTGGTGAGGAGGAGCCATAAAGCTGTAAACCTCCAACAAACGGAATGAGTACAATTTTCCTTTAATAAATCATAGAATCATAGAATTGTTTGGGTTGGAAGGGTCCTTAAAGATCATCTAGACCCCCCTTGCCCCATCCAGCCTGACCTCAGACACTTTCAGGGGTGAGGTAGGTATCTACAACTTCGCTGGGCAGCCTGTTCTAGTGCTTCACCAACCTCACAGTAAAGAGTTTTCCCCTAATATCTCATCTAAACTTGCCCTCTTTCAGTTTAAAATCATTCCTCCTTGCCTTATCACTACTCTTGTAAAAAAACCCTCTTCGACTCTCTTGCACAGGCCCCCTTTTGGTACTGGAAGGCTACTCTAAGGTCTTCCTGGAGCCTTCTCTTCTCTAGGCTGAACAGTCTTTCACTTTGTCTTCATAGGAGAGGTGTTTCAGCCTTCTGATTATCTTCAAGGCCTTCCTCTGGACTTGCTCCAACAGACTAATGTCCTTCTTATTGGGGCCCCAGAGCTGGATGCAGCACTGCACAAGGAGCCTCAGCAGAGGAGACTAGAGGGACAGAATCACTTCCCTCGACCTGCTGGCCGTGCTTCTTTGTAGTTGGCCTTCTGGGCTGTGAGTGCACATTGCCAGCTTATGTCCAGTTTTTCATCCAGCAACACCCAAAGTTGTTCTCCTCAGGGCTCCTCTCAAGCCTGTATTCGTGTGTGGCTCTGCCCCAACCCATGTGAAGGATGTTTGCACTTGGCCTTGTTGAACTTCATGAGGATCACACAGACCCACCTCCCAAATCTGTCAAAGTCCCTCTGTATAGCATCCCTTCCCTCCAGCATGTCAACCATACCACACAGCTTGGTGTCATTGCCAAACTTGCTGAGGGTGCACTCAATCCCACTGTCCATGTCACCAACAAAGATGTTAAACAGTGTGTGGTGGTTTTAACAGCAACTGGAAATTAAACTCCAGATAAGCTACTCCCCTTCCCCTGCCCCTTCTGGTAAAGGGAGTGACAAAAGCAGAGAATGCAGGTTGAGATAACAATATACTGATAGCTCAAAGCAATGGCATAAGAAGCGCACAATAACAACAGCAATATTAATAACAATAGTATACAAAAAAAGAAGGCATTTTACCCACAAAAAGGTGTTCACCACTGGGAACAAAAACAAGATGGTGCATGTTTCCCGTAGGTTGCGTCCATGCTGCTTCCCCAAACAAAGATAAGAGGGTGACCATTCCCACATGCCACACCACATCACCACATGGCCATTGGGAACAAAGACAGGATGGTGGGGGATCCCACTGCTAGTGTTTCCCACCCCCCAGCCCAAAATAACAAAAAACAGTGACAAAGAAACCCCCTCAAATCCAGGTCCTCCAAGTCGGGTGGCACCACCTCTCTGCTGGACTCAGCTCCGCAGGTGCCTGTGCTGCCGTTTCTACCACTCTGCTGCACTGGGGTCTCCCCTGACAGTCTGTTCCCTGCTGGCAGCCTCTCCGCTGGCGCTGTTTTTCAGCACGACATCAATTTCACAATTTGCGGCTTTTCCTTTCAGCACCATGTCCCGTAGCTGTGTCTCATAGAAAATGGGAAGGGGTGGATGACGGCAGCAGAAAACAGAGTCCACAGGACTGATGCTCACAACCTTCCTGCAAGAGCAAGAGTGAGGAAGAAATTGGGCACTTCTGGTGGGGCGCTCAGCTTTTCCTCCTGAAACCACACCCCCCAGCAATGGCAGGGGTGATACAGAATAACAGGGCCTACAGGGCGCTACGCTCTGCCCCCTCTCTCTGCAACCAAGACACAGTGCCAGTCCCGAAACCAACCACTGAGGAGCACCAGTCATCGCTGTTCTCCACTTGTACATCGAGCCATTGATCACAAGTCTTTGGGTGTGACCACCCAGCCAATTCCTTATCCACCAAGTGTTCCATCTGTCAAATCTCACCAATTTAGAGACAAGGAGTGTCAGATGATTTGCACATGTCCAGGTAAAGAGCTCTCTCTGCTGGTGGGGAAAGACCCACATAAAATAAACCCAGTGGAGGATTTACAGTGTAGGTTGTGTATTAGGTACAGACTGATTTCTCAGATATTTCTGGTTAGGAAATGTGTTGTAAACTTTTCTGTTAGCAGAAGGATGTGTGTGTGTGCTACTGTGGGACTTCACTGATACTGTCCCTCTGTCACACGCAAGTAATAAAAGTTAATGTTTCTCGGTACCTGTTAGTCTTTGATGGCTATCAGATAATAACATGTAGCCTTATATGGGTTAAGGACATAAATGTGGTAGTTTTGTTGTCAATAAAATGCCTTTTCTGTAGTGAAATAATGTAGTGAAAACAAACTTGTTGAAAGCAGTGTGTTTCTCATCTGCTGAAATGGAAAATTCATTCTGGAGTACCAGCCTTGGAAAGCAAACCATGAGGGGATTCTGCATTTTGAGATGTTTTCCTTTCAATACTGAAGTTGTTTCATCTGGTGTACTGATATGGTTTGATATTTTCAAGCAGCATTCAACAAATTTTGATAATGGGACAGTCAGTGAAGACAAATACTACAACAAAACTGATTTTCTTCTGTGTTAACTGAAAATTTTTAACTTCTGCCAAGTTGATTTTCACTTAGCTAAGCTCATTCCACTGTTTGTACTCTCTGAGTTGCCAGCTTTATAATAGGACACTGCTGTGTCCTGAGACTGTTGACTGTGATAGGGGGGCATAGTGGGTTTCTGTGGCTAGG
This sequence comes from Pseudopipra pipra, assembly GCF_036250125.1. Taxonomy (NCBI): domain Eukaryota; kingdom Metazoa; phylum Chordata; class Aves; order Passeriformes; family Pipridae; genus Pseudopipra; species Pseudopipra pipra. Next base: position 77,984,511 of record NC_087550.1, read on the forward strand.
TTTTGGTAGCAGGGGGGCTAGAGGGGTGGCTTCTGCTGGAATCTTCCCCTGTCTGTTGAAGCCAATGCCAGCTGGCTCCAGGATGGACTTCCTGCCACTGGCCGAGGCCTAGCCAATTAGGAATGACAGTAATGCCTCCATGATAACGTATTAAAGAATGAAAAGTTATTGCACAGTGAAAAATTCCAGCCAGGGAAGAGCGGAGTGAGAACATGTGAACAACAATGTAGACACCAAGGTCAGAGCAGAAGGAGAGGCAGGAGGTGCTCCAGGTGCTGGAGCTGAGGTTCCCCTGCAGCCCGTGGTGCAGACCATGGGGGAGCAGCTGTGCCCCTGCAGCCCATGGAGGACCATCGGGGTGCAGAGACCCACCTGCAGCCCATGGAGAAGCCCATGGTGGAGCAGGTGGATATCTGAAGGAGGCTGTGATCCTGTGAAAGGCCCAAGATGGAGCAGGGTCCTGATGAGGACCTGCAGCCCATGGAGAGAGGAGCCCACGCTGGAGCAGGTTTTTCCCGGGTAGGACTTGTGGCCCCTGTGGGGGACCCACGTTGGTACAGCTCATTTGTGAAGGACTGCACCCATGGAGAAGTGACCCACGGGACAGCAGTTTTGTGAAGAACTGTTGCCTATGGGATAGACTCATGCCAGAGAGGATCATGAAGGACTGTTTCCCGTGGGAGAGACCCCACGGGAGTAGGGGAAAGACTCCTCTCCCTGAGCAGTGGCAGAAACAACAACTGTCCGTAACCCCCATTCCCTGTCTCCCTGCACCAGTGCGGGGGAAGAGGTAGAGTTTGGAAGGAAGGAGGAGTGGGGGGAAGGAGTTTTTAAGATTATTTTACTTCTCACTCTTTTGCTCTGATCCTGTCAGTAATAAATTTAAGTAATATCCCCACTTGGAGTCTGTTTTGCCTGTGATGGTGACCAGTAAGTGATCTTTCCCATCTCTTATCTCAACTCGTGAATCCTTCGTTGTATTTTCTTTCCTCTGTCCAGTTGCAGAGGGCAGAGAGAGTGGCTTTAGTGGGTACCTGGCATCGAGACAGGGCCAATTGGCTACACATGTTTAGTTCTTAAATTCCTATTTCTTTAGAAGTACTGGATCCTCCTTCCTAAAGCAATGATCTGTTAACCTGCTTATGAGAAAGCATGGGCTCTTCTTCTGGGGAAGGGAACATTGTGACTGTAATCCTTTGAGAGCCCTGTTTTCTCAAATCACACCTACCTCCATCCTCTTTGGAAGGAAGGACTTGGTACTGTGTAGCTGAAGAGCACAAGGCAATCTGCCCAATGTAGCTTTTTATATCCACTTGGAATTTTCAGTTCTGTGGAGGACTGTTTGTCCTCTTCTGCATTGTTCTGCTACAAGGCAATGCTCGGGGGCTTTTATGAAGTACAGTTATACAAAAATAACAGTATTGAAGTATCAGGCATACTTGCTAATTCACTTTTCGATTTATCAAGTCCAAAAATCAGTTAGCAAATCATACCCACTGTGTAAGATCTATATAAGATGTTCTTTGAGATAATTTTTGTACAGGTTGAACTTGTGGTACTCCTACATAACTTAAAAATACTTAGTTCTTTCAAAAGTACTTTGAAACCAAATATAGTGAGTAGGCCTGATTTGCTTCTTAAAACTTCCAAGACACACGCATTTAATTTTTCAGTACTAATGCACAAGGCATGTTAAGAATTCTTAAAGTTTCTCAGTATGAAAACTATTTTCTGTTATATAGAACTGCTAAATGAAACTTTTTATGGCAAAATATTCTCCCAATTGATTTTTTTTTCTTTAAAAAAGGAAAAAGAAAAAGAAAACTCTGTTCCAAGACACTTATAGTCTCAATGCAATTGCTGATATGCTGGCATCTGGTGTCATTGAGTCACTGTAGTATACCCTGCTGCTCCAGAAGGACATGGGTCTCCCATAGCTGCTGCATTGTATTTGCTGCTCCATGGCAATGTCTTGGAGGAGCTGGGCGTGGGCTGTCACTGAGGATGCCCAAGCATGGTTCAGCTCAGAACAGAAAGAGCTCACTGAGCCTTCCTCTGGTGGCTCCGTCTTCAATGTTTGCAGCTGTAGCTATGCTGTGCTGTGTTTTTGGCGTTATAATGTGATCTAGATATGCAAAATAGGCACCTACATTTATGTTTGACCTTGATTTTTCTGTGCTTTGTTTACTCATTTGTAAGTTTGGATAATACCAGCTGTTCATCTTTCAAGGATATTGTGAGGATAAATTATTAGTGAACCACTTAAGTACTTAAGGGATGAATAATGTTTTACAGTCTACAAGGAAATTAAACATTCTGTCTTTTTAGAAGGATCTGAATATTGTTTACTAAATGAGGTACAGGGTCATACACAAAATGCTGACTAGAGCACCATGCATCCAAATGAGGTACAGCCCCTATCTTAGATAAAAAAGACAAGTATGAATCAAGACTTCTGTGTCAAGTATGTAAGTGTACCTAAGCACATGAAGAAGAACAATGGTAGCACAGTCCACTATAATTCTGATACCTGCAAGTTTTTGGATGCTGACTTACAGTTTAATACTATTGTTATGAGGTGCTATATTTTGTGATATTATGGACACACACATGAGCATCCTCCTATAGCCAGATTTGTTAATGCTGCAGTTTGTGACCAGAACATACGGTGCAGCCAAATCTGGGATTCCAGTAAATGTTAAAAAAAAAAAAAAAAAAAAAGGTTAGAATGTTGACTAAGGGATATTTTTTGTTGGGTTTTGTCTTTTGGTCTTTTTTTAAAATCTGCCTTTTAACATGGCATAAAAAGTTTGTAGAAAGTTCACCAATCAATTAAACTTTTCTATTAAATGCTGGATGCAGAAGCCGTATATTTAACCAGTTTTCCACTCTGTTGCTTTACTGTATAAATAATATGTCTTCTGGAAATTTCTAATACACGTCAGGTATTCATGATGAAAAAGCACATTTTACTGCTGGTTCAGAGATAATTACTTGCCATTAGGTTCATAAGAACATAAATTTTATTCATTTCTGTCATCTAACTTGTCAACTTCTTATATTTCGTCTACACTCTGCCCCTTACTGACAAGCATCAAATAATTTAGTCTTCCACCAAAATGATAATGACTGGCAAATGAAAATTTCATTGAAAGAGACAGCACATTAGTTGCACTAAAGGAACTTTTTTTTCTAAATTTTTTTTCAATGATAATTCAAGTGCTGTCACTGCAGTGAATTTATTAACGTGACTATTAAACTGCTCATATTTAGACGCTTCCTCGCTATTTAAGAGGTAAGCTATACATGCTGGTTATTTTGTTTGAAATAATTTTTTACTTGTACTCTTGTAGTCACTTCCATTGTACGTTGCTTGAGAAAATAATAGACTTTACTGCCATAACAAAGTTTCTTCACTCAGTTATGTCACTTATGTGACACAAAAATGCATTCTAATCACAGAATCGCAGAACAGTTAGGGATGGACCTAACTCTTGGGACCTCTAGAGATCATCTAGTCCAACCCCCAAATCTAATGGGGGATGCAGATGTTTAGCTTCTCATTAGGCAAAGCTCATCTATTTCCATGTCAATTTGGTTTGGAGATGCTGTCCAGCAGTAATACTGATGGTTTCAGTGATGTGTTGTCTGTAGCTTTATCAAGGACTCCCACAAAGCTGTATTGCCTCATTCATAGCAAGATCTGTAGCATGCTGATATGCAAAAGAGTAGAAAAGATCTTGAGATGTTGGAGAAAACTGGTAATTTGGTTATTATTTGGGAAAGACTTTTCTGTTATCTGATACTTGCCCACCTATGGCCATCCAAAGAAATCGCCCATTTGTTCCTAGAGTAATTGAAAGGACTTTTTTCCCTTCAGCTTTTGTGTTCTTTACTTGTGTGGAGCTCTTTCTTACCTCAGTGACTCACTACATAGAAGCCTTAGAGAAGCATAAGTAATCTGGGAGAAAATGAGCATTGAGGAATTTTATATTTCTAATAATTATTTGGGATAGTTATAGTATTAGAAAAATAGACTTCAAATATTGAAAACAGTAATCAGAACAATAATTAATATATGCAATTTAAAATCAGAAAAGGCAAAGTAATTCTTGTATTAATCTGCCATCGAAGACAATCAGATGCAACTCAGGGCAAAAAAGAACTAGCACTAGAGAAGCAATTTACCAGGGAATTAGTCTCTGGCAAAGGTTGCTTAACAGGGGAGCCTTGCCTTTCCATCAAAATAAAAAAGAAAACAGTGAAAAAACAAAGGAACATCACCTTTTGTGCCATTTGGTGGTAAAATTTTAAAACAATATGATCCAGTTAGTCCTGCAATACCTTCTAGCATATGAGTGCTAATAATATTTAGAAAACAAAGAATGTCCTCTCAGTGTGATGTTAGATACTGATATTGTAGACTTGCCTTTATATCAGCAGGAAGATACACACATTTTCATGTTGAGATGAAATGGTTTGTAAAATGTTGATGCTATTCATGCTATGCATCGAGTACTTGAGAATACCTTAGTGAACATACAGGTGGAAGCTCTTAATGTATATTATTGACTTCAGTTAGAGTTTACTCTGTATCTAGTAAATGAGAAAGTGTGCAGTTGCTTGTGTAATGCAAAATTAATGTAACTGTTTGGAGGAACCTGATTCCCTAAACTCTTTTACTTTGCAGGTCAATGTAGCTGCAGAGATTTTGGTAATACAGTGTTAACACAGATATAAACTCACAGAGGTGGACTAAGTAAGTACATATCCAGTGTCCTAGGGATGGATAGTTCTATCTTCTGTACTCTTCTGTCTCTTTTGCATTTCAAATTGCCCTACTGCTTGTGTGGATACTCCTGATAGTATTTTCGATATTTTGTTCTAGGTGACAATTTAAAATAGAAGGTACCATATACGCCTCAACAAATTCCTTTCCTTTTGTTTGTTTTTTTGTGGATTGTTTTGGAAATCTTAAGATCTCAGAGAAGTCCAGATCACTGAACACAGGGCTCTGAGAAACACAAAGTTCTTTTAGGTTGTTTGTGCAGAATGCACACAAATGTAGCCAAAATATAATATAATGCTTACAGTTTTGTTGCTAACAGTCAGCTTTCATAGTAGAATGGAGTAGTTAAATTGGTCATTTTCAATCTCCTTTTTCTGGGTGTAAAAAATCTTCCTTTAAAGAAAACTTGTTGGAAGAAGGATTTCAAAAGAATGAAAACAGTAAGAAAAGAAAAAAAGAGGAAGAGAAGAGAAAAGAGAAGAGAAGAGAAGAGAAGAGAAGAGAAGAGAAAGAAGAGAAGAGAAGAGAAAAGAGAAGAGAAGAGAAGAGAAGAGAAGAGAAGAGAAGAGAAGAGAAGAGAAGAGAAGAGAAGAGAAGAGAAGAGAAGAGAAGAGAAGAGAAGAGAAGAGAAGAGAAGAGAAGAGAAGAGAAGAGAAGAGAAGAGAAGAGAAGAGAAGAGAAGAGAAGAGAAGAGAAGAGAAGAGAAGAGAAGAGGAAAAAGAAAAGAAAAAAGAAAAGAAAAAAGAAAAGAAAAGAAAAGAAAAGAAAAGAAAAGAAAAGAAAAGAAAAGAAAAGAAAAGAAAAGAAAAGAAAAGAAAAGAAAAGAAAAGAAAAGAAAAGAAAAGAAAAAAGAAAAGAAAAGAAAAGAAAAGAAAAGAAAAGAAAAGAAAAGAAAAGAAAAGAAAAGAAAAGAGAAGAGAAGAAAAGAAAAGAAAAGAAAAGAAAAGAAAAGAAAAGAAAAGAAAAGAAAAGAAAAGAAAAGAAAAAAGAAAAGAAAAGAAAAGAAAAGAAAAGAAAAGAAAAGAAAAGAAAAAAGAAAAGAAAAGAAAAGAAAAGAAAAGAAAAGAAAAGAAAAGAAAAGAAAAGAAAAGAAAAGAAAAGAAAAGAAAAGAAAAGAAAAGAAAAGAAAAGAAAAGAAAAGAAAAGAAAAGAGAAAAAACTTCCAAGCTCTTAGGGTTCCCACTGGAAAACCATCCTCCTGTATCCCCTCACTGTCTTGTAGAGAGCTGAAAGACTCCAGACTCTTGAATACCAAGGCAAAGTTGTATTGCCAGGAAGCCTGGGATTTTCAGCATCTCATCAGATGAGTTGGCAAGAAACCAGTTGAGTTTCTACCTTCCTCTTTCTGCTTAGAAGTTTGTTTGAGATGCTTCCATTTCAGTTAATCTGTTTTTCCAAGAAAAAAAAAACAAAGTAGCAACATTTACAACAAAAGAGATTTCTGTCCAGTTCTCTTGTCAGTTTTGACCAACAAACCAATGTGGGATTTTTTTAATTATTAATTTTATAGCAAATCCTGAGGTACTTATTACTTTCCTATTCATTCTTCTTGAAACTACACTGAAGCTGCAGCTTAGATGAGAATTTCCCACCTAGTCTATTAAGCAGAGCTAGCCAGGGACACTGGTACTGCACTGCTCTTTATGCCATGAAAAGAGCAGAGTCAGCTTACTGACAGGTACGTAACTTGTGATTTTGCTACTTAGAGCATCTGTGCATTAAACACTACACTTCTATAGATTCATTTAGTTCAAGGAATCTTTCAAAAACCATTTTCTTTAAGCAGGCAATTGGTTTGTAAATTTATCAGAGAGCTGTTTTCCCATATTCCTGTAAGGATTTGGAATAATGTTCTGGAAATAACCTCAATATGTCTTCCAGTCCAGTGAAAACATGGAACACCCTGTGAATTTAGTGTGTAAATAGAGAAGAAGCAGAAAGTGTCTTAGAAAAAATACCACAAAGAACATTAAGTATCCAAAGCTTTACAACTTAATATTCAGACCTAGCTCTCCATGGACTGTGAGTCTTGGCTCTGGAGGGCCATGTCCACGGTTTCAGCAGTGGTTTCACAGAATCATAGAATGGTTTGGGTTGGATGGGAACTTAAAGATTATCTAATTCCAATGCTTCTGCCACGGGAAGGGACACCTTCTCCTAGACCAGGTTCCTCAAAGCCCCATCCAACCTGTCACTTCCCTTCTCTGTGTGGAGACAGCAGATACGGTATTTGTACCGTCTGCTACATGAGTCTCAGAAAAATCAAGAGGAGCACAAGGAGGACACATCCTGGAGGACATTAGTGGTAAATTATTTAAATAAGAAACACCAGGCTTGGTGCTGAATAGCTACATAATCTTGACAGCCAGGCTTTTCAGCAGGCAGGCAGTAAAGCAAAGCTCTTGCCAAAATATCAGGATACTGTGTTGTCTAGGTGTGTTCCTGTACCTCCACTCCTGAAAACAAAATGGTGACATAAAGGAGTGTTTTAAATGCGTTTGATGAGATGACTTATCTTCAGTATGTTTTGCTCTGAGAAAATGAGTCTTAACACAAATATTTCCAAACAGAGGATTGAGGTTTTTCTAAATGTGCTGATTAAAAGGTTACCACCAAAGATTTTTTCAGCTAGTCTATGACTAATTACCTCACTTTTGGGAACTTCTCAGGCTGTATCTCTGGGTGTCTTTGTTGTGTTTTTTGGATTTTAGTTTTCAATTTTCATAAATAGGCTTATTAGGGAGGCACTAAAGTGTGGAGTGAGTCTCTTTGCTGGGAAAATGCAGGAGTTGATTTTTACTCAGTAGTTTCAGTTTTGGTTGTGGTTTTTTGTTTGGTTGGTTTTTTGTTTTGGTTTGGTTTGGGTTTTTTTCTGGTTTGGGTTGGGGTTTTTTTGTGTTTTTTTTTACAATTTTTAAGACTTTACAAATGCTTCTGCTCACTAGTTTGCAAAACTGTAAGTTTATTATACTCCTAATGCTTGCCTGGAAAGGAGCAAAGAAAGGACACAAAAAATAGGTCCATTTTATTTGAAGCAGAGTATGGGTATTGAGGGAGGCTTCGGAAAACTGTGATAATGTTACAGCTCTACACCATCTTTTTCTTGGTGTACAATAAGGACCACCCCAATCAGTTTTAGGTCTGAGAAAAAAAAAACTAATCTGAGGGAAAAAATTAGGGACTGTAAGGGGTCTGATTTTTAGGAGTTAAAGCACACAAGGTATCCAACTTCCTAGCCAAGAATCCAGCTGTGATCGATGCAAACCTGCTTGTTGTCACAGGATGGTGTGCCTTTTGCTTACCTTTGAGCACAAACTACCTCTGCCTGGGCAGTAATGAATATACATTCCTTGTTTTGCTGTAGCCACACGACTTCAATCTTAATGAAAACTAGAAGCAAATGTAGATCAGGGTATGTATGTGTGTTTGGAGAAATGAGGACTGAGGTTGTCTACTTGCCTGTAGAAATGAGAATTTAAGGAAATTTCCCCATGTGTTAAGTTTTTGACAAAAAATAGGAGAGTTTCCTGTGATGTTTCCACAAGGTCTGTGGATTTAGATATAAACAACAATTTTCCTGCTTGCTTCCTTGCACCTGGCTTCTGTTTTCCCACTCCTGAAAGTGAAAAAAAAAATAATCTGAGTGTAAGTTCTCTCCAAGCCCAACAGATAGGCTTTTACATGATAGGACTGCTTGCTTGGTTGGTTTTGTGTATTTGCTTTGCTTTGTTGGGAGTCTCCTGTGTAGAAAGCTATTTGTGCTTTAAGGAACAGCAAATGACAAATGCTGGCAAACCTGATGGGCTCTCAAAGCCCTGAAATGGAGGAAAGTGGAAGGTTTGTAGCAAGCACTGGCATGCTGACCTCAGTGCATCATTTAAGTGTCAGGGGGAGCCTCGGCAGCCGCCACCTGGGGAAGTAGGACTTTGTTTTGAAAATTTTGGTTGCACCACTGTTGCTTACTTGGGTTATATATATATATATATATATATATATATATATATATAATATATATATATTATTTTTCACACCTTTCACCTGAAGCCTGTTAACTTCAAGGTTATAACAACTTAGAGGGAGGAGTTTGTTTGCTTTTTTCCCTAACCCGCTCTCCTTAGCAAACATTAGTGTCTTGTTAAACTAAGACAATTTGTCATTAGTGTGCTCAAGCAGATTTGTTGAAAGAAGCAGCATTGGCAACAGAACTACAAGTTTTCCCAAATCATTAGTTACAATTAGGTGATATTTGATCATGTTGAAATTTTGCATGAACTTATGAAAACAAACTAACTCCTTTCAGTTATCAAAATGTATAAATTTATTCTGTTAATGATAAAAATGTCTATTTTGAAAAACATGCAAAATATCATACTCATTTTCTTATGTAATATAAAAAATTACCTGATTACTTCTGTGATTTTCCTATGTTTTCATTCTGTTATGAGACTTAATCTGCATAGTACACAGCCAGTGAAAGGACAGTTGTATTATGAATTGTCTGCTCCTTAAAACACAGAAATCCAGTTGCTTTCCTTTAAAATCCTTTTTACTGATTGCATATTCATGACTAGTGCATCTTAGTGTAGTGGTCCAAGAGGTTACATTCTTCTTTTGAGAATGCCTACATCTTTTGTTTACTTTATAGCATCTGTATGCTGAGGAGCTAGAAGCACTTACAGAATCCAGTCTGCTTAGTGACAATGGCACAACAGTGACTGCCTCTTACCTGCTTATATCTTTTAAAACAAAGACCTTCTTTTTTCCTTGGAAGAACCTTGCTGGATGAATAAGGTCTTGAAAGCATTTCTCTCCCAGATTGTCTGGTCACCTTGTCTGAAGCAGCCTGAGCGCATGTTTATATGTTACCACTCACCTTCTGTTCCTGAATTGTGTCTGGTTAAATGTTAGTTGTGTTTTTAAGAAGAAAACACTATGAAACTCTGAGTGGGACTTAAGAAAAATGACACCTTCTCCAGTGCCTCCTTCTGTAACCATGATAGGTAAAGCCAAAAAGTATACAAAGGAATGATTATCAGATGGTATATGACTGGTTTTTGGTTTTTTTTACTAGATAGGATGTGATTGAACAGTTTGGTGTGTAAAAATGAAATGTGTTGAGATTTAGTTCCCTTTGGCCACTGCTGGCTCATGTTGAATCAGATCAATGACCAATCTTCTGTATTGGACCAGGTCTGTGAGCACTGACATGAATTGTTGCGCTTTTCAGAGAAACACTTCAAAATAGTAATTAAAAACCTTGAAAGAATCATTTTATGGTTTCCTAATAGATTACAAATAGGGTTTTGTGCAGATTTTAGTGGTGCTAAACTGAGCTTAATGGCTTTAGGTGTTTTAGCACTGGCGGTGGAAGCTGTTCAGTTCTAGAGCTGGACATTTATATTGACACAATTACTTTCTAGTGTCTTTGGCCCTGGAGTAACATTGAATGTTAGGGTAATTTCCAGCACAATTATAAATATCCATGTGAGTTTTACATGAAAACTTAAGGTTGAAAGACTGTTTTTAAGGGTAAAAAAAACAAAACAAACTCCACCTCCACTCCACCAAGAAAGTAATGCTGAATGCTGGACAAGACATAAAAGGACATGCATTTGGGTTTTACATTAGGAGAATATTATTCACCTGGGGTGTCACTTTGCCTTTGTGACATGTATCTTTTTTTATCTAAAGGTACATTAAAATTAATTTTAAAGTAATTTTTACTAGAGTGCTCTTGGAATATGTCATAAATAATGACATATGGTAGTTTCTGTCCAATATAGCTGGATGGAACCAAGTCTACACTAACCTCGCTTCAGGCTTTTTTAATCTTTCAGACTTAAAACTGCAGAGGGTTTCCAAAAGGTATGTGAGACTTATTTATTTTACTGAAGTTCTCCTGAATCTTTCTTTTCAGCAGAAAGTTGATGTAAAGGATCTTTTGAATTTTGTTATTTCTTTTATTTTTTCCTGATGTTAAAAAACAAAAAAGAAGTTCTGTTTTCTTGCCCTTGCCTGCAGTTTTCCTCGTTTCTCATCTACCCTCCTGAATGAGGGCATAGCTTTACCTCTTTATCTGTAGGCAAAGGCTGTACTTCCCAATTGACCCCCAAGCTGGAATTAGTGGCTCGGTAGGCTTAATGTAAACATGAAATAAGCCCTTTCTGAATTTGGAAAAATTAACTGTTATTTTTGCAATGAGCATGCTTTGCATTCATCTTCCTGCACAAGAAGTCCTTCAGCTCTTTATTATAAGGACACTTACTGAAGGCAGATACAGAGTATGTTCCCTGCACTGATCAAGTTTATGTAGGACATGCCATTGATTTCTGCTAGGAAAGTTGAGGATAGGCCACCAACTCTTCCTGCTTTCCACAGTGATTCTGAACTGAGCCTGTGATGAGGCAGCAGTGTTGATGTTCTCCTCCCATGTCATGCTTTATCACTCTTGGCAAAAAGAAAATGAAGAAATACCTCACCACCACCTATGAGTATGTAGAGATCATCAGTTAAATGATTAATTTTTTGTTTCTGATTAGAGTTTTACACAAACCTGTTTCTCAATCAAATATAGAAAATTGATTTTGTATGTTATGGTAGTATACAGCTGTGTTCTTTAGACAGAACATAATTTTTTCCCTTGCTTCTTCCTCCTAGTACATTTTTCTGTGGGCCTTCATTTCACATCTGAATATTTTTACCATGCATTTTTGAGCTTTGATTTTCAGAGGGAGGTGATATCTTTTATTAGCTCACCTGACAGATGAAAAAAAAATATGGATGGGCTTCTGGAAATCATTCCTTTCCAAGCTCTTCTCAAATTATTGAGTTACTTCTCACTTGTGCAGCTTTTACACTGGATCAGCAGACAGCAGTCTATTGCCAGACTGCTTTATCCTCTGCAAACATTTTGGGATGCTTTGCTACTCTGGGATTTTCTGAAACATATTGTGAAAAGAAAAGTAAACTTGCAGTTTTTCAGTAATTTCTTTAGGATTGGAATAATGAGGAAGAGAGATATTTGTGCTGATCTCAGCACTTGCAACTGTTTAATGTGGAAACCAGGCAGTAGATAATTTTGGTTAAGAATTTGCATTATATGTGGCTTTAATTATTTTATGAGACTTTATTAAACGCAAAATATAATAATGTCTTCCTTTTTAAAAATTAATAATAAGATTGTAGCTGGAAAATGTACTGCTCCAGATTTTTGGGAGCAAAAGTTTGGAAATTGTATTGTGACAGAACAGCGGTGGGTTTATATTAATTTTGTTTGGTGGCAAATAACTACACAAGGTGAAGTTAGCCCTATGCCTCTTTATCCTGTTTTAATTGGGACCAACAGTTTGTAATACAGATGCTTAAGACACCTGAAAAGGTATCTTAAATACCTGAAAAGGAAAGGAGCCCTGTGAATCAGACTATACAGTGATGACTTTATTTATAGCCTAGTTCAATTACGATTGTAAGTAAACTTGACTTTCACACACTGCAAAGTGTGAAATATCCAAATTAATTGCATACGTAAGTACCTGGGGAAAATAGATTTTGAGAGGATCAAAGGTATGAAATGACAAACAGAAAAGAATGAGGAACAGGCCCTTTATGGATTACCAGGTTCAAGGGTCACTTAGCCCTTAGAAACAAGGCTCAAAGGCAGAGCTGCTATTGATTCTTTGCTTTAACTGAAATCCCACTTTTACTGAAAAGAATTAAAGCACAGACACACTAAAGAGATTAAAATCTTCAACATCCCACTTGCATGTTGCCTCTGAATTTGTCTGGCTACTTGTAAGATGTTGGTGTCCTAGTCTTTCCACCACGTGATGATGACAGTGTGGTGTGCCACTTTGTGGATCCTGTCCCGCCATATGGATCCCACAAGTTCAGCAGAGCTCTAAGCAGAAGATGTCAAACTCAGAGTAGGCCTATCAGATACTTTTCAGGTTTTAAATGGGAGTGACCAATGGTCCAGTCAGGCTCTATAAAGCACATGTGGGTTTTGGACAGGGCATACGGTGGGACAGAGGGAAAATCCATGGTCGTGGGCATGCTTCCTGCAAAACAGCTGAACCATGAAGACCCTCCTTCTGGAACTGCAGTAAGCTCTGTTGCTCCTAATGGAGTTGTAAAGAATGTGACATCTGACAGACTAGTATGTCCCAGAAAATCCATATGTTCATAGGGTAATCCACTCCTTAAAGGAATCAATATGCTACTGATATATTACTCAGTTTTTAATATGCTACTCAGTAGTATATTAGGACATATACTTCCCTCTTGAAGACCTTATCTTTTATCTCAGGGGAGAATAGCCAAGGAGCAATAGCATCAGTGATCTGGTGTCATCTACAGTGAAAGTCGGTACCTTTAGTGAACCACACCACTGACAGTGCCTATGGCACTGGATGTCCCACTGTTCTCTTCACAGCAGTCATCTTGCAGCTGAAGGTGAATGAAGCTGGACTGAAGTTACTCACTTACAAAGTGATATACATTGCACCAAAAGATTCTGTTTTTCTGTCTGATTCAGTTTACTAGAGAATGGTCGTGTTCTTGTCTGTTGGGGATAAGTAGGACGCTGAGGTGTACTGGAAACTGACTGAACTGCTAAGCTCAAAGGGTTGTTGGGATCAATTGTACAAAGTCCAATTAGAGACCGGTAACCAGTGGGGTGCCCCAAGGGTCTGTACTGGGACCAGATCCGCATTAGTGACCTGGACCTGGACGATGGGAGGGACCCTTAGCAGATTTACAGACTATAAAATGAAAAGAGTGGTTAATACGACAAAGGTTTAGGTTGCCATTGGAACCTTGACAGGTTGGAGAATTAAGCTGACAGGAACATCATGAAGGAATGTTCTAACTCTAACTAACTAACTAACTAAGGGAAATGCAAAGTCCTGTATTGACTATGTTTTACCAGATGATGTTGGTACGTGAGGATTTTTGGTCTCATGACTTAATTGTTCTCTTATGACCAATATACCATACTCCTCTTCAGCTCAATTTTCATTCTCAAGCATGCCAAACTCACAGCCACGCAGTAGAGGTTACCTGGTTTTCATCTTTCCCAGTGCAAGAGCTTTATATAAAGCCAATGAATATTTTCACAAAGAGGTAAGAAAAAAAGGCTTGTCTGTTGGCATTCCTAACCACATCAAGCAATTAACTCTTGAGGCTTTTGACCTCAAGTGTAGTGTCTCTTCTCTGCTGGCCCTTGTGGCTTGAATTGCTCTCTCTCTCTTTCCTTCACCCTTCTTTTTCCAAAATTCTGTGTACTCAAATCCCTTATGGAGTACAGATGTTGAAGGGCATTCTGTGCCTTCACCAAGTAAGCTGGAAAGTTTTCCCAGTTATTCCTATTAGATTTACTTTGCATTGGGAAGGAACAATAAGCTGCTGTTCTTGGCTCACTTCAGGGAGGAGGGGATTTTTAGTAATGGATAGTCTCTTTTATTTTAGAGTCTGATTTGGGTAGGATGAGAAAATCTTGTCAATAGTTGTAATTCTGGAGATAAATGACAATAATGAGCAGAACTCTCTAAGAGAAATACTTCTGCATGCAACGTTTATGTGAACTATAGAATTTTTTCCCCTCAAGTGACAGTGTATGGATGCTCTAAGTTTTCAGAAGTTCAAAAAGGCATTGAACAAATTAATGAAAGAAAAATCCAATTAAGTCAAAAGTTACCCCCTCTGGATTAGAAAGTGCATGAATCAAAAGTTGGTGCGTGCTAGGAGTGTATCCATGCTCACACTTAAGCTTCTCTATTTGCGGCCTTCTGACACTGAGCTCTGTGGACGCTTTGATCTGCCCCAGACCTCTGTCCTTGTGTTGTTCTGTGGAGTGAACTGGTCCCACTCAAAACCCAAGTCCTGGCTGCTGCTTACAATTGCACAACATGGCAGAAGGGGCTGATGCTTGGTCCGGAACGCTGATACAGGACCCCAGACCTCAGGGACTGGGATAGCAGTTGAGAACATGTTGGCGATTTCTCCATGTGGATGCTAGGCACTCTCTGGGGTTCAGCTGGAGTGTAAGTGAACTTCATCAAGTGTGCCACAAATAAGAATCTGGTCTTATTAGGTCTATAAGGTGTAAGATTTTCAGATCATGACCAATTTGTTGAAAACGGGGTGGTTTCTAATGTCTTCTAAAATATGTCTGGTTTTATGGAGCCCATAAGCTTAAATCTGGAAGGATAATTTCTGACACCACCATTAAAAACATTGGCTTTTGTCACTTCAGTTTTTCACAGAATAAACAGAAGAAAAATTGCAGGCAGGAAAACATGTTTTATGTAAATACCAAAACATCTTAGTAGAGCCAGCACAACATAGGTAAAGAAACCTTTCTGGTATTCTTCCAGATTCACATTTGCATTTTGAATCAATCTGTACACATTAGAAACAAAGAAAAATTAGAAGATTAGAAGCTTAAAGCAAGGTTTTTCAGGGGCTTAGTTCAGACAGCAATGTAGAGATACAATTCTTTCAAAGCGCAATGAAGTCCTCTTATACTGTCAGTGTGATATTTGACTATACGCAAACACAGACTGCTGCAATGACAATTTTATACCCTGTTGTACAACTCCAATCAGCCCTGGTGTTTCAAAACAAGACAATTTGTCTTGCTGTAAATACAAAAAGAATTATACAAATGTATCTTTTTGCCTTATTCTAGAAACCTCATAGATCATATGAAATGTTTGGTGTGTGGCAGTCCAAGGAGAAAAACAGAGATGACATTTAATTTGGCTTCTTGCTATGTTTACCTCTATCTGATGTGGGATTAAGTTTTCATTTATGCAGCTTTAACAACATTTTTATTCCTTTTGAAGTTTGTGAAATGCAAGTTGGATGAATTGCACTATATTTCCTGGGTTTTCTCAGTGTTAGAAGTCATTTAAAGGAGTGCAGTAACTACTTGGGAGAGGAAATGCAAGAAAAATATGATGCATCTCAGGAAAATAAAACTCCACTTGCTGAATATGACACAGAGAACGTCACAAAAACATGGTTAAAATAATTCTGACTTCTGAATGCTTATGTGTTGTTTTGTTTTCCTATTGACAAATCGAGAAGTTTGGTCAAGCTGATGCAGTGTTTACAGAAGGAGTGTATTATGCCAGTGGCTACCAGCAGCTTAGCCTCACCTCACAGGGCAATTGCCAGTTTGTATTGAACATGCCTTAGCAGTGAGCTTCAGGGAGGCTGACGGCTGAGGTGAAAGTACCATTGCATCAAGGAAGAAATTGCTTGAATGAGGAGTAAAAGATGATGTAAGAAATGGCCATTACAAACATTTGAAGTTGTCTTTGCTGCTTTAGTTTGATTTAGTGTTTTCTCAGTTTTGTTTGACAGCATGCTATATTGTCTTTTGCTTGCAGTCTTGCCTTTTGATTTCACTTTGGCCCAGCATAGAGTATACTTGTGTCACCAGCTGCTCAGATGCTTGAGAGGCACATTGCATTTGGCCTTCAAGGGCTTAAGATAGGGTTCTTGTTCCCTGTTGTTGCGTGGAGCAGAGTGGATGAGAATACTGAGCACAAAGCAGTGGCTGCTCAAGGACATATACCTGTTGTCTACAGAAACAAAAGGCTCACCCTGAAGTAAAGCTAGGTGATCAGTAGTTACATTAGAACAAATCTGTTTTTTTCTCAGCTAAAATGTTTGTCTCTGAAAAGCATGGCTCAATCCTGCACAGGGCACATGTATAAAAGTCCTGTTGGTTGTTGGGTTTCCTTATACCAAGAGGAGTTTGTCTCCATGCAACAGCTAATTTTTAAAAGTGTATTATTCTGCAAAATTCCTACTTGCAATCTCCTATTAGTTGCAAGTTGCACAAAATTCAGTAGCATTTGTAATGTGTCCAAAACTGTAATTATTTTTACTGCTATAGAATTTCGATATCATAAATACTCGTTCCTATCAGGCTTCGGGAGATGTATCTTTAGGAGTAGTGATCTTTGTACATATGAACAGCAAAACAGAGAGATTCTTGTTTGCCCTCGTAGCTTTTTGCACAAGTCCTGCCTCAGTTGGGCTGTGGATGCATCTTTTTTAACAGGTTGAACAACCAACTAGATGGTAATTCTACTCAACTTTAAAGGCTCATAACATGTGGAAGAACACATTCTTACAAAAAACCAAAGGAATGGACAACTTAAAAATAGAAAACCTTATATCCTATAACTAATGCAGGATTCTTTTGTATTATGGGCAAGGTGTGTTAAAGCTTTACTTCCTTGACAGTGACTGGATGTCCTCTGCATATGAACTGCATTACTGGAATTCTAGTGAACTTCCAGCTATATGTTATGTAACATGAATAAATTAAGAACTGGAAAGTGTTATTTTGTGTTGATTTATAGTGTTAAGAAAAATTACTGTCATTGGTTGCCTTAATCACATGCAGTAATCAAAAGACAAAGCTGTGCAGCATTAAGACACTTATTTCAATCAACAACAATTAAAGAAAAAAAGTGAAATTAAAGATCTGCAAATGAGCCCTGCCCTACTTGCCTGTATGTGTGTGTATATATATATAACCTAGTAGCTATATAATTAAATATGGTAATAGATAATCTAGGTATTGAAAAGTTGTGTACTCCATATTTTCATGCTTTTTCAGCATTAAGATAATGGGGTTTTTTGAGGGGAGTAAAAATCCTATTACTTTAGGATTGTTTATAAGCAGAACTGAAAAATAGCTTAAGAGATCTTAAAAGACTTCAGATTACAGGGGTGACTTTGCATAATCTTTTGCCTGTCATCCAAAAAGGTAGTTTCTGATTTTTACTGACAGATGGGAATAAATAAATAACCTCTTACAAATGGAAAGAATTGCTCTCAAAACCTTACCTTTGAAAACTTGGAAAGGTTTACAGTTTCAGAATATCAAAAAAAATTGGCCATTCTTGTAATATTTTTCCTAGAGCCGGATGAATTTGTGAAAACAGCTTTGACTGTAGCCTTGCCTTATTTTTCTAGTTCTGTCAAGATCATCAACTACGTGAGCTACTGCAAATGAGGAAACTAAAACAGAGTCAAGAAAAGAGAGGAAAGCAAATGTACAGAAGAGTTCTGAGACCTACAAATTAGCAGTAAAGTAGATATAATTATATTTGTGCTGTTTGGTCCTTCTACAAATCTGCTAATGTTTTTCTGTTACTCTTTTTTTATTTGTTATGTGGCACATCTAATAAAGGAACTATTATAATTTGCTGGGGTCCCACAGAAGCATTTGCTAGGTCTAATTTTTATTTTGCTTCATGCCCGAGAAAAATTGCATACCTGTAAGCAAAACCAATGTAATTGTGTTATTGTCTGTGTTTGTTATTTGTTTATATTTATATTACCTCAAAGGCATAGTCATGATAGCATATCCCATTGCGAGGTGGGTAAATGCAGAACAGAAATATTATCTCTGCCCCTAAGAATTAGTGATTTAAATTTAAGATGAGATAATAAATTATTTCAGGAGAACGAGGACTAGAACAGTACAGTATTGTTACAGTTACTGTTGCAATGCAGTATGTCAGTCAGTACTCCAAATGCTAATATGATAAACGACCTTTGCACAAGAGCAGAGTCCCATCTGCCTGGCTTATTGAGGTTGGGGGCAGTGGAGAACCAAGGCAGGAGATTTGAGGAGCAGTTTTGCATTAAGTTGAAAACGTGTGGGACGTAAGGGATCTCCTGAATAAACAGATCTTTTAAAAAAGAAGAGTCAGGTCTGATGTACAAGTTGCAGGTCCAAAATCTGCATTGTGGTGGTGATCAGAAGAAACAAGAAAGGGTGTGTTTCTTAGTCATGTTGAACCTACATTGGGAGCTTTAAGGTAGGTAGGGAGCAAGTTGGGGGTTTGTCTTGTTGCTTAATTTTAGCCAGCTACATCTCTCTTAGTTGTTGAGATTGCTGTTATAAATGATGCAGAGAAGCAGACACTGAGGGCACAATTCATCTGTCCTCTTTTTAAAGGTGACTTGGGGGAAAGTGAATTGTGCCCTGAGAGGACATATTTCCCTGTGGATGAGAAAGCAAAAAAAATACCAGCTGAGGCTAACTGGCTGCATTATAGACATTTACAGTGTGGATGTGTCAACAGTGAGGTGAGATGAAACTCAGCTGATGAGACAGATGGGAAGCCTAGGTTTTATAGGAGAGAGAGATGGGGATCACGGCAGAGCCAGGTTGACTCATTTCTCTCTATGGAAAGTAGGATTGAAAGGAAGAGAATGGCCAAAATAAGTTTTCATTTCATATTTTTCAAAGAAATCAGTAAGATTATATGTGGAGAGAGAAGTAGAGACAGGAAATGCTTTGGGATTTTAAGGAACAAATCCTAGACATTGAAAAGGTCTCAGTGACTGTCAGTGTAAGATTTCTTAGACTTAAAATGAAGGTACTAAAAGGAAATAGTGGATGGCTGAGCTGAAGGAAGAGTAGATGAATCAGGGGTGGTGAACATCACTGGAGATACTGTGCAGTATTTAATAAAGGTGCCTTGTAGAGTAAAAGTAGGTGTGGGGAAGCAAATATTGGAATGATCCAAGCACAGGGGCCAGCAGCATGGACTGCATAATGGAAATGAGGGAGATAATGAAAGCAGCTTTGTCACAGGAGAGGCATGAATTCTGCTGAAAAGTCATCATTCCTAAGGCCCTATATATCACACACAAGTTGGATGCCAGGAGGTAACCAGAGAAAGGTGAGGAGGAGCACTAGGGATGCCTGGAAAGGGAGAGTGGAGCAGCAGAGGCTTCTGAGAAAGGAGCAATATATGTGATGAAGATGAATGGGCTTTTGTGAATAGAGGGGATAAATCATGGATTCAGGTCAAGTGAAGATATCGTGATGATGAAAACAAGGAACTAAAACAGGTTGGGCAGGTGGAGGTTGAAGTCTTTAGGAGGAGTGTAGGGCAGCTCATTAATGCTTTAGGTAGATAAACCATCTCTGCTAAATTTTTACTTTGATTTCTGCTCTGTAGTCGTTAGTGATCACAATCTGGATTGCAACAAGCTTCCAAGATTTATATAACTAATAATAACTCTTACACAGCTTTTTGGTTTGGAAGAACTTTAGAAACAACACATATGAACCTCATTTTCTTTCTCTGTCAAAATGAAATTAAAAATACATTTTTCTGTAACTTTGTTTATTTTTGGTTACAAAACCTGAGGAATGCTTACTTGTTCTATTTCTCTCAGCTTTAGTAAGTGTTTCTTGATCGAAATGTTCTGCAGATACATACATAAAATGGGAGAAAAACCATACATGCTAAATTTGCAATTTTTTCTTAGTTTTTCTTACAACTTTTCTGTGTATTTCAGTATTTTTCTTCCATTATTCGTAGTAGGTCCTTTCCTGTGCTGAGGCTCTCCAGTAATCTAACACATACCAACTTCTGAAATCAAGCCTTTAATTTTTTGGCGACAGAGGTCTAGAAGGAAGATCGTATCCAAAATGAAAGCAAGGAAGATTGACAAGTACTTACTTCGTAATTAAAGTGAAGCATTTATTAATACAGCATTAACTACTGGGATTAGAGATTAATCTTTTAAAATATGTTAGGCAAACGTCTGATGACAAAAGGCTGAAAGTTGGAAAGAGAGGTTTTCCTTCTGGAAGCCTTCAGGGACACCTGCCTGTTTCCCACTGCTTTGAGGAATGCTTTTGTAGGCACCCAAAATGAAGCTTGCAGGTTTGGAAGCATGGATTCTGAGAGAGGTTTTTGGCCTCTAAAAACTAATTGAAAGCTGAGAGTAAGTTTCATTAAAACATATTGTTGTCTCTGTTGTATTAACCATTATTACAGCTCGCTACAAATGTTTCATTTTCTGCTGCTTATCCTGAACAAATGCAGTTAAACTATATTAAAATTCCTGAAGGAGTTCTTTAAATATATCTATCCCTATGCGAATAATAATATTTTTTCTATTTAGAAGCAGAAGTTCACTCGTCCTGTTTGAATTCCTTTTTCTAGCACATGCTGTGTGACATTGAGCTACAAGTCACTAACGTAGCACATGCATTCAGCATGGGGTAGAGCTATTTAGTGAGTTGTCACTTATGCTCCTTGGCTTGATTCCTTGTTATATATGAATATTGCTCATTCCTGTGTCAGTAATGCAAATACTTTCTTGTTTGGAAGACTCTTCATGCGGTTACTGAGTGTAAAAGGTGACCACCTAGAATGGTGCATCCCATCATGCTTGAACTGGAAGCAAATAGCTAAACTTGTGCTTTCTTAAGCCAGTATCTCCCTTTTGGGAAAAGGCCTCTCAGGGTCTGAAGGACATTGAAGCTGCTCTTAAGAGAAGCTCAGTTGTACATTTACCACAGATGTCAGGCAAGGATTTAAAACTTCAGACTGTTGCTCAAGGAATCTTACTTCTCTTACCATGAACATGGTTTGTCCTACAGTGGAAAATAAGAGATTTGGTAATTTCAGTTTTACTTTCAGAGAGGAAAACATAGCCAGCACACAGCAGAAACACTTAAAATGATTGACTTTAAACATAAAGAGAAAATAAAAAAATCCTGCCACATCATAAATTTAGCAGTTTAAAATCATAGCTTGGTAGCAGTGATTTCCTTATGCAAAGCTGTAAGAAAGGTGGAGAAAAGCTAACTCCATCAAAATCTATCAATTCCCAGCCTCCTTAAGGAAAGGATGTGGAGATGGCTTTGATAACATATTTTATAGACACAGAAGAAGGACAGACAAACTGGCAGTTCTGGAAGAGTTGGCTGCAATCCCCTGCAACATGTTGGTGGCTTGGAGTCAGGAGGAGTGGTGATGAAGTCCAAATCTAATGCCTAACCTAGACCTTTTCTCAGCATTACATTCCTCTCCTTCTCAGTGAGCATTGAATATGAAGATGATGTAGATGGTACTGTTGACATCTGGCTATTGCATTGCTCCTTGAACACCAGCCTGAGCAAAATTGCTGACTCAGATGTGAGCCTGATAAAAGTGAGATAATGGATGCATGAAGAAGCAATATTTTCAAGAATTGGCTAATACGCTGTTCTCACCCTTTGTTGCCAATTAATACTCTACATATGCTTTCTATAAGGAAGATCGAATAATAACTTGGTGTTATTTTTGCAAATGAGAAGGGGGACAGGCGAGTGAGAACAAGTGAGAACAGTGGTAGCAACATATGGAGCTTAAAAGCATGTCTCATGAAAAAATACACTCTTATTTTCCATATTTACACAACTCAAATGATATTATGATAAAGTAGCTACTGCTGCTCTGCAGTTCTGCCATGTCATGGAGGAAGCACAATGCTTTCCAGCTGGCAGCACCAGCAGAGAGGATCCACTAGAGGAAGCTGGAGGGAAGTGGGGTGGCAGGGATGAAGGCTGTAACTGCCAGCTGAACATTTTGTCTGAAAGTTGTATCCTGGCTCAGCTAATTATAACTTTTCTTTCCCTCTCTGTTCACCTTCAGGCAGTAATCATTAGGGCTGTATGAGTGTGTTTGTATTTACTGAGAAACAGCAAATTTGCTGAACAGTGTGGTTTAAAGTCTCAGAAGCATTTGAATGCATCAAATAATTGTGGCTGGAAAAAATCCAAGGCTTAATTGGAAGTTTTCTATTTGTTAATCTCATAACTAATTTGGTGATTAGGGCATTCACCCTTGATGTGGGAGAACGTTATTCAGTTCCTCTTTCTATCTCAAGGGCACAAACACAAACTTTTTCAAATCTGAAATACACCTAAGCAGTAGATCTCATCCTTTGTCTTTTGTACTTTCACTTTGGATAAGAGAGAAAGAGTAGAACCCAGTCACCTAAATTAGAGAGTATTTTTCGTCTTGCTATCTGTTTCATTTGCTAGTAAAGCTTTTTGTGCAAAAGAGAACAACTCCAACAAATTATCAAGGACACCATTTTAGGTTCTCATGTAATACTCTGCTCCAGCAGTGTTACCCAGAAGGGAGTCTTCGGCAGAAATTCCTGCTCTGAACTAATTAGAGAAGGAATTTTAGTCCAATTCTTTTGCCTTTAAACAAATTCACGTTGTTGACAATATTTTGAGGTGGATAAGGTTCAGAGACATCTTAAGGTACTTCCTAGAAGAGTGTAAGGGGCAGTTTGGTGGCTGGCCTGACTCAGATAACTCTTGCTCCATAATTCCCAGCTTGTTCCTTCACAATCCTCTTCAGCTGTTAAAGCCAGATTAATTAATTTGGGGAGGAGGAGAATAAATAACTGAGAGAAGGTGGGCACTGAATACTTAAGACTACTCTGCATCATCTATTATGGTTTCTGTTTTCCCATTACAGAAATGAACTCTGTTTTCCCATCTATTTCTTCTTACTATTAACCTTTTTTGTTGCCTCTTATGTCCCTTACAAGCTATAACTTGTCCTGTGCCATAACCTTTCCAGTGTCACTCCCCCATGCTGGTGCTGTTCCTCTGTTCTTGTCCATAAATAGGTGTCCTTATTTAAGCTTTCTGTATAGGGGTTTTTATTCTGAGGTCACTGAAGAGCTCTAAATGCAGTCATATTGTTTTATCACTGTTCTCTGTACCCTTCCTCTGCAATAGCGTAGTTCCTTGCTGTTGTACTTAATGAAATTTTTTTAGCTCTGCAGAACACTTCCATTCTTTTTGCCCCTCTCCCAGGAGAGCCTTTCAACCTATTCCCCAGGTAGGCTGAATTCCACTTTTCAAGACAATTGCCCTTCTCACTGATTCCATTCCTTAAAATGGCAGGTTCTTTTGCTTTACTCTCAGCCTCACTGAGTTTACTTCCACTTAGTTTTCCCAATAATTTCCCATTAATATCTATCACATCTAAAATACTTGCTTCTCTAATAGCTTCCTTCATCTTTAGGAACAGTTTCACAAATCTTGGATTGTCCCCTAAACGTTTCCACTGATTGTAGAAATCAATCCCTTGTCTTCTCCCAAAATGGTAGCTTCCCACTATAACTTTAACCTTTTTAGGCCTTCTTTGTGGCCTTTATCTTCAACCAAGTCAAAACTCTGCCTTCCAGCTCTTCCAGAAGCTGAAAGTGAGAACATGCATTTTTTTTTTTACATAGGATGAAACATATGCTTTTTTTTCCTATACTGTTACTTTAGTTTCTGAAACAGAGACTGCTGTATGCTTGGGATTTTTACTTCACTTTTATGTTTGCATTTTGTGCATAGAAGGGCTGTGCTGATTGACTGTTGAACTAGTTCTTCATTTGAGATAGGTAAGGATTTTAGCTGAAGAAATGCTTAATTATTAAACATTGTATTTCCTTACATTTTTCAGAATAGAAGTTTATTAATAGATTCAGTTTTAGTTTGAATTTCATGTAAGCTGTTAATAATTACACTCAGTTTAAGAGCAATGAAATGTTAATTAAAGATCTGAATTGTAGAAGAAATTAGGAGAAACTGGCTAATTAAACAGTATGATCATTTGTAATGGTTACAGTTCCACAGCAATGTAATTTAGAAAAGAAATTGTTGGAGAACTATTTTAAATAATTATGGGAGATAATTATGCATTGGTGTTTGCTTTGCAAAATATGCACCACATACTGAAATATCCTCAGTATTTGAAATCACTACACCTGAAACATATATGAATAGAAAGAACTGTTTGGGACTTAAAAATTTATTTCAAATGGCTATCCAAATGTCAGACGTTACATCTTTGCACTGGATGAAGTTGCCTTCTCCAAGTCCTGCCTTCATCCTTGATTCATCTTACAAATTGCTCTTCCAAAAGACTGAGTGACCTCTTCCTCAGGTCAAGACAGGCAGTAGAAGGATACTGTAGGTAATGACACTGTCTTCAAACTGCTCTCATGTTCCTTCATGTCCTCAAATGGTGATGTACAGGGAAAATGAGGTTCCAGGAAATCTCAACTGTAATTGTTAATTATAGTTGCCAAAAGAATTTCAGTTATACACACATTCTGGGGAAGGTGGAAATTCTAAAAATGGGTGAAGACACTATTGTACAAACTCTTCTACTGAAACAGTGTCTATTGTTATGAGTAAAACCATAGACTAAGCACTTCATCCACTTGTGTGTCTTTTTCTGAGTGGTTGAGCACTGAGCAGTCATTTAGGTCTGGCTTGTGTCATGTAAGAACCTGGCCCATTCTGGAAATCGTAACTCTTTCACGGGTTTGATGAAATGCTTCTGACTGCTCCTTGAAAATATGGAATGCAAAATATTTCCACTATTTGGAAGCTAGTAGTATTTTGCTTCTGATGCCAAGCCGACAGCAGGTGTACAAGTTAACACAAAAGATATCAGAACTGTTCTAGCATGAATTAGCTTGAAGAGAGGTAAGACAAATGCCACGTTAATTCTGTTCTCCCCTAAAGAGAATGATCTCTGATGACTGATAGAAGTGTTTTGAAAAGAGTATTTCAGATAACAAAGCGCTGCAGAATACTGATGAGAAGCTATTTCACCTTCTCCTTGTTACTGTAAATTCTGTGAATGCCTTCACCTTACAATGTTATGAAATTTTGTTCCCTTAGCAGATATTTTCTTCTTAAACAAAAGTAAACTTCTCTCTAGTTTTGAATAAATTATTAATGAGGAACTCCAGTATTTTTCCCCATTTTACTGCTTATTTATGAGGAGATCGATCTATCAAAGATGAGGAATCTACTCTTTCCAGTCCTATTCTTCCAAGAGTATGATCACCCTGTGGGCTACAGGTTGTTCCTTCTTCAGTCCTGATTCTCATTACTAGTGCTGTTTATGCTTTTTATCAGAGAGTAGGGAATTCACCCTGTTTTAGCTTCAAGCATATCTTGTAAAACTGGGAGTTGCTTATGAGAGAACAGGATTGCTGTTTGCTGGTGAGTCCTAATTAAAGATGAAAATAGCATTTCTAAAGACGGTCAAAAGGCCTTCTCCCCTAGCATGATGTCTAAAACACTTTCTAGTCAAAAAGAATGGGATTCAAAGAATGCCGTACTCAGATGGTTTTTATTATTTCATGGGTGAGACATAGGAATGGATTAACTGGTATTTACATTTACTACTAGCATTGGAAAATAGGTGTTGAACAGTTCATAACCCTTATAGGGCAACATGTCTTGGGACTTTTCTGCCCCCTATTCCCTCTTTGCCAGAATCCCTTCTGCCCCATGCATGGGTATGACTGCTGACTGCCTGGCAGGATTTAATCCATTATGATATAAATCAAAGCTGCGGGTTTTGAGCTGCATGAGCTAAGTCAGTGTATTTGAAATTTGTGATGCTAATTTTCTTTGGACTCTGACTTGATAGTAGATGCCAAGTTCCTGCCCAGAACAAATTTTACAGCTCAATTCCTTTTTTCATAGCTGTTGGAAAGTGGGCAAGCAACAGGTCAGAGTTGATTATATTTATAGGCATTCCTTTTGTCGTTCAGGTTTTGTTTTGTTTTGACTTTTATTGACTAGTAAAGGCAGATGCACTCAGGATGCAAGATACAGAGCTATGCTTTTTTTACATAAGGTATGTTGTATTCTTTTAAAATAAATGAAACCATGTATTAATCAGAAGGCCTGATTACTTAAGGATTCATGCTAATAAGAGGAAATAGCATTTTTGCATCTTGCAGGCTTTCCCTTGGGTTAGAGTAGAGAATGTTTCTGTCCTGAAAGTTTTGCCTTTTGCACGATTATTTAATATTAATTTAGGCTTAGGGAAATCAAGTTGTCATTCCAAACCTCCAGTTTTATTTCAGACAAATCAGCAAACAGGATAAGGTGTAGCTGAGAACCCTAACCACCCTCCGCCAGTCCTTTAGTCTCTTCCAAAAAACTGACATAGTCTATGGTGCTTTTTATGATGTGGTTACTGGTCTGGAGAACTGAACAGCAACCTTCAAATATGTCAGTATGGTCACAGTACTTTCATATATAGAAAATGACATCTAATTACAATTGGGAACTTTCTGGATCATGCTGGTGTGCTTAGTTGGATGAGTGTAATTCAGGTTTGTTCAAATGACTGTAATTAATTCTATCTGAGTTAATGAAGCAGCTATTGCACTTTATGAAGCAGAGATTTATAATTTTGATGTCAGTGGTACTTGGGAAACTTAAGAAGAGATGTTCAGTGAATTAAGGAAATTTTCGTATTATAACATAGTATTTATGCATAAATGCTGCTGAATAGGGGAAGGGATAGGATAGCAAAATTACAAACTTCTTACCAGAAAAAAAAGTTCGTGTTAGATATTAGGAATATCTTTTAATGGTGAGGGTTATGAAACACTGGAATGCACAAGGTGATGCCACAGTTTTCATAAGCAGTGCTGAAGTTTGTTAAACATACCTGTCAAGAAGGCATTTGATTATACTCATGGCTAGATGACCTTTTGGGTTACTTTTTGGTTGGGTTCACCACACTTTATATATATAGATAGTTCAGTATTACATAGGAAGTTTGAAGCCATAGATTTCAGATAATTTCTGCTTTTGTGGAAGTTCAGATGAGGCCTGGATCATGAGCTGTTTATGATGCAGCTGCTGTGATTTGGAGATGGCCATGGATGAGATTAGACTCCTAAACCCTGGCCTGGGGAAGATTCAGGCTCTGTGCATGTTATCAGATGAATTTAGAAAAGTAGTGTATAAATCTCCAAGAGATGTCCACAATACAAGATATGGGCAGGTCTGAAATGGATTTTGATGATAGGCTCTTTTTTTTATTGTTAATGGTTAGACCTGTCAGCCAGGGAGTGGGTTCTGGTTGCTGATCAGCTTGGAGATGGTTGACCTAACCTCCTAGTAAGGGAATTGTCGTGACCATTAGATCTTGAGCTGTCCTCAGCAGAGCTTTCATCTTTTGTACTGTGGAAGTTGGGTCCAGAAAGAATGCAGATAAGAAGGAAGATGGTTTAATGGGTGAGGAGGATGCTGAACTGATCTTTTTAGCTCAGGGATCCCCAGAATATGGATGTAGACTGCACCATTACTGATAAAAACAAAATCCATTCTTGGATCTGATTGACTGAAGGTGCCATTTCCAATTTAGTACCCTGTTGTCTCACAACAATTGCACAAATTGAGCAGGCTTAGTCTCCCTCTCAAAATGCACTCCTTCTGAGTTAATAGTCAAGAAGATACTCCAGTTATGTGAACTTCCAGAGGACCTTACTTGCTCCAGAGAAGAAGTTCAAGGCTTCAAGAAAGTGCTGAGATCAATTGGAGTTACAGCCTCATATTAGTGAGAGACAGAAGTCAAATATACCAACTGTATGTATAAAAAAATCAAGGAATGCTGTCTACTTGGTCTTCATTTGTCCAACTTGAAAACAAGCTAGATGAAGAATATTTGCCTTCTGTAAGTCACGTGCTTTCATCCTGGAGGTAGGCATCAAAGAGACATGAAGGAAATGGTGAGGTGGCGATGCAGAATGATGCATCAGGGATCTGAAATGTTCCATGTATTCTCTTCCCAAATATCTCCCAGTGCCTCCTGATTGCCATTTACAGCCCTTGCCTCAATGAGGGTTATAATCTGAAAGGTTACTGAGAACCGTGAACTTTCTCAAAATCTGCTGACAACTTGCAGTTGGAGCCGTCACAGCTACTGGGCAAAGTGTGTTTGTGGTCCCACAGGAAAAAGCACAGTGTGTGTCTGGTCCCTAGACTTTGTGTCTGCATGGCAGTAGGATAAGTTTTTAACCAATACTATTCCTTTTAAGAATATTTTTCTTCCGTTCTGCAAGGAATGGTGTTTTAGAATATCAGTTAAAGGTTTCAGTCAGGTATGCATTATAAAGGAGTTTAAAAACTGGCTCAAGTTCAGACAGTTTTGACTAGAAAACAGATGAGCAGAGGGACAGAATGTAGGTAGAGACATAAGCACTAAAAACAGAAGTCAGTTTTCATAAATTCACGTCAAAGTAATCATATTTAGTAATGTGTGTGCATAACAACAGAACACTTGCTTTTAAAGAAGGAACCAAAAGAGCTGGTAATTTCCATGCTGAGTTCTTCCCAAGCTTAAGAAAAAAGGAGGAAATAAGGGGAGAAGGCTTAAAAAAATTAAACAAAAAACAACAAAACCCAAACAATTTAAAAAAGTGGGTGGCCAAAGGTGCTGATGGTAGGAAGAAGGTGACAACTCACAGTAAGGAGACAAATTTATTTTTTTATCAAACAAAAAATTCTTTCACCATTTTTTCTTTCTGCTCTCCTATGCATATTTATAACTGTTAAAGATGAACTGACAAACTACATAAGGAAATGTTAAAATTAACTGCCTTTTTCACTACCTTGTTTCAGTCATTGCCATGTAAGATTTTAGTTGTAACAATGTTTAATATTTTCCCACGGCTTTATGTTTTTTTCAACTTGACTGAGCCCATTGAGCATTGAAATTCTGTGAGCAGATCTCTGATGTTATTAAATTTAGCTATTATATATGTGCATCTAAACAAGGACAATATGAACCTGTATTAAATTTGGGTTGAGTCATGCATAATTCCTCAGAACTTCGTATGGAAATGGTGTACCATTTTCTCTTCTCTCTCCCTAAGCAAGGTACTGCAGCACCTGTGTTTCTTTGGTATAAATCAGCAAATCAGAGCAGCTCTGACTGTGATACCTCAGGATGAAAAATTAATGCCACATCTGGAATTGAATTCTGTACAAGTTATGAAACTGAGGTTTTCTAATATGCTCTATTAATGTACAAGGTTGCTTATAGAAAGTGCTGTATATGGCAGCATAACATTCTGTAAATATTACACAGATTTTTCTGGCGTTTACTAGTAGTGAGGTAGAACTGAGTAGCATTCAGGTGATGACATAAAGTCTGGAAAACACAAGGATTTAGGTTTCTCAAAATAATTGGATGATGCTAACCTCCACTGTGAGATGAGTGAGACCTACTCTAAGTGTTAACTTTATTAATTAAACTGATTGAAAGGTAATCAGTATATCCATTTAGTTTAGTCATTATGTTGATCTGTATTATCCTAACTGTGGTCCAGTTACCTAATTGTTCTTTGTTCAGGTTAAACTTTAACTCCCGTTGGTTCTAAAAACTAGTGTCCACCACAGTATTTTTCGTAAAAGTCTGAACTCTAGTTTGAAGGCAACATATCCATGGGATGTTGGACAGGACTTTGGAGAAACCATTTTTTATTGAAAATGAGAATGACCCTTTGGAGAAAGCAACTTAACTGTTTACAGAATCACAGAATATACTGAGCTGGAAGGGACCCACAAGGATAACCAAGTCCAATCCTTAACTCTGCACAGGACCATCCCCGAGTCACACCATGTGTCTGAGAATATCATCCCAAAGCTTCTTAAACTCTGTCAGGCTTGGTGCTGTGACCACTTTCCTGAGGAGCCTGTTCCAGTACCCAACCACCCTCTGGTTGGGTGAAGAACCTTTTTCTAATATCAAACGTAAACTTCTCCTGACACAACTTCAGGCCATTCCCTTGGGTCCTGTCACTGTTCACCACAGAGTGACATATTCAAGGTGAGGCTGCCCCAGCACAGAGCAGAGCAGGACAATCCCCTCCATCGACCGGCTGCCGATGCTTTGCCTGATGCCCCCCAGGAGACACAGTTGGCCCTCCTGGCTGCCAGGGCTGGAATGATGCATGAACTGGTACCAATGCTGCTCCAATAGTGTGGGATGCATTTGCATTTATGCAACTGCTCTGTTTTTCACATTAGACTGGGACACTGGCACCAAAATTTTGGGATAAATATCACCTCTTTTCTGAAGCACCTTTTTCTCTCTGCTTTGGGCCAGACACTGTAGCTGTGACCTGTGTGTACTTGCATGCAATCTCTCTGGAAGCCATTTCAGCTTCCTTGTGAACCATCCTGAACCTGGATGATGCAGCTTTTTGATTGCAAAGCTTTGTTCAGAAACCAAGACAATATCAGTGTTGTTTGGGAAAGCACTGCTACAGACAAAACTGAAGAGAAACTTTTTCAGAGCATGCTTTTTGTAATGTTGCTGCTAGCAAGGGGTACAAAAAAGCAGATGAGAAAATAAAGAGGAGGAAGACATCTTTCCTGCACATAACTGACTCCTGGTACCTTTATTGGCCGTCACGACTCTACACTGACAGAAAACCGAACTGAGCCATGCAGGGAATCACACAGAAATGAGAAGAGTGAACTGCCTTAAACAGAATGTTTAAAGTCTCTAATGATAGCTTAATGTAATGACAGTACTGATAAAATAAACAAGTATGTTTTAAGTGGTTTTTATTTTTTAAATCTTATTTTGCATTTTTTTTCCAGAAGAGAGACCAAAGAACAGGAAAACCTACTCATATATAGTTTTTCCTAATTGAAGCAATCTTTTACATTCAATTTTGAGGCCTCTCTTTGCAAACCTAGCATACTGTTTATCCAGAACATTAATTCAAGTGGTTTAATCATTAGCAAGCTCCAATCAGATTATTCTCCTTAATTTTTACTATGCAGAAAATGTTTTTTTTTATATATTTCATATTTGCTTATTATTTCGCTCATGAATTGTGCCCTTCCTGTTTGAATAGAAATGAGTGCTTTAAAAAAAAAAAAAAGCTAGAATTTGAAGTCAGATTTTTAGTGATTGCATTTATTTTGTCTTTATTACTGTAGTTCTGTCAATGTCAGGTTTTCACATTAAAGCAACAGATTTAATAGATTTCATTATTTTTCCTAGTCACTGTTGTACTGAGTTTTCTGGATGTCTAAGCAGCTATCAAGGTAGAGACTTCAAAAGTGCGTCTCAGCAGATTAGGTGTTCAGGGTTATGATTACAGCAGTCCCTCAGCAGAAACAGTGTTCTGTCAATCTTATGTCTTTGGTAGCCTTGTTGTTGTATTAGGAGAGCTAATAAAACTGGATATCAGGCAGAGCTCAGCCCCTTTGAGCTACAACCTGTGAGAGTGTTCGCGTCCTCTCTCCTCTTGGACCTGCCCTGACACGAAGCACCAAACAAACCAAGGACTGCAATGGTTTTACAGCTCAGAGCTTGTTGAGATAAACCTGAAAGGTCTATCAGCTGTCCTGTTGCGCACCCATGCCCTTCATATTTTGCATTTCCTAGGTTCCCCTTCTTAACACGTAATTTATATTCATGTGTTGGGAGAGGAAAACAAGCTGTTCAGATTTTTCAATTCAGAGCTGGTGTCTTAACTGGAGATGAACTCATGCAATCAAAGAAAATATACTCTTGACACCTGCTAGTTAAGCTAAAACCAAAAGTAATTAAGGAAAAAACTTCAAGTAAAAAATAGAAAATTGTAAGCAACAGCTTTTCACTTTTTCAAACAGTAAGTAAATTTAGCAGCCTAAAGGATTATAAGATACAGTTATAACTATGAAACTATATTGAACCCCCAAATTTTGCATTTCTCATAATTGCTTATGTTTTTAATCAGTACTGTGTGATTTATTCATCTGTACATGATCCATCAACATATGTTAACTTTTGAAATGCATTTGTGCTTTTTTTAATAGAGGGCTGTGAGTTTAAACTTGAGTAGTCTGTCAAAATTACACATTTATTTGTCAACAACTATATTTTAAAGAGAGAAGATATTTTTCTGTCCATGTTTTTAGGTCACACATTTTTGTCCGTCCTGACATGATTTGTGGAATGACTGTTATGCTTTGGGCCCTTTTATAGCGCTTTTCAGTTTATGGGCTGTGAAATGTTTGTTTTGTCACTTTAAACAGCATTATGACTTCTGTAAGTATTTCATTGTCATGGATATACTATAATCAAATTTGTATTTTGAATCTTATAAAGTGATTACAAGAAGAAAACGTGTTGTTATTGCAATGGAAAGGTTGCTGTCTCTGATAGATTGCTTACTGAAACATATTTGTTTGATTTTTGGTATGAGTTAATGTCTTCATTGAGCACACCATTGCATACATATTGAGCATTCAGGTTGTGGTTTTTTTATTAGTTTACTTAAAAGCATCTTTCAGTTGGCTGTGTTACGGTAAATGTTGAAGGAAAGTTACCTCCATGTGTTCTGCAGTTCTCTTGGATTTTTGAAGAGGTTTTTTTTCAGTAGTTCTGATTGATGATCTGTGACCTGCTGTTAGATGCTCAGGGTTGCTTTGAATGCATAGTTCAGTTTAACAGTTGAGATCCTCAAGGTCTTCAAGCATTTGGTCTTGTGTTAATTTACCTGCAGGGAACTATTAACTTGTCTTATTAGCTTGAGGTCATTATTTCCTGTCTGAATGAAGTGAAGCTCAATTAACATTCTCAAGTGTTTCAAATGTTAATTTGGAGAAAAGGGAAGGGAAAAGGGAAAATAAAAAAAGGGAACAAAGAAGTAGAAGGATTTGGCCTTTAAAAGACAAAGCTGTAGATCCATTTCCAATTACAGAGATGTAAATCTGCCATTAAAACTTTTATCTTCCAGGATTGGTTTAGGTGCACTTTACTCCCGACTTCAGCTGGGATGACAGCTTGTCAGCAGATGCCTGTTTTCCAAGGGGACATCTTCTCTGCTTCTTGTAGCAATGACAGTCAGTGCTATATTTTTGTTTGATTTCAGGAGAGTCAGGAAAAATACTAGGAAATCTACACAGGTATGGATGATGATATGCATTTTCATTGTAACTGTAAAGCATTTGTTCCTGGTGGTACTCATGTTTCCAGGTCCTACTAGAACTGCATCCATACCTGTGATCTCAGTGCCTGACTTCTGTTTAACAGATGTTGGGAGAGTTACACAGAAAGGAGATCCACAGTGCAAAGCAATGCCTTAAGCTAAGAAACTCAAGTGCTGCAGTTCAAGCTGTATCTTGAATTCTTACCCTTTCTAGGCTTAATTGTCAGCTTTGAGCAATGTAAAAATCATATATGATCCTCTCCATAAGTCTTACACAGATGCTGTTCTTTGTAAATGCATAAATGGTACAATCTTGATTTTATTCTAAGAATGTCCAAACTGTTGGGGCATTGGCTTGTTTGGGGTTAGGGGCTCTTTGTTCCCCCTCCTTTATTTGGTTATGGAACGAAGTGTTTCAAAATAATACCATATTAAAGGTTGAGCACAAATGAGTGAACGGCCATAACTCTGAAAAACAGTGGTCAGGTTACTTACCCAAACAAAATTCTGGGGTACAATGCCAAGTATCAAACAGGATGTTTTGTGTTAACAGCATGAAATATGAAGACATGGGTGTTTTGACCTAGCTGACCTACTCAGAAGTTCCCCTATAGATGCCTAAACACCTTTATGAGGCTCGTGTCAGGGAGCACAACCAGGAACCTGGCGGCAAAGCAGGAGATGGCTGTCAGGGCACTGACAGGTATGTGCCTGGAGTGAGGGCGATCAAACTCTGGCATGCTCACTCTATGTAGATGTCTCCTTTCCATGCTTTTCAGCATTAGATGTTTGGAGACCATATTGACACATACAGGTCAGGTTGCTAGTTATTTAGATTTGTAGCACGTAAATAAATTTTAGTTTTAGCCTGGGAGACAAAGCTGAATTGATGGTACAATCAGTTGTAGGATGTATGGTATCAATAGTTTCATCTTGGTCCATTTTATTAGCCTTATCATCTTGCTCTTTCTGTAGCTATTACACATCTACAGGGACTTACAAACACAGAAGCAGTCTTCCACAACCCTACTCCTCTGTTACTTATGGCTGGAGTTTCAGGGTGTCTTGACCAGCAATATTTTAGCTAATTCAAATATCAAACAGGGAACTCTAAATAAAAAGTGAAATTAGTTGGATCCAGAGTTAAGGTAACAACTGACTTTAGATTATGGTCCTGGTGGATTATCTGTAGAAGGCTGATTCTGTTCCATAGTGCATATGGAATTTCATGTGGAGTCATGTGCCTTGGATAAAGAGCCAGAAGTGCTGTTTTCCAGGCAATGTATTACCACACAGATTTAGTCAGGTTAGAGTTTTAACAATATTCTTACTGCACACATTTAAATATTTTGTGGGATTGTTTTTAAGGGCTTGTACTGATTCAGTTTTGTAGTAAAGAAAAACACTAGCTGAGGTTATTTTCTGTTCAATGGGATGAGTGTTAAAGGTCTTAATTTCTATGTAGCTGCCTTCAAGAGATTGGTCTCAAAATGTTGGATCTGATTTTCATTACTAACTCAACTGTTTTCACCTCTTCAGGCAATAGAAAGTTTCCCATCAAGTAGTAGTGATTTAAGGCAATATTCGGCATCCTGGTGTTCGAGAATCAGTTGATTATGTGTAATTAGCCAGACTCAGGAATGCATTAGCAACACATCAGTGAGCACTGTTTCTCTGTCATCAGCTGTGACTTCCATGTTCAAAGTTGATGCATGAGTTTGAGGCAGAAGTGCTTATCTGGAGAACTGAGTAACAAATGGGATATGTAACTTCCTATCTGAAGATTACTGATTTGAATCTAGCTTTAATAATGAATAATGTTGTAAAGTTATCTAAATATCAAACAGGAAACTGTAAATGAGAGTAGATCCAGAATGAAAAGGTATATTCCCTACCTACCTGGTAGGCACATTATTTTCTTTCTTTCTAAACTTATGTGAAGCTACTCAACAGATGTTTAATTTCTGTATTAGCTTGTTTATTGTGCTGGGCTGAGACTCTGTAAGGAAGAAAAACACAATGTATGTTGTTGCCAGAGAAGCAGAAAAAAAGTGTGATGTGCAAATAGAAAACAGTGTTTCCATGGGCTGAGGGGACAGAGAAAGCTTTGGTATTTCTTAAAGTAATGCCACAGATATTATTTTGCATCATCTTGCACCCTCTATGTATTTACAATTATGACCATTCAGACACCAGCTGTGCAAAATTCTAACATTCTGGAAACTGCCTTTTCACAGAGTGCCTTAGTCTATGTGAATTTGCCTGCCAGTTCTTCCACATATACTAGCAGATGAGGAATACTGAGGAGAGGTTAAGCTTAATAATGTTAGTGATGACCGAGCAGTGAGCACATTAGGAGGATGCACAAAGAAGGAGCCCGGGAGCAGTGTAAGTATCCAGCCACAGAACAACAGTACCGATGTCTGGGAATATGAGTGCTTGAGACTTGCAGATATGCTCAGAAGCAAGAGAGGATAAAACAGGAGCCTGCCTTCCCTGGGCTGGGCTATGGAGAAAGGGTAAGGTGGAGAGTGCTGTCCTGGACAGAAGGTGGGAGCAATCCCCACCATGATTTGGAGACACAGGAGGAGCTCACATCTGTCAGTAAAATGCTCCCAAGCAGTAAAGGAATGGGAGAGAGTGACATATGTTCCAGAATCCTGCACCCAGTCTGCATATGTGCAATGAACTTTATAGGCACTACAGGCAGTCAAGAGAGGCAAAGATGTTCACATTCAAGGAGAAAAGCATGCGTATCAGAATTATCAGAGAGAGAGCAAAGGAGAGCAGAACAGGTCCTGAAGATAAAGCCTGGATAAGGTATGGATTCATCTTTTGCAAAGTAATCATAGAATGGGAGCCTACTCACAAGAGATACATATACACAAGAAGAGCCAGAGGAAGACCAAATCCTAGAGCTTATCCAGACCAAGGAAATCTCTTGGGCTATCGGTATAGCAAACAGCTATATGGATAAATTCATAGGAAATGCCTCTGTCAAAGTTGTATACGTGACCGTGACATCTGACAACTGTATCTCTGCAAGCTGGAAATGACGTATCTGTTCTAATTCTGCCTTTGGTTGGTCTCTCATTGGTTGTGAGGTTATTTCCTGAAGTGAACATTCAGGATAAAGACAAAGTAACTTTTTAACCCCTTTCACAGTAGAAGTTGTCTCACATATGTCACAGTACTGTCACTGAAAAGGGAAAAAAGGTGCAGCGCAAAGACAAAAATGGATGTTAACACCTTAAAAAAAGGATTAAGGAAAGACTACTTAGCACCTGACCATGCAGTGCTGCTTCCTTTCTTTATTATTCTCAGATCAGTTCAATACATATTAATTTTTATTTTGCTCCTTCTTTGTGTATTGAACACCTCACCATGTACAAATGAGTCTATAAATGGACGTTGAACATTTTAGCTGAGAGGAGGCTAACTGCTGAACTGCTTGTTGATAACATAATCACTATACAGTAGTCTGGCTTGAAGATAGCATTTAAGATATGAAAGACATCTAATGTGTCTTCAAAAGCTACTTGTTATTTGCATTTTGCCTTACTAGTCACTAGTGCATGCTACCTACATCAGTTCTCACTGGAGTCCCCTGTGCCACCATGAAACATACTTCAATCTAGTGAGTCTAGTTAAAATCCCAGTTACACTGAGAAGCAGACTGAAGCACTGGTGAAAGGAGAAAAGAGTCTGGGTGGAACACTAATTGAACCCACAGAGAATATGCTACACTTGCAACAGAAAGCAAAGATTTAGTCCTAAATACAGGAAGTGACCTGTTCTGCAGCTGTGCTGTAATCAACTGCTCAATGAATACTATTTCATTTAGTTCATGAATATAGATGGCTAATTCCTTGGGGCAACTGATTCTATTAAAACAAAGCATATGCACAACCACCACTAAAAGCAGAACTCTGCTCAGTTTCTGATGGTTTGGCTTTATTCACTAGGGGGAAATGGCGATCTCAGAAGGAAAGGATGCTGACAATAGGGTTCCTAAGATTGCATTAGTTTTGCTTTAGTAAATACAGACTTTTAAGCGAGTGGTAATGAATTTATGGACTTGGGCAGTTGATTTGAGACCTTCCACATCTCTTAATTTTGAGGCAGCTGGTGAGAGAGTTTTTGCTCTGACTTCATTATGGAAATTACTATACAGTGGGATGATTATGATGCTTAAAGTTAAGCATTGTGCGTAAGTGCATTCTGGGCTGACTGACAACAGAAGAAGTTGGGAAACTGACCCTGAGAAGATAATCTCAAAATAGACAGAAATATATTTCTTCTGTCTTTTGTTTGCATTATAAAAAAGCTATGTAATTCACACCATATAGAAAGTAGGACATCAATCATAACAACAAAATGCAGCAATATAAAGTGTGAAAACAGTGAATGATGAAGGGAAAGAGTCATTAAAATATCAGGATGTGACCATTGGAAGACCCTATCTAGTGTGACCAAGATGCTTTTAAGTCTTTTGGCTCCACAAAATACTACACTTCTGGCAAACATAGACAAAGCTGCTTCATACGTATAAAAAAAAGTTAAAAGTTGAAGAAGCCTACCAGTGGGAAAACCAAAGTTTCAGTAGGAGCAGGAGGAATTTCTCTTTTGTGGCTCTTGAAAACCTTTTGTGGTTTTTCTCTCAAGTGACAAGAAGTTCAGCCTTCCAAGGTATTGATGAATAGACTACATCTTAAGCCAGCAGCCTGTACAGAGAAAGTACAGCTAGCAACTTTGTTGTTTGCTACAAAATACACTCTGCATTTTAACTGCCTGAGAATTTTATAATTTGTACTTTTTGGGATCTTCTAGTTTAATTTTCTACAGCGTAGTTGTAAAGGATAGATATATACATTTCCTCCAAATGTTCTTGGCTGCAGCAGAGGCCCCAGTCAGTTTGTGAAATGTTTTGCCTGTTGACTGATGACAACTGAAGAATAAACTTTTCAGGTCATCTGTTCAGTCCCTCTCTTTATGTGACATTACTTCCTAGCAAATATTCTGAAGGAATTTAAATTCTGTAGTTGATGGTGTTTTCATCAGCTGTGATTATATTATGTATTGCTCATCCCATATTCATTATGTATCTTTTGGAAGGATTAGTTTAGATTAAATGTAGTTTCGTCTGCTTGGCTGGACATCTCCTCTACAAATGTGGCACGAAGCCTTCTGAGGAGAGACTGTCCCTTAAGCCCCTCCTGGGAAGGACCACCACACCTAATGCAGACAACAGGAACGGGATGCAGTGCTTGCGTCAATGCTTGCTCCACATGGCTGCTGTGTGTGGTGGACATTGCAACACGTGTTTGTGGTAGTGTTTATAAAAGACAAACAGAACACTGGGTAAGGTGCAGCTATTTGTGGTGTTGGTTTGGTCAGATGTGGGTTTGGCTGCAGATTTCACAGTGTTTGCTCAGTCTGTGCAAACTGACAATCTGCTGTGCCTTTACTACAGCCGTGTTGCATGGCAAATTAATCTTACTTTGCTCTTCTCTGCTGGCCTCTACTATGATTCATGGTTGTGCAGTCTCTGTCTCTTTTGGTGTAGCAGTTGTGCATATTTGTCTTAGGTGTCTGTCTCTTGTATTCTGCCTAGGTCGTGTTTTCTGTTCATTCTTTTCTCTCCTGATCTGTCTGCTTCTGACTCGCCATTTAATATGTCAGTTTAAAGCTTCATGTGTTGTTTATTGTTTTTAAGTTGTAAATGAGGTTGTTACATAAATCCAAGACATCAGTACCTTTCTGAACTCTTCTGTATTTTTCCTTGTTTCATATTCTTTTCACTTATTATCTGTAAGCAGTCTTCACTTATATTCTTTTAAGAGTTTTCATTGTGTGTGCATTTGTTTTTCAGGTGGAGTATTGTGTGGTATGGCATTATACTCTATATTTTGAAAATACTGTTTCTGTTTCATTCCGTTACTGATCCTTTAACTAAAATATAAAATCAAATTCTTTTTGAGCCAAGTTTTAATATTTTTGATATTAACTAATATTTTTCTCTACTCTTGCATAAGCAAAGAGCTTAATTTTTAGAGGTGTGGCCACAGAAAGCAGATTCTTGAAATACAAAATCTCTATCTTTTTTACTCATAACTCTGGCTGAAATCAGCCTATTAAAAATCTGAATGAGTGTATTACAATCTGAGGTAAATGCTAACATATTGAAAATTGTTTGCGTCTGTTACAGGATGTATTTATTCAGCTTTTTAGTTTTATTCATATTTATTTCTCAAAGTATGGAAGACCCAAATCACTGTATGAGCTCTGGGGACAGGCTGTTTGACAGTGCTAGATACTTGCTCGGTATTTTGATGTCTAACTGGGGAAAAGACACACACTGTATTTGTGTGTTATCATTATGGTTCTGATAATAGAGAAATGGTCATTGCAAATGCAGCCTTTCTTCTCTATGTGAAGATAGACCAAAGGAGCAGGGTGCAGGAGGAATTGCATTTCTGTCCTCTTTGGAGGACAGAAATTGAATTCAGTACATAGAGGATGGAAATTAAACAAATTATTATGTTCAGTAGTAAAATTTGTAGTGATTTTAATTCTGCATGTGTGAAGCTTGATAGAGGAAACCACTGAAGGAGATGACTTAGTGGAAGAGTCTGTGTGTCGCTCCTGTTTCAGGGAAGTTTTTTAATGAAGTAGGGATACCTGTGTGGCATAATTTTCTTAAGCACTTAAGCATTACGAGCTCCTTGTCATGCTGGTCTGTGTGTTTGACAAAGTAGATTTGGACATACCTGAGGTGAGAGGGCATGTCAGCTGTTACTGTCTGTAGCTGAGAAAGTTTTTTCCAGTAAAGGAGAGATTCATTGCAAGCAAGAGCCTGAGAGCATTGTAGCTCAGGAGCAGAGTTTTATATGGAAAGAAGGTTTGTGCCATGTGCAAGTCTTTGGGGATTAAAGACACTCTGGAAGTAAACAATCCAGACCCACCTTTCTGTAACGTTCCCCATGTGGGAAAGGGAATGGCAGCTGTAGTTGCATTACACTTTTCCCATCTAATCACTATCTCATCAGTGCATTGAGCATTCAAGTGCCTTAGCAATACCTTCCTTTACTAACACATATTAGACTGCGAGACAGATGTTTATGTCATGTTATTTTATTCCTCATCAATCAGCAGTTTCCCAACCATCTTATTTTTAACTTTTTTACTAATGAGTGATAAAACCCACTGTGCCTACAGCGATGTTTGCACAGTAGGTCATGAGATAGCAACACACACACTTAGTTTTATTTCTTTTCATGTTTACCACAAATCAAATCCTTTCCTAATGTCTATGTCCTTGTTTAAACCTAAATCAGATCAGGGTATTTGCATTCTTTCAGTTGTTTCCTTTTAGTTATGGTCACAACATTTTGTCCACTGAATTCTTAGCAGCTTGTAGCAGTCTTGGAGACCAAGTCAAATAAGTTACCTAGAGGCTATATGTCGGGATGCTGGAAATTAATTTCTGATTTCTTCTGGCTTCCTTAGTCTGCATTAATTCTGATTTGTTATGAAGTGGATCAAAACTAATAGGAAGTGAAGCTTCTTTCAGCTAAAGTAAGTAATGGGTTTGAGGTGAAGGGGTTCAAAGATGACACAAGGCAAGATGACTCTTAAATTTTAGAGTGACATATGCAAAACTCTGTAGTCTTGAAACAGACTGCCTCATATTATCTATTTGCATAGCCCTACCCCTACAGAAAGCCAAGAAAGGATTTGGTTTTGACCAAATATGCAAGTTCACAACAATGGCGAAGCCAGAGTCGGAAAAAGGACATGATCCAGGGTGTGCGAATGACCTTAGGAGGAGTGGGGAGTAAAGAAGGACTACATTAATGTGAACAGTTATTGAGAGGGGGATTGTAAAGCCACCATTTATCAAATCTATTGAAGAAGAAACAAAGAAAACTGTCATGTTAGAAACACCGAAGTGTATGGAATACCAATGTCATTTTCTTGAAAGCTGATGTAGATAACAGGAAAACAGAGAGAGTAAATGTATTGAAAGGATGTTAAGACTGAGAAGCCAGACTGGATACTATATTCGTAAAACCATAAGTCTAGAATTAATTAGCCACTGCATGATAGCAAATTAAAAATAAAGCACTGTACAAACTGAATTGTCTTTTCCTCTGCAGAAGTTCCAGTGTTTCAAAGGTACAGCATCTGAATTACAGCACCCTGGTACTTCCCAGAGTATACTAAGCTCCTATGTTCATTTTCTTGAAGGGAAAATTAAGGCTTGCCGTGTCTTGGTTTTCTTTATTAATTCAATATGCTGCAGCTTTGTGCACCTGCTGCTGAGGGCAGTACCAGTGATGCGTGCTTCACTCCTGGGTGCCCGGGGTTGTATTCATTCATGGGTCTTCCTGGAGTTTATTTTACAGCCTTTGACTTGCTTCTGAAGAACACCCAGTGGCTTGCATCAGTCCACTTTACCTTGGCTGCTTTGCTTGTCTGAACTGAAATGTTTGACTGACTGCAATAAACTCTGCAAATGTTTTAGCTAATTAATGTCTGCCATGACAAGATGGGTGGTTATGGTTTCTGAGTAAATTAGTTGAAAGTAACTGTGTAAAACAGTGGAGAGAGTAGCTGATGATTATTTTCAGGGTGACTGCTCCTCTCCTCCTTTGCTCACTTTATCATGTTAGGGCTTGTCTGCACAGAATCTTGCACCATAGCAGCCAAACTTTCTTTTTTCCCCTCATGTTATTTAAATGGATAAATATGTGGCATATGGACTGGCCTTCATTTTGCATCTTGCATATTCTTTTCCTCCAGCCAGGGAGTTGAACTGCCTTTACAGGAAATTGTCTGTCCAAGGTGTGGTCCTCACTGAGGAAGCTCAAGAGCACATTAGCAGCTGCTATCCTTCAGGGACTCATTATTTCTTATGTGTATCACTCATTGTAGAGGTGTGAGGAGGAAAATAACACCCAGGCTACCAGAGCTCCTGTGATAATTGTGGGATTAGCCTGGGTAAGTGTAACAAGGTTCCGTCTCCTCCTTTGAGGAAGGGCTGCAGGGGCAGGTTGAGACCAGCAGGTGGGTAGCTGTGCACTAGATGGATTAGCTCAGTGTAGCTCACAGCAAGGCCAGGATGTAGACAATACTTGATCAACCTTATGCCAGATACCAACAAGCAGTCTATTGTAGGAGGATGAATCTGAACCCTAAGGATATACCTGAGCAAGGACACTATGAAAATTGAGGGGGCTTCTTTCTTGTCTTTTTTATAAAGAGAGATATAACTCCCCAAGAAGAAAAAAGTCACTTTTTCATTCTGTTTTTAGAAGTTTTTGGATTTTTTCTCTGGCTTCAGATACATTTTGCAGCTATGGTGGAAGATTTTCTCACATAGTTCTATTTTTTTACTGCCTGACCATAAAAGACCTTGATATCCACTTTCAACCATTCCTATAAAAGTGATCAGTACAGCAAAATTCCAGTATCTTCTTTGTAAAGTGCCAGTATCTCCTTGAAATCTGACTTGTCCTCTAGTAGGTGGTAGTTTTTTCAGCCTGAGTGCACTGCAGAGAGGTCATTACTCTCTTTGCCTAATCTGAAGTAAGCAGGCAGGAAAGATCCACCAGTTCCAGCGTGTCTCAGTGTAATGTGTCTGCTTCTGGCACCTCGCTTCTCATTACCAAGCTCTGTTCTAGCCTGAAAAGAAAAATGCTTGCACGTCAAAATACTTCCCAGCCCATTTTCAAACTCTACATTTATTATTTTCATCATGTTTAATAGCACAGCTCCTCATTTTCTTGCCCTTTTATTGCTGTTACAGTAACGTGGGCTATGACTTCGTTTGACTTTTCTAAGTAGGCAGTATCACCTTTAGTTAGCATTTAGATGGGAAAATGTCTGAGGCTGTAATGATTGTTCAGAATGTGACAGATATCCATCTAAAACAAGACTGAGAATATATTGGAAAGTCATTTATAAGAAAATGTTCGCTCATCAAAAATTAATATTTTCAAGTGAAAATAGCAGTTCAAGTAAAACCCTAGTAAAACAAACAGTTTAGATCAAAACAGGAAAAACAATTCATGGTGTGTGTAATAACATGGTACCTAATGTCCTCACTCTGTAAGTGCATGAATTCATTAGTCGGGTCTTCCTACCTCTGTTCTTCCGCACTCGCTGCATATTAAATTGTTTGGTGTAGCAATTTGACCCTTGCAAGCTCTAAATGAATAATCTATTTGCCTAAAGGTCAGTCTCCTTTCTGCATATACAAGCTCTCAATTGGTCTTATAAAATAGGACAGTTCCAGCAGGAAGGATTTGGTGAACTGCCCTATAATGATAGCAATGTGGAACAGGATGGAGAAGGTTTAGGTTATGTCCTTACTCTGAATTAAACAGGGAAAGGACTGTGATTTTGCAAGGGTGACCTTAACCACTGTGGTGTGGAATCCCATGACTTTTTCTCAATCTTTCCTGCTAGAGCTGTGCTGAGTTGTAAGAACTATGAAGGATCAGTAGCTTGGAGTACTGAAAAAGCATCTTCTTACACACTGTAATCTAAGGACAGATTTCTGTACCAATATAGCTGTTTCAGTCATGAGTATGTGTGAGCCAGTATGTCTTTCTGGCATGACTCCTACTTTCTATGCAAGTGTCTTACACAGTTTGTTTTCGTCCTTCTAAGAGAAATTGCTAGATGTATATAGAATAACATCCATACAAGCTGAATTTATTATCCAGATTTCATTGCTACAACTTTATATCTGGTCAAACCAAAGCTGGTTCAGTTCAGCTTTCCAAAACTCTAAACTGAGGCCCTGATACAAATTTCTTGTTAGTTTGCATACTGAGTTCTGCTGAAAATTGCATCCTTCATGACTCAAACCCCCAGTTCTTCTGAAACTTATACTAAAACTCACACAGACTTCACAAGATCAGCTTCATCCACTGAAAAAAGGGAAGTAAAAAAATGGAATTTGAGAAATAAAGTGGTTTATGTTTCCATTGCTTTTAGCTCAGTTTTGTCAGGTTCCAAAGGTTATGTACTTCATTATATTAGAATGGAGAGATTTCAATCTGACCTTGTAATTTAATTAGCAATTCTATTGATGATGTGCTG
Source organism: Pseudopipra pipra (assembly GCF_036250125.1). Classification (NCBI taxonomy): domain Eukaryota; kingdom Metazoa; phylum Chordata; class Aves; order Passeriformes; family Pipridae; genus Pseudopipra; species Pseudopipra pipra. The sequence continues at coordinate 78,029,002 of NC_087550.1, forward strand.
GCCAGAGCTGGAGCTTTCACTGTGTAAAAGCCTAGAAGATAAGGGGCTCATGTGTATGTCTCAAACACTGACAAGCTAGATAGGCATGGAGCCAACCAAAGATTGTTGGTAAAAACACAGTGAGAGAAAGAAAAGTATAACACAGTACAGTTCAAGTCCAGGAATGAGGTTGAGAAGCAGGCGTGGACCAAAGGCTGACCCAAAGAGAGAGGATCAAGATCAACAAAGAGCCTTGAAGCTCTCCGACCCATTTTCAGAAAGGTCTGGAAGAATGAACTGCTCATGATAACCAATTTGCGTAGAAAGCAAGAAACTTAGCACCAGGGTGGGGAAACCTATCTATAAAAAGGTACCCTCACAAAGCCTGCATGTATTCTGCCAGGACCTTGGACACCCCATCGAGCTGGATCAACACTGGAGACAGGACTAGGGACCTTCCTGCCTGCCTGCCTGCCTGCCTGCCTGCCTGCCTGCCTGCTTTCCTCCTGCCTTCCTACCTTCCTTCCCTTTCTTCCTTCCTGCCTTCCTCCCTCTCTCCCTCCCTTCCTTCCTTCCCTTTAATATCTCTCTCTCTTCTCTTTCACTCTACCCTTTATAGAAAATCCACCACGTGTTTATACTAGAAGATAAAGGGATTAACTTAAACCAATTTCCAAGGCAAGTGTATAATTTACTAATAAAAGTTTTAAAGTTTTTGTGGACCCTCTGACTTTTGTCACTCCTTTTTGACCAGGGGCATCTATGAATCTTGCATGCTCCCTTCCCCTTGGTGGTGGGACACCACATACTGCCATAACTCTCTTGGTTAGGCAGAACTAAAATAAGGAAAAAGGAGGACACTGAGGACAGCAGGTGTTACTAGGATTACACACTGGAAAAAGAACTATTGACTAATAGATATAGAATTTTAAAAAATCAGTTTGCTTTTCTTCTGGAATCTCATTTTTATCATAAACTGTTGTGTAGTGTCATGGAGTTCTGCTGAGCAGATGGTGTGTTTTATCTCACTGGTGTCTGCTTATTGCTTGTGGATAAAGTGATTTTTCTATATAGTTTGTTAAAGTGTGACTGGAGGTTCTTTGGCAGTCCAAGTTGTTACTGAGAGTCTTAAAATGTAAGTCATGGTTAACTTATTGCTCATTTTAGTTTATACATACTTAGCAGTAGATGTGCTTCTAAAAATACAAGAAAACACAGGTGCACCTGTGGAGGTTTTCAATGAGCTTAGTCTTTCTTCAGGGGAGGGAATTGCTATTTTATGCCAGCTGCAGGTTCTATTAGGAAAACTTTGCAACAGTAGGGATAATGAAAAAATAGATGGAGCTTGTAGAGGTCTTTAGGAATTGGTTTGACAAACATCTGTCAGGAATAGTTAAAGTATGTGAGGGTACAGTGAATGACTGTCCAAGGTATCTCCACCAGAACTCACATCCTAACCTAACATGTATTCTAATCAGCCCTTCAGAATGGCACACGGATGGTGCTGATGTCATTCTTGAGACTTACAGTCATGGAATTTGCCCCTCTGGGCAGCTGCAGAGGAAATATATGTGTTTTTCCGCTCCAGTGTTTAGGCTTCCTAGAGAACTCATAAAATATGTATCTTACAGAGAAACATACCTTTGCTTTGTTTTGTTGTTTTGGAGGTTTTTTTGGTGTTTTTTGGTTTTTGGTTTTGGTTATTTTTTTTTTTAGTTGATTTGGTTTTGGTTGGTTTGGTTTTTATTTCCCAATTAGTTCTTTTTTTCTGCCAGCCTCCCATCTTTGCTAGTTTTCAGACTACTTGAAGATTCTTGCTCTGGTCCAGCAAAAGCATATCATGTCTCCAGTTGGTTTGCTTTGGGAGTCAAGTTGAGTTGGAAACTTGGGATGCTACTGACAACCACTGGCATCCTGGCTTTGTTCTTTCTGCATCACTAAAAGATTTCTTGGGGGTTTCCCTGAAGTGGCATCACTAACCTGTATTATCCTTTAAAAGTATTTTAGCAGCTTGGGCTATATGTGATCTTCGTTTAAAACTTTCTAAGGAAGAGAGCTTTCTAAACATCCATTGCACTGCCTCTTGTTACTTTTTAACACTTAGTGAATGAGATGAGCTATTAATAATTTGTACTCTACTTTTCTTACCATAAATAAGTGAAAGCTCTCCATCATGTGCTAAATACTGTGAAACATTGTGATCAAAGGAATGAGCATATTAGCCTCAAACTTGCCTGACACTCATTTCAGTTCTGCTGCTTTAATAGCATCCTTTAAATTATTCCTCCATTTTTCAAGCTACAGGTAGTTTTTTGTAACACACATTCCCCTTTCTTTTCTAGTGCGCTTTTTAATTTTTGTCATCGTTGTCTAAACTGTTTGAATAGAATGTCATTCATTTGTGTCATTATTGGAAATACTAACTGTGTATCTGTCATGCACTTCCCACACTAGCAGTGAAGTTTAAACACTTAAAGGATGGTTAAAGGAATAGTAACAACATATGGGTCTGCTGAAGTGCCTCATACAGAACACAGATATAGTGTCCCTACATAAGATGACTGCAAAGAGGGGTTTTCAGCCTGCCTCTTTCCTTTGGTTTCATTCTTCCCAATTCTTCAAAGGAGAAGGTGCTGGTGGTGTCCCAGTGTGATTAGTGAATATGACTGTATTGTTAGTGCAGGCAATACTTCATCTTACTCTCTAGCTATATATCAACATTTATAAGTAGATCATCTTGATACCTTTTGAAGATAGGTAGCGTTATGGTGATTTTATTTGATTTGCACTTCTTCAGAAAGGATAATTATGACAAATGTTTCCATTACCAATTGCTAGTGCTTTGGGAAAGGAAGAAGCCTGTGATTGCATTTAGCTCCTGTAGACAGCAGGAGAACTTTAACTAAAACTAGATGTGCTTTGGCAGAAATTAGTTTCTTTGGCAGAAATTAGTACTCACTGTAGTCTGACTTTTCTGTGTACACAGCATTTGAGCCAAATGGACACAGTATTAACACTGAGTGAGGGCACTACAGAAGTCACAGAAGTTTGAACCAAAAGGCTTTCTTGCTCCATTACTCTCTAGGCTGCAGTTTGTCTGAATGAGACTCTGACTCTCCAGTTTCTGTCAATGCTGTCTTTGATATTTCTGATGTGATCCCTCTCAAAATCCTTGGCTGACTTCTTCCACTCCTGCTACGCCACTCACTTATAAGGCTGTCTGCTTCCTTTTTCATCAGAGATTCTTCCAGCAGGAAGTCATAGCAATGTAAATCACAAATCTATTTGGGGGGTTGTAGCAACAAGCCTGTCTACTAGCTCTTCCAGTCGGGAGGCCTGTACAGGCTTTAGAGATTGGAGCAGGTCCCTCATAATTGTTTTTAGCGTTTGAGTCAGGAAACCCTTATGGTTCACCTGAATTAAGCTTGACTATATAGCTGGTGGAATTTTTAGATACTCTTAGTCGTATGCAGTAACAGCAACACTGCAGTAGTACTCTCTATTTCCAGTAGCCCCAGCTAGACTATTTGTATTGTGCAGTCTGATTTAGACCTCACAGAGCATACTAGGATATGGTGTTAAGGGACATGGCTGGTGAACACCAACATTACCCTTGGGTAGTAATGTAAAGTACTCTAGTACACAGCTCTTCTAGCTGTTGTGGAAGAAAGGGCTTTAAATGAACCCTGCTTGGGCAAGTCTCTTGAAACCACTGTGTGACTTCTGTCCCAGCAGTGGCTTGCTGTCACCTTCTTCCTTAAGCATACAGACCTTAAGAATAAAGCTATCTGCAGCAGAATCACCATAGTGGTTATCCTCCATCAGTCAGTTTATACGTCTGGAGTCTGGCATCCTTTTCAAAACTACTTACATTGGCCTGCTTTCTTCATAGTCAGGGTATGGCACAAGGGGCTTCTAATAATGTTTACATAGAAAAGATTAGCGCAAGGTGATTCTCATTTACTTTCTGGTTAATACTTGGTGACTCACCTGGTTATCCCATGCAGATGAACTACATTTATCATAGCTGAAAGTTTTCCATGTGCAGAATTTATAACTCTCTGTTCCAAAGGCTGAAGGTCTTTTTGCCTCCTTTCAGATGTCTGAGACACTTGAATGACACTTTGCCCATTGTGGCTGGCTTATGTTCTTCCTCTGTTGCAAGACTGATCAGCCTTGCAAATTAGTCTGGTTTTCCAAAAGAGACAATTACATTGGTAATTTTTCACTTTCTGTGTTTAATACATCACTTAATTTATTCAAATTCTATGTTATACTAAAATACACAGATTACTGAGATTACAGTATGCATACATATCAGCTTAATTGTACTTTGCTTATTTAATTTAGTCAGTCACCTGACCCATATGTGGCTGTTTAAGTGTCTGCAATGCCGTGAAATTATTCAGTGGGACCAGCTGCATATAAACATGAATGGGCTTGAGTCTTCAGAAAATGCTCCTCAATATCAGTACCATGCATATGCATAGCCTCTTTTTGCCTTGAACTCTTTCAGTACTCCTGGCTTCTAGTGACAATTTTTATGTACTTTGACTAGATCTTCTAAGTGCAGACTGCTCTTATTCACTGTTTGCACCTTTGTACTTCGTGATTGTACTTAATTAAGGATTTGTGATTAATTTCTATACAAAAAGGATAAGATTTCCGAAGAGCAGGTTTATTTACATAATTTTGTACCAGATCCTGAAGAAATGTAATCAGCAAGGACTCAGTAAAGTTGTCCTATTGCTACAATTTCTTGTAACACAAACTTTGAATGTCCGAAGCTTGCCTCTTATATGAATCACCCAGCTCTACATTTTTACTCATTAAAAAACTGTAAAGAAGCTTGCAATACATTTATCATGATTAGTTCTCTGAGGATGCCAACACAATTCCACAGTGACTTGCATGGAAATAGTCTGTAATATCACTGAAATTCTGTTGTACAGGGATGAACATTGAAGCCTTCCTATAGAATAACGAAGAAAAAGGAGCCACATCCTTTTGTTCGGGAAGATCACTTCAGATCTGAATCACATCACTTGTCACTGTATGCTTTACTCATTGTTCAGCTAACATCTTATTGCCTCAGATAATGTTGTACAGGTCTGCTAATAAGACCTGTTTGTAGGCACATAGACGCAGTTTTAAAGGCTGACTTGGAAAATAAAAAGCAAGAAAATTTGTAGAATATATTATAGCTTTTGCAAGTGAACTTTTTAGAGCAAGGTCATGGCCACTTTAGTTGCAGGCTGTGTTTGAGACCCCTCCATTATCAAAGAAAAGCAGAAGAGGGTTTGGTAAGTAAGGAGGGGAATTCTCCTAGCAACATCCAAGTCTTATTTGGTCCTGACAGCTCTTCAGTGCCTGGCTTCTCATAAGCCAAGGATTCACTTCTGTGATGGTGGGGAATGGCACAAAGAGCTCACTGGAAACAGGAACTTCAAGTGACTTGTCTGATTTAAGCAATAATATCTTTCTAAGACTGGTCATTTCAGCTATAGTTGAAGCCACACACCTGTTGTCATAAGATGTGTGACAAAAATCTAAGGGGAATGACAAGTGACTCTGCGAGCCAATCCCTTCCTGTGCATGTGTTCCTTCAAAAAAAAAAAAAAATAGTGATCTTTCTCAAGGAATTTTACAAAAAAAAATATTATCAAAATTCCTCACTGAGCTAAAAATTAATCTGAGGGCCACAAGGAGTTCCTCTGCTCATTTCAGGAGGTATCCACATTCAAAGGCATGCAGCAGCCAGAAAGGGAAGCATCATCTTTCTTTATCACTGCTTCCCTCTCTTCTGAGGCTGGGGAGAAAGGGATGGAGAGAGTCAGGACAGTCATACGGTGCTTTTAAAGGAGGCAGTGGATAATTATCTATTCCTTATAATGGATGATTATTATATGTCTTCTCCCTCAATCGTTTATCCAACAGCACTGAGGAGTTTTGGTTCAGTTCTGGTCCTTGAGCAATTCCTGATGCAGCATGACTGCATTGCCCTTCTACAGTAAGTAAACAGTGTGCTCTCTCTGCTGTTTCTGTACACTAGCAAGAAAATAATTCAAGCTGGGTGACCTGCCAAGGTAACCTTATAAATTTCAGTGACTTTAAAAATTTCATCAACCTTAACCATATGTGCTGAATGCCCCCAACAGCTGCAGGTTAAAAAGGGCATTCAACACATAATTACCTCAAAATTGACTTTTTTTCTGTTTAGTGCCCATGAGTCTATCCTTGACATGGCAGGCTGGCTCCTATTCAAGTGATGATCCAGCATGCTGCATGCTGGTGGTGCAGCAGCCTCCACTGAGCCCACTGAAGCATGGGGCAAGCTGTGGGGACAGGGGGAAGGGGTGCTGCTCTATATGTTGCCTTTCACATTTTATTTCTTTTTTACTTTTTATTTTTTTTTCAGAAATTTGTGCAAAAATACATCCAATTTTTGTTTGTGGTTTTGGTTTGGTTTGGTTTTTAATGGCCACTTAATAGTCTCTGCCTGCAAATAAGCCATTTTGAATAAGGCTTCTTGGACAATTGCAGCTTTACTCATGGTGGCAGCTGGGCAGACCTGGGTCACACTTAGGAAAGTGGGGACTGAATCAGTAGTCCTTTTCATATGAGAATTGTGCATCCAGGTTGCTGGGCTTGAGTTTCTGCAGTGATACTAAGAGTGGGATTCATTTGACTAACGCAGATGTCTGCATCAGTTATTTGTCTGGGCTCTTCTTATAGTTGATGGAGAGCAATACACACTTTCAGGGCACAATTTATTGCATCCTAAGAGTGCGTCTTTGGTAACCAAAATGGTGGGATGATTTGTTACCCTGAAGGGCCAGTTTCTAGCAACTTTTTTGGCTATTGGTGGGTATGTCTGCAGATGTCCTAAGTAGGCAAGGTGACCCTGGGGGCCTGATGAGGAAACTAAAACCAATTCCTGAAAATGGCTGATGCCTGAAAAGAAAACAAAAATCACTTTTTTTTTTTTTTAAAGTCTTTGTAATGTCCCATAGCCTGTGACCTTCATTAAAACTTTGTAAAAATGCAGTGGCCCATGAGAGGAGTTAGTGCAGTTAGTGCTGCTACTATTTTTTTTTAGTCTCTGATAAAGTTGGGAAGATCAGCATTCATGTGAGGTGCTACTTGTTCCTTGTTAGGAATTGTTTTTTATTCCTAGCAGGTCTTCTTCAAATAATGTTCATGAGTCTGACTTTGCCATTGCAATCACATATTGATTACATTCAAATTTCACTCTGTTTTTAAACTTAAGTAACCTGTCACCATCTATAGATAACCATATTTCTAAATATTGTTCAAATCAAAAGTTTTTTTGTATTTAATACAAAGTTTTATCTGATACAATGAAAGAACTTAATTCTATGCTTGCATTACTATCCAGGAAAAGGCCTTGTTTATACAGAATACTTACTGACATAACAAATGTATCCACACTTTAAATACCAGGAACCATAATCTATTGCAAATAGTATGCAGGCACAGTGGTACATAATCAATTAGTTGTTTTTACGTTACACATGCAGACTCTACATTTCCTGAAGTGACACCAAAAGACAAGCTTTAGTAAAAATCCTGTAATTAAAGTAGAAGTTCTGCCTAATGCAAAGTGCTAGCTGCTGTTTTATCAGCGTAATGAATAGAATGAGAAGAGATTGCCTCTATAATGAAACTCCTGCACTGGCTAAAGTTCAGTGCTGTTTCAAACCAACAGCAAAGCCTGTAGGTAGTCATCAGTTGGTGGAATCGACAGTGCTAGTGTTGTAAAGCTGTGAGGGCTTTGTATTTTCATAACCATTGCAGTGCAGCAGAAACATAGGTCTAATTTCCTGTGATTTCTCATGTTAGTGCTCGAAAGCTGGTTTTAATAAAAGAGCCATGCATCCTAAAAATTGTAGTGCTGAATTATAATTTATTTATCAGTGGTTCCTCTAAATCTTGATGGGTTTTGTCCTAGGCTTTTGTACTTAAAAGGAGAGGAGCACCCTCTCCTTTTAAAAGCACCTCGTCGTAAAGGGTGCACTTTCCAGGTGAGGAGGTATTTTTTGTTTTAATGAAAACTATGATTTTTTTCTGTTTATATTCTGTCTTCACGTTCCTTCATTTCAGTGATGGCATGATTATAAATCTGATAAACCTGCTTCTGTTCTGCCTTATAGTCAAATGGACAGAATGTATTTTTATATCTTTAATGTATTTTCTGATAGTATCTCTGGGAAAAATGCTTAATGAATAAAAACATGTGACACAGGTTTAGAAAAATGTAGGTCTTAGTGACTTAGCCACAAGCTTTCTGGTTAGATCCCTTGACATCTTCTCGTTTTGTCCCCTTGTTGCTGAAATGAGGTGATGATACCTACCTTCAGGTGAGAAACTTTTTTATCATTTTGGTGAAAGGTTTGAGAGGACAGAAATTAAGCCTGCTACCCTACTATGCTCCCTTCCCTGTCAGTGCTCGGCTGAGCAATTTTAAGAAGAAGATTCTTTATTCTTTTACAGTTACCTATGAATTCTGTTTGTAAAATAGGAACAATAGTATTAGATTTCTGTTGATGAAACGTGCTCTGAAAAAGCTAAATACGATTAACTATTCAAATCCCATTAGCTGAAAAGTGATGCATTTTCGGGAGATTTCCACTGTGGCCAGAGCTATGAAGTGTAAATTCCAAGAGAATTAATATAAGTATTAAATTCAAGCATGTCCTACAGTTATAACTGTGGTGTAGCTGGGTATCAGGATTATGTCTGTGTGCACACCCAAATTAGTAATTTGTATAGTATATAGTATGTCTAGCAGCTCCCCAGTTAGTCACATATGTAGGTGAGACAATGGATTAGCTTGAGACAATGGATCAACCTCAGACACTGTGATTGACTTAACTCTAAGCCACCTTCACAACAAAATATTTGACTATTTGGTGCAGGAGTTATCCAGGTGGGAATTTTAGTACTGTAAATTCAACCAGGCAGCTCCTGGTCTGCACCAATTGGTAGTCACTGCTTTTGTCCCTCCACCTGCTTATTAACATCCTGAGTGGAGAACCTGGTCATATGAGACTCCTCTTGTAGTTCCTTTTGCAGAATTGACCAGATTGTACCTAGACAAGACACTTGTCCATGATCAGTAGGACTTGTTCCTGCGGATGCAGAAATGGTCTTTTAGGATATCTTTTGAATGTAGGTGAGATATTTAGGGGATGCTTTTTAGGTAATTTAAGGTATTGCATAGTGAAGAACCATGTACATGCTGGGTGTCATGTAGGACCATGAGCCAGCTAGATACAAGAATGTAGCAGACTGGGGAGTCTCACATTTCCTTTACAAGCCTCTTTAAAACTGACAGCCTCACAAAAATAGTTTGAAATTTCTACACTGGAGTTTTTGAGTGGAGTTCTATTAGAGAATGTTCAATGAGCCCCCTATTCAAACTGGCTTTTAAGGAGGTGGTGAGATCCCAGAGAAATATATTCCTGGATAAGCTTCAAGTTGGGTGTGTGGCTGAGAAAAGAGCTGTTTTGGTGAACTGTCCCTAACTCACTGATCAGAGTTTCTGGTGGTTTAAGAGAGCTGTACTTGGCACTGACTCTTTGGTTACACTCAGAAAGTTTGAAAGAAATTAGTTTTGACAACAAGGCAAGCAGCATTTTGATTTTTCAGCGAAGCTGAAGAAACCTTTGTAAATGAATACACTTAAATATTCCATTTTGGTTTTCCTCCCAGCAGTATTACCTTTTATAGATGCAGGAAGTATCACTGCAGTCAAAAATACCTCAAAGAATACGTGAAAACTTTCTAAATGCAACACCTTGAAAACTTACTCAAACCTGGTAGGAGATACATTATGATTTGCTTTTTTTGGAGTGACAATGAGTCACTTATGTCACAAGGGAAGTTAGAGTTTGCAGTTCTATTTCTGGGTTATGGGGTCTTGTATGAACTGTAGTGCAGTCATTTGATGCTGTAAGTGCAGAACATTTTGGCCTAATAGGATTTATTTTTCCATCAGTTGCACTCTTTGCATTGCAAACTTCAGAGCTGTTAGGATCCGGCAGCTTTTTTATTATAGCATATTAATTACTTGCTATTTAAATATTTGGGTGGGAGGTACTTATGTAGACAGACTTAGCTGATCTCTCTTTAAGACTGCCTGCGATGAATCAGGTAAGTGTTTTCTTGACTCTTGAAAAATTGCCTGCCAGGACAGACAGTTTACTTGAAAAACCTGAGCCAAAGTAGAGGAACACACTAAGATGAGCATAAAATGAAGAGAAGTTTAAACATTTTATGGGAATCATAGAAAACTGCAGACTTGACATTTTACAATGAGGAATACAAAAATATTTTGTATGATCTGTGGAATGACAATCCCCTGGCTTTAAAATAGAGGGGATATCATTGCAGTCAGAAATAGCTCATGAGTGGGTTGGACTTTTTAAATGCAATATATCCAGCAGTAGAAAATCAAGCATTGAATAAATACACTTGAGCTGTCTCACCACAATTTTGTGAGCCATGTACAGTGTCTTGTAGGAGAGGGGAGGTGTGGCTGGTGATGAAATCTCAATTGCTAGTTTTGTACCTATTTACTGTGAAAGTCACCCAAGTAACCAGCAGATAGCAAGGATAGACAGCACTGTGCCATCTAGCAGTTTTCTGTCCCTCATGTGAACTTTTCACAGAACAAACCTCTCTAGGTGACAACAGGATAACTTTGGGGTGGAAAGGGTGGTGAGGGTGGTGAACAGGTTGCCCAGAGAAGTTGTGGATGCCTTATTCCTTGAAGTGTTCAAGGCCAGGTTGGATAGGGCTCTGAGCAACCTGGTCTAGTGGAAGGTGTCCCTGTCCATGGCAGAGGGTTTGGAACTAGATTGTCTTTTAAGTCCCTTTTAATTCAATCTGTTTTATGATAAAAGAACAGAAGAAAGAAGCAGGAAAAGCTGTTCTGGACTCTGGAGCATGAGAAAACAGAAGTAAAAGGGTCAGGATGGGTCAGATGACTATAACTGCAGTGGAGTGACTGTATCTGGTTTGTAAATGCATTATCTGACAAAATGTACGCTCTATTCTCAGTGAGGTTACAATGGCAGTGTAATAAAATTTGCACTTACATTAAGATGCCACCTTCATCTAATAGAGAAAGTCAGTTAATCATCCTGATAAGAAACACGCATAAATTTATTAAAATTTCATTTCATATGATACAGTCGTAATTCAAGAGTGAAACCCTCTATACATCATTTAATGGAACAGTTTTAAAAACATATGACTTAACTGCTGTTCTGTCCTTCTGAGTCTTGTGGCAGGTAGGAGGAATGAGGTGGCAATAGTTGCCATAACCCTGCTGAGCACCGTCATCATTCTCAAACCAACCACAACCTCTTCCATGTGGAGGAGTGTGTGAGTAGAGACATGAATAGGAGTTTAGGCAACAGGGTAGCTTGAGTGACTGACACCACTGAGTAGCTTGCCAGCTGTTGTAATAGGAGCTAAATTATGCATTAGTAAGGTGTGTGGCTGAAAGAGGCTGGGATTGAAGAGCAGTATGGGATCCACCAAGAACATGCTCTTTTTATTGGGAGTCCCCTCCAACTGAAAATCCTAAATGGGAGATATATCCTGCCTCACTTTTAATGTGGAGAGAGAAGGGAAGAGGAGCAATTTAGCCTTGGTTTCTGTTTATAGGATACATTGAAGCTTTTCTTACTTTGGAGAGAGCTGGTGTCTTATAAAAGTGAAGATGTTGATGTGCAAGGCTGTAGTTCTGTCATTCCAGAAGTAAAGTAGATTCCACTCTTAAGGAAAAGCTTTGCATGTAGAGCCCCCTGATCTATTTGACTAAAGGATATTTTCCAGGAAGTCATACAGTCTTTATCTGAAATTTCAATAAATGGAGTATCTAGCACTTCCTTTCATAGTTTGTTTCAAAGGTTAATCACCCTCTCTGCTAGAAGTAGAGACATTAATTCTCATTTAAATTTATCTAGCTTCAGCTTCTAGTCATTGGTTCTTGTTATGTCATTGCCCATTAGATTAAATAGGCCTCTAATATTGGCATTTTCTCCCTGAAAAGGTACAGCTTTGCTGTAATCAAATCTCTTCTTGGTCTTATTTTTAAAAGCTAAACAGTATTAACTTCTTAAGTGCCTCACTGTAACACCTTTTCCCTGCTCTCAGTTAAGTGTTTCATAGGTTCTCCAGTTTTATTTAATTCTTGTAAAAAGAAAATGGCAGAATGCTATATGATGTTCTGATATTGTTCCATAGATGCGATAGAGATCTCTCTCCTAATTGTTGCTCCACTTATCCAACCCGGTGTTATGTTTCATATCTTTGCTGCATTGTCTGTGTCAAATCTTCACTCAGTCCAACTTATTTGACATTTTTCAGAGAAAAGAGACACTGTATTGTTGGAGAAGGGAAGGGAAGAGTTCCTTCCTCTTTGCTTTCCTATCTTTTGTATGGTCTGTAATAAACAAAGAAACTACATTCCGAAGAAGAAAATAAAAATTTAATGTGGCAGTCCAAAGATTAGGGAAGGAACTGCACTTTTAATGGCAAGAAAAGATCTACTATGTTATGTGCTTTTGCTTTAACTGCCAGTAGTAACTAATTCTACCTGATAGAATTAGTTGTGTTTCAACCAATTCTTAAGCCCAGTGGGAAGCAGCCACTGAGTTTGAGGTCAAGTTTTCAGAAATAAGGCTGTGATACAATGATCTAAACTCTGAAACCACCCTGTGCAAAAGTATCAAGAAGCCATTTGTGAAATTATTTGGTTACATCTAAGGACACCTTTATAAAGGAGGCTTCTACACTTCTCTAATTATGGAACTGACCATGCTGTACATCATTGTATGTGCACTCTTTTCAACCAGCTGTCTTTCATGTCAAATTTTCTTGACATTTGCTTGTCAAATTGACGCGTTTGGGTTATTGGTTGCTGGTTCTGTTCCGTTCAGCTCTCAACAGCACTTTAGCAAAATCTTTTCTAGGTTTTGGGATTGTACCATGTCTGTCTGCCTGTTTTTTCTCAGTGAATATGCTGGAAAAAATTTGATAGCGGTGGAAGGACTTAGATCCTTATCCCTATGCATTTCATGAAGTGAAGTAACTGGGTGGAGGAACTCTGCATGAAAGGTCTGTACTGTGGGCTCCCCTCAGTAAAAAAGCAAAACAAATGTTTTCGCATGTTCTAACTATAAGAAATGGATGTAACTGGAGCTCAAACCTCAGACCAGATGCACAAGAAACAACTTCCGTTCTTTCATGCTTGTTGAAGCCACAAACTCACATGAAGCATCTTCTGCTGCGTTTTTATTCCTTTCATACAGTGCATCTATAAGACATCTTTTTCTGATTAAATTACCTTTTGTCATTTCTTTCTAAGCAGTGCTCTAATTCTGAACAGACATTTATAAGATACAATGGAAGTACACTTTACTTGGTAATAATATAAGAGGTAGACATGCAAAAGAACAGGCTTTAAGAAGAGTGTTGCTGTGTCAAATTAAGCATGTGGAAGTCAAGAAATGCCAGAGGTAAAGCTGTTTCATACTGTTGTAATTTTGTTCTTTCATATGTATGATTTATAATGAGAATATGGACTGGCAGGTGCCTATTATATATATTCATCCTGACACAAACTTATTTTGTGATTATGGTGCACAAAGACCAAAACTCTTTTATGAGGTGGATAAGCTGTTGTGTAGGGAATCCTTCATTCACCAGTTGTACTGTACCATCTTAGCATTTTTAATTTAAATATTAAGAATGTTCTGGGTAGGGGGCAGCTGCCAAAATACAGCACTTCATGCAAATTGTTTCACAAAAATCATGTGCAGAAGACTCCTTTGCATCCATAGCAGGGACCAGACCTTTGCAGTTCTTGAGGCTGAAGGTTGGTCTGCTCTCGGCTAATGAGTGGACCAGCAGCCAGACTGAAGAACTGTTAGGTTCTCTCTTATCCATCTTTCTCTCCTACCAGCAGAACATTGTTGATAGGTCCCTACATTTTAAATTCTGTTCAGAGGCGTACTCCCAGTCTTTTCTTGATCTTTTTCTGCCATTGCCCTTCCCTCCCCAAGGTGGTTGGTCCGCATGGATCAACATGTATGATCTGTTTTATGGAAGTGATACAGCATGGCCAAATCTGTGTAACACCTAAACGTGCATGTGCTCCTGACACTAAAGTAACAGCTAAGCTATGTTTTGTTATTCCAAAGCATGATCCTGTTCAGGCTTTTCCATGAAGTGAATTCTTACATGTGAACTAGGAGAATTTTTGTGTGTGTAGTCTTTGAAAAGACTAGTGCACTAGTCTTTGAAAACCTCAGCCCCAAATATTGAAATTTGATTAAATTGAGAGTACTGAAATTATCATATGAAAGTATGTCACTGCTTTAGAAGAATATATTTCTGCCAGCTATCAATCTAGTAACATAAACTGGTACATATAATTTGGTATTTCATTATGTAAAACCTGGTGAAAGAGTTCCTCTGAGTCCTTTGTGGTACAGATTTGCTTAAATTGAGTACCTCCTTGTGAAGTTCAGGTTAGTGAATTCCAGTTATATGAATTACATATGACATAAGCCCTGTTTAATAATTGTTTTTAAGATTCAAGTGGTGGTTTCCTGCCTCGTTGAAGGTTTTGTATATTGAATCTTCAGTGATAAGGGAGTCCATTTGACATTGTTTAGTCTTTATTGGGAAAGATACTGCATCAAAACAAGTTTAGAGTTCATGATGCAGTGCCCTTTTTGATATTCCAGATAAATAATTCCATTTTAATCTCACAGTAGGAAAACAATGATTGAGATTTAATGTCATATACAAGGAGCTGCAGAATGTGCTAGTTATTTGTCATTCTGATGGAAGAGCAGAGGAGTTTGCTTCCTTTGATTCCAGCCATGCTATATTTTATGACTGACTTTTACTTGTTTTACTCATTCCAGATAAAATCTGTCATGATTATACATCAGAAAACACTTCATTATTCCATCCATAAGAAATAACTGTAGTTAGTGCAGAAGCAACAGATTGCTGCCTCTCACAAGCTTTATGGAAGTGTGTTGTAATGAGATCGAGTACCCTGGATCGATAGTTCTCTCTAGTAATACAATCTGCTGTCAAATAACTTCCAACAGCCTTACAGATTTAATGAACTCCCTGGGTTGATGATAAAAATATAATGTAAGGAGGAAACTAAAACAACATCATGTATTAAATATAGCCCTAGGCAACATTTTATGACCATCTTTCCTTCAGTTGTATATTTTTAATTATAAAGTCAGTATGCATCAAGCACTGTCCTGAAATTCTCCATCAGTGGAATTCATCTTGCTCTTCTCAAGTCAAGGATAAGGAGACTTCATGTAGGGAGCTAAATGAGAATTTTAAGCTATGCGTTCACACCACTTTGGTGGTAGTATTTCAACCTGTGAGCTGGAGGAAAAGCCATTTCTCCTTGTGACCTCTTCTGGGCAATTAAACTCTTTTGGAGGAACATACTTTGTCTTTAGTCCCACTCTGTCCACAGTAGGATCTTAATTCCTACAGGTTTTTTGGAACTGAGTAATTCACAGAAAGAAGCACAGATCTGTAGTTACAAAATCAATGAGAACAAGTGTCTGATCTGCTACTAAAAATTTTGTTTAGGAGTCAGGAGTAAGTAAAGTCTTAGGACTCTATTGTAAGGAGCGTATCTACTATTAAGATGCAAACTGCTTAGATGAGACTAAGGCATAGCTGTAGGAGTAACCTTAAGCTGACTTGGTTTGAGCACACTGACAGAGAAGTTAAGTGTTTTTGCCTATGATAGAAAGGTGGAAAACTGTATAAATATTTCAGAGAAACATTAAAAATTACTTTCCTCCCTGGAAAAAGGTCAATAAAAAATTTCCAGTGCCGAACAGTAACATTTTATTTTTTTTTTCAGATTTTCGTCAAAGTAGACAGGAACTCCCATGCAGATCTCAGACATTACATACTACTTTGTCTGAAAGTTAGGAAAAGCAAATCAGCAGTGTGACCTCTGGACAGACTGAAAAAGATGTGCTGTGGCTGTTCTTATTTCTTCTTGTTGACTTTGCTCTCCAAATGAAAAAAAAAGTGGCATTGTGATGGTGCTACTTAACTAAATTTCTATTGAGTGTACCTAGACTTCCTCCTAGTAGTTTTGATGCGGCTCCTTAGTGGTGCTAAGCTCTGTCATTCATGTGCTGCTGCCATTCATTCTTCCTTTGCTCCTTTGGGGTGGTGGAAGTGCAACATCCACCCAGGTGCTGCTGTCAAGCTGTAACTCAGATGGCTCCACCATCCCAGTAGTGCACTCTTGAAGTAGACATTTTGTTGCATAGCTGGACTTAAAATCATGGAATCATTTAGGTTGAAAAAACCTTTAAGATCATTAAGTCCAGCTGTTAGCCTAGCACTGCCAAAGTTAACGGCTCCAGTTCTAGCACAGTCTGCACCGGAGTGCTTGAATGTGGTGGGCACTGGGGTTCCCGAACCTGGGAAACTTCAGGGATTTCCTGAGGAATCCGCCAGGACCCCATGGCTTGTGCATCAGTGGCTGACGAGACCTGGCCATGTCAGGAACATTGGTAGCCAAACCTCCCCCCACACTTACAGAAGAAGCTGCTGGGGTTTAGGATCATCAGGGAGTGTGAGAGAGAAGTGGACTATTGGAATTGCACCCTACCTTTCCCGAGACAGGCTTGACAAGTAGGCAAGGATGCATGATATGGAGGATTCCTTATCCACTCTCTGCCTGGCTGAACTCAAGGGATCGGGCGTGATGGTGACAAGTTCCTGCCCAGCGCGGCAGGTGCATCTCCTCTCTGACTGCCCCACCTCCCCAGGTACCCTGGCATAATAGGTACAAGTTTGTCCTAGTGGAACCAAACAGTGATGAGGACAATGGTTCATCTAGCTTGACAGTGCCACTGGGGTTGTCAGTTTATGCCCTGCATCAGAACTGCTTCTTTAAAGGAAAAAAATGGGTTCTTGTCATAGAAGACTGTCTCCTGAAGGGAACAGAAGACCCAATATGCAGCCTGGACCCATTTCTTGGGAAGTCTACTCCCTCCCTTGGGCTTGGGTTAAAGATGTGAAGTGCAAAAAGAAACCCAAGGGCAAACAAGAGAGGCCTCAGGGTCTTGGTACAACTGGGTAAGAGATCAGGAGCACAGGTAGTGTTCTCCTCCGTCCTTCCAGTTGCAGAGAATGATGAGGGAAGACACAGGAAGGGCCATCACCACTGAACAATGTCCTTAAGCACCATAGCTACCTATCTTTTAAATACTTCCAGGGATGGTGACTAAACCACTTCTCTGGGCAGTCTGTTCCAGTGCTTGACAACCAATGACTTAATCCATTTTTTGTGCTTGACCCCAGGGGAAAAGATAGGGCTTACTCCTTTCTTATTGAGCCACCAGAAGGATTAAAGTTCAAGGCACTGTGCTGGAATTCAGCTATGAATTGCCATTTGTGGCCAGGCCTTGGATCACCTGAGACAAGGTTACCTCCAGAAGGGCAGTGAACAAGGTAATACAGGAGCCACAGAGATTTCCTGATCAGGATTCACATCTAACAGGCCAGATGGAAATGTGTCCCTTCCTGAGCCAGCTTCCCAAAGAATAGTAAGACTCAAAAAAGGATTTGGTTCAAATGCTTTAAAGAGCACAGTGTCTCATTTTGCATCCCAAGCAAGTGCCATCCCTGCTGCTGCAGCTTGGTGACAAGGGAAACCTGTGGACCCCTACAGTGGGGGAGGTTGGACAGGAGGTGGCTGGCCCTTTGCTCTGCCAGGCTAACAGCATCCATAAAAAGAGAAGGAGCATTTATGTGTGATATACAGAAATGCCAAATATTTCTTCCCCGAACAGTCTCTTTTTTGGCTTATTTCAAAAGACAAAGAGGAGCAATGTTCATAAAGATGTTGACACTGCTTACAATCCTATAGGTTTGATTGGTAACATTAGTGGAAAGAAGGCAAAATTTATGTGTACAATTCAGTACTGTTAGAATTACTGAAACAGGGAAATATCTCCAAAGCAATAAAAGCAAGAAGTTATATTTATGACAGTACCAGAATTACTGGGGAAATAGTGCATTAAGTAAACAGGAACCACATTGTGTGTTTTGTTACCATGTTTTTTATGGATCAGAAGCTTTTAAACCAAATAAGATCACACTGTCCCATAAAAGTGAATTCTTTCCTTTTGGCTTAGATGTATTTCCTAGGAGGAAATAGAAGCAGAAGATTGGCATGAATGTATAAACTGAATTTAAAAAGAGGAGGTCCACTTACATTATTTCTCTATATGATCCAAACCCCAAGATGTTTTTATAGCAGTCCTTTGTATGTTGGACAGACCGCTTTTTGTGCATGCTGTTAAACCTACTAGTGTTTATCTTAAGGATCTTGACAGCTACTTGAGCCACAATTTTCAGCGCAATTCATTCTTGCTCAGTTCTAGAATTTGTCATGTTAGTGACCTGCTGCCTCTTAGAACAAAGCAACTTCTTACAGTATTGTTGAAGATCACTGAGATTCCTCTGTGCTAACTGCATTTGATCAAGCTTCAGTGATTTTGAGAGCTGACTGGTCTTTTGATGGGACTTAGTTTGAAGGGACATTTTCTTGCAAACAGCTTTTTTTTTATGAAACACCTCAGGAGAAGTAGGTATATTTTGTTCAAAGAGGGAGAAGGAATCTATGAGATGAATATAATAAGCTTTTAGCTGAACACAGTAAGCTGAATAGAATTGGTTAATATGTCTCTTCGAAAGTTTTGTTCCAGTATTTCCATAGGAATAGAGATACATCTTTCAGAAATGAGGGCCTTTGTTCCAGGAGCTGTTTGCTATTTACTGGCCTACGAGCTTGGATGAGGGGGAGTGATGTACCTTCCCTGATGAAGTTCCAGACAACACAGGAATGCCAACAGAGAATGAGAACAGCAAGCAGTTTAATACTGTAAGTGATTGCAGGCAAATGGGTGTAATGTCTTCTCTTGGGCACAACTTGAAGCAGTACCCTTTTTTTTTTTCTTTAACTCCTCTTCTGCTGTCATTTTATATATTACATTTTTATCAATGCTCTCTTTCTGTGTCATGTAGGAACAATACAGCCAGTTGGATAGTGTAGCCATCTGGTCTGCTTTTAGTGAGGAAATCTGCAACCCAACTACCTTGTGCTTGCAGCATGCTTTGATCCACTAAGCATCAAAATGTAAACTGTACTTCTTCACAAGCATTTAAATATGTATGCATATATAAACTGATAGAAGTCATGTGCCAAAGGAGAAAAGAAGTTGGACAATCTAGTTATAATGGCAAAAGTCAAGTAACACACCAATTAAACTGTTACATGTGACTCAGTCTCATGAATTGCCATTGATTCCTGGTAAGAGCTTGGCAGAAAGGCACAATTATTTAGGTCTGTCTGAAGTGGTATGTGAAATAACTCTTCCAAGCTTTAATGGGCAAACAGAAGACCCAAAGGCAGAAGACATGATTCACAGGATTACTCCTGCCCCAGTCAAATCATCTATTGCTGTGGTCTGGAGAAAAACTGTTCCAAAGGTTTTATCAAATTAAGGAAGAACTCCTGGAAGTGTATATATTTTTTCCTCAGTGTTTAATCCTGTTTGTAACCTCCCTTTTAAAGTCACAGTCTTAGTAGCTTCTTAAAGCACATCAATAGCAGAATTGTTCATTGCTCATTGTAACTGTCAGAAATATGTTTTTACCATATGGTATCACCTTCATTTGCACAAAGCAGATACTTTTGATCATGATTATCCCTGCAGAGTTCCTTTTGTGTGATAACTTGGAGAATAAAGAATCTTTTTCAGTTCAGAGGTCCCAAAAAGTCAGTTTTCTAGTTCATCTTCATCTCAGGGGGAATGATCTTGTTTAAGGTGAAATTCAGTTATCTGGTCCTGCAGTCTTATGTGATTTTTAGTAGCAAACCTTTTCTCTTCTAGCTTTCCTACAGCAGTCTTTTTTTATAAAGCTTACCTTTGATCTTGGTATGCTTTCACTCTTACAGTGCATTCTGAAGCAAAACTTGGCAACAGCTGTCACAATGAACAACATCTCTGAATATCAAATGTAACATGGAACTCTGTGGGTGTGGTGGCTTGTTCCCAAGAAATGTCAACTGTTTTGCTATGTAGCATGTAGCAAATACAGTGCATACAGCCACCTCCCAATATGTAACTGCGAGTCTGCAGCCTAAAAATAAAACAACTTTTACCCTTGACAAAAAGCAGTAATACTTGGTTGAGGTCTTAATGGACGAAAAAAATCACCTCTGTGTACTTTTTTATCCTCTGCTCTACTGATATCAGCATTTTAAGAGACAATCTGCATGTTTCTTTTTGAAGATTTTCTTCTGGTATTTAGCCTTAAGGGTGTCAACAGAGAAGGTTAAGACAAAAGAGGTTTTTAGTGGCAAAGCAAAACCACAATCTGCCCCACCTTTCTAGAGTTTTTCACAGAGGAGCATTTGTACCCCAATGCCTATGTCCAATTATCCTAATACAATACTGTAGTGGGTTGACCCTGGCCGGATGCCAGGTACCCATTAAAGCCACTCTCTCCTTCCATTCTACAACTGGACAGATGAGAGAAAAAACAGCAAAGGATTCATGAGTTGAGATAAGAGCTAGGAGAGGTCACTTACTGATCACCATCACAGGCAAAACAGACTCCAAGTGGGGATATTACTTAAATTTGTTACTGATGGGATCAGAGCAAAGGAGTGTGAAGTAAAATAATCTTAAAAACACCTTTCACTATCTCCTTCTTCCTTCCAAACTCTACCTACTCCCCCCCAGTGGTGCAGGGAGACAGGGAATGAGGGTTACGGTCAATTGTTGTTTCTGCCACTGCTCAGGGAGAGGAGTCCTTCTTCTGTTCCTGTGGGGTCCCTCCCACGGGACACAGTCCTTCATGGACCTCTTCAGCATGGGTCCATCCCACAGGCAACAGTTCTTCATGAAACTGCTGTACCATGGGTCACTTCTCCCTGGGTGCAGTCCTTCACAAATGAGCTATACCAACGTGGGTCCCCCACAGGGGTCACAAGTCCTACCCAGGAAAAACCTGCTCCTGCGTGGGCTCCTCTCTCCACGGGCTGCAGGTCCTCATCAGGACCCTGCTCCATCTTGGGCCTTTCACAGGATCACAGCCTCCTTCAGATATCCACCTGCTCCACCATGGGCTTCTCCATGGGCTGCAGGAGGGTCTCTGCACCCCGATGGTCCTCCATGGGCTGCAGGGGCACAGCTGCTCCCCCATGATCTGCACCACGGGCTGCAGGGGAACCTCAGCTCCGGCACCTGGAGCACCTCCTGCCCCTCCTTCTGCACTGACCTTGGTGTCTACATTGTTGTTCACGTTCTCACTCCGCTCTTCCCTGGCTGGAATTTTTCACTGTGCAATAACTTTTCATTCTTAAATATGTTATCACAGAGGCGTTGCTGTCATTTCTAATGGACTTGGCCTTGACCAGTGGCAGGAAGCTCATCCTTAAGCTGGCTGACGTTGGCTCCAACAGACAGGGGAAGCTTCTAGCAGCTTCTAACAAAAGCCACCCCTATTTCCCCTCCGCTACCAAATCCCAGCCACAGAAACCCCCTACAAATACCTAAGTCATACAACTAAAAAGAGAATAATTTGGAATTTTTAAAAATGCAAGAGAAAGACAAAAACTGGCATTAACAAAAATGCAAGAAGTTTTTTAAGCAGCGAGCAT
Source organism: Pseudopipra pipra (assembly GCF_036250125.1). Lineage (NCBI taxonomy): Eukaryota > Metazoa > Chordata > Aves > Passeriformes > Pipridae > Pseudopipra > Pseudopipra pipra. Next base: position 78,050,765 of record NC_087550.1, read on the forward strand.
GATTTGGTTTCCCTAAACAGAACAGATTTGCTAATTGTATTTTATTAGTTCAATCTCATTTTCTTAACATGAAAGATTAACAACAGCTCTTTTTTTTCTTTCCCTGCTTGGAAACAGGAGCTCTCCTAGGAGCCTCTCCAGACAAAGTCATATTAAATAACAGTTTATGAGAGCAGATTGGATAAAATTTGGAGATGATTGATGACAGGATTGCTACTGGTTGTCTGTGGGATATCTCAAGTTTTTCAACTGTTCTGTTGGGAGTACCATGCATAATACCCCTGCCACATAGATCTCAATAAGGTAGCTCTAGAGGGCCACAATGTTTAAATGTCCCTTTTAACAAGAGTATTCATAGTGCGCTGGAGATAGCCTTGTTAGAGCTTTACAGAAAATCTGTTATTCAAATTTTAGTTTTGTATTATTTCTTTTTTGTTTTTAAGTTGAAGTATATATATGTATATGCCATGGCAAAGAATCAAATCCTCTTGAATTCTGATAGTTCTGTCCCACAGTATGATATTCCTAAGTAAGCTTCAACTCTGAGCATAGAGGAGGGAGAAAAATGCAATATGCAACAGAAGTGCTAAATTTAAAAATACCTGAGACTGTGCATATGACTGTCCTCAGACTACTCCGTAACTTTTCTGTTTAGGGCATTATGTCTGTGGCTACCTTTGAAGATTAGTGGCTTTGTCCCAAGAATTAAAGTAACATATCTGAAGGTAGACCAATTCCTATCTGTGATCTACTGATCACATTATACTCTACTTCGGGGTAGAAAAGTTTGTGGGTCTGTGGAGAGTAGCTGTTGCCTACTGTAGTGCAGCAGAACAGGGTAGACACAGAAACCCCAGCATGGGTCAGACCAAACTCAAAACCAACAGTATATGATAGGAATTGATGAGGGCTTGAAGCAAAATAAGCTTGGACTCTTCCCTGGAAATACAGTTGCAGGAAACAGTATAGTTGTGCTCATCCAGAATATAGATTCAAAAGAAAGCATTCACTACTGTTGGATATGGCTCCTCACTGAAAACTCAGTGTACCTAATGCAGAACTGAAGGGACAAGAGTCAGATATTTTGTAAGCTTCTCACTTTGCTGAGTTTTTAACACTTAGGAAATGACATTTTCATTCAATAATTATTTTGCCAAACATATTTTACAGTTCCAAGTGTAAGGACTATCCTCTTTGTATACCTTATTGTCTTTCAGGGCAATTATAATTACTGTAGAAAATCTCATTGTAGTGATTAGCTTTTTATCAATGGGTCTCAAAGCACTACCTAAAAGAGCTGAGAATTATTATCCTTTTTTTTCTGAGTGAGGAAAGAGTCAAAAGATGATGAAGAGGCTGGCAAAGGACAACTGGAAGAGTGTAGCAATGGCCAAAATAGGAACAGAGCTGAGGACAAGCCTCATACATTATCGAACAGGCTGTTCTTCCTCATTCCTTGCTTTCTAATGATGTTTTCTTTCAAGGATTAATATTCAGGTAATATAATTTAGTTCTGTATTTTCCACTGACATAGAGAACTGCACAACCTGGGTTTTATATTTAATGCAGCGCTTATATATGTATTAAAACACTGAGCAACTGTCTCCCCTTGAAGGCCAGTGCTCTTTTCCCAGATGTTTATGTGTTCAAGCAGAAATTTGCTGCATTATGCTCCCTAATGCAGAACAAAATGACCTATTGGCTCCTTCCCTTTCCATGAAGATGACTATGCCAAAAATAATAGAATAGATTGGTTATTTATACCAATGACAATTATTGAGTCAGATTTGTCTGACCAAATGAATTTTTCTTTCATTTCACATTTGCTATTCTATTTAAAACATTATAGATATTTTTAATCCAAATGCATCTCACAACCAACTAGATACAGACTAACCCATCTATAACCTTCAGAGGTTCATTCAGATCATTAAATCGCCTTTTAGAGATGTCTTTCCCTCTCTCTTGAGTGCAGAGGCAACTTCTGGTGACCAATATCCAGCCCTGAGTATCTGAGGAACTTCAGACTAGGTAGGAAAGGCCTTTTGAGCTGTTTAGGGAGAGAAAATATACCTACTTTTTTTTGGATGCATGGTTAGACTTGTCAATAAAAGAATATGTCAACATGTCTTCAGTAGAGGTTACTTTAGCAGGTAGCATTGCTGAAGGCTGTGTGTGCCCAGGAATGAATCATTCAAGACAATGCTGGTTTTATATGATGCTCCACAGTATGTCCTCGGAATGGGGAGAGTTGACATGTTGTTTGAAAAGGTCACTTGAAACCTGTAGACAGTTGGCAATTATTAATATTTATTACTTGTCTAAGGAACTTTACGTGAAGATATTCCTTAAAACTTGTGAGCTGACAGATAAAACTGATGAAGTTCCAGTTCTTATCTGTTAGGAACTTTTTTCCCTTTCCCTTCCTTCTTAGAATTTATTCTGCACATCATTTTTTTTTCTAGTTTTGCTGAACAACTTGTAAGTGATGGGAAATTATATTACTATTACTATTATTATTATTATTATTATTATTTGGAGCTACACAATTATGCTATTAAGGTTAATGATGCCAGCAATTAAAAGGCATCTAGTTATTTGGAAACTGTCAGTTGGGACAAATTGTTCTTTAATGTTTCTACACATGGATTACTTTGATGGGATTGCAGGAAATCGGTAGGTCAGTGCAATATTTCTTGTTGCTTTTGCTGTCAGGAAGCTTTCCCTGCTGTCCTTGGAAAGTATTGTTAGAAAGTATAAACCACATTATACCACTCCTTATCTTTCTTATGGGTATTAGTTACAAATATTCTCATTAACTCTTTGTCAATGAATTATGGACCAGCTATTTATAGTACAGAATTATAAATTGTCTGGGGCTGTTTGTGCTCATGGGTTTCTGGCTCTGAAATTGCCTCTTTCTTTACAAAACTGTTAGTTATAAATGTATCTGGATTTCTAGGGGATGAGTGGGTTTGTCACATATGTCTCCCAAATAAAATTTTCCCTTTCTGGAAGATATTGCGTCACTTGAATTTTTTTTCCTCATAAAAAGTAATTGCAAATACCAGGCAAGTTGCTCAGCTATGCTTACATGGAGCCATAACTCTACATGCAGCCAAGAGAGAGGAACATCTATAAGCTCAAAATTTTGCAATCACTACTTTTGATAAAGTCTGTGGTATTTAAAACCTAGGAGGGAACACCAGTGTTTTCTGCCATTTCAAGCTCACTAGTTCACTAGTCAGTATAGTCACTCAGTGAACATATGTAGTGATACCTGCAGTGGTTTACCCTAGAAGATTCTTGGGTTTATTTGGGGCAATTAGATGTGACAACATCAACATTTAGAGTATTGCTTGTGTTCCCTGTGCTTAGTAAGGGGAACAGCTGGTTAATACTGATAATACATTGAAATGAACACATGTGGATGCACAGGTACTTGCAATTACCTAGGGGATAGTTGACATGGCACGATTTTATAATGTTACTCTCATGCCAGCTAACAATTAAATGTTAAAAAAAAGATTTCATTTATTTCCAGTCTCGAAGTGATAAATCACAATGAAAGATCAATGTCTTGATCTGGGAAACACTTCAGATTAAATTGCTATTTGAATGCCTGAAGTTAAGAACGGAATAGGAAAAAGCCTTTGCAAGATATAAACCATAGCAGCAATAGGGGGTAGATGCTCCCCTATCCTCTCTGTGCAACTTCCAGCAGAAAAAAAATTGCTGCAAAACTCAAAGTATACATTAAACTTTATTTTCAGTACAGGTGACATACAGTGCTTAAGTGGGAATTCAGACAGTGGTCATGGAACTAGAACAGCACTAATGAACTGCTGGTGAGCTTCAGTGGGATGCAAAGCATCTAATCACAAAGACCCATCTTAATTTACCTCATTGTAGTAAATGGGGTACTTGCTAGAACTACTCCATTTCTATGTTCCTTTAAAAGTGGAAGTATCTTTTATTGATTCATCCTGCAAAGCAGAGAAGCTGGAATGTAATGGGACCAAATGCAGAAAGCTTTGGAGAAGTTACTTTTTTTTATACCCTGTTTTAACTTCCCTGCCAACCTTTCCTTTCCCTTTAAAAGAAGATAAAATCTCACTGAGGAGTCTTGTACTCAAAAGCAGTTTGTTTTAAGCAGTGAATAAATGTTCTTTAGAGTTTTCATGTTTGTTGCAAATACAGATTTGATTTGCAAGCAGCTCTCTGAACTAGCTCAAGTCAATTTGAAAAATCCTTCCGCTTTTAAAAAGAAACTCCAAAAATGGTTTCTTCATCAAATGCTAGAAATGCAAACTATTGATTCATTTTTTCTTTTCCTGAATAATTGCATAGTTTAACATAACTGTCCAATGAATATTGTTTATTTAGTCTTAATAGGTAATTGTTCATATGGAACAATTATCCAGGTTTTTGCAACAACTTAGAAATCTGTTTAGGAAAATAGATGCAGTAATTAGAAATTAAAAGTCCTGTTGCTCAGTATAATAACTACATTAGTTTGAAGCAATAAAGTGGAGTTAAGCTTTGTTCCTTAATTACTATTATTATTATTTTTCTTAATATGTATGTACCCCATGCCTATTTCCTGCCTGGGGCATCACATTTGCAGAAGCTGGTCCTGAGACTGCCTCCAGTCAGTTTTGTGTGTACACCATGGTGCATAGTTCATAAAGAACCAGGTGACTGATTACTCTGGTAGAATGAAAGGATAAATGAGAAAACATTTCACTCACCACAGGAAACCTAATTATAATCAAAATAGACTTATATTTTCTCCTAATTTCTGAAATATTTTTGGCATGGGAATTATTTTTGCATCACTAGCTGTAATTGTTTCTTAAACATATATAAACCTTTTCACAGTTGCAAGTTTCAGCGTCAAATGGGAGAATCATCTTGGGCAAAGGCTCACTTGCAGAGCTGCTAATTCTGGATTCTCTAGCGGTGTAGTGTCTCAGTTCAGGCCATACCAGTATTTTTCTCAAGTGCAACTTTTAATTCAAATATATGCATGGGTTTTGGATTTATCAGCATAGTGTGTTCAGATCTGAACTTTGTAGCTGGGCAGAACCATATTTTAAGTACAGGAAAAATAGTGATGTAGTATCATGACTGTGACCCCTACCAAATGAATATCTGTCAAGATCCTAATGAAATCTCATTCATTTAGCTAGAATGATGTTTTTAATTAAGCAGATCTAAATTCCAGCTAGGTAGTAAAGCAGAGTACTTTCTGTCCATGTTCAACACAGTGCTAAAGAGCAGTAAATAAGATAAGGTGGACTTAGGGACAAGTGTGTCTCATAGGTGCAGCGGGTTTCCTGGAGTTACCAGTGCACATTGGCTATGGGAGGCCTTTCCTAAATGGCTTCTGAGTCACTGCCCTCAAGACCATGATGGTAAACTCTGCTCAACCGTGCTGACCAAGCAGATAAGCAATTTCACTCTGACATTAATGCTCAAGATATCTTGACTTAGCAGCTTGATCAAGCCAATGTAGAAGGATCAACAAATATAAAATGGATTTATCTAGGATGTGTTAACTCAGGTGTTAGCCCCCTTGACCCTAGCAGCAGCAGCAGACAAAGCAAAACCATAGCATTTGTTTTTTCAGGGAGTGAATACTGAATTGCCTAGAAAGACCATTTCCTGATGGGAGGGTTGAGGACCCACAAGTATCCCCTGATTCAGAGGTGCCTGTGTGTGGAAAAGGAAATTGTCTACCTGCTTTTCAAAAACACAAGGAAAGTATGCTCCCCTGACTGCAGAGAGATCTGTCATGTTGCGGTCCAGGAGGTTGTAGGGTGCTCACTAACCTGTACCCTGAGGGCAGCTGAACTGCAAGGACACAGACCACTAGCAGTTCCCATTAGTGCGGGAGGTTGGACACTGGCCAGTCTGATCAAGAAACTTATGGGACTCTGGCACCCCCAGGACACTGCTTCAGTACATCCACGCATCAGGAGCCATCTCTCGGCTTTCCATGCAGAGGATAAAGCTCATCTCAGGAGGGCAAGAATCCCTGTTGATGGAGAGAATACAAATTCACGTAACACTTTGGCTGAGCATAAGATAAATTATGGTTTGCATTTTTAGTCCTCTGCGTCTTTCTCTTTAATTGCTTTTTATTCAGATCTGAGATGCTTTTCATTAGTTCTGAATCCCCTTGGCAGTGACTTGCTAAAATCTACGAAGAGTGTGTAAGAGTAGACTTTTTGATCTGATAAAAGACAAAAAATCTCTTGCTGTGTGCACCATTTGTATCAGAGGCTATTGAAGAGACTGAATGCATCTCAGTATCTTCCTTAAACTTGATGTCACTTTTATATTTCCTCAGTTTGTCTGTTAAGTTTCAGAGGAAGCTGAATTCCTCCACTAAGGGGAGCATATGAAGTAGTTGCCAGTAATAAGACTTGAGCCAGAGGATAACAAGTGACCTGAAGCTGCCCAGCAGCAATGCTTGTAAGAATAGTGTGTCAAGGAGATCATTTTAAGGCTGATATTGATTAGAGGAAGATGAATGTGTCCTTTAATGGTAGTCTTTGGTGTATCATTGATCTTCATAGAGCCCTACCAAGCTGCCTTCAGTTGCTTCACTGAGAGCACCATACATTGTAGCCTGTGGCTGTGTAATTTATCACAGCACTGAGCCGCTACTGACTGCTTCCCTCTCCCTTCAGGCTTTTCCCCAGAAACATGCTTGCTGGACTGGCCCAGCAGCAGGCTCCTGCTGAACTTCACTTGCACACAACTTCTCTTTGTTTTCTTACATCTCTGGTAGGACTGCGCAGATGTGACCGAGTAGAGCTTCTGAAATTTGGTTAGAAAGTAGTAGGAGAGTGGCTTGCCCCTTCTATACAATAAATTGCTTGGAAGTTATGTTTTCTGTTTGTATTTGTTCTCATAAAGCAGGGTGTGCTTCAAACCAAACATTAGGATTACAGCTGAATTGATCTGCTGGGTTGATCGGGCCTGACCCCCTATGTAATGCTGACCACTCCTCTCATAGTAAGAAGGTAGCAGGTCTGTTCCTGCAGGTAATCCCCAGCAGGAATGGCATTCAGTACTAGGCACAAAATTTTTCAAACAGTTGTGAGAATCTATTTTAAATTTGAGTATGTTTATATAAAATCTGAATAAAGAACATTTAAAACTTTGTGAACCGTAATTATTTCTGTACAGTGCTTTCCTTTTATATGGGAAGTTCTGTGTTTCAGATGGCATGAAGCATCCATATAGTAGAATTAAAAAAAAATGTGATCACATGCACTGTTTCTTGTTAAGGCAGCCAGATAACTCACATGCTAAAATTTCATACTTCTTAATATGCAGTAAAAATTCATACCAGCCATTTGATAACCAATATGTTTTGTATTGTTTCTTGCCATGACATAGAATGAGGCTGTTTCTGAAAATCTTTTAGTTGAGTGTTGTGCATATGGAAGATATTAACTGGAGGTACCTCTTTTTAAGAAAAATGTCAGATTTTTTTCTAATTTTTGTAGTCTTCATTCTGATGCATCAACAAGCCATCACAAATCACAGAGATGCATTTATTTGTGCATATTTTGCCTTAATGTAGCTTTCAGACATACTCTTTCATGAGAGAATGCATTTAGTATGAATACTTAAATAAAACTTTCCTTACCCGTGAAAGGTGTGGATCTGTGGAGCTCCCAGGAGCATACTGCTGAGTGATAGCTAATTACTATGAAAGTATCAAGAAGACTTAAGAAGTGTTAAACTGTTTTGGACAGTCTATATTGATACTCCTAGGTAACTTACTGCATTGTCATTAATTGTTTTGAGATCTAAGTGAAACTATGGAAGCACTCAAAAAATGATACACCTTTTCCTTTTTTAATTTAAAAATCTAATCATAGGCCTTAAAAAAAACCCAACCCATAATCTTTAAAAATTAAAATAAATATGGCTGATTAAATATTTTTCTCATTGTTGAGATCTCCACATTGAGAATCTCCACACGGTGTATGCCAGCATGGGGCTGCAGCTGGAGTGGCACCTCCTCACTGCTGGTTCCTCACTGGTTGCAGTTACCCTGCAGGATTACCCGAAAAGTGAGTGGTTGAGGCTCAAACTTGGTGGTGGCATCTGTCTCTGCTTTTGTTGTTGTTTTGGTTTTGGTTGGGGGCTTTTTGTTTGTTTTTACTTGTTTGTTTGTTTTAATTTTTTTCTGGCTCTCAAACCTAGCAAGAATAGCTATGGAAGAAGAGAACCGAGTTTGCCTGGTGGAGGGCAGTATGTACTGTACTTCCAAACCAGCAGGTACTTCCAACCAGCCTTAAAAAGTACATCTGAGAGATCGGGGTGGTGGCATCCTTCTCTTTTCAGTTGTCTGTCCTGATGCTTGCCAGACTGGTCTGATTCTGCTTCGGCAAGGGTGTGTAGAGTGGAGGAGCATAGCTGTCTTCACTGCTCTTGGCCATCACAATTTCAGGTCGGTGCAAGGACCAGCATTCCTTCCCACACAGACCCTTGGCTTTGGGGCAAACCTGTTCCTGACATGACAGTAGCCAGACAGGCCCATAATACAGTGTTACAATCAGAGAGGCTTTGAAGGGAATTGCCTTGATCAGTGACTGATTTCTCTGATGTTCCTTCCATTGTCTGGGATGGCAGTAAGTTCTCTTCAGGATTCTCTAACAGCCTTGGCCATTGGTGGTACTGTGGGGTGACTTCCCAGCCTGTTCCTACCATCTTCCTGTGCAGATTTTTTGGAGGGAAAGAGTTTGCTGCTGCCTGAGGGTTTTCTCTGTTCACCGTATCACCCAAAACACGTGCAAAAATATACATATTTCAGATTTTTCTTCAGACTTCTACATTCCAGGGGACAGAGGTTTTTGGTGTAGGTAAACTCAGTTGTCCGGAAACAGTTCAGAGACCCACTTGGTATCTCCAGATTTAAAGCAATGATGGGAAGCATGGGGTGTTGCCCACCAAAGATTTTCTAAGTGTAAGTAAGGACAGCTGCAGTCAAGACTCTCTCTTCTGAACTTAGATCATATTTTTGTTCTATAAGGATTTTTTCCCCAGTAATGCCTCAACAATTCAAGCTTAAATCTGCAGACTCTGGTTCGTAAGCTTTTCTTGGTGACATGTTTATTAATCTTAGTTGTACTACATCTCTACAGGTGGACAAGTTTGGCATATTTGCATTATCAATCTAATCTAAAGCCTTCTGACATAACCAGACTGAGTGTCTCTTGAGTATTTAAAAGCAGAAATATTCTATTTGTTATAATTGTGTGGATGGGATGAGTTCTTGTAATTACGAATTTTTCTGTTCTTCTATCTGTAAATGACACGTTGAGGAAGAGCTATGCTAGATTTTTGTTGTTTGGCACATGTTTCATGACTGCTCTTATTGCTATCAAAATAAGTAAGAAGATAAATAAAATGTTCAGTAGTCCATGCTTGGCTCTTGCATCAGGTTTGTCCCTTGCACTCATAATCCTCCCCCTGTTAGGTGACAGCTTAATTATCCTAACAGGCAGTGGTGAATACGTAGTGCAAGGTGACTTGTCAGGTATCCATGCATAATCCCATGTGTATTAGGGAAATGCAAGTATTAAATGTCAGTTCAGAAAGCTGAATCATGCTACCATGCCACCCAGTGGCTTGCCAGGGCAGGATACATGCCTGAGTGGTGGTTCCATTGTATCCTTGAATTTTTTTATTTTGTGTCTTCTCCAGGCTGCCAGGTTTCACAAGAGGGAAGGCAGAGCTCCTTAACTAGAGAGCTGCACTGAACAGCCCTAGAGGCAGCACTTGCAGGGAGCATTGAGATGCTGGGTGGGCAGTAGAGAGTTGTCTGCCATTCTCCAGTGACACTCTGTGCCCTTGGCTTCTGCAGCTGCCTGAGGGTTCCAGGATCTGCCAGTAAATCTACTAAATTAAGGGTCAGCTTCAAAACTCCACAGGAATTTTGAATTCTTGAAATCGCTGCCTATTTTCTTTCAGCCCATACCTCAGTCTTGCTTCAATTTGGCTTTTGCTGGCTGTTCTTCATGCAGCACTGATGGAACTTTGGGAGATGGAAGGAGCTGGTCTTTCAGCAGGATGTTTTTAACTTTGCTGTGAAAAAGAGAACTTTCATCTCAGTGAAAGTCTTCAGCCCGAGAGATGACAAAGGATAATTCCTGGTTCCAACAGGACAATTCAGTCTGCATGTCTGTCTTTTTGTGTGCACATTCAATCCATAAAGCGACAGGTATGGCTGTATTGCTAAGCTACAAAACCCAGTAACTGCATACTTCATAGAATCATAAAACATGCTGAGTTGAAAGGGACCCATCAGGATCATCAAGTCCAACTCCAGGCCCTGCACAGGACACCCCAAGAATCAGACCGTGTGCCTGAGAGCATTGTCCAAACACTTCTTGAACTCAGACAGGCTTGGTGCTGTGACCACTTCCCTGGGGAGCCTGTTCCAGTGCTCAGCCATGCTTTGGTTGAAAAACCTTTTCCTCATATCCAACCTAAACCTCCCCTGACTCAGCTTCAGGCCATTTCCTCGAATCCTGTCACTGGTCATGAGAGTGAAGAGATCAGTGCCTGCCCCTTCTCTTCTCCTCCCGAGGAAGTTGTAACTGCAATGAGGTCTCCCCTCAGTGTCTTCTTCTCCAGGCTGAACAAGCCAAGTGTCCTCAGCCACTCCTCATAAGGCTTCCACTCCAGACCCTTCACCTTATATGAGAGAAAATTATTGCCTGACAATGCAAAGAAGTCTGCATTTGTGATCTGAAGGGGTGCTGTGCTCAGTTCCTGTGGCAGCGGGAGACAGATCATTTTGCTTTGCTTTGCAGTGACTCAGTTGCATAAAAATCTTTCTCATCTAAGTAGTTCTAAATCAGCCTGTACCTCATTCACCAGCAACAGTCACATTTGCTTTCTTCTTTTTATTTTTCTTTGTTCATGTCTGCCCAAGACTAACTTTCACCTCTGTGACAGATGGAGTGGTAGAACCTGCATCTATTTCAGCGTGCCCGCAGCAGGCAATAGGGCAAGAAGACTGTGCCTCACTCATTTGTGGTTGTATTTTTACATACATTCACTGCTCATATGTGGGACTAGATTTTCCGAGGGGTGCTGGGTCCTTTTGGAAATGGACCAGGTGCCTGTTCTCAGCCTGGTAATGCTCCCTCCACATGCTGCACCTGGACTCCTGCAGCACCCAGCAGTGCACAGGGATGTGTCTGACAAAGGCAAAGGGTTTATCTCCAGCTAGAAAGGGAGTTGATTGGACCACACCAGAGCACTGTTAGATATTTTTTGTGCAACAGTGTTGTCTGCCCTTTTCTGTGTGACTGCATGGCCTCTGAGCTTATGTGAGTGACAGCAAAAGGCAGAGATTGAGGGTAGCCACCAATGTCCTCCCTGGTCAGAAGTATTATCCACAAGGACACCAAAATCTATCGAGGAGGTGACCATGCAGATTTCACTGCATTGTCAGACAATAATTTTCTCTCATATAAGCTTGTGGTTATTGGATTTTGTACCTTAGCAATACAGCCAGGTTTTACCTGCCAGTTTATGGGTTGAATGTGCACACAAAAAGGGCTTGAATGGGAAGAAACTTTTTGGTGTTGGAGGGAGCAGGATGACTGGTCTGTTATCCTCCAGTCTATGGTGAACAAAAAGCTTGGGGCAAGGAGGAGAAATAGCTAATGCCAGCTCTGCTGTCTCAGCCAGCAAGGCAGCCTGTTAGCTAAGCTCCTAAGCTTTGCTTCTGGTATTATATAAAAACATACTGCTGTGACTGAGAATTATTAACATCCGGTTGTGTGGCCTCTGCATACCTGCAATGAAAGGGAACGAAATAAAAGCAGATAAATCACTTATCTTTGTGATTTTATCAGAAAAAAAGTGCAAGCAGGTGTTCGTGCCAACATATTCTGGTCTATGACCTTTAGTTTAAAGGATTTATTTTGCATTATTTCTTGCTTTACAGCTTTAAAGACATAGTAATGAGGTACTCTCTGTGCATCCTCCTACTCAGAGAAGCTATATTGAGAAGTACAGCTGCAGCCAGTGGGGTGTTAATCACCACTTACCGACAGGCAGGACTAACACAGGCAATTGGAGAGTTTGCTAATTTTCTATAGGACATCTACTCTCACCATCCTGTCTCCCATTAGTAGAGTAATGTTTAAAATGCTCAAGCATTAGATATTTTACCATGGAGAATAGACTTATGTAAACAAACCTTATTTTAGGGTGAAATTAGCCAAGATATTAAATTGATAAACGTGACTGCGAACAGTTGCGATAACAAGAACACAGAAGAAATATGGCAGTCTTCTGTGAGAAATGGAGTACCTCCCACAGCCTGGGATGGTGGGCTTGGTGAGTTGTGGGCTGGCTGTCATTAACGTGACATTTCTCTGCACTCCGTCAAGTTGAAAAGGGATTTACTGTCTTCCTGCCTCTTGCTGCTGGCGTTGACAGTAGGGAGTTTCACTGTTTAGTGTCCTTTTAGACAATTATCATTAGAACAGATATTATTCAAGCTAATAATTAAATCCTTGTACTAAAGTCCCATCATGGTCTTGTCTCCTGTAAATTATGTTATCCTCTGGCTCTTCACAATTTGATCCTTGTTCAGTTTTTTTTTTTTAAAGTGCTGTCATTAGGGATAACATTACAAGCACAAAGGAATGTATTAATTTTGGATCTCTGTTACCTTTTCCAGTATTACTCAAAACTTAGGTTGTCTTGAGTACCAGGGGACCAGCATGATGGATCCAAGTAACTAGTCACAGTAGGATAACAGGTTATTACATCCCAAAGAATTATGAGTCTCATAAAATATTATTAAAAGTTAATGTGTTTGATTTTTCTCTTAAAATTATTCAAACAATTTTACTATCACTGGGTAGCTGACAACTTGCAAGAGGGTAATCAGAAAATATTCCAAGGAAAAAGTGAATGTGTAGCTTTTAGATTGTTTCATTATGTGTTATTTTACATTTGTTATGACTTTTAAACTTAATTATCACACAGGCTAGATAGAGATGCACTTGGTGATTTGCCAGACGCCAAAATATTAAAATATAATGACTCATGGTGGAATATATGCATCCAGATATTGTCAGTATTATTGCTTGCCTTTTAAAATATTTAGATCCAAAGCATGGATTGACACTAGCTCTCTCTTTAATAGCTCCCTAAAAAGGAATAAAAATCCCCATTTTAAAGAGAAACAAGAAAATAACTAAAAAACTTTGAGCCTCTCATGGTAGTACTTTGGCTTCTCTTGACTTGCCCTCATCTTCAACAGCTAGATGATTACATATATCAAACCACCTCCCATATCCAATTCAATGAGCATTTGTTTCTCAAAAAAACACCCAGAAGTCTAAGGGAAATTTGACAAGTGATTTTTCTGATGTTTTTATTATTTGCATGTGTATGGGGTGTTCTGTTTTTCAGAGATTGCTCTTAATCTTTTTATGATCATCTTTTGATTTGCAAGTGGAAAGACGAAGAAAAATAACCATTCAACCTGAAGCATTTAGCAAGCTTCTTTTCTACATTTTTTTCTCTAAAAGGCAGGGAGAAATAGGTTAGGTGAGTTACATTTTCTTCTGTGTTTCAAATTTGACATGTAAATGTATCAGATGTGATAGGTATGAATTTAGAGAGGCGGGGTGGGCCGGCCTCTTTGACTTCATGACAGGCTATGAATGATGCAAGGAAAATATGCTGGGTGTGAATTTTCAGTATTCACTCTGCTGTTTCTTCTTTAGTCAGGATATTATGAAGTAAAAGTAGGTTTTTGTCTGTAAGTAGTTGATGGTTTGGTTTGGAAAGACATGTTGATGCTTTACGAGTGACCAGAGACATAAGGAAGCTGGATGCAGTTTTTCTCTCTCCGGTGGGCTCCTTGCATGATTCTGAGATTACTTAATCTCTCTCAGAATGATAATATATTCCTGCTTGGATGGCATGACACATCCATTCCTTGGGCTTAAACACTGTGATGGCTTGATGCATGCAAATATCCAGATAGATCATAGCATGGGGGGCGGTTTTAGCAGCATACAGTGCACTAGCAGAAGTTGCTATTGAGTCCAGGGGTGTTGCATCCTCCCACAGAAAATTTCCTCTGTTTGCTCTTGCTTTAATCCCTTTCCCTTTCACCAGAGCTAGTGTCCGTGCTGTGATTGAAGTAATTAATGTCAATCATTCAGTGGACACAGAGAGAGGCATGCATAGAAGGACCTAAGGGGAATTACAGTTGCACAGACCTTCAGCAGCAACAGATTTCTCTTTGCTGGCTGAATGTTGATACTTGGGAATAGGCAGGTAAAAATAGATCCAGAGGACAGATAAAAGACTACTTTTACAGCAGCTGAAGGATATGACAGTTTAAAGCAATAGCTTTTTGCTTTCTGTAACAGCCCTGCCATATTTGAGATACTTATGGAGAAGGTATTGCCTTGGCTTGCCTCTCAGCCTGGAGGTTCTTGGCTCCCTTATACTTACAGTTTATAGTTTGATGTGGAACTGAATCTGAAAAAAGAAAAAAAAGAGGTGTTTCAGAGTGAGGGGAAAATACAGTGAATGAGGGTGGGATTTCCTCTGACAAAGTAGCATCTGAACCAGTGGAGAGCTGATGTGCCTCCTCTAAATTAACCCCAATATACAGTTTTGTCTGGGGCCTGTTCCTGACACAGCAGATTCACTCTCATGGTGGCCGGCATCACAAAACTGTTGTGTTGGCTGTGTGAGGAGGAGATGCTGTTCCAGATTGTGTTAGGTGTTTGCAGAATTTAAAAGCTGTGTGTGTGATCACTCCTGCATAAGCTTCACTGTGCTTCAAAAGCTGCTTTGTACCAAGCTCGGTACTGTTGGTTATGGGTCAGCCTCACTGTTAGCAGGAGGATTCATAACTTGTGGTAGCAGAGGAGCTTATCACAGGGGAGGGCTGCACTCTGCTGAGATAAATTACAGTGTCAGCAGGCGGGAACTGATGCCAGTGATTAAACCCATCGCTTGCTCTCACCACTGTTCAGAAAAAGAGAAAAGATTTTTGCATGTGGAAACTTGACAAGGAATTATAGAAGGAAAAAAAATAAAAAATCCTCCTTTTTTTTCCTTTTGCTTTCATTCAATGCCGTTACCTCCTCTGAGGTATTTCTGAGGCAGTGTACGCTCCGCTGAGCAGCGGCGTGTTGTTTGGCAGGTGTCACCAGGTGGCACTGCTTTCAAAATGTCATTGTGTGCTAGGAAAGGCAGAGATTGGCATCTCTTTCCTGCTGACATTTTAATACACCTTTCTGATGAGGCCATCGCTGTGTGAGAGGCCACAGAGTTTGCTTTCGGCCGATATCTTTGATTGAAATTGCTCCCTGGGAACAGGGCATTGGGATTTGGCTCAGTGTCTTGAAAGAAGGAATCGCCTGCATGTTATTTATGACAATCTACGCTCCAGGATGAGTGTCTAAATGTAAATTACTCCATTTGTGTTTAGAGTATATCCACTCTGATTTCTCCTCCACTGAGAAACCAGTCTGCAGGGTGCTGACATCTGCTAGCATTCAGAAAGGAAGCAACACATGTTCCTAGAAGTTAAAAATGGAAGAGACATATTGCATTTTCTAACATTGTTTTTCCCTCTGGTAGTGCCAGTGTTTATTCCCAGTGCTTAGATCTGGTTATGCTTAATACAACAGCAAGTGACTTAAGTTAGTGCAGTTGCCATAATTTCTCAGCACAAATACTGCTGCCACCATCCAGGTATCTTTTCTTCTGTATAATTTACAAGGGTTTTAAATTTCTGTCATGTCTTTCCTAACTGTTTAGCCATTTACTTTTCCCCAATTGATTTCTTTTCCTGCTTTGTTTGGGTGCTTTAAATTATACAGTTTTAAATTACATAATTTTTAAAGGACCCCATCTGACAACTGCTGACATTAAGGAAGGTGATTCTTCCCCTCTACTCAGCGCTGGTGGGACCATCTGGGATGGTGTGTCCAGTTCTGGGCTCCCCAGTATGACTCATGGGCCTACTGGAGCAAGTTCAGTGAAGGGTGAAGATGATTAAGTTCTGGAGCGCTGGACATGCAAGGAGAAGCTGAGAAATCTGAGACTTTTTGGCCTGAAGCAGAGAAAACTTAGAATCATAGAATCGATTGGGTTGGAAAAGACCTCCGAGATCATCGAGTCCAACCCTTGGTCCAAATCCAGTCCATTTACTAGATCATGGCACTCAGTGCCACGTCCAATCTGCGTTTAAAAATCTCCGGGGATGGTGAATCCACCACCTCTCTGGGCAGCCCATTCCAATGCCTAATTACTCTCTCTGTAAAGAATTTTCTCCTGATATCCAACTTAAATTTCCCCTGGCGGAGCTTAAGCTGGTGCCCCCTTGTCCTATTGCTGAGTGCCTGAGAGAAGAGACCAACCCCTACCTGGCTAGAACCTCCCTTCAGGTAGTTATAGATGGTGATGAGGTCACCTCTGAGCCTCCTCTTCTCCAGGCTAAACAACCCCAGCTCCCTCAGCCTCTCTTCATAGGACTTATGCTCCAGTCCCTTCACCAGCCTTGTTGCTCTTCTCTGGACCCGCTCCAGCACCTCAATATCCTTTCTGAACTGAGGGGCCCAGAACTGAACACAATACTCAAGGTGTGGCCTCACCAACGCAGAGTACAGGGGAAGGATCACTTCCCTGCTCCTGCTGGCCACACTATTTTTGATACAGGACAGGATGCCATTGGCCTTCTTGGCCACCTGGGCACACTGTTGACTCATGTTGAGCTTCCTGTCAATTAGTACCCCCAGGTCCCTTTCTGCCTGGCTGCTCTCCAGCCACTCTGTGCCCAACCTGTAGCGCTGCATGGGGTTATTGTGGCCAAAGTGCAGGACCCGGCACTTGGCTTTATTGAACTTCATCCCGCTGGAATTAGCCCATCTCTCAAGTCTATCCAGATCCCTCTGCAGAGCCCTCCTGCCTTCCAGCAGGTCGACACTCCCTCCCAGTTTGGTGTCATCAGCAAATTTGCTGATGATGGACTCAACTTGTGAGTGATCTTGCCAACATGTACAACAGCCAAAGGCAGGATGCGAAAAGGACAGAGCCAGGCTCTGCTCAGTGGTGCTCAGGGACAGGACCAGAAGCAACGGGCACAAACTGAAACACAGGAGCTGTTTCCTGAACATCAGGATACACTTTTTCACTGTGAAGGTGGCCAAGCACACAGGCACAGGCTGCCCGTGGTCCTGAGAAAACTGCTGTAACTGACTTCCTCTGTTTTCAAGGCTTAAGAAGCAAGAGTTAATGTAGCCTGCCTACATAGATTTACTCCTCTTCTGTCAACACTTTGCTGCCATACCCTCCAGTCTGTTAGTATTTTTTCTTATCTCAAAATTCATTAATTGAGACATTTATACACTTAAGCCAACAAAGTCATATTTCTGAGTGTGAAGTGACAAATTTCCCTTTTTTACCAGAAAATATATCTAAAAAGCACTTCTCATATTACTCCATATTCATAGAATGGTTTAAGTTGCAAGAGTCCTTTAAAAAAAATATATAGAAACTATGTATAAAAATAGTTTTGACCCTGCTAACACGGGCATGGATACCACCCACTAGATCGAGCTGCTAAGGACCCCAGCCAGCCTGGATGTTTCTAAGGCCTAAAATGTTTCCATTCCATAAAATACTTGTTTCAGAATATATTTTTCTTCATGTGTTTCTATGTAATTTTCTTTTTTTTTTTATTAAATTCTCTTAAGTATCTTTATTTTGTTTTCTTGAAGTTAACTAGTATCTTCCAACTTAGTGTCATTGTCACAATTAGTCCACTTGCTATCTTTTCTTTTAAAGCATTTAATCATCGTATATTACACTGGATAACATTGCATACGATAACATTGATCTAAATAGCACTCCTTATAAATTCTTCATAGAATCATAGAATCAGCTGGGTTGGAAGGGACCTCTGAGATCATCAAGTCCAACCCTTGATCCAACACCACTGTGGTTACTAGACCATGGCACTAAGTGCCACATCCAATCTCATCTTAAAAACCTCCAGGGATGGAGAATCCACCACTTCCCTGGACAGCCCATTCCAATGCCTGATTACCCTCTTTGAAAAAGAATTTCTTCCTAATATCTAACCTAAACCTCCCCTGGCAGAGCTTAAGACCATGCTCTCTTGTCTTACTGATAGCTGCCTGGGAGAAGAGACCAACCCCCACCTGGCTACAACCTCCTTTCGGGGAGATGTAGAGAGTGATGAGGTCTCCCCTGAGCCTCCTCCTCTCCAGTCTGAACAACCCCAGCTCCCTCAGCCTCTCCTCATAGGACTTGTGCTCAAGTTCCTTCACCAGCCTCGTTGTTCTTCTCTGGACCTGCTCCAGCACCTCAATGTCCTTCCTGAACTGAGGGGCCCAGAACTGGACACAGTACTCCAGGTGTGGCCTCACCAGCGCTGAGTACAGGGGAAGAATCACTTCCTGTTCAGCTTCCTGTCAATCCAAACTCCCAGGTCCTTTTCTGCCTGGCTGCTCTCCAGCCGCTTTGTCCCCAGCCTGTAGCACTGCAGGGTGTTGTTGTGGCCAAAGTGCAGGACCCGGCACTTGGCCTTGTTGAACCTCATCCTGTTGGAATCAGCCCAACTCTCCAGTCTGTCCAGGTCCCTCTGCAGAGCCCTCCTGCCTTCCAGCTGATTGACACTCCCCCCCAGCTTAGTGTCATCCACAAACTTGCCGGCAGTGGACTCAATCCCTTCATCTAAATCATTGATAAAGATATTAAGTAGAACAGAGCCCAACACTGATCCCTGGAGGACACCACTAGTGACTGGCCGCCAACTGGATGCAGCACCGTTCACCACCACTCTCTGGGCCCGGCCATCCAGCCAGTTCCTAACCCAGCACAGAGTGCCCCTGTCCAAGCTGCCAGCTTTTTCAGGAGTGTGCTATGGGAGATGGTGTCAAAGGCTTTGCTGAAGTCCAGGTAGACCACATCCACAGCCTTCCCCTCATCCACCAGGTGGGTCACCTGATCATAAAAGGAGATCAGGTTGGTCAGACAGGACCTGCCCTTCCTAAACCCTTGCTGGTTGGGTCTGATCCCTTGTCCATCCTGTAGGTGCTGTGTGATTGCATTTAGGATAATCTGCTCCATAACCTTGCCAGGCATTGAGGTCAGGCTGACAGGCCTGTAGTTTTCTGGGTTCTCCTTGCAGCCCTTTTTGTGGATCAGTGTGACATTCACCAACTTCCAATCATCTGGGACCTCCCCAGTGAGCCAGGACTGTTGGTAGATGGTGGAGAGCAGCTTGGCGAGCTCTTCCGCCATTTTCCTCTTTCTAGCTTCCTTGCAGTATTTCCAGACTTGATGTTAATTTCTACTTTCTCCCCATCATTTAATTACCAGTCTGTATAACCATGTCAATAGCTCAGAAATATTAGGGGTTTTTTCATGTTTTTATGGGGCAATATTAGGTTTTACCATCATTTGTGTAATTGGTTGCAATCCTCTAATACCTGAACTGTGGTGACTGAAATCCCTGCTATCAACTGTGCAAGAAGTCAGTTGCCTTCTACTGGGATCTAGATACCCATTTAAAAGCTAAAGTTCCATCCTGTTTCTAAAATTCATGGTGTCTGAGCTTGTAATGTATGGGCAAAATTGCTATCACTTATCAAGCTCTAAGCTCAGACAACCCACTACTGTATTTCTCAGTGGAATCCCTCAATGTTTTTGGTTCTTATTGGAAGCAGAAGGAACTGAATAACTCCACACCTAACATGTACATGCCAAACAGCATTGTAATGTCCTCTACCAAGTGGCAGCAATGTGCAGGTCTTGGCAAAAGCTCTGACACAAAATCAGTTTGAAAAATTAATTGGACCATCATTTTGTTTGAATGAATGGCAATAAACCAATGACTCAATGGATTACTGAGCGGACACACTTATGAAGCTGAAGAACTCAGCACAACAATGAAAGAGGACAAGTAGCACTCAGATTTTTAAATGTCAAAGAGAGTGACATCTTTTAAATGTCAGCATTTTGTAAAAGAAATTATGCGACCAAGTAATTTTTTCAGTAATGCATTGCATGTTATCTGGGGAAACTGTCTTTGCCAGCTGGCCATCAAAGACTATGACTGGTTGCCATGTTGCTCACCATTTGCTGTAAGGAAAGAAGCATCTATTAAGTGCAGGCATCAGTCAGTGATGACTGTCAGTCATTGGGTTGCATTTGATCTAACCTCACTGACATCAAGAATTGTGATGGTGGTTGTGGCAGGGGATTGCAAACAAAAGTGGATATAACTGTGTAGAGCTCAGCTGGAACACACCTTCAGAGACAAACTCATTCCATGTCTCACAGACAGCTGTCTTAGGAGGGGATAAATCATCTCTGGAGGTACCCACCTTTCTCTGTTGACTGCAGATGAACTGAAATGCCTGAGACCAGATATTTAACATTGGCTGACAGCAGGTGAAATAGGTCTTACCCTAGAAGTCTGTGAGAGGAGTTAGGTATCAACAGAAGTCAAACGGCAGTATGTTAAACTGAAGATACTTTGAATGTGTTTACACTAACCATTTTCATCCTATAATATAGATTATAAATGGGGGAGGCTGATATTTAAGAGATAGCTCAAAAGAAAATCTATGTTTAAATGCCTGTAATCTATGGGTTTTCTCTCCCCAGTGCCAAATTCCCCAGATGAAGGTTTTTAATTTATTTATAGTAATTTATAATTAAATTCAAATAAAATGTCAAAAAAGTAAGGAAGACTAGACACAACTGTTCATAAATTATGGAGATCTGTGCTACTACATAGTGCACTGGCAGAGTGCACTCCCAAGGCTTCCAGAGCACAGACATTTAAGCCAAAAACCATTTACAGAAATCAGTTATATCAGTGGTTTACAGCAAAACACAAGCGTGGTAATTCTGAGCTCGTGACTGGGAAGAGTGAAAGGAACTTTGACCAGCAGATTCTATAGGTCTCAGAAGAGATGTCCCAAAAATCAGTATTTCAATTTAGTGGAGGCTCAAGAAAGAAAGAGTTTCAAGAGTTTGGTAGTGTTCTATAGATGTCAAAGACCAGAAAAAATACCAAAAAAGCAAAGATTTTATGGAATTGTTGGGTCCAAAGAATCTCCAAAGCTTTGACTGCCTGAAAAAAAAGAAGTCTCCAGTCACTGAAAGAGAAGAATTCAAACATCAGATATAAACTTGTTTATAATAATTGTTACTGTATCCCGCAAAGTCATATGATTATATTTTGGACTTATTTCTGTATTGTAAAGATACAAAACATCCATTTTATCTGAAAAATTAATCTGAGGGAGTCTATCTTTGAAGCATGCTGGTTTGCCCTCTTCTGGTTTACCCTTGTGCAGCGGTGCTGCTTGATGAGTCAGTGACAGTGTCTCACTGGGGTTACCCAGCCTTTTACTTCTGCATTTCAGCCTGGGCTCTTGCAGGCATGTGGACAGAAGCAGGGCTCCCATAACTTTTGCTTCTCTGTTCCTGTCAGTGGTGATGTCTCCTTCTCACAGACTTTTGAGGCCTGAAGCAGTCAGTTTTCAAACTCAAAGGAATGCAAAACATCTCCAGAACTGAAACAATATTGCAATAATTATTCGTTTGTTCATATTTACATCATTTATTTGCACCTGGACTGAATAAACCCCTGTCAGAGAAAATAACACTGTGATTACTTCAATTCCAAGCATGTATAGTCCACCTATCATCCAGCTAATTTACTGTGCTAACAACTGTCTCGCTGCATAATGAATTAGGTAATAACTTTTTTAATGTCCACAAATAATTGAAATCCTGGTTCAGCAAGGCAGTTAAAGCCTGTCCTTATTCAGCAAAGTGCACAGACCTGCCTTTAACTTTGTGCAAGGTAATAATGGCGACAAAATAGTCAACTGGTCCATCTACCATCTCATCGAACTATAATTTTTGTCTTCAAGTAACTTTGCTTGTGAAGTTGTGCCTATTCGTGAGTATAAAGTAGTAGGCTGAATTTAAAATAATGTTTCCTGTGTAGCCTAGAAGTATTTTTTTAAAGGATATTAATGCTACTTCTTGACTGACTACATATTTCATCCATATGTCCTCTGGATCAAGAAACAGAAAGGTTTATATTATTTGTGGATGCATCAAATATTCCTTTTGTATTAGGCATTTTTTTCCCTATCAGCTATTTGGAGATAGTTCTTGTGCTCAAGAATATATTTCTTGGTGAGAAATATTTAGACAAAAATGAGTCATGCCATATGAACATCTTTCTTTCAATTGTCCGTTACCTGTATCTTAATTATTCCGAGCATCTGCCACTAAGTGGTGGCTCCAAAAACACATTACTGCCTTATTAATGTCAGTCATTTCCTTATTAAGATTTGTACTTCCTGAAAGAATACAATGAAAAATAAGAGATTTCAGCCATTTCCAAGTAAAAAGTATGAGAGAGAATAGAAAGTAGTAATGTAGAAGTAATGGTACTTTCACACTAATAACTGTTTCATCATCCTGAGCCACACACACTTGCAATCAGTACACACAGCAAAGCTGTAAGGTAGATATATTACTAAATTTTTAAGATGCTAATGTTTTAAAATATTGTTGTTCCAGTTTAGAATTCCAGATGGAATAGAGAAGGAGTGGCTTGATTTACAAAGCTGTTGGTATTTAAGTCGTCTGAGGCCCCAAGCCATAAGGAGTGAGTACCAAGTCAGGGAATCTGATACTCAAAACCTTGCTGGATTCCATCACTGGAACCCATAGTTGTGATTACTAAGGTTTCTTAGGAGTCTCCAGGTTTGTTTCTGTGCATGTGCAGTGCAGCTGCCTGCTTTGGGGGGGTCTGAGAAGCCCCATGAGTGCCTTTGGGGGAGCACAAGTGGGGAACACTTTGCTTCAGGAGCCGTGCAGCTTGCATAGCACCTGCAGATGTAAGGAAGTGCCAGACCAAATAGCAGTCATGGCTGCTTTTGTCAAAGCTGGTAGTAGTGTGAGGAAGTGAGAGAAGTTTCTTCATTTTTTTTCCACTGCCTAAGAGACCTCCAGCTTGCCTCTCCCATTGCCCATGAGATCATTGCAGCTCTGTGCTTCCTGTCTCCTCAAGGAGGGAATTTGTCCCCAGTCTTTGGTTCTGTGTCCTTTTGACCAAAGAGAAATCAAGATTCGATATAGTGCAAGGATGATTGTGATAGTAAAAGCAATGACAAGCTGCAACATTCTGTGCCCGAGCAGTCTGTGCAACATGCTGTAAATAAAATACTGCACTACAGGCTTTCAGATGATAAGAAATATTGAACAAGCATCTCACTGAGCACTGCCTGTTCTGTGCACTGAACAAAGCACGGGTCCTGTGGAAAAAATAATAATTTTTATTGCAAATAAATAGGGTATCAAAATGGCAAAATAAAGCTGCACAAATAATATTCTTTCTGACATTTTCCAACTCTGAGGACAATATTTCACCTTGTAATGGAGGCTTTTATATGTCCCTTTCCTTATGTAATTGACACACTCTTGTTATTAAATATGTTGTACTCCTCTAAATTTTATGTGTGATATTCAACATTTACAGAATTTAATATTTCAGTTGTGTCATTTATTTTCTTCTCACTCATGTAGTTTCAGTACACTGGAGCAAGGAAATGTATATTACATGGAAAGAATTGAAGAGGTTAGGTAAGTTAGGACAGACACAGAGAAAGTGCTCAGGGCAGCAAAACTAAGCAGATTGTCCTGGTGTGTTTGCATGCTCATAAATCTAGAGTAGCTCCTGCACAGTTGTAACAGGTGGTACCAAGGCCATAGTTTGACCGTACGGTTGAGCTGTCTTTAGATATCCTAGTACTTGTTGAAAAGCAGGGTTGAACAATGGTGCAAATTGCTCCTCTAACATAAACTTACTGTGCCAATTCAAGCTGTTCAGGAGACTCAGTAAATTGTTTTTGTGCCAGACTTGGCTTTTGTGCTCCGCATCACCCCGTGCCCATCAGATATCGCACATGAACACGTAAAAGCAGCGGAGGCTGGTATGTACTTAGCCAATTCATGTGGCCCAGGTTCACCGTGGATCATATTTGCATTGCCAGGCCACCAGCTGGTGCTGAACAGCAGTGGAGTTGTCAGGAGGGGCTGAGCCATTTTTCAGCCTACCTGAAGATCTCAGCTGCCCTTCTGTGCCATTGCCTCAATGGGATGCTCCTCTCCTCTGCTGAACCTCAGTGGTCAGTTCCTACATTCAGTCTGTTTCCATGGCTCATTTCTCTTTCAGAGCTGACATGCTGCTTGATGTTGCCTCCTACCAACCCCTGGTAATAATATATTTTTTGATAGTCTCTTTGTAAATGAATGGAGAGTGTTCATTTTTACAAGCAGTAAAGAACTGCCATTTGTAACACCCACATCCATTTTTAAGAAAACAGAAAACAGATTTCTTATTGAAGGTGAGAGAACATTTTTTGTGACAAGCATGACATCCAGATTCTTCCTTATGCATATGACTAAAACAGCACATCTTTTTTTTTTTGCTTTGATGTCACTCATCAATATGTGAGCTATTTCTCTCATCAATGTTAGGAAAAAAAAAGTATGACTATATGGGTGGCTTGGTGTAGCACAAGGATGGCTGAGTCAGACCAAAGGTCCGTCTAACCTAATACCTTGTCTCCAACAATGGAGAGCCCAAGGAGGATAAGAACAGGGTAGGTATGTAATAACAATACTCCTGAACATACTCCCCTGGTTGAAAAATTCAAGGCTTGAGAATTTCTTACCTACTGGAAATGTCTCTGTATTTAATAGCTCTTGATGGGTTTGTCTTCCATGAACTAGTTGAGTAACTTCTTGAACTCCTTTTTAATAGGACATTTTTAATTCAGCTGTTTTTACAGAACATGATTCTTCTAAACCTTTTTAGGAAGCCGAAGTTAAATCCAGGATAGATTTAAGAAAACAAGTCCAATTGCAATACTGTAATATTGTAACTGCTATAGGATGTCTAGAATTGAAAGTTATGCCAAGATTTTCAAAATAATTTCTGTCTCTCAGGTTTGTTAAGAAAGCCTGAACCGACAGTAAGGCACAGGGATATAAACTGAGCCCTTGGAGTGTCTGTGTATCTGGAATGCAAAAATGAGGCAGGTCCAGTTTCAGTGAGGTAAAATTAAAAAGTCACAATTAAAGAAAAATCCATATCCCAGTAGCTTGTAGAGGGAGAGGCACAAATGAGGGCAATGCTGTGAAAATGGCCTGTGGGGAAGCAGCCACATGGCTAAAACAACACATTTCTTGGTGAGACCTGCACCCCATGCCTCAGCCCTCAGCCTGCCCTCCTCAGTCAGCCACACAGCCCCCGCGCCCACCCTGGCAAGCGACAACGTATCTCTGTTGCTGAAAAGAGCTTGAGTGGCACCATCCCACTCCCACTCACTTTTTCTCTACAGCCGGCTCAATGTGCAGAGAAACATGGTGCAGGAGCAAATGGGCTTAAATTTAGCTAGGAGAAAGTTGGTTTTCTTCTGTGTCAGCCCAACAGCACATGGAAATGCTCTGCTTCCTCTGCCGCTCCTCCAGGCATAAAGTTATGCCACTGCTGTGTGAGGACACAAATAATGAAGGAAAAAAAGAAGAAAAGAAATAGAGGGGGGAAAAAAAGAAATAAAAGTGGTGCCAAAGAACGAGTGTGAAGCTAGACGGAAAATAAACAGAAAAATACACACGTGGTAAGAAAGAAACACTGCAATATTTGTACCTCTGATGATTCCCAGCATTGTCTTCCCAGTTTGAGTGTTGAGATTGTGCTCAGGATTCACCAATTTAGGAATTTTATTCCCAGATCCTTTGATCCAAGGCATTTATCATGGATTTTTCATTAAAATCAGGTGTGTTTTCTAAATTTAAGGTTCAGTCTCTGTTATGTGTGTTTGTAGGCTGTTGATTTATTCTATATATTCAGTTTACTGGCCTTTTTACAATAAATGCAGGCATGTTTAGGAATTTAAGAGAATTACATTTAAGACTGAAAAACTTTTTCAAGAAACCTGTGTATTCTTCTCTCATTGTCTGGTTTGTTACTGTTTGCCCAGCATTTGTTATAAATATTTCTTCCCAATCTGTTGAGAGTACTGTGACAAAAAAAAAAAAAGGCAATTCAATTAGGGCAAAGTTATCATGGTCTTTACACAATTAAGGAGAAAGGGAACCTGTACTGTCCTTTCCTACCAGCCTTCCAAGAAGAGAGGCTGGGGTGTGTGCCAGGGAATGCTTTGGTCTGGGAAGGGGTGCTAGACAGGAGATGTTGAACTTGTGGCCTCTGAGAAAAAATATTTTCCTGAGGACTTTGGGGAGATGGTATAGCTTGGTGGCCACTGGCCCAAGCCCTCACCTGTGGGTCCTGCTGTCGGACAAATGATGGATGAGGAGGGATGCCCATGCCTGCTTACCTCCTCACTGCAGTGGCCCCGCTACGCTGCAAAGCCTTTTCCATTGATACTCAGGGAATACTAATGTGACCCCTCAGCCAATCCCCTGCTACACCTCTGAGGATCCCTGCTGCTTTTCCAAGTGTGATTTTTTTGGTGATAAATCCCTGTGTGTACTGATCATTGTTCCTAGTAGTAAAAGCATTGTTGCTGGAAACAACATGGAAAAATGTCTGAAGTGAGTTATTTTTAGAGCAGTGGTTTGCATGAGCGTGCTTAATGCTGGTGTATTTATTAAGACCTTGGAGCAAATTAAAGTGTCATGACTACAGGTCTATGTGCATGCAAACTTCCTTTTCATCCAGGCAGGGCTGTAGTTTCGACTGAACATAGAGCAGCTGCTGTATCAAGATGGAGAGCAGGGATACAAGTGCTAAACAGCACTTGGTGAGACTATTGGGATGCATAGTTTTGTCATATATGAAAAATGATACAATTATAGACAAAAATTTTACTTTAGAAAAAGCCCACTGAAAAGGAAAATCTTCAAAGCAAAAAACCAAAACCAGATTAGTTTGCATCCTTTTCTTTTTTTCGACTAATTTTACTAAGCAGGTAGCATATCTTCAGTGGCTCAGGGAACTCTGATGAGATTTTTTTGGTAAATTCAGAGGTTTTAACTTATGTTAAATTATGTAATATTCAGTATGTGTATCACAAATAAGAATGATGCAGACTTAGTAATCTCTGTTAGATAAAAGACTGAAACATTGAAGTCATTGAAACTGTAGAAAAATGTTCATGATATCATGATATTTTAACCTGAATTTTGCTTTCCTATTTGCATCCCTGCTATATTTGTATTGACAGTAATATTCTGTATGAGACAGAAAGCAATTTACAGGCTATAAAGAAATCCTAATGAGTGTTCTGTATTCAAATCTTTGTGTTACTTAGGATACACATCAGCAACTTTGCTCCCTCTTAATGCAGAAATATTTTTCATAACTCTGTCATTATCGCAATTCTTTTAGAGCGAGATACTTTTTGTGACCTAAAGAGTACTCTGACTCTTGAAAGGGAAGGGAAAAAATCGTCCACTTGCAAAGATAAAAATTCTTACCTTTAGATATTCCTAGACCTTAAGCTCAGTTTCAGATAGATTTTGTCTCTGCTGCCTAAATTCATGTTCAGCATCTACACAGATGTTCACTAATTTCCATGAGAGATACATTTGAAAATAAAGTCCCACACACAATTCCCCTGGCCTTTAGTTCAGAAAGATGCTAGATCATGTTAAGTCTCAATGTCAAATATTTCTGTGGGGAAAGATTAGAAAGCCTAACCTATTTGCATATGTGAGAGGGTATGGCAACAATCTGCTACACTAATGTATTAGGAGAAGGTTATTTTACAATAATAAAATTGCAAAAATGATAACCTGCAGTTCAAAAAAAAAAAGAAATTCCTTCTTGTTTTTACAGACAAAAAGGAGGAACGAAGGTAACATCCGCTCTGAGAATGTAGCTGGATTTTTATAAAGGCTGGATGGCTTCATGGCCCCTAAAAACATTTGTATATAAACGCCTTGAGATAATAAGGCTAATCAAATGTCATGCTTCAAGTAGTCAGTTCATAGCCTGAAGGGAACGGGAAGTGCTTTTTTGCCACTGTACAGATGTGCTTCATTGATTAGGATTTGCCCATTTCAGAGGAGAGTTGCAGAGCCACAGGCATCCATGATGACTTGCTGCAGCCAGTATTCTTATGGAGTCCTATCAGTATCTTGGCTTGTGTGAATGCACAAGTTTTGCAGAAGCCTGGACTCTGTCATCAGGGTGGGTTAAACATGATCATATCATACAGCACTACTGCTGAGCACTCATGGAAACTTTGTTTAAAGTTTGCACTGCGGATCAAGGTGCAGAGATTTATCTGAATGAGTTAGCAGATTGGTGGTTTTGTGCTGTATCTACAGGGTTGAATTCATATAATCCCTAGCTAGTTTTCCTGAAGGGTAAAGAATCCCTCATAAAAGCTTTTTAGAAGCCTAGGCTTCTTTATTTTATCTTATTAACTTTTTTCTCAGAGCATAGCATCCACAACTGATAGTGGTACAGTGCTGTCCACAGCCTGGCATGTGTGTCTCAGCCTGATTAATTAAGATTTGAGGTCAGAAGAAGGAGATGGTCTGATTTCTGCTAGGTATTCCAAGGTCAAACACATGGTAAATACTAAAAACATCACAGAGCTACAATTGAGTTAAGAAGATGAGGACTTATAACACTGTCTCTGTAAGACATTCAGAATATTAAAGCAAATAACAAGGTATCCCAAACAAGATTTGTTTTTCATATCTGCAGGGAGTTGAGAGGACAGTGAAAATAACTTTAATGCCATTTGTACCTTAACTGTGGTGCCTACGGGATGCATTCATAGAGAGCTGAAATCACTCATAGTCGCTTACTTTGCGCTTAGCCTACAAATTACAATATAACACAGAACCAGACTGCACCTTGGAGGCTGCCTCACCACGGCAGCGTGAGCTGACTCTGTGTCTGTGTGTGTGTCCCTGTGTATGTGTGTGTGTGTGCGCGTGCATGTGTGTAAAAGGTCTCGTTTTGGCTGTTTGTTGCAAGCAGTGAACTTGGAAAAGCTTTATCAAAGTTCTTTGCGTGCCAAGTATATAGTGGAAATTGTACATAAAAACTGATTGCCTTTCAAATTGCAGTTTTCGTTGAATGAAATTCTATCATAAAGTCAATTCTAGTTGGTAAAAGCTTTTATTTCTAAGATAGCATAGCATCTGTAGACAAAAGCTTTAATAACATCAAGTTTTGGAAAGCAAGTTAAGCTTTTGCTAAGATTTGGGGAAGATTAGAGGGCCCCCTTGTGGAGATTTTATGTATGGATGGATGTGGAGGAGGAAGATGGCAATTTTGCTTATAGCTTTGAGTTGTATTATTCATACCAAACATTTCTGGGTTTGCTTAGATGCTATAGAATATTTTAGTAAAACACAAAGTGCAGTGTGAAATGGAAAGTCAGCAGTCTGTCGTGAAGTGTTCAATTGAAATACCTGTCATCTGCTTGCTTAATATCTCATAGGAAAAAACATACCATTACATCACAAGAAGAGGAATTTTATGGGGAAAAAAAAAAAAAAAGAAAAAAATTAGCTTTTTTTTTTTTTTTTTTTTTTACAGCTGGGCGGTTTCCTTAAGTTTTGTGAACTGTTTCAATATATGAATGGGAAAGACTACTTTTACAATGTTTTCATTAGTAGAATAACCTGAAATTCTTTTATATCCATATTGTCATGTTGTTTACCTTACAGGAAGCAAATCTCAAAAGTTATGACTAAACCTAGTTGTTTTAAAAACTCAATATGTAGGACAAGAAAATGACTGTGATACCTCGATGTTGTGATGATCATTTATAATTTATGGTCATTATGCTTCATGTCAGAATTAATAAAGATTTGAGGCAAATCTTGGAGAGAATAAATTGATGTACTTTCAAAGGGATTTCAATTACTGGGCCTTTTTTATTGTTAATTACTTTATTAATTGAGCAGAATTACTGTAGTGATTCAAAATGCATTGCAGTGAAAAACCCCACAGAATCTTTATCTGAGCATCCCAGACTTGGAAAAGAGTGCCTGCATCTGAGGTATTAGTTAGAAATCAGAGAAAGCTCAATTAGGGAGGCAAACTGGTTACATGCCACTTGCAGTACAAACTGGTTTCCAATGAAGCCAGCTATAGAGGAACACTGGTGGTGCTGGTGCTGCATGTCTTACCTAGCCAGAGAATAAAACGGGATAGCAACAGCTGCTTTAAAAACCAGGAACAGGATGAAAATAAATATTCTATTTGAATTTAAAATAACTACTTTTGCTTTGTTTTACATCTAACAAAATCTGACTGAAGAAATGTAAATGTCAGAAGATTTAAGGATCTGGCCACATTTTATTTGTTTTCTCAGGGGCTCTTTGAAACTGAATTTTACCAAGCAGGCATATTCCTGCAGCCAGCCAGGACCCTTGTGGTAACAGGTCTCTCATAATTCTGCATAAAAGTATGTACAAAAGGCCTTATGTTGTTTAAGTTACCAAATAGGCTGGAGTTCTGCATCCCCATCTTTTTGCACTGAAGCTGAGGGAATGCTCAGTCACACAAGCAGTAACTTGCCCCATGGAGGCTTCTCCTGAAACAGGGATTTGTTTTAACCTTGTTGGCAACTGCTCAGAGACTGTGACCTGATCGTGAGGAAGGTTTTGTGGTTTGTCCTGTGTGCATGAGGGATGTCATGAATCCTGCTATACTAAGCTGTTACCTGTGGTTACAGGCATCAGACTTTTTCAGGAGGGTCCTTTCCCAAAGGGTGTTCTGTTACCCTTGGAGGCTTTATTGGCTAAACAAGGTTGAACTGTAGGTCCCTTGTGCAGCACTGTCTCCAGGTTTGCTCCTCTCTTGTTCCTTGCATGTCATCACCTTTCTTTTCTCTGGCCAGCCTTTGTTTCTGCTGCCACTTCATGCTGTGGGTCATCACCTAAGCTCGTTTCCCCTGTACATCTCTCTGAGAAAGACAAGTTCAGTACTTCCTTCCCAAGCTGGGGCTAGAGGCAGCTCTGGAAGGAGGCAGGTAGTACAGTAGTGCAAATACACCCTTATTTCATTTTTCCTTCTGTGCAGTGGCACAGCAAAGGCGGAGACAAAAGAAACAACATTTTTGATTAAAGATGTCATATGTACCCCAGATTTACACAGTTCTTTTGAGACACGGCAATTATCTCTGCACAATAGTGATGAGATAGAATGGGGGCGATGTGAGCAATGGATTCCTCCCTTGCCAGTCCTGGCCACAAAGGATTTATTCTTCTCCCTCGCACAAATGCCTTGCATATCTTTAAAGAATCTTATAAGACTGCATATCTATTGCTTTTGAATAATATTTCCTCCTGTGCGTGCTCACACGCTGTTTCTTACAGTGTACAAGGTTTTTGTTATGTATGTGCTTGATAGAAAGAAAGATAGAAAGAAATTCTTATTGTTTGAATTATTATTGCATTTTGTATTTATATTACTTTCAGCAAGCCTCTTGCTACTTCAGTCCTTTCAGCAATTTAAGGAATACTTAGAACAACTGAGCTTGATATAATTTAGGCAAAGAACAAAAATCTCTGGATGGAACTTTGTTAGATTTGTGTCTCATCAAGAAATGATTTACGATTTGTATCAAGCTTGTTTGATGGACAGAGGCAGATTTGTTTTTATATCAAATCACCTCATCTGTACATTTCTATTTCAGACTCCTTCTCTCTGAAATAAATTGTCATTTCCCCATCTTAACCATCTTCTGTGCTCTCACATGCAGCAAAGCTGGAGCCACCATTCTCAGCCTCTGGCCTGTGACATGTAAATATCCAGCATTTATCTCTGATAGGAGAAGGGAGATTCACATTCAATAAAGTAGATAGACCAGTAGATAGACCAACATCTGCAAAGTCGTTATACAAGCCAGAAAATGTGAGGGTGAGCATGAGAATTTTCTGGTGAACAGAAAGCTGATAACAAAATGGCCTGTGCTGAAAGAGGAACTTTCTGGTTTAAAGGACGGTTATCGAGGGCCGATTTTAACTCTGATCCTATTTCGTGTTTTCATTAATGATGTTGTCACTAAAAGCTGAAGTATGTTAATGGAATTTGCTTAATGACCTTGAGGATTTCAGAAAAACAGGTAGAATGAAGTTTGGTAGTTCAAAGTGCATGGTCATGCATCTCAAGCCAGCAGAAGCAGATTTCCTCTATCAACTGAGTGCTTATCAGTCAAAGCAGGGAGAGTGGAAAGACATCTTCATATTCCTAGAATCACAAAATGGTTTGGGTTGGAAGGGACCTTAAAGACCATCTAGTTCCAAGCCCCCCACCATGGGCAGGGACACCTTCCATTAGACCATATTAGCTTGCAACAGAGTATGAGTTTCCAGAGTTATGTGGCCCCATAAAAAAACAAATGCTATGTTAGGGTGTATCAGAGAATACATTGTCACTAGAGATAGAAAATATTTGCTGTACAAGACACCTCTAAGGCCTTGTGAAATTTCCCCAATTCTAGCCATGTATAGTGATATTTGAAGTCGTGCAAGTTCAAATGCCAGGAAAGGACTTCTTGGATCATCAAAAATCAGAACCAATGTCATGAGCTTCTTACTTTTGTAAGCTCCCTATCAAAAGCTAGCATGAAAAACTGAGTTGTTGGAAAACTTAGGGTGCATCTCTGAATGGAGCAATCTAAGCATGACCCAAGGGTTTTGGGGACTGCAGTGGTCACTTTTGGCTTGTCGGGCTTGTCTTATCAGAGGAGACAGTAGCAACTAGTTCAGCTTTGTAAAATGAAAGTTGAGAGCTGTTCAAAATCCAGAATTTATACCTGTGAATGGAATTAATTTCTTTAGGAACATGTAGTAGCTGCGCTGTCCTCTCCACTTTTTAGAGACTCTATATTGAAGAACGTGTCATTGAAATAAATATTAATGAAGTTGCTCAGTAATTCAGAGTGTGCTGATTCAGAGTGTTATAGTCCTAGTTAAAATCATATTAAAAAATCCCAATCTCTTAAATGGCAAAGCATGTCCCCGGTGGCCTGCCTAGGGTAGCCAGAAAAGAACAAGGGAGAATGGGGATGATCTAGTTGATGAGTTTTTCTGGTTTAATATGTTGTCTGACAGGACTGTATATTTGGTGACAGCAGACTTTGCACTGTCATCCAGAGTCAGAGAACCCCTGGGGCAGGAAGGGTCCTCAGAAGGTCTACAGTCCAGCTCTCTGCTCAGAGCATGGTCACCACTGAGCACAGATGGGGTTGCTAAAGGCTCTGTCCAGTTGGGTCTTCAAGACCTGCAAGGATGGAGGACGCAGAGGTGCTTCTGACAAAGATTTCCTATGCTTACTTGTTCTCGTAATGAAAATTGTGTCCCTTGTATCCTCCCCTTTTTCAATTCATGACCATTGTCTCTCATTAGCTATCCCACCGTGCACATCAGTGAAAAGCCTGGCTCTGTCTTCTCACTGACCTCCTCTTAGATACTGGAAGGCTGCAGTTTCCCATCTCCACCTAATGTCTTAGACGCATCTTTGAAATACTTCATTAAAATCTGCATCCTCACAAGTTTATATTCTTCTAAGTCAACAAACAAGTCTCAACACTCCCACTTTCCTTTTGCAGCAGTGGATCCCAAGATCCATTTTCACGATGATTTTGAAGGGTATGTGGCAATGTGATATGTCAAGAATGTGATTATTATTTTCATGATTATCCATTACCTTAAAAATAAAAATTAGAATCACCACAACTGTGGTTTTTATCCTTGTTTGCAGTACAGATGTAGTGCTGGACTTTGAAAGTCATCTTTTTTCCAATATAGTATGAATCTAAACCAGTGCTATGTTCAAACAGTTTACCTAATATCCCACTCTATTTGTATCTTGTATGGCTCTACACCATTGTTGAATTTGTTCTAGCTTCAAATCAAGGAAAATTAGACTCTTAGGTGGAAAAATTCCTAGTGTTCTACCTGCAGCATTTCTGTTGCTACAGGTTCACTGTGTTTCTTCTACCCTTCTAGATTGCCCTAAATCATTACTGTTAAAAGTTGTTTGATGTCAGAGTGACTGATCTCTAAAGACACTCCTTGTCATCTGCCATTCTTTAATCAGGGTTAGGACACTAATCTTCTGATCAACAGCCATGCAAAAAATAAAAATAAAAAAATAGTGCTATAAAGCTTTCCTGAGGTTTTTCTGATAGCATGGATAAAGAATTTATTCCGATATTTCAGAGGATATTTGTAAAGGGCTTGCAATTTCTAAACAGAAAAAATTGGAGTTTTATAATGAAAGCAGCGAATTACTGTAAAAGAAATTCAAGTTGGTGACAGGGAGCATTCCTCCTAACATGCAAGAAGATATAAGGTTTCACATTTCTTAAGTGCTTCCCAGTGCCCAAACAGCACATTTCTCTTGCCTTTAACAGGTTGTGTCATCACAAATAACTTCCCGAACAACCACCTTTATTTACCAGAACCAGAAATAGAATCCCAGCTGTCTGACTCCAAGCCCTCCCTCTGTCACACTGATATACTGATATATCAGTAAGGACAACAAAATTATAATAGACTGTTTTTCTGACTGCTGGCTTGAAGATTTGTGTGAAACAATACAAAACTTAAAAACTTTGGTTTACTTTGGGGGATGCTCTAACTCTAAAAGCGTGCTTAGAAAGACATATTATAACATGACTGGTAGATGTATTATAGATACAAAAAGTCATGAAATGGATGTCCTCTGTAGTTGCTTCTCACTCACTACAAAATGTTATGTTGCTGGATGCTTTTTTGATACTGGCCTGAAGTTTGCATTCTGTGAATACATCCCTTCAGACAAGGACTCTGACTCCAGGCATGGGGTTCACCTTACAGACAGAGATATGTGTATATAGGTGCCTATAACGTAGACATCTCCAGGTTAGCAATTAAGCAAGCTCCCATTGTGATCAAGGTACACAGTGCAATGCATAGGGAGCCTCTAAAGTGATGCAGCTCATGCCAGAGCTGGCGCCTACCATGGCCAGCTGTGTCACTCTCCAAACACAAACCACTGCCTATATTGAGCAGCTCCCTGCTGGTTTCAGAGCTTGCCTAGATGTGTAGCTTATGTGTAGACCACTGCATTTAGATATCTTACCCTGAAAGTAGTATCTATTCCCTTCTTTGAGCAGGCATATCATACCGATTTAGCTGCAGATCATGTCACTGGGGTAATGAAAAGTAAAGTTAACCAACTTGGCTCATGGCCAGCTTGGAAGTAGGAAACAGTAACCAGTTTTTATTGTAGTTGGATTCAGAGCCATGGGACAAAATCTCAGAGGAATAATGAGGCATGTCTAAAATTTTATATTTTGTGCCTCAAAATACAAGTTGGTTTATTTATTTTATTTTATTTTATTTTATTTTATTTTCATTTTATTTAACTCTACAGAAGTCAATGGTAAGTTCTCCTTTATTGTGAATTAAGTGTCTATAGGACATTACAGCCACTAAGTAAGTACAGTGCTCATCATCCTAGGTAAAAAAAGCAGAAGAGGTGGGTGCTCCAATCCCCTGATAAAACACCCAATTAAGTGGTTTTTCTATATGCTGAATGGGTGAGGCATGAGGTAAGAGGAGACAATCATTAACTTTTTAACAGTGATGGCTGTTCTTTCAGTAAAAGGCATAGAAAGAAACCCATGAAAACCTGAAAGGACAGTGAATAGCATTAAGGTCAGAAACTTATGTAAAGGATCTCTTAGAAAACCATTCCATCACAGTCACAGATGCTAAGCTTAAGAAGCCTATGTGCTGTTGCTACATCACCTTTACAAAGTTGTGGGACAGCTGGAATTTATCTGTCTGGCTTGGTGGATAAACTGTTTGATGCTTCCTGCAGCCAGATGGACATGCACATAGTTTGTGCTGTTTCATAGCTTTTTTGTTACAGTGCTGTAGTTCTGAAAAAGAATTATACAGTCTGTTCTTTTTATGTTGGGCAGCTTATCTGTAAATTAAGCACAACATGGATGTAGTGACACTGCACAAAAAGGCTGCCAGCCTTGAAATGATACATCTGCATTTCACTAGGATGGCTTCGACCAGTTTGGATCAGCCCAACAATGTTTCTTTGATTTCTGCCTTCCTCCATCATTATTGTTGCATGCTCTTGTTCCCTAATTGTTCACGTGTTGCATTATCTTCATTTTTGTTTCATTTGTTTACCCTCTTCATTTTACCATTACCCATACTGCTGATACTTTGCACGGAGAGGTTGCTGATTGCTGATTAACTCTTTTACTGCCTCTGAGAATCTGGGCTTCAGAATAAAAGTGGGAGGCATAAGGCTTTTGTTCACATGATGCTGATCCTTGCCACAAGCTCTGTTTTTACCAGAAGCATGCTGACAGGATGGCTTTTGCTGGGAATTTTAGCACATTCACTTCCACAATTAAAGCTGTGAACTTCTTGTCTCCACTTGGGTCATAAACTTGACCAGGGCTTTTATTTTCCTTGCTACCAGGAAGAACCAGAATGTGGATGGTTTTATGCACCTGGATTTTTCAGTCATTTTGGTTTTACTTTCTTCTCTCTGTTAGTGTTTTCCAAAATATTCTCTGGCGACTCTTTTTCTCAACCTCAAATATTCCTCCATCTCTACATCAGCTGCTGTGAGCACACTCTTCTCCTTTTATGAAGATGCCATTCATCCTTCTTCCCCAGGAGGCCCTACAGGATGTTTTTGTTCTCAGTGTGCGTTGATGCTTCACATATTTAGTAAATCTCCCTCAGCTGGGACATTTGTTCCATGGTGATAGAAGAGGCAAAATGCCCTGGCTTGGGATCACCTCTGCTAAATAGCAGACTCTGCTCCTCTGAAATTAATTTCTAAACCAGAGCAATACTATTGAAGGATTAATGTAAGATTAGAGTATTTATATTAAAATACCTTATAATGTAGAAGAAATACATGTTCTTAGGTTATAGCTAGAAGCTTGTTTTATCTGTTCTATTAATTAAAGGTTTTCTTTGCCTAATGCTAATGAAGAGATTGCATTTCATGTAAGTAGGACTAGAGCCTTAGGAATTACCAAGTGCTTTATAATTCTAGTGTAAACAGTAATGTGCAGCCCATGCTTCATGCCAGTGCTTGTTTGGGCCCTTGCATGAATCATCAGGCCCTTGCCCTGACCATCACAGTGCTTAGCACCTGTCCAAAATATCAACTATCCCATAGTGACAGCTTCAATAATCCATTAATTTCAATACATCATGCTCAAAAGGAGATTGCTTAACCTGATGAAGTTATATAAAGTTTCCTTTCAGGTGACTGTGACTAGTGGGCTGGTGTTTGAAATGTAATCTGAGCTGTTTGTACATGTCTATGTGTTTATACAGTCACAAGATACATTGGCAAGCACACACATGCATTTAATATAATTTTTCTGTCATTGACAACTGTAACTTATGACCAGATTTCAATGTAAATTTTTACACACACACATACACATGCACATGCTGATACATATATTGAGATATATCTATTGAGAGATATGCACATATATAAATAATTTGCATGGGTTTTAA
Source organism: Pseudopipra pipra (assembly GCF_036250125.1). Taxonomy (NCBI): domain Eukaryota; kingdom Metazoa; phylum Chordata; class Aves; order Passeriformes; family Pipridae; genus Pseudopipra; species Pseudopipra pipra. Next base: position 78,088,415 of record NC_087550.1, read on the forward strand.
ATTAATTTGTGATATTTTGTGTAAGATATCTTCTTACTGATATGCCAGTGTATTCTTCTTGGCTAGCCTTTAAGCACTGAGGCTGTCTGTGACAGTAGATTGAGTAATCCAGGGTGAGAGTCCATTGAAATGAAACCAGTAAGTCTGTGATGAGTTTGCTTTGTCAGACAGGGTAACAGAAGTGATTACTTAATATTTCACTCAGAATTTCCCACAGTGGGTAGCCATGAAGTTTAACATAGCCATGTAAGCATGAGCATGGGTGACACAAGGGTGTAATTTGCACCGAAGAGAACAAGTGCACATCCAGATTCAGAGTGGCTCAAGCATATTCACTGTTTAGCTAACTTTATGCTATGTTACTGAACAGTGAAGAAAGGATGGACTGAAGACCATACTCAGTTTCATATTTTTCTGAACTCTTCTTTATTATGAGCTGACTCCTCAGCCATTCCTAGCGTGACTGAACACTTTTGTATAAGGCACTGAGAGCTCTGAAGTGCTTCTGTATTTAATCCATAGATGTCAACATTTGAAAACAATTTCCTATGATAATTTTTATAATTTTCCAACTGAAACAAATGTGCACGACCTATGTATTTTTACTTATATCATTATTCTAGAGACATGATATCCTTTTCCATGAAAGAAAACTTTGTGCATAACTGTGGTGCAGCATCCCCCCAATCTTCTCTGTAGCATGTAAAATAGTGTTGTCTGGCCAGTGCTCAGGATTAGATGGAAGAAATTCTAAGGTCTTCCAACTCCAGGTTGGTTAAAAGGGTGACAGAGAGTCACAAACAGAAAATTAATCAGAAGACTGTGAATTGTGAATGCAGCATAAGCTATTAGTGCCTCAGAAACTAAATGTGTGTCAAACTGCTGTTAAAGATTGTCTGCCAGGTAAAGAAGCCATTCAGTGGATAGCACAAGAAGGCAACTCTCTGAAAGCTGCAGAAACCAGGAATAGATTAATCAGAACAGTGAAAACAGATGCAGAAGTCAGGTAGTCACAAGGAGGAGCAGCAGCAGCAGCCTGACGGAAGTTTCTCTCCTGGTCTGCAGAAGGGAAGCTGCAGATGTTATACAAAGATGCACTGTTCTCATTTCCATGCATTTGCTTCATAGACCTGTTTATTGTACATCAAACATATTTACATGTCCAGGGATGAAATGGAAATGATTGATGCAAAGGAGGTATTTTTGTTAATTGTTGTTGCTCTGAGTCATGCCTGACTGCGACTGCTAGAGATGGGTGAGGAAAGACAGAACTATTATTAGGGGTATAAATAACTGTCAAGAGCAACTTCTAAACCCATCTGTTACCACATATTAACATCCAAAACCATCTGAAGAGAGGAGGGGCGGCAATACAAGGACTGAGCCAATGCCACATCTCTGTTGATGTAGATGCTGGCAACTGTCTCTGAGTCTTTGTCCACTGTTTTACATTTCTGCTCCCTTGGAGCTTCAAGCATTTTTGGTCACAACCCTATCCGTGCCTGCTGGATGTTGCAGCAACAGTGTCTTACACTCAGAGTTGATGGGTGTTTGGGATATGGGCTATTTTATCTGCACAACACTAGTGAAATGTGCCCCCTTTTTGTCCTATTAGTTGGAAAGTAATTCTTAATGTGCTCTCATACATACAGTGTAAAGCCAAGATGAGATGATCATCCAATCTGAGAAGAGAAAGCTGTGCCTGAAGTGCCCAAAGACAGTGCTTTTCATAGTGGAACTATCCTGCAGAGCACACAGGAGGATTCCTGGTGCTTCCTGCTCTGCAAGAGTAGAAGAGGGATTTTAGAAATATCTGTCTATGAATGGTTGTGGGATCCTTAGGTTCGGTGTTGATGTGGTCTGTGTAAGCAACTGAAGGGGATCAAAACAGCTGAAGTGCGTTTTGGTCATGTGTGAGTAGCAGTCAGAAAGCCCAAGCTCCAAATGATTTTGGAAGTATCATCCTTCAGAGTGTCATTCGATGCTAACACAGATCTTGGTTTCCAATGCAAGTGATAATGAAAATACGTCCGTGGTATTCCCTAGTTTAAATCCTTCCACCTGTAAAGCTTCTGCTGTGAAATAATTCTTGAAACAGCTGTTTCCATTAGATAGCAGCTCAGTAAATGACCCTGCAGCAGAACGTAGTCCATAGTTTGGCCTCACAACCTTATTTCAGAAAATTCTGTAGGTGGAGAACTCAGAATGAATAAGGACAAAGCATTCAGACCTGTTGCCTTTTGCCTGGTCTACATTGGTAAATATTTCTACATTTTTAGGAATATGGAGGGAAATATATATTTTATGACAAACCTAGGGTTTATGGAGATAGTGAATCTTCAGTGGCAGAAAGTGTGTGTTATCTGGAAAAGCAAAGTAATCATCTTGGAGATTGTTACAAATTTTGAGATTTTTCATCTAATTGGAGCTAGGTCTTTATTATATGGCTCTCAAAATGTTGGTTTGTTTACAGGGTAACTTGTCTTTAGCAAGCTTGCTTTCTGCTTACTTCCTTTGTCCTTCCCTAGGCTCAAAAAAGAGTACTGAAATCAGACTTTTCTTAAGAAATCTTGGGACTCATGATTTATTAATGTATTGTTTGCAGTCAAATGAGTCATGCAAACTCATGAGCCTATTTTTGAACCAGACTGTGTGTTAATTTTAGTCATGAATCTTCTTCTGGTTATTTTAACTGACAGAAATCATGAGTATTTTGTTTTTGGTTTGTGTTTATGATATCACCTTATAGTTCAGGGAAGTTATTATTCAGTAAAACATTTCTCAGTAAAAAAAACTCAATCTCTGAAAGCCTCCTTGATGCATATTCGATTGCAGTCCCTTTCAGTTTGCCATAAATAAATGTACAAACTGAATTTCATAGCTAAAAGATGAACTAACAATGTGAGTTCTGTAGTTATTTGCTCTATTTCAAATCAATATATCATGGTGTCTCTTTTGTAGTCTTGACAGTGAGGTTGAATAATGATAGTCTTTACACCAACAAATGCTTTTGTATTACACAATTATAACTAATTTCAATCAAGCACTTGTCTAAAATTGAGTCATATGAATGGATTTTGGGTCTCTTATTATCTTCACTCCAACTCACTTAATAATGGAGTTTTTTTTAAGTAGGTGGCTCATGCCAGTCTTCCACATGGTATTATTTTTCGCACTTGCACCATCCACATGAAATTACTCATGCTTTTCTTATATAGTGACGAAGTGCTGTAGGGATTATTATCTTGTGCATTTTGTGACACATGTGACTCCGTCCAGGAGAGAAGGGGCAAGATTATATCAACGTCTTTTCCCACTGTTCCTGAGGGTTAACACTTCAAAGTAGAAGGGACTACATTTCAGTTAATTGGTTTCACAAAGTAACTGTGACTGAACAGTTGATAGGTCAAAGTAATTCTGTTTCTCTGATAACTGCTTATTTCCTTTCATATTTTTATTTTTCTCCCAGTTTGCCTTGTACTTTATTCATGGTATTTGTGAAGCTTTTTCTGTCTCAGAAGTAGCCACTTTAAAGTGCCTACATTACACTGAAAAAAGTGAAGGGTGTGATGCCACTGTCAGGTAATGTTTTTGTTGTAGAATGAATAGTGAAATCTACTGAAATCTTAAAACTGTGTTTAATTATATATTTCAGAAATTTCTATTACATCACAATGCTGAGAGATCCAGTGTCAAGGTACTTGAGTGAATGGAAGCATGTCCAGAGGGGTGCAACATGGAAAACTTCCCTTCATATGTGCGATGGAAGAAGCCCAACACCAGACGAGCTGCCTACCTGTTATGAAGGAGATGACTGGTCTGGAGTCAGTTTACAGGAATTCATGGATTGTAGCTACAACTTGGCCAACAATCGCCAGGTGCGCATGCTGGCAGACCTCAGCCTGGTGGGATGCTACAACCTGACTTTTATGAATGAGAGTGAAAGAAATATGATTCTTCTCCAAAGCGCCAAGAACAATCTGAAAAATATGGCCTTCTTTGGGCTGACAGAATTTCAGAGGAAAACACAGTATCTCTTTGAGAGAACATTCAGCCTGAAATTCATTTCCCCATTCACCCAGTTCAATGTTACGCGGGCCTCCAATGTGGACATTGGCGAGGATGTGCGGCAACGGATAGAGGAGCTGAATTTCTTGGACATGCAGCTGTATGAATATGCGAAGGACCTGTTCCTGCAGCGCTTCCAGTACTCCAAGCAAGAGGAGCATCAGAAAAACCGGCTGAAGAGGCGAGAGGAGCGGCGACTGCTGCGGGAGCAGAGAGTTCACCAGTGGCCAAGGGAAGAGGCAGCAGGAGTAGCCATTACTGAAGATTATAACAGTCAGGTTGCAAGGTGGTGATGCTCCTCCACCTTGACTAACCAATGAGAGGATCAGAGAGTTTGTGCAACTTGGCTACCTGGGAATTAGCCAAGGAATTACTGCTTTGGTAAATGAGACCTCGTCTAACAACTGCCCCTCCTTGTCTCAGTTTTTTTTTTTGGTTTCTGCCAGTGAAAATGTATTGTTTTCTCAATAGGTACTGCGTAGTGTTCCTAAATGGCAGTAGAATAAGATTCTCTGTCCAAAAAGACTTCCTTCAAAGCCCTAAGCTACGAGGACGGGTTGAAGAGAGAGCTATATCCTTTGCATTAACAGATGTACCCTATACAATCTGAGCTACTAAAACTTGTGCAGACATGAATGAAAAATTGGGAAAAAATACCTGGCTTGGCTCCTTTGTGACATGAGAGCTGGTTTATTTGGTACTGTTCCTTGCAACTGTAGTGCATAACTTTCTAGTCAATGAAATGGAGGAAGGTACCCACTTTGCCCTCCAAACTTCTACATGCTGTGTTTCAATTAAGGGAAGAATTTGGTGAGGTGATAAAAAAGACCTAGAAAGTGTGGGATTGGGACATTGCTTGTTCTGTTCTGTTAGCCAGCAAGCAGAGATGGTTTATAGGTGAAGTGGTGAAGGGGTTAGCTTATTTCTCTGCAGATTCTGAGAGTACTGAACCCAGCCGGGTAGCAGCCATCTTTCTGAGTGTATGTGGCAAAGGCAAAGTCTTGAAAAATGAGGTCCATGTGGCAGCTGGGCACACATTATGGAGATAATCTGGCTGGAGGCAATGAAATCTGCCTTCACATTCACAAAAGGGATCAAGCAAACTACAGAGAAGAGGAAAGAGAGAGCAGGAAAAGCTTAAATATCAGTGTGACATTTTCCAGATTTGCTGTAAAAGCCTGGAGATATATTGTCTGTGAAGTTAGGCAGGTTTATGATATTGTCTGTTAAAATACATTGATACCAAGTGAATACAATTTAAATTGGTTTTCTCTCTAACTACAGTAGTGGCTTTAAAAAAAGCAGCTTTCATTTTTATAGGATACATAATGGATATGTGGAAAGTCTTGATATTTATTACTCTGTATGAAAATTCTTTGTAAATTTATTGTTTTCTTGATGAGAGATCTGTATCTGTTTTTCTTCCTTGTCTAGAAAAATATTCAATGGGTTCTTCCTCCACGTGTTACATTCTTATGGCTAAACTGCATCTGTTTATTCCAATATTTTATGTTTTTTCATTTGTAACAGTGAAATTTCAAAAAGAGGGTCCTGTGTAACATAGATCTTCTGAGAGTTTTTTTCCTTCTTCTTCTAGCATAACTGTAAAGCATTAGGAGGAAATTTCTCTAAGTGCCTCAACGTGGCTGCTAAATCGAGATGCTGAAAGTATATTATTGCATGCATGAATGGCTTTTACCTTACAGATTTACTAATTAGAAGTACTGGAGTACCTGATGTGGATGCACACTTCTCATTTGTTTTCAGAATTTGAGGTTTCTATCCAGTTGGTTAAAAAATAGTGCATTACATAAAAAAGAGGCTGAATTTGAAAATTGATTCCTTCATTTCTAAGTTAGGGGGTTTTTTGTGCATGCTGTAGCTTCTTTTCTTCCGACAATGCTCTTGCTACTTATCTATGCAGGATATCAAAAATACAATCTAATGATCCCATTGAGAGTTAATGTATACAATAATACATTAAACATGAAGTGTCATAATAGCATGAAGAAGTGAAGGGGGATACTGGGATGATACCTCATTATCAATGTAGTTCATTAGCAATACACTGCTTTACATCTGATTGTCAATGTGCTACTTTTGGGGTGAGTAGCAGTGGGTTTTAGTCCCTAATACCTGTTCCACTGGTGGATCATGTGCATTCAGAAGGGAAAATGCAGGGCTGCAGATTGTTATTCTTCTATCTGAGCATGGGATGTCTGCCTTAGAGAAGTGAGAGGAGCTCTCTAGACTCCCGAATGGTACTGCTGGGATCCCCATCGCTTGGAAGAGGCACTCAGACACCTCACTCATCTATGGTCACCTGCCTTCAGAGATTTAAATTGAAATCTTTACAGTCAAGGACTGAAGCTCACTCTGGGTGTCCTGGCTGCAGGACAGTGAGGCCATGAAGAGCTAAGCCTAACCAGTTTTATTGCATCTTTAACTCAGTGCAGGTAATTCACAGTGATCTGACATCTTATCTGCTGGCACCAGGGCTTTAGGCTGGGCTGGCCCTGGCCCTGCAGAGGAAAGGAGCTTTCTGGGTGGTGACACAGGGGTGAATGGAACTGTTGCATCTCCCCATTCCCACGCTTGTTGCTGCATCTTTCTGCAGACCACATAGCAAGAGAGGGGAAGGATGCTTTTTGCACCTGGTACTCTCTCTCCAGGACTTGCAGGTGCACTTCTTGTTTCCATGTGCACAGGGAGCTAGGGGTTCTGGGGAGACCCTAAAGGGCGGGAGAGAAGCCATCCATGTGGGAAGAGAGATGCAAGGCCAAATTCACATTAAGGAGGAAGGTAAGTGAGGAAGTAAAATCAGTTCCAACTCTTTTTTTTTTTTGTAAGGCATCCCTTGCTCTTCCTCCTAAGTGCAAAAAAAAAGTGTCCCCTTCCTCGTGTGGCTGACTTTCCCCAGCAGACCGTCTCTCTATGCTGCTCACAGCAATGGGGTCCTCACTTTTAATTTAGAAAATGCAGTGCTATCTTTTCAGGGGTGAAGAAACAGTGCTTCAGAAATGCTTCTCTGGAGCCTCACCAGTGACTGTAAGTATTAGTTTTGGCTGTCTAAGGACACCAACTGTTCTCCACTCTATTCCTTCTGTCTGATACAAAGCAAAGCCTAATGAGGAAAATCTAAGCAGTCTTTAGGCCCTTTACATTAGCTTTAATAGTTTGGCAATATCATCATGCAATGCCTAACCTCTTCATCAGTCATTTCCCAGGAGACAAGATTAGGTCCTGAAGAGCTGTTAATGTGCTGTGGCATCTACCTTAACACTTGGGATTTAGTTAAAATTGAAGTTGGTTTGTTGGATTTTTTTTTCCTCTGGAGCCTGTGTAGCAGATAGCCCTGGTTGTGCTGGAATAGGTATATCGGTTTTGTTAGTTCGGGGTTTTTTTGAGAGAGGCAGAGAGCTAGCAACTAAGATCTTGCTCAGAGCCCCTGGGACTGAAGGACTTGGCACTTCCTTCCCCAGCTCCAGCAGTAGATCAAGCAAACTCACTGCACCAACAATCCTGTTTTCCTTAGCTGAATTTCCTGGCACATGACAAATAAAGCAGTTTGGAAATACTTTCAGGCTGACTGCTAATACACAGGCTTGCAGTTTTTTTCCTCTTGGATACTGTGCTTGAAAGAATGTAATGCAAAAGCAAAATAAAGGCCCTGCTTCATATATCTGTTATTCCAGGTTTTCATTGCTCTGACAGCATGGACTTCACTGTAATTACACTGACTCATAAGATTGGAGTGCACCATGTTTCTTTCTAAACCTTCATGAGCAACAGTGCTATAGGATTTCTGTCCATCTTTCTGGCATTATTTTGTTGCTTAAACAAGGCAATTTGGCTTGTGCTACTGTGGTGCTGAAACAAATCTCATTCTTTTGTAGTGGAGATGTACTTGCTAATCCTTCCCATCACATTCCCAGCATTGCCTGCCTTTTCCAGTTATAATTCACTGTAAGCTTGGAGTGGATGGAGAAACATGCTGTGTCATTAGAACTTGTTTCTGATAATTAGATGTCTAGTCCAAGAACTCAGCTTATGGCCTTATGGGCCATACCTTATTGAGGAATGATAATTTGTCCTCTTTCCCACTCATCAATGATAACAATAAAAAGCTTTTTCACAGTTGTGGTGGTTTGACCTTGGCTGGATGCCAGGTGACCACCAAGCTGCTCTATCACTCTCCCTTCCCAGCTGGACAGGAGAGAGAGAATAAGATGGAAGACAACTCATAGGTTGAGATAAGGCAGTTTACTAAAGCAAAAGTGAAAGTTTGTGCATGCACAAGCAAAAAGACAAAGAAAAAATTATTCTCTACTCTCCCTCAGCAAGTGATGTTCAGCCACTTCCCAGTAATCGGGGCTTCGGCACATGTAGCAGTTGCTCCAGCAGGCAAACACTGTAAATAATGAATGCCCACACACACACTTTCCTCTTGCTGTTCTTAGCTTTTATATCTGAGCTCACGTCCTATGGTATGAAATATCCCTTTGATTAATTTGGGTCAAATGACCTGGTTGTGTCCCCTTCTAGGATATTGCCCACCCGTCGTGAGAGACAGCACTGATGCTGTGCCAGCACTGCTCAGCAGTACCCGAAATAAGGTGTGTTATCAACACCCTTCCAGCTACCAATAGAAAACATAACACTGTGAGGGCTGCTGTGGGAAAATTAACTCCATCTCAGCCAGACCCAATACAACCATGGAGAAAGAAAAAACACCATTTGTGATACCGGATATTCTTCACTGCAGTTCTGTTAGTAGTGAGGCTGTGATAACCTTGCTAGGCATTCTACCCAACATGCAGCAGTTATTTGATCTTCACTAGAAGCAGAAGTACAGAACAAAAAAGTGATGGAAGTCAGATCCAAAGCCAGACTTCATAACTGTAGCATATCTATTCAACCAAATGGCAGGTCACATCACCTTTGCATGTGGATCGTTCAGATTTGACATCCGCTACTAAAACAGGAGGTTTCTTAAGGTGGTCTTCTCATTAGCACATGCTTCCTTCTGCCCTAGAGGGTTCTTGTTTCCCACCTACACTCTTGTTTCAGTTATAAGCACTGATGCTTTAAAACTTACCTCACTTTTTTTCCCTCTGTTGCTGTTCCCCTGCTACATATGGAATTTTTAGGTTTTGGTCTTGGATAAGGACTATGTTGTTTCCAGGCTGCTGGAGACTACTATGTACAAGATGAACAATCACAATAAAATCATCTGCTAAAGCAGATTGCTGTATCCTCCTTACATGTGGCAAAAGCACACTCGGAAAAGGTACCCAATTTGCACTGTAACACTTCTTTCAGTTTGATTCTTGTAATAGTTTCTTTGTCTATATTTTGTGGAGGAAAATGGGTTTCATAGCTTACGATGTCCTTGGCCTTCTTCTTGGCCATATCACTATCTCTGTGATTTCAAATAAAAGTTGGAAGTGAAGGGAAAAATAAAGAGTTCCCTTCAGTTGCCATATTTAAGATAAAAGGGTCAATTAATAGGCTGTAAATTACTTTATTCTCTAGGAATTTTCCTTCTGTTTATGTGCAATCATGTTTGTGAACTCTGCTGCTAAGAGATTGTATTGTGAGTAAACACATCTACTTTCATTCCTATTTACAAGATAGTTTGTAGACCTAGGGATTTTCATTGATGTAAAGCACAATTTAATGAATTATTTAATGTGTTTAACCATTGTGATGCCAAAAGCAATTGTTTTAATTTATTTATTTGTTGGTGGTTTTCTGTAAAATGATGCTCATTAAGAGATCTGTTAAAAATGAAGACGTTTTGTTGAATATTGTTGGGTCCATTAATTACTTATGAGCAACAAATAAACATTGTTTGTGTTTTTGAAACACCTAAAGATTTCATCTTATCTACATAGCCATAAAAATTACTAAAAATGCTTCTATATTAGTAAAAATCCACTGTGGTTTTTTTAACAAAATGTACATGAAGGAAAATCATGTTGCTATAACTTAGTATTTAATTATCTTGGGGCCCAATACCAAATCTTTTGCTTCCAATTGACTTTGCTGGGCTTTATCTCAGATTGAATTAAAACAGGAGAGTCGAGACTTGAATAGTCCCAGCACTAATTTAAGTGACCCCAGTGTCAGAATTTCTGTACTTGAATTGAACTAAGACTGGAGCATGCAAATAGTGGTAGTGAAATCACTGGACTTCATTTTTGCACCAGCAGCACTGAGGACCAGTCCAAACTGTCAGGATAATCTCCTCAGCTCCTGTGGGGAAGGATGAGAAGTTGCAGTCTATTGCTGCATTGTTAGCCTCGTGTGTGTGTCCTTATATCCTCTGAGGGTACCTGGACCTTGGGAGGAACTGATTGCTATGCAGTCATACTGTTTTATATAAGTGCTTGAATACAGTCAACTAGGACAGGAATGAAGCATGGTGGAGCATGGACAGACATGAGTAAGGAGGAAACACTGACCTCTCTTTTATGGAGTAATGAAGCTCTCTGTTAGGTCTGCTGCTTCCAACAGTAGTCTGGAACCCTGTTCTGTGACTATTTTATCAAACCAAAACTTTTACACATTTCTCAGTTTTCCTAACAACAAGCCTTGCAGACATGCCACCTCCCTGGAGATGAGTCTGGTTAAGAGAGAAGGCCATGCTGTGGCAAATTAGGATGTAATGACTATGACCAACCCCTTTTTGATCCAAGTCAACTGACCTCTGCTAAGTGCTGTGGAAAGCTATATTAATGGTAAAAGAAAATACATAGTCTGGGTGAGAAATTACTCTTGGGACACAACAAAGACTGCATTTGATGAGAGTAGCAGAAGAAAGGAAGCTCTCAAAAGTTCTGGTTAACTTAGTTTTCTTAATTGTTCTTCACAGCAGCTTAGATGCAAACAGCTACTGTTTCAAAAAGCACCATTATACGTGAGGGCTCTTTGAGCTTTTAGTAATCAGAACATCTCTAGAATTTATTTTCATAGCAGTATCACATTTTTAAGATTTTTCTAGTTCCATTCACTTTAACACTGAATTCATCTGTACTGCTGGTTTGCTCTTGAAGTCTACCTACATGAAGGCTGTGGGGTAGCCCTGTATGTTAGGGAGTGTTTTGATTCTCTAGAGTTTGACAATGGCGATGAAAGGGTCGAGTATTTATGGGTAAGACTCATGGGAAAGGCCAGTAAGACCATTATCTTGGTGGGAGTCTGTTACAGACCAGCCAACCAGGCTGAAGAGGCAGACGAAATATTCTATGAGCAGTTCCCACAATTACTAGTCTCTACTCTTATGGGGAACTTTCTACCAGATGTCTGGTGGAAATACAATGCAATGGAGAGGAAGCAGTCCAGGAGGTGCTTGGGGTGTGTGGAAGTTAGCTTCCTGACGTAGCTGGTGAGCGACACAACCAGGGCCTCACTGCACCTGTTTCTTCTGAACAGAGAAGGACTGGTGGGTGATGTGATGGTCAGAGGCTGTCTTAGGCACAGTGATCATGAAATGATAGAGTTTTCAATTCTTGGACAAGTAAGTTGTGGGGTCAACAGAACTGTTACCTTGGACTTCCAAAGGGCAGACTTTGGCCTGTTTAGGAACCTGGTTGACAGAGTGCCTTGGGAAACAGTCCTGCAGGGCAAAGGACTCCAGGAGGGCTGGACTTGCTTCGAGAAGGAAATCTGAAAGGCACAGAAGCAGGCTGTCCCCATACACTGAAAGATGAGCCATGAGGGTAGAACACCAGTCTGGCTGAACAGAGAACTTCAGCTGGAACTCAGGGTAAAGTAAAGAGTTTATGACTCCTGGCAACTCAAGAGGGCTACAAGGATGCTGTAAGGTTATGTGGGGAGAAAATGAGAAGGGTGAAAACTCAGCTAGAACTTAATCTGGCTACTACCAACAAAATACAATAAAAATGCTTTTATAAATACATCATCAACTAAAGGAGGGCTAAGGAGAATCTCTTTCCTTTTTTAGATGTGTGAGGAAATAGTGACAAAGAATAAGGAAAAGGCTGAGGTTCTTAATGTCTTCTTTACCTCGGAGTTTAATAATAAGACCAGTTGTTGCTGAGGTACCCAGCCCCCTGAGCTGGGAGACGGGGATGAGGAACAGGGTGAAGCCCCTATAATCCAAGGGGAAAAGATTAGCAACTGCTACACCATTCAGATGCCTGGATGGGATCCATCCGAGTGTACTGAGGGAGGTGGCAGAAGGACTCAGTGAGCCACTTTCCATCATTTGTCTGCAGTCCTGTCTAACCATGGAGGTCCCAGTCAACTGGAGATTGGCAATTGTGATAACCATCAATAAGAAGGGCTGGAAGGAGGATCTGGGGAACTATAGGCCCATGAGCCTGACCTTGGTGCCAGGGAAGGTCATGGAGCGTGTCACCTCCAGTGACATCATGCAACATGTACAGGACAACCAAGGGATGAGGCCCAGCCAGCATGGGTATGTGAAAGGCAGGTCGTGCTTGACCAACCTGATTTCCTTCTATGACAAGGTGACCCACTTAGTGGAGGAGGGAAAGGCTGTGGATGTAGTCTAACTAGATTTTAGTAAAGCCTCATTTCTCATAGCATTATCCCAGAGAAACTGGCTGTTCCTGGCTTGGACAGGTGCACTATGCACTGAGTAAAAATCTGTCTGGATGGCTGAGCCCAGAGAGTGATGGTGAATGGAGTTACATCCAGCTGGTGGCTGGTCACTATTGGTGTTCCCAAGGGCTCAGTATTGGGACCAATCCTGTTTAATATCATTATCAATGATCTGGACAATGCACCCTCAGTCAGTTTGAAGATGACATGAAGTTGAGCAGGAGTGTTGGTTTGCTGGAGGGTAGGAAAGCTCTACAGAGGGATCTGGACAGGCTGGATTGATGGGCCAAGGCCAGTGCTATGAGGTTCAACAAGGCCAAATGCTGGGTCCTGCCCTTGGGTCACAACAACCCCCTGCAGCACTACAGGCTGGGGGCAAAATGACAGGAAAACTGCTTAGTGAAGAATGACCTGCAATTGCTGGTCAACAAGTGCTGAACATGAGCCAGCAGTGTGCCCAGGTGGCCAAGAAGGCCAATGGCATCCTGGCTTGTAGCAGAAATAATGTGACCAGCAGGACCAGGGCAGTGATTGTCCCCCTGTACTCAGCACTGGTAAGGCCACACCTTGAATCTTGTGTTCAGTCTGGGCCCCTCAGTACAAGAAGGACATTGAGGTGCTGGAGCATGTCCAGAGAAGGGCAACAAAGCTGGCAAAGGGTCTGGAGCACAGGTCTTATGGGGAGTGGCTGAGGGAGCTGGGGTTGTTTAGTCTGCAGACAAGGAGACTGAGGGGAGACTTTGTCACTCTACAACTACCTGACAGGAAGCTTTAGCCAGGTGGGGGTTGGTCTTTTCTCCCAGGCAACATGTGACAGAATGAAAGGAAATGGCCTCAAGTTGCACTAGGGGAGGTTTAGATTGGATATTAGGAAAAAGTTCCTCCCAGAAAGGGAGGAATTAATAACTAGGAAAAATTATGTACAATTATACATATGCCTTGTAGCAGGACTGTAGTAGGTAATGTTTTATAACCCCTTTCAGTGCCATTAATGAAATCCCCACTGCAAGTATCTATTTTGATGCCACCCGTATCTATGTTAGGGCGTATCACTCTGGGGAAACGAAAGATTTGGATGACTTTGTAATCTCCACATTTCTCTAAATTGTGGTGGTAGTATCTCATTACTTGCGTGGTTCCTGATGTGAAACCAGCTTAGTTCCTGGGAGGCAGATATCAGCCTCCATAAACTCACACTATCGTTTGAAACCAAAATGCTGGCTGAGTCAGCCTGAAGGCTGTATCTTGACAGGGAAGGTGAGATGGCATGGGGAGCTCATACTACTGGGGTGCAATTCAGGCTGCTAAACAGAATCCTCCAGTGCTGTTTATGGTGCCCTAAAGTTGCTCATCTGACCTTCAGCTGCTGCTCCAGAGGATACAGATCTCAGAATAGATGCTTTGCCATATATGTAAACCCTGTGCAGATGTCTCAGATACTTGCAGATCCCCAAACAACAGTCTCTCTCCTCAAGACTTACAGTTAGGAACCCACAGAGCTCTCACAGTGTTTATAGCATTTGGGGGCATCACCTGAGACAATCTGCAAGCTAGGAGTCCATCATCTTCACCAGTTCTGAGCATAAAATTAAATGTGCTGTAGGGCAGTGTGAATTAGGGAGAAGCAAAATGAATGTTGCTGCGTTTTTGGGTCCTGCACTCTATTGAAAGCAGTTACAAAGCAGAAGCAGCAAGATGGTAAAAGAAATAAACGTCTATATTGCTGATAAATATTACTATATAGCAAAAGGAGAAATTGATTTTGCCACCAGAAGACAGATAATTTTTTTCCACATATGTGGTTACGTTTCAAGGAATACATCAGAATATTTACTGTTATGTGCAGTTTATGCCACAGTTAAAAGCAAGAGCGAGACTCAGAATTGCTGTACTCTATAACATACAACTGGAGAAAGGCTTTGATTTTTAAGATTTCATTCACATTTATTTCTATTTCACCTTCTATTTCAGAAGTTATCCAAGGTGTGACACCTTTCAGCATTTTCTAAGAAATTTGTGAGCATGGCCCTAAAATTCTGAGTAGGAGCAAGTGAGATTAGATATTATGGGGGTAAGTCAATGACATATAAATCTTACTATCCTGTAGAAGCCCCGAGTGATGAAAACATGTAATGGTGAGAATAAATAAGGCCTGCCCTACTCAGACAAGGAAGCTGCTACAGGATTTTGTCCACTGGGTAAGCAGTTCACCATTTCGCTGTGACATATATTGAATAAGACTCCTTTCACAAAAGCAGAGGTCAGCTGGCAGCCAATGTCCTCAGGCAACACCTGAGAACCTCCTTATGGGTGATGGAGGAAAAGAAACTTTCAGGGCACAAGCACGTGGCCTGCTTTAGATGTTTATAATGGTGTAAGAAGAATCTCATCCCAGAAATGTGTCTTTCCCCCTCTGTTCATGAGTAGGGGGAAACAATCCCCAAGTATTCTTTCGAGCTGTTCCAAAGAATGAGGGGGCAGCATTTCACTTCAAAGACTGTGCTTGAAATGGAAGTAAGCCTTCCAAGTGGATAGGTCTAGAGACATCTGAAGATGCAACAAAGACCAGAGGAGGAGAATTAAGGACCAAGAGCAGATCTGGGGACCCTCCATACAAAGGTGATAATCAAAGTCACTATAATGTGTGAGGTAGCAAAAATTAGGAAATAAATGGGGAGGCATGTGAGCATCAGAGACCCAAACAGACACCCACTGCAGAAGGCAAGCATGAGTGTGAAGATCCTCTGAAGAGTCTGCTTAGCTATGACCTCATCTGTAACTGTCCCAGCAGGTCCACATCCTTCTTATGTTGAGGACCCCAGAGTTGGGTGCAGTACTCCAAGTGGGGTCTCACCAAAGCAGAGTAAAGAGGCAGAATCACCTCCCCTGACCTGTTGGCCACAGTACTTTTGATGCAGCCCAGGATATGGTTGGCTTTCTTCGCACATTTCTGGCTCATGTTGAGTTTCTCATCCACCAGCACCCCCAAGTCCTTCTCCTGAGGGATGCTGTCATCCATTCTCTGCCAAGCCTGTATCTGTGCTTGAGATTGCTCCAATCCAGGTGTAGAACTTTGCACTTGATCTTGTTGAACTTCAGCAAAATAAACACTGCCAAGATGGCATGTATGTTTTGGCAGACTTTAATGCTGCACAGCTCCAGGTATGGTTCCAGGGAGCAGTGGGGTTAATATGTATGCTTGTGTCTGCATGCCCATGTGTGCAAACACATGATGACTCTCAAAATGGCACTACTGGCCACTTGTGTACTGTTTGGATTGATTCCTAGATATTAGGCCCACATATTTTGGATTCCTAGTCAGAGAGAGCCCAGCCATGTATCTGGCTTTGTTTTGGGGGTTATTTTTATGTAAGGACTTCTTTGACTTCTGATATGCTCACACAAGCTTTTGTGGCTATCCATGACCTGGAAGTTCCTCTCAGCTTCTGGATCCCAGCTCAATACTATGGGGAACATAGGGATACCATTGTCCCCTCCAAGCATCCTGCTCACCATACAAAGCAGACACTAGCAGATGGGTTAAATGGGAGCTACAGCCATCCCGGTTGCAGTGAGTTGTGTGGTGACCAAGGCTTTGGGTTGTGGATTCAACATTGACCATCTAAATTGCACAACTGTAAGTTTACTCAACTTTGTGTTTATGAGAATTAAATGGCAAATAAATGAATTGCAGTTTATGCAAGGTTTTGATAAACAATCATATGTTGTTTCATCTTCTATTTGGATCCACTGGGTAGTTAGATCAGCAGAACATGAGCTGAATTTAAACTTCTCCTGGGTCTGATCTTTGCTAGATTTTGTTTTAAACATGCATCTTTATTTATAAATGCCAAGCAGGATTTATCAGTCAGCATTGTTTATGCTACATCTAAACCTATTTAAATAAATCAAAAAATAGAATAAGTCTCTGAAGGAATTAATATGTAGGAAATATGTATTTCTAGTACTCCAGGGCAGAATACACACTCTTATTGAGTCATAACTGTCCTAGGCTTGGGAAATGTAGGCACTAGTAGAGGCTGATACATTTCCTGAAACACCTACGTAAACCTAGACATACTAATCTGCCTTTTTATTTGTGTATACCACAAAAGAAGGTAAACTAAAGAAATCTAAAACAGATTAATTATATCTGTAGGCTCTAATTTCTCTGCTTTGATACCATGCCTACTGGATGAACCAAAGCTTACAGTGACCTCTGTAACTGAGAAATCTCCCTGGCTCATCTCCCTCTGCCAACATCATCCTCTGAACAAAACTATAAAGATTTCATCAAAACCAGTTTTTGGAAAAGTTCAACTAAGGCCAAAGTGGTTTTTTGTAAATATATGTATATACTTGAATATATGCAGGAAAGCATACATGCACACACACACATATATATATATACACATACATACGTATGTGTGTGTGTATATGTGTATATATATAGATATGTATATATATATATATGACCAGTTGTCTCCTAGCAAATTTAGCACCTTGGAATTTAACAGGGCTTTTCATAGACTATTTTTTTCTTTGACTTTTACACAATTGCTGGTTGAATTTAAATATTAACTTCTAGCACCTTTAGCTTTACTATGATGAAAGTTTCATGAACATAACAGGAAATTACCTCTTTTTGATTGTTTCAAGTTGGACACCTTGTAGGTTCATTGAAGCACACCTAGTTGTTACATTTGAAGAGCTACTGAACAACAACTGCCTGCTCATCTTCATGCAACTCCTGATTTTGTGATTCTCTATGATTTGGACCTCTCTCCCCTGTGTCTGTACTAGGCACAAGAGTGTCAGATTGTTCAGTAAGCATCCATATTTTTGATTTTCCTGGCTGAGCTTGCCTGCAGCATTTCTCATTGTGTTACATATTTCTTTGGAGATAGGATGATGCGGACTGCCCACAGTACTCAATACACAAGCACACCAAGGACTTGTATGGTGAACATGACTGGTGTTTTCCATATCGTTAACTGTTTTTTTCATAATATGTCCTAGAATTCAGTTTTGAATTTTTCTGACTAGTTCTGAGCATAAATCTGACATGTCCACAAAATTATCTATTCTAATAGCAAGAGCTCATTTCCCTTTAGCAGTAGTCAACTCAGAACTCAGCATAGTGTGTGGAAAGTCAAGACTGGGTTTTTCCCTCCCAGGGGCCTCACTTTAAATTTATCTACACTGAATTTCATCTGTCATTTTATTGCCATCACTCCATGTCATCAGGGTCTTTGGCAATTCACACTCAGCCCTTGTCTTTAATACCCTAAATAATTTAGCATCTATTCTCCAGCACAGATTAACATCGCTAGAGCTCATTCTGCAACCTGCCTAGGCAGCAGGGGAGCAGAACTTGAGGCAAGCCAATATAACATCCCAGTAGCAGATATAAAGGCTTCATTTGCCTTCCCAACCATTCTGATGAAAGTGCTGAGATGTGTGCTGCCATTCTCCTGCTCCTGCCATGGAGCTGAAAAATCAGTTTTTATTAGCGTTGAAATTGCTTTTCACAGAGTTTGCCATTAACAGAAAGGTACTGCTTTTGGGTTTGTTTTTTTTGCAGAAAGTCCTTCTTGAAGGGTGTTTAATCCCCTTTTTCATCTGTATTCTCAGATTCTGTATAAACTTTTGAAATTATATCTCTGTTTCCCTCTTTCAGGCGCAAATTTTGGCAAACAGAAATTTCTGTCTTTCCAGTGCATAAGCAACTCCCATCTTGTCTTGGTCTCCCTGCTGTAAGGCTATAAACAAAGGCATACTGAGTGAGCTGGCAATGAAATTACAGAAAGCTGAAAAGGTCAGAATCTTAAATCATAGATCAGATAAGACAAAGAATTTCAGATATCTCACAGGAAATAAAGTATGGAGAATGTGATGAGTACTGTATATAACACAGTATGAAACCCTGTATGGAAAAATGTGAAGTGCTATAAACTCCCTTTCCCGATTTCATTTGCTCCAACTGCACTTAGAAATTGCAGGAAAAATGCATTGATAGCCACGTTATTATTTACACACAGTAGGAAGCAGGGCTTGAGCTACATGCAGAGATTGTCAAGAAGGGGGAGGTACTTCTACTACTGCAAAAATCTCACTAATTGTGTTTTGGTTTAGAAGCTTAAAAATCAAACTTCCCATCCTAATAGGTACCAGGAGGTATAATTACAATTATTTATATTTCAATAGCATGCAAGAATTCAGGCTTGTTTAGTTCTCTGGATGTTTGCAGTGGGGAGACATAAGCAAAAAGATACCCACTCTAGAAGCCATAAAAAATGGTATCAGCCAAGATACCTTGCTACAGCCTGGTCTGTGTCTATGGTGTGTTTTCTCTAGCAGCAAACAGATGACCCAGGGTTGGTGATCAAGTATAGCAAAGGTATTTTGCAGTGAATAACTCCAGTTCCTTATTTTTTGGAAGGAAGCCAGCCTTCATCATGAACAAAAGCGGGTTTTATAAACCTGTCCTCCAGAAATCACAGATTAGGAGGAGGAAAGGAGCAGATGAAAGTTAGGTGGATATCTTTCTTCTTGCAATCAATTACTAGAGAGTGGCAGGAAAAGGAGGTGAGCAGGAGATGGCCGGAGGAAGGAGCTGTTGCAGAGGGAGTTAAATGACTTTTTGAGTGAAACCCTCCCTCTTGCTTTACCCTTTCTGCTGCAGAGCCAGGAGACAACCTGGTTCCCTTCTTCTGGCTGGACAGGCACAGGATCAAGTTGGTTTACAACAGAGGTGAGCTGGGGAAGAGTCAGATTTTGGCAGTATTGTGGGGTGTATATTCTTCAGCTTTTTCCTGTAAGGCTCAAGGACAAGAACTTTAATGTTTCTTCTTAAAATATAAGTCTTAAGTTCTTATTTATAAGCTGCTTCTGAAACTTAAAATGTTTTGTAGCCTTACTTCAATATCCTGGTGTTTGGCTTACCCTATAAATAATACAGCGGTATGAGAAGATGCACTCCCATGCCAAGGCTGTAAAATATGTGGTGAATATTGATACACTCTCTCTTAAGGCAGGCATTTCTCTCTTAAAAGCTGCCTGCCCACTGGTATAGGGTGACTCTGGAGTTGGGTTGGAGGGTCACGACGGGTCTTTGTGCCCAATGGGAATTTTGAGTTTTGGTTGCTTCATGCATCTAGTGCACTGCTTTGGCTCTTACCAACCCTCCAGGTAAGGAACTTCAAGCTGGCAGATGCTTTAAGGTTTGCAACAATGTATCTGACTTTCCTTCTCAGTGGAGACTTAATTCAAAACTGTTAATTATCAGTAAGCAAGACAGCCTGCCTGAAAACCCAGTGGGGAGGTCTTGATGAGGAGATGGGTGAAGAATGAAGCATGGAAGTCATACATGTTGTGCCTGTGCACCATCCATCAATGGAATCTCTTGGATGTTTTTCCAAGTATAAAACAGTATGTCATCAAAAACTCAGAATAAAAATAAAACCTAATAAAGTAAAACCACACAAATCTAGACCACATCAGACAGTGTCTACCCCCATGCAGCTCATTACTGGAAAGAAAAGTGTGCCATAGGGGCGTTTTTTCATGTTCTTCCATGCACACTAAAAACTTCTTTGGGCTATGTGTCATTCAGATGCACAAAATTACCATGGACCTTCCCTGCAAGCTATTTTCTGGTTTGACTTTACAGTTCATCACAGGCCCAGCAGAGGAAATGAAAGGGGCCTGGACACACTTTTGGGGAGGAATTTCCAGTGACACAAGGTAGAGAGGACAAAAGCCAAGAGGACTTGCATTACACCAGGTCAGATGTGTAGGAGGCAGGCAAAATCATACTCTTCATGAAGAAGGTGTTTGCAGTGAGCAAAAGCTAACTGTACTCAGTACTTTCAACCACATGGAAAGAAAAAAGCCAGGTACACAGTAGGAATTGCTGGAGGCCTGGTGACACCAATTATTGGCTTCCTAACTCTACTGAAAAAATGTTTTCAGAGAGGTCTGTAGAGCCAGCAATGCAGGCTTGAAGTGCAGTAATCAAAACAGAATAATCTCAGGGACCAGGAATGGTCTTTTCTAGGCTGTAATTAACCAGTAAGCTGTCTGCTGATTCTCTCTTCTCAGTGCCCTCCTTTTTCTAGCAAAAATTGTTAAAACTCCCAAAATCTTTGTTAAAATACTTTAACCTATGAAGACCCCCACTGTTGTAAGAAATAGTGTAATTAGAGGGCACAGTCATGTAGCTTTCAACTTTCCTCTTAAATATTAGTAAAATGGCTGAATCTCTGATCAAAAAAATAAAATCCAAGGGACCAACACTGCTCTCTGTTGATGCAGAGAGCACCCCATGGAGTAATTACTATTTAAACTCTGTGGTAACTGTCATGCCAGGAGGCCAGAAGAAAATCTTTAGTCCTTGAGAAACTTATCAGGGAGTTTGAAAAGGCAAGAAAGACACCATCTCTTTCTCCCTGCTCATCACATATGTGAGATAAATCCCAAGGAAACGTGCATTATCCCCAGCATTGCTACAGTTATATGAGAAGTAGGAACCTTTGCATGAATTCCTTCCTCAGATTTGGTCTCTGTGCCCTGTCGGCTTGTGAGAGCTGTAACCATTCCTCTGAACAAGGATTTGTTGGCTGTTGTTTTAAATCTGCATCATTAGTGTGAAAACCATTAGCAAATTATATGCCTCAATGTGTCAGTAAATTTACACCAAAAGTCACGTGTTTCTGGGAGTTGTAGGAGTCCTACACGGCTCTTCCAAGAACTGCAAACAGAGAAACAAAGTCCTAGACCCTTCCAACAAATCCATGTTAGATCTAGTGACAGCAAACAACCCCAGGTCTACATCCTAACACTGTGCTTTAGCTAGAATCATAGAATCAGCTGGGTTGGAAAAGACCTCCGAGATCATCAATTCCAACCCTTGATCCAACACCTCTGTGGTTACTATTCCATAGCACTAAGTGCCCCATCCAGTCTCATCTTAAAAACCACCAAGAACAGTGAATCCACCACCTCCCTGGGGAGCCCATTCCAATGTCTGATTACTCTGTAAAAAATTTCTTCCTAATATGCAACCTAAACCTCCCCTGGCAGAGCTTAAGTTAGTCCCCATCCTTCCCTGCGTTATTTTACTGCATCTCTGCTGGCTAAAACTCAGCATTAATCCTGCTCCCATGTTAGCCCTGGCACTGTGTAGGGTTGCTCATGTATGTCAGGTGAAACAGGACCAGGTCATTAGGGTGTATATTTACATAATGCTTGTTGTACTCCTCTAGCAGGGGAGAAGCCAGGTTTGCCCTCCCCTGCCTTCATACTCTGACTCACAGCCTCCTGCACACTGGAGTCAGCAGTTGTGTGGCCATCATGTAGATGGCAAACAGTGAAAGACCTGGAGAAAGGACTTAAACTTCTCCCTGTTCCCTTTGTGGATGCTGAAATGCCTGACACCGGGGAACAGGGGGAGAGGAAAGACTGTGGCTGTCTTTTCCAGCTGCATCTGGCAGTGAAATCACAGCAAGCACAAGCCCTGCAAGTCTTCAAAGGTACATTTGTATTGACTGTGCCAGAATCACTCTGAGTGTTACCAAAGTCTAAGTT
The DNA here is from genome assembly GCF_036250125.1 of Pseudopipra pipra. Classification (NCBI taxonomy): domain Eukaryota; kingdom Metazoa; phylum Chordata; class Aves; order Passeriformes; family Pipridae; genus Pseudopipra; species Pseudopipra pipra. Next base: position 78,110,663 of record NC_087550.1, read on the forward strand.
TGCTAAAGATGACTAGTGAACAAGGACACTTACTAAAAAGGAAAAACAGGCAAGAGAGGGTTAATAGTTTCTGTTCAAGATTTTTGGTTATTACCCTTTTCCTGAATTCAGAGTATGAACATATATTAACTTTCAGCATTGGGGTTTGATTAGATAGATACCTGAGCTCTGTCTTTTCCCTAGGATATATCACTAAAATGCTATTTCCTTTTTTATTCACTCACACATGACACCTTTTCTTCTTGCTCAACTGGCAAGATATTTTCCCAAGCTCTGCCAGTGACTATTTACCCATTGGAACATTTACATTGATGCTCCAGTATGACCAGCTGCTCTTGGCAGCCTTTCTTTTGGACCCAGTGGGCCACACTTTGAACTTTGTCAGATTAAAAAGGTCAGACCATTACAGAAACTGACAATTTTTAATTTGATAACTTCTGTGTGTAGCTGAAATGTACTCACAGAACAAATAAATTAGTGTGAGACTGACTGCTTTAACCAAGCTGCAGTTGTCATTTGGGGGAAGAAGTAAATTAATTCCAATAAACAAAGAGAAATCCTTGATGCCCTTCTGACAACACTGGGATCTCAGTGAGGAGTGAAAGAAATTTAGCTTATTAATTGTTTAAGTCTTTGGCAAACTCCCAGAGTTTATCTTTTCTGTTTGGGTCACATTAATGTTTTGTTGTTGTGTAGAGAGAGGAGACAGCCATTAACAGTCCCTTTGCCACACAGTGGGCTGGTGGGAGGTGGGACACTGCATGTGGTGGGGTATTGCAGGTGGGTTGTCATTCCTCAGGAATAGTTACAGCAGTTTGTATGGCTCATGGCCACAGTATCTTGTGGCAGGGACAAACTAACCAGGCACGGAGAAAGCCATCTGGGTGTCATCATGGCCACAGCAACACACAGTTATGGGAAAACTCAAACCAAAAACATGTTCCCTTACAGACAAACCCTAAGGTTTGAGTTAGTGGTTTTTTCCTTGAGGATCTGGCAGAGCCTGTATAATGAGCAATGTGGGCTATATTCACTAGGATGTGAGCAGCGTACCTCTGCTGCTGAACTACACAGACCAGCGCTGTGGCTCAACCCATGGCACATCTTTGCTGACATCCTGCCTGTCATGCCTGTGCCACTCACCACCCTCCCTTATGGTGCCCAGGCACAGGCTGAGATGTAGTACAAGCCAGGGACTACCTTCAAAAGCATTTCAAACAAGACCACTGCCTTTCATTTCCTCATGTTGTGTTTCAGCTCTGTTGCAAGTGGGAGAAGAGGTCAGCCATGGTTGCAGAGGTCAGCATGATGGCTCAGGAAGGGCATCTTGGTTTTGTGGAGAGGAAGAGCAGGGGGAGGGCCAGGAGATCTGCTGCAAAACTGGGCAGATCCCTCCTGCTGTTGCAGCTGCTACCAACTGGGGCCCAGCTGAGGAGGTGACAGCAGCACCAGCTGCGAGCAGCCGCAGGCAGAGGAAGACACTCATTGCTCGGTTTCTGTAAGCCCTCCAGGCTTTATACTGACACCAGGCTCAAGAGAAACCATCCTGGTTTTCCCTTCTCCTGCCTCTGAGGTGGATACAACCCTCTCAGGGGCAACAAGCCCTGTCACTGGTGAACTCTCTGAGACAAGTGAGACAAGGTTAAGCATCTAAAAATGCCTTCCATTGAAATAAACTCTACCGGCTTACTTTAGACAGATGCTATGACAGAGGGGTTTTTGCCTTTTCTTTTTTTAAATAAATCCTACTTGTAAACGAGATGAAGATCATTATTTCAATTGTAGGATTTTTAATGGCTATGATTGTGTGACTGAGAGATGTGTCACTAGCACCCTTGTAGACTTTTTTACTCTAAACATAGAGGAGTAGAAAGGCTAGTGGTCAAGGCAGTACACCAGGTCAAATATAGAATATTTTGATAACTACCAGCCACTGGCACAACAGATTCTGTGATATTCATATGGAAATAACTTGAAGTTGACACTAAGCTCCACTTAGTGGCACTTACAGCGCTGAGTTAGGGATTGGTGGGGAGCACATGGGGCTCCAGTGGTACCCATCACATTGATCCCTGAAACAGCTGGTCTGAAATGCTGAAGGGAGGGCAATGCTCGGAGCCTCTGCCTTCCCTCTACCTTGGCATGTAGCACCTACCTAGCCACAATAGGGCATCTTGGCCAAAACAGAGTGCTCTTCAGCTAACCTTGTGCAACCTTGTGCATGTGGGTCTGGATGTCCTGCACCGCTCTTTGCATACATGGTGGGAGCTGAAAGTGAGATTAAAATATATAAATGTAGCTTGTAAATACTTCTGGCCCAAGTTGGTTTGAGCCTACTGGTCTTTTTTCCTGGCATGTCCAACTGAGGGCAGAGTTGAGCTGAAGGTGCAGGAGAAGGATGAATAGCAGATAAGCAGCCTTCTCTGCTCCAATTTCAGCTGAGTTGAGAGATTGTGAAGGAGATGCACATCCCAACAAAGAAGATTGGGTACCTGTGTTTCCTAGGCAGAGTAGTTGTCTGAGGTTTTTGGATTTGTTTGGATTACCTTTCTTCAATTCATCTCAATGTGGAGGGTTTTTTTTGGTTTTGATCTCATTTTCTTTTTGTCTCAGAGATCTTGCTTTAAATCTTGGTTTACTTTCAAGTTAAAATCAATTGTCTAGCACAGAAAGACAGGTTTTCTTGCATTTAAGCTGCTATTTCAAGGTCAGTGTTTGGTATGCAGCTCTTGCACTTCAGAATTGTTTTGGAGATTTCACTCCATTTCCAAGAATGTACCTTAAGCACCAGCAAGCACAAGATCCAGGCCTGCAGGTGGATCAGTCTAACATGAGACAGACCTCAAAAGTGGCGGGGAATACGTTACCATTCTTTTCCATGAAGATCATCTTGAATATGAAGAGGCTTGATTCCCCCTCCCCCATTAAGGTTTGAATCATTTTGTCTTATGTCTGCATACTTTACCTTAGGTGCAGATTTACTCCGTGGAACCATTTGTTGCAGTCACCATCTTTGGGTCCCCACTGAGGCACAACAGCACACCCATAGCTCGGTAACCCACTACTGGCTGAACCTAAGCTATCCACTAAATAATGGTTTTGAAGGAAGACGTGAGTCCATCACTGGTACAGAGAAAGTTCTTGGCCAGGCAGGTCCAATGCAAGGCACTGCACCTCCTGCTTGGAGAGGTCCATTATCTAATGACTCTGTTGACAGAGTGCTTGGAAGGAGGACTATGTGAGGAGAAAGCTGTGCAGTTTGGAGGAATTTGTGGGAAAGAAAAAAGGTTATGGGGGTGAGGACAGGATGCTAAGATGTGATTTGGCTTTTTTTGAATCTACATCACTTACATCAGTTTATGTTTTGTTAAAAGTGGAAGTTACATTAAGTTTAGAATCTCCCAAACCTATACTTGGGTTAATACAGAAGCTGTTATTTAGCATAACACAGCCCTTATCAGAAGTGCTATAATAAAACAGAGCATTTAATTTTTCCTTTCAATAAAACTGGAAATGAGACCTTGCGTCCTGTTCTCCAACTGGCTTGGTATATCACACTGGTTTTAAGCTCTATCCTGTAAATCAGCATTCAAATTTGTGCTATCTGCCAAGCAAGTAATGAATATCAAGGAGGTTTCTGGGAAAACTATAGCAAGTTGAATTCTTGAGTTACCGTAATTGATATGACCTGTCTTAAGGAATAAAAACATCATGTTTTTAGGAACCAGAAATCTAAAAACAGAAAAGCCCTTTGAAGGAGAACTGTGCAGGGAATAGCAATAGAATATCAAGTTAAAACCTAGGGTGTCCTGCAGTTCATGTCATTGGTGGTCAATGCACTGGTCAACACCAACACACAGAGGCTATGCTATTACTGAATATACATCACTCCCGAGCTAAAAAGGCCTTCCCTAGTGCCAGTGCCCTGCATGTGGTGATGCCTGGCCTAGTTGTTCAGTTTTTAGCCCACTGCTGAAATAATAGTAAGTGGACATGATTGCATTTTCTGTTCACAAGGTGAGGGAGAACTTGCTCTCCTTTCCCTACTTATTTGAGTTTCAAACTCAGGGCTGAGCACTTGATGTACAGTTCATCTGATGAAAGCATTTTATCTAAGTGGTAGTTTATGATGTTTGAGATACAGAAATGAGCTACTACCATTTTCATCTGCAACTACTCATGAGTTTTCTACTCATCTGCAACTACTCATGAGTTTTCTACTCATCTGCAACTACTCATGAGTTTTGTACTCATTGTAGCTCATGGATTTTCCTCTGTGGCCAGATCTTGAAAGTGCTGCACATGTATGGCATTACAGACTCTCCAGCATACTACACTGAAATGTCATCATGGTGATGATTCCTGGGTCTAGAGCAGCTGTTTTGTGGGAGCACATTGAAATGATCCTGCAAAATCCTGGCAGATATCTGAATTTATAGTGTGAGCAGCAGTTGCCATAACCATTGGACAGAGGTAATGGCATGTGTAGTTTTGGAAAGGAATGTCCCAGCTCAGTGGGCTGAAGCTCTGTTGCAGCAGGCACAAGAGAAGGGTGGGTGGGCATTGGTTGCACAAACAGTGCCTGTGCCATGGCTTGCACTTCAGTCCTGTGGGAGGCAGGGTTGCCAAGCTCATGACTGCATGGCCAGACATTGTTCCCTCCTCCCAAACCAGGCTGTTTGCCTGCACAACTTGTTGGGAGCCTTCCCTGTACCATGCCAGCCCCTAAACTATCCCCAGGCAGTCTGTGTGAGAAAGCCAGATCAAACCCATTCTAGGGAACACATTAACAAGTCAACAACACCTCAGCTGGGACCTGGCCTGCTTTAGACCACTTGTGTAAGTGTAGCCAGCTGCATTCTCTGTTGAAAATAGCTCATAGGTTTGCCCAGTATAAGGTGGTGGGGTCTGGCAGCAGCAGGCTGGAAGAAAACAGAGATGTTTGCCTGAGACCATGAACAGCTTTGTGGAAACCATGAATAACTTCGGGAAAAAAACCCAAATGTATGTTCATTAGACCGAGCATGTGCCTATTCTGCAGAGGACAACCTTTGGAGGGCAAAGATTTCCACTCTTTGCTGGAGTTACTGCAGCTACAGCTTAGCAACAGATACAAAGATCAACGGTGATCGAGGAGTCTGGGTCACAACTCCATGAAAGAATTTGATAAGGAAAGAGAGAGCAAAGCCAGCTTCCTTCAGCTGCCAGGCATCTCTCTGACCAGCAGGAAAATGAGTTTGATTAGAGCATAGCGGGGCTGCTGCACTTCAGCTCAGATTTCCTTAGAGCAGGTGATTAAAGCAGAAAAGCTTAAAAGTGTCTGTGGTTGCAGGCCCCTCAGCACAGTTGCTCTTCCCTTGTCAGGCATGCTCTCCGTTTTCTCCTCTGCTGCCCAAGACTCACTCGGCTGTCTCTGCCCTGAGACCCAAGCCCTCCCTTGCTGAGCCCCATCAACCTGCTCCCTAACCGGAGAGACTGGAGGTGTGACAGAAAGCCATTGGCAGGCTGTTGATTTTGGTGTTGTGGACTGTCTAAACATTGTGATCCGTGCTCCTAGCAGTGAACACAAGAGTGTAACATGCTTTATCTTCCCTGCCTTTACAAACATTGCTGTCTGCTGACTGAAATGGATCTTTAAAAAAAGAATGCGCTGTCACGCCTGATGCTTTTTTATCTATGAAGTGTGAGACTGCAGCAATATAAAACTCATCATCTCTAAGAAACATGAGTAATAAGTTTTTACTTTCATTTGCTATCACTTGCATTGGCCATGTCTTTCCCAGTCTGAACAGGGGCGCATGTGCTGAATATCACATAGTGTAGAAGTCAGGGAGTGTTGAGGTCTCCTTCGCAGTTGTCTCTTGCAGGGAAAGCCATGGGCTCTTGTATTATGGAGGTTTGTAGTGAGCAGTGAAGGAGGGCACAAAGGTGATGTGAGATATGCATAACCTTCATATGTCAATTTAATTGAGAGATATAATGGCAATTTTACTCGTGGGCAATTTTGTATTAAATATGCACAAATAGCATAAGTGCTACTAATGGAGAAGCCTTTTTGGTGATGGGTTACTGCTTTTAGAAAAAATGGTATTGCACTCAGCTGAGACTAGTATACTTAGCCTAAACTACACCTTTAAAATGTGACTAATTTTATGTTTTTATGCTGGGTGCTAACAGTAAAAAATTTACAAAGAAAAATTACTACAAACCGTCAGTAAAACTTCATACAAGAGAAGGCAGGAACACGCCCCTTAGGCTGAGCAGTGCAGGGTTCCAAGAGCAGAGCAAAACCAGCAGCCAATACGAGGTTTGGTCAAAGGCAGAAGTAGGTAGGTACTTAGGTAACACATATGTAAGATACTGACTCAGAGAGGCACCTTTGGAAATGTAGCTCTGGTAAAATATTGTTGAAAGATACTTTCTGTGCTATTTTACATTAAAATAAAAGGAAACTGCAGTATGGTCCCTCCCAGCCAAGCTGTGCAGTAGCTCTCAGGGACAGCACACATTGGTCTGTGGCTCCCACTCACCACAGGGGTGAGGAGAAAAGGCTGAGCTGAAGAGATCCAGGATGAGATTTCAGCATAAGAGGACAGCTGAGTGTGGAGAGCAATCGTGGTGCTGTGCAGAAACCTTTCCATGTCCTGAGGCTGTCACTAGCTGAGGTGACAGGTTTCCTGCTATGCTGCAGCCTTGCATACCAAGAGGAGCATGAGGGAGGTAATGGCACTTTCTGACACAGAAGCTGGTGGTGAGAGTGCTTTCCCTCTGACTAAGCCCTGAGCCTCTGCAGCCGCCTGTGGGTGTCCCTCCCAGAAGGGTGATTTGGGTCCACAGAGCTCTGAGAGCATCCTAGGCACTAGTCTGACCACTGTTGATGGGGCTTGTGCCACTATGAGTCTGAGAAGAAAAAGGGTGAGGAAAAAGAGGAGTAAAAGACATCTGAAGAAAAGCTGAAGGGGTGAAGAGGTGACTGTGTGTTTGCAAAGCAATCGAGCTCCAACTCAGCTTGCCCTGCTACCAACTCCATGTCGTAAACCTGACATGGGCTCACGCTGTCTGCAGTGCTCAGTGCCTACCCCTGTGTGTCAACACAAGGCTGTTCCCACTTTTGTATGTGCCTGTCTGCTTCTCAGGCAGCTCGCTGCTCCCTGACATCCCACCCCATGTCCCTGGTAAGCAACTGGGGGGCTGTGCCCCCCCCAAGCAGTCAAGAGCAACTTGACTGCATCTTTGAAACCCAGTTCCAAACTTTTCTTCTTGATGAAGAAGAAAAGGCATTTTTTCTGCCTTTTCATCTTGTGCTTTTCATTTCAGATGGCCACTCAGTTGCTCAATTCCTCCCGAAAGTGTATCTATATGGAGGTAAACTTGCATTCTCCATTTCCAGTAGGACTCATGGGGCAATTTGATATTTTTTCTTTTTTGCCATTTACATATGATAATCACATTGGGACCTCACAGTTACTGCAGACTTAATGACACTGAGATATAAAATGTTGTCTCTGATGGCTGTAATACAGGAAATCCTTTAAAACAGGCCTACTCATTTAAAACTGTATCTATGGCTATAAGCTGTGATAGCTAAAGTGTGGAAAATATATACTGTAGAAATGTTTATGAGCAGAGCTGTGGTTTGATCATGCTGCTGCCACTTTTTAAAATTTATATTTGGCCACTGCAAATTCTTGCTATAAATTCTGGCTACAGTAATCTGTATTCTTATTAACAGCTTGGTTTAAAAAAAGAGGGATGTGTGGGAGGTAAAGGATTAAAGAACAGTATATGCATGCCTCAGATACCTCTTCTTAGCAAAAGCTTGCTTAAATGCAAAAATGACAACAAGCCTTATATCCTGGGCTGGGGGTGGGCTGAGTAGAAGCTGGAAAGGGAAAAATCACACGCAGCCAGTGGGTGAAGGGCTGAGACATCAGGTGAAGCTTTTGCAGTGAGCCGAGAAGTAAACAGTCTATGCTTTTGATAAACAGACACGTCAATCACAGAGGAAGATAATAAACCAGAAGAAAATTAACTTACAAGGTGTCTTTTAAGGGCACACATGGGCTACTTGTGGAGGGGATGCTGTTGCAAATGGTGAGGTGACTGCAGGTCTCCACTCCCTGCTCCCCTGCCTACCCCAGCAACATGCTTCTGCTGGCTCCTGCCATGCTCTTGGGGTTTCACCCACAGATTTTCCCCCCATGAAATGGCATTGTGGGCCTTCCTCCTTCCCAATCCCCCTCCTGGATGTCAAGCTTTTGCCCACACCGCATTGATGTGCAGACAGCTTGATGTTGAGAGACCAAACCTTGAAACATTTCCTTATTTAATGTGACTGTGGTAAGTTTTTAAGTAGTATGACATACTTTCTATACCATGACTTTTTCTCCCAAGTTCTTCTACCAGTCACCTGAGTTTTTTTTTTTAATTATTATTTCAAAAGTGACTCAGGTCACTGATTTTCAATTTGAACTCAAATGCAGGTCTACTCAGATTCGGACGAATATCAGGTACTCTCACCTGGGCAAATATTATCCATTACTGAGAGAGCCTTGATGGAAATAAAGTGCATAAAATTTAACCTGGTGTTTTCACTGCAAATGCCAGAAACACAGCTATAACTATATCTACATTGCACATTAAGGCAGAGATCAGGTGGAACAGAACTCTCAGCCTCTAATTTCTGTATCTAAATTAACAGATAGCCAGACCCCCTGTCTCAGCTGGGAAGCAGCTACTAATGGCAAAGAGGCACTAAAGCACTTAAACTGTCTCTGAGCTATGCCTAATTGTGCAAGGGCTTCTCTCCTGGCCACACTCACAGAGTGTAAATGAACACACTGTTGTTGTTGTGCTGAAAAAGAAGGCAAGTATTTACACTGACAGAAAGGAGGGACTTCACACCTGAATGGGGACAGCTTCTTAAACCCTTTAGCTTTCTGCAGTAGCCATCCAGCCGTTGATTCCAGGCTTTCTCCTTGCAATATCCAAGTGATTAGCATAAATCACTCTTAACATCTGACTGTGCAGTGCAATGGGCCAGAAGCGTTCACAGCCAGACATAGCTGAGAGACAATTTAAGAAGCTCTTCCTCACCTCCTCTTAGTATAGGTGGGAGTCAGTCTGCCTAAACTGGGATTAGAGTCTGACCAGCCTTGCAGTTACAGATTAAAACTGACATCAGAAGCTTCTTCTCCCCTCTGGCCATTCACCGTGTTCTCTGGCTTGTCAGAGGCAGCTGCTGCTGAGACAAAGGCATCTGAGCCACTCACAGAGCAGCGTGGTCACCTGCAGTCTGGTGCACGATGCTGAAGGAAAACTCAAACAAAAAGAACAGATGCAGAAGGGAGCCAATGCTTAGACTAGGTGCTGTGCCCTTCACTTGTGTCCAGAAGTCCCTGCTACAAAGACCTTCTCCAATTCAATGGGGATCCGGTGCCAAACACATGCCCCAGCAGCCACTCCCACCAGAGGAGCAGGCTGCTTTAGGCTCTTAGGATGAGCAGTGTCCAGCTTCAATGAAATGTGTAAAGAGTGTCCTCCTCCCCAGTATACTCGGGGGCCAAGGGGACAGGACACCTCCTGGCCATTGGCATTTTTAAAACTGAGAGAGCCCAGCTTCCCCTCCCCTCCTCTTGGGAAAGTTACAACTACCTAACTGTCCATCCTTTCTGTCATATAAAGAGGATAGCTCTGCTGCAGTAGGTGCCTCTGCTTAAAAATGCATAGGTTAACTATATCATAGGAGGAACGAGGTGCCTAGTATTTCCTCTTACTTGGACTAAATCAGCCTCTGGATATCTTTATGGCAGCCCAATCCTTCCTCCACTGGAAATGGAGATGCCTAGGCCATGTCTTTCCCTCCAGGCCTGTGTGAAAGGTGTGGTAGCTCCAACACTGGGTTACACTCCTAACAGCCTCCCAAACTCTCTACCTGAGTTTTGCCGTTGCTCCATATCATTGCTTTTGATGTGTTTGAGGCAGGTTTGTCATGTCAAGTATCCTTTGAACTCAAAGAACATGAAGATTTCAAACCATGTGCTGAGGGTAGGCACAGCCTGGAAATGCAGGGTTAGTCCCAGACAGCAGTGAGATTAAAGAAAAGCAAGAGTTTAGGCTCAGTGGTGTGCCACGTAGACATGTGACTTATGACCATACGGAAGTGGTAACTTCATAACACTGTCCTGCTAGCATAGAGGAATAGCAGCTTTGTGCCAAAATTAGGGACTTCTGTTTAAATGAAAGGTTTATCTTTTGATATTTTTCCAGTTCTTTTAAAATTACATTGATCTTTAGTATCTGTCTTTTAACAAAACATATACAAAGACCTTGAACAAAGACTGATGACTGAAGAATTATTATTTCAGTGCCAGAAAGAGGCTTTTGAAATCCTCATCATCCCCAAAGAGCTGAAAAAATGAGGTCTTCTCAGCAGGCAGGTCTTTACTGCAATGTTTGATGGGTAGCAGTGGCCTTGTTGCTCCTAGTTGAATTTTTCCCAATATGTTGTAAACCTGTGCAATCTACTTCTTGCTGTGCTTTTCAGGAAGGCTCCCTGGCAAGAACATTCATGAGGGGCAAAAAAGGTAATATGGGTTAAAAGACTTAAATCATCTGTGAGCCAAGCTGCTGACATGAGTGGGAGTGGAATGAATTCACAACTTGAGAAAGCAACTACTGCCTCGAAGGCTCTGAAAGAACAGCTCATCTGCAAAACACTGAGTAATAATTCTGGTTATATCACTGTCTCTCCTTGGGGAAAACTAAATATAACCTGATCCTGATATCATCGCTCCTAAGTTTGCTTTTTAATTGCTCTTCTTGCAATTTTCCTCAATAAAGCACTGATGCCTTCCTCAAAATTAGCCATGAAAACCAAGGAGGGCAGTCACTCCAGTTGTTCGAGCAAGCAGTTGCACTGAGTCCTGCTTGCTGATGCTTCTAAGCCCTGTTAGTACCCTGCTACTTTTGTCTGTCCACTTCTACTGGAGCTGGACAAAGATGAAAAAAGAGGGAAATCTTCCAAGTTGATATATTCACAGAGCACATCAATCTCCTTTTGTTGGTGCTCTCAGATAGCATCTCTGTCTCCTGAGGTATGGTTCATGGGTAGCTGTTTGCCTTAAGAAGTTATTACCTTGCTGGCTAAATATCCTCACAAACAAACAGGTTTTAAGTATGAGCTGAGGTTTGCTTATTTGGAGTACAGCATTATCACTGGAAGCTGACTGTGCCCTCACCTTGCTACAGCACAAAGGAAGATGTGTTCACTCCTGCACCTTTTTGGGGCCTTAATTTGGGAAGAGGGGTCTTGGAAAGAAGCAGTGATTTACCTGAGTGACCACTGGATGTCATAATACTGTTTCCACAGCCTCCTCTGTCACGCAACAGGAGCAAACATGATTTAGAAAAAGCATCTTGCTGGAGCTTCTAGTAGCCCTGTTAAAAACTGCAAGGGTAAGCTAAGCACTTCAGGTACCAAAACAAGATGGAGATAGGTAAGAGAAGTATTACTAGAGGTCTGGAAAAAAACTCTATCACTTGGGCTTTGTGCAGAGAGCAGGGTAGGCTCTAGACTGGGGAGCAGCTTCTGCTGCCACATCCCCCCGCCCCCCGTTTTCTGCAGGGAGGAGAAAGCTTGTGGAATGGGGCTTGCTGGTATGGTCTCACACCTGCCTTCCAAGGCTCCATCTGTCCTGTGTCCCCTTTGGCAGCTGGAGTCTGCTGGCCAGTAACTTTTATGAGGACATCACTTACACCTTAGAGGACTTAGAGCTGCCAACCACCTTTGCTTGCTCCAACACCTCAAATACTGCCTTAACACTGAAAGTGTAATCAAACCTCACATATGCCAATGGGAGAGTATTGAGAGGACTGCAAAGCACTGAAGGACAGTCATAATCCTGGCTGGAGTATGGGAAGTGCTTGCATATGCTGGGAAAGAGAGATGGTTGTTCCTGATGGCTATGTGCATAGCGTGCATCTTGCAAAATCTGTGGTATGGTTTCCATCTCTTACTGTTCCTGCTTTGGTAGCACTGGCTTTTTTCATACCCAGTGTTTTCCACCTGCCATGTCTCACATACACACAGAGTCCCAACTTCATGTTGCATATGGACCAGTGGTGTGTGCCTCATTGGGCAAACCTCATCAGTTCAGACTCTGGGCAGGGATTCCTTCCATAGCTGAAAACTAAAAACGTCCTAAGTGACAGCATCAAAACCATCAGGAGGGGAGAATGTCAGGAAGATGGAGGAGCAGGGCACTGCTACAGAGGCATGAGATGCCTGCTAAGACTGGAGCAGAGAGGTCTGGCCCTGGCTCTGCTTGTGTTTCCCATGGCAGCAGTGGCACCAGCGTGCACGGCTGTCCAGGCAGCTCCTTAGATTTACCAGCATATTACATGCTCTGGTAAGTAATTCCCTCACCCTCCTAGGGAGCAGAATTGGGTGTACACTGGAGCAAGTGCAGCTTGGTTTGTAGGAGCCCAGTGCACTACAGGGGACACATCAGTGCAACAATAGGACCCACCTTTTGTCATCGATTTTGGTCCTCTGGAAATTTTGAAGGCAAAGAAGGGACTGTGTGTTACACATCATAAAACTGTATCAAGAGATTGCTGCATCAAGCCTGTAACTTCTTGTTAAGCTACAACGTGGCCTTTAAAAAGGCATCCAGCCTTGATTTAAACACCTCAAGTACTGGAGAATCAACCGTGCCTGAATACCTCATTTTGAATCTCAATTAATGTAGTTTCTGCTCCCTACCCAGAGGCTATTCTTGCTATGTATTTGTTCATTGGATTAAACAATTTCCTATTAGCACTGATTTCATCATGAAGACATACCTAACATCGGACTAACCCAAATAGCTCCTTCTTTGTTAAGCCAAACACGTTGAACATCAGGAGTTTCTCAGTACATTTGCTCCTGTAACTCCGTTTTGAAATCTGTGTTTAACATCCATTTCAAGTGTGAGCACCCACAGTGGACACCACTGGCTGGTACTGATCCCAGCAATGCTGCTTGCAGGAGTGACACTTCCTTCTTTTGTACAGCAGAAAGCCTCATTCTTTGCCTGGGTGTCTGTGTTAGCTCACTCACACTCCTCTCTGCAGACAGATGGGCCAATTTCATAGCTCTTCACTGCTTTTTGAAGATGATGGGGGAAATTTTAGCTCCTTCTCTCCTTCCCTGTGTGTATGCTCCTCTCCCTCTATTCCCTGCTAGTTTGTACAGACTTGGCTTTTATTCGAAGTCCTGGGTGAACTGCTTCAATTGACTCCAATAGCAGGAAACTAGACAGGTTGAGTTTTTTTCTGAGGTAGTTTCCTGCAATTATGTGAGGAAAAGTGGCTCACAGAGGATCTGTCACTCACTGGCACAAGGCAAGCAACAGGAACAAAGAAGTGGGAGCGGGGAGAAGGCAGAGGGGAGGCAGGAACGGATATGTCTCTTTGTGCCTATGCACTGGCCAAGGCAGTCCTTGTGAGAGAAGCCTGCCTCTTCCCAAGCTCTTAGATAGTGAAGGTAAGACCTTGTGAACAGTGATGACTAGGTCTTAAATGATACTATTTCATCATGGTGACCCGGTCCTGAAGATAGGTCTTTCCTGATGAAATAGCTGTGTGAACACTTCCAGAAAAGAGAAGGGCCTGATCTTTTGGTTAAAGGCCCCTTTAAATGCATTAACCATCCTTGTTTTGCAGCTATGTGGTCACCTGTGGTGACTTTGGGGTGAACAATTCTATCCCCATACCCAGAGGACAAAAAATAGTGACAGCACATCACACTTACAAACCACTGTCTATAGGGACTTTTGCGGAGATTTTTGCAAAAAATGAACCTGTTGCCTTCTATGGATATAGGAAGAAGTTAAACTGACTTTTGTAGTGGCTCAGCCATGGAGTCAGAACTGGGTCCAACTGACACTGTGGAAGAATTTATCTTTCACCAGCTCATTTTTCAACCACAAGCTGCAGAAACCTGCAGTGCGATGTTTTTAATCATTCAGGATTTTGTATTGAGCCAGGTACAATCTTGGGCAGCTACAACAAAACCAGCTCCTTTTCTAGCTTATAAATGCTGAGAAACTTGTCGAGTATCCTCTTGTGAGAGAGGATAATGTGGTAGATGTTTTGTCATCATCAGCTGTTCAGAAAGCATTGCTTTGATCCTGTCTTTAAGCTCTCAGTGCCTTAGATAAGACAGTGATATAAAAGATGAGTGTATGTTTTTGTGTGCATAAAAGCTTAGTTTTCAGGGCATTAAATCTGCCTCCTTGTGAGAAATTTCTTAAGAACTGTATGTCAGTTTATTATTCTTTGCTTTAACTCTGGATACGTGGTGGCTGACTACTTCCACCTATTTGTTCCAAAATTATGGCAGCTTTATTTAGGTGATAATAGGAGCACTGTGCTGTTTCATGAAACTGTAATCCAATTCTCAAGTGGATGAACACTCTTCAAGGCTGTGTAGTTTTTCCTGATGATCCAAAGAACTGAATTACTGACCAGAAAAATAATGGTGTTGCTTCTCATGTGTTATGCTTCAATTCTCCAGTATTTGGGCAAAATAAATGTTCAAAATACCTGTGGCATGAGAGGAAAGGCCACAAGGAGAGGATGGGAACAACAGTGAGGAACAGACTGGCAGAAGGAGCTGGAGCCAGAGATATTTTTTTGTTTGCTTCTTAGTTATGGTAGTAATTTCTTGGTGATATTCCTCATCTTTCAGACAAGGACTGCACCTTCATCTAAAGTCCTGTGGCTCTGAGTTAGTCACCAACTGCATAATTTCCACAGGCCCTAAGAGCGGAGCAGTAAAGGCTATTCAGAACTCGCAGAGTCCGATCTATAACTGAACATCCCACAGGATAAAAATGCCCCACTTCTTGGCACTGTGCAAGTTCAGGGCTCCTTACACACAATGTGGCACAAGTTGGTTCCAGTCTTTCCCTCTGCTTTGCTTTGCTGTACTGCTTGTTCTTGAAAGGGATCTTTCAAGACTTTTGACTTTTCCAATTTAAATAATTAGTTTTGATAGAAATGGTTTTGATAGAAATGTGCAGGTGTATGAGTATGCATTATGCAGCAAATAAGCACCTACCTGGTGACTGCACAGATGAACTTTGCAGCCCACAGTAGTGCTGGGATGCACAAGGTACACCTTAGGACTGAGGCCACAGTCTTTAATTAGTGCAATGTTTATAACGTAACAAAAGGTTCTCTCAGTAAAACACACTGGGAGTAAGACCAGGCTTTCACAAGTGGATACACAGTGGCTCTTGTCTGTTAGTGCACTCTACAGACCGCAAGAAACGCACTGCTGAGAACTATTGTGCTCCTGTTCTTGCTCTCAGGCAAGACCTAGAGAAGCTGTGGATGCCCCATTCCCTGGAAGTATTCAAAGCCAGATTGTATGGGGCTTTGAGCAGTCTGGTCTAGTGAAAGGTGATGATCTTTGAAGGTCCCTTACAGCCTAATCATTCTATGATTCACTGGTGTTACTCATACACAGATGTGTAAACAGTGGATGTCCAGGTGCCTGGATAAGAGAATCCATGACTGCTTCATGCTAGCTGGCTTAGGAGGAAAAAAGTCCCTTTGGACATGCCTGCCTCCTTCCATTAATTGGAGGCAGGACCAAGTGGATGAGCTCAGACCATGGGGCAGAGCTGCAGGGAGGGCCACTCCTCCCTCAGCCTTCAAGGGTATCTTCCTTTCTCCTCTTGCTTACGGAGAGATGTAACATTTTGGCCACTGATTTTCCACTGTAGGCACATGTTAGATCCTGAGCAGATGAATTTCCTTGTGTGGTACAAGGAATCCCACAATATCCTTGGCTGGATTACAGAGGGTTCTACCCAGTCTGTGATCTCACAGTAGTCCCAAGGGTGGAAGAAAAGCACAATTCTCTTAAGGAAACAACACTGTAAACAAGATGGGAAAAAAATATAAAAATGACCTTTATTTATGAGACCTTTTAGGTGCCTGAATAAACTTAGATTATGAAAAGCTAGGCCAGCTTATGTGAAAATGAATCCTGTGAGTAGAAAAGGGCTTCTCTAATCTCCTCCTAATTTGTTGCTGTGATTGGTAGGTATGTCTCTGCAAACTTAAAAGGACAAAGGTAATATTGAACAGACAGGGCCAAAACAGCTGGATCAATAAGACACAGTGAAAGCTTCATGACATGAGGAATCAGTCACATACATCCCTCTATAGCTCTCTCCTCCCTGTTCATCTCTCAATGTTTGTTTAAGCTATTATGTTGTATTATCCTTGTGTAAATGGAGGATATTTTTGTGTCATATCCTTTTGATGTGGGTATTGCTTGGGTGCAACTGAGACAAATTTTCAGCTGTGTCAGTTTTTAACTGCACATGTAGCTTAGAGATTACTGAGTATTAGGAATGAGCATTAATGCTTGTCAGTTCAGGTGCAAGTTCCACAGGTGGTGAAGATATCTCTCCAGCAGCTGTCATCCTGTGGGCTGCCACTCACTTTAATCTCCCTGTCTCCTATATTTCTCTGGCACTTGGCAGTTCCTCAATTTTGCTGCTGAAGATTATGTGCTTCACAACTTTCATGAAGAAATTTAATAGTTTGGTTACATTACAGGGAGGAATCTACCATAAATGGTACTTCTGAATTTCCTTAATATTTTTTTAATAACCCATTTAGGGTGTCAGTCACAGTGTGTCCCATCTCAGAGCTATGGCAAATTAAAGGTGTCTAATGAGAAATCCTTTTTGAACAAGCTACTTTAAGGGCCATTCAGAAAAGTTCTCCAGTGAATTAAAAAAGTTTGGAGAGGTACAGAGCAGTGACACTTCAAATGTGTGCAAACAGGACTTGGGCATAAGCAATCCCTCTGAACACCTTCTCTGTCTCTTAACTCTGTGTGTGTGTGTATGTGTGTACCTACACCTATGTTGACACGTGGCAGTCTTTCTCTTCTTCCTTTGTGATGTCCCCCTGCCTGTTTATTTTTTTATATTTTTATTTTATCTTTTTATACCTTTTTCAAATCCTGGATGCTTGGGGGTTTTTTTGCCTTTTTTTCCCTTGTAACTCAGCAGGCTCTTTCTTTTTAGCTCTCAGAAGGGCTCCAATCATCCTTCCTAATTTTGTTCTTGCTCTTCTCTGGTGCCCAAAGCCAAATCTCAGCACAGTCCCCTTCCTTGGCCTGACCTTTCTCCCCCATGCAGTAGGGTCCCATCAGCACCTGGCCTAAACAGGTGAATCAACCCTTTAAATGGACTGTATTCCCCTGTGGATGTGTGCAGTGGAGTGGTGGGATGCTCCCTGAGGACTGGGGATGAGGACAGAGCCTGGGGCACCCCGAGTCTCATGTACCACATATTTGAGCTGTCTTGTCCTCAAAACTTTTACATTTATTTTTATTTCTTCACAGTTCCATTATATAGTGTCTCAATATATAGAATACATAGAGAGGACATATATAGGATGTTCTATATTCTTCTTTGCTGCATAACTGTAGCCTCTCACTTCACAAGACACATGAATATAATTCAGACTTCTTAAACTAGGTTACCTGAAGATGATGATCCACTGGATGATGATCCAATGCCATTTTACAATGAGCATTGCAAAAATTCGCTGTAATGCCCTGCAGATATACTTTTAAAAATTGTCATAGTATCGGAACCCACATCTCTTCCTTTTGCCAAACTTTTCATATAGAAGTAACAATCAGCCTGTAGATGAGACACAGTGGAGCATGTTCATTGTGCCAGAATCAGAATTTGAACACCATTGACACGCTGTGCTGGCCCTTCTACGGCACAATTCATCTGACCAACCTCGTGGGGGATAATTGGACCCTCCAAGCTCCCATTTCTGCCTGCTGACTATAAAAACACCTTAGACAGCTGTCTCAGAATTAGGCCTATATGTTATCTGGAGTTAGTCGAGGAAATTTTACCCAAAATGACTGCTAAGAAAAAAAGAAAATTTGAAACAAATCAAAAAGAGACAAAGGAGAGACACCTTTTTTTTTTCCCCCAGAGGAGAAAGAAACAGTTCCTTTATACAACATGAGGCAAAAATAGTCCCCTAAAGAGGGTGATACAGCTCAATGCAATATAAGATATATATTCAGAAAAGGTCAGATAAGAATGTTCTTTGTATTCTAAATATGTGAATAAGCCTAAATTGCTGGGATGGTGAGACATACTCAATTTTGCAGTGCAGGAATGAGCCCCGCAATTGTCTTGAAATAGCATTATCTTAACAGCAAAATTTACATCAAAATTTACACAAGCAAATACCCCAGACTTGAATAGCTTACCCTTGAATACACATCCAAATCCATTTTATTACAGAACATTATCATTTATCATGCAGGAAAACAGAGCTTGTTTCCATGGCCTAAAAAAAAAAAGAAGGAAAAGAAAAAAAAAGAAGCTAAATTATCAGGTGCTATTGATATTAAATATAAATAAAAATTATACTTAGAGACTGGTCTTCAAACAAGTAGTAAAATCTTAGTAATTTGTATGTAGCAGCAAATTATATCCAAAAAATATAAAGCTTTTGAAAACTGCTTCGGAAGATGTTGTGCATTGCTGCAATTATTTTTGTATCAATTGCTTTTTGTCCTGAAAGGAGATTTCTGTTCAGCTGACTTCTGTCTCCAGTTTCACACTACTTTTATTCTACAGGAGAGAAAAGGAACAAGTAAAATGTATATTCGTATCCAGAGGAAGAGGCTTAAGCACAACATAGTGCTGTTATTTTAAAAAAATTGTATTTTTGCATTAGGCACTGCTTCCCTGTGTATCTGCATATGTGTGTTTATGTATCTCTATACACACAAATGATAAGTAGCTACATCATTTACATTTTTATGACTGAAGCCCTTGATCGAATTTTCATAATGCCAGGAGGGCCCATTTCAGATTCAGGTCCTGCTGTCCAAATGCTAGGACATCTGCCCCAAAGAGCTTGTAACTCTAAGAGGATAAAATGTGGCAAGGGAAATCATTACGGGGAGATGCAGTGACTCTCCCTGGTCAGATGGAAGCGTCAGTCAGCTTCAGGACCAGAACAAGCATTTGTGTTTTAGTGGCAGTGATTTATTGGTGAATCAGGAGCACCAACCCAGCTTTATACTGGGCTCACAGCCAGAATGTTCCTCCCTCTTGTTCTGAAACCAGGACATCAGGATGTCCCTGACCTTGGCTGAGTTGTACAGCAGTATCATCCCCTCCCAGAGAAGACTCCTCATGGCATGAATCAGCCCTGGTTTTCCACATGCACACTTCAATTCATGTAAGCAAAAGATTTTGCTGTTTTGCTGTTCCTGGACTTCTTCTTAAGGTAGGAGTGAAAAAGAAAATGTTTCTCCATCACACATAAAAGGAAGATCTCAAACCTTTACATCTCTCTCCAAGGGGACATCACTGTCAGCCAGGAACCCTCAAGGAATGGTGAGTTCTGGCACATCCCTACATGTCACCCTTCTTGGCTCCGCATGTTCACCTTCCACAATGCTCTCCCAAAACGCCAGCATCTCTGTGCCTAAAGTCAAGGTCCTCATCTCCAACATGCAGTATTGCCAGGCAGAGAAGGAGGGATGTCAACTTTAGCACTGGATAAAGGTGACAGGAAAAGCAAGGTACAGAGACATTCCTGAACCATGATCCCTCTCTGGAGCCAAGGTGCCAGAGCCATCCTGAAAATCAGATACCTGCATTTGCTCAGGATGAGGAGGTTTGGTTTGCACTGGTGACTGTTGCAGAAGTTTTGTTCCTCTGTGTTTGCATTGATTGTCAGCCCTCCTGTCTTGGGGATGAGTCAGGACACCACTGCTGATGTACTCAGTACAGCCCCACTGTGGGTAGTGGAGCAGAAGCACAATGGTACAAATGAAGATGTTTAGCTGTTTCTGTTGCTCCTGTGTTTCCGTATCTCTGGTGAGAAATTGCCCAAGTGAAAAGCATATTGAGCAAAATGGCTTTCTTAAGCCTGTGCAAGTCACTTTTGAAGAGCAGTAGGAACTAAACATTCTGTTGTGTTATGCACCAATGAGAATAAGTGCTGCAAACTGGTGTGATTGTCCACTGGTAGAATTACATAAATTTCAGAAATCCGAAACACTCATTTTCTTCTACTATACGAAACCATTATTTATTTACAGTCTCGAGAAGGGGGTCCATGGGAACCTCATGAGGTTCAACAAGGCCAAGTGCAAGATGCTGCACCTGGGTCAGGGCAACCCCCAATATCAATACAGGCTGGGGAACAAAGCAATTGAGAGCAGAAGGACTTGGGGATACTGGTTGAGTACTTGAGAGGCTATACATGAACCAGCAATGTGCGCTTGCAGTCCAGAAAGCCAGGCATGTCCCAGGCTGCATCAAAAAATGTGGTCAGCAAGTTGAAGGAGGTGATTCTTCCCCTCTACTTTGCCCTCATGAGACCCCACCTGGAATACTGTGTCCAGCTCTGGAGCCCCAACATAAGAAAGACACGGACCTGTTGCATTGAGTCCAGAAGTGGGCCACGGAGATGATCAGTGGGCTAGAACACCTCTCCTATGAAGAAAGGCTGAGAGAGTTGGGGCTGAAGAGAAGGCTCTGGGAAGACCTTCTAGCAGCCTTAGAGTACCTAGAGGGGTCCTGTAAGAAAGATAGGGAGAACCTTTTAGCAAGGCCTGTTGCAATAGGACAAGGTGCAATTGTCTTAAACTAAAAGGGGTTTGATTTAGAATAGATATAAAAAAGTTTTTTACAATGAAGGTGATAAAACATTGGCACAGGTTGCCCAGAGAGGTGGTAGATGCCCCATCCCTGGAAGTGTTCAAAGTCAGGTTGGATGGGGCTTTGAGCAACCTCATCTTGTGGAAAGTGTCCCTACTCATGCCAGGGGGTTAGGGCTAGATGGCCTCTAAAGGTGCCTTCCAACTCAAACTCTTAATATTTTATTTTGGTGTTATCACCACCCCTGTCATCCTGGCCCAGCATAACACAGAAGTTTGGGAAGGCTTTAGACAACAGATTCAAAATTTCAACATAATTTGTGGCTACCACCTGAATGCCTGTGCTAATGCCTGTGGCTAATGCTCTCAACCTCATGCAAGTTAAGTCATCCATGTCTCCGTCCCTCAGGGTTTGCATACGCAAACCCATGAGCGGCCACTGAGGTTAATGTTTGGATAGGTAGTTTTATAAAGTGGAAATCTGCTGATGGATCTGTGGGGATATTCTAGATGGCTGTTTGCATTGGATTTGTACATATGGAAAAAGAAAGGTTACTGGCAGTCATAGTTTTTCAATACAGTCCTTAAATAATAGTGTGTTTAATTGGGGTTCAGTTTTACTTCTTGGGAATGGACACAGCCGATAAATTGGAGTAAGCTTCTTGTCCTCCATCACTGATGCAAGACCAAAGAGCATTTTGGATGTCCATCCTTGTGTGGTTACGCTTCTAAACCAAATGTAAACAACTTTTTTTTGTGGGTTGCTCTACAAAGTCTTTGTGCACAGTGCCATCCCTCCCCACAGCTGTGCCAGCAGGTAGACCCATATTTCCTTCCTCTTGTGGGACCTGCAGAGGTATTCCAGAACATGGGCTGCCAGTGAAAAATGAAAACAATATTAAAGAAGCAAAAGGAAAGGGTATGGGTGTGTGTCATATTCATTCAGAGATGAGTCTCATCAAATTTGATATGGGTTTTCCTCCCCTCTTCATTTAATTGTTCCTTATGTATTCCTGCACATTACACAAATACAGGTCTGCAGGAAGTACAGGGTATTTGATTAGGTAGGCTTGGACTGTCTGCTGGGCTCTTTAAGCATTCTTAAAATGGATGTTTCTGTCTCCTTAGAGGTAGGGATCAAATGATGTTTGTACACCTGGTAAAACTAACCTTGTTCCACTGGCATAGTTGTGAGGTCCTGAAGTCCCATGTTACTATCAGATCTGCCTGACAATTTGCCATTTTCATGCTGATGGCACCACCTGGGTTTCTCCTAGAAAGGGTTTCTCCCATTTTTGTGTAAAAAATTCTACAAAGTTGTGAATGCCCCATCCCTGGAAGTGTTCAAGGCCAGGTTCAATGGGGCTTTAAGCAACCTGGTTTAGTGGAAAGAGTCCCTGACTATGGCAGGGGGTTTGCAAGTAGATGATTCTTAAGGTCCCTTCCAGCCCAAACCATTCTATGATTCTGTAATTCTTGTTCCTTCTTTCTTGGCCATTGGAATGTGACTTGGGATAGACAGGTGGAGAACAATGTTTTGCTCTCTGACATTTTCTTGAGCCTGCAGCCTTCTCCCTCTAGTCCTGCTTTCTGATAGCTGAGCTTTTTGTGAAGATGAAGGCGGTAGGTCTGCCCAAGGGGTTAAAATGTTACCTTCCACACTTCCAGAGATGGCCTCAAACAGACCAGTCAGAGCCCTTGCTCTCACACTGCTGCAAAAATCTCAAGGATCCGTCTGAAGGTGAAAGCAGAACACATGTAAGATGGTGCACACAGTGACACTCCAAAGATAGAGTTCCTACTTGCTTTATAAGAGTGATCACTGTTAGTTGCCTTATGGAAGGAATTATTCTAGAAACTGATATTTTGGTTTTAATTATTTCTGGGAATCAGACACCAGAGTAGTACTGTATTTGTCAAGAAAAAGCCCTTCTTGTCCTCTTCTAGTACAGCTTTTCCTCCTGTGAATCAGTGTAGAAAGGTGCTGGGGTTAGAGGTATGCATCTGGGCCTCTCCTGAGAACAGCAAAATGCATATTTTTGCTTTATGTCTCTGTGGTTTGTATGGGGATGTGATAATACTCTGGTCTTGTGAGAACATTGCAAACATAAGGAGTAAATGATCACAATGTGATACTTACTCAAGGATTGGTGCTCTATCCATAGCAGATGGAGTATACAGGCCTGTCCTTTACTTCTTGAACATTTGTTCTTGAACATCCTGATATAATTTGTTCCTGAAAGCGAATATATTGGACTCCACACTGTAGGCAGTAAGGTAGGACTCAATTGGAGTTAAAACTTCTGTGTTGACATGCAGTAGAGGCTTAAAAGATAATGTATAAGCCTGATTTTGTTTAAAAAAACCCTTGGTGGTTTGTTGATAGAATAACCTAAACTGAAAAAACAGCTAAGATGCCATGTTCAGCATTGCCTTCTCATGGTCAACCTTCTCAGCTCTCACTGGTGTCTCAGGAGCAAGTGGCTGAGAGCAGCACTGTAAGCGCAGTGGAGAAGGAAGAACTACCCCTTGAAGACTGGCAAAAACAATGCAGTATGTGTTGTGGGAGGCATTTTCTTTACATCTTTTGGAGGTTTGCATCATGCAACATCTTTCCATGCATCATGCAACATCTTTCCAGGCCAGCATTAGGTTAAATTCCTTTTTCAGCCTAAGATCTCATCCACAATTTGAGGCTGGATAGTGGTCACAGGGGAGATTAGGCTGCACTGTGCAGAAGTTTTAAAAGTTACCTTGATGAATGCCTAAGTGTGGATTAAAATCCAGTGGGCCTATTTCAGGAACAAAATGTCTTCGTCCTCTGCTTTCTGACAGAACTTTTCCTTTACAGAACTTTCCTTCTACCCTATACCAGACAAATGCTGTTCTTACTTTCCCCATCTTGTTCCTTCTTATGTCTCATCTCCTCTCATTCCCTCAAAAAGCCCGTTGCTTTCTGTTTCCTGTTGTTCTTCCCAAGTCAGCTGTGAGATAGGCAGAGGATGGGCTCCCCATGCCACAGAGGAGTCACAGGCTGTCTACCAGTCACTCAGGCATGTGCCTAATGGTAATGGTGGTTTAGTGGTCTTGGTCTGGTGGTCACGTGAAGACCGGGACATGCACAGAGGGATTGGATAAGGAGAAGGGTTGCATGAGAACCTTGCAGCAGCATGTGTTGCCATTGATTAATGGACATTTTGGAGTAGAGAGCAAAAGTAATGAAACATGAAATAAGGCTGTTATAAAAATATATTGGAGGATTCACTCTGTGATCATACTTTTGGACTCTGAATATTATGTTGCTAATAGCTTTGAGTTGCTGTTAGCCAGGGTACTTCAGCTGATCCTGAGACTTCTCTAGATATATCTTCAAGTATTGGACTCGCACTTTCTTACAAGTCTATTTTTTTTTCCTGTGAGACAGCACATATTGCCTCTCAGATATGTTTATTACCCAAAGCTGTTCCTTACTTGGTGTGACCAAGCAGAGCTTCACTGAATAACTAAATGGGCAAAAATTACTTTGTGTTGTCTATGAACAGTGGAGAAGGACTTGGTAGTATGAAAAACAAGCCAGCAATGTATGCTCATATCCTGGGCTGCATAAAAAGAAGCATGGCCAGCAGGTCAAGAGAGGTGATTCTCCCCTTCTACTCCACTCTCGAGACCCCACCTATAGTGTTCTGTCCAGCTCTGGGGCTCCAAACATAAGAAAGATGTGGACCTGTTGGACCAAGTCCAAAGGAGGGCCAGGAAGATGATTGGAAGGCTGGAGGACCTCTCCTATGAAGACAGGCAAAGAGAATTGGGGTTGTTCAGCCTGGAAAAGAGAAGAGTCCAAGCAGGCCGGGTTGCAGCCTTTCAATACTTAAAAGGGGTTTATAAGAAAAACGGAGAGATATTTTTTAAAAGGGCCTGTCATGATAGGACAAGGGGTAATGGTTTAAAATTAAAAGAGGGGAGATTCAGATTAGAAATTAGAAAGGAATTTGTTACAATGGGGGTGGTGTAACACTGTCACAGGTTGCTCAGAGAGGTGGCAGGTGCCCCATCCCTGGAAGCATTCGAGGTCAGGTTGGATGTGGCTCTGAGCAACATGGTCTAGTTGAAGATGTCCCTGACCATTGCAGGGTGGCTGGACTAGATGACCTTTAAAAGTCCCTTTCAAGAAAAACTGTTCTATGATTCTATGGATTCTACATCAGTAGTGTGGAAAACCCTTATAGGAGAGATCTTGCATTATTGCACCATTAATCTTCAGGTGGTCACTGAACAGGGTCTTTATGTGTAACCCCCACTTTTAGCCACCTCTGGATCCACTCCAGTCTGTACTGGAGCTGGTTCTCAGCTGTTTAAAAGCAGTCAGGAATATTTGAGTCTTTATCTGATCTACTTACCTTTTATGGTCAGTGGAGAGAAACAGGCACTTCTTAGGTCATGATCCATCTTGTCCAAATGCAGACATTAAGAATAATTTGGTGACTCACACTCTAAAACTGCTTATTTCTCTCCACTATAATGGGAAATTATAAAACGAGGACAAGGTGATTAGCTTATATGGGTACACCTATCCCTCTCCAGGGAGAGGAGATGAACATCCTATAGGCCTAATACAGGAGTTGATCTCTGGAGCATCTTCCCCTCTCCATTTTTTAGGAAGGAAGTCAAAGGCTGGTTCCTAGCTTATACTAGACACTTAACTTCTAAGTTAATAAAACTAATTTCAAATTTCTCCCACCCTGAATCTGTATCTGCCACTAATGAGCAACTATTTTTTTCTGGAACTGTCTAGTCCCTAAAAGAGCTGTCAAGGATTCAGGAAGCAAACACAGAAAAATTTCTAGAGAAGTTTCAATTTTAATTTTTTAGCATTTTATTTAAAGCTTTTTATTTTAATTTATAAGTTTTCTTCTTTGATGATCAATTTGTAACTCGAAACAGAACAGATTAACTCTTCTTTAGCACTGTCAGGGTTAACCTCTGTACTCCAATGGCAGGGAGGTTGTGCCTGGCTGGTTGACAGCAGGTTTGTACCCTTCCTCCATAACTTTTTTATGGCATCAATCTCTTCTGCTTCAAGTTCTTGTTTGTCCTAAACTTGAGGAGTGAGAGGATCGCCTGCTGGAAGTTATCTCCTGACACAACATAGAGCAGTAAATTTCCAAAAATATTTAATGCTGCTAAAGGTTTAGTCATAATAAACACTAAAAAGATTGTTTTCTTCAAGTGGCAGGGAGCTGGTCGTACTCGGAGCTCCAGACGAACCCCTCGAAAGACGTGGAAGGGGAGGAAACACACATAGAAGACCACCAAGAGGACAACAGCAAGTCTGCGAGCTTTTTGTTTATAGCAACCCCCTGTGTGAGGCCCAGTAGCCAAGGTGTAAATAATAAGCACATAGCACAGAGTCACAGTCAGCAAAGGCAAGAAGAAGGCAAACACAGTCAATATCCAGTTATACCACCGACTAGTGTCAAGGTCCTCAGCATCAGTCAAGTCTGGGCAGATAGTCCTGTTCTGCTTATGCCTTGGGAAAATCAAGATGGCCAAGGGGCTGAGGGCCACCAGGGAAATCATCCAAATGACTATGCAAGTCACCATTGCCCATCTCCGTTTTTGAAGAAAAAGGCATTTAATTGGGTAGACAACTACCAAAAAGCGAAAGATGCTGAAGCAGCTAAGGAAGATAATACCACTGTACATGTTGAAGTAGAAACAGAAGTGAATAAGCCTGCACATGAAGTTTCCAAAAATCCAGTTATTTCCATTAGCAAAGTAGTGTATAAAGAAAGGAAGTGTGACTACATACAACAGGTCAGTGATGGCCAGGTTTAACATAATGATGGTGCTGCTTTTCCAGGGCCTCATCTTAGCAAAGTAAACAAAAATTGTCACTATGTTCCCTGGGAAGCACACCAGGAAGATTAGGCTGTAAATGATGGAGAGGTAGAATTTCACCCGTAAGAAATCTTCATCCTTGCAGCTTGTCAATGGATCTGCGTGGCTTGGCTGAGCAGTGAAATTGATGGTGGATTCAGATGCCATGCTTGCAGAAATCTTCTTAAGGCTTTACAAAAATCAGATGTTTAGTTTTAGTTGATTTGTTGGGACAAATGCTTTCAGTTAAACCTTTTGTCGCTGGAGAAGATGCTGTATGTTTGAGAAAGCATAGCAGTGAGAGAAGGTGGGGATTTGCTAATATACCCATTCTGACCTAGATAACCCTATTCAAATGTTTAATTTTACCCTTTCCTCTCCTTTACATTTTATTTTGATAATTATTAATTTTACTCTTTTTAACCTCCTACATTGAAGAAGACAATTACTGCTTATCTGTAAACCTTCAGGAGTAGGAAGCAGACATTTAGAGATCTAGAGGGAGTTTGGGCTTAGATTTTGTGAAACTGTGAACTAGTCTTAACCTTTCAGAAAGCAGAACCATAACCATATATTATCTTCATTAATCTGAGCTAATCAGTGTTTCATGCTCACAAACCTGAGATGCAGTTCTGGTTTCATGAAAGCTAAAAGATTTTAGGTTCGGATACAGATCTCAGGATCTGATGCTCCCATAACATGACACTAATGGCTTGTTCCCTGAACATGATCTTATTCTCTTGGAGTCATCAAAGTATAAAGCTAGTATAAATGTTTTGTTGGGGGGGGGGGTTTTGGGTCATTTTTTTTGTTTTGCTTTTTTTAATCAAGCTTCATAATGGCATAAAACTGGCTGAAATTATTAAAGTCCCCTCAAATGTCAGAGGAAAAATGGAAAGCATAGATGTTGAGGGAAGGCACTGATCTTGGTTCCCATTCCATGTCAATTTGAGCAAGATAAACTTGTTTCTGAAATAGTTTCTTGTCTACCATAGCCAATTTGGATCTCTCCAGTGAGTTCAAGACATAAGCTTTTCTTGGTAGTGATTTATCCTGAAAGAATGGCAACCAAGGATGAAAATCATCTTAACTGAAGTCAGGTATCAGAAAGTTAGATACTTACAGTGAAGCCAGTCATCCTAAGCCTCCCTTTATCATCAAGGGAGAGATATAAGTTCCTCCAGGATATAATATACCTACCCATAATTGAGGTTTCTAAGATACATTGTTTAGTCTTTTGGCATACCTATTTCTTTCCATTGATAAAAGGATACTAGTTCACACCTGGATATCTCAAGTGAGGCAAGAAGTGTGTCACTGTGTGTCTTCAGCATCTCAGGTGAGCACCACTCCTCCAGATCCTAACTAATTTCATGTAAGAAAATATTTTAAAGAGATTTCCAAAAGTATTAGACAGGGTACTGTCAAGCCTAGAACCTCTCCCTTGTCCCAGAAACAGCATCTTTAAACAAAAACAATGCTACATTGAACATTCAGGGTGAAATCAATACATAAAAAAAAAAAGGGGGGGAGGGGGAAGACAGAATTGCACCTTATTCAGTTCTGCAAAGCCTGTGTATAGTTTTTTGATGTGATTCAGTTAACAGCGTTTAGCATGTTACCTGTATAACTGTTTCTTCTTTGTTCCAATGACTGGTGGAAGATGGCCAATTTGCTCTGACAAAGCCAGTCACGAAAGCTGGGACACAACAGGAATTATTTGATCATATCCATCAGAAAGATGAGTATCACTGTTACTCAGGAGCACTTCAGAGAGAAATTTGAACAGTCTCCCCACAAATTAGTTAAAATGCTAATGCTTTTTAACATGAACATTAGTTCTGGTATAGCAGCTTTGCAGTCAAAGATGCATTAAGTAAAGGCCATGAAGTTTGTTTTAAACAAATTCAGATTTACAATCACAAAAAAAGCTAGGAATATGCATATTTTCTCTTTTCTGCTGCTCAGTGATACCACTGTCACCCACAGTTATGTCTCTAACTGGTATATTTCAAGTCAAGTTAGACAAAATTTACTAGAATATTTGATTCATCCCCAGTTTAGCTTTCTTGCACTGCTGATCTGTTCATCATCTCAATCTTGAACCCTCCAAATTGAAAATGAAGAAATACTGCTTACCTGAAAACTTGCAATTCTGCTTCTGCCTCTGATATTGCTCCGAGCAAAGACCACAACAAATTAAATGTATTTACGTATTCCTCACAGTGAAGCAGGTTTTAGTGTGGCTTTGCAGCCATATACATTCACTCCCTGTCTGACTGAGACTCCACGTGGCCATAAATTAGGAAACTGGTAGAAAACCTCAGTTACTGGCTCGGATATCAGCTCTTAAACCTGGGTGGCTGGAGGAGTCCTCTTTTGCCCTCTCATTCGTGCTGTCTTGCCTTCAGTGGGTAGATCAGGCTTTACTGGCAGCAGTTCTGCATGCTGAGATAGATCTGTAGTATTCAAATGGCAGGAAATCACATTTAAATTAGCGTGTATGTGTGAGTGCATGTGTTTATAAAAGAGAAAATTAAATCTATTCTCCATTTCCTGTGAAGTGAAAGCTGATGACCAAAGTGAATAAGGCGTATTGTCATTTCAAGGTCAGGTGAAAGGTGTTATGACACACTGTCTTCATTAAAAACAAATCTCTAACGGGATATAATTTTCATCTCATGTAAGAAATGAATGTTTCTTTTGGCACAACGTGCTTTTCAGGAGCCATGGCATACTTTCTGCTTATTTTTGGTGAATAAAATATCTACAATGGATTGGCTGGTTATTACTGGAGTACCTGAAGTTTGAAACTTGTTTTCTTTTGAGCTTTGGCTTTTGGGCTTCATAATTCAAAAGAGCTGAAATTTTCAGTGCTTCTTCCTCCAAAAGACTGTTCTTGAATAAAAATCTCATTCTTAGCTTGAGGAACAAGATCAAAGGAGATTATTATTTTAAGAAGTTATAGCATCTTAAAGTTTAAAACTGTAGACTTCAACCCCGAGCCTGAAACTTGGTCCATGCAAAGAGGCCCCAGCTGCCCAGTGTGGCTGACAGCCTTTCCACTTGGTAGATTTGATACGTCTTACTCCCTGATGAGCTTATGATCCGGTATTAAATGAGCAAGCTTTCATTTCTGAACATTATGTATGTTGGCATAGTTACTGAAACACACACATAAGAAATATTTTTCAGCAGACTGTCTTGACACTTCTTGAGTGCCTGTACTGTGGGCATGATTTGAGAGCAGGCTATTTGTTTTGCTAATCATACTGCAGAGAAAGAGTGGTAAAGAGGACAATCAAAACTGGGGCAGCAGTAATGTCTGACAACTGGAACATTATCTATCTGTTACCATTAGGGAAAGGGCACAATCTCTGCTCTCATCTAACCAAGCTTTTCTCTAGGTCAATGCCCAGAACACTTTTAAAAAATGACCATAGTTTCTCAATAATTGTAAAATACACTGTCATGTACCAGCTTAGGGATCAGCAACTGTTTAAATAGCTATTACCCTGTTCGTAGACACTTCATGTGTCATTAGAAACCATTTGTATGAGGCTGTAGTGTTACAAGCACAGAGGGAGCTAATTATAGTTAGGGATCATTTAATGCATTCACTACTTAATCCATTATATCCCTTGAGCATTGGAGAACCTGTGCAGCAGTGGCTGTTTTTTATCCTTCCTTGGCAGTGGTAGTGCCTGAGGTAAAGCAGAAATGGGCTTTCCTGGAGCCATGATCCAGAACTGATAGGGATTTGGTGCACTGGGGTCTTAAGCAGACACTGGGGTCACCTCTGAATTTCTGACTCTGGACAGGAAAAAAGAATAAAACACACATTTTCAGGTCGAACTTGAGAGATGGTGACTAAAACAAGGTCATTCATGCAGAGCTGCTCTGCATGGAGATACAGCTATACTCCTTAGCTTACCCAAATCTTGTCTAATCATCAGCTGGAGAGACCATGTGGCTCCTGCCCCCATTCTCCCTGTACCCTTAACCATGGTTACAGCAGCTCCTCATCGCACAGAGACCTTTGGAAACATTGGCTTCAATTGCAGCCATGTGACTGGCCCAGGGGCTTGTGTCAGGCACTCAGAAAATTGAGAATAAACATGCAAATATATGATTTAAATGGCTTGTGTGGCATCATGTAGGATCTCTATAGATAAAGGCTGATTCTGCAGTGTAACTTGCAACTCTTCAGTCTGTGAGCCTTTTCTCTTTACCAGCCATTTCTCCACCTCATGTTCATGGATCTTTTAAGTGTGCCTATTGGCAGATCAATGTGATCCTTCACAAAAACAAGGCCTTTTTTGTGCTTTAAGGCTATCCTCATTTTGCTCCACTCTACAAGCAGTAGAGGGAAATCTAAATACCCTGTAGTTTCACAATCAGCTTAAATGACTCTAATTGCAGGTTGCAGTCAAAAGAACTGGCAGCACCACCTCAGTGCTTTCATCCTAAGCCACGTTTCCTATGCCCCCAGTGCTTGTGCAATCAAGGGATGTGTTGGATAAATGAGCTGACTGAAGCCAAACCAGTTTTCTTATTCTTGTGTCAGCTTTTGGGCACTTTAGTGAGGGGCAATGGCTCCTTTCGGGGGTGCATAAGCTCCAGGGCTTATGGTAAGCAGTGGTGGGGACCGACCAGGGGCAAGAGGCGGTACAGTGGCTTGGGCTGGCAGTGAGGTTGCACGTGGGTTTCTGCTGTGGAGTTGTGTTTCTCTCATCATTACCAGCAACCAGCTACCTTCAGCTGAAGCTGGTCTCCAGTAATGCTTCCTCAAAAGACAAGACTCACCTCTTGTTTCAACAGTCATCCAGGCAGGCTGGATTCATTGGTCAGACGGGCTATAATTTTCCCTAATTTGACAAGTATTGATAAGAATTTTAAAGACCAGTGATCCAACAGCAAAAAGAGAGCTATTTGCACCTTTCTTGAAACGACCATTATAAAATCCTATAGAGTTCATGTGCATATATATAAATGTTGCTCTTTGTCCCTGTATAGAAAGGAAACTGGAATGATTTGGTGGCAGGATTATTAATTAAATATTTCCTCTTGAAACTTTATACTGCAGACCAGATCAGTTGTTACAAAGTACATGAAGCAAACAAGATGAACTTTTCATACTGAATTTTCCCTTCCGTGATGGCAGGATGAACAGCATGCACAGGATGACAGATGGGTTCACCCACCTGGACGGCACAATCTTCCTCAAAAACTTCCAGTCTGACTCTCCAGTCTCTTTGTGGAGAACAAAGCCCAGCACCTTTATTTTGCTTAGTGGTTGGTTAAAAACAATGTTTCTCTCCTCCATATGGGCTGCCCGTTAGCTTTTGCAGGCAGTGGGGTGGAAGAGGTCAAGCAGGGCTTTTTGTAGCATCTCAACATCACCACTGGACTTGACTGTAGTTAGGCGTCACAGGCATGAGGGTCCACAAAGTGCTCCACCAGCACAGGGGCTATCCTCATCTCATAAAACCTGTTCTAAAATCCATGGGCATGAATGAGAAACTCCTTTTAGAGTCAGACCTTCAGACATGACAGCACCCAGTGTGGTGCAGTAGAAATGGCTCTGATTAATAATTATGCAGGAAAACAGGCAGTTTGTTGGGCAAGGGTTATGCTCCAGATTGTTAAGAGCTCTCATTATACGTTTTACTTTTGGTTCGGCAAACATATAATCTTTCTGTGGGTTATTTGCCTTAGCAGACATACATTAGTTTGGCTGATCTTACTCTGTGTGTGATTGAATACCTAATTAAAGTTGTTATCAAACCACTATGCTCAGTTCTGGTGAGAATGATATCGTGTATCTTCATCACATGGGGAAATCAACTCTAGTTCTCCCTTCGTATTTCTTCCCTGAAACAGAATGGTAAGGGCAGCATTTTTTAATCCCTAAATGCACTGTAACTCTAAATTAATCACAGTTAAATGTTGCCATCTAATTATGTAGGTAATAGAGACTGTTAATGAAAACTTTTGAAAGGGGATATTTTACCTTAGGAAAATTGCATATATAATCTGGAATATAAGCAGTGCTGCTGCCACATTGGCTAAGAAGAAGTAGTTTGATACAGTTCCAAAAACAGCCCATATGGATCTGAGGCACTATTTTATGGCTAATATTAGTCCTTGAAGTGAATTGATGCTCATCGACTACAGGACATAAAAAATAAAATCTACTGCAGCTCTTACATGATGGCTGAACTTTCAGAAGAAGAGTTTCCCCATGAGAAGTATGTGCTCAGGTACTCTGGTACAGCATCATCAAGACCATAAACCAGTGAATAAAAAGCACTGCAGGAGCAAACAGTTATGAAGTGGCCTTAAACACAGCAGCTGCTCCAGTTAAAGTTTTCCCAGCAGATACTAAAAGCCAAACTAAACTCTCCGGAGATGTGACAAAAGTTGTTATTGTTTTAGGTAATGGGGCATTTCCTGGAAATGACCCAGTTCAGTTGATCTGAAAACAGAGAGGACCAATTTGCTGCCTTGTAATTTTGGGGTTTTTTTCAATTCCAAGATGAAGCCTTCTTGGCTCTCAGGAATGTGTCTGTACAGGATTCAGCAAAGGATGCTGATAATGTGGCTTCTAGTCTACAAGCAAGTTTTCAGTTACTGAAGATATATTCTGTTGTGGTGCTGTTGCCCCTGTAATTTGTTTGCAGGGTGTTGTGGCATATGAAGGAAAGTCTGTCCTTTGCCTTAGGTCACTCTAATAAAGCTTTGTCTTCAGAAAGTGACTTGTACTCTTGCACATGAATTTAATATACACAGCCAAAGATAAGCCTTTCTGTTATCCAGATATCATTCCCTCAGCTAACATCAGTCTGTAGCCTGACTCTTGGAAGAAGGACCCTGGGTGGTCCTGCTACCGCCATCCTTCCTGCCTGCTCCTACCTGCACCCCTAATCCCTTCCGGCCCAGTTCTCGCCTCCCGAAACTCCACTTCTGCTTTGGAAAGGAATCTTTTCCAGTGGGGCTGGTGCCAAGAGGAGCACAAACAAGGTAGGGAAGGGAGCTCATGTAGGACAGCCATGTAGGACACACTTCATTTTTCAAAAGTATCATTTCTCTCCCAAGATCATCCAATTCTTTTCTTCACACAATCACTAAAGTTGTAAAACAGTAAATTAGTTGTTTGTGTTACTAGCACTTGTTTCTGATAAGGCAAGGTAATTATCAGGTAGAATTTCAGTATTATAAAGAAATAAGCAAAGGTAATTCTCACTCAAAATGAATTAGGAGGTCACTTGACAAAATAGACAGAGCTAGATACTCACAAAGAAGTGCCCTGCAAATAATCGCTTGACCATAAAGTCAAAGGTCTTGTATTTTTTGACGCAACTTCCCTTGTGTTCAGGCAGAGAGCTGTACAACAGGGAAGTTGATCAGGCTCCTCATTCCAAATTCTTCCTATTCCATCCCTCCTGATAAAGAAGCTCCTCTAGCAGCATGGGAGCATGAGGGTAGCTCCCTCTGCTCCTGCCTTGCAGAGGCAGCTCTGCTGGCCTTTCCCTGAGTCATGCAGTTTACCTGCATTTGAAAGAGTCTTGTGCTCTTTAAACGAAACTTAAATGCTAAGTATTATTATGCCCAGGCAATTAAATGGGTCTCCAACAATTCAGGTTGGGTGGAAGCACGGGAATTGCTGAAATAGCCTTGGAAGAGATAGTTCTTTCAAACTCACTGTGTGGAATTCATACTTTTGTCTTTCTTTTTTATTTTTAATCTAACCTTTTTCCTCTGGCTATTTTGTGCTCATCTAAATCAAATATATAAAAGAGAGTGCTATTATCTGCAGAGGCTTTCTCTTGCTTTGCCTTTCTATGCCACCTTCTGCCAAGTGCTTCAGGGGCGCTTGAGTGCTTTGGTTAGATCTTCTCTCTCTGAGCTTTGCAGGACTTGAATTAACAGAGCATCGGGCTTACCCATCACACCTGGGTCAGTTGGGGAGCTCTGCTGTAAGCTGATGTATCATATTTGTCTCCATCAGGGCAAGAGTTTTAGCTAAAACACCAGCACTTTGTTAAATGTGGGTGTCATCCTGTTGTATTTATTGAGGTTTGCAGTAGTAGAGAAATGGGGAAGAAATCACATCACCATAGGACAGAAGATGACACAAGACAGTTAGAAGAAGCTCTGTGTGCTGGACCCCAGCTTTTTACTTTTTAAAAGGGAATCGCTTAGTAGTTGCTGATAAAATGAAATGATACAATGTGTTAAGGGATATAAAAAATACAATGCTCTGTGTGTTCAGGCTGTTTGGGGCCAGGTATTTTAGCCACTACTGTGCCTTTTCCCACCATACAACTCTCTAGCTGCGTACTGTCATGATTCATGATCTGCTGGAGTCTGAGGAGGGAATCTCTAACCAGACTTTTGCATCAGGTTTTGCACATCATATGCTAAAGAGGTGTAAACTGGTGCATTGCCACTGGCTTTGTAGCCAACTTAATCCATCTCAGCAGAGTATCTAATACATTGGCTTTCATGGCACAGTCACCACAAAGAGCCAAGCACAGACATCTCCCCTCTCTGAGTGACTATCTTGGTGCATGCGGGTGTGCACAAGTCAGATATGTGATTACTACTGGTTTTTCTTCAGTGTTCCTTCTCCTAGACTGAACAACTTTCAATTTCATAAACTTGTTTTTTGTTTTGTTTTTCTGAACCTCCTTCTGCTCCCTGTCCAGCAAGTCCCCCCCTTTTCTTGAAGTGCAGTGTCAGACCCAACATGCCATGCCAGGAGACACATTACAAAAGCAAAAGGGTTAATCATACTTCCTAGAAGTCTGTGCTCTTATTTTTACATCCCATTCTGCTGTTTGCCCTTTTCAGACAGCACAACATATCTGACTGATGTTCAGCTTATGACCTGTGCAGTCCTTCGATTCTTTACAGCAGTACTGCTGCCCTAAGCAGATATCGCAGATTTGTGGAGTTTTGATTAATTTCCTACAAACATAAAGTTTGCATTCATCCTCATTGTATTGCATCCTTTTTTTTCAGACCATTTCCCCAATTTCTGTAAATTGCTTTGAATCTAATGCTGTCTGCCAGCAAGGTAGCAGTCCTGTCACTTGTCATCTGCATGCTTAAAGGGTATACTTTCTACTCCATTGCCCAAATCACTAGTGAATAAAACAAGGGTGAGCTCACTGCATAATCTGGATTTGGATGGAAAACTTTGTTGTGCTAAACATCCTAGAGCTGAGCCTTGCATTTCTCTTCTAGAAACTCGTGTCAGTATTATCTGTGCCTGGAGTAGCAGCTTAGCCACAGCTCCCAGCAGCACTGGTTTCTGTGTGAAATCTGACAGAAGAAGCAAGTTTTCCTTCTCAAAAATACCAAGTTTTGTGTCTCATGTCTCCTTATAAGAGCATTTCAGATGGAAACCTGCTCCATCCCAAGAAAGGAACTGGAAGATGCTGGATCATCCTGATGGATGATGCAGCAGACCTCTCCATCTCATCATCATCAACTCCCCTGTCTGGGACAGCTTGGTCATCTGGGGAGCTATCATGAGTGTCAACATCATTGATAGATTCAAGACATTCACATGAAACATTTTGATTCTGTTGATTCAGCAGTTTGCAGGAGAGAAGCATACTGTCAGAAATTATTTGATTAGCTGAAACAAGCACATCTGATTTCTTCCCAAATAAACTAAATACAGAGACAGTCAATCCCAATTCAGGGAGCAAATGGATATCTCATCTAGGGCAGGGTAATTTTTTCCCTAGTACTCTCCCTCAGTGGTTCGCACACACAGATAATATTCAGCACTAACATGGCAGGAGGCTGGATTGAGCTGAAGTCTCCAGGTCAGCAAGGATAAACTGCTGATCACTTTGTTAAGTAGCAGTAAAGAATCAAGTTGCCTCTGCAGGCCTCGGTGGGGGACAATCTTACTATCATTTATGTTGGAAAAGACCTTTAAGATCACGAATCTGTACTATCTGCTTAGGCAGCAGTACTGCAGTAAAGAATCTTTATTTTTTATTATCTTTTACATTAGTAGCCAGGTTAAGTTCAGAATCACAGAATTACAGGATATGCTGAGTTGGAAGGGACCCACAAGGATCATCAAGTTGAACTCCTGGCCCTGCACAGGACCATCTCCAAGAATCACATCATGTGCCTGAGAGTGTTGTCTAAATGCTTCTTGAACTCTGTCAGGCTTGGTGCCGTGACCACTGCCCTAGGGAGCCTGTTCCAGTGCCCAATCGCCCTCTGGTTGGATGAAGAACCTTTTTCTAACATCCAACCTAAACCTCCCCTGACACAATTTCAGACCATTCCCTCAGGTCCTGTCACTGGTCACCATACAGAAGAGACCAATGTCTGCCCCTCCTCTTCCCCTCACAAGGAAGTTGTAACTGCAATGAGGTCTCCCCTCAGTCTCCTCTTCTCCAGGCTGAGCAGACCAAGTGCCCTCAGCTGCTCCTCACACGGCTTCCCCTCAACGCCCTTCACCATCTTCATTGCCCTTCTTTGGATGCTCTCCAATAACTTAATATCTTTCTTAC
Source organism: Pseudopipra pipra (assembly GCF_036250125.1). Classification (NCBI taxonomy): domain Eukaryota; kingdom Metazoa; phylum Chordata; class Aves; order Passeriformes; family Pipridae; genus Pseudopipra; species Pseudopipra pipra. The sequence goes on from NC_087550.1 coordinate 78,147,812, forward strand.
ATTGTGGTGCCCAAAACTGCACACAATATTCAAGGTGAGGCTGCTCCAGGGCAGAGCAGAGCGGGACAATCCCCTCCCTCGACCGACTGATGATGCTTTGCCTGATGTCCCCCAGGACATGATTGGCCCTCCTGGCTGCCAGGGCACTGCTGACTCATATTCAACTTGCCATCAACCAGGACCCGCAGGTCCCTTTCCTTGGCACTGCTTTTCAGCACCTCATTCCCCAGCCTGTCTGTACATCCAGGGTTGCCCCATCCCAGGTGCAGAATCCTGCACTTTCCCTTGATGAACTTCATACGGTTGGTGATTGCCCAGTCCTCCAATTTGTCCAGGTCTCTCTGCAGGGCCTCCCTGCCTACGAGGGAGTCAACAGCTCCTCCCAGTTTTGTGTCATCTGCAAACTTGCTTAGTGTCCGTTCCAGTCCCATGTCCAAGTGATGTATAAGGATGTTGAGGAGCACAGGGCCTATGACGGAGCCCTGTGGAACCCCACTAGTGACAGGTCACCAGTCTGATGTTACCTCATTCACTATTACCCTCTGTGCTCGACCCATGAGCCAATTCTCATCCGCAACATGATGTGTTTATCCAGCTGTGTGCTGGACATTTTGTCCAGAAGGATCCTGTGAGAGATAGTATTAAAAGCTTTATTGATCTCCAAAAAGATTAATTGGGCTTCGGCCCTTCTAATTTTCTCCCTGCCTAACCTCCCAACATCCTGGTAGTCCTCCTGAGTTGCCTGACCCTTCTTCCAAAGGTGATACATTCTCCTCTTTCTCATGAGTTCCAGCCAAAGCTCTATATTCAGCCAGGCCAATTTTCTTCCTGGTGCTTCAACTTCCATTGCCTGGGGATGGCCTGCTCCTGTGCCTTTAAGATTTCTTTCTTGAAGAATGTCCAGCCTTCCTGGACCCCTCTGCCCTTCAGGACTGCCTCTTGAGCAACTCTCTCAACTGGGGTCCTAAACAGGCCAAAGTCTGCCTTCCAGAAGCCCAAGGCAGTAGCTGACTCCCTTTCTTACTTTTCCAAGAATCAAAAACAGTATGAAATTTGTCTACTAGAGAGGGCTACGCAAGTAATAGAAAGAAGGGTTCAGCAGTGATTTAGTTTACTCTTTCCTTGAAGACCCAGTTCAGAAACTACTTAGTGTAGCATTTCACCCTCGAGTATTTTTAGCTCATCTACTTGGTAGCAGAAAGGTTTAGTGTTGAAACTTGTGTTGATGAGATGATGCATTTCATGAACCTCATTAAGCAACAAAGAGGACTACTATACAGCTGAAGTGTGTTGTTTAAGCTTTGTTAAACCAGTGGAAGTGCCTTCAATTTCTCCAAAATCCTCAAAGACAAATGGAAAAGAGGGTTTCAGAATAGAGGTCATCTCTCTATTTCAGTGTCTTTAATTCAAGCAAGAAAAGGAAATTTTGTGCAAAAATTAACATCAGCTGCCCCCCTGAGTCAACTACTTGATGAAAGAGCACAGCTGCCAAGATGCATCTGTTCCTTACCAAATCCAGCTTCTTGACTTCCTGAAATAGAGATTTTCTAGTTTTCACCTGCTGTCACAGACTTTTGTGTAACAATAACTCTTTCTTCAATAAAATATTACTTTTTTTTCAGAGTGATGAAGACAGAGATTTTTTGCATGAGATCTGCATCCCTTGAAGTAGTTCTCCCAACTGTCATGGTAAGGACAGGTGGTAGAGGTATTGATAACCACAGGGTAGAGAAATGTGAAACAAACAGACACCAAATGCAGCTCTGCTTCAAATTTAATGCCATGCCAGCATCCCTCAGACCCATCATTCACATTTTACAGTACAAGTCAGATAGAGAATATGTAATTTAACCTCATTTGGCATGGCTGTATTTCAGTATTAATGCTTCTTCCTTTGCTCCCAATACTGTGGTGTGAAAATCTCTTTGCAATGGATTCACGTGCCTTGTTGCAATGAAAACACGTGTGGCTGCCTGCAGGACTCCTCTCTTCGGCTAATTAGGGCCACAAATGTAATCCTTCTCCAGGCACATCTCTCATTTAGCCTTTGATGTGACAACTGTTGAGACTGCTGCCTGCAGTGCCACTTCTCACCCAGTTTCATCAACTCACTTGGCTGGAGAGAGAGTCCACAAGACTGTGTGGGACCAGAAAATGGGACTCATTCAGAAGAGAAGGGCCACAGAGGTTTTCCTTTCACAAACCTACATCCATTTAGGGGGGAGATGAAATAATGCAGTGCTTGTGGTGGCTGACATTGTTGCACAGGTCTTCCAAAGCACAATTAATTCAGCCTTTAATTATCCTAGCTGAAGGAGGTGTTCCACTTGCAGGAATGCCTCAGAGCTCTGCTGGTTTGACTGGCATTCTTTGGTTCCTGCCTCTAGTCAGCATAAACAAGCTACGTTTAAGAAGATTGAAGCAAATCCTTGCTTAGCATTCAAAACCAGCATTTAGCTCACATATGTGATGCTTTGGAGTCTTAAGAAATCTTCATTGTTCTTGGACTAAATTAGAAAATAAATTCTGAATTGCTTTAGCTTCCCTAGTATTGGGCTTTTTGAGTCAGTGTGAAAGCTTGCTTGGGAGAAGTCGGATATATGGTGAGAAAATCGTTTCCCAGTGCCCTTATCTGCAATGCAGGGAGCTCCCTGAGACAGCCAATCTCACCTGGAGAAGAATCTGCCCTTTCAGAGAGAGCCAGAAGAGGAAGATGTGTTGATGCCTGCAGCCATACTTTCCCCTCAAGCAGCAAGGTTCAGAGAAACCTGTCTGCATTTCAGCAGCAGAGAAATGTGTGAGGAGAAAACAATAATAGGGTGCAATAATAGAGTGGTCAATAATAAAAAAGAGAGATAAATCCACAATTTGATGTTTCTGGCTAGGCCATCCAGGTGGTGTGAATTCACTCCCAAAGTGGATAAACTGTATTTCCTGTACTTATCCTTTCTAACTGTTTGAAATTCTTAATTGGATTGTTTGTAAGATAACATCGGTAGGGGCAAAATCAGCTGTATCTGATTTATGATTTACATGTTTATAACCACATAGCCACTACAGCTGTATTTGATTTAAAAATATAAAGCAAAAATTTTGTTTCTTTAGAGAAGGTTAGAACAATGCTCCCATCTTGCTCTTGCAGATGGTATGAACATAATTTCGTGCTTCCTTTTTCTACTCTTTGCTGCTTCTTAGGTTCAGATGTCCTTTCCCTCATACTTCTCCAAGGCGATCCTTCTACTGGAAGAGTTTTGTCTACCCTCTAGTGGAAATTTGAAATATAGCACCTCCAGAGCCCAGCAGTATAGAAGGCTGGAGTCCCTTGGGCACAGCCTAGAATTACTATTGCACGACCCATCTTCATGGTGTTTCCAGCAGAGACGATGCCCCCCCATTTATGTCCTTCCCCTCCCTCAATGGGATTCAGGTTTGCATTTTGCAAAAAGAATGGGGACTATGTTTGCTGGAATTTTGTTATGGTAGAGGGATAGATTTAGATTAGTTTGTTGGCCAAATATCTAGCTCTGGTAAGCAAGTATAGCTGTACTAATCATGTTGAATCAAAGTGTGGATGGAAATTTAGAAGATATATGATAAAACTGCATCTTAACTCCATTTGCCTTTCTGCCAGTAGAAGAAAAGTGTTAGCAACAGTATCTAAAGGCAGAACACGGGCTGCTGGATCCGTATTAGTGTCTGCTGTGTAGAGGGCTGGCTCCAGCTCTGCGGTGTGTTAGTTGGACCTATGTGTCCTCCTAGCACTGGCATACATACATGGTGATCAGTGATACCCTTCCTCCTGGGTGAAGGCAGCTGGCTAGTTATGGTACTTTTTTCTGACTTTTGTACCCTGAGGAGAACAACTTCCCTACCTGTAGTGCCATGCACACATTTCAGCCTGAAAGGTTTCCCTGTATAGTGCTAGTATGTTGTGTTAACCTGCAAATTAGCAAATACTTGATAGAAATATGTAAATGGGATGAATGCAGCTAATTACTGGGTCTTGGCTAAGATTACATGTGATGGTAGCCAATTAACTGGTGATAAAGAGCTGGTCACCCAAAACCTTCTCTGAAGGAAAACGCAAGTGCTCCTTCCACAGTATAATATTGGGAGTGAACCACAGCCTGAGTAGTGCAGACACTGCTCTAACTCAAGCTTTATTACTGAAGTGCCACCACAGAGCAATCAAGACTCCCTTGAAAATCTTACCCTAAGCCTAAAATGCACTTTATAAAAGCTCTGGGCTGAGAACTGATCTCTTCTCCGCTTGGCTGCTAATTTGCTTTGTGACTGGAGGCAAGTCACTTAACTCCTGTGTGCCTCAGTTTCATCACCTGTAAAATAGGGGTGATATATAAATATCTCAGAGCGGCTTACTAGCAGAAAGGTAATAGGAGGAAATTCCTGTAGGCAGGTTCTGCTGCCTTGTCTGTTAAGATAACTTCCTGTTGATAAAGAAATCATGAAGTGAAGGGAAAAGAGAATTTTCAAAAAGATGTATTGCTTGAAATCGTTGCACAGTGCATTTGTGTGCCATTGTCTGCTAGGTCTTCTTCATTATTGCTGAGGCCATAAGTGATGGGGCCAGTCTGGCTCACTCAGTGGAAAATTGCCCCTTTGGAATCATTTGGAGCTGGAAATAAATTCACCCATAATGCTTTCCCACTTTCTGTCAAGTCACCTCCTTTTTGCCCAACTTAACAGATCTGTGACCAGAGAAGAGCAGGAGTTTTTACCTTGGATACTCTTTGAGGCACCCACAGAGAAGATGTTTTCTAGCCCTGTCAGCTGCAGGTCCAGGGCATCACTTTGCACAGTGGCTGACATCATGAAAGTCCTTGAAAATTAGAGGAGAGATGTGAGAATGTCACAGGGTGTTCTTCTGGTAATACCAAATACCTTGTCACAGATCCACCAACAAAATACCGATTCTGCCACATGTACAGGAGTTGTCTTGTGCCAACCAGGGGCAAATGGGAACCACAAAGATTTTACCAGAACTGTTAGAAGGGACAAAATGAATTTCCTAATCACTTTTCTGAAAAGCTGATGGGTCTTTAGTAACCGGCTGGATGCAGTGAAGGGAGAGGCAAGGACCAAGTAACCTTGCTTTATTAGCATTCAGTATGGCATTGTCTTTGCACAAAGTTGTGTTTCTTTCTTCTTTGCCTTATTGCCTTGCACTATTTCACAAAACAGAAGGAAATTCACAAATTAATTTGGAATACATACCTTTTCTTTAAAAAAAAAACCCAAACACAGAAGCTCAGAACTTTGTTTTCCTTTTAAGAGTGGAAAACACCACTGGTACTATACCTTCCAGGCAATCACCTCCCTTTTGGATAAGACATTAATGATATCAACCATTTTGGGGAGTAAAGAAACCAAGGATTTATCATAGAAAATAATACACCTTATAATTCAAATACCTTTTAAGGTTCTAGCAATCATATATCAAACATACTGTGCATTATACTTGCCTGCAGCAGCCCTGAAAAATCATGTTTCCTCTGTGTATTTTAAAAAATCAGCATTTCAGCTTTAAATTTTATTTTGGAAATTTATGTAGCTTGGTTTACCAACTTTAATTTTCTCCTTCTACTTTTTTCCAAAGTCCAGCTCTGACTAAAAGCGGGAATGTAATTTTTTCTTCTGCTTTAGGAAGCGTCCAACTCACTCTGCTCTCCAGCACAGTACCCTGTAGGCTAGGGCATCAAGTCAGAAAGACATCTTACTCAGAAGTACTGCTGTTTTCCAGTTACTATTTAGAAAACAGGCCTTGAAATACATTTTCTTTAGTGTAAATGGTTTTTTTCCCCCTCCTAGATTCAGTTATGTGACACCTACATTGGAGGGGTATCAGCTGGCACTGTTGAATGCCTCTACTATCACAAAACATAAGGGGGCTTTAGGAGAACACCATAAATATTTTTCTTTATTTCTCCTTTTCTGTCGGCAGGGAAAGGCAAATTGAGCTTGGAGCTGGTAGGATTTGAACAGCGATGTGTTCATTTGTTGTTTGCTGCTTTAAAGTTTAGGTTCACTCAACCCATGTTTTAAGAGCAGAAAATATTGATAGATGGAAGCAGTCATTCAAAGTTTATTTTGCTCACTTAGCCTTATCAGTAAAATGACAGCATCTATGTGAGGTCTAAATGGCTCAGTGGTGAATCTCGCACTATCCTCCACTTGGTGTGGTGGATCACTATCACACATTTACTGTGCAGCTAATGCAGCAGCATCCCAACTACACATACCATTACATTGGGATAAAATTGCAGCCTTCTGTCACATCAATATCCCACACAGACACCATAAGAGTAGACAATTCTCAAGCTATTTTAGCTTTTCTCTCTACTAGCTGTTTACCAAGTTATTCATTTTGATGCTATGTGCAGTCTGCTACACACTCTCTTCTTAGGAGTTCAGGATGACAGAACTGCTTGCAGAGCAGCCAGATTAGGACAGATTTAGTGAATTCTTTTTTATGCAGAACATTACAGTCAATATTTTGCTCTCTGGGACGTTTGAGTATGAGCAGGGTCTTTTTGCTTTCATGTCTTATGGGAACACATGAACTGGGGAGAAAAGGAAAAGAAAATTGCTGACTGCCTTCCTGGACAAGCAAGGGTAGAAAATAGCTCTGCTGCAATCTGTGACAGTACCTGAGTCACTGTGAAGAACAAGGTTCAACATGTCTACCAAAACAGCTGGCAATTCCAAAACTTCATCTCTAGTATCACCAGAGTTGACAACCCCTTGAGAGGTTTACCTTGCAGAGTTATTCTCTTGGTCCCTCTGTGGTCCCAGGCAGAGAGCAGCCTGCTGGTAGGCACTTGAGTTGACACGACTGTCCTTGCAGTCAAACCTACTAGAGACTTTTGATAGACACCTGGTTACTGGAGCATAGCTATGCTGTGAATTAGCACGCAATAGTGTAGTAATTTATGTAGCTATGCTGTCACACTGTGTACAGAGTTTGGAAAGTGTCTCCTGTTTACTGCAATTGAAGCAGTAAACTTATCCTTGTTTCTGCAGTAAACTTAAGAGTGGCTAAAAATAGAAGCAATCGAGCTTCACAGTAAGCAAAAGGAATGAGCCACATGAGATAATGATCTCTCAGTCCTGCAGAGCACCTCAGCAGTCCTTGAATGCTTTAAAAGTGCCTGTGGTTAAGGTTGAGCTTTTCTCCTTTTCCAGACCCAGCCATGCTATTGGAAGATGTGACTGCCCTTCTCCTGGAGGTTCTTTCCCCATCAGCGAACTGCAGCTCCCAAGACCATTTCCTACTCTACTTTGGCACTTTAAAATCAGCTGTTTTAGCCCAAACTAAATGAAGAGAAGTGGTGAATGAGCAGCAGAGATAGGAAGAACACAACCAACCAATAGCTATGTTAAGGAAAGAGAGGAGAAGGCAAAAAGGTAGTCCCTCTCCAAGTCACTGAAGCTATGAGACTGGCTCTCTTGCTTTTAGAGATGAAAAGCCTTGAACATTTCCTTTTCACACTTTTTGCCTTCAGCTGCTTCATTTTATATCATACAGTAGTTACATTGAAGAGCTTCTGTTCGTGTGTGATAAGCTCAGCTTGGGCTTGAAAAGGAAGAGCTTCTGAGAACAAGAATTAAAAATGCTCTGACAGTGGAGAAAAGGTAATTTTTAATCCACTTCTTCAGATGTATATACATAAGTGGTAGACACATCTTATGCTTTCACTGATGTGGAAGAGGAAGAGAATTTGTGCAGTGTGTTTGTACTTTTTGCCCATGTTGGAGAGTTGGGGTGTTATGAATCTATGTCTGAAAAGATTTATCCCATGTGAATCGCCTTGTGTATTTCTGTAACTTGTGGTTTTGAATCAACCATGCATGTGTGAAAACAGGTACCTTGACCAGGACTGATCACCATCTGGTGGCGACCTGTAAAATTTGGACTTTGACAACAGTACAAGTGAGCTGAAGGGCATGGCTGAGTGCTGCTCCCTACATCACTTTCTTTGTGGTTTTGTAGGACTTTCATTTTACCATCAACGAGCATGCTGTTGTGTCGCAGTTTGAGGGTTTCAGGGGGGTCACTGCCGGACGTTCTGTGAAGGTTTTCAGGGCTGGAATCACCCCCCCGCCACCTGTCCCTTGTGGCAGGGACAGGCGGTGGAGGTACTTAAGCCAGGAGACAGAGACCACGCAGGGAATCCAGCAGCGAAGAAGGGCTTTATTCAAATTTCCCGCAGCTTATAAGGGCTGCTGGGCCAAAGAGGGGATTGGCCATTCGGCTAGCCAATGCAAGGAGACAATATAATAACTATGGCAACACAGAAACCAATGGTAGACAAGTGAATTAACAACTTCCAAACCCCGGCACTGTTGCAGCAAACTGTGGAGGCCAGAGAGCAAATACATGTGATCACCAAAGAGCGTGACTGGCAGTCAGCTGTGCGGTCCCTAATGACAGCCTTATGCTCTCAGGGGCTTTCGGAGACTTTGCTATTAGTGACATACATGATATGGTGGGATTCAGGTCAAGGAACTCTCTCAGAGGCCAGACCACCCCAAGCCCTGCACTGGTTGTAGAAACACAAAGTGGGGACAAGTATTGGAAGAAAAGATGGGTGTGGGGTTTCAGTTCTAACTGCCCCAAGATTACAACAGGTTACAACAGGGACCAGAGTAAAGAGACAGCAAGTCTTTGCTGTTGGCCTTATTATTTTGCTGCTTGAATTACAAATAGAATTTAGACAAAACTTAAATCTAACTAAGGAACAGTTTGTACTGTGACAGATTTTATCACAGTAAGTAATTGGCCATAACGGCACTTCTGCAGCCCAAGCTGGGGGCAAATGATATATGTTGTAGACACATAATGAACTTTAAATAAATTATCCAAGAGCAGAACTCGTAATAGAAGGGAACTAGATTATTGGAACAGAAACCCTCTTTCAGCCTTAACAGTGGAGTCACTGCTTCATTACATGGTATTCTTTACTGTAACCAATTGATTGGAGTCACTTTAAAAAATATTGTGATTTCATGTCTTTAATTGCAGTCACGTGTAGGAGAAACTTGTCTGCTCCTGCATTGTGATAAGTTAATTAGAGCCTGCTGGAAATAAAAGCCAAATGGTTCAAGCCATGGTAAAGTAACCTAATGCCTGTAATTGGACTATGTTTCACACAGATGTGTTGCTGAATAAATTAAATAGGATTTGGCTAGCAGCATTCAACTCTTCAACTGACTCAGATTTAAGAGATGCAAATGATATAGATATAGGGATCAAGATGTGAGCCCTCCCTCCCTTACTCTTTATAATTCAGGGAGGTATTTTCATGCAGAAAGAGTATGTGGATTTAACTTGAGTATTGGATGCATCCCAGATAAGTCCAATTTATTCTGCGCTTCCATCATCTTGTAACCCTTTGCTCATCTTGCTCCACTTTGCCCTGCCTCTAAATCAAAATATGGATTTTACCTGTAAATCCTTGGCATTTTCTTCCCTCCTCTTCATGGCTGGTTTCCTAAATACCTTACTCCAGCTGGCAGAGTTTGCTTTTAAATTCTACATGTTTGTGCAGTGAGACTGTCCGGGAAAGCTGTAGCAAACCACATGGGCTATCAGGAAGGTTACCAGAACACTCTGACTCCATTCCCAGGTTTCTGTCAGGTGAAGACAGAATGGGCTCCATAGTGCTTAAGCAAGAGCAGCTCTGACATCTCTCACCTACCTGCAGGCTATCTGCCACGTTCCCGGTGGCAGAGCTGTCCTGGCTGTCCTCTCATTTAGCCTTTGACACCTTACTCTCAAAATTGATTGGGGCTGCCCATAACCTGCCCAGTTTGGCTAGAGTGGATTTTTATGGTTGTTTTCAGCCCTCAGCAAGAGAGGCAGGCCAGCAGCACTCAGACAGGGAGCAGCACCATCTCAGTGCCTGTCTGAAGGAACACCTGCCCTTTGAGTCCCAGGGCACAGTATAGGGGAGGTGGAATATAGGGGGAAGGATGGGGAAAGAATAGGATTTTGAACTGGCAGGAGCTGGTCTGCAGAAAGCTTGGTGGATGCTGGGAGCTGAGATCAAACCCTTGCCTCTCAAGGAGGTCAAAGGTACACATGCTCTACAAACCAGGAGCTTGGTGGGGCCAGCTGTCCGTTCTGCATGGAGGGACCTGGCTCCCTGCATGAGAAGAGCAAGGATTATGCAACTGTGGCTCAAGCAGGTCTTGTGGCTAGGAGAGGTATCTGAGATCATGTACTTGTGAGGGCAACCCAGTCAGAGGAGGGCTTTGCCAGAGAAAGGATTGCATAACTCTGACAGACAACTATCCTGACCATATCACATGGCTAACACTCTTTTCTGCTGACATGACTTGTCCAGAAGTCAGAGGAAAGGCTCTGCAGAGAGGTCTGGAGGGGCTGGATTGATGGGCTGAAGTCAGCTGTATAAGGTTCAATAAGGCCAAATGCTGGGTCCTGCACTTGGGTCACAACAACCCCAGGAAGCACTCCAGGTTTGAGAAAGAGTGGCTGGAAAGCTGCTAGGTGAAAAAGGACCTGGGGGTGCTGGGTGACAGCTGGCTGAACATGAGCAAGCAATGTGCTCAGGTGGCCAAGAAGGCCAATGGCATTCTGGTTTGTATCAAAAATTGTGTGGCCAGCAGGACCAGGGCAGGGATTGTCCCTCTGTATTCAGCACTGGTGAGGCCACGTGTTCAGTTCTGGGCCCTGCACTACAAGGAAGACATTGAGGTGCTGGAGCAAGTCCTGACAAGGGCGGTGGAGCTTACTCAGAGGGGTCTAGAGAGTAAGTTATGTGAGGAGTGGCTGAGGGAGCTGGGGTTGCTTAGTCTCTAGAAAAGGAGGCTGAGGGGGGACCTTATTGCTCTCTACCTGAAAGGACCACTACAGCTTGTACTCCACAGCTATCTATAGAAAGGTGGGGTTCAGCCTCTCCTCCCACGCAACTAGTGACAGGACAAAAGGATATAGCCTCAAGCTGTGCCTCAAGGAGGCACCTCAAGGAGGTTCAGGTTGGACATCAGGAAGGTTTCTTCACTGAAAGTATGATTAAGTGCACAGGGAAGTGATGGAGTCACCATCCCTGGAAGTATTCAAGAAAAAACTTGGCATGGCACTTGGTGCCATGGTTTAGTTGACATGGTAGTGTTTGATCAAAAGATAGACTCAATGACCATGGAGGTCTGTTCCAACTTTAATGATTTTATGATTTTATGATTCTATGATTCTGTGAATGAAGAAACCTATGTCAAACTATGTTCTCCTTTTGTATATGGCTTATAAATATACCCAGCCTGCTGTGTGATCTGGAGCATTTCAGAGTCCCCAGATAACCAGGCAATAAAGCAGAAGAATGACCAACACGTCCTTGAATGTAATGGCCAACCCTCCAGAAGGGGCTAGCAGAAATCTCCTCTTCCTTCGGAGATGGAAGAAGGGCAAATTCTGGCATGTCCTACCACAGGGATTTTACTGCTTGTGCGTGGAGAATTGGAGGGAGTGTGGCCTGCGCAGGTGTGTCGGTGTAACCCTGGTGTGGAAGTTGAAGATTTTACGGGGTGACTTAGCTTTCCAACGTGTAGTGCTAGCTGCAATGATCCTACTGTGATCCTAGTATGACATGTAGTGATAGGATAAGTTAAGATGGCTTTAAACTGAAAGAGGGAGGGTTTAGATTAGACGTAAGGAAGAAATTCTTTACTGTGAGAGTGGAGAGACACTGAAACTGGTTGCCTAGAGAACCTGTGGATATCCCATCCCTAGAAGTGTTCCAAGGCCAGATCGGATGGGGCTTTGAGCAACCTGGCCTAGTGGAAGGTGTCTCTGCCCATGAAAGGGAGGTTGAACTAGATAATCTTTAAGGTCCCTTCCAACCCAAACCATTCTATGATTCTATAATTTTATGATTGCAGAGATCAGTGACAGAATTTATATGTTTTGCTTGATATTTTCTCTGTCTTCCACAGGTTTTGACTGTTGTGCTAACTGTTCTGTGTTGACTTTCATCCTGGGTATCTGCATCTAGGCAAAGTGGCTGGAGCCATGCCTCTGCCTGCAGTATCAGACTTGCAGAAACCTCAGATGTCCCCAGTGTGCTTGCACCACTCAGCTCTGCTTAAGCGACCTCGTAGGATTCTGCTGAGGGATGTCAAAGGTGGACTGTTCTGCACACTCCACCCTCCCAAGTCCTAATGCTCTCCTGCAGGAATCAGTGAATCCTTCCTGCTTCTCCTTTGAAAGGGATCTTCTTAAATAATTTAATTATTTTGAATTCTTCGCTCAAATTTAGATGTTCCTTAGCACGTATTTTTACACAAATTCTACACGATGCATTGTGTAATCTCCCTATAAACAGTTCTGAACAATTTTCATGCTGTGCAAAGAATGCCTTTGAAATTAACTTTGTCATCATGTTTTGAGTCCCTTATAACTGAAGACTTCAAAGTTGTTATCTGTCAGATTGCCAGATTTCACACTGATACGAAGTTTTCAAAAGTGTTATGGGCGTCAGTGGAGTTTGGATACTAATTACCCTTGATTCCTCTAATAAATTTCTTCTGACTTCATTGTCCACATGCTTCCTTCCTGCTGTGTTGCTTCCCTCTGTCTCCTTTTCCAGCAGAGAGTTCTAATACTTGCAGTTGAGACATTTTAATGGCCTACCATTGAAATGCATTCACTGTTTGTCATCCAGGTGATTTAAAACATGCACATTATTTAAAACATGCATATATTTTCATTCACATCCATTGTTTTTCCTTTGGGAAAAACTTTCCTTTTGCTTTGATTCTGCATAAAATTCCCAGGGTGCAGCTGCCTTGTGAGTGTTGGCACCTTAGCAATTTTCACCACTAAAGCACCTACACCATGCGTTCTTCTGGCTATTCATTCCCCTTCCTGCACTGAATAGTTCCTTCCTGCACTCAGTAGGAAACTCAGACTGCTAAAATGTGATGCCAACACCTCTATTTCTTTCTCTTGGTGTAACATCTTTGCCCCCGGGGGAGTACCAGTGTGACTGCAGGACCTAACAGGGTAGATGGGTACATGGCAGCTCTGCAAGTCAAATGTGTGTATTCCAAAGACATAAGTTTGTTCATTGTTTATTTTCGCACATTTTGTAATTGTTTATTTGAATGAAACAAAAAGAAATTGAAGAATGCCAAAAATACCCATGAGGCCTTGTATAAGAAGAATGAAAATATTAGTCTTCACTGTGTTTTATTTGCAGCACTTTTTCTTTCTTTAATTTCAGTGGGATTGTAGTACTATGGCAAATTAAGCAATTACTGCAGAATATATATTGCAGGGATGGTTTATCATATTTCACATCTGGAGCCCACAGTCTATGTCTTAACTAGAAATTCAGGCTTCTTAGTGTCATTCTCTGCTTTGATTTCAACTTTCAAGAGTTTGGCATTTTTTTTCTGTCTCGGGCATGACTGAGAAAATCCTCTAGCCTTATTCATACTACACCCTGCTGAGGGTTGTCAGGATGTGTGTTCTGCTGAGGGTGGGTGGTGCCAATCAATCTTGCTGCAGCTCAGATTAGTCTTTCAAAGTTATTTCCCTTTACTGAGTTCGCAGTGAGAGCTAGTTACTCTCTCCATAGTACTTAAGGATGACCCTGCTGCTCGTCAGTAGCTGCTGAAGTCCTGTTTAGGCAAAACAAGACAAGCATGAATGTGGAAAGGCAAGAAGGAGAGAGTGGTGGCCAACAGAGGGGCAGGGAAATGAAGCCTGGAGCCCATAAGATCTCATGCTGTGTGAAGACCAGCTCAGGCAAAAAGCTAAGATTGCCATGGATCACCTTTGCCCTTATGTCATTTCACTGAAAGACAAGATGTCTTGCATATGGCCTCCTCGTCATGCACACACACCAGTTACCAAACACTGGGCATGTTCAGTGGAAGAGCAAACAAGGGTACAGATCTAGGCATGATGGTCACCTCTTCTAAAACATTTCTTAGTCCTAAGCAGTGCCTGAGCCAGTCTGCATATTCTTCCCCTTGCATGCTCAGGTGGCCCACAGGCCAGATGGTGTTTGAAAACACCTGTGTTTTCCCTTGTTCCCTCTGTGGTCGACTTTTTGTGGTTAAAAACTGAAAATGTAATCCAGTCAAATTTTGTCAGAAGAATTAGGAGAGAATTTTTTTCTCCTTCAAGACAGCTGAGCTGTAGAACAGGCCACCTGGAGAGGTTGTGCAGGTGCCATCCCCGGAGATTTTCAAGTCCCAGATGGACACAGTCCTGAGAAACCTGGTCTGAAATTAGTGCTCAGCCTGCTTTGAGCAGGCAACTCCAGTGGAGGCCTCCTGATGCCCCTGCCACCTGCTTGATTCCAATCCTTTGATCCTCTGAAGTCTGATCAAGCCATCATTTCAAGACTGAGAAGTATCTAAGCGTTCTACTGCTTCAAGAAAGACAGATCATGATATATAACAAAGTTACCTTAGACTGCTTCCAATCCTTTTCACAGCTAGAGAGCCCTATTTACCAGCCAGGCTTGCTTGTTTATTCAGTGTTTCTCATGAGTCTTGGAGGCTGCAAAACCAAAATTTTTGGCTGAAATAGCTTAATTTTCCTATTGTATTAGTCCTCAAGATTATGCAGTCCTTTATGTTCTTTTTTCATACCTAGGATTTGAATATATGTGCATATATGCATGCTTGGTTACCTTCAGCATTCACATGCAGAAGGTAGACTGTACTTAGATTAAAATTTGTATCCTGAAATTACTCATTTGACTTGACTTGTGATCTGAAAAATAATTCTATTGTTTAATCTAATTTCTGATCAGCAAATTTTCAGGTTTCTGTTTAAGAGGAATGCTTTCTTTCAGGCCTGCACTGTGTTATTTTACAGTAGAATGAGGCAAGAGGTGCACACGTGTCCTGATGGGGAAGCCTTGAGATCTGTGTTCACAGATTAGGTTGTAATCCATTTTCAGTATCAAAATGCTTCAGTGATTAAATGGTGATTTGAGTTTGGTTTCACAGTCTGGATTCTCATTCCCTGCAGATTTCTTTTCAAAATGAAAGAGGATTTGGCTCTCTGGTTAGCTGCCCCCAATTGTTGAGAGCTTCCACTCCCTTGATCCATCATTTTGAGTCGCTAGTTGTACTGCTTCGGTCATGTGTGCCCTAGTTTTGGAACTAACAACTCCAAATTTAATTTTTATCAACCAGAAATTGGGGTAATTGAATATTTTCTAAAATAGTGCCTCTCATTCATTTTAACTGACAATACGGATGGGAGATCTGAGGGTAAAAATGCACAGAGACTCCTTCTACCCCTGTCCTTATGTCCCTGTAACCCAGGGATTTTGCCCAGCGTTGCATCTGCTCTGGGCTGCTGGTGGTGACGGACAGTAGATGTCACTCTTGCCTAACGTATAGATTCATGGAACAGTTTGCTTTGGAAGGGACATTTAAAGGTCATCTAGTCCAACTCCCCTGCAATGACATCTTCAGATCAAGTTACTTAAAGCCCTATCCAGTCTGACCTTTAATATTTCCAGGCGTGGGGCATTCATAGTTTCTTTGGGCAATCTGTCGGTTTCTCTACTGAAATGTTGTATCCTCGTGTATGAGGGTGAGGGAAGCTGATCACAACTGCTACTGAGTGAAAAGTTTATTTTCAGACAAATATAAGGAGATGTATACACAGAAAACCATAGCTTTCATAGAATCATAGAATGGTTTGGGTCGGAAAGGACCTTTAGAGATATCTAGTTCCAGCCTCCACCCCCTCACTATTGTGGGCATGGACATTGTTCACTAGACCAGGTTGCTCAAAGCCCCATACAACCTGGTCTTGAACACTTCCAAGGATGGGGTATCTGGAGTTCTCTGGGCAGCCTGTTCCAGCATCTCACCACCCTCACAGTAAAGAATTTCTTCCTGACATCTAATCTAAGCTACCATTCTTCAGTTTAAAGTTATTTCCCCTTGTCCTGTCTCTGCATGCCCTTGTAAAAAGCCCCCTTCAGATTTCTTATAAGCCCACATTAAGTATTTCTGGGTATATTTCTCGTGGGGCCTTTTTGAACAGTTTCTTGTTTTGTTTTGCTTTAGCTCAGTCTTTGAAATGTGTGTTGGGAGCCTGCTAAATTATGCAGAACTACTGATCTCATCAAAAACTTGTCATTTTGATGCACTAACCAGTGGAAACTCAATAGTAAATTTGGGTATTGAGGGGCTGAAGGAGAATTTCTTGTCCATCCATCTTATGGGTGAAGAACAAACCAAACTCACTTTAACATCTGTGGCAGCGTCTGGCAGTGTAAGGCTTCCAGCCTGAGCCATGCAGGCAAAGCCTGTGTTCCTTTCTGCTCAGCAGCTCTCTGGCAGCTGTGCAACCACTTCATTGCAGTTATTCCCCAAGCACTGAGAGCTGGTGCTTTCAAAAGGCTACAGAGAAATTCCCACCACAATTGGGTGTGTCGATATGTCTCATTTTTAAATAACATATTCAGAGTCCCTTTGAGACCAGTCCCTTGGGAGACCAGACCAGTGCCCAGGCAGGGGTAAAATGCCTGCAAAATTGCAGCCTGTGGGAGTACCTGTGCTATTTGGCCTTTTTCCTCAGTAAGTTAAGAACCAGGTTCCCTGAAAAGAAATATTATTTGCTCTTACAGGGATGACAATTTCTCACTGTACCTCACGGTAAACTTCATTTCTTAGCAATGTGGGAAAATCACAGTAATTTCTGACTTCCTCTAGAGATCTGTCTGGTGGTCTCCTATCAAAATCAGTCTCTCTCTCAAATAGTGACCGTTTTAAAGCCTTTTCACATAAGATAACTTTTCTGCCACAAAAAAAAAAAAATCCATTGTTTTGATATAGTAACTACATAAATACTTCCACTTGGGTCTGGATCCCTAGAGTTTCACTGCATAGGACCAGAATGTGTTTACAAAAACAGACACCAATTTTCTTTATTATTAATGTCTGCTGTGGATATGCGATTTCAAGAGCAAGGCAGAAAGGAAAAATTACACAACTGGGACATCTCTTGAAAGAGATGTTGAAGGTGAAATATTTCACTAATACACATCTGCCACGGATTCCTTTCCTTTTGAAACCCACTCTATAGCCATCCCAACGGAGATCTTAGTCAGGCATTAAATGATTGTTTACAGAAGAATTTTGAAAAATGTAAGATTTATCAAATTAACAGTGTTATTAAAAACCCTAGTAAAGACAGTGACAGGGATGTATGTCAGCCTGGCATTTCTTGAATTTCTCCAGAGGAAGTCACTGAATAGCTTCTTTCAGTGAGTCACATCCAGCTAGGAGATTATTCAAAATGATAGTAGCGTGTCAGTAGAAAAAAAATTGTTGGCAAGTATGTAAGTCTAATTAAACCAAAGGGTTTAGGTAACATGAAGGGAAACCTCATGGATCCAATTATTTACGTTACTTGGGAATAGTATTTGGCTGAAAAGGATCATTTGGAAATAGGATGCTCTCAGGGGTGAGACACTGAACAACAACCTGCCGTGGCTCTGGATAGCTGGAGTTTATTTAAGAAACTAGAGATTTACTCTACTTTCTGAGTCACCCACTCCCTCACTGACCCCAGCACTGTGGTCAAAAGTCTCACCATCCATCTCAGCAGGGAGGTTGCTGCTGACTTAGGATGATCTAGCAGAAAGTAAGGATGGCTCATGCTGTGCTGCTGCTCTTCATTAACACTCTCGGGCATTATGGGCTGCAAGCTATTTTGTCTCCTCCGTCTTCCCCCACTGCTGGGTTATTCATTCAGGCAGCGTATTTTCTTTATTTTTCCAGGCTACCTTCTCTCTGAGAATGCTACTTCACTTTAGGAGCCTCTCTCATCAACACCAGCTCTTCTTTACATCACCCTGAGCCTAATTTTCCTGGTCTAAATAGTTTATATGCAGAAGCACAACATGTGATCAGCTTCCTAATTGCAGGATTTGTCTCACATCTATTTATTAATTGAAGGATGTACCATTTTTGTTCATTTCAGGTGGGATGAAAATTTACAACCAGCACATGCCAGTTGTAGCCAGCAAGCAGGAGGCTTCGAATTGAGAATTTCACTCCACTCCTCATACATCTACACCCGGGTTTCTGCTGCCTGTTTGAATTCATTATTATTTTTCAACTTGTTCTTGTTTTGTCAAGCACAGAAACTTAGGATACCTATTTTTCAATCCAAGATTTGACACCAGGTTTGCTATGTTCTGAAGCCTTGACACTAGGTGGTAATGTCTTCATCCTTAAAACCAAACCAAACCAAACAAAAAACCAAACACAAACCCACACTCACAACAATTCTTTGGAGGTATAGGCTTAGACTTGAATTATTTCTGTAAGGCTTATAAGTTTTATGAAGGGATCAGAAAAATTAAGGCTGTTCTGATGCAAAGCCTTTGATTATCAGCTCATTGCACAGCCACATGCCTATCAGGCAAACAAAGGATATGGGAGACTTATGCTGGCCTCACACTTTGCTTTACTGGGAGCAGAAGTTTGGTAGGACATTTTGAATCAAATATGTGATTATAAAACATCATGCCAGGGTTTTCTTTTTTATATTATTTGAAATTGAACTATTATACAGGACTGTAAGGCCTCTATAAATACCATACAGTGGCTATATACACACTTACCATGTTGAAGGGCAATATTCCTGAGCTTTTAGGATACAGTAGCGAAGACTAATGAAAACAGCTGGGCTGTGCTACCTCCCACTTAGAGTGATTTTCCACTCAACAGCAGCTCACAGCAAGAGTGTCTGTCCTTACCTTTACGATGCTTCAGTGAAGCTTATCCTCAAGTGCTGGGCAGCTGAAGTACTAAGGTAAGGATCATGACCTTAGAGGATCATCTCCTTAGAGGAGACAGGACATTGTGCGACTTCCATGGTGAAAGTAAACCTCATCCCTCGAGAATTGCTCCTACAGTCTGCAAAATGGGCCTAGGTTTGACTCACTGAAGACTCACTTTGCCCTGGATATCAGCAATGCTGGTAATACCAGCTCCATCCCAGTAGAGGTACTATGTTCCTCATTTTGACTTCAGCACTGAATGCTGATCAAATATTACCAAAACCCCCTAATAAAATGCATTTTAGAAACTTCCTTCCAAGGTAATTCTCTTGGAGAGAAAAAAATAAACAAATCTGTACATAGGAAATGGTCTCTAGGCCACTTACAGCCCTTTGGGCAGTGTTCAGGCACCACAGTGGTGTCTGGTGTTATACGAACACTTAACAGACAATATTCTTGACCGTAATTGTGGGCATTTGCCTTCCAATCTCACATTGTGGTTTTTTATTTAAAAAACAATTTAAAAGAGGAGATTCTGAAACACATCTTAATCTTCTTTCACTTTTAACAGATAAAGTGTACACTCATCAACTAAAAGAAAAAACCTAAAGTATATTGCCATATAAAACACTAAACAAAATTTTTGATCATCAAGACAAGTAAAAGAAATATAATGCCAAATTTTACCTGGTGGTTCAGGGAGAACATGGTTGCCTGTCCTCAGGTAGAGATATATTTGCCTGTTTTAGCTATCTGGATGCTATTTCTAAGGCTGGCTGGTTGCTAGTCTTTCTTGCAGTACAGCTGCATGCTGTTAAAAAGTCATAGAATCATTTAGAAAAAGGAAAAGGAGGAAAATACTCCTAAGATCATAGAGTCCAAATATTAACTCACCACTGCCAAGTCCACCACTAAGCCATGCCCCTAAGTGCCACATCTACATGTCTTCTAAATACCTCCATGGATGGTGACTCTACCAACATCTCTGGGTAGCCTGTTCTAATTCTTGTCAAACCCTTCCTGTGAAGAAATTTTTCCTAATATCCAATCTAAACCTCCCCTGGTACAATTTGGGGCCATTTCCTCTTGTCCTAGCCCTTGTTTCCTGGGAGAAGAGAGCAATTCCCACCTCGCTACAACCTCTTGTCAGGTAGGAGAGTGATAAGGTCTCCCTTGAGCCACCTTTCTGTAACAAATGTGGATAGAGCCCTCCTAAATTTTCATTCGCAAAGCCTAGCCATGATGAGCCACCTTTTCTCCAGGCTAAACACCCCCAGCTCCCGCAGCCCCTCATAAAAAGTCTTGTTCTCTAGACCCTCCACTAGCTTCGTTGCCCTTCTCTGGACTCACTGCAGCACATCAATGTCATTCTTGTACTGAGGGGCCCAGAACTGGACACAGTACTTGAGGTGTGGCCTCACCAGTTTTGGGGACACTGTCCTCCTGGCCACACTATTCCTGATACAGACCAGGATGCCATTGGCCTTCTTGGCTGCCTCGGTACACTGCTGGCTCATGTTCAGTTGACTATTGACCAGCACCTCCAGGTTATTTTCTTCCAGGCAGCTTTTCCGACACTCTGCCCCAAGCCTGGGGTGCTGTGTGAGCTTGTTGTGACCCAAGTGCAGGAACGAGGAAGTCTTTGGAAAAGGAAGGAAGGAGCTGAGTTCCAGTATTTTTCCTTCATTTCCTTCCTTATTTAGCCTTCAGAAACAGGGTGCCTTTCAATAGGAACCAAGACCGGAATTTTCAATGAAAGTCAAGAAAATGTTACAAAAGTGCAGCTTGAAATACAGTAGAATGGAGTTAACTCTCTGGTCATTCGCTGTCTTTTACAGGATACATGATCTTTTAATGCTGACAACTGGTTATTTTCAATCAGTGCTTTCAATCAAATCACTGATTGAATTGTTGACCATATCCTTCAATGGCAACTGACATTCCCAGCATTAGAGTTTAATATCTTTTTTACATAGGGTGAACTTTACATATCATGGTTAAAAATACTTTTCCATGGGCTGCTGATATTGCAGTATTTTCAAGGTAAAAAGAGAGTTTACAAAAATATATTCTCAGCTGGTTTTAATCACTAACATTGTTCACCAAACTAGCCTATATAGAAAGCACTGAAATTTTTTTCACCAGGGGTTTATGCTAGAAAACTCTCCTGGTGCAACACAAACTTGGAGCTGCTGGTATGACACCAATAATTTATCTGTTAAAAAATTTAGTCTGAAGTTTCACAGAGGAAAATAAAAAGGCAGATTTGGTGCTGCACTAAAGATTTCCCAAAGTGAGATAAGCAGTGAAATGAGTGTTAAGACTGGGAAGAGAATTGCAAAAGAGATACTAAAAAACAGAGGGTGGGAAGAAAAGGCTGTTGTGTCCAATGCTATGCCGAGCATGTGATTAAATACTGTAGCATAGCGAAAGCCACAGGGCTGCCAAGGGCACACATTTGTTTCCCCCTGCAGTCACGAGCAAGTGACTTGGCAGAAGCTAAAAGGCATGGTGGACACTGTGCAGTTTATAGGATATTCTGACCTTCATAGTCTGACTTGTCAGTAGGCACTGTGGAGGCATGGGCGGCTAAAGCCATCTTGACACCAAAAATATTTACCAGGCGTGTTGCTACAGAGCACAGTATTTTTAAACAACATCCCTATACTAGTGCAGAACACCTCTATACTAACACGGATAGATGAAAGTGCACAGAAAAAGTCGGTGGTGCTGCTGGTGTCCCCCACTTTGCACAGAAAACAGGAATAACAAACACTGGTCTAATCTGGGAAATCTCCAAGGATCCACCACCCTTTCTAGGCAAACATCTTCAATGCTTAACCACTTTCATGGAGATGACATTTTCCTTGCTGCCACTAATGACTGTGTCACCACTTGTCCTTCACCGGGCACCTGGGAGAGGGGCTGGGTTTCATCCCTCCCTCACCAGCCAAATTCTGCCTCCTCTCTCTCAGCACAGCCCAGATGCTCCCCCTGACCCTAGTTATCCCTGCTGTGGGGCCTGGCTGACTTTTTCAGTAGGGCAGCCTAATGTTTCACTCCTTGCCCTGTGGGGGGACTCAATGGGGACTCCAGGGAGACCATGGCCCCAGGGAAGGCAGGGAAGGACTCTTTCCCTGGCCTTTAAAAAAATACTCCTCTGACAGCCTGCTCAGCATTTTTCTGTCATTTTGTTTTCATTTATGGTTCAAATACTAAGAGCTTACTTATGATGCCATTCATTATTTGTGTCTCAATCTAATAAACTCTCTACTCTTCCACCTTGACACTTATTTGCTGTTAATACAAGAGCCAGAATCATTGCAGTTTATTTGGCCCAGGTGAAAGTTATTTGCTTGGGAGCAAGAAACAGATGTAAGTTATTATTGTGACATTTGCAGGAGCTGTAGCTGAATTTGCTTTACTACTCCACAGTGCTTAACTGCAAACAAAAGCAGCACTGCTGTGTGTTATTTCCATGTTCTGTGCACGGTGCTTGCTCAATTTGTGTACACTTCAAACCATGAAAAAGTCTGCTTATGGAGTCACTTGTTACCTCTTCCTAATGGAGAGAAAAAAAAAAAAAACAAGGAGGAAAAAAATCACACAAATCCCCATAACAGTAATAAAAGAAGTATAAAAATAAAGATGACAGTTTAATGGAGATTTGTTTGAACAGTATGCGTTCCTTTTAACCAGTTATTGTGGTGCATTACTAATGGTTTACAACAACCTGAAATGGAGCTGCTGGAAACATGAGGCTTGAAAACATCTTACATGTTGGGCCACTGATTAGGCATGTAAACAGTTTGTCTGAGCTTTCAGAGCTGCAATAAATACGTTCAACTTTGCAAAGCAAGTCATCTTGCACTTATCAACTTTTACGCTTCAGTTGTCAGCCTGAATTTTTTTATATATTGATGCCTTAAGCCCCTAATTTTTTTTTATTTTTCTAATATTTGTAAGACTTGTAAGTTTTATAAGTAGTGGAAGTAGATTTTAAAAGCAGCAACCCCCCCCCCCTCCTTTGTCCCTTGTCCCTTTCCCTTTCTCTCTAGCACCCTTGTTTACACATTCCTTAACCCTCTTACCCCATTCTATGCTCCCTATATCAATCCTACTCCTGAATACAGCAGAGATGTTTAGTCTTTTGTCAAGGCAAGGCCTAGATTGTTGCAGAACAGCATATCAGGGCCTAAACCACAGAATACGGTCAAGAATTAGGTAACTATGTACCCTTTGTGCTCTGATGAAGAGGAAGGTGGGATGAACAGGGGGTCCCAAAACCCCCAGACCCATTTCTCAGGGCGTGGACCCAGGGCGGACCAGAGTAAAGGCCACAGGGTGGACACATCTGGGATTGGATGGATGGTATTTTAAAATGTAACATCTCAGGCACGGCCAGTGCGTGTCTTGTAACAACTTAGCCTTGGCAAAATAAACCCTTTCTTATCTCACCCCTAATTAACTGCTCTGGAGATTTTTTCAGCATCAAAATTTCACGGCAGCAATATAAATTAGCTTTTCGAACAAAAAAGAATTTGTCATTTGTCATGGGATAATGCTGTCACTTGATAAGACTTAATTTTTCTGGTTGTTGTAAATAACTCCATTGTAATCAGTCTTCACCCTCATTTTGGCCTACTTTCTTGGCAGAGTCTTTGACTTGTACAGCAAAGGTGCTGAAGAGTAATCACATAAGTGACCAACTATAACAGACTCTCTCCTCAAAGTTCATCAGAAGACTAGGATTTCCTTTAAAAAACTTGTAAGAAATTTTAGACTTTATAGTAAGTGATTCCAGAATAATCCTACAAGACTGAAATGAAAAAGTAATGTCACAGATAAACCCAAAGCAACATGTCTGAAGGAACCTAATAATAAGATTTTTAAAATACAGACATATATTTCTATAAAGTAGACATATAAGTCTTGATTCTCTTACTATTTATTCTGCTTCTATTGCTTGTCTTACAAACTACCAAACAAATTAAAGGAACTTGACAATCTGATTGGGGCATCACAGTATCCCATGCAGCATTTCCCTTGTGCCCTGCTCTCTTGCTCTTAAGCCATGCTGGACTTCCCTCAGTGGCTGCCAGAGCACAGAGCCAGCTGTTCAGCTCTGTAACAGTAAGAGCACAGAAATAGCTGTTCTGCTCAGCACTTCCAGCCACATCAACCACTGTAACACGCGTTGGGTTCTGTGCATGACACCCCTCTGTAAAGTTACTGTATGATGTGATGGTTGGCACTCACTATAAGTGAGCCCCGGCTAGCAGGGATAAACCCCATTAGTCATTAGTGCCCTGTCTGCAGGACAGCAGGGTTTTTGTAGTGACAAGGACAGCCCTCCGCTGGTTCCTGGTGGAAAAGAGGTCAGTGGTGGAAGTGGGCTTACTCATGTCTCCTTGCCCAACCTTCACTAATTGTCACAGCTTTTTTCACCTAAGTTCTTGAGCAAGAACATTCATCTCTCCCAAAGACCTGCAGGATAGCTTGGCTCTTGGGTACACACTCCTCCCCACTGCCCTCTTCCCCACAGCCATATACACATTGAAATTCTCCCACTACAGGTGTCTCCACGCCTTCCCATAGGGAAACCTGGTTTCCTCCAGAATCTTTCATTTTGTACCTTTGAACCAACAGCAATGAGAATAGGCAATATATTAAGAGGAGAAATGTTCCTGGTGGAGAAAGATCACATTACTGAGGTCTATTTGTGTCTCCTGCTGTGCCATGCTTCCTCTTTCTCCTCTCCACAGTCACCTTTCCTCGGGTTCAGGCCCTACTGAAACCAGTGAACAGTGCACCACCCTTTGCACTATGTTGTGCACCCAACAAAAGGGAACATCTTCACCCTCAGAAAGCCTAATAAAAGCCTTTATTTATATCTACTCTGTACTGATGCAGCCTCATCTTGAGTACTGTGTGCGGTTTTGGGCATCACAATATGGAAAAGACATTAAGCTATTACAGAGCCTTCAAAGGAGGGCCATGAGGATGGTGAGGGGACTGAAGGGGAAGCCTTATGATGAGTTGCTGAGGTCACTTTTTTTGTTCAGCCTAGACAAGAGGAGCCTGAGGGAAGACCTCATTGCGGTCTTCAACATCCTCAAAAGGAGGAGCAGAGGGGCAGGTACAGATCCCTTCACTCTCAAAACTAGTGACGGGACTCAAGGAAACAGCATGAAGATAAGTCAGGGAAGGTTTAGGTTGGATATCAGGAGAAAGTTTTTCACCCAGAGGGTGGTTGGGTACTGGAACAGGCCCCTCAGGGAAGTGGTCACAGCACCAAGCCTGCCTGAGTTCAAGAAACGTTTGGACAACACTCTCAAGCACATGGTGTGATTCTTGGAGCGTCCTGCACAGGGCCAGGAGTTCTACTTGATGATCCTGTTGAGCCCTTTCTAACTCAGCATATTCTATGATTCCATGATTCTATGATTTTGCAGGTATGTGTAGACTAAACTCATTAGCAATGATCTGTAATTGGCCTGTACTTTCTCTTAGTCTCATGCTAGTAGTTCCCACTGTCCATGGACAGACCCTCATGAGCAAACTCACAAAATAATGTTTCAACTAACACAATTTGTCTTCTGAAACATGACATTATTTTCCACTTGAGTAAGCCTGACTAAAATGAGCAAGGATGTAATTGCTACTCAAGGCCCCTGTGCTGCAGTGACAACAGCCCTGTCAGGGCCAAGGGACGGAAGTTCTTCTGCTGCCTTTGTTTCTCATGTCTGCAATAAATGTAGAGCTCTCTTTTTCTCCTCAAGATTTCATGATACTGATCCTGTGTAAAAATCTGCATAAATAAGCACCTATGACAAGGAGGCTTTCCGGTCTGGCTGGAAAACGTTAAGCTCGTGAGTGACTTCATCTCAATACAGCTGAACAAACAATCCAGGTTATCTTCACAGGGGATGAAAAGCTGGACAATACAGTCAGTAGTGTATAGGCTGCAGTCACTTCATCCTGCAGTGCGCGATTCCGCTTGATCTTAAAACACCAGTGACTTTACTAACTGATGCATCCAGTTTTGGGTATAATTGGAGATGAGATACCCAGCTCAGGTGTGGATCCTCTCACCACTGGCACCTAAACTGAGGCCAAATGAATTTGGAGGGAAGGTCACAGCTTGGTTTTAGTAGCTGACCTTGCAAGGCTCCTGAAAAGTGAATGCAGGCATATGAACAGCTATTTTTTCCCACATCCTTTGACAACAATAGTGCAAATTCATGTGGCTTGGCTGATGGTCAGCTTACAGAGCAGTTTCACCCTGTCAGATAAATGGTGCTGAGGACAGGTATTTCTCCAGTGGATTTCAGATCAAATAGATTAGAAAGCCTCTGAAGTCTGTATTCTGTATTTTATACTGTAAAATCTAAGCCACAGTAAATAACCTGCATTAACGGTGTGAGAGCTGATAAGGATGGAAAAGGAGCATGATTTCCAAACGGATAATCTGAAAAACGCATAACCACATGTATGCACAAGATAGACAAACCTGATACTTATTGAATATTATCACAGATCTGAAGGATCACTTATTGAATATTATCACAGATCTGAAGGATCCCAACTGAGTATTAGACGTCCAATGCGCCGGACTTTCCACAAATATACAAAAGAGGAATTCTACATCTTACGGAATTCAGATGTTCATAATGTGAGAAAATTCTCTTTTATCAATTTATAGAAACGGCAAGAAAACTTTCGCAGGACAAGGAAACTTACAGAAAAGAATCCTTTATTTGCAGCGCTGGGTGCAGTCCCAAGCCACCCGCCTGGAAAAGCACGCCCCTCCAAGAGCCCGTGTCTTTTTTATACTCTTCAGTTACCCAATATCTTGAATATTCAGCAGGTAACAAGTATTTTACCTTAAAGGGTACTTTTCAAACCGGCGGGTGGGTGTCACCCTCCCACCTGATTGGTTCCTCACTTGATTGGTCCCACCTGATTGGATCAGGGCATACCCCCTGTACAACTTGATTGATTGGTGACGTACCCCTCTGTACATGTACAGGGGGACCCCCCTGTGCACAAAGACACGTGGCCGATGTAAATTTTCCATCTATATATTGTATCCTACCTCGGCCGCAATATTCCCTTGGTGTACAGCCCTGACGGGGCCTTTCACCTTACAATCTTCGCGAGACGCCTGAAATAAAATTAAATGGGAGGTAAGAAGGAAGTCCCAACACCCCGTTTCCCACTTACATAACTTTACTTATAATAAAACCAGATTATTTTATTTCTCATAATAATGGCTGAATGAACTGCAACAGAGGTGTGAAAAAATTACCCTGGTATTATTTAAAATAGTAATTTTAGTGTTGATCATATCTGAAATATACTTTATAGGATTCTCATAATATGTGTCTATATCAGTGTCCTCACAGGTGAACCTGACAGAAGTCTGTATGTGATGCAGAGAGCCAAGATTGTTGCCTACCGTACATGTTTTCACCGATGAATTCTAAGGTCTGCTCTTTCTGCTTTCTTCTTCTCAGTTATTTCTTGGCCTTACCCTGGACATCCTTCTTCTTCCATTAGTTCTCTGACTATTTGGTGAGAAAGCTGTCATACGGAAAAAGGAGAAAATCTTCTTCTCACGTTCTAAAATAATGCAGTACTGGGATTTTTAGGTAGCATTCAATGGGATGGAATAGTCTGAGGCTCCCTTACAGTGTCGGGGCCCAGAGGGAAAAAGAGATGCTACTTCTTGCATCTCTTTTGGGCTGAGACATAAGTACCAAGTAGTTTAGAGAGAAACGTTTTCTGTGCCCAGAAACGGCAACCTGAGGTATTTGGTGAATTTTTAACTAAAAGAGCAAAGCAGTTGTAGACCACAGGCATCCCTCAGAGGAACACTGGCAGCTCAGCAGGGGAGTGCAGAATCTTTTGTGTTGGGGAACTAAATTCTACTCAGGTCTTTACAGGTTGTGTCTGGACCATAGAAATGTCAATCTACATTCATTGCAGGACCCACTCACATAACGGACTAATGATCTGTAAAATTTCAGTTTCAAATGCCTTTCGTTAGTTACAGTAAACATTTTGAAATGTAGCTGAAGATACATTTCCATTCTGCTTTTATTCTTGCAACCCATGAAGTAGAAAGCAATTCATATCAAAAGCCACTAAACCAAATGCCCTCTTCTCATCTTAATTTTACTCTTATAATCTATAAGCAATTTTAAATTAGAACACTGTAAAATGCATGCCCTTTTGCTTCTTGGCTATGCTGAATTTCCAGAGTGGTATGAATTTCTAAGTCTGAGCTACTGGAGAGAAGGGTTTATATGGAAATACTGATGCTAGCTTAACTATTGTGCTCTGACCAACACTCCAGTAACAGAGAACACCAATACAGTACTGCAGTGCTGTATAATTGTCTTATTAATTGGAACATTATTTACAGAGAGGGCTGCCTTCACAGCATGCACCTACTTTCTGAAATGCTCACAGCACTCAGGACACAGCAGGCAGCCAGCATAAAAGTTCAGTTAAAGTAACAGTGAAATAGCCATCCATATAAGTGCAAGTTAATGAATTGAGTCCTCCTGGCAGGAAGACTTGAATGTGAGCAAGCATTTTCAAATTTAAAGAGAGGTGACCTTAAAAGCCTGCCGAACCTCAAAGGTAATGAATCATTTATGGTGATAATGGTTGGGCCCTTTAATTTTTAGATGAATGACAAGCTCAGCTCAGGTATTCTATTAAAATATGTTGTATGTACATTTTGACAAAGATTCTTTTTTGTAAACTAGAAGGTAAGAAAGTATAAAACCCTTTTGAGTGTGTAGGGATCTACTTCACATTTAAATTAGCTGTTTAAATACTAACTCCTGTGCATGGCAGTTGTTTATGGACTCCCCCTTTGACTAACATTCTCCAGAAACAAAGAAAGGAACTGCCACACTCTCTCTGTGCTCCTAAAAAAAGACATTAGTGCCAACTATTCAACAAAGCATTTCATATTTTCAGTGTCCCCATAAAATCCTTTCAGCTGGTAGAAGGGAAGTTATGATGTCTGTTCCTCTGTCTTTGCAGTGTCCAACTGACTTCTTAGCAAATTCAATGGAAAAACCCCCAAACAATAAAGACCATTCAGGACCAAGGCTTATCACTTTGAAGGATTGTTTTTCCCAAGATTAATGTTTCATTATCTTATAAAAAGTATAACACAACTACTATGTAACTATTTACATTTACAGCCTCAGTGCTAAGTTCATAAATTACTATGCGGCTTATTCAGCATAGGTACAAACACCAGTATTTTAAAAAGTTTTAGGGCAGTCAATATTGTCACAAAATACCTTGTAAAATCCTTTTTAAAATTTACTTGCTAAAATATCTGATGCTTACAGACTTTTGGACAGATTGCCTGTATTGTTTAGGGCTTTCCAACCTATCTGAATGCAAAACAGGAAGATGATTTTTGCTGTTAACACTGAGTTGCCATTAATCAGGCTTTCATTGCAGGCTCTTTTGATGTGTCATTCATGATGCTACAACTTGCACTCATTTCTCAGAAACTGAATTCAGTTGCTTCCTTGGAAATTATATGGTATAATAGCAGCCTGGATCCCCGTTCATCTGCAATGAACACTAAAGCCTTTTATGTTAGTTATTCTGTGGAAAACAGAGCACTCCAGTGCCTAATTTCCTCTGTGGATCTAGTAATTTCTTTTTTTACTCTGAAAACACTGAAAATCAATATTTTATATATTTTTTAAATGTTTTCTCTGGTGCTTTGAATAAAATCAACTAGTTTGCAGTTTACAAAAAGCAACTGTGAATGTAATACATCCCATCTATATCTAGGTAACTGTCTGAGACAGACCTACTTCTGCTTTCACCACTTGCAATCCGACTTCCACTGCTTGATTATGGCAGGGTCTGCCTCCATCCATCACAACCAAACCCCTACCAACCTGAAGGGAAGAAGTGCCTAGTGATTCAGACAGCACTGAGATGCCAGCAGGTTGCAGGCACTGCCAGTTTTTGGGTCCTCCGTGTTCATTTCAGGAAAGTTATGGTGCTCCTGGAAAGCAGACAGATGGGGAGCAAGGAAATCCAGGTTCCTGACTTATCTTTATTCAAAGCCCAATTTTACTTTATTTTTTCACTGCAGAGTACCTATATTAACTTCAGTGTTCTGGATTACATTGGGTTGAGATAGGCAACAGGCACATATTACTCCAGCAGTTTCAAACAGTGGTGGCATTTCCATGGCTGTCTGTCAAGTATAAAGCTACTATATATTGTTGCTAGATTTGTATAAATAGTCACTAGCCTTCTTCTGAAAATCAATTGCAATCTGGCAGTGTTTGGGATAGCATTTCTATGATTCTATTATTTTTCATTAACAAAGGCTGTAAATAGTACCAATAGATCCAATAGGATCTGGCTTCTAAAAATTGTACACCATCATTATTTAAAAAAGAAAAAAAAAGCCTGAAGGAAGTTTTTCAATGTTCCCATTTGGCAAAAGAAAGTAAAATAGACTTTGGAAAAGAAGTCAATTTAACCTACTTCAGTAAGGTAAGCACAGAGATTTAAGCAGGCATATAAGTTAAACTAGTGTTCCCATAACATAGATCAGACCAACTTATATTTGGTTCATGGGTGAATCAAGTCACTGGAAGCTTACATTTCAAATGCAAACAATTATGACGGAAGAAATTGTTTTTATGTCCCAGTGCTATTGTCCAGCCATAATAGAGATGACCCAGACTCAGGCACGCCCATAGCAGGCTGGATCCATATCCTGGCTGTCTGTTGGGCTATATTCTGGCACTGAGCCTCTTGTGCTCAGTGCAGAAGAACCTTCTTCTGCTTCTTTCCTTAATCCTTGTCAATGACAAAGACATCTTCTGGCTGCAACAAACGTGGTCCTTCTTGTTTCTGTCATAAAGCCATGGAACAAAGTTAGAGTTACAAGTGTGAAGTATGAGTTGCTGAAAATTGTGAATTCATAGTCTTTTATGATTTCTGGAAGTTTCACTGGTTCTAGTTTTCTTCTGAGTCCAAATATATCAAAAGCTGCTTATGTTACCAAATGCCAGAATACACAGATGGCATCCATTTAACTGAGTAGATTTTTACTATCGGTTATGTGTTACTATCTTCTCAAAGCAGCATTAATTATTTTTTAGCTCTTCCTTAAAGTAAATAATGTGCTTGGCCAAATCCTTCAGGCCCTACTTTTATGAATTAACTTCACACTGACTGCTACAGTATAAAGAGAACACTGTTGGACCCATAATGTTTCGTTTATTATTTCAGATTAAGAGCTCTTGAAATGCCAAGTAAATTTGATCTTTCTGGTAATTCCAAATGCAGCACTCCAGCCATACGCACCACACTGTACTTTTTCTTGACAGAAAAAAATAGCAACCTGCAATCTCCTAAAATATAAGACATGGGACAAAATAAGAACCACACCTCTATAGATGTTCTCTTTGGTCTAGAATGTATTTATTAATGCAAGGTATAGATCTAAACCAATCTGAAATTACTTTTCAGAAATGCTGAACCTTATCCTTCAGAGAATCTGGAAGCAAACCCACAGAAGATGGCTGAATTTCACAGTGATTTCTAGAGCTTCAGCTATATTTAGAATAATAGGATTAAGTTATTACAACTTTAGCTGTGATAGGGCTGGAGAAGGTTACTTAGGCCCTGTGGCTACACTGCTAAATAGAAGAGTGTCAGGGGCTAATCCTCAGTGCTGAGGTCGAGGAGCCAGCACAGACTGATCCACACTGCACAACTCTTGTCCCTGCAACTTGTCTCATCCCATGTGGTGCCTATGTGGTCCAACATAAAATGCTTCTATCCATGTGTTTTTGACCAGTTCAAGATGGCTGAAGTAATGTATAATCTGTGTTGCAGCTTGCTGGGGTGGTGGCTTTGTAACATGAAGCTGCATATGTGGATGGCATGTGTGTGAGTGTAAAACCTGCTGGGCTAGTATTGGAACATCGTGTAGGATGGAAGGAGTCATGCTTCGTGCAGTCTTGTCCATGCTGTCCTAGAGTATATTACTTTATATACAGAAGTGAGCCCAGGCCTTGGTGAGAGCCAGATCAACAGAGAAATCCATCTCCCATTGACTTCAGCTGGGGGTACAATGCAGCTTACAAAGGTGTACAAATCTCCACAGTTCTGCCTGAGACTCAGTGTCTATTCTAGTATCCAGAAAGCTTAAGAAGTGGCAAAACATTGACCATGTTTTTACTTCTGACTTTTTTCTGGAATAATATCAAGAGCCAGCTGCCCAGAAGCCCAGTGTTGGGGAACAATGAGCTGAGAGTGCTGAGCATTTGGGCTAGGCTAAATAAACCAAAACCTCTATCAGACAAGAGGAAGACATTACATAACACACGATCTTTTATTTTTGAGCATGGAGCACCTTCCAGGTGCTGTTCTGGACAGAGATTGGCACGTGTAAGAGAGGATCCTAAAGACACTGAGGAGACTCTTGCATGCTGTCTGGGACAAAAGAGGCACTGTTCCCTTCTTGAGGCAGGCAAAATACCAAGACTAGAGAGAAACCTTTTATACCAACTCTGGGCAGAGCTCCCTGGGATTTCAAGATCCTGCAGGAACATTATGATTCCCTCCTGCTACATGCAGTCACTTGTGTTAGGCGAAGGAAATAAACTTCTCATGACGGACATTCTGCAGCCATTTCCAGACCAGTAAAGGCAATTCCCAGGGAGCAGAGGGGTTTTGGTAGCATTCCCAGACCTTTCCAATGAACAGCACAGCACATTGCCAGCAAGTTGCTCAGCAAATCTGGCCAAAGATCTATTATTGATCTTGAATATCCTCTTCTTTTCCCAGCAAGACACTGGAAATAGCATAAGGCTTTCCATTCACTTGGCAGTGCAGCCTACAGACACAGAAGGGAAGTGCCATGGGACTTATCACATGGCAGAGACAGATGGGCTCTTCCTGCTCTTTACCTCCATTCCCTTTGCCTGTGCTTACTTGGACACCCTCCTCTCTTTCTATGGCAGACTAAGCCTTAGGGATATTGCACGGCTGCACAGTCAGTAGCATTGACACCACGACCATGCCAGCTCCTCTAGGCTACTGTTTTGCAGAGGCACCAGTCTAGCTGAATCATAGAATCACAGAATATTCTGAGTTGGAAGGGACCCACTAGGGCCTTCTCACACAAAATCCCACATTTTTGGTGTGAGATGTGGAGCCAGAAATTTCATGTAGATAACCACACTGGGGTTTTAGCATCTCCGTGCACCACCAAGAGTACTGGGGATGTTGACTCAGCTTGTCCCTCAGAGTCTTCCAGTGTGAAGTTGGCCGCCAAAGGCTTCCTCCTGGGGCTGAAAGAGGTGGAGACTGAGTTACAGTTTTCTGAGGGATTGGTGTAGGTGTCAGGTAGGGCTGCCTGTCTCAGTGGCATGGAGTATGAGCCATTGTGATGGAGAAAACATTCTCATACTTATGATATCTATGTCTGAGAGGATTACATGGGAAAGACCTTCCACTCCATCTCATAATGAAATCATCAGATACTCAGATTTGATTCCAAAATATCTTGGACCTATCATGCTAACCATAACGAATGTATTCTACAGCTACAGCCCAAGATTAAAGTGAACACTGTTACCTTGCTTTCTGATAATAATTCCCTCCTCTTTTTGCCACTTGTAATTCTTCTCTTGATCACTGCCATGTGGCTGCTACTATTGTAAGGAATTTAGGGAATGTAAATAAAGAGTTGTTTGTTTGTTTGCCTCACTACTACCTTGAGGCTCTTCTCTTGTGCTTAGTGCCCATCACTGAAGCCTGCTCTCCACCCCCTGGGTCTCATTTCCAGATACACTCTCTGGCCTCAGGAGACATTTTGCATAGTTTAAAAATTAGCACTCAGTCTGAAGATGGGAGGATTGCCAGCTAGTCGAGCAGCACTAGAGTCATCCGTTTTTCATTCTGCCTGGCTCAGTACCCCACCTTCCAAAAGAAAATTATGTGCTTCCATTTCCAATGTTTTCCCTATTTTTGCCTTATTGACCTAAACTTTCCATTGAATTTTATTCTTACTTGTGCAGACCATTGCCCTGCTACAATGAGATATAGGACTTAACTGTGCTAGTGCTCTTTCAGTTTGTTGTTTGGTTGGTTGATTGATTTGGGGGGTTTTGTTTTATTGTTGATGTTGTTGTTGTTTTAAATTTTA
This sequence comes from Pseudopipra pipra, assembly GCF_036250125.1. Lineage (NCBI taxonomy): Eukaryota > Metazoa > Chordata > Aves > Passeriformes > Pipridae > Pseudopipra > Pseudopipra pipra. The sequence goes on from NC_087550.1 coordinate 78,181,847, forward strand.
GTTTAATCTTTTCCATTTTATGCCCTTGGGCCACATATAATCCTTCATATTGTGGTTGACATTTGGGCATTTAAATTACAGCTCTCCAGCCTGCCTTGCAGACTGCGACAACTTTCTTGCTTATAGACTATTTGCTGTCCAGATGGTTCCTGTCAAATAAGAAACAGGTGGCATCACTGACATGTGGTTTGCCTATAAATTTCTTCAGAAACTAGAGTAAAATTTCAAAATGTTCTTAAGCTTGATGGTCAGTATTATTAAAAGGTATTTCAGTCCTGGATAGTTTACTAATCTCTATGAGACCTGGGGAGAGAAAGCCTTGAAAAATCTCTGCGCAATTTGAAGACAACAATTTATCATCTTCTTTCCCCAAAGAACTGTCACTGCCCTGATGTGCTTGGCTCTCTCCTCAAATAAATTCTTCTCCTTTCTTTTAAATGTCTCTCCAGTATTCCCTCCACTAGATGGTACTAGGGCAACACATTTGTCTTCACAGGCTTTCCCAGACATGATAATCATAACGGTGTCCCTGTATATAGATGGAGAAAATGATCAGACTTTTTGGAGTGCAAGAAGCTTCTGGTGAAGATCATTAAACTTTAGAGATTACCCGTTCAAAATTTAGCAAAGAAAACAGGTGGCCTGAGCACATACCACTTGTTTTGTATCTGTTACAACAATCTTCAGTTGCATGTATCACCTTCAGTTTTCCATGTTTTTGTTTTTATTTGTCCTCTACGGCCATATGTAATTGAGAATATTGATACAGAAAACAAATTGTAATAATTAAGTTAAAATTAGGTCATCTTTTCCCAAAAGTTACCATTTAACAAAAAAATAATTAATTTGTCTGTCCTCACCAACATATACATTATTTGCTGCTAAATATGGCATCCAAAGCAAGGCAAACCTAACACTTAAAGCTGAATCCAGTAAACTCATTGGTGTCACTGGCAGCCAGCAGCCCAGTAAATGACAGTGCCTGTGCACTTCACAATATTCATATGTCTTACATTGATGTTTTTAATACTGGGGCTTTTCTGCTGTTGGGACTTTTTCAGTTGGAGGGCTGAGAGTGTAAAGAGATGATTGAATCTACATACTCATGGTTGTATTGGGATTTTTTTAGGGATTGTATTGGGATTGTCCTAGGCCGAGTGAGGTACCTTGTTCCATTGCCAGTGTTAAAATCAATGGTTATTTGAGTTGTAAGATCATGTGAGTGAGGCAGGTTACATTTTGCTATTTCTGCTCCAAGAAAAACAGAACTGCAATAAGGTTTGTACAACTCGTGTAGCAATAAAGGAGCAGGACTCCTAGACTGTGCTGGAGGCTCTGATGGCTCATCTGATGAGCACAAAGCTGTTGGAAAAGAAAAAAAATGAAATCAACACCTAGCTGGTAGGGCATGCTGGTATGCCTCTCGGACTTTAAAACCCAAAAATCACTCAATTATTTTTTTTTTGTTTAAGAAAAATTTGCAGACTGTCTGCAATAATTAGGCTGTGTGTGACTGGAAGATTTAAAGAATTTTATATACTTTCTTCTCATATCCTCTGGCTGTAAGCCCTCCTTGATCTCTAGAAAAACATTAGAAGAAACAAAAGGAAAAGATAATGTACTTTTACCATTACTTATTTCTTATAAATCTAAAAGTTTTTGTTGGTTATCATTGTTACACTAATATATGACATTTCTCAAGAAGCTTCAGGTTGACAGTATCCATCTCTGGACAAAATGTATGTAAGATGCTTTGAGGGTATTTTTTTGAACAAGAATAAAGAAGGGGGATTTTCATTGATCTTGTTGTTTTAGTGTATACACTTCAGAATTCTATTAAGAAAGGTTACTTGAGGGAAGACTGTTTCAGTTAGTTTCACCACCAGCATTAAAGCAAGATTAATTTTTCCTTTACTTCTTTTTTTTTCTGAACTGGTACCATTTTCATGCATGTAAAGAGTTTTTCTGTGTGCTAACAACTCTTTACTTTCTAATGAACCTATGACTGACAGAAAGTTGAGCTTTTCTTTCCTCCCACTAATACCACCATTGTATGTGTCTTGTTAACCAGCATTGTGTATCAGTCACAAGCTGACTCCTTTGTGCCTTTGTAAAGTATCAATTTAGTCAGCATTATCTGCTGGAGAGACAATGCTGCCGGTAAACGTGAACACAAAAATCCTCTAGCATTATAAGCCCTAAAAACACTAGTTCAGGAGCCCTGGAGCCTGGGAGGTGGCGGGGTGGCAGGCGAGAGCCGGCGAGCCGTCAGCAGCTGGGCACTGCGGCGTCCGGGGGAGCAGGCGGGCAGCCAGGACAGGGTGAGGGGACAGCCCAGGGCACAGGAGCGGCCGGGAACTCAGGCTGCGTCTTCGTTCTGGCTGCTGGTTGGGTTGCTTGGCTGGAAAAAAACTGTGCCATCCAGATCTGCCTGTGAGTTGACTGCGCAGATATTTGACCAGACTGACACATTCCCAGCGTCTACTTTGATTTTTGCCTGATCAGGCTTTTCCAATAGTAAACTGGTTTCTCTGCGTTAACAAAACAACAACAAAACTAAACACCGCTGCATGCGCGAAATGTCGTAGCTCAGTCACTAGACCCTGCGCTCCGCAAGGAGTCTGTGGCTCCGCATACCTGCAGATGCGAGTTAAGTTCCCCGTTGGCCTCCAGGTAGACTTTAAAGAGGAATATTAGACCAACTCAGTCTCTCCTTTCATGTTTTCCTGCCTGGGCTATGGTCAGCAAAAACACCCAACCCCCATTACACTAGAGAGGGGGAGGGCAGCAGCTCTGTGGGGGTTCTGTGTCTTTGGATGAAATTGTCCCTTTGTTAGTCCAAAATAGCTCAAATTGGGCAACTTTCCAAGCATGCAGTGAAAGACGTCTGTTTGAGACAGTGCTTAGAAAAGGCTGAGGATGGAGGGCTGAAAAAGAGGTGCCTGACTGGCTGGGTTCCCACCAGAGTGATTAATGTAATGTTGCTGGGATTTTACTGCATTATTAATGAAGTGTCAGGGAGCCTGGAGCACTGGAAAAACATCTCGGAAAAATTACTAAAAATCTGAATTGGTGCATTGGATAACCTTTCATATTACCTTTTTTTCTTGACCGTAGAGTCCTTGTTATGCCGGAGGAAGGCTATAAATAATAACGAGCAAGAGCAAGACTACGCAGGCGCTGCTCCTTCCACCTCCCCAAATAGCCCACTAGCAGTGGGCTCAGGGTGCCAGGAGTCGATGGGAGCCATGCCCGGGGGCTCTCCAGGGGCTCAGGGTTGCACCCAAACCCTCTGGATCCCCAGCCAAAGCTCAGGGAACCAGGGAGTTCATGCCTGTGGAGTTCTGCTTTGCGAAACAGTATAAGGAACTGGGAGGGAATAGTCTAGGCTGGTTTAGGGCTATTGTTTGCATTGATGAAGCTTGTATCTAGGATTATCACTGTAAAATGTATCTACTTCGCCCCCCCCTCAAACGGTTATCTCCTTTTTTATTGGCTTTGTCACGCTTTTTTTTTCTTCTCTTCTCTTCTGAATACTTAAGTCTTCTGATCTATATTTTAATCATCTCTAGTAGCAACTGCGGGTTTGTTTTAGGGTGGATTTTTATTGCCTTTTTTTTTTTTTTTTTTTTTTTTCAAACTGCTGTGCTTTAAACCAGCCTTGCCTGCCTAAAGCTTCCAGTTGCTAAGCGACTTTTCCCCTCCGCCCTTCCCGCAGCCCGGTTGCCATAGCGCTGCCAGCCTCGGCTATCAAGTAGCAGAGAGCAGTGATTACTCACCGAAAAGAAAAAACAGCCCCACTAAAAACAGGGCTGCACGGGCCAATCAACATTTTCTTTCCTTTTTGATTAATTTCGCCAGCCGGTGGGAGCATCCCTGTGCGCATTACAGCCGCGGTTGGCCGCTGCATTTATTTTCTTGCGGAAGTTTTTGGTTCAGCCTCTGCGTTAAACAGGATGGACTGCAGTGCTGACTCATGGACACCTGTGACGTTGGTCATGGCAGCAATAGATTTTGGAGGATGTACTTTCTAAGAAGCGGTTCTGCGTACCTGTGCGACTGGTGTCGCACCCTGTCGCGAAGGAGGGGATACGCCACCACATGTCCTCCGTGACTATAATTCACTCCAGCACAAGCAGGTGCTCCGCAGCTCTGTGAATCACAGCATTGTTCCTTAGAAACCAGGTGATACATCTAATGCTTCTATCTCGGAACATTTTTTAGTAACAGGAACATCATATATACATAAAATGTGTGGTGTGCTACCATCAAAGACTAAAAGAATGCACACTGGTTAAAAATTAGCTTTTCTTTTTAAATGCACTCAAACAGATTTGTATGAAGGATCACATCCAGGGAAATAGAGAGTCTTCCATTATTTAAAGAAAAATCATGTCCTAAGCAGCTTGGATGAGACAAAAGTTAATGTCAGCCCTAAAACATAATAAATGAGAAGGAAAGCCTGACATATTTCTGCTGTAAAATTGTGAGCTTTCTTGTCATCATTTTACTGATTACCAGGCTTTACTAGCTCGGTGCTATAGGGTAATATGGAGCATAGAAATGCAGACCTAGGGTCTCTAATGAGCCATGCCAACCAGTAAAAAAAAAAAAAAAAAAAAAAAAGAGAGATATTTGACTTTTGCATAAAAATGAAAGAGTGTGCAATTTTAAATATCTGCTAATAAAGAATATGGTGATATAAAATTACTGCATGAGAATATAAATTACATGAGTTAAATTTGAATTGATAGTAGGGGGAGAGAGTTTTTTCCAACAGTAAATGTTACAAGCAGTAGTTGAGTTGGACATGGAATAGTTTCAGTTGTTCTGTGACTCTAGTGTCCATTAATCATGGTAAAAACCTCCACCTCAGGTTGTCAGTATAAAGCCTCTCTTAACATCCAGGGAACTTTCTTCCCACATTCTGTAGTTGGTGAGTTATTGTGATAATAAATGCAGCAAGGAGCCAGACTCTGTGTCCTTACATGCCCTTCCATTTATCCAATCCAGCATCTGCCTATTTGAACAAGTGCATCAGATACAGGCAGCGTGCCAGCTATTAAAATGTTAAACCTACCGACACGGAGCTGCATTGTACATTTTGTTTTTCCCTTGTCCTTGAAAAGGACTCACTCCTGAACTAATAGGAGTGTGCTTAATGGCTCCTTGTCTTAAATTCCCTATTTACGTAACTATCTCTTCCCTGATTTGGTACTTTGTATTCCCTTCTCTTCATGCTATTCATGGGAACATTAAATACCTTTGTGCAAGGAAAGTCGTTTAAGAAACAACCTTTGCCAACTGTATGGAAAACTGATTTCAAAATCCATTTCTGCTCTGATGAACCAAGCAAATCAAATACTGTGGAAAAAAGGGGGGGAATTACTATTTTTAAAGTTTCTTTTTTAAAATCAGGATGCTTTTGTCCTTCTTAGGAGCTGATGTGACATACCTTCAGCTGGGGGCCCCTGTGCTGTGGTCAGACATCACTTCCCTTTCAATAAATTGACATTTTATTACTGAAAAAAAGTGGTTGTCAGCTTTGCTTCCTATTGTTCTAAAGGAACTCAGGACTTGAGAACAACTGTGTTCAATAAATTAGGAATTGAAGGTCTACAGAACAGACCTTTTTGTCCTGGAAATATTGATTTAAGGGAAAATATTGTCAGATTTATTATGTAAAGACCCTTGCCTAATCACTGAACTAGGTGACAAACCTTATTCTCAATTAGATTGCTTTAACTCTAGGACTCATTTCATCCAGAAGAGAAATTACTGGAAAAAAGGTTAAATATCCAAATCAGAAATATTATTGCCTGTGTTCCTTTATGTTTGAAATGGTAATAAAACAAATTGAACATTAACCTAGTAGGACCAAGGCATCTCTATTTGCATGGTTTTGACATCTGAATTGGGCAATAACTTCTCCATGTTGAAATTATGCAATGGTTGTTAGTCAGTCTTTCATTTCCTCAAGCATTTGTGCACAGATTACATCCGCATATTATATTTTATTATGACTCATTAAAATGCTAATCGACAAAAGTACACTACCACTGCTCCAGGAGAGATCTACATCATTAAATGGGTCTCCATTTTGATACCTTTCTCAGAGCCAACACAACACATCGACTGAAATCCGCATCAGCAGCTTTCTTTCAAAATCTACAAACTACGTTCGCTTTGCATACTGCCAGCCTTACTGTACTTCTTTTGTGCAAGTCCTCTCCTTATGATTTCTTTCTGGTTTCCTAACCTTCTCTCCCAACATCCTGAACCTGTTTCCAAGGTAAAATCACTATATCATGGTTAAGGGGCTTCCTTGAATCTGCTTCCTCTGCTGTCTGATTCCTGTACTTCCTTCACCTACTTGTCACATTCCCCAAACTTTTTTCTCTGCTCACATAAAACCTTTGATTTCTGCTTTTCCTCTGCCAGTTCCAGATCAGCTTTTTTGTTCCGGTATTTTCTCTTCCTATCTGACTCTCCTCTCGAATCCTGTACTAATTTGTCTTCACTACAAAGTACCTCCACACCTAAGTTATTTATCAAGAATTGCTTTCACCATCCATAAATTCTGAAAGCCAAGATATCAGTTTGACCAAATAGTACATTGTCCTTACAGCTAACAGACAGGACATTTACTTTCTCCCTTAAAACTTTCAGTAATGATAACTTTACATCAGCAGAATTTCTGCTTGGCTGAATCTTATTTACACTGATACTAGAATGAGATGCTAGAAAATTGCTGTTTATTACCAGATTTATGCTTATCCTGTTCCCCCATTTTCTACCATTCACCACACTTAGATATTATATAGATGATGGCCTTCAGATGAAGGAGGGTAGGTTTAGATTAGATATTTGGAAGAAATTCTTTACTATAGGGGCAGTGAGGCACCTCAACAGGTTGCCCAGAGGAGCTGCGGATGCCCCATCCCTGGAAATATTCAAGTCCAGGCTGGATGGCCCTCTGAGTAAGCTGGTCTAGTGAAAAATGTCCCTGCCCATGCTGGGGGGGATTGAAACTGGGGGGGATCTTTAAGGTCCAACCCAAAACATTCTATGATTATATGATTCTATGATTTTCCTTAGTACCCAGTCTATTTCTTATAAAATATTCTGAAAATTACTTCCCTCTGATAAGTAAAAATTACTCAATCATCTACTTTTCAAACATTTACATTTAAATCTAAAATTTGACTACAAATATTCAAAGATATTTCCCCTTACTTACTAAAAATCAGTGAGAAGGAATGTCTATTTTTAATTCAGTGTTGCAATCTACCTCATTCAAAGACAACGCTATATTGGCAGGAGGAGCCATTGCCATCTTTCAGCCACACCAGAGCAATTATGTCCCCTGGACTTTGTATCAACTCACTAATTTGTGTAACTGGCTTGTTTTCTTGTATTCCTGGAGCCTGGGACTATTTGTATATTTCTCTGTGGTTTTATTTGAACATCAGGTTATAGGAACTTAGGTCATGGCTTCAGGAAGCCCCAGGTTTATCTGACCATGGACAGTAAAAGCAAACAATGGTAATAGTCATGAGAAATGAGAAAGGTGGCCTGAGTAAAAGAATTACTCTTACTCTCACCTAATAATAGAGCCATAAATGGGATTAGCTGAATCTGGGACTGCCATGACTTAGTTTAGATAGTTTTGACTGAAGAAAGCTGAGGCATTCTGGCTGCTTTCAAAATAAATATGTCCATCATCTGCTCTCATTGGCTCCCACTTCAGTTGGCTTACTTGAGTTTTTTAAAAGTAGCATGTCTATTTGTTTTGCACCTGGTATAATTCTATTTTTGTGCTACTATGAGGCATTTTGTCAAGTACATAAATCATGCTGAGTACTGCAGTATTTTGAACGTGTATATGTGCATGTAATTCTAACACATAGCCTCAAAGAAAAACCTTTGTCAGAATTATAGATTGCTAGATATTCATTATTCACCATTGTTTGTATTTCTGTCCAAAACATTTTGTTATCCTTTTAGTCTGATAGCAGTTTTCTAGACCATTGTGCAAGCTTTCATGTTGTGTAGCAGTTAATCTCACCCAAAAATGGAACAACAGACTTCTTTGTCTACCCAAATTCACACTGTTTGCTGTTCGATCTAATCAAAGAAAAATAAACAGCATTGATTTTTATCCTACTACTTTTCCTGCCACTGTCCTCTCCAAATACTAATACAGTGCATATATACCAATGGAAAGTGAAAAAAACCCCACATGTAGAAGAGGTTAAATTCCAGTCTGAAACAATTTGTGATAGGAAATAACATTATCCATTAAGAGTAAATAAGGGAAACTCTGACATGTTCTGTGGATATTTTGAAGGTCTGGCTGGCATTCATGAATGCTCAGATGGTTCTGTGATGGAAACCTGCAGGAATGAGTGGTTAGATAAAAAACAGTGTCTATCCTTTGCTTTTTTTGTTATTGTTTCCTTTAAGTTCTGTCTATACGGGATTTCTTTCTCAAGTAACAAACACATAATGAGGTTTCTCTTAAAATGATGGTGATTTTAGATAAGCAGTTTTCTGAGATCATTACATAACTTTCTATTTCCTACCTTGAAAAGCGATTATTTAGATCCATCAGTATCTGTTTTCAATCCCTTACTTCCATGCCTTTCAATCGCATATACATAAGTAGAATTCTAATTCTTTCTTCCCTCTACAAAGAATAAAATGTAACAGCTCATGGCTTCAGAGATAAATGTGTTTTTGTTGCTGTTGCTATGTTTTTTTCTCTGGTATAATTATTTTCCTTTTTTTGTTTGTTTGTTTTTCTTAGCCCTATTCCCTATTCTCTTGTAGATTTGTGCTTCAGATTTTAGCCAGAGGCATAAAGTACTTCTCAGAGAGCCTCTTGAAACTTCTCAGTACATTCCATGAAATCAGCATGAATGGTCTTGTCTCATGGGACTCCTAGAATAGGTAAAAGCTTGCAAGGGCATCTACAAAGTGAAAAACCACAAAAAAGAAAAATAAAGTCAAGTTGACTACAACTCAGCCTGCCTTTTTACCATGGATGAGAAAGACTATCCTCTTATCGTGGAATCAAGACCTTAGTCCAGTTTTGACTGAAGACAGCAGAATGTTTTCCCTGGACTTAACTCAGAGCTGCATCAGACCCCAGAACTCTTGTACAGTACTCAGCATTGAAGCATTTCTGTATAGTCAGGCCACAACGATACCCTGAAGTGCTATTTCCTTCCCAGACTAAGCAACTCTCTGGCAATGATTTGCACTTCTATGATTCTTAAAGGTTTTATTGCTTTATCAAAGCTTTAAGACTACATTCCAAGATGGCATATGCACCATGCAATCTAACTCTCAGTAAAAATCATTTGGACTTTCAAGTCATGTTGATGCAGAGGGGGAAAACTTACTGGGTTTTGAAGTCTGATTTACAAGTAGTATTATTTCTCTCATTTTTTTTTTTAGTCTTTTTGCGGTCCTAAGTCACACTATTGCCATCTTGTACCACTCCATTAGGGCAAGATGAACCTCAAATTGATTTAATTTGGCATTTTATGATCTGTCTTGCTCTGTGGGAACTACTGTTAGTACAGCGAATAGCAAACAGCAGCCATTTACTGTTAATACAGGAAGCAGAACTAAAATTTATTCACATCATTAAATAAAATTTATCTGCATTATTTACAAGCCTGTAAACAAGGCCTTTCATAAATAGATAATAAGCTTTTTGTGTGTCATTAGGCCACAATGTACTGAGGCAACCAAGCTCCTAACTCTAAGTTAGGTTTTCGTAGAAGTTCAGGTACTTCAGTATCAACTGGGAGCCTTGGAGGATCTGGTGATAGAGAATATGGAATACACAGAAGCATTCCAGAACAAGATACATTTTAATATCACTGTTCCCATCCCCTTGCCTTGGAAAACCTTTCAATGAGCCTTGTTGGTTGCTTTTGTTCACATTTGTTCACACATCAACCTGACCTGGACATGAAGGCTTCCTCATTACATTCACTTCAGGAGTCCTTAAGTTGAAGGTGAGAGAGGCTGTTAAGAAAGGTGCATGTAAGTCCTCCATCTGCAATAAAATGTATAAAGAGCAATTGTTCAAAGACTTGGACAACAGAAATCTCAGGGAGGGAATTTCTGTTTGAGAGCTTTAGGAAAAGTTCATGGTCTCTCACTTTAGCTACCTAACTGAAATACTTGACAACTGAATGACAATGCAGATTCTTAATGTTTTCCATGGTGGTATCTCCACAAAGGAATTCATATCTCAACAGGGCAAAACAGACACCTCTAGAGGGCTGTCTCCCTCCACTTTCTCTGCAGGGACCATTGGGAACTAAGCTTTCAGTGGAGGCGCCTCATTTAGATGCCTTCAATTAGACACTAAATTTCTCTGACTTCGGTATATGGATGAAGTGACTTAGATGTTGAACTTAAACTTGCAGGAGACATAGGACAAACTTAAACTTCTGCTCTCTTTCACCAAACCAAAGCTGGATCTTCCAACAGAGGGAAGAATGAGTCTTCCTTCACTCATTCCCTATAGTAGGTGATTGAGAAACATATTTTTGCTTGACACTAAAGCAAATCAATATCTGGTCTGACACTGTCTAGTTTAAATCTTTTTTTTCTTTAGAACTTGTACAACAACTACCACACTGCACATTCAGTAGAATAGAAAAATCTGGAGAGAATATGCCCATGAAGAGGAGAAGATAGGGATTGTTTATGCACTTGAGTACATGCTGTATGCACAGTTACAAATACCACCACTGCTGTTCCTGCAGGAAAAACGTATCACTGTTTGTGCTCAGTGAACACAGTGGTTCAGAAGCAAAATGCAAAGTGTTTGGTTTTTTTTTTCACTTCATGGGACATTGAATAAAGAAACTATGCAATGTACTGTCTAATGTACAATAATTTAATATTTTCTATCTTCTCAAGTTATGTTTTTTTGTCATCCATTCAGTGAGTTTTAACAATCTGAAATCTCTCTGACAGGAACTTCCCTGTTCCCCTACCCTTGCTCCCAGTTTGCAGATATAAATCTTTTCAAAATAGCAGCTCTGTCCACCCCCACCATCCCTACCCCCTGAATCTCTTTCTGTGATACCATAATTATAAAAATTAATGCATAGATAAGGAAGAACTGAATTCTGGTGTCTTTCACTCTGTAAAACTAAGTAGGCAACATTTTAGTTTTTAACATGTCCAGGGCTTCCAGAACACTCCCAGCAATCACCAATGTGTTTCAATTACTTTAAATATAGCTGTTTACCTTTGAAGACTTCCTATTAGGAATTGACAAACTACTTTCAGCAGCAAATTAATTGTATTTGCAGCTCTTTAGTGGCTTTTGGTTCAGAGGTTAGTAAACACTTTCATGTCAAATGCAGGATATACACTTATTTAGATATATGTAAGAGAGTTTTCAAAGTAAGTGCATTGAATGGAGTTTAATATACTTATTATAAGATGTTTCTGAAATCATAAGAATTCTCACTAGTGAAGTTTGGAAAACCTAGTACTGCTTCTGCACTCTAGCTTTGGTTCAACATCCTGCTGCTAAGATTTCTACCTCACCAGATGCTGCTTGAGGCACACTGAGCCAAGGCTGAAGTCCTGTGGCAGCCTCAACCCATCCCTGGGAAGGTACCTGATGCTCAGAGCTGGGTCTGCTCCTGGTGCCCCAGCTGTCCTGCTCCTGGTTGAGGTTGTGGGACAGCCCTGGCTGACAAGGCCCTGTCTGGCCATCCACCCATCATCCCAGCCCCAGGGAGTATCCAGTCTTGTCTTCTGGAGAGGGGCATTATCTCTGCATAGTAGATGCTGAAAATACACCCTGGTTGTCTTGAGCACATAAAAGCAAAACCAGCTTTATCTGTATTACTTGCAGACGATTTCCTTCAACATATTCCTTTCCGCAAAGCAACTGCCTGCTACACGCAGTCATCAGCTACCATTGCTCCACAGCAGGTCAAAACAATGGAAATCAGTATCACAGCACAACTTACACTAAGCATTAGGTTAATTTATACACAATAAGATTGACTAGAAGTGTCGAGATAACTGCTGAGCAGGACTATTGCATCCACAAGTACCAATGATCTGATTGGACTTGTCCGTTTCACCTCACTAAAATATGCTCATTTCACCTGGTTAAATGGGCACTGGAAATCAGCTGCTTTGAAGATGACACTGCTCTGATAATCTGTGAATTTTCAATGGATTCTGTTGTTCAAAAGTCCCAAAGAAAAATGCCATTTTTTTGTGGACTGGATGTGCTGAGTATTGTGGGCACACTCACTCACTCCCTTACTAGCCCACAGATAAGAAAATATGACTGGCAAAGGAACGTCAGTGGAAAACCAAGAGGGATGAGAAGACAGATGATTATTTTGATTGGCAAATGTCATTTTGCACAGTATGAGTTCTTGTCAGACCTAGGATTTTGTATCAAAAGTGCTTTGGATCTTGATGAGCTACACAGCTGGAACAAGTAGATGTGGAGAATTACCGCGCTGTTGATAGGCTCAAGGTCTCCTTCCTCTTCTATTATTCTCACAAAGGGTCACTGATAAGAGCTGGGATATTTGTTTTGGCTAGTGGGTTTGGGCTTTTTTCCCCCAGTTGTAGCCATTTGACAAATACACAGCACTATTACCCTCCTGCTGTCTCCATGACACACTACAAAACAATGACAAGGGAGAAAGCAGAACAAAATAGCAGATGATAAAAATGTGAGATGGCTAGTGTGGTGCAGTGAGAGCAGAGAAGTTCAGAGGTACAGAAGAGCAGTGCAATACTCTGGGAGAAGACAATACATTAATTATAGAGACAGTTTTATTTATCCAGTCTCGTGTTGTCATAGAGTTTTTATTGATCACAGAACAGATTAGCATACCAGCAGGAATGCTTTTCTGTATCCCACTGGGTACTACTAAAAACCCAGCAATATTTTACATTCATTGGGGTCAACAGAATTTATTTGTTACATGTAGTCCCATTGCAATACTCAATTTTTAGCAGTACTAGTCACCAGTAATGTTTCCACTGATGAATGCATGTAAGGGTTTAATAGCTGTAAACAGCAGTTCACAAAATATCAATGGATTAGTTTGGATCTCATCTTAAGTTCAATAAACAAACACATCAAGACAGCCTTAATGTCTCTTCAAAAATATTGATGATTGCATTGTCTTAGTGAGACAAAAACCTCTACGTATCCATTTAAAGTTTAGAAGGAAATGCTACACAGAAACAATCTTTCATTCCATAGGATTTCTTTTGGAGGCATAGGGGTGACAATATTTTTCTGGGTTCCCCTTCCTCCAAATAAAACCTGCAGCCAGCATTTTCTTTCCACAAAAAGTGCTCTCAAGGTTGGAGTCTCAGTCATGTGTGTGGAACATTGTTCAGCCACCAGCCACAGCTGTATCCTTAAGCTTAATTGTAAGTCAAGGCTTGTATGATGAGCTACTAGACTGCTGTTGGCATGGACTTTTTGCCCTATTCTTGCAGACCTGCTTGGAAGTAAAGAGCTAGGTCAAAAATTTTCTACGTCCTCTAGACACTGGCTGGATGTGGCACTAGTGAAGTCTCCTTCCTCATCCTCCATTATCTGTCAGTGATGGTCTCTTCCTTCATATAACCCACCTGAAGTTTTCTAGCCTGTTTCAGGGGCTCCCTACATCTTTTTTTTTCCCTGTCCAAAGGAGCAGACAGCTGATTCTCAACTACACTGTAGAAAATATAGAAAATCTCATAGTAAACATCCCTTTTTCTCTTCCCTCAAGTAGGAAAGCAGTTAACATTTGCTTTTTGCTTTGCAGAGATGTGCCCCTATATAAGCTTTTGGTCCTGACTTCTGGCACACAGTTTTGTCTCAAAACATTAGGAGTTACACTTGTTGGTTAAAACACTCATTACCTGAGAAAATGATCCTTATTTCTAATCACTGCCCCAGTATTAGTGCTTCTAAAAATAACCTTCTTGTCTCCAGTCTCGGTTGTATTCTTCCAGTGCTGTTATTGAGAACCACTGAACCTGAAATATGGTTATTGCCTGTCTCATTATGTCAGTCTCATGCTTAATTATTGAATGTAAGTTGTGTTGACATTGCAAAGTTAGGCAGTCTGTCTCTGCTTTGGTTCTTTTGGTAAACTCTTAACGTTGTGCTTCTGCTGACAAAATAGGCAGCTTTTTTTTCAACTAGAAAACCATGTTGGTTTATTTTAGCCATGTGGAGAAACAGTGGATTTCTTTCTATCTTTCTCACTTATGTCCAGTATTTTCTGCTTGACTTCACTGGCTTATTGTAGCTCTCCTTCAAAAAAGTGACAGGACATACATTGAGGTTAGGAGCAAAAAATGGTCTTTAGCTTTCCTCAGAGACAAACATGCCTAGAATAACATCAATTTTGAGCACTTTTATATAGCTAATATTACTTAACAAAAGCTGTTACAAAATGAATGCGATGACCTCTACATTTCCAAACAGGTAATTTGGATTTACTACTGCCATGCTCTCCCTCTTGTCTCTTCACTTAGTAAATACAGAGATACTGTTCAGTGCTGCTGCCAGCATTTCCATGAACTCAAGGCACTTTAACAGTCCTTGGCACAGGCACTATTAGTAGCAAGAGAGCTGTCTCTTCTCCTGTCTGGGTATGTCCCCTTGAGTGTGAGGTCTGACAACTTCAGGGTGCCAATTCTACAGTTCTTCTACCAGATTGTGTACCAAACATACAGGCAGTCTGGGTGTAACTGTTCCCCTTAGTAGTCTGTGAACACAAGATTTTTCTTAACAAAACATCAGTCGGAGATGAAAGTTTAACAGTCAAGGGAAAAGATAATTTAGAGGGATTTACCATTCCCCAAACACTATAATGACAGTACAGATACCTAGTCTGGCAAAGTTTTGCCATCATAATACTCCAAGAATATACTCTTCCAGAGTCTTCTTCAGCCTTCCAGGCATGTGCTTGTTCTGCACAAACAGCTCCACAGTTCTCTGTAGAAAAAATGTCTTCATCAATTTAGATTGTTTTCTGGTTCATTTTATTTCTTGACCCTGCTAGCAAAAAATTTTTTGGGGACCTCTTTGACAAATAGGTCCTAACCTTCTATGGACAGTTGCTGTGCTTTATATCAAATTGCAAGAACTTTGCTAAAAATGATCGTTTGTCTTCTGCCTGTGCTCTCACAGAGTGTAACAAACTGCAACTGAACTAAAGTAACAATTTGTCTGCGACTGTGCTGATAACCAAGCCCAGATCCTCAAGTGTTTTCAGCCCTGCTGAAGCCCTGTTAAAAACAACAATGCTTAGGTACTTCCAAGAGCATGAGTCCGCCTTTCATACCATATATATAAAAATTACTACAGGGCTGCTCTGTTCCTTGTAAACAGGATGGAAGGGAGAAGTCAGAAAATATATATTCAAAATTATATTACAAGAGGGAAAAAATTTGACCATAACTAGACTAATTCTGCTCCTTTGTAAGCCCAATCACCAAACACAGAGTAAGGTAACAAAAAAAAATACAAACCCAAACATTATTAAAGATGAAAAACTGGGCTAAGGAAGAAAGCAGATAACCATGTATGTGAGGCTGTGCTGCATAAAGTGACAGCAGCAGGTAATTCCAAAATGAATCAATGGAGCTGCTACTGTAAGTCAGGTAGCATAAATCAGGTTGCACAAGTCTTATGAGGGGTGGCTGAGGGAGCTGGGTTGTTTAACCTGCGGAAGAGAAGATTCAGGGGTGACCTTACCACTCTCTACAGCTACCTGAAAGTAGGTTGTAGCCAGGTGGGGGTTGTTCTCTTCTCCCAAGCAATCAGTGACAGGATGAGAGGACACAGTCTTAAGTTGTGCCAGGGGAGGTTCAGATTGGACATTAGCAGAAATTTCTTTACAGAAAGGGTGGTAAGACATTGGAATGGACTGCCCATGGAGGTGTTGAAGTCACTGTCCCTGGAAGTGTTTAAGGAAAGACTGGTTGTGGCACTAAGTGCTATGGTCTGGTTACATGGTGGTGTTCAGTCATAGGTTGGACTTGATGATCTCCAAGGTCTTTTCCAAACTAATTGATTCTGTGATTCTGTGATAATTCATTTTTAGATGAGGCAGGGGAAAGAGCAATCTCCATGGCTGCAGGACATATCAGTGGAGGGGAATGAGGGGGAGCAGAACGGCTGCTCTATTAGAACCAGCTCATCAGAGTGGAGAAGAGTTTTAGAGAACAAGTGGGCAGAACTGATGAAAGAGAAAAGGACCTTAAAGTAGGAGAAACCAACATAGTTTTTACTGCTTCTCTGGGTCGTGCTTCCTCTTAAAAAAAATACCAGTAAATTTGTGACTAAAATTGTAGCAACTGGTATTTTCCTTTCTTTCAAAGGCAGAAGGTGCTGCTGGGCAGGAGTGGGGGACTAGCAGCAGACGGACCTCCCCTTCCTGGCCTCCCTGTGACCATCCCTGGGCGGAGTGTCCTGGGGGATCTGTGGCCCACACGGCCTCGGCTGTGCCCTCCGCCAGCCCTATTTCGCGGTGGGAGGGAGGTGCCGGTACAGCGTCCGTAGAGCCCCGTTCATGGATGGACACACATTGTGATAGAGACTGTGGAGTCTGTGTTCCAAACCCACAGGTGGAATGCAGCTGCACCCAGCTTTGCTGTGTGCAGTGAGTAATTTGTCTCCAGCAGGTCACAGGATAATGTCACTTGTCAGCAGTCTGCTCTGAAATGTGGCTCTTCCCCCTGCCTCCCAGGAAGTGTTTTATGTGCAGATTTTTTTTATTTAATTATGACAAATACAGCCTTAGATCTTTTCTAACATGATTTATTTTGATGACTTCATGTATTGGTCTTCACTCTTTGCCCAATGGTGGGAAAATGGGAACTGTCATTTTGGCTCCGTATCCAGTGCTGGGTGCATCAAATCCACCTAAATTGTTAGACGTGACAGTTTATCTCTTCTGAAGCAGAACAGACATGTTCTGTGATAATGCATCTCTTCCATGTGCAGCAAAAGTCCCTTTACAGACCATTCTTTCTTAGGAAATCCCCTTCCATGTGATTCCATGCCTGCATACATTGAATCTCATAAAGTCAATGTACTTGACTTCCTTTGAATAGACATCTCTCACAGAATTCAGAAGATGGGAGCCTTTGTCAAATTACAAACCCCTCCACAAGACAAAAGGCAGATGGTTACAAGTTGTGAAAGATACCAAGCTCACATTGGTTGGCAGCTGGTGGCAATCAGTGTTGCTCCATAGTAACTGCCTGACTTCCTGGGTTTTTACCTTACTCTGCATTCTAAGTAGCTTATTCTTTCACTGAGGGGTAAGAAACCTCAAATTACCTCATGCACCCCACAGTCTGCATCAGCACCACATCCTCTAATTACATATTGTGCTAAAAAGTGTTAGTTTTTATCAGTTTTTAATTTTCTACCTTACAATTTCACTGAATGTCTCCATAGTCTTGTGTTGAGCCGGGGAACAGAGCTGTCTCAACAAAGGTTTTTATCTATCTTGCCTGTACCATTCCTTACTTTAAATACTATTATCATGTTCTCTTTTAAATTTCTGCTTTGTGAAATGAACGATCCCAACCACTTCAATCTATTCATGCGTGTTTTTTCTGTACTCTTGATCATTCCTGTTGCCTTCCTCTCAGTACCCACAACCTCTGTTTTGTACCGTGTTCTGTTGGCAGATGGTGCAATCACTGCTGCAACCTGGTTTCTTTTAATATAATGGGTACGTAGTATTTTTATTGTGTGTTTTTTCTCAGCACGCAGGCAACCTAAGGATAGGTTTTGTTTCTGAATATGGTTGCATACTGAAGAAAGGCTTTCACTTGAGCTGTCCCTACTGGTAAAAAGGTATCTTTCCTGAATAAAAATTCCAAACAATTCCAAGTTCCCTTTACACATGTGTTATCTTGAGACATGGAGCTTAGTCTGACATTGTGCTATTTGTTTAGCTCACTAAGGTAAGTCCCTCTGACGTTTCTAGTGGTCTTTTCAGGACTTGACCAGCCTTTGTAGTCATCACTGCATGTGGCTCATAGCCAAGTCTGTAATTTGAGGAATTCCTTAAGCCAAAATAAGCTTTTGCTAGTCCCCAGCTGCTCACTCCCTGCTTTGATAGAGCCACACGTGTTTGCGCGGTTACGCCATGAACTAGGCTGGGTAACAGATCAGGCTGAAAGCTGACACAGGGCCTGAGCCGATGTCGTGTCTGACTGGGCATGTAGCTGTGGAAGCAGCTGTGTCCACAAAAGGGCAGCAGTAGCACAGAGGTGGGAATGAGCCACAGATTGGGGACCCTTCCTTTCAGAGGCAGTGCTGTCTTAAACTGCTAAGCACTTTTTGATTTACAGCCTTTTTTAAGAATGGCAATTTATGATTTTGTTAGAACAAGCTTTATGCAGAAGTATCTGTAAACAACAAACAGTCCGAGGATACCGAGGCTGAACACCTCAGAGGAAGCCCCTGCCTCAGGGAGGTCTGCTGAGTGTGCCTCTCCGTGCGTGCCCCAGAATATTCCTTCCTGGAATCTCATCAGAAGAGAGATTTCAAGAACTTTTATCCAAATGTTGGGACGAGATATTGTTGAAAAGCAGAGCTGGGGTGATGCATTAAAAATCAAATTGAACTGGTTTGGTACATATCAAACATCAGATACATAGCCAAGGTTATTGGAAACTTCCAACAACAGGCCAATGAAGAATTGTTAGCCTTGAAGACCTAGAGGATGAGACCACAAACACACAGTCCAATAAATCACACAGGTCAGTTTTGCAAAAGCTCATGTGGTATAGCAGCAATTTGTTTGTGCTGTGGTAGGTCAATTGGATCAGTGTCAAATCTTCTTTGGGATAAAACATTTTGTTTTTAATGCATACTCTTTCTCAAATGGTTTCTACACAGCCTTTATATCCAGCACCTCTGGTCAACTTCAGGATTACAAATAGAAAATCTAAAATACGTGAAAGTGCTAAAACAGAATTATTGCAGGATTATCTCAAGATGCAGATTCAGCATTGAAAGATCTCCAGAGTAAAACAGCATTACATGATTTAAGTTCAGATCTATCACAATAATTTAAAAATATTTCTAGTATATTCTTATAACCTCATGTTTAATCACATCTCCTTTTGAGAGAAAATTCCCTAATCCATCCCTATCTTTCTAAGGGAGACTTCAGGGCTGACATGATCTTTTTATTACCTTTTCTAAAACCTTGACAAAAATTTTCTAATCACAGAAACAGTAATAAAGTTGGGAAGTATGACACAGATAGAGAACCTTATGCTTATGACGATTATAACACTGCTTCAACGGCTATGAATTGATTTGATACCAAAAATTACTAAATTTCTGAAAGTCTTCCCTGCAATAATTTTCAAAATATTTGTAGCATAAAAAGCAGGTTTATTATTGCAATAATGAAAATAAGAAACTGCAATTGAGGCAAAGAAGAGTTGACATTATTCTACTGTCACACCAAGCAAAAGATAACATTGCTATATCAAAAAAATGGTGTTTTAACAGAAGTGTAAGCAGTATTTTGCCCAAATCTTCGTTTGTGAAGCCCAGCCATGACTGACTATGAAGCAGTATTTTAGGTTTTATGCCATCTGTCCTTTTGTCCAACTTTACTGTGACACTACTAACAGATAGGCAAGCACTTATTCTTAGTATGTGGTCACTTTCCACTGATACTTCTCAGATTGCCACTCCTTTTGTTCTCCTTATATTACACCTCATGATTTCAAATGTAATCTGCCAATAGGCAGATCAAAAATATTTTTCCAAACTGTCTCTGTACTTCATTAAAAAAAATCAAACCAAACCAACCAACCAACAACAACAAAAAAACAAACTAAAAACAAACAAACAAACAAACAAACCCCCCAAAAACAAACAACAAAAAAGATTTGGCATAATTTCAACTTTTTTCTCTTTTTTTTTAGGTCACCCGTTGTTAGGAAATGAAGCTCTGATAGTGAAGAGTTATCTTTTACCTGTTTTTTTTTTTTTCTTTTAATAGTGGTCTCTGCTGCTACAAACCAAAAGGGCGATAATTAATGTCTGCTACTGTTTACGCCTGCTGCCATCTACAACGATGAGCTATTATTGTTCTGTCTGCTAATACTTGGAAAGCATATTACTTGGACGACTAATCCAAAATACAGCAAGTAAAGATCATTGTCACAAATTCCTGAAATAGAGACATTGTTACAGATGTTAGAAATGAAAGTGTTTCATTATACTGGATCATCCAGTCCATCTGCCCAGACTGTGCTTTGCTGCTCACACTCTAATATCTCACACAAGTGCTAGAATACTGTAAGTATTAAATACATTCTATTCCTTGAAATACATCATGTTCACCTGAAAAACTTCTCCATAATTATGATGCTAGTTAGACCTGATCTTGAACGGTAGTCTAGTTCATTGAGGCTTTATAGCAATGCCCTGGTCTTCTTGGTCAAATCCAGATATTGGCCTCGAGTCAATGTGAGGCAGTTGCTAGATTAAACAGGCTTCCTGTGGATAACTAGACTGCAAAATAGCACAGAATAGGCTCTCGGGGCTTTTTTCTTTTTTTTCTTAGTCTTTTTTTTTTTTTAAGGAATTAGGACTTTGTTGAAAAGAAGTCCTCACCTCTGTAAAAACTCTGTCAAACTGCAATTCTGTATCTCCATATGGTTTCTTCACAGGGACATGTTTGTCAGGTGAACATGGTACGCTCGTGTTTTCTGGTAGACATTCAGAAGACGAGGGCCACCAGAGAGCTTTCCGCATCTGTATTTCAGTCTGTTTTGTGTGCACTGCCCCTTGCAAAGGGAAGGCAGAGAAGTTGCCATCTTCAGCAATTTGGAGGAAGGTGTCTCCTAGCCGCCGGGAGTGTTGCATACATCATTCTGCTGACTGATGTGATGCAGTAATCTTCCTTGTAGTTGACCAAGAGTGACATGGAATCTGCTGTGCTCTTTTTTTTTTCCCAGTTCTCTGCTGTGCATATATGTCTCAGAAGCCATGCTCCACAGAAATGACATAGAAGCCACTTCTCTTTGCAGTCCTCCTGTTGCAGGTGGTACAGGACCCCCTCCAACTCTCACAAAGTCTTCTTTTGCCATTTCTCATTGCCTTTGTCCTCCTGTGAAAATCTTCCTGTATGTTACTGACGACCTGTTGCAATCAATACCTAGTGCTAAGTAAACCCTGGACACCAGCAGAACATGTCACCAATGCTTCTTGCTGATTATAATCCATGAGTACAAGACAACAGTGTTTCAGTGTTTCAAATAGATTTTAATTCTCGACTACAAGTCCTCCCAGTCTGGCACTCTAAGGAGTCTTAAATTTTTATCTTGCTTCCTGTAAATAAATCTGACTGAAAAAATAATTTAATTCCCTCATGACATGTAAGGGAGAAAACGCCAACATTTTCTTATATAAACTCATGAATGACAGCAGATGAAAGTTAAAGCTATTTGATCATTCCATCAGTCTCCTTAACTAGATAGAAAAGTTTCAGTGGGAGGTTGAAATGCTGAATATATGTGGGAGGGATCTACGCTTTACAATGCTGGGGAACAGGAAACCGTGTTGTTCACAGTGCATATGCAAAAACTAATGAAGTTCTTTCCTACAGTCAGTAAGGTATTGGTTTAAAACAATATAGGGTTAAGAAGATACTTCCACTCTAAGTAACATGTTCAATTCATACATCTTGGTTACTTGACTTGCAGCTCAATTTTAGATGCCTGTTGAATCACCATTCCCAAAGTAAGGACTGAGGTTCTTTAAGTTAAGAGGTAGAGGTCTTCAGAGATACCCATCTCTTTCTGGTTTTGGGTACCAGGCTGAACCAGACCTCATAAAATACGAGTTTAAATGCTAAAATGTAGCACTTATTGCAGGCAGACTGTGCTGCAGATTCACTAACCACATTGCTGATTTTTTTTTCCCTCAGTGCAATTCCTTAAACTATGATTGCTGTAATCTGAAATAATAATGTGGTATGCTGTTTCTTCTATCTTTTATGTAGTTGTTCCTACTTGTAGTCTACATTTGTTTAATGGAGAAGCACAAAAGGTAATACACTGCTCCTGCTGATCAAAGTTGTTTTCTCTCTTGGCTTATTCAATGCGTGCAAATATTTCTTGTTTTTCCCTCACCACTCTGTCTCACTATTATCTCCTTGTTGAATATATGTTTACTATCATCATACATTTTTAATGAGGTGTCCATAGCTGCTTTCCTAAGACACCATTGATTTTTTCTCTGCCTGTCAGTCAGTCCATTTCAGTTCGGTCTAGACTCAGTATCTTTGGAAGCCACGGCTCGGGTTCAGCTGAATTTGTCAAAGGGATTGAAAGTTCATGTTTTCGTGAGTTTTAAGGAATTAAAAGCTTTTCTAGGTAGGCAAGCACATCAGCAGGCCACTGTTGGAGAGGCTCCAGTGTGACTTTAACCATGCCCGTTAACCAACGAGCATGTGTGTTCTGGCCTGCTGGTCAGAATCCATGCAGTTTGGAACAAGACCAAGCACATGATATGAATCATAGTTCCCCACAGTCACCCTTTTGCTAGACTAAGCAATCCAAAGTCTTTTAGTTTCCTCTTGTAAAACAAGCTCTCCATTCCCTGGATTATCTGAATATCATTTGCAACCGTTGGAATTTCAGCCCCTCTCTCTTAAGCATGGGCGGGCAGAGCTGCCCACAGGACTGCAGCTGAGGTCACATTAGGACTAGATGGTGTTCATTTTTGCTTGACTCCAATAGGACTACCTTGGCTGATTTAAGACTCATTCTCAAAAACAGTAAGAGAGTGTTTACATTTTTGCAACAAGTGTGTTTGAAGGACTGCTGAGGGTGAGAGGCCCTTTTTCTTTTACCTACAATTAACTATTTTTTCACTATTGAGTTGCACTAAACTACCCTCTGCTTCTGTACATCTCCTTAAAATGCCTCTGTGACATTGTTGCTTCTGTATATCCCCTTAAAATGCCTTGAGCCATTTGATAACTTTGAATCTCTGGCTACTGACAAGTAGCTTCAGTGACTATCTCTAGAATACTGAAGATTACTTGTCTTAAGCTGGGACACTCAGGAGTTACTTAAGCTTTTTCTTCCTTTTATTTGCTTGATATTTGAAGCAGTAAGATCAATTTTATGAAAATGGAATTCTGTGAAATGCTAGAAAGCATTTCAAGATTGTGTTCAGGATTTATCTTTTAAAGGATATTAATAATTTCTTTCCTTCTTTCTCCTTTACTTTGTAGGAATAGAACTCACAGCAGCAAATTTTACTGCTTGGCCATCCAGTCCTCTGTACCCTGCAGGAATAATGCTATTTTTTGAACAAGCTGTTCTAGATATTAGTCTTACATTGTCTCTATGTCTGATAAGAAAAGGAAAGATGAGTACAGGCAAGAAGCTGAACTAACTGGAAGACAGAAAAGGAAAAAGTAAAGCTCTTTTGCATGGTGACTGTAGAGATGGCTGAGCATTTAATGTTGAGCAGTAGTACTTAGCACTTAAGTGTATGCTTGAACTGCCATTTCTTGTTGCATTCTGGCCAAGCAAGTGGGTGTTCTAGTAAATGTCCTTTGAATTTGTGTGATGAGATAAACTGTCTTCTGGTCTGTTCTAAGTTTGATTTTTCCTATTACACTGATGGATTTTTACCTGAAATACTGAACATATGTTTGAAGTTTGCTAATCTTTTCTTTGGTTGATAAAGAGAAGAGTGAAATGAAAACATTTGGGTTTTTTTAACAAGGGTGGATTAATTTTCCTACCTAGCAGAAAAGTATTGAGTTATGCTATTTCATATGAAAGTCAGTTCTCAGTAATAAAAGTGTTTTTCCTTTTATGTGATGAGTGGACTATAAAGTAACTATAAAAAAAGAGGAATAGGAAATATATTGCTATAAAGAGCTACACTGTGTGCTTTGTGTAAGGATTGTTTTGTAAAACCGACTTGCTGGAAGTAATCCGCAAATAGGCTTAAAAATAAGCCTCAGAATTTTATTCTGAACATCTCATCAACAACAATAAGGGGAATATTATGCATATTGTCAGAGACAACACTTTCTGTCAAGTATTCACTGTAGTTTCAGAGCTGTTGCATTTTTAAGTGTGTTTGCAAAATGTCTTTGGACCTCTTGGACCCACTACAGTCATGTTTATTTTAATCTCTTGTCTGAAGGCTTCCCATGATTTCTATTCATTAACGTGAAAAAGGCAATCAACAACATACATTTAGATAACCAAATCCATGAGGAGCATCTGTTTTCCAGACATCTCTGTGTTGTACGTGACCTATGGTCTGATTTGGCTGAAATCTGATAGCGTTGTATAATTTTGCATGCCAGCATCAGAACATTCCTCTGAGGGGCAAAGGAACAGGCCCCAAGCCTGGGAGTGGCGACTTTGGGTGATCTTCCTGCTCTTAAGGAAGCTCTGTGCAGAACCACATTCCAGCACACATGGAACAATGCCCTGAGGATGGACACAGAGTTATTGGTGGGCAGGCATGAGCTGGCCTGCACGCTGAGCCACATAGTACCCCTGTAGCAGTGCTAGTGCAGTGATCAGCGCATCTTGTAGCAAGGTGTAGTAGCTGTAATTCAGTCAGCCACAGCCACTGTCTCAGCACATGGCTTTGCACAATGGCTTGGAAGAGGCATGGAGATATATCCCCCCTTCTGGCTACACCGTGTGTATGTCAGTCAGCAACATGATGCGTTAGGAGTGGATCAATAGATCTACTGTTAGATGCTGAGCCTTCTACATCTTCAATAAATGTGGTCTGAAGGTTTGACTCAGTGTGAGTCTAATGGGGTGCTCTGAACCAAATGTCTCTGGCACACATGTGGTTAGAAACTATCTGATGTTAGGCTTGGGTGTTGTGGTTTGGACCCCCACGTGGAGATGGAGCACATTTGGGGAGCACCTGGTGTGAGGCTTGAGATTTAGTTTCTCTGAAGGAAATCTAGTTTGTATATACAAACCCCATTCCTTTAATGCAACACGTGACCAATTGAGGAATGTGATTTAAAATTGCTTTAAGTGTTCAAGCCAAAATATCAATGTAGAAACAGCCTAATTAATTTCTAATTATATTTGCTTATTTGTTCAACATTTCCTTCAGATTAATAAGATGTGTGCAATTTAGGTGCAACTCAAAAACCAGTGTTCCACATGCCTTCTCATGAAAAAGCACATAAGAGAAGCTTGAAATTGAAGAGTGGGCTATAATGAGATGGAAAAATCCAAATGTTTTATTTCAATGGTTTCCTCTGGAAAGAAGAGTGAGTTGTATCAACATGAATTTTACTTACATTATGATGCTGCATAGGTAATGGATTTAAACACCAAGGAAACAAGTTAAGCTATCAGGAGTCCTGAGATGGTGACTACCACAGAAACGTGACTGTTTACACAAACTTGTATTTTGTGAATTATTCCATGTAGTGTATAGAGCAGGTTGGAAAAAGAAAGTGATTTGAATGCAAAGCCTACACAAGACTCTCAAATGCTTAACAGCCTGTACGTTTACAAACTTAGGGAAAATGCAACAGCAGAAAATTTAAAAGAGTATGTTTTAATTGAAATCATAATTTCTAGTCAACCCTGAGAGTTGTGCCTAGTATGAAAAAAATACAACATTCAAATGAGAAAAAATCAAGTAAAAAACAATTTTAAAGCTAATCCTTTTACCTGTGATTCAAATCAAAGCCAAGTCAGTAATATCTGAAAGCCGTTGTCATCAGGATGACCATTCCCTGAAATAAGTGATGTCAGGCTGATTTTCTTGAAGATTGATGGGTGCATCACAAAACACCAACCCACTTTCACCAGACCTAACAAATAACTTGGATATCTGGACAGTAAGTAGGTGGAGGAGCATAGAGACAGAAATGTCTTCTTGAGCCTGCTGCTGCTTTCGGTTGAGGTTTAGGCAGAAAGGTGAGAGAACATACACAAACCTACAGTTGCTGAACTACTCAGCATCACACCTTCTCTGTGAGTTAAGATCTCAAGGCTCTCTCAATCCCTCACCTTTCAAAGCTATGCCATTCTTAAAAAAAAAAATTATTTACCTACAGATTGCATGAAAATTGAGTAAATAGAGTAATATTTTAAAGCAGTTTACCAATGTTTATTACTATCCAGTGAAGTTCAGAGGTTGTAGTTATAAACATTTCTCATAAGTTTCAACATAAAAAGCATATCTGTAAGGGCAACTTAAATCTTAACTCCAACATAAATCCTCCAATGAAGGCATTAAAAAAACAATCAAACACACAAAAAAACCCAACAACAAAACAACAACAAAAAAAAAAAAAAGAAAAAAATTCTATACCATATTATAATAAAATAAATTAAAAATTTTTGCCTCATATGTTTTTAATCAGGAGTACCTTTATGATCTGATATGGGGCAATTCTAAATTTACATCCTTACACATGAGGATAAAAGTCTTTAACCCTTGCTATCTACAGATCTGATGCCAGAATTTTTATGTTGAAGTCACCATTCCAGATGACAACCATCTAATGTGTTACCAACCAAAGGAATATAAAAGGGAAAGATTAAAAAAAAGAGCATCATAAATAATCTTCTGTAGCAATATTGAAAGTGCTTTGAAGCAACAGTTCATTCCTTACTCAGAAAGCTGGAGGCTGCACAGGTCTCATGGATTACCATAGTAACTAAAGGAATAATTTAAATCTTCCTTTTAAAGAGTTGTAAATAATGCAAGCGTAATATCAGTCACAGTTCATTGCCATTTCACATACTTCAGAAGGCAATTTGAAGAAGACTGTGGTATCACAGTTCCTCATGTAAGGAGTCTAAGCATAATAAAATGCTGTGTCCATATATCTTCCTTTCTCTGTTGTTTTTTTCTGGATATATCTGATAAGAAATAAGAACTTGTACAACAGGCTTAATTTACATGTCTCTTTGGGAGCCAGAAATGATTGTAGATATCCACTTCTCTGCTAATCCAAAAACCATCATTATAAAGATTGAGAATATGAATCAGACTCTGGGTGTGTGTGTGTGCGCCAAATGTTGAAGGATCTGCTGGAAGTGTTATAGTGCTATTACACAGTTGCAAACCACATGTAAGGGTCTTCAGTGTTATCTGCAAGAGTTGGAACACATAGCTCTATGGTGCTGCTTTCAATATTATTAAAAATATTATCAGCAAAAATCTTTTAGATGAGTATTTAAATACAGGGATGAAATGGTAATGATGATCTTGTACAGATTGCTGTAAGTAGAAAGGGACATAAAACTCTAATCTTGAGTGTTGGAATGAAAAATATAGCAGGCCACATGCATGAAACTGAGAACAGAAAAACAACAACAAAAAAGGATATTGTGACAATCTTTTCATATATATCTGATACAAAGAATTAAGTTCAGTGCATGAGCCTTTGCATCTTTGAAGGTACAAGGACTTTCTTTATATTGCAGTATTGGTATGAAGTGTGCACAAACTCTACAATGGCTCAGGCAGGGAAAGTGTAAAAGATATCAGGCAGTTTAGGATTGCTGTTAGTCTTATTAAAATAGACAGGACCCATGTAGGTGGGCATAGAAGTCTTAGAAGAGAACACAGCTAGTTCTAATCAATAGCACGAACAAGAAGGCTTACTTTAATGTAATTTCTGACTTGATACCATTCTCTTAAATGAATTTAATCCTTAGCCTATTAGTCTAACATTATATTGAATTCATAGCACTTGCTTTGCACTTTGAGGAGGCAAAGTGCGGTGAAGTATTGATCATGAAGCAAAAAGATGTTACTGAATATTTAAAAAGACTGTGGTAGTTTTCCTTGGGGGCAAAAAAGACACTATCAGTCTCCCAGCTCTTGTTTTTGGCAATGAGAAATTGAAGCCCAAAACTCAGATTTCCACCGAGTTAATAATTCTGAATAATTCCAAATTTATCAGAAAGATCGGTAACAGAAATAGTTCTGTGTTGCCAAATTGGAGCTTTATTCCATATATAACATCAGTACAAGATGCAAAATCAAGTACAAGATTTCCCTGTTCAGTTGCCAGATACTCTATAAGTTAACATACAGATACACTACTTTTTCACGGTGCGGTGTTGGATTCATCCACAAAAAAGCATTTATATGAATTGTACATTAGTGGTGAATTATGTAGATGTGAAAGCATGTATCATTTTCCCATCTGCTGCTTTACTTTGTATTGTTATTGATTTGGAAATAAAAACTCTTCTGGTATTGCTCCAATTGGTTGCTTAGTTCCAGTTCCATGTTCTGCCAGGGTCACTCAACATGATTGTCTCATTTGCAGCTCCTGACTGGCCTCTATGAGCCTTTCCTCTCTCATTGCAGAGATAGATTTGCAATACTCAACTCAGATGGTAGTTGGAACTGGGGCAGTCAGTAGCACCTGGTTGTGAACCTGCTTTGTTGCAGCCGGGAAAATTCTGCTTTATTTTATTTTATTTTATTTTATTTTATTTTATTTTATTTTATTTTATTTTATTTTATTTTATTTTATTTTATTTTATTTTATTTTATTTTATTTTATTTTATTTTATTTTATTTTACTTAAATGCATTAAAAATTTTAAATGAGTTAGCTGCCTCTTGTTTTCAACACTCATTTTTCATGTCAGAATTTACATGACTTACTTCATTAAGTCAGGTCATGAGGTTAGGCAGGGCAGAAAATTAGAAGACTTAAAGCCCAACTAGAACTTAATCTGGTTACTGTCATAAAAGATAATAAAAAACGTTTCTATAAATACATTAGAAACAAAAAGAAGGCTAAGGAGAATCTCCATCCTTTATTGGACATGAAGAGAAAGGCTGAGGTACTTAATGCCTTCTTTGCCTCAGTGTTTAATATTAAGACCAATTGTTCTAGGGGCATCCAGCCCCCTGAACTGGAAGACTCAGTGTTGGGCAGCAGAATGAAGCCCCCATAATCCAAGGGAAAATGGTCAGTGACTTATTACATCACTTAGACACACACAAGTTTATGGGACACAATGGGAAGCATCCCAGGGTACTGAAGGAGCTGGTGGAAGTGTTCACCAAGCCACTTCCCATCATTAATCATCGGTCCTGGCTAACTGTAGAGATCCCAGCTGACTGCAGGCTAACAAACGTGACACCCCTCTGCAAGACAGATAGGAAAGAGGAACTGGGATACTACAGGCCTGTCAGTCAGATGCTGGGGAAGATGTTGGAGCAGATCATCCTGAGGGCCATCATGCAGCACATGCGGGGCAGCCAAGGGATCAAGCCCAGCCAGCATAGGTTTATGAAAGGCAGGTCCTGCTTGACCAACCTGATCTCCTTCTATGATAAGGTGTCCTGCTGAGTGGATGAGGGAAAGGCTGTGGATGTTGTTTGCCTGGACTTTAGTAAACCCTTTGACACCACCCATAGCATTCTCCTGGAGAAACCAGCTGCTCATGGCTTTGATGGGTGCGCTGTTCACTGGGTTAAAATCTGGATGGATGGCCATGCCTAGGGAGTGGTGGTGAATGGAGTTTTGGGGACCTCAGTACAAGAAAGACATTGAGGTGTTGAAGTATGTCCAGAGAAGGGAAACGAAGCTGGTGAAGGGTTTGGAGCACAAGGGTTATGAGGAGTGGCTGAAGGAGCTGGGGGTGTTTAGTCTGAGGGAAAGGCTGAGGGTTTAGGCTGAGGGGAGACCTTATTGCTCCCTACAACTACCTGAAAGTTGGTTGTAGTGATGTAGGGGTTGGTCTGTTCTCCAAGGTAACAAGTGACAGGACAAGAGCAAATGGCCAAAAGGCATGCCAGAGGAGGTATAGGTAGAACATTAGGAAAAATTTCTTTGTAGAAAATACGTGAGCTGTCATTTTACAGAGTTATATGGTTTGGTTACATTTGGGTACAAAAATGATATTTTAAAGAGGCATGTGGTTAAACAGATACACAATGGAGTTTTGTATAAAAACAAGAAGAATGTTACTTAAAAAATACAACTCCTTCAGCAGAGAACCTGCAGCATTAACTTCTGCCCTGTTTTAGATAATGTCATGGCAGTAGGGGTAACTGGTGCAATGTCTGACCTCTTGATGCTATGAGTTTAAGCAGATGTGATCTGAATGTAGGTCCTATTATAATGCAGGCTTGGTTGGATTATTGCTATTGTCTCTATCAGCTTTAAAAGGTATAGGGTAAAACACACCTGAAATGCGTTCTCCTATATATGAGTTGTCAAAACATTTGGCTCTTACCTAATGACAATATGTATTATGCTAAAGCTCATGATCTACATATAAAACATCGAGATGAAAATAGACACCACTGGTGAATTCAAACTAGGGAATGTTTGCTGGATAGCTGGTATGGGGAAAAAAAGTGATGAACTTCAAGGAGAAGGATTATTTTCTTTTTAAAGCTTCTTAATGCAGCATGCCTACTCTCAAAGGAAATGACTCATTATAAGACCTACTCTTGACAAAGAATAGTTAATTGTCACTCTAAAAATTACCCTGTTGTTTATGTATTTCTGATTAGAATCTGATTACACTCCATTTGCCTAAACATGTAATGGTAGCACCAATATTCATCTATGAAACTCTAAAAGAGCTAATTATCCAAAGCTTAGGCTAATTGTCAGCATAAAGGACAGAGAACATGGCTTTGAAGTAGAAAGTGTTACGAGAAACTGCCAGTCGTTCAAAGATAGCCAGTTGGACATGATTTCATTAGAATGTAAAGCTTTTACTGGGCAGAAAGCCACCCTGGTTAAAAAATGAAATGAGGAAATGAGAAGATGGAAAATCAATTTGTAAAGACTCAGGTGGGGAAACAAAGTAATTAATGACAGGGATTAAAAGTAACAAGAAAAAAAAGTTACTTGCTGGAGTACAGGCAGGCAATTGAGTTAAATTCAGTAAAGAGTGCTTTTAATAAGCATTAGGAGGAAAAGCAAGGAAGAATCCTACATAAGTATGTGTGAAGTACAGTAGGTAAACAGTACAAGAGTTTTCTGGTGTTTGGAACAAAGGGATTATATATCCATGTGAGAAAGAAGCAAAAAAAAAAAAAATACTGCCTGCAAGATAGCACGCAGGCCAGGATCTGCTCAAAATTAAACTTCAGTCCTAACAGAGCTAGACAAGTATCTGTCTTCAGCTGCTAATAAGGCATTTGCCTAGGTCATGGGTAATTCCAGAAGAGTATTGTCAAAGTTGCATCAGTTTTGAAAAGCTCGAAAGGACTTATTGAATAAATAATGATGTAATTCTTAACCATAGCAAAAAGATTGCTAATTTGGTATCTTATTAGCAACAATTAGAGGTTAAAATATAATTAAGATCAGTCAACATAGCATTCTAAAAAGTAGTTACTATAGTTCTTTTGCTGGGGGTATGTGTGTCTGTAAACACACTGTGTGTTTGTAAATGGACTGTGTCTTGCTTTGAAAACTGTGTAATTCTGAGTGCTAGAGATTACTGTGTTCACATAACAGCCATTGATTCCTTCAAAGCTTTCCAGTCAATACCACAGTAACCCTTTGATTTAAAAGAATTTCCATTATATAAAATTAACATTACAATGATTAAGAACTGATTTGCTCTTTGATCTCCAGATGTTATTGTTAATGAAAAGACATAAACAAAGAAAGTTATTGTAATGAGGTTTTTTCCCCCGAAACTTTTTTTCCCTAATACTCTTATCAATAATCTAGATAACATAAAATATCATAGCAATGTTTGCAGATGATAGTAAATACTGGAGTGTGTACTGCTTTTGTCAGTGGGTCTGAATCCTCTCATTGAGAGCCACAATCAAAAAAAAAATTCAAATTAAAAGGGCCAAATACAATGTGTTACATATGGGATCTGGCAACATAAGCTATATCTATAGAGTGGGAGACTCAGGGTCAGAAGTTTTAAAACATGGGGCTTGAGAAACGCAGTATGTGTGGTTTATCAAAGTCTGAGGTGGGTTGATGGGGCGTAGAAGAACATTTAAGCATGTGCATATAACACACAGTGTCACTTGACCACAGGGTCAGAGAAGAGTCATATGTAGGTAGTATGGAGATGTTCCTCTGCAGTCCTGCTGGAGGATATGAGCACTCAAATGTTCATTACATTTACAACTCTTCATTAAGACAATGAATATATTAAAATCTTGTATGTCTGGGCTTCAGCTGGTTGGCTGTCACAGCATGGAAAGGCTCCTCTCTGATGCACAATAGCCCAATTGTATTTTGTGGGTAGGGGGTTACCCTGACACACTGGAAATAAGCAGAAACATTGGTAGGAAAGCACTAATTTTCTGAAGGCACATGGAGAACCTTCCTTCTCAGATGCTTGTCTGGTACATCTTTTTCACACAGTGACTGAAGTGCCAAAAATTTCAACAAATTTATAAATGGGAAATAATTTGCTTCATGCCAGAGGGATCCTATCTTCCTTTGGATCACAGGGTATGAGTTTTCTCTTGGCATCACCTTGGCATCACTACAATTAAAGAAGAAGCCAGCCCCTACCAGGACCTTGGTCAAACTCAGTTCCTCCTTTTCTTTGAGTGTAGCATGCAAACCTGCTTTGGGATGAGATAGCTTCTGCTGTGACTGCTGAAGATGGGAATGCCATTGCACCATCTGTCTGGCTGTGCCCTGAGAAAATTTAATAGCACATGGCACATGGTGTCTGTAATCTATTGATTCACTATGGCCTTGAGTGCTGAAATAATGAAATTCCGTGAAACTTCCTAATAAACGTATCGTGGATGTATTTGAAATATTATTTCCCAAGAGCATCCTGAACAGATGGGACAGATGCTGCAATTGTCATATGAACAAATTAAATGTTGCACACATGAAAAAAAGATGTTGCAAAACTTATGCAGAAGCAGCAGCTTGCATTTTTTTCCTTGGATGATGGCATTGCACAAATTTTGAGTGAATTGCTTATGGAAACTTGATGATCCAGCATTAAATAATAAAATATTTGTTCAATTAACTTGCATGAGTTCATAGGCAAAGTTTCATGTTTTCTTCTTACTACAAAAAAGAAAAATTAAAGAAAAATGAGTTATGGCCCTGGCTACGAATCCTAATGGCCTCTGTATGTACATATATAGCTGCCCACATGTAAGAAAACTTGATACTCAGTTGAATTTTTCTGTTCTTTATAAAAATAAGATAGGCTTGAACTGGCTTGATAGCCTTTGAAATAGCAAATTCATCTTAACTTGTGAAGACAGGCATAATATCAGTAAAACCATGCCAACTTTCCCCTGCTGCAGCACATGGATATATAGATACTAAAAAAGATCATTTGTAAAGTTTCTTTATACTAGTAGCCTTGAAAATTACAGGGCAAAGAGAATTTGTATCTGAACTTAGGAGTTTGCCAGGATCTGAAACAGATGTTGAATTTTCTTGGTGGCCATTATTATCCAATTCAAATTGCAGATTATGCCAGTATGGGCTCAAATTAATCTACTCCATACATCTTCCCTTGTAGGAAATTCCCAAACCAATTTGAGGCTCCAGAGGAAGGCGCTGCAGAGCATAGAGATTGTGTATACCAGGTTTCTCAAATTCCTGGAATCCCAATGTTCGAAATTCACGCGTGGAGACACATGAGGGCACCACTTGTTGGGGGAATGGCTGTGGGTGGAAAATGGATGTGTGCTAGCACCTTCTGCAGGCTAGCTAGTAGGATGCTCCTGGACTCCAGGCAGGGAACGTGGCTGGTGGGTGGCCTCAGGGCAAGCCCCTAAAGTACAGGTGGTGCAGCAGGAAAGCAGAGAGCAGAGTGGAGGCTAGAAAAACGGATCTTATGGTCTGTTAAAAGATTTGACAGATAAGCTATCAAGTTTCAGCAAAATTCAGCAAAATTTCTGAATACAATTTTGTAAAATATGAATAGCTCTATTCATACATCTTGTTTAAATGGTAAGAAAGCTTCAGTCCTTGTGGTATACTCTTTTAAAAAGTAATAATACAAATAAGACAAAAACAGCCATGCAAATATTAAAGAGTTAATGGAATTTAACTTTGTCTGGCTTTCTCATCAGTCTTCTAGGATGCACCTTTCAAAGTAGCATAGCATTGACTAAGCCTCATTAACCTGATTGAGAAATTATTTTTTGAGAAAAATGCAAAATTAATGATCCATGCGCTAATATCAATAAGCCACTTCAGAATGTACATTGATAAACTATTGCTACTAAAAAATACACTCAATTTGGTATGCAAAATGAACAAGATGAGGGCAAGTGCTGGCTAGCACTCAGGAAGGCAAGAATTTCACATGGGGAATAGCTGGTGAAGAAAGGGTGCTGCTGGCACTGACCCACTACTCAATGAGTCAGCATGAAGTTGCCGTCGCAAAAAGAACAAATCTCATTGAGGGATTTATTGGTAAAAATTTATAAGTAAGTCACCATTAATTATTCTACTTTCTTCATTACTGTTGAGGCTTGGCTGGTCCACAGACTCCTATTGTGGACATTACATTCAAATGACTGGAGGAGAGCAACAAGAATGATAGAAGTTTGGGAAAATGTGACAATTTGAATCAAAAATAGAAGTCTGAAGGAATATAAACCTCATGATAGCTTTAAATATACATGTAAAAGAACGTTGCAAATAGGATAACATCAGTTGTCCTCCACAGTAAAAAGATGAAGACAAAATTTACTTAGGTTAATTTGCAGAAAGAGGGGCTTGCTAAAAAACTGTCAATGGGCACACCAAGTTGCCTGAAGAGAACAGGCACTTCACTTGAGGTTTTTAAAAGCAAGACAAAAGCTCATGTTGGATTTGGCCTGAAATATATTTAATCCTGCTTCACTGTGAGTAGATGTCTAATAGGAGGCCTCAGGAGATCCTGTATTTTATGACATCAGCTGTGCACTAAACTTGTATTGATGGAACATCCTATCGAGGCTTTTTGCATATTTAACAACTTCTTCAGTTCTGCATTCTCTCATCTAATGAAGATTAAAATACCAATGTGCCAGGAAAAAAAGTTTTAAAATTTCACTTCAAAGCATCACAGAATATGCCAAGGTGGAATGGACCCTCATGGATCATCAAGTCCAACTCCTGGTCCTGCACAGGACCATCCCCAAGGATGTGGTCCCCACAGGACCACACACTCTGTGTGCCTGAGAGTATTGTCCAAACACTTCTTGAACTCTGTCAGGCTTGGTGCTGTGACCACCACCCTGGGGAGCCTGTTCCAGTGCCCAACCACCCTCTGGGTGAAGAACCTTTTCCTAATGTCCAACCTAAACCTTCCCTGACACAACTTCAGGCTGCTCCCTTGGGTCCTGTCACTGGTTACCACAGAGAAGAGATCAGTGCCTGCTCCTCCTCTTCCCCTCACAAGGAAGTTGTAACTGCAATGAGCTCTCCCCTCAGCCTCCTCCAGGCTGAACAGATCAAGTGCCCTCAGCCACTCCTCATACAGCTTCCCCTCAAGGCCCTTCACCACCTTCATTGCCCTCCTATGGACACGCTCCAAAAGCTTAATATCTTTCTTATATTGCAGTGCCCAAAACTGCACACAATATTCAAGGTGAGGCTGCACCAGTGCAGAGCAGAGCAGGACAATCCCCTCCCTTGACTGGCTGGCGATGCTTTGCCTGATGCCCCCCAGGACATGATTGGCCCTCCTGGCTGCCAGGGCACTGCTGACTCAGATTCTACTTGCCTTCAACCAAGAACCCCAGGTCCCTTTCCGTGGCACTGCCTTCCAGCACCTCATTCCCCAGCCTGTATGTACATCCAGGGTTGCCCCATTGCAGGTGCAGAATCCAGCACTTTCCCTTGTTGAACTTCATATGGTTGGTGACTGTCCAGTCCTCTAATTTGTCCAGGTCTCTCTGCAGGGCCTCCCTGCCTTTGAGGGAGTCAAAAGTTCCTCCCAGTTTTGTGTCATCTTCCAGTCCTGCATCCAATTCATTTATGAAGATGTTGAAGAGCACAGGGCCTAAGATGGAGCCCTGTGGAACCCCACTAGTGACACGTCACCAGTCTGATGTCACCCATTCACTATTACCCTCTGTGCTCGACCCATGAGCTAACTGCTCATCCACCACATGATGTGTTTATCCAGCTGTGGGCTGGACAGTTTATCCAGAAGGATCCTGGGAGAGAAAATATCAAAAGCTTTACTGAAATCCAAAAAGATTACATCAACTGGCTTCCCTTGATCAACTGGGTGGGTTACCTTGTGATAAAAGGAAATCAGGTTGGATAAGCAGGACTTTCCTCTCCTGAAGCTGTGCTGGCTGTGACCAATGACTGTATTGTCTTTCAGGACTTTTTCAATACTTCCCAGAATAATCTTCTCCATAACTTTACCAGGCACATAAGTGAGACTGACAGGCCTGTAGTTTCCAGGGTCCTCCTTCTTCCCCTCCTTGAAAATCAGGACAATATTTACCAGCTTCCAGTCAGCTGGGATCTCTCTGAATTCCTAAGACCTCTCAAAAATCATAAGAGATTTTCTGATGACATCAGCATCTCTTTGAGAATTCTGGGATGAATCACATCAGGCCCTATAGATTTGTAGGGATCCAGCCGGAGTAGCAGATCCTGCACAATTTCAGGGTCCACTGGGAGTTGATCATTCTCACAGCCACGGTCCTCCAGCTGAGGGCACTGAGACCCCCTTGGTCCATCATCTGTGTTGAAGACAGAAGCAAGGAAAGCGTTAAACACCTCTGCCTTGTCTCTGTTCCTGTTTGTGAGGTGACCATCCTCATCCTGTAATGGGCCAATTATATTTCTATACTGCCTATTGCCATTAATGTATTTGAAAAAACTCTTTTTATTGTCTCTCACATTTCTGGCAGCTTCAACTCCAGCTGAGCTTTGGCCACATGAATTTTCTCCCTACAGTGGGAAGCAGCATCTCAATATTCTTCCCATGTCACTTGACATTGCTCCACTTATTTTCCTTCACAGAACTGCCATTCACCAAGATCAAAATCGTACAAAAGGAGGGAAGGAATGGATAGAGATGTTGCTGTTGCTGCTCCCGGTCACTTAGGGACTACCATCTTCAGCAGTGGGTTAAGCTGGAGCAGCAGTAGCAGATTTTTTTCCTTATTTTCCACCCCTTTCAAAGCCATTGTCTCCTCCTACCAACAGGGAGAGGATGCTCAATGTACCTGGTGGCATCCTCAGCTAGGCTCTGGCTGGACTTTGTGTTTATTCCATTTTCCCTTTCAAGGTAGAGGGATATTACCATAGTTTTGCTCATTGAATATATTCAAACATATTTAACCACGGGGTCTCCTTGAACAGACTGGTTAGAACTGGTTTCTAATTAACCTTAAAATATTAATTCATCACTCTGCTCATTACTTTAAAAAAAAAAAAAACAGCCTCCTAACACCAAAAGTACGTGACTAAGTTGAAAGGGTCAGTTTCTTTCTCAAAATGTAACACATTTTTCAGTAGCAGAAATCTGAATGTTCAGTTACTGATTCTTGTGGAAGACCTCAGGGACAGACTAAAGGAATTTAGTTGAAATTGAAGTGCAGCTGCTTTTTGATTTCTTTTCTGCTCTGCTGCCCTTACATTGGGATGCTGCAGCAGTTAAGATCCACTGAGGATGGGGTAGCTGTAGCCTCACCCATGGATGTTGCCTGGCTTTCTGGAGAGCCTGTCCAGACCTGGCAATGAATTGCGGGGTTTGTCAGATGAGGTTCCAGCCCTTCAGGCCCGCAGGGCAGGGGTTTGCTGAGATCGTGGGGGGCCAGAGGTCGCTAGGGACACACGGCCGGAGTTGTCAGTGCTCCAACAGCTCCTCTGAACCCCACCTTTAGCTTGATCTGGCAGAAGAGCACAAGCACAGTTCGATCGGCTGGAGGAAAACAGGGAATCAGAGGAGCTACTCCTCTTTCTGGCTGAGGAATATTCCATGGCTTTTAGGGAAAGGTGTCAAACCATGTTCCAGGGACTGGGAGAAGGGGGCCAGAAGGGTACCCGGGGCCTGCGCTAGCTGCTGTGGGTGAGGGAAGAGAGCCCTTTTTGCCTTTGAACGACACTTCACGGGGACAGAAACTGCTCACGACTTCGGGCCAAAATGCGTGAAGAATGAACCCTGGGAGCCAAGCCACGCGTTTGTTTCCTCCAGAAAACCGTCCGCGATAACGGTGACACGCCATGGCTCCAGCAGGCAAAAGGAAGACGAGCAACACGATGCAAAACCAGGATTTTGGCTGCTCTGAAGCACCGCCCGGCGCTGCCCTCCTTGTTTTGCTGAGAAGACGCTCAGTAGGCAAAACACCGCGGGACCGGCCCGCACTCCCGCCGGCCCGGAGCCGCAGCTCCTCTGCTGCCCTTGTGCTGCCGCTTCTGCTCCGGCCCCGGCAGGCAGCAGGACGGTACGGGCTGCGGCGGGCGGGACCGGCCCGGCCCCGGGGCGGTGCGAGCGGCGCTCGGCCCCGGCAGGGAGGGGCCGGACCGCCCCTACGCGAGGAGCCGCCGCCGTCGCGGTCGCGGCGGGAGAGGTGACAAGCCGCTGCTGCGCGGAGCCGCCTCCGCCCGGGTGGGAGAACCGGGTGTCCCCTGCTCCGCGCCCCGCTCCGAGGTAAGGCAGCCGCCCGCGCCGCCTCCAGGTCCTCCCGCGCCGCCGCCAGCCCAACCCTGCCCCGGGGCTGCTGCGGGGCCAGGGCGCGGGGACAGCCCGTGTCCTCTCGCCGCGGGGCCGGGCCGCGCGGGGACGTGGCGGGTGCGCGGCGGTGGCGGCGGGTCCTTGTCGTGCCCGGCGCCCCGCGGAGGAGCCGCGGCGGCGATGCCGCCGGTCCCGGGGGAGCCTGACGGCGGCGGCGGCCCGCGCCGCCTCCCTGCGCGGGGAGCTGCCGCCGCTGCCCGTCCCGCCACACCTGGTCCCTCGGTCCCTCCTGCCGCCGCCGCCCCGCCGCCGAGGGCGCAGGAAGGCGCCCCGAGCCCCCAGCAGCTCGGGTGCCCCCTGCCCCCATCGCTCGCCTCCCCTTCGTTTTCCGAGGGGAGCCGCCGCGGCGTGGGACGGGGCGGGAGGCGGCGGGCGCTGCTGCCGGGCCGTCGCGTCTGGTTCAGCGGTGATTTATGGTTTTGTTAACTCAGCATTTGGCACGGGGTGCGAGCGGGGAGAGCGGCGAGCGGGAGTCATAACTTTGTGTTACTTCTGGAAGGGAAATGGAAAGGGCCCTGTGGGGCCGTGGCCGCCCCAGCGGCTTCCTCCAAACCCTCCCTCCCCGCTCCATGCCCGCCCGCTCCAGCCCTGCGGCCGGGGGCTCGCTGCGTCCAGCAGGGAATAGCGCTGGGCAGACTGGGGGTCTGTGGGGGGGCACGACACGGGATTGTCACCCGTGAAGGTGAGTGTGACAGGGGGAAAAAACTGTCAGAAATGAAATGTTTTTCTTACTACTAGTTTTGCGTGGAAACAAGGTATATTTATTCCTTGTACGTACGTGTATTTGTCTACATATACACAGAATGTACACACGTATTTTCTGAGCTATGAGAACATTGCCTATAGGCTTCTGTTTCCAGATGTTTTGCTTTCTGTTTCTTTTGGGCATATTTGCATTTCTGCTGGAAGGAGAACAGGCAGCAGTAACGTGGCTGAATATGTATTTGAACGGTAGCATGGAACAACTTGTGTGCCTTTAATTCAGCTGCAGAGGATATCCATGTGGGATTAATATACTTAAGTGATCATGTCACACTGACGTATCTTGTTCAGACTTGTAGATTTTTAAAGCAGTGTGGACTTGTAGGTAGTAGTGGAAGTGTAATTAATTTTAAACATGTGACTTGGCCTAGTACGTATGATTTTAACATGGTATTCGTACCTTGGTAAATATGCATAGATTTAACCATCTGTCCTGTATTTTCCCTTTGTGCGTGCACATACCACACTGCACAAATGAAAAAGGTACCTGTGCAGGACCAGGAGTTGGACTTGATGATCCGTGAGGGTCCATTCCAACTTGGCATATTCTGTGATTCTTTGAAAAAGATTGGTAGGCGTTAGGGCCAAATACATATTTAAACTCTTCTGGGAAATGCTCTTAAGTTACTCTCAAGGAAAACATCTTTCATACAGTTTTTGAGTATGTTTAAAATAAATAAATAATAATAAAAAAAGATGCTCCAGCATCAATTATATAAAATATGTCAATTCGTAACTTGTATTTGGTATTAATACTATTTGCAATCATCCAGTATAGCTGATACTGCTGCTGGAAGGCATGTAATTTTTCTCGCTATGGACAAGGCCCTTTTGTGTGGCATCAATCTCATAGTTTTAGAGGGCGCATGAACCCCTGGGTAGACCCCTGCAGTTTTTCTCTCCCTGTGGTGAGAGAAAAGTAGTGATGGGGTGCCAGCTAGTGTTGCTCAATTGGATATCATAGCAACAGAACTTCTGACACAGGCTGGAGCTCCCAGTTGGGGCACATCACTCTTTGGCACTTGCCATAGTTGCTGGCTGGCGTATGCTATGGCTGATCTACACGTGAGTGAAATTTGGAATAGCAGAGGGCCACAGTGGTGTTTTGCACTAGTGTAAGGGTGTGTTTGTCTGTCTGTGCAAGGTAACCTGCAGCACAACGCCTATACAGTACTGTTTTCCTGCAGCTGAAGAGATGGGCTGTTTTGTTGTGGTATCCCTGCTGTCACCACAGGAGTGGTACTTCTGCATTGTGCAGATAGGTGGGTGGATGACATAACATGTGTCACTTCAACATACTTTCCCTCTGCAACTTATCTCCTTTATTATTTACGGCCCCCTCTCTGAAGAAATGGCCTGGTTTTAGTCCACAGAAAACCTGCCAAAATCTCAAATCTTTGGCATTGGTATGTTTGGGTTTGTGATGATGAAATCTTCATTTGAGCATCATTTTCTTAAATTTGGCTTTTACAGAATAACAGTTGTCATAAGAAGATTAAAAATAAAGTCTACTTGCTGCTAACACTTGGTGGGTGAAATTTCCATCTCTTATACTCCAGATGCTCTGCAGTTTCTCTGCTGGTTGCAGAATGTCTAGAATTGTAGTGTGCAGTACTAAACAAACTACTTTTTCTTCTAACCTAGGAATTCTTAAACTGTAGTATACCTGCCATAGCAAAAGTAGTACATGAATCCTGCCACCAGTGGCACATGACTGCCATGTGGAGAACCTTCTTAGTCTTGCTTTTCCTTGGGTTAAAAGCTTGGTTACAAGACACTGGAAAAAGTTCTGTTAACAATTTATGTTAGGAAGGAAAACAAAGCGTATTAAATTGGTATCCCCGTTGCTGCCTGATGGTGTTAGATTTTTTGCATCCTATGGGTAGTTCTTGGAATCTCAGTAACACTGCATGATTATTTTACTCCTTAAACTGCTGAGTAAAATTATAGAGCCTAATTTATTTTTAGGTTTGGCATGTCCACACTGAAACTCATGCCATACAAGGTGAATGAACAGTTTGCTTGTTTATATTGCCTTCACTCCCCTCACCCCCCTTTTAATAGGCACTCACAGGTCTTGCTGTAACTCTACTGGAAGGTTTCAGAATTTGGTCCAACTTGACAATAAAAATAGAAATAAAGAACCATGAACCATATTAAACTTGTTATCAAAGAAGGTATTTTCGTGCTGTCAGTCATCAGGGTAGAGATCTCACTCACATGGCTCCAGCCAGTCCTACAATCACATTTATTGCTCTTCTGTAATTTTTTTTTTCTGACAGTGTATTGTTAGCTCTCTGTGGCTGAAGTACGCAGGACAGATGTGAACATGCTCCCTTCTCTTTGAAGAATTACAAAGTAACCTAGTTGGCTTCCAGATCACACTGTATCTTTCTTGACATCCCTCTATCTTAATTCAGACTTTTCAGTCTACTTATTATTCCTTTCCAGAGGTCTTTTAGCAATTGAATCTTTGCTGGATCACTTTTCCCCTGATGAATTATTATTTATTTCCTTAGAGGCATCCAAGAGATAAAATGACTGATGGATTATTTTTTTCCCCTCCCATTACCTTACTTCAGTATTCTCCCACGTTCATTTGCAAGCAGAGCTACTTAGAAAATGTTCATTAAAATGTCATTGAAGTGAAAGTCAGGCAGAGTGTTAATCCAAAATGCTTTTCAGTTTCAAGTAATTCATTTCTGGTGAATAAACCTTTGAAAACAAAAACAATTTCTTTCTTTTCTGCTGCTGATACTTCCCCTGTGCGTTTTGCTGTCTTGATCATTGTGGTCGGATTATTTGTGATAACTGGGTCTGACACAATTGATTCGCTTGTGGCTTTGGAGAAACACAGTATCAAAACACTCAACTAACTTTGGAATAAAAGTGTATGGCTCAATGAACTACAGGAGGAGTAGACCTCTTCAAAAATCTTACTATTGAAGAACTCAACAGTTTCTCTTGCCTTGCAGCTACACACCAATGTTTTTAGCTCACATTGAGTGACTAATGGCGATCATGACTGTCAGGGACCATTCCTCTGCGGAACCCAAAGTAGCCCTGTTGCTGCCCAAGGCTGGGGCCACAGAGAGCTGTAAGATTGCGGGTAGGTGTTTGAGCACCGTGAAGATGCAGCCCGGAAGATGGGAGGATAATGGTGTGCAGCTGTGTTACTGGGGAAGGACATACATTCTGGAGTAATCAGATTTCTGAGATTGGAAGGCTTCATGGGCTGCCTGCAGTGCACTGGGGACGCAGATCACTCTTTGTCTAGATAGAGCTGAGGCAGCAATGCTGTTATTGAGTAGCATTTCGCTATGAAAGTATAATGTCAGTGTAAAGTCCAGAAATACTTCTGACCTATGACCCATTGGGATCATGTATCTTAAAGCAACAAAACCAGGGTCTGTCTGTCTGCAAACTCTTGACTGTTTTCCTCTGCTCACCACTGAATTCCAGGTTTAGGTTTGACTTCTCCTACTCCTCCTTGTTTGGATGGTGCTGCAGCTG
This sequence comes from Pseudopipra pipra, assembly GCF_036250125.1. Lineage (NCBI taxonomy): Eukaryota > Metazoa > Chordata > Aves > Passeriformes > Pipridae > Pseudopipra > Pseudopipra pipra. The sequence continues at coordinate 78,224,851 of NC_087550.1, forward strand.
TTTGCAATGAAGGGTAAATAGGTCTGTTGTGTCTCCACACTGGGAAAATTTCAGACTGTTTCTAGCTGATTCACCTGATGGTTTGACACTGATATTAGAATGCAGTGTATACAGAAATTGAGCTTTGTAGGTCTTTACAGGGGAAGGATCAAGTGATGGGGGAGCAGCTTCCCACTACTGCCTGTTTCTCCATTGCCCTTAGTTTATCCAGGAAGGACCCAAACTGTTCATAATATTTTTGTGGTTCCTTTTGAGGTATCCCCCCCTCCCTGGTGTGAGACAAATATGTCATACCTGATGGTATCAAAAAGGAGGTCTGGGAGGTTGACTATATATCAGCCCATACCTCCTCTGACAGAAGATAATTTGTAGTATGGGAAGATCCCTCTCCTCTCTAAAGTTTGGTGTCTCTGATCTATAGCACTACGCTTATTTAAGTGAGCCAACAGTTGGCTTTATTACTTATCTTTTTCATGAACAGGGGACTTGGCACTAGCCAGTGGTTGCTCAGGACAGTATATCCATGGTGAGTTTCTTCAGCAATGGTAGGACTGTCACATTTTCAAGGAGAAAGAAGACTTCCATTTTGTTAATGATTTAAGACTGGAAGGAGTATGGATTGAATTCACAGGTCTCAGAGAGAAAAAAAAGACACCCTGTTTTAAGGTGCTGCCATGTCTAAATGTACTCGACTTGAGCAGTGTAAGCTGGCTGTTGGTGGATATGGGTGAGGCGTGTTTTTGTTTCCTGAGGGGGCTTTCCAAGTGAGCACAAGGTTTTCACAAAGCAGAGTATTTACTTGCTGTCCAGTATGTCTGTATGGACATCATAGGCCCTGATCATGGAAGGCCCTATCATAGGCTTTGATGCATTAGTTATTTCAGCATTTACCTGCCATTCTCTATTTGGGAATTTCTGTCCTGGGTGTGTGTATGGTGAGATACCAAAAACATCAGGGTGATTTTGGGGTGTCTTACTGCAGTAACGGTTGTCAGGAGTTGCCTGTGGTTTTGATCACTACTAATGTGTGGGCCCTTGCGCTGCTGTTGTTTGCAAGTGCTAAAAGATTTTGGAGTTTCTCACTCTTTGCTGAGGCTTTCTGGTTCCTAGGAAACTGGTCATACTTTCACTTGCTCGAATGAGGCGCTGCTCTTTCCGTAACTGCAATAGTGTTGTGATATCCATAATGTTCAACTCCTCTGTCAAGCATGAGGTCAAAAATATGATCAGCTCTGCAGGTGGGACCAGGTGTGATCTGTGAAGGTGCTAAGGGGACTATGAGGAAACTGGCATTTTATTAAAAAACAGAAGAATGTGAGTTTGGGGGACTTCAGCATGTTCAGCCTTGTCAATATATCCATTGAAATTCCCAAGATTGATAATTCTGGGACATTTTGCTACCTTCTATTGCAAGATATTAATGCTAGCCTTCCTCAAACTGTTTGTTTATTGTAGTTTTTAAGTGAATAAATGTTAGCTTTGGCTTTTCAGGTTAATGAAATCTAATAAAAGTTCACTACTATAGGTACCTTAGATTTAATGTTTGCAAAACAGGTGAATTAAGTACTACTTCTGTCTGCTTGTGCCTGGGTTTTGGACTCTGTATTCTGAGAAGGGGGAAAAAAAGACATGGGATATATGTCATCTAGACATCTCTGGGTGATGCAATGTACATCAGGTATTTCACTCTTGGGATTCTGTATTGCCTGTTGGCAGTTTAGAGGTATGTCTTATGTTACTCAATTCGTTCATTTAATTTCATAATGCTTTATGCTCTTTGCTTCCTGTTTGTGGTGGAGTGTATTTCTGCTGCTACTTGCAGCTATTAGAAAGTATCTGATTTCACTGGTTCTTTTCGTAATTCTTTGAAAAGCCCATTCCATTTTGTACCATGGCAGATGAAGTGGGCTGTGTCATTCACATTGCTGGGTGCTACAGAAGAGGGTTGTGATTCTTTTTGGAGGTGTAAGCTGTTGAATCCTGGGAATAGTTAGAACTGGATATGCCTCCTATGGGAGTGTGGAGAGGAAAGATGAAGGCATAATGGTAAGATTAAGGCACATTCTGTCAGAAGGAGGTAGTGTCAGTGGCTTCAGTCAGTCTTTTTTTTTTTTTTTTTTTTTTAAATAACCCGTCCTTGCTGTTGTGAATTAGAGGAAGGGAGAAGAAAAATCTGTCCACTTCCTGAGCTGTAAAGAGGCCTCTTGACTAATGGTATGGCAATAACTGGAGGCCAGAGATGGGTGGAGCTCGGTACTCCTGCCTCACGAAGCAGCAGAGCAGTTTGGTCATCTGAATTGTGTCGATGGCCTTGGGGCTGACAGGAGGATTATTATAGCACCGTTCTTGCTTTCTAAAAGGCTTGCATCATTTTTCTTTACAAATTTCAAAGATGACTGAAGTGTTTTTTCTTATGTGATACCAGCAGTTCCAAACCTGCTAGAGTTGGTCCCTGCTGCTGCTGAGTCCCTGATGGAGTTTGCTGCTGGAAACAAACTGGGATGGGGAAAAACGTCAGTCAGTGCAGAACTGTGCAGAAGGCTTTTAGGATTGAGATGATGAATTTTCTATACAGGAGGAATAACTTGAAACTGCTGTAGTTCCACTTTGCTTACTCCCGCAAGTGGTTTCTTAGTTTCATGTTGCTTTCTGCATAATAGACTGAAGCAGAATGAACAGGATATCTTTAAAGATATCCCGTTTTTTGGTTGGTGGGTTGTTTGTTGTTTTTGTGGGTTTTTTTGAGCTGCCAGTACTTTGGAAGTTACCTTGTCTCAAAAGGAAATCTTAGGAGATGGCTACAATTTGAAGCATCTGCATGAAATTTTGGGTTCTTTGAAGGACCTATAAAGAACTCTTATAGATAAGCACAGGTAATTTCATTTTTTATTGTTAGGTGGCTTGGCATGTCTTTGTAAAATGGAGGTGCATTCACTACGCAAAATATCTGAGAGTACTGAAATAGAAAGTTCTAAAATTCTGTGGACATTTCTGTACAGGATCCAGAGCTTTTAACCTATCCCTTCTGTCAGCAGTACAAAGAGGAATCAAAAGAAGTAAATGCAAAACATCTGAGTGATAGTCCTTTATATATGCTGCCAATAGTAAAGGGAAGAGAAAGCTAGAAGTCTCTCTAGTTCATCCATTATGAATTGAGCAAATGGTCACAGCTTTTGTCAAAGGCAGTTCTAGGTCAGATGAAGTCCTGTTGCCATGTCCTCCAGTGAGGAGCTACTTCTATGAACAGGGGTCTAGGTTGAGGGAGCTAGGCTTCCTTAGTTGGATGGAAAGTAGGGTGAGGGACAGTCCAGTAGCTGTTTACAGCTACTAGAGGATGATTATGAAGATAATAGGACCAAACTGTACTTAGTAGTGCCAGATGACAGCAAGGGACATTGACAACAAATTGTTTCTTTGGAGATTCAGGTTGGATGTTAGGAAAATCTTGTTACTAGGAGAGTAGTGCAGCACAGCAGCAGGTCATCCAGAGAACCAAGTATCTGCCCTCTGAGCTTTTCAGAACTCACCAAGGCAAAGCCACTCTTGATGACAGTTTTCTCTTGAGTCAGAGGCTGGACTAGGTAACCCCCTGAGGTTTCTTACAACCAAAGTTTCAAGTAGACTGTCTCAAGTGAAGAATTTTTTAGACAACTTTGTATTGAGCTGACCAGCTACTGTGGGATGCCTGGTGGTAAATTTAATTTCATGTCCTCAATACAGCTTTTGTAGTTCATACAATAATGATTCAGTGAACTATACTGAGATTAGTATTGTTGACCAAAGTATTCATGACCTGAGGACCAGCAGAATGTTTTTGTCCACGGGTTTCTTTTGGTCTCACCTGTCCCAGAGGGAAGGGGCAGAACTCTGATGGTTAATACTGCCCAAACAGGCAAACCCATGGGTCAGCTGAAAATAGCTTCAGGGGATGAGGTAGCACTACAATTGCCAAGAGGGCAGGTGGTCTGCAGTGAAATTTTACTTATGTGTAATCTTTATCTTTTACTTTTTCTCTGCAGACCCCTTTGCTCAGTACTACCTTTAAGTAAACCAAAGGTAGCAGATAGGATACCTTCTATTCTTGTTTTGGCTTCACTGATATGTATTAGTGGTCATATTTTATCGTTATTAGAGTTGGTATGAGGGGGAATAGCCAAATGAATGGCTTTGTCAGTTTATAACACTTTTTTTTTTTTCGAGAGCAAGGAAGAGGAGAGTCAGAGAAAAATTCAGAAGAGATGAAGTACACTGTGTTAGAAAGCTGGATGCTATCCCCTTACAGGCATTTCCCTACAAATAAACTCTCCCTTCCATCTTTGAATCTCTGGTGAATGAAGCCCTGTATGCATTTTGATTTTTGAGGCATTCTTTCTGTAATTTACTTAATTTTTTCTGGGATTAAATATTAATGTGCACTACTTGAAACATGCTGTCTTCAGAGGTCATGCTTTTGGATGCCATTTTATCCCACACAGTGCTTCTGCTAGGGGACCTTGTTTCTTGCCCTGCATTACTCATACTTGTTTACTTATTTTTTCAGAGTGAAAACAATTCTTGTTTCTCTTTGTATGTACAGCTACTTATTTCTTGGTTTCTGTTACATGACATTAGGGAAACTGAAGATTCATGTCCATGTATGTAGTATTATGTGGCAGAGTAATTAGGTAAAGATCCACGTGTAGTGTTTAAAAGCATTATACAACAAAGTATTTCTGACACTTCACAGTAGTGAAGAGAGCAAGCTGAAACAAAGCAACCTGTTTTGAGGTACAACTGGAAATTTGGTGCAAAACTCATGACTGAATGCATGTAAGTCTGATGTTTAAAGAAAAGCTGGCTTGTATGAACACACACACAGACTTCACAAAACAGAGCTGCCTGCTAACCAAAAGACTACTTGCTTGCCAACAGTTCACTTGGCATAGCTTTCTCCTACCTGTCATCCATACTTCACAGAAAGAAATAAAACCCTGTACTTTTATAGTCCAGGCCTTCTCTTCTTGCCAAAGTAATGCTTTGTTAATTATATGGAGTCCTCTGCTCTTACATGTGCAGGTTATTAATTGCTGTAAAGGGGTGAGGGATTGAATCCTACTCTTACTGATTTTAAAAAACAAAAATTATCCAGTTGGCTCTTGTTTGCTGTAAAGTTTCCTGGAGCCTATTTTCTCTACTTACAGTGGAGATTGCTTGCTGATTTTCCTGCTTGCCCCTGAGCATATACCCTACAGACAGGCTGTTAAGTGGCAGCTTGTAGGGAAATGGGAGGCAGCATCACCTGTTAAATAGCGTTGGGTTGTTTTACACCTGTATTGCAGTAGTGTGCAAAAACAATAGGGTAATTTTAATGAATTAGAAAGAGTGAGTTGAATTATTTTTGTGCTAATTGAAGATGGGAAAATTCAAAATGTAGTTTAGTTTCAGTGGCATCTTTTTCCCTTTGGGTTTATAATGGAGTAATAAAATAGAGCTTCTGGATTTAAAGGATAATTAGAGATTCTCATTACATCACTGGTTGGAAGATGTATTATTTGGAGGCATTGTGGGATTTACATGCAGGATTTCAAATACAATTGCGGTTGAAACTGAAGCTTCATAGAAGGTTTTAAAAATATTTGTTTTACCTGCAGAAAACTTAATTGGAATACATCTCTCATGTAGTTATGTGAAGTATTAATTTTGGTCATTTAGGAACATTTTGATGGACAAATCTTGCTCCTGTGTCTTCACAGTAGGCTGGAAATCCACAAGATAAGGGGCAGAAGTCTAATATTTGCATCCTCCACCTATGCTCCTTGAAACACAAGAGGGTTTTACTATGCTCACGTCACTTTGTGGCTGAGGTTAGTAGGTTTTATGAAAAGGTGATTTATCAAATGGTTTCCTCCTGTTGTGGGTTTGAATAGGAACTACTCCAAATTTGAGGCCAGAACAATGGCTGTGGAGGAAATTAGTCATGGAAGGATCTGTGGAGGAAGGAGCATGTTTTTATCAGCAACAGAAGAACTTCTCAACACATGGGAGTCTTACTAAAGATGACTTATGCATCTGAGTAGTGACAATTTACACCTTTATATTGTTGCCAGTTGAGTTTTTAAGACTTAAAGGTACAACATGTGTTTTCTTCTTAATTTGACACATTTGGAAAATATTCTTCATAACCACTTGGTTTCAAAATACATTTTTATAAAGGCTTAAGCATTTAGTGTTTATTTCAGCCAAAGTCAAAGGCTTGGGAGGCTTCCATCAGATAATTCCCTGGTTGCGGTAGATATTGTACAAACTAGGGGGCCATGAAGTCAGTTAGCGAAGAGAAGGATTTATCTTGAATTTATGATACATGTTGCTGGCTAAATGATGCTCATGCTTTTACCCTATGATTCCTTGTGATTTATAAAACAGATTCTGAGTAGGGTTCAGCAGCTGAAGGTAAAGGATTTTTTTATGTTTTAGATTCTGCTAGATGATTTGGGAAGATCTATTCTCAAAAGAATATTTCTGAGGAAACAGTTACATTTTTGGATGGGTAAAAGTACCTAAATATATGGCATCTGAAATGGCACTAGACAATTTTATATCTGGGACATCTGTGTAGGGCTGACAGATATAAGACATACCAGTAACCCAGTCCTTCCAGCAGTGGCCACTGGAGGCCAACAGGAATTCCCTGGGGTATCTAGGAGGTACTAGATATCTGTGTTTGGATGACTGAAATTTAAATTTTAATGTTTTAACATTTTGGTATTTCAGATAAGCAAACTGCAAACACCTTTTTTACATCTGTCAGGAGAAATAATAGAATCACTTTCCTGAAAAAGCTTTTGTGCAATTCTGTGTTCTAAGAGTAAGGCAATTTAAATGCCAATTTATTTTACCTAGCTTATTATTTTGCTAGTTTATAGTACCCAGCTTACGGGTTATTTTACTGACCTTTCCTCTCCCCAGAAAGGTCCATGTCCAAAATGAAAAAGAAAATCAGGAGAAGAATCCCAGTCCAACTCCTCTTATGTTAATTTGGTGTCAATCAGTTATTCAGAGGAGGAAGGTGTGAGTGAGTGCAAGGACTGATGTTCAGTCAGGGGAAAAAAAAGCCCTGGAACATGTTCAGCATAGCTTAGAGAACAAGCTTATGTAGCTTATATAGCAACATAGCTGGAACATGCTTATGGCAAGCTGAGGATTTACACCAAAGCTGTAACTGTACATTGTCAAAATAGAGGTGTCCTTTAGCTATAGGATAATGTCTTCAGTTATTTGAAATTAATTTGAAAATCAAAAGGGCTATTGAGTGCATGTAACTAAAGTGTCTAAATATTTATATTCCTAATAAAGGTTCTTCTGTAGTAAGACTTTATCTCTTACATGTTTAATGAAGGACACGATAGAAGAAGCCTAAGTGTGACCATCTCAGGTAACCAGTAGAGAAACACAGATGCTTTTAGGATATGATGGAATCTCTTAGAATAGCTGCTTTGGGATAGGATGAATCACAGCCCACAAATGCCTATTTCTCTTCAGTGACTATAAAGAGAGAGGGGGAGTAAAGTGACTCAGTAAAATGTAGTTGTGTATATTTGGTCAAATATATTTCAAGCTAAATGCATAAGGCTAAAATCCAGAGGCAGCTCAGCTTTCCATGGCACCCAGTATATGTGTCTCAAACACTCAGCAACAGAAGTTTGGTTGGAGTGTACTGCAGTTCTCCTCTGGCTGATGCCTTCATCACCCTTCCCAACTAGAACCACCCTGTGAAGGAATGGTGCATGTGTACTTAGTTTTCATCCTGATGGGGAATTGGTGTCCCGCTATAATAAAGTCAGGATGCAGACTGGATGTGTGTCTGAACCCATGTATTTGGATCTCACAATTTACACATGGCTTAAATTCCTTGTGCAAGCGGCGGAAGGAGAGAGACCATTTGGAAGTCTTCCAGGAGCCACCTTAATTTTGGTAAGATTGATTCCTAACATATAACTTGAATATTTGCTTGCTTCTGTGGTGTGTTTTCATTTTATATTTCAGAATATATGATGAAAATAGAATAGTCTGGTTTCATTTCTGAGCGCAATCTCCAGTTTTCCTAGATTACGGAGATGTTGGGATGTCTGGGTTCTAGGAAGTTAAAGCAGTTGAAAAGCTGGACTTAAAGTTCTTCTGATAAGCCTATTTTTAAAACCAAAATCAGACCAGCCCTTTCAGAACAACATACTTGTTTCCTGTTAGTAACTTGGAATTTTGACATTTGTCTTAATTTTTTTAATCTATAGTGATGTCTACCATCACTTCAGCTCTGATACAGAGATTGAGGTATTTTGCAAATGCTGGCATCAGTGGTATTATGCATGAGTGCCTAGTTTTAAAATCTTGGCAGCTGCTTTGACTTTTCTTTATGCTGTCATTCAGACCATAGCTACCAAGGCTGAATTTTGCTCATAGTAACAGTTGTGGGAAGTTACTAAAGGAAGTGTCTATTACTGACACAGGAAATAGTTTTGCAGTTCTTTTTATCATTGCTGAACTTACCAAAATGTCACTGTTGCCATAAGTCATCTGTGCAAGGCTCAAAATCATCTATCTGTTACACTGAGTGTCACTTAAATTGCTTGGTGACTTCAGTGTTAGTGTTACATATGCTCCACACTTCCTGCAAAACTCCCTTTAAATTGACAAGTTTTGTTGTTTCTGGAATTAGACCTAATCACTATGATTCAAGAGTAAAGAAGGAAAAACAACTGTGTGGGTTCTGCATTTTTCAGTTCTCCTCCTCTTTGTTACTTCCAAAATTGTCCTTTTCTCCAAAAGTTATATCAACATCATTCAGAAAATTGTGCGTAATAGTCACCTTTAGCAGCATTTTTCCCTTGATTCATTAATTACAGGAGCACGTGAAGCAGAGCAGATGGCATTTTTCTGAGTTGGGAATTTACCTTTGTTTGTTATTCTTTGTTGAGTTTGACATCTGAATTTCTCAGCTTCTCTAAGATGATGTTGTTTTGCAATGAAATATATAATATGGTTGTATAAATCGGCTTGAAAATTGAAATTTTGGCCTTTTTCTTTTTAACTGATGTGGAAAATGAATGGGTGCATGGGCATATCTCCATTTGGAATCAGTCACTTTGGAACAACTGCTCAATGTACAGAGCAATTATTTTTAAAAATACCTTTTTCTTTAGTCCGTGAATTCATGCCTTGTTATGGCACTCCTCAAGTGCCATTTTTGAGAAAGAGCATACATTTTCTTTTGAGCTTTTTGATGAGTCCTAGCTAAAAGGTCCACAAATGGGATGTGATATTTTTTTGGCATTCCCTATTGAGTTGAGGGGCTTCTGATCCTTGGGCATAAGAGGATCTAAAACATAGTAACCCATAATTACAAGGATCTGTGTGGCTGCTAGTTTTGTGGTTTTGATTCAGGAGTCCTAGGGATGGTATCTGGGAGCACCTCAACCCCGTTTGACTGCAGTTAAAGCTCTACAGTGGTTGAAGACCAGTGTATGCACTGTGAAGCAGTGGCACTTGAAATAGGATTGTGGAGGCAGTGCTGAACCCTCACCTTTTGAGGGGTTGTGTTAGTGACTTGTCTTGGGTTTGGGGGGTTAGGGGTTGAGGTAACTTGCAAGTTTCCTCCCTCTTTAGAGGCAAACTAACAGACCACGGAAGATCTTGCCACATGTTGGGATATGTGCATGTGGTCTGTTGAGAGGATGGATGGCTCCTGGTGGCTGGTGGTGCCTGTGCTGCTTACTCTCCCTTCTCTGGTTTGGGCATCATCTTCCTCTGTGTTGTAACCTTCTGCTTGACCAGATCCAGGATTTCCAGACTCTTGTCTCTTGCGTCTCCTCCTCCCTTTCCCTCTCATTGCTGTCTCTCCCTCTTCTGCCCAGCTTCATGCCATGCTTTGGCCCACCGGCCTTTTCTGACACCCCCTCTGCCGTGTGCTGGTCTCATGCATGTCCCTGGGGCACCAGCCGAAGGGTCATGAGAGCAACAGGCGAGATTGTCTTCCTGCTGTCAGCTCCAATGTCTGGTCTCTGGCAGATGGGAGCAGCAGTTACAGGGGAAATCCTGCTAATCTCCTGTAACTTGAGCCCATTACATGCTCAGTCGCACTGTGGGGCTGGTGCCTTTCCAGCCGCATGCGGACGGATGGCTGAAGGAGACGGACACTCACTGCAGAACATTTTCTGAGGTTTGCACTGTAGAGGTCAGAAACAAAAACCAAAAAGATGCTGTGAGTCAGCTGAATTCTTGCAGGTTTTAAAGCTTTGTCAAATAGGAAAATATTTTCATATGCATAGCAAAAAAACAACCTTGATTTTAACAAAAAAAAAAATCAAACCCCAAACCCAAAAAAAGCAAGGGATCAGCTCTTTGCCAAATTTCAAGACTGCCCCAACATGGGCAGAGGAGCCAGAGTTCCTCAGTGAGTAAGTTACAAGGATAGCAGAGGAACATGGTTTTGTCTAGGCTAACTCAGAAATAGGCAAACTGTGTTTTGGCAGAAAAGTAAAAAAAATCCTGCAGCAGATGTCCAGCATGGAAAATTTTAACAAGGGTAGCTCGAGTTTGGCAAAGTCAAAAGTATGTGGAAAATCCTGACAAGATGCACCAAGCCATCTTAGTAACGGATGGAGTTACCACCCTTGTCCCCAGGGTCTCTTGAACCCACTAGAATCAACTATTTGTGTGTTTGGGGTTTTTTTTGGGGGGGGGCAGAGGGCAGGGGCGTTGTTTGGGATTTTTTATATAGGGCAGAATAGAGCAGAATGGAGGGGGTGATTGAATAGAAAACGAGGGCTGGCTGGCAGGAGTCTTCTCAGCAGGAGCATGTTTCATCCATGCCTGGAAGGGGAGGGTTTTCACAAATTGGGTGGGAGATGGTGGAGCCCAAAGGAGAGTTGTTGCTTACAGGATAGAGGAATAATGGATTTTTGGGAAGCTGTGTTTATAATATGCAAAATAGTCCATAGGAAACAATGGGGCCTTGGGACAGAGCTGCCAGTGAATGAGAGCTTTGTTTTCATCTTGTCTATTCATATTTCTAAACTTTTAGTGGCATTTTAAACACGTTTTACACATTTTTTTGTGTAATGGCTTGAATTGCCTAAATTGCTGTCTAAAGTAGTGTTGCACTGCAATCTTTATCCCCTTCTGGATAAAGACTGACTTTCAGCTTTAAGTTCCTTTCTGTATTTTTCTTAATTGCAGCTCTTATTCAATAATCCTTGGCTGCTTTGTTCTCATGTTTTAAAACTTCAGTAAAATTTGTGGGAGAACTGATTGACAGCAGACCTTGTGTACGAAGTGTGTCGAGTTGCCCACAGCTTGACTTGAAAATGGCAACTGGTATCATAGTCCTTATGCCAGAACCTTGATACAAATGAACATTAGTTGCAAGCTAATTGCACGAACTGCAGTTTAGATGCTGCTGATGTGAATTGTCTGCTGCTGATATGAATTAAAGCACCATCATTTGGATGGTGTTTTCACTGAGAAGCATCCCATACCTGCAGTCCCCAACAACCGGTCTGAAATAATTCAGTAAGATATTACGCTTGTATTGCAGTTAATTGCAGGCGCTGCACATAAGATTATGCAGTATTAAAATGAGAATATTACTGCGTGAATTGGAGTGTGTTTTGGCTGCACATTATGGTTTGATATATTATGGTGCACACCTTTACAGCCTAAACAGCATCAATGCAGTTTTGCAGTTTCAGAAACATTGTTTGTGCATGCATTTACAATTAGCAAAAGCATTGAAAATCCTTGTGCAAGAAAAGGTATAGCTGCTGTTGCAGTGGAGGGGAAGGGAATTGTTTGTTTTTGCTGCATGTGTTATTTCATGGAGGTATCGCTTTACCTCACCAGTAAAACTCCTTCCCTGCGCGAGGGAAATTCCTGGTTCATTGGTATGGATGCATTGTTTTTACACATTAGAAGTGCTGTGTTGCTGTGTCAATCATCCCGTTAGGATCAGTTTAAGAGCAGTAGGGCTGACGAAGCTGGGTGTGATTGGCTACCATATGCTGGGAGGGCTCTGTGAGAAGGAAGGGCTGCAGTCTTTCAGCAACAGAGTTTAGGCTGTGTCTTTGCTTCATCATCTGAGGAAAAATCCCCAGATAAGGCACAAGGCTTTCTGAGGAAAAAAAAAAATATTACAGGCTGCTCATCGTTCACGTGAGAATTAGTTACCATGATGCGATGGGAAAGATATGGCTGTTTGTTTATATCAGATGTTCCTGTTGACGTTGGGAATGTGTCGAATAGACAGGGCTAAACAAGGTAGGAGGATCCTTGTCTTTTATCGAATGTTTAAAGAGTTTGCTGCAGTATGCTGCATACTGTATGTGTTGCTTGGGGGAGTCGGGGAAACAGTGCTACTCTGGTGAATAGATTCTGTTTGGGTGCAATAGGTGGACTTTATGGTAACTTGTTTTCGAAGGGTATTAATTTTCAGTGTAAATAGCTCTCTTCAGAAATAGAACATGAGTATATGCATATTAACACAAGTAAAAAAAGAAATAGGTCAGTATGTTTCAGAAATGCTGCTACCCTAATTGGATTTTTAGCTGGGTTGTTTTCTGGAAGTGCTGCCTAGCTTTAAGAAGGAGAAGGAGTCAGCCTGGAAATCTGTGAAGTTTATAGCAGCTATGTTTGAAGATTTAGCTGAATTAGACTGGCTGATCTAAATAATTCCCTATTGGAGGCTTTAACTAAAGCCAAGACTGCCTGTTTTAGGCTTGAAGGAGCCATACAACAAGATTACAGTATTTTACCCTGTTGTAAAAGTATGGGCATTTTTGACTGCACTGTGATTCCTTGCGGTCTTGAAGGAAAGCTGGAAGAGTTTTTCATATTGTAGTTTAGCTGAGTGTTTCCCCTGTTCTTTCCAGGTCTTTGTCTTAGCAGCAAAACAGAACCTGTACATGAAAGGAAGGAAAACAAGGTTAATAATATGTGCTGCAATTATCTGATCTTTATACATTTTTAATGAGAGAACACACAGCTAGCAGAATAATTTAATGAGCAGGCTGGCTTTTAGAGCAATGATTTCACTGTGCTAAGGCATACCAACTTTCTTGCAGGGGAGGAGCCTCAAGGAGGAATGGTTAAGATTTATGTTAAATGCTCTGGAGAGAAGGAAGAGATGTTTAGGCAGAAGTCTGTGAAATTCTGGAAGAATAGGTTAGTTATTAGCTGTTATTATTTGTTAGATGGAAAGCAAACTTTACCATCGTGTTGCAGGAGGGATCTGAGAACATTTCCTCATCCTGGGATGTGATGAAGCCTCTTCAACTTTCTCAGACTGCCATATGCATTGATAGTGCTCAATACCTTTCAGGATTTCACCCAGTTAGAGACCTGAATTAACATGCTGACTTCAGCTGGATTATAGAAGCATCGTTTATATGTACAGTATGTAATAGAGTTTTTAGTTTTTTCTTTTTCCTAAGAGTAACAGTTGGTGAGACAGCAAGAAAATGTTGTCATCTTATTTCTCCTGTAAGAGCCATGAACCTTGCATATAGGTGTATTTATTCAAATAGGACATTGGTAGGAAAAAGAAAAGTGTATGAACTGAGGAAGACTAAAGATCAATGTCTTAAAAAGAAATTAGGTAAAAGAATGTTTTACTGCCTAGAAAACCTCTCATTGATGTAATTTTTGGGAAAGTTTCAAGACTTCTTTTATCCTAGGGATGAGTTACACTAGTTTTAAAAGTATTGCATTAAGTAGGCCCTTCTAGACCAAGTGTCCATCACCTCTCCTGTTTTTCAAGGAGAAATGCAGGACAAGTGCTCAGAATGACGATGTCACCTCCTGACTCCTCACAACTGACTTTGCTCAGAGGAGGTTGATACAATTTCCCTGCTCCCTGGCCAGGTACTTGCTGAAGACCTGCAGCAAGGTTGTTGGCATGTATTCAGTTCATGAGCTGGTCATTTTTGAATGCTACATCTTCTAAATAAAATCAGCCTCATTTCTTCTGAGAATTTCAGGCTTTGCTAACGAGGAGAGCACATGTCAGGATGCAGAGCGTTATTATTATAAATCCATAGGATATGGATAAGTATATTTAGCTGTCTATCACTATTGATGCTTAAATGCGTTGTTTGTGTGCACTCTGTTAAGCTTGTGAAGCAAAGACTAATAATTAGAAGCAAGTCAAATAATCTTTTTCAAGCTATAAAATGTGAGGCAAACAAACAATTTTTGAAAATAAAACAATTTTCACACAAAGCTTTCAGACAAAACTTTTCAGTCTCCTGTTTTGAGGCAGTCTCTTACTTTCAAATGGTTTAAGTGGCTGTTTTTCTTACCTTGGAGATCAAAATATATAGAGTTATTCTTTTTATGCCTGACTACCAAAGTGCAAATTTGCATTCATCACTCAGACAAATAGTTTGAGTCAAACTACTGACAGACAATCAAGTGACAAAAGGATTTTAAAAAATACTTCCTGATTAAGGTGTATATATAGTAGTACTTTACATGGATAGGTAAGTGAACCTTCATCTTGGAGGGTAGAGGTAGTAGTAAACATTCTGTATTTACATTTATTATGTAAATAGTTGGTGTCAAAAGTGTTTTGGACCACATTCTGATACTTCTTTTCATTTAGCTTAATTGCTCTGTGGATTTCGTCAGAGCTATTAGTGTGATAACGTCTTACTGTGTGCAGTCTGTCTGTTTTCAAGGAATAATTACTTTGTTTAGAATTAGTCTCTTCATTTTTCTAAGGTAGAATTTTCTAATGAGTTACAGGTCCTGAAGTATAGTGCTTGACTATAGAGTGTTTATAAAGTCAAATCAAGTTCTTAATTTCTAAGTGTATATTTTACAGAAATGTAAGATAATTGTGTGCTACAATTTATTTTTTTCTTCTAAGCAAGAAAAATGGCTCTTAATGTTATGTGGGATTTCAGGCACTCAGGTCTCACCTCTGCTGTGAATTCATCTTCTGTGTTGCTCACAAGTATGTTAGGAATAGTCTGCACTGTGTTTATTTGTAAAAGCTCTGTAAAATATTCAGTTTTTACAGCATTGAGAGATGAGAAAAAGACTTAGTGTTCAATTAGAATTCCTTACTAATGATTTTGCATACAGTTTTAATTTTCTAAATCATTAGACACATTGCTAAGATTTAAATTTCATGTGATAGCTATTAGTGATACCTTGATTCCTAATGTTACTAGAAATTTCTGACTTTGAGGATTTTTTTTTTCCTCTTCCAGGCAAGAAACACCTTTTTTTAAGCCAAATTATTTTTTCACTTTTTTTATGCATATGGCTGTTACAAAATTATAGCAAAAGAGAATAAAACCACTTGCTTTAAAACTTACTAGTATGTATTTTCTTTTTAAAAGCTTTGATTGGAAAGCTAATTTGATATGTTTAATACAATGTGTTATGGTTAACTAATGTGAACCAGTGCTATGTAACTGGTCTGTAAACAGGCTGAAACTATAGCCTGAGGAATATAAAACTAATTTCAAGAGAGTGTCAGTGCTGAAAACTAGTTCAAATAATAGCAGTATTAACTGCTTGACTAATTAAATTAATCTTCTTATACATTATTAGCAAATGCAGTGACAGTTGTTGGTTATTGATATACGGAGTCTTCTTTTTAAAAAGTCTTCTTTTAGAAGAAAACTTTTTGGCTCTATTTGGAATAGAGAGTACATGAGGAGAAAGAAGTTATGCAGCCCCTTTCTAGAATCTGCCAACTTTTTAATTTCCACATTTTTTTATTATTCTTTTGTAATAAGGCCGTTGAAACACCAAGCTCTCCCTCCAATAATGTCAAGTTCTTAGTTCAATATTTCAAGCATGCTAGAAAAGGAAAACTTCAGGGATGTGAAATTTGAAGAGCATACCTAACAGGGGATTCAATGCAACATCCTTATAACTGACACAAAGAAACACTAATTTTTAGGGGACTCTGTGCTACTGATGATTACTAAAGCTGTTGAGAACTGCCAGTGTGCAGCTTGCTGCTTCTGCAGAAGATTTGCAGGATTCCTGGAGTCTTAGGTCTGAGAAAAGACCGGGGGGGCTTGTGATACCTGAAACTTTGCCAGTTAGAAGAACTCAGCTGTAAACAAATTGATAAACACAGAGGTTCACACTCTTCTTTTTATATTATTATTATTTTTCTTTTCTTTTAATTTCTTCCCCCCCCCCTTTTTCTACCTAGATATATGTTGACAGATGCATACGCACGTACATAATACATGTACACTCATAAAAATGTTTTTTCATCTTTGTGATTTTTGTAAGACAGAAATAATAGCTAATAAAGACGGTGGGAGGGATTTAGTGGTACAATCGCTGCATAAAGAAATGTGTCCAGAAATAGGAACAGATGGTTCATATCAGAGTCTATTAATTTTTTCTATTTAGATCAATGTTTTATTTTTGTCAGTTTCTGAGTGGATGATAAACAGCATTCTGGGAAGATTTGGGTGTTGCATATTGCTGAACTCATAAATAGAGACCAGGTCAGTCTGGAAGTTCATGTGCTGTAAAATCTTCTGTCCTACGGGGAGTGCAGTGCCTTTGACTATAGGCAGAATTAGAAAGTACGAGTAAGGAAAAATGCAGAAGTGTTTTCCCTTGGTAGTTTTATGGAAGGAGGAAGCTAGGACTTGGTTAGAGATGTTTTTTTGTTTTGTTTTGTTTTGTTTTGGGTTTCTTGTGGGAATTCTGAAGGCAGCTTTTCAGTATGTTTTTTGTGTTTCATCACTTTTAAGACCTAGGCCTAACAAATAATTTAATTTTTTTTAACCCTCTAGCATTCTCTCCTATCCAGACTGAATACATTTTTCCTTGAGTTTCTGAGGAGTTTAATGTTGTTGGTGCTTTTTTACCAAAATGCTCTGTTATATATTCTTCAGATATACTGAATGGTGCAGCCCCCCACCCTCTAATTTCCTGAATCTGTCATGATTTTTGCACTTTATAGGTATTATGCGCAGTGTTTTGAACCTAGCCTAAAACTAACCTAAAATTGCCAAGTGGCAAGATTTCCATTACTTTCAAGCACTCAGAAGGATGATTTTTCCATGCAAGGTTTCAGCATGTCGGGTTTGTGCGTTGACACTCTCTTTCGGCAGCTCTCTGTGGTACACTCCTCCTGAAATCGAGATGGGGAAAGTATATGCCTTGTTGGACAGCAAAGCCCAGTTTTAGTCCATTTTTATCTTTTTTTGGTATTTCTTTCCACTTTCCAGGCTGTCTGCAGTGCTGTTATCAGCAGTTATATGCATTTTTCAAGCTTAAAGCTGTACTGGTTTGTCAGCAGACACCTCTGGCTGTGCCTCTGGTGGGGCAGGGGGGCTCAGCACTGGCAGGAGTGTACCTCTGCACCCAGTTAATGATTCAGGACTTCAGCACGGTCTCACTCTTATTTACTTAAAAGGCTGCGATAACATATATGGGATTTCCCTGATGGCTGTGTTCACCTGTGGTACAACATCCCCAGCTACAGCCTCTGTCTGCCATGAGGAGACCAATACCAGCTTTCCCACCTTCATCACCTCACCCTGTTAGCCAAAACTCAGTGGGGCCTGGGGCGCACCTCCTCCCACCGGCAAGAGTCTTTTGCAGAGAAGGATGCCGGTGCGTGGGCTGGTGGTGCTGGGGATTGCAGTGCTGCAGTCCTTATTGGCATGCTGAACATGCTCTGACAGCACGGCACGCCACTGTCCTGGAGTTCTAGTGCTTGTGTTTAAAAACTTTTTTACTTCATGTGTATTTTTTTACAGTTCTGTTGTGTATTTTAGTTCCCCTCTGCTAACGCTGGGACAACGTTGTTTTATTGCCCTAATTTTACAGAGGGTGTTGGGGGAGGTGGGGGGTGGAGCGTGGCTAAAAACCCCAAGATTTTCGTTGCCACATTAGAGAAGACATGAAAAGCTTTGAAAGTGGACCCACTGATGTGTTTATAAAGCCAGTGCACTTTCTCTTCTCCCTCCCCCCCACCCCTTTTTTTTTAAAGACCTCATTTAATGCTCAGGACTTTGTGCAGTGAGGCCACTTTCAAAGGCTTTAGTATCCACAGTAGCAGCTCTTTGAAGTAGAGATGCCAGCGGGGAACAAACCATCAGCTTAATCTTTGCTGTAAAAGGTCCTAAGTGGTAAGAAGCCACAACATCCATCTCTAGGGGAGAAGCTGGAGAGCAATACTTGGAACTGAATCCATCACCTGGACCTTGCCCTTGGAGCTGGAAGCCTTTGGACACTTCCATGGAGCATTAGGGGTGCAGTCCCTTTCATCTCTCTGGTTTTCCACTCTTGTTCTGTTCCAAGTTCTTTCCCCAGTCTCTTGAAGAGGAGGACACAACCAAAAGGCGAGGGAATAAGGCCTGAGAACAAATGTGTTTCTGCAAGGGTTTGTTTGCCTTCCCAAGTTGGTAAATCATTCCTCTGGAATGCAGAGCAGGTGGCACAGTCGCTGGTGTTACCTGCCAGTCCTTGGGTGGCAGTGTGGCATATGTCCGTCCAGTTAGGTCAGACTAGATGGCTTCGTGGTGGCCCCAGGAGATAAAGCAGTGCCTTCATGTTCTGAATATCATCATCTGGAGGTACCTGTCTCCCTAATGGCATGAGGACGGTGAAGGAGATCATACTTTTTGGTCACCAGTGATGCATTTAACTGCTCGAAGCTAGATAGGATGAGTCTGCCACCTGTGAAATCCGTTTGTTTGAAACAGGAGATGAAAGTGTTGAGTTTCTCACAGGAGGGCTTGAGGATCAGCGTGTCCCTATAGACCCGTAGCCATCTTTGGTTGCAGAACTACACTGCTTGTAAGGAGCTGCCATCCTGAGGTGGAGAAGGCAGAAGGGTAAGCTGAGGACAGCAGTGTGTGCCTTGACTGGCACATGGCTCAAGTCACCAGGGGTGAGAGGCTTACTGAGGAGGGCTTTCCTTCTCGACCATAGTAGCCAGTGTTGATTCTGATGACTAAGTAATCTGATTTTTAAGCCGAAAAGTTATTTTTTAACTTGTTCACGTTTTTGACCTTCAGCACATCGCTTGCCATTTAACTTCACCCTCGTGCGGTTTGCTGTATGCAGAGATAGCTGTCTTTTGTGTGGCTTCCCCATTGGTAAAACACTGAGTGGCCCCCGCATCCTAGTCAAAATCTAGTGGTCCTTGTCATCAGTCTGTATGAATTTCATATTCTTTCTGTTGTCAAAAGCTTCACTGTTGCCTCTTTGTATATGTAAGCCTTTCCGTAGTGCTGATGGTGCTATTGCTGTTCTCTTTTATCATTCCAGAGTTACATGCTCCATGACTATACACAGTAGTGTAATTCTTTTCTGTTTTCCTTTGATAATGCCAAATGTTTTGCTTGCTTTATATTCCATCAACTGCTGAGTATTTTGCAGAAGTCTTCATCGAATTGCCTGTAATGTCCATATGATCTTTCCTCTGTAGCAGTGTCTTGTTTGAACCTAGTGTTGTGTATATACTATTCGTTGCTCGTCTCCTTTTCCCCTCATCTGCATTATTTTTGCCTATCGTTATGTTAAACTGATGTCATTTTACCATCCAGTGTACTCATTATTATGAGATCCTTTTGTAACTCTTCCCAGTCGGCTTCTGGTATGACTTAGCAAAAATTTTATGTTAACTGCAAACTATCTTCCTGTTTATGATTATGTTGCAAAGCAGAGAAGGTAAGCTGTTGGCAAACTTAATTATGAAAATTACAGTATATTATTAGAAGTAAAAACATATTTAATCTTGTGAGTTTGTTGGATTTGGGGGCTTTTGTAGAATTTGTTGACTCTGAATGTTTGCTCTGACTTCAGTCTTCATACTGTCTGCAAATGTTTAGCCCTTTTAGCTATCCTTTTAAAATAAATTTCTTTTAACATCCATAAGACCTATGTCATTACAGTAGCTGAGTTCCACAAAAATCATCAGGTTACAAAGATGAGATGATTCATTTGTTTTTATTTTGCTTAATTTTGAGCTTTTAGAATTTGTGTTTTCTAGCTTTTCCTTACCATTGTCAGAACTGTACTCCTTAATAAAAATTGACAGTTGCCTGTAAACACATTTGTAGGTGATAAGGTTTTACGAAATGCACTTGATGTTTTCAGGCTTCCAGTGAAATGGACAAGAGGTAGCTGTGCTGCAGTAGGGTTCTGTAGTGGGTCATTAAACTTGAGGATTCTTGTCATATATAAGGTGGTTAGTGGTTTGGGGTTTTTTTCTTGGTTTTTGGTTTGGTTTGGTTTGGGTTTTGTAGTTGTTATTTTGGTTTGTTTGTTTCTTTTTTCTTAAATAGAAATGAAATTAAAACAGACTTAGTAGTAATATTCTGCTTTGATATCTCATCCCTCTGTGTCTCCAGTCGCCGTGATATGGTTTGAAGCTGGCTCCCTGCCAAGTCTCCAAACCTTACCACAAGAAGTCCCCCCCCCCCAAACCACAGGGAGAAGAGGGAGAAAAACAACCAAGAAAAACCAAAACGAGAGAGACAGCTAAAGCAATATATATATATATCCCGATTAGTAGCCCAATATCTAGCAACTAAAAGAGTTAGCAAAGAAATAGCTCACTACTCTCCTTGGGACAACCGAGAGTCGCTCCGGAACGATCGCCGGCAACCTCCACCTCCCAAGGTCGGCAAGGCCTAACCAGGCCTCGCTCCCCAACACGGCAGACTCAACAGCAGGGAACCTGCACCTCCAAGCCGCTGGAAGGAAAGAGAGCGAAGGCCTTTCCTCCTTTCTTCTTATAGTCTGGCTTACATAAATATTGTAGGGAATACTGGGTAAATCTGCGCCCTTCCTTGGTTACAAACGGGTCACCAAGGAAGGCCCAGACCAAACTACCACACGCCGAAACAATACTTTTCACTTTACAGAAAGATAAATGTGATGATTTTCATCTTTGAATTGCTTCACTCGAAGGTAGAATGATTACCCTGTAATAGGACTGATGAGCAAGTTTCTAGTTTTCTGATTTAAAAATACTAAAATTTCTGATTTAAAAAGATTAAAATTTTTTGTCTGTGTGGATGTATTGACTCCAGTGCTGCAGTTAAGAAATTTAGGTTACATTGTGCCTTGTGCATCAATAGGATTGTTCTTTGATTGTTTTCCTGATGGACCTTGTTTGTTTGGTGAAAAAACCTGGGACCTTAATTGTGGATTTCCATTCAGCTTTATAGAACCATAATAATTAAATTTTAAAAAAACAAACCCACTCTTCATTATATAAATTGAGTGAACTTTTTCTATAAGAAATCCTAAAAGCATAGAGCTAGAATACCACTGCGACTTTGTTGTCTCTCCCTTTTCTGTATTTTCAGGGAATAACAGTGCCTTTTTTTTTTTTTGGTAGCAGACAAGCAGTTCTGCTCAGTTGCTATAAAGTGGTACCATGGTTACTACTGTTTCAGGTGATGGGCAGAGGGATAAATGTGGAGAAGGGCCTCTCAAGTAGGTTTTCAGGATTTCTAGACTCTACACATTGTAATAAAGTGTGTATTTCTGTGAAAGCCAAATATTGGTAATATAAACTTTGCAGCCCGTAGAGTTGCAGAGGATTACTGGAGGGCATACTTTTGGGGGGGGGGGGTGGCAGGTTAAAATTTATTTATTTATTTTGGTTTGGTTTTTATTTTCTGGTCTGTTGATTTTATGTCTCACCTGCTTTGTCCTGGAAATGTTGTATGAAATGGAAAAAAGTCCTATCAAGTGTCAGGGGCCACAGTGTGTACATAGGCTGAAGGTTAGAAGATGCTAAATCTCTTATTTACAAGCTAAACAAATATTGCATTAAAATGAGGCACATTCAACCCACACATTTAAGTCATTTTTGAAAAGTTGTTTTTGGAATAAAAATGTGTGTAAGCATAACAGCAGCAGTCCACTTCTTACGTTTATACATGGACAGTTTTTTGTCTCTGAGTAGTGTTGTTAATGTTACTTATTTGACCAAATTCAATTTTTTTTTCCTTTTTTGCTATTTATTACTTGTAACACAGCAAATTTGACATTGTCTTTAAAAATAGTGTTGTATATCAAGGTGATATCTGTACGTTGTTAAAGGAAGCTCCCGAATTATGATTTAACACAGAAATTATGCAAGACAATACATATTGTAAAGTGCAAAATAAAGTGCGGCTTTAAATATCCTTTTGTGACTAAGCTGGAACTACAACAAATGAATTAAGCCTTTGAAAAGGACAAAAATGTCAAGACTTATTTTAATCAGTCCAAATTTTCCACTGCAATGTGAGCAGAAAGCTGTCTCTTGCCAAAAGCCAGTTGCTTGTGCTCGGTGTCAGATGAGTCTCCATTGCTTTGGAAGCGCTGGTGAATGCCAGGCTGTGCTTAGCAGTGCTGCTGTCCCCAGCAGGAGAAAGAAATCTCTGCAGTTAGAGGTAAGCAGAGAGAGTAGAAAAAGGTCTGAAAAAGTGCTCTGTCAAAACATTTATGGGAAATGTGTTCAGTGTTCACTGCAAAAACATTGCAATTCGTTGTGTCAAGGGATGAAAGAACTCGATTTTTCAACTTTCCTGTTGAAACACAATTTATGGTTCATTCCTGAATAACTGTGTGGTTATCCATAATAACACTTAAGTTACAATAAAATGATTCAACCATATGAAAATAAAGTGTTGAGGTGGAATTCTTTCAATGTTGCTAAAATACTTCTACTTTCCCCCTCCAGTATTTTCACCTTTCAGTCAGAGAAGACCTTGAGATGCTGAAATTTCCTTCAGGAAAAGTTTTCAACAACACCTGGTTGAGAGTAGGAAAGAGTTTTTTTCCTACTGCTCTATTTTCACATTAAATGCCTCAGTTAAAATAGAGACACTGTAATTTAAATATTGAGAAAAATTTTTATTTAAGGCAGGGACATGGCTGGGTCTGGGACATAGAAGTGCTGGACTAACTCTGCCTAACCAGTTAGTATGGCTGCCTGAATCCATTCCCTTTTCAAATTATAAGATAAGAGAAATTAAAAGGAATAGTCTGTATACTGAAGTTGCTTTTCGAAGATACTGGCAGGGTTTTTATTGTGGTTTGGTTTGGATTTTTTTTTCCCTTCCAGAAATATGAATGTAGTTCATGTCCCCCTTTAGTGTTGCAGACAACTGAACTATGCACATGTCAGAAAAATGATTATGAACTCATCCAATGTCCTTATTGTAGGCTAATAAACTTTCCGAGTTTGTGTCTTTGTAGCCTTTTTGTGTTTAAGTACTTTGTCTCCTTTTACTTAAAAATTAAAAAAAGGCTATTTTCTAAAATGAAACTGAGTTAAAAAGTAACTTTCTTCAAATGGCAATGGCTGGTGAGCTTCTTGAACTGAGGGAGACATGTTACACAAATCAAAACAACAGATCGATATGACCCATTTTTATTGGGTCAGTGCTTCTTAATTGGTGCTCAAGCAAAAAGGAAGGTCAGTAGCAGTACAGCACACCAAACCCAAAATTCATCATCCTAGAGATCAGAAAAAAAATGTTTGGTCTGGTAGCAACATCTGCACACAGTTACTGTGCGCTCCTTCCAGTTGTAACTCCATTATTTGCCTCAGGATTAAATACAAGTATTCAAGATTTCCAGGAAAACAGAAGTTCACCAGAAGTTACAAGTAGTTGGAAAAAAGCTCTTCTTTGCTTCTCTGCCAGCAGTTGAAAAAACAATTTTAGAGGAAATGCATTTGCTTTCTGAATTTGTGATAGCTATTTGACAACAAAATAGTGGTTCACTAAATGCAAATTTATTTTATTCCAGAGAGAATGAATTTGCATCGTGTATTGTCAAATATAACACAGGTAGCCTCTGAAGTTTTAAATGTTGGGTTTGTTTGGATTCTGTGGTTTTTGTTGTTATTGTTGGTGGTGGTGTTTTGTGGTTTGGGGGGGGTGCATACAAATAAAAAGCATGAATTTTGGAAAAAAGGTCTCTTACTGTCATCTTAACTTAATTAAATATTTTCTGTATTTGCCTTGGTGGACCAAAGATAATCAGCCAGGAAGCCATGTGTGTTTACAACATGAAAAGGCAACCTACCTTCAGAAGAGAGCAATGATCAGTTAAGTACTACCTTTTTTTCTTCAGGGCCATGCCAAAAACCCCATTACTGGTTTCTTCTTGACTGAGAAGAGTCTTTGAAGAAATGGCTTTTAGTGGGAGATTTCAGCTGCTGTTGTAGAAAATATTTGCACTCTGAATGTTAGCCTAAAAACATTACTGAAAAAAAAATATAATATTAAATTGGCTTTGCAGGTACTTGATAATTATCTGGTATTCTATAGGTGACTTTAAAGTTAGGTTGCTGTTCTTTCTTTTTAACTGCTGTAAGATATAAAGTATTCTGGCATAGGCGCTTAATCAGGCTTTGCAGTATGTCCCATGAGATATGTAAGAAGTAAAGCACTTGCATATGTTCTGCTTCGCAAGGATATCTTTAGGTTTGGAAGTAAATAAAACTGATGTTGTGTGTTGTGTGCATGCTACTAATGGAGCGAAAGGGGAATTGAATCCTTTTGATAAAAGGGACTCTGATGAAGGCTTGCTTGGGCAACTCTTGAGTGCTAAAGACACTATTGAGCTTTTTTCTTTGCCCTTCTGAAAGCACTTCGCTGTTGTGATGTGTTGGTCCTTCCGAAATGTGTTTGAGATAGTTGTTAAATGCTTTGGGTTTGGCAGAATGTAAGAGTGCATTCTGGGCTCCTTTGGGCATAGTCTGAGGTTTTCTTGCTTCTCCGTTATATCGCTAAGGAAGCATTGTTTCTGGGAGTGTTCCTAGGTGATGCAGCTTGGGGTGCAGAAGAAGGAGTCTTGGTCTTTCTTCCTCTTGTGGTAGATTTCAAAAGTGCTTTTCTCCAAGCTCCACCTTTGCTGGAAGGAAAAGGAACATTCTGTCTTGTAGTTAATGCACTCAGAGGTAATGAAAAAGCAGTTACAACACAGGTTTTCTTAAGGGGTTTTGTAATCAGAAACCTTATTCCCCAGCTCCATTTATGGTTTTCAAATTTTTGTGAATCTCCAAAGAAGTCCTGAAATGTTTCCCTCCATATCTGCACTCCTCTCCTGAGAGTCTAGGCTTTTGTCAACAATTATGAGAACCAGTCAGCCTCCCTCTTGGTATCCTACTTACCATGCACATGATAAAGGACATTTCTTACAGAGCAGCATTTAAAAAAGGGATTGGGCAAATCCATGGAAGAAAAATCCAGTGAGACCTATTAAATACAAAGACATCAGTTACAGGTTGCTGGGAGAAAATTCATGGAAATTATCACGCTCTGCCTGCCTTGGTTCTGTACTCTTCTGTGAATGTCTGGTGTCAGCCATAGTTGCAGACTGCGTTTTGGGCAAGATGGACTTTTTTGCTGACCTGCTCAGGTCACCCTTGTGCATTTGGTTATCCTGTTCTTAGGTAAAATGCAAGTGGAGAAAAGGACACAGAAATGCAGGTATTTTATCTCAGAACAGTGATGGTGCTTAGATTCCATGCAGGGAATCTGTTCAGCAGAATGGATTTAGCACTTAAGAGGCAGTCGGAGTTAATAGCATTAGGTTAGTGCTCTTGCTGTCCTCGCCTCAGGAGCTTGGTTTGGATGTGCCATGCAACTTCCTAGAGCTGAGTAATTTATTGGAGTATATTATTAATAATACTGTTGGCTGTCTTAAAACACATGCAGCTTGTGATTTCAATGTCTTAATTTACATGGAGTCCTTGGTTTATTCATACTTACCCTTATCTTTCAGTGCAAAAGAGATGCTGCTTGTCACATAAACAAATACTTCGGCAAGAGTTCTGCCTTCTTGGCTTAGTGCAAAACTGGAGTAGAGAAAATAGAAAATTGACAACAGTCTGAGTTCTTTTAAACTGTGCTCCTGTGTAACATCATGTTATTGGTCCTTTGGCAGGTGAGAACAGTCATTTGATCATGCGTTCTCTCTATGTCAGTCTATAAAAATTTCACAGTACATAAGCACACTTTTCTATAAATATTTTATAGTCCTAAAAAAAGTAAATACAATGCATGTCTGCAGCTGGGTGTGGGTAGAAGCTCTTAATGGACTGGGGTACCCTTTCCTGGGGAATTGGGTTTGATTAATAGCTATTATGTGCTGCACTCTGCCAAAAGCAAAACATTTGTGTCCACAAGAGGCCAAGTGATAACGTCATTGCTGCCGGGGATGATTAACTCTGCTTGCCGAGGCACAGAAACAGAAATTGCTTTTGCCCTTTTGTCAAGGTGGGAACAGAATCCTGTTTATGAAATTCATACACCTAGAGGATAAAATCAGGGTAATTTGAACTTAAAAACAGAAAATTCTTAAGTTACAGATTGTGAAAGAAGGTACAAACCAAGAGAAGAGGAGAAGGTAAAGTGGAATAGGATGAAGATCATTGTAAAAAACAAACAAAAAAAAGAAGTTTGCTAGAAGAAGAAAAACTGTTTTCTGCAATTGCATTTTAACAGAAGCATAATAAGCATTAGTTTTTTCATCATGACTTTGAAGCACTTTGATGTTAGAAATACCTCTTGTGGGCTCCAGTCGTCTACAGACCTAAAGTTCAGCAGAAATATTTCATGGTCCATTAGCAAAGTAGTATAGTGGGTTGCGGAAAAGGTCCTGGGCTGTGTCTGTTGTTTCACAGTCACCTTCCTCCTCACCTGCTTCCCCGGGGACAAAGGACATTAGTGTTATTATATTGTAAATCCAGCTTCAAAGTGAACCGGCAGGTTTTAACAAGAAGCTCATTGCCATACTGTAAATAGCGTGGGACATACTAAAAAGCCTGAACCTGGCACATTAGTGATCTCAACAAGGAAAATATGGCTCATTTAGCAAAACTGATTTGAAGGTCATGCTCAGTTTAAATAAAACAGACTGGTGTTTTCTAGTTTGTCCC
Source organism: Pseudopipra pipra (assembly GCF_036250125.1). Lineage (NCBI taxonomy): Eukaryota > Metazoa > Chordata > Aves > Passeriformes > Pipridae > Pseudopipra > Pseudopipra pipra. The sequence goes on from NC_087550.1 coordinate 78,251,768, forward strand.
CGGACTTCTGCTAGCTTAACTAAGGTAGTTAGGATGGTCTGTGAGTAAAGTATATATTTGAATCACAGTTCGCAAGTATTCATCTCTGGTTGTATAACAGGCAAAGAGAGATGTTGCAATAGTTAATCTCCAGGTCAAGCAAATAAAATAAATAATGGTTCTTTTGTAAGTCGGGACACTTTTGACTTCAGTTGGGTTCAGGTCGAATCAATGCATGAACCAGGATTAGAATTTTAGTATTTTTGGCTCCTAGCCATCTGATCAAACCAGTGGGGTGCTTTTCTCTGATAGGGCAGTTCTAGCTTCTTCCTTGTTTGAGTAATGCTAGTTTGCTTGATGCCAGATGGAAGCTGCTTAACATCTTAAAGTGGAAAAACCTCTGAAAGTGATTAAAGAAATGTTCATAAGTTTCATTTGAAATTTATAGAAGAAAGTACATTCATCATGCTCTACTATAGTTGAATATTTTTTCTTACAAATGTTATGGTGACAGAAAGGTTTTCCGTTCATATTTGCCTTAAAAGAACGGATGATGTTTCATGGAAATATCTCCTATTTTCTCTTGTTTCTTGAATTTAGGGAATATTATTTTTTGTGACTTCACAACAGTTCGGAGAAGAGCCAGAAGCCTGATTCTGATTTTAGTGCTGTCTTTTTACAGAACTATGCAAAGACACTACTATACTCTACTGTACATTGTCCAGTCTTACTAGATAGCTGGTATTAGGGTACATATAAAAAATATGAATATTAGAAATTGGTTTAAAGAGAAGAACACAAAGCTGACGTAATAATTGTACTCACTGATAAATGATACCTCTGTGCTATTGCATCATTTCTGGTCCTGTTTCCTATTCTGGAACGCTGATGGAGTGAGAAAAGCCTATCCACCACACAAAAATCTCTTGCATGTTCTTTCTTTAAGTTGTAATTTATTTAATGATTAACAAGCATGCCAGCTGTCACATTTGTCTGTAAAATTACTTTCTTTGTTATTTTATTTATGTTAGTATATTTTGATGCAAGATCCTCTCTGTATTGGCTAGTGGGGCACAGTGAGGCTTAAATTATCATATGATGCCTGAGAGCCAGCCCTGCTTTCAAGGTACAGGGAACATGTCCCATGGAATACAGCATTCTAGTTTTAAAGGAGCTTGCAAAGCAGAGTCAGACCAACCACAAGGAGGGTGTCCTGTCATGCCTGCTCTGCTCTTTACTCCTTCAGGTGTGGGGCATGAGCAAGTGGCCATGTCTCTGTTGAGCTGGCTATCACATGTGATGCATGGTGCTTTATGCTGCTGTATTGGCTTTATTCTGCACCTATGAGGCAGATCATAATGCATCCAGCTTTAGCCTGGGATTAAACTTGCTTTTCTCTGCAGGGGGTCTGAGGGAGGGCAAGAGAAAACTGCATAGTAGAGTCAAGGAGATGGCAGGTAGTTGGAATTTAAAGCGACAGTGGAGTGTGCTCATGGGGTTGTGGCTGTCCTTTGGTGTGCAGCTTCTCTTCTGTTTGAAGGCTATTTAAAGCTATTTAAATAGCTATTTAAATAGCTTTAAATTGGAATTTAAAGTTTGGAATGCTATTTAAAGCACAAACAACGGGGGGGGAAAAGACATTTAGGAGTGTAAAAATGAGGTTTAGTTGAAAAACTGAAGCAAAGTCCCATCATCTTTTAGATTAAAGCACGTGCCAGTGTCTCCTAAATATATGGCTGTGTCCTGAGTGCTTTGAAAGTGGAGTCCACTGTGCAGCTGCAAACACAAGGTATGACTTAGTGGGATTTGGATGCCTTTTCCTTGCCTTAAGAGTGGGGGTTTAGTAAATGTCGGTCTTTAAATATCTGTATCTTAACTTGATCTGCTTATAGAAGGACTCCTACACGTTAAACTTATGCAAAGAATCTTTCCATTGTGTTTTGTCTATAAGCATAGTGAAATGCAAAGCAAGTTTCCTTTGCAAGTATGGTCAATCACTGAAGGAGCAACAGCTTTTTGAAGGAACACAATGCTTGTCAGTAGTCTGAAGATGCGCCTGGAGGAAGAGGCACATTGGTTAATCCTTGGGTTTGGATGTCCTAGGGCATCTGGAGATGGTTGTGTTTTGTCCTACATCACCTGACCCAGGAAAAAAATCACTGATTCAAAACTAGTAAGTCCAAGCTGAAGGGAGTGGCTAAATTGAAGGTATTGTTTCTTATGGATCAGTTTATCTCCTGAACAAAAGGGACATCATGAGAATCTGAGTTAAGGTACTATGTAGTTAAGATGCTGCTGGTTCGTGAACTTACATTGTGGAGCATGAAAGTAGTAACGCTTATGGCTAACCTTATCTAAGGGTAGAGAGCCTGTTTTCTGCTGCTTGCAGCTTCCAGCCAGACCTTAAAATTTTGACATGGAATCCTGGTGCATGGTGTCTGCTGAAGGGTGATTTGGGCAGCAATCTGTCAGGTTTCTGCCTTGCTAGTGACACAAAGAACATGGAACACTTTGCTTCCACAGCATAGTGAGTTTTTGTGGGTTTGGGTTGGTTTTTTGTTTGTTTGTTTGTTTGTTTTTCCTGTTTATTTCCTTATTTTTAAAACAGAGCATTGTAAATAATCAAACTTGTAAAGCTAAGTCTATTTAGCACATCTCTTCCGGCTTGCTTGGAAAGAAGAGTTTATATACTTCAAACTGTATAGTCCCTCTTAGGTACAACTGAGGATTTTCTAACTTTTTAATTCTTGAGTTTCTGGTGTATTTATAGAAAAAATACATGGATCATGTTGACAAAATTTGACAGTAGGAGCAACAAATTGAGCCCCAGTGTTGGCACCTCTTACGAAGATTTTAATGTGATGAATAATAATACAGAGTGCTTAAATCTCAAAAAGTGTAAAACTTAACACCTTTTGAGTTAACTTAGTGGTTCCGCTAGATATCTGTGGTGGGACCACGTAGAGGACTCTGCTCTTTGACTGGAAGTCATCACCTGCAGAGTTGACTTTTTGAAGATGAGATCTTTACTCATTACTACATGTTATCTACTGAAGCATGAATAAAACATGTCCAGGAAGTCTCAGCTTCTCCATTAGGCAGATACTACATAATCCATTGCCACGTAACCTATCTGATAAGTAAAACTGCTGTACCAGAGCACCCCATATGTTGTAGATAGCAAGAGCTCCTATTTTCCAGCTGAGAGATTCAGATGGTTTGTAATAGAGCAGGGCTTTGTGCTCATTTGCAATTCTTAAAGATGCTGGCTGCCTCATGTTCCTCAGAATGAGAACTTTTTCTGGGGGCTCCTTGTGTCTGTGTGCTTTGTCTAGTTTAATAATTTAAAGGATTTTTTTTAAACTGTCTACGCCTTTTTATAACTTTCTATGCCTTGTTAGCTTTCCGCAAAAGGGAAGTAATGCTTATCTGAAAAGAGGGATCTAAAGCTAAATAGTTTTTACAAATACATGTCCATGAATTTATTTAATTTAGCATACAAAAAACTGCATTCATAAGTGTGTATTCTGGAGCAATTCCATTAATCCTGATGTGTGAGAGACTGAAAATAAACAGTAATAGTTGTAAAAAAACCAAACAATATTTGTTCTTTTATACTTCTGTTGAGTACTTTCTTCAGCTTCAGTAAGAACATTTTGTATCTCAGTTGTCAGTGTGTCAGTTTTGCTAGTTTGTTTAGCTCCAGGGCTTGAGTTGGGATGTTAATGATAGTAGCAACAGAACAACTAAACAAACCCCCCAAACAAACAAAAGAGCAAACCGTCTACCTGGATAGGGAGCGGTGTTGGTACCGAGGGCTCTAGGCTGGTGAAGTTCCATTGGTTTTGGCAGGCCCGCTAACTTTGGCTGATATGTTGGGACATAAATAGAAGCAGTGGAAGGAAGAGCAGAGTTTGCATTTGCTGGAGGCCCTGGTGTTCACCAGGGTGGGTGGGTTTTGCAACGGGATGAGCTTTGATCTTAGTAATGGCCTGTGACCATTTTATTGAGGATTATTATTATTGTATTTTCTTATGTACATCTCATTTTAGTTCCCCTCATTTACTTCCCTGTTTGCCCAAACTACTGGATTTTTTCCTGTAACCACAATCTCTTCTGCTTTCCTTTTGAAATTCCTTCTTGCTCTGCTCTCCCCCAGTGTTCACATCCTTCCTCCATCTTCCTTCCCTACCCATTTTCTTTTTTACTCATTTCCTATGAAATCTCTCCCTTCCTTTCTCTTCCAGCTATTTCCTTTTCCTACCTTCCTCTCCCATTTTTTTCCTTTTCTTGAGTGCTTTCCTCATATGTTGAATTTTACTTTCCTTGGCTCCTTCCATAATTTTATTTCCTAAACGTCTTTTTTCTCCCTTCTCCTTGTTTTGCTTCCCTCATGTTCAAACTTTCAAGGTGTCATCTCTTCCTTCACCCTCCTGGTGCAGGTGATGGGCAGAGGAGGTATGACAGCTGCTTAGGATGTGGTCAAGAACCCGTAGGTCATGTGAATGGTAGGGATGAAGCACTCCAAATTATTCTAATCTGATCGTGTTTGCACTTGCCTCCTGCTGAAGGCATGGCTTTCTTCAGAAGGACCTCAGTTCTGGCACCAGTAGAAACTCCTGAAGCACTTGATGACTCTTGAGAAATCAGATAGTGCTGTTATGTTTGACAAGAAGTGAATTTTTGAGACGACCTTTTTGTACTTCCTTTTCTTTAGAAGATCTTAATATAGCGAGAAGATATATTCTACCCTCCACCCTCAAATGCTTTTTGGTATGAATTCTTGCTGCAGTCTCATGAATCTCCTATGTGATCCTGCTGTGCACATTTTTTTTTTTAAACCATGCCTACTGCAATTTCTATATTGTGTGCTATTTGCTTTGCTGCCATGTGCGATGTCTGGTTTTTTTCAGTCTTAACACCTACTACTTGAGAAACAACTTTGTCAATTTTAGTGGTATGCAGCCCTGCAGTGTATTACTACTTGTGACTTTCAGCAGTGTGCTGTATAACATTTACCCTTCTTCCAAACTTTCAGTCTATCTCCTGCATCTGTTACTGAAAACCATTACTGACATTTCTGAATTGGAATGTGTGGCTCCAGGGAGAGTATTTTCTCTTTTACATTTAGCCAGCTAAATCATCAGCCCAACAAGCTATCAGCTCAACAAGCTCTTGTGGAGAGGCTCTCTTTGGTTTTCCTCCTCTCTTTCCTTTTCATCAGTTAGAAGTATTTTCTCACCTCTTTGTATGCTTTCAGCTTAATCTCACTCTTCATCGATGCTGTTGCATAACATTGATGGAATATTTAATTTGAGGAATTTTTAATTCATGTACTGTATGATAATTGCATAGAATTATTTAAAATTGTACTAATTCTCTTACACCTTGTTATTCTTTATGATTGGGTGAAGCTAGCTGAGTGTCATCCAGACCCATCTTATTGCACATTGGACTTGAAACTGAATTTTTGAGCAATTAGCATTGCATTTCCTTTATTCATGCTAGCAGTAGCAAATTTTGGTGTAAGTATTGGTCACATAGTAAAACCCTTTCTGGTAGCATTGGTAAATAATAGAAAAGCCTTTTGATGTTAAGACCTAAAAGTCAGAACTGGGATCTGATCCTGAAACTGTGTGTGAGTAATTCTTACTCACACTACTAGCAATACTGACTTCAATTAAGACAGATGAATCCAAGCACAGAATGGTAATTGTTCTGGCACGGAAAAGCTGACAGTGTTTTTAGAGCTATTTGTATTGATTCATTTTAAAATCTCTCTTATTCCAGTCTGTCCCCCTTTCTTTTTTCTTGCTCAAAAATAATCTATCAACTGTTTCTGGCTGGTATCTGCAAAGTAGAAGTTGTGTTTCTTTGAAGCTAAATAGAAGGAAACACCATGTCCATGGCTTTACTGTCTGCATATAAAATAGAGTTAGTGATTAAAAATATTTATAATATCTAACTCTTTGATTTTCAGATCTGTTTATCTATGAAATACCCAAATAGCTTAAGTGCCATATTTAAGTCTTGAGTTTTGATGCTGAATGATGTATCTGTAGAGCTACACAAAAGTAAATTAAAGGAATATTTAGATAAAGACTGCTTCATATTAGAAAGGACTCATTAGAGGATGATGACAGTGTTGAGCCTTTTCATGAAGCCTTTATGAAACAGCCTCTAGGTTAACAGGGAAACTAACTCTATTGTCTGAATATGGAAGTTTTTTTTCCCTGTAATTTTTGAATGACAATTTTATGTTTTGGTTTTTTCCCTTGAGGAATAGAGGGAGAGACAAAAAAATCTGAACAGAATGCTACTATCCTCATTTCTAAGGAAGAACAAATAATGAGTAACAACTTATAATGTAGTAACACAATCTAAAGGGCCAAGTGATAAATTCATGGAAACAGGTTCTTGTATATTGTTTTGGAGACTAAACACTTTAGATTGAATTGTTTCACAACCAGCGTGCCTAATTATTGTGTCTGCCACATTCATCTATTTAAATCATTCCCAACTTTTGGATTCCTGCCTAGAATACTACTGCAGTACATGTTTCAACTGGTTTTTCCCTAGTCTCATGTAACTTCATGAAGGAGGATGATTTTTTTTTCCGAAGAAATACAAGTGAGCATTGGCTGTATGTTTATAATCTGATAAAAAGGGACGATAGGTTTCGTAATGTTGATTTGAATGAGTTGCACGTGAACTGATGCTGTATTTGTTTTGTCAGGTCAGTGACTTAAAAAGTGCCTTTGCCAAGTCACTTTTATGAGCGAGGACTGCTACGCCCGTGTTCTCAAAATCCTGTCTTTGCCAGCCAGACATTGCCTTCACCTTACACGTGGTGGAAGATACCTCAGCTGTCTCCATTTGCCAATTAGTTGATGGGAAACTGAAAGCAGAAAAAGAAGAATTATTATTATTCCTGGGACATGAACAAATGACTGCATTGCTTTTCTCGTGCAATCAATACTGGCAAGCAACCGTCAGAGAACTGCTATTCTATCAAGGAGTGCCGTTGCATTGATGGACCTTGGCTTAAAACTGGTGCATCCGTGATTACAATCAACAAACCCACGTGTTTTACAGATAGAAATGCAACTGAGCATGCATTTGCCCAGCCAAAAGTCTACAAGTGGGACTTAATGATTGATGAGTGACTGCTTGCTGATAAACTTTCTCTGCTTATTCTGCTTTGTGTGTGTTGGACATCATTAATCGTTCCCTACTGTTTTGTTTTGCATTTTTTAAACTTTCTTTTCAATTGGAATTGAAGTTTTTTTTTTCCGATTTTTTTTTTTCCCCTCTCTCCTTCATTTGTTTTGGAAATTTTTTCAGCATAATTCACTTGACAGCAACTTACAAGTTCAAAATCAACTTTCCATCATGGCTTTGAATGTTACTCCAGTAAGAGACACAAAATGGCTGACGTTAGAAGTGTGCAGGCAGTTTCAGAGGGGAACTTGTTCACGCTCTGATGAAGAATGCAAATTTGCACACCCCCCTAAAAGTTGCCAGGTTGAAAATGGAAGAGTTATTGCCTGCTTTGATTCCTTAAAGGTAAGGAAAAGAAACTGCATGTGTAGTAAAAATGCTGCTACATTGTACTGAAAGTAAAATGTGAAATGATGAGTTACAACTAAACCAGGTTAATCAGAAAGTGGCTTGTTCTTGGTAAGATATATATTAAAACAAATGTTGTCTGTCATAATGTTTGTTTCTTTAAGTTTTTAAGATTTCTTTCTAAGGATTTCTTTTTTCAAGTGTCACTGTGTTGTTTACAGAAATTGCATATGACTGTGGAATACAGGATTGCTTCCAGCTGGTAGGACTATTGTATTCTCCTGAGTACATTTTATGGATTATAATTGTTTCATGGCAAATGAAAATACACAGTGGCACAGTACTAGGCCATTCCCAGAGTCCTAATGAAACAAATCATATGTAAAGTGTGCAGATTCTTTCATTTAGATCAACAGAAATAAGAAAAGTCTATTACTTCAATTTTGACACAATTGATTGTTTACCTTTGGTTTTGGAGACTCAGATAAATTAATACCATTGGTAATTACATGTATGGGTAGTACAGATAGGAGCATAAGTTTAGAACAGAGTGAAGGGATTCTCTACTTTGGAGGATATTTAGCAATTATGTTGTTAGGTCATCAGCTTCTTCTGATTTCCTAGTAACATCAGGCACACTTTGGAAAACTGTTTTAAAGATTCTGTGAAAATACTTCATGTACTGCATAAAAGAAGATTAATGACCCCATGGGATTTGAGGAGTACACAGTGTTTTTGATGACGATACATTTGTGTTCTTGTGTCAACAGAAAGAAAAAGCTTATTTCATATAAATAATTAAAGAGCAGAATTGAGCATTACAAATTTTATTTTGAAAGTTTTAGTTGTGGCTTTATCTTCTGGGCATGGGAGAATGTCTTGGCTTGCTTTTTAAATTTAGCTCTGAGGATCAAAATTTCAGTTAATAAGAACTCTTACTGTGAAAACATCAGTGTGAAAGAGAAGAAAATTCAGGGTTGTTTATTTTCATTATAACTATTTTTTTTAACGCAGTGCAAGATACTGTGCTAGATATCTTCCTTCTGCTTTTTCTCATTTCTTCTCTTCTTATGAAGATTTAGAAGAAAGTATCTCGGGGGAAATGTTTGTGAGGGGGTTATGTTCTGTATGTCCTGTAAGCCAGAAGAGCACCTTTGCAGTCATGGCAGTATGTCATCGAGTGCTATTAATGACCTTAATCCATGGATTACTGCCGATAAACTGTAGCAGCTTCTTTGTAGATGTTCTCATATATTGGTTGTCTGCCAGTGGGATAATTTTTTTTTTAAACAAGCAGACTAGTGTCTGCAGCAAGTGGACAATACTCCACTTTTACAAAAAATAAGCAGGTCAGTAGAAGGTTTTTTTGTGTACTATTTTTATCTATTATAAAGAATCAGGGATGGGTTGGGAGGCTGGACACAGGTAGCAGGGCTCGATTATCCCTGGACTGGCAGGAAGGTGGATCTGCTGCCACTGCATCATCCTGGTTGAAGCAATGATGCACCTGTCCTTGATGCCCAAGGACAGCATTGCTGTCCCTGGTAGCACTGGCACTCACAGTGGAAGTGCTAGCTATTAAGCTTGGAGACTTTTGTTCAGGGAGGGTTATTGCCTGCGAATAAAAACTGGAGTCATAGACTTAAGCTAATAATACCATGAAGAGAAATCCTGAGGGATCACAGTGGATAACTTACTGACAACCAGCATCATTGCTCAGTGCAGAGAAGTCCAAAACCATGTGAAAAGTGTAGTTAAAGCAAGCAGCCATGTTTTGTCCTAGTGTGGGAGGACATCTGCCCTGAGGGGCCAGCCCACTCTAGCCCAGCTCTGGTGGCTGAAGTGGTGCTGCTCTGTCCTGCTGCCCATCATCACCCTCTTCCCAGCTGGCAGAAGGGAGCATGGACCTGTGCCTTCTGTCTTGTGTCTTCTAGTTGGGTTTAATGGGTTAAATTGCTGGTAAAGATGGGATTATACCAAGAACCCAAATTGTGGTTGGAAACAGCAGAGGTGGAGGTACAGGTTTCTTCCCACAAACCCTGCTGCCCGCATAGGGAGATCCGATAATGGGATGACAGAGCCTTCACCTGCAACTCCTTGCTTCTAAGCATGAGTGGGAGCTGTTCGTTTTGGTGTGTTACCTGACCCTGCAGCACACAGGAAGCTGTCAGGGATCACTGAGAGTGCATGGCTCTGGGCTGTACTGACTGGTGCTCTCACAGCCATTATCTCAGTTATTTGGAAGAGTGTTTGTATGTACAGCAAGAATGTGCCTGGTTAGCTCAGTTTGTGTATTGCTGGTTAAGGGACTTAGGTCATTAGTCAAATAAAGCTATTTGAGGCGTAGCTTTTGGAAATACTGGTGTTAATCATACAGTTTCAGAGTAAGGCTTTGGCACTTAACAAGCGGGATACCTTTTCATATAAATAAACAATCAGAATCGTCTAGAATTTTAGATAAAATCAGAATTTGATTTTAAAAAAAAACAAGAGCTATTTTTCTTGCTGAACATTGAACCACAATTATTTAGCATTTATTTACATAGCATCTAGAGCATTGGAGACTTAGCCTTTTAACTGTCTTGATTTGGTGTCCCTGCTGTAAAAATAAATTATAGCGAGTATGTTGAGTCTTTTTGAATAAACATCTACCCAGGGAAGACAGAAAATTTTTTTAGTCTCTGATGGAGTTATTTTACATTTAGGTGGTGCCTGATAGTTAACAGCTGCTCCCTAAGAAGTCAGTCAAACACAAGATACAGCACTCTGAGACAGACTCCTCTTTACACGCTGATTGATCAAAAGAACTCCTGTTTTGGGTAGGGACATATGCTCCCCTGCATACCATCTTCTTTCCAGATTTCCAGAGCAGACAAGGGAGCATGGTATCATTATCTGCCAGCTGGATTAGGCTGCCAGAGCACCAGTATGAAGCTACAGGAGAGAGTCCAGTGAAGAGTCACTAAGATGGTGAAGAGGCTGAAGCATCCCTCCCATGACAAAAGGTTGATAGAACTGGGACTGTTCAGCCTGGGGAAAGCTCAGGGGGCTCCCATCAATGTATATAAATACCTGCAGGGAGGGTGCAAAGAGGCCAGAGCCAGGTTCTGTCCGGTGGTGCCCAGTGACAGGACAAGAGGCGATGGGCACAAACTGAAACACAGGAGGCTCCCTCCGACCACCAGGGAACAATTTGTCACTGCGCACCAAGCACTGGCACAGGCTGCCCAGAGGGGTTGTAGGTTCTCCATCCTTGGCAATACTCAAAAACTGTCTGGAATATGGTCCTTGGACAGTTTTCTCTAGGTGACCTGCTTGAGCAGGGGGATAGACCAGATGACATTCAGAGAACTATTTTAACTATCCTGTGACTGTGTGACCAGAAGCATCTTCACACTGACTTGCCCACAGCCTTAGGATTTTTCTAAGCTAGCAAAAGCTGGCTTCGAGACTGAAGGATATAATCCCAGCCAGGGACACCTGCCTCTATGCTGTGCCGTGTCCTCCTTTGTGCTCTCACTGCTGCCTTTGTGATTGTGTAGTGCCCCAGGTTGGGAACCTAAGTTGTTACTGTAGTTGCTGCAGCAGGGAGAGGGACTGTGTGGCACAAGCAGAGCACTGAGTCACTTCTGCTGGTGACAGTACTGTAGCCCTAGGCTGGGCTTCTGGAGTAACACAATTGCATCAGAATCCAAGTTTTCCTATATTAAAGAAGTATATTTGTAGGTCCAGTGGTTCCAAGTAAAAGGTCAACAGAATTTAACAGACCTTGTTTGTTTTTAACTGAGACAGGATTTTTGGCTCCCAATACCTGTCCTTGCAATACTTGACTTTTAACACAGCAAAAGTTGCAACAGCAACCCGTTGGACTGATTACAGTTTTAAGCATCCAAAATGCCATTGAAGACTGTCTGGGCTCTGAATATCCTTCATCTGTGAGGTGCTCCAGGCTAGACAGAAATAGCTAAAGACTAATGAGCCTGGGTCAGATTCAGGCCAGAAACTTTCTGGTTTCAAGCCAGGTTCTGCTGCATAGGCTTCTGAGATGCAGCTCAGCGTTTGTTTCTCCCTCTTTGGTGACAGACGGAGTCTAGTCTGTTCTGAGCAGGGCATTTTTGGGGTGAGTGCAGGTGGATCATCCCTGTGCACCCGGTGGGTGATGGATGCAGCAGTCGGACAGATGCCTGCCTGTTAGCTGGCCACAACATCGCCTCCAGCAACGGGGGTCTGTCCAGCAGAAACCCCACGTGACTTGGCCAGCCAGTGTGGCCACACAGGCACACCCAAAACTGTACCAGGCAAGTGACCTTGCAGAACTTAATGTGAGGATGAAAGTGTCTCCGGGCTAATCCAGTTGACTGTGCTTGAGGTGAATGAAGGGGAACTTCCATGGCAAGGCCCAGAGCTCTGATAGTGAATGGGAAGATACCGGGTGCTGAGGAAGCACTGCCAGAGCCAGAGCCTTGTCTGCTGCCTTAAACCCTCCTGAAACCTTTTTGGAGCCCTTACAGGCTCCCCTTTTGATGCCTTTGAAAGGGTCGGTCAAGTGACCTGTCTAACAGGAAAGTTTTAATTTCAGGAACTGCTTCATTTATATTTTTATACTTCTGCCTGGGTTCAAGTAGCTTAATTTAAAAGTGAAGAACATGGATATATAACACTTAATGTATAACATTTAGATCCCTCCAAGTTGGACACTATAAGCAAACCTGTTTTCAAGGCTTTCTTGTCCTGCTAGTAGTAAAGAACAAAATCCTTTCACAGGAATACTAATATATAACATAATGTGTGCGGACAAGACCATGCAACACTTTGCTGTATTTGAATCAGAATTTTAAAAAGAAAAAACATTAAAATTAATGGTGATGTTTAGGAGGGGGAAAGGGGAAAAGCTTGGCAGATAAGAACATATGGTCATGTGCATTTTGCTGGGAGTTAAGTCTTGTGTTCGTAGGCAAGTCTGGATTTTCAATCCTGGTGTTATTTCTTGACTCAGATTTATAACCTTTCTGCAGGTTGTCTACTAGAAGAATATGTTGTGTAAGCTAATACAGATAACAGAGAAGGTATCTTGAAGATACTGTTGTTGCAAGTTTTATGGTGGTAACAAGGAAGCGAAAGCTTCTTTAGGGCTACAGGTAACTTTTTCTGTATTTTTCTTAGCTATTTACTAGTGTCTAAACTCTTCAAACTCTTCTGTTTATTGAGCCAGCAGACTACTGTGAACTGTTCATTTGCATTTTCATGAAAGCCTTTTAAGACTATGCTTATCTGGTCTCATTTGGCAGCGCAAAATAAAAAGTATTTGAAAGCCGTACACAGAGACCTGCTTACCAAGTTAAAAGGATTACAGGGAAAAAAAAAAAGAAATTTTAGGAATATCCACTTTGCTGAAATATCTGGAACTAAAAATAATCTGTTTAAGATGGCCTCAGCTTTATTTAGAAAAAGAGGGGGAAAAGTCTTTGTAAAGTAGCAGGCTGTTTGTACAAGAGTGAGCTCAGAGCAGGTATTCATTTGCCTTCTGTGATTCCTTTTGTGGGTCTAAATGTTTTACAAATGTCAGAGACTCAGGATCATCTCACACTTGAAAGTAGATAATACCTGCTTGTATTTGGCAGGTAAGGCATTCTGGACAGACTATAGATGAGCATGAAAAGGGGACTGGCTAGTTTTGTCTATACTAGAAAGTATTTAAATGGGTGATTATAGTGTCCTAGCTGGCTGAATTTGTGCCCATCACCTGGTTATGTGGTGTGACACTGGTCAAAGACAAGGTGAGTTCAAGTACTGTGCCTACAGCTGGTGGGAAAGAATGACTGAAATGGGCAAAGTGATTTCTCTTGGGCAACAGAGCGGCTTATACCTTCTGGGCCCATGAATTTTGCCTACTTTGCTGCACAGTGACCCAGTTTCAGCAGAATATAGGCTGCCCTTTTCAATAGCTGTGGGCTCTGGGAATGTGGAAGTTGTGGGGTGAAACCTTCCAGTGGAGGATGCAGAATCCAGATCTCACTCTTCTTGCAGAGCAAAACTTTCTTTTTCACCCACCTCTTGTTTTTTCTTGTAAAAAGTCCAATAAATTCCAGGTAGTCTGAGAACACTACCTGGCAGAAGTTTTCACGTGTCTGAGTTGCTGCAAGGTGTGGGCATGAAGAGAAAGTGTTAACCAAGGCCAGTTTTAGATGACTGGGAGTTAACTCTGTAGGCTCCATCTGTATTCAGAATATCAGTGGCCACCCTGTGGCAGTCCTAAGCCCCATTTAGACCAGTAACCAGTAATGGCCAGTAGTGGAGTTCTCAGATGGGGTCTGTAAACATGCAATAGCTTCCTGAAGTGTTCTACTGGCTCCTCGTGGTGTGCTGTCCAGGCATGATATTATACCTAATAGGTACTATAGGCATTGTACCTAATAGTGATCATCTTTCCACTGGATTTGTCCTGCTTTTTTTTTGAACCATGTACACCTCCAGCACCCACAGCATGTCACAGCAAGGACTTCCACAACTTCGTTATGTACCACGTGGAAACCAACTTCTGTTGTTCTTTCCAAACTTCCTTGTCTCATGGATGCCCCCAGTTCTTGCACTGGAAAAGCAGAAGAGAATCTCCTGTGCGTTTTTCTAAGGATGAATCTGGGTGGGTTTTTTCAACTGACACCTCTCTGGAGGAGACAATGAGATCAAAGGAAGCCTCATGAGAGAAGGCTTATTGTTTTAAATCTGCTTTGTGAAAGGACAGGTATGATTCCCAAAGGCCCTGCTTTTTCAGGCTATAGCAAATTTTGGGCACAGAATAAAGTGCAAGGTGTCAGATGCTACATGAAATTATGCCATCCTATTTCCTGAGACTCTGTTTCTCCTATTCAACCCAACTTGTGCAACTGTGAGCAGCTGCTTAAAAGAGAGAGTTACATCCAGGCTTGTGTCCTATCAAAGCTAGCCCCCTGTCTCCATGCCAGCTCTTCTGGCTTGGAAGGGTTAAAAGGGAGGTAAGATTAAAAACCAAGTAGCTGAACTGCTGGGCTGACACACTTCAAAATCCATAAGCTTGTCTTAAATTGGCAGGTGTTGTGTTACATGGTGTTTAGCTTTTTTTTTTTAAATTCTTTTTTTTTAGTAAATTTTTTTTAAAAGGCTGTGGATGTTTGCTCATTGCAGAGGGGACCATGCTTCTCACTAGGATTTGTCTCTCTTCTGAAAGGGCCATTTCTCATTTGTCTCAGAGCAAAGGCACAGCTCATTCCAGCTCCCTGTGACACTTTAAGCTTCAAGAGCCCCTGTGGACTGCCAGGGCTGAGCCGAGGGCTGGGTTCTGTGGTAGAGGGGCACTAGTCATCAAGTCAGCTCAGAGGAGCAAGTCCTAACCTGCTGCCCATGTCTCTGTCCTCAAACTGGAGCTACAAAAAGCAGAGAAGTTGAACCAGCTGAAGTTCATTACAAAGCTGTTAGAAAAGCTGGGTGTCTCCTTCAAGGCCCTGTTTTGTTTCCTCATTTGTCTCTCAGCAGCAACACCAGGAACATGAAGCTCTCCTGGCTGTCACTAGTATCACCTGTCACCACCTAACCTGCCAGATATCAAAACTATACACCTTGCTCTAACTTAAGTTCCATTCTCAAAGGAGAATCTGGCTGGATACCTGATCACTGACTTACCCAGGTCCTCTGAAGTCATGTGAAGCCCCAGTTCCCCATGGTGCAGTTCAGTGGCAAAGCCTCTTGACGGTCAGAGCAGACAGTTTTCACGAGTAGATGTGTCATGGCAGCCTGTGCCTCCTCTGGCCTGTTAGGGCTGCCCAGTGTGAACGAGTGGGCATTACCAGCACTTCCTGCTGAGCAGGTCGCCTGGCCCCTGGCCTGGGGAGGAGGATGAGCACCAGGAGCAGAAACGGTTGAAAGCAAAAGCGGTTAAAGAACAGTCACGGAAGGAGGTAATACAAATCTGTCTTCTTGTTCACTGAATCATGTTATCCTGGAAGACTAAAGGAATATTTAGTAGTTCCTGGGCAGTTGTCTTGCTGGGTTGAGTTAACTCTTGGAGCTTACTGCTTCCAGAAGAGACTTGTAAAGAGCATTCCGGTGTAGTCCGCCTACCCCTTCAGGTCAGATGCAGCTGCTACTTGGTTATCAGTCTAAGTTTAATTACATGAAGAAGAGTAGCAAGACAGATTAGTTAGAGCCACAGGAAACCTCATATGAAAGGGCATGGTGTTTGGCAGATGTTCTTCAGATTTTTGGGCGCTTGGGGGTGCTTCATATACCCATCAATTCACTGTGTAGTTTTTGTTGCTGCACCAATCCATGCTCCCCTAAGCCTTATAATAACCAGTTTGTGGGTGTAGTGAAGGCAAAATTCAATCAGAGTCTCTGACTCATCCCATCACTAGGATTTTGAACACAAGAGCAATTGCTCACTGCCCACTCCTCCTCCACGCTCCCTATTAACTCAGGTCACTCACTGTTCCCACAGGCTTGCTCTCTCCAGGTCTCCCCACCTACTCCTTTATTTTTCTGGCAGGTGGTTCCTCTTTCATTCCAGGCACTTTTTTTCCTTTGGCCCTGTGTGCGTAGCTTTCTCTCAGCTCAGGCGTCAGCTGTTCTTCCCAAGCTGTTATACTTTGACTGCATCATAAAATACAAAAGGCAGGATTGTTCTGAGATGCAGAGAGCTTCCTGATGGAAAAGCCTGGAAGAGACAAGACCTGTCTTCCTATTAGTCCAGGTCACCCCCAGCATTGGAAAGATATTTTAAATCTAAAAATCAACACAACAAGGACTGGGGAGTTTATTTGCAAGTCTGTTTTACGATTGTACCCCTCTCCCAACTTCTGTCTCATATGAAGACTGGCACTTTATTTTTGAGGAGAGGGACTTTATTGGAAAGCTATTGCAATAAAAGGAAAGCTGGTTTTAGAGATGTTAGAACATATCTTTGAAAGCTTGCTGTGAGGTACAAGCTCCACAACTGAAATGCAGGAGGAAATTATAAGCATCTCTTTTCTTCCACATTGATGTTTGCCTTGTGGCTGTGAGCATGCTCTGCCACTCAGGATTAGATTTCTGCAAGGTCTTGGTCACAATAAAGAAGAAGTTAAGAATGGTGAAAAGAAACTGTCTTCTTGTCTGCTTTGTTAATGAGTTGTATGGCAAGGTGTTGTGAGCAGTGCCTCAAAAGTCAGATAGCCCCAGTGCTTGAAAAGATCAAATCATTGAGCAGTAAAAACAAACAAGTAGAGAATAAGTGGAAAATTGCATGAATACAGATGAGGAACATAGCAGCTGTGGTGCAGCACCCTTGTGTGCACTTGGTGGTTCAAGGGGCCAAGGGAGCCATCCTGCTCCCTGTGGGCAGCTGTCACCCTGGGAGCTCATGCATTGCTCCACAGCATGGCACTGTGCAATGCCATGCTTCTGACTGACAGGTGACCTGGTGCAGTGGCTGCAGTGTTGATGCCTGTTTCATGAGGCATTACAGGTTCTCAGCCCTTGCTTGCTGACAGGACTTCTTGTCTTGAATGTGAGGGGTTCTATTGTGTGCGCAGTGTCGTGGTAGCTGCATGGATGGCCTGGGCTAGCAGCCCCTCAGATGTGCTGCTGCCACCTCATCTGCATGTCCCATAGGCCAGGCAACTTTTAAACTTTCTAAAAACCCTGTTTATTTACTGTTGCTTGAAATTCAGTTTGGGCCCTGAGCACTCCACAGTGAAGCCATGTGTCTGACTGAATGGGTTCGTTTGCCGTCTGATGTTGTCAAGAGAGGAGCTTACCGAATGTCTGGTGGTGCCTGTAAAGATACACAGTGGCTGTAAGAACTGTCCAGCGGTCATTCAGGGAGCTGCTGGGACCTTCTCTGTTGATTCCTTGTGAGCCAAAAAATAAAATTGAGCATGTCAGACACTAGACCAAGCCCCGCTAGCTGTTATCAAACAGGCCTCTAGCCTTCAGCCACAGCCAAGTAAAACACTGAATAAAAGCCAACTTTTTAAGCTAGATATAACGTGTGAAGGTCAAGAGACGTATAATGCTTTTTCCTTTCTTTCCCTAAGATCACTTGCTTGATTAGGCCATCACTTTAAAATTAATATGTACTTATTTGTTGTGGATAGGACATAAGTCTTTGGGCTTCATTTAGTTGCCGAATCAGAAGCATCTGATTCTATTTAAGATTCCCTAGACTACTCTTGATGGCTTTTCAGTGACACGTCAGTGGAGTGTGTCACGTCTGCTGGCACTATGCATCAGTCCAGGATATCCCAGAGTGCTCCAAATGGTCCTGCTGACTTCTCTGTGGCAACAGTGAAGCCCTTCTTGAAAAGTAGTGTTAGATCTTTTACTAACTGGAAACCCTGACATCAACTGCTTTGAATAAAAAGGTGGACAGTGCACTTGCCACAGTCATGACCTAGCTAAGAGGAAAGCTGGAGTATAGGTTTCCCAGGGAAAAAAACTATTTTCTGCAGCAGAAGAATGCCCTTGTGGAGATCAAGAAGGGGATGAACATTTTCAGCATGTAATTTACAGTTCACCATTAGTAACATGAACAGCTAATGCAAATTCATTGATTTGAAATAGCTGTGACCCATGTAATTGGGCTCTTTTTTGCTATCTGTGATAAAAAAGAAAATCTCTCTGGGCACAGGAATGTTTTGATAGTGAACTCAGCCTATTTAAAAATAAAAAGATGGGCAACCTTTTGCAAATTTAAATTAAACAGCCACCACTGCTACTGCTTCATGAAGATTTTAAAGCTGGAAATTAACCAGAATATGCATTTGAAAAAACATGGAAGTTACAACAAAGAAATCCCGTTCCCCTGATGTATAATTCTCCATTACCTTATTTGCGGATGTGAACATATGAACATATGTCAAGTGCCATCAGATACGCATGTAGTCGATTTCTGATTCAAAAGGGGGAAAAATATTTGCTTTTCAAATAGAATCTCAATGATGATTTTCCTGAAGTAGTGGATAATAATGAATGTCATGAAAATGCAGGCTATTCCTCAAATGCATTTTGCCTTACCTGTGTGCTTCAAAGCACTGGTGATACCATATATGTTAGTGTTACTAAAAACGGAGGCGTGGGATTTGCATGTGCAGAGTTGAAGGTGTGTAGATGTAGCTGTGGAGATACTGTAAGCGTCCGTAAATTGCAGTGTTAGCATGAAAGTGATTGTGTGCTTCTTGATGAACATGTTGATGCTGTTGAAGTTCTAGCCTGCCACAGTTCTCAGTATAAATCAATATAAATATTAATTTGCTGCAAAACTCTCATTCCTTCAGTGAGAGCTGTGTTAACTGATTAGTATGCATGAATCAGTTTGTGTTTGAAGTGCAGGAAACATCTACGAGTCTCCTTCTTTAATTGAACCTTCTGGCTATAATTGTTTTTAGCCTGGATTCTTGAGGAAATGAGGCTTACACAGTCAGTCAGCTTCCCTGTCCTTCCTTCGGTGCTAACTTCTGAGCCCACTGGCCAGTTTCAACCATACTTGACAAAGAGATCATCGTCTCAAGGATAATTAAGTTCCTACAAGTTTTGTAAAAACAGGTAGGCTAATACTAGAGTGGAGAAAGAGAGAGAGTCCTATAAGCCCACCCAAATGGAGGAGAATCTTAGAGAATGCAGGCAAGAAGTGATCCTTGAAATACAGTTAACAACAAGGAATCTGAGGTTTGGGATTTGCAATCCAACGTGTAAAGCCCCTGCCTTCATTTGTGTCAGTGCTTGCAGCACTACCCATTTAGTGATATTTAATAATATGCCCAACACATTTAATGTGTTGGGCAGTGCTGTGGCACAGAGTGGCCTACAGCCATTCTCTCTTACATTTACCCTCTGCTTGCTTGTTGAGCATAGTTTTCATGATATTTTCCATATTCAATCTTTTCAAATAGCAGATTTATCTTACTGAGTCGTTGGTACTTACCATGACTTCTTTTTCTTCAGGGAGAAGGAAATTTCCATTACAAATGCAGATTTAGGTCTTATTTTTGATGGGTGTGCAATGCAGTGAAAGGGTGATGGATGATAGGTGGAGAAGGTGACACCCCTCACTGAAGCTGGCTGTTGTCTAGAAAGCACCACAGAAATCACACAGGCGGTAAGATAGAGCAAGAGAAGGTGTAACACTCTAGAGTCTGTGGTGAAAGCTCATCTGGAAGGAGGGGGTTTGCAGTTGCCATCTCTGCTGCTAGTTTCTTGAGGCATTTTTTTCTTTAGGCAGCCACTTGAAGAAAAAAAAAGAAAACTGTCCTGGAAATAAAGGTGACTACGTTTTATGTAAGAACCATATGCCATTTTATCCTGAGCTCATGGCATCTCATTTTGTTTTCGGGGCAGCAGCCCACAAGGCTCTTTCTGTGTCCTAGTGCAGGAGTAAGATGGTCTTTCGAATTACTCAAGGTTGGCCTAAGAGATACTTTCTTCACCCAAACTTGACATTGTTGCAGTATAATTAAGTTCTCCACTGTTCCGCGTGTAGGTATTTTAAACAGGTACTACTATAAAAAAACAAACAAACATTTAGCCAGCTTTCCCTAAAGCACCAACAGTGCTATAAGCAGCTTTTCCTTTATCAGATATTTCAGTCTGCCAGCTGTTACAATATATATAATGTGTTTAATGAGCAAGGGAGTTTATTATTAGGTAATTGAATACGGCTGTTCTTTCTAATTAGTTATTTGCCTTTCATCCTGGACGTTGCAAAAAGATCCACTGTGATCTGTGTCAGCTGTATCTTGGTGTGCTTTGATTTGCTATAAAGCAGCTGTGCATCTCAGCCAAGCTTGAGAGAATCATGGATGTGAAAGTAGCAAGGAAGATTTAATATGAAATGAGAAATGTTATCACGGGCTAATTAAGTAGCAACTGAAAGTTAATTAATTCATAACATATCTGTATACATGACCAAATTCTATTTAGTTGGTTAACCTATTGCTATAGATGTGGAAATATCAAATGAAAAAGTGGTGCAGTAAGTTGTGCAGCATCTTTAGAGACCATAAAGAAATGGTGGCAAATTGATTTTGTTTCTGTTCAACAGAAGTTAATTAACGGATATACCTAACAGGTTTTGTTGATCCCAGCATCCTTGTGATCTTAGATGGCTTTATCACTTGAAATGAAATGCGAGTAGTGCAGCCCAAAAGAAGAGAGCATGACATTGGTGAGGTAGTAAACACTGGTGCCCTGCATCTCTACAGATACTGGGAGGAAACCACAGAGAGTACAACACAGTTTGGAAAAGTGTGCTGGGTTTTCAGACATTTCCTAGAATAAAGCAGACACACAGAAAGAGGAAGGCTGCAGACAAATGTGCTGGTGTTGCATGTAACATGAAGGAAGCTTCTCTCTAAACTCATTGTTTTCTGGTATGATAAAAAACCCAACAGGTACGGAGAGCATGGGAATACCAGTGTTGTTATGAGCATGGTTAGATGGTATTGCATGTTCTCTGGTTTGGCTGTTTAATTTAGACTGACTTGGAGAACAGCATTATCATATGGAAAAAAATTTACCGTGCAACTATAGACAAAGAAAAATTAAAAAAGCCCTCAAGTGATTTTGAACGAAGGCTGAAGCTTTTTGATATAGTATCTGCAGGATCGTTATTAAAATTTAGTTTGAATTTTTTTGACTCTGCATTTCTTATGTGTCCAATTAAAACCCCAGTTTAAATAGATAACCATAATTTAGCAATATAAATACAGCAACTTTAACATGCTTTCCCTTCCACGAAGAACGTGGAGGAGATGTCCTTAAATTTTATTTAATTTCAATTTCCTAAAGGTGATATTTTTCTCTATTTTCTCTATAAGGCTGCATTTGTCTGACGATGCAGTACCAACCCCTTAAAAATTTATGTAAAATTTACAGTATTTGTAAATCTTAGTTATAATCTGCAATGACTATGGCTTTCTCTCAAACCAGTCTTAAAATTTGTGAATGGTAAATAGAAGATATCAATATAATATTTAAGCACACCTCTCTTGCAAAATACCTGAATCTGCCTGTTTTGAGCTGTAATAGTAATTCTTCAGCCTACAGGTCATAGTAACCACTTGCGTCATAGATAACCTTGGGTATTGGAAGATGTTTTTTTAAATGGTGGCTTTTGACATGATGTGCTGTGTTATTTGAAGCAAATTGCTTAACAACCATTGCTATTCCTTTGTATTCCCCTTTGTGAAAGGGATGTAACTGGTTTTTTGTGGTTTTTTTTTTAACTTATACTCTCTTTTTCTTTCAGAAGGAGGGGAAATTACTAAGCCGTTCAAGGTTAGCAGGGAGAGACAATACTTTCTATTAGACCTGCTAACATAGCTGGGGAAAAAACAAACCAACTTTTGTACTCACAAACCCTTCTTTGGGTCATATTTTTAGATATTTATAAAGTGCCTTGGAAATACAGAGTGTGCCTGTCAATACTCATAAAAAAAAAAAGAGTATTTTAAAATATCTGGAAGAGGCTGCATCTCTGACACAGCTTATGCACCTAAGAGTCCATGAATGCATAGATCACATACATATATATAGATACACACATGAAATATTTAGCACATGCTATGAACTAGAGGGGTGGGCCCAGAATGCTTTGGATGTGGAGTCACTCCTGCAGGGCAGTGGCAATTTGCCCATGGGTTCTTGACACCCAAAAAACTGGTAGAGTAGGGTGAAGCAGTAGAATCAAGAGGAATTGAGTGCACTGTAGATTGCTTCTGCAGCTCAGAGAAGAGATCCATCCCCAAAATTGCGAAGGGACCTTTGTCTTCCTCGAGCAGCTTGGTGGTTGAAGTGGAATCCAGTGCTCAGGGGAAAAACAAGTCATTAATTTAGGTCCCCTGAATGTAGCACCTAAAGTCAGGTCTCCCTTTTGAACTTTTGTCCCAGTTGTTTAATTTGAGCTCCCCAAAGTGGAGGCAGATTGCATGAGAGCCCTTTGAGCAAGGGACCTAGCCACCTCACAGCGCACCCACAGCACGGTGCTACCCTGAGGGCTTCACAGAGAGCAGGTTACAAATGCCAGTTTTCACTGGAAGAGACTAACATTTACCTCCCACAGGGAGTGAGACTTCATTTCCAGCTTTTTTAAAAATAAGGCATGCCAGAGATTCTCAAAATCTATCAAACACACAGTGGTTTTGTTTTCACACTAGAATATCTACTGATACTTTATCTAATCTTCTCTGTTAACTTTTGAGTGGGAAAGTGTGCTCTTCTGTTGAGGTTTTCTCTAGTCATCAAAACTGACTCTTGAAAGATATAAGGCAACGTGTGAATACACTTTTTCCTCACCTTTTTTAATTTTTACCTGTAATGCAGCTCTTCAGTGTGAGCTTGGAGGCTCAAAAATCCAATGAGGTTGATTTTTTTTATTATTTTTTAAGTAATTATGACATATATATGATATATATATCATATCTGTTTTTATATATATGTGCTGCTCAGCAAAGGTTTTCCTTTAAGCGTCGCTCTGCATTGTTTTACACTTTACTGAGACTGGAGGCACCTGAGCCCACTCGAGTGCTTTGCTTATTAGTGCTCTATTGAGCAAGACTTTCAGTTACTTTTTTGCCTTGGTCTTCACCGGTGAGTGCTCCAGCCACACCACCAGAGTCTCAGAAGGCAAAGGCAGGGACTGGGAGACCCACTCATGCGGAAGTTCAGGTTCCAGACTATATAAGGAACCTGATGAGATGTATAAGTCCGTGAACCTGATGAGATGCATCTGTGGGTCCTGAGGGAGCTGGCAGGCAAGTTTGTAAGCCACTGTCCATCATTTTTGAGAAGTAGTGGCAGTCTGGTGAAGGTGCCACTGACTGGAAAAGGGGAACCATAACCCCCATTTTTAAAAAGGGAAAAAAGGAAGAGAAGACCCAGGGAAATACAGTCCAATCAGTCTCACTTCTGTGCCCAGCAGGGTCATGGAGCAGAGCCTCCTGGAAACTATGAGTGGAAAATAAGGAGGTGATTGGTGAAAGCCAATCTGGCTTCACTAAAGGCAAATCATGACTGACGAATCTTGTGACCTTCTGCCATGGAGTTACAGCATTGGTGGATAAGGGAAGAGCAGTTGATGTCATCTACCTGGACTCGTGCAAAGCATTTGACACTGTTCTGCATGGCATCCTTGTCTCTAAATTGGAGAGACGTGGATTTGATGGATGGACTACTTAGTAAATAAGGAATTGGCTAGATGGTCTCACTAAAAAGAATTGCAGTCAATGGCTCAGTGTCCAAGTGGGGACAAGTAGAGTTCCTCAGGGGTTGGTATTGTGATTGGTGTTGTTTAACATCTTTGTTGGTGACATGGACAGTGGGATCGAATGTACCCTTCAGCAAGTTTGCAGGTGACACCAAGCTGTGTGTGCAGAACACACTGGAGGGAAGAGATGCCATCCAGAGGGACCTTGACAGGCTTGAGAGGTGGGTCTGTGTGAACCTCATGAAGTTCAACAAGGCCAAGTGCAAGGTCCTACCCCTGAGTTGGGGCAATGCCACACACGGATACAAGCTGGGCAGCAAATGGATTGAGAGCAGCCCTGAGGAGAAGGACCTGAGGGTGTTGGTTGATGAGAAGCTCAACATGACCCAGCAATACTTGCTTGCAGCCCAGAAAGCCAACCGTGAAACCCTACCTGGAGTACTGCTTCCAGCTCTGGATTTCCCAAGATAAAAAAGACGTGGACCTGTTGGAGTGAGTCCAGAGGAGGGCCACAAAGAGCCTCTCCTAAGACAGGCTGAGAGAGTTGGGATTGTTCAACCTGGAAAAGAAAAGGCTCAAAGGAGACCTTAGAGTGGCCTAAAGGGAGCCTAAAGAAAGCTGGAAGAGAGACTATTTACAAGGGCCTGTAGTGATAGGACAAGGGGTGATGGCTTCAAACTGAAAGAGGGCAGATTTAGATCAGATATTAGGAAGAAATTCTTTACCCTGAGGGTAGTGAGACAATGGAACAGGTGGCCCAAAGAAGATGTTGATACTCCATCCCTGGAAGAGTTCAAGGCCAGGTTGGATGGGGCTTAGAGCAACCTGGTCTAGTGGAAGGTGTCCCTGCCCATGACAGAGGTGTTGGAACTAGATGATCTTTGAGTTCCCTTCCAACCCATACCGAATTCCCTTCAAACACGGTTCTATCATTCTGTGATTCTGTTTTATCTATGCCTATTTTATTCATGAAATAGAAGATAGGTTTGAGGGATTTCCGTACTGATTTTTATCATAGGCAATCATGTAACCTCCTTGCTAAAGTTATTTACTAATCTCCATACTAAACATGTGGGGTTTTTTGTGAGGATTTTTTACTTACATCAGAAGACTTTACTGTAGTGTCTCTTCTCATGTGCATTTTTCTCATTTCCAGTATGGACTTATTCACTGCCAGTTCACCTCCATTCAGCTGAATGCCACTGTTATTCTGCAGCTGATACAACCACGTTCCTGCTTCCCATCACCCGTTCCTGCAACCACAGCTTCTTCTGGGACATTCACTGGAAACAGTCATACTCCTCCTTAGCCTCTGTTTTACTCAGTCAGAAAAGCCCTCCATGCTCAGTTTCTCTTTTTGTTAGACAGGCTTTCCTCTCCTTATGTCACCTTGGCAGCCCTTGCCCATGCCTGCTTCTGGTCAGATCCAACTTATTTGGACACTGGTGACCAGAAACACATGTAGCATTGCAAGTAGCGAGTTACCACAGGAGAGGAAGAGGCCTTGCCACAGCACCTTGCCTTTAGTAGGCAATCCTTATTTGGTACATTCTTGAGGCTGTAATTGCCTTTTCCATGGTTTGTCACACCTGTATCTCCACTGTCAATCAGTAGTTGATAAAGCATCCATGATGTTCTCTTCTGCTGTGGCCAGTTCCATCTCCAGATTATAGCCGAACACCTTCCGATCTGTGTCTGCACTGATGTATGGGGTTCATGTCACTGGCTAGAAATACTCTGTTCTTTCATGATAGTTTTCGTTCTCCAATTTCCAGTTCATCATCTGCTGTCATACCCTGATGCTTCTCTCTTCCTATTCCCAAGTAAGCAAGAGTCATCACCACTTTTCATTAGCTCGTCTGGAGCTTCTGAAAAACACGGATCTGGTGTCCCAGAGATATGAAGCTTAACAGTGTAATGAAAGCAGTTGTTTCTGCACCTGTGACATCTGAGCCGATGTCCCAATGGATGACTTTTCCTGCAACTGATCCCATATCCAACTAGTCGTAAACCTCCAGCTGATTTCATGGAGCACTTCGCTGTTCCCACACTTTCTGTACTTTTCTAAGTGCAGTCTGTTTTGCCTGTTTCCAGTACAGTACCTCAATGGTATTTCCCCTACCTGGGAGATTAAAGAGCAACAGGCTTTCCCTCTGACTGAGGTAAATACTTTTTGAAGCTGTATTTATAAATCCATTAATTTAAATACTTTGGGAGCTCTCAGCTATGGTATCACAACATGAATTCCTACCTGTACATTTCTTTAAGGACCCTTTCACAGGAGAAAAGCCATTGACACTCATAGTCAAGTGTTCTTCAAAATTATCTGACCAGTGGTGTGCATCAGTATGTACTTACACTGTTTCTGTGAACAGCAAGTGAGTTTCTGGTTTTTTTCTTGCTCCTGAAGGCTTCTTTAGAAAAAAAGAAAGAAAAATGGAAATCTATAAGATTTATCTTCCTCTCATTTCTCTTTTTATTTTGAAAGGAATGTTTCATGCTTTTGTAATGTGTGTGTGTGTTGGACTCTGTTTTCTTTTGCTTTTTTCCTCTCTTCTGTCAAAATTCCATTTCTGTTTTCCGTCAAGGATATGTGAAAAATATTTTCAATATATACCATTAAATAGTTTTCTTGTTCTTATACTACTCCCTAGGCATCTGCTGCTGACTGCTTTTGGAAACAGGATACTGGGCTAGATGGACCTTGCTCTAACGCAGTACAGCTGTTTTATTTTCTTAAATGCTGAATCATTCATCAAAAAAAGTGACTTTTATTTATTTACTTGTATGCAGCTGCAGTGGCTCTTGAAAAGCAGAGTCTGTGGTTTGCTCTTGAGAATATGAAGACAAATTCAGAGGTGTACAACAGCTCATCTAAGTAATTACTGAAGTGTTCCTAATTGTAACCTTCTGTTGAGTACAGAAGCAATGAGCGTGTGTTGCAATTAAGTGTGCAACTTGCAGAAAGCCTGGATGTTTGAGAAGAGCTGGAGACCGCAACAGCAGGGAAAGAGAGGAGCTACCCCAGATTGCGTTCTGGAGGGAAATAAAGGGTCCCAGAGGGGAACAAAATCTGCACCAGCCTTGATAGCTGTTGTTGCCACTGCTCAGGAAGGGGAATAGGAGAGAACTGAGCGTGGGGAGGTGTCCAGATTCCGTAATACCATATCAAAATTGTCGGTGGCAAATGTTTTATTAAATTGTTTAGCAAAACATTAAGGTCCCACAGCTAGAACCTTTCACATCTTTTTGAAACTTCTGTTTTAATATTAATTTTGATCCTTAAATATAATAAAAAAATAGTGGGTGTTTTTATTGTTGTTTGGTTCTTAAGAAGTAGACAGAGAAATGTGAGCTCCGTTGCCTTGTAGTGTTCATTCTTTTGGTATTCCAAATTCATATACCACTGAACTCAATAACAGGTTGTGGTATGCTGCAGAGAGCCCAAATGTGGCAGAGAATCATAGAAATACTGTTATTAGTGACACTGAACTGATGAAAATGGTCTTATAATGATAGCTTGAGAAACTTAGGAATCTTTTAGGATTCCTAGCTGTTAATTTTACCTGTTTACGTGGCCATATGTAAATATGAAAGTTTTCTTGATATGAGGATTTGTGTTCATAGATTTTCAACCAATTTCTACATCAAAGTTAGATGTTTACTTTATTTTCACTGTACTTTTACCCATTTTATCATCATAATTGATTTTGTAATGCAGTACATTATCATCTGATTTAATTATTTTCCACAAGGTTAGTTTTTCACTTACTGAAGTTTTATTGTTTGATGCATTCACCTTCTACCTCTATGTTCTTTTATATTTTTTCGAAAGGAGCTAGAAGTTTTGTAAACCTTCACCCTTTTTTAATGTTATAAATTGTCAGAGCATTTACAGATACTGGGCTTTGTTGACTTGTTGCTCAGGAGTCAGTTGAAGTTGGCTGAATGTCTGTCCTAAATACTTCCTGGCTGTGGTACTTGGAATAGCAGTTTTCACTTCTCCGGTGATGGTGAACTAGCCAACAGGCAATATATTTTTATCTGACTCTACTGTCCTTGAAGCACTTTCATTTTAAGGAACGCCTACGTGTATTTTTATTTTAGGTTTAAACAAAGAAAAAATTAAACTCCTGGATTATGAATTTATTTTTTCTGAACTATAGGGCAGATAAGGAGACGTAGGAATATCAGTGTTAGCCCTTGATCTGTTCGTGAACATGATAAGAAGACAAGACCGGATGCAGTTTGTTTTGTGTATAAATTACCTTTCTAAACAGAAGATGATGTTTATCTGAAGACCATTAAATAGGTGCTTATGTGTAGCTAATTATCTGAACACAGAAGTTCAGGCTGGCTCACCCTGCATCTTGTGGGATCTGCCAGTGCTAAGGTGAGGGAGGTTGGGTTAGGTTGGATAGGGTTCTTTGCTGGCTTTTTTGCTGGTTCCTCAGGGATGGGCATTAGTTTGCAGACAGCACCGGCTAGCCCACACCTCCAGGTGCAGCTACTCAGAGCCATCCTGGATAATCCCTCTGTCTTGTGAGAAGAGGGAGTGGGAGCATTGAATATCTGTGCGGTGTCAAACAGCTGAGGGATTCTACCAACTTGCTACTTGGATCAAACCTACTTGGGCCATGGAGAAATTTCACTAAATCTCATTCCCAGACTGGCAAATGCTCAATTACCTGTACTCTTCTACAACCTTAGGGGGGTTGTGGGGTTTCTAAGGGTGTTGGAGAGCAGTGGTAACTAACATGTTTCTGCCATAGTAGGGTTGTCATTGTCCGCTTAGCTGCAGTCAGAGATCTGAAAAATACTTCACTGTACATCTAGGGTCTAGTGTGTATGTGTGAGTTTGTTTTTAATAGCATGCATAAAAGGTAGATTTAAGCATTAGACTCATGTTTTTGAGATCTTTATAGGTTATCAAGTCTTTGTGTGTCTGCAAGAAGTACATGATAAATTGGCAGACAGCTGTTTGATATATAAATTGTTGTCTAGTACTCAAATAGCTTAACATTTTCCAGCGTGATCAGATGTGTCTGAAATTGTTCAGCTTTACTCCAGGAGAGCTTCTGTTCCTCATTAATTCTAGTACTCCATGAGAAGTTAACAAGTTTGTGTAAGGCTTTGCATTTCCAAAGAGCCATATTTAATTACCTAGTGATTGGCCTTTACGTTGGCGTTTTTATTAAATGCTGAGAAAAGTTCTTTGTATCAGACTCGCTGATGTTTTTGCATTGTTTTGCTGTAGTCTCCTAACTGGTAATTCCACTTGTTAAACTGGGTTGGCTTTTGCAATCTCCTTTGTTGTGGGATTCTCCCTTGCTTTCCCCAGTACATTCCAGAAATTGTTTGCTTGCAGGCAACTCTATTTATAAGCTTGTTTCATTTCTCTTTGATGTTTGAAAAGGTTTTTCATAGCTCTTACCTTTTCTTTAGTTTCTATGATATGCTAATCAAATGTTCTTTTGCTAGTTAAAACTGAACATTTTATTTGTTAAATACAGCCAACCAAGGGAGTCCTTCAGTCATGTGTCCCCATTCTTAGTTGTTTCTCTATTTCATTGTTCTCAGGATTAGAGCATGGGAAAACTAATAAAGCATGATCTACAGTATGGTGAATGGCTGTACATATGATGAACCCTTTATTGAGGCCTTCATACCTTTAAAATTCACTGTGTTTTTTCTTCTTAAAGCAGAGTTGGCATTTAAAGCTAATTTGTAATTTACTATTCACTGAAACTTTAAGACTGGAACTACCATTGCTGAGAAGAGTTTGGATAAACACTTGCTGACAAAACGTTGGGCTTTCAATGTGGGATGGTAAAATAAATAAAAAGCTTGGTGACACCTACTGGAGGAGAAATTTTCTTTAAAAATGTTAACAGTGCATCTGTAATCTTAATGTCAATTTAAAATTAATTTAAAGACATTTTCCCCATTGGCCGTTTATTCCTTTCTACAGAAGTTACTTGTCAAGGAAGATTGAGATTATTTACTATATTCCACAAAATCTTCAGTAGAAGGGCAAGATGCTTCTGACCAGTCTGCTTTTAAGGTATCTAAAAATCTACAAAAACAAACGGAATTCAATAATTGTAAGGCTAATAATGATGTGCTTGGGTTGCATTCACGTTTAACTCCTTTCCAAAGCAATCTCTGTGTCAGAGGCCCTATTTTTAGATGTATAAAGGTACTCTTATAAAAATATAACTGTTTCTATGTGGTCTGCCCATATATATAATCTGTATATCCTGTAGCTGTGGCTTGCCTACCAATGAGGGGAAATAAGCACAGCCCTTCCAGATTCCTGTGTCGTTTACCTGTGTGCTTGTGCTCTATTCAGTGCCTTGGGTCAGAGCTTTGCCCTTGTATGAAAATGCTCCCTCTGGCTCACAGGTCTTCTAGAGGATCCCTAATGAGTTTTATGTTGCCATACTGTGTTTTTTGGTATGCTGATACTTACCCTACAGAGAAGCTCATGTGCCCCAAGACTGGCCTGAAGACATGAAAATATCTTTGAAAATAGATTTTTTTTGGCTTTCATTGCTTTGTTTATTTACTAAGTAGTATAGCATAGGGATTTAATAGCCTGAAGAGTGATACTTTGTAGGTTGCCTTGTGAATGGATAGTAGGAGGTTAATGATAACTTACATCATACTACAGAATCAGGAACTGTATCTTTTGGGCATGATTTTAGATTAAATTTAACCAAAAAAACCCTAGTTCTAGTCTTTGTCTTGCTGAAATGGCAATATAGCTTTTAGTGCTACATATGCCAGCCTTCATGCAGTCACTTTTGTTTGAGAGTCCCTCTCTGTTCTGTACTTGAAACCCATGATGAATTATGCTAGCTACTACAGGCTGATTAAAATGATTATCATGTTTTAAAATGTTTTTCATATGTTAGTGTTAAATTCGTAGAATTGTCTGAACTTCCTCCTGCCCTCTCTCCATCCAGACTCTGAATCCCCAGTGATTAAACAAGGGAGTTGACTAAACCTTGTCTAGTTTCTGGTTAGTGATCTCATATTTTGACTATTTCTCTTGATGAATGATACTCATGCATCACAAATTTTCTTCACTGAAATGCAGCAGGATGGGGAAAAAACACTGAATTGGCCATTTAAATACTTCTTTTCCAGACTGTCCAGGCTTTTTGAAAAATCTGAATCAAGATGGCTTCAATTACAATTAGCATTTCTGAGCGTACTGCATTTTAACCTGTATATCCTTTAAGTTGAATTTGACATGCCACGGCAATTGTAATCACTTGATGATGTGCATATCAGACATATAAAAATATAAAATAAAAGCAAATACTTAATTGTTCCTGGCTGTGAAAGCATCACTCTTGTGAAAAGCATGAGCTCATTATGCATTTTTTTCTTCCATAAAACTTTGTTTTGGTTTGTAGAGTTTTAGTTTAATATGTTCTTCAGTCTTGTGACATTTATGAAACATATTTAAACCAAAGTCCTGCAATGTAGCTGTGATGAATGGTTCTCCTGGGAATGATAAAGACATGGTTCAGCCATGCTGCCAGGCCAGGTGATTGGCTGGGTACTTTCTCAAAGTCTGCATGCAGTTTAGAGGCCTTGCTGTTTGTGATCTTCTTCTCCTTCCTGCTCCATAGAGGAAAGTTCTCAGCACTTCTGGACTCTCCATTTGTCCTCTGGAGCAGAGAGGGAGAAGGTTGTATAATTTTCTCCTAGAGTTTCTCACTGCATCATTGTTGCCATTTGGCTTAAAAAGCAGCGATGGAAGCCTTGGCTGTAGGTTTGGCTTCTGACCGCATCCTGCTTCTTCCCCCTTGGCACCCAAACAAAAGGAAGCATTTGACAAAAAGATGTTTGATGGGAATCTCTGTCTTGTAACTGCTGCTCAGATAAGGTGCAGGCAGTGAAAACACTTTACCCACAAAGGAAAGTCATAAATTATGTGGTACTTTGGTTCCTGTTTGGAGAACAGTATGTCAGACCCTAAGTTAGTTTCTCCTGAGAAACAAATGAGTGTGGTGCCAAACCTGTAAAAACTTCCAAGAGACAGACACTCAAAGCTATCTGTTTGTCACTGTTGCAGGGGAGCCTGCTGGTCTCCTGTAGAAACTTTAGGGGAAAGGAAAAACAAGTCACAAAACCGGTTCCTTTAACCATACTTGGTCTCCTTTTATTCTGTGCAGGGTGGGAATAATGCTGTCTAGTATCACAAGAACAAATCCATTAATAAATCCATTAATAAATCCACTAATAATTTTAATGGAGCCATTTGTAATGTGATCCTGTAGAACCAGCCCTATGCATAGGCCCAGAAGGGAGTGAGTAGCTTGCATTCAGGCCAGGAGATAGATGAACATGTGTTAGAGTATTATTACCAACTGACTGTCAGTGTTAAAAGAAATACCATGTGACTGCCTATTTGCTGTCTGGGAAAGAAGGCTGTGTAAAATAGTAGATTAGTAGAAAAATAGTAGATAGTGGTCATATCATTGAGGTTGGAGTCACTGCATCTACTCATGACACTGATAAAAACAGGTACCATGGATTGGAATACACTGACAATTTCATTGCAGTATAATAAATGGTAGGGAGTCTAGTGTGTGAGTTCCCCCAAAAGTGGATATATGGCTTGGAAAACCTAGAGGAAGTATTTTAATTTAAAATTAACCCAGAATTTTATTTAGACAGCACAGAATCTGTCTTAAGGAAGATAATAATTTTCTGCTCCTTCAACACAGTTTTGAGAAGGCATAAGCACTCTCAAGACCACAGTCCCATATTCTAGTTTTGGAATGAATATATCATTTAGGGAAGGTAATAAGACATCCTAATGTATCTTATCTTTTCTCATAAACTGACTTATTTGCCTAATTCCATAAGCTACCATTTGAGATAAATGTAACTGCATTATATTTCTAGTATTTTTGCTAGATCTTCTGCAAGCTTCCTAATACCAGGTGGAAGGGGATGGATAGCCCTTCAGCAAAAAGAAAAGGGTTTTTTTGGCTTACTGGGATGCCAGGGCTTCATTCATTCCTCTTCCTTCAGTTTCTGGACCTTTTCCACTCTTCTCCCTCCCTTTTTTTTTAACCTGACTTAGTTTGTTGATTTTGTGAGTATTTCTCACTGGTAACTCTTATGTCCTGCTGCTTCAGGGCAGGGGTCTCACTGCCCCTCTTGCTGATAGTGCTGGTTTCCCTGTTCCCTGAAGAGGAAAATTCAAGGTGTGTTACTCTGCAAAAAAAGATATAAACTAAAATTTTTCACTGATGTTAAGAAACCAATTCTCAGAAGAGGAAGAGCATGCTCTAGATACAGAAAAGGTGGGGAAAGATGGCCTGTTGTTTACCCTTTGCTTTTCAGGTCAGGCACAGTTGGTTGTTCTCTGTAAGCAGCCCCATAGTGATATGGCGTCTTTTCATCTCAATAATTTGTTTGCTGCTTCTCAGGAGTTATATAAAGTAAGGGGGATTTTATGTGTGATTCTTCCTTGGAAATGCATATCTATTAATTTTTAGGAGTTTTTTCTGTAATTCTTGCTTTTTAGTGCAATTCCAAATACATGGCGTTCTAAAACACCGAGAAGTTTCTGTTTGTTTTCAGCAACTTTCCAGTCAGCTGAGAGCTGGTGTCAAACTCCAGCCCTTGCTGGCTAGTCCCGGGAGCAAAGCCGATGATTTATTAATAACGCAGCTGCGGTTCCAGCGCTGCTGCTGAGAGCGGATAAACACTCCTCCTCTGCAGAGGGACAAGATTGTGTACTTTTCACCTCTGCAGTTATGTAAGGTGTCCTCGGTGATTTATGTATTTAACTCGGCCCTTCCTTTTTCCTTTTGTTGGCAAGATGATTGACCGAGAAAGTGTGAAATCTGCAACAGGGAAGAGGCCCAGGAAGCCCCAGCTGGACTGGGAGCCCCAGAACACAGACGGGTGCAGAGTGGCCTGGCCAGGGTGAAAGCATCCCCATGAGAAGCGGCAGAGGCACTCTGAGTAGCACATCAGGTCACCCCCATAGCAGTTCATAGTTGCTGGACATCCAGCTCAAGACCTGGGGACTGTGACACACTGGTGTCCAAGGTGACTTGTTCAAGGTGTGTTAGGTCTGCCCTTCTCTGTAGTACACCAGTGGGGTCCCATGGTACATAATGGACTTGCTGCATCATGCTGATGACCTTTTCCATATGGTGGGACTCTTCCAAATAATGGGTCTTTTCCAAATCTCCTTTAATTCACTGCAACTCTCAAATGAAACATCTTCTCAAGGCTCCCTTGGCCAGGTGAATTTCAGTAGGAAGCTTATGTAGCCAGTTTTGCAGCACTCTCCTCTCGCTTTCTTTCTGATCCAGGCTCCTCACTGCTAAGGCATGTCTCCTGCTCTTTTTTGAAGACATACAGCTGATGTTACGTCTTTTTCTGAGGCATTCTGGTATGTCACTGAGGGGACCGTTGCCAGCATACCAGCCTGTTGCCTGGTCCTTGCTGGGCTGTTCACCCTTTGGGCTCACGGACACCCCTGCAGCAAAGACCTCTCATTACTCACTCTTTCTTTTCTAACCTGGTTATGGTAGAGAACATGTGGTATGGACATTAGAACATATATTCTATGTGCTGAGCCACAGTGATTTTCCTTTACAGACCACCAAGAGGTGTCTCAGGGCTTGACTGTCAGTTCTAAAGTTATCTTTGCTTACCTTTTCACTGCAAAGTGGTGTTTCCAAACCAAGGGAGTTTAATCTCAGTCCTATTCATATGGGCAAGCTTGTGTTAAAGTCAGAATACTTGATGGCTTTTTATGGGAATTGTAAAGGAGATGAGGAAAGAGGTAGGTCAGGAAGTGGTGCCACACCCTGCCCATCTTCTTGTTCAGTCTTTTGCCATTATGCTACACTGCTGTTGCCTTTTCTCTTACCAGCTGACCTGCAGTCAAACAACTTTACTGGCATTACTTCTGGAATGGTTATTTTTGTCTGCTCTGGAGATATTGAGAAAATTTGAAGAAAATTGTCTCTTCCCAAGGTCTTATCTTCTTTTATATTTCAGTTAAATTTAATGGTGGAGTATGTTGTTTACCTGCAGAAATCTGTGTCACCTTGACTTACAGTGTGGTCCCACCTGCAATTTTACACAGCTGTCATCTGTCTTCCACGAAAACACTCAATCCTTGAGATGAGCAGGTGCGTTAAAGCTGCCCAGCCGTCAGTTAACTGTGTGTAATGCTGTATTGTGAGACTCTATAAAGGTTTTAGACATTTTTTCTATAATGCAGGAATCCGTGAATGCGTTGACTTCTCTGACTGGGCAGAGTTGGAGGGCTTAGATCACTGTTCTGCTATTGAAACCCATCTTGACTCCCATGCCTGGCTGCATCTAGTCCTCCCACAGGAGGAGCTGTGTGTTTGTTGGAGCCCTACACCCTGCGCCGAGTCTCACCACCCATGTAATAGAAATCAGACATTTCAGGAATTTTATCTACGCAAAGTCATGTTTCCCTCTGCTTTATTTATGTTCATTCCATAGGGTTTTTCCCCTATACCGCGTGTCGGCTGCCTCTTGTTCCATGAAAATTGTCTGTGTGCATTAGAGTAAAGATTTATTTCAAGGGTTGTCCATAGTTGCTTGTGATGTACTACTGATCAGTGCCGGTAGACAAACTTGAAGCTAAGATAAAAATAACTGGTTGATTTTGAGTGCCAGTATGTGGGGGAAATGGGAAAAGAAGAATAAAAGGAGCTACATAATTGAGGAAGAAATAATCTTTATTGCCCTATTATTCTCAAATTATTTTCAAGGCAGTAAACACAGAAATAAAATAAATTGATATTAGTTTAAACTGTTGTTTCTCTGTCTGAATTTTCTTTTCTTATTTGTTAGGATAATCTCAAGGATGTTCGTCAAACGACTTACAATTTCATAAATGTCTTTTTTTTTGGCATCTGCAATATCTGCTTGAGTTCTTTCTCTTCTGAGCAATTTAATATTGAGTACACTCCCCTTGATATTCCAAGGCAAATTATTAAACCATTCTCTATAGCTATGCTCAACATTTGTTTGAAAGAGCATCTTGAGAGACTCAGAGCTCTTTGTGCATTGCAAATGTGCTCTTCAGTAGAACATTTTGTCTTTTTCCATTTAAATAAATATCTTCTATTAAGTCTTTAGTGGTAAGACTCTTATATCATTTAGACATTCCATCTTTTTGTAAGACTTCCATTTTTGTTCAATATTTTTCTATTTTTTCTGTCAGTTACAGGCAGTTCTTGTTCTCTAACTTTATGAATAAAATGATTCATTTTTATTTTACCAGCTTTCAGTTTCTTGCAAAAAAAATTGAAGTCATTAAAAGAGTAGCTAATGGGTTTTCTTAGTTTATTGGAAACAGAATCAGACTGAAGTCACCTGAGAGTTTTTTGCCTTCTTTTTAATTTCTACTTTAGAAAGTGAATTTGCCTTCTACTTTTCTTGAAACGGAAGTGTGTAGGTGCGTATAAATATGTATGCAAGCTCACTAACTTCAGTGGGTGGACTTGCAAGGTGGCCTTGGAAATACAGAACTAAATTCTCAACAAAGTTTTTAAGTTGTTTTTGTTGGTGACTTTTGTTTGTGTCTTTTTCCAGGAAAACAGATCCAAGAGCTGAACTGTTTCAAATGTAATATAAGAGATGCTTGTGTTTTTATGAAGTACATTTTTTCCTTCAGGTCTTTGTGTTTATAAGATGTATGGCAAGTAGTGAAGTCTGAGGTATTCGAACTCTCCATCAAAAGCTCAATGTTTCTATTGCTAGTACAGTTTGGTCCTTTTGAAATTATTTTTGCATTTCACAAATAGTTCAAACATGTCTCATTTTCAAGATAAGAGGTCTTACTCTG
This sequence comes from Pseudopipra pipra, assembly GCF_036250125.1. Classification (NCBI taxonomy): domain Eukaryota; kingdom Metazoa; phylum Chordata; class Aves; order Passeriformes; family Pipridae; genus Pseudopipra; species Pseudopipra pipra. Next base: position 78,288,400 of record NC_087550.1, read on the forward strand.
ATCTATGTTTCTTTCTATAAAATTAGATACAATTCTGCTTAGTCTAGAGGAATTATGTTTTGATAAGCATGCCTATTTGCAAGTCAGCATACTCTAGATGTGAAATTATGCAAAATTTAAAAAAAATTTGAAAGTTTTTGTTATGCCTTAAGGAAGAAATAAAATGCTGTTACATTTTTTTAAATCTATGACTAGTCATTCTTAAGGCTTAACTAAATCCCCTAAGTCTTTGCACATATGCATAACTCTAGAAGCATGTGTAGTCCTACAGATTGTGTGAGATGGTGCATATTCACAGAAAGTACAAAGGGAATACTTTAATGGAGCTGTGATGTCTGGTTTTTTTGCTTTCTGAGAGAAGTTAGGAAGCAGATTGACCTGCATAGGAAAATTGAATTCATGGATTGTGATGTTAGATGGAAAATAGTTTTTAATTCAGTCCAAACTGAAGTCTTAGGGTTTTCCGTGAATGATGAAAGTGCTGCTAATGATTGAGCTCTCATGTACTAAAATATATAGGGTAATGTATACATGCATGTCCTGTAGAACAAGAGGAATCATCCCTCTCTGCATATGAATACACAGTCAGTGTTTTCCTTAGTGGTTTTTTTTTCCCTTTTTGGTATTTCTGCATTTGAAAAATAACTTTTGAACGGGATGTTTGGGGGTGGTAGAGTTGGTGTGGCTGTCAATGCACAGGAAAAGAAGCTTAAGTATCTCAAAATACCTGCCGTCCCATTGACTGGGTCTGTTTTTAGCCTCAGGGAGCACAGGATTATTGGAATTGAGAAGTTCCTGATTTATGCAATGGTGAAATTGTTAAACAGATTGGGTGAGGCCACACACGTTGCCAACCAGCATTTGCTGAGGGATTGCTCTGGATGAATCCCAAAGGAGAAGAAACAGCTTTTGCTCTTGTCAGAAACTCTTCCAGAGAAGTATTTACAACTTAGGTACCTCCACAGCTGCTGACATTGCTATCTCTGTGGCTATTCTTGCCATATGCCGCCACCACCCCGGACAGCAGCCTGTGCTAGCTCTTGCTCTGCCGAGGTTTGAACAGTATGTAATATGTTCAGGTATCTAATATCAACACCAAGCAGGTGATGTCTACTAAGCAGCATGCCCACAGTTGCAAGTTTATTAAAATGTGTTCTGATCTTCACAGGCATGTGCAAGTTTGCTGATGCAGCATAATGCAGAAAATTGCAATATTTTTTTCCAGTTGGAGAGGTAGTTGTGGCATCAGGTGATTTTTACTTTTTAAAATTTTGTGTGTGTGTATGTGTGTGTCTTTTCTAATTCCAGCAAATATTTGGATCTTAGAATGTCTAGCTGGAAACCAGAAAACCCTTTTTCCTTTGTTTAACCGGTTACTCAGATGCCTTCTAAAACCATTCATGTCTTGGAAGTCATATACTTTCCTCCCTCCCCCCATTAGACTGCATATTTAATCCTGAGAGATCATACAATTTCATCTACATTTGTTAATTTTAGCTTGTTTTCTTAAGGAAACAGGTTTTGCATAATTGCACTATCTGTATTTTTGCCAGCATCATCCTCTCACCCTAATAAGTTTTGAACATCCTAGCCAATTTCAAGCAAAGTTGCTAGAAGCAGACATCTCAAAGACATATCTTAAAGTTCTTACTGGTTATGCAAAAATCAGTGTCTGGGTACAAGAGAGAGATCCAAAGTACTACCCTATTAAGGAAAAGGCTGGAGTGGGCACTAAGCCACACCCAAGTGTGGTCTGCCAGCCGCATTCACATCTTGGCTGGCTCTTCAGGACATGCAAGTCTCAAGCGAGTTATATTTATCGTATGAGTTGTTTCCTGGTCTATAGTTAGGAGGGGTGGGAGGGTGTTCTGGGGGACAAGGAAGGATGGAGGTGGGGTACGGTAGGAAGCTGGGAGTTTTTGGAGAACGGAGGTGGGTAGAGGGAGCTGGAAGCACCCTGGGGAGCGAGGTTCAGAACAAGAGACAAACATCTGCAAGGCAGCAGGCCTTCCTGTTTCTGCTTCTCATCAGATAACCTGTCTTTTAAAGGTGATGTGATGACCTGTGTCAAATGTTAGGTCATGCTGTGAGGTAGGGGAGGCATGCTGTATTATTGCCCGCTAATAGCATCAATATATTGCCTGAAATCAGTACCTGAGTGAAATCGTTATGAATGCTTTAATTGATTCTTGGCTTAAGAAATAAAAGAAACATTGTTTTGCTTTTTTTTTTCTGTTCAAACATTTTTATGAAAGATAAAGGTAATTTTGGTAAGTAAAAGCTAACTCATTATTAGGCATAAGGAATTCCCAAGCCTGGATGAATTATTATTATTGTTGTTACTATTAGAGCAATAGTAAAATACTGAAGAAAGCTGTGTATTTATAAAATATTCAAGACAGAGACATGGCTGTACAACTTGTAGACAGGAAATGGGTTTGTAGTATGTTAATATGCAAAGTTATGGGGTGTTACTTCTGAACTTACCTCATTTTGCTTATCTTAAAATTCAAAGCACGTACCTAGCTTTTTAATATACTCTAGTCTGTGGGCTGTCTTGTGCGATTGATCTTAGACAAACTATCTATTGTTCTTAATAGAAAAACTTATTGATTTAAAAAAAAAAAGTTAGTGGTGTGACATGGCTTGTGAAGGGATGTGTTTTTGAAATTAAGCCAGTCAGGTAGCAGCTCCCAAGACCATTGCCCTGGCAGAAGCAGAGCTTGTCCTTGCCGTGCCCGAGTAATGGGCACTGAAGCCCTTTGAGTCCCCAGATCCTTGATGCACCCTTTCCCTTTCCCACTGCTTCACTGGAATGAAGCCTGTGGCACAGCCCAATACGAGCCACAACATGTTTCCAGTCTGGATAATTAGCAGTAGAAAAGTAATTTTCTTGCTAAAACTTTCCATTACCCAACTGAAATGTAGTGCTGTGCATTAAGCTAGCTGTAGAGGACAAAGGCAGAGAAATGAAAGATCAGAGTTAGGTTCCATCCTTCCAGGATGAGGGGAGTAACAGACTGCTCGGAATTTAATCTGATGTCTGTTCATTGTTACTATCCATTGCAGGTAAGGAGGCAGCTCACTGAAAGTGAATTTTTCGCATGAACTCCCATGGGAAGTGCACAACCACTTATGATGTGCTTGTTGATAACCTTCACTTCATGGATGACAGGAGTTTCTAGAGACCCATTTTCAAACCAACCTGTACCCTCAGTTTCAGGACTCTAACTTGTATCTGGGAGCAGGTGAAAAGTTGTAAGAAGCAATTATTTTTCCCTGCCACCTGCCCTGTCCTGCTGAGTTTGTGCCATCGTGCGCCAGAGGGACTCAATGTCTGCGGAGCAGCTCGTAAACTGCAGTAGTTTTAAGAGCTGGGATGAACCTCTCTCCAGAGGCTTGATACTGATGCACCCTAAAGTTAAAGTACTCAGCTTTGTCTCTGTATCTGTGATCATGTGGCCTGCTAGCATAGTAGTTTTTTGCAATAATCCGAAGTGGACTCTTATTGATATTGACCCAACCAATGTGTTGAATATACCTGTGTGTTGTGTACAGTTCTGCTGTTTGGTTGATATGTGCTGACATGTCCATTGGACTTCATATTTGACTTTCTAATAAACAAAAAAAAATCAGGATCCCATTTGATTGAAATAATACTACAAGTTTGAATTTTTGTTTGTGCAGTGTTTAGTAGTTGGGACATGAAGCATTTGGGAAAAAAGGAATGAAAACGCTTATAGGCGTTTTCCTGCTACCATTGTAGGTTCAAAAAGTAAAAGCTGATCTCAGAATTTATTTAATTTTGATAGTGAGGGCTGGATTAATCTCCTCACTATTTTCATTGCTCATTCCACTGCAGTTTATTTTGGGTCATTTAATTTCAACAAGGCTTGATCTGTTTAGAGGGCTTTCTATAGCAGCATAGCAGGACCACACAGCTCTTTTATAGTACGTACGTTCATTGCTAACTGGGAGCTCAAAAAGCTAGTAAACGAGGCACAGACTTGAATAAGGTTAGAGAGGACACTACATTTTTGTATGGTTGGATTATTTAGAAAGTTTTCAGAAATAACCAATCTTTTGTGCACTGTGAGTTGCTTTGCAGATCTTGAAGTGGTGGTATACAGTAGTTGTGTGCTTTCAGAGGTAAGACTGGAGGCACTCTTCAGGTTTGAGGTACTTCAGAAGCCACTGTGGTGGAGAGTTGTTCTCAATCCTCATTTAAGGAGCATTTTAGTTTTGACAGGTAGATGTTTCCATCAGGTACAGTAGTTTGATGTGATTTTGCTGTTTTAATTTTTAGATTTGCTGTATGAACCATTCATATACAAAATAGATTAAGGTAGAATAGATCTCAGTTAAAAATGTCTAAATCAGTTAGCCTCATCAGCCAACACAGAAGCGTATGGTCAGTGCCTGCGCTGAGCCTTCCCCAGTTTAACATTATGAAGGCAAAGGCCTTGTCCCTGCCAAGTGAAAGAGCCAACCTTCTTTTGTGTCCATCAAATCATGACTATTTCTGGTTCTGCTCATGCCAGCTGACAAAATAACATTCCTTTTGTGGACTTCATTAAACCAGGTAGCGTTAGTGATTTACTCAACAGAAGGAAAGGCGCGATGTCCTGAAAGTGGCTGCATCTATACTAGCAGGTTAAAACAGCACTGAGACCATTGTTCCTGAGCATTGAGACCATTGTTTTTTCTTAAATTTTTAGCTTTCTTGATGTTTTCTGGCCTCTGCTGTTTGGTATACTCTCAAGCAGTGGCTGGGGCAGTTCAGGAAAGGGCTGTTCTCAATAGTTAAATAGCGTGGAAATAGCTGTTTGCATTCCTGTTAGCCTCAATGCAGGAGAACCTTCCTGAACATGTTTTAACTCATTCCTGTACAGCTAGTTATTACATCCTTATAGCAGATTAGAGGCAGAATCAGCAGTGTTTTGGTGTCTAAGTAAAAAGTGTGACACTGTTGTTTGGGGACCTTCAAAGCCTACTGAAAGGTCTGTAGCTGTATGTGTGTGGGCATGCATACACAGAGCCAGTGTATGTCTGTACTGTGTGGTGTTCTTGTATAGGGATCTTGATGCTTTTTTGGCTATAGGAGGATATTCCTGCTTTGCTATGGATAGTAAAGCCCTAATACCAATGAATTGAAAGTCTAAAAAGCATTTCTTAAAAACATCTCAATTTGGAAACTTACCTTATACAAGTTGAGTGTATCAAATGCGTTTTGACTAACGCTCTAGGTCCTCTGGTTACAGCTCTTAAAATTCTGTGATTGTTTGTGAGCCTTGTCATCAAAGAGCTTCTGATCTCAGCAGGTCCTGCCCTGCAGCTGCAAAACCTCCTGATGCACCCTGCAATTTACTTTTCTGAGGGAAAATGTATCAGTGCGTCTTATGCCACTCTACCTGCATTTGTGGTCAAGCATACACAGCTTGTAGAGCTGTCCATCTCCTCCAACACAAACCACCTCAGAGATGACAGCCCACCTATATTTTTGTTGTCTCTTATTACCTCATTACTGTCTAAAAATTCCTGCTTTCATGTTTATTGGGAGCTTTCCTTTTGCTGTGTACCTTCAGATTTAGCTCCATGCACTGCTTCTAAATTTAGTCTGTAAAAGTACCAGCTTTACCTCTTTTATACTTGAATGGAAATAGTTCAAACTTGTGCTGATGTAATAAAAACAGGAGGCTAGAAGGCAGTGAACTGGAATAAGGGTGAACGTATGAGAGAAGACAAGCAGTGGCCACTTTAGATCATTACTGCCATAAACACACACAATTATTTTTAATATGATGTACTTAAAAGCTGCATTACTCTAAAAGAAGGTTTCAATTTGTTATTCATAATGTAATGTAATTTATAAAAAACTTTTATGTTACAATAACACCAGATACTCTAACAAAGATGCTGTGAAAGGCAGTTCAGGTAGTCTGGATAATTCTCAGAGCATTAATTGTATGGCAGTGATCTGTACTTAACAATGAAAATGCTGATTCAAAGCCTTTCTGTTTTGTTTGGGTTTTTTTTCCTGTGGCTAATAGCCTAAATGATCAATCAGAGGTGGTGGGCTGAGGCAGAGCTCAAGGCCATCCGCTCCTCCCAGTCTGCTACAGGACAGTTCACGGGACACACCCTGCGTTTCATTAGTTCTTGCTTAGTTTATAGTATCATATTTTGCTCGCAGGCATTAAACTATCATCAAAAGCAGCAGGCCGATTAATGTGACTTCTTTTTCCAGGGTCGTTGTACAAGGGAGAACTGCAAGTACCTTCATCCACCAACACATTTAAAAACTCAACTGGAAATCAATGGCAGGAACAACTTAATCCAGCAAAAAACTGCAGCAGCAATGCTTGCCCAGCAAATGCAGTTCATGTTTCCAGGGACACCGCTACAGCCAGTGGTAAGTGTATTTCTCTGATGGTGTTAATGGTAAGTAAAGTTGAAGACTATATTGACTTGCAAAAGTTCTCTAAACTAGTAACAATAAAAATAGTCCCTGTCTGTTGACTTAAGGAATTGCCGAGATGCTAGAGATACGTGCATTTATATTTGCATTTGAAGATAAAATGGAGTGTTGCTGTAGATTTGATTTATATTTCTTTTATCCCAAAACAATTTGCAATTTTTCCCTCTTTTCCACCTTCGTTCGGTTCATGACGGGTTTGCAAGGCTTTTCCCTATAATCTTTCTGGAGGTGAAAATTTGAATAACAACAAAAATTTGCTAGTAAGTCATTTGAGTAGAAATGCCAGGTTTCTCAGGAGTCTATGGGTTTGAATGGCTTTAAATATTATTTAGTGCCAATACCAGGAACCAAGGTTAATGTCATTCTGGATAGCATTTTCTTACTCTGTTGGAATCTGAAGTGTCCCAGGATAAACAGAGAACTGATGGTGTGTGCACATCACAAACTCAGTGATTTTGTCTCAAGATGATGCTCATGGTACCTGGGACACTTCTAATCCAGAAGGGGGCATGGAACTAGAGTCTTGCATACATGAGCAGCATCAGTTGCTCTGGGCTGCCCTTGCAGTTGGGCTTCTCACTGTAGCAGACTTCCAAAGCATGGTTTGGCACGTAATCTGAATTAAACTTTGCACACATGGCTGCTGCTGATGTTTTTTCAATCTAAATGCCTAGTGTAAGGCATCCCACTGGAGTGGGATTTCTTTTCCAATTTGAGGCATCTGGAGTGTTGGCATCAACTTCTGTGTTGGACTTGCAAGGTCCATTTATAGTTTATCAAAAGACATAGGCACTCCTAATTACCATTTGCTTGGCTTTTTTCAAACATCTGCATTTGGTTTTCCAAGTGCCTTTGTCTTTCCATGGGCTACTGCAGAAGTCAAGTGTAAGCATTTCAGAAACAGATGTCTGTATTTGGTCACAGGAAGCTCACCCCAGATGCCTTTTTCAAATGTATTTTTGTACTTGAAACATCTGCTGTCAGGTGTGATTGGGAATTGGGTGTCAGGACTCCTTGAATTTCACATGTTCATCAAATTGTATCTTGGTTATGTTTGCCTAATGTGTTTTGATATTTTGTGGGTTTTTACTGCTTGAGTTTTCATCCGAAAAAGTTTTGATGAAGCAATAGATGCCGCTGCTTAGTATTATGAGAAAAATTGAAGTGGAAAATTATACTTTTTTCTTCTTACCCGTTTCGTCATTTGAACTTTACAATTTCATTGACGTAATGTCTTCTGTACTGATTACTGTGATAAAAATGCCAGGTTTTATTTCTCTGTCTTGCATAAATTGCCAGATTAGGATGACTCAGCCTTGACCAAATGGATAAAAAGTGAAAGAAAATTCTATAGAAGTTATTTGACATGTGGATTTATTCATAAAATTATATCTGATACAAAGCTGTTATTTGTATTTCACATAACACATATTGTCCTCAACATAGTCGAGCCATTGTTTCATATAAATGTTCATTATTACGCTCTTAAGAATTTAGCTCACATTTGACATATAAACTGGGTTCCTTGATATCAAGCAGTTTTGATCACTGATAAAACCAGAGCGTCGTACATTTTTAACTCTCTAGGGCTGGTAGATGCCATTTCCATACAGTTGTTTATCCTGGCTAATCTGCATGCTCAAAACATCTTTGTACTAAGTTACCTTCACTTACAATTTAGTAATTGGTTCCAAAGGAAAAAAGAAACCCGAAACAAACTGAAACCCAAAACAAAACAGAAAAAAACCCCACCCTTCTAGTTCCTTTGCTGTCTCTTGCATATTTTTACATATTGTTTGTCGTGCAGGCCACCTAAATGAGAAGGCACTCCTCCCTTGTTAAAAACTGGTTTTGAAGTCTTAGTATTTTGCTGTTATGTTTCTAGCTGCTGGCTTATTTGGAAACTTAATTTCTGACAAAGCTAATCTGAGATGTGTCCTGTTTTTCTGCATGGTTTTTTCTCATTTGTAATTATAGCTTCATTCTCTGGGGTAAACATCAGCTCTGCAGAACTAAAGCACTTTCCAGGTCTGAGTGTGATCTGACCATGGTGATGTTCTGCCTCCACCCCCTGTGGAGCTGGTGGTAACAAACCCACTATTCTGCCTCATCGGGGCTGCGTTTTAGTATCACAAGTGTTCTTTCTTTTGGTCGTGACTTCACTGACTCACTGTAGGAAGGCATGAAACAAGATTTTTAGACCCATATCATTTCCTCCAATCAAAGTTTTTCATATGATGAACTCTAGCAAAGCCTGAATAATCCCTTTCTAAATATTGTGTCCAGCTGAGATTATAGTATTTATTCTGCCTGCCACTGGTGACAGCTGAGCACACAAACATTTGCAAAGGTGAGTTTTTTAAATGTATGAGCCACAGTAACATATTGCAGGAGGTGGCAAAATACAGTATGCAAACAGATGGAAGTTACATGCCAAAGACCTCATTGTGTATACTCTTATTAGAAATATGACTTTAATATAGTTAATAACGCTTCACCTATGAAATCTGGTACTTTGAAAAATAGCCTGTTTTCCCAAAGAAAACAGGTATTGAGAAAAAGCAATAAAGTCTATGTTATTTCTACATTTAGATGTGTAAATAAGCCTGCAATGTAAACTGGACCTCCACGGAGATTCAGGTTAAAAGAATGGCTTCCTTTGCATCAGGAGACTCTTTTCCAATAATAGTGTTAAAAAGGCAGTTCTTCGTGTGCTGCTCCAGTGTGTTACATGATTAAAAGAAGAGTATGCTGTGTGTTTTGCCAGCTGTTTGAAATTTTTTCGTTAAGAAAATGAATCAGTGCCAGAAAGAACAAGCAAAAGACAACTAGTAAGCTATTGATTAAGGGCCTTTTTTTTCATCTTGGTCTGTGTTTTCCTTTTGCAGCCCACATTTCCAGTGGGTCCCACAATAGGAACGAACACGGCTATTAGCTTTGCTCCTTACCTAACGCCAGTAACACCGGGAGTTGGCTTAGTCCCGACTGAGATCCTACCCACACCGCCTGTCATTGTTCCTGGAAGTCCACCGGTTTCAGTCCCCAGTTCAACTGCTACCCAGAAGCTCCTCAGGACTGATAAACTGGAGGTACTGTAGACACCACTGTGACTAGAAATACATCCTCTGTTAGGCTGTGTGAAAGATCCTGGAGGGAAAAGCTGTTGGTTTAAATCTAGGCTTAAATTTATTTGCTACAGGTAAAAAAATTTGTAACCAGGCAGGATTTCTGCTCTTGCAGCCAGTGGTAATTAAACACTGTTATTTTTAAGGTAGTACATTTGCTTAAATTTAATAGACATCAACATGAATTTTCATCTTTTTTAAAGTTCATTACCTCCAAAATACCTCAGGTATACATGCCTTGATGAAATATCTAACAAGCATATTTTTTATTTCAGTATTAATTCTGTCTTGATTTTTCTGCACTGATAGAAAGGGAATTTTGTAGCCTTATGGATCAATATTAGGGGAGTGGTGTAGCCCTTCATGCTTCAGCTGCAAATAGACATGTTGAATGTTACCAACCTTGCAGCAGGTGGAAGGGACAAGCCCCCAGTTATGTGCAGAGCGTCCCAGGTGTTGATGGATCTCTGCATGGCTGGACTCAGTGGAATCTGTGAGATCCAAGGACATAAGAAGGCCAAATGACTTGCAGAAATGAATGTCCTTTCCCAACAGCCTAAGCACTAGTCTCTACAGCACATTTCTTCCTAGGAAAAGAAGTTCATTCTCCTCATACTTGAAAATTATTTTTAAGAAGGCTCTCAATTCTGTTTGCAGACGCCATAAAAAATGCAGTGCATCTGACATGTATCTTCCCTGAGTTTCAGCAAGAGGAACTCCTTCCCTACCAGTCAGCCTGCAAGAATATAAAGTGTAGTTAGAAAGGGACAAAATCTTTTGTCATTCCCAGCTAGTTTTGCAGGGGTAGTTACTTCAGTAAGTATCCTTTCCAGCTGTTTTCTAAACCGGAAAAAGGAAAGGCACTTGTGAATTCTTCTGTTGCATGTCAAGTTCATTTAGCTACTGTACTGCAGAGCTACCCGAGGAGCCAAGAACGTAAGGGTAAAATAGATGCATTTCCCTCTCCCACCAGAAGATGAAGGGTTTAATAAATTGAATTTTCTGTAAAACTTGAACTAACTGGGGAAAGCGGCAAATCTGTCTTTTGGGGGCACGGGGCTCTCCTTTCCCTTTCATCTTGCACGGAGCTCTACCCCTGCAACATGTGTTGTTTTGCACGTAGGTGTGCAGGGAGTTCCAGCGGGGAAACTGTGCACGTGGAGAGACTGATTGCCGCTTTGCGCATCCAGCAGACAGCACAATGATTGACACAAACGACAACACCGTAACCGTGTGTATGGATTACATAAAAGGTCGTTGCATGAGGGAGAAATGCAAGTATTTTCACCCTCCTGCACATTTGCAGGCCAAAATCAAAGCGGCGCAACACCAAGCCAACCAGGCTGCAGTGGCAGCCCAGGCAGCTGCGGCAGCTGCGACTGTGATGGTAAGTGCTGGCATATATGGCTGCCTTTTTTTGATGCCTATTTTGCTTGAATTTGATGCTATTTGCTTATACTTTCTTTTCTCTTTTGCCTCTTTTGGTAAAATTTTTCTTTTTTTTTTTTTATTTTGGTAAAAGATACGAATTTTTAAAACTATTATTATTGCTTGATGGGAGGAAGCACTTTTTTTTCTTTATGCCCTTAATTTAATGCTGTATTTCTATTCAAGACAGTGAAGCAAATGACACTCTATACCACTTCTGTTCTCTGCCTTGATTATATATAAAATTTGCCCCTAGTATCTCCAAACAGAAACAAAACTGATAAGGTTCAGTGTTCCCAGGAGAACAGGGACACATATGCTGTTTTAGCTCTTTGATGACAGATATACATGTGGAAATTTGGAAGAAAAGGAAAGAGAGAGCATTTGCTTTGGAGATCAGTAGTAGAACAGAAACCTCCACTGAGATTCAACACACTCCACCTTAGCAGTCAGACAGTTAAATAGCTGGCCACCGTGGTCTCACTGTTTGGGAGTGGAGAAAAACCAGCACACTGCTCTATTCTACCATTAGTGCCTGTCTGAGGATGAGAAAGAACTGCCCTCTGTAGATACAAAACTATCCCAAAAGACGAAAAAGTGTTGCCTGTATCTTTTTGAACTTTGGTTAGATGAATCTCATGGCTAGAGACTTCTTGCCTCTCCCACTGTCATGGACCAGTTACTTGAATCATGGGGTTTAAAAGTAGTAAAGTAAAAGGGAAATCATTAAGAAAAAACATTGTAGCTACACTCAGAAGAAAACAGATTGAGGGCTTTTATTTTCTGATATTTTAACCTCTTACTTTAAACTGTTCAGACAAGTCAACCCATCCATTTGCCAGTATTGGATCCCTCTTATAGTTGCTACCGGGAAAGTTGATAAATTTAGAGTGGTATTGATAAAGTTAAATAAATCAAGCATGCAAGATCTGAATTGGGAGACAAAACTGCTGGCAGCAAATCGAAGAATCATTGTCCTCGTTGCTGGCAGTGGACGAATAATTAAGCAGATGTGGTTTGTGGACTTGTGGGCAGTGCATACAATAGTTATAGACAATACAGTTATTCTCTGAGTAAAAAGCCTACCAGAAACACAATACAGTACAGTATATAACTACCCCAAGCTATTGTATTTAGCCAACAGCAAAGACCAGACCTTTTTGAGGGACAAAGGGTAAGTTATGCAAGAATGTAAACCACTAAACAGAATAATATTTCTTAAGTTTTAATATTTTTTCTCTAATACTCTAACAGTCTCTGTTTCAAATTGGATGATTTTTAGTTAAAGTTTCCTGTGCTTGCAGAAATTGAATACCATCTGGAAATTAAAGCAAAGAAGGTTGGGTTTGTATTCTGATTAGCTTCTGTTGTGCAATATTTATTGTTCATTTAGAGAGTGTGGTATTTCTAGGCACTATACTAAAGAAGAAAGGAGAGAGATGAGTGGATTATGGGGGGTTTTTGCACTTCAGTAATGGTTGTATATATATTCTGTGATTTTAAATAAGCCTTAACTGGAGTTGCATTAGCCTCAAAGCAAGATGAAGCATCATTGGAAACACAGAATTGAAATATTAGCAGTCTAATGTCACTGGAGAAGGCAGCAGAACAGAGTAACTTTTTGCAGAAAAATTTGTACAAAATATTCTAATGGCACATTTAGGCTAGCAGACAAGATTCTTTGCAATTCAACTATTTTTTGCTTAATATAGACTTGAAATAATCAGATAGAGTGAATGAAAAATCACCAGAATGCCAATAACAACAAAAAAGTGGTAGAAATGGCCTTACATGACTGCAAGGCCACCCAAGAATGACTAAGAATACTCAGTTGGATCTAGAGAGCAAAAGGGAAAAATACATATGCTTACCTATAGGGTTCACTTGCAGGTTGCTCACAGGTTGAAATTGTGTCCAAGAGGTTTTCCTTCCCAGGGGAGCCCAAGGTACTTATATAGATGAGAGTTGTGCATAGGCCTGGAGCACTGTAGGCAAAGCTGGTAAGACTGTTGGAGGTCAATGAGTTCTGCATTCTGCCACTTTTCAGAACGTGCACTATCTGTGTTTCTGTACACTAAGGGTTAGAAATTTGTACTCAGATATACTAGGTCACCTAATCATGTAAAAAGAAAGGGGGAAGCCACTGTAAAAGAGGAACACATATAGGTTAAATGTGAAAATGCATTAGAAGAGAGTGTTACCTGTCATTGTGCTTTTGGAACTCCAAATATTCATATGGTGCTTCAGAGAGCATAAAACATCACTGAAGACTGTACAGCCTCAATGAAAATGTGAATTCAGAGCTGGTATTGGAAGGGACCTCTGGAGATCACCTAGCTCATTTCCCCTGCTCAAGCAGGGTGAGCTAGAGTAAATTGCCCAGTACATGTCTGTTTGGCTTAATAACACCTCCAAGGATGGAGACTCCACAACTTCTCCTGACAACCTGCTCCATACTACCAGTAAAAAGAAATACTTCCTTTATATAAAATCTTAAATTTAAATGGAATTTCTTGTATCGACATTTGTTCCCTGCCCCATCTTTACCCTGCTGTTAGGTATTTGTATACATTGATGAGGTTTCCCCCTGTATCTTCTCTTCTCCAGGCTAAAAAGTCTCTATTCTGTCAGCCTTTCCCCAGGTAAGAGGTGCTCCAGGCCCCTTCATCATTTTTTGGGCTCTTTATGGGACTGTTTTCTAGTGTGTCCATACCTTTCTTGTGCTGGGGTGCCCAGACTTGGACATAGCACTCCATATGTGGCCTCACTAGTGCTGAGTAGAGGGGAAGGATCACCTCTCTGCACCTGTTGGTGATGCTCTTCCTAATGCAGCCCAGCATGCTGTCAGCTGCCTTTGCTGTGAGGGCACACTGCTGTCTTGGTGTCCACCAAGGTCTTGAGGGTCTTTTCTACCAAACCTCGGTGGCCGACAGTGTGTATTGGTGCTTGGGGCTGTTCCTCCCCAGGTATGAGACTTGGTATTTCTCTTTGTTGAACTTAGTGAAGTTCCTCTGTGCCAGTTTCTCCAGACTTTCTAGGTCCCTCTATGTGGCAGCACATCTATCTTCTGTATCAACCACTCCTCCGAGTTTTAGAGCACTGGAAGTCCACCTGTTTCCCATTTAGCCCATACTAAATATGGCTGTCTATGAGGATGAAGTGGTGTTGAAAACCTTTTCGAAGTCAAGAGAAAGAACATCCATTGATCTCACTTCACCCACCAAGCCAGTCTCATCATAGAAGGCTTTTAAGCACAATTTCCCTTTCACAAATATATGCTGACTACTTCCCATCACTATCTTGGCTTTCATATGTTAGCAGATGGTTTTCAGGAGGATTTGCTCGATTGCTTTCCCAGAGACAGAGGTGAGGTTGACCAACCTGTGAGTCCTCAGACCTTCCTTCCTGCTCTTTTTGAAGATAGGAGTACCGTTTACTTTCTTACAATCTTCGGAAACTTCCCCCAGTTGGTGGGATCTTTCAAAGATAATTAAGAGTAACTTTGCAGTGACATTGGCCAACTCCCTCAGCACCCATCTGTTAGTGCATTCTGTTAGTTTCTATGGATTTGTGTACATCCGGCTTGTTTATATGTGCTCTAGCCTGATCATCCTCCTCCAAGGATAAATCTTCACTTCAGACTTTCCTACTGGTCTCCCACTGTCCTGAAGACAAGTTTTGCCAGTAAAGATGGAGATGGAAAGGATTGTCAGAACCTCAGCCTTCTCAATGTCCTGTGTCACCAGGTTGCCTGCCCCATTCAGCGGTGGAAACACATTTTCTCTAGTCTTCCTTTTGTTGCTGATGCACTTGGAGAAGCCCTTCTTGTTGGCTTTCACATCTCTTGCCAGATTCAACTCCAGGTGATCTTTGACTCTCCTGACATATCCCTGCATGTTCAGGCTGTGTCCCAGTTCCTCCTGAGCCATCTGTCCCTGCTCCTACCTCTTGTGTTCTTTCTTTCTTGTGTTTGAATTTAGTCAGGAGCTCCTTGCATATCTGTGGAGGCCACTGCTGTGTGGATCTTACTTGTATTCCAGGAGACATTATAATTTGCCAACATGACATATGGCAGACAAATACTATGCCTTGGATCTTTGATAATTTTTATTATTATCTTTATTTCGTTTCCATAGCCTTTTTCTCTCCAGCCTGTAGCTATTGATTTTTTTGGTTGTTAGTTATGTAGGAGATCAAATGTTAAGAAGGAGATAACCTGATGGAACAGAAAGAGGCAAAGGAAATTTTACTATCAGGATGAAATAAAAGAAAATATGACTGTAGGGGAGAAAAATGAGCAGTTTGAAAGCCTGAAAAGAGGGGGAGACTATGTGGAAACGAGGTTGATGAGTAGGCTTAGAAACAGATCAAGTTAAAGCCTTTGGGTTGAGAAAACTGTGAGACTGAACTTGCTGTGAAAGTTGAGGGGAGAGCCAGCAAAAAACTTCAAAGTAGGGAGATGAGGTTAAGAAGAGCATGGAGAAGAATTGGAGAAAGGCGATAATAAACAGATAATAAATTCACAAGTGAGATTAGATAAGATCTGCATTTGGATAATAAATGTAATTAACTGAAATGCTTTACTCTTAGTGATGTTGATTTGAATTTGTGGACTTCATCATTGCATAATGCTGAATTCAGTTGTACTGCTTCACCTCTGTGTAGACTTGGGTCTGTGCTGAAGGCAGAGTGGATCTGAGGCTGTGCCCCATACAGGCAGAGTGATGCCCTCTCAGTGGTACCTGTGGCAGGTATCACATCTTGGCTGCACGGTGCCCTGCTTAGACAGAAGTCTGTCCAGATCCTAATTTTGTACCAGGTGTTTCTTGTTATGTCTGGGTCTTGGACACAGACAGATGAGCAGATCCTACAGATCAGGGTATGTAATCCAGAAAAGTGCCAAAGGAGAGATGCGGATGGTGTTGAGAAGACTCATGCAACAGAGACAGGAACAAGGAATAAGCAAAATGAGGACTGTTCTGCAAAATACCCTGTTGACACTAGCTAACCTTGTGACCACAAGCTCTATGCAGGCATTTTGTGCCTTGTTCTTTTTTCCCCCCCACTTTTGTTCCCTATTTCCACATACTGATTTCAAGGTCGACATAATCCGTATATTCTAAAAAGAGCTAAATACCAGCCTGTGTTTAAAAAACAAAAGCAAAAATTTTGATTTCTAAATAAATTTTTCTTTCCTTTCTAAATGTTTTTAAGAATTGTTTAAGTTATAAAACTTGAAAGTAATATTTTATATGAGAAAGATTTTTACAGAATGCCATCATATCAGCCATAAGTTTGATCTTATTATGAAAATATACATAAATGTATATGCCTATGTACTATGCCTAGATACTTTCTTTTAAAAAATTAATAATGCTGGACTAATATCGTAACTCTTAGGTTAATGTTCACTTATGAACTGGGAGCATTATTTTTACTCCCTGCTCCTGACCTGAAGCTAGTACTGAAGATTGTAGCAAAATTTAGAAAGTGTGTTTTCAAGTAGGTTTTCAGTTCTGAAAGCCTTTTTTCTCTCTCAATGTAATGTGGTAAGTTACAAGGAAAAAAATCTACAAAAATGACCCAGCCATAGGAGGAAAGAAAAGGAATTAATGATAAGTTAGTGTAACTAGACGTTGGCAAAGGAGAGCCTCTCTCATTTTGAATCCCAAATCCATTCAATGATTCACTTCTCTAAATTAAAATACCTTTGCCTTGTAAGCACTGATGTTAATAGCATTCATAATGCGTTACAACTTTCACTAGTGCTTTACATTTGAAAATGTAGCCTCCCAAATCAATTTTGCCACTTTGAAATGTGACTTAACTAACTTATCAGGAATTCCTATAGGCGTATCCTTAAAACTTTTTGCATCTCTGTGAAGTGTTTATATGATGCTTAATAGTGTCTGCAAGCTGCTGTTTTACTCAACTTTCCTGAATTTCAAACATCTATATTTTACTCTCTTATATGCTTTTAACTAAGGTATAGTAGATGCATTTTTGCTTCGGTACTAATTCAAAATGTAATATTCATTTCTTTAGAAGACATTTTTGTTGTTGTGCATGCCTAGTGTTTTGTATGTTGTATATTGCATTCAGAATATTTTTTTCCTTCTCACCTATCCACAAATGCAATGCCGTTCCCATGATGCACCTCTGCTTGCTGTTTACCTGTATGTTAATTCGCTTGACTCCCATTGGCCCACTGCCATCATGTGCTCGCTGCCTGTTATTAAAAGACTCAGTCGACTGCCAAAGCAATGAAGCGACCTCTCGAAGCAACTGTAGACCTGGTACTTTGACCTTTCACCTTTTGCTTTGCATGTAGCTTTTTTTTTTTGTTTTGTTTTTGGTTTTTGGGTTTTTTTTCCTTCAGAGAAGCAACTAATGAAATTTGTATCGCTTTACTTTTCAAACATCAACCGGAAATGATTTCACATACTCGTTAATTTACCGGAAGCTCTATTTATCCATCTCATTCTCATACGTAATAAACCGCAGACTATTTAGTTTGGTTCCTAACACAGTTTCATCTTTTTTAAATCTCTCATGAAAAGTTGAATTGAGATAAAACTGCTTTTGTAATTAAAAACGTGTAATGTAATCCATTAATCTGTATAATAATAGGAAATGATATTTAAATTTTAAAAAAAAAGGAAATACTTGGCAATGAAACACAAGTGGTTTTTTCTCCCTGTAATATTTGAAAACCTACTTAAAGGCAATGCCATTTTCGTTGCTTTAAAGCAAACGTTTCTTTTCAGTAGTTGTGCTGCTACAGTTTTAGGTTAATAGTACCATGCTTTTGCTATCAATAACAAAATTTCACTCATTTTACATTGCTGTGCTTTGAGTTGATATGCATGGCAAGGCATCTTTAGCCGCTTTAAAAAATACTAAGTTTTCATATTTGTATATATGTTACAGACAACGTCTTAGAAATGGCATCATTTTAACTAACTTTCTTATTTACAGGCCTTTCCTCCTGGTGTTCTTCACCCTTTACCAAAGAGACAAGCACTTGAAAAAAGCAATGGTGCCAGTGCCGTTTTCAATCCCAGTGTCTTGCACTATCAACAGGCTCTTGCCAATGCTCAGTTGCAGCAACATGCAGCGTTTATCCCAACAGGTATGTTGTACTCACATTGAACCAATATTGTGTTCCTTAGGTAGCTCCAAGTCAGGCAGTTGCACTTAACTGCTCCCTGCCCCACTTGAGGTGAAGTCTGCACAGATAATTACATGTTATTTTAATTCCTCTTGCACAGGATGACAATTCAAGGAGAAACTTCAGCATGCCGTTAAGCTGCATTTTTGCACATTCACAGCCTTGCTCATCATTGTCCAGAGTTTGCCCCTTTTTTGCCTACCTTAAATTGGCTGGATTTTGACTCATATCTGCCAGCACTCACCTAGATGACGAGGGCAAAGTTCCGCTAACAAAAACGCTGGAAAAAGCGTCACACTCCAGAGATGCCACAGCATCCTCCTGCTCCTTTGGCTGCTGTTGTGCAGCCGTGGGGATTGCCCCAGCTGCACATGAGCACCCTGAGAAGGGGAACACCAGCCATAACCTTCCAGTCAATACTGGCAAAACACATTGCTTCCTGTAACTGCACTAAAGGGCTTTGAGGCATCAGATGCATTTTTGTGGTTCTCATTTTGGAACACCACCAGAACTTTTCCTAGCATTTGCAGCTCATAGCTGGGGTTACACTTCCTCATAAGGATGATCTGAAGATGAGTGAATGCAATTTACATTTCAGTGCTCATAACTCTGTAAAAATCAGAGCACCATGGCTGGTGGCAGAACTTCTCTTTAACACTGTGAGAAAAGGAATGTGCTAGGTGCTTGTGTAAACAGTAACAACATAACCCTTTAAATTATGTCAGTCACCCCCACTCCAAACTTCCCAAAGGTAAATATCCTGCCTAAGGAATTCTGCAATTTCAGTCATAATTGACTAATAATGTATTTTAGTATCAGAATGTTATCCAGTGTGAACTTCCAGAATTATTTAAAACTACGTGTTTACAAATGCGTTTCACATTTCAGCAATGTTAGTTTAGTTTATAGAAAGAATGTCGGTAAAACAAGGAATGAAACACAACACATGATGATTTCCCAATCTATCAGCATTCCCATATGTTTTTAAAGATAAAAAGCAAACACAGATGGCTTTGACTTCATGGAATTTTTCTATAAGGCCTCAGTAACAACCTTGGAGCCTGCCCCCGTATTTGTAATAGTAAGTTATAGCATGCTGTATTTTTAGCACATTGGTGCACTAGAATATCTGTGGCAGAAAACACATTGACATTTATGGGAGTGTTTGGGGAAAAAAAAAACCAAACGTGAGACTGCCTATTTGGACATGAATGGAAGACTGCCCTGTGCTTACAAACATGCCGAAATTTCCACAAATTTATTTTACATTGAAACCCTGAGAATTTGCAGCACAATAGGTGTTTTTCCTTCTTAAGCACTCCCTTTTGGGGCTTATTGCTATTATTTGCAATTGCCAAGGACTTCAAATTAACTATGGAAAATACAGTAGTTTAAACCTTTTTCAGTGAAAGAGCATTTGGATATTTTCCAGACTTTTGGAGTGTTCATGCTTCCTTAAGTAGCTCACTTTTTGTACTTTTATTGTGTGTCCCTCTTTCCAGCTAATGGTTGTAATTATAGTTTTATCTGACAAATTTCTGATGGTAAGAAGTGTGGATCTTGGAAGTAAACCTTACAGGCCAGGTTGTTGGCAAGCCCCAAAACAAGTGCATGAAAAAAAAAAAAAGAAACAGAAGTGTAACATAGCAGATGGAGCCCAAGCCCCAGAGTAGAAAACCTTTCTCAAAAGTGATGAACCTCCTGGTCTTCTCAAACACCATCAGCACCTAGAAAGGATATTAGAGAGAGAAGTGGGGTATGGGACAAGGTTAGGAAAGGGAAACCCCCTCTATATGAGTGGGTGTCATGAGTTTTCCATTAAAGATGCTGCATTGATATTCCCACGTTTCCTGGGAAGGTTGGATTTGGCGGGTGTAAGGACTGTCATGCCACCCAGGTCTAAGGAGCAATGCATGACATTATCTGTTGCATTTTAAATGATTTTGTGGTATTTTCTAAACTGGTATAATTTTCAAACGTGTTCCTTGTGTGTGTGTGTGTGTGTGTGTGTGTGTGTGTGTGTGTGTGTATGTGTATTAAATTTTAAAACAAGTTTTGCTGCTGGAATATATATAAAACTTAATTGTTTTATATAACTCCTCTGCTTTCTTAACCACTGGCTCCCCTAACAAAAAGTGTGGGGCTTGACTTAGCATGGCTTACCTCCAAAGTTCTGCACTTTGTTTGTTTTACATCAGTTTGATTGCTTTGTCACCTTCTCCTTATTGTTTGGTGAACGATCTTAAAAACAAGAGATCTTTTCTCTCTTTCCATTGCTGTTTGTTAGTGTTTCTATAGCCTCTAGAGGAGGAACTTTGTGTATTCTCTGGGAACTGTTCTTGGGTAAGGTCATTCATAGTTACGCCAGTACTGCAGAGTCCTGTAAGGTGCAGTGGTAGTAATTAAGCAGGAATAGAGGAAGCATATTCGGCTTTGTGTCAAATATGCATGTATCTGGGACCAGTCTCCTTCCCTGCGTACCTTCACCAGCTTGCTGTATGTACTGTACTGAATATGCTGATGTTTTTTTCCATTTGGTCTTTTCCAGAAAGGTTAAGCATTCCAGGCAAGCAGTGCTTCCACACTCTGAGGTGCACTGGGAGCCTTCTGCTGCAACGTTACACACTTTGAGGTGTTTAGCTTGGGGAATTGCCGAAGTAGTGTTTATTTTCTTCAGAAGCACCGCTCCACCTCCAATTGTGTTAAGAATGGGTACATTAACATCAAACACAAATTTGGCAAAGCCCCTGCAGAATAATATTGTCCTAGTTTCATTTTAACTTCTTTCTCTGATGCATGTCAGAAAGTTGGTGAATGTTGATCTGCGCAATATTGAGCTGTCTGAATTATGCAGTGAGTTCTAAAATTCCCAAATACCGTGACCTTTAATCAAAGATGTTTCTATAAACAAAAACTTGTTGCTACAAAAGTACTATGTGAAATGATAAAATTAATAAGTAAAAAAGTTTATGAAGTATCCTGAGTATGCACAGAAATATGCCAAAAATCACACAGTATATTTAGGATTTTAGTAAGAACACAATCACCTTTTTGTGTTAAAGCAAACCTATGAATGACCTTACAGTTTCATTTAACTAACTTACTTCTCTGTGGTTATGCTTGAATCTCAGTTTGAATGTTAACTCTAAACGGCTAACCTGTTTCTTCCCTTTATCCACTTTTTTCACCTATCATTGCATGACACGCAGGGTCAGTTTTGTGCATGACACCCGCTACCAGTATTGGTAGGTTCCAAATTTCTTTACTGATCTCTTTTTCATACTGTATATGATGTATATTCACTTGTTTCAAAAATCCTAGGCAAGATTTAGACACTGACTAGAAATAAAGGTTCGCTTGTCCTTCTGGTTGACTTCGCAGAGTGTTTAGATTTGTAGATGAAAGCTGCAGTTTAGACGTGATATCACCTGCTATAACAACTACACTGCAAAAGCATAATACCATGAATTCCAGTCTGCTTTTCAGTTTTCAAAGTTTTATTTCTCTTTATATTTTATATTGGCTAGTACTATAAAATCATAAAATACTGGAAAAAGCCAGCAAATTTTCATCAGTGTTTTAAAGTTTCATAGTGGTGTGCCTATTTCTCCTTTGCTGTGTGTTAGAAAGTTTTATCAGCGTTTCCCAGAAATGCCTACTTTGATCCAGAGAGGTTCTGTTGAGACTCGTGATCTGAATCTCACTCCTCCTCTAAATATATTTGCAGCTTGAAATTAACATTTTGGGCATGCAAGGGTGAAGTCCAATGCAACAGCTTCTAAGAGGCTATAGCCCTATCCCAGTGATTTTACTTTTGAGTTTTTTTGGGCCTACTCAGTTAAAATGGTTAAAATATCAAGCCTTAAAACATCAAGTTAATAATTCCCCCATGAAGATGCTGATTAAAATTCATTCTTAAAATGAGCAAAAGCAGTGACTGTCACAAAATCGATCTTGCTTTTTTAGATCAAACAAAATAGTATTTATATCAGGAAAATTATCATCATCCCTCTCCTGATTTTTGCCTCAAAGCAGATGGTAATTTAACTCTGATAAAGTCAAACAGTTACGCAGTGCTAGTAGGAAAAAATGCGTAAATTGGATTATAAAGGAAGACAGTGAGTATCTGGCTTACTTCAAAATGAAGTTACATGAAAATAATTAATTTTTAATTGTGTTTAAAAATTAAGATAAACATTGATCAGTTTTCTTCCCAGTTCAAACCACTGTGCCTTTTTGTAGTAGAATTTTATTTTGAAGTGATTTCTATCTGTACTGGGGTAAAACAAATAACCCATGTAACAATACGCAGGTAACGGGCTATTTTGGTAAAGACCTCATTTGTGCAAGTAATCTTCTTAGAGACAACAGTCACATTTTCAGTGGTCCTTACTCTTTTTTTTCTGGGAATCGCTGATTGTGTTGACAACCTTCCTTTAATTGTACTTGTAATAAGCTATTTTCCCCTTTTTTTTATTTCTCCGCCACGCTTTCTCGCTTTGCACTGTGATTGCATGCCATCTGCCGGTTTAACCCATGATGATGGCTTGCCGCTCTTGATATTCACCATGCCAAAAATACCACTTCTCTTACCATAATGCTGCACCCTCCTGTTCATTGCTTCCATGGTTCCCCTCCTGAAAGTACCCATGATGCACAACGCTACGGCCGCCACTGTCTCTGCAGCAACAACTCCTGCAACAAGTGTTCCCTTCGCCGCAACAGCCACAGCAAATCAGGTTTGCTCCTTTTAAAGCTTTCTTTCACAAGATCCTGAACTCTAAATGAGTGCTGAGATTTTTATTTTAATTTTTTTTTAACAAAAAAAATTCTCCCGGAGAATTTTTTTTTATTTCTGTGTTTACCCCATCAAATTTTCGTTTATTTTTAAGTCGTTTATAGCAAGTGTTTGTGGGACAGGTTGCACTTATTTAGAGTTAACATTTGTTGCAAATAATGATGTAGCTGTGTTTTGTGTTGCGATGTTTGTACCTAATTATTGTGTAATTAACCCAGCTGGAGTTAGAATCACCGTAGTACTGGACTACTTACAAAAGTTTATTATTAACACCTAAGTTCAAAAGGAAGATCATCACAGATTTCAAACATCCAGGTGTGTTCATGTAGCCTTCTTCATGAGGTGTGTGGAAGTGACTAATTTGTAAGCATGGAAGCTGTCAAAAATGACAACCAGGACAAGGCAGCTGGAAAAAAATTAAAAGAAAAAAAATTGAATGTTTTCTATAAATGCTAGTGGTCTAAACAGCACTCAAGATATTTATGACTATGCTTGCTTTCTGTTTGAAAGTGTATCTTTAACCTGGTAATTATATTTCCCCAAGGAAGGATGTTATTAGAAAGAACCCTGAGGATTATTGGCTGAGGCAGGCTAGGAAAGATGATACTTTCTCCTCTTCTTCTGCAGTTTATGTTAATAACAGTTTTCATTTTGGTAAGGTTTCCCCCTCCTCCTGTATGACCTGATTCCCACGGAAGACATATCTGTTGGAGCCCGTAGTGCATAGCTTTGACTCCTCTGTTGGGGCTGTAGAGATTTCCACCCTAATGCACCTGGCATCTCTCAGGGGAAGGATTTGCACAGCTGTTGGGTTGCTCTGGCTTTTCCGTTGCTTTGGAACCAAACTCCAGCACTTCCACCTGAGATGTGTTTTCCCTCAGGTTCTGAGAGGTCAGATTGAAGAGGAAGCAAGCACATTTGCTCACCAAGAGAAAGCAAAGGGCTGTGTCCCCATCACCTTTCCTTGTGTTGCTCCTGGACAGACCAATAAGCTGTTGCAGACCCAGAGGATATTCTCACCTGTTGATTCATTCCCCTCCACTTGCCAAGGGCTTAGAAAGAAATCAGTGAAAATGTTTTGCTTAATAATGTTATACTAGCAGGTTTATTTTTTTTTTTTACTGTCATTCCCAAAACCATTTGAGTATCCCATGGAAAAACAGAAGTTGTTGCAAGAGTTTATTTATAATAATTTATGAAAAATATACTACCTCTGAAATACACCCTACTTCCTTGAAGAAACACAAACCACTACGTTTTCTCTTTTTTTTTTTTTTAAAGTTCATTTGGCAACATTGTGGCATTTGTGCTTGTAGCGTTTTCACCAAAAGTGTTGTTGTTTTGTGCATACTTTTCTGAGAGCTAGCTTGTAAAAAATGCTTGAAAGTGCAGCAGGCAAATGGTGCATTTCATGGTCCTTTCCAGAACAGTGTCTGCAGCAGAACAGTTTTTGGTGGTATCCAGTGTAGTTTTGTGGTCCCAAAGTGGTGACAAAGGGGCTTGAAGATGCCAAGGGACTATGAGAAAATGGGGTGGTTTGGGGAGGGTTTCAGCTAGGGACCCTCTCCAGCACAGAAATGCAGCTGGGGCAGGTCCACCACCCGCACTCCTGAGTGCCAGAGGGGCCAACTGTGGCTGAAGGTAGAATGTATGTATGCCTGCAAAAGGACCAGTAAGCAGTCTTTTTTTTCAGTTAATAGGAACACTTTCACACAAGTAACTAGTGCCACAAAGACATAGGTGTGCCTTAATGCAATTTCTCATCTAGCAGGATGGCAGGCAGAGCCCCTCCTTTCCCAGTGCAGATTTTGTTTGCGTTGGAGGATTAGAACATTTTAAATTTAACAGCACTTATAGAAACTGTCTGGTTTTTTAGTGGTATATATTTGTATGTGTGTATACATACAACTCCATGCTGAAATTAATGGATGGTTTAAAAGGAGGATGGGTTTTCACTTGTTTAACTTCAGCCATTTGGAAGTTTGGCATTCAGTTCATCTGCTTTTCTAGAAGTCTGTGTGAGGGCAGGGTGAAATTGCCCTGGAGGGTCCTGCCTCTTTCTCTTGCCTGTGGAAGGAGTGTGGGTATGTTACCAAAGCTCTGCACTGCTGCCTGTGGAGGAAATGAGTCCCACTCTGGCAGCTGTTCTCATTGGCTTCTGTAGCATGTGCCCTCGCTGTCTTTTTTTCTCACTCTTGTTTTTGTGTTAGTCATTGTGAGTCTTTAAAAGCTACTGTAGAAAAACACTGTATTTCAAACTAGGGTAAGTAGTTAGTAGTTCCTTCTTCTTTATAAGAGACAAAACTCCCAAATTTTCTGTTTATTTACAGCCTCCTAAGATTGGAGACAAACATACAACACTAGGAAAGGTCTCATAGTAACTCTGTGGTCCTAACTCTCAGTATTTTTTTAGTCCAAGAAACGCAACAGGAGCAGGTTATTAACTTGGTAATTAAGATGACTTTGTTCATGATCATAACGTTCTTTGTGTCCTCTGGTATGGTACTCCCAAGTATTTAATTTTACAACCTGAAGACTTCAACCTGTCCCATTTCAGCTCCCACAACTTCTACTCACAATGCTAGGCATGAAAAGAAGGTTGTAGCAGGGCTTAATCATTTAGCTTAGTATAATTTGGCTTAGTATTTTGACATGGGGAGAAATATCTGGTCTTCCTTGGATTTAGTGTGATGATCCTGGTGTCCTTGAAGCACCAGTGGAAAGGAAAAGTCGACATCCCAAAAGTTAGAGTCAGCTAATGGCTGGAAAAGCCTAAAAACTCTGTTGGGTCCAGTAAATTATTTAGTATGTGCTGTCAGCTTGTATTTTGAAAAAAAAAAGAACTCTGTCTCATGTCTTCTGTACGTCCTTTCTTTCAGAAAATAACACAAGTAGCAGCTCAAAATGTATCTGCATTGACACATGCACAGTCAGTCATGCTTGGCCAGCAACTCTGGGCATTGTGTGTTCAATGTATGGCACAAGGCACATGAGGAGATTGTGTAGGATTAAAGGCTATACTGTAGTACATCTGTACAGGGTGACATCAGTTAAGAATACATGGAAAACTGGGAGGAATCCCTTGCTTTTCCTGATTTACAAAGGGTAGGCTTTAAAACCAAAATAATTTTCTTGCAGTGTACTTCAGAGGGGAAGAGCATCGCTTTGGCTCAGTGCAATGGAACAGGATGCAGCAAAAATGCTGCAAACCCTGTTTTACGAAGCCTGATTAAAAACTGACTGTGTTGTGCTGGTGGTTGTGCTGTTCACTGTGTGAGGACATCCCTTAAGGGAGTGTCCCCGCTTACTCTTATCTGCCAGGCTGTGATGAGAGGATATGGAGGGGGTGGACTTCAGCTCTTCAGTGAAAGGCAGGTGGGCTTCCAAAGGTACGTGAGGAGTCCAGGAGCATGTCTGGTCAGAGGTGAGAGGCCCTTCCCCTTTTCCTTCTTCCCCCCTTCACAGTTGCTCCAGCCATTCCCTTCAGAATAGGGCTTGAAACCTCAGGTGCTTAAATGCGCTTCAGAGGTAGATCCTTAATGACCTTATGTTCAGGTGTTTTGGGATGCTGACAGCATTTTCTAGGAGCAAAGTTCCAAGTAGTGTGAAATGATCATGAGAAGCAGTGTTAGGGCATGTATATGGAGGGTTTGGTCCTAGCTCCCTCTAGTGCATGCATGTGGACAGAGTTATGTGAAAGTTATTTAAATATTAATATGGTCTTTATGTGTAAATATATACTTCAAAGAACTTTACCAAAGCTTTTAATTGTTACTTCTGTAGCTAATGGACTAGCAATACTCCAGCAAGCAAAGAAACTGTTACCTGCTCAGCTTCTCCCACAGGTAGAATCACAGAATCATTTATGTTGGAAAAGACCTCTAAGATCGTAGAGTCCACCGTTAACCCAGGACTGCCAAGTCCACCACTAAACTTTGTCCCAAAGTGCAGCACATTTTTAAATACCTCCAGGGATGGTGAATCCACCATTGCTTTGGATAGCCTGTTCCAGTATTTTGACAACCCTTTCCATGAAGAAACTGTCTAATATCGAGTCTAAGCCTTCCCTGGTGCAACTTGAGGCCATTTTCTGTCATCCTATCACTTGTTACCTGGGAGAAGAGACCAACCTCCACCTTGCTGTAACCTCCATTCAGGTAGTTGTAGAGGGAAAGAGTAGTGTTTATTGATGATTTTGGGCCAAGAATGTACAGTGCTGTAATTTCAGGATGATAGAAAAGACATAGATCTTAAGGAAAATTATTTGGAAGTTTGTTTCTCTTCTTGTTTTACTATTTGCTTTGTAAGCAAGTAGAGGATTAGAAACTTAGGGAAAGATTAAGTAGAGCCCCCTTGGAGGGGATGTTCATGTTAATGCAAATGCAGAAAGATGTGACTTCTCTACCCTGCACACCAAAGATGGTTTAACAGAGGATGATTTATCCTAACATTATTTGAGAGAGGTGTTATTCTGAATTTTGGGGTTGAAGTTCAATTTTAAATAATGGCAACACCTGCTTGGGAGGGCTTTAAATTTCTAAGTAGAAAGCCTTACTACTGTTTCATTTATATGTATGCCTTGGTGAGTCCTGCAAGAATTAAAACGTTAGGACTTAGCCCAGAATTAAGACACTTAAGTGTTGGTGTCTAAGTGTCAGTGTCTACATGCAAGATACAAGTTTAAGTACTCATTGTAGACTGTGAAGTTTATCGGCCCAGTCAGATGAAGTCTAGAAAGTAGTCTGGCTTGTCCTTCAGAAGTCTCAAAGGGCTTGGTTCAGTTGCCTAAACATGTGTCTAGTGACGTTTAAGATTATCCTAAGATAACCTTGGATGTCTAGGTTATCCAAGACATTTTCACAAGCTTGGCAGATGCAATACAGGACCTACAGGCAAATATGCACACTTACTTCTGAACTGGCAGCTGGATGACAGGGAGGAGACCTTAGCCAAAATGGTACTAAAACCCTGGTGAGCAGATGACCTGAGCGTGCATTGGGTGATCACATGAAGGGATCTGCAGGCTTTGTTGGCTTACTGACTAGGTTTTATTACCTCATTGAGTGTCACAGGGGGTTAAGACAGCAGTGTTTCTGTGTCCTAATCTGTGTCCTCAAGCTCAGTTGGTGCTTGCTTAGTTCCTGGTTATTAGATGACAATTACAAAATTCCAAATGATGTGAGTCTTGCTCACATTACATCAGTTCAAAACAGTACATGGCTTTATATTCTGTAGCAATGAAAATGGACCAGAGACTGACAGCATTAAAATAGCATTACAGAGAATGCTGCTTAAAGATGTTATTTAGTGACAACAGGTATTTTGACCTTTTACCAGGAAGGAAAAATTAAAGGAGAGATCCAATAGAAGAGTGAAACATTCATAAGCTGTGTCTGAAAAGAAATATAAGATCAACAGGCTGTCTCATGCTAAGGCTTGTGATTATCTGGCACAGCTGTTTTAAATTATGCATCAGCATTCTCACTGAATTAGGTGGCAATTATGCAGATATTAATTATGAAATTATTCAGTAGCCTTCAGTTTTGTCAAAATCTGTTAGAACACAATGAAGCAAAAATAAAAATAGTTATGTTTGAGAAAAGGAAAATTAAAATATTTGCCCCAGCAAAAACTAGTTAACATATTGTAAAATACAAACATCCCAAATTTTTGCAATTTGAGGTACTGTATGTGGGTGACTCCCTCGGGAGGGAGCAGAGCCAGCACGTGCAGCAACAGAACACCTCTCCTTGCCAAGGTGCCTGCAAAGGCAGCACCACTCCCAAGGGAGGCAGATTCTTCTTAGGCTGAAATGTTGGCCCCTACTCAAGTGGATTTCTCCTTCTGTGTAAAGCAGAAGTGCCAGTTGCTCCCTCTTGCAAATATTGCCTGGTGTTCCCCAAAAGGGCTTCCTCTCCAGTCTGCCTCTCTAACCCTGGGAGGCCTTCTGGCAGGGCAGAGGGTTGTCCATAGCACTGCTGACAGGCTTTTACTCACTGTTCCCTTTGTTTCTCATGGAAACCTGCTGTACTTGTAAATGGAGAGAAGAGTAGCAACATACTGAGAAAACAACTTGAAAAATCTGGTAAATAGTAGCAAATGGATTTTTTTTTTGTCCTTTAAAAGCAAGCTTTTGAAAAGGAAGGTGGGAAAGGAAAACAAATGTAAGAACTTTACAAATAAGAGCCTATACAAAATTCTTATTAGTGGTTTGAAAATCTTTAATTGCAGTTTCTGAGAGAATGGGGCAACAGGTAGGAAAGCACTTCTGCTGGGAATACTAAAGAATCTAAAGAATTTTTGTCTTTTTATGACTGAAAGTTTTGGTCTAAAAATTTCATAAAATCTCAAGATAAATACTTCTGTCATGGTTTGAACTTCTTTAGAAAATTTTGTTCAAACAACAGAAAGGATGATTTGAATCTGACGTTAAAAAGTCCAAAAAAGGAGACAGAGGAACAGGTTCCTTTCTGAGACACATTTTCTGAGGGAATGCTTGCAGGGAGCCAGCCTGTGGCAGAATTGGGCCTTGGAAGCCCATCTATGGTGCCTTGGCATGTGGAATGCAGTACTGGACATCTTACCTTGTACCTGTACCAAGATGGAGAAACCAAACTTAAACTGCTTGCTGCCCCTTTCATGCTAGACAACCAGGAACCACAAGCCTCAATTCCATCAAGTTATCTTGTCTGACACCGAGTTACAGGTAAGTAGCTGTAACTTGCAGAAGTAACAGTTTGCAGACTCAAGAGAGAGTTTCCAATCTTAAAGCCCATAAGAAAACTTTATTTTCTTAAACTGTAAGGTAGAAAGGAAGCAAAGCCAAAAGATTACCCTGGAAAATGCAAAGGAACTGTATTTTAGTCTCATGCAAACTTCAACCAAGTCTTTGTTTTACTTTTAATAATAGTTTTTGGTCTCTGATAGTGTGTTGTTTCTCTGTAGATGTTGCAGACTTCTGTGGGCTTGCATACAGAATTTTAGATCACGTGCTTATATGCAAGAAGCCAGTTGGAAGAAATGGAAAAATCTCTGATTTGTTTTTAGAAATTCTCCCATCATACCTCTCTCCCTAGTGTAGGATTAAGACCTGACTTCTTCTGATAGCCTGCTAGATGGCAGTGTCACACAACATCAGCAGTAAGCAAAGGCAAACACTTCTTTGTTTAATATAAAAAAAATTCAAAACAGATTTCCCTTTCCTGTTCTAGACTTTTAGCTTTCATATCATTGAAATTTTAAAAAAAAAGTGTTGATGATTGATATGATAACTTCCTTTTGTTTTCTTGCTTTCAATTATTCAATAAATGATAATTTGACAAGTGGAGTATAAGTCTTTTGGGGCATATATTTATTATTTAAACATAGGAAAATTTTTCTAAGGTCATCTAATTTCGTAGGCATTTGAGTTTGTTTCATGGTGCATACACACAGCTCATGTGAGTCTGTGTTTTTCTATCATAAAATTTTAACAACACAGAGCAGTGCAAAGCTCCAGATGTACTTGTTTGGGATTCTGTTCTCTGAAATAATTGCATCTGCACATCTCTAGTTTCTCCAGTTATTTTCCCTTGAATCAAACAAAGATCATATTTTTATCTCAGTGTATGATTTGTTTCCTACCAGAAATGCCAGTCTTTGGCTTTGAGTGTGCAGGAGGCTGCCCATGTAACCACAGCAGAAACATCTATATATTTATTTATTTGTTGGTTGGTTGGTTGTATCTGTCGTGATTTTCAGCTGAAGGCAGAAATTTGTTAACTTACCTGACTTCATTTTTTATGCAGTATTATCTTCCATGACACACACTAACATGTATACCTGTTTATGTGAGAGCATTCAGATAGAAGAAAATTAAGGAAGTGATAAGTAGTCAAAAGTCATGAAGGTTAAGATTTCCTTGGAGAAGTTATAAATATAGTGAGTTTTATAAAACTGACACAAGTGTTATAAGCAGGGTGTCTGATAAGTAACCTTGATGAACATAAATTGGGTAGCTTTCTGTGTTTAAGTTCCGGATGTTGCAGTGGCCTGTTTCTTGCTTGGAAGGAAGTCTGAACTGGAATGCCAGGTTTTGGGAGAGGAGGACTTTCAGGATGGTGGTAACTGCAATGGAACCTGCAGAAGTGCTACCCGCGCTCTGTGTGCAGTGGTACATTTGCCTAAAAGGGATGCTGTAGTGGAAGCCTCATCTTGCATGATTTGGGCATGTACGGTGTATAAGAGGAAAATGCAAAGCAGGTTTCATTAAAAGGAAAAAAAAGCTAGGTGAGGATGCCTAGGAAAATGCAGGGTCAGAGAAGTAACACCCCTCCAAGAGGAATATGGGGACTTTCACAGATAATGCACAACTTGTGCTTGGCCTTTCATTCATTTGTGCTCTCAGTTCCTCTGCATAAGCCTTTTCTGGAAGTTTCTAAAATTCAAGAAGAGAAGGAAAATGACCTAAAAGTAGGAAGTGCAAAACACAGATGATTGCAATAGCTTGGACCTGTTGAAAGGTAAAATTAAGTAGCTGTTCAAAACAGTCACTGTATGGGTGCTCCCAGAATAATGTAGCAGTGGTTTTCTCATTTCTATGTAGTCTATCTGCTGCCTGTGCAATTATTTAAAAATAGATTTTGATAGAATATATTAGAGTATGTTATGACCAATTTTTAGCACTGCATTATTTATTACTTTAAAGAAGAATAAATAAAGCCAGATTGCTTTCATTTTTAAAACAACTAATCCTGTTTCTCCAGAGTAAGTAAATACGTATTAAGTTGAACTTAAATATTATACATTATTACTTGAGTAAATACCTACTGAAGCTCATAAGTGAGCTAAGGGATTGGCAGTACAAGTGGCTTTAGACTCTCTTTCAGGACTTGGTGAATAATAAATGAGAAGAATGATGCTGCTGAACCCTTGAGCTCTTTGTAATCCCCATAATTGCCTTGATCTTTTCTTTAGATCATCATGAAGAGTTGGGATTCAGACAAGGTCTTTGTCAGCTTTATGACACCCTGATGGCCAACAGCTTGTACCTGATGGAATGGAAATGTGCTAGCAGATGTGTCCACTTCAGCATGGACATCTGACTGTCAGCCTTTTCCAGAGGCTTATTATCAGCATATGGGACAGGCAGAACTGGGCACTCTCAGATTTAGGGAAGAAAAGAGAGGATGGAACAGAACACCAGAATTACCATGTGAGGGTATGGGCTATGAGAAAGCCAAGCAAAAAGGACCTTCAACCCTCAAGAAACACCTGATGCCCCCCATGTTAGGCACTGTATGGGCAGGCAACCAAAGAGGTCATCTGTGGTTGAGGCATCTTGCCCTTTATATACAAATCAGAGGTCACCTTATTGATGAGCAAAGTAGACCAATATATTGGGGCTGCATTGTTTTAATTGAGAAACAATAAGATAAAACCTCATTCACCCGTGGATGGGTAGAGGACCATGGTTAGTGAGAGAAACAAAGCACATATACATTAAATGATAATATGCTGGAAATGAGAATGAAGTTTATGGCCATCAAGAGCAAAGGAAAGAAGCCAGACTGCATTTAATGCGAGTGAGAATTGGAGCCAGCTCAGCTGTTAGCCAGTTGAGGACAGGGACAAAACCTATCCTTTGGGAGAGTGTCAGTGGGAGTCCTGAGGTGAGGGATTGGAACGTTTGGGATGGTGCTCCATGGAGATGCTGCTGCAGAAGCTATGGGAAAAGGAGCTGATAAAGGCCATCTGTAAAGCTAAGTAAAAATTAAGTATGACCAGGCATAACTGATACAATAGAGATTACTCTCAGTAAGTCTCTGAACATTTACTCATCTATTTTCACTTCTAATTTAAAAAACAAAACAAAAAACCAAGCCATCCTAATTTATTTTGAAGAAACAGGGCACATACCACAAAAGAACATTCTAAGAGTAAATGAAAAATAAAGAGCTGGAAGCATTTCCCAAAGGCATGGGGAAATATAAATAGTCTTCAGTTCCATGTCACAGGGAAGAAATACTTGGTGTTAGATTTATTTTTAGAAAGCAGGAGAAGTTATGAGGCAGCCTGATATGAGCTGGCTGTCTGAAAATATCTGTTGTTTTTAATGTATACCCCAGATATATCTGACCAGTCTGCTACTTGTGTGAAAAACATGAGAACAGAAAATGTCACTGTGGAAGGATTCATCTGTCCCGATGCAGGTGTCCAAAAGTTAAATACCTCAGTGTGAACTGTTCACCACAAACTCTTACATTCGGTGGAGGGGAAAATGGCATCAGGAGCTGATAATCTGTCTCATGCTAAAATCAATTGGCTGAGGTAGGCTAGGAAGATGTTAAATGGGTGACCAGCTGAGGCATTCATGTCTGAAATCATCTGAGATGAATCTTGTCTACAAGAAACTCCTATTACTACTACACTGCTTTTAAAATGGAAGGCTGAGCAGTCCAAAATGTTTACTATGTATTTTTGGAGGGATAAGTGCTTTGCAATGCAGAGGTCAAATACAATCTTAATGCCCCTTAAAATATATTAAGGCTTATACAGCACAGTGTGATTTAGAGTAATAATTTCAAAACTTCTGAAAGAGAAATGTGTCAGAGGTAGATGCAAAGTCATGTTTTCTGGCTGATCCACTGTGACAGGTCTTTAGTTGAACAAGAGTTCATGCACAATGATTCATGCAGAATGGTAAATTTTCTGTATTCATCGTTGTATAATAAATCTGGAACTGGAAAATGAATTTAACTCAGAGAGAATAAAGCTTTGTGAATTGTAGCTTCAAAGCAGAAAATCTCAAGCCAAACAGTGTTCCTGAAATTCCTAGTACCTAGTCATGATTCTCAGTAATTTGGTTAATTCAATGAACTGTTATAAAATAAAGCAGTAACCTGGGCATCGAAAAGAGTTTACAAAGGTGGAATTTCCACCTTAATTTAACAGTCTCTCAATTTTACTTTTTAAGTCTTGAGTCAATGACTGATCACAGCCACCTTTGGTGCATCTGAGGAAATCCCAAGCTGACATAGATTTGTCTGCTGACTACCATGTGCTGGTAATCAGTGAGAAGCTAAAACCATTGGCAGTAACATCTGTCTTGGTTGTCATTCCCCTGGATGACACTGCAGAATTGTTACCATCCTTAGGAGCAATCCTATCTGGATTTAGGGATTTTCTGTGTTGCACAGGGGGCTTAATGACCAGTGTGATTCCTCAGACGTCCTGAAGGTAAAGGTTTAAAAGAGCCATGCTCTGGTAGACAAGAAAGAAAGTCTTGGCATTTAGGAGCTGAAAATGCCACCTCTAAAGAGATGGAAAACTTGGAAGAGCAAATGCTTCTTGGTGGCTAGAAAGCAGCTTGCAGAAATTTAGGTTCACTCTATGTGTTACTAGTTTCAGTGAGGTCTGGTAACTATCATTGGCACAATTTTAGTAATTTTAGTCTAAAGGTTAGCCAGCTTTCTGCCACTTTAAACAGGTACCAAGCAAGAAGGCAACAGAGAAGGTACCCTATATCTGTGATTACCTCCAAAAAATGCCATTTCCTGTTATTAAATCTGTGCATTACTGCTGCAGACTGTAAGAGCCAGGCCATTCTGCTTATGCTGGAAATAGTGTTCTTATTAGATCTCTCAGTGCAGCAGCAGAAGGTATGTTTTCTGGCACGTCTGTATCCACACCTGTGGATCTTACAGAGCATGAGAAAACGCTTTCCCATGCTTGACCTGTAGACCTTTGTACATGGAACAATGCACACTCATTGTATAGTCTTTTTTTTTTAGGGGTTTATGCTTATATATACCATGGTAAAAGTGTCAATACATTATATCCCATTGCTGTGGAGTATAATGATATAATAGTATGGCAAATATGACATACATACATTTGAGATGTAATTCTTCAAAGCACAGTGAACATGAAGATGGTTGAACCTACTTACAAGTAACGAGGGAATGCAGACTCTGTAGTAAGTGTTTGCAGGCATGTTCCTTCACTGGTATAATTCTTTACAGCTTCTTCTTTTTCAGCATGCAAGTGATGGAGCAATTAGCAGCGATGCAGACTTAGATAGCCTCTGTCTTCCATCACAGTTTATTACTTTGTTTGTAGATTAAACAGAAGAGGTTCCAATGTGTTTTCCATGTAAAGTAGTTTAGCATTTTATGTTTCTCTGTCAGACACAGTTGCAGAAGCTGATGCCTGTGTATGTAGCTGTGGCAGAGTTGTGATATCTTTTAAGAAGTAGGGTGTGAACGTATAATTAAAGACTATGGGAGATGTTTTACACTTTGTGGCTAAGGTTAAAAAAGTAATGTAGCTCCTCAGTTCTGTGACTGCACTGGAGAAGCTTGTTCTGAAGGAGAGACTTGAGGCTTTTTTCCTAGGAGGACTCCTACGTGTACTAGAAATAGTCGGGTGCAACATGCCCTAGTTACATCCCCTGTCGAGGACTATGTGGTGGGAACAAGCCAGATCTGTAGCCGCTGGCAGTGGGAGAAGCATGGCAGTGAGGGCTCCAGCTGCTTCTCTGGCACCCACAACCCATAAACAGGACATGCTCGCACACAAAAGGAAAGTGTTTACATCATCTTTGCTGTTTCCTGAGTTTTGACAGGAGGAGAGAAACAGCAGGAATAGGGACACAGCAGTGAAGTCCTTATCCTGGGCTTTGCCACTGCCACTCACCAGGGCAGGGAAGAGAAGGGATCCCTGCTCTTTCACACTGCCCAGGACCCCTCTGTCCTGCCTTGCACACAGCAGGGTGAGTGGCACTTGGGTTAATCACAGTGCCAGGAATAGTCCTGCCATTTTCCCATGAAACAGCCTGAGATTAGGCCCTCTGCATTCTCTGTCACAGATTTTGGGGGAATTGGGAACATCAGTCTTGTGGGACTATTTGACCAAAGAAGTCTTGGCATAAGGGGCACTTATCTGTCTCCCTGTATAGGGAGAAGAAAAGCTATAGGAAAATGCAAGTTTATCCCCTCAAAAGTTGGCAGACAGTGTAGTCAGCTGCAGTGTCTGAAATTCTGGGGCTTTTTACACTGAGTAGGTTTCAGGTTATGTCCCATTAAATGAGACCTTAGGAACCTTTAAATACACTTGTGTGATTATGGCTAACCCAGTATAGCTAAAGCTGCTTTATTAATTACATTGACATGTTGGGTTGTAACATGCTAAAAATATCAGTCCTGAAAATCTTGGTCACTTCTTATTTTCAGCACGGCTGCGTTCCTTGTACGTACTGTCAAACCACCGTGCTGGAGCTGGACGAGAGTTACCACAGACAGGGCTTTATTATTTGAGCAAAGGTATTTCTTTGTTATTTCAATAGGAAACAGAAGATAGGCGATAAGCTAACAAGCTCACAATGGGTGGAAGTTCATTAAAAATATATGTCCTTGTTGTGTGTATGATGTATTTAGATGTTAAGCCCTTTGGAGCAGCAGGTGTTTGTACCGTGTCATTACAATGGGTCCTCGCGTGTCACCAGATTTTCAGTGCTGATGGTAATCAAATATGGCTTTTTGGCATGCTGGCAAGTTCAGCAGGGTCAGGGAGACAGTAGTTGTGTACAGAGAGCAAGGCAGTGGAGTTGTGAGGTGTAGGGAGGTTGACTGGGCAGGGGACTAGAACAAGTGCCTTGCACAGAGGCAAGCCTGTTTCTTTTTGGAGGTCTGTATGTCAGAGGTAGTATGTTGCTGAAATTACTTTCAAAACACCTTTTTATTTTCCCCCCTTTTAATATAAATATTGCATTAAGCAGTGATCTAGCTTTGTAATGCACAAGTAGGTCAAAGTACTGTCATGACTGCTTTGCATACCACCTACAAATACAGCTTAAAAATGCATCGAGTGCCAAATTAAACAGTAAGAGCAGGCAATACACTCTTAATTTCTTGACTTGTGCTTAAGTCTGGAGCACAAGTTAGCAATGGTGTGATAAAATATCACACTGCTGGCTTTTGATATCGCTTTCACTGACAGACATTCCAGGCAGGTGATGGAAATCTGGATGATTTTCCAATACTGTGAGCAAGTGGAGTTGGTTGCTGGGCCCATCATGCATTGAACCTTCACAGTGTTGGAAACACAAGAATTTACACCTGTAAAATGGTTGCTCCACCCTCTGTTTGTGACACCATGGAGGTAAAGCAGCAAGGTTAGTGACTAGTTAGGCACATAGAAGTACCATTATGGTCATCCCCTGGATTCTCTGGCATAAGGAAGTGTGAGAAAACCTCTCAAGTTCTCTGATCTGAAGAGAATTTTTTTAGGAAATAAGCAGCTGCTAAAAATGCATTGAAAAGATACTTTAGCTTTGTGAAAACATCTAGTCTAGTACATCTAGACATTGGAATGGGCTGCCCAGGGAGGTGGTGGAGTCACCATCCGTGGAGGTATTTAAGAAGAGATGTGGCACTTAGTGCCATGATCTAGTTGACAGGGTGGTGTTGGATCAAGGGTTGGACTCGATGATCTCAGAGGTCTTTTCCAACCTGGTTGATTCTATGAGTCTGAGATCTTTTTGCTTGTTAGTGGTGAGGGGCCCTGCCTCCACTGTTTTGCCAGTCATTTTCTGTCTTTCTGGGAGCATGGTAGGAGTTGGAGAATTGCCCCGGGCAATGGTGCACTTCTGAGCTTCTTTGGGAGGCACAGGGCTGCTTCCACGTCCACTGATAGCCAGGGTGCTGATGATGCACACCCGGCCTATGGCCAGGCCCTTCTTTTGTGGCTTCAGCACTGCCTCCAGTATTTTGACACATAAAATGCCCCCTCTGCATGTTCTTACGCACGTGCGGACCAATGTGCAGGGGAAGATGACTAGGTTTGCGAAATGCAAGCGCCTCCCAGGCAGCATGAGAATAGAGGATGCTGTCCTGTGTGAGCTGCACCTGAGCTTAGTTAGTCCAACACTGGCCATCTGGGCAAACTGCACTCCCCGTGTCCCCTAAAAGCGCGATCACGCTTTCCTTTCTCTTAACAGATAATCCTGAAATAGCCAGCAGGAGCGGAACAGAGTGTCACGAAGCCTCCCTGCGGACGGCCAAGCACGGCTACTGTACATACTACCCTGTCTCCTCCTCTCTAGAGTTGCCACAAACTGCATGCTAAGTCAAGAATTTGTTCTTATGGACAAATCAAAAACTCAAAAAAGCTAGTGCTGCTATGTCATATATGAATATTAAATATGGTATGCTTACTATACTCCAACCTAAAATAGTTAACTACCTGATACCAGCTGTGATGTTTCAAGACATAAAGGGTAACATTTAGTTTTAAAGGTTTTCTAAGCATAGTTTAATTCTCGCAAATATTGTCTTTTCTCCATAACTACAACTAACGGAAATGGTCCAGATAAGTTCGTCTCATGAGATTCAGTGCTTATGAATCTTTCGAGCTCAGCAATAATGGAGTTGTATTGGCTAAAAACTTACCCCAGTTGCAGGTTTAATTTTCACCCAAACTATGATTGGGGGTTTTCTTCTCGGTTAAAAAAAAAAAATCTTGGTTTTGCTCCCCTGATGAGTTGATTCCAAGACAGAGGAAGTGAAACGCAGCCCAGTGTCCTGCACATCATCCTGTCAATCTGATATTTTTAGCAAGAAGTCCAAAGGAAAGCACAAATTCTTTAGATGCACATGGTTGGTGTTTGACTTGTATGGAGAAGTTGCATTTGAATCATAGCAGAATAGCAGAAGAAAATTTAAAAAATTTTGCACAGTATGAACCTTCATACCCCTTTCAATCCCCAAAAGAACAAAGTCTTGAGAATATTATTTTACAAGTATATTTATAATGTTTTTAAAAGAGACTTTGCAGAAGTGCCTAAATTTTGTCACATCAGACTTGATGAAAGTGAGCCTGATGCCAACAGTCAAATCTCACTGGACATGAATAATCTTTGAAACTCATAGTCAGGTTACCAAAAAGATCCAAGCTGTTAAGAAGTAACTTCTAGAAGTGTAAAATCAAGCAAAACAAAACAAGACCAAACTAACAAAAGAAAAGGTGAAAAAGAAGGCTGTAGATGAGATTGTATGATACTCTAATTTAATTAAAATTCAGTTGAGTCACTGAAACTTCATAGGTGACTTTAATCTAGACTATTAACTGAACACTAAGAATGTAGAATGAGATTCAGTTTAATAAATCATTACTGTATTTGCATTTTTTTAATTGGATTATAAGATTGTAACCAGATTAGAGTGGAGAAAAAAATAGTTCTTCTAATTGTTTTTCTTTAAAAACATATTTTATGTCACAAAAGTATGAAGATATCTTTAATACAATTATATACATGTTATATATACATACATACATATATATGGATGAAGCAGATTTTAATGTTGTTTACTTTTTTAAATACTTTGTTGATTTACAAGGTAATTATATATGTATAATTAAACTTTCATTTGTTTGATTTGAGATTTGTTTCAAGCACTATTGTACCAAATATTTCATATTTCACATTTTATATGTTGCACATGTATCACATAAATGACATAGTTTTTAAATTATTGTTTAAAAAACAAGACAGCTGTTATAAGTGGATATTATGTATAATTGTTTGCAGCATAAGTTTTCTATGTGGACATTATTAGTGATTGCAGTATTTTAACTTAACCTCTTCAGATTGATTGTAAACTATTTTAAACTTTGGCAGCACTGCCTGTTCTGAACGACTGAAGGCACTAACCATATTATTATTTGTCTAGGAAATTATTTTCCAGGCTAAATCTTGTTTGTCCGGTGTCTAATTACTATCTATTTATATATAAAGCTGGAGATTTGATCATCCGAAAGGAAAAAAATAATCATAATTCGGTTGTAAAATTAACATAGTGCTTGTAACGTTGCGTTAGTTTTAATTTGTGGAAAAATAACGTATCTTAACTTGTTACTTTAGCAGTTAAGGTATCACCATTATATACTATTAAAACACTAATATTTGTAGACTTTCTCAGTCCTTATAACTAGGTAGTTGACACTGCAACTTGCCTATATCTGTCAAAGTTGTTTTTATTTTTTTATAATAGTTAATTTAGGCATTTGGGTAGCTTATTGTATAATACTAAATGGTAAATTATCCATGTTGTTTAAATATTTTATGTAGATAACTCTTCAAGACATCATTTTGTGTGAACTTTTTATGTTTCAAAATAACTGTTAATCTATGTTTTTTACAATTAATCCAATATTTTTTGCCCATGGATGACGAAGCTTCAGATACATCAGGTCTTTCATCCAGATAAACTGACAGACAAAAGAGAAAATGTATTTTTAATAAGAGATCCACTTTCCGACTTTATGACTTTGTAATATTCCTGAAAACTGTACAAGTACAAACCTATGCTAACAGTAAGGAGGCAATTACAGAGATGTGCAAATATGTGTACAACAGATTCTGCATTTTATTTATTTATAAAGTAATTTTATAGACTATTTCAAAATTTGGGAAGATCTAAAACTATTTTTCTGTATAAATATTATTTGCCAAAACTTTGTTTATATTTTAAAAAAAAAGTCTAATGAAAATTATTAAATTTTAAATGCTTTGTTTAATTAAAAAAAATACAACAAATATAACCCCCTAAAAGAACCATGAGATGGGCCAACACGGAGACAGTGAATACTGTAGCTGAGACATGGTTTCAAGTAACTTGAGATGTCTCAGTGTTTATTTTCTTCAAAGGATACAACACCTCACCAAAATACCTTTTTGTTTGCCTCTCTCATCCGGCATAATTGATGACATGTACAATGAATATTTCGGTAATAGTTAAAAGAAACCCCTTCATTCGCTCTTTTTCAGCATATATAATTACTAGTGGTCTGTTAAATAGCCATTTTATTTCTGTTGTGACGTTAAATTCATTCACCCAATGTACAACCACTGAAATAAAAAGAAGCATTTTAAAATGAGAGTGGACCCAGGGCAATCCTTTCTTGTGGTGTGGCTCTGGGAAGAGGCGCCTGGGGTAGCAAAAAACAGCCAAAAGAAAGTGGAGGAGTTTTTACAGAAGTATATACTTTTTATTTTATTCTATTGTATTTTAGTTTTTCCCTAATAGCGTGTTCAAGTAACAAATCCTTAAGTGTAGTCCCTGGGTTCAGGACACATGCAGATGCTGCATGAAGAAGGATATACCCTTATCCTGCCAGAGATGGTGTGCCGAGGATGCCATGCTGCACGGCTTCAGCCTCAGACAGTCGTTTGGTGCCCTTTCTGCCCACGGGCTAGTGCTGGTGTGCAGGCAGGCAATGGTTATCTCACCGGTGTGGCTCACACTTGCCTCACTATTGGGGGATTTTTTTTGGCACCATGTCCTCTGCATCTTCTTTCCTACATCTTGGAGAGTATTACACCAACAAATAATCCCCTGTTACCTGCTAGTTCCTCAGGAGAGAGCAGCATCACAGAGGAGTTGTGTGCCCAAGGGCAGACATCGCATGGCAAGCTAGTGACAGAGGAGGGATTAAAACCTCTGGTTTGCAGCTCTGTGGTTTCTTTACACTGCCTTCTCTTGTGTATTTTTTTAAATGCTTTAAAGAAAGGAAATACAATTCAACAGAATCAAGAAGAGTTTGTGTCATAAAGTTACCTACATTTCATAAGCATGAGACTGGTTGGAAAGGAGTCCAAGGTCACAAGTGATGTGGAAAACCACCAGGTCAACCCGTTTATTTGGATTTATCACAGACGTACTGAGCCAGAAGCCTGCTGAGAACGAGCGTGTGGGATGGAGAGGAGAAACAGGATGACTTGCAGGGACAAGGAAGGACTGGAGCATTAGAGGGCTGCAAGGGCATTGTAGAGTAGAAGCAGCAAATGATTAAAATTCAACTCCTAATGACTCAGGAGCGGGAAGCCTGTCTATTCATGCTTTCTTATGTTAAACCCCACCCTGGACAGTTGTCAGCTGCCAGGAAGGGTCAGGACATGTCAGTTTTCTTGTCTAAAAGCTGTTTTGTTTCTTGTCAACTTTGGCACTTCTTTGGCAGTGGAGAAGTGCTCATGGGAGCCACGAGCTTTCAGGAGCCACACCAAACCCGCAAAGTCTGTACCTCTCCGTGTGCAGAGCATACCCCCTTCAGATAACGTCAGGGTTTCCAAAATGAAGCAAGGTACTTCTAGAGAAAAGCCTTCTGAAACCTTTGGTTGTACCCCTGCCGCACATGTCCTCATGGACAGTCTGTGGCCAGAGCTTTGGTGCCAAAAGCTGCTCCCTTGCAGGGAGCAGTTCCTCACTCTAGGCCGAGGGCTGCAGCAGTGTCACATTGCTCAACATCAGCTGTCACTGGAGCAGACTGGACAGGTCCACACTCACAGCACTTGGCCCTGCATCTCCCCTGGCCCCATGGGGTGTAGCCATGACTATAAGACATTATTTTCTATGTTTTTCTTGGTTGTCAGTTCAAGAGTCTGAAGTAATCTGATGTCTGGAGTGTTTTTGTAGTCCACTGGAATTAATAGCATGAAACAAAAGAGGATGTGACATTTGAGGGATCGGAGCCTGCTGGGAGGAAGGAAGCAAAGGAAGCCAAACTGGTTGAGTCTTGTTCATGCTTCATTTTGGGAGTGAATCTTGAGCAAGTTACCGAAACAGCACCTGGGTTTTGTTTCAGAAAGAGTTGTTTCACTCCAGAAGAGAGCCCAAAAACAACCCAACATTTCTATACTGCGGGTGATGACAGAAAAAAATGCTTGAGGGCAAGGCTGCTCAACAGTGTGGGCATTGAGTCTTCTGCTAGTAACATTTATTACATGAATTCGTGGGACCCAAAAAAATACCTTGTCTGGAATTGCTAAAAATCTTCCTTGGCATCTGATCATATGGTCATCTGAGCATACCATGCTCTTTATGCCTGCAGTCAGTTCTCTAGCCAAGCCTATTGTCCAGTAGCCTGCCTTTTTAATGTCCTGTAATTTACAGTTCTGGAGGCTTTTTCATGGGTCAAGATGATGTTTATTGCTGGAGTGGGAGTGTGTGAGAGCAAAATCATCTCGGCTGTTGCATTAAAGCAGTTACTATTGCTGGTATGTAATGTACTGAGCAAATAGGTACGGAATATATCTGTGAATGAATAAATTATGGAAATGTCTTATAAACTGTTATTCTTCTAATTCTGTAATTATAGAAACCATAGAAATTGTACAAAATAAATGACACGTTTCATTACATGAAAATACCTTCTGCTGTAGCAGGGAAAAAACTCAACACTAGGAAATGTGAAAGGAAGATATCAGTGTGAGTTGCTTATACAATGCTGGGTTGCAGTTGCATTATTTCCACCACAGCTTCTTACAATGTGAGGAAAAGACACTTGGCTTTGTGATTTAGGAAAATCACTACAGGAAAGACGCCCTGCTCCTCTCATCTTCAAAGAGCTGGATTTGGATACTACTTTTAAGGAAAACAAATTCTGGTGAGTGTCCTCCTTAGTCTTAATTGTCACAAAACAGTCAGGGTGTGGCCTGCATGGGGGGTGGTTCCTCAGAGGGTCACCAGACCAAATAGATGCGGTGGTGACGAGGGTGACCACAGCAGTGTGAGGTTCACCTTGTAGGAACAAGCCCCCAAGGGCTGGTCGTGCAGGTGCATGTCTTTGCCTGGAGCTGTGTTTGCATTTGCCATGACTGCCTCTCTTTTTCATACAGGGGTAAAATGGAGGAAATGCTTTTACTTCCTTATTTTACAGTTGTAGCCATCCCACTGAATGCCAGTGGAGCACATTCGGAGATACTAAAGTTGGTAGCTGACAGCACAGCTCGGGACTGCGAGCGAGCAAGTTTTTCACACTTGGAAAGCTGTTAGGGTGGGATCCAGCTTTCTCTCTGTAGATGTCGAGTCTCAAATCAGACACTGCAGAGTACCCACTTGGCTAGAGCTGCTGCTATGGAGCAACACAGGTCTGGATGGGTATGTTAACCCAAGACTGCCAGCCCCATGCATGTGTCTCAGATACTCTACAACACTTTAGATGGGTTCAGTCAACGAATCCCACCTGTTTTCACAAAGAACAATGGTTCTGATAGATTTTAAAACACTGTCATGCACAAGAAATCATAGAATCATGAGACTGGCTTAGATGATCTAATAGTTAAAAACCCTGCTTTTCTCTGTAGATATTTGGAGTACATTCAGCTTGCATATTTAAGCTTTTTCTCTCCTACCATATACTCAGAATTTTTTTTCATGTCACCTAATGTGCCCCTGTGCTCATGGAAGTAAAATTAAAAGAGTTCATAGAATTCTTGAGAAACTTGTGCAAATTGACAACAGGAATTCAAACAGTTATCTGTTACCATGTTGTAGGGAGGAATGAAGAAATATGGTAACACTTTAGCATGCAGTATTTCTTCAGGCTTAACCTTCACATGGGCTTAATTCAATTATTATGCCAATGAAGGTGTGATGTTGTCAGTATAACTTAGGTTGAATGCAGTTGCAATGGGATAGACTGTCCCTGTATGCAAATAAATTGTTCTGTTTAACATGTGAAATGACTGTACCTTACTCTATTCAATTTAGTTAGGTTGGTTTAATTTCTCTGAGTCTTGATAACAAGCTGTCCCTGAACAGGCGTTAGGTAGAGCCTACACGTTCGTCTAGGTTTAAGATAAATGATGAAAGGCAAGAGTCCCATTTTGTGTCCTTCCTCAAGTCAAATGTGCTCAAAGACAAGCTACATAAGCAAGTACAAGTAAATGAGGATTCACATGGAAAAAAAGTGGTCAGCCTTAAGCAGATCTCAGTAGACTTTCTAACTACAGGATGGGATAGAAAGCATTTTGCCTTTCTATTGACCTTAAAAGTGATTACTTTATACTCATTCTAGAGGAAATAAATGAAGTTGAACTCTTCTCATAGAAAATCAGTGCTGTCCTCCAAGGGTCTGAACTTCCTA
This sequence comes from Pseudopipra pipra, assembly GCF_036250125.1. Classification (NCBI taxonomy): domain Eukaryota; kingdom Metazoa; phylum Chordata; class Aves; order Passeriformes; family Pipridae; genus Pseudopipra; species Pseudopipra pipra. The sequence continues at coordinate 78,333,303 of NC_087550.1, forward strand.
AGATCAATCACTGGAGTAAGTCCCTGGGTTGATGGTACTGTCTGTTCTTCATCTGTCATCTCGGAATCCATGGTAAGTCCTTATGGGCAGCAGTAGAAGCATGCTGGAAACTCCTGCTGTGGCCCGTGGACTTTTCGTTTTATTTCCTTTTAACTCAATCATGGGAGAGGCTGGACTTACTCAAATCCAGTTTTATTTGGAGTTGCAGGTATGTAGGGTGACTTTTGTTTGTTGTTTTTCTCCCCAACTTATTTGTTAGATTGATCACTCTGGGGTCCCCAACAAAAGAAGGATGTGGACCTGTTGGAATGAGTCCACGGGAGGGCCACGAAGATCATCAGAGGGCAGGAGCACCTCTCCTGTGAAGACAGGCTAAGAGAGTTGGGGCTGTTCAGCTGGAGAAGAGAAGGCTCCAGGGAGACCTCCTAGCAGCCTTTCAGTACCTAAAGGAGGCCCATAAGAAAGATGGGGACAGACATTTTAGCAGGGCCTCTTCCAATAGGACAAGGTGTAATGGTCTTAAACTAAAAGAGGGTAGATTTAGATTAGATATAAGACAGAAGTTTTTACAGTGAGGGTAACAAAAAACTGGAACAAGTTGCCTAGAGAAGTTGCGGATGCCCCATCTCTGGAAACATTCAAGGCCAGGTTGAACAGGGCTCTGAGCAACCTAGTCAAGTTGAAGATGTCCCTGCCCATGGAAGGGGTTTGGACTAGATGACCTTTAAAAGATCCCTTCCAGCCCAAGCCATTCTATGATTCTATACAGAGAGCCTATAAAGCAAATGAAACCAAATTAAATCCAATTGTCAGCCAACTTGGCCCTTTCTTACTTGCAGCCACTCCGTCAGATGTAGCACAGTATGGATTGCCTGAACAGTGACCGTAGTTTTCTTCTGAACATCCTTTTCTGTGTGCAGGCAGAACAGAATTATGCTACTACCACACAAAATTCAGGCCTTTTGCATTCAGCCGCAGGCTTCCCGTATAAGCAAATGGGGAGAGAGCGTGACTGAGGCTTTGCTGGAGGACAACAACATTCAACTTCTAGGGAGGATTCCCTCTTCTGAAGCCTTTCCAGCCCTGCTGCCTATGGAAATGCCTAATGTGAGCCCTCCATCAAGCTGGGGCACACAGCAAGGTGCCATGCATTCTCATTCCTGCCTCCAGATCTTTCTTGCTCTGTCTTTCCCTCGAGCTTCTCTTCTAAGCATATATGCATCATGGGAACCCCATGCCACCTGCCAGCTTCTCTGCCTTTATTTTTGTCTGAGAGTGGTTGCTTTTTTTAAAGCATCTTGTTCCCCTTTTCTTCCTTTCATTCTAGAAATGACATAGGCTTTTATACCATCATATGGTTGAGGAGCACGTCGTGGTCCTTGCACCATTGCAGCACTTTAACAGGTGCAATAAATTGATTTATCTTGCCATCACAGACTGAGCACAGTGCCTGAAAGGTGAGGAGATGATTTGTAAGTGACCTGTTTTACAGTAATCAAGTACCTTTCCCCACCACTACATATGTATATTAATATGAATCCTTTACTGTTTAAAGAAACTTCAGGGGGAAAATGTCCTCTTGCTACTTATGAGTAAAGCATTAGCCAATCCTGTCCTAATTTGTGGACAGAGGCCTGATTCTGCTGGTCTTTCTTAGGAGACCCTTAGATCCAAATTAAGAGCCATGCTGCACTTGAGTACACAGAGAAGTTCCTTGCAAGGTTATGAAAGCCTGTGTGAGTCACTTAAAGTAGGAATGACCAGATGGACTTCATGGCTAAAGCAGGAAACCGCAACAGTCTAAGAATTTAAAGCATTGTTTAATTATGGATTTGTTTTGCATGGAAGGTAGAGTGGTCTAAACCTTCATGGAGAGTATCTGACTCTCGTGCAAGCAATGTCTCACCTGCTCTGTCCAACATTTTCTGGTCAGGGAGAAGAGAGACGGAGCTGGCTGCAATCCAGGCTGGCTGCAAACACATCCCCACTTCAGCAGCAGAAGCTGCTCCCTGATTATAATTATTTGGCCAGAGAAATTTTCCAGTCTCTCCCAGTGAATGCTGTCCACAGGAAAGGTTTTGATGAGAGCTCATGGGTATGGTGGAAACCCAATGGAAAGCAGAAGGTGTAGAGCAGCAAGGGGACATCATGCAGTGAAGAGCCAGCTGGTGGAAACTAAGTGCAGTATAATTATCCTCTTATTTGCCTCTCACCTCCATTTACATCAGATGTTCACTCTAAAAGGTGTTCCACCACTTCTTGGTGGAAAGGACTTTCTTTTAGACCTGGCATTTTGGAGTTTTACATCCTTTCTTGTTTGTTTCTTCTCCCTTTGTTTTAATTTTAGCCATAATGCAGATGATCTGCTGCCATACGAGACCAACCTTCAGGCTTTGGTGAATGCAGCAGATAATTACTCCTGAAGAGGAATGTATCAGAGGAACTGCTTTCAAATTCAAGTTTCCTGTGCAATATAATCATTCCTGTTTAAATAAAGGACTCCAGCAGTGCTACTCAGCAACATGCTTCTATACAAAGTGAGGGTTGTTTCCTCTTGACACAGCTTTTTCTGTTCTTCTCAGAAAATGACTCCATTAGAATCAAACGTTAGTCCATCAAAGTGCCTAAAATCAATTATCATTTTATATTCAATGGAATCCTTACTTTCTAAAAAATATCACAATGAAACTGCTCTATTGTCCTTCCCCTTATTGTTACTATTATTACCTCATGAATACTGCAGAGAGAAACAGCTGCGTCTCCTTTAGTTTTCAGCTTCTAAGACTTAGCTGGATGTGGCTTCATGCTCCAGGAGTCCATAGAATCAAGCTAATTTGCAATAAGACTGATAAAGAAAATGGCCCTGATAAGATGTGGTATTTGTAGAACTTGGATTTAGCTTGCTCAGCAATGCAAATACGTCCCAAGGTGAATTTTATCTAGAAATGCATGTTGCAGCATTGTGGTGTCAGAAGCTCACATTAATGGGGCTGATGCCCATTGAAACATCCAGACTTTGTAGTGGGGCCTCTCTGCAGCAAGACCTACAGCAGCTGGATTTCACTGGGATTAGAAATTTATTACTGGAGCTGGATGCGCAGCTGCAAGGAGTAGACTCAGGCTGAGTTACTTGAGCAGGGTATTAGGATAAGCTAGTGTGTGGATTTATGGAGATTGCCTGTGCTCTGCAGTGAAAAGTGTTCTGGTTGTCAGAAATGAAAGCATCTCATCTTTTTAAACATTTTTTTTTTCAGGATCCCAAGGTGTCTGCCTGTCTGTGGCAATCACCACAGGTTGTCTGTGAACAAGCCATGGAAGGTCTTCTCAGGTGCCTGGTGCTTTGTCCACCAGACAGATTACTAGATTTACTACAGGAACATCCTACAGCCTCCTGGCAGAGCTGCAGGCAATGGGAAGGCCCAGAGGAGAAGACTCAGAGGCACAGCTGGGGGGATGTGTCTTTATCCTGAGCAGTCCAACACATCCCTGTGGCAGAAACTTAACAGCCTCACCAGCTATCCTGTTCCTGCACATGCAAATTAGGATCACTGTAAATAAATAAAACCTGAAGTCCCCTAACCTTTGGCATCAGAAGTAGCAGGGCCCCTCTGGGAAGCTAGAAGGAAAGTCTGTTGTCTCTACAGTAAGTTCTGTTGGCTTCTCCTTGTTGGGATTTCTGCTGCCAAATATCTGGTGGAGAGCGCTGACTGCCCTGTAGCCATCCCCTTCTGCCGTGTTTCCTCCTTTAAAAATATGGGGGAATTGGAGCAAATGCAAAGACAGAAATATAGAAATGTCTATTTCTACCACACTTGGAAAACATCCTTTGGGGGTACCTGGGGGAGCGAGTAGGTTTTACAGGGCCCGTTCAGCCAGCTGAGTTACATGGGAGTCTCCTCAGCTGCAGCCCCTTAAGGAGCCTGAGGCTTTTTTTGAATCAGTAAAATTAAGAAGACTGGGGGCTTGGGAGGCTGATTAGCTCCCACAGGGCATTTACAGATCTTGGAGGCAGCTGAGGTTAGACAAAGCTTGCCTGCAACACACCTGCCTGTTTCTGCTCTCCTTGGCTGTTGATGGCACCTGCTCTGCTACTTGTCACTGACAGCCAAAGTGCTGTCGAAGCTCCATCTCCTTCAGAAGAGAGACCTGGCTGGATTTGTGTGCCTTAGGCCCTCATTCTTGCAGCCATCCTGCTAACTTAATGCTGGTGACACAGGCTCACGTCCAGCTGTTCACTCAGCTTCAACCCAGCCCCCTAGCAATTGCTCCTCAGCCTTTCCCAGTGTCTCTCCACACGCCTTACCTACACAGGCACAGGACACAGGGCTTGGCTCACTGCATCTTTCCCATGTTAAAGAAAGCCCAAGACTCTTTTAGAGTCTGTTTAGAGGCAAACTTTGTATTTGTTTTGATGAAATGAAAATAGCTGGAGGTTTACCATGATAGCAGCCTGCAGATATGCCTGCTGGTACAGCAAACCTGCTGCGGGGAGGAACGGCTCTGTGCCTCTGCTACTGCTGCCAGGAACATCCCAGGCATCTCAGATTGCTGCCTGTTTTCCTCTGGATAAAGCTCAGATTGGCACCTTTTGCCAATTCTCAGCTCTCAAGGTTTGGATTCATCAGTGCCTCTTTTATCTCAGGTGAAAACATAAAGCCCATTCTTCAGGTATTTACATTCCTAACAATTTAGCCTGCTCAGTTCTGTCCCTGTTTGTCCATCCACCCACCCATTGCAGATGGGCACAATTGCACAGGTAGAGCTGGTGGGGATTATTTGTTTGTCCTGACCCTAAGGAAACATCTGTGTGGGCACGGGGCGGGCTGCAGCACTGCAAGAGCAGCACCTCACCCCTTCAGGCTTAGCCTCTGGAGGACTTAGACAATACGTGAACATTGTTGCTGCTGTTCTGCGTTTCTCCGCCTCCTTCTGTGTCACTCCAAAGGCAAGTGAGGGGCTTGGAGAAACAAAGTTTTCTTGTCGTGCTAGAGATTCCCCAGAAGTGTTTGCCCCCCTACTGAGTACTGAAAAGCCCCTGCCGCTGCCTCTTTTGTCCACCAAAAAAAAAAAAGGTGCATTTTTTAGCATGGCAGTGAGGAGACAGCTTCTCTCTTTATCAGTTTCTTCATCTGCAAGACAAAAATGGCAAAACCCAGATGGCGGGTTTGCTAGGGAGAAGTGCAGAGCTGCTGAAGGCTCCCCTCCACTGCTGCTGCTTCACACGATGCTGCTTAAATCAAGCAGTGACACGTAAGCATGGAGCCAGGACTGTACCAAAAGCATTATTTATTTTGACCCTGGCAGGTTAAAGACTCTGGTATTTACACAGTGGTCCCACAAATCCTGGAAGTCATCTCCTTGGGTCACATAAACTAGCGCAGCTTTAAGATACTGGAGTTCGTGCCAATTTATAGTGGCTGAGACACTGGCTGAAGGCTTTCAAATCCATGGAAAACGTTGCAGCAAAGATTGTTCTTGTTTTTTAATTTCATTTATATGTTCTTAAATACAGACACACACACACACATATACACACACAGTACTTAGACAATATATGCAAATTAAATTATCACTTTTTAAAATACTACACCAGCACACTTTTAATAATTTCAAAACTTTGCTTGTAAGAGTACTTTATGAAAAGCCAGTCCTTAACTAGATAGGTGGTGGATGATTTGTATGGTTAAGAGGACATTACAGGGCCACAGCAACCGGTAATTTTGCTGCTCATATCTCCCTCTGTGTAAGGAAAAACATGTTATCTGATAGAAATGTATTTTCTCTAAACCGGCGTGATGCATGCCAGCAAAATAGCTACACATATAACCACAGCTAACACACGCACACACCCACCCCACCTTCAAATGAGATGCTGCTCCAGTACCCAGACTACAGCCCCATAGAAAGCAGGGGGACACACATTTATTCCCTCTGGACACAACACAGACACACCAGGGTGCATCGCCACACTCCCCACACGTGCAGTTAGCCCTAATATGAGCTGCAGCCATACCTACACCAAAGTGGAGATGAATAGGTATAGCGCTGTTCTGGATATGTCACCACCTGATACGTAGCACTTTTGTTCATGGCTGATCTGGACCTACCACTGGCTTGGTTTCTCTTTCTCCCACATTTACCTGCAGCTATTTTTTCTTGTGAAGAATTATTTTGGAGCCCTAAGTATTATTTTCTGGGTTTTGTTCCAACTTTTAAAATCCTTGAGGGACACAGATGCCCTACTGTAGCCCGTTAGAGACTGCATCCAGAAAGCTATACAGGATAACATTTCTCAAACACCTGAATGACTTAGGAGCTCTTGAACAACCTTCACAGATGATTTAGGCACCAAAGACCAAGAGCCACAGAGGGGTACTGCAGGAGACCCCTCCACACCAGGACTGTGCAGAAATATCCCTTACCCCATGCTCTCCCAGCTCAAATTTGCAGTGATTTATTGCCAGCTGTCATCCACCATGCAGGTCTTATTTCCTTTTGGATCACCAATTTCCATGATTCCTCCTTGGGTACTTATGTGGTGTCCAGATTATCTGCTGCCTGCATATGATCTGATGCCCTCCCAGCTGAAACTACTGAGGATGGCCCATTAAAATGTTTTTAACTTAAATGAATGACTGGCATAAAGCAAGGGATCAGCTGAGCAGCCTCCAGCAGACACTGCCCCTGCCTTCAGATGTCCTTGCATCCAATTGGTGTGAGAAGCGTTGATGGGGGCCAGGATCAGCAGGAAGCCTGACCAAAGAGCACTGTGACCACATGGCACTGACCTCCACAAAGCCGCTTACTCCCTTAGTATGGTGCAAGCACCACTGCATTGCTTCAGGTCCCAAAACAGAATATTTGGAGCAAGCACAGGGAGTCTGGATCCTGTGGCCCCAGGTCATTAGACTCTGGGTAGTCTCCCACAGGGATAACATAGGTCTCTGTGGCCTCTGTATTTACTTTGGATGCTTGTATCCTCATCCAAAGACAGCAGTAAACACAACCCGGGATTTTTTCAAGATCTCTCCTTTGCATGGATGCAAATCAAGAATTTCACTTGTAAGCAATCTTTAGGTTTGATGCAAGAGCGGATTTGATGAAACAGCAATGCAAATTTTAGGAAGTAGAAGTAAATATAAGGAAGTTATATTGCAACACATATTATTAGGCTTTTTTATTAAACAATTATATTTTACTAACAGCTTCCAGGATGGGATGTAGTTGTCGGGGTGAATTACGTCCCAGCTCATGAAAAAGCTGAGTCATCATAATTTTTACCTAAATGTTGGGGGTTTTTTCACTCTTACAGTGATAGGATAAGGGGGAACAGCTTTAAACTAAAAGAGGAGAGATTTTTGGTTAGATATTAAGAAGGAATTATTTACTGTGAGGATAGTGAGGCAGTGGAATGTGTTGCCCAGAAGTTGCAGATGCCCCATCCCTGGAAGCATTCAAGGCCAGGCTGGACAGACCCTGAGCAACCTGATCAAGTGAGTGGCATCTCTGCCCATGGCAGAGGGATTGAATCTAGATGATTTTTAAGGTCCTTTCCAACAAAAACCATTCTATGAATCTGTGATTCCATGGAAAGAAAAACAAACAAACAAACAAAAAAAACCCACAAAGAGGTAACACCCTTGCACTGCTGCATCAAACTCTTTCTTTAAGTAAAAATTAAAAAAAATTGTGTATTTTTTCCCCCATTGCTGAGTAACTGGAAAAGAGATTCAAGTGTGAGAAAAGAAAATTGACTTGGAAGATGACAGGAGAACCAGAATAAAGACAGAAAATCATAGACACTGACTGCCTTGAGAAGATTGTCATGCAGTAGTTCTAGCATTTTCATCAGTCACCTAATATGCCCACTATGTTCATCCCAAATCCATGAGGAAATCTTGTTGGAATCTGTCCCAGAAAAGCTATCCTGATAAAGTTCATCTCTGTGCAGTGTAAGTTCCAAAATAATTCTGGAAAAATCTAATATTATGGATTTGTTTGGTGTGTTATGGATTACTCCCAAATTATTTTGCAAGCATCTATCTGCGATTGTATCAGCCGTCACTGAAACCCCAAGAGGAAATGCCAAGAGGGGCTGGAGCTAATTCTTTGTATTATTTTCCTCAAGCAAATGAGCTGTTTCTTAAAGCAGCATATGCATATCTCGTGCTTGCACAGGCCTCCCACTATAACACAGCTCTGAAAGTTTGCTGGAACACAGTACTCACAGTGTTGCATTCATGTACAGCACTGAAGACCTAAAGAAGAGTATGAGAGCTTTATATACCTCACAGATTCAGTTCCTTTTGGTTTTCCCTTTCATGAATTTTTCCTTCAGCCTTTAGAATGATTAGTTATTTTTAGTCCATCCATAGTCACTCTTGCCCAAACTTCTGATTTTATCATAAATTTATGATATTGGGTCATTTTAAAGCACCAGATACTGGAATCAAGAACATGAGATTCCTGGCTTCTGTCCAAAAACCCAAACACTTAATCTGTAAGGAAGCAGCAAAAAAGAATCAACCCTATCTAAAGACCAAAAGGCAAATCCAATAGTCAGTGTTGGGACACAATGACTTTCAGGCCTTTAATGTTTATCTCTGAAGGCCAGCAGTTAGTAACTTCTGTGTTGATAGAGATCATATATAAAACTCATGATTCTTAAGCATTTAGTTAAAACTTCCCGTTCCACTAACTAGAAGTTGGGCTCAATAAGCTCCTAGAAGTGGAAACTCCAAAAGACCTTCAGGTAGAAAGAGACAAGTTACTCTACAGGTGAGACCTGCCTCCCCACACCCATGTCATCCCCAAATTACCTCCTCTCTGTGCAATCACTGAGGGAGGGAGGGCCCATGCTTGAGCTGGGTGCAGTTATCCACCTATTTGTGTATGGAGACAGGGTCAGCATTTGCTGGCAAACTGGTTGCTGAGTCTTTTTCGGGGGCTCTCACATCTCCCAGGCAGTGGCCAACCCCCTTAACACCTGCCTCTCTTCAGGGACCCTTCAGGGGTCTTTCACTCTTTGATCTGGATACCTGGCAGAGCAACCGGCTTCACTGCCTACAACAGACGATGTAAATGCAAACAATCAGGACAAATCCATGTGTTCAGACATGCACCAAAATGACCTACTCAGTTATCAGTGCATGTAGTGAATTGAACTCATCTAAGTTATGATTTGATTACATGAGATGAAGTTTAAATGCTGCCCCTCTTTATGTGAAAAGCATATTGGAAATCTTATTTTACTTTACAGTGTAACACAGCAATTAAGGCATCTTGAATTTCAGTTCTGAATATTTTGCTAAAAATAACCATCCAAAAAGAAAATATTATTGTAACTGTAATATTATTTTTTTATTGATGCTTACAAAATCTAATGCTTACGAAATACAAGTCCCCGATGCTCATACGCTGATTATTAAAACAAATGACTTAAACTTATTTCAAGTCTGACTCAGAAAAAAATGGCTATGAGACTTGTGACAGATATTGCAAGACTTTTGTACCTTAATCAAGACAGGCTTATCATCGTCTTCACTTTCTCTTAAGTCTTGAGATTGATCTATTTTTGAACATCATAAGGAGAAAGAATGAAAGAGTCAAATGGAATAATAAATTACCTGGGTTTAGTTTATTTTGCTCTGCTTTTTTTATATCCTGAAATTGACTTCCCGTTTTGAACCTACATCTGAACAACAGCTATTTAACTTAACTTTACTGGCAGGTGATTATTTCTTACAAAACTTAAATATGCAATGGAAGTTTTCCTTAAAATCATAGCACCATCAAGGTTTCTTATTTGCTTTACAGGAGGCAAGGAAAACTTTGTTGTGAAATGCCATAATACATCAGCAGAAGTCCACCAAAATTCCACTGAAAACAGTAAAAATCAGGTGACAAGCTAAATCATACTATTTTCACTTAGATTTTTTGGCATTTTGGGGAACGGTTCAATCAAATTTTCACTATTAATAAAAAGAGGGGCCAGGAGCAATTATTCTTTTTAAATTTAACCACCATCTTCAAGTAAATACAACCACCTTATTACATAACAGGGATGGCTATCTGACTGCATAAAATAGTTATAAAAACATCAGCCCTCCCCCTTAACAAGTGATCCCCTTCCTTTGAACAGTTAACCTGCAATGACAGGAAAGATCAATAATGAGAAAGCTGTGGGGATCTGCAGACCTATCAAACTGGCCCTCCTCTGAAATTAACCCATGGGACTGAAGCCACCTTAATGCTCCTTTCTGGTTAGAAAATTAAATTATGACTGAGAGAAGACTTTGGTATGCCTATTCCTATCGTCTCTGTCTCTTTCAAAGTGTAAAAATCAGAAGAACCCAAACCCTGGGGACTGGAGCACACAATTGAAAGTGGCAGGTACAGCAATTTAATAAGTATCTATTGGTAGAGCCACAGTAATTGTGTTCACACTTGTTGTCCTCTCTAGTTGTAAGGTAAAACGCATTCATTGAACCTCATTCTGCTGGAATGTATTCTAGTTTGTTTTCCTTCACAACACAAAACAGTCTCTTGGGAATCAATAGGTGGGGGGTTAAACTGTTTCAGATTGAGGATGGTGTTAACTCTATTCCTTTTTCATGGCTGAGCCCCTGGCAGCTAGCAATTATATAACAATTTGTATTTGTAGTCTGGATTCACTTTCTACAAATTCAGTGAGCTGAAATAGCCTAGCAGAGTTTTAAGAGAGAGAAAAGTGGTGTGGGTCTGGGCCAACGAGCTAACACAGCAACCTTGCAAGGTTCCCCTATGTAGTCACAGGAAGTGCAAGAGACCACTTCAGATTTTGGCTCCCTGACTCTCAATATGCTTAAGTGAAGGCTATAAGGAATACAAAGTGAGGAGAAAAAAGCTGCCCACAGAACATTTCCAACCAGCTGTTTTAAGATATTCCCACTCATTGATTGCTGGAAATGTAAGTGCTAAAGTCTCAATTTTGCCAAGATTTACCTCAGCTTTGTGAATTGACTTCCCAAAACCAGAACTAAAGCATGACAATGCTGATGACCATCACACTTGCTTCACTTCATAGATGATCTGAGCCTCAGCCTCTGTGCACCCTAGTTTACCATCTTAGGGTGCTGAGCTACATGGGAACTCCCTGCACAAAGGGAACTGTTAACCCCAACCAATGCTGATGACTGCAATTCATCACTGCAAATTTTGACTCTGATCTTACAACGAGATCCATGGAGAGCTGCTACCTCATCTTTCACAGAGCACCTCTGACTTCAGTAAGGCTTGACACAGACACAGAAGTCATCTCACTCAGAGCTCACACAAGGCTTCATCACCACAAAACTAAGCACACCTACTATACCTTCAAAAACAAGTGCTTAGATTTCTTCAAGAACGGAACAAAAAAATCCAGCAAACCCAAACTGGCCTGCAAGTAGTGAAGTTAATGAAACCTTACTTCTGTAACATGCACTTTGAGCGTGGTAAGTTAAATCCCAAACCGTGCACCCTCCACCAGGCTGGTGACGGTACTGGCTGTCCCGGGTTGGGCTATTGGGTGATCAGAGTTGTCACCTGACTGCTGCCAAACAGGATGGAGGAGGCCCAACCTCCTTTCCCTTTACAAGTACACTCAGGTTTTTCCTGCTCTGATTTAGAAAGCATGAACAAAGTTGTTAAACACGTAAAATTTTGCAGATGGTAAAAAAGAGGGACAACATTACTGCCAGTATGAAAGGGAAATTAACAGTGTGATCACCTGAAAATGCTAAGGATAGGGTAAGCAAAGTCAGCTACATTTCACTACAGCTAGTTGTGTCCTAATTTGATGACAACTTCATGGACAGTACTAATAAAATAATTAAGTTAGCAAGAAATATTAAAGACTAAGCAAAATCTCAACCCTTAATGCTTCCTAAATACTGTAATGACACATGGTTAGGAGTCAATGTGATGACAGAACTGTATTGACAGTCTGAATGTAAAGACATGATGGTAAGCAAGGATAGGAAATCATGTTGTTCTACTAATACGCACTTAAAGAAAACTTGACAATGGAAAACAAAATATACACCAGAGCAGTTTGTAGAACAGATAAGCTTTATTTCACACATTCTCTTGTGCTTCAGTGTTAGAAGACCATCATCAGTTCTCAGGGTGAGGGGGCTATGGATTCCCTCATTTTTCATATTGCTACACTTTACATCTTGAGACTGATACTGTTAGTAGTGAAGAATTAGCAAACCCTGGCTTTGGAATGAAAACAGATGTTAAAGGCCTTTTTCCTCTTTCCCTAATGTATAGTCAGAGGCTACAATAGCTAGCAAAAAAAATATGAAATATTGTGTTTGTTGCTGCATAAGATAAAAATTTAATATTTACTGAGAAACTCCAGGCTATCATAAGATGGTGCAGTTAGCCACAGGCTGCTGAAGTTTGAAATAAGACAGTTCAATATAAGACATAAAAAGACTTGAGAAGTGAGCAATAAAACTGTAGTTCCTAAATCCTAGGAAGCCCGCAAAAACCCAGCTGTCCAGCACAAAGGGACTAGATGACTCTTGAGTCTCCTATGAGAAGCTACAAAGGAAGTCATGCTGGGAAAGCATGCTGTGGGCTGAGATACTTGCCTGCCAAGCTTTGCCCAATTCAATCTTTTACGGCAGGAAGTTTCTCTTTCCCTGAAATTTACTACTTTTTTTTTTTCCTCCTACTCTGCAGTAAAGAATAGCAAAAGTATAAGCAACATGCATAAAAGAAGGACTGGCAACACCTAAGTGGCCCCCTATTCTCCAGCTCGCTATAAATAACTACATAACTGATACTGTATTTGTTCTTAGGGCTGAGGCTGAGCCTCCAACATTTATTAGCTGAATTTTCAATGTTGTTGTTCTCGTCAGATGATTCAAAACCAAAAATGAAGGCTAGAAAAACAGAGCAACAGCGAGATGTTCAGCCTAACAACTGAATGGTGAGATCCTTGGTAGCAGCCATCCATTCAAGGCATCCAGCACCTCCTCCAGTTGACCATCTTGCCTTTTCTTTTATATCCTCCATGCTATATACACCGTTCCTCTGTATTTCCAATTTGTAAATTTCTGAGGTCCCGGCACACCCTATTAAGTGAAATAACATTTTGCTGCCCATCAAACCAATGAGACTGAACACCTGGTGTAAAACTTTCCAGTGGTAGCATTCCTGTTACCTCTGTCTGAACTGTTGCCTTCCCACTAATTACACTCCTCGTCATGAGCCGACAGCTTTTTTTCTGAGAATCTCCAAACATCAGGAGGTTGTTCCAGTCTCAGGATGAATAAGAAGGTAAGCCCAAATCTCCTACCTTCAGCATTGATCACTTAAATCTATTTTGCGTGATTGTACATAATCTTCCTATTCTGATATGCAATACATTTTAAAGCCTGATAGATATGTTCATCTTTCACTGTTCTTCACAACGTCGAAACCTTCACTGCACTGAGATAGGGCTTAATTTTCTTTCTAGGTTATAATCAGTTTAGATCCGTGCTCTTCTATCACTGTTGTTCATTAACTTAAATGCCTACTCGCTTGAGCTTGACTCCACCCTGCCTTACTGGTTGCTCATAACCCTCTCTTGCATTCGCTTTTCCTAGGTTAATCAGACAAATACTCCCAGTATACTCTTGTAGATAAGCTTTGTTCCTTTCCAGTAACCCTCCCAGATGTATTTCTGTACAAGTTCCTCTTTCTTGGACATGATTTATCATTATTGGACACAGTAATGTCTCACCAGTAATCCAGAAGCTTGACTGTATGGATACCACAGTTACATTTGTTTTTCACAACCACATTAAACTGGCAGCTTCCTTTCACTGTTGACTAATAAACCCAGGTATTTTCCCATTACTCTGACAGAGGGTTCCTGGACTTACACTACAAATAGTTATTAATCCATACATGCAGTATCTTGCATTTTGTGCTATTACATGTTCTTGTAGGCTCATTTCCATGACTTGAAGGTCTCAAGTCACCAACAGAAATTAGATTATTCATTGAAACTATTACTCAATTCTGACTAGACTGGCCAGGCTCTGCAGCGTTTACAAAGGGTTTCTGACAGTCTTGTACAAATTCTGTGTACCTCCTTGGTACTGAATATACTTAAATCGCTCAGACGTGTGTGCTTTCCAGTTTGCTTTGGTGGTTTTTAACTGCACAGGCATTGCAAGAAGCCAGCAAATAATCTTCTTTCTTCTAGACAGACCTAAGCTATGGGCATCCTACTAACATATATTTGTTTTAAAGCTTTGCAGTTAAGAAAAAAATAATCAAAAATCAAAAATAGGCAGAAGAAGAGCCAAACAGAATGCCCAAGCAAAACATTGGAAAGCTTAAAATAGTGCACATGGCAAGCATTTAACCAAAAGACTTGGATAGAGGTCAAATGTGCTCAAAAAAAGCCAGAAATATATTTGCCACTGTTAGATTTGGAAACATGAAAACAAGCCAACAAGGAAGCAGAACTAGACTTGCCTGGAAAGCAGGCCGATACCACGGGCCTTACTTCAGATGAAGATATGACAGCACAAAGGGAAGAACAGCACAGTCAGAAATGCAGCACCAGGAGCGAGCTCCTTTTCCAACAGCTTTCGGAAAGCATCTGAATAGCTGACTAACCGCTCTGGCTGACCCTTAAGCCTTTAATGGAAAGCAAGTCTTTACTCCCTGTATCAAATCATTCCAAGCAGTGATGTTCGAGAAAAAAACAATAAAAAAAGAAAAGTTAAGGATCTGTCTTATAGCAGAAAGACAATCATACAAGTGTGAGCATCTTTCCAGAGCGATACTGGTTCCCATGAGGAACTGAGAATGCCATCTCATCAACCATTTTCATTTTCCTTACTGTTTTGATTGAGCGCTTTTCCCAAACTGTACCACCACCGCTCCTGTGCCCCTCTCTCTGTCAGAAGGGGACGAGAAGGCAGACACCCACTAGCAACAAACACCTCTGGCCATCCCTTGCAGGCACAGCCCAGCGTGCCGACCGCAGTGCGTCCACATGATCCAAGGCGCACTGGATCGCTGCAGTGGATTTTATGGATCCCATTTGCTTTTTATACCCACGAGCAGGATTCACACGGTGGCCGCGGGCACGTCCGGACAGCCGCCAGGTCGAGAACTGCACGAACTTACCGCGCCGCAGCCGCCTCCCTCGCCCAGCACACAGGGAAGCGGAACCGTGGGAGCGCCAGCCCGCGCTGCCATTGGCTCGTCCCGCCCCCGCGCGTGACCGCCGGTTGGCCCTTCCCGGTTGGAGAGGCCCGCGCGGCGGCGGAGCCGGGCCGAGCACGAGGGGCGGGTCGCCGGTCGCCGTGTCTCCAGGGCGACAGTGCCGGACGAGGGACGGGACGGGAGGGGAAGGGACAGGACACAGACAGCACCAGCACCACCGGCATCACGTGCGACCGCCGCGCCCGGGGGGAGCTCGGGGCCCACGCGCCACGTGACGAGGCAGTGCCCGCCCGCCTCCTCCTCCTCCTCCCCGCTCTTTCTTCCCCCCGTCCCGCCCCGTTGGCTGTTGCCGTGGCGACACGGGAAGGAGGAGGCGGGGCCGCCGCCCCACCCCGGCCGCGCCGCAGCCCGTGAACGCGGCCCCGCCGCCGGCAGCGCCGCCCAGGAGCCGCCGCGGCGGCCGGGAGCATCCGCCGGGCGGGAGCGGAGCGGAGGCGGCTGCGGCGGCGGCGGGCACAGGGCGGGGCGGCCGATGGCGGGGGGGTGAGGAGGGGCCGTCGGCAGGTGCGAGTCGGGCGGGCGGTCCGCGCTGACAGGAGGATGCGCGAGTACAAGGTGGTGGTGCTGGGCTCGGGCGGGGTGGGGAAGTCGGCGCTCACGGTGCAGTTCGTGACCGGCACCTTCATCGAGAAGTACGACCCCACCATCGAGGACTTCTACCGCAAGGAGATCGAGGTGGACGCCTCCCCCTCCGTCCTGGAGATCCTGGACACGGCGGGCACCGAGCAGTTCGCTTCCATGCGGGACCTCTACATCAAGAACGGGCAGGGCTTCATCCTCGTCTACAGCCTGGTCAACCAGCAGAGCTTCCAGGACATCCGACCCATGCGCGACCAGATCATCCGCGTCAAGAGGTGACTTGCCCGGCGGCCGCTCCTCCGGCGGCCGCGCCCGACGCCCACCTGCGGCCCGGCCCGCCCCGCCGGGGCCTGCTGGCCGCCCGCCCCCCCCTCCGTCCCCTCCTCCCCCGCCCCGGTGCCCGGATCTCCGGCCTGAGGGCTGCCCACGCCCGCTCAGGTGCTTGCCCCGCGGCTCCCTTCCTTTGCCCGCCTCCCTCCTGCCTTCCCCCGGGCGGCAGGACGAGCCCCCATCCCGCCGCCCCCTCCGGTGCCGCGCCCGCAGCCCCAGGCTCCCCGTGGGCGGGCGCCGGCCCGGGGGCGGCAGAGCGGGAGCAGGGGCCGGGGCTCCGGCGGCTTCCGCCGTTTGCCCTCCCCCCGTTCGCGTGTGCGGGGAGTTCGGAGTGCTCCCCTGTGAAATGCGGCGGAGAAGCTGGGCAGGGGCTGGAACTGGGGGGGCGGAAAAGCAGTTCCCCGAATGTTGTATCGGGTCAGCCCTCGAGTGCGCTTTCTTGGGGGACGTGCCGTGGCCGATGTGTACCTGGATGCTTTCGTGCGGCAGACAAGAGATCTGCCTGTTCGCATACCTGCATAGGTATTTCCATGAACTTCCCACTCTTAAAAGTGCAGGGCGCCAGCCTCTTTCTCGGTGGAAGTGCCGGCTGTGAGCTTTAGGCCTCATGTATGCTGGTGTTTCCCTTAAATTTCCCACGGTCTCGTTGCCAGCCGCTCTATTAGGAGCAAACCCACGGTGGTGAAACACTGGTGCCTACTGCCAGTTTGTTTTTCTGATCGCTGCGTTGTTTAGATGTGCATCAATCAGTCAGATGTCAGCGGCTGAAATGCAGCCGATTGCGCTAAAATAAGGGTAAATGCACCATTTGAAATCATAGCAACCGTTTGAACCATAGCATAGATGAGAAAATGCCGCTGGCCAGATCGTCGCAGACAGAGATCTGTTATTGCCCGTGGAGAGAGGCTGTAATTATATCGCAGAACTGGTTGTAGCTTTGGCTTGGACATCTGAAAGGGAAGCCCTTGTAAATAACTTAGTTGGACCACAGCCGTTGGATTTGCATCTTAATGTAGAGTAGAGCATAAAAGGGGATGATGATGATGATAATAATGGCTAATTGTATGGTCGGGTATGGTCTGTTCACAGAAACTGCCATTCCAGACCAAGGCCTGGGGAAGATGTATTTTGAAATTGGGGAGGAGAGTGAGTAGGGGAAAGGGGAGGGAGGAAGCAAAGCACTGCTATTTTTAAAGACTCGCAACTTTTTCATAGTGGGTATTTCTTAATATATGTCCAAACTTTTTCAGTTAGGAGATTTCTAAAGACCGATGTAATGGAGTTATTTTGAATTCATTTTGAAAAATCTATTTTCAATATCATTGCTGTCCTTACACTGCACATACCTTACAGAAGAACATTTTTTATTTAAGTATTAGGGTAGACTTTATTCATTAATAAATGCTTTTGGTTTTCCTATATTGAGTCAGCAATGTAAATTCATTTAGTCTCTGAATATATATGTGTAGCTTTTGCAGCTTGCATCGTACCTTGCAGTGGAGCATCTACATTCAGACCCCAGCTGACAAGCTGTAGATAGGTGAAGCAGAATAGAAAGCAAGTTTTACTTCCATAGTTACATTGACTCAGCACTGATGAGAGTGGGTCTAAATGCTGCTCTTTCCTTCTGCAGCTCTTTCACTCAACACTTCAGCTTTAGGTTTTTGGTTAGTTACTTTGTGAAACATATGAGCAACATTGTAATCCTAAATTCACTTATGCAACATAATTTAAAAGCCCCTGAAATCCTGAAAGTTTTAGCAAATCCAGATAATTTTAGTTGAGTTGTAGTTGAAAGGAGTCATGGCTAGGCTTCACGAATGAAGATTTGGGAAGGGCTCTATCCACATTTGTTACAAGCACGCTGGTGGCTAATAAGGCCAATACAAGATAGACATGTCCAATTGCAAAAGGCTCAGCAGAAGGACTCCTTAGGTGGTATATTCTGCAAGACACTGTTCTTTCTGCATTGTCTTTTCTCCTCGAGAGTGATCTTGCATGTGTTCTCAAAGGAAGCAGCAGCGTTATAGATGGTGTGTCTCCAGGTCTCCCGATTTGAGGCCAGAGTAGACCAGTTATGATGATCAATATGGCCAAGGCTGAGATGTTGTTTCAGGGAGTCCTTGTATCTTTTCTTCGGGGCTCCTCTCATGCGGTAGCCAGTGGCAAGTTCACCATAAAGTTGAAAGGAGTATGGTGTATTAAAAAGATGTAGTTTCAACAAGGGTACCAGATTTTTACTTGTTAACTTCCCTTATATTTGTGGGTTGTGGTGTTACGTTTGGAAAGTTAAGTTCACAGGCAATGTAAGACCTACTGTGCTATAGACTTAAGCTTGCATACTTTTTACCAGTTAAACTTGAAAAATGCATATTTACAGATAAAATATGTATTTGTACAAGGACTCCCAAATTGTAATTTACGGTTGCACAAATGCATTTAATCCATTGTCCTAATCATCTAATTATAGTCCTGTTTACTTGAGGATTTTCGATGAGATGTACCTGAAAATGACAACTTATATGCTATTCTTGATACAAACCCATGATCTAAAGATCTCTGAACTTTCATTGTACTTGAAAACCAATTGGCCAAGTCTCTAACTGGTAGGGATTTCTGCATTTTACATGTTGTCCTTGCTATTTTGTTTTATTTTTGGATGAAAGAATCCCTGTGTTAATACATAATTAGAGAGTAATTTTAATTACTCTCCCAAGAAGTAGAAAAGCCAGGTGAAAGTCCCTCTTCAGGTTAAGAGATGCACGCTTGAGTCTTCTACTTCCCTTGTCTAACCACCACATACCAGGCCAGCCAAGCTAAGTGAGTCCTTTTCTCTACCTGATGAAGCTGAGTGACCTTAGAGGAATGAATGACATGTTTATGAATGAAAGAGGGGAAACAAGTGGACCTTCACTTAGCTCTGAAGCGTAGTGGTTAGAAGAGATTGAGATCACTCTTGCCACTATAGTTTCTGTTCTCATTAAATGGCTGTTTAATATTAGTGCATAAATAGGCTTAGAAACAGGTCTGAAATCCAGGTCTCCCAGCTTGCAGAGAACGCTCCTAATGGCAAAACTATAAAGCTGAGCTTCCTTGTGTAGTGTATGTAGGCCTTGCATCCCTTTCAGTCGTGGTGCACAGCTTTATCAAGAGTGGAGGATGCCTCCATAGCTTTTAAACAGGTAATTAAAATTCTTTCGTGGGAAATGTTTTAAATGTAAACAATATTCCTCTTTTCAAAGTAAGTAAAACATTTTTGTCTAGATCTTTCTAAGAGCGAGTCTGAGTGCTTTAACCATCAGTAAGGGAGCTGTGTCAGTTCTGAGTGGATAGGTGCACCCCCAGCAGCTCTGCCTAGACAGAAGATGAGGAGGAGGGAAAGATTTCAGAAGTGCACACTGTACTCTGGGACAGAGTTTCCTGCTGCGCAGAGTGCTGCTGCTGTTGGATGAAGAATCACAGTGGTGCAAAATCACAGCTGCCTCTCTTCTTCCTGCAGATGCTGTGTCTTAGAGCAGTACCTACCCAAGGAGTGGCTTGGCAGTTGCTTGTGCTGTACAAAGCAATCACTTCTGCAATCAGCTGTTCTTGCAGTGCCTGCAACTGGCCCTGCTTGTCTGGAACTTGTGCGTTAGTGTCAGTATATGGGGGACAGGAAGCTGGTGGTGCCCTAGGTGAGTGAAGCTGTGGATACCTTGTGTTGCTGGATAAGGAGTGTAATCACAAGGCAGGAGGACAGAGGGATTGTGTCCTAATGTAGGTCGGTGGGTTGTGCAGAATGAGGCCAAAGGTGTATGTGTGTATAAGTATATACCTTTATATATATAAGTACATATTTAGGAACTTGGGAGTGCCTCCATGCTTCTTTGATGCTGTTATCCCTAATGATGATAGCTAAGCAAACAGTTTGGGAGGTCTTATTCACTGTACAACTGGGTGCTTATCTGAAATGCATTGTTCCAACCCCATTTCAGGCACCTAATACCAGGTTCTGGACCCTTCTTGTGCCAAATATGTCCATTAAGCGTTGTTTCTTCTGATTCTTCCATATGCTGAGGATTTGTACTACTGGGAAGATGGAGTGTACATAAGCGTAATATTTTTATGTGGTAGCTTTGAAGCCTACTTACTTTCTGTATTTAACTACTGCCTTATTTCCTCCTGGTGAGGTAATACACAATGTGTGTTACCTGTACACTGGTAGGTGCTGCAGCTCTGGGACCTTTCTTAGATTTACAAGCTTGGCAGCAAAGAGCTGTCTCGTTTATGCTGCAGACAGAACTCCCTATAGTTTCAGAATGAGCCGTTTTCTGGAGAAACCTTTTATTTGTGAGAGCGAGGCTAAATTGGATGAGTGGGCCTGTGCCAGTGAAGGTCTGCAGTGAAGGAAGAACAGAAGCTGTGAAAAGAAGCAGATTGGAAGTGGTACACCCTAGTTAGATATCAAGGTTCAGAAGTAACTAGTGAGTATGCAGATTAAGCAGTGTAAATTTTATTTTTGCTTGTGGAAAAAGGAGTTGGGTAACTTCTAACATTTTTCTGTTCGTCTCTTGTGTGATTAGAAAGCTTTCTGAAGAGAATCTGCTGATATTTGCCAGATACTGAATTTGAATATGACTTTGCAATGTTTTTCTATTATAAAGCTAAATTTAAACCTCACTGGGTATCTATTCCAGTTGCTTGTGTAGCCTTCAATAATGTAATTACTCAGCTTGTCCTACAGGCATTTACTTTTTTTTTTAAGTTGAACCCCATGAAATAGAGAAGTATTATTATTTCTATTTAAGAAGAAAACTATAGCATAGAAATAGAAAGAACTCAAAGTTAACTCAGAGTTCTTCACTTGCGGTAGTTTCTCTAGATGTCTGACCAGTGCTTTAAAGACAGGACTGTCATGTTCATGTTTTAGAGACTAACAGAGCCTACTTAAAGCATTTCTCAAAAATACTATTTTATTTCAAGTAGTGAAAAAAAACCCCTTTTCACTAATCTGTTGCTTTTTCTCTAGAAGACAAAGACTAGAAAATTTATTTATTTAGATTGGCTGAAAATGCAGACTAAATTATCTAAGTATATTGCTATGAAATATCACAGAAACATTGAGTTTCTTTGAGTTAAGAATGTTCTTTGTGGTGGTGGAGTTTATTATCAGGATGACAGTCTGCCTCCCAGTCTAGGGATTCTGTGTGGTAATTTAAAACATTTCAAAATATTGAAATTTATTAATTGTGAAATCATCATCTTCAGTCAGTGGTAATTGATGTATTTAGTGACTTAATGGGGATTAAGTCTGGAAGACTATACTTGAAATTACAAATTGCTTAAAATTCTAGTTGAAAATATTGCTTTCTTAGTAGTATGAAAACTAAGAATGGTTTTTATTCAAAGAACATAAGTCCTCTTTAAACAAGGTTGAATTTTCTGATTTTCTGAAATTCTATGTATTTTGCATCTTTATTTTAAGAAAATATTTTCTAATTTTGAGAACTGATTAGAGAATTCTTCATAGGCACTGCTATAACACATTCAACCACAAACATGGCTCCAGCCTTCCAGGAAGAAACACTGAAATGTTCAGTAGAAGTGAAACTTAGAAAATTCTATTTCTTCAGTAGTGTACTGTATGTAAAGCTTGACAAATGTCTAGGGACTTTCGTAGGTGGTAGCTGTGTGGAAGTGGTAGAAATAAGGGCAGACTTCAATCCTGAAGTCTTTTTAAAAGCAAGTGTTCTTTTTCTTGCAATAATCTTGATGTAGTGTATTGTTTCGAGTACAGTACTCATCTTTACATGAAAAAGGTAATAACCATGACCCAATTCTCCATAGGATGCTTGGCCAAGCTGCCAGCCACTCTTGTGCACCCATCAGATGAAATTTAGGACTTCAATGGAAGAACAGAGTAACAGATTTTAAATCTCAACAAACACTTGGACATATTTCTGAGAAAATGCAGGAAACTGGATGAAATTCTGACATGGTGCAGACTTTGGCCATGGTGTTAAAATATTTAAGTATAATAGAAAAGCTCTACAGGTCTCTCTTTTTTTTTTTTTTTTGTTAAGGGACACGTATTAATGGCTGTTTCTGAGGTGAGAACCTTATCAATTTATAAGAACAAAATGCAAATATTTTAAGCATCAGTCACGCATAAAGAGGTGGTAAACACAAGTAGTCAGTCATACCTCATTGACTGTATAACCTTCAGCTGTCTGGCCACCTCTTGTGTCTTATTGGGGAACTGATACATAGACTGTGCCCTAGAAAGTGTCTGTAATAGAAAGAATGTGACTTAGATTTATGCTCTGGTGTTTTCAAAATAACTAGAGACAGAAAGAAGTGTTGTATTGAGTTTGGATTTTTTTTTTTTTTGGTGAATCTACTTTTGTTTTAAATTTAAATTAATGAACTGATTCTATCAGATAAAATTATAGGTTTCTACATACATTCTACAATTCATATATGGACAATCCTCTAAAAATGTCTCGGACAGTGTGCAATTTTAAGCTATAGAAGGTTATTTTAAAGATGCTTGGCTTAGTCTTAGATATTTCAATGTGCTTGTGCATCTTTGGAACATATAACCTTTAATGTTTTCCTGTAGTAGCATTTGAATTAAATTACGTACTTGAAGAGATTTTTTGACTCTTTCCCCCCACACACTCTCCCACTCTCACTTTCTTGATAATCTGAAATATTCATAATACTTTGGGTTTCTTTTCAGTGGAAACCATGAAAATTGGAGAGAATGCTTGTAGCCAGAGTCTTCTCTGGGTTTTTTTTGCACGTTCCCCACCCCTCCACCCCCCCAGATAATTGTATAGGTATTCCTTTCCAAGTTTTACTTATTTTTCTTTGTAAGGTAAAGTGACATGATAGTTTCCATATGTGGACACTGAAAATAAATCTTTTTATCCCCTCCTACTTTTTAGGTGTTCTTTGGACTTTTATTGAAAAAGCCAGGTAGGCAAGCTCCTTTTTATATGTGTGTTTAGTTTAGATTGTGCTAGTTTAGAGTGTAGCTTTTTTTATTTTTTTAAATGATGCCTGTATTATTTTGCATCAAATTCTGGTTTTGGGTCTTAATTGCTGCTGTAGCTTATGTTGTTGTAGAGTTATGTGAATAAATATGGATAGTTGCAATTGTCAAATAGTAGAACAGTATGTGGCAAGACTTCTTAAATATGTTTTTGGTTGTGCAGTATTGCTTGATTGTGCCTGTGTTGTAAAAATGCTATTTAATGTGTTAAAGACCAGATATAACAGTGACTTTAATGGCTTTCATAGCTTAGTTCAATAATATAGCATTAATGCTTGGAGTTGAATGTGTTCTGTCTTGCTCTTCATTAAGTTGTTTTGGCATAGATTTTTTCAATGAATATTTGGAAAATTTTATTTTACAAAATCGTTGCTTGTTAGAATTTCTGGTTTTGCTTCTGAATTTCTGTTTTGCTTAGAGGACAGTAATTCTTTAAATACTGGTTTTTATAGCTAACACAGTTGGGAGTAACTTTCCTCTTTTATTTCAAAATAATTATTCAGTTGGATAGTGTGTGGATAGAAGCAAATTTAGTTGTTTGGTCAAATATAAAACATTCTGGGTAATGTTATGTTTAGTTAAAACTCCTGTTAGCAGAGATACTTTTTAGACTGAAATTTCAAAAACAGACATTCTTTGGCTATTGAATGTTTTTGGATGAAAATGTGGAATATCTGAGTGGGTAGATCTCCCCCCAAAAAATCATTAAATCCATCCCTTTTCTAGTTTTCTTATTAATAATTGAGTGACAGGTTTTTATTTTTTGCACCTAAGAATAAACCTGGGGTTACTGGTTATTTAATTTCTGAAATATTGCAAGTGTTGCTCAAACTTTTTTTTTCCTCCGTGTAAATTGTGTGGGTGGTATGTGATAACGTTTTGAGAGAGAATAGGGAAGCAATTGGGACTGCAGTGCTAAATTATCCTGACACGTAGTGACTTGTACAAAGATTTACATGATTGTTAAGGTAACAAGAGCTATAGCTATCTGCTTCTGTATGTTCTCTTATTCACTAACTTTCTGCTGCTCTGTTTTTTTGTTTTGGGTTTGTTTTGTTTTGTTCTTGTTTTGTGTTCCAGAGGTTTCTAGTACAGGACTAGTATTCAGTTTTTGCTGCACTAAGGCAAACACTATAATTTAGGTACAGTTTACAATGATGAGTGCAACTCGAACACTTTCTTTGTCAATGGGTTGGATGCATTTTGTTGTCTTAAATCCTAGTCTAGACAAGAGAATTAAAGGTGTGTTATGAGCACGTTATCCTTTCTCAACATTAATGTCATGGGACTCATTCAATTACTTGATGCTGTACTCTTTAAAAATGCGATGGTGACAATATTTTAATTCTTGTCTTGATTAGCCCTAGAGTAGGTGAAGGACAAAAAAAAAGCAGTGTGCATTTTTGGAGTTGATTAGCTTGTTTTGAAATACCGCTTTTGTCTTGTAGATAGTGCTTTAACAACTTGAAAAATATTATCTTCTGCAAAAGTCGGGGTAATGAGGCAGACATTGAAGCATTTTCAAGATATTAGAATGTAATAGCATAGAGTAGTGGTCTGGGGTAAAATAAAATACAGCTCTTACTTTACAGAATGGTTTGGGGACTTCCCATTATTATTTGGGGTAACAGGTAGCCAACTTAACTAAAAGATTAATAGTGTTTGAGATTCCCATGCGAGTTTCAACTCAACTACAGTTTAATTTGAACTAGCAATGAATTGGATAAGGATGCTGAACTAAAGTGCTTGAATGCTGTGAAGAAGAGCTTTGGTCCTGGTCTTCTGTTTAATTGCAAGAAAAGGCACTTTCAAGAAATAGCCACAGAGATCACAGAGATCACAGAGATCACAGAGATATGCATGCTTGCTGACTGATGAGCAAGTTTGGGTAGGAGAATGTTTGAATTATTTGCCCTCTTAATTCTAATATATTTTACTGTTTGAAGTATAAGCTAGGACTGATCAACCTGCTTAATCTGATTAGATCTGGTTGCAGTTTCCAGCACTTCTGTGACATCTTTTTAAGTGATGTAAAAATGTTACTTGAAACATTTTGTAAATGTGCAAATAATTGGAATGCTTTTCTCTTTTGAAAAAGCCATGAGCTTTATTAGACCTATTTAGAAATGCATAAAACTAAATCTTTCAAGAATTTGTTTTCTTTTGAATTTTCCTTACCATGTTTTTAATTTCATTTACAAATTTTAGAAACTCCTTGATTTTTGTTAGAACAAACCACTGAATACAAAATGTTGGGGTTTTATACCATTTTCCCCAGAATTTATGAAAGAGTGGGGGGAAAAAAATCTGGTTTTTATTCACCCACCTCTGTATTTAGTGATACAGAATCCTGAATGTGTGTATTTTTTTGAACTATGTGACAACAGCCCTTATTGATATACTGCTACTTGTACATACCTGTTTTTAAGAAGGTATGTTTTCAGTGTGTGGGTTACTTTCTACTGCCATAAGGACTTGATGTATTAATGGGTTTTCCTAGTAGTAGTTGTCTATATCCAGGTTCAGAATTTGACCTCCTTCTACTGTAATAATTCTGCTGAAGACCAGTCACACAGTGGTGTTTTGTGTTTTAGTTTTTTGGGGGGGTTAACTTCAGAAATACAATTTCTTTTTTTGAAAATGATTTGGAGGTCAGAAGATAATCATGTTGAACTATTTATTCTGGAGCATTTCATCAGATGCCTTTCATACCCCTCCAACCCCTCCACCCTCACAAAGGAAAAATCTAACTGGTCTGAGTGTTTCTCAGTCTCTGATCAAATCCAGGCTCCCCATCTTGCTGCTTAAAGAAGGCATTTGCTCTGTTAGTCTCAGATGCAGTTAGATTCTTAGTAGCTGACATGCAGGTTACTCCCTACAATGCCTGTAAGACAGAAGAATGACTCACATTCTGCAGGGTTAATGCTGCAATCCACTATCGAAATTCAAGCAATAACGTGGAATGAATTATCCCATTGCTTTTGTCTATTTGGGTGTGGTGTTAGGTTTGGGGGAAAGGGAATGGGGAATTGTGATTGTGGTACCACGTAAATCTGTGTGATTTTCTTGGGTTCTTTAACAGATAACCTCCTCAGTAAGCAGTGAAGGTTTTGGGGGTAGGAAAGGTTGGTTTTGTTTTTGTACCAAGTGTGCAGGATGCAGGCAGACAATCCTGGCATCGATCTTCCAGTGCTCTGGAAGAGATACCATTTTAATTTTTTTTTCCCCAATGCCAACCTTCTCTTTTCTTGCATTTCATTGAGAAATAAATGAGGAATGAGTCTTGCAAAATAGCTTAGTGTTTCTTTTTTGTGTTATTTCTTTAGGAATCTGCTTTGCTTTGAGGTGTGTATTCCTGTTGCAGCAAACTACTCGAAAAATCAACTTGTATGCAGAATCTCTACTCTTGAGACACAGGCCCACTCACTAGTCAAAACACTTAAATTCTGAAAGAATGGGAGAAAAATGCAAGTCAGTATGTCATAGTGGAGCAACATCTGATCTTTCCTGAAATATTGTGGTCACTTGGTCTAGGGGAGTCTTCTGGTGACCACTAACTGTATGGAATATCAATTTTGCATTTTTGCAGTGACTTCTTAATCTAAAATGAATAAGCAGTTCTGAGAAATCACCAGGTTTCAATCCCTGGTATCTTTCTTCAGCTTGTACATCTGATCTTTTTCTGTTGCTCCCCTGGGATTTGTGAATTTGCTTTCATGTATTTGTATGTACCTTCATAGGGGCTTATCTTCAACAGGAAGATTGAAGAATATTTTCTCAACCTCACTTGTAGCTTAGTGGTTAGAACAGTCTGCTGGAAAAAACAGATGTGAAACTCCTATGACCAAAGAAGTTGTATGGTGCAGGTCTGTCACCTCAGTGATCAGGGCTGTAGTTGCTGTACTGCTACATTAAATGTGAGAAACAGCATTTGCCACTATTTGCTTTTATTCTCATGGCTTTCTGTGGAAGTGATATCTGTTCTGTTTTTGTTGAGTATCTTACTATTTTTGTAGTATCTTACTATTTAGTAGACTCATAGAACAGTGTTTGGTGAATTAGGCCTCTCGAGGGACTTGGCTGCTTCTATGCCTCATCTGTAAGTCCCCAGAGAGCTAAGGTGTGTTTTGGTTCCAGTAGATGGCTCAGCTGGGCTTGCACAGCTGTAGGCCGTCAGACTGCTTGCTACCTTGTTTTGACAAAAAAGCTTCAAGTGGGTGCAGACTTTCAAGAATTTAAGTGGGTAGGTAAGAAATTTCATGGGCCTCTAAATTATTTTGGAGTCCCAGCATATTTAGCTGCCTCAGTTTTGCTTTCAGACCCAGAAATATTTGTCATCAAAAATGAATTTTTCTCTTTACTTCCTGCTTCTTCACATCAGTTTCATTCCGTATATTTTGAGCAGTGAATTTCTGAATGTCTTTGTATGGATCTTTTTTGTACAGAATCTTGAGTAGACCACAGACTTGATGATCATGTCATCCACAGCATGAGCTTATAACAATTCTTGTACTTCAGATAGCTTCCTTCTCTAAAAAAAGAGTTCTATGCACACATTATATTATATTACTGTTCGTAACATTTTATTTGGAGTAGAATCTGCTTAGGTGGCTATCCTTATACAAATAGCTGTCTGAGGGATGGCAGACTCTTTCCTAGGAAGAAACTGGAGGAGCAGATGATATCAAGATAGCCTGTTGAGAGTCCATGTAGTTTTAATGTTAAATATCAAACAGGAAGAAACCTTGAGTAGTTTTCCTTCATAGGCATCTCTTCTGTCTATCCTTAGTTTGGTTGTCTGCAGCCTCACTTAACATTAGATGCTGCAGATGCTCAGCAGTCTATTTTCATACCATCTGTTTCTCCAGTAGCTGTTAGAGGTTGGCCATGTGAGAGAATCAATAGCCTTCTGCTCTTTGGCTCTCGATGTTCCAGAAAATTTAGGCATGGTGTCACATTCTAGAATTTTACGCCATTCAAATATTCCTAAATTTCATTCAAACTGTGGAGAAGCTAGGCTGCTGGTTGATGTGGTGAATGGGTGGCTATGTTTTGATGGGATTAGGGCTGAAAAATCCTCTCCTGCCTTTAAAGATAACATTATGGATCAGCTGATAATTTTGGACTGGATGACTGGATATCTAATGTTCTTGCCTGTAGTCAGGCACCATAGACAACATAGTTGTTCCATGTGGGATTGTGTAACCTCCGTTATTTACTGAAGTATCAGTCTTATGTAGCTGCTGCAAATTTCTGATGAGTCTGTTTACCATCCAACAGTTTTTAGTCAAGCATCTTGTAACTCTTTTGAGTGCTCTCTGTAACCAGATTTCTTAGCAACCGAAGTCAGATACTTGCCATCCATCAGATCAGTCTGACAACTGACATCAGATCAGTCTGTTGGCAAGGAATGCTGTTCCTATTACCACTCTGAGTACCAGTTTTTACTTAAAGGTCTGGCATTATTGTGGAAATGGTCCTGCTGCCACCAGGACCTTTGCCTCAGATTCTGCACTGACCACTTAATTGGAGGATTGCTGGACTTGTTCCTCATCTGTGCAAGGGTGGTTTTCAGAAACCATGGTGAGCAAATCCCATCCTTGGATAGCCTCCTGATGGACTGGAGCTACTGGTCTTTTAATCTTTTTGATTTACACTTTTGATTACATTTGTAATTGCCAAGAGCTCAACTACTGGGCAGCTGTAATGGTTTGTAGACAGGACACCTTATGTGAATGTTTACCGGGACTGCTTCGTCTTAATGCTTTTGTAACTCTTTGATTGAACAAATCCACATAATTCAGGTTTTAGCTACCAAAGTTTACAATGTAACTGTGTTCTGAAAGGGAAAACAAAATATATGGAAACTTAGTGTCAGGCTACTTGAACTTAAAAAGTCCAAATTGCTTTGGAACATGAAGAAAGAGGGAAGGAGGGTGGCATGTATTGCAGGGTTTACAGGTGAATCCCTAAGCTTAGGGGATAGGGGGACACTGAGAAGAAAAGAACAAAACCTCTGGTTACAAAGGTTTTGCCTCTGGGAAGAAATGCTACCTTGTAGACTTAACATGGGAAAGGAGAATGATTTTTTTGGAAAAAAATAAAGAGTTTTCTTTCTGTGGCTTCTCAAGAACTTGGTCATTCAGTATGATTTGCTATTTATTGCAGAATAATGCCGTTTCTTTCTATATCTTGTTCTCATAAACTATATTTGGCAAAAAAATATACAAAAAAGCGCATCCTTTATTTAAATGAGATGGGCATATTCAAGAAAGAAATCAAGTAACATAGTGAATGTTGAATTCTCCTTCAGATGGTTTTTAGTCAGAAATAGTGACTGGTAGCTTCATGGTAGCTTCATCTACCAGAGAGGGACAATGGAAAGCTCAGTCTTGGATGAAAGCTGAGAAGGCACACCTTGGAAGTCCCTTATTACTCTAAAATTAAGCAATTGTATTGCCTTCCTAGCTGGGATAATTGGACTGGTAATTGAAGTCTACATTCTTCTCCCAGAGATGATCAAAACGCCTTCCTTTGAAAGACTTTCTGTCTGTCAGCAAGAAATGTGGTTAGATTAAAAGGACTGGGAACAGTCTGGGTTTCACACCCCCGCACATGCCTTCATATTAATTGGAATGGCCTTTCTGCATAGGATAACTTAATGTGGAAAAAATAATTAGTGGACTATTTTCAGGAAATTCTAGTTACCAATTAGTGATTCAATGAAGAAGGTGTAATGGACACTAGGGTGTGTGGTACCTTTAAACATAGTCTCTTTCTTAAAAGGAATCCAACTTTTTCAAATATTTTCTTACCATGATTACTGTTACTTTTGAGGGTTAAGTATACAAATTATCATCCTTTCTGTACCTAGAATGTGACAAGCAGACATGGAAATATTGAGGTAGTATTTTGTCTCTCAGAATAAAACAAATTGCATAGTTTTTTAAAAATAAGTTTTTGCTCAGAGAGACAGTTAAAATGTACATTCATATACACGAATATATGCATATATGTGCAGAGAGGGTTTTCAGTCTTTTAGCTTATGGGGTCAGGAGTCAGGATAAAAAAAGAAAAAAACCAAAATGCAGATTTTACCAGGTTCTGCGGTCATCTTCTATTCAAAATCATTTAAAATAGTCTTTGTCCACATGTGAAAATTTTGTCACCAAGTTACTTCTGAACAAGTTTGGTTAAACCAGTATAAATCCACCCTAATTGTTTCCTACCTAATTTAAGCAGTATTGAAATTGGTGTCCATGGGGGAATTTGCAACATTTCAAAGAAGTTACTTAGGTTGGTCTGGCCTGTTGGTGTTTTCTCCCTCTGAAAAAAAAAATTATGTCAGTAAGAGACATAGCCTCTTGTTTCATTCTTTTTCCCTCTCTCTCACGCATGCACGCACGAGTTGCTCTTTCTGTCAGCCACTGGGGCCTGTCCTCTCCATGAATTCAGCTGAGTAACCATCTCTTTGGGTGACACAGGCCATCAGCCAGCACACAGCCATTGGCAAAATGCCGGTGCGGAGGCGCTCCAGTGCCCAAGGGATGCTGACAGCCCAGAGCCTTAGGCTCTGACCCTGGTGCACCCACACTGCTGCTGACACAGCTTTGGCACCGGCCAAAGCAGCCAAGTGCCCAAATCCCCAGAGATGCAGCAGCCTGGTGATGGAGTCCCAGAGGCTGACCTTGCTGGTGCAGGCACGGCCTGATAGCTGATGGGGTTAACGTGTACAGGATAAAACAGTCTCCAGGGTTGACCGAGTGCCACGAAGTGTCTTCATGAACAACAAGATGGCTGTCAGGCCGGTTAGTAAAGGTCTTCTGGGAAAGGGGAGCTTTTTTTAACCTAGACTAGACCTGAGGAAATTAACATTTATACAGTAGTTAAAATATAAATAGTTCGACATCTGATATGATAAGTATATCTGAGCTCCTCATTCTACCTGGCTTCGTTTTGGTATTTAATCCAATGTTAGACTTGGGATATACGTACACACATGTAAGGAAAAGTAAAATGTTTAGATTTTACTGTTTTCCTAGGTATCCTGTATTTAATGTCATTTTATAAACAAGTTCTTACTCAGAAAATTCTGGTTATTAGAATGTATCCACAACACTGATTTAGAATGAAATCATCTTGTTTTTCTCTAATTGGTACCTGTCCTATTGTAGAAAGAATGAAAAAGCTCCTAAGAAAATGATTTCTGGAGTTTATGTTCAGCACAGAAGAGAGGTTAGAAGTAAATTATTCTTTATATTTGCCACACACAGGTAGTATGCTGGGAGGCGGTATTTTATATTTGAAGATGAACCAAAATTTCTTTTAATAAGAACAAACAAGTAACAAATCAAACAACCAAAATAATCCAAACATGACGTCTGAAACCTTTGTTTCAGTCTATTCATCTTCAGATATGGAAAGAGTTTCACTTAACAAGCTGATGTACTCTTTTTGAATTAACTTTCTAGAATTAGAAAGTTGAGTTGTTAAAGATGAAGGTGACTTCTTATACCTGTGGAGAAGAAAACCTTAGTGCTCTGTTTATTCAAACATTCCAATTATTTATACCAGGCACATAGTAATTAGATAAATTATTCTGTAAGATAAGGACCACCAACTTTCTGAAGTCAAGAATGTTTTTCTTTACCAAGTTGAAAATCAAATGTTCTGGGAGAAACTCAGGAGGAGTGAGCATTATGTAAAGCCTTCTTGTTGTATGTTTTTAAGATGTGGTTACAGAATCACAGAATATGCCAAGTTGGAAGGGACCCACAAGGATCATCGAGTCTAACCCCTGGCCCTGCACAGGACTATCCCCAAGAGTCACACCATGTTCCTGAGAGTACCATCCAAACACTTCTTGAACTCTGTCAGGCTTGGTGCTGTGACACTTCCCTGGGAAGCCTGTTCCAGTGCCCAGCCATGCTCTGGGTGAAGAACCTTTTTCTAATATCCAACCTAAACCTCCCCTGACACAACTTCAGGCTGCTCCCTTGGGTCCTCTCACTGGTCACCACAGAGAAGAGATCAGTACCTGCCCCTCCTCTTCCCCTCACAAGGAAGTTGTAACTGCAATGAGGTCTCCCCTCTATCTCCTCTTCTCCAGGCTGAACAGACCAAGTGCCCTCAGCTGCTCCTCACACGGCTTCCCCTCAAGGCCCTTCACCATCTTCATTGCCCTCCTTTGGACACTCTCTAAGAACTTAATATCTTTCTTATATTGCAGTGCCCAAAACTGCACACAATATTCAAGGTGAGGCTGCACCAGTGCAGAGCAGAGCAGGACAATCCCCTCCCTTGACTGGCTGGTGATACTTTGCCTGATGCCCCCCAGGACACGTTTGACCCTCCTGGCTGCCAGGGCACTGCTGACTCAGATTCAACTTGCCATCAACCAGGACCCACAAGTCCCTTTCCATGGCACTGCTTTCCAGCATCTAATTCCCCAGTCTGTATGTACATCCAGGGTTGCCCCATCCCAGGTGCAGAATCCTGCACTTTCCCCTGTTGAACTTCATATGGTTGGTGATTGCCCAGTCCTCTAATTTGTTAAGGTCTCCCTGCAGGGCCTCCCTGCCTTCAAGGGAGTCTACAGCTCCTCCCAGTTTTGTCATCTGCAAATTTGCTTAATATCCCTTCCAGTCCTGTGTCCAAGTCATTTATGAGGATGTTGAAGAGCACAGGGCCTACGATGGAGCCCTGTGAAACCCCACTAGTGACATGTCACCAGTCTGACATTGCCCCATTCACTGTTACCCTCTGTGCTCGACCCACGAACCAATTGCTCACACACCACATGATATGTTTATCCAACTGTGGGCTGAACATTTTGTCCAGAAGGATAGTGAGGGGGCTTTCAGAGCATCTGCTAATGATCGTAGTCAAGGCCTTTGGATTCACATCTGTTCTTTCTTTGTTGGTGACAATTTTTATTTTGGTAGAAGAGGGCTTGATTATAGTCAAAAGGATTTGAAATCAGAATACTATTTCTGAAGTAAAAGAGAAAATTATAGCATTTATATTATTTTCTCCTAATTGGTTCACTGTATCAGTGTGGTCACTTGCTTAATAAAATAGTCCATCCTCTGAAAAATACCCAGAGCTGTAACCTAATTACTGTGAGGCAAATCTGTCTCAACAGAGAATTTTTTGCAAAGTTTTGTTATATGCATTGTAGGATGTTTTTATTAGCTTGAAGGACACTAAGCTGTATTCTTGTTTAGTTTCTAGGGCAACAAAGAAGTCTGCTTCGAACACGAGTTCTTTTCAGGCTGTGCAATATCATATAAATTCTGGTATCTACCTGCCTTACATTCTACATGGGGACTGATGGAAGAGCAGAAATTTAGGCCAGGTTGTTTGCCTCTTAGTCTCATTATTTTTGTTTTAATTTTTCTTAAGTTTTAGTTACCTGAAGCTAGGTTCAATGGCAAAGGTCAAAATCTTTAAAAAGCAAATAAATAAAAGCCACTGTGGAAATGCAGTTTATATCCATACATAAAGCTTGATTATGCAGACCAGATAATGGCAGTCAAATTGTCAGAGGTGAATTTTTTGATCTAGGCTTGCATTTGTTTTCAGAGGCCAGATCTGGGTAGTGCTGAAAGTCAGGAGCACAGATTTCTTGAGGTAAGAAGGTTCTTAGCTTGACATGGAGTAGAAACTATTTCTTTCTGGTTCTGATTGGACAGCATGACACAGTCATTCCTGAACTCTAATCCTTTGGAAGCAGGTGATGCTACTAAGAAGGTTTTGAATTAATTGTTAGGCCTATTCTTGAAGACTGTAAAAGTGTATTAAATTATTAGAATAGTTTAAACAAGTTTTGCAGTGGAATTTTTATCATTGATTATAAATTGGTTAAAGTAATGTAAGAGTGTGTTGGCTTTGAAGAGTGGACCAATATCTCACAGGACTGTAGTCTTCTGGCCCTTTTAAAAAGCATATGCAATTGGCTAGTTTTACTAGCCAAAGTTTTTACTGTACTAAAAAGTTCCACTTTCTATAGTTTAAACAAACAAGGATAAAGAGTTTGAAGTTGTCATTAACTTATGCTTGAGCTTTAGTTAATTCTGTAAAATCTGGCTAGTTCACTTTGCTTTCAAAATTCTAAGATATATGTCTATCTTGAGGTCTGTAAGTATGATTATCGCTTCCTCTACATAAACGAATAGCTATAAATATTTATATAACTTTGGCATTTGTTTCTCAGCCCATTTTCTATGTAAACAAGCCTTATGCAACTTATGTCTGCTTCTGTCATCTTCCTCCATTACCTACCAGTAAGTTTTGAGGTCTATAACAAAGTTGAACTAAATTTAACATGAGGACAAGTTCCCAAAGAGATAGTGGAAGGCCTGTCCTTGGAAGTTTTCAAGACTGAACTGTGCATGGCCCTGAGCAAGCTGATTGAGATCTCCTAGCTGACCTTGCTCTGAGGAGTGGGTGGAACTGGAGACCTCCCAAGGTCCCTTCCTACCTGGTTCAATATCTGGACTGAATTAGAAATCTCAATAATGATTAAGCTCTGTCAGAATTATTGGTGGGAAAGACATGCTGTCAGTGCTCTAGTTATGGAAGAAACTGGCACATGCTTAACCCTAATTATGGACTGGAGAATGGCGAGGGGAAGAATTGTAGGCAGAAGATAAAACTAGAGCTTTAGATAGAAGCATTGATAGACTCTACAAGAAACTAGATCTACCATTGTTTTCATAAATTACTTTACTGACTCTGCTTTATAAAAGGGCTGGATGCTGTTTCAGTTTTTTCAAGTGGAATATTAACAACATCTAATCTGAAGGATTTTTCTTTAACCCAGCTACAGACATAAAATTTGATATATCTGAATTGGTACAAATTTGTTCGGTCACTTTCTCTTCCCCCACCTTTGTCAATGCTTGCTTCTACAGGAAGTTTACAGCATATTTTAAAATATTACAGTAGTTCATCTAAGCATTTGCATGTCAAGAGAGATGCTTGTGAGAGAAATTTCTTGTGACAAAGCATGTATTGATAGATAAATGGTAATGCATGTTAGGGTCACTGTTAAGTTTTTTTGAACACAACAATGTAATAATTCAAAACTATGAAACAATTAGAATTCATAGATTTGTATGATGTGCAAGAGGCTTACATTACTTTTAATAGGTATCTACATTTTTCATTGCCTTTGTAAGGGGACCTATTCAGTCCCACAATCACCAGAGTAGGCAGGCTTTGACCTTGTAGAAGTTTTGTACAGAAAAGTGAGGAGGAGGAGGAATCCCTCAATGACAGCATATGTTTTAAGATATTGTGAGCCTTTGCAGTTTCTGGTCAAGCCAGCGGTGTTGAAGTGAGGTAACAACCTCGACTTTGCCCCCCAAGCTGGTGTTCTTGTTTCAAGGCACAGCTTATCCAATAGCTTTATTCTTTCTACTGACAGGCTTATGTTGGCACACAATCTGCCCTAACATATCTGTTCTCAATACTTGTAAGTAGAACCCAAAGTTTTGTGGTGTTACATAGCGTATTGCTGAGAATAGCTGGGATGCAAGATCCTTTTTCACTCGAAGAAAAAGCAAAACTGCTAATGCATCCTTCAAGAAGTTCAGGTTACCTCCATCACTAAGGATGGAAGAACTCAGAAGTGTTTATGTGCCATCAGAGGTTAAAGCTGACAACTGTTTTCTTCAGATGGAGAGTGGAGCTACAGAGTTCAAGGTACTTGCTAGAAATTGCACAGGATATCTGTAACAGGGTGTCAAACTGAACCCGCGTCTCTTAAGTCGCATGTCAGCACTCCTCTTGCTTGATGTTTAAAGTGTTTTCTGTAAGATATCAGAGGATAAAATTAAATTATAAGTGGTTGTGTCTGAAAAAAATGGTCATTTAAAGGGACTGTCCTTAAGATTTCAAAATACAAATAGAAGATAGATGGTAGTCTCTTTCATTTTAGAGTCTTCTGTATGTTGTACATTTGGTACGTACTGAAAGCCTTGACATACCCAGTCATGCTCATTGTATTGGAGTAAACATTAGTATATTAGCATGGATATGGCCTAAAAATATTTAAGGTAAGAAAACTAATATGGTTATTAAGAATAATTTTCAATTATGGATGCAAAGTTTAAATACTGAAATGTGAGGTGTAATTTTCAAGATGTTGAGCCATTCCTACAGCTAGTAGCAGCAGTTTAAAAAAAAAAGAAATTAGATGCTCAGCTTTAGTGTCTGGAAATTTTGAGCAAGAACTTTTTTACATGTAAGCAACTATAGCATGCCTCATAATCTGTTCATAGTTTTCTTGACAAGGAGACTTCTTTCAATGCAAACTGAGTAGAGAGATTGGAGCTAAGTAAAATCAGTGTGCCTGTGAGAATCTCAGATTTTTAGAACATTCTGATTTTCCTGTTGCTTTTAGAAATGAGAGAACTAGTCATGATGGAAAAAGTCAGGTAAAACCTTTGCCTTGTATGTTATTGCTTCTTAAGCTACACCAAAGAACAGAAAATTCCTATTTGAAAATTCTAGTGTTTCTGAGTTGCTAAATGTGGCAAGTATTTCAGGATTTCAAGAAGATGATGTTGATG
Source organism: Pseudopipra pipra (assembly GCF_036250125.1). Lineage (NCBI taxonomy): Eukaryota > Metazoa > Chordata > Aves > Passeriformes > Pipridae > Pseudopipra > Pseudopipra pipra. The sequence continues at coordinate 78,370,086 of NC_087550.1, forward strand.
CTCAGTTGTGTAAGACTAGAATTTTGATTGGCATAGAGAGGGAACTCAAGGATTAAAATCTTGTTTGGATATGCTCACAGCAAACCTGCTGCTAAGCAGGTAGATTTTATATATCCCTTAGAGTATTTTCAGTCTTGATAATAGACTTCAGTGTTAGCTATGAATTTTAATGATAGATACTAGGGAGAAGCGTCCTGTTTAAGGTGAAAATTAACCTTGTTTGTGAAGGCTTTTGAGCATCTGAAATGGCAGTAGATGAGAACTGCACCTACTTATGTCATTGGCTCCTTGTTGTCATCCCCAGCGCTCAGAGTGCTGTTTGCCTGTCACCTGTGCCAGAGCCGTACTTCCAGGGGAACTGATAGTGTCATGGGACGTAGTTTAAACATTCATGGAGTTCTGCAAACTTAATGAGAAAATGTCTCCCTAACATCTTAATGATATGGGATTCTTTTTAGGACTTTAGTGAATAGTGAACCCTTCTCTCATAGAACATGTTGCCAGGCCTTTGAATTTTCAGGTATTCTTGCCATTTTACCTTTTAAGCTGGAGGCAGAGCTGAAAATAGACTGTACCTATAATGACTTGCAGAAGCAGACTGAAGGAGTTTATTGTTGTTGTAGTTTCCCTATGAAATCTTAGATGTGGAAAACCCTCTATAGATAAGAATTTCTCTCTGAAGTGATTGGAAATGACCTTGTAAAGTTCTTTCGTGTCCTTCATACAGAAATTATGTGCATCATCCTGTTGCCTCTGTTTCAGCAAGGGAATGTAGGTTTACTAGATGGCCTTTGAGTATGTGTATTGTGTTGCACCATCCATAGTTCTTGTCCCTTGGAAGGTCTTATCTGTAAGCTGCCTAGAAACAATGTGCGCAAGTGCCTTGATTGAAAACTGCTAATTGTAACAGTGGGGAAGCAAATATTTATAGTGCTTCATTATATTGAGGTTTGTTGTTGTTTCTTGGGCTTTTGCTTGGAAGAGAACTATTTACTCTAGTTTCGTACAAGCACAGTACCAAAGGTGAACCAAACTGCACTGGCTGAGACTTTTTCTAGACCTTAAAGCAAACTAGAAAGTGTAAGCCAACTATAACAACCACAGAACTGAATTGACTTTGAAGTATTTTATTAAAGCTGAGGTGATTATCTCCAGAAAGTTTCATATACAAGAACAAAGATAGTTTCTGAAGCTTCCTCAAAAGTGATATGGTGTGGTGTTATTTATTATTCTAATATTATCCTCCAGGTTGTTTTATTATTATTATTTAATTTGCTGTCCTATGAGTAAGTACAATTATTGTGACATTATACTCCAATCTATCCATCTGAAGAGTTTGTTTTCCCAAAGGCTATGTAAGGAGTTCATGTCAAAGCCTAGAATAAAATGTTAGATTCCAGTCCTGCAATTAGGTCATACACTGTTCTTTATAGCAATCTAATTCATGACTCAGCCACCTAATTGCAATGGGAATTCCAATAAACTCTTAAACATCTACTCATTTATAAAAATTATTTTGAGACTACTTTTTTAGTTGTGAGTTGTTGCTTAAGAAATTAAATCATTACACAATATAGCTTACAAAACTAAATAATTAATGTAATTAATTAATAAACTGGAATGACTTGTTTGCATCAGAATGGTGAGGGTTTTACAGCTGTTCTGTATGGACTTACCTGAGAAGCTGTAATAATTTTGGTTAGAGGGAAAAGTGCTCAAACTTTGCAGAAACCTACATATTTTTAGATTTGCGTATCTATCTCTGTCGCATTCTATACATGTATACAGGCATAGGCACGTCTTCATTCATGTGTATTTGCAGGAGTCAATGGAAACAGATATAGCTCCGCAGACTGAGCCTCTAATGGTAACATTTTTTAAAGCTACAAGAATAGAAAGAATCAGGGTTTGGAAAAAATCAAATGTCTTCTCTGTCTGAATTTCTTAAGGCAAGGTAGTAATAATTTTAGAAGTATGTAATGTTTTTCTTGCTTCTTTGGTTCAAGAATTGGTAGCTTTCAATAAAGGGTTAAGCTTGTTTTCTCCTTGACAGTTCTGTGGTATTGCTTCCTCTAATCCTGGTGTTTGAGAGGCTGGGAATTGGGCTGGGGAACACGGTGTGTATTTTTTTATCCTTTGTAGCTGATGTGAGTTTTAACTATTGAAGATTCTGCATTAAATACCAAGTAATTATGTGAAAGAGATAAAAAGTCTTGATAGTTACTCTTGGAATATGTTCTTCCTCTAGAAGAGGAAACTGCTAGTTCAAGTTACGAGAGATATTACTGCAGGCAATCAAAGTTTGTGAGTTATATTACAAAAGGATATTTAGTTATATTTATGTGTGAATTTTTAAACAACCCAGGAGATTTAACTGTCATCTCTGATACTTTATTTCATATCGCCCAGAATTCTTTTGTGTTGTATTTTGGCAGGATTCATACCATAAATTTTTTATAAGTCTAGAATGCAAAATAATGATTTTTACTGACTTTCTGATGTTATTTGCATAATTGTAGCATCATTGTAATCACTAATATCTTTATCCCTTAAACTATTTTCCTTCTTGAAAAACTATCAGAAGTGCCAGAAATGCATTAAAAAAAAAAAAAAGAGGAAGACACTCTGCATGTAGAAGATGATAATGGTGGTTTAGTGGTGGAGACTCCTTTTGATGATTAGGAATAGTTGTCATGGATAGATACCTTTTGCATTTTAGTGATCCCAGTATTTATTATATAAAGCTGTAATCATACATCTTTCCAAAAACTTCAACAGGACTTAAGCTACTTATAAGAAATAGTCTCTAAGAATATATGGTTTTCTCTTAATTTGTTTTTATTATGCAGAATGTTTTTGCATTTGGTTGAACATATTTGGATCTGGTATGAAGCTCTGGAAAAAATTCTAGAAAAGATACAATACTTCCAGAATGTGAAATTAGAAAGCAGGAACCTGTTTAAACTTTTTAACATCATCTATACTGACTAGTACAACATGCTTCATGCACACACACACATACATATATTGGATATTGGGCAATCTCTAGCACTGTCTAAGGCAATCAGATCAGTTTATTAGCCTTGGTGTGTGTTTTGGAGTTTTTCTAATTCTTGCTCTTTTAGTCTTCATTTATTATATTTTCACTGCACATTGTCTTTGTTTTTGTCTTTATCCTATGCCAACTCTAGCCAGAAATCTGAGAAGTACCTTATAAATGATATTCAGATGTGATGTTAGGTACTACCTGTGTTTTTCTCTTTCTGAGTATGATTGGAGGTAGAAAAAACGGGAGGTAAAAATCTCTGAAGAGCATTTATATACTGTTCATCCTAAAGCTTCCTAAATATTTTAAGCTGTTTTTCAAAGTGTACATACTAATCTAAACAGAAATGTGGATGATGTGTATGCCGTGTGAGATAAGATAAAATATAGAAACTATTGCTATGTGGCACGTAAGGCTGTGTGGTCAGTAGTGCATAGCTGTGTATTTATTGATTTCATGTGGCTATGGTGCCCATCCTCAGGAAAACATAGGGATTTACTGTGGCCTGTTAGTCCCAGATGCTCATTAAAGATGGATAAGAGAGTGGCTTTTAGCACTGAATAGTTATCTCAGACTGAGAAATACATTCTGATTGTCTTTTATGGAGCAATGTACCTTGCTAGTAGTGATATCCTAGATATGATGGCATTTGACTCTGCACCAGTATCTTTCACAGGGCTATAAATGACTACAGTCATGTTATCTCTTCAGGAGTCATCACTGTTCAGTATCTGTCATATTGGAGCAAAAGATAGTGAGATCATTTAAACAGGGTGAAGTGCCTTGTTCTTTAAATGTGTGCTGCAAACGTGTAATTGATCTTGCAAAAATTTGTTTCTGAAAAGGTCTTGAAAAGTCAAGCCTTCCCATACTACATTTGAGTATTTCTTACAGGCTCTGCTATGATGTTTGCCCTAGAATACATACTGTGCTGCTCTGATACTGACAAAAGTGGCAGCAATTCTTTTTTTCAGGTGGCCCTCATGCTTTTCTTTAGGATTGATCAGTGCTGCTCAAAGCTTTTCAGCCATACTGAGAAAATGGGATTTTCCTGCTCCAGGAATAAGGAGCAGAACTGTTCCACTTTTCCATTGCCAAAGGGACAGGCAGGGGGATATTGGCTGCACCAGAAGGCAAAACTTCTGCCCAGCTCCCACCACGGTCTGAGCTGCCCTCTCACAGATCCTGTGATGGGAGCAGAAGTCTGGCTTTTCAGGACTTCAGTATAGGTGGTGAGGTTTTAGCCTCTTTTGCTCTGCTGAAAGTATTTGTAATTAGGTTAGATCCTACTAGAATCTTTTGGAAGGATTTGTGAATTCCTGAGTTTGATTTCTGTGCTTGTACGAAAGGTTTCTGCATTGCTGCTTGGGCATCGCAAGGTGGCTCTTTTTTTTTTTTTCCTTTGTAGAGAAGCTGTTTTCCTTTTGGGTCACTGAAATTCAACAGGGTGAAAAGCCTGTGAAGAAAAGATGTTCTTCTTCGCTTCAAATTTCATTGGAATCATGTAATTCCAGCATATCTGAGAAATCACCCTTTTCCTTAGTGGGCCTGTGCTGTTGCACACCACCTCAGTGGTGCCTGTGTGGCATGGGGCAGTCAAAGCTCTTGTGAATAGGGAGTGGAGCCTCCTAATGCAGGCAGGAGTCACCTCTGTTGAGATCAGCATCTGTGGTAAGGAGAGCATTGAGCCTGGGAACTCACCCATGCTCATCAGAAAAAAATAGCCTGGTATACTAAGGCAGGAAATTCTGGCAGTGTTGGGAGGCAAAGCATGGAGACCTAGCTTGGACTTCAGAGCTTGTAGAGCTTGATTTAGTCAAGAGCTAGGTTTTCCATGAGGTGTTACCTGAACTCAAAAACTGGGAAGTACAGTCCACTTAGGGAGTCTGAATGAAGACAGTCCTTCTGAATGAAGGGCTGGAACCATTACATGGAACCACATAGATTGTGTAAGACCTTCTAGTTCACCTATGGCACTGTCTAACACACAGTCAGTTCATCATCATCTTGGTACTTGGAGAATATAATGCACAGATGTCTGATCTGACTCTCCCCTACTCAGATTGGGTCTGGCAGGACATACTGAGCTGAAGCTCATAAGCCCATACTGGAGCTAGTCTTCTGCTCAGTATCTATGGACAGTTTTCCCGTTATTTGCTGTATTCTAGATACTGCTGTATTCTAGATTCTAGACACTGATTTTTCCATGTAGAAAGACAAATTGCATGACTCTTGATTGTGTATATAAATATTATATACAGGCATAAATATATATATATAAAAATATATATATAAAATATATATGACACGCTATATATATGTCACACGTAATATATATACATATAAAATGTAAAGCTGACTACTCAAAATCTAGGTAGTACATGGAAGTATTCTGCAAGAGAAACTTTATTTTTGATAAGAACACATAATGAGAGTTTTGCAGAAACACTTTTCTTACACAATTTAATGTTGTAAAGTTATTGGTTATTGAACGAGTCTGAATTATAACGTGAATAAAGCTATTGACTGTAGGTTCTCATTTTAGGTGGTGAAGGTAGGTAGTGAATATGGTAAATGCAAGAGGCAAAAGCAGGAAAAAGCAATACAGAAAATTGCTTCTGTCTGTTTCACCTAATAGTTCCTAGATGGTCCTGTGCAAATAAATTAAATTAGGCTTTTCACATCTTTCCTGTCACCTCATCAGTTCTTGTTTCTGTTCTGCAGTATGAAACTTCAGTGTCTCCACTGCTCCATTTCCCAGATGCTGAGTACTCATAGTATACAGACTCTCAGGTATTTAGTTGCCCAACTTTTCTAGGGTTCCTAAACCTTTTTAAGCACTTGAATACTTCAGTGGAACTGGCTATAACTCTGCTCTGTGTGTGTGTGTGTGCTTCCTCATATATTTCTCAATAAATTGGAGCGATCTCACAGAATTACAAGAGGTGATCTTGTGTTTTAATTCTGGTTCGTCTGCTTCTTTACTGTGTGTTTCTCAAGTGGCTGCTTTGAATTTCTCAGTTTTACCAGGGGGAAGAATTGAGAAGATACAGAATGCAAGGACAAGCTAGTGAGGAGTGAGAGGAAGTGTGAGGTCCTCAGATAGCAAGCAATGAAGTGAAGGTGTACTTGATTTCACTTTCACTGAAGGGGTTTTTGTGCTGTACAACAAATACAATAGGACACATGCATCTGAACAATAAAGATAAGGCAGTAATTCAATATTTCTTTTTATCTGTTGAATGCCATCCATCTTATGTAATTAAAGACTATGCTATCTTGTGTTTAAACGCGGGAGGACAGATTTCAAGATGCTTGTGTGTATTTTGGTACTTAATTAATGGCAGCTTAGCTCTCGCAAGAGTTCCAAAGGTATCATTGTGCTAAATACTGCATATCCACAGACTGAGAAATGGATTGTGTCTCTTCAGATGGTAAATGAGCCCAGGATAAATGGTGAAAGTGAGGGGAATTCTCTGCAATTACTGACCACAGCCCTAGACTGTGGATTAAATTACATTCCCTTAGTTAGCAAAGAGGCATAACAAAGTTTAGAATTTCAGCTGCATCTTACGACAGTTGGATGAAGTTTTGACACTGCTCTGGTGATATAAGAGTTGCTGAGGTGGTTTGAGATGCAATTGCCCTTTTATCCTTTCTGACTCTGTGGGAGCCCACAGTTCCCGCTGCTCAGCCTGTTCCAGTGCAGAGTCTTGACAGAAAGGGAAACAGGTTGTTTCCCTCAACCAGCTGAGGCAGATGCACCAGCACTGCTCTGCTGCCTTGCCTAGGAGGCAAGGGGGACAGGTGGGAGGGATGAAGGAGATGTAATGGGTGGCTTTAAGGGTGGTGTCATCTTCAGCTGCTGCAGGTGTCCGCTATAACTTTTGTCTGTCCACAGCTCAGTCTTACTCAGGTGATTTGACTCAATGCAGTACTACTAAGCTAATATGAAGTAGAAAATTGGGTTTCAATTAAGAAGGAAGCATCTTGCTTCTCTTAGATCTTCGTCTGGTTTAAGTGCTAAAAGTCATAATCGGTTTTTTTCTCAGTCCTTGTTGCTTTCATGAGAAAACTCATGTAATAGTATTTTGGAAATAGGTATAGTATTTTCTTCTCTCTTCTTTTCTCTATGGCAAATATGTAAATTTAAAACCTGATGGAATACTTAGCTAGTTTCATGTCTGAAGAAGGATTTATGCATGTGACGAGAGGAAAAAAAAAAAGGCATTTTAATTTTTTTTAAAAATTTGGCAAGGATCACCTCACAAGGAGGTGCAAAGTAATGAGTTCCTTCATAGCTATAAGATCTGCCCAAGTTGATTATGAAGCAGAACTGTGACAGTATTGCATGGAACTTAATTCTTTTTTTTTTTTTCAAATTGTTTAACTGGCATAATGATGTGAATGCTGCAAGGGAGAGATATACATTCTGTATTGTCTAATACGTGTTTTTATATAACAATACTTTTGTTTGTATACAGTACTTGAAGGGGACTACATTTCCTGAAATTTGGAATTAATTTACTGGCCCTTTGGTTTTCTCCCTTTTTATTGCTAATCAGAAAGTTCCGTATGTATTGACCAAAGAAAAATGTACCCTTGAAAGGACAGTGGTGCATCCTTATCACAAACAGTAGATACAACATACCTGTTCATGGAAAAGGATGATGTAATATTGAAGGGAGGGTTTGACTTCCATCCTGTTCTTACACACTATGATTGCAAACACAGAAAATAATATTATATTCCTTATTTTTGTAGTGTGGAAGTATTCCTGGCAGATTTCCTGGTGAGAAGGAAAATTCAGAGGAGAAAGCATTTCATAGAACTCTTGAAGCTCTGAGGGGAAAGAGATGCGCAACGAATCTCTAGAATGGGAAATATGCATTTTTTTCAAATGTAAAATTTTAAGATTATCCAAATGTCTCTTTCCTGTTGGGTCTGTACTGTTTGCAAATAGATTTTTACTGTAAGAATGTTGCCATTTTTAAAAATATAATTATTGCTGTTGTTTCTGTTTTTAAATTTTAGGTATGAGAAGGTGCCAGTAATTCTGGTTGGTAATAAAGTGGACCTGGAAAGTGAGAGAGAAGTATCATTAAGTGAAGGCAGAGCCTTAGCTGAAGAATGGGGCTGCCCCTTTATGGAGACCTCTGCTAAAAGTAAAACAATGGTGGATGAGCTCTTTGCGGAAATTGTTAGACAAATGAACTATGCAGCACAGCCAGACAAAGATGATCCATGCTGTTCTGCATGTAATATACAATAGCACTAAAAATGACCTAACTTGGACTTAATTTGCAGAAATTTTGTAAGGTGGTAAAACTGTCTACTTCACTTCCTGGTTTGTGGGTCACTTGAAATACATCTGTAGTGAAGTAGCAACATTAACTCAGAGCTGAGCATTGAAAGTCAATCACTGACTCTGAATATAATTGGGTTAAATGACCACATCTCACCCGTTTTTTCCCTTTGAGCACCTGCAATTTTATGGCACAGTCAGTTGATCTACAGGGTCATTCCAGTCGAACATACGTGTGTTGTTGTATCTGACAGCAACAATAGCAACTATTTCCGAAGAAGCTGGAAAACTTTTGGAAATGGGAAATGGAAGCAGCTGAGAGGATATCTCTGAAGACCGTTCACAACTAGCATAAGCGTGAGAAGGAGAGCCAAGTCTTTCGGTGTCTAGTTACCGTGCTTCAAGACGTGTGCTATCACATGTGGCCAAGTTTGTTCAGTCAAATATGTTGATTTCACCAGAACTTGTGACAGTGTTGGAGGAAAAGGCTACCAGAGACCCATATAGTTTGGATTTTTTTCAAAATCAATGCTATTATTTCTACACTTTATCCCACATCTTGAAATAGAAAACATTGAATCAGTGTGTGAAATGAGAGGCGAGATCTGGAAAAAAAGGATGGGTGAAGAAACAGTCTGGCATTGGAATGTTTTAAATCTTTCATTTTGCTGCTCAAAAATGGAGGTTCACTTCAGGTTTTGGTCTACAAAAAGCCAAACAAACCCTCTGTTTACAAAGCAGGAAGCATCTTTATTTTCACTTTACTGAACCAGGAGGAAGCAACTGTGATGAAAAAAAAATTTGCTGAGCCTTACTAACAAGGAACACTTTAATAGATTAACTAGTACCATCTTGTAAGGAAAATTAAGCCATGTTTCATCCATATGTTCCCTTCTGCAGAAACCTCGTGGGACAGTATGAACATCCTGCATTTTTAAGTTTGTTAAAGACAACAGTTTTTCTTGCCTTTAAGGGCTACGTTCTCTGGTGTGATCCCAAACTAACCTTTGGAAATCCAGTTTGCTATTTGATAGCTTTAATGTTGAAAATTAAATTGAATAACCACGTGAAATCATTTGGTTCAGAGGTGAAATAGTTACAGTTGTAATTCCTTAGGTGAGTGTGGAAATGGCTCTTTAATTGCCTGACACACTATTCAAAGGTTGCCCCAATTATTGGAGTGTTAAATGGTGGGAGCAAATATTTTATTTTGAAAGGATGCTCGAGCTCTGACTTGCTAGTTTCATAGCAGTGAAGTATTTATCATTTGCATGACTAATGGCACAGAAATACCTATTTTGAAGTCTTACAATCAAAGTATAGAAAAGTTTTCAATCGCAATGTTTAGATTTTAAATGCTGGAGAGATTGTCTTGAGCTGGATCTTCTATAGGTAAAATTGGCCATAAAAATACAGTCACTGAGCCTGTGGTCTAAATAACACCATGCGTTTATTAGTTTTCAATCTTGTGCAGTAACAGTGTAGTTCCTTGTGTTTAAATGAGTGAAATCAGGGGTGCTGGTGTGTGTGTGTGTGTGTGTGTTGAGCGTGTATGTGTGTGTGTATATGACCCTTAGAAATGCTGTAATTGGAGTTAGGTTCGAGAGTTTTGCCTCCATCTGCAGAACTTCCTAAGAGCCCTCTCATCTGCTACAAAGGACACTGGAGTACAAAAACTTTGCAGATTTTCATACATAAATATCCCTAACATTTTGAATTATAGTTCAGTGGATGATAACTAAAGGAAATAATATTAATGGAAGAGAACTGGCCAACTCTGCCCTTAATCTTTCAAGACGTTTCCACAACCAATGTATCAAAGGGCATTAGATGTCGCAAAACATTAAGCCTTACTAGAACATAAATGTAGCCCGTTTCCCATCTACCTTGCAGAGCTTTTGTTACTGTACTTTATTCTCTTAGGGAGATAGGCACACCATTTATTTCTGGCATCTGAATGCCCATTTTGGGTGCTCTGAATCGCCCTCCTAGAGGCACCTACCTCTTTCCATTCACTATATAGCAAACTTAGGCTTTTAACTTTGGTCCTCCGAGTCACACAACTTACATGCCTAAACTAGATGGTATGAATGTTCTCTTACCACCCCCCGTCTGCCAATTGTGTTAGCCACCATGCTTAATCAAGATGTGAGATGTTGGATTAATGATATTTCAATGTTTAAAGTAATCTAGATTGGGAAACAGTTTACTGAGCAGCACAACCTATCTGTAAAACAGCTTGTCAGTGTGAGATCCACAGCATAAGCACTCAAAAAAACAAAACCCACAGAAAACAAACCAAAGCCAAACTTGAAACTGAGTTGGAAGTGCATGTTATGCAATGTTATTTACAGAGATGTTAAAAGTCTTACCTCACAGATTGTTCATCAGCCAAGAAAATGGCATGAAGTATAGTATGAACAGCCTAATATGAAGTTCATAATTTAAAGCAGATAGGTTTTAAATATAGGAAAAATTGCACAGTAAATTTTTAACAGAAAATATTAAAGAAAATATCTCCCAGTCTCATTTCTTCATCACATTCTTACATTTTCAAAAGCATAGGCTATATGTAAGCTACCATGCAACTTGGCTGGGGGGGAGGAAAGCGTAAGTGTTGTTTTTCATTGTATAGTTCTGAGGAAGTAGTTATGCACTATTTGTATTTCCACTAATGTGAAGGTAGTGGAGCTTGAATCAATGACAGTTGCACTCAACAGATTTTTCAAATTATAGGGGGAGCAGAAAGGGAGGAAAGCGAGCCACATGGCGGCTGTGTGGCCACTCTGCAGGATTCATTGGTCTTGGGTCACTGTTTCATTTGTACCCTGATAGGATTATCAATTATAGTATTTGAAAGTTTCTTATAACATGCCTTAAAATATTATGATTTGTTCCAAAGACCCACTTTTCCTTTGGCTGTTCTTGTAGAGCTTTGTATTTTTCTACAAAAACAGCATTTCTCCAGTTTTGTTGTTTTTTAAAAAAAAAAATAAAAGTTGCAACTTTTATTCTTTTAAGCTACGATAGTGAGAGCAACTGTTTCCTCTTTCCCTTAAAAATACACATAAAAACTAGTAAAAGCAAACAAACCAGAATTAGATCAAGAGTATTAAAAATAATTTGCATTGGATTTTGTTTGTTTTTTCTGTTGTGTCTGTCCCTCTGCCCAGCCCTTCAGAGTATGAAAAAAAATTTGATGACATTTTCTGTTCTGGTTCTAGCCTCTCCCTAACCCCAGTGCTACAGTTGCCATTACTTTTCTGTGGGAAAACTACTGGTATTTGCTTTCCTGTATAGAATGTTGCCTAAAGATGTCAGCCATTTGGTTGGGGGGTTTTGTGCATGTTTGTTTTTAATTTTTTATTTTTTTTTATTACCAGTGTGCCCTCAAAGCACTGGTTAGGCTTTAATTGTGAAACTCCGCAACAAAAGCAAATGTTTGACAACTGCAGGAGGCTTTTATCTGCATTGTTGTGCATCTGTTAATTCTTGATCAGGGTTTGAAGAAAGACTGAAGTGGGTTCTGGAGTCAGACTTAATGCTGTTGATTTGGAGTTTCCTAGGGATGAATTAATGTATTTCGCAGTTAATTGTTGAGCTCTAATACAACTGGCAACTTAAAATGGGGCAACAGTTTGTTTTGTAATAATGTCAGTTGTTTAAACCTTGATGTTTCAAATAAAACAAGAATTGTACATAGAACTCAATGCAAACTCAGCAGTTGTATTTGGAGTTAAATTATTTTAACAAATAAATTTATTTAATGAAATCTCCTTTGCATTTTTTTATTGTCCACTTTGATTTGATCAAAAAGTTCATCCAGGGCTGATGAGGGCTACCCAGTGATTTGAAACAACACTGTCAATTATATTCAGTTCAGCTAAGTATTTCCTGCTAAAGTGCTCTTCTCATACAAATTAAATGGCAGTAAGTAAAAATCAAATATACTTTAGCTTTTATGGATGGATGCATGTTGTGATTTATGAACTTGATAAAGAACAATAGCAATGCAGGCGGGTTTTTATTCACTTTTCTTAGAGGGATATAAGTTGACAACATTCAGTAAGACTCAGTATTTGATAAGATGCAGCTCTTGCTATGGCAAGAGAATAGTGCTTATTGTAAAATATAACATTTTTTTTATATTTACTATATATAAAATAAAATTACTGAATAAAAACTTGGTCAGTATATTATATAGTTAATATGCAGAATTACTTTTATAACATTGAGGCTACAAAGGGTTAAAAAGGGATTGTTTGTTATATCAGCTGTTCAATTGATGAGTGTTTTGAATGCTTTCAGCACCACACAAAAGGAGTTAGTGTTAGAAAGAACTCCAAATACAATTAGAGTTGCAGAGATTTATAAATGAACAGTTGAGCTAATGCTAACAGGATTATTCTAGCTAATTGGCACTGATCAGCAGTTGCATTTTAGTCATGCCAGTATTGCTCAAATACTCTGTTTTCAGTAATGATGGGTGCTTGGTAGTCTACTCTTTTCATGTCATGCATGCCTTAAGGAGCAAGAAACTTGGGGCTGGCACACCTTAAAAAGTTGTAGTTCTGTGGATCATATCAGAAGGCTGACACATGCTGCTAATTTTATGGTTTTGATTTGCCCATTCATTCTGTAAATCAGTTCCAGGGGGACTTTTGCTGATGGATTCTTCCAATCCCATGAATTTAATAATATCCTTTTGTTTTGTCTAAGATGATACCCATAGATGGACAACAGGAATTCACTGAGCTTTTCTGAACAGTTGAAAAAAATGCCAGTGTGTGACATGCTCTTTTCAAATAACTGAACAGCTAGAAAACTTTGAATTTTTTACTCCTAGCAAATGCTTTCTCTGTCCTGCACCCTCCCCCCTTCCTTTTTTTCTTTCTAGCTACTGCAGGAAGCTTTTTAACTCTGAGAAAGCTTTGTAAAATATTTTGGTTGGATATAAATATCTTGTTATGAATCCTCCACAAGTATCAGTCTTACTGGATAACCAGCCTTTGGTCACTACCTCTGTTGCTTGACCAGGGAATCACTGGACTACATCTTCTATCCCAAGTTACCTTCGGAAGTATTCTGTCTCTTGCTGTTTAGCTGCTGCCTCGTGCTTTCTTCTCCATTAAAACAGCATCTTTTTTTCTGAGAGGGGAAGAATGATTCTGAAATTGCTGAAAACTCTGTTTATTGCTCTATCTGGCTCACACAAGTGTACTCAGTATGTAGTCATGTCTTCCTTTTGCAGGCACCATCTTGGTCATTCTCTTTTAACAAAGAGATTTCCAACTTCCAATGTCTCTGTTTGATTGCACCACTGCCCTAGTCAGTTGCCTTAAACCTAATTCCTGTTTTGCCATAAAACCTGTAGAAAGAACTTTTCTAGTGGTTTTGTGCTAATTGACAGAATTTGCAGACATTTGGAACTACAGGTTTCTTTTCTTCATACTGAGGTCAGTTAACACATCTGGATTTTGACTCCGGTTGTTAGTTATTTGAGCTTTTGTTGTCTGATGTTCAACACAACATGTTTTCCTTCTCACAGTGGAGGTGAAAAGTATTGAGTTAGAATCACAGATTCATAGAATGGCTAAGGTAGAAAGGAACGTTAAAGGTCATCTAATTGCAGCCCCCCTGCCTTAGACAGGGACACCTTCCACTAGACCAGGTTGCTCTAAGTTGCATCCAGCCTGGCCTTGAACACTGCCAGGGATAGGGCATCCACAAGTTCTCTGGGCAATCTGTTCCAGTGTCTCACCACCCTCACAGTGAAGAATTTCCTTAGAAACTAATCTAAACCTGCCCCTTTTCAGTTTGAAGCCATTCCCCTTGTCCTATCACTGCCAGCCCTTGTAAAAGGTCCCTCTCCAACTCTCTTATAGGCCACTTTCAGGTACTGGAAGGCTGCCAGAAGGCTCCCCAGAGCTTTCTATTCTCTAGGCTGTGGGTTGCATTTACAGGCTGGATTGCAAGTGGGTGGAAGAAAAAGCCATGTTGATGTGAACCAGGCACTGTGTAATACTGGAACTGCTAACAGCAAATCTTCATCCCACTCTGCTAGAACTGTTTTTCTGTGTACTTTCAAGCACACACTTTATGGTCTGACTGGAATATGAAATAGTTTGTGGAGCACTGAGAATTTATTTCAAACTCTTCACAGTGCAGTGACCACATATGCAGGCAACTGGATAACAGCTGAGAGACCTGCCTCCTCTTCTTAGGAGTGTTTGCAAGGCCAGACAGCCACATAGGAGTCTCACTGAAGAATGGAAAATGAGGTGGTTAACTGGCCAAAGTGGAGGAGAATGGGGTGGATCTAGGTTAAAGAAGTGAAAATATGAATCTGAAAGACTGTTGAAGACAAATATGTAGGTAGACTGAGTGTTACGTTGAATAGTAGAAGTACAGTATTTATCACAGACCGAGATTAGGAGTATTCTTGCACAAAAGTGCTTATTAGGTTGATCAGATAACTGAATCTGAAGAGTAGCCTTCTCCAAGACATTTTGTTTAGTTAAATACTAAGCTGCTTCTAATGTTGTAAGGAAAGATTCTGAACACTTAGATTTTTTTCTTCTTTCAGAATCCTTGTACAATTTAGTAACCAAAAGACATTAACCCCAAACATCATCCCCACATACTTGAGACATGGCACCTTAGCTTTCCAGTTTAGAAAAACAAAAAATGCTTTCATTCTACAGCCAAGAATATACTCTAGATCACAGGTCTTTTGGTTATTACATAGGCTTCATTTTATTGTTCACTCTTTGTTCTTGCAGATGGAATAATCAAACTGAATAGAGGTCGCCTGGCATTTTCCACTATGAGACAAGGTGATCAGGTTTTTCTGCTGCCTTCCAAACTAATTAGTAGAGCTCCAGTTTTCTCAGGATGATCTATCTGTCCCAGATTTGGGGGTGGTTGGTTGTTCTCTATTTTTTAATGGTTCAGCTGTGTCTAAGGATAAAACAATGGAGGATGCACCATTCTGCATGTGCTGAATTCTTGAAAACATTCTGTTAAGACCCGACACCATTCTGGTTTGAACTACTGGGAAATTGCCCAAAAAGCCTACAATCTCAGGACACGGGTCTAAACTTGGCAAAATTATAAGCCTCTGAAAAAATGGTTTTCCCAGTATGAAGTGGGATAGAAGTCTGCATCCAGACTCTTCAGCTGCCACTGGATATGCTTTCTGCTCTTTGTATTTCATATGTAGTAACTGCTGGGTGCAAGGTACAGTCCTTGTCTGTACACACTGGCTAAGAGCTAAGAAACAGAGTGGGCAAGAGTAGGAACGAGACTGTTCAGCAGGGAAGATTTCCAACTGTACATCTTAATGTTTCTTGCTTAAGAAAGACATCAGCTCTGCTGACAGTCTTCTAGGAGCAAGTTCAGAGGAGGCTTAATTAACACCAATGGTGAAGCACTGGTCAGAATGCAGGAACCTCATAACTTGCCTGATGGCTTGTGACCAATGCAGTGACACAAGAAAAAGTTTCCAGAAGTGTTAGTGTGATTTTGCTTTGAAGTGTTTCTCCCTCTAAGTAAGGCAATAATAAGTTAACCTTTATAATATTTGCTGTGTGAGATTGTAATTACAGGAAATAATTGATTAACCCAAAGAAGATGGGATTCTGCAAATTAAAATGAATGACACATAAGTGTCCTATTGATAGTAAATGGATGAGAACACTCAGTGCAATGTGAATTAATGTGCTTCTCAAATTCTTCATGAAGCATCAATACTTGTACCTGGTGCTGCTGTAACAAGGTAGGATTCCTTCCATGCTTGTTTATTTCTCTAACTATTTCTTAGGTAAAGCTTACATTTCTCCTGCATGCAGCTATTGTAAATTCGTTTTGGGGATGGCAGCCCTTAAAGTCAGATGCACTACTGATTTAACATAGCTTTGTGTTTTAAGATGAAGGGAGATAACCAAAAACTCTTCTAGTTCTGCCTCATTTTCAGAAGACATGGCTGTGAAGATTCAAGGCTTTCCGGAAGTCTTCCTAAGAATTGGCACCTCTTTATTAGGTGAACTCAGTCAGTCTTTCTTGATGAAGGTGGTATTCATGGTTATTTCTGGGAATGTGCTTATTCAAGCAGTCAGAGATCATGAAGTGTGGGTGTGAATTTACAGTGTGTTGTCTACTTGTTCCCCTTTTCAACCAGGGAATGCTGTGCATGACATGCATGATAGTTTACTGAGATAATTCCTAATCTCTGCATTTAAAGTGACAGTTAACCCATCAGGTGGCTCTTAATCCAGGAATGCAACATCCACCTGGAGACAAGTTCTTTGTCATGACTGCAGAGAGGGGGCTCTCATCTCTGCTTTAGATCTAAAGCAAAATGCTCATTTTCCTTGTCATTTTTCATGGTTACAAGTAATCTGAAGAGCAATAAACATTGCTTTCTCCCCATTAGGTGAAGGCATCCCCAGTTTCAGAGCTCTGTGGTTTGTCCAGAAATGTACATTGGTAAAAAACTGTGTTTGTCAGTATGGAGGAAGGATGGTGACAGGAAAGATTTATTGCTCGTCAAGGTACATGGCTCCTCACCCTAGGCAAGTCACCTCTGCCGTTGAGTGAGAATCATGTTCTCATGTTCAACTTTTTTCTATGTGGAAAACAACTTGTTTCATGTAAGACAAGAGATTCCCCCCCCCTTTATTCCCCCACCTTTCTTTTTTTTTTTAAATCTTGTATTCATTTTGCACATAGCAGCCACTCCGTGTTCTTCAGTCAATAGTTCATGGCAGAAGCCGCTTATCCCCTGGTCTCGGGAGACATTCTGAAATGTACAGAACCTATGTAGCACTGAAACTATAAACCTAGGTTGCTTATTTGTAAGTGGTAGTTTTCCAATAGTTTATGTGCACCACACTTTCAAAAAGCTTGTAATACTGCTTCCTCATTAAATTTTTTCATTTTTTCCAAATTTTGGCATGTTTGTCAAAAGTTTAAAAAAAACCAAATTAACAAAAAATACCAAACAGTAAAAACCAAGCAAACAAGATGAAAAAAAAAAATACAAACCCTATTCAGATTTCATTGTCTTGGTAACTCCAACAAAAAAAATTTCAGCTACTATTTGTCACCTTTATGTGTCCAGAAACCTATAAATGCAAATTAAAAGAAGGGAAAAGGGAAGACTCGGTGAGGGGGAGAATTCTGATTGCTCAGTGAGATTGGCTGGCAGTATCAAAATAATCCATAAAGTTCTCTGATCAAGTATAAAAAGATGATGATGGAAGTAGGTGGTCACCTGTGGCTTGGTAGTAGTAATGATAAGAAAAGTTCAAGAAAAAAGAAAGTTCACTGTTCTCTACACATACAAGTCTCCCTGTAAGGAAATCTTTGAATGAACAGTGTCTGCCACATAGTGTGGGTGCTTAGTGATGGGCAGCACATTCCTGCAATGGTTCTGTGAGCACCAAGAAAGCTGGATTAGCATTGCAGCAGCTGCTGGATTCACCTTCTTTAGGAAAGCTTCCCTGCAGACCACAGCTGGGACTTAGTATATTTAGAAATACACAGCTACTTTAACTGACGATATAATTGCTCCTAAATCTGCATTTTCCTTAAAAAACAACCCTTCATTTCTGTCCATCACAGAGAAAATGTTGAGTGCCATCCTTCTCTTCCACGTGTTGGTTGGGAACGGCACAACCAGGGCATGCTGAACACTTGCTCTCCCTTGTGGAGCCACCTCGGAGGACATTTCCAGATAAGCTGGGCTAATCGGCCGCTGTGATTTCAGAGGTCACTGCTCTGCCACCCTGTGAGAGGGCTATGGCCTGCGTTTCCCCCGACCAGTGGTGTGTCAGTATGGTCCCAGCTATCTCTGCTACTGGATTTCTTCTGGATCAAAAGTCTTAACTGGTGGAGTTTTCTGCCACATCACCCAATATGTGCTGTAATTGACTGACCCTAAGACCATTTGGTAGCTCTTTTTGCTCTGTGTAAGAAATAATCTTGGAGATCAGCCCTCTTAGACTAATTAAGCAGAGATCCCCTCTAATCCCCTTAGAGCAGACCTCCCACTGCCTTGGCTTTGTGCGGACAGACTCCAGAAAAGCTCTGGCTGTTGCCTGATTCCTGAAGCAACTGTGGACTGGCTAAGATAAATATACTGCCAAAGGTGTATCGGCAGGGCAATTCAGCATCTGTGCTGTCAGGTTTGTTAGGATGTTCGGATGTGTTAATATCTCTGAGTGACACCAAGACCAAAGCAGCTTGATGCCCCAGACTGCAAGGTCCTGCTTGTGTGGGTTTTCAGTGCTGGAAAATGCCCACTGTACTACACTGTGGTCACATTGCTAGCTGGCTTTCTCCAGGATATGCCTTCTGCACACCACCCTAACAACAGCCTTAAACAAAACCCATGTTCTGCTACCTGCAGGGGAGCTGCAGACCAGGCCACCTTGCCGGGTGGCTCGGCCTTGGCCCTTGGAAGGCCTGCCCTGCCTCCAAGCCAGAGCTGAAGTGCTTGGTGCTGGAAACTTTACATCACAGTCTCAGGGGACCCTCTCCAGAGTGACAAATGAAGCAAGATGCAGAAGTGAATTCTCTCCTCAGAGATTTTCAGGGCATGAAGAGAGGACTTGGCCACCCACAAGTCACTGAAGGTACAGGGGGTGATTAAGACACCTTGCATCAGGGCACATAGGATGTTTTCCCTTTCTCTGAATGTCTGTCTGCCAACACACCTGAGGTTCTTCAAAGCATGGGGTTTTTCTTCCCTGTCCATTTTTCAGGAAGCACAACTTACTGCTGTCACTGGCAAAACACTCAATGTTATGTCTTCTAATACGGACTGAAGCAACAAGATGAGAGCACAGTGCAGGAGCTTTTCCTGTAGTTTTCTGAATAGTCATGGAAACTGAAAGATTTCCTACAGAAAAGCCAAATTAAAATCAAACAAAACTTGCCATATAGCAATTATAGTACACTAACATTTAAAATGTTCTGCCAGGACCAGTCCGACACTGATGGTAAAGAAGGCTTTTGAAGGCCTATCTTAAAAGTCAGTAAAACTGTCTGTTGAATGCTTTGAAGAAGGTAACAGTTAATAATCAGGTAAAGCAAAATTAGTTTCCAGCTAAGACTGACTTCTGTTTTCTGCACAACAATTTAAAAATACTTTGGAAAAGATTAGCCCTTGGTTTTTCCTCAGCTGAGTGCCTTGAAGTTGAGTTAAACTTGAGACCGCAGAGTTGGAGGATCTCAAATGACCTGTTCACAGCTTTTCTGGGTTGAAGCAGGGAGACACCTTTGAATGTGTGCCACATTCAATGCTGGGAGTAAGAAATCCTTTCCTCTGCTGATGCTTAGCAGACCCTTTACTAGTAATCTATCCAAATGTACATGTAAGCTTTACCAGCAGCCTTTTGTTTTAATGGTCTAACAATCTCTTGCAGTGAAATAACAGATTTTTTTGTCTTCTCTTTGTTGAGTTTATAGTCTATAAATATATCATGCTCTCAGGCAATGAGCGAAATATATGCATTATATCCTCATTTCACACTTGTAGAAAGGAAGTCGTAGAGACTGTTATTCGTTCTAAGGAATGCACCATAGCACAACAGATCCCCAGACTCCTGTCACTAGAAGTTACTACTCTGTAGTAACAATAAATGAAAACAAAAATTAAACCCTGAAACTAAAAAAAAAGGTGAAAGACCATTAGTTCTGAAACCACTCTGCTTCTAAGTGCATCAGCATATACAGAATGTAAAGCAACAAGAGAGGAAATTAAGTTTGCATTATTTTTGTTTTTTAAAGGAACTTGGAGCTTCAATCTTTCTTTTCCTGTGTTTAAAAATCCTGATGTAGTAAGAAGTGACTCTGTAGATCTTGTGCTTATAGAAATAGTCTGGGTAAATATAAACTCTGCTCTAGTCCTCTTAGTGCTGGCCAAAGACACAAAAAGCATTTCAAGAGCTCGAATGGGGAATCTCCTGGAAAGGGACAGCCTGAATAGAGCTGGCCTTTGTGATGTGAGGGAAACATGAGGTCAGGCTTAGTAAATTGGCAGGAATTATTTAAAAGAGCTGTTACAAACTGAGAAGGGTACATTTTTTTGCAATAGCATGTTTCTGCTCAAAACTGTAATCATCAGAGGGAATACAAGATGCTTTCTGTGGGGTATCTGTGCATTCTGGCTTGGTGGACGGAAAACAAGGAAGTGAGGAGGGAACTATTGTCTTCTACACATATTGATTCTAGATGCTGAATGCTTTTCCGGATCCTCAACTGTTGGGGGAGAAGGAAAAAACAGAGCAATGCTTTGTGAACCTGATCTTGGAGGCCAAATATGTAAAAGCAAGCTGGCCGGTCTGTTTGGCAGCGTGGTAGTGAATAACAAGCCCCTCTGGGGACTCTTCAGACCCCACCAAGGGAGATAGATCTTCCTACAACCAGTTATTTAAGCAAAGAGTGTGGTGCACTCCAGTTTATGAGTGAGTTCACGGGGTACCCTGACCGGAACAAAGAAACAGTGTTTCCACAGATAGACTTCTGTTGTCATGCAAAACCCAGGAGAAACAAGGAGAAAAGTTTGTAATAATAGCAACTGCTTTTACTGATAGAGGGATTTGCAGCTGGAGAGAGAGCGATATGCAAAGAGCTCCAGGAGAGAAATCAGTATGTGAAATTTCCCCACGTAAACAACGGCAATCCAACAAAATCCATGGAGGAAAAAAAAAAAAAGCAAGATGTTCATTCTTTCCTAAAGAGAAAAGCAAAAGTGATAGCTGAAATGCCTGTTCTCACTATCAAAATTGCCTGTGTCTGAAAGCTGCTCTGAAGGATGCTTTTGAGGTGATTCGAACAGGCAGTCTCTGCTGACATGTACCTATAGGGAAATGCTTTCTTAGAGCTGCTAAAAACAATTTTGAAAAACCTCTACATTTTCAGTCTGAGGACAGCTGACATCTCCCAGTAAAATTAGTTTTCTGAAATGGCCTCCGAGGGGGGAGAAAAAAAAGGAAATTCAATATTTTTTCAGACCTACACATCTTAGAGTTGGGCAAGGAGGAGGAAGGCAGACACAAAAGCGTCTTCCCAGATGAAGCTGTCAGGGAGTTTGGACACTGTCAAATGAGGGCTAGTGGGAGCTGGCTGACCCTCCAGAGGAAGAGTTTGGCCCTGGCCTGAGCGAAGAAGATCAAGTGATAAAGGGGAGGAAACACCCAAGGAATTGTGGGGTCCCAGATGGCTGGGGTGGGCCATCACCACAGCAGAACCAGTGCCCCTGTGGAGGCCGCTGGCCACCTCTGCTGATCAGAGTAATTGTGGAGCAGAGGCCTGGGAGCAGGGCCTCCTCCCTGAGACTGTCTGTTTGCTGAGCTGCAACCAAGGGGCACTTGTCCCTGCTAGTGGAAAAAGGCTGGTAACCAGCCCTCTGCGCCTCCATCTGCACCAGCACTTGGTCTCTTTTGTGGGACACATGCTAGCATTCTTCCTTGGCTGCCAAGTGGAATTTTGTTTGTAACCTGTTAAATGAAGGCTACAGTCAAGGAGGCTCTTGTACCTGCATCCCATGCCATATGCTCATTTTGCAAAGCATGCCCATGTGTCCTTGCTTTCTTCCTCTTCATCAGTGAAGAAAGACATTCGCTTTTCAAGGGAGAGAGCAAGTTCAAGCTCCTCCGAGGCCTCATGCAAAACCTATGCTCACCACCTGTCAGGCAGGCAATAATTATTAGAAACTGGAAGAAGCAAAGCATGGCCTCCCTGCCTGACCTTCCTCAAATGCAGTAATCGAGGACAGCCTTATGAGGGTGACAGTAGCTGGGCTCTTTACTTCACTGCACTCTTTTTCTCTGCATATTTTTGAGCCAAAAGCAGTTTTTATTGAGAGCCTCACAGACTCTGTCACTTTCTCCTTTAGACAGGTGATAAGTTTTAGTGACAACTTGCTCTCTCTTCACCCAACAGCTTTGAATGAGCTGTTCCAGCCCAGGAGATGCTCTTTTAATGTTTGCTGTGAGCATTGCCGGTGCTAATTGAGATTCTCAGCACTGAGGCAGTGTTGATGGGATGCAAGGTCCCGAGGTGTATCTATTCCCTGATTGAGTGTGGCTTTTGGAAGCAACTTCCTTTTACCAGTGCTTGATACAAATTTGAAATTCACTTCCAGTGCCTGTCCTGCAGGCATTTGAAATTCACTGTTTTGCAAGCTTTCCTGCTGGTAGTAACAAATGTGCTGCATGCCTTTGCAGGCTGCCCTCCTCTCCACGAGCCTCTTCTATGGCTGTGGGATGGGTAGTATCAAGCATTTCTCACCTTTAGCTACCCTGGACATTCATGAAAACGGTTTAAGTGATTCCATGTCTTCAAGGCTGGCTGTTGGACTGTTTGCCCAGCTGTAAACATAGGAAATAGTACTGCTAGTACTGAATGGGGGCTACACTCAAGTGCTTCCATGAAATGCCATCCTATTTACACCACAGAAATCTGCTAAGTTTATCTTCCTACAACTCCCCACTCTGCTCAGAGATGGGCACCATGCCCTGCTGGGGCCCTCTTCAGTCCTAATAGCTTCTCTGGGATTTGGTCAGCAAAAACTATCTGGCAGAAGTGCTTGATGGTACTGTCAAACTTGTCATGCCTACTCACTTAGTAAAGGTACTCAAGGCAAGTACCAAAATGACAAGAGTGGGCAAAAGATGTTTCTGATTATCAACTGAAACAGGCAGGAGACAAAGGACAAAGGAAAAATGATTAATTTTAGTGCAACAAGAGGTGAGGAATTGGGTCTGCTCTCCTTCCAAACTGGCAACAGTGATTAATAGAGTTGTTAATGATCTGGAACATCAGTGCAGAGGCAGAACTGTTTGGTAGCAAGATATACAACTAGCTTCATAAATACCAGGGAAAACTGGGAGGCTCTGGTGCTAGCTGGGAAAACTAGATACATAGCACAGCAGTGAGTGGAAATCCTTTTCGAGATGCATGTGGAAAGGAAAGATTTGAAAATTTTCATTAGGACTATATGTCCTAGACTAACTCAAGTTACCTTGATCCAGGTATCATTGCATTTCATTGTGTTCAGTAACCTGGACTCAAAATAGATAGGAAATCTGAAAACTGACAAACTATTGAGCTTTTTTAGAAAATTATCGTACCCCCACTTGAAATATTGCAGAGCGTTATTAGCATGCCATTTCACAGCATACATTAGAAACAGCAAAGTGAGCCAGAGACAAGAACAAGAAGAATTATCAATACACAAAACTTCTGCAGTCAACAGTGTAAAAAAGAGAATTGTTCAAGATAGAGATGAGACTAATACAATAAGACTAAGAAGTGAAAATGTGGCAACTAGTGAGTAGTACAGTGAATGTAGATCCAGCAGAGTCTGTGCACCTTCTCATACGACACCAGAAGAGAAAACATCTGAAGATAGCACAAATACAAGGCAGTGGACTTAGTGCACAGGATAACCACATTTGGGGAATTGATAATGCTGAAACTGATACAACACTTAAGTGCATAGTGATGGGAAAGAATAAAAGCACAGCAGCAGCCATAGTACTCCAGAGCTGCTCAAACCAATGTCTTGAAATTTCATTAGCCACTGCTGGAAATAGGGGAAAAGAAAAAGTCTGTCGAATAGTCTGCCTTGGATGGGATGGTCCAGTGGAGTCAGTCATATGTTCATTATATGTTGATGCCAGGAATGTCTGCCCTTTCTGGTGACCTCCTCACCCAGTGGCACTGACAGCGCAGGTATGGTATGAACATGATGAACAGAACCTGAAGGAGGGTGAAGGTCCTTCCAGAAGCACCATCCATGCTGGATCTGGATCCTGTAAGAAAAAGTAAGAGTCAGTAAGGCTGAGAACCCTGGCTCATTCTGGAAACATAGTTGATGCTCTGCATTTAATCCTGCTATTATTAATGATTAAAATACTCTGCCAGCTGGTGGGTATCTGGCAACCTGCATGTCTGAGTCAGATCTCCATGCAGCACCCGCTCCAAGCTGGCAGCAGCACTGAAGCCATCTCCTTGTTGGAAACCTCCACGGAAGAGCCAGCCAGAGGAGAGACAGCAGGTCCTTCAACTAAAAGAGCTGTTTCTTGCAAGCAGGTTGGCTCAGTGCTGGCTTTGTGCAATATGCCCGTCCTCACCCAGCCCTTGCAGCCCTGCGGCATCCTCAGCAAAGCTCCGGTGGGGACCCACAGGCAGTAGCAGCTGAGACAGAGGGCAGAAGTTTCCTGGGGTCCTGACACAAATGCCTCACCACTGTGGAAGTCCTGTGTAATCATGCATTGCATAGTGCCTGAGATGCTTACGGCCCAACAGCTGCACCGCTGCCTGCGTGTCTCTCCTGGCACTGTTTCCCTGGCTTCAGAGTCAGAGGAGAATGGGATGACAAAGCACACACCTGTGCAAAGACAGGCACAGAAAAACAATGTCAAATCCTTAAATTACAGAGATCTTCAGAGTCTGTGGGTCCAGCTTGATTAACAAAAGGCATATTTTACACTATAAGAAACTGCCATGTAACATTAGCTGCATAAAGGGGTAAGAGAGGAGCAATGGGATGTTCAGCATGATGAAAATCAGGATTTTTTGGGATGCATATCCTGCATCTTGTCCCACTAAAGCTGATGGGAAAGCATCCTGTATGTAGCAACAACTCTTAGAGCAAGAAAAAGTATAATAATGTATTCTTAAAACTCATCTGAAAGTATTCAAGTATTTGCACACATGAAACCAGATTTCACTGCCAGCCCTTTCTGTAAGCTGATCTCTGACAAGAGCAACAAAATGCATCTAATCTTGAAATGCAGCTTCTTGGTAAAGAGATGCTGTGCGGGGCTGGGACTTATTCTGATGTATGCCATATGCAAAAGGCAACGCTGACCTTGCGTGCCAAAAGAGGCTCATTTGAGCCTCACATTATACTGCTGTGCTTATAGGCAAATAAAAATAATTTCTCTGGATTGTTACTATTTGCTTTACCAGCTGTCTCTCAAAGCGCTGAAGCAGATAATCTGAATGGCCTGGCAGCAATTCTGTTGCAAAATCGTTGCTATCCAGTTAGCTGCCATTAACAGCAAGGAAAGATCAACCCTGCTGGACAAAGGTGAGCTGACCATCACGTCAAATATCCCCTCGGATGGTTGTCTGTGTTTGCACAAGGGAGAAGGCTTTTATGGTGGGAGTGGGAACTGGTGTAAGGAACACCTGTCTCTTCAGGGAAGGGGTTTTCAGCACCTGGCCTGTTCTCAGTGGTCCAACCAGTGCCAAATGGTGGGCAAATACAGGCAGGCACAGCTCTCTGCAGGTTGTGCGGTGAATTCCTGGTATCAGCACTACTACCCTAAGCAATGCTGCAGGAGGACATTGCCTAGGATGGCAGCTGATGCCAGATGTCTGCTCAGGGCAAAAGAACCCCAGAGAAGTCCTTTGGCTCAAACAGTAAATCAGAGGTTGATGCTGCCTCAGTTTTCACTCCGAGGCTGCCTGAGTCCTTCAGTGTGTTTGGGCAACAGAGGGTGAGCAGACAGTCAAGGAAGGCACCCAGACCCACCTCAACACATGACCGAAATAACCCATGAATTTACTGCCTGTGAACTGCGCTTTCCCCTGCAGTGCACAGTGGCATTTGGCGAGGCGTGGGGAGAGGACCAGCAGTACCCAGCACCATATGGCCTCATACCAGACAGAATTAAGAGGGTGGCGTGGTGGTGCCTTCGTGAAGCAGCAGATTTTTTTAACTTGAGTTCCCGCCACTCTCCACTCAATGCTGTGTGAGATGATACATTAAAAATAGCACTGTGTACAGAAACAGGCAAAACAGCAGGGTTAGCTGCACTCATTGCTTTTGCTCCTGTGAGAACAGAAGTGTCGTATTCAATGTACTCACAGAAAAGGTGGGTTTAGCACAAACACCCAGACCTCATCCCTTTGGACCTATTCTGCCTCCTTCCATTCCCATCCCCAAAATACTTTAAAAAGATGCTTAAGAAGTAATTTTTCAAGAAAAGAAAATTAATACTGAAGGAAAAAAAACACACCACTTTTTCTGCTATTCAAGCACAACAGGGTGACCTAACTACTGTTCCAGCAACTTGTGAAGTTAAAGCAAAACCTATTTCCTTCTACCTCTAACTCCAGCTTCATGTCTTAGAGTTAACATTGGCAAAATGAGCGGCTTTTCAGAAGAGAATTTTGTACCACTGGAAAAATGTGCCTGGCAGTTTCCCCCAAATCCTCATCATTTTTAATACAGTGTTCATGTTTGTTTTCACTTTCCCCTTTGTTAAACGTTTCAGACAACTCAAATTAAGCCCTTGCCATCAAACGAGCCTTTTAGCAGTAATGACATAAATTACATTGTTCTCCTGGGCTTGCAGCACCCAGCTATTAAATCTAACCATGGGAATTTGGCAAATCTTTTCATGCATGAGGCAGCTGTTTCCTTTCTCCCCTGCTTCCACCCTCCATCCCCTTTTTTTGCCTTGCATGAGCACGATGTGCACTCTGAGGGACATACTGTACCCAAACCCCTTTGCTAAAGGCACTCTGCACAGAGCCACAGGTCTCCCTGAAATACTTGGTGCCCATGTAGGGTGCAGACCAGGTCTTGGTCCCAGCCTGTCAAAATCCCCCAGAAGCACAACCTCAGGTGCCCAGAGTGGTTTCATGGCACAGAGCTGGCTGAAGCATCATGACTTAGACAACAACCTCCATCACTCAGGGGCAAATCCTGGCTCCTACTGTTGGGACACCCCATCTCAGTGCTGCATGGTTCTGGGACTGATCATACCAGTGCTTGGAACATGCTGCCAAGAGTCTGTGCTCAGTTAAGAAATCCTGAGTGTTTCTTTGTTTTCCTCAGGGTCTGCTGGAAGCATTTTGATTCGTATTTTCTCAGCATAGTTGTCTGCCCGGGTTGGACTACCCTAGGAAAGCCATCAGCTTGCAGAAGATCTATCTATGCCTATCCTGCTTTAAAGGGCACTTATTTTCATTCTTAAATTGCCCTGCCATCAATGGCAATTTTCATGCTAGGCACAGTTATTCAATGACAATACTCTAATGTAGGCTAAAAGATTGTTAATTTGCAATCAGTGCTGTTTAATATACACATGCAAATGGTAACATGCCAGCCATGTACTTCCCCTCAGGATGGTTGTTTCCCACAGGGATGCATTGCACATGGCCCTGCTTGGCACCCAGTGCAGCAGCATGAGCTGGCTGGTGCACAGGCCACTCCTGGTTATCCTTGTCCCCATGTGGCCTCAGGATAACCTGCCAGATGGATCAACGTGCCTGGGAAGACCGACCTGCTACCCACTGCCATCCTTCCCCAGTGCTGCTGCTGGTCACTGCCAGGTGGTCAAGAAATGGATGGGAAGCTCTCTGTTCCCAGACAGCATCACCCAGAGGGCATCAGCTGCAGAATCAGTGAAAAAACTGAGGAGCTCTGTGAATGGTTTGGGCCTCTTTAAAATGAAAAAAATGAAACCCAGACCCAAAGCTATTTTTCTTCAGTAAGTTCTGTCATGAACAGAGAGTCTTTTCTCCCGATGAACTTTTTTTTGTTGTGCAACAGCAACTAAAATAAAAAGAACAGCACTTAAATGGGATTTGTTAGTAGACAAACAAGGTTAAACAGGTTAGGCTGTGGAAATAAAAGTCTCTGTGTTCATATCTTAGAGCAAATAAATGCCTGAATGTTCCTGTGAGACATATTTGCTGCTGCTGTGGTGCAGAAAGACACTGTGGTGCACTGCAACACTTTGCCTCAACAAGCCAAATATACCTGTGCTGGGCAGGAAGGGAAATGTTTTTCCCCCTGACTTTCAGAAAGTTAGTTTTGAAACAGAGATCAGAGGTGGCAGTAATGGCAAAGAGAATGTACCTCCCTTGCAGTTTAACTGGACAAAAGGAGCAGCAGCAGCAGTAAGCCATTCTGCCCTGACTAAGAGAGGAAGGGGTGGGGCCACACGTTGACGTGGATGCCATTCTCAGGCCAACACATACACTCTCTCCAAATACTGAACTGCACAACTAATAAAAAGGAAATATTTCCCAGCCACTTTGTCTGCCACCCAACTGTTTTGCTGACCTGCCCCCGCTGTGGCACAACATGTGGGCCACGAGAGAAGCTGTCACTGGTCTCCTTCCAACTTTAGCACAAGAGACATGAGATGAGGAGTGGAGTAGCTTCTCCAGTCCAAGGATGGATGCAGAAAGCATGTGATGAGGGGATAACCATTAGTTTTGGCTGGATCTGTGATTGACCTTGCAGAAAAGCCTTCACTTGTTTACCAATTGCCTGGGTTTACTGGCATAGTGATTTAGGAAACCTTTGGAGATGATGAAGATTTTATCAATCATCGAAGGTGAGATTCAGCTTCAGTCATTGGACTCCTAAATTTATTCCTCTCACCTTCCAGTAGATACCTAAATCTAATTATCTGAGTGACTCTTCAAGCTCCATTAACTGCAGTGGGGTGTTTGTATCTGGTTCATCTTTAGTCACCTATATTTAGATGTGTATATTTAGGTGTATATTCCCACTTTTGAGAGGGAATCCCACCCCAGATGTTCATGTCCCCTTGATGGGCAGCCACACAGGCGGCCTTATAAAGGATTGTGTGAGTGCTCCCACTCCGTTTCAGTGCAACATCCCCAGAGATTTTAGCATAATGAAGGGACACCACAGCAGCATGATAAGTGTTCACATGTCTTGTGGTAGGGTCCTGCTGTCATGGTGAAAATCCCAGCAAGTGGGGACTACAGTCAGCTGTAGGGGGTATGATGACTACTCAAAGAGCTCAATCTATGTCTGCAAAAGCCTTTTGGCCTGAAGGCTTGTTTTGACAACATCACACCAATTGGATTTGCTACTGCTCTCCTTGGAGCACTTCTCTCCTGCCAGGTTGTGTCTGGCAAACCCAAGAGGTGCAACTGTCCATGTGATTCCAACAGGAGTCAGTGGCACTTCTATCTCAGCATTTCCAGACACAGCCAGGGGGCCAGGGGGCAGGGCAGAGAAGCTAAGATGCTGTCTTGTACATCTACTCCTGCCTTGATAACCTTAAAAGATAAAAGCAATGGGCACCTACAGAGGTGGATAATACACAAAGATTTGTTCACAAGATGAAGTAAGCAAACTTCAAATTCAGCAAATAACTGCTGAAGAAGTAAACTCCAGTAAAAGCTAAATGAAAGTGAATTAATGCAGTTAATCTACTTTTCAGCTTGATTAACTTGCACCAAATAATCAGCAAATTCTTTTAAGTTTTTGACAATAATGTTGAGAAGGACTCAGGGATCCAGGACAAAGAAAGCCCATTGCAGCACAGCATGAACATAACATCATCACATTCTTGATGTAATAACAGACGTTTCCAGCAACAGGACTTCTCTTGGCAAAAAGGCTTCACTTCTCCCATATGCTTAAGCTACCAGTCTGGTGGGATAAATGCTGACAAGCCTAGAAGTGTTTAAAAAAAAAAGATTAAGGGGAGGAGGAGGTTGTGTGAGACTCAGAAAGGTCATGTACTTGATTTTACTACAGAGACAAAGTAATTTAAAAGCAGAGATATCTATGGACCAAGGAATAAGAAAAGGAAGGACAGAAGGAAAACCCTGATGTTGAAAAAAAGCTTTCAGACAGTCTGAAGCACAGAGGGTGAAGGGCTGGGCTCGATATAGGTACGTTATGGATAAGATCAGAAACACACAACTGCAGTGTTTGCAAACTCGTTGGGGAGCAGGTCACTGAGTGATCAGAGGGAAGAAAATGTACAGATAGTGGTGGAGCAAGAGCAATAACCATGACATGTAGATAAAAGATAATAGATGGATAGAAAGACAGACAAACAGACAGGAGGAAAGAACAAGTGACCTATCTGTCACCTGTTAAGGAAACAGAGCAACCAACAGAAAGAGAAAACATGGGATATTATCAGCTAATTTTGGAAGAGATGATTGAGGAGCTAGGTACTGTGAAAGGGGCTCAGTGTGCTCTGCCACACATTCCTAGTAGCAGCTTTAGAAGTGGGGGAGTACTTTGCAGTTTCATCAGAAATAGGTGCTCCTGAGAATCACATCTTTGAAAGACCTAGAGCCCAGAGTTACTAGCTGGAAAATAGTTCTACTAATAGCAACCCCAGGTATTCTTGGATGCAACAGCTTACTTGTCATCAAGCCAAACAAGGGTGATATTATCGCAACCTACTTTGTTATCCATACAGAACAGAAAAACTCTACAAGATGACCTTGGACCAAGTGGACAGATTTGGGTTAAGTTAATGGAAAGATTACAAATGCAAATTATAAAATTATGGAAAAAGGGTCTTTGACTTTCTGTGTCATGGCTGTTGTATCTTGCCATGTCTCTTGCTCCTGCTGTGTAGCATGTCTCCCATCACACTGATGCAGGGGGTTGTATGGTTGCATCATGGCCCTGGACCATGATGTCACAGTGAAGAGTGCTCAGCAGAAAGTGAGAGGCTGGTGAGCCTGGCTTGGCTGTGGCAGGTAGCAGGGGTTGAGGAATGTCACATGGCTGCTGGAGAAGGCATCACCAACACCAGTGCTGTCCCTCTGCACTCTGTTCTGGACAACCCACCAAAGGACACCAGAAAATGGTACCCCAGACAGGAAGGGCAAGGGGCATGGAAAGACTCCAGGGCACATCATAACTGTCTCATAAACGCTCTTATGAGCGGAGACCAAGAAGGAAAAAATGGAAAGGAAAAGAAAGAAATCACACATTTGAGATCAAACTGTGAGATCATAACGCCATAACCCCATAACATGTGAGAAATAACCCCAGCTGGGATCTGGTTAGACCTTGCAAAGAAGAAAAAAGAAGTAGCAGAGACCTCTGTAGCTATTGCATCCTGCTAGGAGTGTTTGGCAATGTGAAAATACTGTGTACAACTGGGGCAAGAAGAAATATCCTACTCTTTCATAAAGAAGGAATCATACAAAAACTGGTTATTGGATTGCTTAACCCATGTGGAAATCAGCAGCTTACCCTTTCAAATAAGGGGCTTAAAAGAAGCCGCTAATGACAAAATTTTCTCAAAGATTAACAAAATGTTGTGTGGAAGCTTGTGTGCTTGACTGGAGGCATTGCAGTTGGCTGCTGGTGGGATAGGGTGGCCAGAGTGACAGTAGCCCCAGCTCTGTGGGAAGCCCAGCCTGCGCTTGGCAGCTCCAGCACCATCCATATGGGCTTGGGACAGGCAGCCGGGAGCCCCTCAGAGTGTTTTGATCTGGACTTTGCAACTCCTTGCAAGCAAACAAATAAAACTTCTTCAGAGCCACTTGGTTCCTCCTGTTGATTTACATTCCTAAATGAAATTATCTATGAGATCCTGACATTCAGCTTCCTGCTCAGATTAAAGGAGTAACAATTTATTTAGGTCTCAGAAAATAAGAGACTAGCATGGCACTGAAATTCAATAAGAATAATTATCTAGACTGTAGGGTCAGAGCCAGGATGACTAATGGAAATGTTCAGAGAAATGGAAATTACCCCACTACAGATGGAAGCTATACTCAGTTTAATATATTCCAGCTAAAAAGACCAGATAATCTCCATCCCCAGTGCTGAGGGAACTGGCCCATGAAATTGGCAGTCTGATAGTAAGGATTTCTGATCTATCAAATGAGAGACAGATACCATAACACAGGAACCCAGCTAGTAAGAGAAACAGAAAGGAGAGTATGATCCAAGCTGTTTACACACTCATTAATCCTACTTCATTGGTTTACAACCCTATAAAACAAATTTTGAGTGAACGAATAATTGAAGACATGACAGAAAATGAAGCTAAAATGTAGCACAAGCCAACCAAAGGTCAGGTAGGCAGGCTTTCTGGCTCACTAGCGATAGACCCGCGGGATAGCTACAGGTTACTTGTAAATACAGGAGTGAACTTGCTGTCCTGGGACTCCTAAGCCTCAGTGGCAAGGCAGGAGGGTGGTGGTAGCACATACCTTGCTGCAGGGAGGCAGCCCGGCATTGCTGGAGACTAGTAAGTGAGGGGCATGAGACTAGTAACTGAGACCACCTAGAGACTGAGGCCACCTTGACCACCTTTAGTGTGTTGCAGGTGTGTCACCTTGTGAAAACCCTTACTCCAGTAACTCTGGGCCTAGAAAAAACAGCATCCAAAAAACCAAAGCAATTTGATCAGAAACCTCATGAGTATCTTGAACTAGTGGGTGAATGCACAGGCATTACTTCAAACTCTGTGAAAACAACCCTCTAAAAGGTAATTTTTGTTTTTGAAGAGCAAAGGTACTTGGACCCTGGACCTGCATTTGTAGCAAGCAGGCAACTGTACAATCTCAAGCTCATGCCCTGCTCTACAATCAGGCACCTTTCTTTATTTGTAGTCTCAGTAACTCAATTTCTAACACCTTTGTTGATATATCCAGTCTTCATTTGCCAGCATGAAAAATCTATGGATTTTGCACACAAGCCTAACATAAATTTTAGCAACTCTTTCCTTCCTTCCACTCAAAAGAGTGATTTTTCCTTTTTCTTTTTTAGAGGCCACTGGCAGACAGCATTAAAAGAGGCTTACTCTTTTAACATAGAAATTTTGCTTAACTTAACTTTTTTAGCTGAGTTGGGTTGACCTTGGCTGAAGGCCAGGTGCCCACCAAGCTGTTTTATCACTCCCCTTCCCGGCTGGACAGGGGAGAGGGAATAAGATGGAAAACGCCTTGATGGTTGAGATAAAGCAATTTTAAAAAGCAAAAGTGAAAGTTTGTGCATGCACAAGCAAAGAGAGAAAAAGAAGGTTTATTCTTCACTTCCCATCAGCAAGGGGTGTTCAGCCATTTCCCAGTAATCAGGGCTTCAGCACACGTAGCAGTTGCTCCAGAAGGCAAACATTGTAAATAATGAATGACCCCCTTGCTCCTCCTGTTCTTAGTTTTTATGTCTGAGCTGGCATCCTATGGTATGGAATATCCCTTTGGTTAATTTGGGTCAGATGACCTAGTTCTGTCCCCTCCCAGGATCTTGCCCACCTCTGTCCTACTGATGACATTAGCACTACCTCCAATTGGCTCAGCCTTGGTAGCACATCCATCTTGGAGCCTCCTGGCATTGGCTGTGACAGACATGGAGGAAGCTTCTAGCAACTCCTCACAGAAGCCACCCCTGTAGCCCCCCCGCTACCAAAACATGACCATGGAAACCCAATACAGCAGCAGACCTGGTTGGTCTCCTATGAGACCCATGTCACTGGAAGGCCACATGGACATCAGTGCTGGGAGGTGGCAAGCAGGAGTGATGGGGTAAGGGCAGGTAGTGAAATAATGACAAACTGCACTCTTCCTGCAAAGTGTCCATTGCTTGGATCCCCAGATCCCAAATCCCACCAGTGCTACACAGAATGCCAGGAGGCATTTTCAGATTTTTTTTCTGCCATTGCCCAAGAAAGTCCCAGTCTGAACAGAAAATTTTCCAAGTCTTATAACTATTCAAAAGAAAGCCTTGGCTGAAAATGGTATTTACAGACTGACATAGATGTATGGAGACTATCAGTATGTCACAACAGTTTTGTGGGCTGATCCTTTCGACTGTCTCACATCAAATTGTATGTTAGTGCCAAAATACTTTGGCCCTTGCTCAACAAAATGCAGACCAAAATGAGCTGTGCAATCTTCTGCTGCTACATTAGTCAATTATCTCTGAGCTCCATGACTCTATCCTAGCTATGCCATAATGCCCCCGTGGACAGCAGTACTGTGGCAAATATGTATGTAGACAATTAAAGATTTAGTCCTGCATTAATTATACCAATAAAGACAAGTTAGAGTAAGATCAAGGAAAAGAAGTAGGAAAAAGCTTGAAAGTATTGCTGTGGTTGTTTTACCAAACCCGCTTTTTTCTGGACAGACCCGTTAACTTAGAACAAAAAAACACAACCCCATGCAGACATCTCCACCTCCATAAGCACACATACACCATTTCCTTGTGCAGATATGGACAGCCCTACTCAGAAGGAGGCTCTCAGAGGAATTGCTTTCCCATATCCCTTCACTTCCTTCCCTTGCTCCAGACAAAGCACTTCTCAGAGTCACTGCGCAAGTTCTTCAAGACTTTTTGTGCTTTTGCTACTTTAATTTAACAACAGAGCCCCTTTTACACCAAAGCTCAAGGAGCTCAGAGGAGTATGCATGCACTTTCCAGAACTGCTTGCCAAAGCTGTGTGCTTATCGTCAAGGTGTCTGTGTTATAAGAAATGTTCTATTAACTTTTGACCTCTAAAAATTGTCTCCCACCTCTGTGCTTGGCCAGCTCCAGCATCCCAGAGAGCATCAAGGGCATCATTTACCTCCCTTGCAGCTGCAAGAGCAGCTGTGGATTGAGGTGGGACTTGGCTGAGAGGCTGCAGTCACTTTTTCCTTGCTGAAGCTCCCACGGCTACCACAGGGGCAACCAGGGTGTGCCACTGGAGGAAGGAGCAAGCCCCTACAGAGGTTTCAAGGAACTGAAACCAAGTGAGGGTCATTCTGCTTGGGTATTTTATGCCCAGAAGCATTTTGATAAATCCAGAATATCCTCTTAGAACATACCGGGGGGTGGGGGTGGTTGGTTTTTTATTTGTTTGTTTGTTTTAAATGGAGGGAAACAAATATTTGGAGTAGCTTATGGTGTTATCTCCTAACATATTTTCTTTTAATATGGGCACATGTAGAAAAACAGACATTTTCTGATATATATTTTCTAAATAATTGTTCCAAAATATTTTTCCGTTTTAAACTGAAATCAGGTTTTTTTCTGATCCCGAAGAGATTCTTTTTCCACCAGGAACATGATCTATGGGGAAATTTCAATCTGGCTTTGATCTGGAAACAATGTCAAAAATCTTGGAATCTGTCACAAGCCGGAAATTTGGAATCCCACCAGAGGAGTTGGGACACTTCTATTGCCTGTGAGCAGGCTGGGTAAAGAAGATCTGCTTTGGCCCACAGCAGTATATGAGGTAGAAAAACAGCCCTTAGTGCAGGCTCTGGGGGAGTTGTGCCCACTCTCACGTCCTGATGACAGGACCCAGGTGCATCATATTTCTTGGGACAGGTAAGCATTAATGAGCCATGGCTAAGAGCCCTCCCTAACATGCTGGATACTCTCACCTAGATTTCTGAACTGGTTGAGGAGTGAGTGCAAGTTCAGAACATCCTCTGTTACATATTTATTACTTATACTTTTACACAGAGACATCAGCTAATTTTCTTAATTCAGCAGCTATGTGCACACACAAAAAGACCTTACCAATAGTTAAACTACTCACAGTACCAGCAAATAGCAACGTGTACTTTCGAAGGTGAGTTATAATCCATTTGATTGTAGTGCTATCAAAGTCTAACTACATATATATTTGTTTTAGTTTCATATGTATTTTTAATATAAATACAGATTTACACACTTTTTATATGTATATACACACACACACACACACACACACACACGAGTATGCCTATATTTACCTATACATAGGTACAATGCAGGGCACCTGTAGTTTTAAGCACAGTCACACCCTTAGCAAGGGCTGTGTCATGAATGGCCAGGGTGAGTCATAGACATCTATGTACATGAATACGCTTGTATTATGTCTGACCTCATTAGATACCTATTCCAGGCATGATTTTACAAAGGATGGTGCTAAGCTAAAGAAAGCATCTCCCTTACAGCATCCAACAGAAATACAGGCCTTTGAGTGAAACCAGAGCAAGAAGAACAGCATAGGCAACCAGATAAAGCTCAGTGAGTATTTCAGGCCACTGGACAATAGCCCAAAATTTGATATTTCACATAGGTATGGTGTCCACTTGGCAGACACTGATTGTCCTAGGGGGATGTCCAGCCCCCTCCAAACAGTGTCCTCAGCTCTCAACTGGTCCCATGCTGACCAAGGGGGAAATGTCATCCTTCGAACGTGCAGTCCTGATGGAATACACCTATGAAAACCCCTTCACCTTTCCCTCCCCCAGCTGCCATGCACCCCTCAGGCAATGATTTGGCAGCAGTGCCATGCAGTGAGGCGACTTGCAGATGTGGTTTGGTGATTCATGCAGCCAGGTGCCAAAAGGCACAACTGTGCAGATGTTTGATGTGCCCAGGAGCAAGCCAGGCTCTCAGTTAATGGTGATGTTAAAATACTTGTCTGTCATCTGGAAGTGCCTCTTCTGCAGAGGGGGCAGGAGCACATGCTGCCCATATGAACAGAGACCAGAACACAGTCTTTGTGCAGTTCTCTTCCATTCCCAGATGATGTCCGAGGAGCAGGAAAACAATTCAGTGACTAAGGGAGTGGCTCACAGGAGGAAGAGGTCGTTAAAATCCTGTGATTTTTAAGCCCTTACGAGGCCAATGCGAGATTCTCACACATATTTGCTACCTGTTTGACCTTAAAGTAATATGTTTGTAATGTACTCAATGCTGGAAGTGCCATGAGTGCATCAGCGTATGGCTTCTTTTTAAGTAACACCATGTTTCCTGAAGAAGCCCCCAGGACGGGTTTTTCAGATAAACTCAAATAAAAATATTTCTTGATGTTTAGCCCCTTATTCTCTTTGTATTTACTGAACAGCTCTAAGGGTTCTTTTGGCCATAAACATGCTGTGTTTTGAGGCACCCTTCCTGTTTTAGGTCCACCAGACAGATGACAGCAAAAAATGCCAAGCAGTTTGGAGTGAGGCAGCATGGGGCTATTTTAGCTTGCATGATCCCGTTTCAGACCAGTGGCAATTTGTGTAGAATCCCTCCACAGGGATTCTACTAGCAAGGTGTAAGTCTAGACCCATAAATTATCAAAAGTTTTCAGATATTGTAATTTTTTTTCTATTTTTTTTCTTTTCTTTTTTTTTTTTTGTTCTCAAGCCTGAAAAACACACACAAATACATTTAGCTGAATGCAGAGAAATCCCTCTGGCTCCAGTGAAACTAATGACACTGCCAGATAGTTGACAGTCATGATAGGCAGTGCATCATAGTGGGGTTTGCCTCTCTTTGTGAGGAAAGGTAGAAAGAAACAATATAAATAAAGCCCAAACAATGACAATACTGATAATCAACAGAAGGATTTTTGTTCTCAGAATCTCAGGTTTAGAGTTCTGTCAAGAGAAATTACATCTATTAAAAGCAGAGCTGGAAAACAGTTGGTTTCCAAGAGGATGAACTAGGAATAAATAATTTCAGGAGGGAGGGGGCTTCTGTAACTGATAGGAGTCACATGTCCAGAAAGAAATATGGATATACAATATAACAAAGAGAGGAGTAGAATAGAACACAGGGAATATGCTCTGGAAAAATTATTAAACACCACAATGGGGATTTTAAAGCTCTCTAAAACTGACCTGACCTCCTGCAGCAGAATGGAAAAGAATGTGAGCTCTAAAGGAAAACAGAAAGTCGAGTGGAGCAGCAGAGGAGTGTTTCTGTGAGCCCAGCACAGACAGCTTTGGTGAGTATGGGATCTGCTTTTCTTCGTTGTCTTTCCCAAAAGCAATTTTAATGTTAAGCGACTCTTCCTGAAATTTCCCTGCTGGTGGGCTGATGTGCGCCCTCCACAGGAGCCAGGCCCTGGGGGAAAAGCAGTCCACAGCCCCCCTGCCATGTCCTGGAAACTGCAGACAGACTCACCATCTTCTCACTCTTTACCACACTCCAGAGGAGGAAGAGAATGAGTGGAAGACCACATCCCTCCAAGGGGCGGGACACTGACGTGGGTTCAGCGCAGGAAGCACAGAAAGGCTCTACAAGCACTCGCTCACTCCATCTTCCCTGTCATCCCTGCTCAGCTCATGGCTCCCTCCACCATGAGCTCAGCAGCACAGTACATGTGGAAAACACCTGTGGTGCTCTTCCATTCGTTCAAACCTGTGCTGGTAAGATATAAGACGGAGGAGGCTGGACAGTGCAACTATGGAAAAGAAATGTTCAAAAAGCCCCTCCGTAGTGGTAAGGAGGTTGGTTTCTTTGCTGTGGCTGCTGTCAGTAGTGAAGATAGGGGTGGTATGAAGCCTGTCTGTTCATCAAAGCTCAAGAGTAAGGGGAGGAAGGAGCATCAAATGTGCCTCTGGAGAGCCTTTCCAGACCTGCAGGTTCCCAGGTCAGAACTGGGATGCTGGCCCAGCAGTGGTGTGTTGTGCCTGAGATGTTGATCCATCCATCTACAAAGCACAGCCTAGTTCTCTTACCCAAATACAAGCTCCAAGCCTGGGGTCATGTTTTGGGAAGAAAAATAGGAGAGTGATGGCCTGTGCTGTGTGGACATAGGTACAAATTTGGGATGGGATTTCAAGCCATCTGTATTCTGGCAATGCTTTGCTCTTCTCGCAGGTAGGGATGGGGGGAGTTATTAAAATGCTGACATTAGAAACAGGTAAAACAAGGAGTTCAGCTGATGAGCCCGCGGGGTTGGTTAGCCACTGTGCTAGTATCTCACACCAGTGGTGAGCCCCAGGGCATCTCATGGATTAAAAGACCTGCCAATTACAGAAAACTCCCATGCTCCATCTAGTTTTGTTGGACAGGGGCTGGGCACCCATCTCAAACATGTTAAAAGCATATGCCTCTGCTGTGGACTGAGGAACACCCGCTGAGCTTCCCAGCCTTGACACACATGCCTTGGAGGACAGCGCTTTCCTTGCCCCAGACCTGCCGGGCTTTAGCTGTGGAACCATCAGAATTAACCTGCTGGCTGTCACCATGGCAGCTGAGGAAGCAGGTTGACGAGAAAGCACTCACAAAGTCACCAACCTTTCTGCTATTATAGCAGCTTCAAAAGAGGACAGCAACATTATCGGTATATTTTATATGTATGTATATTGTTATCAGCAGAGTGCTGATGACATCAAAGACAAGTAGCTTTGCTGCATGGACAGGAGCCAGGCAGTCCCTGGGGGCAGGAGTTGCTCCTCTCCCTCCTTTATCTAGCTACTGTGTTTACTAAAACAGACAAGCATCAGTCTCACAGGCTGTCTAAAATAGGAGCATGAGAACCAGCAAATGTAGGGACTCGGCAAATATGGACAGTTTGGGAAAGAGCCCAATCATCTTCCACAAACTCAGAGAGAGTACTTGTTTCTTTGCTTCAATCTCATTTCTCTAACTGAACTTCAGAAACATCCACGTTATCATTTTGCCCTGTGTTCACTGGGGCTGGCCAACAGCTGTTTTTGTAGGAAGGAGCAGAACAAGCTGCATGTTCTCCTCCACACCCTTGTACAGGCGTGTTAGGATCTGCGTAGCTGAAGCATTTCTTTCCAAGGCTCTGTGCAGAGGTTACCAAGTCATTTGGGCATGAGGGCAGGGCAGGACAAACTTGGCCAGACTTGCCCTCTTCCTTTTGCACAGGACCCACAATATGATTATAAGAAAAACAAAGGTTTTTGTAATCAAAAGTGAAAGAAAACACCTCCCTGAACCTACCAACATTATTTTTTGTAACATGGCTGTAGCCTGCTGCACCTCTAAATCAGCACTTGCAAATCATGTGGAGATGCTCATAGGTGACTCATTTGTCTTTCAGTTTTATTAATTTAAATTTGTTGTTTAATATGTGGCATACCACTTTATTTTTGAGCAAAACATATAGCTGCAAAGGAGAGAATTTTTCACCAGGAGGGATGGAACGCCTTGTACCAGACTGCAGTAGGACTTCCTCCAACCACTGCCACCCTGCCAAGGTGGCAGGTTGCTGGGCAGGTAAGGGGTTGGGCCTGGCCTCCACACTGGGGAAACAAGCAGCTTATGCCCCAGCTTTCTCTGCCATCAGCCTCTTTGCGGAGGGAGGTTTTCTCTCATGCTTGGTTTCATTACAGAGAAAGAAAAGATATCTCCCAACAGAGCCCAGGAGCTACAGAGGCTTTGAGGACAGGCAGTTCTGCCTCACTGAGGACAGGCAGTGTCTCTTATGGCACTTGATTTTAATGCCATTTTGAAAGTTTGCAATGTTTTAGGTATTTGACTGCCTTTCAAGCAGAATATAAAAGCGAGTAAATATGAAAGGGGAGGCAGGGAGTGTCCATCCTTGTACAAGTGATGCCAAAGAAGCAGCTGTAGGGGGTAACATGAATTGGTGCATAGGGCGGTGCTTTGTTTTCATCACAGTTTCTTTTCTTTTTGTTTGGTTTAATTTGTTTTTGGTTTTTTAATGGCTTATACATTTGTTGCTGAAGGTTTATTTTTAGCTAAGAGAGAAATCATTGTTACACCATAGCAACCAGAATTGGGAGGTGTGTTAGGGCAAAGCGATCTGAATAAAATATATATAAAAGCATCCAAACTGATTAAATATCCTAAAAATAAAGATGATAGCTGTTAGGATATCACAATGCTGATGTTTGTGATTTAGATACACAAAGAATTTCTGTTACAGCATAATTTTTTTTTCTCCTAGTTACCGGCTGCAAAGGGAGGCCTGGAAAAGCGTTGCTAATAGTCATAAATGACTAATACCACCAAAGGATTTGCAAAACAGGTGGGATGTTCTGCTGGAGATGTGAGGAGATTAGGCTTTCTCTTTTGAGATGCAATAAAAGCCTCCTGCAACCTGTGCTTGAGTAACTGGCTGCAACCCTGAGCCAATCAGCTGGTGGGTGGCAGAGGACATAGTGAGTAGGTTTTCCCCCTTCCTCACAGGGCTTGTTTAATGTGTGCTGAGCCAAGTCCTGGCTGCAGTGATTCTGGTGTCCATTGGGATGCTGGAGGTCATTCCTCTCATGTACCAGGTAGCACAGCTCCTCTGGGTCCAGATGCCTGGCAAGCCTCATGGTTTTTCACTGGCATCAAAACGCAGAAGAGCTGCACAGAGTCTCACCAGAGCCCCAAACAGCCCCATCCCTGGCAACCACCTTGGGATGGGAGTGAGCAGTGGTCCCCAAATATCCTCCTGGTGATTGGTGATTTCAGGCACCTTTGGACCATGGATGTGTCACTGAGTTCGCATGCCAGTGCATGAAGACATTGTCCCTTTGTGTTGAGAAAGGCAGAGGGGCCTTGAGGACCTGGCCATCAAGGGTGATTCCCTGTTTGTGTCTGCTGTGTGGATCCTTCCATGCCAATAAATCTTACAGGGCACCTCAGCAGTGCAGGTGCTGGACCATGAAAGCAAACCAAGGCAAAATGGCCAGGACGAGGGGCCCCAAGCTGGGTCCCCAAGCTGGGCCCCAGGGCTGGGTCCTCCGTCCAAGGGAGGTTGCTCCCAGGGACGTGCAGAGACCAACACTGCCCTGTCAGCCCTCTCTTCTGCTTCTGCACCTTTTCTAGAGGCTCTCCCCACCACTGGTGGGAGGGAAATAGTTTCCTTGAGCAGCCCCCTAGGTTATAGGTCTGACCTAAATGGGTTGGGCCTATTTTAGGCAGGGGGACAGTAGCAATAGAGCTCATGGTTCTACAGATGGGCAGCTCATGCTCCCATTGCCATGCAAAGATCCTGGCTTGGTTATGGCTGAAGCTCCCCTACACTGGTCATGAGCTCTGGGTTGTTCTGGGCAGTCAAACTCAATGAACTCCAAACTGACTTTGTCAGGTGTTTGGGACTGGAGGTTTTGCTAGGAGACCACTTCACTTTAGGCTGTGATAGACCCATCCACTCCGAAGGACCAAGTCACTCAGGCAGCAAGAGACCTCAGGAGGCCTCAAGTCCAACCTACTGTTCAGAACAAGTCTAGCATTGTCTTCAGATCATGTTACTTTGACCTGTTGGATGCTGGAAGCCACCATGGATGGAGACTGCACAACTTGTCAAGGCAACATGTCCCATTGTTCAATTATCCTTGCAGTAGGTTTTTGATTCTTACACCCAGTCAGACTTAGCTCCAGGTTCTTTCATCCAAAATATTCTCCAATGTCAAATGCATTTAAACTCTTCCTCTTTATACCTTTTTTCAATCTATTAATCGAGCTCTGAAAGTCCTCCTTCCTCGCTGGCCCTGATCTTAGACAAAACATTCAGCCAAAATTACAGTAAAGGTCCTTGAATTGAACCTTCTTTCCCAGCACTTCGTAATTTGGTACTGCATAATTTTTACCACTCAGATGATAGATACTTGTTTCAAGCAAAAATACTTGGGGAATACTGCCATTGCCCAGAAAACACTTTGAAGCATACTTTTTATGTTCTACTTGTGGCAAACTGTCTAGTCAAATAAGAAATTTTGACAAACAATGTCAATATTTTGGATTAACGTATTTTTAAAAGAGCAGTTAATATGATCTAATATGTTTTAAATTATATGCACAACAGAATCCTTGTATTTGGAACTGTGAAAACTCAATTTATCCTTAATTCTAGTTAACACAGAATCAATAAGAAGTGTGAGTGTTTAAATTTAAAAATATATTCCCAAAATGATAAGTGAATCTTTTTCAAAATGCACACTGTAATTAGACTCCTCTTGACCTGTTCTTCACAGATTTTTTTGTCACCTTTTATGCGCAGTGGTTTGACTGACCCTCTGTTCTTATATCTATTTAGGGTTGTTTGACACCATGGGAAATACTCTTAATGAATACATTAATAATTATGCACACACTTAGAAAATCAAGCCTGAGTACAAAGGTGAGCACCAAGTCTGAGCCAACAAAGTTTTCACAGGAATGTTTCAGTGGGCTAGCATCATTTTCTCTGTTTGCAAAGGCTGCAGGGATGTGAAGCATTTTAGAAAAAGAGACCATATTTGTTCCAAACAAGCTACAAAGAAAAGCCTTGATCTTGCAAGTGGCTTTGAGCAGATTTCTGTACCAGTGTGCATCCAATCATGGCAGTGTGAACAAAGGGTTCAATCACAGCTCTGTGCCTCAAAATATTTCTTATCTGAGGGCTGCAAAGCTAGATGTGAATACTCACATATATTCTAGGGGAGCCATCTTTTTCCTTGTTCCAGATTAGTTTCCTTCCCCCTCCAATCCCTCTGGACACTCTGGTGTCCACACATTGCTCATTACAGTTGATGAAATACTAGCAGCCACTGGAATGGATGATGGTGGCCCCCCCTGGACCCGGTTCCTCTTCTTGCCCTGGCCCAGGCTCAGCCATGTCCCTGCTCCAATTCTCAGCCAGAAGAAGGGGAGTTTTCTGCCAGTTTATCTCCTTGAAGGTGTACAGGGGCATCAGTGGGAGGTGGAGGGGAGAGTTTTTGGTGGCTGGTAATCATTAGCTGGGATTTGATGTAATGTTACCCCACACTCCTGTCACACCCAGGATAGGAGCCATAGTGTGCACTGGGCCCAGGCTGAATGTCTACATTCTGAGAGTATAGGTATGATTTCAAAAGGTAAATATGGACCCAGCTAAATGACCTCAGCTTAGGATAAGCCATTATCTTGAGAGTTTTTCTGCCTAAAGTTTCTAAGACATGAAAGGGCCATGAAA
This sequence comes from Pseudopipra pipra, assembly GCF_036250125.1. Classification (NCBI taxonomy): domain Eukaryota; kingdom Metazoa; phylum Chordata; class Aves; order Passeriformes; family Pipridae; genus Pseudopipra; species Pseudopipra pipra. Next base: position 78,413,833 of record NC_087550.1, read on the forward strand.
AAACAAGATGCCTTTGCAGAGCAGCATAACTAGGAGGGGAAGCATCTGTGGGGTCAGTCTCCTTCCCTTAGAGCTGCTGGCAGGTGGGCCCAGGTCAGCACCCACATCAGGGAAGACATCAAAACCTAAGGCCTTCAGCATCCCCGTCCTACCAAGTATACAGTGTCTTGCATCTCTTTCTACTACACATCCCCTGCTTGCCTTCAGATGAGGGTCTGATAGGGTCACGGAGGTATAATCCCTTCCTTGCCCTGGACCTGTTAAGGTGGCTGTCTTTGCTCTCTGTTTGTAAAGCTCTCACCACTACCTGCACTCTCAGATGCTGTGATAATGAAAATAAGATGAAATAGCACTTGGTTCATTTGGTGAAACTAAAATTGATTTTTAATTTTTAATAGGTTGACTCACCACTCATGGGCATTGCAGACAGTAGTTAAAAACTGCTCCGCACTGGAGTCAGAAAGTCAGAACTAATTAAAGAATGTGTCCACAAAAACACTGCTAATAGACTGAAGGGAAGACCTTAATTAGAAATTTGGGAGGTAGTAACCCTCCTGTTAATAACGCTTAAATGACATTTGGGAGCCATGTAAAATAAGTAAACAGCTTCTCTCTGCATGGCTACAGTTGAAGACAGGAGACCAGAACAATCTATATAGTGTCTGAATGCTGCCACTCCAGAGCTGAAACAATCTCCTCCTCAAAGCAGTCTTTAGTCTTGCTCTCTACCTAGTAACAAACAGCACTGCAGCACTTAAAAAAATCTGTAGAGTAAGGCAGCAAGGTGACTCCAAGGACTGTTAGGCATGAGCAATAGTATGCAGAAGCTAGAACACCTCAGCCTACACAACATGACTTACCTCCGCTCTCAAAGTAAAGCTCCAGGCGCATCTTTGGTTATCTGGCATACACAGCCAGTCAGGGCTCGAGAGAAATGTAACTAAAGCAAGCTAAATATTTCAGGCATGTCGACAGCGATGCAGTGATTTGGTAATGACCCATGCTGGAAGAATAACCAGGCTAGCAAAATAAAATGCTTTATAAGATTTCATTTCCATTCAGAAGGAAAAAAAAGTAAAAATCTGATTATAATGTGCCCCTCGATGCAAGCCTGAAACTCTACATATTAGAAAACCTGGAAAATACAAAAGCACGTTCTTGTAACCTGCTGTGACAGACCCCAGTTTAATCTCCTCTGATAAACCATCCCAAACTGCAATTATCCCCCTACTCCAGCCAATTCCTGTGGCCACAGCACCGGGGCTGCCACAACTGGGGAGCCACAAGGATCCACATGTGACCTGAGACCAGCTGTCACAGCACCCTCACCCCCACTGCACCAATATCACCTCCACTGGCACCTGCAGCTGGGGCAGGGAGCGTGGGTGCTGAGCACGCTGCAGGAGTTGTCTTTTGTCGAGTGCTGTCTCAGAGCTGAGACATTAAAAATAACCATTGACATGTTCAGGCACGACAGCTCCTATACAAAAGAAGCTGTGTGAATTTCACCATACCTTTTGCGTTGTGGCTTCCAGTACAGAAATCTACCTAAATTATCACATTGTTTGGGGAAAAAAAATCCATCACACAGATTTAAAGCATGACAAAATAATGCAAAGGAAATGTTTTCACTTATTTTTAGCACATTACCGGGGGACCCAGAGCTGTTCCCTTTCTCTTCTAATCCATGAAACAAGAGTAGTTTGAAGTGTGAGGTGTTTCATGATCTCAGGATGAAAAACTATCAAAATGTTCAACTATCTGTTTGCTGACGCCTGGCAGTTTCGTAGCACCCTTTCCTAGGCACTCCTTGCAATTGGGCATCAATATGCTGTACCAGAAACATTTAAAAATGGAGAAGTTTATCAAGGTCACAGTTCTCACATCTTTCTGATTTTCATTAGCAAGCCAATTTTATTTTAATTTTGTGAAACTTTCAGCTAGTCATTTAAAAAATAGAAAATACAGATAATTACATGGCAAAACACACTAACAACAGGCTTATCAGCAGTCTCAACCAGGAACAGTCTTTGGTGCTCTGCATGTTCAGTAACTATTTCTTCAACCGCCATGGCAGGGGGAAGATGAGAGCCTAGTTACAGCCTGGAAGTTGCATCTGGAGCATTTAGCAGAGGGGAAGAAAGGACAAAAGGAGGAGTGGTGAGACCCCCAGCCAAAACAAAAGAATGGGAACTCTCACAATAGAACCATACCTGCTGCATCCCTGCCCTTGAATAGGGAACGGTCAAAATCTTGCCTGAATCATGGGCAGGAAAGACCATTTTAATCTGCTGCCTGATACAACTATTTTCAATTTGCATCATTGTAAAATAACAGATTGTTAATTTACTTTAAAACAAGTTTGTTGTGCCCGAGTGCCCCACAGCAAAAATACGATAGACATCAACAGGGAAGCTGGCATCTCACCACCAGGAAAAGTGAAGGATAATCTGTGTGTGTGCCCTTGCTTCACTTCACAAAGGCCTTCAAGAGAAGAAATGAAAGGCAGTGTAGTGAGCTGGTATTAAGCAGCCTCAGCCATTCAGATACTTAGCCGAATTATCAACTTTATCTGAAGAGAATTCAAACCCAGATTATTGAGGGTAATTATCAACTGCACTTTGTGGGCTTTCAGTCTAATGAATACACAAATGAAAAATCAATGGAGGAGGCTTCCAAAAATGAACATGGCAACAATCTTGATCTTAGAGCTGGCTCATAGACAGCTCCTCCCAAACCAGCTCTAAGGCTGTGTTCTTACTGTACATTTCTGTTATTTCATTGCAGAGCTTTCCCTCTGAGGAAATCATTAGTCTTCTTATTGATAATTTTCAAATTAAAAAATCATTAAAATAATTACGTCTCCAAATCTCTAGTTACAAAATGATAAGAGATCAAATCTGTCAAAGGCTGAAAATGATTCCCCATCTTCTGAGGGTCAATTGAAAAATTTTCTCAGAATGAAGCAACCACACTGAATAAAACTTAAAATTAAGAGGATTAAGCTCTACAAACCACCAAACATGGCTGAACCTCCAGTGCAACACAATAAATTGCCAACTTTGTCTCTTTTTAGCTGGAGGAATACATTTGTTACAAAGAGGTTCTGCAGCTCTGAGATGAATACACTATAGGACTGACAATGGCTAATCACATCTTAAGTCTGAGGGAAAGCATGAATCACATTCCTCTGGGGTCATTTTATGGGTTCTGTTACCTCTGTATGGCATAGTCAGGCAGACTTCTGCTACATACCTGGTATTGATTCTGAATTATGTCTTTGCCTGGAACAAGATTTTGGCAAGAAAAAATTCTGTTTAAACAAGACTTAGTTATCTGTGAACTCTGAGGAATACTTGCTGCTTGAGAAAATTTGTGCAAACCCCAGTCACAAAACTACATGGGATGGGGAGGCATTCTCAGCAGTCAGGACATGCTTCTGAAATGTGACATGACTGAAATTTCCTTCTTTAATTTATCTTTTACCCCAGATCAGGACCTCAGTCTATCTGCATCCTACTCCTATTTCTACCACACTGCTGAATACAACATTCCATCCCTCCATGCTAGTCTTGTAAGCCCAACCCACTGCTCTGATGAAAAGAAAGCATTAAAAAGCATTTGGGAGTTGAATACAATATTTAATTTGATTCAAGAAGTCCTTTATATTTGTCCAGAATTCAGAAATTGTTTGGTTTAAGGCAAATCCAAAATGAAATTTTGCATTTGGTGTAATCACAATATTGTAAAAGCAATGCTTCCCACAACCTCTCCTTCCTGACAACAGTTGAAGCTGATCTCACATGGCACATTTTGTGCTGCTGCTGCCTTCATTGATTAAATTTTTCTGCAACCAAGTAGTTGCATCCATATGCAAGTAAGAAAAAATCTTGATGTGATCTTTTAAGTAACTTTGGATCAAGTCATAATTTGGCTGCCAATAGCTCAGAGGCAAATACATCTGCCATTATCCACTCAGCAGCAGTTCATCAGTATCAGCTTTCCAGCCATAGGAAAAAAAATGTTAATTAGGAGGCCTTGGGACAGAGAGAAGTGGTTGGATGCAGACTCAGACAAGCATTCTTAAAAATATTTACTGTTTATGGGATTCTGGTCTTCACCACACTGAAAAGTGAGTGAAGAGCAGAAGCAGCAAAGCTCTCCCTGCTCTCCCACAGGGCAGAGCGGCTCTGTTTGAACAATTACCATTTCTTCTTCATCATTTTAAACCCTTATCAAGCTCCTGCTCCTAATTTTGTGTGATGTTAGCACCACGGAAACATCTTTTATGGCTGGTAAATCGCTGCAGCAAATTAAGGACTTCTTTTGCATTTCCTTGTGTTTTGTTTCTTCTGGTGCTCATTCAGTTTCTCAAACCATGGTTTGCTCAGGACTGAGACATGTTGAGAAAGCCAAGCTCACTACTTGGGATGCTCCAACTAAACAGGGTATGATGTCCAGATGACTGTGATAACACCACAGTGACTGGTTTTCTGCTGCTCTGCCTGTCAGGGATGCTGATCAGTGCTTCTGACTTTCAGGTTTGAGGGCTGGACCACTTTTTCAAGAAGTTATTCAAAACTGGAAAATCTAGGCACATTGGAAAGCAAAGGAAGAGGAAAGCAAAGTTTCAATAGTGCCTATTTTGTTTTGACTTTACTGCTCTGAGCAGTTTGCACCTTTGAAGAGGCAAGCCTGCTGAAGGAGATGCAGCCTCTCCATGTGGGAAGTAGATTGTCAGATGCTTGCATTACTCTTGGCCTTCACCTGGAGCACACAGCTCAGACCAGACAAAGGAGGAGCACATGAAAGCAGGTGAGCCTACATTGGTGCCTCCCCATCTGGGAGACCTTCTTGATTCCCAGTTCTGTGAAGTGCAGCAGTTAAGTACAGCTTATCCAGATAAAAGGACTTTCCTCTGAGAACATGAATTAACAAACAAGTTGTAACTGGTTCCTGATTTTAAGCCAATGTTTCTAGCATGTCATTAGCTACATTTCTCCTTGTTTTAGATTTTTAAAGCCATGAAACCCACCACCCTGCTGAGATCTATGTGCCAGTCCCAGCTGGAAAGTGTTGTGCCCCCACAGCACCCACCTGTGTCCCAACATTCAAACCTCTTTTTAAGCAAAATGTAGAAACAAAACTTAGAGAAATGCAACCCTCTTCTGTGGCAAAAGATGGGTGGAGAGCTATTACAAAAATAAAAAAGTTCTGTATTATAATAAATCCTTGTTCTTAGAGACATATATAAATGAAGTTTCGTGGTTTCTTGCTCTGAGAAGTTGAGTTTCAGCAGTTAAAGCTTGTTAGACTCTGAAAGCTTCAAAGCAGTTGAAGGACAAGATCACTGTTCTTCAAACAGCCGTGTTTAGGCACAAGAAAGTAGGAAGGTGCAACTAGCTCTGATCTTTGCTCAGCTGCCCCTGAGCCCGCTGTCCCATCTGTAGTGGTACATGCACTGCAGCCAGAGCAGCCTGGCTGTTCACTGCTGACAGTGCTGATGAAGGAATGTGTTTTTGTCTGTAACCAACTGCATGTAAAGTGTAGTAAAAAGTCTTATGGAAAGAAGCTGTAATTAAGATCATTTCAGACCTAATATTTCACCAGCAGTTGTGTAGCACACTTTGAAACTGAGCTTGATCCTTGCTTCTGCCAAAAAGATGTACAGAATGGCTCAAGAAGTGCAGAATGAGCCTTTGTCTATGTCCCATATATCACTGCCAAGAATGCACAGTTTAAAAAAATAAAGGGAACAAATCTCTGGACAAAAGAAAAACACCAGTTAAAGGGACCTCTTACAGGATCATCTCAGGGCAATTTATCCTCTCATAGGTGCCTGGTCACCTGAGCAAGATGAGGTCATTGCCCTCTCTGGCAGATTAAGAGGAGCCAACATAACTAACTCTGAGTAGAAGACAACTAAATCTAGAGGTAAGATGAATGTGCAAAGAGATTGGCGTGGCAAAGTCCATTGTAAAGCTTGGAGATGATCCTAGGTGTTTCCAGACTGCCTTTAGTGCCCTAGTTATGGAATCAATACAGATGAATGAGGTGTTAGATTAGCTTTATTTGAAATAATATTTGAGTATCATAAAGCCAAAATGTGCACAGGTTATTGCAGCAGCACCAGTACATAACGACTTTAAATTGATCTACTCAACTGTATAGAAATTTCACTTGAAAGAATTCACTCCCTGGCAGGTTGTTTTTTGACAAATATAGCTCTGGCATGAGTGTTTATGGTTGCAACCTACATCTCCAAAACTAAGCTGATAAATGAACATCTCACCCCAAATTCTGTGTGGCTGAATGAAGGCCTGGGAAGGTGATGCAGAAACCAAGGTGGGCAGTGCTGAGCAGCCAGATCAGCTCCAGTCAAGGTGAGCGGCAGGGAAAGCTGTGGCCATCTGCTGCACAGTTGCTTGACCCGCCTGGGATTAATCTGTTCTCGAGAGGACATACAAGGAAAAGGTGTCACTGTCCTCCAGCCAGTGGTGTCCTCCACCACTAATTAACTGGCATCTTTGATGCTACTAATTGATACTCTTGCTGCTGCAGGAGGGAAGCCAGAAAGCAAGCAGCAATGTCTGTCTCCTCTTTCTGAAAATGAGCTTCTTGCAACATGTGTTTAGATGTGTTAGCAAAAAGATAAGAAGAAGCCATGCCCAGCCACTGCCCCGATGGCACCTGCTGTATGGCAGCATAGAGGATGCCAGTCCAATGGAGGATGTCGGTATCATGAAGGATGCCAGTCTCACAGAGGATGCTTGGGAACACCTTGCCCTCTGGACACCAAAGCAAGGTAACCATGCCACAATGCCACAGCAGATGTGCAACAGCTGCATGGAAGAGTCGGAAATTTGGTACCTCATGCTGGTATTACAACCCATCATGGACAAGCCAACTGCTGGTATTTCAAAGCCATATAAATAAAGAGGTTTCATCTGTCTGACTTTACACATGCTGTTAAATTTCACTGCTGTGGCTGCCTGTCCATTCAAGTACCCCGTTTTTTAGAAATCAGAGGTTGGCTTTGGGACATGTTGACTCTGGCACAACTTGTCCAATTTTTCAGGGACATCTGAGTAAAAAGAATAGGTGTCTTATCACTTTTTAACTCTAAAAGTGATGATGATAATAAGGAAGCCTGGGACAGAAAACAGGACTACTCTTCTTAGGACACTGTAATGGGTGATGCTACACTCCCAAAACAATCAAGCTCCTTTCCACGTGAGAAGGTATTAGAGAATCAACCGATGTTGTTGTAGTTAAAAAGAGCAACCAAAACAATATAGGGACACAGAAACAGAGCTCAGGCGAACCTTGCCCATGGCACTGCCCTCCTGGTGCCTGCTTCCCTGCAGCAGTTCTTTCACCGCAGCCTCCTCCTGTTCCCTGGCTCCAAAAGCTTGCAGAAGTCCAGCCTATGTTCACCACATGCCATGCAAAAATAAGTCAGTCATTAAGGCTTTTAAGAATGATGCAAGCACAACTGACACATGCGCACCTAGCGTGTGGAGTAGGTGAGCAGCAGAAAAGCATACAGGTGAGTTATATGACAAATTTGGTTTTACTTGCTGCAAAGAACAATTTTGTCCATTATAGCCAAGCAATAGGCAATTTTTAATAAATTTTTTTGATAGCTGCAATTTCATAGTAATCTATTCCACAAGTGAACCAGTCTGTGTTCTTACAGGAAAGAAAAAGAAATCTTTTATTTTTTAGAAAGACCAAGAAAAATGGGAGATGTTCAGCTATTCTGTTTCATGGATTTGATTTCTCTGTCTTTCCTGAAAAATGAACATTTGACAGGAAACTTCTCTCATTTCTTCCTTCAGATTTGGAGGGCATGAGTTTGCCTCTTATGTAATTTTTCCAGTGTGCCAAGGTTAGTGGCTGTTGGTCTTACAATTATAGAATTAAGATGGATGATTTCAAGTGTGATTTGGGTGAGGAAGTAAAGGCCTGCTCAGCCTTCAACTGACTAGGTCTAGATGCTGAATTTTGCATGCCATGGGGTTTGCCTGTATTTTGTTTACTTGTTTTCAAGAATTTTACAATGCCTCTGTATCCTTCATTCTCAGGGAAAATCTGGTATTTTTTTTTATATCAGCAATTTATGGATTATTATGCTTCAAGGTAGGAATAATTCTTATAAATTATAGATAGATTATCTCAGCCCAAGAGAGACGCCTTCCTCCATTCAGTTTAGAGTTGCTCATTTAAGTGTAGGACCCTCAGACTGAGTTTGCAGACCTACCTGCTGCTTCCACGTGTTAGTGTTATCTCCAACCAAAAAAAAATTGCTCATTTTAGCAGATACAGACTCAGTCACAATATTTATGGGCCAAAAAGTGTGAGAACCCAAGGGTGTTTTTTCATGGCAAGCATTCTTTTCCTTGTCCGTGACTGTGGCTCTGGCCAACCCAGTGGTGCATTGAAGGATCTCACCTGACAACACTAAAATCCACACCATAGAGCTGCTTTCTCCCTGTGCTGAGAAAGGAGCAGCACTGGGTGGTACCAGGGTATCACTCACTGCCCTGGCCAGAGCCCTGTCTAGAAACCTCTCCCCTAGCCCCTCTTCCACCTCCAATTTCATGGAAGGAGGTGGTTCCCTGAGCTGCTCATGCATTACCTCAGACTTAAGGGAGGCTTTGGGAAGTATATAGCATATAGTTCCCTGTAATAGCTCTCTGCACCCAGGAAAGCATGGCTTCTGCAGTGCATCATGGTTGCTCATGGAGAACAGGGAATTTGTAGCTGGAATGGCTCAGGATGTACAAAGGGTCTGGCAGACTGAAAGCAAAACCTCTCTGCAGAAAACATTTGGCAGTTTTTGTCATGATTCTTTGTCATGTATTACAGGAAAGCACATAAAGAGTTAAGATATAATAATAGATTCCACAGCCCTTTTTTTTTAATTTTTTTTTTTTTCAAGGTGGAACCTCTGACTTCAAATGTTGGCAACACATCACCACAGAGGTCTGCCTTTCCTATGCAAAAAACCATGGAGATATAAGCTGGAACAGACTGAGATGGCCAGTCAGTTGTCTGCTATTTGAATCTCATGAAAACTCAAATACAGCTGCAGGTTCAATTTTGTTCTGGTCAAATATGGCAGTCCTGGAATGTACTCTTTTACATTGGGGGGTGAATGGTGTCAAAATTAATGCTCTTCTCTTAGCAGCATGGATTAAAAGTGGTTTGACAGTTCCCTAAGGCATGAGTAAATGGGGAATTATTCAGGACTGGATTGGTTTCTGAGGAGGTCCCACAAAGATCAATTACTAACTCTTTCTTTTCTACTGAACATTTTAATCCATGATTTAGGGAAAGAAATGAAAAATAAATCACAACTGAGAAACTTTAAGGTGGCAAAAAAGTCATGTACTAGCTTGAATAGAAGAAACCCACGGACATTTTAACACAGCCAAATATGAAACTGATAACCTGTAACTGCAGAACATAGGTTGCATTTGCATCTTGAAGGTATGCTGAGACCCTGGAAAAGACCTAAGCATCATAAAATGTGCCCACTTCTGTTCAATAGCCAAGGCTACATCAGTGGATCTGAACAAGCCATGATCAGAGGCTGTAGAACCGTGACAGGCTCCAGGAGAAGGAGCAGAAGGAGGAGGAGGAGGATGCATCATCCCCACATCAAATATGACCACTGCCACAGTGGAATATTCATTACCCACACTCTAGTCAAGCAGGACATTGAGAACATGAGTGTTCAGAAAAAAAGGCAAACAGAAGGAATGTGACAGGAAGAACATGCAAAATAATTATATAATCCAGGAGCTCCATTAGTTTTACTTTAGCAGAAAAAAGATATCACAATCTACAACTCCCAGCTTAAGGAATAAAAGTTTGAAGGCTCTTTATTCTGCAAAGAAAAGTGTAACAGCACACAGTGGCCTGGTGTTGAAAACAGAAAACTTCAGATGAGAAACATGGCACAAATCATTAAGTATGAGGGTTCTCTGAGTCTGTTTAGCTTGTTGATTTTTACAGTACTGGAAATTTTAAAATCAATTGAATATTTTCTAGAACACATGCTCTTGCTGCAATTAATTTGAAGAAGGCTTATCGCCTACCGTATTCAGAGATAGTCACTAGCAGTTCGCCCTGGACTTTTAATTTATAAGAATAAACCCCAAATTATTACACATGCTTGATATATGTTTGATGCAGTACAGAGCTCTCTCACCTATATGCGAGAGCGGATATAATCGTGCCCTGGTGCAAGAAGGGCAGGCTTGCTTGTTTACTTAAACTGAGACATCTAAATTCTGCTTACAGCCTATTTTGGGCTCCAGTGATGTGATGGCAGCATCCTTTGCAAGGGAACACGGGCCTCTTGTCCTCCCACTCCAGCTGTTTGGGAGCTAGAGCAGGGCAGGCTGGCTGCGGCTGCTTGTGTCTGCTTGCCAGGGACCAGAGAGACATCCCACGCTTCATGTGATCCTACCAGGATTTGTGAATAATAAAGGTTCATTTTGTAGCGAACTGCCTCAATGTTCTCCCAAATGCGGGAATTAATTCTAGCATCATGCACGCGGCTTTTAGCAAAGAGAACAAAAGGTCTCGGAAAAACTCCTGAGTTAGTTCAGTGCAAAAACAACATGTAGAGGTACAGGAAAAGATGAGGCAGGAAGATATTTGTGGTTAAATCAATTGGTAATGTTGACATACTGGAAATACACCATTGTTGGGGCTTTTTTCTTGTGCTCCTTTTCTTTTTTTATGAGTCCTGAGTCCTAGGTCAGAAGGAAATATTCTGGGGTGAGAATATGGGAAGCATACAATGGGTTTTATTCATACTGAGAATCCCAAACCACTCCAGTTCTAACAAACTGGAAAAAAGAAAAAGAAACGTGTAAAGCAGGTTGTGAATGACACACTGCTAATAAAATTAATTCCCCCCCTGAACAACAGTGGATCTCACAAAAGCCTCTCTCCTTTGAACAGGAAAGCCTGAATGAACTAAAAAATTGTGCCTCTCATATAATATTTTGTGTGAATGAATCATAGTTCTGGTTCAGGAAGTTTAAAAAAGGTCTTTTAAAAAAATTTACAGGAAGGTAACCATGAAATTTCCATGTAAAGCATACAATGAGTTCTTTTTATTAGTCTTTATCTTGCAAATCAACCAGTACTATTCCCTCCTGTTTTGATTTTATTTTATTTCCTGTTTCAAGCCAAAAATCTGCAATTTGAGGGCTGCTTTAATATATGCTCAGAGTGTGATGATATTTGCGTAACAGTAGCTTTCAGGGAGGCTCTTGTTTTCCACAAGCTGCACTGTTTGCTTACATGGTATGAAAATCTTGATTGGATTTATGTACCATTAAGAATTCTGTTCGTTAGGCACCCAACCCTATAGATACCTCAGCAACTCTTCAGTTTCATTAACAGCCCTGTAGAAGTAAACACAGCAATCGAAGGGTACATAGTTCAGCATAAGCACACAAAAAAAACAGGTTCTCATGTGCAATTATCCATTCACAGCTGAGAGAGACGATGGATGGAGGATGGAGCAATGGGGATGCCCCATGCCAGCTCCCTACCACAGCTCTCAGCTATGAACCTAGTCCCTGTTTGAGAAATGTTGTGGGGAACTCAATGCAGATAGTGATCTACTCCATGATTTGACTCTGTGAATGGTCCAGCAATGTTAAAATGGTATCTAATGTTATGTATGACTTGAGCAGCATGGAAAACTGGATATATTCATTGTGGACAAGACAGATTGTTCCCAAACATTAATATTCTTCACTAGTTACTTTTGACAATCAGTGATAACTAATAGATAATGCTGATCTATTACTGGTAATTGGTATTGAGAAATTCCTATGCATTTAATGTTGATTATAGTACTTTCAGAAATAACTAATATTTCAGTTATTAATATATCCAACAGAGAAAAATCACTAAGTCATTATGACATTCTTATGACTGGTTCAAAATATAGACTTCAATGAAATCTAGAGGGAAATTATTTATCTACATAGGGGAAATTACCAACAAAGTTAAAACATGGTTCATTGCTTCTGTTAACTGAGGAGATTAAAGCAAATAATTTATTTCAGAATTGACCTATTAGGTTATTCATGCTAAGCCATTGCTCAATATTATACCATTTTTTGGTTCATAAACATCTATAGAAGAAATGTTTAATCTCCTGAAGTTAACAGCAAAACTCTCACTGAAATACCTGCAAATGAGACACTGACTTTCCAAAACCATTTGCATTTTGGAATTGGCAAATCATTGTTTGCATCTAACCCTCTCCCAGTGCAGGTACACCAACAGCTGCACTGCAGGGTCACTTCTCCCTTTTTCCATGAACAAGAAAACTTGTTTTTATCCCATCAGCATCTTGTGATAATCATCAGCAGCTTCTCAAGTGTGGTGTACCAAGGCCCATTTTTCTTCCCCACACCAAAGACTGAGTGTGCTGGCCGTGCTTTGCAGAAGGCATGGATGCTAACCCTCTGGGAAGAAGGATACCCTGTCACCTTGTTACCTCTAACACGTCTCTCTGTGAGGCACTGAGTATATACCACAAGCTGTTTGAAGTCTGCCTGCGTGCCATCTTTGGCCATCTTTCCTTACTCTTTTGGTTTAATATACAGTGAAATATCTCGACTCTTCTTTTGAGCTTGTTCCTCATGAAGCAAACAACATATTATCATAACAAGCAACCCTCCCAGACATCATTATTCCCGGCATTAAGTCTTTTTCAGCCTCTTCATTACTCAGTCACACAGCTTTGCCTTATGACTACATTTATTACTCTTATTTTGACACACACAGAGACATGCAGTATGTGATGATGACTCAGTCGTCATTATCCCCAAAATGATTGTCTTTAAATATACAGAGTCTTTCAGCATCCATATACAGTCCTCATTCTGCAATTCACTTCCTGCAGTAATTTTTGCATGCTTGTCTTTCCATTTCATACATATAAATTTCTTGTATTAAACCTAAGCAAAGTTAATAATCCTGAAAATGTTCAAAATCAAAAAGTATTATAGTTTTAAGGCAGTAAAAATTTTAAATAATCCTTTTAAAATGTGTATTGATCTCCATCTACCTAGCCTCTGAACTTCAGCTGTTTCCTTTATTTTCATTAGGACAAAATTGGCTCCTAACTATAAAACCAACAATAAGTTGAATATAAAATGTACCTAAAGACTCTGGGCATTTAAGCAAGTTGGGCTACCATATTTTTTTCTCACAATTTCTCGTGGTCCACATCTATGCCTAATGCCCATCTTGTCTCACATTAGTGCAGCAGCATCCAGAGGGAAGAAGGAAGTGGGACTGAATCGCAGGTGCCTGCCATGTCCCACACCCTGCTCAAACACTGATTCCAGGGGTACTTGCCGTAAAACTTTTCAGGCCAAAGGGCAGGAGAAGCAGAGTGAAGGAGCAGAGGCTCAGAGGATCTGCAGCTGCTCGTCCAACATGCTGAGCAGCTCAGTGGCACGGTCAGGTTTAGATGTCTTTTTCCCTTGTACTCCAGTGAAACAGGAACCAGGCTTGATTTCACAAAGATTCATCCTACGAGGTTCCTAGTTCAGGGTACTGTGGAAATGATAATGTCTTTAGCTGAGACTGCTGGGGGTTTTGCCTCTGTGGTCTTGCCATTCTTGCTTTTCTTTTTCTGTTCTAATAAGAGCCAGTCTTCTCCCATTTCCTTCCTCCTTGCTTGCTGTTCATTTCTTTCCCTCTCATTTAACACTGCAAGAAAAAAGGACAAGAAGACTTTCTTATTTAAATTGCAAGAAATATTTCTGAGTGGTTTTTTTTTACAAGGAAATCAGTTCATGTTTTCATGTCCCTGTGAGTTGCAACATGTTCCTGGACACCTGATAGTATCCTTTTTCTCATAGGGTTCATTGGTATCCCTCATGAGGCAACATGCTGCTGGTATGACCACATCTCTTAAATGTCCGCGTCCTTGTGACCATGAGCTTCTCCTAGAGGGCCTGGTGTCACCCTGTGCTTGCCTTGAACTCGGCAGTCCTTTTCATCTTTGGTTTTAACAGCTCTGATTTCATCTGAGTCACATCTGGAAAGATCCTGGTGCCCAGGATCGATGTAACAGAGCATTTAAACAGAAGCTTAGTAAGGGTCTTACTGACTAAGGTTACTCTCACGTTCTGTCTCGGATGGAGAACAGAAGGCTGAACACCTCCTGGGCTCATGCCTTCCCACCTACCTTCCTTACTTAGGACAGAACCGCTAACAGAAGCCTCTCGGTTTTTCAAAACCTTTTCACTGTGACTCTGTGTGAGTCCACCTTTCAGAGATCCACAGCCTGTTTTTAGAAATCACAAAAGTAATGTTTAAATTTCTGTAAATGATGTCTCTTAGTATGCTTCCAGTGCTAATCCTTTATAACTTACCCTACCTCATCATCTTCATTACCCACCATCATACACTGAGGAGGCTCATATTAGTGTAATTTTTGGGAGAGTGAACTTTTTAAGTATGTGGAACTCTTTGTCTTTCCTTTATGACATTGCAAAGTGCCATGGTCACAGACATTTAGACATAAAAACACTCAGTTCATTTTAACTAAATGACACTACTGGGCTGTCCTTGCTTTTACTCCTACTAATTTTAATTCAAAGTCTCTTCCAATATAGTACAAATACACCTTTACCAAGCAAAAGGGTTCCACTTGGTAACTGGCACATAAAAGAGGAAAGAGAAAATTGGTAGCAAACCTTGTCCTTCAGACAGCTTTAAAAGTTGCCACACTCCAGAAATTTACTATTTTTAACAAAAATTTAGCAGTTTAAAGAGAGAAATGAAGTATTTGCCTTAAGGTGAATTCTGGAAGTGAAGAAGAGCCATTTCACAGGTAGGTTTCTCAGCCCATAGTGCAATAGCACAGCTCAAGAAAAGGAAGTAAGATTTGCACAAAGAAGTCTGTTCCCAGATGTATGTGCCCCTTTAGATATATGTCCAGCTCACGAAGGATGGTGTGCTGGATAGGAGGCACAGGCACTTAAAATATTGGTACCTCCCTAACCACTTGTCCCAAACAAAAAATTGACTTTTTAGGCATGTGTTTTGCCACCACTGCTGAAATCAAATCTCCTTCAATGATGTGTCTAAAAAGGCATCCAGAACATGATCCATTCCATGCATTTAATTTAGCCAACACTCTTTCTCCATGAATTTTTGTACTTAAAGGAAAATGTTGATGTAAAAAAAAAAAATCCATACTACTTCAAGAAACACACAGTCCTTAAAATTAGATTTCCCTGAACAGGCAGTAGTCAGAAACAAAATTCCCTTCCCTCCTCTTTTGTCCTTGCACAGCCTCTTTCAGCTTCTCTGCTCTTTTTGTCTGGGCCCTTCCTGAAGCTTTTCTGAATCATCTGTTATTGCATTTGACATTTTGGGTCTTCGTCTGCGTCACTGATCACACAGAGAGGAATTCAACAGCCTGGCTTCTAGGCTAGGTTGCTGTTAGCTGAGGTGACTGCTGTAACTTGAAAGAAGTACTTCTCTATTTTTTTATCTGTTAAAACTGCAATCCCAAACAAGAACCTAGAATGCATCGTTTATCATCATACAACCAGCAATACGCTTCAGCATCTCTTCTGAATTTGTATTTTTGACCCCATCATTGACCTCTAGATGCTTTCAAGAAATTCTTGCATATTTCTGTGGTGTGCAGGAGGACTTGAAGATTTGTGGTTTCTCAGTGGCATTTTCATATAATTATTGCTAAAAATTAGATCCAAAAAGGTGTCAGCATTTCTACTGCAATATTAACTTGGGCTGGTTTTTCTTGCATGTGGAATGACTTATTTCCCTTTTCTTTTTGAAACCCTGATTTACTGTTAAACTGGGGATGGCATCAGAAGTTGGTTAGCCAGAAACAAGCCTCATGTAGATGGGTTTTTTCCCCTTTTTATGGCTTAATTACAGCCACTAGTGTCTTTATAAACAACCTGGGTACAAACTGCTTTAATATTCTGACAACTCAGTGTAGATCTTAATCAGGAAGGAGAATGCCAATTGTGGTTTTGGTTTTAATATTTATCTGGGGGTATATCAATTAGAAAATCTATGGTTAAAGTCTGTAGGAATTTCCTGTGGTTTGACATTGGGATGTCACCTTAGATTTCCTGAGAAATCTGTAGTATTTATTTAGTGACTTGCTGTTATTTATCCTTCAAAGAATTTAGTACAAAGTGGCCTAAGGGGGGAAAACAGTTACTATTCTGTTTAGCCTCGAGTTTGCAGTGTTACAGTCTAGGAATGGTGTATTTTCTATAATTTTCTTGAGAGTCCTTTGAACTCAGCATGAATATTTTTTTCTGACATAAAATCTTGGAGCTAAGCTTTCGAAGAATGCATCAGTCTTACACTATTCTTCAACATATAATGAGTGTTGCAATCAACGTCGACATCAGAAAGACTGCTGCACTTACTTTGACATTCTAATAGTTGGAATTTTGCTAACTGCCAGAATTAGACCTTTGTTAGTGTTGTGCATCTACAGGTGCAAGGGATTCACAAAGTAGGGGACATTGTCAGGCCAGTGAATCAGACTGAGTCATAAAGAACAATCTTTCAGTGTCACTGACAAATTCAGCTGCTCACTCCATGAAGCTGAAATCCATGACATCGTTCATTTTTCAGCTGTTGAGCACATTCACATAATGTAGCTCATTCACTGTGTGTTGCCTACTTCACGTATGAATGTGCATTCATTAGAAAAGCCCATGGATACCCTTCGGTTTACAACACAGATATTTTAGTGTGCTACATTCAGCGTATCTGCATAGCTCTAGGACTTGTGTGGCAGTATGCATTAATCAAAAATGGAATGGTTTCCAACTTGAAAGGATACCAAAATACTATTAAGAAGATTTAGTAAGTCTCAGTCATAAAAAAACAGAAAAAGAAGAAAATAAAAGAAATCAGGATTCTTGTATGGGATCTCAGTTGTTGCAAACTTCTTCCAAACCACAGCTGAAGGAGAACTCTCTTTTCCCCCACCTAGAAAATAAACAGAAAGGAAATTCTAAAAAAATATGTAAACAAATTTATTAATATAGTAGAGATGCTGCTGTAGCAGCAATTGTCTGAGGATATAGGGAAGGTGAGACTGGCAGGTAGAATGAATACGTAATACACTGATATAAGGTATGACATCTACCTGCAAAAGGTTACCTTGATATTGTTTTCTGTTTCTCTTCATCATTAACTTTAACACATATTTATCTCTAGAGTGAAAAGGTGAATTTCATCTGAAAGAAAATCTTGCCATTTTCTGGTTTAAATGCAAGAACATTGTAATTCTATCCCTGTTTTGCAGCTAGATAGGCCTACTGTATTTCCTCAGATCTGTCTTCATGCCATAATAATAATCAAGTACTAACCGAGCTAGCACTTGGTTGTCTTCACAGTTGGTAGAGGGAAGAAGCTTTTTGCATTTTCAGTCACTGAATCCTCCACATTTACATCAATGATGCAGAACAGATCAGTTTCAGGTACAAAGAAATCCCTCTGATCTGGTCTCTGGCCAGCTCAAGACCTGTTCGGAAGAAAAAAAAACCAGAAACACTCTATATGACACTGTAGATCTATAGACCTCACTATTTTCTCCACATCCCACTATATCTTCTGTCCAAAGCTTTTGATACTCTGAGCAGAAAAGATCTGTGGTAGATTTTGGAACAATTAGGATGTCCTCCCAATTTTCTCAAAATGATCATTTTGCAGCATGACCAAGTCAGATATGGCGATGCACTTTCTGAGCCCTTTTTAATAACCAGTGGTGTGAAACAAGGCTGTGTTCTTGCACCAACCCTATTCACAGTCTTCTTCAGCATGATGCTCCAAAGGGCCGCGGCAGATCTTGATGAAGAAAACGGTATCAACATCCAATGTTGTACCAATGGAAGCCTATTCAACCTAAGGCGACTGAAGGCCCACACTAAGTCTTTAAATCATCTTGTCCTTGAGCTGCTTTGTGCTGACGATGCTGCCCTTGTTGCCCACACAGAAGCAGCTCTGCAGCGTTTAACATCCTGCTTTGCAGAGGCTGCTGATCATTTTGGGCTGGAAGTCAGCTTAAAAAAGATAGAAGTTTTCTACCAACCTGCACCTCAGGAAGTCTTCCTCATCCCCATATTATCAGAGCTCAAGTCAGTCCAGCAGTTTAATTATCTGGGAAGCATCATCTCTTTGGACGGTAAGATTGACAAAAAGTTAGACAAAAGGTTAGCAAAGGCATATAGAGCTTTTGGAAAACTCCATAAAGGAGTTTGGTGTAATAAACACTTGAAGAAAAGTACAAAGATTAGTGTTTATAGAGCCATTGTACTGTCTACTCTTTTATATGGGTCTGAATCATGGGTCATTTACCACAACCACTTGCGACTCTTAGAACGCTTCCATCAACGCTGTCTCCGTACAATCTTAAATATCCACTGGATTGATTATGTGACTAACGTGTCTGTTCTTGAACAGGCAGTGGTTACGAGTATTGAGCCCATGTTGCCGAGAACACAGCTGCGCTGGGCAGGGCACATCTCCAGGATGGAGGATTACTGCCTCCCTAAGATTGTGCTCTATGGCAAACTTGCCACCGGCTGCTGCAAGAGAGGAGCCCCAAAGAGGAGATACAAGGACTCCCTGAAATAATCTCAGCTTTGGCCATATTGATCATTATTATTGGTCTACTCTGGCCTCCAATCGGGTGACATGGAGACACACTATCCATAACGCCGCTGCTTCTTTTGAGAACACACGCAGGATCACTCTTGAGGAGAAAAGACAACGCGAAAAAAGCCGTGTCTTGCCAATACCACCTAAGGAGACTTTTCGCTGTGCCTTCTGCAACTGGGCTTGTCTATCTCGCACTGACCGTTTTAGCCAGCAGTGTGCTTGTAGCAAGCATGGGTAGAGTAATTCTCAAATCTTCATTCACTAAGCCTAGCCATGATGATGACTATATCTTCTGAAGTCACAAAACCTTTCCTGACTAACTCTTCTACCTCTAGCCCCAAAAAAGAATGGTCAATGTAAATACACACCAACACCCCTCCCAGCATCCTGACACAGGCCTTGCTTTCCTTGGGAAGGGAGTAGGATGTGCTATCACAGCTTATTACAAAAGTTCTGGTAGAGTGGATCCTTGTTCTTTGGACCAGAATACATATTTGTCAAAACTTGAGAGCTTTTTAGTCAGTAGTATATCATTTTACATCTTCAGATCTTGATATTGTTCTGATGTGGCCAAAAAGAGCAATACACAGACCCATGTAGAAATCCAAGACAAAAAACAAATTGGAAAAACAAACAAGAAATTAAATTAATTAAAAATTGCAGAAATAAGGAAACACAGGCACATTTCAGGGCCTTTGTTTTGTCATTCCCTTATGCTGTATGACTAAGCATTCCAGTGGTAAAATGTACAATGTTCTGAACAGTTGCTTCTCAGTAAGAGAAGTGAGCACATAAGCATATTGCAGCACAACTGTATGGAAACATCACAAACCATCCATATTCCCTGCAACTTCCTGAGAGATCCTGAAAGACCTAATCAGCTACAAGAATAACCACTTGCGGGCTTGCAAAAAAACTCCCCACATTATTCTGAAGAACAAAGGTATAAAGACCATTTTACTTGTCAGTAGAAAAATATTCTGCAAATTCTAATATTATAAACTCCCTGTTTACTCCTTTCTCCTGTTTCTTTTCCTTTGAATTATGCAACATTTGTCATAGTTTAGTACTATTTACTGCTGGACTGGTAGTTGGAGACCATGTGAGACACTTTGGGCATCTCAAATATCACTAGAGACCTGCATTAAGGCAACTTAAATTGAGGTGTTCAAAGATGCCCATGTCCAGCTGGAATCAGGATGGCAGGGCTTTGCAGGTCATCTCCTCTCACAATGAAAAGAGATATGGAAGTTTCTGAATAGAGGAATTAAACGTGGAAAAACACATGGCTTACGTGAGAAAAGATGAGATGTACTCAGAATCATGCTTGGGGGAATCTGACAGGCTCTATGAAAAAATCCAGCTCTCTACCTGTGGGCTACGGTATTTCTATCAGAACTACAGACTCATGTCTGACTCAGTGCAAGATTAATAAAGATATCCAAAGCATGAAAAACACCCTCAAGAGGTGGTGACCTCTCCAGTAATGTAGTCTGGAGGGCCAGGAATTCAAGTCCTACAAAGTGAGTTGACCAGGGGGATTCAGATCATATCTATTCAGCTGGAAGGGGAGGCAATGAGTATGAATCTACAACACTATTGACGCTGTGCACAACCTCAGTGACTGTTCTCAATGTGCCTTCAACAGGAAGGTTGATACAAAACAAGGTGGTAAAGGCAGCATCATCAATTAAACTGAGTGTTGCAACAACGCCAAGGGAAGCAAAATTCAGGGAACTGAAGGTGCTCAGGTCAAAAAGGACAGAGCCCCTGGGCTAGAGCCCATTATCCAGGGGGAATATGGATGTACAACTGCAGGCCCAGTAACAATGTTTTTCAGTACCTTTTCATATTCAGAGGTGGTGTTATTGGAATAGACAGTAGCAAATGGGGCCTTTCGTGATGCATTTTCTAAGAAAATGGGAATGTAGTTTCTGTGCTATGTTGGATCATCACTCTGGTCTCATTAACTCTGGTGGGTATCTGTTGTGATCTCTGGCTGATAGATTTCAAAGGTAAGAATAATCAAAAATATGGAGAAGAGTGAAGAATATGATTAAAATCCCACAGGTTTATCAAAGGTATATTATATGTGATATCTTTTCTTGATGGGATTGATTTTTCAGACAAAGGAGATACATGTATTGGTTCTATAAATCTTGTGGTACTTTGTTGCATTGGAAACCGCTGGTACAGATTAGCAAAGGAAATGTAAGGCAGAAGAGAGGAGATGAACAGAATATCAGGCTAGTGAAAAGAGAGCTGTTGCCTGGAGGGAGGTTATGAGCAGAGTTTTTCAAGGTTCAGTCTTGGGATTAATCTTATTTAATGTTTTCAAAGATGAAGTTGATACAAAGTGAGAGTGTGCTATTGAAATGTGCTAAAGACAGTTACATACAGAGTTTAAATATCATAAGGGGGAAAATTAATGACTTTGCAGACTCCCATAATAGAAATGGAATTACGCACAAAAGCGTGAAAGGCAGGAATAATGTACATACAGACAAATAACAAGATTTTCTGCTATAAACTGGAGATACTATGCAAAAGGACAAAAGAAGAAGAGTATTAGTTATTGTCTTGATTATGATAGGTTACCAATTTGATGAGGCTGTGAAAAGTGTAAATGCAATCCTTAAACATTGGTTTGTCTAGCAGAAATGGAGAAGTATTAATGCCACCACATTAAGCAACAATGACATATCATCTGTACTATTGAGTTCAGTAGGAGATACAAGTTCAAGAAAAATGAATGTGAGCTGAAAGAGAGAAAGGCGATTGGGAAGGTTATATATAAATAATATATATTAAGAATATAGAATATATTAAGAATATACATAAAAAGAATATAAGTGGAGTAGTTAGTACCGTGTTTTTCTCAGTCTAAAGAAGACAAAGCTGGGGAATATACTGTCCGTGCAGTAGCAAGAGACAGTCAAAGAGAGTAGAAAAATAATGTTGCTGCAATAACAGCAACAAATAAAAATGGCAATAAACTGCCACTATAAAGTGGCAAGGAAATGCATGGGACCTATGATGATTTTGGAGTTCCCTTTGTCCTACACACTGCAGGTTGTATTTATTTGGTCTATTGTGCCAGGGAATTGCATATGTTCAGTGCAGTTGTGCTGCTTCTACTGGTCCATAAGCTATCAAGCATGTTTTTTCACACTAGAAAAAGAAAAAAAAAACAAGTAAGAACAGCATTACTACATGTGGTTCACTAAAATATCAGTGATGACTGATGGGATACATGGACAGCAGGATGTCACTGCTCTCTGACAAGGAGTCGAAACAGAGTCTTCTGTAGGTGAGATGGGGTGAGCTAACCTGAGATACCAGCCAAGATATCCTGAGCAGAGCTCAAGGAATCTTGAGTTTTGATATCACCAGTGACCCTACACAGCAATAAACAGGCTTCCCTCCTTACAGAGCTGTGAAGAACCAATTTCAGAGGCCAATGTTGCCACAGAGCTTGTAGGAGTGGTTGCTGCTGACTGATGAAAGGCCAAGACAGGCATGGCAATGGCAAGGCAGGACAAGGCAGGCAAGTCCAGCTCTCCAATATTTTACCATCCAGGACAGATGATGCTTTATATATGGTGTCCACAATAAGTCATATTTGAGGCTAAGAATACATATGTAGTTCTTATTTTAAAGCATCAGAAGAAATACTCTTTTATCTTAGTGCATCTGCTGGGTAATCATGAACATCCCAGGCATGAGTAATATTATTTATCTTAATATGTAAATAACTTGATATAGGAAGAATGATTTGAATGAATCAAACAAAAGTGGAGGCTGTGGAGGTTTTGTGCAATCACCTTGAAAAGGGACCTGCCTCTTCATATCAGCATTCCCCTGTGTACCTTCTTAAATATTTTTGCGTATTGCTTTTTTCCTCCATTCTGTATGTGTAAAGCAGATCCCAAAAACTTCCCAGAGATTTTAGCTTCCAGGGCTAAAGGGGGCTGAGAGATACCTAAGCTTGTTTGGAATCTCACCAGCACTGAAAGCTGCCAGGGGAGGAAAACAAAATGCTGCAAGTCATGGAATTGTAGTTTGTTTTGCATCCAAGGCTGTTCTTAACTATTGCTCCTCTTTGGGTCGTATACCAGGTGTGCTTGCATCTTCCTTTCATATTTACATTCTATACACAAAATTGGTGCACAGAGAGCAATCTTTGTGAGCTCTTCTCTATCAGAACAAGACCTTGCTGCTTCCTCCTCTGGGGAGCAGGAAAGGTGTGAGCTATAGTACAAAGCCAGACATTAAAAAATGATGGGGGCATTTTTGGATCTTTGTGATGTTTGCCTAT
This sequence comes from Pseudopipra pipra, assembly GCF_036250125.1. Classification (NCBI taxonomy): domain Eukaryota; kingdom Metazoa; phylum Chordata; class Aves; order Passeriformes; family Pipridae; genus Pseudopipra; species Pseudopipra pipra. The sequence continues at coordinate 78,436,871 of NC_087550.1, forward strand.
CACCAAGCAGTCAAAGAAATGGAGAATTAAAAGGTACATCATGCAGATGACCTGAGACCAAAGGCAGCCTACAATTTTCATGTTTTAGGAAACACACAAAAAGAAAAATATAAAAAGAAGTCAGAATCATAGCAGAAGGAATAATTTAATAGATTGCATTTGTCAGCACTTCCCAACACTGGCCTCATTCTGTACTTTTAGGATTGCTGGGGAAAGTCCTGCTGACTTCACAAAACCCAGAGCTTGTCTGGTGCTGAGTACAGCTGAACACTCACACTCTGATTGCTCATCCCATTCTGATACACTGCAGCTTCTCAGCATATGATATTGCATTTCCCCAGGCTTACTGGGCAGCTTTTGCTGTGCCAATCTGGCAAGCAAGCAAAACACTGAATCTCTGAACATAAACTATGAAAATCAAACTACTGGGGAAAAGTCAAGCCAAGTGAGAGAAAAAGGCAGGAAAAAGCATCTGGAGTGCATTTTAAACTCTGAACACTTTAATGTATATAATTATGGCATGCGATACACATGGGACAAATCTCACAGTGATCTTTCAGGGGAAGTTCCCACTTACATCATATTCCCTGTGACTGTAAGGTCATGGAGGCTGTTGCCTTCCCAGAGTTTCCAAGTTTTATATGTCTATACTATATATACACATATATTTAGGATGATACTTCCCAGGGGGAGCATCTAGAGGTGGTGGGAAAGTTTATGTATTTCAGTGACCCTGAGAGTTATGTTAGTAGGGGATGTTGACTCTCGACAGGGCTACTGAAGCCTCACATAGGAAGCTAAATTACAGAAATACAGGAAAGCAGGCACTCCTCAAAACCAGCTGGGAAGTAGGGATGGCAGAGGCCTCACTCACACAGTAAGACTCAGGCTATTGTATTTAATAATGTGCAAGAAAGAAGCTCTACTAGAATTAGAAAAATGAAAAAAGAGATAATATGTCACTTTTCTTGATAATGAACATCCAGCATCATCACCAAACTTGGATCAAATCCTATATTTTTCTCCACTCATATTGCACGATGAAAACTCTGGAACATCACGTGTCTTTCTTTTTCTTCCTCCCCTAGCAATGCCCAGTTTTTTCTTTGTACACCAAGTTTAAAACTTCCTCACGAACAACCAGGTACATTGGCTTTAAGTTTGTGTAAATTCTGAAGTTGTTAATTACAACTGGAGGCTATTATTTGATACACCATTGTATAGCTCTGGGTTTGCAACTTTTCTGTTTTCAACCTCAGTGCATTCTGAGCATGTACAAAAATATGGAAGATGGATGTATGTGGGAAGTCATTAGGAAAGCTTGACTGATGTCTCTTGAGGATTTTCATATTCAAAAGTGAACAGCTGAGTGCATCTTGCCTCATGCCAGAATCATTCAGGACGAATTTGCACCCTAAATTTAACTGCAAAGCATTAAGACAAGAAAGCCGTTTTGGGGTACAAATTTTTCTCACTATGTTTTAGAACCATTTCATGAGTTCTGTATACCCTGACTGTATAAATATACAAACCCCTTCCCCAAAGAATATATATATATATAAATGTATATGTGCAATATGAGGTTATGAACAGCCCAGTGGCAGACCTGGGGTTACCAGGACATTCTGTTAAACCTTACAGCCTCTCAGTTAGACACCTGAGGCCATGGCTGTGCAGCTGCATAAGTGACTGCCCAGCATGCAGCTTTGAGACCAGTGGGTAAGAAGCCAGTTAAATAATTTGTTTGAGAGTTTTCTGTAGTCTTGCTGGGAAGCTCCAGGGAGAAACTCTCACAAAAAGAGCAAAATTGGAAGTCAGTTAGTGGGGTGAAAAGCTTCCCACTGTTTCACATATTTCTGTGGAAGGGTAAGTGTGTTGAAACCCAGGAAAACTGGAACAAAATGTGAGCTAGCTGTCAGGCTGAGCCTTCAAAAGGGCTGACCACCAGCTGTGCTACAGAGTACCAGTCACCAGAGACACTTTCAGCCAAAGGCTGGGTCTGCCATGCCCCACATGGGATATCCCACGGGAAAGGCCCCAGGAGCAGGAAGTGCCTTCCCCACAAGGTTATCCTGTCAGCCCAGGGAAACTGGCACTCAGGATAGTTCCTACACCCAGTCACAGCTTTTGGATCACAGTCCAGCCCCCTGTTCTCTTCTACCCACAGATCCAATATGATACAAATATGTGTAAAAGAAGCATTGAAGAATTGTTTCGGGGATGTGCCAATGTGCTACAGAGTCAGATGCTAGGACTATCATTATCTCTCTCGCAGATGTCCTGTGATAGGATATGGCCAGTGGGGTTGTGGGCCAGATTGTCTCAGAAGGGTTTACAGGATGTGGCTGCTCCTTATCATCACACCCATAGCAGTATAAATTACTGTCACATCCTCAGGATGACCTGACTGAGTCATTCTGAGGCTCTCCTAGGATTCCAGCTTCATTTTCAGTCTTGAATATACAATCTAGATTGTAACAACATTGTTTTAAAAAATGTATGTGAGAAGTCTGCACGTTTGTTTAGTTAATGACCCATGAGAATTCAATCCTTGGGGTGCATAGCTTCTAATATCATTGTGTTTCTACATTTAGTGAGGTGGCTGTCACACTAAAGACAGTTAAGCTGAAATGTCTGTTCAGTTAAGACTGGTAGTCAGCCAGCTGGGCAGATAATCTCCTGATGTTCCACACTTTCAGGGGAAATCCTGCAGTGCAAAGGGTCTGCCTGCAAAGTCCACCACTGTTTCAAAACACTTGTGCAACCTCAGTTACTTCAATCAGTCTGGCTGCGTTAAAGCATATTTCTTTTGCCCAGGTTAATTTATCTCACTGTGCACTTCACAGTTATCTCCCATTCCAAGGACTTAATCAAAGTTGGGAAATCAGGCCTTGCAGCAAAGCTAAAAAAATTTTGAATCTGAATTTTACAGATGGGAAAATAAAGGTCATCTGTGTCAAAAGTCAAGATTGCTGCAGAGTCTTGTTATCAGATCACAGGCTATACTTTTTCTCTGCTTTTAAAAATGCAAATGAAATCCTACAGGCACATAAAAAAAAGGAGGAGGGACAATTTAGACTGAACAGGCATGAACAGATGTATTTCAGAAGTCAGACTTATAGGTAAATAGTATGAGATTCCTACTGCCACAGTAGCAAGAGAAAAGAGATGGAAAAACCAGCTTACCAAGGTCTGAGAAGAGGAACCAAAGCAAATTTTTTACCAAAAAGATACAATAGTACTCTGGTCTAAGACATGCAATGCTTAGGCTTGGGCATGTGACCATGTGTTGATGTGTTTGTATATTACTCTTCATTCATAAAACATGAGCCATCTGCTATACGTCTTGAAAGATAAGAACAGATTCTCCTTCCCCAATGTTGTGTAGCTGATGGAATTGGCTTGGGACATCTTTTGAATAACAAATGTTGTTGATTATTTGCTAATTTTAGTGTATGTTTAACACAGCAAAGACAAACTCCGTGAATTCCTGTATGGTTTTACTTGCTTAGCTTCTGCACTCCCTCCGTTGTGTATGATTGTACTGCAGTATAAAGCAACACCCTGTGGCATACAGTAAGTATATAAAGATGACATTTACTGACAGTACCCACTCAGACAATGAGATAAAGGAAGAACTGAACCCTGTTTGCAAAAAGAAAGGCACTATTAATAGAAACAGGGTGTGTATCAGGATTTGTTTCTTTAATTGTTGATGATCTGTGGGGCTCTGGAGTGTGGTAAGCTCCTACTGGGGCCAAGCGTGCACCACTCCCAAACCTATGCACAGCGGTGTGCTACCTCCAAAAACAAGTCAGTTCTCCATTCCTACAAAACCTTCCTCTTCCAGGTGAGTCTGGGGCTTCACTGTGCTCTTCATACATGCTATCCTACTTCCTTTTGCTAGTCCTGTGGTACACATCCGTCCATGATGTTCCTTGGCCGTGAGCATACAGCCAGTAAAACACTCATACATTTGTCCTGTTATGAGCCCTCTTTTTTTTTGCCATTCCTTCCTGTTTAAGGTCTCCAGCTGCCAGGCATTCCTGGTTTTTGGTTGCTCAGCTGCTTTCCAGGATTGCTGCCCATAGTGTTGTTCCTCACAGCACTGTGGCATCATATCCTGCACAAATACTGGTGCAAGACTGTTTCCCATTTGAGTAATGCTTTTGTTCAAGCAGGAAGGATGATTCCTTTCTGCCATCCCTACAGGCTCTCCTCCAGTGACAAACCTGAAGTTTTACAATATTTGCTACAGTGATGGATTTTCATGCAGACACCATCAAGTAATGTAAATCAATATGGCTTTACTGGCTTCAGAAAAGCCATACTGATTTACTTCAACCAATGATGCATCCTTGTTTGTCTGCCATAACAGAACACTTCTCTCAGAAGCAAATTAAATATAGTAGGATTTCAAATGGTTGGGTGACTCCTTGAATTCCATCTTTTATTTCTCTTCCTATTATTTTTGCCATTATCCTTGCATTCCTTATAAGGTTTTCTGCTTAATTTAATGCATTTATGATTCAGAGTTGGTAAAAACTGTTTTAACTTTGACACATAATACATACCATATCTGTAACTTCTACACTTCTATTAGTCAGGCAAAAAAATTAGCTTTGGAGCCAGTGGTTTCCCACTGCCTATCCCTGAGGAGTCTGGAGATAAGACTTCCTCTCCAGTTCCACCCACTGGGAAGTCATTAGCACAGCTTCCTTACAGACATGAAGTCCCTATAACATGCTGTTCCCGGGCACTGACTCTGTTCCTGGCTTGTCTTGGCATCATAGAAATATAATTTTTTTTTTCCCGTTGGTACTTCGTTCTCAAACAAGCTCACAGTTTGCTGTGGTATGTTAGAATAACACATCCTAGCCTTGAGCATAATTGGATCTATATTAAGATTGATTCTTTAAGACTTTCTCAAAATTTTACACCATACAGTGCCACTATTTCTCCCATTTGGTGACAAAGCTCTGAGAAATATCAAAGAGCTGAGAAACCTATTTATCCTTAAGCTGCTATCTGTTTCCTTTTTGAACACTGGCAAAAAAAGTCCAGTGAAGTGCTAGAGCTGGTCCATTGTTAATTTTCAATTCAATTAAGGACACAAGAAAAAGTATTTGTACTCGGCAGTTGCTGCCTGAAGGTCCTGGTTAAAATAATCACCCACAGGAGTCATTCAGGTAAGTGAAGGGCAGAAGTGTTGGCTGTCAAAAACCTTGTTTTCCCTCCTCCTGCCTTTCTGCTCTTTATTCCTCCAGTTGTCCTCTGGCTTATTCTGCTAAATATATTCCCAACCTTCCTGTCCCTGAGTGGGGGTTTCAGCAGCACCTCTGCAAGAAAGTCATCCTCACTCTCTCCAATCTTCTCCATTCAAGGGCCAGGTCAGCCTGAATACTTCATCTTAGGTTAAGTATTCAAAAAGAGGCTGGACACAAAAACTCCACAAGCCTTCATAGGAGCCTGAGCTGTGTTTGCAGCCAGGGTGCAGGCAGTGACCCTCTCCCTGACCCTGAGGGAGCAATGAGGGTGAAGATATCAGGGGGTGCCAGGCAGGATTAAGTGCAGACCAGCTTAAAATCAGAGCCCATCCAAATTTTTTTGTGCTTAAATATGTTATTCACACATACCTAGAGCTCTAAACAGATTAATAATTAACTAGCATTAGACAGGCAGTGATGATCCACAGAAAGCTTCACAGAGATATTTATTCTAAAAAAATAACGAACCATTTTCCTCATCCCATAAAGGTTCTCCAGCCTGTAGATGCAGTAGAGCAGAGGCTGTCTTTAAGAATATGTAAGGTTAAGAAAGACCATAAGGCAGCTATACATCTCCTGCAACATATGACATATGTAACTGTCAGATCAAACCCGCATCTACAATTTAAGGGTTCCTGCTACATAGCTCATGCTTGCTGCAGTCCATTATCCCAGTCTCATCTCTGCAGAAGGACAGGAATCCTCTGTCCTCTGGACAAACCCCACTTCTGTGGGAGTCCTGCAGGAGTCTTGCATCAACATGTGAGAATCCAAGAGGAAAATTTTATTCTGGAAACACTAAACAAACAAACAAAAAATGACCACCAATAACAATGAAAACAAAGAGATCAAGAACTGGGAGGACAAAAGGACTTTTACAGGAAATAAAATATTAGGATACCTTTTGCTTTGGACAAAGGGACCCTTACATGCTTACATTCCTTACATGGAATAAACTATTCGGAGACCTCTTGTCTCTTCCCTCTGCTACCAGATACAAGGCTTGTACTTTTGTTTTGAACAAGACTTCCCTATCTGGCATGCAGCTGTGGAAGTACAGACAATGAATTTACATGAGGAGAGCTCTTAGCAGCAGCTTCCATGCTTCTCTGGCAGATTTCTACAAACTGGATATGACATTACCAGCAGCCAGCCACATCTTGCTCCAATAAACACTGCTATTTATTATTGAACTAGAGGGGACCAGCTCAGCAAGGACTACAGGACTGAACACTGCTGGCTAGTGTGTGAAGTCAAATGTGCTGGTTTTACCCAGATCTGGGTTGTGACAGTGATAAGTTTAAGGCAGAAGAAAACCCAATATACAGTTCTACCTTCACTGCAGAAAGCTGACATTTGGGAAATCCTTCCCAAAAGCACAATTACTTTCACCATCCACCTTACACTTGAACTAACTCTACAGCTAGCATATGCTCTACGGGCTTTTCCGTGTTGTTCCCTATTTCCTTGCTGAGAAACTGAGTGGCCAGCTAGGTTAACCCTATTTCCCAGTGGCACCCTTCAACTTTGTTCCTAACTTCTGCTTCATGTTCATAACTGGATTAGATAAGAAACGGTCCAAATCTCAGTGTCAGCCAGGAGATACAGGACTCATATGAAGAAGAGGAGATGTAGCCCACTTGGGTCAGCCCAAAACACTTCCTATGATACCAGATGGCTTTACTGGTTCCCTTTCCTTGGGTTCCACTTTCCAATGTCTCCATTAAAGTTCCCTGCTCCCCAGGGACTTCTGCAGAGTGGCTATATGGTTTCTGTGCAGAAGTCTGGGTTGTTTATAGTTCTTCAGGAGATGATGGGGACAAGACTGGCTATGCTCAGATTCAGGCTTGAGGAACTGAAAAATTTGGAAGGACATCCCAAGGCACTACATTCCAAAGGATGAGCCATGAGGTTTCTATATATATATGATTCAAAAGGTGTTTTCTTCAGGAAGTGCGAAATAGGGCTGAGTTGCAAGGCCTTAGGGCTTTAAGGTAAGGCTCAGCAAAGAGGATTCCTGAAGAACAGGATGTCCTTGGAATTTGACTCCAGGTTTACTGTTAGACACACACAGCCCCATGGACAGAGTCATCATGTGTCACTGTATGTCATCTCTGTGTCTTATCAAAGCCTGTAGTCTCATGCCAGCTTTGCTGAAAAGGAAGCAATGGCACATGGATTTTAGGGCCCTTGTCCAGAAAGCAAGGGGACATCATGTACATGTACCTTCATTGTTGGTGACTGGAAGAGGGCCACTGGGAAACAGCCACCAACATCAAGTGAGGGGAATCACCATTCTGCTTCCCAGTGAGAAATCTGTCTACAACTGAACTGAGCGCTGGTCTGGGTTTGGGAAAAGTCACTGAGCATACTGGTACACAGGGATAGCAAGGAGTCAGCAAGGCAGACCTGGACTGAAGCACTGGGCTGCTGAGGGAGTGGTAGGAGTATGATGTCATGGGATACAAAGGAGCTGAGGGCAATCCAAGGGTCTGCCTTGGGGTTAGAAAGCAGAAGCTGAGGAGAGTGGCTTATATAGCCTTGGAAAACTGACCCCAGGGGAAGCCTAGTCACATTAATAGAAGTTTTCCCATGGAGAAAATGAGGCTAAGTGTTCTCTTCATAATCCACACTTATACCTGAGATGGGGGTTCAGACAATGGAGATGACTGGGAGAGAGATTTCTCTCATCAGGAAATGGCTTCAAGTTGTGCCAAAGGAGGTTTAGACTAGACATTAGAAAAACTTTTCTCATGGAAAGGGTTGTAAAGCACTGGAACAGGTTGTCCAGGGAAGTGGTGGAGCCACCATCCCTGGAAGTGTTCAAAAATGTGTGGATATAGGACTTCAAAGAATGGTTTAATGGTGAACATGGTGGTGGAGCTGGGTTGATGGTTGGACATGATGATCTTAAAGGTCTTTTCCAACCTTAATGGTTCTATGATTCTATGATTCTTTGGAAGCTGCTAAGGCAGAACAGCCCCAATGCCCTTGCCAGTTGGTGCTAGGTTTGGATATCCTGGAACTGCCTTTGTCTAGCTGTATGTTTTTCAAAAGGGTCTTCTTTTTGTAAGGGCAGGTTTTGACAATATGCTGTAGTACTATCATTTCCAGTCCTTACCTTCCCATAGAAATATCATAATCCCTTCCACACTCTCACCCTTGGCTCAAATAGGCCATGTGACAAAATATTTTTAGCTACGTCTCTATGAAATCTCAAGACTATTGTTCAAAAATTTAGCTCCCATCTGCTTTTCTGTGCAGTGGATATTGATGTGCCTGACAGGCAGTGGTTTCATTACACAAGTAAGCTCTCTATAAATATTATTTTTAACAGTGGTAAGAGAGAGAGAATTCAGAGCAAACTGGGAAGCTATGCCACGTGGCTCTAAATCTTGTTCTGAATTTCAGTTTTCCATGAATATTTGGAGAGCAGGCTTCAATTCTGCTGCAGGAAAGCAAGTTAAAAAAGTAAACTGCAAAGAAGGATTGAGTGACTCACATGAACCACAGGGCTCCTCAGATCCTGTTTTCAGCTGGGACTCCACTCTCATTTCACATTCATACCCCATAGAACCACATTCCAACAAAGGCATTCTTATCTGATAGAAGCCTTCCTTTCTGACATACTTTTTCTTTGCATATCAGTAACACTGCCTAATTATTTCCTTCTCTTTTTCCAAGAACTAGTCCCAGTAACTTAGCATATATATGCAGGGACATATATATATTCAGCCTGAAATATTTGGACAGGGAAAGAAAGCCAGCAATGAGGAGTAGGATCTGAGGTGGCGCCATGTTTTTGTAGAGGAGATAATTCAGCTGGTCATACTTGCCCATTGCTACAGCAAACTATTTGTATCTATTCTTGAAGAAATGTATTTTTGTACATTTCTCCACCACATTTTTTCAGAACTGAGTTTTCTAGCTTCCATATGAGGATGTCAAGTGTAATAATTCCACAAAAGTCAAGAGATGACAGGTACTGATTCTCTCCTACCAGCCAGCCCTGTCAGAAGACATTAGATTGTTTTCACATGAATTGCTCTTGACAATTTTGCCTTAATTGTAACTTCCAGCTGCTCAATAACAGCTTTAGTAATTCTTCAGGTCGTTTTTAGGAACTGAGGTTAAGCTGACTAGTTCCATCTTTTTCTTTTGAAAATTAAGTACAAAATTTGCCCACTACTGATTTTCCAAAGCCTCAATATTTTTCCAGAAGCTCTCAACTATACCACCAGCAGCTCCTGAACTGCTGGTGGTCTCTAAATACACTGTGGTGAACTTCATCAGATACCAGGAAGTTGGAACCATCTATCTTATGTACACATTCTTTATTGTTATCCCTCCTATTTTCAAAAAGGGCAAAAAACCCATGAAACTACAGGCCAATGGGCCTTATCTCAGTCCCTTGTAAGATGATGGAACAAGCAATGCTGGAAGTCATTTCTAGGCACATGAAGAGCAAGAAGGAAATTAGGAGTAGTTAGCATGAAATCACAAAGGCAAGTCACACTTGACAACTAGACAACCATTTATGATGAAATTACCATCTTGGTAGATGAGGGGAGATCAGTGAATATTTTTTTCCTTGACTTCAGTAAGGCTTCTGACACTGTCTGTAATAACCTCCTCACAGACAAGCTGTTGAAGTATGGGCTGGGTGAAAGGTGAAGTGGATTGAAAACTGGAGTAACAGGCCTAGAGCACTGTGATCAGTGGTACTAAGTCTAGTTAGAGGCCTTTAGCAGTGTACCCCAGGGATCAATACTAGGTTAAATTTTGTTCAACATTTTCATTACTGTAGAGTAATGATGGTGTAGACTACTGATGGTGTAGAGTACACCCTCAGCAAGTTTGTCCAGAATACAAAACTGGGAGGAGCGGTTAGTATACTGATCTAGCCAGAAGGATCTCAACAGGCTGGAGAAACGGGCCTGCAGGAGCATCATCAAGTTCAACAAGAGGTAGTGTGAAGTCCTGCAGCTGGGAAAGAAAAATTCCAGGCTCCAGCTCATGCTGGAAGTCAAGCTGGAAAGCAGCTTTGCAGAAAAGGACCCGAAGGTCCTGGTGAACACTAATTTGAACAAGATCCAGCAACATGCCCTTGTGGTAAAGAAGGCAAACGGTATCCTGGGCTGCAGTAGGAGTGTTGCTGACAGAACAAGGAGGATGATCCCTTTTTTCTATTCAGCACTGGTGAGGCCACATCTGAAGTACTGTGTCCAGTTCTGAGATCCCCAAAATAAGAGAGATACGGTCATACTGGAGAGAAGGATCACTAAGACCATTAGAGGACTCAAGCATGTCTCCTATGAAGAGAGGCTGAAAGAGCTCAGGATGTTTAAAATGGAAAAGAGAAGCTTCAGAGGAACCTCATCAATGTACATAAATACCTGAAAGAAGGTTGCAAAGAGGACAGACCCAGGCTCTTCTCAGTGGTGACTAGTGACAGGGCCAGCAGCAATGGGCAGAAACTGAAATACAGGAAGTGCCAACTGAACATCAGGAAACACTTTTTCACAGTGAAGGTTGCCAAGCACTGACAGAGATTTCCCAGGGAGCCTGTGGAGTCTCCATCATTGGAGATACTCAAAAGCCATTTGCGCATGGTTCTTGGACAATCAACTCTAGGTGGCTTGAGCAGTGGGGTTGGACCTGATGACCTTAACCATTCTGTGATTTTTTTATTAATTCATAGCAAAGAACTCAAGATTTAGCTTAGGCTTGCACTCCTGACGAACAGCATACTTCACAGGACATCAAGCTGAATCATAAGATCCTCAAAGAGAGTACAGCCAACCATTATAACCATTCATATTCTCCTGAGAGTGTTCATAGTGTTTGATTGCAAGGGAACAGAATGCATTGCATTGAATGTAGTGGAGCCCATTGGGCAGGTGGCACTTGTGGAGTAGATGTTTCTCCTCCACTGCTGATGGTGCTGCAACCCTTAATAATTGTTCTTTCTTTTTGTCCTTCCACATCTCTACTGGCAAAATCTGATGACCCTGAAACTTTCTCGGCCTAAATTACAGCTGGAGAGATACATCCAGTGCCTTTACTTGCTCACAAAAAATCTGGTCTTGTATTTTTTCCACAAATTCCATGAGCTCAGGAAGGGAAACTAGCAGTAATTATGTGCCCCTAGCTTTACAGACCTGTTTGCTGCCCTTCCTGTAGTTTCTCCACAAACTATTTCCTGCAAAGAGTCTGATAAACCATTTGTTATTAATCTCTCAGGAGATTCTCTTACAAGACTCCAACATTGTTAAGCTGAGTGTCAGATTCTGTTACAACACTTGCCTCATTACTTGAAAACATTTGCATTTTTTAGGAAAGAAACCAAAATTATCAACAAACAAAACCTATATAGCATATTTTAAAAACTCTTTTAATTGTATAGATGTCATGAATTCCATTGTACCTTGTAAGACTGGGGTGTTTTCTGGAAACTTTTCTTGCATGCATCAGGACAAGAGCGCTGCATAAATCTGAGGCCAGGCATAGAAATAACCATAACGTAATTCAACTCTGAAAGCCCTAGAAATTTGAAGTTTAAGCACAGAAAAGCAGGAAGACAGTGATGGTCCAGTCCCATCCAGTTTGAAACCACTGGGATGGTTTGTGTCTTTCAGCTTTAGGGACACCCAGCAGATAGAACTGTTGCGTACAGCTCCAGGTTGTTGAGATGCACAGACTCATGCTCTCAATTACACTCAATTGCAGCTGCACACAGTAGCAATATGGTAATGTCCAGCTGTATGTGAAAATGGACCATTACGTAAATACACACAGAAGAGTTTAAAACAGATATCCCGTTTAAAATGGTGCATGCTTGGCAATATGGTCATCTTGGAATGAAAGCAAGGAGAGGATTTGCTGACTGGAAGCACTGCTCAAATCCCCAGCACCAGTTTGTCTCCTTAATTTCTTTTGTTTCAATAGCTGAGAGTACAGCCAGGAGCTTCAACAGGCAGAAGCTCACCAAGTCTTTGCTGAGACACCTCTTTAAAGGTGATTCTCCAAAATATGAGGGTGAAAAACACTATGTGGTGCAGGAGATTATTGTTAAATTGTAGTCAGCTTCTACCACTCTAGAAACATTCGACACTTGCGAGTGCTTTGCTCAGACTTATACTGCAAGAGCTTTTCTTTCTTACTTCTTCTTCCTGCCTAAATATCCTCAGGCTCTTGAGTGACTGAAACCCACTAAAAAAGACAGATGGCCTTTTGATAATATCTAATGGAATATGTAATCTCAAATTCCCTCCCATGCTGAACCCTGTGACCCAGAATGAATATGTGCAAATTTCAGAATTCTAGTTGAATAATTAAATGGAAACCTAATAAAGTAATTGAGTTGTTCTATTACAAATTTACACAGAAAGCTACTAGGATTGGAGTAAAATTGAAGATTTTACATGGTCAATTTTACTTTGTTACAGAATCATGCATAGAATATATAAAAAATATATTCTAGTTTTTAAGACAAAACTACATGTGAGGTAGCCTCCTTCCCAAAATAGTTAACTAATTGTATAGATTAGCAGGGTCATTGCGATACTCAAATGCATTATGGTCTATTCTTTCAAGTGCAATTACGAACATTCAATTCAAGAACCAGTCTAAATGGGCACATTTCACTCCATTATTTCAATCTAGCTAAGAGTAAATCAGTGAATAAATCAACATTTCACTATTATCTCATTGTTATGGGATTAACAGGAAGCTTATATTATCAAGCAGTTCTTTATAGACTGGCACTCTACTGTAATAAGCCATGTTCTGGTTAAGCTCCTAGTGTGCTTTTACACTATTTTATATCTCTGCATGTTCTTACGTGCTTTTAAAAAGTGACAGTGATTGAAGAGGATATTTTATATGGCCCAGATAAAGTCTGTAATGCTCTCACCGTTCCACACAGCATAGTTGTTGGCTTCTTCAAGCTCCTCTTTACAGTGTTTCTCCTCTGCATGACAAATTGGGCCTACTGGCTGTGTTTGCAAGCCTTACAAGCCTTTCAGACCTCAAAATATGACTAGGAGGTATTAACGACAATAAAAGCTTAAAGTCCCAAACACTGACTTCCTGAGCTAGAAAAATGAATGCTCTGTCTGCTAAGAATAAAAATGCTTTTCCCTTTAGGTAGATCAACTCATGGAAGGAGACACAAAACAATTACCCAGCATGTTCCACATGTGTAAGCATCTGACAGCATGCTGTAGGCAGGCTCCAACCTGTCACATACAATACTGTAAGGATTCAAGTACAGTCACTGGAACTTTTATGGATGTCTTAATATCTACTTAATAATGTCAAAGTGTTTGTCACCTCAGCAAAGAGGCCTCTTGCACAGAAGCCAAGTAAACTAACAAGAGTTAGAGGAGCAGAGAGCATTATTTGGGGTTTTGTTCTGTTTTGCCCCAACTTCCTCATAAAAATTACTGCCTCCACATAAGGCAGTTTCCATCAAAATGAGATCAAGATATATAAAAGGCAAAGGGAAATCTCTAGTGAAACCACAAGATGAGCTGCCTAATTATTTCAATCCACAGCTGATGGACCACTAGACATAATGAATAGATTACTAACTGTTAACAGCTGTCTTAAGTTTCAGGCAGAGATGGCCATATTTATGCCATAAACAGACCAGGAGGCAGCTGGAACTTTGTAAAAAGATTATTCTGTGTCTGCAATATTAGTGAGGCAAAGGACAAATAGACTTACTTTTTCTAGATGGAACAATATCAGGCCAGTGCAGTAAATATAAACCCCTCCAACATGATGTCGGAAACACCAGTGAATAAAGGTCCATATGCGCATCTCAGAACATAAACCTATGTCATCTAATGTCCTTGGAAACTATGTCAGTGAAAACAAACAACCTCTGCAACCCAGGTTACATTCACATACACAGAAACAGGACTATCTAGTTGCCAGTATCAGTGTTTCACAAAATAGTCATCCCATCTTCAATCATTCTGTCTTTACCCCAAAGGAGTATCTTCAGAGCCCTATCAGAACACAGCCCCAGAAACAACTATTTGTGATTCAGCTAAATATTAAAAGTTGTAGATTCAAGTATAATGCTTGTTTACAACAGTTCAAACTCTGGATAGTCCTTCCACAGAAGTTTATCAACAAATTTCTGTATTTTACACTGAACAGTTGTTGGATGCAGATGGGCATCACACTTCAACTGCTGATCTGAACCAAGAGAGCAACCACTTGAACTGCATTTTCTACAGGCCTAGATTCTGGGGGGAGTGACTGGGCTGGGACCAGGACATCTGTGGACCTCTTTCAGGCTCAAGGGTAAGATAGGTATCAAGCAGCTTAGCTCTTTCTAGTAGTGGGCAGACATAAACACAACCAGAGGCACATCTTAAGAGGCCTTGGGAACTTCAGAAGAAAAAACCCCAAAGTGCTCACAGGGTTTAAGCACCTTCAAGGCTTACTGAAGTCCAGCTCCAACAGTGGAACCAAATCACACTCACATCCAAGACTTGGAGGCAGTTACTGGATTGTGTGTAAAACTGCCCAGTCTTGCAGCTATACTATGTGGAAGCTGATCACAACAGTATCACAAAAGTACTTCTGACAAATAATGTAGACAGATTCTAGAAGAAGATGTTATCCATGTGGGGGTGGTCCTAGCTTCAGACAACGTCTGAAAATCCTACATATCTGTCTTCTTGTACAAGGTGACTACTTCATGTATTTCTTTGCCTCCTGTATTACACTGTATTATTCTGTCACTTTAGGAGGAAAGGACACTGAATTGTCAGCTCTTTATCTAAATTTCTATGTTGTACCATGGAGAGAAAACCGAGAGTGTTCTTTCAGCAACATAATGAAGTGTTATGAAAGTGGATACTTTCAGAATAGAAACTATTTTGAGGAAGGATTTGTGTATTCTAGTTTGGAAAGCACTTAGCATATTTGTGTTGATAGTGGAGAGATCAATAAATAAATAGAAATGAAATATAAAAAGAATATAAAATACTGAAATAATAGAAATAAGAATATGCTGATAGCTAAGTATTGCTTTTACAGATGGAGTAGAGAACTAATTCTCCCAGATAACAAGCTAATTCTTGCCTTTCTGAAACAATATCAAGAAACAGATTGTAACAGTTTAGAAACAGCTACTGTGTTTAAAGATTACTAGAGGAAGGAGAATACTAATTCAGAAGTCAAACCTTTGGAGCTTGTATTATCAAAAATTAGCGAAAGTAAATGATGCCGTGACTGAAATATACTGGAGAGATTTGTTGGAGCCAAACTGACCAAGTACACTGCCTTGCCTGCTCTGTTCTGCATAATTAACTATCTTATTAACTAGACAATTGATTCACTGCTTTATTGATTAATTGTTGCCTTCATTCTCTCTTTCTTCTTTTTGTTTTGCTGCCAACTTTATCAGTTTAATTGCACAACTTTCTCCCTAAGTGATTCATTCCCTAATCAACTCTCTTGTTCACTGCTGAGCCTGTTTCTCACCCAGTTCACTGCTCAGCTGAATCCCAAACCTTCACCTGCCTGATCTTCTTGGCATTTGTGAAAAGTTGAGGGGCCCCTCAGGGTTCTGACAACAGATTCTGTTTGATACTTGGGACGTTAGGAGATTTGGTATTTATTTTACATGTGCTGGAAGAAAAAACACATTTTACACAAGCAGTGATTGGCTTTTGGTGTTCTGATAGTGAACGGGAGCTATGAAAAGTCATGGTAAAGGCTCTGTAAAAAGTCAATATTTCTCTCTTTCTATGGTTGCCTCTTTTAGACAGCATATTTGTCTACATGACAACTGACTGCTACCATACTGCCCGAGGTAAAACTGCTTTTCAAATCTTAATTACAGAAGACAAGCAAATCTGGTTATTGCAAATCTCAGGGAGGATTTCTCAGCAATTTTGACTGCCTGATCAGCCTGGCTAGCTGACCGGATGAAAAGGGCAGCAAAAGCAGCTTAAAAATTAAATCAGGTTGCTTAGGATCTTGTCCCCTTCAAGTGTTGAATACCTCCACAGAGGAAGGATCCACCACTTCTCTGAGCAGCCTGTTTCCATGATTGACTATCCTTTTTTGGAAGATATTTTCCTCTATCTCCAGCCAGCATTTCCTTTGGTGCAGCTCGTTGTTTCCTGTTCACCTTTTGCTATGAACTTCTCAGAGAAAGCGGGCTGCTCCATCTTCTCCACAGTTCCCATTCTAGTAGCAGGGGATGGCAGTTAGATCCTGCTCACCCTTCTCCTGTACGACAGAGGCTCCAACAATATGACAATATGACAGCAAAATGAGAAACTGCCAGATGCTGAGAACAAGGGAAGGGAAAAGTGGCTGGACAATCCCAACCTGGAGCTAAACTAATAAACCAACCCAAGAAACTGATAGGTAACATATACAGGGAAAGTGATGTCTTGGGAACTCTTCTTGGATAAAAAACATCAGAGGACAGTGAGAATAAAAAAGATTCCCAGATTTACAAGTGTCACTCAGAAAGGCCGGAATTCCTAAATAACTGTCTAAAATCACCAAAACCAGTGTCAGTGAGGAAAAAGTAAACATAAGTGGGTTGTTTATTTCAGAGAGGCAAACAAAAAAGGCAAATCAAATGGTATAGTTGGGAAGCTCATTGATGTCCATCAAAGCAGCTTTGCCTGGAGGGTGAAAACAACCTGTTTTACTGTTCATATCACATCACCAACTTGCCTCCGTGTTTAGGGAGACCTGGAAGATTTCTCTGACTGTCAACAAGAGGAAGCCCCAGAAGGGATGGAGGATCGACAAAACCTCTCTCCAACATACTCCTCTTGAGGTGCAGGACTTCCTTCTTTTCCCTTTACTATTTGTTGTCACCAATTTTCTATTCTTTCAGCTTCTCCTACTCCACTCCACCATATCTTCAGTCCTTCAATTTTGCTTGATTTTCTACCTATCCTCTCGTATTTCTCCTCTTCTTTCTAGGTAAATCAAATGACAGTGCAAGCTATAACATGTAACCCTTTTCCATCCTCTGGTCTGCTGTAGTTAATACTTCCTGCTTTCAAAAGGATAGCTTAAACCACTAGATCTTTGTTAACTTCCTTTCTTTAAAAAGTGAGTGTTAGGCAGTCACGTTACATGTTTGCCAGTTTTCCCTAACATTTCTTGAACTAATTTGGCTTTTCAACTGAATGTGAAGGAGCTGAGGATGATTGAGTTCCTGTAGGTTCTGAGAATGCTCAGGACCAGGCAAAAAAAGGACACCAGTTAGTGCTGCTCCCTGCAGAAAGAACAGACTACATTCACACATTATGCGTTGTCTGGCAGCAGCTGGCAGCCTAAGCCACAGGCACTCTGCTCCTGGCTGGTGTCAGTGTTTGCTTGTTCTTGCCAAGCAGAAGCACCATAGGAGACATGAGAGAGAGCTGGAGCACTGCAGAGGGATAACTTATACAAAACAGGACACAAATCTGTAGGAAATTCTGCTCAGGGAAACACATACCTTTTAAACACATGAAAAGCTGCCCAAAATAAAAGTCGCATGAAATATTTCCACTCAGGATTTGACAAATGACAGGTTGGAACTATTTACCTAAAATCAGATTTGTGATTAAAATCAAACTTATGCTGTTTCAAATTCATAATAGAGCTTTTTTAAAATTTAATTAAAAATTAAATCTAAAATACCTTTAAACAGCACTATTGCTGATCAGGTACTTTGTCTTAATACGAGAAAATAGCTACAGGCAAAAGCTGCATTTGGAATTAAACATGTAATTTTATTTATAAAATAAAGACTGTTTTATTTTTTAAAACAACTTTAAGTGGCAAAAACTTTACAAGAATACAGTTTCATTGTAAAGTGCTAGGAAACAAAACCTGCTTAGACTGATTTCAAGGTAATAAATCAATGCAGATCATTTTATTTCAAAAAGGCAGCCAAGATCTAGACCAAGCTGGCTTCCTACATTCATATCTAAACATCCTATGGAAGGAACCTCAAAGGTGTCTCACTGACTTTGCCTCAGGCACATGATGTGACTTTTGGGGATGGTCCTGTGCAGGGCTAAGGGTTGGACTCAATGATCCTTGTGGGTGCCTTCCAAGTCAGCATATTCTGTGATTCTGTGACTTCAGTGTTCAAGCCCCACGGACACAGGACACAGTCACAGATACTAGAGTAGGCCCAGCAGGGTTGGGTTAATTTCTCAGCTTTCCTAGGTGAAGGAGATGCAGCACACTTAGAGCTCACCCTCTTTGCAAGCACTTACCTTCCAGCATTTTGCACAAATGCATGGCTTTCTCATCGTAAGGATGCTGGTGAAACCCTGTCATGGACCCATGCTCTCTCTTTCCACATGTAAAACTTTTAAACTGGAGACCTCTGAAAGAAGGGTAATTTCTCTGAGAAATGTGAAATTTTAGGGGGTGTTAGGAAACAAACTGAAAAGGCAGCCACAGGTCTGACACATCTGAAATTTAAGATAGTACAGTGTGAACATTTATAAACATTTCAACTTACAAATGTTTTCATCAGTAAATCAAATTTAACTTTTTTACATATCTTTTTTCATCTGCTTTCACTGTATTCACACCTTAACCTTCCAGGCTGTTTTGAGTTCTCTGCCACCACCTCCCTGCCCACCGTCAGCAAAACTCCCCATACCATCTCCCCCAGGCTCTCTCTCAGCATGCTGCTTCATCTTTAGCTCTTGCTACCAACTTCAATTTTGGAAATTCAGTAAATCAAGATTTTTAGAAATAAAATAGATGAGAGCATGTCTGCAACAGCATCTATGTAGTGTCTGTGACACTTGACATTCATCACCACCTCTGTTCTCCAGGTACACACAGGTTTGCCTGCGAATATGTCTTGTGTCCAAAAACATTAACATAAGTACAATTTTCACCAGTTGCAAGAGTCAGGAAGTTCAGCATAGAAATCAATTAGCAAACACCATGAAACACATGATCAAAGCCTGAGAAACAACACAACTGAACTTGTCTTCTGCACAGTAATGACTATGCCTTGGTCTTCCTTTCAGTAGTCTTCACTGTTTTATGAGGAACATTTTCAAATCCTAGAAAAGGAACTAAGATCCAGCCACCTCCGCATGCTTTCCTCCCAGTGGGGATTTGTCAAAATTCCCCCCCATGCAGGAGAACCACATCCGCCCACAAACCTGGCACAAGAGGACCTTTCCAGCCCAGCAGGTCCCAGCACTCCTGCAACCATGGCTCTCATCCAGGGGGGCATATGGAAAATAAAAGTGGCTCCAAGGTTTTCTTTGTTAGTAGCAAAAGAAATGAGTAGCAAGTAATTTTAAAGACCCTTCTCTTTTGCTTATCTATGCCTTTTGTGAAAACAGATCAGTCACTGGACAAGATGTTTATGAGCAAGTCATAACACATCACAGTCTGTGCAACTTCTGTGGGAAAACTGAGTAAATACGTATGTAACTAATCTTTTGTCTTCTGTGGGATTGGTTGATTACTGGAACAAGTGGGAAAAAAAACCCCCACCATAATTTCTGGGCCAAGTAATTTTATTTATTATATATTCTTTTCCAAACAGAAAAAGTATTGTTTCTCTAAAATTAAGGACAGATTGAATGTTGTGTCAGGTCTAAACTGGGCTGCATGTTCAACCATTTGCTTGATTAGGGAAAAAGAGCAATTGGCCTTCTCTGACTAAGGTGCACCTGGCTTTTTTTTTTTTTTTTTTTTAGTCTCCAGCTCTTCACAAAGCATGCTTGTGTTCAAAAAGAGATATTTTCATAAGCAAGCTTTTGTGTACAGCAGCACTTCAGCTGTATTTCAGAAATTAAGAATCATCCATCTGAGATCCGCTTTAATGACTAATTTCCCTACCGTAGAGTTTAAAGTACAAGGAACAGCCACTGACTGGCAGAGCCAAGCTTTCAGTTGCCATGCAACACCACTGTCGCAGGTTTCCCTTCATCTTTTAGTGCTTTTACTCTGGCTCTGTTCTTCATGGATGAAAGTTACGCAATGCTTTCTAGATACTTAACAGCAGATGTATTAAATTTCTAATCTGATATAAAACAGACTGCAATTTTCTACTGAAAAAGTCACATCAATGAATTTAATAATGTTTTAAATTATAGTCTTTGATAACAGAGTATCTAGTTTTCAAATTTACATTATGCTGATTTTCCTATCATATGAATCAGCGACAACTCCCTTTTGTCTATGTCTTCTTTTAAGTGCCTGTGGGATTTTGTGGGGAGAAAGATCTCATCCAGAACTTTGCAAAGCCAGCTGTCCACACGCTAGTTGGAGGCAAACACAAAGCATTTGCTCATCAGGAGGAGGAGATGGGCAGCATTACTCCTGTGATGGTTGCTAGCTGCTAATCACCTCGTCCCCTTTGTGCTGACCAAACTGCAGAAAAAAAAAGCTGAATCCTCTCCATATGAGCTGCCATTATATTCAAGAGTTTTTGTTATCAACTTGAATCAGATTTGAAGCAAAGAAGTAGACATAAATGATTTTACATTTTCCAATGAGACTCTGAGTTGTCTATGCTGTTGCCTTTTTCAGAGAATATCTTGTATTTTGCAGAAGAGTAATTTAGTATTATCAGTGGACTGTAACCAAAACTTAGAGCAATCTAGACATACTAATGGAGCTGCTCATACAGGCAGGGCTCCAGAGTAGTTCTGAATTGGCATAGACAGCCATTTCTAAGCACAACAGGCACCAGCCATCCAGAAAACAGTGCTGTCACATACATAAAGATGATTTTGCTTTCTTTTTCCCACATGGTTGAATACATCGGTTCTCTTGTTTCTGAAATCTGTTTTGAAAATGTAAGAGTGTAATTATATAAATTAGCAGAATAGCTTAGATTTCACATAGGCTACAACTGATTGCAAATTTTGTCTCTTTGCCATGATGATGAATATTCATAACTTTCGTTCTGCTGTTTGAGTATTAGAATTACATAATAGTGTTTTTTACAATAAAATAGTGTTTTGAAAATAGATTACTTATGGTATCTAAATTATGTTCAAAAATAGTCTAGAAATATGCTGCCTGTATACTTATTTTTGTCAGCTCTTGACCTGAAATTTATAACAAGTATTACCATGTGATGCATTTGTGTGGATTCACTGAATCTCTTTCAACACAAATATTAGGCTTTGTAAGGCGTAAAGCTTAATAGGTGAAAGCCTTTTCTAAAGGCAGTATTGCTTTAATATAGTTGTCATTTTATAAAGTGGATTTTGCTTTTTCTCACTGAAAACTTCATCCTGCTGCAGAGGAAAGTGCAGATGAGTCAAGAAAACAGGATAATTTTCATTACATTCAGAGTCTTTGAGTGAAAGCTAATGTGTTCCCTGGTTCAGAGAAACCTCATGTAAATCTTCTTCTGTGCAGACTTTCATATGAGTAGTTCTGTTTTTTAACAAGCAGCTTCTCTCCTTCTCCCTTGCTTTTTACTGGTCCAGGCTGCATCAGTCCCAGAAGTATTGATAGGAGCTCCTTGTGCCCATCAGTCTCACACATTTCTCATTCTTGTCCTTAGGTTCCTGTGCAAAAGAAAAGCACGGGGATCAGAAAGGAGCCCTGCTCATCCCATGGCATCCCTGTACTTCTAGGTCTGACTTCAGACCTGGCTTTTTTTTGATTAAAAGCCAAGGAAACTACTTTCAAAGCAATTCAAATCAAGCTGATCTTCTTAGCATTTTGTGTCCTTTATTTTTTCCTCACCACTGTTACTGTTTTTTTGGCATTCTTTTGGTCATAGCAAGGCTTCTTATAAGATAGAGACCTTTATTCAGCATGTAGGAAAGTTTTTCTCTTTGTTAATGTGCCATTGATGTTTTGCTGATCAATCACCAACTCCATGAATTACATAACCTTTATGTAAGTTTGGGAAATCATAGAATCACAGAATGGTTTGGGTTGGAAGGGACCTTAAAGATCATCTAGTTCCATCTACTGCCATGGGCAGGGACACCTTCCACTAGATCAGGTTGCTCAAAGCCCCATCCAACCTGGTCTTGAACACTTCCAAGGGTGGGGTACGGCGGATTGGGGGATATTTGGGGGAGACTTCCAGGCCTTATGCTGCTTTCCCCATTACCTGCGAGGTTAATGCCCTTCCCCCCACCCCTGCACGTGGCCCGGTGACCCCGCAAGGAGCACACACAGACCACCTGGGAGGGACGGGCGAAAGAGGAAGTTTATTGTGGGGTTGGGGTTTATAAAGCTTTTAGGAGGGTCAAAGGGGACCAATCACAAGTTCAGGGTCACACAAAAGAAACCATCAGGTAAGGGGTCAACAACCAATAGGAAGGGGTTAACAGGGGACCAATGGGACACCTCAGGACACCTTGGGTGGGAGACAGTGACACTGCAGAAAATACACAAACATGTTGAGACATGTTTAAACTACAGTAAAAGCTTCTGTTTCCATAGGGTTAGAGCTGTTTTCCTCACCAGTCCATCTCTGACAGGACTTTTTCCACACAGCATATGGCAAGTTCATTGCCACATCTCCTCCTTTTTTGTCTTTTAAAGCTGGATATGCTTTTAATGATTGAGAAGTTCTGGCACAACTGAGGAAACATGGAAAGACACACATAAAAAGAAACACTACAGACAGTCCTAGTACGATAACTACAATAATTTTCTTAATAGTGGAAGAGAGGCCTTTGAAGGGCAGCCAGCTGAAAAAATCATCAAAAGTCAGAGGATCAGCTTGCTTGATTTCATGAACTAAGGACTTAAGCTGATTAATCTGGGAGTGGATAGATTGGGAGTGATCAGAGAAGTTGAGGCAGCAGAGGCCTTCAAACTCCTGACACCCATGGCCATTTACTAGAAGGAGAAAATCTATTGCAGCACGATTTTGTAACAAAGCTTTCTTATTGGTTTGGGTATCTTGTAAGAGATCATCAAGGGCAGCACTTGTGGCATTAGCTTCTTTTGCTAGCCAACATCCCATTCTGGTAAGGAGAGTTAAGGCTTTTGTGGAGCCGACAATTGGAAGTATACCACTTATAATGTTTGCGGTGTCTGACCAAAAATGCATGTTGGAGTTGCATTCTGCTGTGAATTCACTCAAGGACTGTAATTTTGCCAAAGGATGTTCTTCAGCTGGATGTGGGGGTGCTGCAGCTACAGGGACCTGCACTGCTTTAGGTGGAGAAAGGGGTTTTGATTGTGATGGATAGAAATTAAGAGGTGGGTGCAAACCTTGGAATTGCCTGCGCACTCTATGATGCGAAAAAGGTGAGGTGCTTTGGAGGTTACTATTTCCTTTTGCACGATTTTTGGGAGGCCTTACAGGTAAAGATTTCATAAGGGTAGCTGGATTGTACAGTGTTAATTTTCCAAATGTGCAGGGGCCTCCAGCAGCTAATCTGGGAATCATATTCCAGACTCTAAGTCCACAAATTAAAAAGACTCCTTTTGGAAGAATAACCGAATCAGGGGTAGCATGTATCTGGTAAGGAACCTCTTCCTTGCACCAGAAACTGAAATTGGAATAAGGTCCATAAGAGGTGACATTAATTAATTCAGGAGGGGCAACATATTTGTTGTGAATGAAGTAAAAACAGAGAGGAGAAACAATACTCCCTAAGATTTCTAATTCTTCAGGTCTCTGCCACTGATAGCTAAATGTTTGTCTGTCATGTGAAGTTTTTGCTGGTCTTGTGAGACAGTCCAAGAATGGATTCTTGAACTGATCATGGTCATCACACCAGGGGATATACTGATTTCTAAAATTACCCCATTCGCTGGGTGTCCAGGGGATTCCTACCAGACAGGTCTTAAAAGGGTGAGAGGGATCTAAGGTAGAGAGACAGATAGAGTCAGTATTTAGTGATTGTGCCAGGTTTAGCCAAACATTTTGGCCAGAGAGCATTACCCAATTAGGAATTGTTGGAGGAGGTGTGGCAAGGGCTCCTGACATTAAGTCTTTCTGATTTGCTGGTGTTATGCTGCACGCAAAAAACAGGATTATCCCGAAGATGCTGCTGATGAGGGATCGCTTCCTGTAGCTGGTGCTGAATCCGTTGGTGCTGGATCTGCTGCTGGTTGAGCTGGGAGGGAAACTTCTTGGTGGATTCTTACTAGTCTGGACGGTATCCATTTTGGACCTGCTCCTGTGGAGACACAAGCATGTCCTCTCCCCCAAACAATTAGAGGGACAGGACCAAGCCATTCTCCTGTCAGGATATCTTTGTATTTTACCTTAGCTTCCCCCGTTTTTAATTTTCCAGCTCCAAAATGATGTCCAACAGGTGAAACATCCTCATGCAGCCTATTTAAAAAATTGAGGACATACAATGCCTTGTTTAAACATTCTGATGGAGAGAGACCTACAGTTGTTTTTTCTTGTTTTTTCAGCATATCTTTTAAGGATTTGTGAGTTCTCTCTACTATCCTTTGTCCCTGTGGAGAGTGCGAGAAGGCCTGGGTGATAGTGGGTTTCCGTGTTTGTCAAATAGAGATCGACATTGTACAGCCCAATGTACCCCTTTTTTACACCTGGGGCAAAGGCCTGGACGAATGGTTTTTGGAGAATTGGGGCTCTGAACTTGTGGGCAGTTAGCTTTTATATGACCTGCACGTTTGCAATTATGGCATATTATTGTGGAGGGGTCTAGGGCTGCTGCTAAAACCTGGGCCATT
Organism: Pseudopipra pipra; assembly: GCF_036250125.1. Classification (NCBI taxonomy): domain Eukaryota; kingdom Metazoa; phylum Chordata; class Aves; order Passeriformes; family Pipridae; genus Pseudopipra; species Pseudopipra pipra. Next base: position 78,461,800 of record NC_087550.1, read on the forward strand.
TTTTCTGCCATCTGCTGAGTTGCCTCAGCAATCTGATTGCCCAATTGTGTATTAGCTTCAACTAATTGGCTTGACATTGATGCCTGAGCTTGGACCAGGCTATCTGCTAATTTGTCATTAGGGCTAATATCTTTGCAAGCCTTTACCATATCCATGGGGGTAGGGTCCCGAAGGTTTCTAAGTATTTGTTGACACTGTGCATTTGAATTGGAGATAGCTAGCTTTAAGAACAGGGCATCTTGTGCTTCTTTCACCTTTATTTGTTTTTCTATAGATCCTTTTAACCGTTCTGCAAAGTCAATAAAAGATTCATCAGGCTTTTGAATTATATTATGGAAAGGTGGAGTTGTTTCAGAAGCCTCAGCTACTGATTGCAGTGCCAAAAATGCCATATTTTTAGTAGCAATTAAGTCTTGTTTTGGAATTTTGGCCTGATCTGTATTTGCAGAATAAGGACCTTCACCAAAAAGCATTTGTATGGTAGTTTTTATAGGTCTACGTGTAGTAGAGCTAGTTTCATGAGCATATTTTCTAATTAAGGCTTGCCATTCATCTAAAAACAATGATACTTGTACCTTAGTTAGTAAAGCTCTCATAATATCTTTTAAATCATTTGGGGTTAGTATAAAACCAGAGAATATAGATGACAGAATTCCCATTGCATAGGCTGAGTTCAACCCATAAGTTGTTACCGCTTTTTTTGCATCCTTGAGAAGGGGTATGGATAAGGGGTCCCACACTGGGGCTGAACCTGGATTATAAAACACTGGATATGCCTGCAATAAATTTACATCATTAACAGGTGTATCAATATCATCTATATCATTACAATCATTGGTCTGGTCGGTTCCTGTGGAAGAAACAAAAGGGTTAGAAGGAGAAACAGAATTGTTAAAATTATTTGACATATTTGAAAATGGATTATTGGGAGAAAATTGGTTAAATGTTTTTAAGGATTGTGAGTTCGGTGTTGCTGAGTCTATCACTGCTGGATTCACGCTGTAAGAAATGGGGGAAACACTGTCTGTTAGCTGCGGGTTTCTTTGCATGTTGCAGCATGATGTGGGAAGAAGCGGAGCAGAGTTGGAGCTGCAGGGCAGGGGTTGTTCCGTCCCCGGGGCCGAGCACGGAGGGGGTCCCGATGACGTCATCCTGTCCTGCTGGGTATCCGTAGGGAAGGCAGGAAATCTCGCTGCTGGTCCGGCGTGGTTGAAAGCTGGAAATTCCTCGCCTCCTTTGTTTGACCATGCGGTGATAGTTGTCGGGGGCTGCGGCTGTGGAGGCACCTGGGGAAACTGCAGTTGGTGATCGCCTGCTGAGAGCTGCTGGGCGGGAGGGAGTGGGGCCGGGGCTACACAAACGGCTGCTGGATTTTCCTCGGCACAAATCTGTCCCGAACAGTGTCTGTGGCGGAAGTCGGGGCTTGGGAGCGGCGGGATGGTTTCGCCTGCTCTCGGAGGGAGAGGGGGAGGGGGGCGAGGAGGGATCCCGTTGGGGCTGTTCACGGGCGGCTTCTCCTCCCCCCGCTGCGCCGGCGGCCGCGGTGGAGGGGCCCGGGACGGGGCAGGGGCTGCCCTGATGTTAGTGCCCGGGATGGGGGTTGCCGCTCCGGGTCCCATCTGCGCAAGGGGCTGAGGCTGGCCAGTTCCAAAGCCTCCTGCTGTATCAAGGACCGGGGGCGCGGCTCCGCCATGTGCTGACCGCGATGGGGGGGGGTGAGGGGGGACGCCTGCCCAGGGCTGCCGGTCGGGATCTCTGTTTCCCTCCTCCCCCGCTTCCCGCGGCGATTTCGATCTCCTACCCTCTCCTAGACCCCGGAGGGAAGCTGCGCTGCTTTCTCGTTGGGGCTCAGAATCTTTTTCTTGCATTTCAAGAATTGTTACGATATGAGTCCAAGCTATGTTGGCATGTATTGCTGCTTTATCGTTGGAATTTGCAGCTATCCAAATCTGTCTGCCTAGTAGTTCCCAGTCTTTAGTCGTCAGACAGAAAGGAAGTTTAAAGTCAGTTTTAACCATAACTTTGGAAAGGCTTTTTAAGGATTTTTTGTTAGTCGATTTGCCATTACAACTTAATAAATTTTTCAAATGCTTATAGTTCTCTTTTTCTGTCTTAGTGAGGGATGCTCCCATTTTTGTTTTTTTTTTTTGTTTGTTTGTTTCTTTATATAAGGGAAATATGCCGGGTCTGCTCCTTACCTGAATGTCGTCAGGAAGGTTGAAGTACTCAAAACAGGCTGCTCTCCTGTGGTGATGCTGCCCGCTAGTACTTTTGCCGCTTAGACTCCGGTCCTACCGTTGCGCACGACTTCGCCCCAGTCTGTGCGTTAGGACTGCTTTAATCTTCACAGAAGAGTTCAAACAATCTTGGCCTCACCACGTGGCACCAATTACGGCGGATTGGGGGATATTTGGGGGAGACTTCCAGGCCTTATGCTGCTTTCCCCATTACCTGCGAGGTTAATGCCCTTCCCCCCACCCCTGCACGTGGCCCGGTGACCCCGCAAGGAGCACACACAGACCACCTGGGAGGGACGGGCGAAAGAGGAAGTTTATTGTGGGGTTGGGGTTTATAAAGCTTTTAGGAGGGTCAAAGGGGACCAATCACAAGTTCAGGGTCACACAAAAGAAACCATCAGGTAAGGGGTCAACAACCAATAGGAAGGGGTTAACAGGGGACCAATGGGACACCTCAGGACACCTTGGGTGGGAGACAGTGACACTGCAGAAAATACACAAACATGTTGAGACATGTTTAAACTACAGTAAAAGCTTCTGTTTCCATAGGGTTAGAGCTGTTTTCCTCACCAGTCCATCTCTGACAGGACTTTTTCCACACAGCATATGGCAAGTTCATTGCCACAGTGGGGCATTTACACCTTCTCTGGGCAACACTGTTTCAGTGTCTCACCACCCTCCCAGGAAAGAATTTATTCTTAATATCTAATCTAAATCTACTCTCTTTCAGTTTAAAGCCATTCCCTCCTGTCCTATCACTACATGCCCTGGTAAAAAGTCCCTCTCCATCTCTCATCAACCCCCTTTAGGTACTGGAAGGCAGCTAGAAGATCCCCCCAGAGCCTTCTCTTCTCCAGCCTGTCTTCACAGGAGAGGTGCTCCAGCCTTCTGATCATCTTCGTGAGTCTCCTTTGGACTCACTGCAACAGGTCCACATCCTTCTTGTGCTGGGGACCTCAGAGCTGGATGCAGTACTCCAGGTGGGTTCTCCATCATCTGCCAACAGTCCTGGCTCACTGGGCAGGTCCCAGATGATTGGAAATTGGCGAATGTCACGCCCATCCACAAAAAGGGCTGCAAGGTGGACCCGGGAGACTACAGGCCTGTCAGCCTGACCTCAGTGCCTGGAAAGGTTATGGAGCAGATCATCCCAAGTGCAATCACACAACACCTACAGGATGGACAAGGGCTCAGATCCAGCCAGCACAGGTTTAGGAAGGGCGGGTCCTGTCTGACCAACCTGATCTCCTTTTATGATCAGGTGACCCACCTGGTGGATGAGGGGAAGGCTGTGGATGTGGTCTATCTGCACTTCAACAAAGCCTTTGACACCGTCTCCCATAGCATACTTCTGAAAAAGCTGGGAACCCACGGCTTAGACAGGGACGCTCTGGGCTGGTTTAAGAACTGGCTGGATGGCTGGGCCCAGAGAGTGCTGGTGAATGGTGCTGCATCCATTAGGTGGCCGGTCACTAGTGGTGTCCCCCAGGGATCAGTGTTGGGCCTAGTCCTGTTTAATATCTTTATATATGATCTGGATGAGGGGATCGAGTGTACCATTAGCAAATTTGCAGATGACACCAAGCTGGAAGGCAGGAGGGCTCTTCAGAGGGTCCTGGACAGCACTACAAACTGGGGACAGAGTGTTTGGAGAGCAGCCAGGCAGAAAGGGACCTGGGAGTTTGGATTGACAGGAAGCTGAACAGGAGCCAGCAGTGTGCCTGGGTGGCCAAGAAGGCCAATGGCATCCTGGCCTGTATCAGGAACAATGTGGCCAGCCGGACCAGGGCAGTGATTCTTCCCCTGTACTCAGCGCTGGTGAGGCCACACCTCGAGTACTGTGTCCAGTTCTGGGCCCCTCAGTTCAGGAAAGATATTGAGGTGCTGGAGCAGGTCCAGAGAAGAGCAACGAGGCTGGTGAAGGGACTTGACCACAAGTCCTATGAGGAGAGGCTGAGGGATCTGGGGTTGTTTAGCCTGGAGAAGAGGAGGCTCAGGGGAGACCTCATCACTCTCTACAACTATCTGAAAGGAAGCTGTAGCTGGGTGGGCGTCAGTCTCTTCTCCCAGGCAACCAGCAGTAGGATCTTAAGCTCTGTCAGGGGAGGTTTAGGTTGGATATTAGGAAGATATTTTTTACAGAGAAAGTAATCAGACATTGGAGTGGACTGCCCAGGGAGGTGGTGGATTCACCATCCCTGGAGGTTTTTAAGATGAGACTTCATGTGGCACTTAGTGCCATGGTCTAGTAACCATGGCTGTGTTGGATCAAGGGTTGGACTTAATGATCTCAGAGGTCTTTTCCAACCCGATTGATTCTATGATTCAATGATTCATGAGAGAGGAGTAGAAGGGTTGAATCATCTCCCTTAACCTGCTGGCCTTGCTGTTTTGATGCAGCCCCAGGATACATTCAGCTTTCTGGCCCGTGAGTGTACAGTGTCAAAATATGTTGAGCTTCTCATCAACCAACAGCCCCCTTCTTCTGATGGCTGCTCTTGGTCTGTCAATCTCCCAGTAGTATTTGTGCTTGCGATTGCCCCAACCCACATGAAGGACCTTGCACTTGGCCTTATTAAGCTTTATGAAGTTCACACAGGCCTATCTCTCAAGTCTGTCAAGGTCCCTCTGGATGGCATTCCTTCCCTCCAGCGTGTCAACTGCGCACACAGCTTGGTGTTGTCAACAACTTGCACTTGTACAATAAGTGTTCAGCTGATAAAGTCAGTAAGTCTGAATACAAAATTTTCAGAAATCCTGACTCCAGTTTGGGTTGATAAAATGTAAAAGTTAAGTGCATTTGATAAGACAGGGTGAGTATATTAAACAGGAGAGAGTGTAATACCTAGGCTTTTCTTAAGGACCATTTAATTTGACAAGGACCATCTATCTGCAGCTATTTTTTCTTGCTCTGAATAAAATCTTCATCTATACTCTTTGCTTTATGCAGTTTCCCAAGCTTAGAATTCACTTTTACAACAGAGACTCTTCTAGGTGTCTCTTATGCCTCTCCATCTCCTTGAGAGTTATGCGGGAGATGTTAATTCAGCCTCTCACACAACAGAGCTTTTCACTGCTGCAATTTCCTCCATTTGCTCAGCTCTGCTTACACCACTGCACTAACCAGGTCTGCATCCCTCCTGCCCTAAAAGAACTGGAGCAGATGTTTCAACCACAGTGTTTACCCCTATCATGGACCTGGTGGAGGTTCCCCTTCAAGAACAGGGAGGTGACGCACATGTTACTCTCATCTCCTTTTGCATGTGGGCCCTAGTCTGCCTTGTTCAGTGGTGTGAGCAGAACCTGAGAGCACGCTGACAGCTTTGCACATTGCTACTGGATTCAGGACTATGCAGCTGCCAATGTTTGCTGTTTCCAGGATGCTAATCTTGACTCGAGACCTGGCTGCATTTCAGCTATGCGCAACATCTTTCCTTTCTTTATAACAATGAGATGAACTCTTCAGCTTTACTGTGTGAAAGGTGCTACTGTACAGAAGTATGTGTGCATCGCCCAACCCCCCCCGTCAAGTCTCCCTCAAAAATAGCAGCAAAATAAAGCAAATCACAGAATGTCAATATGCCAACCTGGCAGTTGGCATATTACCGTGCTTTCTATTTGTTTGGTATGCAGAAGCTGTATTGCAGCACTCTGCATAAGGGAGATTTGGGCATCAGCATGTATGTGCATTGAAACATCCACCTGTGTACATACTCATGTGCTAATGGACCGAGGAATTTTGGCAGGTGCTGTTGCAAATAGTCCTGCAGCTCCTTCCTCTGTCATACGAATAATGCAGCATTTTAAAATCCTTTATTTTACCCTTCTTTATGTCCCTTCTTTCTAGAGGAACCTTAGCAAGAAATAAAACTTCTTGCTCTCTGCCTAATCTCCAACTAAAACTGGGAAACAAGAGCTTTTACCTTGCTAAAGTCAGTCCCTGAAGGTCCTGCTTGCCAGAGACACCTATAGCAGGAGTTTGCCTCTCAAGCTGATCTTATTTCTGTGGGTCTGAGTAAGAATCCAATGTGCCATGGTGGATAGACATTCTCTGTTTATGAATATTATTTTCAAGTAGGGAGCTACAAAAACTATTTATTATGATTGATTTATTATTCAAAATGTATCAAGAGCAAAGCCCTGGCTATCCTATAGTTTAGACAGAAAAAGTCTTTTCCAAAAATAGGATTAGATCCTTCACTGCATTTGATCACAGTGACAGCCATAGAGTCTTGTGTCATAGATACTGTGCTGGTTTTTTTGACTTGTCTAGTGTCAGAACCAAAAATATAAACTGCTTCCTGGGTGGTCAAAATGGAGAAGCAGCAAGTGTCTCCACAGGACCAAGAAGATCCATTCCAGATTTGCACAGTGAACTTAATGTGAGAACAGTTGCTTCAGCAAAATATGCATAGAATCATAGAATTTTTTTAGTTTGGAAAAGATCTTTAAGATCTTTTGAGTCCAAGTGTTAACCCAGCACTGCCAAATCCACCACAAAACTATGTCCCTAAGTGACACATCTGCATGTCATTTAAATACCTCTAGGGATAGGGCCTCAACCACTTCCCTGGGCAGCCTGTTCCAGTGTTTAGCCACCCTTTCCATTAAGAAATTTTTCCTAGTATCCAACCTAAACCTTCCCTGGCACAACTTGAAGCCATTTCCTCTCATCACATGTTACCTGGGAGAAGAAGTTGACCGCCACCTCACCACAACATCCTGTCAGATAGTTGTGTGAAGGTCTCAAGCCCTAGAGAAGTGGTAGCAATGGCTACTTGTGATGCTCACTGTTTTCTCATAAAAGCATGAAATCCCTGTTGTATGCACACTAGCAGGGACAGTCTGGGATGCACTGGGCAAGTTTTGTAGTACTCAAGGTACATGAGCTGGGTACAGCCCTTCTGTGCAATAGGGCTGTCTAGCAAAAAGTGCTGCTTTAGCAGATTCTTATATAGCAACTGATAGTGCTTATCAGCACAATGTGGGTTTGACTGTTTCTGCCACAGGAGTAGCCAAGGACTCTAATTTCCTGGATATCAAGGCCAGTTTCAGACAAAGACAATTTGAACCCAACCATTTATCCTGGGACAGTAATGTATTCTCCATAGGGGTTGTATTCATGCTGATACTGTTCCAGAAACCTGCAAGAAACCAGTGTCTCTTCAGTAAGTAGCACAGCAGGCAGAAACCGCATCAGAAACCGCATTAACTGTTGTTAATGCAGTGTGGTGTAAATGCCAGTAAATTTCTGGATTGTTTTATAGGTGTCAATCAAAGAATAACTATAAGAGCTCTTAATCTGCTCAATTTCTTGTAACACCACTCACACAAAAAGAAACCCAAACTGGGTCCCCTGAGAAGGTCAGCCGGCCTAGTGCTCTGCACAAAGATTTCTCAGAGACTTTGGCACACTCCATCACATTTTCTCTACCTTGCCGTCCCCCTGGCCCTTGGTGCATTTGGATCTTTTGGGATTTCTGAGCATTACATTTGTTCTCGTTTAAATAGCATTTCATGAGGGTGGGGTGGACATTGGCTGCATAAGAACTGCTGGTTGGATAATTCTGTGTGCTTATGTTCCACCTACACCAGGGTTTATTGCTCCCTGAAGAGAGGAGGTGAGAAATTGGAGAAGGGAGATGGAGCTGCTGGAGTTGTGAGGCCACCTGGACTAACCAAGTACAGGCTTTGAAGTGAGAGTGGTGTTACTGTGCTTGGTAAACAGTCTAACTGCTAGGATCATTGCAAGGCACCCATGAATGGAATATATTTCAAGCCCTCTCTGTCCTCCAAGGCCTAGCATACTTAATAACTCAGATCCCAACTTTCCATCTCACTTGCTAAGGGACTCACAATGGAAAAAACTTTGAGAACTCCCATCTGAAACCTGGGGCCAAGAATGCCCCTCTCTGCCACATTATTTTTTCAAAGGTATTTTCCTGTATGACTGAATGTAAATTTTTTTCACCCTACTTATAGCCTAAAAATAGTAGATTGAGACATTTAAAAGAAGATGCTCTGATTAGCACTCAGTGGTATGGTCTGATGACAAGCAGCCTCAAGATTTTTTTGCAGTGCAATCCAGACTTATCTTTGCTCCCCAAATATGTGCAAAGACTGATAAATTTCTAGCAGCTACAGGTCTTGTTCTCCACGATCTTACCAATATGCAAGGAGGCAACCAACTGAGGGCCGCAGCTGCTTCATAGCCTCCAAGGTCAGTCACCCTGAGCAGCTCCTGCATGGCTTTTGCTGACTTTGAGCTGATGTGATAGAAGGGGAGTCACAAGCTTTTTGGGCTGTAGCTGTGCTCCAAACACTGCCCAGCAGTGACTTTTATCTAGTCCTCTGGAAGTTTTTGCTGATGACAAATGGGACAAAATGCCCTTATCTACTAAGCACATCACTTCAGAAAAACATGTGGGGGCAAAGGGAAGAGATGAACAAAGAAAGAGATGAGTGCACACCCTTCCAGAACCCTGGTCCTCCTAGTCTGCACTGCCTCTCTGCTAGTCCAGGTGATTTCAAGAATATGTCTGTTGGGTTTCCCAGATGTCTGAACATGTCTGCCTAGACAAGTTGTTTGATAACAGTGCAAAAATTGTCCTTGTTGCCCTTAAGGAACAGTTACCCTTGAGTTCTCAGCTTTTGTCACCAGCTGATCACACTGGGAAAGATTTAGGCATTTGCTCACAGAATATCTGCAACAGCTCATGGAGGCCATGGACTGAGGTGTCAGTGTGATTTATTAGTACAAATAGCTGGGGCAGGGTCTCACAGACATTGAAATCAGGCCACTGAAGCTGTCGCCAACCCATTCTTGGACTTTGCTCCCCTAGGACAGGAGGCATCTAATCTGCCTACGAACAGCTACTGAGCTGCCATAGTTTTAGTCCACAGATTGGTTTAGATGTTTTTTTTTTCTGATCATCTCTCCCAGAGTAGTGATACTCCCCACTGGGAATTTTTCTTCTTCCTCGTACTTCATAATCTCTAGTTTCTAAGTAAAACCCTTGACATAATTAAGAACTATTTGGGAGAATCAACCAAGACTGTCGGTTCTCTGTCCTCCTGTACATAATCTGTTACCAGTTCTCTGAGTTACCTAAGTGTTACTTAGCTTTGGTGCCTCTGCACTCTATGACTATACCACCATGTACCCTGACCAACAAGAAGTACCAGATCTGAATAAGAAGCCCAAGACTGAATTGATTTTTGGGAATGGTGGCTCTCAGAATACACTTATTTTCTTCCCTGCAGGATGAAGTCAAGCAGTATTTTGCCCCGAATGGCTGATCAGCCCTCTCAGATTAGGTGCTGCAGTTCATATGTTGAGTACTTTGCTTGTTCCTATTTAGTCTTATTTATAACAAATTTAAGAGGCTGCATCACATTATTTCTAAATTCCCCCCAAAATCTGCGGTACTAATTAGAGGATAGTTATCTCAGCTGGTAACCTTTTATCTTTGCTGGATACTTCCATTTACCAGCAAGGCAAAAAAGTAGATTACTGCCGTCACTACCATTACAGCAATCAAATGTTGTGGGCTGCCAAACACAATTTTCCTTCCTGATAAAACTCTGTTCTTTTAATGGGAATAAATCTTTCCAAAGCACATTTTCTTTCTGATGTGAATAAGTGGTTTGAAAAAGAAGCACACACATGCCTATGTGACGTCTTTTTTAACATCAGATTTCTGGGCTCCAAGGAAACCAAGCATGCACACAATATGTAGAATGACAGAGGACAAGGTGGGGTGTTTTTATTGCACCACAGTGACACTCTTTTGTCTGTTCTGGGCAGTTGGATACCATTTTGAGATGCCTACTTGTGACAATATCTTCACACTGGCCTAATGTTAGGAAAAACATTAAACTGCTTTCTGAGGTGCCTCAAAAGACACATTTCCTCCCATTTGCCACAGGCCATCATAGGTGGAGGTTCAGAGTGGAAAAACAATGTGGACCTGTTTAGGAAGAATGGTGAGCACTGCAGCAGTCAGTACCTCCATGTTCAACAGAGAGTTTCTGTGATTCACAGAAAAATGTGCTGCTGCTTAAACCCTCAGAAAAAAAAATAAAATTATAAATCCTGCTTTCAAAATGCTTCCTTCCTGGGCAGGTCTGCTGCCATGTTGCAGTCCCACGACCACCTGGCAGAGGGGATCCCAGAGCCCAGGGCTCAAAATGCAGATGGTCAGGAGGTTCCCTCCTCCCCAGGACCCAGTGGAAGACCCTCGTCTCCAGAGTCACAACACTTGCATTCAGAAAGTGCACTATGAGCACATTTTGTCTGAGCAAGAACAATATGCTGGCTGTGTCTGGGCAGGGAGCAGTACAGTATTCACATATGAGAAAACTTTTCTGTTGTTGTTTTGCTGTATTTTCTGAGTGGGGTGAAAAACAATTCCGAACTCTTAGACAATGCTTTTGGGGCCAAAGTTGTTTTCCCTATGGTTCCGCCCACATGGAAATGGAGGGTTTTTTTAACCAAGCGATGAGCACAGGCAGGTCAGCTGCTCAAAACTCCTCCTGCCAGGAGGCAGCTGCCCAGGCTCAAACAAAAGCCTCCTTGCAACTAACACTCTGAGTGATAGAGAAGAACAGAATGAGAATGTAAAATAGGGGTTTTAAAATGAGGAGCCACACTCAAGCTTGGCCCCACAGTATCCCTGCTAAAGGACAGAAATTCATTAATGTGCAGTGTGGATATGTACCCAGAGGTTACCTTCAACCACAAGCTTAAAGGAAGAAGATGTAGTGGAAATGGAAGGAGGGAAAAAGCAACACATCTAGAATGCTCTGCAGCAGTTATAAGTATACAAGGGTAGGGAGAGCCAAAAAAGGCCCAGTTAGGTCTGTCCAAAAGAGTGAAGAGAAATAAAAAAGGGCATTTACAAATATCAGGTGAAAACAGATTTTTAATAAAACAAAAGGGATAGACTGCATGGGGATTCTGAAATGCAAAATAATATTTTCTACATTGGGTTTGCTTTCACCAAAAGAATAAGATAGACATAATACCTTGGCTTAAATGATTTATGATGAGTAAATGAATATACAACTCATGTACAATCATTCATTCATTCAAAACAATGAATAAGAAGAACAGTGAAGAGAAGAACAGTCCAATCACAGTTAAGTGGTCTGATTTCCTATATAACACAGTCTGTTTATCTTTGTGGGAAATAGAGCAGGCTGAGTTTGTGGACTGAGGTATCCAACTCCTAGATATCTCCCAATGCACATCTGGAAAAAGCCCTAGGTCCCCTTTCTTGGGACTTAGTAGCTGGAAACACAATAGACAAAGCTTTTTCTACATTTTCCCAAGAAACCTGGTCCAGAGAGTGTTTTCTTTGTCAGTCACATTGTTTTCTGAATCCAAATAACTGTTTGCAGAAACCCTGTAACTCAGTGCTGGTTGGTGTCTTCAAAAGCAGGATGGGATCTTCTTGTCCTAAAAACCTTTCAGGAGCTCCCTGGGACTCTTCCCTATGTTCAGAGGAAGGTGGCAGGAGCTGGGCCAGAGAACATCTCCCTCTACCACACACTCTTCTGGGAATTATATCTTTCTCCATCAGAAACACAGGTAAGAGTGAACATTGCTCAGGTATTCCTGTTGGGTTTTACTAAACCTGGCTTACATTACTGAATGTTGAGTACGCTCTGCTTTTTCTTTTTTTCTTCTTCTTTTTCTTTTTCTTTTTCTTTTTCTTTTTCTTTTTCTTTTTCTTTTTCTTTTTCTTTTTCTTTTTCTTTTTCTTTTTCTTTTTCTTTTTCTTTTCTTTTTCTTTTTCTTTTTCTTTTTCTTTTTCTTTTTCTTTTTCTTTTTCTTTTTCTTTTTCTTTTTCTTTTTCTTTTTCTTTTTCTTTTTCTTTTTCTTTTTCTTTTTCTTTTTCTTTTTCTTTTTCTTTTTCTTTTTCTTTTTCTTTTCCTTTTTCTTTTCCTTTTTCTTTTTCATTATGATTTATATGCAATTTAAAGAGTTGGAGGTAGAGGAATTTTGTTTGACGGGGACAAATTTATCAGATACTATCTGGTGTTTGATCAGTTAGCTCATGTCGCACAGTTGTAGCTGAGGCCTCTTCTTCCAACCCTTCCACAGCAAGTCCCATTTTAATAAGAGCAGAAAAGTCCCGTTTTTTCCCCAAAGACTTTTGATCTAATCTCCTCTTGAGGGCAATATGTTCCTCCAGACCAATTCTAATGTGGTGGGAAAGTCAGGTCCTCTATTTAGAGGTAAGAAATTTGGAAATAGCTACTGCTTCCTCAGTGGCAGAGAGGCAGCAGAAAAGGAAGGGCTGTCCCAGCTAGAATCCATGCTGGACCCCAGGAACCACTTCATACCCTGCTAAATGGCAGACCCACCCCTAAACTTATTTGAACTGCAGTGGAGCCAAAATCACATAGTAATTCTGTAAATATCAATAAGGGAGAAAAGCCTATATTTTGGAAAAAAACAAACTTGTGTAATCCCAAACAACAACAAATCTCATCAAGGTTCCAGTCCTTTGACACCAGTCAATACCAGAATGAACATGGCACTGAGATACTGCTGTGCATTTTGCTGTGTTTGGCACCCACATTTCTAATTATCTTTCTCTTTGATTTTAGATACTCTCACACTAGTAGAGTTTTAAAAGACTACCACTCTGAAAAGAGATGTCTGAAGATTTATTTCCATAACACAGTGAGGTACAGAGGAGGAACAGTAGTTTATCTAACAGTAATGCCTGTCTGATGCTTACTTTTGTAAACTGCTTGTTGTAGGCAAAATGTTAATTAATTGGGTATTTCAAGGGAATAGGCAGGCCTCCAGGAAGCCCTCAGATTTATCTGACATTAGAAGCCAACATTTGTCATCAGCAACAATCACAAATACTATTTTATAGTGGAGTTTCTTATGTGCATTAGGTGGATTGTGTTTAATCGCTTGATGATATGCAAAATGACATTAGTCACTATCACTTATATAATGAATCACAAACATATCACTATAGAGTCAGCCTCCACGAACACGGACTCCAGCAGTAAAGAACAATGTACCAGCCGAAATAAAGGAACACTTAACTGCTGTGATGGAGAAGATGGAAGAGTTTTGCCCTCTGTCTTACTGTCCAGCCTGCAGAAGAGTTTTATCAGGGCAACTGGTCTTCCCCAAGAGCTTCTGTCCCTAAAACCTACCACAAAAGGTTTAGTTTAAAAGCAGATTGTGCCTGTAGCCTGTTACATGTGTCCCTTCAACCTCAAAAATGCTCTGCTGGTGACAGATAGTACATAGGAACAAGAGGTGTAAAGTACTGCCTCAGAAATACTAGGCATCAAATCATAGAATGGCCTGGGTTGGAAGAAACCTTAAAGATCATCTAGCTTAAGGGCCCTGCCATGAGTGGGGACACTACACCAGGTTGCTCATAGCCCTATCCAACCTGGCCTTGAATGCTTCCAGGGGTAGGGCATCCACAACTTCTCTTGACAACCTCTTCCTGTGTCTCACCAAAACCAGTATAAGCAAGCTCTGTTGCCATTGGCATGGCATATAAGATGCTGGTTTGGAGGAGCTCAAGAGAACTTTTTCATACCTCTTAGTGGCCCATCTGTGTCTGCAATCCTTCATTTCACACGTACCAGTCTGTCTGGAGACCTGTGGGGGTACAGCTATAACTGACTTTCTCATATCTCTTCAAAAGTTTGGGGTTTAAGAGCTTCACATTTTCTTCTTAAAGAGTTCCTGCCTCAGTGTCCCCCACTAACTTTATCCCTGTCTATGAGAAAATTACACACCCCTCAAAAAAGGTAAACTTCAAAGAAATTATCACATCCACTGTCTGACTACCAGGAGCACAACAGCCTAAATCTCACAGATACATATGAACATAGACAACACCCACACTCTTGCCCAGTGCTCATTACCTTCCTGACTCATCAGAACAGCTCAGAAATAATTCAGGGATTCAATAAATTCATTAAGTACTTCCATTTATAATTTATGATGCTATAATCTGGTCTTGATGATTTGCCTAAATTAAATCTTTCTGATTCGTATCACACCTGTTTCTTTCAACCTGGATCTTAACTTAGGAGATTTATATTATTTCCTAATTGTATATACTCACATTTTCTTATTCAAGACAGATTTTTTTTAAAGTATTAAAATAATTTTAAAGATACGATTAATGGTTTGCCTTTTCTCATTATTTAGTCAATCTCTCATTCTTTTCTATTTCTAAGATGTATTCAAAGCAGAATAAAAAGTGCTTTCATTGCCTTTAGTTAAAGCTGTTGCTGCTGTTGCACTTGCACTGTTGTGCAGCTTTAGTAGCTCTGTGCAAGGCACCTTCAAGCAAACATGATCTCTACTCTGAAAAGTTCAGCCTAAGGGCAGGCAAAGAAATAAACTGAGGTGTAAATGAGGAACACAAAAATACAGTCAACAAACAAAGCAGTTTGTTTCTCTTTAGCTGGAGGCTGTTTCTGAAAAGGTGTCAGTTTCAAAATTTCTTTGTATTCTACAAAACTCTCAAGCATAGGATGTAGCTTAGTGTAGAGTGGGACTTTTATTGAATAAGAATGAACTTGGACTCCTGAGTGTCCTATTTGCTGAGTTGAGGTTGCTACCATTCAGCTTGAAGTCAGCGGGAGAACTTAAATGAAATGTGCAGGATATAGCACCCAGGAACTTTAAGTAGAGAATATTCAAGTCATGAAACCGAAGATTTAAGGTGCTTATAAGACAGGCGGACCCTGATTACTTTTTAAAAAAATGCCCAGAGTTGATAGTACAAGTACAGACATTGCCTGTAACACTTATAAACCAAAAAGTAAGCAACCTAAATTTATTCTTTCAAAATTCTTGGGATTTTTAAGTTGTTGTCAAGGTTTGCAAGGCTTCGTTCAAGAAGAAGCTTATCTATGATGGGTTGTGCAGGAGGATGAAGTGGGCATAGGCATGACAGAGGCACCTTGGAAGACCAAGCTCTTCTGTCAGTTCTGGGGACAGCCATTGCCTGGTCACAGCATGATGGGCCCTCTGATGTCACTTTCTCAGTCACATTCCAGGTAATAAATGCTGAGAGGTCTATATGACAGAAAACAAAGAAAATCCCTCAGGAAAAGCAGGCTGTAGGCCACAGGTGCTTTTTCCTTGCCTCTTTCAGCTCTAGGGAGAGGATGTGCTCCAAACCTGCCCTGAGTCATGGACCCCTTCTTCTTTGTTCTATATCCTTGGAGATAGCTCAGCAGTCCATCACCTGTACCCACAAGCTTTCCAGCTCTGGGCTGAATGAGACCACGTTTTCTGAAGTCTTGGCCATGCCCTTTCCTTCATCTGCACTACCTACACTGAGTTCTTGTGAGACCACGATCCTTCTAGATATGCAGTCCCATATATCCCATAATCTGGGCATTTCTGAGGCCTTTCCAGTCTTGAGGAGAGGATTATTTCACATATCTTGCTCCCATTTAGATATTTGTGTAGGATATTGACCCTTTAGCAGTAGTACATTGTCACCTAAAATCCAACTTGTTACCTCCAGCGTTCCCAAAGCTTTTCCTGTAGGGCTGTTAACCTCTATTACCTGCTCAACTGAAACTGCACTGCTGAAATCCTGATGGTAGGTAATACATGGAGCACACTGTCCTACTTCATTTTATTTCATCATTCTATTAAAATATAAGTTTGTATAATATTCAAGGCTTCAAGAAAAAAATCATGTTTTGTTGCAAGGTCTTTCTTTTCATTTTCTTCTCCATCCTTCTGAATTTGAATTCAGAAGTATAAATTTGGTCTATAAAAAGCCATTCCTGTCATAAAGAACAAACATAGTCCCCATAAAGGAAACTGAAAACAGGTACTGGGTTTATTATTTACTTTTCAGTTCAAATTCTTTTTTACATGCCAAAGAAACAGCAAATTAGCATAAGGGCTTTCTGGTACAATGAACCCGGAGAGCAAAACTGTGTTTTGCTACCAGAACTACATAGTGTGTTTTGTCTTGTCTCACCATTTTTCATGCTGAATTTTTCCGCTTGCAATCAGGATGGAACCAAGTTATTAAATGGAGCTTTACTTACATAAGAAGCACATGACAGAGCATTTTAGCAGTTCCTACAAGGTCGTTAAAAGGGGTGAGTCTCTGTATGAGTAAAGTAATCTGACTGGAAGACGAAATAGAAAGACAAAGATGAGATTTCAGATGCCTCCTCCTGTGTGTGCTGATAATGTGTTTATTTTTTGAAATGGAGGTTACCAGCAGTGTCAGCCACACACAAAGACTGAGGGCAGATCAGTTCCAGTGGAAGAGATTAGCATAGTTTTTCTGAGGTTGGTGTGTTCAATCAAAAATAAAATGGAAAAGAAACATGAATTTGAAGTGTGTCATGAATACATCTTTTGTATTCTCTAGCCCTTAAGCAACTAATTGAAAAGTGACTCTAGTTATGAGTCATGATATTTCTTTAACAATGATAATTTATTCTTGATATCTGCAACAACATTATTTAGTTAGATATTGTGCACTCTTTTTCTACATCTTATTTTGTAAAGTTATAGAAACTCACCGAAGGGCATTTAAATTCCTTTGAGATCCATCCATAAGCTCACATAAGGTACACTACATTAGATATTCTAACAAAATGAATTTCCAGGTACAGTATCTAGTCATAAGTGCAGTGTTGGTTTCTATCCAGATTTTTAGCTAAGCTGAGCGAAGCTTGTTAAAGCTGGGTGGCTTGCTCTTGATTACATGCACCTTGAATCCATGGCTGGTTTTAATTTTTTTTCTAGCACTAGTCGCAATATTGTGAAGCTGCTTAGAGGCATAACATGGAAACTTTTGAAGGCTCTGTACAATATGACTGAAGAAGGATGAAACAATACCTATACATCTGACCATTCGACAACTCTTGCAGATCTGTGTGAACTGATTCACAGCAAAAGAATAGTGAGGACTCCAAATGCATCTTCATTTTACAGGAGTAGATGGGGGAAGAGCTGGAATGTGTTTGAAAAAAATATGGAAAAGTTTTGTGGTGATGAAGGACACTTTTTGTGACATCCCTCAGGTCGATCCATGGTGGATGCCTCTTGTCTACACTGCCCAGGATTTGGTAGTCAGATAACTAGCCAAGCAGTTCACATCATTTATCATAGAAAACTATCCAAATAATTCTCATGTCTCCCATGCACCTCCCCAACCCTTTTAGCTAGCCTAACACCTCAGCATATACTTCACTCATCACTGTATTTCCTCCAGTGGTGGGGAAGCCTGGACACCAGTAGCAGAGTCTTCTCCCTTCTGCCTTATCAGGGTGCCTCAAAACTGTCCAAGATGCAAGAGTGCACTTGTGTTTAGTTCTATCATTTGTTTTCCCCCTGGAAACACCTTTGACAGAAAGAAGCCTATGCTGGGCTAAAACAAGACTAGACTAGAATAGAATATTTCAGTTGGAAGGGACCTATGATAATCATCTAGTCCAACTGCCTGACCAGGTAAGAGTAAGTTAAAGCATGATGTTAAGGACATTGTCCAGATGTTTGTTATGGCTGTGCCATAATAAACCCAAATCAGCTGTTTGTTTATCACAGTACTTGTGAATCCCCAAGTAACATGGTCTTCAAAACACCAGGACTTGTTACGAGAGATATCTGTTGAGAGTGAGTTCACATGTCATTAGAGCTTTTAGTATCTTATGACTTTGCGGCTTGCAAAAGTATGGCTCCATGTACCCTACCCAGTAATCTCCTCGGAAATACCTTCAGGATTACATTTTCCTGGAGCTTTACTCATTTTTCTGTGACTGGGAAATAAAAAAAAATGCATGGTAAAGTTTTTGGTCAAGCTAGGTTATAGCAGACAAGAACTGTAGGCACAAAGGCCTGAAGATCTTGCACAACCGTGCGGTAGTTAATGCTCAGAAAGTCCTTGTGTGCTCTACCAGGGCAGGATAAGTTTTCTCTTCTTGGCTTGTAGGTACAGAAAGTTCACCTGTAGGGATGGTGACTGGCTGCAAGACAGGCTGGCTCTGAGCAGAAGTTTGCAGTTGCTTAAGACAGAAGAGTGCCATGTGTGTAAAAACAGATAGACCCAGCTGCCTACACAGTGTAAGACAACTTCTTTAGTGTCCTGGAAAGCCAGTCTTTCCTGCAGCCTCTTGCAAGGAGACTGGGATGGGAGGAGGATGCCCTTATCCAAACCTACAGCATCCATCACCTCCATCTCTCCCATGCCATTTCCAGGAGTGACCATGGCAACTCAGGCTGTCTGTTACAGCTCACCTCATTCCTTTGTTTTCCAGAAAAAATAAGACTACAGACTGATGTCAGGCCCTTAATTTAGGGGAAATAAGATTCATAAATTGCTATGCAGCCAATAAGCTCTGAGTTGACAGTGCTGCAGGTTTAGAATCAGGGAGTCACTGACATCAGGGTGATGATCTTCTTTTGATGTAAAGCACCATGCACATTAATGTATGGTCTTTAAAGAAGATATCTTGATATCTCTCATAACTTCTGCAGATGGTAGGTTCTTTTTTTGAACAGACAGCAAACTGACTGTAAAAGGCCCTATTCACATGTGGTTTAGTCCACTTTTATTTTAGCTTTTATCACCCAGGAAAATGTGCTGACCCATGTCCATTTTGTGATCCTCAAATACTCCTGTCAACAGCTCTTACCAATTAACTGTAGTGTAATCAGTTGTCATATAGTTATGTGTTTATGGCATATACATTTTACCCCCTTGGAGATAAGAAATGACTACTGACATACACACCTTAATTAACTCACTGACAGAGGAATAATAGCAAATACAACTGTCAAGGTAAAATGACAGAGTATATCAGCATTAGGACAATCAAACAATTCAGGCAAATACTGTCTATAAACATAAACCTGTTACAACAGCAGTACTTTATGACTTTTGGCAGCCACAAAGTCATCAATAAGATCCTAAAAGCTCCAGTGACATGTGAACTCACTCTCAATAGATACGTTGTCAGAGCAATTTAATTTGCTTTGTGGTGGTGTCACTCTTTGTTGGAGAAGGACCTTTCTCACCCTCAGAGTTCATTAATGGCAGTGTCAAAAACAGTCTTATTGCCATGACAACATTGAAGAAAGTTGTATGGAGACTACTGGATAGCAGAAAGCAGATATTTCACATGGCTGTACTTGGCAGGCGTGTTCATACCAAGCAAAATGCTACTGCTTCCAAAACGTATTAAGGTGAGATTAGTGTGCACAAGCAGCTTCTCAATCTTTTGAATGTGTCTTTCTTTTCATTTTTAACAGACACTAATTTCTAAATAATTTTTGTATCAGAAAATTATGAAAAACTATTTAATGAATTATGTCTAAAAACTCGCTCAATTTTATCACTCATAGATGAAAGTACCTCCTGAACCATTTTCATCCATCTCATGTTTTCTTTCACAGCAATGATGACCTTGCTTATATTGCTGGGCAGTGTTTACGGCTGCTCTTTTACTCTGCAGTTTAGTCACACAATCAACATTTGATAGAGTATTAATGGTAAACACAACTCTGGGTTAATGATTTTTACGGTCTAATTATTCTTTCTGTGAGATTCCATTCTATCACTTTGTAATTTTCTCTCTCTGAGACTCAATGACCGAAAAAGTGGCTAAGCCCAGATGTTTGGCATCCCGGGCTGGAGCAGTAAAAGCCAGATACATACTGAAATACTATCCAAATTAGAAGTGAACTAATTTCAATTAACTGCATTTGCCATTGTATGAACCACTGATTTTCCCTTATTCTTGAGTTCCCAAACTCAATTCTTCATATCATCTGCCATCTGCTGTATTATACGTTTCTATTGTACTCTCATCTCTCCTTCTTTCAAAAGCAGAGTACCTCAATCTCTTAAAACATGGTTTCTGAACATCTTAGCACACTCCCAATAATTCCCTTCACCCTGTGCTGAAGCTGACATAGGTCTACATTGTCTCTTGAAACTGTAGCACCCAGTCCTGCATTTGGTTTTCCCCACAGATTCACACTGCTGACCACATTAAAGCACTGCCTTCTTTTTCCATACCTGTACTGCCTATGAACTTGTTTCATTCTTTGGACTGTGGCTATACACAGCTGTGCACCGCCATATCCAGATCCCCTTCCTAACCTGATACAGGAAGAATGGTGTTGGGTTAATGATTAAGTCATGTTTCCCTCTCCAATTGATAATATTTTGCATTTTTGGACACTTAGCTCCATCTGTCATTTTGTTCACTCTTGTTCACTTCTCCAGAGCTCCAAACAACCTTCCCCATTCATGACAGGCTCCAAGAATAATATTCAAGAGATCAGTACTAGAGTACTCTACTCTTAATCTTTTGCTTTGTTGGAAATGGATTCATCTGATTCTTTGTTTCCTATTTCTTGGCTTTTGTTCCCAGACAATACATCGCTTCTCCAAACAGAAACAAGACGTGTTTTATACCTTATTCTAAGGAATCTTTTCACTCACCTTTTGAAAATCAAAATTCATTATTTTTTTATTTCTTTTACACTGCTTTACAGTTTTACATTGCATTACTTACAGATTCAAAAAATTCTAATAGATTAGTGAGACATAATTTACCATTCCAGAAACTGGTGGATTGCCTTTTCCCCCTAATACTTCACTTTTAATATTTTTTCTTAATGTTTCCTTTTCTAGAGGTGTGATGATTACAAAAGCTATTATTATAATTTTCAACAGGAGAAGCCTGATAGTATTAGGAAACGAAGAAGCAATTAAAGGCCAGCCTTTGATATCTCACTGAGATACTGTTCCGGTGCTCTTTGCTGGGTTCATCTACTGACTGCATATTGACTAATCAAACTCTTAATCAAATTCTTGAAATATTAAACTGCAATTCTGCAACCCAATGCTGCTACTTTATCATCTACTCAAAACATAGATTTTAATTCCTCACACAGGTACAATATATTCTCAACATAAAATACAACATGAGAATCAAGGAGAGAAATAAGGAACTGAAGGGAAGCATCACCACTGAAAGCAGGGTCGTGAGAAGGCTTCCAGAACCCAAAGGCTAGACTGAGCATTGCTGACACATTCATATCTACCGTCTTTCTCCTCAGGTGTAAATTCTCTAGTCATTTTTCATCATCCTTATTTCAACATTCCTTGGTGATTTCAACGCCAGAGTAGGCAAGAATTTTGAAGCTTGGAAAGGTGTATTAGGCAAGCATGGTGTTGGAAACTGCAATGATAATGGTCGACTTCTGCTAGAATTCTGTGCAGAGCAACAACTCACCATCACTAATACTATCTTTCAGCAGAAAGATAGTCTGAAGACAACCTGGATGCACCCCCGTTCTAAGCATTGGCACCTCATCGATTATGTCTTGGTGCGACGGAGAGATGTCCGCGATGTCCACCATACCCGCGTGATGCCCAGCGCAGAATGCCAAACAGACCATCGGCTGGTGCGCTGTAAACTCAATTTCAAGATCAAAATCAAACCAAAAAGGGGCAGCATCCCAAGGAGAAAACTCCAAGTTAACAATCTCCAATCAGCCACAGTAAGAGACAGTTTCCAGGCAAACCTTCAAACTAAGCTCGATAACATTCCCAAAAATTCTGCAGATTCCTCTCCTGAAACAATCTGGCATCATATTAAAAACAGCATCCTGCAATCCTCCGAAGAATCCTTAGGGTTCTCCCTCAAGAAGAACAAGGATTGGTTTGACGAAAACAACCAAGAAATCCAAGACTTGTTGAGGAAGAAGAGAACCGCCCACCAAGCACACCTTGCACTGCCATCCTGTCACGCAAGAAAAGCAGCCTTTCGTCTCGCATGCAGCAAGCTCCAACAGAAACTCCGTGACATCCAGAACAAATGGTGGATTGACCTAGCTGAAAAAACTCAATTATGCGCAGATACAGGTGATCACAAAGGCTTCTATGAGGCCTTGAAAACAGCATACGGGCCTACATACCAGGTACAAAGCCCTCTACTCAGCGCTGATGGTCAAACACTTCTGACAGATAAAACCTCCATTCTGAATCGATGGTCTGAACACTTTCAGACTCTTTTCAGTACCAACCGCACAGTCCAAGACTCAGCAATTCAGTCCATCACACAACAACCAGTAAAGTATGAATTGGATACTGCCCCCACTTTAGGAGAAACCCTCAAGGCCATACAGCAGGTGAAAATTGGCAAGGCAGCTGGGATTGATGGAATTCCACCTGAAATCTGGAAACATGGGGGCCCTGCACTCCACACCAAATTCCACGAGTTCGTGGTGCGCTGTTGGGAACTCGGCGAACTACCATCTGACCTTCGTGATGCAGTCATCATCACCTTGTATAAGAAGAAAGGAATTAAATCTGACTGCTCAAACTATCGTGGTATTACTCTGCTCTCCATTGCTGGCAAAATCCTGGCAAGAATACTCTTGAACAGACTAATACCCACTATAGCAGAAGGTATCCTTCCTGAAAGTCAGTGTGGTTTCAGAGCCAACAGGAGCACCACAGACATGGTATTTGTCCTCAGACAACTGCAAGAGAAGTGTAGGGAACAGAACAAAGGTCTTTATGTAACCTTTGTCGACCTCACTAAGGCTTTTGACACTGTGAGCAGAAAAGGTCTGTGGCAGATTTTGGAACGTTTAGGTTGTCCCCCTAAATTCCTCAAAATGATCATCTCACTCCATGAGGATCAGCATGGCCAAGTCAGATATGGCAACACACTTTCTGAGCCCTTTTTAATTAAGAATGGTGTGAAACAAGGCTGCGTTCTCGCTCCTACCCTATTCACCGTCTTCTTTAGCATGATGCTCCAAAGGGCCACAGCAGACCTCAATGATCAGGACGGTATCTACATTCGATACCGTACTGATGGAAGTCTATTCAATCTAAGGCGACTGAAGGCCCACACTAAGACCTTAAACCATCTTGTCCGGGAGCTGCTTTATGCTGATGACGCCGCCCTTGTTGCCCACACAGAAGCAGCTCTGCAGCGTTTAACATCCTGCTTTGCAGATGCTGCTGAGCTCTTTGGGCTGGAAGTCAGCTTAAAGAAGACAGAGGTCCTCCATCAGCCTGCACCTCAGGATGTCCCCCATCATCCCCACATCACCATTGGTCAATCAGAGCTCAAATCAGTCCAACAGTTTAATTACCTCGGTAGCCTCATCTCCTCAGACGGTAAGATTGACGGAGAGATAGACAACAGATTAGCAAAGGCATATAGTGCTTTTGGAAAACTCCATAAAAGAGTATGGCGTAATAAACACTTGAAGAAAAGCACCAAGATCAGTGTTTACAAAGCCATAGTGTTGTCTACTCTCTTATATGGATCTGAATCATGGGTCATCTACCGCCACCACCTGCGTCTCTTAGAACGCTTCCATCAACGCTGCCTCCGTACAATTCTAAACATCCACTGGTCAGACTATGTCACCAACACATCTGTTCTAGAGCAAGCAGCTATCACAAGTATTGAGGCCATGCTGATGAGAACACAGCTGCGTTGGGCAGGTCATGTCTCCAGGATGAAGGACCACCGCCTCCCTAAGATCTTGCTTTACGGTGAACTTGCCACTGGCTGCCGCATGAGAGGAGCCCCGAAGAAAAGATACAAGGACTCCCTGAAACAACATCTCAGCCTTGGCCATATTGATCACCATAACTGGTCTACTCTGGCCTCAAATCGGGAGGCCTGGAGACACACCATCTATAACGCAGCTGATGCCTTTGAGAAAGCACGCAGGATCACCCTCGAGGAAAAAAGGCAACGCAGAAAGAACCGTGTATTGCAGAATACACCATCTAAGGAGTCTTTCTGCTGTGCCTTTTGCAATCGGATATGTCTGTCACGGATTGGCCTCATAAGCCACCAGCGCGCCTGTAGCAAATGTGGATAGAGCCTTCCCAAATCTTCGTTCGCGAAGCCCAGCCATGATGATGATGATATTTCAACATTCCGTTTACCAAAGAAAAGGGAAGCAGGTGTACAAGATACAGCAGCTTGTTTTGTTGGAGATAGACACCCCATTCATCCCACCTTTGCTGTGCAAATGTCCTGCAACACATCTTGGGTCTTGGTCTCAGACTGGAGATCCATTGAGATGTGCCACAGGAGTCTGAACTTTAGAGCTTATCTTAGTATCTATCACGAGTAGTTTTTCATCCATGCTAGATCCTGGGAATGATCAGCCTCTTCCTGCTAACCCATTGATTAAGCACCTGGAAGAGATGTGTGGTCCTTGCTGACCACAGCCACTCATTCCCTAACAATATTCTACCCTTCAAACTCAGGAATATGATTTTCACTAAATATTAATTGGCCTGGCTAGTGAGGTCCTGAAAACACAATAAATTATTCAGTGAGCTCTTCAGCCACATTAACTTACTAAAGAGAGGATGCCAAGAGAGCTGCGTGTCAAGCACTTTGGTTCAAATGGCTGAGAAATCAAGGGCTTGCTCAGTGTATATGCAGAGCAGAGCAGGTGAGGGGACTGTGGCCAAGGAATGTTTCTGCCTCATACAAAAAACTTATCATGGGCTGCATCATAAGTAGCATGGTCAGCAGGTTGAGGGAGGTGATTCTTCCATCTACTTCACTCTCATAAGACCCCACCTGAAGTGCTGCATCCAGCTCTGGGGCCACGAGCATAAGGAGGATCTGGATCTGTTGGAATGAGTCCAGAGGGTCACAAAGATCATCAAAGGGCTGGAGTACCTCTCCTGTGAAGTCAGGCTGAGAGAGTTGGGGTTGTTCAGGTGGAGAAGAGAAGGCTCTGAAGAGACCTTATAGCACCTTCCAGTACCTAAAGGGGGCCTGCAAGAGAGCTGGAAATGGACTATTAACAAGGACAGATACTGATAGGATAAGGGATGGTGGCTTCAAACTGAAAGACGGAAGGTTTAGATTAGATATTAGGAAGAAATTATTTACTGTGAGGGTGGTGAGGCACTGGAACAAGCTGCCCAGAGAAGTTGGAGATGCCCCTAGAAGTGTTCAAGGCCAGCTTGGATGGGGCTGTGCAACTTCTATTTTATAACTTTTTTCCCCCTGAAAAATTACCAGCTTTTTTGATAGAGATAATGTAGTAGATTTATTTTATTTATATTTAATACATGTCAGACAGAGATTGTAGAAGTGAATACAAGAATTGTAAGGGCTCTAAAAGAAGAATGAAGGGCGCTTTTTTGACAGAGCAAATTTGCATGATTTTTACAGTTTTTAATTTGATCCTGGTTTCTTGCAATGGACAGGATGATTTTTTTCTCTTGCTAATGTATAACTTGATTCCCTAGTATTTCTGCTCCTTCCTTTAAAGCAGGAGATATGGTCTTGCTTCAGAAATAGGATGACCAACAGAGTATTGACAGTGTTGAAAATTTCTGGCAAGCTGGTTTATGTGTCTTGTTGACTGGCTCAGGTTTGAATAGATCATCAGATCCAGGGGTAAGGAAGGAATTTCCTCCCAAGAGAGCACCATTTGGGGAGAAAGTTATTGCTTTTCTCTGTAACATCGACGTAGTTCAATGTCCAGCAACTTCTGGGCCTTTACTCCTTACAAATCAGCTCCTGCTGTAACAGGCCAAGTCATTGGTTCTAGCGCCTGGATCTTCCCTTGCTCATTTCTGTGACCTTTCATTGAATTTCCAGTACTTCAACTTTTGTGCTAAAGGTAGGGTTCACTTGCAATGGGCAAAGGAGATGTTTTATGGCTTGTGGTGTCTGCTTTGTGGGGAACAGGGATTCTGCAGATCTTTATGGATTAAACAATGATCAGATGAGGACTTTTGATGTCAGGACACTGGACAGGCAGTCCTAGTGGTTTGTGCCTGAGAAGTCTTGCAGAACAGCACAGTCATAATCCCTCTGTTTGTGGATAACGAGAATGAGGGGTTGCACCATGACAAACACAGAGCAGAAATTGCACAATTAGCTCAAGGCAGATTCTTCCCAAATTATTTAATAGAATTCTCTCTAAAAGGTACATGCCGGGAGAAACTTGTTAGGAAGAACAGTCAGAGATTTTTCAGCACTGAATTAAGAAAAAATAGCTTTGTCATGGACTAAATTTTCTTCCTATAAGGATGCCATTGCAGTGTTTACATTTATGTTCATTCATGTCACTGGCAAACAGCACAGGTGAATGCTGGCTGATTCTTCATGATCCCTTTCTGGGATCATGAGGCTATACATCCAGTACTCTCTGTTTACCATGTGGGGTCACCAATTTACACATGCTTAAGATCAGCAGGACACAAACACAGTGTGCACTTGCTCATTAAGTGTGGGGTTCACCTCCTTGTTGTCATCCAAATTCAGGTGTCTATGTAGGGGCTGGGTGCTCGGTCAACAGCAATCCAGCCAGTACATTCCATGGAGGGTGAAGAGAGCTTGGGCTGGCAGGTGTCTGTGCTCATGTAAGGTGAGCAGCTTCCCTGCCTTGACTCACCAAGTCTCCACCACTCGTGATAGGAGCTCGGTGCAGTCACCCACCCAGTGCAGCAACAACACAGACACAGACCCAGAGGCTGAGCAGATATAACCCATGCCTTCTAGAAGCAGCAGCTGGACTTCCTGTGAGATCCTTTATCGCACTCTGAATGACACCAGATGTCCACGATGAAGCAGTTAAAAAGTGCTATAGACTCACATATCTGTACACTACTTTTACACTGTGATAGGTTATACCCTACTGGACTAAATCCCATCCTAGCTGCCTGTATCATGTCCAGCTTTCCTGGAAAACCATCTCCTTAAAATGTATCATGAAAACAACCATTCCCAGCCTGCTCTTTAACTAAATGGGGTGTTTCAATGCCCACCAGTTACAGTGCAGAGAAGATATAAAAAGAAGACACAAGGTAGTTAATAGGTGCTCTGTCCTCCCCTTTTTTCTGGATATGGAGCACCAGGATATTTCTGTCTCCTTCATCAGCAAGGATCCATATGGATGCACCAGTTGCTTCAAAAATAATTGTCAGATTTCACCAGCATTCAGATGGGTCCCATTTCTGGCCCTGTGCACATAGCAAACAAAAGGTGCCATCTAGTGTCTCTGAGCAGCATCCAAAACCGAAAGGAGGAATTGCTCAAATGTACATTTAATGTGTACTTTCTCACTGACTGACACAAAACTGGTCTTCAAAATGCACAAACATTTCATTTGAGGGAGTTTTAAGCAATACAGCACTTGTGTCTTTTCTTTCCTCTTATGTCTCCACACTGTTTTCAACCAAGGTCTGACCCTGAACTTAGTTCAAGACTGGGGTGTTCAGGAGTTGGATGCATTGGTTCCATTGTATTAAACAATTTAAAGTCATTCTAAGCAATAGTGATTAATTTTCCAGCAAGCTGGGGCTTGAAATATAGTTTTGCATATTACTAATAATCTTTTGTCCCACGGGGCTTAGTCTCATTAAAGTGGAAAGCAATTTAGTCATTTGCTATCCCACAATCTGAAAGGAGACAGTCTCAAAACTAGCAAAATGGACAGCAGAGCGGGGTCTATGAAAGGACTTAGATCCAGGCCAACTTCTTCTGCGGGCACCTTTGACAAAAAAACAGAGCTCTGAAAATCCACTCTGCACCTGACTGCACCTTGCAGGCATATTTGCAGTGGTTATGTCTATGAACTCCTTAGAGGCCAAGTAGCATAAAGAGGCTGTGTCAACCCTGCTCAGACCTCACCCCTCGAAAAGCTACAGGCTATATCCATCCAGTGCCACTCTTGGCTCCAGGACTCCTCAAAGGGGCAGAGTGATGCCCTATACTGCTACAAGTACGAATGGTCTGGGACCGCATTGCTTTTGTCTCAAAGTACCTCAGATAACAGGATGACAGGGTGACACCCTCCAGACTGGCATTTTCATAGCATGAAATTGAGAAGGAGTGCTGCAAACCCGGGGGTATGGCAGAGGTGGACATGGGAGAGCTGGGCAGTGGCAGCCAAAGCTTGGGGACGGTGCTGGAGGATGGCAGTATGGAGGTCAGCCTGAACCAATCCCTCTCAGGTCTTATTTTGGAGAGGACTGGTTTCTTGGGAGTGAGCTAAGAAGCTGGTATTTGAGAGAGTAAAATTCTATCTGCGTCAAGTGCCTCTGCAATATCCAGCTATGAAGGACCAACTTGAGACACCTGGAAATTTACACACATAATACAAAGAAAAATCTGGCCACTGTTACCAGTTTTGGTTCTGGTTACACAGTAAGGGACTCTTGCACTTTTTTTTTCAGCAAAACCAGTAAAAACCATTTTATCTTATCAGTGAAACCCTTTGAAAGAACAGCCATACATATTACCTGACCCTAATTGGCAGGTATCTTGCTACTTCCTATCCTGAGAGGATGGGCATCCCATCTGAACATGCAGGAACTCATATTGCTTCTCACCTTTGCAGAGCTTAAGTAAAGCAGCAACTGCATTAAACCAAACAAAAATGAAAATCTACCACAAATTTATTTCTGCCTTTTCTCCTTTCAAGATTAACTCTCTTATAAAACTTGTCTGCTCTATACAGTTTGTTGCTTAGGCTGTATTCTTAAAATAATCAAGGATTATTCTGTGAGAACAAATGTGATAAATTATACTACTTTTTTTTCCCAAAATTAATCTTTTTACTTAAAAGAAAATCAGAAGTACTGGATGAGCTTTCATGATAGTTACAAGTCTATTTCCAAAAGTAAATTCTATATAGAGTATTTTACAACACATTTAGTTCTTCAAATCTTTTCCTTGTTTACTGGGATATCTGTGTATATAGATAGATGCTGCTTGTTTTGCATACCTGATTCATTCTGCAATGCCACCATCCAATGTTCATGATGGTCCACTGTCATTGCAAGGATTATAAACCCCTGGATATTGAATTGGAATGTCAGAAAAGGTTAAAAACTGATAAAATAAAGCTTTGGAACAGAATGAACTGAGAAGCATCTTAAAAGGAGAGGTGAGTTTGACACTACTTTGAGTCAGATTCATTTGCCTTATTCACAAGCTATAGCAGGACTCCTGTGGACCTAAAGCATTCAGTTGCACTCTTTTGGGAAGCAAAGATCTACCCAAAAGAAGATCTTTGTAAGACTGAATATAATATTCAATAATGTAAAATTACCAGAAGGGTCTTTCTGTATCTTTTGAGCCAAGTCCCTTGGAATCAGAAGAAAACATACAGCATACCTTCCCAAACTGATCATATTCCTGCTCGGAGCCAGCCAGATTTGCATTTCATATGAAAAACTGTACCTAGATGGTTAGAAGATTTCTTCTAATTTCCAGAATAATTGATGTATAACCAGAATTCACAGGCTTTTTTATCAATACTGTTTCTTAATGTAAATAACTCTTCCTCATTCCTCTGCATTCACAGAGATCAAACATAGAGTCTTAGCATAATTAAGCTGGAAAAATTATCATGAAAGAAATCATGCAAGCCATTTCCGCACCCCATGGTGGGATCATCACTATACTTCTATATTCATCCCTGAACTTGCCTCACCAACAACTTAAGGTCTCCAGTACAGGTGAATAAAAAGCATATTTAGGCAATCTACTCCAGACATTATTAGAAGTATTTTTAGTTAATGTCTAATCTCATTAAAAGTTAGGTCTGTTTCTTCTTGTCCCATCCACTTCTGATGGAAACCTGCATAGAAAACTTCCTTTTACACGCAGCCTTTGAAGACTGTTAGCATGGTTCCCTACTTTTTTATAAAGTAAATAATACAAATTACTTCAATTTCTTCTCTAAATCACATTTTTGAGACATCTAGCTATTATGGACAGTTTCCAGCTGGCCCACATAAATATGAGCTGTGGTGGCCAAGAACAGACACAATACCACAACCAAGACCTTACCATGATGTACTCATACTATGTTTAAATTTTTAAAGCATGGTTATATTAGCTCCTATATAATTTTCTAAAGAGCTGCTATATTCCTTATTTCACTTTGAGAGTTACTGCAAATTGAACTGCATCCTGTTTTCCATGTGATTCCTGAGAAAACAAAACATATGCATTTAGACAGCTGCTTTATCTGTTTACTTGATATTTTTTCTTATTTCCTTCAATTTTCTTAGAACTCATTTATCGCTGTATCTGATTGAGTTGAAAAGCTGTGAAGGATTTAAGTTCTTCCAAGTTATGTGAAAATCAATGACCAGATAGAGGGAAAAGGTAGAAATTACAGTCCCTGCAGAGGTCCAGGCTGCAGTGTGTGAGCTCACTGGGCATTTATTTTGCCTGGGCTGCCAGCTGGCCCCTGTCTGGGCTAGTTCAGGGCTAGCATCCCAGCTCAGACAGGGAATATGGGGAAGAACAAGCCCCAGTGTGAAGTAGAGATGGGAAATAATATGTGGTGACAGGAAATGACACCTTACAGATAGGGCAGAGGGGATGAGGGGAAAGTTATGTTCACATAATGTGCAGGGAAGATACAGGTATGGTAAATAAACCCACAGTTCCATGGATTACCTGGTTTTCAAATTGTTTCTCCAGTCACCAGCATGGCAATTGCTCTCAGGTTTAAGTAATTGACAAATTTAGTAAGTATATCCCATCTCAGCGTCCGAGTCTTTAATCAAAGGATAGAGTCAAAGCTCACTGAGGACAGATGGTGCTGAAACATCAGCACTGCCCCTTCCCTGCAGGTGGTGTAACAAGGATAATACTTTTCAAACACAATTTTGTAAATCAGTTTTGCTCCTATTCTCTCTCAGGTTGTTTAAGCAGACTAAGCAAGCAAAGCTTTCTCAATTTCTTATTATGAAACATGAGACAGTGGTCCCAATAGTGGTTTCCTCTCATCTTTATAGAGTTTGGGCCATTCGAAACTATCTTGAACACAGATAACCAGAACTTCACACAGGAGTGCAGAGGTGCCACAGGAGGATCACCAGTGGCACATGCTATTTCATCACTACGTGAAATATTCTGCTTGACAGGCTCCAAGATCACGTTTTCATTCTCAGTGTCTCCCCATTTTCCCCATCATCCTCATACACAACCTGCAATCAAATAGTACAGAAAGTTTTTGTATGGTTCTGCCATCTCCAGCTGATGCATTCAGAGCTTAAATGGACCTGTGATACGAAATATTTTGTAAATGTCCTTACTGTTCCATACCTCATTTTCCCTCATTTACCCCAATTAGCATCCAAAGTGAACCACTGCAGTTTTTGGGTTCTATTTGTAAGGAGCTGAATAGGATCTAACTCTATTCCCTATCTTAATTTGCCTCTGGGAAGTCTAGCTTACTTTGTCAATGTTCATAAAAACAAACAATAAAAATTTTGTTTTATTTCTGAATCCTAGATTCAAATGTTTTACGGAAAAGCAGGTTCATTTAACCACTCTAAAATCCTTCTGATTTCAGAGAGGACAACTCCCAGGGCTGTGACGTGATTCCGTGCCATTCCCTTTCACATGAAAACAGCAAGAGCATGATTTTTTCAAGACAAGAATTATTTTAACAATCTCTCACAACTTATACCACACGGGCAATGGGCAAAATAAACCATTTCATTTAATTATCAAGAACTGAAGACCTTTTTTTCTTCTAAGAAACGCTGAGAGACCTCCCAAGCTGTTTCCAAGTCAACATGCATCTCCAGTGCATTCACAGAACATATTTTTTAACATTTAATATTCTTTCTGTTCCACACGACTAAGACTGCTTAATAGAATTCACCTAATGTGTTCACTTACACTCTTTTAAAAGCAGATACATGAAACTGGGAAGGGCATGTTGCTGGCTGCTGCTGGCTTACACTTCAGGATAAACTTTGGTACCTCTTCACTTGCAGATAAATTCTTGCCCTTTTGCTAAAACAAAAGTTTTAGATAAAAGAAAAGTAGCATTCAGCTCCTCTTCCCAGGACTCCAGGAGAAGGTTAGGCAGTTTCCACATGACCTTATGGCCAAAGTCAAGGTGTTCTGTTCTCAGAGTGCAGAGGGCCAATGGTGTTCAGCAGAGCTCAGATTCAAGATAAAAAGAACAGCTGAAGATGACCTCCCAAGATACACTAGTAAACCTGATGAAAGCAGATCTCAATTATGGAAAATACATTATGGCTCTGAAGTATGATAACCCATGGCACAGAAGATTTTTCACATAAAACCTCCATGATAAGTCAGATACTCAAGCTTAGGAAAGGACGTAGAGAAAGGGGTTGTCCCCAGGGTTCAGCTGCATGAAGTGAATTTCTAAAGAAGTACTGGTAGCTTCTGGCATCTCACTTTTCTGTAGTGTATTGGCTACTCTTTTCATCTTACTGATAATTTCACTCAATGCATGAGAAGATACAGTCCTACTGACACAACATAGTAAATCTTTTGAAGAAAGTTTTTTTTTCCTTTTTATCTTGTTTCTTATTTCCCAATTTCTTTGTGTAGTTGGAGAAAATTGGATATTTGGATACAAAAATTTACCCGCTTTTACTTTCTCTCTCAGTGAAATAGACTGTAATTTGTTTTCCTTTATATCATTATTCATCGTAGATAAACAGGATGTCAAGAAGAATAAAACTTCATAGGAGGAACACTCTCTGGGAAGCAAAGGCATTTTAAGAATCAAATATCTGGCTTTCATATTTTCAACAATCTAAAAAGCAAGAACATTATGACTCATCTCTATGATGAGAACTATTTGTAAACACCAAGGATTTTTTTTAGGAATTAGAGAGCTCCCTTCTGTTTACTGAACAGCTTACCTATTAATATGCTAGAAAGCCAATGCCTTCAAGCCAAAACTTAGATGTTCTTAACTGCACTGGTGCTATATCTATCTGCATACCCAAATGAGGATTTAGAAATTCTTTGCATTAGCTTTTTTGAAGGGCCTACATCTGAATTGAACTTAATCTTCAAAAAACAGAATAATACAAAAAAAATGAGAAAAGAAAATATTTTGATTTCAGAAAAGCTAAGAACAACCAACTATCCATCCATCTAAAAGTATGTTTCCCTCTCACCTCATTAACCAAGCACTTCAAAGTAAATCTTCAGCATAAGGTTTTGGAAAAGGAATGGAATATCATTTTAGAAAGTGGTTATCTTGTCTTCAAGGACATTGATCCTTTAAATGGTTCTGTCTGTATTTTAATTCCTTGATGAAGTATACACTGGGAACATAAGCTGGTTAAAATAAATTACAATTAGTGCCTGTGTACTTTGTGGCAAAATCACTGTGAGCTGTACATCAAAGTACCTGGACTCTTGGAATTAGAATAGAGTAGATCTGAGATTCTTCTGAGTTCAATGAAGAGAAGAACAGAGGCTTTTACTGAATACAATACATCAATCAACAACACCACTACAGCCCTCTTAATTTAATTTAATTTATCCTTGATATTAATCAGAAGTCATCTTTAAAACTTTAATCACTGTGCTGCAGAATCCTGGATATAAAACTAAACTGTAGCATGTGGGAATTGGTTAAGTTGCACTTTCGATGCTTTGAAAATGTGTAGAGGAAGCATAGGCCTCATAAACACACCAACTTTCCATACCTTTAGTCAAAACCACAAACTTCGACCAGTTCAGACTCACTAGCATGAAACAGTCACACCACTATAAAAAGTCTGCCATGAGGGAAGGAAAATAAATTCCACCAGCTAAAGCAACATTTATATCACTGCAAATATTCCCTACTACGGCTTATGCAAATATTATACACTATTAGATTTATGGAAATAAATTATTTGTTAATATAAGTAATGTAGTTTGTTCTGGAAAGAAGAGAGAAGGCATTGCTGTGTGTATCAGTGGGGCTTATAGATCCAAAATGCTGAGGGAGAAAAACTTTTTAAATAAACTTTGGT
Source organism: Pseudopipra pipra (assembly GCF_036250125.1). Lineage (NCBI taxonomy): Eukaryota > Metazoa > Chordata > Aves > Passeriformes > Pipridae > Pseudopipra > Pseudopipra pipra. The sequence goes on from NC_087550.1 coordinate 78,495,863, forward strand.
GAAAACAGATGGAAGGAAGAATGTGTTTGCTAGTGTGGGGAATTAGGTGATTCTTGTTCACCAAAGTAGGTGAGACCGATGCAAGCCAGAATTGCTTGCAACTATTCAAGAGTCAGCACTAGTGAAAGTATTTAACTAAGCCCAAATTGTTGGAAAAACACAGCTACGCAAAGCTCTTGAGATGTTTTGTTTTTTAAGAGCGTAGAAGAAGCAGATAGAGAAGACTTCTGTAGATTTTATCCCTACCAGAAGCAGAATGTGATTCGGAATGTGACACTATTCATGTAAAGGTAACGCTCACATTCCCTAAGAAGAGAAGAGGCAGAAAAGGGTCCTTAAGCAGGGATTTCAGGAAGACAGACTTCAACAAGCACATAGAATTCACAGGTAAAATCTCAAAGGTTTCAAATATGAAAAGGGGGCTTGTAAACTTCATCTGAGTACAGAAGCTATTCTGCAAGTGACAGTTTTCCCAACACAGAGGGACGACAGAAGCTGAATGAGAAATCAGGTTAGCTATCTTATGGTCTTTCCAACGATATCAAGTGCAAGAAATAAGCACACACCCAAAGAAACTAGATCAGATTGACTGGGGTGTATACAAAATAATAGCATAAGCAATTAGGGAGAAAATCAGAAATTCCCAGGGAAAATAAAAAATTAAGAGGAGATGCAGGAAGATAAGCGATTTCAAAGATAACAAGAAATCCATCAGTAGGGATATCAAGTAGCAAGAAGATGACCAAGAAAAATGTTGATCTTTTGCTTGATTGGAAAAACAAACTATTGGCAGATGACACCAGGCAAAACTAAATGTCTTTCTGTGTTTGTCTTCATACAAACCCACAAATCAATTACCTAATGAACCAAAGAGAGTGACAAGTCACTTTTTAGAATAGAGAAAAGACCAGTTAGAAAGCATTTAAGTATGAAAAGTGTTTTTTCAAATCAGCCAGGCCTCATGAATACTCTCCTAGTGGATTAAACAATTCAATGTTAGCTATCTTTCAGTACACTTGAGTTACTGTAAAGGAAAAATGAGTTACTGTAAAACTTGAAAGGGAGACTGCAGCACTTAACTTTAAAAGGAGACAAAATCAAGAGTAAATACAGAAGTTGTCTTCCTCCAAGCCACTGAAACCAGCAACCCAGTACCTTTAAACATCCATAAAACAAGGAAATAAATAACAGTCAATGTGGATTAGTTAAGGACAAACATTAACTTAAAATAGTTTCCTTTTGTGGGTAGAGGAGAAATAGCAGAAGTCATCTAGCTGAATTTGGAAAAGGGAATTCTAATAAATGAACTACAGGTTAAATAACTTGGAGAAGAGCAAAAGTAATTGGAAAACTATTCAGAAAAAGTTATAATGGAGCCACGGTGAAACTATAGGAAAACATGTTTCTGCAGGGCTATCTTAGACATAGAACTATTTATTACCTGTTGCCAAAAAAAAAGCATATTCCTATCAAATCTGAAAATTAAAACATAAATAAATAAAAGACAAAAATACACTTTAGGACAGGGTTCACAGTCAAAGTAATTGTTCAACTGAAGAAATATTTTCTAAAATAGCCAATGATTCAGCAAAGAAAAGTACAGAAGTCAACACCTAAGCAGGAAAAATGAGTTGCAAGACTGGACTAGGCAGTAGGTCTGCAAAGAAAGATCTGGAATTTGAGTGAATAATAAGCAGAACAGAAGTCAATGCTGTCATGCTGTTCACAAAACTTCTATATTTTTACTGGTTCACAACATCAGGAGTATAACCCACAAAAAAGTATTATATTATCTGTCTGGCCTACCCACACTGGTTAGTTCTGAGAAAGTACAGAGGACAGCATATGGACAGCAGAGGACAGAAAGTACAGAATGACCAGATATCTAGAAAACATGATCGATGAGGAAAGAGGTTCTTCAGTCTGGAGAAAAGACAACCTCAACTCAAGAAAAACCCAAAACGAGGGCAGGGCTGTCTAAAGGGAAGACAGGAATGAATGGGCTGCAACTGCAACAAAGAAGATATAGACTAGATATTAGAAAAAAAGCTTCTAGCACTTGAGGATACAGAAGCATGGAATAAGATGTAGCAGAAATGTGGGAGATCACCTTCTGAGATATTAAAAACTAGACTATTACTACCTGACAAGGAACATTGTTGATAGAGGAGGTACTGCATTTTGGCACAGAAATAGACTACATGGCTTGTTGGAGCCTTGCCCAACCACATAATTTTATGATTCTGTGCTTCCAAGATTATACAGCTAACCAAACATGTCTTTACACATCTCAATTGTAGTCTCAGAGTTGCCTCAGCCTATCTAGGAAAACACCTCCAGTGGATTTGCTTTGCAGTCACAGTGTTAGGAATGGTCTTTAACGAAAGCTGACTCTGCAGAACTAGTTTATGTCAACTCCACAGGCAAACGACAAGATCATAGACTCCTATGTTGAGGCATCAACCTGGAGCTAAATCCCATCCATCACGTCTTCAGGGCAGTGCAAGTCCAAGTGGCTGACTTTGGTCCCATGGTATTTGGTAACTCCTGTCCCTGGATCTACTGTCTGAGCTGGACTTGACTACCCAATAAGGATCCAGGCAGCTGCTGGCTGTCTCAGCCAGCTTGGGGTCCTGCTTGGGGACACACTCTATCTGGGCTATTTGAAAACCAGAAAAATGCTACTCACATTTTTATTTTTTTTTTTAATGTACACGACCTGACAACTTACAATTTCATCCTATTATTGACTGCACACGTTAAACATGAAAAATAAAGCTAAAACCAAGGCCTAAATTTGTCTTGATTTTCTTTGGTTTAAAAACTGCCTAGTTACAGAAGCATCTTTTTGTTTTTAATTTTTACTGACTAAAGGTTTATTTGAGTTACATAAGTTTACTTTAATTTGGAAGTTGTTTGTTTGTGTAATTTTTAAGCAATTCAGAGCTTATTTGTAGGAAGGGCAACACAAATTCCTTTAACCATACAAAAAAAAATCATACTGAGCATGTTTTATTTGCCACTAGGTGGGAGTGGAACATAATCTTCTAGTTAATCTTTATGCAGCACCAATAGAGAAACTGAAAGACAAAGTATATTTTCTCAGCTGGTCACTAAAGAAAGATTATTCTGTCAATAGAGAATTACTTCAACAATTCAGGAGTGTATACAGCTACAAGCTATGGGAACAACATTGAATTTTTATTTAAGCCTTAAATAAAGGCTTTGATTCCTACTCAGAAGGCAACTTTTCAATTTTCTTTTCAGATTAGGAATTGGAAGATTTACTTCTTTTTCTTAAACTTACATACTTATCTGATGCATTTTCAAGGAGGTGCCTTGAATAACATACTATTGCTCAGCCCTATTACCTACTGCTAATGCTGCATCTTTTGTTAGTACTGAGAACAAACACTGCATATCTATATAACTGTTCTTTAGACACAATTCACAACTGTTTGTATACACCTAGAAATCATCACTTTTCTTTATCACACAAAGCCCTCTTGTCTTTTTTCATGACATTTGCAATTAATTTTGAAAGCCTCTGTTTCGTAAACAAAAAGGGTGATTTTTTTCAATAAAATATCCTGCCCAATAATCCTTCTGCATGTGTCTGTACCCGATTTGAAACAGATATCCTTTTTTTTATGCACAATATCTTAGTCTCTCACTAGTAGTTATCAGTAATTACCATATTAAACTACAACTGGATCATTGAAGAAAGAATGAATGATAATTGTAAGCTGCAGTCTTTTCTTCCTTCTTTAGAAAGTTAACATTAAAAAAAAAAAAAAAGAATTGAAAGGTATTTTCACTATTTCCGGGAAAAATACAAAGTTAAAGCATCATGAATAGTGGTGAATATGGAAAGATTTTGCATCTTCCCTCTTGGTGTGAGAGTTTCCAGTGAAGTTAGTAAGGAGTTGATTCGAACAAACAAGAGTAAGCAACTTTTCATACAACATGCAGTGAAGTCATAGAACACAATACTAGTAATTGCAATGAAGTAAAAATAAAGTTAATTAATAAATAGATAACTACTCAAATTCTGGAAGGAAAAATCGGTCAGGTTTTTGAGTCTTTTTTTGTTTGTTTAAATATTCATCAGTATTAAAAGCAATGGCTAAGGTGGGAAAAGCCCTGTAGCTTCTACATATGAACTAATACAAGATGAATGAGTGCATTTTCCCCTTGGCTTTAAGAGCATCTCAGTTCTTGCTTCAGCCTTGAAAGTCCAGCTCTGCTTTGGTAACAGTTCTCCAATGGCATTAAGGAGGCATGGTGCCACTTTGGAAACTGTCATCAGTGCTTCCCTTCCTGGCTGAATAAGTCTAGTGGCTGCTGGGCAGGACAGGCTGGTATCTCACTGCACCTTAGCCTTTAGAGAGAGCTTCAGGCAGGCAAAAGCATATCTGGTGTCATGAGTATTTGTGGACTCCCTTTGTCATTCTTCAGGGTGCAGTTGGCCCTCTCTGGATCACCATTCTCAGCTCCTGCCATGTGCCCAGAGGCTCTGCCAGAAAGGTACATACAGCCTAACTGGGTTTCCACCAAGCAGCCGTTTCTTGGTGAATACACACAAGAGATAGCTGGGGTTTAATGAGTTACCAGGCATTAATATGCTTCCCGCCCCGATAAGATCCCTAAGGGAGCCTTTGCTGGCCCAGTAGGCATCAGGCAGACAGGCAAGGGTCAGCCCTGCTGCTACATGCTCCTGACCTACCACATCCTTGCTACAGTTCTCCATTAGGATTTTATACCTTTCCATGTTGCACTTTTTTGCCTCCTGAATTGCTCTCAACAGCCCTATCTCCACCTGCAGTTCTGCCTTCCTTATGTTGGATCATTTTACTCACAGCTTGGCTATTTTGGTGGGTGCCCGAGCCTGGTCTGCGTGGCTGAGATGTACCTAGGCTGCATTCAAGAAGGGATGGGGAGGGGGCTCAGTGCAAGGTAAAACAATGCAATGGTTACACTGCATGCCATCTCCAGGCAGTTCTAACATAAATTTAGCCACCCTGGGACATTAGCGGGTACTTCTGCGGTCAAAAATAGTAGGGATGACGCACACCCCGCTGCTCCTCACCTCCCAGACTGCGCACCCGTGACAGCCAACCTGTGACAAGGGAATATAAAGCTGCTCTGCTGGCTCCAAGTAAAAAATGGAGTCTCTTTATAAGGCAAAAATTTCTGTTCATGATAACAGAAATTTCTCTTTATGATAAGGAAATTCTTCTGTGACCTTTTCCTCATGTTTCCTTCCATCCAGCTCTACTGTTGCACAAAATTTAGTTCCACAGAATTGACCATAGCACAAATCAGTTTCTGTTTTGACTGGGAGTCATTAGCAGGATGTCATTGAAACAGTCTGAACTCTTAAAATGAAGATTTTATTAACATTAGAAAATTGTTCACACTGAGCCTGAAGCAAAGCTGCTAAAATACCTTCTCTGAGTTCTGAGGACATCCGGTCCCCTACATAACATTTTGACTACTAATAATTTGGGAAAAAAATGCATCTAATTTCAATGAAATCAGAAGAAAAGTTTCAAAGCGTGCTCTCAAGACAGATATTGGTTACACTCGTGAACCAATGTGCCTCAACAGTCAGTCCATGTGACCTTGGACCCTTGACCCATAGGCACACTGCATATGGCTCCAAGCCATGCAGGTGACCTGGGACCCTCCACACCATTTCCCCCATCTCCTCAAGCAATGCAGGATTCCTTGCTCTCTTTTCTTTCACTCCCCCACATCCTTTTTCCAAGGAAGGATCCAGCATCTGCTCCCCTGCTCTGACATTTTAGCCTAATTTTTGTGCTTTCTGCTTGCGGCAGGGAGCTAATGGGGAAAGGGACACTTCCATAATTAGCAGTTTTTAAGAGCATAAGTGGATGCTTCTGGGACATTGTGACACTTCTGTGCAGCGGAGTTCAAAATTATAATCAGGGTGACTGGCAGAGACACGGTGCGCTTGGGGACTCTTGAGGACAGTTAGTAGGACAGAGAATGCAGCGTATGCTGGCACCATCCCAGAGGAAGCTTCTTAACTGAGGATGTGTTTCATTAGGATGGTATCAAAAAGACTAGGGCTTGTCAGCATGGAACAGGCATACAGATATTCATGAAGAAAAGGTAATTTTTACCAGGAAAGCTTTAAATACTCATGTTAAATTAAGATTTTTTTTCCCAGTCCAGACTTGTTTCAACCCAGCTAAGTCTAATTCTCCAAGACCATATTTATACATCTTTACCCACATATCAGTCACCTGGTCTAACTTGGAAATCGATCTTGGTTTGAGCAGGTTGTTGGACTAGATGGTCTTCAGAGACTTCTTCCCAGATGAATTATTTTGTGATTTGATATTTTAAATAGCTAGAAAGCGCTATTTTAGCCAAACAGTTTGCTTTTACACTCATTTTTCACTTGCAGTGCCTCTGTATAAATGACAAATGTAACATCAAGTAGGCACAAGCACACCTCAGGCATTTCACCATAGGCTTTGACAGCCCAGATCACTCCCTAACAGTTATCCCGGCTGGGTCTGTCTGGTAGGGGCAGAGGGCAGGATCAGGGTCTGTCATCTCTACAGGGATGATGGCTGCCTCTCATTTGACCTATCTTCCTTTTATAACAGCTGAGAGTAATCTGAACTGCATTTCATCTTAGAGATACTTACTCTCAGCTGCTTCAAATGAACAGCAGGCAAAGAAGAAAAGAATCTCAATGATCAGCTAAAACACTCTATTTACCAAATGATTTTTGTGCAGTGAGACAAATAATTTTTAATACTAGTTACATTTTTTTAAACTTTACTCAGTTTGGTTAGTAGTTCCATTTTTACACTCAAGAGGAAATGTCTCTTGTTAATTCAACTACTCTTAAAGGAAGAATTCAAAGGATTTTCAATATCATAATGGCAGCCAACAAAGCACTGATATACATTAGTTTGGAAATTATGGGTTGGGGTGCACAATAATTCTCACGAAGAACAAGCAGAAATTCCAATTAAAAGGAAAATTGCAAAATATATCCAATCAAATTATGCAAATGACAGGGAAATAGAACCATATATTTTACCTGAGACAGTGACTGCTACAGCTGAAATGACAGAATAACTTCACATTTTGAAATAGCTCTGGAGAGAAAAGCTTCACAGTCTTATTTAAAAAGTATTCAGAGCAGAGGTGCTTCTGGTGACTAGCTGCTTTGAGAATTTCAATTATGACAATAAGCAGAGATACAGTATAAAGAGCACTTTAAATCATAATTTTACCCATGAAATAAGTGTACACAAGAACCAAACTAGAACAAGCAGAACAAATGGATTTGCATATACTTCGTGGACATACATATTTCATTTTTGTGTTACTGAAGAGGTTTTTACAAAACTGCAAAAGAAAACATTCTTTGCAATCAAGTAGAATAACGTAAAACTCAGGGGAAATGGTTCATCTGGAAGCCTGTTAGATGGACCTGCTAATTTCAACATAAGTTCATATTATTTTTAAGCACTGTTGAGGGTGATTCAACAGTATTCAATTTCAGAGTGGAAAAATAGCACAACTAATCCTGCAAAGGACTTCACCTTTCCTGTGACCTCAATGGGACTCCTGGCCAACAGGGTTAAAACCACAGCAAGGAGCATGACACACTGAGTATAAGTTTAACTTCAGGAAAAACACAAAACATTGTGGTTAGTTGACCTTGTCTAGACACCAGGTGCCCAGGTACCACTCCATCACTCTTCTCAGTGGGACAGGTGAGAGAGAATATAACGAAAGGCTCGTGGGTCAAGATAAGGACAGGGAGAGATCACTCACCAGTTACTATCATAGATAAAACAGACTTGGGAAGATTCGTTTAATTTATTAGCAGTCAAATCAGAATGGAGTAATGAGAAATAAAACCAAATCTTAAGGGCACTTTCCCCCCACCCCTCCCTTCTTCCTGGTCTCAACTTCACTCCCAATTTCCTCTGCCTCCTACATCAGCAGCACAGGGGAACAGGGAATGGGGGTTGCAGTCAGTTCATCACACCTTGTCTCTGCTGCTCATTCCTCCTCAGGGAGAGGACTCCTCCTCCCCTGCTCTGGCATGGGATCCCTCCCACAGAAGACAGTCCTCCATGAACTTCTCCAATGTGAGTCATTCCCATGGCTTGCAGTTCTGCACCACTTGCTCTGAGATGGGTCCCTTCCATGGGGTGCAGTCTTTCAGGAATAAGCTGCTCCAACCTCTGCAGGGTCACAAGTCCTGCCAGCAAACCTTCTCCAGCGTGGGCTCATCTCTTCATGGGGCCACAGGTCCTGCCAGGAGCCTGCTCCAGTGTGAGCTTCCCATGTGGTGGTCACTGCCTCCTTCAGGCACCCACCTGCTCCAGCATGGGATCTTTCACAAGCTGCAGGTGGATCTCTGCTCCACTGTGGACTTCATGAGCTGTCAGGGGACATCCTGCCTCACCATGGTCTCTTCACTATGAGCTGCAGGGGGATCTCAGCTCTGGTGATTGGAGCACCTCCTGGCCCCGTTCACTCTTCTGTGGGATCTGCCTGCTCAGTTGCTTCTTCCTTCTCACAGGATTGATGTGCCTTTGAAGATTTTTTTTTTCCACTGCTGAAAGAGTCCTGTGATCCCTGAAAACCAAAAAAGCATCTTTTCCTGCTTTTCATTGATGAAGAGAAGTATCTTTGTGACTCAAAGCCTTTCATTTCATGCAAATGTATAGAAAGGGTAAGGACATAGTTGATTTATTGATGATCTCTCTTCCTCTCGTCCTTTGCCCAGCCATGCACAAGACACCAAATTCATTTGCTTCCATGACATGCTTCTTCTAGGAGACTAACTTCATTGGAAGAAGAAGGAGGAGGAGTCCACAGAGAATAGAGAAGAGCCTGGTCAGCAGGACATCTTTCTCCCTTTCTAAGAAGTGACACCAAAATCTATTGTCATGCAGGGCTTCAGCATTTAATCTGGTTATTTCAATAGACCTAACTTTACCAGACTACTTCACAAACTGATGTCCAAACAGGCTTCTCTGCAGCATTTCATACAGAGAGAAGCACCAGCAATGGTCTCTGTATGCTCTATGTGGAGTCTATGCATTGATACCTGAAGCATTCCAGCAATCCTTTTGTGGGATTTCTGAAATTTCTAGCAGAGAGACAAGTGTATGTGACATTATTCAGCAACTCCTCTAAGTGCCCAACCAGAGTAAAGACTCTGCCAAATCGCTCACACTTAGGGTTTCCCAGTCCAGCAACTCTTCAAGACCATTGTAACAGCAGCAAGCAGGGAAGAAAGCAGCCCTCCTTCTCCCAGCTCAAATGTAACGTGCCAGAGGATCTAGACCCATCCCACCTAACTGGCATACTTACACTGGAAATCCCATCATCCCAGGCTTCAACAACCAAAAGAAGAGAGGAACACCCTGGGATAATCCCAGAGCCAAGTGAACTGAAATGTCCCTGGGTGGCAGCTACTGCTCTTTAAATAGATAGGGGCCTGCAGTAACTAAACACCAAAGAGATGCCTTATGGGGACATCTGCCATGGTAAGTACAGAAAGGGATTAAAAAGGATGGTGAAAGGGTTGGAAGCCATGTCCCGTGAGCACTTTGGACTTGTCTAGTTTGGAGAAAAGGAGGCTGAGGGGGTGACTTCATTGCTCTCTACAGCTTCCTTTGGAGGGAAAGGGGAGAAGGAGGTGCTGATCTCTCCTCCCAGGGATCCAGCAATATGATGTGTGGGAAGGATTCCTGACACACAAAGCTGTGTCAGGAAGGGTTTAGACTGGATATTAAGAAGCACTTCTTTACAGAGAGAGTGGTCGAACACTAGAATAAGCTACCTAGAGAGGTGGTTTATGTCCCAGATCTGTCAGTGTTTAAGAGGCATTTGCAGATAACCTTAATAACATGCTTTAACTTCTGGTCAGCCCTGAAGAGTCAGGTATTTGGATTAGATGATCCATATAGGTCCTTTCCAACTGAAACAGTTCTATTCTGTTTTATTTCTAACATTACAGCTGCCTGAATTGGTTTTTACTTTGATCTTTCAGATAGCATTATGATAGTTAAGACAGCTAATTTTCTTTTTGTAAAGAACTGACTATCTCCAGTTCATTGATATTAAATTTGTATTAGGGTAAATGTGTGTGTCTAATTACACTATTTATTTAACGACCGGTTGTTGTACACTTACTTGTGAAGAAATAAGAAGTGGTAGCCATACTCTAAGGTTTTCTTCAAGCATAATACAGCAGCAAGCAACCCACATAAGCCAGTAAAACCATGCCAAATAAATGGATCACAGAATCATGGAATCATCAAGATTGGAAGAGACCTTCAAGATCATCTAGTCCAACCATCAACTCAGCACCACTATAAAGGAAAGCTGCTGAACAGGGGAATTTATACATTATATTTGGTAAATAGAACTTATACTTCATTTGGCAAATAAATCAACCATCAGACAATGCAATTAAGTGAATCTGGCAGGGGATATTTGTGCCGAGAAACAGTTCTCACCCCAGGAATTCTAAACACTTGTCACACCAGTCATCCACCACCACCCCAGAAGAGACCCACACACATACTTCATGCTTTTTAGTTAATCTCAAAGCAGCACATACACTGGTAATTGCTCAGTGCAATTTTCACGTGTGGCATGGATATGTGCACAGATTATAATCTTTTACTGGAAGACTTTTCACTTGTGCAAAATCATTGTTTGGGGTTCATTCCATAGGGAAAAAACAACAAACAAACAACCAAAAAACCCAAACAAACCTCTGGCATCAGTGAGGTTTCCTTGGAAAATGTGGCTAAGCTCAAAAGCAGCCCTTCCTGCAAAGAATCTTTTTCATCAGGGAATCATTAAGAGAGAAAATTATTTACCCATGTTTGTACATAATTTAGAAGCTAAATCAAACAACCCCATAATCTATCTCACTTTTGTAAGACTCTTTTACCGATTCTTCCCCAAACCTATTTCTGCTGTTTCTCTCTTCTGGGAGGCTCACTTAGGTGAAGAAGGGAACCTTGCCTAAGCATCCAGAGTATCCACTGAGTCCAATGCTCCTGGGAAATCTTCATTAGCTCCATTAATAATGCCTCCATTCTGCTGCCTTTCCATAACATGCAAGTGGTCTGATCCATTTGTCTGGTACAAGGCCTTCTCACTGAAGACCCCTTTTACCGGAGCCTTGATGTTGCACATCTCCTAGCAGAAAAGTTGTTCCTCCCCATCACAAAGTCCCTCGAGCAATAGCAACCTGTGCCTGGAGCTCTACCTATGCAATGTATCGCATCCCCCACAGATAACATGATAACACAGACCCTCTCCAGGCATAGGTACTACCAGGACGATGCAGGATTTCTCTGTGTGAGCTTCCAAAGCCTGCTGCCAACTCTGAAGGAGGTCAGTTGTTATCAGACCAGCCATGCACTACAAATAAGTGGGCAGACTGCTGACAGTCACAGGCACCGTGAGGAAACTGGTGACATTGCTAGAGGGAAGAGCAAGCTGGCTGTACGGACTCTGAGTGGCTTAGGTATGGAAATGAATCTTACACAGCATAAGATCTCTAAAAGCAGAGGTGAACCAAGCCATAGAGTGAAGCTGCTCCTGCTGCATATGCTTCATGTGTGTGAGAGGCAACGCTGACAGCCCTCAGAGGCTGATAATCTGAATCCAGGCGGGTGGTGGTCCCAGGGACTGTGCATGTTCCTTAGAAAGGGCTGACACTCAACATAAATCACAGTCAAGAATTTCCTTGCCTAAAACATCAAGACATGCTCTTACTCAAAGCAATCACACCTTGCCTGTCATGTCTGCAAAGCTACTTGTTGCTATTACACAAATTAGACTGTGTTCTGTCTGGGAAATTGAACTATTATTGCCAAAAGAATCTTGAAATCCTTGATGTAGCAGGAAAATAATTATCTCCTCTCTGGATCCTCACACTTTTCTAGATCTGACAATTGAAAAGTTCTTGAAACATGCACTTCCCATGCAGATGCTCTCCTCAGACAACTTATTTGCACTGCATCAGGTAAATCACTTCTGAGATATGTGGGAACACCACTCAGTATAATCAAGGCAGAGCTGCTGGTTGCCTGAAGAATGTTACATAATGTGCAGGTTGCTGTTGCATGAGCATGCTGGTTTCTTGCCTAACGTTGAGAACAAGGGACGTCTATTTCAGTTCATAATCTGTTCTGGGAAAAGAGTGTTTCCTTCTGGGAAATAACTTCAGGATACCCTCCAGTTGCTACTTTCTGTAACTGATAAACAACAATCTCATTAGGTTAACAGTTTCCCTATTAAAAACAAAAGTTGCTGTATTGGGTCCAGCTTAAAATCCTTTTAGCCTGGCACCCTCTCTGCAATGCAAAGAGATTTCCCAGACATTTAATGGGAAATCAGAAGGTTGAAAGGAACTCCCAAACTTTTCTTTGTAATGGCTGGAGAAAAGGCATCTCTCCTAATGCTTCCAGTTTAATATCTCAGATGCTTTGCATCATCATCCATTTATAGATATTCCCGATGAGAATGCGGCAGATGCTTAGTATTAGAGGATGATGTGCCTAGAGTAAGGAGACATGCCTCCACATAGGAGAAAAGCATGCGGGGAAGAAGGCAGGAGTGTGTACCTTCATATTCATGGGAGGAACGCCAATACAAGTTTTCACCTGCTACCTCCACCACTGAATTTTCCCAGGGTTACTTCATTACTAATTTTTTTCTTCTGGATATTTGTTGATATTTTCCAAAACAGAATTATTTCCTCCCAAGGAAACACATTTATTTATGACTATGGCACCAAAGGAGGCCAAATATAGCAGGAGTCGTGAAGATGGTTCTCTTCCTGTCCCTTTTTCCAAACAACCTACTTTCCAAGCTAGGCATGGGTTGCCTAGAAAGACTTCTACAATTTTAACACATCCAGGACCTGGAATTTGGACTGTAGCAGATGAAAACAGTGACTGAAACATGCCCAGCATCCAAATAACAAGAATAGAAAACACAGAGGTAAAACATCACACATCCACTTTTTTCATAGTTTTTCTCTTTGTATTGCACTATATGCCTGAGGGGAAAAATCTAGGGCAGAGTTTTTTCGTCGTCCAATGTGCCATTGATTTCCTTCAAGAATTTCCGAGAAAACAGAATGTGTCTGTCTGTCCCTACATTTTTGAAGCATTTGTATCAGCAAGTTGAAAAAAAAAAAAAAAAAGAAAGGTGATCTGCAGAAAACAAGGAAAAAAACTGTGGGAGATTTTTCTGTAAGTTTAATAAGCTTCCCTGAAGATAATTTTTATTCTATTTTCCCACATTAATCTTAAAAAGCCAACACATTGTTCATCATTATTTTTCCAACCATTTTATTTGATGATTGCCATGGCTAGAATTTAGAGGAATAGAAATGCTTTGAGAAAAAAAAAATCAATTGGACCTTATTTACCAAAACTATCAGAATTTAAATACCCTATTACACAAAAAAAAACCTTTAATTGGATAACCGTGATCTTCCCTGAAAGATCTTTATTTATCCATAATGAGATTCTGTCAATATCAAGGAAATATTGCTCAGTTAAGGCTGAGTGTGGTGATTTCTAAACTTTTTGTTGTTACTGTTTGCTAGTATTTATTGCCTGCAATACAGCTTACTTGAAAGAGATAAATCATCCATCAGTAGGACATGCCCCTTTGGCAGTTGTTTTATCAACTGTTCGAGCACCATTCTTTTTCATTAACTGTTTCATCAGACATCTGTCTGTCTTTCATCTTCTTTTTACAAAAAAACTGCTACGGCAAACAACCATTCACATATCACCCCTTGCAGTGGATGATATTGTGTGAGTTTTTTACAGTTTGCATTATTGTTTTAAATCTCCCCCACAGAAAGAAGGCAAGAAAAAGGTAATACGTTTTACTGAACCATGTGAAAAAAGTCCAGCATGTATTTTCAGGCATCCAGCCCTTCAACATGCTGGTTAAAAAATAATGAAGTCCTTTTGCTATTTACACTTACTTACATATTATATTAAAATATGTAAATGTTAGAAACATATAACAAGAGAATACTCCTGTTGCTGTAGAATCTGAGCTTGATTTTTTTCTGCTACAGCAGTAAAAGGCAATTGACATGCAAAACAACATCTTGGCACCTTGACATTTTAGGATAATTAAGGTGTAAGGCAAAACAAAGAGATTTCAAAATGCTTTTGTTTAAAAAAAATCCAATAGAAAAGTTTTTCAGGTAGAGCTGGAGGGTGAGAAGTTTTTAAAAAGGAGAGAAACAACATTAGAACCACAGAATCATAGAATCATTAAGGTTGGAAAAGACCTCCAAGATCATTGAGTTCAACTTTTGATCAAACACCACCTTGTCAAGTAAGTTAAGTCATAGCACAAAGTGCCACATCCAGTTGTTTCTTGAACACTTCCAGGAATGGTGACTTTACCACCTTCCTGGGCAGCCCGTTCCAAAGCTTGACAACCCTGTTTGTGAAGAAATTCTTGATGATGTCCAACCTGAACCTCCCCTGAGGTAGCTTGAGGCTATTTCCTCTTGTCCTGCCACTAGTTGCCTAGGAAAAGAGGCCGATCCACACTTTGCTACAACTTCCTTTCAGGTAGTTGTAGAGAGTGGTAGGGTCTCCCCTGAGCCTCCTTTTCTCCACACTAAACAACGTCAGCTCCCTCAGCTGCTCCTCATAGAACTTTCTGGACTCTTCCTCAGCTCCATTGCCCTTCTCTGGATATGTTCCAGCACCTCAATGTCTTTCTTGCAGTGAGGGGCCCAGAACTGAACACAGTATTTGAAGTAGTACTTGAAGCACTCTCACCAGCGCAGAGTACAGAGGAACAGTCACTTTCCTAATCCTGCTGTCCACGCTATTTCTGACACAGGCCAGGATGCCATTTGCCTTCTTGGCCACATGGGCACACTGCTGGCTCATGTTCAGTTGACTATTGACCAGCACCTCCAGGTCATTTTCCACTGGGCAGCTTTCCAGCCACTTTACCCCCAGCCTGTAGTGCTGTGTGGGTTTGTTGAGACCAAAGCACAGGACCTGGCACTTGGCCTTATTGAACCTCATACAAGAGCAGAGCAGCAGGAGAGAATCATCTCCTTTGACCTGCTGGCCATGCTCCTTCTGTTGCAGACCAGGATTTCATTGGCTTTCCGGTCTGTGAGCGCACACTGCCAGCTCGTGTTGGGTTTTTCATCAACCATCACCCCCAAGTGATGTGCAGGGGGGCTCTCAATCACCTCTTCACCTTATCTTTGGCATAAGAAGAATCACAGGCTCCAAATAAATAAATTTAATGGGAGCACAAGGAATGCAGATATCTGAATTACAAATATCTTATGTGAGATTTAATTGATGAAAGACAGCTAGAGAAATGTAATGTTAGAAAGCTAAAAGAGACAAAAAGACAAACAAAGGACTTTCTAGACTTCTAAGGTAAGTTTGGTATTCAGAGCAGTTAAAACCAAATTACTAAAACTAGATTAAACTGAAACTGTTTGGAGTTCAGTATGTCTTGCAGGCTGTTCTCAGCCTCCATCCCTATTTCAAAAAATCAAATCTTCTGTTAATTAAACAATTTGACCTTCATTCTTCTTAGGCAACAACTTTCAGTTTCTATGGGATAATGAAAAATAAGTGAGTGGAATCAATGGCACTTCATACTCTATGTCTAACAGAACCCAGGAGCTACAGGCAAGAATGGAATTTAAAAGCTGGAAGATGTCAGAATTATTTGAGATGACACAACTACATAACTTATAAATGAGAAGTATGATATAAACTCAACTGGTACCTCCCTAGTTTTTAAATTTTATTGAACTCTATAACCTGGACTAAAATTTGCCATGTTTGTATTAACCACTTTTATTCTGATTTCAAGCAGAGCAGTTAGACATTTCCAAGAATAGGACTAAAGGACAGTATTTTTTTTCCCACATCAACAAATTCCTACAAGCTTTTCTTTGAGACATGCCAGCTTGAAACGTCTTGAAATTTGCACTAGGGAATTTTTTAATGACATAAACTGTCCCTGGAAAAAGTAATTTTAACTTAGCACACTTTTAAAATATTATTCAACCTTCAAAAAAAAGTCACAGTTCATACATGCTGAATAGAGAATTGTTATAACTTTTTCAAGAAAATTTCACAAAAATGTTGATTAGAGTGAGAATCCAATGGGCCACTGTTGAGCTGGATTTTTATTCTGCAGGAGCACATCTGAGCTGGTTTTGTCCAGGTTAACAGCTGGAACCAATCTGTAGTACCTGAAGAGCACAGAAAGACAGGTTCAAATACTCACTTACTGAAAAGCTAGGTCAGAGGGAAGACCATACATTTGCAATGTTTGGTCTTAATCTTACATGATAGATTTTTTTATTACATTTTTTAAAATAGTAGTTTTGAAACGTGTATGTTTAAGTTTACAAAGCTAAGCACTCAGAATTTGGAAATGAATTTGGAAAATAAAATTGGAAAATAAAATTAAAGTTTCCTGTGCAAACACATTTCAGACCTTTTTCCATTACTGCAATTACTTACATACATGACCTCATATGATCAGGGAAGTTCAAGAAAAACTTTCCAAAAATATAGCCATAGAATGTTTTTCCTGTAATTTAGCCCATGTGTAAAGATATGTAATACTTCATGTTACTCTCAACAGTGTACTTTGTGTTTGTAGTATCTATCATGGTAAGTGCTGATTATCACTTCTAGCTTTTCCTTTTAAACACCTCCTTCCAGTCTCCTAATTCTAGGTTAGAGCATTTCCTGTGATAAGCTCATCAAAGGGAATGGAAATACCACATGCACAACTTGTAATCTGCACTTGTGCTTGCTACTTTCCTGTGATCATACAAGGTGACACTTGCATAGCAATGAGCATCTCTCCACGCTAGGAAGCCATGCTTCTGTTGAGCAACCCAAGAGTACATTGTGGTATTGCCACACTATTCCTTTACCAAATCAAACCTTATTTTCTATCTGTCTTGTGTCCATATGTGCTTCCATCTTCTTACCAAAGATTAAGACTGACTGATTGAATTTATCCTTTTTTATATGGATTATTTAAGAATTTCTTTATAATGAGTCACATTTTCATGTTTTTCTTAATCTTCTATTAACACTGGTCTTTTAAAATTTGCAATTAACATTTTCTTTAATCTGAAGATCTGAAAATGTTCTTTCAGAGGTGGGTTGAAACAGGTTAACAGTAGGTAAGCTTTTATAAATGTGTCACAAATGCAATATATTATATACAAAAAATTAGCAAGTTATTTATGACACAGAATTAATGAAATTTGACATTCAACTCATGTTTTGGACACATCAATCTTCATAATTTGGAAACACACTGTTATAATTATGCACTTACAGATTATCCTTTCCTATAAGTTTCCCAATTATAAGCCAACTTGTATGCCAAATCAATTAATGCTCTGTCTAATGCAAAAACAATCACCAATTTGATTTCTGCTGAAAGGTCTATTTTTCTACCAATATAGAAAAATGGGTTGAATTGTGACTATTTAGCAATATCTTTTCTCCCACACATAGGGAAGCTGGAATGAGAAATGAAGTTGTGCAACATTAAGGCAGAGTCAGCACTGAAGGGATGAGGAACTTCAGCTGAATCTTGAATTCTGGTAAGACGACCTAGATACAGCAGTAGTGCATTTCCACAGTGGTTTTCATGATTTTACATTATTTCTGAATAACACCTGACAAAATGTCAAACCAGACAAGAGCAAGGAGGCTGTTAAGTTACCGTCTTGATGCAGCAGGCAGCTTTCAGTTTCTTCAGTAGGAAAAGCAAAATTTTTTGTGGGAGCTTAGCAGGCATACAACAGTATCTTTGTCATTGCTTCAGAAAAAATATGACTTTACTTTCATTCTGTGTGCTTGTAAAATATGCTATAGAATAAAAAGGTTATTGAGTAACTAATAGAAACTTCTGAAAAGGGTTGTGAATCTGCCTATTCCCTCACAGCCTGGCAAGATGCTTGGAGCAGAGGGGCTTGCCAAAAAAATAAATATGTAATCAGACCTGCCAACATTCACTCACTCAAAACTACATTCTTTCATACTGAATTCCTTGTAATGTTGTCAAGTTTTTCCCTCTAGGGAGAAGGACATTTACCATGAATATTATGAGACATTGACAAAAATCTCACTGCTATTTATTCCTT
Source organism: Pseudopipra pipra (assembly GCF_036250125.1). Lineage (NCBI taxonomy): Eukaryota > Metazoa > Chordata > Aves > Passeriformes > Pipridae > Pseudopipra > Pseudopipra pipra. The sequence continues at coordinate 78,514,098 of NC_087550.1, forward strand.
GGGGACACTGAATCTGTGATTGAGGAAATAATGTTTCACCTAATAGCCCACACATAGACAGTGTACTCATTCTGGAGTAATTCTCTTCATATCTAACTTTTAAAAGCCATACTCCCTTTCCATGTCAAGAAAAGCATCCTCCACAGACCTGCATCTGAAGCACCAGCAGGGCCATTCAAGTATTTTCTTGTAGTCTAGGTAAGATTGACGGAGAGATAGACAACAGGTTAGCAAAGTCACATAGAGCTTTTGGAAAACTCCATAAAGGAGTTTGGCGAAATAAACGCCTGAAGAAAAGTACCAAGATCAGTGTTTACAGAGCCATTGTGCTGTCTACTCTTTTATATGGGTCCGAATCATGGGTCATCTACCACCACCACCTGTGACTCCTAGTACGCTTCCATCGACACTGCCTCCATACAATCCTAAACATCCACTGGTCACATTATGTGACTAACATGTCTGTTCTAGAACAAGCAGCAGTCACAAGTATTGAGGCCATGTTACTAAGAACACAGCTGCGCTGGGCAGGGCACGTCTCCAGGATGAAGGACCACCGCCTCCCTAAGATCTTGCTCTATGGTGAACTTGCCACCGGCTGTCGCATGAGAGGAGCCCCAAAGAGAAGATACAAGGACTCCCTGAAACAACATCTCAGCCTTGGCCATATTGATCAACATAACTGGTCTACTCTGGCCTCCAGTCAGGAGGTCTGGAGACACACTATCTATAACGCTGCTGATGCTTTTGAGAAAGCACGCAGGGTCACTCTCGAGGAGAAAAGACAACGCAGAAAGAATCGTGTCTTGCCGATACCACCTAAGGAGTCTTTCTGCTGTGCCTTTTGCAACCGGACGTGTCTATCTCGCATTGGCCTTTTTAGCCACAAGCGCACTTGTAGCAAATGTGAGTAGAGCCCTTCCCACATCTTCATTCGCAAAGCCTAGCCATGAGGCTAACGCAAGGAGGGTAAAAAAGTTTATCTTGCTCAAAGCCTCTGCTCAGATCAACTTGTCAGACAGATGTTTTTGATAAACTGCCCTAATAAAAGCAACAATACCACTGAAGCAATCTACAAATCTTCAATAACAATTGAATTCTATAATATTGAATCTATTGCATTCTAAGAAAGAAACTCTATGAATAACCAATTTTTATTTGGTTTTTTTTTTTGGTACAAGCTAATCAACTGTATCTTTATCTTAGTCTCTAGGAGAGCAGCTACATCTCTCCCTACCTCCTGCTGTTATTGGCTAGAACTTATTTTTTCATACTTTATACATTTTTTTTAATACAAACCTCATATTTTTTACATTCTTCTCAGCCTCTGTCTTGTAAATACATCAAATCATGCAGTCCTATGACTACTAGGTTTATAAGAGTCAGAAAGGTGCCTCCTAAATTTACAAAATCACATTGTTTTGTCTTGAACTCAAAGGCCTACATTCATGATGCATACAAACTACTATTTTTCCAGTGGGGTTTGCATATGCAGCTTAGTGAAGTTGTAGAACTTGGTGTTGCTCAGACTGTTCAGTAAATTATCCACTTTGTCTTCTGATACAGCAGGCACAGCCTCAGTGTAGAATTACCTGTAATACACACAAAAACCTTGTCTCCTACTTCTTCCACTTTATCATTCTTCCGTAAAATGGCCAGAGGAAAAAGCCCTGTTCTAGAAGTCACTTATCTCCCCAGGTTATCTGTCTCAGTCTGATGAGACTGGACTGTTTGCTAAAGAGGATGAGTTATGAGGTAGACCAAACTCCTCTCTCTCTGCAGTTGTAATGTCAAATTAAGGGGCTTTACTCGAGGAAAATGTGGAGAAACAGAAGAAATAACAACCCTTTATTAAAAGATATATGTATGTTGGCAAAAACAGTAACAAAAAACAACAACAGGTCTAAATGAATGCTTCTCTGTCCTTTAGCACAGTCCTGGTCGTGGTCGGCAGGGGTGCTGTGGGCTCCGGCAGTCACTCGCGGGAAGAGGGTGGTCGGAGAGAGCGGTCCCGGACCGCGTGGGGAAGCCGGGAAGGAGATGGGGGGGTCCTCGCCTCCGTGGGGACGAAAAGGAAGGCAGGCAGTACACTCCCACGGGAACTCACCGCTTCTCAAGTGGCGGGGACTCACCGCAGTCTCAGGTGGTGGTGTCTCAGAAAAACTCCCCCTCCTCTCCCGTGGGCAAGCAAACTCTCCGATGAGGCACAGCAGCTCCGGGGAGCGGGACAGTCAAGCAGGTCGAAGCCAGCAGGGATGAGGAGTCGAGCTCACCAGGATGAACAGCCAAAAAAGGAAACTAGACCTCCGGTCCCCCTCCCCGAAATGCCTGTCTGCACCCAGGGAGCCAGCCACCCAGTCTGCCCCTCACCTCCCCGACCAGAGCTCAGCCCCCCGCCTCCCTCTCTCCTCTCTCCAAATGGCCCATTAACCTAGGCAGGCTATATCTTTTGTAACGCTAATAACCACCCTTCCCCCCCCCCCCCCCTCCCCGCTCACTCCCTTTCTTTCCCTTGGAGTGGGGCAGGGGAAGAAAAATTCCCCTGATCTCCTAATCTATAACATTATCCCAGTCCAGTACACTTCATTCTGCACTGTCTGGTGGTCCCTAATAAGGTTAGAGTGAACTCTCTTATCAGGTATACCTGGTCAGAAAATTCTTCCAGACATATATTTAAGTCCCAATGAGTTCTGCTTTCTGGGTGGACAAAAATTCCCTCAGTTCAATTGTCCCTACGAGTTCTGTTTTCTGGGAGTAGCAAAATTCTCTCAGTTCAATGTCCTGTAAGGAATATCTGACTTAAAAGAGTAAATCTGGCAGGAGGGAAGTCTGGGATGCCTCTTCACAGCTCTACATGATGTTCAAAGTTTCTTCACAGATACAATAGCTTTTCAAGTCTGCAGTGTGTAGGATCTATTGTATAACCTGTGTGAAGCTTTCCTGTCTTGTCATTAAGCTTAGTAACCATTTCAAGAGCTTCAGAAAGTTCCCATGCAAGAATCTGGGATCTTGTTAGTGGGTTGATGGCCATTCTCCAGACTCCCAGTAGCCTAGTACACCCCTCAGCTTGTGGCTAGATGTGGTTGTATCACCTCCACCAAGCCCAGCTCTGCCTTCCCAACACAGAAAGACAGTAGGAAGCTACAGGTCATGGCTTCTTGGAGCAGAACTGAAAGAGCAGCATTTCTATCAGCACCTTTTTTAGTTACAGGCATCCCACCCCCACGCTTTGGGCACAGGAACTGACCACTGTGTCCTTTCTGAACTCTGAGTACAAGAAACAGATTTGTGAAAACTGTTGTCCACTACCGATGCTCATTACTAACAGGGCTGTAATTCTTTGTCTTACCCCATATTTTGGTCAGAACAATTTTCAGACTCTGAGTCCTCTTTGCAGATAGCTTGCTCTGCCAAGATATCTTCTGACAGCTCCCGCTAGAAGACAGCTTCCCACTGACATCAACTTTCTCCATTCAGTTGACTTCTGCTGGAAATCTGCCTTCACACATTTTTAACTCTTCTCTGGCCTCTCAGGCTATCATGATGGCAATTTTTTGTGATATGTAGAATATATAGAATCCATATGGACCATCAATGGGTACTTTAAACTTATGGTAGATCTCGTCATATGGCAGACCTGACATCTTAAGAAATGTGGACAAATTTGGTCTGTAACTATGCTTAGTAAGTAGGTTTTAATTTATTTTGCTCTATCTTCTTTTCTTTATCTTTCTTTACCTTCATCTCATTCTTTGCTTCTGAACATTGTAATACATACATGCCAAACCCTCACCTCTAAGTCAGCATCAGACACTATTTTACAAAAATCTGAGACACCTTTCCTCATTTTGTTTGTCATCCCACATCTCCTATTACTCTGGAAGAAACATTATAGCATTCCTCAGGTATAATAAAATAGTTTTCAAGCTCTCTCTCTCTTTATAATCCATCTGTTTGAAGAGTTGTTAAGTTTAATAGATACTCAATAAAGCTTCTGCTTTCTGAAGACTTGAATTTTCAATTTCGCAATCTGTCCAAGTTTTAAATAATCAGTAATTTTCTTTGGATAAACTACAGTTCAACACACTTCTTGGGTCTAAACTGTTTAGAAGAGATCAAGGTAGTCTTTCTGATTTCTGCTATTTAATGAACATCTTCTTTTGTTTCAAAACGTGTGGAATAGTTTTTAGTACCTTGTCTTGTCTTTTTTTTTTTTTTTTTAACCAGACTGTAGCAGTCAGGCAATATCCAGCAATACCAACATTACTGCTGGCTGCTTTGTGGCTCTATCTATTTGAGCTCTCCTCAGGTACTTGTTCAAACCATCTTTGGTGCCAATATCTGCTTCTTCAACATAGTTTCTGGCTGCTTCCCACACCTCAGCTTTAAACTGAGTGGGAACAATCACCTGACGTGGCAGACTCTCTGATCACATTGCATTACCGATAACTTTAATCACTTGGGACTCTTTCCAGTATCTGAACTGCTTTTTACCTAAGTGAAATTTTTATTATGCTTTCGCCAAACTGTCAGGATTTTGAAGTGGAACAGCATTGACTTTACCAGCAGGTTCTTCTCAACTCAGTGCAGATGCTCCCTTCTATGCTTTGAATACCAGGGTGAAATGTGTTCAGATATATTCCTAGAGCATTACACTTCTGAGTTCACTGATCATTACACACACAGGAACAGAAACACACAGATGCACACATGTAGAGAGACACTCTCGTTTAGCCTGCTCTAATGAATTGTATCAGGTTGCTCCTGCCTTCCCCTTCCAAAGGAGCTCTAACTGAATCTGACTTTCATCCCTGGTACTAAAAGATGATTTGGCAACTATTTTTCAGATCTTAGGCAAATGACCAATTTTATATGCCCAGCTGTTTCTCAAAGACAATGAGACAGTTTTTATATAACAACCCATTCCCTGTACCTACAGATACAAAAACCAGTACAAGCAAGAAAACAATTTTCCATATCCTGTGGTTTACATTCTCTCCCCAACCCCAATCAGATATCGTATTCTTTAGCTAACAATACTACTATAGATTTATAGTGAAATCACTGTTAAGACACGTTAAGATGAAAGAAAATACATTTATTTGTTAATGCATGGAAAGCAGACTTTACTGAAGTTCAAACAAAGCACTGGTGATAAAAAGGCAGGAAAATTGTGCCTATTTCAAGATGACATCCAAAAAGCCCTCCAGAACCTGTGACAAGCTGTAAGCCCTAATCCACATAGCTGAGTTCTGAGGACATTTACAGGAGTGCACTTCACACTAGAAAGCATGCTTACTTTTATATTTCATCTTCAGTTTTGGCCCTTCTGAGGTTGCAGCCAGCTTAAAATCATTCCCTAGCCCTGCCTGCAATTCTTTCTTGATTCAGTCAAGATGATGTTTCTATCTATCAGCCTATCCATCTATCTTTTCCCTACCAGCTTGCTGGCTTGACCCTTCTTGCTTTTAAAGGACTGGCACTCCCTGGGCACAGCCAAGCAGCAGTACAGGCGGTACCCAATCTGGCCAGCAGTGCCCCACAGCTGCATCCCAAACAGCTGCCTGGTGCACCCTGAGACAGAGTCCTCCACCAACGAGCAGGGCAATGCTTAAAACCTCTCGCCATGCATGGTAGGAATCTGTGACATTCCCTATGATCACAGGAATTACATTTTATTCAGTCAAGTAAAACCTTAACAGGTTGGAGAGATGGGCAGAGAAGAACCTTCTGAAATTCAACAAGGGCACACGCAGGGTCCTCCACCTGAGATAGTATAACCCCATGTATCAGTATGGGCTGGGTGCTGACCTGCTGGAAAGTAGGTCTGCGGAGAAGGACCTGGAGGTCCTGATGGAAAACAAGCTGTCCATGAGCCAGCGGTGTGTTCTTGTGCCCAAGAAGGTCAATGCTATCCTGGGGTGCATTAAGATGAGAATTGCCAGAAGGTCCAGGGAGGTGATTCTGCCCCTCCACTCAGCCCTGATGAGGCCACATTTGGAGGGCTGTGTTCAGACATGGGCTGCCCAGTGCAAGAGAGACATGGAGCTCCTGGAGCAAGTCCAGCGTAGACCAACAGAGACGATTAGGTGACTGGAGCATCTCTCTTATGAGGACAGGCTGAGAGATCTGGGTCTGTTCAGCCTTGAGAAGAGACAATTAAGAGGGTGCCTTGTCAATGTCTAGAAGTATCTGAAGGGAGGGTGCCAAGAGGATGGATCCAGGCTCTTCTCAGTGGTAGGACAAGAGGCAATGGGCAGAAACTAATGCACAGAAGTTCCACCTAAAATGAGGAAGAACTTCTTTACTGTGCGGGTGACCGGACACTGGAATAGATTGACCAGAGAGGTTGTGGAGTCTCCCTCACTGGAGATATTCAAGAAGCATCTGGATGCAATCCTGTGCCATGTGCTCTGGGATGACCCTGCTTGGGCAGGAAGGTTGGACCAGGTGACCCGCTGTGGTCCCCTCCAACTTCTGCGATTCTGTGATCCTGTGATTGCGTGGGGCGGGACAGCAGCACAACGTCACGGAGCGGCGGGAGGCGACGCCCCGCGATCTCCCGCGCTTTCGCTCCCCTCCCCCGCCCTGCCCCGGCCCCGCGTCCCGGCGCGACCCCTCCCTGCCCGCACCGCCCGACCGCGGCGCTGACCAATCCCGCCGAGCCTGCCGGGGCCGCACACCAATCAGAGCGCTCCGCCGTCTCTGCCTCCCGCCCCCGGCGCGGCGGCGCACCAATGAGATGCGAGGAGACAACCCCCCTTGGGGGCGGTTGATCCGTAGCTCCGCGCTGTTCGCCTCGCCCCGAGCTGTCGGGACGTCAGGGGTAGGCAGGGCCAATCGGGGGCGAGGCCCCGTGCGCCGCAGCCAATGGGAGCGCGGCTGGCGTTGCGGCCCCGCCCCTCGTTCCCCCGCCGGCGGCACGGCCGGTGCTCCCCCTTCCTCCCTCCCTCCCTCCCTCTCCTTCCCTCTCGCAGCAATGGCGGCGGTGGCGGTGGCCGTGGCGGAGCAGGAGCAGTTCTACGCTCTCCTCGGAAACCTGCTCAGCCCAGACAATGCGGTCCGCAAGCAGGCCGAGGTAACGGGGCCGCCGCACCCGCGGCCGCCGAGCCGGCCTGTCAGATTCGCCGGGCCGCGCCGGAGGGAGGGCGTGCGGGGGGCAGGGAGGTGGCGGGGCCGGCCGAGCCCCACGTGTGAACAGCGGCACCAGCTGCTGCCGGGGCAGCCCGGGCGTTGCGCAGGTCGGGGCGGCGGGGCCGGGCGATGGCGGCGGTTCTGCCCGGCGGGCGCGGGGGCCGCGCCGGCCCTTGGCCCCGAGAGGGCACGAGGGGTCCCGTAACCCCCCCGCGCCCGCCCCGGCGCGGCCGGCGCCGCTCTCGCCCCTCGCCCGCCATGTGTCCGCCCCGGGGCCCGTGTAGGAGCCCCCCCGGGGTGCTGCGTGTCCCCATTGCCCACGGCTGGCTCCGCCCGAGCCACCAGGCATGACGGAGCGCGGCCCCGGCCCCGCCGCGCAGGGGGGGCCACGAGCCGGTGGCGGGTTGGGGGGGCCGGCGCTCGGCGGCTCGGGAGCCGGAGGGGGATTTCCCAAAGGAGGTCAGGGCGGCTGCCTGGCGTGATGGAAGCGCTTCTATGTGTGCTCCCGAGGCGCCCCTCTCAGGGGGTCCGAGCCCCCCCCCGCGCTCCCCGGCAGGAGCGGGGCCGAGGTGCTCCGCTGCACAGTAGTTGGGTTTTTTAACTTTTCGGAATGGTCCTATGTGTATTCTAGTGTTTCGTCAGCTAAGAAGTATTTCACCCAAAAGAAGCGTTTTCAATACGCTGAGTTTCTCTTGTTATCAGCAAAAAGTTTTCAGACGTGTTGTATCAGCTGAAATTCTTTGTGGCGGCTAAGCCACGTTAATTCTTTCTCTCTCTGTCGTGCTTAAGGCTCCATTGTCAAGCCTGGTGGGGAATCTCTCCCGTTGAATTAAATACTAGCGTCTAGCTTTAGCATGAATTCCCGCTGCATGGCTGCATCGGGTCTTTTATCGCTCTCATCACTCCAGCGGTCAGCAGAGTTCAGCGCATTGTTTGGTGAAGAATAAAAAGCATTATTCCTGATGCTACAGTGAAAATTCTTCTAGTATAAATCGAGAGTGAGAAGGAGGGGGATATATGTTTTTGGAAAGCTAGTAAAGTTCAGTATTGATTATCACAAACACTTTTAGAGAGGCGGCAAGAACTGTTCCCACATTCCTGAACACAGAGCTTCGATGTAAGCCATTCCCTGGGAGCTGAATTTTGTTCTCTTCTTGGCTGCCTACATGTAACATAAGAATATTTCTAACAACTTTATGAACTTTATTAGAATTGTAACAAAGCAAATTTATTGGCCAGCTGTGTCATAATGCCTGTAAAGTAAAATATTATTGGAAAAGAACTCTAAAACTTAGATTCTTACAACTGGCATACTTTGTCAGAAGCTTGCTTGGAACTGAGTTGGAGTACTTTTTAATCTTCATAGGTACATAGACACTATGGTCAATCGGAATAAGAAACCTTAATTGACATGATATCTTTTCAGGTTGCTGGTTTCGTATACAAATACAAGCAAGTAGTATAACCTTTTACTTATTCAACTGCACTGAACCTAGCATTGGTTTCTGCATACTGTCAAGGTGTGTTGCAAGTATTTTTATGATTTAGGATTATTGAGAGTGGAAGGGTCCTCAGGATGCAATCGCCTGCTCAAAGCAGTGTCAGCTATCAGGTCAGACCAGGTCATGCGGGGCTTTATCCTGCTGGCTGTTGAAAGCCTCTGAGAATGGAGACTACACAAACTCTTTGAGCTACCCACTCCTGCTTGACTGTTCTCATTAGAACAGAGATCTGAACCTCTTCCAGTCTGAACCTCCTTTTTGCAATTCACATCAGTTGTCTCTTGTTCTTACACCATGCACAGCTGTGAAGAACCCCACTCAGTCTTCATAGTGGGTTAATGAACTTTTACCTAGAAACACAAATCTATCTCTCTACAGTGTAGGTAGATTGACTTTTTAAAGTTATCTGTTTCTTGAAGTAAGATTTCTTTGGATAAAGGTATTGCATAGCCTTTAAAATATCTGCTTCCTAGAATCATGCAGTACTCATATTTGGTTTTAAGCGTCTGTCTAGTCCTTTCAGTTTTTTAAAGTGTGCATACTGTAGGAAGGCAATACTGAGTACTTAAAGGATTCAAATAACTGCAGCTAAATTGAATAGCAGGTTCTCATTTGTATCCAATGAAGACTGGTGAGAATGACAAATATATAAGCAGAGGACAGAAGGAGAGAGACTCAGGTTATTTCTGATAAGTCTGATCATTGAAATGAGGATGAGGGGTGTTCTGTTGAAAACTAGACTTGATGAAGATGTAGAGTCATATGCTGTCTGGGAGGACTCTAGTAAAAGCTGTAAAAAGAGAAGGATGAGGAGAAAGGTCTGATCACCGAAAACTTAATTTATGTGTATGGATCTAGATGATTCTCCCCATCAGGTCTGCTCTTGTGAGACCCCACCTGAGTACTGAGTCCAGCTCTGGGGCCACCAACATAAGAAGGACAAGGACCCGATGGAGTGAGTCCAGCGGAGGGCCAGGAGGGTGACCAGAGGGCTGGAGCACTTCTCCTATGAAGTCAAGCTGAGAGAGTTGGGCTTGTTCAGCTGGAGAAGAGAAGGCTCTGGGGAGACCTTATATTGTAGCACATTCCAGTACCTAAAGGGGCCCTGCAGGAGAGCTGGAGAGGGACATTTTACAGGGACATGTAGTGATAGGACAAGGGGTGATGGCTTCAAACTGAAAGAGGACAGGTTTAGATTAGATATTAAGAATAAATTCTTTACTCTGAGGGTGATGGGACACTGGAAGAGGTTGCCCAGAGAAGCTGTAGATGCCTCATGCTTGGAAGTGTTCAAGGCCAGGCTGAATGGGGTTTTGAGCAACGTGGTCTAGTGGAAGGTGTCCCTGCCCATTGCAGTGGAATTAGAACTAGATGATCTTTAAGGTCCCTTCCAACCCAAATCATTCTGTGATTCTGTGCATGTGCTAGCGTGCTCATAACTTAACCTGACTGGTTTGCTGAAACCTGATTTGTTCATTTTGCCATCTGTCCTATAATGTTGTCTGTTGACTATAAAAGCATGTCTGTTTCTTGTTTATGTTTCTGTCTTCTGAAAGAGAAACTTCTATTTACTTTGTTTTGGTAATTTTGTGCTCGTTCTTAAAGTGTATTTCTCAGGCTGGGGGCAACATGAGTATTGAGAGTAGATAATACATATTTGCTTTCACGTGTTCTGAAAGTTTGTCATGCTGTGTGAGAAATTTGTACCTCTCTATAAGGTAGCTGAGGAACTAATTGTGAATTAGAAGAATGAAGATGTAGCAGGATCCAGGTACATAGTTAGGATGTAGGCAAGACTGATAGTTACATGGGTAGTAAAGCCAGCAAAGAAGTCTTCCACCAGCCCAGAGGGAAGGTTCTGTGTTTGGCTGTGAGTTCCTCTTGCCCCTTTGCTCTAGCATCCTCTGAATCCAGTTTACTGAATTGACAGTTATGCCCAGTTATGACAGTGAACAACTGCATAGGTTGGTGCCATTTTTACTGAGTTTAAACAACTCAAAATAGAAGTTCATGATTGTCAGAATTGACGTGAGGGAATCCAGCTTTTACAGTGCTTCAGCTGTCCATAAAAGCATAACTTCAGATCTGTGCTGGGCGAGTATTTAGAGAACCTTCATGTTTCTGTATTAGTTTATATTTGTAGATAATAGTGCAATATGAATATATACATTAATGGAAGCAGTTAACCTGAGGACTTTCTATTCTGACCCTAAACCTCATTTAATTTTACAGTCTCCATGAAAGGATTAGATTAAATGCAGGGATTCACTGGGGATTCAGAGTCTCATTGACTGTGAGTGTATATTGGCAACTAGAGAGAATGTGAAATGAGGATGGACTCTGAACAAGGCCTACTAGGAAGCAGGTACAGAAAGGGGAGGAAGATGATGTCTAATATTAAACGTGTGATAGCTAAACTACTTTACTGAAAATAGCAGATATGCTCTCAAGGTATGTAAGTTTGCTAGAGTATTGAAAGGAGCTGCTGCACTGTCAGGAATGGGAAGTGGACAGGCAGAGAACTGATTGAAATGAACCTGAGCTTTGCACAGTAAGCTCCTTGAGTTCAGGATGGGATAATGAATATGTGGAAAGGGTGGAATAATTTATCTTCAAGATTATGTCCACAAAAAGTAACTCAGATTTATTAAGTATAGAACTATTTCTGAATGAGTGGTTGCTATTCAGCTTGTAATTCTCCTGCTCTTACCTATGTTGGTTTAGTGTATTAGAAACAAGCATTTAGAGTTTCAAAATGCTCACATATACCATGTTTTGGATAGCAAAAGTTTTTTTTCTATGTTTTCCCTCTAGCTTCTAAGTAACAATCTAATTAAAAAAGCTGAGGTGAATGAAATGCATGCCAGAAGTGTGTAAAACAACATAACTGAACTTCTAATTAAACTTTCCATTTTATTAAGAGGGTCTTCCAAGGGAGGAGACTAAATAGTCTCTCTTACCGAAGTTCAGGCAGGAGTTTAAAAATAAAAAATTCTTAATCAAAATGTGTAATTGAGACATGTGGCTGCCCTATAACATGATAAAAGCTGTAAACAGGTTGAAAACCAGAACTGAACAAATTTTTAAACTATACATTTGTCTGTTGGTCACAGCTTAGTCTCAAGCTTCCAAAGTTCTTAATTCTTTGATATGACAGAAGCTATGATGGATTCCCAGTAGGATATGTTCTGTGTATGTTGTATTTCTAGGAGTTTACGTTCTGGTTTTGTTGTATTTTGTAACTCACTGCATAAGTGGCATATGTAGATCATTCCAATATGGCAGGTCTTACTAGGTAACTAAGATTTTACTCATAATCTTAAAATAGGTCATAAATTTTTATTTTGATAGGTTTAAATTTTTTCTGCTATTTTTTTTTTTTATAAATTGGATGAATACTTATGTTGTTTTAAAAGGAAAGTCAGTTCATATTAATGCTTAACACATGCTTTCTAGTACATATTTGTAATAAGCTGCATCCATTTTTATGCAGGAGACCTATGAGAATATTCCGGGCCCATCAAAGATCACTTACCTCCTGCAAGCAATCAGAAACAATGCTACTCCTGAGGAGGTATGTCTCAATAACCTTTATTTCTGCAGATTTTCAAAGGAACTGGGAGAAGGAGGGAAGAAATCAACATTGGTAATTTTCGGATAAATGAGCAAGTTTGGCATTAACTGAAGCATCTTAATTTACTGCACAGTTGTAAAGGGATCACTTATCTTGTTTGTTGCATGTCTAGTCCACTAGTTGAGACTTTTTGATGTAGGATATTTAGTTTCAAAAACAGTTTTTCATAAGCAACTGCTTAGATCTCCATTGTTTTCTGTTGTGTGTTTGCTTAATGAATGGGTTCTTTCCTTAAAATGTGTAACTAATATGTGACTGTTACTGTGATGTTTCTTCAAGTTACAGTTGAGAAGTCCTTTCTGTTTTGGGATACTGTGCCTAAACATGTTAAACTTACATGTCATCTGAAACTTCTATTGCTTCTTAAATTGGAATGAGGGGAGATAAGGTTACAGATGTGTTGCATGTTTTATTCGGATGGCTTTTGCATTTTGTCCTGTGTGGGGAGAATATACTCATTAAGTCATCTAGCAGTATTATACAATGAATGGAGAGCAGTCTAAGCACTATATAAATTTTGTCCCTGGGTATACGGAAAAGGTACCTTTTACTTATTCCTTTATTTTGTGAAGGCTCTCAATTTTAGCAGTCAGTTAAAGTCTTGCTGGTAAAAGTGTTATTCACTTGGATATGCAGAGTGAAGAACTCCTAAGCTTTCAAGATGCTACAAATTTCAGAGCCACTTTAAAGTAAAAACATTTGACTTTTTTTGATCTCAGATCTAAAGTTTTACTGAACATTGTAAGGATGTAGCATGTAGAATTTCTGAACAATATTATAAGAGCATAAGTGTGCTGTTTCTCTATGGATAATGATCTCTTCTGGTAGATGGTATTCAGTTTAGAGGTAGATGCCATTTGTGCTTTTTAATGCTAAGAAAGTATCATCTTACCCATACTGATGTTTATCTACCTAGTGTTCTTCCAACAGAATCCTTCAATATTATACTAGCAACCAGTTGCATAAGAAGTATCTGGTTTTCCCTCCTGCTCTCTGAGATGTTTCATGTGATCAAAAACTGTAGAGCAGTGTCTCCTGGATTTAAATTTGCCTTGGAAAAGATAGCTGCTGCTCCTTTTGCCTCAGAGTAATAATCAGATAATGCTATGCCATAGAAGTCATAGCTGCATTGCACATACTGCTGTTTCGAACACATTTGTCAAGTCTGAGTAGACTACTACAAAGTTGTGCTTGTGTAAATAAATACTTGCTCCATATATTTACTGATTTTATTCCCTTTACATCAGCTAAGGAAATAGCCCAGTGTAAAACTTGTTAAGAATCCTGCCGATGACTTGGATTCCAGCTTACAAAGTGCAAAGAAACTTTTCATACTCCCAGGACCCCTTGCATTTGACCATTAAGCTAGATTAGGAATAACTCTTCTAACTAACTGTGTAACAGGTTTTCTCCTAATCAGAGGCTAAACTATGGGAACATGTTTTTCCTCTGTTCTTATTTCATATTTTCCTGGTAGCAGAGAAATACTGTTCACAGAAGTGGAGGGAAACATCTGACTTAGCACTTGGAACACTTCTGTGCCAGGTGATATGCAAGTTTGTACACCTGAGGCTGAGGAGGGGGTTGAACACAGGTCTCCAGCCTCCTGAACATGTAGTCTCACTGTTATGAAGTTAGGACTCTACTTCTTCCTATGCAGCTGCATTTTAAAGGGTTGAACAGCAAGGTGGTTTAAATTCACAGCTTATTTGATGCATTTTATTCTCAGGATGTGTCTCAGGTGTTAGAGGCTGTTCCTTTGCAGTTTTGATTTACCACATAAATCTTAGAGAGGAGCAGAAGTTCTACATTTTCTCCTACATTTGCGTTCTTGGTTAAGTCTAGGTTGGCAGGTTTTGTGTCCTAATTTACACATGACTGACACAGTAACAAATGCTCTGTTAAACTGTTTCTGCTGTATTCCTCCTAGAGGGCTTTGACCTCTCCCCAGTCCCCATATTGTCACATGAAGGGATGTGTTTCTCAGTCTGTAAACTGCTGCTGTGGACGGAGTCCTGTCAGGGTTTGCAGGGGAGGATGGCAGTCCAAGGATGCACCATGGTTCTGCCTTTGAGTTGTCCGTGGACCTGAGGCAAACTGCGCTTTGAATTCCACACGGCGCTAGATCTCTGAATGAGATTGTGCAAGTCCATCTTTGGACTGTGTCCTAAATATTGTTTACTTCCATTTGTGCATGTTTTCTTCCTTGAGGACTGTAGTGGTTTGGACCTTGTTTTCCCCCAGAGGACTGAGAGAAGTGGTAGACCCCAAGGGGTGGAAACCCTTGGAAGTTTTGAAATTCTGCCCAATGGGCGCTCCTGCAGAAATGTAAACATATCACAACCAGACCGGAAGAGAAGAGTTGTAGTTTTGGTTGTTGTAGGAGAGGTGGCCATGTTGTAGGGCCACGAGGAAGGGGCTCTAAGCCCCTTGGGCCCTCTGGGGCCTCCCAGCCCCGGCTGGGGGCTGCAGGGACCTGGAACAGCATAAAGCTGGGCTAGGTGCCTGTAGTTATGCTGGGAGAATGTTTTTTCCATGGGCGCAGAACAGCAGCCGGGACTGACCAGAGAAACGGTGGCAGAGAGCCAGAGATAAGACCTGAACTGAAGAAGCAGCAGAAACAACATGCAGCACCAGAGAGAAGACTCCTGGAAAGGGAGGAGAAGAAGAGAGCAGCAGAGAGACAGAGTTTGGGGTAAGAGACTGTACCAGATTCCCCAAAACTCCCTTGGAGACCCTCTTGGAGAAGAGGGACATGGACTCCTATTTAGGAGAAGAGTTTTGGACATGCAGCACCGGAGAGAGAGAGGAGCTAAGAAGCTCAAAAGACGTCCTGGAGCTGGACCGGGACGGCCAGATGGAATGCGGGGGGAGTTGACCTTGACTCCCCCCCCCCCCTTGCACTGCTGCCCTGGTGGCAGCCTGAGAGACAGTGGCACAGACGCCCTGCAAGAAGGAGCTTGAGTCTCCTGCAAGAGATACCAGACCTTCACGAAGACCCCCCTGTGCCTTCGTGATATGACGTGGTGATACGACCTTGTCTGGGGTTATGAAGCCCACGGAAGACCCCTCGGTTGAGGCGATGGGGCCGAGGGAGATTGGATATCTCCCTCGTTGAGTGCTGGCAGAAAGCCAGCTATCAGCTGCTGCATGTGGAGAAGACAGACAGACTGCTGCCTCAGAAGATGCTGCTGCTCAGAGACTGGAAGGGATCTGTCCTTCTTTCCCTCCTGGACTTTTATTTGGAGGGGAGAAGAGATCTGATCCTTGTAAATACATATGTCATGGTAGAGATAGTTTGTGATCGTGTGTATAATGTGATATGGTATTTATTTGTACAGTCATTGTAATATATTCCCTTTCCCCCACTTTGAGTCTGGTGTGTTTTGTCTGGAAAAACCCATCTCACATTAGGTTGAGATGTGGGAGGGGGGATGGAGCCAGGGAATTGGATTTTGGGGACTATCTCAAACCATGACAAGGACTTAAAAGGAATAGTGAAACAAAAGTAAAAATCACTGTGACGATGCTACACAAGGTGGTCAGTCTTTTTCTTACAAAAATATGTAGGATTACCTGGACACTTTGAATACTAGAGGAGAGCATGGTATCCCAGATAGCTGTTAATAATTCTTCTGCTGCCCTGCTCAGCAAGTTGATTTTCTTCTTGTGCCTTGGTTCCATCATTCATAAAATCCTAAAACATTTTTAAAACCTTGTAAATTCTACAATAGGAAGCGGTATGTTGAAGTTTGAGTATTATGACTACTTTCTATGTTAATAATTTTGGCATTCCATTTGTATGTGAGCATGTCAGTAATTTAGACATGCTGAAGAATCTAATACTAAGAAAAAAAATCTGCTCTTTTTATGTTTCTTTGGTCGCTGTGAGTTCTTTTTTGAGGATGTGCACTTTATGTCGGTCCTGTTCTCATTAAAAGCTATAGCCACTAAATAGCAGAATTTTAAAATGCTTGTTTGGCTACATGTCTTGTAATGCTTAAACCTGAAAGAACCTTTGGGGTGTGTGAAAAATACATACTTCCGTAAAGCAGAAGAAACAGCCCCAGAGCTTCCATTAATCCAGCCGTCATAATTAAATTGACAATGATAGTTTATAAGTGAATATCTGCTGGGGAAAATATGCCATTTATTTATTATTAGAAGTCAATTACTCATTTTTCACTCTGTCAAACATCTGAATTTGCTTTAGGGATTTGGGGTTTTTTTTTTCCTCAGCTAGTGATGCCTCACTAGTAACTCTAACCAGGAGGTAATTCATGTAGTCCTGATCTTGTGTCTTTCTGTATGCCTTCTTACTTGTGTTTTTACTTTGCAATCAGTCTGTGTTTATCAGTCTTTTAATATTTTAAGTTCTTTAGAGTTGGAAATTCTTCTCTTTGTTTCCATAAAGCATATAGTCTCAAGCTCTGGCCACATATTATTACTTCAGGGAAGAAATTGATACAATGTGATTTCAGTCATTATCAGATGTCAGGGAATACACACTGAAACAGGATGCCTTGAGTAAGGGGAGACATTACACCAGAGTTTTTGCCTTGTTTAGTCCTAGTAAACTTGCTCCCCAGTCCAGGCTTTTCCTATGTAAGTTTACCATACTAATGAGGACAAATTTTAATCTTTGTCAATATTGGTGCTCCTTGGGGTAGGAGAAGGAAAGATACTATTATATTGTGGTACCACTGAAGTTTTTGGACACATTGTTAGTGAGATTCCCAGAGGCAGTGTGGAAAGAATCTCCTTCCTCATGTTCCCCATGTGACAGCCTATTGCTCCAGCGTCTTGGCTTATGATGGGAGCTACAGCACAGGTGGGCACTGTGACTTTGTTCACCTGCTGACTTCCTCGGATCTACTAGGGAAGCTCTAATCCTACATATGTCCACATATTAGTCCACACTGGAGCTGTAAAGAAGGAGATAAGGAACGATCTACAGTTGGGTTCAATTCTAGTCCTTCCCTCCTGCTAGCTATAGAAATGCTTTGTATGCACTACTCTTTAGCTATATAGAAGAGAGCTGAGTAGGTTGGAAAAAGACACAGTAAGTCTGGAAACTGCAGATCATAAAAATAGTGTCTTTGGTGATGTTCTAGCAATACCTGATTTTTACAGAGTATGTTAGAAGTTGAGACTTTGCAGAGGTTTGTGTTTCTTTTCTGTAGGTTATACTGTAGCAATGTAGTTGAGAGATCTTCTGGAAATTGGACTTGATTACTTCTGCGGCTCACTAAACACTTTTGAATTCCAAAGACTTATAAGTGAAATTGTTTTTCATTCAAGTACACATTAAGTAAGAATGTCTTGGGAAAAAAATTGAGTGTGTGTTGCATTGGATTATTTTTTGTGAGGATTTAATATAAGGTTTTGTTATGTGTGTTAAACTTTAGAAGTTTGAGAGGTGATTTTTAATTACTGTTTGTCCTTGTTGAAACACTAGTTGGTGAACCTTTTATTTATTAAGTTACTCAAAGAGCTTCATGTGTCTTTTTTGCCTTTACTGCGAGTGTTGCTGTATTAATTTTGAATTACTGAGCCATGTTTTTTGCTTCTTGTAGTTCTTGTAAATTGTAAATAAATACAGATATGTAAATGATAGTGTTGTAGAATTGCTGTATGCATGCAGGAAACATAGAAGATTTTAATATGTGATATTGAGGTTCCTATGCTTACATTCAAGTTTAAAGAAAAAAGTTTCATCCTTGGGGTAGGAGAAATGCCTGCAAAATGCTAAAAACTTTGTTTTGCGTTTGGGTTTTTTTGCGTGTGGGTTTTTTTTCGGAAAATCACAGAATATGCTGGGTTGGAAGAGACCCACAAGGAGTCGCACCACGTGCCCGAGAGTTGTTGTTTAGAGCAGAGTTTTATTTGCCGAATTCTAACTGTAGGTTCCTGAATCTTCAGCATGGAGTTAGGTTGTTTGAGAAAGTGAAGGAGGGTTTACAGGTTAATTATCTGACAGTTGTCCCAGTAAGTCACTTGTTAATTCAAAAAAATGTGTCCGGATTATAACAATCTCAGTAGGCCATTTAAAATAGAAAGAATACATGCTTTAAAGATCTTTCAATAATGCCACAAAATATGCCTCAGGTTCAGCTATACAAAAAAGCTGAATACCTCAGTACTATGATTACTTATTTGAAGAGCTGTAATTGTCAGAAACATGGTTGTAAGCTGATGTTTCTTTACTATGTTTTTTCTTACTGTCATATTTGTGTCTGTTGCTTGAGAGGTACTCCATTTACCAAATAAATCTACATAGTGAAAACATAATTTGGAAGCATGATGTCAGTTGTCTTTCCTTGTAAGAGCATGATTATCGTATCAAAACACTTTAACATACACACTTCTCATTCAATAGGCTCGGCAGATGGCAGCTGTCCTTCTGCGCCGCCTGTTGTCATCTGCATTTGAAGAAGTTTATCCAGCTCTGTCACCTGAGGATCAGACATCAGTCAAAAGTGAATTGCTGCTCTTTATCCAGATAGAAGTGCAGTCCACTATGAGAAAAAAAATATGTGACATAGTAGCTGAATTGGCCAGGAATTTAATAGGTACTTTATTTATTTCAGTGATAAAATGTTTATGTATTGATAGTAGTTGTATTTGTATCTCTTGTTCTCTAGTCTTGTGTAGGCATTTGCACATGATATGCTAACTGATTTCATGGTTTGTAATAAAACCTAGTATTTGTTCACACTATCCTTAATCAAATAAAAATACAGTTCTTCAACTCTGCTTTTTAAATTGCTTGAGTTTAGATGAGATTGTATTAAGGTTTACAAATCCAACTTTGTGTAAATTGTCTTAAATATTATGCTGAACATCTGCATCAATTTCTTTTTTAAGTGCTGTTGTATAACAGTAAATGGAGATCTGTTCTGGAATGCTTTTAGATTAAACATTTCAGCCATATTTTACCCTGTGACTTGGGCACATCTTCAGATCAGTTTTTTTTAAATGAATTTCAGTAGCTATGGCCAGCTTTCCTGCACAACTGTGATCTCAACACTCTTTAAGTTTGCTTATCCTAAAACTTTGTTGTGTTTAACGTAGATGAAGATGGCAACAATCAGTGGCCAGAAGTTCTGAAATTCCTATTTGATTCTGTCAGCTCTCAGAATGTGGGTCTGCGTGAGGCTGCTCTACATATTTTCTGGTAAGCTTTCTGATGTTGCTGCATTTTTGCAGGGTAGCCAAATCATGTCTGAAAATGTAAGAAAACTGTCACAACTTAATTAACAAGCAATCGTATTTGTTTCATTTATACTGTCCTATTGTGGTTTACTTAACTCTTACATGTACAGTTACAATCTGTAGCTTAAATAATGGATAAGTTTAAAATAGTAGTTAAGGTTAAACTTATGTGATATTTTAGTAATGTTTTGGTCTTATCCTCAGGAATTTTCCTGGGATTTTTGGGAATCAACAGCAGCACTATTTGGAGGTCATTAAGAGAATGCTGGTTCAGTGTATGCAAGATCAGGAGCATCCATCAGTAAGACCTTTATGTTCTTTTGGGTTTTTAATATGTTCTGAGCGTAGAAACTCAGGCAAGTAGTCTCAAATGTAAAGGTTAAACCATAGATTTCAACCAGAGAATTACATTACCTGAAGCTGATGTACTTTTGGAGTTTTGTCTATGCTTACTGCAAAACAAAAGGCTCAAACCTTTGCTGACTAAAGCTGACTGGCTGGCTCATGTCTGCATTGCTTAGGCCCAGACTCTTGCTGTTGTGCTTGGAGAAACCCAGTAGTGGCCCAAAACAGAGCTGGGGTTTTAGCCAGCCACATTGAGGGGTCAGAAGTTCCTTGTTAAATTTTCTTTCTGGCGCTCATGTTTAACAGTGTAAGTCTGTAGTGTCTCCACATGTAGCATCTGTATACAGTATGTCTCAAAACTCTGAATACACAACAGCTCCTTGAACTGTTTTTGCATGTTGTGCTGTAAGGGCATGTTAGCAAGCCTTGCTTTTCTGGAAGGCTTCAGATTTATTGATTTGTGCAGAGAATTGTACTCTGAAAATGTTTCTCTTGTTGTGGAAAATGCTGGGCAGGGATAGGAAACCCTGCTGTGGTATATGGGTTCAGTTTGCTGCTCCCTCATGAATTACTTTTTCTGACCTTTGAAAATCAGCTGAGTAACATTTTCTAAAATACCACAAGTACTTTAGAAAAGCATGTCTTAAAGAAGACATGCTTTAAAGAAGCATGTCTTAAACCCTTAGATCACACTTCTTGAAAAATGAGACTCTGACACTTGCATGCACATTTGAAGTTGGGGTGGAAGTTGAAAACAATAGGTTTTTTTTCTCTTTTCTTTCATCAAACAAAAGCCACCAAAACAAAACTCGGGAATACTTGCCATCTCATGATAAACTTTTTGTATCATAGATGCTTTACCTTAATTTGAAGTAAGATGTAAAATCCCATGTTAAAATCTAATTGCTATATCTATTAGGACAATGTAGTCTCATAATAGGCCTAATGTTAAGAGAAAACAAAGACAGGTCTCATTACCAGTTTTTCACATTTCTTTCTCCAATCCTGTCTTCTAGATCAAGACTCTGTCTGCTAGAGCTGCAGCTGCATTTGTTCTTGCTAATGAGCACAATGCTCCCCTTCTTAAACATTTTGCAGACTTACTCCCTGGAATCTTGCAGGTAAGAAGCCAAACAAGTAACAATGTGCCATTACTGTCTGTACATTGACAGTATCCAAATGGAAATTATTGGTTGGCAGATTTGTGTAGCATGTGAATTTTTGCTGAGACCTGGATTAACTGTGTCTCTGTTAACCAGTCATCAGTCACCAGCAAGATACAGTGGAGACTAATACCGAATTTTGCAAACACAAGATAATTGTTAGGGTTTTAAGGAAAATAGTTCAATGCTGATTAACTTATGCAGTGTTACCTGGATAAATGAGTTAAAATTATTTGTAAGGTATTTTAAGTCAAAATGATACAGCTTTTAAGTTAACCATGATACTGAAATATGGTTTAAATATGGGCTACCCTAAGACTTCAAATAATCAGTAATTGGGGAATTCATGGACCCATGATAGCCTGTATCTCTTCACATTAGAGGAAAGCTTAGAATTATTCTGAGCATAGATTCTCAGACTGAGAACAACAGTCTTTGCAAATGGTCTTTATTGTTTTTGATAAATTAGGAAATTGCAAACAAAATGCCTTTTTAAACTTCATACAGTTTCTGAGGCTGGATTGGATGTCTTGGATGGATGAATCTGAGCAAAAGTTGAAATTCTAATATAAGGTTGTTTACTTTTGGGGGGAAGCCTATTGTAAACCAAACCAGAGACAGAAAGGGTTTGAGCTCTGAAGGATGACAATTTCACAGTTCCATTTCTATATCATGAAAAAGTAGTAACTAACTAGATGCCTTTAATAACAGTGGTAGTGTTCACTTTAAGTGTTCTTTAAAATCACTTCTGGTGATTTTAAATTAGGCTAAAATTAGGTTAAAGACTGACTCTTTGCTACAGTCAGAACAGCAGGTTCCTGTTGACAGTGTGAGCTATAAACTTTGTAT
Organism: Pseudopipra pipra; assembly: GCF_036250125.1. NCBI lineage: Eukaryota > Metazoa > Chordata > Aves > Passeriformes > Pipridae > Pseudopipra > Pseudopipra pipra. The sequence continues at coordinate 78,535,940 of NC_087550.1, forward strand.
GTGCTTTGTGGCAAGCTGAACAAAAATTGTGCCAAAGCTACTGGCATCTACAACCGATGTAATTCTGCTTGATCTTAAATGGAAACTGAGAGTAATTTATTTAAATCAACTGAACTTGAAAATGGGCTATAGTGTGTATAAGTTAAATGTTTTTATATTGAAGTCACTATTAGGTGTTTAGTCCCTGTCTGTGACTTCATCAATAACAATTGTATTGTTTAAAAGTTGTAACTGGCTGAGAGGACCTTGGCTACGTAGTACTGTATGAATGAGAGTGAGGCAGGATTTGGGCTGGGCATGCCATTTATCTTGATGTTTAGCAATTAAATGGTATGTTCTTTTTAGACTTCAGACTAATAGTCCACTTTGTGTGATATAACTTTCAATGCTACTATTTTAGACTGTAAGAACACATGCACTTGGCTTCCATTTTCAAGCTTTGTTTTACAAATACACAGAACTATGCTATGAAATCTATCTTTTTAAAGCACTTACTGCAAGAAGGACTAGATTTTCTGGCTGTGGTAACATAAGATGGATATGAAGATCTGAGTCTATAAATAGGAGATGGGATGTGTTAGAATAGTGGTGAGTGACCTTTGGAGACAGTTGGATGCTTTTTTTGTTGCTGTTGAAGTTCATTTTGTTGAAACACTGGCATGGTAAAAAACCTAAAAATAAAATTCTGACTTGGCAAATCAGTCCTTTCAGTGCAAGAGCTATAACGGTTATGCTGGAAGTTGAACTTGAAGAACTAAGTTGAAACTTTTATCCAAGGGCTTAATTTTGCAGTGGAGGTGAAAGCAGATAGAACTTAACTGACACTGTGATTGTTGTTGTTTGATACTCAGAGAAGTGCATCTGCCTTTTTGGGCTCACTGTACACTTCAAACTTCTTTCTTCAGAAACTTTGGCTTGCTTTAAAAAACTGTCAGAGTTGCAATGGGTATAAAATACAGTTTTACAGAAACTTACAGTAAATATTATATTATCCTTTGCCAGAATCAGGATGAGTGGTAGCTATTAGCCCAAAAAGCCTTAACCGTGAAGTAAGTTTTTTCTTTCAGAACATTTCTGATACTAGAAGATGCTGCTTCTGTGTTGAAAGTGGGCTGGTTAAGTGGAATTATAAAAAATGTTGGATTCTAGACTTAAGTATTAAAAAACACCTAACTACTCACTTCAAAAAATGCTTCTACGTTAGGAAGACATGAAATACTTTCCTAAATTACTTTTCAGAATGTGTCTATAAGCTAGGAAAGACAGTTACAAAAGGCTTGATTTCTTTTTCTCTTTGCCGTGTCCTGTGACCGAAGGCTGAAAGGTTTTTAATGGCTCTCCAGAGATGTCTGGAAAAAAAAATATTTAATCTTGAGATTCCTGCTGTTTATAAGTGTAGATAGGCTATTAAAAGCTCTTCTCTTGTAACAGGGAAAAGGGGAGTTAGGCTCATTTTCCTTCTTTTGGGCAGAGTTACCTTATTTTAAATGGACTTTGAAGTTCTCGTCAAAACAGTGTTTTTGCATGTTGGCACCTCTGATGTGTGGCATTGATTCTTTCTGAGTGTCTGCAGTGTTAGATTTGGACATTGTGAGCCATAACTTACTTTTAGAAAACTTGTAGTTTTGGATCCTGCATAGTATTTCATTGTTACAGATTCATGCACACAGGCCGCCCTAGCAGCGCCTGACTCTAGGATCCTGCTGAAAATACATAGTCTGAGTGAAGGCTTCCAATTAATTAGTCTTTTGTTAGTTCTCAGGTTACAGCTCAAGCTGTGTGCCTCCATATAGGGACCCCCACCCCAATTCACACCTCTCAATTATACCTGTACTACACATCACCCAATCCCCAACCACTTCTGGTTGGTGGTCTCTTGATTTCTTACTGGTTTTCACTGTTGCTGGGCTGGCCTTCTTCTGAAGTTACTTCATTCTCTTAGAATTGTCTCCTTGGTCCTTATCTTCTTCATTCTGTTTGTATCTGCTGGAATCAGCTAGTCCTTTGTTAGCAGCATTAGTTGCATGAAAAAGTTTGCTCTCATCAGTTCTTGTTCTCTAAGGCTTCAGCTACTTAGCTGCTGGTGCTAAATGACTGTTCAGAGAGACAAGAGTACAATTAATCAAATTCCTTCTATAACACTGGTCTGATTCATAATATTGTTTGGTTTTATTTAATCTTATCTTCATCTTATCTTTTTATAGGCTCTAAATGATTCCTGCTACCAAAATGATGATTCTGTTTTGAAATCCCTTGTAGAAATTGCAGATTCTGTTCCTAAGTATTTACGACCACATTTAGAAGCTACGTTGCAACTAACTCTGAAGGTAAAGCTAAGAATGTTTTTTAAAAATCACTTTTTTCCATCCAAAAACTTTTGTTATAACTGTTTGCTCTAATCTTCTGGGTTGTAGTTGTGTGCAGATACCAGTCTCAGTAACATGCAGCGTCAGTTGGCTCTTGAAGTAATTGTGGCCTTGTCAGAAACCGCTGCTGCTATGCTGAGGAGGCATACAAATATTATTGCACAAGCCAGTAAGTATTTTACTCATTTTCTTTGAAATAGTTGTCTTTTACAGTATTAAATCGACTTTACACGTGGTCAGTGGCAGAATCATGTCTGAGAGTTTGCCAGTGCTGATAATTTAAGAAAACTCAATTCAGTGTCACCCAATGGAGAAAACCCCTTCCTATTATGACTCTTCATAAATTAATCTTATGGTTGCTTATGCAGCACCAAAAATATGAATAAAAATGCAGTAGACTCTTATTAGATGTTTCCAAGGAAAATACTACTTTCATGTTTTTATGCTGGCTTTGGAAATTTTTACTGGGGAAAAAAAAAAGTTGATGCATTTAGTGCTGAAGTTCTACGTTTGAAGTTTGGTATGTAGGCCAGATGCTCTGTGATGCTGGCAGCTGAAGACTGAAGGAATTCAGCATGCATGTTGAGTGTCAGTGTTGAGTTAAAGCTGTGAATTAAAAATCAGATGCTTGTATAACTACATAGAAATAATCTAATTAGTCTGTTTAACATGTAGATTGTAAATTGTTTGAAGAGGCACTTTTTAAATCATGCATTATTGTTTGAAATATTAAAAATAAATGTCTTCTGGACAGCCCCAGCAGCAATACTACATGCAGTGATGCTTCTCTGCCTTTTAAACCCTTTGTGACTAGCTAGATCCAGGCACTGACACAGCAGTGTAGCCTGCTTTTCCCTACCTGTCACACTTGTATTTGTCTAGATTCTTATTTTCTGAAACTTGCATAAAAGGCGACTTTTTTTATTTGTGTGCTCAGGCTGGGGAAAGCTGTGTATATAGATGTCACTAAGATAATCATAAAACTTCTAGAAAACATTGTAAACTGGACCTACTTGGCTTAAGTGTTTGAACTATTGTTGAGAAGTTTTGTTTACTAGTAGAATAGGTTTTTAAAGAACAGATTCTTTTAGAATATATTTTGAAATTTGAAAATTTTGAGAACACTGTATTTTCACTCTGTTGTGTAGCTTGTTGGAAATATTAACACTTGACACTTGCTGACCCCACATTATTACAAGTTTCTTATCTGTTTGGGCAACATAGTGGCGAAGTACCTCATACCTCTTCAGAATGTTTTGCTTTTCTGTTGGGTTGCTGTTTAGAAATGAAATACTTGTATTAAGATAAAGCACTGTAAGGGAATGAAATGCTTTTGGTTTGCAGTTCATTGTAAAATTGTTATTAATATATAGCTAAGGAGAAAAACATTTATTTTGCAGAGCTAGTAAAGCAGTTGTGTTCAGAGAAGGATAAAAAGGTAGCCAAAAAGGAATGCTTTTGTCTTGGTTTTGTGTCTTAGTTTTCTGTTTTCATTCAGCTAAAAAGTGATAGATCACTTGATACAACTGGAACTGGGACTTAGGCAAAATTGTCATCTTATTTAGGAGTAAGTGTGTGTCCTGTGTGCCAGTTAGCTGCTCAGGAGTTCCATTTGGATTCACACTTCCCTCCTTGAGCTCAATATTTGGGATAACAGAGTGTTTTATTGCTCTTTCCCTACAAATCAGACATGCCTTTCCCTACAGTCTCTAAAAAACAAAAAGTCATGGCATGCTCTGATAAGAAGCAGGCTTAGTGGTCTGATGCTTAACTTGTTTGTAAGCAGTCTGTATATTGGCAGTAATTAAATTTTAGAGGCTTATTGGCAGAGTTTTGAAACATCAGTGCACAACTCTACATTTCTTTTAAAAAACCCTTTGTGAAACTACATTTACTGGCAACCACATTCATATTAAATATCAAGATATACTGATGGCCAGAAGCCTTTGAATTTCTGTTCTCAACCTTGCTTGCTAGCAGCAATGGACACTGACATCAGTTTTTGGAACAGCATAGCATTTGTGGCAGATGATGGTTGTCTTCCATATTTCATAGGTGTTGTGATGATACATCATTCTCACACGTGTGCTTATGCACATCTATGTCTGAAAAGCTGGGCTGTAATACTTGAGGGGTGTTGGGGGCCTAGTAAGTGTATATAAAATTCTGACATGTGGGCATGATGCTAGAGAGTTCATATTGTCTATTAAGTTATCTTGATACATATATAAAAACCCTCTGAAGGCTTTTGCAGACATGGTATAGTGTCTGTCTGAAAATACATAGCCACATCAAGCAAATCAATCCATTGTTAGATCTTTTTTTGATACTTGCCCCACAATGCTGTCAGTGAGCAGTATTTTCTTCTGTCATCAGTTGACTAGAAGTTTCTCATCTGTCCAAATGTATGGTGGAGAGTTTGTTTAGGGTGATGCCTCCTTAGTGGTTTACAGTAGTGTAAGTATATTATGAAATACACCAGTTGCAGTGTCCTTGAGCAGTTCCAGTAAATCACATTAACAGCATGGACAGTTACTGTATGCCTACCAGTTTTTCAGGTAGGTTACTGTAAAGGACAGTTAGCTATGATGACTGTTTTCAAGATGTGAGGTTAGACTGTCCTAAAAAGATTATTAAAGATTGGAGTTGAGTATTTGACTAAAAACTTTTGTTTCCAGATTAAAGTGAAAATTTTTACATAAATGATGTTGGCTCTGCCAGGGAAAGTTTAGGTTGGATATTAGGAAGAAATTTTTTTACACAGAGAGTAATCAGACATAGGAGTGGGCTGCCCAGGGAGGTGGTGGTGGTGGATTCACTGTCCTTGGAGGTTTTTAAGATGAAACTGGATGTGGCACTTAGTGCCATGGTTTAGTAACCATGGCAGTGTTGGACTCGATGATCTTGGAGGTCTTTTCCAACTCAGCTAATTCTATGATTCTGTGAATTCAAACAACTGCTCTGAGTGGTTAGTGTGTACTACAAAGTAAAGAGCACCTTACTTTGCTCTGAAAGTGCAAGGTAGACTTTCCATCCCTTGTGCTTCTGAAGGCACAGGAACCAGCAGACTTAGAACAGACAAATCGCTGCACTCCTTCCTACTGTGAGAACTCAGAAAAATAGGTAATGCTTATTGCATAGTAGTTTAGCATCATGATAGAGATTGTGTAATAGTCTCTATAAAGACTTAGACTGAGAAGAGCAGATAGGATCAATCTACAAAAATAGATTGTAGAAATAGAAAACGGTGGATTATTATTATGTGCAAATATGTTCATGATACAAAACAAAAATTTCATTAAGTGGGGAAAAAGAAACATAAAGTTCTAAACTATTACCTTATTGTAAAACTAAAGCTTTATGCTAAGTGACCACTGTACATATAGCAAACAAATTTATCATGTTGGTGAATGTTATGAACTAAGGGTTCAGTATTACTCTTTCACAGTTAATAGTCTCTTTCATCAGTAAATGTTCTAAGGATGATGTCAGAGCTTCAGCAGTACTAATAAAGTGTATCTGAGTTCTTAAAGCATATAATACCGTTTTTACCTTTCAAGAACTTTATTGAGGAATTTGCTTTTTATAATTTTCATGACTAACAAAAAATCGTGCATTGCACTATGAGTCCTGGTAAGAAATACACTCAAGTATTTTTTACTCTAGATTTGAATGTTCTGGAAATACTTTTCTGCCAATCTGTTCTGAATTATTGGCTGATGCAGTTTGACAGACTTGGCCATCTGCTACTGAAGGAAGAGTTATTTTTCTTCAAAAATTTTTTGAAAGGAGAAAACTTAAAATTCATGCTTGTTATTCGAGAATCTATTTTAAGAAACCAGCCTGAGTTTAAAACTGTGGTGTTTTTTATTTCAGTTCCTCAAATGTTAGCAATGATGGTTGACTTGGAAGAAGATGAAGATTGGGCAAATGCAGATGAGCTTGCAGATGATGATTTTGACAGGTAATTATGAAACTAGTTGTTTCAATATATTGTCAAGACTGTGGCCAAAGGCAGGTTTTAAGTGCAGAATGCAAATGACTGCCCTGCATTACTTTTTCTTTACTCAAATGAACTGTAGTTTTGTTCCCTCAGTCATGAGCAGTTTATATGTGGGTTACTTAGGTACTGTTCAGCAAGGAAGTAAACTATTTCAGTTTTCATATATTGCTGTAATTTGACAGGTTGCATGTTCTCTTGTCTGCTGTTTTGTAATGTTTCAGCTTTTCAAACTTCGGTTTCTTCTGTCATTTATGTTATTCGGTTCAGAAGTCAGTGCCTCCTAATCCTTTAAACTGAGGGCTACTCCTGAAGTTAGCTGGAACCAAAGCTAAAGCATACTGACCTTTTTAATCATCTACAGCCAATCTCTTTGTATTTTTCTGTATCTATGCCCTTGAAAAGGTGTTATTATAGAAAAAAGCTGCCTGTCATTGGAAGGATGTCATCATGCACCGTGGAACCTTGCTGGATTCCATCTAGCTCAGAAATAGTACATTTTGTTGTTATTTTAAATCCCTTTGTATGTCCAGCAGTAGCTTGGTATTATTGTGTGATAGGTGAGAAAGAGCTAAAGATGTCCAGTGATTCTGATTTGCTTATTCCTACGTGCTTTGTAGCTTGCTCCAACTTTTTACTAGAATAATAGTGGTTTGTCTACTGTGTCCTGTTACATTTGTTCTTGTCCAGCTATAGTTAGAATGAAGTAGAAGCAAGCAGAAATAGGTTTAGGAGATAACTATCTCCATACTTCTCTAAAGACACAGATGTTCATTTACCAGTCTAGACACTTCTTTGACGTATCTGGCATCTCCTTCCAGACTCAGATGTAATTAGTGTTTTGAGACAGTTTATCACAGAACACTTAGAGATCTTCATAGGAAAATAGCCAATAGAAGAGATGTCAGTTTATCCTGAACTGTATAGCAACTTCAACTAGATATCAGGCATATGAAGACACTGCAGAACTGATGGAAGTAGGAGTAGGAATCTGTGGAAGAACCTGTTTAATCTTTGCCTTACTTGGAATACTTTTTTAGTTTCCTTTGATTATGAAATTGAAAGTAAGCTGTCTTTTCTTCCCTCCCTCACATAGTAGACCATACCCTTTTAAAACTTACTTGTTTCCTCAGTGTTGAAATTTTGCCATACAGGTAGAACATCAGACGCCACCACTGCGTTCAGGTTTGTTAAGTATTTGTATCTTTTCAGTCAGCTGAATTTCAAAGAGAAATAGAATATTAAAGTTTAAGTCCTTATCAAGCCTTTCAGGGTGTGGAAATTTATTCAGATGGCTTGCTTTAGGCAGCTTAGTAAGTACACTGAATCATCCACTTGAGGCATGCCGTTTTGTATTTATTGTCAGCAGAGTAACTTTGTTCTTCTAAACACAGCTTAACTGCCTTTTCGCAATTAGAAGTCACATTTAGCGTGAGCAAAGATCAGAAAACAAGTTATGCTCAGTAACCTTACCCTGAAGGAGAAATGTAGCTTCTTTGGGCCTCAGGAGAGCTTGAGGCTTAGACAAAAAACACTGGACATCAATTGGTGGTTGTATGTGTGGTGTTAGTTTTTTCTTTTAGCAGTGTCACTCATAGTGCTACTGTGTGTTTCCCACCGTTGAAGTTCACCTTTGCAGAGAGCTCAGTGGATGATGTGCATGCTAATGTCTTCTGGTTCTTGAGTCTTTGTAGCTTCAGAAGAAGACTGGAATTTTTGTGCAGTCACAGAAGTAGGCTAATGATCATCAGGCTGCACCCTAGTTAGGGTGTGTTCAGATCTGATTAAGGGGGATGTGAGTCAGCCTACACAAAAGCAGCAGGAAATATTTTAGTGTTTCCAGTTTTCTGTTGCTCTGATTTCATAGAGCAGTGAAATTCTAAAGGAGGAAAAGGTTAATCCGACTTCCTCTTTCCTTGACAAAGGCCTTGCAAATGCTGCAGAGAGGTGTGTGGTCATTTTTTCCTAGATGAACTATCTTTATTTCCTCAAACTGAATGTGTGAATTAATGGTGGGAAGAAAGAGCTCAAAGAATGTAATTTCAGATGAAAGCTGCTATTGACTCTAGTGTTTGCTCCAATCTAAACCTGTGTGCCCATGCACCATTGTCCTGCTGGTCATGTGTCTATCTGAACATGATTAATCTGAAGAACAAATACAATACTGTCAATATCTTTTTGCAAATACCTTTGTTCACAGCGTGTTAGTTTCTAGACTATTTATGGTTTGTAACGAGACTTGGAGATTCAAGTGTAGTAATTTGAAGACCTCTGTTTCTGACCCAGCTGACTGATACTTTAAAGGACAAGGAGATTCATCCCTTTCTGAACCATTACTCAGCTTTTTCATCATCCTAGGTGTCTAGGATGGACTGTAATAACCTTGACCTATTACAGTGCTAGCCATACCCAGACTGTGACAGTAGTTACCTGTGTCCTGGAAACTTTCTTGCTTTTCTGTAGGGAATAATTCTGTTGAGTAGAACAAGTCACTTTACATAGATAACGTTTGGCTATTCATCTGTCTGAGACTCACAAATTCCTCACCTGGACTGGATGTTTTCTGCCTCAGTCCTTAGCAAGAGAACATGCTAGTAGAGTGAGGGTACTGTAGCCATGCAAGAAAGGACTCTTATATCCCAAAGTTTGAATTCTTCTGGTTCACCTGCTTCATAGCAAGTCTGAACTAGTTTGCTTTCTAGTGACAAAAAGGTGATGGCCAGTATCATTGTTTCATTTATTGCAAATTTAGGTTCATCTTTCTAGGTAAGTGTAACTGCTGCGAAATTCAGTCTATACCTTCACTGCTAGTGCTAGTAGACTGGTAGTAGACTTAATCAGTGGGCTGCAGATAATAAATGTTTCAGTGAAGAGTAAATAACTGTGACTGGCGTGTGTGTTTTTAGGTTTGGGTATGGTTTATTTACTTAAGGATGGATACTCGTTTTCAGATAGCAAAAGTTTGAAGACTAGAACTTCAGGGAAGGGCACTTCTGTGCCCTATTTGACTGCTTGTTTTATTGTAGATACTAAACCACTGATATTTCTGTAACTCATATTTAGCAATGCAGTGGCTGGTGAGAGCGCACTGGACAGGATGGCATGTGGCCTTGGAGGAAAACTTGTTTTGCCTATGATTAAAGAACATATTATGCAAATGCTTCAGAATCGTAAGTAACTACATTTTATTTTCCTTTCTTTTTTTTTTTTAACAGTTCTGTTCTTTCCAGGAACTTTGATACTTCTTAAATCTTCTTGTTTAGCTGTTTGATGTTTTTATGTTTCCACTGTTGATGTCAGCAGCAAAAACTGTAAAGACTGTGAACCTGGGAAGTTAATACCTTCTCTTAGACTGTGATTTATTAAGCTTATATACAGTGTGTTTTTTTCTGTGCCATGGACAGCTGAACAAAACTTTTTTAAAACAAACAGCCTGTGAATTACATATAAATAAGGGAAGATTTGAGGTTTTTTACTTATAAATATTCTCTCTGAATCCCCATACAGTCACTTACAGTACCTTAAGTTTGTCTGAAGTGCCACCTGTTATTCTGTAGCTTGATGTTTTTCCTTCTTCAAAACGGCCCCTTTTAAATGAAATTTTAGTATGTTACAGTTCATATAGGGAAACTAGTTGGGTTTTTTTACCTGTAACTTGATGTACCAAAATACAGAGGTCTTTGGTAGGCTGGCTGTCTTTTGGTATGCTGATTTTTAATATTTGTTTCATGAGATGTTTCTGTATATTCTTATCAGTTGCTTTGTATGCTTCTTTTCCTCTTAAAATACCTGTAATGCTTGCTGAGGCAATTACTCAAAAAAATATTGTGCATTGCTTTCAGGTGCTTTCACTTGACCTTTGCTTTGCTTTGAGCCTTTGAAGTAGAAGATAATGCAGAAGTTCTGGGTATGATTTCTACCTTCATGGTTTAAAACCCAGCCCAGAAAAGACTGCTACCATATTGAATATGGAACAGAGGGCTACTCAAGGTAGCACTTAGCAGTGTTTGAACACTTATAATGCCTGTTTGGAATGAAGGCTAGCAGCTGCCTAGTTTAGTAGTACACGCAGAGAGGTGTGGAGTCAAATTGCTGTAAAGACCTGACTCCTTTGAAGAGGAGTCATGCAATTGATGCCTAATGCTTGCTTTCTGATGAGTCAGGGCTTCCCATAACCCTTGGTACCCTTTGGAGAAGGGAAGTGCAAAAGATACTGTTTGCTTCAGGGGCTCTCACTGGTAGGGAGCTGGGGAGAAAGATGGAGACCTTTAGATTAAAACATAATTAATACACTCAGTAATCAAACTTTTCCTACCCCCACCACTTTTCTCACAAATGTTTATTGAGATAATAATTTAAAACTTCTGGGTTTGGATTGGGTAACCAGATGGTCCAAAGTTGATTGTGTTTCATTTTGTAGATTCATTAATTTCAAGTTTGGAATGCATGCTAACAGTAATACAATGAGAGCAACGAGGTGTAGGCTTAACTAGGAACATCCAGTGAACTGAAATAGCACAAAATAAACTGCTGCTTTCCTGTTGTACCTTCTGTCAAGATGATACTTCATCTCATCCTGGTCAGACAGAAGTTTGAGTGTCAAGATTCTACTGCAGTGAACTGTGATGTTGTTCATTCCAGGAAATAATACATTACCAGCAATAATGAAATATTGCATTATTTGGGGAAATAAGTTTCGTTACATACCTTTCCCACAGGTTGTTTGATGAACATATTCATTCTTCTGGTGTTCTCTTCTGTAATCTCCATGGTTTCTACCACAGAGAAAGATTTTTGTAAAAAATAAATAAAAAATTAAAGTTTCTCACATGTTTCCATTGCCTAAAGAAAAAGGAGAGGGGCATGAAAGGTTCATTTCAGCAATACCCACTACACTGAGAACAGGCTAAAAAGACTTGGAGGCAAGGCAAGTCTTATACCCATAAATGGAATGTTACTGTTCTTACATAGTCTTGAGGGACACTCCTGAAAAGTTCAGTACTGATGATTTGTTTGTTTTAAATTTGGATATTGTTTGAGTCACTAGACCTTTTTCTCTTCCTAATATAAAAAGGAGGTATAAACAGGTACAGGCTGTTCTGATGCCATTAAAACAGAAAAGAGATGGGAGAGCGAGAAATAGAAATAATATCTTGACGTTTCCCTGGTTGGTTCATTTAATTAAAATGCAGTTTCCAGGTGTTAGTACTATGTACATACTCATAGTCAGCAGTTAAGAATTCATTTTTCTAGGTCTGGATTTGGCCTGGATTAGATACTCAATTTTTTGTGCATCTCTGGAAGTATGTATGAAGAAAAGTATTTAAACAAAGTATTTAACAAATTAAAAGTATTTAACAAATCATGTAGATGCATCAACTCCCCTTCCATCTCTTGTTCTTCAGTCTACCTCCTCGTGTGTCCTCACCTCTTCAAAGAAAAGGTGATTTGTCTTTGTGGTGCTTTATAGTTTCCAAAGTAGTAACATTTCATTTTTACTCTTTTGTAGCTGACTGGAAGTACAGGCATGCTGGCTTGATGGCACTCTCAGCCATTGGAGAAGGTTGCCACCAACAGATGGAGGGAATTTTAAATGAGATAGTTAATTTCGTTTTGCTATTTCTTCAGGATCCTGTGAGTATAGTTCTGTTAATGATTTCAAAATGTTCTCATTTCTGCTCTCATGACTACTTGTTAAATAATTGAGGGAAATACTTTTTCAGCATCCAAGAGTAAGATACGCTGCTTGTAACGCTATTGGACAAATGGCAACTGACTTCGCACCTGCTTTTCAAAAGAAATTTCATGAGAAGGCAAGTAGTAGAATAGTAGGAAAAAAAAGGTGATAAAATTATATCCTCTTCAGAAACTTGTTTTCTGAAATGTTTCTTTTTCAGGTGATAGGAGCTCTCCTGCAAACCATGGAGGATCAAGGTAGCCAGCGTGTTCAAGCCCATGCAGCTGCAGCACTCATAAACTTCACTGAAGATTGTCCAAAGTCACTGCTTATTCCATATTTGGATAATCTAGTGAAGCATCTTCATTCCATCATGGTGATAAAATTACAAGAGGTATAATATGCTGAACAAGTTGTGTCATAGAGGGTAACCTTGTCACATATGCAGAATAAGTGTAGCTGAACTAGGACCTCTAAAATGAACCGGTATACATATCTGTTGTTCCTCTAAACTGACAAGAATTAGGATACATATAAAAGCAGATTTTTACATTTGGCATGCTTTTAAGTAAAATTTGTGCTTTAAAAAATATAACACTTTCTTCTTCCTCTTTCCAAGTTGATACAGAAAGGCACTAAGCTAGTTTTGGAGCAAGTTGTGACTTCAATTGCATCAGTTGCAGATACAGTAGAGGAGAAGTTTGTTCCCTACTATGATTTATTTATGCCCTCCTTAAAACACATTGTTGAGAATGCTGTTCAGAAGGAATTAAGACTTTTACGAGGAAAGACTATTGAATGCATCAGCCTAATTGGTCTTGCTGTTGGTAAAGAAAAGGTAAGTTTAGATTTTAAATAGTGATCTAAATATATTTTAAAATGCCTTTGTTTTTTGAGGTGCTAACATTGAATTAATGTAATGACTTGTTAAACGTATAGCTGATAATGTATTGTTGCTGATTTCTATCCTTGTTTTTGTGTTTTCATTTTTGAAGTGACTGTCTTGCTGTTTAGATTCACAGTCTCACAATAGAATCTTATTACAACTTAAGTCATTCTTGTCACACTGAGCGGTGTTGAAAGCAAGTATTTTTAATTCCTTTGGGTTTTTTTACCTTAAGAGAAATAGTGGAGCATCTCATTTACGCAGTACCAAGGGCAAAAAGTATCTAGTTCAAAGGAAACTTAGTATAGTTTTTGTATGCACATGCCTGAAAAAGTTTAAATGTGCTCATAATAGAACTTGACGTACTTGTTTGTCATGAGGCTTGATGTATTTGGCAAGGGGTTTTTTTGATAAGTTTGTTAAAACATGTCTCTCAAAAGATTGGAGAAACAATTGTGAAGAACTACAGAAGAGTCTAAGTGATCTTCTGATTGCAAGTTTGCATTATGGTTTATGGATTTTCATTTTATTGAGTGAAGAAAGGAAAGTTACACTGCAAAGTAAAATAATGCGATGTATGCAGTATAAAACTACTAATACCCCCCTTCCCCAAATTATCAGCTCTTTCATTTGACTTAGAAGGACTACCAGTAAAATTACCATGCATGCAAGTAAATTTCAGACAAATTTTAAACATAACATTTAGTAAATTATTCTTGGAGAACTAGTGGGAACTTGGGGAGTGAAAAGAGGGTAACATAATTAGGGCATCTCATGTGACCGAAAATGTTACTACCTTATGAGTAAGTAGCTCGTGCTGTCAGCTTTTATCCCAGTTCCATAATGGAGTCAAAATAGTAGGGGGATATCTGGATAAGTTAGAATTGTCAGATTTTTTTATATTTTTTATTGGTGAGTGGTAGTCATTTATGTAGTGTTTTATTTGAGTAGTCCTCTACTTTCAAGTGTAAGAACACAAGAGCAACTTGGTGATGCTTCCAGAAAAAGAACTTGTTTTCACTTTTATCCACATTTCAGTCTGTTTCCAGCTTTAGCTTATGTCTTGATAGTGTGTTGGACTTAATGTAAGTGAACGTTTAAGTCTCTTGGAAAAGTACCATCTTAATTTGCCTTTAAGAACATATAGTTTTTTCCTGTATCTAGTTTATGCAGGATGCATCAGATGTAATGCAGCTATTACTGAAAACACAGACAGACTTCAGTGATCTAGAAGACGATGATCCACAGGTATGTTAAAATCATGTCTTTATAGCTCATTGGTTAGTATTAAAAACATTGCTTGTATATGTGATATTTCTGCCCCTCACTTGGCCCCTCAGACTAATTGTCCAGCCTGACAAAACTTGACATTGATATGGCCCCAGAATCTTATCATGGAAGCATGGTTAGGAAGTGAGACTTGGAGGACCTATATTTGCTGAAGAAAATTGAGCATGTGTGTAACCATTCCTTGCCTGTTAGTAACTACTTTGTTTGGCATTGTGTGATCTATTTCTTTGCTGTCACCTTCTTATAAATAGTTCAATGAAATTGTTAAGCAGTTGTTCTGCTGTAATGGGCAGAGAGCTATTTTGACTTGTGCATCTAAAAAGGAATACTCCTCTGAAAAAACGGTACTGCACTCTTTTTTTGCTTTTATTTTGCCAGTTTCAGGAATGTGGCTCAGTGGTATTGTTTAAATTTGGGAAATAATTCATTTCAGAAAGGAACTTTCCAAGATAGTCATGATTGCATAAGTTTATCTTACACTGTCACATTTTTACATGTATAGCAGCTTTGATCAGAGGTACTGTCAAGATGTTGTTAGGAAGAAAGACTTGGGACAGGTCTTTTGGAGATGCATTTTTATATGGATTGCATTTTGGATGAGTTCTCTTTGAAGTAAGTTTTATGCACTGCTGTCAAAGTCTCTTTAAAAAGTCTTATGGTATAATGTTCTTCCTTCATGCTTTCCTATTAAGTATGCATTAAAATAAAATCTGGGACATGAAAATTCTGACTTTCTTATCTTTTCTAGATTTCTTACATGATCTCAGCATGGGCCAGAATGTGTAAAATTCTTGGAAAGGAATTTCAGCAGTATCTTCCTGTTGTCATGGGACCTTTAATGAAGACTGCATCCATTAAACCTGAAGTAGCTCTTTTAGACAGTAAGTTTAAGATGATGATTTTCTTGAAAAAAATACGGAAAGAAATGATTTTGTAACACTTGTAGATTATTTTTCCTTCCTTCTGTATAACAGCACAAGATATGGAGAATATGAGTGATGATGATGGTTGGGAATTTGTAAGCATAGGCGATCAGCAAAGTTTTGGAATTAAAACTGCAGGTCTTGAAGAAAAAGCAACTGCGTGCCAGATGCTGGTAAGTAATAGAACAGTTTTGGTGACCTATGTGTTGCTGGTCAGTTGAACCTGAAGCCAAAATTGGTAACAAAAATATTCTTTGTAGTATCGTGAAATAGTTCTGGGGTTTTTTGGGTGATACTGCTAAATTTATATTTCAGACACTTTGTTTCATGTGGCTTACTTGATTAAAGATACTTTTATTTGGTTTGGAGCTTAGAATTCTTAAAATGAACAGATAGTTCTACTTTGTTATCAAAACTTTTAAGGAACATGATGTGTTAAAAAAGTAGTTTGTTTTTGCAAATATTGCTGTTTCAGTTTAAGAAATATGGGCATGCTCTAAGAGTGAGAATTCATGCTGTCAGAGTTTCTTAAAATACCACAGTGGAGGGGGAAGGTAAATGTATTTTAAAGTAAACTAAAAAAAAACCTTGCACTTTTAACAATGTTTCTCACCATTATATAGTTGAAAAATATTAGTATTTTCCTTTAAAGGAGGCATTTCCATGCTCTGTTTTTCAGGTTTGTTATGCAAAAGAGCTAAAAGAAGGATTTGTGGAGTACACAGAACAAGTCGTAAAGCTGATGGTTCCATTGTTGAAGTTCTATTTCCATGATGATATCCTATTAACAAATACTACCGTGAAAATAGAAACTTAGTTTGGAAGAATCAAAGTCCTGCTTACTTTTTCCTAAATGAATTGGAAGTGTTAGTGTTAAAATATTCTGTGGCTTTATAGCAGAAATTGTTTCAGAGAATGTTGGTTTACACACTGTTTTAGGCAAAATATCCTACTTTTCCCCATAGTTTCTTTTCAAATAAGGCATCAGTAGAGAAAGTGATGTTTGTACCAACAAAGCAAAGGAATACTTGAACAGCTTTTCTGTCATGGCCTGAAACAGGCTTGAAGCCACTTTGAAATAGCAGACAGTTTAATTTTCCTATGATTTAATCTGTATCTACTTAAGAAATCAAATGCAGGAGACTAATAAAAAAAAATTTGGGGTAGAAAACTAAGAGCTTAGTCATAGTGGTGGATGCTTAAATTCAAAGCACTTTATGTTGGTTTTGGTTACTTTGTTTCCTTAATAATGAAACGTGTTCGAGTGGCAGCAGCAGAGTCGATGCCCCTCCTTCTTGAATGTGCTCGAGTCCGTGGGCCAGAGTACCTCACACAGATGTGGCACTTCATGTGTGATGCACTCATCAAAGCCATTGGGACAGAACCAGAGTCAGATGTTCTCTCAGAAATAATGCATTCTTTTGCAAAGGTAATGTTATCCTTTACAAATTTTGTGGTGTTACTGTCCATAGCTTTTTGCCATAAGAAAGGACTGTGTTTGATGTTCATTTACACAGCTGGAATAAATGCAAGGCTTCCTCTACGTGAAATTTGATTTGACTTTAAATGTTACAGCTGATGGAAAAAGTTCTATTTTTTTTCAAAAATATCAAAGTATTAACCTAAAACAATTATCAGATTTGTTAATTTCAACTGCAAGCAACTGAAGTTATGGGCATGAAATGTATAGTGGTGTTATGCCTTACTTGTATAATTTGAGCATTGATTACAGTATGAATGTTTTATTAATATTATTTCTGCCTTAAAGCAGAGCATGTATTAATTTTCTTTGGGTGCCTAGATTTCATTAAGACTGCTCATGTAACTTAAATCTGAAAAACTGATGATTTTATTTCACAAGTGTATTGACGTAATGGGAGATGGATGCCTTAACAACGAACACTTTGAAGAACTTGGGGGAATACTGAAAGGAAAACTAGAAGAGCACTTTAAAAATCAAGAATTAAGACAGGGTAAGTTAATGTTAAGTCCTGTTAACATGTGATATGGCTGTTCTTTAAAGCAGAACTCCTAATTATTTCCGAACACAGAAAAAAAAGCTTAGTTTAGATTTCTTAATTTGTGTATTTATGTAAGGTAATTGAGCTCTCAAAAACAGAAGCCATGAGTTACATTTGTAAGCTCTGGGAGTATGAAGATGGCATCATTTGCAGCAATACTGTAGTTTAATCAAAAGTTGATGGACAGATTTACTTGAAAGACAGTGCACATATCTTGCGTTGTCTTTTCTGTGGGTTTTTTTCATCTGAAGTCTTAACAGTTTTCTTAAAGCAATGGTAGTTTCTTATTTCTAAGCACTTTTCATGTCTTCATGGACAAGCTGGTGTGTTTATTTAATGTGCTTTTACATATTCTTAAAATGAGCTGGCTCGTACTTGTTTTTCTGTGAAAGCTCTTTGAAGCTTCTTAAAGACAGAAAGTTCCTGTTGCATCTTCAGCTACTGTTTCCTGTTTTCTAAATTTGTTTCTGCATAATTTTTTCCCTTTCACAGGCTTCTTATGCACTTGTAGAAAGATAATAGTTTAATTTTTTTTTGAATTTAGTGAAAAGACAAGATGAAGACTATGATGAACAAGTAGAAGAGTCATTACAAGATGAAGTAAGTTGATTTGGGGAGCTTTTCCACTCATAAGCACCAGGATAGAAAATACACAAATATGCTGTGCTACCTGGTTAAAGCATAGTGCATCCTCAGAATTACTCCTTCCTAGAAGAATGTTCTGTTACTATAGTCCTTCAAAACTTCAGTAAGAGATGAACCACATGACATGTGTGAATTAGAAAATATGATAGGTTTCATTTCCAGTATACGGAAATAAGAAGTTTGGGATATAGCTTTTTGTTTTCTTCATCCTCTCAACAATTCTTAGATGACTTTATCGGTGATACAGATTCAACAGCAGAATATTTATTCTAAGGCCTAGCCCTGCTGACTTGCTTTTTCTTTCAGCCTTATGAGCTGGTTGACTCTTAACCTTGAGCATACCTCTGATTCCTAGACATCTGGTATGTCACGTCAGGAGCCTGTCTCAAAAAGAATAGCCCAAAAATAGTATCAAAGAAGGATGGCGGGATAAATAGCTGGCATAATGTGTTTTCTTAGGAGAGAATACCAAAGTGACTTTTTAGTTTGGGGCTGATTGTAGAAGAGATATGATAGTTTTATTAGATCATTATTGGTATGGAGAGGGTAATAGAGAATAATAAATCACTGCTGTTTGATACATAAGACAAAAGATGCTCAGTAAATTTAAGAACTAAGAAACTTTTTTTTGCCACACGATGCAGGTGTGAAGCTTGATTACAGGAGTTTAACCTGTATGCAGACTCCGTAATGTATCCTAAGAAATCATGCACCCATATGTAAATACTGTCTTTAATAACAATGCAGTTCTTGAGCCCCTTTCCTTTGGGAACGTTAGGCCAGCATTCAAGAGGATAGATATCTGTTGCCTTGATACTGCTTGGGATCAAAAAATAACAAATGTCAAGTTCTGAAACAAGACCCTTTCCTGATTTTTCTTCCTTTCTTCTTTGAAATGTTTGCTGTTCATTCTTGTAGAAGGTGACTTAGATGGTTTGGTAATCTTTTTTTTCCTTATGTTTCACTCTATACTGATAATGAAAGAAACTGCAAGCAGCAATTTCAGACAAACTGAATCCATACTCTGCAACAGAGTTGCAAGGCATTTTTTAAAATGTTTTAATGTTTGCTGCATTTTTCTGTAAAGTCTGAAGGAAGACTTGTCTACATTACCCTGTGAAAGAAGGAGTGGCACCAGAATGTCACTTGCCATATCGACAGAATTAGCATATGATAATCAGTAACATTTGGTTACACACCTTTGATCCCAGAGTATGTTTATGTAGCCCTTACCTCAAGGCCTTTGACAGGGTTTCACACTACATCCTTGTCACTAAATGGAGAGATATGGATTTGATGGATGAACTATTCAGCAGATAAGGAATTGACTGGATGGCTATGTCCAAAGAATTCCATTCAGTGCCTCAGCATCCGAAATGAAATCAGTAACAAGTGATGTGCCTCGAGGCTGTGGAACATGTTACCTAGAGAAGTGCCCCATCCCTGCAAGTGTTCAAGGACAGGTTCGATGGAGCTCTGAGCAACATGGTCTAGTGGAAGCTGTCCCTGTGTGTCCAGTGGGGTTGGAACTAGACTAACTTCAAGGTCCATCTCAACCCAAACCATTCTGTGCTTCTGTCATTCTGTAATTAGACTAACAGTTGAAATAGTGAACTTGAAAACCTTTGTTTTACAAAAAAAGTCACAAACCAACTTTATTCCATTAGTTTAGACACCTTGGCATTTCCTGTGAGTTCCAGAATTTTAAAGATAATTAGTCTGAACATGAATTGTATCCTTTTCCTTTCAGGATGACAGTGATGTTTATATTTTGACAAAAGTATCAGACATTTTGCACTCAATATTCAGCAGTTACAAGGAGAAGGTACTGCCATGGTTTGAAAGGTTACTTCCACTAATTGTCAACCTAATTGTAAGTACCTTGCTTTCCTTTGATTTGAATTTAATTTTTTTTTCTGATGTGTTAATAGGCCTTCCATGCTGGACTCTTAGAGAACTTGGTAGATAGAATGTAGCAATTGCCATTTTACAAAATAGATGTGTGTGGTTGAAGAATCATTCTGGATGAAGACTGAAGTGATTACTTATGCTTTTTGAGCAGCTGCACTGCTGTGCTACTTAAAATTTCTGATTTCAAGACCCAGGATCATTGACACATACAACTGTTTTGAGAAATTTAATTTTCCTGAGAGTGTCCATTGTTCTTTACAATGGATTTCAAGAGGAGGGACGAAAAAGCGTTGCAGACTCTTGGGGAAAAATTGCGTGTGAAATAGAGGTGTAAATGATTTGGCTGAAAATCATTATTCTTTCAGTAAGTTCAGATAGTCATCTCTGTTTTGTTTTGTTTATGACATTGCTGCAAGTGTAACTGCAGAAAATTACATGCTTGTAGGATTCAGTTTAATCCAGGAAGATTTTAACAGAAGTACTAGACCACTGTTCCTGTGATTGTTCTGTTGATATAATCATTGGCTGCATAAAAATTTTAAGGTGTGTAAAATGTTACTTGTTTTTGATGCAGTGTCCACACAGGCCGTGGCCAGACCGGCAGTGGGGGCTGTGCATTTTTGATGACGTTGTAGAGCACTGCAGCCCAGCCTCATTCAAGTATGCAGAATACTTCCTGAGGCCAATGCTGGAGTCCGTGTGTGACAACAGCCCAGAGGTCAGGCAAGCAGCTGCCTACGGCGTTGGAGTCATGGCACAATTTGGGGGGGATGGCTACCGTCCTTTTTGCCCAGGTACATACCTGCATCTGATAAAACTATTTGAATGTGTGATTTGGGTGAGAGGAAATAAAAATTGCTTGACTTTTGGTTGATGGGGTCTCTTCACCTTGGCAGTGAAATAGATTGCCAGTATAACCTGTGTGGTAGACTAATGATAGCTTAATAAAGTACCTGAATCCCTTGGGCTTTTATTGTTGTTCTGCTTAGCATTTCTGTTGCAGCACTTACTGCTTAGCAAACTTGATATAACATATTCTTTCTTAAGATATGATCTGACATGCAAATGTTAATTTCATAAAGAACAGCTTTCTGATACACACCTGTCTTGTAGATGCTTTTTATTAATACTAAGGGGGTTGCATATTAATGCAAAACCTCTTGGATGTCTGGAAGAATTATACAAATGACCTGTATTAAGGAATAGCCTAGAATACAACTAATGTGGCTCTCTGCTTTCCTGTTACGTATGAAGAAAGAGCCTGATTTCTATTAAGTAAGAAGTGAAATGAGTGTGGTACTACTTATCTGAAATACTTGGTCTGCTTTCTTTCTGAATGTTTCGTGTTTCTCTAAAACTTCAAATTCATCTTAAATTGAAAGAAATTATTGTCTGCTTGCGCTCTTCTTGCCATTCACCAGAGTTAATTTTGCACACTAAGTAGCATCCTGTATCAGAATTTTTTCCTTTTTTTAAAGAAAATATTTAGCTAAATTTATATTTCAAATATGTATTTCACATGAATCTTTAACAAAAGCTGAATTAAACGATGTAAGAAAATACGAATCATCTGATAGGGATAAATCAGGACTTTAACACAAATCTTACCTACATCAATCAGGGTTGTAATTTTCATTGTTAATGTAAGTTATTGTTACATGGTTACAATCAAGATGTCTTTTAAAAAAATAAAAGAAAAAAGCAGCAGTGGCACATTAAGAGCATTAACATTTAGAATTGTTTAGACAGTTCTGATTTTGAAATTTTTGGGGCTTTTTAGCATCTGTTGAAGTCTCAATTTTATTTTCCATTCATTAGATTTTGCCTTGCTCCACTTAAACTTTGTAACATCTTTGATACTTTTCTTAGTATTTGGACAAATAATCCCTGATTAAACCCAGACACTTGACTTCTCCTTTTATTGAATTTTAGATAAAATAACCTTTTTCCTTTAAGCATACATTTTGTTAGCAGGCACCTCAAAAGTATTCTAAATCCTTTTGCACATACATGAAAGAATTTTGTGATTTATTTTAATAGATGAAGATGTTCTGTGATTAGAAACAAAGCAAATCCATGGCATGAGAAGTTTTCTACCCCATGGGTTTTGCTGTCTTCTCTGAAAAACATCATGTTTGTGAGCTTTTATTTATAACTTAATTTCTTTACTGATTGATATATAGTGCTGACATATTGTTCTACTGCAAGTTTGTAGCAGTCTGTTCAGAAAAAGCAGATGTATTAATTTATTAAAATGAAGCATTTTTGACAGTCAATTGAAAAAATCCAGGAATATAGAGAGAACTTGTAAGTGGCACATGAGCTACATTATGATGAAACAAAAAGCACTAAAACAGAATTAATAAAGAGCAAAGAAATAAAATGGAAGAAAAACAATGTAACGTTCTAAATAGGGTTACAGGGTTACAATTGATGCAACCATCAATGTTGCTTCTATGTCTTATGTTGGTGGAAGAATATAATCATCTGTTCTCTGTGAAAATTGTTTAATCAACTGCATGGGCTTCTTCCTAAATCACATCAGTGCCCTTAAAATTTGGTGGAGCAATAATTGGAAAAAACCTATTATTATGATAGAAGATGTTCTTTCATAGTCAAAAGGTTTTTTTAAGGATTATCTAAACCAACACCCATGTGGAATGGGTCTGTTGTATGGATAGGAAGAAAACTATCTGTCTGCTAATCTGTAGGGAGGAAATTATACAGATTCATTTTGATGCCCTCTTAATTTTACAGCTACAAGGACACGCATACCTACAAAGTCATCCATTACTGTTAAGGAGTGAAGAAACACAGATGAGTTTTAGCTTCAGCAGTCATGAAAACTTGAGATGCAAAATGCAGACCCAGCTTGCCCTGGAGATTGTAGACTTCTTTGAAACAAATTCTGCTTTGCAGAATAATCCAGCGTTATTATCCTGCATTTGATACACAAGCTAGTGAATCTGATGACCAATGTTTCTGCAGTTCTGTAATGTTTATCAGCCCCATGAAAGTATCCTTGTCTAGTTTAGGGTTAATGATATTTTTTCATGGCTGCTGAATTCTTCAAAAATATAATTCAGTGGAGTTAATATAGCAAGGGTTATTGTGTATTCTTTAACTGCAAAGCTGCTACTTACTCATCAAAATGCAGAAGTGCAAGATCTTGCTCTTCCTCAGTAATTGGAGTTATTTTGAAGTGTACTTTCTGCACAATTCCACAACCTGTTTCTGTGTTGATTTAGAATTTCACCTCTTTAGCATTTTATTTTTAGCAGAAGAACACAATAACAATTGTTCTGCATGCATGTAGAGTGCTCTGAAGTCTGCGTGGACACTAGTAACTAAACACATGACATTAATGTTATTTAGAAGTGTGTGTGTGGTTACCCATGTGACTAATAAAAAATATAATTGCTATTAACCCAGCAAGAAAACTGGCATTTTTCCTTCATTGAAAGGCATTTCCTTTCCTTGACTTTTGCAATCTAAACCATGCTAGCTTGATTTACCAGATAAGATTACTTCTGTGAGCTTTTCCTAGGGCACCTTTTAGGGGTGAGAGGTGTGTATGTGTACATATATACATACATATATATATATATATTTATATGTATATATTTTTTAATATATGTATGTGCACACAAGCAATAGATGTAAGCAGGCATGCACTACAATTCACATTATTGTAAATGTCTCCTTAGCAGTGCTTTTCCTCATCCTGTGTTTACAGAGCCTATTAGATTAAAAAGGTAATGCTTGTTATCTATGTTTTTACTTAGAAATTACAGTGTCTTTTATATTTTAGATTGCATAACTCCAGTTGAGAGACATAGGAAAATTTTTTTTTTCTTTTGAACTTCTAAAGAAAATTCAGACTTTTGCACCAGCTGTTCTCTTGTGTTTCCTTGCAGAGCTTTATTTATCTGCTTGGTTTTCATATGATAATTATTGAGCAGAGAAGAACCTAGAAGTAGTTGAACATTAGAATTATTGTATTTTGGTACTTGAGACACAAAAAATACTGGTTTTAATACGTGCAATTGTCTCATGTAGAGTTTGTGATGTTAATAAAGCATACCTTCATCATGCATTAAACTTTATTCTTGTATTGTTTAACAATTAGAGGCGCTTCCACTGCTGGTGAGAGTCATTCAGTCACCAGATGCCAAAACCAAAGAGAATGTCAATGCAACAGAAAACTGCATTTCAGCTGTAGGAAAGATAATGAAGTTCAAGCCTGACTGTATAAATGTTGAAGAAGTCCTCCCACACTGGTTATCATGGCTTCCACTTCATGAAGACAAAGAAGAAGCTGTTCATACTTTCAACTATCTGTGTGACTTACTGGAGAGGTAAGGCAAAGTCTTCACACTAATGCAGAAAGTAAGCCTGTTTGCAGGTTATTTCGTTACATTCTTTTTCCAAAACTGAGAAACTGCCAAGTTAATCCGCATATGTTTTAGAGAAGATAATTTGAAATGTCAGAAGTGAGCCTTCCCTGATGTTACTGCTGTCTTTTTCAACAGCCATTCTCATCCTAACGAAGGTCTGTATGGCTGGAAAAAAATTCTGGCTGCTTTATGTGTACACGATGGGAAAGGATCAGCAGAGAACTTAAACAGAAAATTTCGGGAAAATTTTTTATACTCTTCTTACATATCAGCTCTAATAACTGATCGGTCTTTTTATTTAAGAGCAGCATACATGCTCTTGCAGCCTTCTTTTTTTAACCTTCTAAAGTACTTTTGCAGCTTTTTGCTCTTTGAAAGCTAAATTGTCAACAAAGTGAAGTATAAAGTAGAGAAATAATATGGATAAATTCATGGTACAGTGTTATTTCCCTTAATAAGTTTATGATAATTATTTCAGTTAGTATTGAAAACATCTTGTCCCAATAGCTTCTTCTTTAGATTTGTGCTCCCTCCCATAGGTCACTGGATTAAAAAAAAAAAAAGATAATCATTCTAGTGTGGGTGCAAGTTGCACTTCATAACTGAGTGAAAGAATGTCAGCCTCTGAGGCGTTATGTAGTAGCCACATTATGGTTGGCACTGTATTATATCTGAGAAGATAAATATAAAGGAAGTAACTTAGATTTCCTGCAGTCTCTTCTACTTTGTGAATATCTTGTATCTCTTGGTGCTTTATTGAGGCAAAGTCTCAAAATGAGTGGTGGCAACTGAGGTCCCCAGACTGATAATAGAACAGTTGTGTAGAGACACCATTATAATGCTGACAGTTGTGCATGCACACAGGTATATAGAAATGGAGAATTGCAGTACTAGCATACTTCTGTACCCAGCTCTCTGCAGGTGGCTCAGCCTGGCCACCTACTTCCCTGAAGATCTGCCAGTCCTACATTCACAGCCTCTGTGTTCCAGCAGTGGTAGGTGCCAGGGCTGGAAGGTAGCTAATGTTTTCCACACAGATTCCTGGTTGCTAATACTCCTCTACTCCAACGTTTGGCTTGGAAAGAGGGAGCAGAACTGCTCGCTTGCTGTGTCAGTGAGAGTGCTGGCAGAGAGCCGAAGTTACTGGTGCTCCTGACATGAGTCATGCAACTTCCTCCCCCTTGCAGCACTGACAGACAGAGGAGAGAGAGGAATAAGGCCTTTTAGGCAGGATATTTCTGTCACACTATTTACAATTCCATCTGCATGGAACTCAGCTGTTCTGTAAAGTTCAGAACTTCATCCTGATAAAGTTTAGGCTGATTAGAGAATCAGCTGGTTAAATATTAACAGTAGGGGGAACATTCTGTCAGCAGGTATAAAAGCTGTGTGTAGTTACTCAGCTGTGTGAAACTTAAATGTAAATAAGCAGCTCTAGAGTAAGATACAAAATCAGTCCACTTACATATAAAATGCTTACCTTAATTAGTTAAGCATTAGTTTATTTGTAATCTATATATATTTTGATTGTAACAGCAATAACCCAATTGTCCTCGGTCCCAACAACTCCAACCTTCCCAGAATACTTGGTATAATTGCGGATGGTGAAATTCATGAAGCTATCAAACATGAAGATCCATGTACCAAGCGGCTGGCTAATGTTGTTCGCCAAGTGCAGGTAAATAAATGCTTACTTTAGTATAGAGGTACCATTTAGAATCTATTTTCAGAAGTAACCAAACTGTTAAACCACTTTTGAGAGCACTGACTCCTTGGAGAATAACACTTCAACCAATGCTCTTGGAGATCCTTGAACATTCCTTGAATGATTAATGATAAAACCTGGTGAAATTTGTACTTGAATAAAGCTTATTAATGAAAAAAAATGTAGTTATGTGCAGCTAGGCAGTTAACATGCAAGCTAGTGTTAGTTTCTTGTGGATTTTTTTCTGAATCAGAAATTAAAATCTGGAGAGAAATCTCTGTCCTTTTATCAATGAACTGTGTACTGCAGGGTTTGATTCAAGACATGGTTTTTGTAAGGGTCCCTAGCACCCTGTGGTGACTTACTAATATAGCAGAGGCTTGGATCCTGTGCTAGAAAATGAGTGCAAACCACAAGTAATTTACTACTGCCTTTTTTAACCCAATGCAAATACAGGTGGCTGCTCAGTGCTTTCCCTGCCTTTGGGGAACTGCCTTAAGGTTTACTTCCTTTATGCTATGAGTAACTTAATGGTGATGGGGATGTCCCAAGTATTTAAGCAGCATTTCCCTACAGCGTTGTGATAGCGCAATAGGGCAGATCTCATATAGGGCCAAATGTTGTCGGGTGGATGTAGCACCTAATGCTAGAAAGAAGTGTGCTTGGCGAGCATGTCGCTCATAAAAACACAGGGAGCTCTTCTATTATTGTCCAAGAATTTTAGGAATACTTGATGTTGGAAAGGTTTCACTTGGATGAGTGTATCAGTATCAGCCTGCGAGATCCATTATGTCTGGTAGAAAATTGCTCAATTGCATTCTCTTTATGTCTTCAGAATTGTAACAAGTAAAGTTTCAAAGTGAAGGTGGTGTAAGTGCTGCTCTAGATTCTGGCTGACAGATACAGGTCCTTGCTGTTAGTACTTAAAGTCTGGGAATGGAACTTTGTATTAGGGTATGCTAATGCATTTGCTCTCTTTACCTCAAATCGTCAAGGTTAGATAATAATTAATTCTTAACAATACAATGGCCCATAGATGTGTAGATTAGTTATGTACAGCAAAGTCTTGTTTTGGCCAGGAATGACAGGAACATTAATATGAAACAAGACTTCATCATTGACTAAATGATTTACCTTCATACTGTGGAGGAAAAAAAGTCATCGCTTTTAAAAAATACAATTTTAGCACACTGTTACCAATTCTTTTTCTTCACACATAATATTTTGTCTTTAGTAAACCGCTGTAAATGTTTTATCCTATGATAGGAGTTTTAAAGGTTATGTATTTGCTAGCAAGTCTGCCTGCTGCTGCTTCCTAGATTCCGGGTGAAAGACTTGACTGTTTCACTGCCAGTGTCTGACATGAGCAACATCATGGTCATAACTGGAATTGGACATAAACTTTTTTCCTCATGCTTAGGTAATCTCAGGCCAGAAATATTTCAGTGTGAAGTATCAATTGAAATGTTTTTCACAAATGCTGGAAGAGCACATTTAATTTTGCAATATTTCATCATAAATTGAGAGTCTAAAATGCCTAATGTTATTTAAAACTAGAAACCACAAACTTAAACTTGAGAGCCTTTGTTTTTGAATTTTGTGAATCCATTTTTTTTAATTGTTTGAGAAAAGGGCATTATAATATAACTGGAAGTAAAATATAACAAATATAAATTAAACTGTTTTTTTTTTATTTACTTCAAGTATACTGTTATCGCAAATGTCAATCTAAAGACCTATAGTCAGTCACCTGCAATTTTTTTCCTATCATCATCCTCAAGAAAGCAGGGTGCCAGTTGCTTCTAGCCTCTATTGATAATGAACAAATACTTTTTTTCCAACCTTGTTTATTATCAGCATGTACTGATACCATTAGAACCAGCCTACTGATGTGGCTTTAAAAGCTGATGTCTCAACTAAGGGCTGTGGTAACACAGATGATGGATTTACCCAGATAAATGCTCTGTATGTCTCTCTGGGATGTAATTTACCTTTCTTTTCACTACAGTGTAATGCTGTGTGTTGGCAGCAGAATTTTGCACATCTACACATAGCATCCATAGCATGTCATGCTGTAATCACAGTGCTCACTTTGAAGCTCTGTGTTACTGCTGCACCAGTGCCCAAAACACTCTCCTGTGGAGGCAGGGTTCAGTTTGTCTTGATCATTGATCTGTTAATTTCAGTGCAGCACAGAGCAAGTGATTTAGGCTGTGGTTAACATAAAAGTATCGGTTGTCAATTGGCCCACTTAGTTATAGGGAGTTCCCAGGAGTTTCAAATCCATTACTTTGCTGCTGTTCAGCCTTCTGGAGCATCTCGAGTTGAACCTCTGTAGCACCACATATAACTGAACATGTCAGTCTCTTCTCTTTGGCATATGTATTACAGGAATAAGCTGAGTGAATTTTGAGCTTTGTAAACACAGGAAAGTTTAGGATGTGCCTTGGATGCTTGTCAGCCTGCATAAAGACCACTTCTCATTTGTTTTCTAGACATCCGGAGGACTGTGGACAGAATGCATATCACAGCTCAATGCAGATCAACAGGCAGCCATACAGGAGCTCCTAAACTCTGCTTGAAGGGCCTTAATTATCATCTGCAAGAAAACTAACTCCAAATAAACGTTTACCCTATTGTTTAGGTTTCTTTTGTTTCTTTTTTGAGTAAAACCAGAACTGTAGTGCGTGTAGGCCATTCTTCTGCAACCTACAGGCAGTGGCAGCAGGGAGAAGCATTCTTTCAGAATGGTGTTTAAATCGGTTTCTATCCCACACATGGAAGAAGTTTCCTGTAAACCCTACAATAGCACTGAAGAGTATTTTTCTAACGGTATAAGCCATCCATACGATGGTGAAAGGGAAACAAGATGAATTTTCTCATTAGACATAAGATCTTCAGCAGTAGATGTACGTTATAACAGATAAACGTTTCTCTACATCTAGTGTTAATTGTATTAATTGGAGTGTGAGTCTTTGTAGGGTAGAAAGTGTCCTTCTGCCCAACAACTTAGTAGATCAAAATATGAAAAACTGAAGACAAACATCGAGCATGAAGACCTCATTGATTGCACTTTCGATTCCCAAAAACAACTTGTACAGTGACTCAATGAGGAAAGCTGTTCAGCTTCCAGCCCTTGAATGTGAAGTCTCTTTGGCATGTCTGACAGTATCTCATTCACTCCTCAATAAATGACATTGAAACACGAGAAGCTTGTGTAGAAGTTCAGTGATGTGTGGTTCTTTTAATTTACTCTTGTGAAAAAATGCAAATAACAAACTATACAAGTCTCGATTTTATATTTGAAACTTTGTATATTGTTGCCTATTACAGATTTTATGCTTTTTGTTTCTTGACTTTTTAACAAATTTTTCACCCGAATGTGTAGAAGGGAGACTTAATGGCATTCCTTGTATGACAGTAAATTTGCGTATCTTGACTTTAAAATGTTTTTCATGTTCAGATGAAATTGCATTTCTTAACTTTATAAATTGTAGTGTTGTTCCAGCTGAAAATGTGCAACATGATCTGGCAGGCAGCAATCCTGTTACAGTAGCCTGTGTTTTGTTTAAAACAATCATGCAATTGACAGTCTGACCTGAAAGAATCAAAAAAACCTTCTCGGGTCTTTCTGGTACTGCGAAAGCAATACATCATTTACCAGCAAACATAAGCATAGAGTGTCTGATTTCTAACAAAGGTGAGTGATGTTTTTACAGTCTGTTACTTCAAAGCTGTTAGTTTATGTATCGATCTTTAAAAACCTCAGTTTTTTCTGAAGTGTTCTTCAAGTCAACCTCAATTGTCGCTTGAAACAGAAAATATTTTCAAAGAGGGTACAAGTTTTCTTCCTTTATGACAAGAAAGGGTAGAACTTTACCTGTAATAAATGCCTCTCTTACTAAAGAATAAACTTAGTTTTGTCTTTGGAAATGTTTCAGAAAAGAAAACATTACAGAATGAGGTGTACCAAAACCAGCCCAGGACCATTATATCCAGATATTTCTGAGACACACTGCCTTAACCCTATGAGTTGATGGTGTAGTTTGTTTAGAGGCAACTGAAACAGTGCCACAAAGTTTGTGGCAGTTTTCTGGTCCAGTTTTCATTTTGTTCAGTATTGTTAATCTTGTATTGACAGAAATTTAAGCATTCATGCCTCTCAAAGATACATGTTAAAGATTAGATACCAATACTATGAGAGAACCAGTAAGTCAGGTCAGTTATCTCAAGCACTGGTCCTGACTACAATTGGGCTCTATTATATCCATCATCTTTCTTGTTTGTGGGGTTTGATTTTTTTAAGTATTTGTTATTTCAGTTTCCCCTCAGTCTAAAACATGTAATTTTTTCCCTGCGGCATACTTGTACTTTTTCTCAAAGCTTCAGGC
Organism: Pseudopipra pipra; assembly: GCF_036250125.1. Taxonomy (NCBI): domain Eukaryota; kingdom Metazoa; phylum Chordata; class Aves; order Passeriformes; family Pipridae; genus Pseudopipra; species Pseudopipra pipra. The sequence goes on from NC_087550.1 coordinate 78,566,152, forward strand.
TTAGGGTTTTTTTCCTTCTTTGAACTAACACTGTATGGAGAAAATTGTAGTGCGTTTGAATTGGTCTCCTAGTGGATCAACTAATCTTCTTTTCTTCCATTCAGTCCAAGTAAAGAGAACAAATAGAACCAGGAGATTGCGTTGCTCTGTATGCCGGAGCCAGCACAGAGCAACTTTGTGCATTTTGTCAAAGCAAAGGGCACTGAGTCACTGTGTCAGCCTGCCAGGTAGATTGGTTCCAGGGCATACCTAGAGATCTCTTGCCTGCCCCCTCTGAACTTGCCAGTGTTAATCCAAAATCTTTTGTAGCATTTTTCTCAAGTCTCACAACCTTTAAAAACTCTACACTCCCTTTCCACCTATTTAAAAGCTGTCTGGTTCAATAATCTTGGCTTTTCTTGTTCCTTAATACAGAATTTTTAAGCAGCCAACAATTCTTGTTCTTCCACTGCACTGAAGTACTGTTGCCCAAAGAAAGTAGAACAGTAGCTTTATCTGCAGCTATGAAAAAATAGTGTCATCCTTAGGAAGGAGCTGAAGTAATCTTGACTGTGGTACTGATACAGGAAGGGCTGTAGTTTTAATTCAACCATTTTTCCTGGGTATAACTCCAATCTTGCTTTAACAAACTGCTCAGCTATTGCTTGGTTTAAGAGATGTACCTAATGTAGCGTAAAGAGCACTGCAGACAATAGCAGTGCTCTGCTTTGGTCAAACAAAGAGGTACTGAATCCACCCTGAACATCCACACAAGTGTTCAAAGTTGTATTTAGTAGTAAAACACAACTAGATAACTCCTCACCCATTGGACACTGTTCCAGCACTGGAGTTCCATTAGCTTATTTAATAAGCATATTTTAGTAACTACTATTCATGAGCACTGCTTTGAAAAGTAGCTCATCTCCTGAAGCGTGGGTGAGTTCCCATCTAGACTCCCATCTGTTCTTATTGTTCTGAAGGTGAAACTACTTGCTTTTTGTTTGCAGCTCTAGGTTGTTCATGGCAGATATTCAGATAAATGTCTAGTCTCATTTGCCTGGCTTTGCCTACAAGATCCCCCTGAGAATCCTGTGCAAAAATCTATGTAAGAAAGTGACTTGTAGACTTCATGCTTTCAACATGGGGTTTGTGTACTGCTGTGGCATTCTGTCATTGCTTTTTCTCTGCAGAGACTTCAAAGTAATGCTGAGTGCAAGGGCTGGTATTCCCCAGCATAGAACAGTTGTTGTTATGCCAAATGTTGTCTGTTCTCTACACACCTAGAACTATCAGTCTCATGTATGGAGTACATGCATGAGAGTAAAATGTGTTGCACAGTTGGAATTTTTGATGAAATAAAGAATTAAGGAAGGTGAAATTCCTATTGACTCTCTGTATGCATATATGTATTGGCTTTGTAGCTGCCTCAGGCTCTTGAACTGGAGCTTTATTTTTGCCTTACTGGTGTCTATAAGGGTGCACACATACTGAGTCTTCCAAATACAATGAGCGTGCTATTAAAAATAATACAAAAGTAAAGCCACTCCACATTTTTTCAACTTAGAAGAATTTTGTTTTGCATCTTTGGGAAGCAGCCTTAGCCTTTACTGTTTAATAATTTGGTTTGCTCTTACTTTGCTAACTTAGCTAATGGTACTTACTTGTGTGGGGCTCAACAGTATCTTAAATTTCAAGAAATGCATTACTTGTTTTCCAAGAAGCAGTAAACAGGATATAAGCATCTGTTTAGTACAGATCCTTTCCCTTTGTGATTATAATGAAAGTGTTTGTGTTGCTTCAAGGAAGAACATCTCTCGGCACGGCTTAACATCTTCTGAGACTTCAGAGGTATGGGCTCAATATTGGATAAAAGTCATGGGATTCATTCAGGAAAAGGTTTCTACAGCATCTTCTATAATGCAAAGGAGATGAGGAATGGAGGCCAACTCAGGACATGAAAGTTGTGTGTTTCATATATTTGAATACAAAAATGCTAATCTCAGTCACAATACACTTATTCCAGTAGAAATCTGGATTTCTCTCTTGAGTTTTAGATCACTTGTGTATCACAGTATTTGCTTTTTAAAGGCACTGTCTTGTTCCTCACAGACCATGAGGCCCAAATGTTTGGTCTTTACATTTGTTACGAGTTCACAGATTTTGCTCACAGAATTGATTCTGATCTTTTCAATTACCTGATAGAGAAGAAGCCACATCACCTCTCAGCTCTCACCAGCCTGAGAGAGGCACCTTGGGATGGTATCTCCTCCTGATGAGCTCCTGCAAGGCTGGGGTTTGTGTGAAATTAATTTCTTTGGTTTGGAGGCAAGGAATTACAGTTTCTGGTCTGAGGAGACTTTCTACAATCTCTGCAACAGATCTTTCCCTATCACTCTGGTTCAGACCAGTGATATATTTTCTATATGTTTTCAGGAAGGTAAGGTAGTGCCTAGGAGATACAAGTCAGTTATGGCTTTTATGATTTTTCTTTATTACTCCATAAGCTGCCCATGACCTCACTTCAGGTGCAGGGAATTTTTTTGCCTGTTAAACCATGAAATCAGAATGTCTTTTGAGTTTAGTATTATTACCACTCTTGGTTTAAGAGTAACTTAAGCTGATGTAACACTGATGTACACGCACACAAGTACATGTAGTGGAATTTAACTTCCTTAGCAATAGATAGTGAAAATTTAACAGGAACCAGTGAATGCTTTCGAGGGTTTTTGGTGGGAGGTTTTTTTGGAGGATGTGGTGGTGTGTGTTCTTGCTAGCAGAGGAGGTTCAAAAGTCCCCTGTGGCACCACATGAGCCATACTGGTTGCTGGAATGGAATTTTGGAATTTTTTTCCAGAAGAGTGGGAAGGATACATGTTAGCAGACACTCCCCAGGGGACCATTACCCAGGGTAGATAGTGAAGTGTTCCCGACTTAACAGTGACTGACAGGAATTAGAAGTTTAACTTCAGTCAGTTTTGATTTGGAAAGTCATCACTTGTCTCTGCCAACACCATTACCTCTGCTTGCTACCTATTGCAGTTGGCCAGTGTCTTCTGATGGTGGGTAAGGAGAAAAAAAGACAAGGGATATTACTTCAACTTAGTATTTCTGCATTAAATATGTGGCTGATTTTTCCCTAAGTAGCAAGAGAAAGTTTTGTTTTAAATATATCTGAAGTAGGGTTTTTCATGTAATGTGTGCTGTTAAAAAAAACTCTGTTCCTTAATACCTGCACGCTCCTATCTTGCAGTGATAGGATTTGATGTAAATTAATTAAAAGGTTTAATATTCAATTCATATACTGTTTTAAAAACTAATGCTAATCTTTCAACTAGAAAAAAAAAAGCTCGGAATATAATTCGCATTTTGGATTCCAATTGGTGAAAAATAATGTAACACAGGATCTTGAATCAGGGAAGATAACCTTGCCTGAATTACTTGAAATAAATTGTGCAACATCATCATTTTTAAGTATCTGAGAATAAAATACCAAGAGACATTTTTACTGTGAAGTTTTGTCTGTTTAGGAGTTGGTATTCCTGGAAAACGAACAATAAAACCCACAAAACCTCCCAAAATCGCTAATTTTTTTCGATAGTTAGGGCAAAGAAGTGTATGGATGCAGTGGTTATAGTTCAGCAGCTCTGTGCTCCAGCTAGTTTCTTCTGGCCAGTAGATGGAGATGATGCAATTGACTATTAGAAGGCAATGTTTGCTACTTTACAGTCCCTGTTTTTTTGTGATGTTGTTTCTTAATAGGATCATTGTATAGGCAGTGTTTAACATCTGTTTACTGGAAAACTGTTCACAGAGCGAATAACTTGTCTTGAGAACTGTCTATTATAACCCTAGAGAAAGAAAACAAAAAGAAAGAAGAGCCAAACACTGTCTTTGGAACCTGCCACCTCTCTTCCTCCTCGGGGTAAGGAGGAAATGAGTTTCATTTGGGATTGCCTGTCAGACTCTGGGAGCAGGTGAAAAGGAACTGCATCTCTGTAGATGAGCTCCTCTGCTCTGTATTAACATGAACAAGTGTGGATTCCTGTCCTTAAAATGAGTAAAAGCTTAAAGATGTAGCTGGAGATGGCAGTGTGGTAAGAAAACATTTCAAGTGGAAAGCTAAAATGGGTTAACTGATAAAAAAGTTATATTAAATTTTTAAAAGAGAGTCTTCATCTACCCTTGTTGCAATTAAAATACAATCCCATAATATTTATTATCCTTGGGAAAAAACAGACAAGCAAATGACCACCACAACCCAAACAAATTACATAAAAATGGCCTAGCCCAAATCTCCAAGTTGCCAGAACTGGACTCTTCTCATCATTCTTATCCCTGAGCACAAGAAACCCATAAAGGCAAGCAAGATTCTATCAGATCATCTAAAAAAGAATTGTAATGAATTTTCCCCCAAATCCTAAATTTCTCTGGTACTACTGTAATTCGAAGAAAATTATTGCTTTAGTTGGAAAACGGGCACTGGTGAATGACTTTAGGCTGTTTTTTCTTGTAAGAATTCCTCTTCCTTCCTAAGGAGGGAGTTGAGCAGCAGTTGCCTGAGCAGGTGCTGCAGTTGCCCGAGCTGTTCTGTATAACCATCTGTGCACCTCTGCCTTGACTTCACATGCAGTCCTGATGCAGTGCCAGAAATGGGTAATACAGCAGAACTGGAAAGGTTGAGAAAGAGGTGAGAAGTTTAAGTAGGCAATGCAACCATCTGAGGTGGAACTGAAAAGGTTAGGGTCTTCACAATAGGAAAAGCTGACGACTTCAAGGGAAGCAGGACAGACGTCTATGCAGTTGTAAATATAAGGGAGTAGGTGAATCAGGAATGATTTGCTGTTTTTCACAACACAAGATCAAATACTACTCAAAATATTAAATAGGATGTTTAAAACCAACAAGGAATATTTTATCATACACTGTAATTTCTGATGGATGTGTTTGAAAGTCAAAAAAGGAGTTGGACCAATTACTCAGGGGTGTGTGAACAGTTAATAAGCAAGGTGCTCCTGAGGAGACTACTTGCTCAAGAAGTCCATAAATCATCGGGTGTCAGAAGCTGGGAGAGTACGCTAGGAAAGGGATCTCTCTACCTTTGTCCAATTTGTTGAATTCTTTCCCTCAAGCTCCCTTATTCCATCTCCCATTAGACACCCAATTCTCTGATCAGGCTTCACGTGGCCATTTGTACACATCCTTCATTACAGCACTCCTCACTTCTCCCTCACTGGTTTTGTTGATACAGATCAAAATCTCACTATGTTTGCATGGGGCTCCGGGAGAGAGAAATAATTCTTCACCCGGGTTGTACAGAATCAACTAAAACAGGAATCACTTCATGTAAAACATATCTCAGAGCTAATATGCATGTAGACACTTGCTCTGGGGCCTGAGAAGGATAAAAAAAGTTTTCTTACCTTGACACTGTTACATGTTACAGTGGATTCTAAATAAAAGACAAAAGAGAAATCTATAATCAAATCAAAACATAATAAAATGTCTATCCTTTATTTTCTGCACCATTTTGAAGGAGATAATGGATTTTTTCATATTCTTGGATTTTTTCATCATTCATTCAAGTGTCACAGATCTGAAATGCAGAATTTTTATAGCTTGCACAAAGGATCAAAGTGCAGTAAAAAGTAAGGCATGTGGTGAGACTCTCTGGCTTTCCCTAGTAGAAGATTAAACCATTTTAATATTTGGACAGTTTTATGAGAACTGCAGCTCCTTTGTTACTGATCTGCCTCTTTAGGAGGAGAGATGACAGCAGGAAATAGGGATTAAGATTTCCTCCCCTGTGCTAGAGGGAGATATGGCTCAGTACAGATGTGTGATACAAGTGTTATTATCAGCTGCAGAGAAACTGTGTAAGGAACAAACTAAACAGTCAGTGGTGAAGCAATTGGAAATATCAAAGAAAATAATGCATTTCAGAATTTAAAAACATGAGATAATGGGCATCAGTTTTATAAAGGACCAGTTAAATTTAGTACAGGCTGTTATTAAAATGTCCGGTGCTTTAAAACATTTCCTGGGAACTATTCTGGTTAAGCCTGTCCTATTTCAGCAAGATGAATTTAATCCAGTTTAATATTAAGGTCATGTTCATTTTTAAATCTAGTATTTAAAAAATAAGACTTTTTTTTTCTTTTGATTGAATTGCATATAGCAAATGGTCACTGGAGAAAACAAGATATTTTTAAGGGACAAATGCGTCCTAAAGATTACAGATAAACCAGAAACAATTGCTTTCTGTGTTTCATTGTCAGAGCAAAGAGTGAATCTCACATTTAAATTATTTATAAAGTGGAAAACTGTACAATAAACTGAAACCGTATGAAACACCATAATGCTGACATGCAGACCACTAACTGAGAAAACAGAAAAACGTACTATTAACAGACAGGGGAATTTTTTTTTCTCTTAAGTAGAATGGGAAAATTATCTAATTGGAAGTAGTGGTAATGAATTCTGAATGATTATATTAAGTGGAAAAAAACAAACATAGAAAAACCCTTTCACCTGTGCTGTACAGCTCAGAAAATAAAGATACTGTAAACAAAAACTGTTCCCTCTCTGTCCTCAGGATCAGAATCGTGGCAACAAGACAGCATTCATCACTCATACTTGAAAAGCTACAGGCAGAGCCCAAGTTGCTACAGAACAGGTTAAATAGTATCTTTGACAGTGACAGACCACCTCATGCATTTGCACGGGGGGGGGGGAATGTGACCAACAATTCTGTGTGTCTTTGTCAGCAAGTTGATTGGAGCTGATGGCAGGAAAGGGTGCACGCTTAATCTACCTGACCTTTAAGGAAAAATGGTCTTCCTGATTTGAAAGTAGACTGTAGTAGAAAGTAGACTATGTCATTGTAGGTTATTTTTCTCATGGGTGAAGTGGAAATTATTCTTCATATTTTTTAATCTAAATTCTACTTTCTAGAGCAGTTGTTTCATTTTCATTCATTGAATTTTATTTCTGAGAAAAATAACTGCAGTGGATAAAAGATAATAAGAAGGAAAATAAATGCTTTTCAAGCCTCTAATCGTTTAATTATTTGATTTTATTAAACATAAATTATGCAAATCTTGCTAAGCGTTCTAAAATAAAATGTTATTTCTGTAAATTATTTAATGCTTTTCACTTTCAGAACAGAAAGTTTCAGAGATTCCTTTTGAAGAAGGAATTGTGTTAATTATATGAAACGCAGATAGAAAATTGATGGTCTTGTTTCTCTTCATTCTGCTATATTTTTCACATGGGAAGCATATAAATTGCCGCTCTTAGAAGACCCGGCTTCTAGTCTGATATTTAGGAACAGGCTAATTTCAGAGGCTGCATTCTGAAATAGCAAAGTCATATTCTGAATTGATGTTTGCTTTGACAGGTTTTATAGTTGCTCTCCCCAGCGAGATTCAGAGGTTCTAAACATTAAAACAGCAGAATATGACAATGGACAAGAGAGTAATTAAGGCATCTATTGTAATTAAACATTGTATAAATAAAATGCCTATCACCCAGCATGAAGTTAGAAAGGGCGTATGAGAGATCCTGAATGCAACAGAGCACTAGATAAGGTTCCCTCACCACCACTTTAAAGTGTGGATTATCCCAGAAGGATTATCCCAAACATCTTGATACATTCCATAAGTATTACCTTGCAGGAGGTCACAGCAAAAATATTGGCAGGGGGATGCTGAGGAGAGCAAGAGATTATTGTTTAAGTCTGATAATACTAAAAGCCACGTTTAATGTTCTATATTCTTTTCATTTGCATGTTTGCAAGGGGACTCTTTTCAGCTGTGTTTACTCATGGTATAAATACTAAAGGCCTGCAAAAATGAAGCGCTTTTTTTTGTTTAGAATCGTATATACTTATATCAATCCGGGTACTTAAAAGGTTCTTTTTCATCACAGTGTTAAATGATCTCAAAATCATTTAATGAATTTAGTTGCAGTGTCCTTCTGGAAAGTATCACCTTTTTTCTTTCCTTCTCCTTTTTTTTTATTTCTTTCTTTAAACAGATAAACACTTTGTTCTGTCCAAAATTACAAAAACACTGGAAGATAATGAACTATGGTGCTGGGAGTTTTAGACTGAATTCTAAGGAGCCATTTCTGTTTCAAACAACACATTTAGTTTTCTTCTCCAAAGTAGTATTGAAAGATTAATGTGGTTGGTTGGTTGGTCATATGAAATCTTTTTGGCTTTGCAAATATTTTCTCTTTCTCTCTCTTCACCATGACAGAGGAGGTATGTAGTTTCAGGTGGAAATACTAGCATAGAATATATATTTTGTTCTGATATTTAGTGTTCTTTTTCCCTTCTTTTTGGGAGAAAAGTTAAAAGTGAATTGTAGGGGAGAAAGCCTGAATATGAACAGCAAAATGGTATTTTTTTAAATTTACCAAACCTCTGTATTTTTCCTTGGCTTCTGTTTTTTTGAATGTTATGATAGTTGTAATTTTATAAATGATTATTTTATCGATAATTATATTAAATTAATTTTTTTCCACTTACATTGCAGTAGTTGACAATTTTTGTCCATTAATGAACACTTTGGAAACCTCAGTGTCATTTTAAAATTAACATTTTTTCTCTACTTGGATTAGTGGATGGGGAAAAGCAAGCATGAAACAAGTATAAGCCAGCACAACCTATGTAGTTTTGAGGAGTATAAATCGTTCATGAATTTCAAACAAACAGTTTAGATCTGGAGCTTCAGGGATGATTCCTCTATTAACTGTTGCACTGGTGAGTATCTGAGCACAGATATTCAGTGAACGTAAAAAACACTTTAATCCTGAAACAGGAAAATACACTGGACAACACAAGGTAAATACGATGACGTAACAGAGGTGGTGTTGTATGATGATGTGCTGAGTTTGGAGAGCGGGCCTTGTTCCAACAGCTTGATACACAAAAGTTCTCTTTAGGTAAATTCTTAAGGACTTGGGAAACTTTTGCATACACCATTAAAAGGCTCTCTTTTAATTCACAACTTTATATGCTTTGAGCAAGCAGTAAACAAAATCTGTTAACTAGCTGGCTTTAAGTGCTTAAATGGCTTCTTTTCAATGATTATTTCTTTCACATGGAAATACTGAAGTTTGATAATGGAAATTCACTCCTTTGTTAACTGGCCAAATATGTGGGTTTTTTCTTTGTTGGTTTGTTTTGTTTTGTTTTGTTTTGTTTTGTTTTTGTTTCCTCTCAAAAGTTAAGACATGGTCTACTGGTAGTATTATACACTATTATGAAAACTGTAAATGACCACCGCTTCTAGCTGTAAGTTGGACGTTGCATTCCAGCGTGGAAGCAAGAAAGACACATTGGTTCAACATCAGAAACCTTACCAGAAGAGCTGGGGGAAATCTTAACAACTGATGACTGTAATAATATTTTGAGAAGATATGGACAATAATATATCATAAAAAAAAAGCCTCTGAAAGGTGGGAATCCTGAATGCTATGAAATGTGCAATAAAAATAATGGTGGAAGAATTGGATGAATAGTTATGTCATGCTCTTGCACTGAAATTAGCAAAAACAGAGGAGTTAACACAAAGTTAACATATGAGAGCCTAAAACTGACCAATCAAACACCGTAGGTTTGCAAGATTGAGCCCCAAACCACATTTATACATGAACACACTGATAAATCTAGCACGGAAGTACTTGCTGAAAGGGTCTTTGAAACAAAATTTCAGGCTCCAGGGAAAACATCTGTGGAATGTTTTATGAAAAAGAATTACTAGACTTCTGAAATGCATAGATTTCAGTTTGGGCAGCATCTTAGCATCTCGCCTTAATGAAACACAGGAAAACATTTGAACTCAACACATATTTTAAAGTGGTTTACAATAGAGGCATAGATTATAAGGCCAGAAGGACCACTGAAGAATCCAGTCTAATGTTCATGCAAACCAGACCAAAGAATTTAGTCTGCATGCTCAGGGTTTATCCAATAATTTAGTCTGACAAAGCACACAGATAGGCAAATAAGTTTCCACGTGGCAGGTGAAAATGTCAGTTTGCGGTACTGTGCCCAAACTGCCTGCATACATGCATACCTTCTAGAACATCACAATGAATGTCAACGAAAAAACAGCTGCAAATCTTCTCAGCACATGAGAGTTGCGGAAAAGTGAAGGCTTTCCAGAGATCTGTATTTGCATTGCATTGTAGCCATTGCTATTTCTTTCCTAGAGGGGGAAAAGGCAGAAGGCACAGAGAGGCAGTCCCTCAAGATGACAAAATCCTTTTAGCATATTTCTCCCCTTCCCTTCATTTTCCTTGGGTTCTCTTTTATCAGGTAAAGCAGAAATGAATGAATCATGCCAGCTTAGTCTTGCTTAATCTGAAATACAGTCCCAGCTCTTCTCATCTTTGTCAGTGGGTGCAGACAAAGCTTACCTGTTTTGTTTTTTCAGAAACATGAACTAACTAGAACCATTTTTCTAATTTCAGAGACTTTCCAAAAACAAATGCAGGCTGTTTCTCTCAAGTTCTCCTGTTTATTTGATGTACCAACAAATTCCACATCTCAAACAACAGGGAAGAAATGCAACCCTGCATACTACCAGAAACTAATAGGAGCCATAAGCGCTGTTCTCAGTTATCGCATCAGAAGAGTGCAAGTTGCTGCCATTTGCAATTTACAAGATAGAAATCCGTTTTAAAGAAAATCTGATGTCTTTTTAGATGGCAGTCCCTAGTTGTCACTGATACCTTCAGAAAAAATCGATGAGTTAACTAAGTAAACACATGCAAGTTTGTCCATGGCAATCGGAGAAATGATCAACATGTTACCATCTTAGAGGCTTTGGTAAGTATACCACTGTCGTTTCACTGCTTCTTTTATGGGCTCGGTAATAAATGACCAGTAGCTGCAGGGCAACCTGTTACTTTTGCTCAGAACTGAGAAATGAAACAAGGTCGCACAAACTTGGAAGGCATTGAAGATGACCTCACTCATTTGGTGTAGATTACAACAACTCTTTTGTTAGGTGTGAATGAGGCATTAGTGATCTGAAGTGTAGATAAAAAGCACCAGGAAATTCTAAATGTTAAGTGCTGTGCTTACCGTAACTGCACATTCAGTAATAGTAAAAGCTGCTGACAAAATAAGTATTTGGAAAAAGGCTATCTTTTTTTATGTCAGTGTTTTTAACCAGTTTATATGGTGAGGCAGTTGGACTAGTTGGTCGTTGTAGGTCCCTTCCAACTGAAATATTCTCTTCTCTTACTCTATTTCTATTCTATTTCCATTCTACATTGTAAGATTGAGAATGTAATCTTTCTTCTTGATCTTCTAAAGACGGTGCATTTTGCAGAAGTAGAAGTCTGGAGAAAATAGCAGTAATTACTATCTATCAAATATTGACAGCTAAAGAGAGTTTCCAGCTTTTCAGTCAGTAATGTATGTATTTTAGTTAAGGTTTCAGGGTTGATAAACGAGTTGATCTCCCGAGGTTAGATGGCACATGCATTGAGGTATTTTGTAGCGAGGTTCTTGTGCATAGAGAGGCATTGCTCTTGACGGCAGAAGAATGTCTTTTGCAGATTAAGCAAGGCCAAGGCTTGGACAAAAAAAATTTAGTTTGCATATAATTTCTGTTTCCTCCAGTGATTAAAAACTAGATATAGTAGTAGGGCTCCTCAAATAATCTTTAAATGCTAGGTGCTGAGAAGGGTTACTTTACACACCTAGTTTACTCCTCCCTCTTGGGTCACTGAAAGAACTTCAAAGACCTGAAGGGTCTCCTCTGCATCACTCATTTGCGTGCACCACCCAGTCTTCTTCATGAAAAAACACTGGGTAAAAGACTGGAGAAGGCTCAGAGAGATGCACGCCTTAACACCTCAGTTATGCTAATATATAGCGGTGATTTAGGAACTGCTGTATGCAGACAACTCTGCTGGCCCTAGATGTGACAGCCTTTTTGCTGTAGCTCCAAATCTTCCCTGAGGGAATATACAGGGTCTCTAAAAAAGGCATACACCCCTCCCTGGCCTCTGCCTGGTGGGCTCCTTTCTACTCATGTACTGGAGTGGAGACTGTTGTGAGACAGATCCTGGAGCCCAGATTGCTACTACTGGTTAAACTTCACTGTGCTATGATATGTGGTTGTCTAACGAGGAAGAATATAGAGTTTACGACGATCTAGTAACCGAAAGTGTGAATAGAGTATGCGCACACACCTAGCCCTTTGGTTTCTCTGGCACCTGAGGCACGCACTTGGAGTATGATGAATATGGAGGAAAGCCTCCCGGCACATGAAACACCGCTCTGTTCTCTGCTGTCTCCTGAAACCTCGCTCCTAAAGCAGAAGAGCTGCGGTATCCATTAATGCACACACCCCCTGAGGCAGTGTCCTGGTTCCTCCCGAAGGACCCGCTTAGTTTAACAGTCCCGCAGCTGCCGGCGAACCTATTCCCTCTTCAAGGACGGGTAGCAGGGGACATCCCTCCTAGAGGGTGCCCCGGTGAGCGCCTACGCCGGATGGTCCCATAAATCCGCAAGAAGGGGCAGGGACGCTGCGGGGCTTCTCGTTCCCCCTGCCCGGAGGCTGCAGCCAGGTTTAACCCTTCCCTTACACTACGGTTACCTGGGCGCTGCTCGCCCCTTCTGGTTCCCCGGGAGGAGGAGGAGGAGGGGGAGAAGGGATCTGGAGCCCCCTCGGCACAGCAGCAGCGCAGGGCGGTGGTCGCTGCGCCCTCCGCCCCTCTCCCTTTCGGACTGCCCAGGTACCACCGCCGGGGCGGGCGTCCCGCTCGCTCCACCGCCGGCAGCGCGGATCCGACCGGCCGCCGCTGCCCGTGAACGCTGGAGGGGGCTCTCGGCCGCCTCCTCCCGCCGGCGGCTCCCCCTCCGGGAGGGGGCAGGGTTAAGGGAGGGAGGTGCAGCCGCGGCAGAGCGGCGAGGAGCAGCGTCCAGTTCCCGCTCCCCCGGTCCGCGGGCGGCAGCAGGAGCAGCCCCTCCGCCGCCTGCCTCCCTTCTCCTCCGCGCCGGCCCGGTGGGCTCCCCGCGCTGCCAGCCGGACATGGCGACCCTGCTCCTGCGAGCCCCTCGCTGTCCTCCTTCCCCCGCCGCCGCCGCTCCTGCCGCCGCCTTCTCCTCCTCCTCCCCGCGGAGCTTTTAATGGCTCGGACCTCCGGCGGCCAAGCGCGACTGTCCCTGCACCAGCCGCAGCGAGGAGAGCCAGCGGGAGCCCGCGCAGCCCCAGCCCCGCGCACGGTAAGGGCGGCACGGCGAACAATGGGGCCGGGCGGGAGCGGCGGCGGGTGGCGGCACCGCGGCCGGGGCTGCGGGGCGGGCGGCGGGACCCGCCCGCGGGGCGGCCGGGGCGGGAGGCAGCGGGCGGCCCGGAGCGCCGCCTCCGGCACCGCCGCCCTCTCCCCGGGCGGTGACAGCCCGGCGGACACCCCGCTCGGCCCCGCGTAATCCCATTACCGCGGGTAATCCGCGGGTAGGCTCCGCGCTGAGCGCCGCCCGGACCGCCCGTCCTTCCCCGCGTCCCCGGGCCACCGCGGCCGGGCGCAGTCCGGGCGGCGGCGAGGGCGGATGAGCAGCTCCTTGCCTTTTGTTTCACCCTGAGCAGGGACCCGGCCCCCGACCACGGCGGCGGGGCGGGAGCCCTGGAGGGACGCGCGGTGCCGGGCGGAGTTGGAGGGACGGCCCGAGGAAGGTTTTAGCCCAGGCCGGCAGCCGGCGGGGAGGTGCCTCTCCAGGGGGGCGTGCGAGGGCTGAGCGCCTCCCTCCCGCCTCGGTCCAGGGCGGCCCGGCGGGGACGGGACTGGCTGTTGCTCGTCCCCGGCCAGTGCCACCACCCCGGGTTCCCCGAATGGCTGTAGCGGCTGCGGCCGCCTGGTGCTCCCTCCCTCTGCCTTCACACCCAGGGGTGCGCAGAGATGGATCCAGCCTTGTTCCCTCGACGCCTCTGCCACCACCTCGCCCGTGCCCGAGCTGGAGAATTCACCGCTTTCAAACCGAGTGTTGCCTGCTGTTCATTATGATCAGCTTTTGCCAGCCGGGAACTGCTGGGGAAAGTTTAAAGTAAACTGCAGTTTATTTTCAGAACAGGAGCTCATGTACGATAGGCCTTAGCTTTTGTGATACGGCTGCTTTCTCGCTTTTTAAAGCAGGCGTAAACTCTGTAGAGTTTATTTAAAGTTACCGGAAATACTTGATTGCTGGCATGACATTGCTACATAATTTATATTTTTCGGTCACAGCCTTCAAAGCGATTTGTCCCTGGAGAGTGGAAAGGTGATTGCTCTAAAGGAACGGTATCTCTCAGCTGTTCTATTATTTGCATCCCTCAAATATTTTGACTCCTGCTCCATGTATTGCTTCCAATTCACAGCAAGCAGCTGATGTTGGAATCAATCCAACAAAATAAAATTCTGGAGGGGACCTGTTAAGAAAAGCCCCAAAAGTTCTTTGGAATTAAGGTATCTCCTTACCCTACTTATGGATGCTTATGCAAGAATTGAGATATCTAGCTAATTAGTGGATCCAAGCCTTTCAAAAATGGTCCCTCAACCAAGAAGGTACAGAATCCTCTTAGCTATGCCTCACGTGTCCGACCTGCCAGGGTCTCAAAACTTGGGGCTGGCTGACAGGACAGGACCAGGGCGGGAGCTGTGTGTGCTGTGCTTGCTGTGTTGCACCCTGGGGCTCATAGTTACCCTGATGAGCACATGAAGTGGGGACCGGGGTGTTAGTGAAGTCAGGTGAGAACTGGTCTTCCCCCTTTGCCCTGGCCTTCCCTAATATCAGAATTGTCCCGTGCTAAGCACGGGTAACAACTGTGTGGGGCAGGGATTCCACCTGATGTTTTTGCTTGCTAATTTAGAGCTTCATTCTCGTCTGTTTGGTTTTGCTCAGTAGAGTCTCTTTCTTTCTTTTACAAGGAACAAAGACGAGATGTTATATGTAATATACTGCATTATGATGGCTATTTTTAAAGGCTTATATCTGGCTATATCAGTCCAAACACAGTGTAAATTCTTTTGTCCTTATAGAATTAAGTTCAAATCTAGAACCGTGGATACCTGTGGGAGGGATAGTTGGCAGTAGGGCCAACTTGTCCTCATCATGGGAAGGGGTTAGAAAACTGTATTTCTCAGCTTGTTTTTTGTACAATGTTGTGTATAGTCAATGAAATTATTGTCTTTTTCTTCTGCATTCTTATTTTTTTAACAAACTAGGGAAGTGGGCAGAATGTTTAGCAAACAGTAACATGGAACTTCAGAATGTCAAAAGTTGGTATGAGATTGAATATGTAATATCCAAGCCTGACTTTTATTTAATGGTTGGACTTTAAATTGGATTTTTTCCTTTTTTTTCCCCCTAGGTTGACACAATTCATTAGTCATTTTGTAATCAATATTTTAAAGTATGCTACTTGTAACCAAACTTTTTGAAAGAAAATTGTGAAAGATAAATCACCTAAGTGAAAACATCACTTAAATGTGATGGTTTCAAAAAGAAAAGAGGAAGACTTGTTCTAAGAGATGTATTTCTGCATTAAAGTTCACATAGAGAATTCTAAATTTATAGAGCTATTGAGTAAATTTTCCCTGCTGATTTTTAGATTAATTTGACTTAAGGAAAAATCCAACCTTCTTCCTAAAAAATTCATATATGATGATAACTAGCAGCTCTTTTAAAAAAATATAAAAAGTTTGACACTGATGAATATGAGGCTGCCAGTTCTGGCACCTTTTTAGATTATGTATGCTTCATGATGGAGCTATGCAAAAGAAATGGTTCTCTGGTTTGAAATATCCTTGCATTGTCTTTGATTTGCTCTTGGGCACGTATTTCTCAAATGACTGCTGCAGTGACTCCCAAACTGGGATCTGTTAGGGCGTGAAGCTGGGGAAGGTGGTCAACAGGACCGTATTGTTTTCATAGTGTTTGCATGACAAGTTGGTTGTTGGGCAGAGACACTTAAGAGACTGGACTAAAGAATCACGTGCGTGCGCATCGCCAGCTGAGTGTATCCCCTCAGCTTTTGCAAGGTGGAAAACTGTGCAGGGAACAATATTGCCTGTTCCCTGGTTGTTAATGGTTGTCCATCCCCCTTTCCTGAGACTGGAATTTGAAGTGCAGGTCAGTGCTCTGACCTTGCCCTCCCCTCTGCTTCGTTTAGGGAAATGCAGATCTGTGTCTCGCTGACTACAGTGGGGATTGGAATCCAGAACTTTAATGGAATTGACTTAACACATCTTCTTAAGCTTACATTCATATTTAGGAAGTATTTTTTGCAACTGTAGGATTGTGTTGCAAGACCTGATTATATACATAAATGAAATTCTAGTGGATGTTTTCAGCAGCTTAACCTCTGTATTATTAGTCTTAGTTAAATTCTAGTGCCAAATCAATATATTAGCATTGTACATTTCATGCTGTACTGTTAACTATAGGGACTAAACTTACTGAGTTTGGTTTCTGGTTTGATTTTTCCCCCCACTGTTTTTTCATAGTGCTTGTCTATGCCAGTGTCCTTATTTTATATTGTCTTTTTTAGAAAAGCATGATAAAAATGCTGTTTATTGAATTTGGGTCCACCAACTTGTTCTGCTTTTTCTGTTTCTTCTTTTAGAGATTGGCATGTTTATCTTAAAAGGCCCTCTCCAGGCTCTATTCCATGACTTTGAAAGGTTGCTGTTTGCATATTTTCTTTCTTTTTTTTTGTGTACTTTTCTGAGTGGCTGAGTAGATGGTGAAGTTTCTAGTTTACAGATGGACTGCTGAATTAGGGAGCGTGGAGGGGCATCTTGTTTTTCTGGTTGGAAAGGCAAAGAAGACTAATTACAGAGGTATAAAAGGTCATCAGGCTCAAGTCAGCTTTGAACTTGTGCAAAATGTCAGTAAATTTGGCCTGCAGAAATGTAGGCATGTCAGACAATTAGGTCAGTCTTTATCAGTTGTGGGCACTGTCTTGTTTGTCATCAGTTGCAGGATGATGAGCTTTCTGGCCTTGTCTGTAATGAAGTAGACTTGATTAAATGTTTTGAGAAATGAAAATATGATATGCCTTTTGGGGGATTTGAGAAGCAGGGTATGCAACTACATTTTTTTTTTTTTATTCTGGAAATATAGATGAGGGAAATTGTTTCTAATGTTTGGTTGTTGAAAAGGACTGAAAGAAAAAAAGAATGGTGGGTCTGTTAGCTGGTACTCAAATAAAATGAAGCTTTGTTGGTGAAGTTCAGGAAGGTGCTAAAGTTCTGTTTTCTGTTGATCTCAGGGGAACTGGTTTTTGTAATGTGCCTTTTAGTGTTACACAGTTAAGTCTGTACAGTAAAATCTGGTTTTGTGTCACTGTATAAAATGGAGGAAAGAACTTTCTCAAGTCAGGAGATCTGGATACTGAGGTTTACAGGAGAAGATTTCTGTACAATACACATTTGTTACTAGGCATGAGGAATACTGGGGGGTTGGGTGGTATTTTAGTATAAAGTAGGGATAGTGTTTCCAGACAATGTTTTCTTTCCAAGGTTATAAATTGAGTGTAGTGGTAAAAGCCCACTGAAGGGTGGGAGGTGGGAGGCTGTGTCTCCGAGAGACCTTGTTGCTGCTTCCCTTACCGGGAATGCCTTGCCTATGCACTGCTCTGCTTATCATTAAAATCAATTTTGTGGCTACCTTGGCATCAGTGCTGGAGATTGCTGACCTATGGTACAAGATTTATTAAATGATAATAATGTTAACAATGTTAACATTGTTAGCAATGTTAACGATGATTTCCATCCACGTTTCCTTCCAAATATGGTGACTTGGGGTGGGGGCAAAGTAATGGTGTGGACCTTGCAGGGAATTTGCCATAATGGAAGTCTGTTAAGAAACTATTACACTTGCATTTGACATGTGATTCTGCTGTCTTATAAGGCTCTCTAAAGTGCTGTTTCCAGCTCTCTCCCTTATTGGGTATGTTAACACACAAGTGAAAAGGCTAAGCTGGGCAACCAAAGGGGACCTTCCCATCCTCCTTTAGGTATAGGTGTCCCCAAAGCATATATTTCTATAATACACAAGGTATTTGGGTATATAATACACAAAGTATTATAGAAATTCTGCAGCAGGAGATGTCACATGGGCTATTTTATCTGAGGAAAAGCTGTGATTTTCTGAACAGAGATGCTAATATCAAGCCATCCCTGCTTGAAACAACTGGGCTTGAGTGCAGGGACTGTGTTCTGTATACATAGGGAATAACGGATTGCTGCCTCAGGGACAAGCTACTCGGATACCTGGATTGTCTTGCACAAAATTATGCCAGGGAAGAATACACATTTTTATAGGTCAAAAGAAGACTTACTTGTATACTGGAAACCCTAGCAGTAAAGAGAGTTGGCATCATTGGATGCTTCCTTTTCTGATCTGGGGCTGCTTGTTCTGCTGGCCACTATTGGCCTTTCTGTGTCTTTCACACCTGATTATTTGCAGGACCAGTAGTTTGATCTCTCCTCACTAACAATTCTGACAACTGCATCTCCTTAACCAACGACCCTTATTTTCAGTTATCTGCAGCACAGGCACAGGTCAAGAAGACATTTGTCAGTGTATTCAAATAGCAAGTGTGGCACAAAGAGTCTAGCTGCTCAGTAACCTATGCGCATTTAATTGGCTCTTTCTGCTCTGCATTGGGCATTTTTCTGTTGGCTACATTCTTTCAAATAATTTATATCTGTGCCTGAATTAAGAACTTGAGCTGCAGATGTTTCAGTCTTTGAGTGTTATTTATGGACATGTCCCAGCCTCCATCTCCCCACTGAACAATACCAAAGGTGTTCCAAGGGGACCTTTGTCAGCCCAGCAGTGGATAACTGGCAGGCTGCTCGTCAGTCTTTTATGTCTCTCCTTATCAGTTTTACTGTGAAACTCCCTATCGCTTTGGTTGCACATGTTAGAATAATTACGCTTCCTGTTCAGCAGGTTTGTGTGGCATTGATTTTGGCCTGAAGGTTCAGGGGAGGGGAAGGATACTATTAAATTATATGAATTGACAAGTATGTCTTCCATAGTTGCCTTTTTCCATTATGAGGTGAGTTTAAGGCATAGTCTTGCACAAAGAGAGGCAGGAATGCTGAGCAGACTTTCATGCTACTTATAAAGGAGGTGTTTTCCCTTGCATTAATAAATAACTGGAAATAAATTTCCAAGAGGAAAAGAGGATGTGGTGATATCACTATTCGGTTGGAAGAGGGCTTCACATCATTCAGAGGCTTTGGGAACACAGCAGATATCAGAAAGACTTGGAGCATTTCCCTGGCCACCCTGGTCTTCTATTATTATGAGAAGGGAGGATGCGATGTCATTTGAGGGTTTAAGGATTTTTTTTTTTTCTATCCATCTCTCTCATTTCTCCAGTTATTCTGGAGTTTGCTGCTGCTTATATCTTACCATCAAAGTGAATGTAATTTGATTTGGTTTTATTTTGTTAATTCTCTGCAGTCTTATGATTGCAATAACAGTGATTACAACTGAGAAGCCTCTGGCCAGCTCTTGCTGTGGTGTATAATAGCTGTGTCTTTTTCAGCTGAAGTAGAAGTATGATTTGTTTAGTTTGTCCTGCCTGAAGTTATTTTCTCAAATATTCAGGCTAAAAAGGGAGGTAAAGCTCTCTGTAAGGCTGTCTCTAAGAATCTGCAGAAGTTGTGTTTTTTTTTCTCAGGAGTTTCCTATTTTCCAGGGAGTAGTTAGTATTCAGGCTCTTAACAGTATGAAAAACATTAAAGGGAGAATGAGTAGAGTGGTATTCAGTTGCTGTACCTTTTAGAAAATTAAGAGTGTATATAACTTTATGTACCAAATAGTCTCAGTGCATTATAGAAGTTAAACTTAATTTGTGTGAAATTGTAAGGTTAGCCTCTTTGGCTAATTTGCAGTCTTCTTTTATTTGAAGACCTCAGCTCCTATCTTATCCTTGTGGAAATTCCTCCTGAAAAAAAATTTTTGGTTTGCATTGTGTTTGTAAGACCTGAAACCCTTATGTTTGCCTTTAACATATTAAACATTCAATAGTGATTCTTAAACAGAGGCATCAGTATGTGCATGTGGGAATATCAGTTATGGTTATGCCATTGTAACCTGTGTAAGTCTAATGTTTTGGTGAAGAGTGCCATTTTTTCCCTTTTGTACCCTTTGAAATGTTGAGCATAATTTTCAGTACTATGATGAAAGAAAGAATACTAGAAACCATGAAAGGAAACATAAATTAAGAAAAAAAGGAAAGGATACCTAAAATGTGCAGTCAATAAACATTGAAACTGAAGCGAGCAGTAAATAACCCTCAAAGTGCCTCAATAGCAAATAAATAAATAATAAAAACCAAGGACAAAGCAGATGGTGTGATAGTATTGCAGTGGAGAGAAGGGCAAGGGACTCTACCATTTGAATGTAAAAAAGGTTTTAAAAGGCATTCTAATTAAGTGCTGCTCACAGCACTACTTTTACTAGTAATATTTGAATTTTGAGATAAGTCACAAATGTCACAATTTCAAGAGTATAGGATCCCTTTGCCTAAAACATGTGAGTTGGAAGTGAACCTCTTAAGAGAATAATTTCTAAATAGGTCTGTGGGAGAGGAGAAGCTGTTGATGGTAACTTTATGGGACAGGTTTTTCTATCTCAATATTTTTTAAAGTAAGGCTTGAATGATAGTGCTGCGTCTTTGTTTCCGACTATGCTTGCTCTGTACCTCTGTAAACTGTGGGGCAGCTTCAGCCATGGTAGACAAACAATGAAA
The DNA here is from genome assembly GCF_036250125.1 of Pseudopipra pipra. Taxonomy (NCBI): domain Eukaryota; kingdom Metazoa; phylum Chordata; class Aves; order Passeriformes; family Pipridae; genus Pseudopipra; species Pseudopipra pipra. Next base: position 78,586,905 of record NC_087550.1, read on the forward strand.
CTTAATTAAAGAATAATGGTGGATAGAGGAGAGACTCAAATCACTGCAGCTGCTGCTGGAGGTCGTCTGTGTTGCCTGCCAGCTGCTGCATTAGCACCTGTGTTGGCTGGGTAGTCACACAGGTACTGCTCAAAGCAAGTGCAACCTCGTGCCATCTAATTAGCTGTGAGTAAATAGGAGTGTCAGGAGAGGGGTTGGGAAGGCTGGCAGGACAGGAAGTGTGTGGTGGAACGAGCCATGTGGCAGCCGGCTTTTCGTTGAGCAGGGGCTGAGAAAAAGAGTATCAGTTGGGTGGAAAATGATTTTTTTATTAGCTCTGTTGGTCATCAAAGGTGAGTACTTTTACATAGTTGCTCATAAAGGGCAGAATATAGAAGTAGTACTAATGAAACCTGTCCAGAAAGTGAAGTTTTCATCGAAAACCTTGCCCATATTGACACCAAGTGCAATTTCCCAAAGTTATCTGGAAGTGCTTCCTATAGCCATGAAGTAGTGTGCCTTTATCCAATGAAGTACCAGAGTGATGATGCAAGAGCAGGATATCTGCATGATTTTTAACTCCAGTTGTCCAGACTTTTAAATGCAAATCAAGGACTAGTTCAAATTCTGTACTAAGAAATTATCCGTTAGAAAATACCCTGAACATTAACATTTCTCCCTTAATTTGTGTGCAGTGGCTGCACATTGAGGCACTAGAGAAATTGTTGGAGCAGTTTCTAGTTGTAATAATGCTTAAAGAGTCATTTGAAGCAATGGTCAAGAAAATGACACTTGATGGTAGCTCTCTGCTTGAGAAAACTCAGCACAGTGAAGCCATTCCTGTCTTCCTGAATGAAGAGAAAGTACATGATGGAGGCAAGCCAGGGACTAATATCAGCATGCTACAAGTCTATGACTGAAAAATTAGATCATCGTTATGATGGAGTAGAGTGTGTGTATGTTTTTCTACATACAATGAGAAGAGGGAGTTCAGAAGCATTTTCTTTTTCTGGAACCAAGATACAGACTTTTCATTTTCTCTGCTTTAAAAAAAAAATAGCAAACGCAAGAGTCCACATATTCAAGAAAATTCAGACATGTATGTGAAAGCATTAAAACTGAAGGCAGTATTGTTCTTAATCCAGTATTTACTAGGGTCAGTTTGACTCCCTTAAATCTGTTGGTGAAATTTCTTTGGGCAGTACATAAATCTATCAAATTTTCTTTCAAAGTTCTTTTCCTTAAAAGTGAGAGTAGTGTTTGAAAATATGTGTGTTATGTTATTATTTAAAATATTTAAAGCAGAAAATATAATGAGAACAGCTAATACACAGACAAAGAATAACCTATTTAAAGCTGAAGTAGTTAGCTCTAGAGATGATGAGCTGTTTGAGTGTTTACCACAATAGGTGGATGTAAGTAACAGAACTACATTTTTCCCTTCCCGTGTCATGTAAAGAAAATAAAAGAGCGCTAGGTATGTCCCTTCATCTTTGTATTCAAATTTTCTGCAAGATCAGTGTGATATGAGGATATTTATAGCTGCAGGGTTAGATGATGCCTGTCCTTCAAAAAACCTCAAAAAATTTTAATTCTGGTGTAAACTTAATTCAATAGAAAAAATCCCAAAGAAGAGTCTGTATTGTACGTTTCTGCCTGCTTTCATCAAAACAAATTGCCTCCTCCAACCTGAACAAAGTTCTTTCCATTAAAAGCACCCCAGGATTGGAACTGAAGTTTGGATATATGCCATGAAGGGAAAATGATAGCTATACATCTAAAAAATGTCTATAGAAAAATGTAAAATGTGTCTAAAAGTTTTTAGAGCCTCGTATCTGTGACAGTTTTGGGCTAATCTCAGAGAAGAAAGAATTTCAGAAAAAGGTGATCTGAGAACTGCTCCAGCTTGGGAAGGAAAATAGGATTTGGAGATATGGAACAGAAAAATCAGAATAATAGGCCTGGCTCTTACAAGGAGATTTAGTCTAATGAAATTAATTTCTGAAAATTAATTATAAAACCAACCTAATGATATATATACCAGGACCTAAGAGGATGTTTTGAAATCTGGATCTCCAGGATTTTTCTGCAGAGGAGTGGAATAAGAATATCTGCTTTTGTTTCCTCATAGAATATTTGAATTGCAGTTAGAAAACCCATTTCACTCATATGCATTTTCTGTTGCAATCAAGTGACAGTTTTCCTCAACTTGAAAAAGGTTGACATGCCCAAGAGCTGGATTGTACTGTATCAGCCAGGTAAAAGTTTCCTAAAGTCTTTTGGCAGTGTCTGACTTTTGTGAAATAAAATATGCTGCAACAATTTTTCATTTGGATGCATGTATGTTAACCAATGAGTGAATTTATTCTAAGCATTAGCTCGCTTGTTTATGGCAAATCCTGGAATAGCCTATTTTTTTCATTAGACTTAGAGGTTAATTTTAAGTGGAATTTTGTCATGAGAACAAGCTAGTCTAGTTACTCTTGAATGTGCTTAAGGAAAGTTTCATACCTCCTTCTTTGGTATTCCTCCAGTGAGGCCTGATCCTTTTTTATCTATGAAGTTTAAAGCTTGAGGGAACAATAAAGGCTCAAATCAATTGGAAGTAATTGCAACTAGATCATCAAGATAGTTTTGTTTAATTTACAGTGTTTATTTAGTGCTCTCCTGTTGAGGAATTTTAATCAAATTGTTCATGCTGTGGAGGACTACAGGGAGGAAAAGCAACAGTCCAGGTGCTTGCCTGAGGACTCTACCACATATATATGTATGTATATAGGTATACATACACATAGATATATATATATGCAGTTTGAGAAACAAAGATTTTTAATATATGGTGCAGTGGCTGGAGTGGTTCCTCTGTAACTGAGCAAGTGGACACAGGGGTCCCACTTGGCTAGGTGCTTTTGGTGGGGCCACTCTTATCCTCCATCAATGCTATTGAAGCATCAAGAGAGGGGAGCTCTGCTTTTAAATTAAAGTCACACAACAGCGTAGGTGAAATGAGTACTTGGAATACAATGAATGCAATTGAGCATGTGAATAGCGTGTCCCTGCTATTTTTTAATAGATAGAATAGCCTTTAGAAGCTCATCTCAGTGCTTATTGTTTGTACTTCTTGCTTTAGTATGCAGTGTTGGCAGTGCTCATCTGCCCTCATTGAGGGCTGTGGTGGTGCCTGGTGCAATATTAAGCTGTGGAGGGCTGGAATCCTTAACCCTCAAGTTTGAGAGTGTATGTGCTATGGGACAGCTTCAGAGTGTTTTCTTCAGGGAATAACATTTGATGGGGACAGCTGAAAAGCAAAAGTCTTGACCTTTGAACACATGGAATGTTGTGGGGGATTATCCTTACCCAATACGCAATTAGCTCATGTTAGAGGGAAAAGCAGTAACCCGTTTCTTCATGCCAGTTTCTTTTGTCCACTCTTTATTTCCCCTTCTTCCCCTTCCACGAAATTCCCATATGCACAGATTCTTAGTGTTTTGCAGTATGTGTGGGTTTTTTTCTGATTCATTAATAAGGCTGATTTTCTTTCAGGGTAAAAGAAAAACATGATGTAAATCCAGCCTCTGTGATTCTGTTTCTGCATGTCGTGTGTGCTGCAGTTGGTGGTCCTGGGAAGAACCATTCCTCTTGTGTTAGTTTTAACAACAGTTTATAAAAAAATCCCCAGCCTAAACCAACAATATTGTCACTGTTGCAAGGATCATTAGGGAAATGTATTTGATTACTAGAAATAAATGAATCTATGGCTTTTCTTCTAGAAATAAAGGGCTAAGAGTCTGCAATCTGAATCATTCCTTTAATGAAGGTGGGATGTTACTGATGCTACTTTTACCAGGTTTTCAGGTAGTGAGGATTATTTGATGTTCTCCAAACTTGGCTATATTGATTTTTTGTTCAATATTTACTTGTTTTTCCTTCTTGAATTCTATGCATGCTTTTATTTCTCAACCTTTTTTTTTAATGCAGTTACTATCTTTGACAGCATTCTACTGTATTTATTCATAATCATCACTTCCATTGATAGGGTAAATGTGATGGAAGGACACACTTTTTTCTTTTTTAAGTTTCCGTGAGCTTATAGCCAAACTGTTTCTGGCATAGAGTCCTGGAACTTGTTAGCCATTTGTTTATATCTTCAACAAAAGTGTAAGTATGTAACTTTTGAGTCATAGTCTTTTTCCATGAGTCCTACAGCTTTCTTAGCAGTAAGGAAGGAATGCACATCTTTGGAGGCTCATCTCGCATTTTGATGGCCCAATAAACTTTGCCATGAAGCCTTTAAATGCTGCAGCAGATCCTGTATATGACTGGTATGATTTAGACTGCAAATGGCAAGCCTGGTTTTGGACAGGTATCTTAATGGATTTTTTTAAAGGCTTTTTTTCTCCCTATGGTTGAACAGTCAATTAAAAATTTTTTTTGTGATCATCGCAAGATTCAAATTTAAATTTATTTAAAATTCTGTCCTTTGTCATGTAAGTTCCACATACATTTTGTTCTGTACATATGATAAAAAGAAAGAAACATGCACTGTTTTTTGAGACAATTATCAATTATTAAGAGAATCTGACTATTAATGCCCCTGATTTATTTAGTTATTTATTTTATTCAGTCATTTTTTCCACTAAGAGAAATAATCTCATTTATTTTCCCATGGATTTTAAAAGTCAATATATTTTTCTGTCATTTAACATTTAGACACTTTGATCAGTAAACACCTTTTACTTTGTATAGGACAGGTCCTTACATTCTGACTGATAATTACCCTTGATGCTACTTGCTTAATTTTTGTTCAGTGGTTTGTAGGATGAGCTTCCTGTTGTTTTCATTGCCTGCAGAACTGTATTTTCAGTGACTGACTAAAGGAGAAGTGTGAGGTAACTACAGGCTTGAGCCAGTGTTAGTAAGAATCTTGGCAATGGTCTTTTCTGTATTCATAGTCTGACTCAAGGGTGCTCCCTATAAGGACTCAAGTTTTTGTTCAGACTTATTTCAGATGTCTTAAATACCACTGCTTCCATTAAAAGGAAAAGAAAAATCCACTTCCTAGTTTATGATCTTACTGTTGGGGATTTTTCCTGCTGGCAAACTGGCCTGTGTAAAACTACTCTAGTTCTTCCTAAATCTTTAAACTTCCCACTCAGTTTGCAGACCACATCCCTTACATGTTCCTACACTTCATAATTCTGCAGACAGTTTATTCCCTTGCTGCTCAGCTGTGGCAGTCTCCTCAGTTCCCTGGGAAACTTTTGTTCTGCTTTGCATTGTCCAGTTCTGGTACAGAGAGTTGTTACCTGTGGAACAGAGCACTTCTGGAGGACTCCCTGTGTAGGGGTTTGTCTTCATGGCAGCTGGCTTTCCAGCAAGATCACTTGTAACCTAGTTACTGGACCACCAACGGTAGACCTGTCAGTTCCTATTCTTCTGAACTTTAATGATTTTTCTCTGCTATCTTCCATGATATTTAAAATATTAAATGTATTTTTTTTCTTGGAGTGTAATTACTCGTTATTTTTATACTGATCTAAAGCAGTTTGTGATTAATGACCCTTTTGTTACCATATGCTTAGTCATTTTATCTGTGTTAGTAAGGCATGATGACCTATTTTGGTTAATGTGTCTGTTTTTTGAGCTGAAGGATGATAGCAGAAGCGTATCTTAGAATTTCTTGGGTATGCTAGAGACAAGAAAGGGGAGTAAAATACCAAAACTGTTAGTTGAGCATGAATTCTGTTCTGTAAGACGTTAGAAGCATGTTAGAATATGAAAGCTTTAAAGTGTCACTCTTGTTTTTAAAAACTGTCTTTAATAAGGTGTTCATTTTATATACTTCAAATCATTCTAAAACCCTTCAAGCAAGCCTGACTTTACTACAAGAGTTCAGTAAGGTGCCACCATGCCTTATATCCATTAACAGAGGTTCTCTGCTTACTGGCAGTACTGAGTTACTGAGACAGCCACTAATTTTTTTTTTATTAGATGAATACAACTTTGAAAGCCCCTTGCTGAATGAATCTGTTAAGAACACTGCCTAAAGGGTATCTTATTTTTGCAGAACATGCAAAAAGTCAGGGTCACTTTGCTAGCTGAGGGCTGTGGTAACATACTATTTATTTCCCTTAAAGCAATACTGCATTTGGCTGCTCTTCTGATTCTTATGCTTAGACTTTACTGATTGGGGGGAAAAAGACTTTAAAAGGATTGAATAATCATACCCATACATTTTTTTTTTTCATTACGTTGTCTTCCATTTTAAAAAATCCCATTTTCTTTTCTTAACTTAAAATATCGAATGACTTCATAAGTAATTGTTTGTCCATTTCCCTATCTGAAGCACTTCAGACAGATAAGAACCAAGCCCTAAGCCTCCTAAACTGTACACATAGTATTCCCTGACTACTAACTGGTCCTAGTAATTTCAAGACTCACACTTTGTTGCAAGAGAGGTGAAAATGTCAGGTTTAGGACTGTGTGCGTGCTTTGTTTAGTAAAAACCTCAATGGTTTCTCTGGAAGTTCCACTGAAAATTGACTCAGTGAAAAAAGAGGTGTAATTGACTTAGAGGCTGAACTTTCTGAGGCAATGAAATAGGAAAAACTGTATGGGCATGAAACCCAGGATCAGTCAGAGCAAACCCAGGAGATAATGTGAGTGGTGAAACTGCAGGGTTTGGCCTTGAACACAGCTGATAACTGAAGGGTAGGAACAGTTTTTCTGTTGTCCATGGGATGCTCCTGTTGACCTTGCTACATTGCATGGGCTGAGAATAGTGTGGTTTTCCTAAGCATGCTGGAAGTGATCTGAGGATATCTTTCTGGGAGGAGGGGAGAATTAGAGCTTTTGAGTTACCAACATATAGTGTTCATGTGGCATTTTTCTTTACACTTTTATTTTTCTGCCCCTATTGTCCCTTACTGCAAAGATTAACTGTGTTGGTAGTTTTACAGTACTGTGGTAGACTGACTGAGCAAAATGAGCTCTATTTCAGTAATCTCTTAGCAGCCTGTAGAGCTTATCAAAATTATTGCAAGGCTAGTAAGTAGTCTAGTCTGTATTTAGAGTCTATTTTAACATAGTTAGGACTTCAGGTCCTTTCTGGTGTGAACCATTCATTCTACATATGAGTTGCTGTGTGCAACTGGGCTGCTTGCACAACTGCCAGGGATTGCTCATATTTCCCATGAAATGTTAACCTGAACTGGTCAATTCAAACTTGCAGTTGGTACCATAGCCATGATTTGGTGACATTCCATAAGTACTTGAAAAGTTGGTGTAGGTTGCCTCTGTACAGCCTTCTCTTGATTTCTGCAGAAACATCACTTTTTTCAGGCAGAAATATTCCAGGTGGTATTTCTTGGAGAGGCAGGAGGGAGGAAGAGCTTCCATGCCTCTCGTTAGGTAAATGGATTCTCTTCCAACACCTGCTACTTCTGTACTTTATTTCTGGATAATCATCTCTGCAAAACAGCATTCTTACAGGCTGTTTTAAGAGTTGGGAGAAAATAAGGGCTATGTGCAATAAAGTTTGAAGCATATAAAGAATTTCAGCTCTCTAACTGAAGACATCATACAAATTACGTATCTCACAAGCTTAGTGATTTTGGATAATTAAGGAATTTCTTCGTATTTCAGTAAATTTGATTATTAACACTATATTTAATTGCAAATTAATCTTTGAGATTTATCAACTGATAGAAATGGATTTCTACAGCAAAATTACAATAGCAGTTTTAATGTAGGGTTTTATCCTAAACGCTACACTAGTGTGTTTAGGAGAATGTGTTTAGTTTTCAGTAGTGATTTAAATCATCTATTTATCTTTCATTTGAACCATAAAATTTATCTAAAAATATTTAAAAGGATAGTCTTATGCTGTCTTTTTGGTTTTTACTTGACCAAGTTTCCTATACTACTAGTAGAGCATGTCTTAAGTCATGGAGAGGAGTGGAAAGGAACACTGCCAAGGTGCAGACTATGAAAGCAAGTTCTCTTTCTTAAATGAGGAAGGACACATACATAAAAAGTGTGTTTTGCTTGGGAGTTTTTGTTTAGTTGGTGTTGGATTTCTGTTTGTTTGGTTTTGTTTTGTTTTTTCTTTGGGTGGTTTTTTTGTTATTCCAAGTGCTTTATTGTAGGAAAATAACGTGTTCTTTCCAAGACAGGTTCATCATACTAATGCTGCTAGTCCTAGTTTAGGAAGTTGAACATCTTAGGTGATGTAGGAGCCTCAAATACACTTTCAATGTGCTTGTCTCAGAGATATTTTTACTTGATTTTCCCCTGCAGACTGCTTTGTGCGTGTCTGGTTGTGTATTCAGATGAGATTTGGCCCCTACATATGTGAGCTTGAATTTTCTGCCATTTCACATATTGGGGGGAGAATGAAATAACCTGTAAGCAGATCCTCTAAAGTACAATTCCTGGAAACTGCATGCTGTTGGGGGCATGTTTATTTTCTACTCGTATTCTTGCTGTGATAATCTTGACTTTTCGAGGAAGGGACCAGACAATTTATTTAAAAACCTATTGTAGCAAAATATCATTTACATAAGTAACAGTATATGCCTCCATGCCTCACAACTCTATTTTACTTTGCAAGTGACTAGGAAGACTTTTTTCTGAGTCTGATCAAAGATCAGATCTGAAATGTTAGAGGTAGTTCTTCAAAAAGGCAAGACTGAAAACTCAAACATTCTCGTATATGCTTAAAGAGGGGCTATATCTGAGCTTTCCTTTTCAGAGTGATCAGCAGCTCAGTCCAGTGCTCAGGCTCCCCTTTTGCTTGTAGTCCAAGGCTTTCTTGCCTTCAGATCCTAGTGAAGCTGGAGAATAAAAAAAATGTTCTTGATTATGTGCTGAGGCTTTGCAGTGGTTTTAAAAGCCCTTATCCTCCCTTCACCCAGCTGCCTCCCTTGTGATTACATCCAAGCCTTATCTTTACCTTATTGAGACCTTTTCAGTTTTTGCTTGGATGCCACCTGGCTACTACCTGATACTTGTTTCCATTCCTTCATAGGAATTTCCAGTGCTTTTTTGTTTGAAAAATACCAGGATCATAAGCTGCTGAAATTGGAAACATGAAAGGAATTTCAGGTGATGAAAAAAAATAAGATGGAAGAATATATCTTAACATTAACTTTGAAGGATTTGTAATACAGAAGAAGTTGTTAAGGCTGATTTCTGACTATATGTTCTGTACAAAAGGGGAAGAGTTAATGCTGAAAGCATAAGAGCATGGAGCAAGGTAATAGTGGACTGAGAAGGAAAAACTGGCATCTTCCTTTTGTAAGATAGTTTTCAAATATCTTCTATTCAGACTAAACAGTTGACCATAGTAATGAAGTCTGTTTTTTCTAAAGGTGTTATGGTTGCCATAAAAGTGCCAGGTGATGGCATGACTGAAGCAACATGGTTTTGGGTGTGTATAGGAAAGTACAGATGACATATTCTAATGGCCTATCTCTGTCCAATTGGACTGGTTGACTAAAAGTGACTCCAGAATAAAAAATTACCTGCAACTAAATAATCTGGAGTTATATATTCTGATCTGCATCTAGCACTGTTAAATTAGAGTAGTACCAGTGAAATATTCATGAAGACATACCTTGTTTTCTCTGTTTGAAAGCAGAGGAGCAGTGCTTTTATTTAAGAAATGATCTCAGAATTAATGGGAGCTCAGAGTTATGCAAAGAGAAATGAGGTACAAAGAACTAAACTAGAACTGTATCCCAGATGCTTCTATGGTTTTGCAGAAACTGTAGATAAGACAGTGCTGTGGGAACACAGCGTTACCAGAAGAGGTAGGGAAGCAGTTATGTGATGTTGATGTTCTGGATGGAATTGCAGTTTCGTGACGTAAGTGGCGCTGTTTTGAAATCACAGAAGTAGGAGCAAGTCACTGAAACAGTCATCTTAGTGCCAATATTGAAATTTGTGGAATAATCACTGAGCGGAGACAAGTAAGCCCAAGAACATGATAAAATAAGCACTAACAGACTTACTGCCATCTGACAAGTAGTACTGATATCTCAAGGAAGACTTGACCTCTTCACACAGCAACATAAGGCACATTGGTGACTGAGCTTTGTTGTTTAACAAGAAATTCAGATGTATTTCATATCATGCCTAAGTTATTGTTAGTGTTGTCTTTGGTGCAGGAAGGAAAATGTAGGCAGCTGTTCCATTGTAGGCCTATCATGGAAGCTAATAGGAACCAACTGTGATTTTATGTGGAGGTTTGTGTAATCAGCACTGTATAGCTGAGAGTTTGGACAGTGGATGAAGGTGATCTCCAGCCTCTGTGGCTTCCAGTGATTTGTGCAGAACAGGAAAGCCACCATACATCGTAGAATTTATGGGGCAGCTGAAACGGCAGCTGAGCCCAATACACTTTTGGAACAGATTGGTTTATTGGTTGGGGTTTGATTTTTTTTTTTTTTTTTGAGTGATATTATGTTTGTCTGCATACAGAACATAATAGAAAAATGTAAGAGATATGTAGAAGCAGAGAAAGAATACATGAGGCAAGAGAGGTCTTGTTGGTGAGTCTGTTATCTAGAAAGATATTTCAAGTTGGGAATTTCTGCATGACTGATTCCTCCTTCCCAGGGGAAGGATTTTCTCTGGGTTTCAGCTCAATCAGTTTTTCCCAAGAGAAATAATATACATAAGCTCTAAATATTTTCTGGGTACTTGAGCTAAAAATGCATGATATTGAGAAATGCAAAGTCACTTCTTGCTGGAAGCTCACTTAGTATTTCTGGAAGGGAACCAAAGTTTATATACCTTTTTAAAGACACTTTTAAGTATGTTTTTATCAACAGATGAGAAATGCAATGGGGTAGCTGCTATGCACAAAATGTAATTGCATTTATAATGTGGTGGTAAGGCTATGCAAGTGGGCATGTATCTCATAAGTAGCTGCATAAATCTCTTACTGCCTCATAAATCTCATTAAGAGGTCATTTTCTTGACATCTTCCAGTCTATAGTTTGCCTGACAGCCATGTTATGGAGGAAAGCCACAAGGGTGGCAGGGGATATGAAGGTAGAATAAGCTTTAATGCTGCTTTTAGTGCCTTCCCTTGCCGATCAGCTTCTGAATCCCTGCAGAAGTAGAGTGGCTTCTTTCTTCTTCCTTCTTTATCTTCCTCATCCCCTTCTGCTGCTGACTTTTGGGAACTGTGCAACTTCTCAAATGACTTTCAAATTCATTAGCATAGCACCGTAATTAGCTCAGCCACCTAAAATAGGGGACAGGAGCTCCTCTTGCATAACTTGGCTCTTATGAGGTTTTTATTACCAGGCCACAAAACAGAAGTAGGTAAGTCTATTTGGTCAGTGTAGGCAAAATTACAGACTGGCTTCACCTAACCCAGTCTCGAAACATGTAGCACAGCTGTGTTCGTGTAAGATAAACAGGAAGCAAATCTTTGTCTGACTTATAGCTTTAGCAGGTCCTGTGTATGGATGTTCCTTCTTGAAGGATGGGGTTTCCCAGCACTACATGTCTTGCTGAAGATTCCTGGGCATGTAACATGGGATTTAGCCCTGATATTTCCAGCCAGAGGTCTGGTTTAGCCCACTATTCCACCTCTAATAATGGCCAGTAGTAATGCTTTTGGGGGAAAAGTGTTAGCAAAACAGTGATCTCTCCCAGCTTTTGGCAGACTGCAGTTCAAGGACTTTGAGCAAGAAAGTTGTGTCTGCACCTTTATTTAGCAATCCTTGACAGGCCTTGTTTTGTGAATACATCTAACTGTATTAATCTATTTTAAATTTTTGTCTTCACAATATCCTGTGACAATGGGTTCTGCCATTAATTGTAGTGTGGAAAAAGTACCTCCTTTTCCTGTTGTTTTTAAGCAAACTGCCTGATAAACTTCATATAATACTGCCTAATTTATTCTGAGACATGGTTTCCTATTTGCTTTCTCTGTAATACCATTCATGGTTTTATGTCTGTCATCTTATCCATCTTTCCTTCTAATCTAAAAGTAGTTGCTTGTTTAGTTGTCCTTAGGTTAAAGCTGCTGCGGATCTCCCATAGTTGTCACTCTTTGAATCTTTTCTTGCTCTGCTGTATCCTTCTTTGAAAATTGGTTGGTGCAGCAGCTGTAGACTGCACTAAGGATCTGCAGAGGTACAGTGGTGTTCCCTGTTGCATTGGGTATCCCTGACCTGCTCACTCCTGATGTTCCATTTGATCTCCCAACCAGCACTGAACTTGGTCGTCTGTGAGTGTGTGGTTCCTGAATTTAATTTAATTGTAGTGGCTCCAGGGTTCCCATTCACTGTATTGACTGTTACTTTGTGGTGTGTGTCAATAAATACCTGACAAATCTATCTGCAGATCAACACAGTTCTCCTGATTTTTTTTAATCCCCGACAAACTTTATCATGTTGCTGCTTGCTCCATTTTTCACGTAAATATGAATATATCGAGTAGCACAAATGCAAAACCAGAGCTGTTGTGAAAACTGGCTATTTATTCCAGTACTGTTTCTTTTAATCTATCTAGTTGTTAATTCACAGAAGGACCCTTATTTCTATCCCATGTCAGCTCAATTTCTTTAAAAAACTGTGGTGAGAGACATTGTCAAAGGATTGTTAGAGATCCAATGCATGTTATAGGTATCATATATACCACACTTACCTGTATATGTCATGGCAGGTTTGTAAAAGAAGTCATGCCATGATGACACTCCTCTGTAATTTTTATTTGCATACCTGCTAATCTGTTCTACGATTTCTATCAATTTTCTCAGTGTAGCAGTGAGCCTGTAGCTACCAGCCTGTTGCTCCCTGGAGCCCTTTTATTGAAATTGGCAGCACATCCTCAGCTTTTTATATCTCGTTTTTTAAGTTTGTCTGAGAGGGAAGCTGGGCGGTATGATTAATAGTTCTCTGGTGGTATGTTGGAGTGCCTTTAAAATTTCTGGGTGAGTAACATCTAAATCTTTTAGCCTGCTATTGGTTCTAAAGTCTGATCTAATGATGCTGTGGTCTTGACAGTTACCTTGTACATGTACTGTCTTCTTGCTCCCATACACACCTTGCATTTTCCCGAGTTTCAGAGGAGTGGTGGCCTGTTTGTCTCCATTGTCCCTTGGCCCTCCTAAGTAGGTGAGCAGACATTCCTTCTCCTGTTTTGCTGCCTTGAGTGCTTCCAGTGTGTGAAATGGGAGCTGGAAAGGAGAAGGTTGCTGGAAGACAGGAATGTGCAGCCATGGGGGAGCACCTCTTTCTGCCTCAGTCCTAGTTTATGTTGGCTTAAGCAGGTCCAAAAGCCATGGCAATAATAGTACATATATAGATATAAATTGGCTTTTATTGCATGAATTATTTGAATGGACAGTGTAGTCGAATGTAATTGTTTCCAGTTCTTATCACTCAGTACAAATCTCAGTTTCAATTAAAAAACTTACACAGATGAGCTTTTTCAATTTGTTTAATAGATAATGGATTTATTTTGTATACAAATGTGAACTGTTCTGCTTTGGATTATATTCATAACAGGATTTTAATGCAAATCTTCAAATGTATAAGACATTAATAGAATTTAGGATCAGAATGAAGGGGAAGATGTTCAGAAGTCTTAATGTGTGTTTTGATTTTGAAGCAGTTCACAATTCAGTGTTTCATATTAATTCCTGCCATTTGATCTTCAATATTTGTAACAAAGATCCTCAATTGTGTAAGCTCTATTTTTGACGTGGATCAAGCTTACATTGCCACGTCTCTAATGGCTTTCTGGCCTTTTTACTGGTTTTTGCTCCCTGGAAAGAAAGATCTAATTCCTTGTTCTAGTCTTAGAATACGTGAGGTGAGATAGCAGTGCTCTTTTCTTCCTCTTTTTCCTACTTCATTTTCCCCTTCCTTATGTCTTCATGTATGTTGTTATTTTTTATTTTTATTTCAGTTTGTATGTGTGTCCCTATGGTTTTCCTTAATTGCTTTTTGCTCTGACTGCAAGATCCTGGCCTGTGTGTGTGAGGTTTGTGCAACCATTTTTATCTAGATTCTGCCTTTTTCAGTGGTTTCCGAATCAACTTCCATCCCTTGAATCAATTGAGGTAATGTGGTGTGGTGTTGCTTAGCAATGCTGGAAGCTGATACTACCTGGGTGATGTGTGTGCTGTAACAGCACTGAGCAAAAGAGACTACCTGTCCTCTATGGTCTGTGTGGAGAAGAAATCTTGCATTTTTTAGTGTTTTCAGCATTCTTACCTTTTTGTGTTTGAGTGGTTTTTTTTTCTTTAATGTTGCTGAGTAACAATTTTGCAGACTTAGAGATGTTCCTCCCCTCTTCTTGATACATGCAAGTGTAAAAAACTTGCTAGTATGTAGAATCAAAATGTAATTAGGACGTGGATCTTTAAAGAACAGGGTATCTAATTAACTGTCTTGAGATAGGTATGTTTTCTGTCTACCTCCCCCACATACCAAGCAAAGCTGTTGTGAAGGCAGAGCTTTGTAGGATGTTTCAGTCCTCCAAAGCAGCACAGATTAGCAGCCGATCTAATGTGCATGGCAGTGGATTAATTTTGATAGTGGATAAATTTGATACTGCCAACAATGTAAGAATATAGACTGAGTTATTTCAGCAGCAGATGTAAAGATGTTAATAGAAGCTATTAGCTCTGGAATACTTCTTTAAAATTGTTGATTCTTACATTGAAATCTAAATTTTCAGTTGTGGGTAGATTTTTTTAGTCTCATTTAAATTGCAAAAGAGCAAAGTATTGTTTCTTCCTGCTTTCTTCTTTTGTTGTTTTTTCCAAAGCCAAGGGAATATACATAAAAAACCCCCCAAACAAACTGTTTTCTTGTTTCCTTTTATCCCTTCATTTTAATAAGAAGCATTAGAAAAATGTGGGTGCTGAGGGTGCAGCCATTGATATCAATACACCCAGCCATTGATATCAATACTCCCAGACGGTGGTGGAGGTGGAGAGATGTAATCTGGAGGCTGATCCCACCTCAGTGCTGTTTATTAGGGCTGTAAAGGATTGCTTTTTAGCCATGAGATTGTTGAACATGTTGGTCTCTCTGATCAGCTACTCCCACCTCTATTAACCAGTAGTTTTCATAACTTACGATTACATTTTCAGTAGCCTGATTGTTGATTACTTTCTGGTTTAGACCATTTAATCCATAGTACATACTCATTTATCCTTGTCTATAAGGAAACAAAACATCAAGCTGGCAAGGGGATTTATAGCAGGTTCATTGCCATGGTTTCAGACAGCCTTACATAGCCTAAAAATAGATTCAGGAAAGAATATTCTCTTCCCTTCCCTCCCTCTCCCAGCTCTAACTAATTGGAATTTCCTTTTGTTTGTGTGATTTTGTTGTGGATTTATTGACTGACAGGTCAGGCAAATTTGTTTGATGTTTTGTTTTAAAGAGGAAAGTTCATCCAAGTATCTAATACATTGAGGAGTGACTTTCCCTGGTAGTGTGCCAAGGCTATTACCTCCTGCTCCTGTCTCTTACACTTCAGTAGTGCTGCTCTGGTAGACTGTAGCTTATTACAAACCACTGCAATAATCTGAGTCTGTAAGGGACCATCCTGGGGATATCTTTGAAAATTATAACCTTGACATTGGCTTGTGCTCATCAGGGGAAATTTACAGAGTACATGATGATGTGCCCTTAGCAGCCTGTACTGCTGCATGAACAGGCTTCTCTTCCAGAGTCCAACTGGCAGCTTTGCTGTGTCTCCTGCAACCCCACAATGAGGATATTGCAGACATGATAAGGATCGTGTTGTAACAAGCATGGCGAGTTTTAAAATACTGCTTTGTCTACAGCAGTGCCTGATCTGTGGCAGCAAGGAGCTAGGTGAGGCAAACTGGGTGACCACTGCTTCCCCTTCCCGATGTCCTTGCTGAGCCAGCATCATCGCTACAGAACCTTGGCTGTCATGCTTAGAGCTTGCTTGGCATGGCTTCACTACCTCTGTATTGCAGTGCTGTTTGTCTTTGAATGTCAGAAAAATGGAGGTGGAACACAGCTTGGCAGTTAATAATGGCCTCTTCTGATGTGTACCGGCTAAACTATGTTTAGTTTAGCTTTGGGTTGTGTAGTTGAATTTTCCTCCCCCTTGCCTTCAACAGAGGTGTTGACTGTTTCTGTTAGCAGGAGTCCCAGATGGTTTTAGATCTCTCTTCCCAGACAGGAAGGGCATGGATTGGAATCACACCGATGCCTTGGATTTCCTGCATTGCTTCCTGTTGAATTGATGCACCAAAAGCTGAGGGGTGAGATACTGTGTTACTATATTTGGTGTGTAACTCCTGTGACTCGTGTTGTGCCTATTTATGTTGGCAAGCAAGTAAATAGCCCCACAGTGGCCTTATCAACTCGTATCATTTAGTGACAGGTTTTGGAGCAAAGGGAAAGTGTTCTGGGTTGAATTGCAAAGGGGAAAAAATCCTGTGTGGTGTGTTAGTAGATTGTTTGGCAAACAAGGTGTTGGTTCTGCCTATCCTCTTTTCATCGCTAAGGCTTTGACTGCCCAAGAGAAGCTGTGGTAAGTTTATTTGTTTGTATGTGTTGCTACTGATACCAAGCCTTTTCTTTCTTCCTGCTGCTGCTTTTGTGGTCAGGGTGCCCTAACCTTTCTCTGTAGGGACCGAATGGAGAAGGACTGATGTGATGTCAGGGTGCAAATGTGTTAGTGAGTGGCTGCAGTGTATTGCTGTTTCCTTCACTTCTTGATTTATTTACTGGTTGTACATGCTTTCAAACTTTCTCATGTTTCTGAACTGATCAGAGTTATGGCTTCTTTTTCCATATACCATATTGGACAAAATTTGTATATTTAGGAATGAGGTGGTACAGGATAGCTAGGACTGTGGATAGGACCACTTAAGGTAGAACTGCTATTCAGAAGAGACTAAACCTTTTAAAGTCTTTTCTCTTGCTTGCATGCTGTGCTGCATTGCATTTGGTAGCTGCAACCTGTGCCTATGCTTTCCTGCTCCTCTGTGTGATACTCTGCAGTATTTATGTGCCCGACTGGCAGCTGGAGAACAAGAAAAGAGCAACCCCCAAGTACAGATGAGGGAAATGTGCCTTCTCAGCCTTCCACAGAGGCAGGGACCTGCCTCTGCCTGTTCATTGCCAGTACAGGGTACAGTATTTGGGGCTGGGGCACGGGCAGGTTGGGCTAGTTGTTAGGTTCTTGTTCTGAAGAACCTTTCTTGTTCCTCTTGGAGTGGAGGTGAGTGTGCCATCCTTTTCAGAGGATGCACACTGGGATTTTCATAAAATACAGAGTTCCTGGCTCTAAGGGAGTTTTTTCACATTTGGTGATTTTTTTGCAGTTTCCCAAACCAAACTGAAGCTGAATGAGTTTCTAGAAGCCTCCAACGATGAGAGAGTGACTACCATCTGTGTTTGGTTGTGTGCTCCCTGGAGAGAAGTGCAGACTGCTTCATTCAGGCCAGCCCAAATTACAGGGCCAGGCCATATAAGCGACCTTATGAAAATATAATCCTCTCTGATGCTAGAGAGGAACATTTTCCATATCTGGCAGATGTTTAGATATTCTTTAAATGGACCTTCTTTCTGCTGTAGTGGTTTCAACCCCTGGAAATATCATATGCATGAATTTACATAAAATAAATCAACCTGCATAATATTACATCAATGCACAGTAGATGATCATCTCTTTCTCCTCCCATCTATCCAACAGTTGTGTCATTTTACATACTGTGCACCAGTATGCTCCACATGGGAAAGCTTATGTGTGTGCCCTCTCCTGAAATGTGCTGAGATTTGCACAAGTGCTCACCTCCTTCATTTAAAGATGAAGAGAATGTTGTGTGTTTCTGTATGTCTATTTGGGGGTGACAGATGGCTAGAATCAGAGATAGGAGGTGTGTGTGTATATATACATACATACATACATATATATAAATATTTATATATGGAAGAGCTCTTAGGTTGCTGGTGGATCTACAGGATTAGAGGAGTTGGGGGGGAATGCAATGCCAAAAACATCAAATCATATATATACTGTTTGTTTTGTCTGGATAACGAGGTGTTATTTGAAGGCAGATGCTTCACTTGTAGACCTTTAGGAATTAAAATATTCATATTCAGGAGTTATTAAAATTAAGGATACTGTTTTCTGGACTCTGCCAGTGTTACTTGCTTTCTTTAAAGTTAACATGAGAAGTCAACACATCTTAACATTTGAAATATTATTATAGGTTAGATGCTGTTTAAAGAACGTGATTAATATTGCAAACAGAAGTCCATAGTGAAAAGTTGCAATTCTCCATTTTGTGACTTATGACACAGTCTTAAATTATTTGGTTGTGTTTTTCCCGTGTAACAATCTTTGTCTCGTTTGTTGGGTATGGTAGTTCTTCTCCTGCAGGACTCCTGTTGGGTATGGTAGTTCTTCTCCTGTCTATTATGCTGTCTGTGAGAAAGCTCTCATTCCTTGCCTTTTGCAGATGTTGAAAGAGAAGGGTGGCTCAAGAGGGCTGATGGCCTCTTGCTTTTAGGGAACTGGATTCAGTTCTTGATGGAGTTCCCTGCATTGCTAGGAGGGATTTAAAAGCCAGAGAATGGTTAATAAACTTGATAAACTTGAGATCTAAGACCCTGAGATTAGCTCAGTTGGTTAGAGCATGGTGCTAATAACACCAAGGTTGTGGGTTTGACCCCTGTATGGACCATTCACTTAAGAGTTAGACCTGATAATCCTTGTGGTCCCTTCCAAGTCAGAACAAGTCTGTGATTCTGTGAGCTAATTTTCAGAAAGCCTTATGCTTCTGGAGGTAGCCTGTAATCACGTGTGAGGCATGTTGTGGGATATGAAATACTTGAAGGATGGTTAGACCCTAAGAGTCTCACTTTGGGAGTACAGAATCAGTGGGTTTGCACTCTGGTTGACCTAGATTAATAAACAGATTTAGACTCCAAACTCCTAGTAGAGGCAATATCTACGTGTTTTGAGGACCTGGGTTTTCTGTCTGCAAATTCTCATATAGGAAGTAAGGATATTGCGATGCCTCCTCCTCTGACAATTGTGAAGTTGGAGTAAGTACTTTTTGACAGAGTAAATCAGACTGCTATACAGAAAGAGCAGAAAGGTAGTTGTTTATTCTGTTTTAACAGTAGAGTTCAAGTAGTTAATAAGCCTTAAGAATAGAACAGGGTGGAAAAAAGAAATCCTGAGTACCTTCTTGTAACTGGCTGTGCTTCCTTCTGCGGTGAAAGAGGTAGAGCAGTCTTGGACGGGTCCAAGGAAGGAATTTGGTAAAGCTTATGGTGTGCAAGAGCAGGAAAGGATAAGTTGTAGTTTGATGACATGCTTAAACACAAACAGTTCCTGATTCTCAACTCTTCCTCTAAGTTGTGTGGTTTTCCCTTATTTAAAGAAAAAAATTCAAATCTGTTCTGTTTGAAAATAAAAGTTGCCATAGCAGTTATACATTTTATACCCTTTAGTGGGGATTTCTGGCTGTGGGGTGAGAGACGAGAGCTGCAGTGGCAGCAGACTGTCATGTTCCTCTGCACAGCTCTCCAGCCTAAGAGAGGGAGAGACTTCTGAGTTGTTGTGTACATGCAGGACAGGGTTGTTGACTTCGGGAAGGAAATCACAGAATCATAGAATATCCTGAATTGGAAGGGACCCACAAATATTGAGCCCAGCTCCTGATGCTGAACAGGACAGCCCCAAGAATCACACCATGTGTCTGAAAGTGTTGTCCAAATGTTTCTTGACCTCTGACAGGCTTGGAATAAATCCTGAGGAATCCATCAGGAATAAAACCTGATGTCATTGTTCATGCTCAAGGAAATAAGCTATTTTCTATCAGATACGACATACTTCCCCCTCACCCGTCTTCCATTTCTTTTGCCCTTCCTGACAATCCTTTTGAATTTTAGGGGCCTGTCTCCAGTTCTTGACTTTTTATTTACTTATCTTTCACCTACAGTTTCTCCTCCCTTCCAGATTCATTGTCAGAGACCAGATACTTTGCCTGTCATGGCCCCCCTTCCCCATCCTTGTCCAGTTTTTCTTTCACATGCAATCGTCTTTTGTCCGTTTTCTTGCCTTGTTTTGTTCACTGCCTTGGGATCCCTGGCTCCCTTCCCTGCCCGCTGTGCTTGCTCTCCCTCTTGTTTTGGGCCCTTGTCCCAGTCTGTTCCTTCATCTCCCTCGGGTCTGGCATTTGTCCGTGCTGCACTCCAGATGCACGCCTTCCGCTTCCTTGCTGCTTGGGTGCTGGCAGCCCCACCATGGCCAGCACAGGAAAGATGGGCTTCCTCCACTCCAGGGCCTGGACCTGCTCCAGAGCCTGGACCTGCTCCAGTTGGGAAGCTATTGAAATGAAAGGAGTCTTGGACTCCTCTGTTCTCAGGCTGGCATGTGCTCTCCCTCTCTGTGGCTAGACATTAGGTTGCCATTGGGAAAGTGTGCAAAGTTTGAGCATGGTCAGCAAGGAAAAACTCCTGGGAGATACTAGTTATGTGCTCTTTAAAGGTCTTTGCCTGCCATGAATATGCTGTGAGCTACCAGTGGATATGGTATAAAGGCTGATTTCCGTGTTCAGCATAATCTAAAGTTACCTGAGACTCAGGAGCCAAGAAAGGAATATGAGGAGTATAGGATGTTCTCCAAGGGAAGAAGAGCAATCTAATACCCAGCCTGCCTGTTTGCCTGGCGCAGAAATGCGCTCTGCCATGCTGCTTTACTGGGAGCCTTGTATTTACTGAGAGGACCCGTTACAATCTTTCAGGCAGCATTCACTTGGGATTATTTAAAATGTATTATTTATGTCCCTCTTTCTGCTTGATCTTTCACTGGCAACTTCTGCCTCTTAATATCTGAATTTTAAAAAAGGATCTGAGTCCTATGCCTCTCTATCTTCCTTAGGTTGTAAAGGCTGTTTTGGAATGTTACTTCCAATGACATTTTGAGGAGATCAGTGCAGACTGGTGTGCCACTTTGGCAGTATTTCTGCTTTCTCTCATGAGCACTGCAAGGAAGAGGACAGAACAAGAGAATTGGTGCTTTCCACTGTCTCATTTAGTAGTAAAAAGTACAGATTCCACAGGTAACTTTCACACTTCCGAGCAGGTGAATAGTCAGTTTGGAGATGTAACAAAAGCCACAGGGATGTAATCTGCATTGAAACAGGTTTGTTGATAGAGGCAAATGGGGTGGTTGAACAGGCAAGCCCTTCTGTAGGTGCAGGTTCTAAAGCTTGCTGTAATAGTGCTGTGCTTTTGAGTGATTTATGTTAGTTTTCATTGTGAAGTTAGTTACAGTGGGGTGGGGCATTTATTCTGCGGACACAGCAGCACCTAATAGAACAATATTAGTCTAAATATGTCTTATGTGAAAACCAACCTTAGTCTGTCTCCATACAATGTATATAATACTTATGTTTTAGCCAGACATAAATAAGGATGTACCTGTGCAACCTGGCAACAGTATATCCGTGCATCTGTCTTCTCTGCACTGAATAAATGCAGTGTTATCAAATATCTAAAGACAGAAAAGCACTTTAGCTTGAAAGATCAGGAGAGAGTGTCCAGACTGTGCTGTTTGGAGCAGGTATAGTCTTTCAGTTGTTCAAGTATCTGCACAAAGAGAAATGAGATAGAAACCTAAGCAAGTTTGAAAATTTTGCTATAATTTTTAAAATAATTTTTGAAGGAAGAGTAGAGATATAATTTTAAAACACTACAGGGATATTATACAATCATGCATCATGACCCATTTTATCTTCACCAGTATGCAAATGAATCTATGAAGTAGTTTTCTAAACAACAGTACATAAAACAATTTTTTTCTTGATGGTATGAGTATTTCTTGCTGGGAACTGTGTCATTACCAAGTGTGGTATTTCCTTGGTCAAGAATGATAAAGGCTTCTGTTTAAAGACTTAATTTAAAAGAACCAAACAACCAAACAAAACAATCATTTTAAATTCAGTTATATGAAACAGTTTTACAAACTTATAAAAAGTCTGTTTTGGGAACAGACATTTAAATATTTAAGGACTTCAGGAGTTTTTTCTGGTTTTGTAGTGGGTCATATACTGAGCATATAACTGTGACCACAAATGCGTTTTTCCTAGTGGAAAACCTATGTAATAATTTTGTGGGAGTTTGATCACAGGCTTTGGACATAGAGTAATCTAGTCAAGGCCATTATGGCTTCAATTTAACATGTTTGGATAGGCGTCTTCCCTGGCTGCATAATTCTGAAGAGTGATGTCATTGTCCTCTGTGGTTTTGAGCCACTGTGCCACAAGGGTACCTACCCTTTTTGTGCAGCACAATGTGTGTGGTGGCAAGCTCTTGAGCTTTTGCTCCCTACTTGTGCAACACACCATCAGTGCAACAAGTTGTAACTAATGGCTCTCAGCAGGAGATGGAGGAGAGAGAGTGAGTGAGGAAGAATGTGAGCTTGGCATGCAGACAGCTGCATTTTGATCTTCTGCTAGGGGCCTGCATGCTCAAGGCATGGAGAAGCTTCTCTGAAGGGTCACTGAATACCTGAATTAGTCTCTGATGCTTAACCGCTTTCTGGAGGAGCTGGCTTGCGTTTAGGCAGTGTGAATACCCCTACTATATACTCATACTTGGTTCAGAGAAATAGCATTTCCCCTGAGCTGTTTCATTTCTCAAAAACAGGATTCTGTCAGATTTTCCCCCAACTGTTGAACAGTAGTGCTAATGTAGTGTGTTATTTATTCTTTTGACATGTTTTTATTTCATGGAAAATGTCTACGTTATGCTTGAAGCTCGGTATGAGTTGCTGGATCCCTTTCAGAATTCTGTTAAATCTGGAAGTAAGTCAGATTACTTTCTTCTACTATAAGCACATTCGGCTTGGCTTTCACATGAGGTGTTGTATGGGTGAATGAGCCCAGAGCACTCCAGCTGGTGCAACAGCTTTATTTATGTGGAGTGATGGCATGAAAGGGTTTTATAAAATGCTTTTAATGGCTTTAGGAGTGATTCGTACTACTATTGAACCACCGAACTGCTTTAAGATTTTACTCACTTTGCTTGTGTTTTCTAGTGACAAACTGTGGGCTCAGGTGATGACCCAATTAATCAGGAAACTGTGCTGACTAGAAACACAAGAAATAGGGGTTTTCTTAGGCTCTCTTTATATGTTCCTAGCATTTACCATGTGGCAATAAAGCTTCAACAGTCTTTCTGTTCATAATGTGAAATAGCTTTTTGCCCACATGATGGTGTTTTTATATCTCAACTTTAAAATGCTTTAGGTCTTCATAAAATGATAACATACACTCTCACTTCTACAACACATTTTATCATCAGTAAAGGATTAGCTGAGTTACTTCAGCATGTGTCTTATGCACTCTTTACTCTTAATATTTTTCCCCTCATAGATTTTTTTTTTTTATATTGGATTTTGTTACTTGTGCCAACATGTTGAGTTTTACTTTTTCATAGGTTTTAGTGACAGAATTGGCAGGTTATGTGAAATGGAAGGGGTGTCAATAAAATCAAATATGTAAGTATATGATAGAACTACGTCACACCTTCTTCCTAAGCATAATTTCTCTTGCAAGCAGTTTTGTCAATAGGTTGAAAAACATCTCAGAAAACAGGTTGGGAGTTTCACAGAAAAGAAGAAATACCTTGTCCCTGGCCTGAGATAAAGCAGAAATTTTGTAGAAAAGGTGTGGCCTGTTCAACCTGGAAAGTAAAGTGTCAGCAAAGTACTTTAAATGGGGAACATTGTGTTGAACTTCATGCAAAGCAAGCGGGCAATATTTAATTCAAATTTTAACTTGTCTAATAACAAATGAAGCATTTGTGTGGAAATATCTCCCTCTGGTCTATTAAGGGATTCATGGCTCCATGAGCTCCCTGTTTTGCTCAGACTGTGCCTTTGGATTTGAAGTGAAAATATAGTTGTTGGGTGAGAGTCACTAATTGAGCAATTGGAGCTAATCATCCCCTTGGTTTAGCAGATGAGACACTAATTTTCTTTCCAGGAATAGCCAGAATTACTTGTTTGTACAGCGTCTTCGAGCTGGCTGATTTAAAACCTGAATTGAAAACTTTAAAACTGGCTGTGTTGGTTTGAATATGACATTGGCATTCCCGATTCAAGTAAGTAATGCTGATCGTGGTATGAAGGGGTAGTGAAGAACAAACAGTGAAGACAACTCTCCAGAGGTTAGGAAATGATCACGACCAGTCCCAAGAGTAACTTGTATGAAGAGGTTTCTGAGAGGCTCCTTTGAGAGACTGAGCATGTGAAGTTTTACTTACTTAATTGATCACTGACATATGTACAATAGTTTTGCTTGCTTGCATGAGATACAAGGAAGAAAGTAAACGTTCCTTGCCTGTGGTAAGTCTCTAATGCAAGGTTGTCCAGAAAACATTACACACAGCAAATCAATATGTTTACTTTTTTAATACCATTGACAGTCATCAAAAGTAATTTTAATGTTGTGGGTTAAAAAAAAATATTTGTAGACTAGACTGGCTTGATTCACAGAACAATCTGTATTTGTTGATAGGGGATGATTTTTTCACAGAGGTAATTGCAAAAGCATACAGAAACCTATTGCTGCACTTGTTGATAGACCTACTGACAGGTGTGTGGTTGAGGAAAAATGATAGCATACATCAGATGTGTGCAGGATGGGACTCCTCTTTGCTGACATCTGGCAGAAGAATTGGAATCTGGGACAGCTACTAGTGCCACAGAATTGCAGACAGTTTTAGGACCTGAATGCAATGAAGATAAATGAGCTCCAGCTGGAAACTCAGTGACCCTAAAGGTAGAAGCAGAAATTAATTAAGGCACTCTGAATGCTGTACAGATAGGTTTGCAAGAGGTGTTTTATGTCCTTTACATTCATAAATGTTCATTATTCTGGATTTCAGGCTACATTATTGGTATACTGAATAGTTAGTTTTTTTAAAGCTTTGTGTTACTGCCTAGGTCCCTAAATTAGACATTGATTTCATGTTCTAGCTAGTTTGATGTTAACAACTAAACATATTGTATTGCTCTACAAACCTGATTACTTAGTCTGTCCATTTGCATAACCATCCCATAGAAACTGGGTTAAGGGATAAAACAATGTTATTTAGAGGTTTTCAGAGTCTGACCAAGATAGGCAACTTTGTGGGCTCTCTTTATTTTCAATACAGGGGGTGAATTTTATTCTTTTATGGGTAATCTCACATAGCTGAGGACATTTCTTATTGCTGCAAATTTTAGGAAGTTTGCAGAATGCTAAAGAATCTGATTCTGAGACTTGCTTTTGCAAGTCTGTCTAATTTTTAGTTGACAGCCATGGTGTTTTCTTGAGCAGGCAGGTTTTTCAAAGTTGATTTTCTGTGTCTTTAGGGACAGGAAAAAAAAAATCTGTATTTAGAAATTAAGCCCAGTTAAGGAGCTTCCCGTCCATCCTCTTTCCCACTAATTGTACTGGGGACTAGACATGATCTATCTTCTTGCTGATCTTCTTGACCATACCTCGCCTAGAGCCTCTTTACTTCTGACTTCCTGAAGCAGCCATCGCTTACAAGGTTGACTTTTTTTTTTTTTTTTGAGCTAGAAGACAGCCCAGTGGTGTGGAAGAACTGGCTTTTTATTGGCTTCCTTCTCTATGTGAATATTGTGAATGAATTGGCCTTTTATAATAATTCTTTCTTTATCTGAATACTGTTGATGTGAGCAGTAAGGACAGACAGGAGTCGGAACACAAATCTCTGAACTACCTTCAGTTGCTAGGCTTCCTTTAGAATCTGAGCAGCCAAGTCTGCAGGGTGCAAGCAGAGAAACAGACTCTGTATCTGCACTACTGCTCTTGAAGCTTGTTCTATTTTTCTATTTAAAACTTTTCACATTTCTTTACTTCCACAAAAATGCTGATCCATTAGCCTAATGAAAAATTTCTGGATTTATGTCAGATTTCTAATTTGTGTTTTTCTTTGTAAGGATCTTTTTATAATATCAAGGGTATGTGAGGTTCTGTGTGGAATAATGTGAAGCATGAATGTTGTGTTAGAGGCAGCTGTTTGTGCGTTTTGGTAGTTCCTTAAGAAAGTCACACTTTAAAGAGAAGCTTTTCTGAGAAATCCTCTTTATTCTCCCACGAGAAACTGCCAAAGACTCCTAAGATTATGGTAACTTCAGAGCTTTCAAAAAACACCCCCCTTCTCTGCTGCGGAGTTCTCCTTTTTACAAGAGAGTATTTGTTTTATATTTGTGAAAAGGGTAAATCGCCTCTAGGTATTCCCTAGAGCTGTCTCCTGCAGTACATAGTGAATCCCATTCAAAAAAGGAATTCTGGTGGTTCTTTGCCTGGAATGAGGTTGAGCCACTCATTCCGTGTAGCATGACTTGAAAAAATGCCACTTATTGCTGCAATATTATGCTGTGTGCATGAGTCTGCTGCCTTTCAGATCAACTTCTACTGCTGCTGCTTCTGATGTGCATGAGCTCTCAGCTGAGCAAGTGCTGGGGATGGTTTCTGAGGGCCATAAAGATGATCAGAGGGCTGGAACACCTCCATGAAGACAGGCTGAGAGAGTTGGGGTTGTTCAGGCTGGAGAAGAGAGGACTTCAGGAAGACCTTCTAGCAGCCTTTCAGTACCTAAAGAGAGGGTTACAAGAGAGCTGGAGAGGGACTTTTTACAAGGATGTTGAGGGATAGAGCAAGGGGTGATGGCTTTAAAGAGGGTGGGTTTAGATTAGGTATTTAGAAGAAGTTCTTTACTGTGAGGGTGGTGAGGTACTGGTGAGGTGTCTGATTGCCCAGGGAAGTTGTTGAATGCCCTATCCCTGGAAGTGTTCAAGGCCAGGTTGGATGGGGCTTTGAGCAACCTCGTCTAATGGAAAGTGTCCCTGGCCACGGCAGGGGGGTTGAAACAAGATCATCTTTAAGGTTTCTTCCAACCCAAGGCATTCTGTAATTCTATGCAATTTCAAAATTGTGGGGTTTTATGAAAGAAATTTCTAAGTTGGACTTTGATCCTTGCAGGTCTCTTCCAGGTCAGGATATTTATATGAATAACTTAATTTTTTTTTATAGTCGTATTTGCTTTGTAGAAGTCTGCCAGGGACTTGTGGTAATTACCAGAATAATGTTTCTCAGTATAAAAACCTGAGCTGTATTGGCTCTCTGTCTGCTACCCATCATTTCAAACTGAATTTGGTTTCAGTCTTCCTGGTCCTTTTCCTTGTTATATTATGAATTTTTATTTTTTTTTTTAATATTGGTTCAAGTAACTTGCTCTCTTATTTAATTTTTATGGTAATTCTGGTATATGAATGAAGATGCAGTGTCACTGACAATTTATGCTGCACGTACAGAATTTTCTGTTACTGAAAGTGTACAAGTCTGCTATGTGCTTTTGTAGAGTTCAACATCTCAGCCTTGGCCATATTGATCACCATAACTGGTCCACTCTGGCCTCAAATCGGGAGGCCTGGAGACACACCGTCTATAACGCAGCTGTCTCCTTTGAGAACACACTCAGGATCACCCTCGAGGAAAAAAGGCAACGCAGAAAGAACCGTGTATTGCAGAATACACCATCTAAGGAATCTTTCTGCTGTGCCTTTTGCAATCGGATATGTCTGTCACGTATTGGCCTCATAAGCCACCAGCGTGCCTGTAGCAAATGTGGATAGAGCCTTCCCAAATCTTCGTTCGCGAAGCCCAGCCATGATGATGATGATTATACCTGCTTTGCTGTTGTCCATGGGGAGGAAAAAAGAAATCAGAAGGATAATGTAAAGGATAAGCACATCATATGAGAAGTGGGCTTGGTTGATAAATTAGCCTTTGCAGTGTGATGGCTGAGTTGCAGGGATGCCCTGCTCTCTCTGCTTTGGATCATTAGTGTCTTGTGCAGTGGTAGGCTGAACCTCAGAGAGAGGGGTGGCATCTTCACTTTCATCGTGAGATTTTCCACAGTTGCTGTCTCTGAGCCCTCCACCTGTGACCTGTGCATATTATCATGTCATTCCTTATACCTTATTTATTACGATTTCTTAAACTTACTCCAGTGTGTCAAGTGTTGTGGTTTTCTGCAAGTATGAAAGTGCTTACAATTGAACATGAGTACTTGACAGGAGTGTTAGAAGCAGTATTTATTATTAGCAGTATTTATTTATTAATTCTCTCCACAGCTGAGGCTTTCCAAAAGTTTTACAAGAAACTGAAAGTTAAAAGCATGTGTGAACACTTTGTGTGAATTGCATCTTTTTCTCCTTGCTGCTTCATGTTCGTTATCCTTTGGAAGATCTGAATTGAATTTGCTCCTTTCTAGCCCTCTGGTGCCTTCCTTGTTCTTATTGATGGCTTATAAGCCGTTGAGTCAGTTTGAGTCATCTCATCTGGTGTTATGGGTTATATTGATTATTTTAATCTCTTTCAAGTATTCCATTGTCATAGGAGCTTGGAGACAATGTTTTGCCAGAATCTGAGAGGCCTTGGCTGCAGCTTTAGCCCTACATCTCATCTCCTCAGTGACTTTACAGGCCACTCACATCATCCCACTGTGCCTCAGGCTTCACTATCTTTAAGAGGAGTGTAGTGAGCAGTGTGCTTCCTTCTGCTTCACGCTGTGAAAATATGTTTTAAGTAAAGCAAAAGAAGTGGAAAAGGCCTAGATACATGGTACCATTCTCACCCTATAATATGCTTCTTCAGGCTTCAAGAGCCTCCTACATCAAATGTCCAATCCTCTTTGCCTGATCTAGAAGAGCAGAGTAGTAAACAGATGAGAGTGGCATCTATTTCAATATGAGCTTTGTTTTCATTTCAAACAGTGGCTTATTGCTTCTGTTTCCCTCAGTATATTGTAATTTTTGTAACCCTTTATTTCTGCCCCCCCGCTCTTCCTACCACCCCCACCTCTCCCCCCCAAGTGCTGTTTATACTCCTAGCTCCCTTTAGTCTAAGTTTGATACTTTTTTCATCCTACCGAAGAAAAATATGTGGAAAATTTGATTGGCCTGAACCTTTCCGATGCTATGAAATGTGGCTGTTTTGGACATGGAGAACTAAGGTGGCTTTATGCTGAACCACATTGTGGCCTTTGTCAAGCTACTGCATAAGTATATACAGACCTTAAAATTTTAATTTAAGCATTTAGTATCTGTATAAAAGGATTGTTAATGTGTGATTAGGACAAAACAACATCTACTAGTCTATCTAATGGCAGTTGTACCTTTTTTTTTGTGCCTTCCAGGTGCTTCAGGTAGAGTTAGGTGAGAAGGCTTGAGTCGGGCCAGTGGTTTGCCAAGCAGCTGGCTGGTCTTAGCTCTTCCTGGCCTTGGGTTTGCCAACCCACTGAGAGCTGATTTGATTTGCTAATCCAGCCAAAACCAAAACACTGAATTGTTTTACAGAATCACAGAATATGCCGAGTTGGAAGGGACACACAAAGATCATCAAGTTCAACCCTTAGCCCTGCACAGGACTGTCCCCAAGTGCCTGAGAGTATCATCCAAATGCTTCTTAAACTCTATCAGGCTTGATGCTGTGATCACTTCTCTGGGGAGCCTGTTTCAGCACCCAACCACTCTCTTGGTGAAGAAACTTTTTCTAATATTGAAACTAAACCTCCTATGACACAGCTTCAGGCCATTCCCTCAGGTCCTGTCACTGGTCACCACAGGAGAGATCAATGTCTGCCTCTCCTCTTCCCCTCATGAGGAAGTTGTAGACTGCAACGAGGTCTCACTTTCTTCTTCTCCAGGCTGAACAGACCAAGTGTCCTCAGCCACTCCTCATGTGCCTTCCGCTCAAGGCCCTTCACCATCTTCATTGCCCTCCTTTGGATGCTCTCTAAGAGCTTGATAACTTTCTTATACTGCAGTGCCCAAAACTGCACACAATATTCAAGGTGAGGCCACACCAGTGCAGAGCAGAGTGGGACAATCCCCTCCCTCAACCGGCTGATGATGCTTTGCCTGATGCCCCCATGACATGGTTAGCCCTCCTGGCTGCCAGGACACTGCTGACTCATATTCAGCTTGCCATTGACCAGGACTCCCAGGTCCCTTTCTGTGGCACTGCTTTCCAACACCTCATTCCTCAGGCTGTACAAACATCCAGGGTTGCCCCATCCCAGGTGCAGAATCCTGCACTTCCCCTTGTTGAAATTCATATGGTTGGTGACTGTCCAGTCCTCTAATTTGTCCAGGTCTCTCTGCAGGGCCTCCCTGCCTTCAAGGGAGTGAACAGCTCTTCTCAGTTTCGTGTCATCTGCAAACTTGCTTAGTATTCCTTCCAGTCCTGTGTCCCAGTCATTTATGAAGGTGTTGAGGAGCACAGGGCCTAAGATGGAACTCTGTGGAACCCCACTAGTGACAGGTCACCAGTCTGATGTTACCCCATTCACTGTAACACTCTGTGCTCCACCCATGACCAACTGCTCACCCACCACATGATGTGTTTATCCAGCTGTGTGCTGGACACTTTGTCCAGAAGGATCCTGTGAGACAGTATGGAAAGCTTTACTGAAATCCCAAAAGATTACATCAGCTGGCTTCCCTTGATCAACTAGGTGGGTTACCTTGTTATAAAAGGAAATCAGGTTTGATAAGCAGGAGTTTCCTCTCATGAAGTCATGCTGCCTGTGACCAATGACTGCATTGTCTTTCAATACTTCCCAAAATAATCTTCTTCATAACTTTATCAGGCACCGAATTGAGACTGACAGACCTGTAGTTTCCAGGGTCCTCTTTCTTGCCCATCTTGAAAATCAGGATATTTTGGGCTAGAGAGGTGCATTGGCTCAGTCTAAGGAGGTTGAGAGTTGGTGCACAGCATCAGGCAGGACTGCATGGGTGGGAGCTGGGAAGGAGCAGAAGGGGCCACGTCTCCCCCATGGGCAGCTTTGGTGTCTCAGATAACTTCTTCGCTTACACAGGTTAGGATGCAGGTCAGCTTTCTGCAGTGGTTTCTCTCCATCTTTGCAGGTGCTACACCACTTCTGAGAAGGGCACTGACATCCAATAGAAACAACAGTTGTGATTTTGGCCCTGGGTTTCACTAGCTGTCAAAAAGAGCAGGAAGAAACTCTTAATTTTCAGGGTTCAGATGAGTCTTTTTGTTTGCCACTCTCTTTGCTCCTGTACTAGTTGTCTACCTGCACATATGTTTTGGTTAGATCCTTGGAATCTGCTGGCTGCTGCCATTTCTTCTTCATTAATACCCTCCCCAATTCATTGTCATCTTTCTACTAGAGTGTCTTTTAATTTCTCTATCCTTTGTCCAAATCTGATCCATCCCTTCATCATGACAGATGTTAGGTATCCTAATCCTGCCAGGTTTGTTCAATATTTACTTGATATTCTTCTGTTGCATTCTGTAACCTTAGTTCACTGTCTTCTAGATCAAAGTGATTTAGAGAAAGGTATGCAGCTTGACTAATGTGCTGCATTATTTTAGAGAGGGTAATTTTTAAGACCTCTTACATAAAGGCATAAGAAAAATATTATGCTGGTGTTATGACAGCAGCTTAGTGAGACTAGTGTCATGCAGAAAAAAAACTTAAATAATGTCCAGTGCAGCATGCGGATGTTTAGACATGCTGATTAAAAAAATGAAAGGTCTGCTTTTAATTTTCTAAGTAGCAGTTGCTTGTGATCAGGGTGGCCAATAGTTCTTAGATCTTTTCTTCCAAAGGGAAGTGTGTGTGTATGACTGAATGGTTATATATATATATATATATAAAGAGTTTCTATATTACTAACTGTTAATAATAATAAAAATCCTCTTAGCTATATAAAGGAGTAGTTTTGCTTATACCTTTCCTCCATTTTTTGGCTCCCAAATTTGAGTCCTTTTTCCATGTTTCACTAAGGTTATCGGCCTGTCTGAATCTGTGTGTGAGCCACTAGATCATCTAGTCAGAAAAGCATTTATAGAAAGATTAAATGTTTGTAATATTTCCTTGCATTGATTTTTGTTTAATGGTATCACTTGAACTGACTGGATTGATTCCTCTGTTTACAATTTAATGGAAAGAACAGGTTTCTTCTTCATCCACTTCATCCACTGACACTTTGGCTGTCAGTACACAGCCAAACACTTTTGTAGTAACACAGCAGTTGTAGAGGTTCTTTCTGCCCTGTCGGTGTGGTCTGGGATACGTGGTGACTTCAGAAGAGCTCTTAAAACAGCTTTTGAATTAATATGAACACGGACCAGAATCTTTGTATGTAGTGGCACTTCCTGACTGGATGCCTGTGTTACCTTTTTAAATGTTCCTGCGTACTCCACACACAGGAAAATCAGATTTATTTGTAAGGGGGCCTGGAATCTTTCTGTGTAGAGCTTGGAATTTTGGAATTTTGGAATTCTGTAATTCCTGCCTCCAACTGCAGCTTTCTTGTTGGCACTGTTTGTCTTATAAAAAGACTTAATTTAATTAATTTTAAATAATAAGATTAATTTAATTGATTCTTTTTACATTTTTAGATTAGAATGCCAATTGAGGAAAAATTTGCCTCTCCAGTAGTGTTTGGCATGGACTTGGGTAGGTTTCACTGGTATCTCTCCAACCTTGGTGGGTAGGCTAGTGCTGAATCATTGCAAAAGCTTGCCTGTGTTTTTTATTTCTTCTTCACTTTGGCTTATTAAGCTAATATTTAGAAGTGTGGGATTCCTTACTTTTAATTCTCTTCCTTTTTAGCTAAGATTTCTTCTAATGGGAGTGCCGTTTTAAAATCTTTTACTCTTTGGTATTTGCTGTGTAAAAAATCTATGGGAACAGATTAGTTGGGACATGGAAGAGTAAATGGTATAGTAAATGGTTTATCTTGTCAAAGACAGGGCTGGTTTTAGTCTATCCTTATGGAGGGATCTGGTATCTTACTACCTGTCACTGTTCTTTACACTATACTGTAGAACTGGTGATGCATTCACTAATACATAGGTTGTTTTGTGCTTCCTATTTTTCCCATATACGCTTCTCAGTAATTGTAACCTCAGAGTTAAAGCCAGGCAGTGTTTAGTGGTACTCTTCTTGTGTCTCTGTTCAGCTGGAAAGTTATATTTCCATTCTTTCCATGTGCTACATGTTTTGGTCATTGATCACCATGTAAGAGTCATGCAGAGTGAAAATGCATTTACCAAGACAGATAAATGAACCGTAGCAGCAGATTTCATCAGAAACCCAGCTAGAGTGTCAAAAAGAGGGTAGGAACATTCAACAAGTAAAACTGTGGTGCTTGAATTAAAAAAGAAGGTTTAAAGTTGTGCTAGGTAATGAAAAATCACACTGAATCTCTGTTGTAGCTTTGTCCCTTTTTAGGATAGAATTAATTATTTAGCAGAAATGCACTGTATAATGTGTTGCAAAAGCAGCATGGAAACAAAAGTAGCAAGCCAGTTCCTCGGATTACTTTCCATGGATATAGAGCAGACATCCACATTCAGTGAGCAGCGCAGGCGAGCTGGTGCAGGTGTAGCCATTCCCTAGAATGGCAAGGAAAGTGTATTGCTTGGTGTTCCCTTCTCACTTACAGGACTCTGTAGATTATCAGATTTCCTATGCTTTTCCCAACCAGTGTTATTCCTTTTGTTTTTTGCTGGCCTTCCCAGTTATGCATCCTCACAGTCCTTGGCTCATCAGTGGGATCGGGCCAGGCTCCGGGCCTAGAGCAGCTCTGGTCCCCAAAGAAAACAAAATATTTGGGCTGTGTAATTGTTGTGATCTTGTACCCCTTTGACTTTCCTGCTTCGGAGGCCCTTAAACAAGGTGGCAGCTGCAAAGGGCCAGAGAAGGCTGGAAGGAAAAAATGCTGATGTAGGCAAGAGAGAATGATGGTCAGCCAGTGGGGAGTTGTCCCACCTGCTCTACTCACCTTCCTACCTTCTCTGGCAGCCCTGGCTGGGGCTGATAAGAGCCTGATTCATAAATACATAAAAATTTACATAATTAACTGAAATCTGTTTTCTGTCATGCTCTATTTCCAATGTGGTTGTGTTTACTTTTCCAGGAGAATAGGAATAATTTCCCATTGTGCATTACTGTAGCTTGTCTATCAGCCCTAACCCCAACAGGTGATTAGCCTGTGTATTTTGAAAAGTAAAAAGTTTGCCTGATTTTCTAGTCTTCATATGAGACATTAAGAAAAAATCATGATGGCTCTTACTTTGTGTTAATGGTCATATGATTTGCCAGCTGTAAGGATATATACCATGATGCTTATGTGCAAAACATCTTATTTATGAGTGATATAGTCTTCTTTGTACTTATTCTTTTATCAGGTATAAGAAACGTGTTTCCCTAAACATGGGTGAAACAGAGCAGAGACCAACAGCAGGATCCCGCTTAGGAGCTCAGGAAAATGCTGGGATCAGTACTTTGGAGCATGGACAGAAACCACCTATGACACCTCCAGGAAAACTTGTCTCCATTAAAATTCAGATGCTGGATGACACACAAGAAACTTTTGACATTCCGGTAAGGATGTGGAGGTTGGGGTGGCTAAAGATTATTCAGGCATTTCTAAAAATGCATGTTCTCAACCCAGTTCTCTTTTTATTTCAACTGTGATTCTTTGGCTAATGAATTCATGTTGTGGAGAAAATGGCTACTATATCAGCATTAAATAGATGATGGTGCAATAGAATAACATTAAACAGGGAAGTCAACTGTAAATTACAGTTATTATTCTGTTTCTGTTTGAACAGCTTCAAAAGAGGTGAAAGTCCTTGGTAGTTTTTTTTTCTTCAAATATTACATTAGTGGTTTCCTCTACTTTCTAAACAGTTGTTGTAATTCCTTGCTGCTGTTTTGCTCTTGATCCAGTAAACCATAGATCTATACAGATATTTTTTGTCTTTTCCTCTGGCAAGTCCTTAAGATAGTAACTTGAAATCATCAAAGTTTTTAGTAATTTATATCACTCTTATATGCACTGAATGTTCTCACACACATTGAGTGCAAGGAAAGAAGAAAAGCAGTCTCATTTAAAGTTTCTCTGTACCCCATTGAAATTAATCCAGGTGTGTTCTTGCCAAGGACACAGAGTTACTACTGCTTTTGTGTGTGTTTGTGATCAGAAAAATCAGTTTGAATTAGTTTTGATACCAAGACCGATTCTGTTTCACAAAATCTGTTAGTAGCCACTAATGATTTTAACATGCCATGCTTACACAATTAACATGTAAGATGGTTGAACACTGTTGCTGTTATGAAAGTGTGGACTGGAATGTATGTTTTTCAAAGTCTTCAGGGTTCGGTGAATAGGAAAATGGAAACCAGAGTTGAAATTTCATCCTTTGTTACTTGCATTTTCTGTAGCTATGGAAATATCCATGCCTTCACTGGCTCAGTTTTCCCTTCTGTAAAATGGGGGATCCCCAGCGAGATACAGAGATCTCACACATATAAGATCTGGAAAAGTGCTATCCCTATATTAAAGATGAAGTAATTCTGATTAGGAAAACTACCATTAGAAAATGGTTTTACCTGTTTATAAGATTTTGTTGGTCTGTTTTGTGTGTGTACATGCACATGATTTTTGGTCTGCTCTCTGTTGCTGTTTGTGATCCAACTACAACTGTGTGTTCAGTCTCGGATTTTATTTTGGTTGAAAGTAAGTTCTCTGGACAGGTTATGTGTAAACCTAAGTGCCATCCAATGAAATGCTCGTGTATGTAGAAACTTGTTATGCTTTTGTGCCTTTCAGAATGCCTATCAAATATTCATAGCGAAGAGTAAAATTAGCAGTCTTTAGGTAATCATTACTGTTTAAAAGTGTACTAGTTAAAATTATTAAATGCTAATAAAAGTTTTGGTGCTTTTTTATGTGGAACAAATATTCTTATTGTGACAGAGACAACTGTTATTTCCGGTTTCCCCCTGCCCCCCGTCCTACAGATGCTACTTCACCATACTTTGAAAATTGAAAATGATGTGCAAACACTTAGCATGAGCCATGTTGGTATCAGGTTGCTTTCAATAAATTGCTTAGAAGAAAATAGAAAGTAATGTGTGGATTCAGTGCACTTATGTAACACCAGCTTTGCTCCTGGGAGTTTAAGAAAACAGTATTTTTTTTGATCTTTAATATTAGAAGACATCGACACTTCATTTGTTTTTAAACTTTAGCAACACCTGAAAGACTTGGGGATTTAAACAACTCTGTGTTTGGATCACTTCAATATGATTATTTTCAGAGGCTTTTATTTCATCACTATCACTACTCAAGGAAAGCCCCATTGATTTGAAACTCAACTCTTGTGGTGAAATTTGCAGGATGTCCAGGTTATAAAATCTGTTACAGCAGATTCCTAAACCCTTTTGTCTTTAAGCTACGCAAATGGAAGAACACACATAGTTTTCAGTTAATTTTTAGTCCCATCTCACAAAGCTGAGTAAGTTTTAATACATCTGTTTATTCATGTTGGAAAACCTATTTTTAAGCTTAATGTTTTTAGCCAGATTGGTGTGGTATACACAGAAAAGGAAAGTGATACCATTTCAACAAAATATTTCAGGAGCAGCAAGTGTGGCTGTGGGCAGAGGATGTTAAACATATGTGCCTAAGCACATCTGTGGGCTTGCTTTTCAGCGGTGAATTAAGGACTTTGCGTGGTTGAAGGTCTGAACTACACTTTCCAAAACTTGAGCTGCTACGATTATGAAGATAACTTTCCAAATATGATAAAAGTATAAACTGAGAAGGATTTGTGTTTCCTACAGTTTCAGAAATTTTGCTGCACAAACCGTTCTCTGCTAGCAAATGAGCCAAACTTTGGGTGCTTTTATCGCTGCCTGTAGTGTGTCATGTAGGATGGTATGAAGTTTAATTGATGCCAGTTTGATTTGCTCACAAAGTCTGCATAAAAATAGAAACAGATACTGGTGCTACTTCTTCTTGAGTTTAAGGGAAGTAGTGAAGCACTTGAGACTGTCCATCTGTCTAGTCCTACTTCTGTGCTACTTGATGCTACTCTTGTTATACCTTTACCACCACCACCCCATTAACTATAAGATCTTGTATGTGTGGTATTTTATTGGGTTTGTTATTGTTTTGTTTGAATGTTGTCATGGTTTGGGGGTTTTATCGTGTGATAGTTTATTTTTTCTTGTTTCTTGCATTTTGTTTTGTTTGGTTTGTTGGTTTTTTTTAAATTGTCTTTCAGGAAACAAGATTCAATATCCTTGCACTTGAGCAATCTCTTTTCTCACGTAGTATGCAGATGACTTGCTATTATTAGTGCAAAATCCTTCAGATTCCTGTGTGTGTTCTGTATATAACAAAACAGGAGGAAAACATAACCTACTCCCACTACCTGCTAATGCTGCTGCCCTTTGTGCTGTTTAAAAGTGAAGTAACTCTAGTGTCATCTGAGTTTCTAAAGGAAAATGAATTCTTCTGGGCTTAGTGCTCTGATGCCATATAATCATATCATGTTGGACTTGCTGTATTAGCTCCTCACAAGCAAAAAAAACCAAAGAAACAAAAAAAAGAGAGATCCACATGCCTTCATTTGGGCCCATAAATCTTATTTTTTTGCTAGGAAAAACCCCACAAAGTATATGGAGAGAGTTTGTATGGGAGGCTTCAAAAACTGAAGCCACAATGGAAGGCCTTCTTATCAATCTTTGCAAATGCAGTATTGTAAAAGGAAGAGTGCGTAAGAAAAATCTTTTATGCTGCATGTTGTTAACAAAAAATATTTCATTGCAGAATTTACCAACATTCCTATATTCCAAAAAGCTAATGAAAACTTGAATAGATAATCCTGGATCTTTTACATACATTCAGTTAGCTTGTTGTGTACAGATGTTTGGAGGAGGAAAGGGAAAGGCAGGCAATGCTATTTTGAAAACAAAAAATAAGATTACATGACTTCTACTTTGTATTTCCTGCCTTTAACATAAAAGGAAAATATAAAATTCTTCAGTTATCTCTTTGAGCACATTTTTACCTCTTCAGTTATGAGAAAATAAATTATGTAGAATATCCTTTCCCCCTTGAAGTTATTCAGCATTTTATGACTGATTTTCTGTACCTTTGTTTTGAGTCTGTCACGAACTCTCAGACAAGAGCTGGCTTCAGCTGCAGTTGTAGGTGATTAGTGCCTGAAAATCAGGCCATGAGTTGAGAGTTCATGATCATTCAGCACTCGCAGCTGTTGGTCATGATGTTAGCTTTGTGGAAGGGGTTGCATGCAAGTGTGGAATAGATTTCTGCCTCTTGTGTTTTGTTTCCAATTTCCACTTTGGCTGTATTCACTAAAAAATTAGTTAGATATGCTAACTGAAGACTGCAGAGGTCCAAAATACAGCATTCAGTTTCAGCTAGAGTTTGGCTGAGCTATGACTACTTGATAGAATGAGCAAATGCGTTTCCTTTCTGCTACGTAAGAAGACAACAGCTTTAGCTAAAATGACTAATGCGAAGGAGGAAGAATATTTTTCGCCTTGTGTACACATAATGATTCCATAAAGCTGTAGTAAAACTTATGGATTTTCATATGTTTGCTTTAATATGATCTTCTCTGTAGATTCAAAGCAGTTGAAGTAAAAATGAAATAGTTTTTAAAGAGCAGTAAAAATAGCAGATGGTTGCATCTACTGGAGGTCCTTCTGGGAAAGAACACCCAATCATGTTCAGTGTCTATGCCATTTATATCTTATTTACTTTTATAGTTGTTTTGGGGCCAGAAGGAATCTGTTTTAAAACTACTCCTAAACGTGAAGAGTCAGTGTTATTCCTTTCTAGGTAGTGCTGAAGACATGACTGATTTTCTTGTTAGACTGCTGGGACGATCTGGTGACTCAGACCAGGTTTAACCCTAATATAATGCTTGTCACTGATCATATCCTACTCTCTGGGTGAGTGAAGCTGATGTGACTGGAATGATACTACTGATGCTAAATAAAGGGTCAGAGCTGTTCCTTTCCTCTTACCATCAAAGGTGAGATCAAAGTATGTCACAGGAGGTGAGGATTCTTCTTCTGGTTGGGATCTGATTTCTTTAATTAAAACCAAACCAAAGTCCTCTTTATTGTGTCTGGATGAAAATAGTTGCTTCCTTCTTGTGGCTGTCTTTTGGAAAGACCAAAACATACTTGCCTGTCAGATTACTCAAGTTTATTAAACATCTGTTTTTCGTATTGTCAACTTCCTTTCCCTCTGAATGTATTCAAGCCTTTTGAAATATGCAGGGTTGGAAAATGTCATTTGCTTTGGGGGATTAACACCAGGTTTCTTAAGCAATAGGAATCTCTTAATAGAAAACAGGGTGAAGGTGTAATCTTTAGTAAATGTCATTTGTAAACATTTCATTTCAATCTGTTTTTCTCTCAGAAGAGAAAGGCTTCGTCTTCTTTAAGTTACTCAAGAATAAAGAGAATAAAGACCAAATGGTCTTGATCTACAACTATATATCTGTCACTGGAGTTTGGATGTAGTACCTCGGCAGGGAATTTCTGTCCCTCAATTTCCAAATTTTTCAGAGAGAAGGACTTCGTAATCCTGCTCTGTTTCTTAAGACTAATGTTCTGGATGGGTTTTTTTGTTGTTTGTTTGGGAGGTTTTTTTGTTTGTTTGTTTGGCTGGTTTTGTTTGTTCATGCAGCCATATAATGGTGGCTCATATTCCCTTCGCAGGGAAAATGCCTGCAAACTCCAGGCCAGTTTAAGTGTGCCAGGAAAAGCTTAATATTAGAACGTCACAATACTTAATAACAAAGATTACATGTGCTTTGTTATAAATTTCCACAAGTGCTGTGTTACTTTATTACATTCAAAATTTCAGCCACAGTTTTATAAATGTTTAAATTATTTTCTATAACATTTATGGGCCATGATAATTGCTTTGTCCTAGGTATTTACCCTACTCCTCCATAAGCAATTACAACTAGTGAATAAAACAATTTAATGAAAAGAGCACGAGACAGTAAGGCAATGCAGAAACTTGAAACAGTGTTTTGTGCTTTCTCAGCCAGCTTCAGCTTCAGTTCAATATGAATTGCATTTTTTTTCCAGCTTAGGAAGTGAACAGCAGGTCAAATGTCAGTTATTCATCAGTCTGAGACTTTCTTTTCTTCCCGTGCCTGAAATTATTTGGCCATTGTTGTCAGACTATTTCCGGTGAATATAAAGCATTTAAATATCCACTAATTGCCACGCCAACTCTGCTCGATCTTCTGAAATTACAAGAAAAGCATTTTTTTCTGTAACTCTGAAACACATCACTTGCATTTTTCTCAGCAGAAGATTATAGCTGAAGTAGATACCTGGTAAACTGTGATTTTTGTTGACAAATTATTAGAATGTCTTTGTTGAAAGAGTATTTTAGTATTTTATGTTAATAACTTGTGTGCTTTTCAAAACAAGAGAGAGAATAATTCACAAGAAAACTTCTGTAACCTGAGGTAGTGGACTGTTAAAACTGTTGATTTCTTTGTTAACATTCTTTAGAATGAATAGAATAAGAAGGAATATAATTTTAAGTGCCAACAGATCTAGTCCATTTTCTCACTGGATTGATGTGTTTGAAGATAACTGGGAAATGAATGTAATTTTCTTGAATGGATTAATGTAAGTTATAGTCAGAGAAGGCTTCTCAAATAATGCCTTTACACCTCTCTTGGTTCAGCTGACTCACCAAGTCATGCACCAATGTGTGAGCTGGCACAGGAAGGGGAGCTGTGGATGAAGAGGCCATGTGTGAGCATTTCTGAACTCTACTGCACTGACTGAAGGGGTCATTGAAATCAGGCTGTTAATTTTGGTAATTGTTTCTATGCCTGCAGGTTGGTTTGCACAGTACTGGTGAATCTGTGAGGGAGTATGGGCTCCCTCTCAGCTATGGGGTGTTTTCCTTGGCCGCCTGTTTGGAGGTGACAGATGTCCAAGGAACAGTGGGAGGTGTTTGCCATCTCTCCTCTTCGAAGCGTACATATATGGGTGGTAGTGGCAGAAGTGGAGGCTGATTCCTCTAGCTCTACGTTTTCCTATTCCAGGGGTGATGGGAGGGATGTTCTACCTCTGGTCTGAGGCGGGAGGAGAGCCGAACTGCCTGTTGTGTGCATCCTTCCTTCCCCTTGAAACTGAGGTTCATCTCTTCTATTTTTGAAGATTTTCAAAACTGGAGGTCAGAGCTTCAGCTAATAATTTTCATCCATAGCTGGGTGAAAGCATGGTACATTGAACACGCTATTCATCATGCCTGTCTCAAAGGTATATTTTAGGATGAGATGAATTGCTCTCTGTAGGTGCTTCTATATTCCTATATGTTGCTATTCTCTGTCCCAGGTTTAACATAGAATCATGTAGGTTGGAAAAGGCCTTTTAAGATCATTGAGTCCAACCACATTTATGTAACATTTAACTATATAGCAGTATCATGCAATTAAAAAAAAATCAAAGGACAAATGCTGTGATACCTTAGTTGTACATCCAGTATAGAAGTGGATGACCCATACCTGAAACAGACCAGCTAGGCATAAAGATAAGGAATGTCCTTATCATCTCCATCCATTCAAATGGTTATCATAATCTATAAAATGAAGATTCAGCAGCTGGACAGGGTTAGGTGCATGGCTGATAATGGGAGAGGAAATGTCTCTTCTTATTTCTGACAGTTCCTGATACGGGAATGCTCCTTTCCCTGAGTGCCTCCCCATATTACTTACCTTTGGGAGGAGTGTAAAAGTTGCAAAATAAAGTGTGCTGTGAAGGAAGAGTGCATCAGTGCTGTGCAGCAGTGGTGCACATGCATGGCATGATTTACTTAAGCACATTCTTCGTTAGCACAAGATGGTCAAGCTCAAGTTACTTTCCTTAAGCCCTTTATGCAAAACAGTTGTCTGTGCTTCTGAATATATGTTCTGGAGGGGCATAATAAATGAACTTGGTAAACTTCTGTGAGAAAATAACTGCCTTACTCCACCTCCTGAATTAAAAAAGTGCATGTTGTCCAGAGCTAAAGACATGCAGCATAAGTGTGATGCTTTGCCAAGAGCACAGTCTCATGTTAGACTGCAGGCATTTCAAAGCACACCTGGTTTATAATTCTGCACTGAGCAAAAGATCAGAAAACTTGGGTTCATATGGGCTAGTATGTGATTATGTCACACAGCCATTCAGAGCACTGGATTTCAGTAATTTAAATGTAAAGTAAAAGCATATCTGCCTGTAACTTGTTCTCTCATCTGTTTGAGGGATGAAGGAATCTTTGTTGTGGGATCTCTGTGCTTTCCACCATTATTTTGAACAGAATTGAAAGCTGTCTGTGCAAACGAAGGCTTATGCAGCACAGGATAAAAGAATAGCAAAATGTTATAAATTGTTTCTCTTTCAATTCATTCTCAGTTGATCATGATCATTTATTAACAATTATTGCTTGGTGATAACACAAGCTGTTGAAATGCTTCTCTCCAGGTTCATTTACCTACTATGGATTCTTGCTCTGCATTCAACCTTGCTTTGCCTTTTAGCTTGGGATGTTAATATTTTTGCACTGTGATTCATCTCTGTATGTTTGTCAGGGTGCTTTTTATTTCCTCAGACTTGAAGTCTGCCACAGACCCTCTTTTTCTCCCTACTTCTGCAGGATGCCTGGGTTGTTCAGCTGGTAGAGGCACAGCTTTAGCAGCTACTGGGGGTACAGTCCCACCACTCTGCTACACTGACAAGGATGCTTGTCTGCCGTGGTAAGGCAGCCCACTGGGGCAATCCTGCCTAAAAAGCTTTGCTTTTCACCAGTTTAGCTACAACTATGGGCTTCCTATAGATGCTGATAGGGATGCAACAGATGGGAGGACCATGTTAGTAGTAGTTCGGATTTGGGTAAAGCTGCTGTGGAAGTACACAGCTGCAGAGATGGGAAAGAGATTGAATGTTAGGAACTCCTCCAACCCTTAAAATGCTTAAGAATATGACTATATCAGTTGATATTTTAGGACTTCTTTGGTGTTCTCATTTGATACCTCTTGTTCCTTCCTTGCTTGGCACTAGAACATACCACCTTATATTGCCTATCCTCCTTGTCCTCTCTGCCTCTCCAAAGCTCCTTTGCCAACTGCTGGTTCAATTCCTTGCCATTGGTATTCTCCAAACAAACAGGAGATAGCAGTGTGGAAATACATGGGAGTCCTGGGTGTATCTCCTAGGTGTTCAGCCAGCTTCATTCCAGTGATGATGTCGTGCTGCAT
Organism: Pseudopipra pipra; assembly: GCF_036250125.1. Lineage (NCBI taxonomy): Eukaryota > Metazoa > Chordata > Aves > Passeriformes > Pipridae > Pseudopipra > Pseudopipra pipra. Next base: position 78,630,085 of record NC_087550.1, read on the forward strand.
AGGGGAGAAAGCGCTCATCACTTCAAAGGCTGAATCTGCACTGCAAAACTAGGAATGCTTTCTGTAATAGCAGAGTCAAATTCTCATTCATTAAAGTGAAATTTGTCTAGCTTAAAATAAACTAAAACCCCTGTAACTAGAATGCAGTGATTAAAGCAGTGTGTCTTATCTTGTTACAGTCTAAAGGGGCTCCACCAGTTGCCAGATTTAAAAGCCTTCAGAAAGACTTATTTATAGGCTGCTTACCTGTAAACTTATCTCCACTGCTCCAACAAGCTACCTTGATAAGGCTGTGATTACAATATGCACGCACAATTAAATGTTGTCTTTTGCATGCCAATATGTAAATCACATAAAACGCATGGCTGAAAATGTCTGCCAAAGCTTTTGTGCATATTTGAATAAGACTACTGTGTTAAAATCATTCTTGGATAAATATGTCAATTATGAATAAAAAGTGATGCATGAGGCACACATCAAGCACCAGATAACTTAGCGAATACAAACAGCAACTGCAGAAGTAGATTACAATATTTCCCTTTCTTATCCCCATCCCCAAAATGGAGGCTTTGACTGATAGAAATTGTATAAACATAACGCTGCCAGAATATAAATAGCAAATGGTGAGTTATGACTTAGTGCCAGTTTGCTTTTTGATGGCCTGTTGGCAGGTGAAAATATTCATGCAGAGCACAGCAGCAGGGGGTTTTTCTCATCATTTTTTTACCTATTATCTTCCTACCTGGTTTTCTGATTGAACCTGGAGTCACTCCTTTTTTTCTTCAGTTTGCCTTGCTTTTATAATTCTGGTCTTTTTCTCATGCCATAATGTCTTCATATGGTTCTTATTGAATTTAAAACAATCTCCATTTGATAGATAGTAGACAGTATTTGTGTGTAGCTGTTGCTTAGTATTCAGAGGCTAGTTCTTCGTGCTCAAAAGGGGACCTTTTGCTCTTAAATGACTCTTCAGATTTCATTGCTTCATTCCCTGGTGCAGACGCTCAGTTTTATTCCCTTCTGTCATATCACCCCCATCTAACATCTCAGTTTTGTCCTTTCTTAGAAAACATTCATCTTTGTATCCTCTGTATGGATGGCTCCTTGTAGAGCTCTCTTTCTGGTCTTTTGCACGGAGCACATTTGGCCAGAGCAGCTGGTACTGGATCTAGAGTGACCATAAGTCAGGGGAGCACCTTGCCTTTCTGATTACTGGCAGCGGTAAGCAGGATCCTCAGCCACTTTACATTGCCTTTGGTTACTGGAGTTGCTAGAAATAAGCTGGGTTACATCATACAATGATGTGATCCAGGAGTTTCCTCCAAGAGCGATGAATATAGAAACAAATCTCAGATACCACAATTTTGATGAACAGACTTGAAATAAAAGGGATTTTGCAGAATTAATTAAGGTAATACATGTGAACTAATGTAAAAGAGAATGCTCCATCAATGCTTAGCTTTTTATATCTTATATAAAAAGATATCTTACAGCAATTATAAAAGGATCTTACCGAGTAGTTTTTAGTCTTGGATTCACACAGACTAACACTGCAACCAAAAGTATATGTAGCCCAGTATATTCTGCTCTTAGATGTTCCAGAGTAATTCAGGAACACCTCTGCAGTCAAACACTGGCAGCTGGCAAAAGAAAACACTTTTCATGAAAGCACTTGTATACTCATTCATAGTGTGATATAGAGTGGAAGGGACTCTGGAAGTAGTCTGGTCCAGCTCTTGGCTCAAGGCAAGGCCAGCAGTGAGCAGATTGCCCACAGGCCTAGGAAACACTTAACTGTAAGGATTCAGGAGTAATGTGTTCTAGAATGTTTTGTCTAGTTGAAGCTCAGAGTCACCAGTGGAAAATCTGTCACTTTAAGCTGGCAACTGGAAGCTCTGAGGTAGAAACCATCAGATTTCTATGTGGCAAATGAGGATTTGCAGCCATAGCTGTGGGTTTGTAAGAGAAACAAGGTAGTAGTCATTTTATAAACTGGAGACAAGTCATAAGCTTACTTATGTTCTAGAGTTCGTCAGACCCTTCAGGTTTTCTTTGTAGTTTTTTACTTCATGTCAAGATATGGGTAGGTGTGCTTTGAAAGACTATAGATGATTCTAAAAATAAAATTAAAGTGGAAAGCAAATGCTTCACGTGGCTGATTGTGTCATAACATGCTCAGCTCCATGACTTCGGCAATCTCAGGAAGAGCAAGGTAGAAATAGCAAGCTGCAGGAAAGCAGGCTTTGTGAACAGAAGAGACTTTCATAACTGCATCTGCTTTAAAAAAGTCAGCAAGTCCCTCTGAAAATCTCATGAAAACCTGGATTCACACCAGTTGTAGAAGAGCTAAATTTTCAGACTTTTTTTCTACGAAGCCTTTGATTGCTGTTGTTAGAGAAATAGACTAAGGAGCAGGTAATCTTTTTGTTTCACTTACATGTGCTGACTCTAGCCAGTGCTATTGCTTTTTGTATCTGTTCCATGAAACAAGCAACCTTAAACAGATACCTATGCCTTTCACTGGAAAGGTCAATTCTCTGCAGAGCCTTTCAGATCTGTGTTGCTTACGTTTCATTACAGGGAAGGTCACATACACACAACTTAGCCAGGTTGCTGAGGAAACAGTTCAGCATTTTCTTGGGCTGAGGGAACAAGTCTTTGTGGGTTCAATTAACACTGTTGCTGCTTGTTACACTGAAATGAACTGATTTCCAGTATAGGTATACCTGTGAAGTAAATTCCTTATGTGTTTTGGATTTAGTGTGTGGGGTTTTTTTGCTTTGAGGTTCTTCTGTTTAGGATGCCATGGGGGAAGAAAAAAACCCAGAACTCAAGTTCTCAACCTCTGTCATAATATTTTACTGAGAGTTCAACTGAAAGTTAACTCCTTCAGCACTCTCGGAATTAATTAATTCCTGTTAAATAATTACTTGAAGATGAAACGTGTCCACCTGACGACAAAGTAGCATGAAAGGATTAAATAACTAATATAATAAACACAAACTAATATTTTTGAATCTGTTGATAGCTGAGGTGTTAACATTTAAATTTTCTATTTCAAATTAGCAAGATGTTTTAACAGGAGATGCTTATATAACAGGAGAAGCCTGGATAATATGACTATGAAGTATGATTATTCCTGACAATAAATAACTTGTCCTCCTCTCATATAGACATCTCAGTACCACTCACATTTGTCCTTTGTAGCTGTCAGACCCTCACACTGATATTTCCCAGGTGGACAGAGGTTACCAGTCACCACTGTTTTCATCTGGGGACATTTGAAGGTCCCAAAAGGCTGTCTAGTGCTGGTGCAAAGTCCTTTGAAAAGGTCATGGAAGCATGTGGAAGGCAATACCATGTCAATGAACTTGCTACTTGTAGAAATGGTCCATGGATTCCTGGGTCCTTGGGCTGAAAACCACTGCACTGGGATGTGAAGTGCTTGGGTATGTATATACCCTGTACCTCAGCATCATAAGTTATTTTTAACTCTTCATCTGTCACAGTTGTACACAGTTCTGGCCCTGAAAAGCACCGAAGCAACAAGTGGAGCCCTCTCTGTTAAGGGAATGCCTTTGCCTTCACTTTCAGGCTTCAGTCCCCCAGTGGTTTTCTTTTACATTCCTATACTGGTGTCTCAGAGGACTTGAGAGTGAGCTGGAACCCTAGCCTATGATTTTCCCCACTCCTTAGTTGTTAGTTGGGTTTCTGACTGTGTTTTGGGCCATTCCAAGGAGAACTGTCTGAGATAATGCTAGCTTTGAGTGAGGACTCATCCTGACCTGTGAGTCAGTACATGCATTTCTGGTCTTTGGGGTTGGGGTTGCTCCCTCGTTCTCTTTTATTTACAACTCTGAGGAAACAACTATAACTATATGGATACAATTATGAGGATAGCCTTGGGGTACAGCTCAAGCAGTGGCAACATCTTCTAGCATGCCAGATAGTGTAAGCTTGTTGTCTTTGTTTTGTTCTTCTGTTATTTCTGTTTCCCTTACCCTCTCTGATAAAATCATTTCATGGAAACATAAATGCCCCCCTGAGTTAAGACTGGCTTTACATTTTGTCTCCCAACCTGGCACATGAGCTCGCTCCTCTTCCTTTCTCTTGTTATTCCCTAGTACCCAAAGCCCATTTTGAATCTGCTGACACCTTCTACCTCCACAATCTTCCGTGGCAGAAAGTTCTAGCTGTTTACTGCTTCTTTTACTTCCTCTAAGTTGATGGATGTAATACTAATCTCTGCTCTGTATGGTTTTCAGTTATTCTATTTAAACTGCATCACAGAAATGGGCTAATTATTATTATTTGTGATGATTATGTTTTAGTGAAAAGTAATCTCTGTGGATAGACTGACTCGCAGAGGGTTAGGTGAAGGGCAAATCTGCTTTAGTGGCAGATCAAGTGCAGTCAAGAGAGTAATGGAGAAAGGGTAGGATAGGTGGGAAAAAGGGGCCTCTAAAGATGCAGATGTATAAGAAAACTCACTAAGAGAAGGAGAAAATCGTTATTCTGGACTTCTGTAGTCTGTAACTTACCTGAAATATTTTTTTTCTGTCTGTACTTAAAACACTGGTGTTCTGTTGCTTTCAAGTCTCAAATATCACAGCATGACACAGTCACATAAAGGAAGAGCACTAGAAATTGACGGTGACTGCACAGTGCAGTCTGTCAGAATTGGAAGCAGCAGCACTCACTCACTCCTCTGTTTAATTGCCTCCTATCAGATGCTTACACATAGCAGAAAGTTAATGATGTAGCTCTTAAAAAATTACTGCACATTGCAAGTCTGTTACATTAATATGATTAATTTGAACTAAAAGCTGTACCTAAGATACTGCATATAGAGACATAAAGTTGTATGTGCAGCTGTGATGTAACAGCCTCTTCCTTTCTATCCATGTTCTGTAGTGGCAGAAAAGGACCAATCTGTTAATTCTGGTTTTGGTATTATCAATGTTGATGTCGGGAGAATTGTCTTTAAAATAATATATTGAATCTAAATTACAATGGTCTAAAATATATTTGAGTGAAGCAAATACTTTCAATAAAAATACCCAAAATAACTCAATCAGTAGAGATACCCCAAAACAATGAACACTTGACTTCCAAAGCGAAACCCAAGTGGTAAACTTAATAGTAAGATGGTGTAAATCAACTTGTGCCAGTTCCATATTTTGAATGTTGCAAAAAAGCTGCAGCAGTTTAAAAAGAAAATCGGGCTTCTGAAAATTCAAGTCATAAAGAAAAGAGTAGTTTGTTTTGACTTTGGAACCTGTTTTTCTGAGATACACTTTGGAGTTCTCAGAATGTAGAAGGATTGGGGGATTTCAATTCCCTCCAGGAACTTCCTGCCCCAGCTGCTTGAATGAGTTAATCTACTTGGCTTCACATCTGTTCATTGCCTCTCTCTGCTGTACCCATCTTCACACTGGAGCAGAAACCCTGTGGCTCTCTTGGCTCAACTTCTCATTTCCTAGGCTCCTGCCCCTATTTCAGCCTGTTGCTAGCTGCTCTGGAAGAATTGCCACAGGATACTGAGTGTTGCTTGCTGCGTGAGTGCTGACCCTTGAGGAGAAGAGAGAGGAGGTTGCAGTCTGGTGCCTGTAGGACAGGCTATCTTTAGAAGGGCAGGGAAGTGAGGCAAGACTAGTTGAAGCAAGTTTTCCAGCATCTGTCTGAAATGACCAATAAGGCAAATTTGAATTACTGGAAAGGTAAGCTTCCTGCTGCCATGGCAACAAAAATTCCAGAGTGGACTGAATTTGTGATTCATGTAAAAAATAAGGTAAGAATTGGCAAGGCTAGTCCTACTTATTCTTCTGCTCTTTCATTTTCACTTTCTCTGTGATGCAGTGTTTAAGATAGAGATATTGAAGGGGAATATTCATGTTTAAAACAAAATTGGAAACGTTTGGTTTTCTTGCATTCTTTTTAAGAGAGTGGAAATGTTTTCACCCTTGATACAAGAAAATTTTTATTGAGCCAAGCTTGAGTTAAGTATGATAAAAAGACAATAAAACTTGTAAGTAGCTTGAAGGTTTTTCAAGTTCATGTGAACTTGGTGAGCCTTCTCCTGGAGAGAAAATGTTTGGCTTGAGGGCTAAAATGAATTAGGTGACTTTTGATAATCCAAAGAATGAAGGCTGTGTTCGTAGCCTCATTCCTGTTTCTTTGCATATGGTTCTTTCATCCATTCAGTCTGTGCTAGTCAAGGAGGAGGACTGTTTGAAGAAGGCACTATAGAGCACTCTGTCTCTCATCCAGCAACAGCTGAATACTTTATGGAAGTATATTAAGTCCTTGACAGGAGAAGGTAGCCAGCTGGCTGCTACAGCAGGATTTTCTTGTTCCCCCTCACAACTGAAAAGAAGGAGTTGGCAGAGCGCCTGCCAAGCTTGCTGGGGAAGAGGAAAGGCACAGACTCTTGCAGTATTTTAACTAGGTGGGCTGTTAACCAAAAAATAAGAGAAGAAAGCACACGTTTCAAGTCTGCCCAGGTCACCAACTGTAAAGTGGTAAAGGGCTGACTTTAATATGAGTAATTACCACACAAGAGCCTCTCTAGTTTGGGATAGCTTAAGAATCTGCTTGCTTAGAAGTTGCAAACAATCAAAGTAACAGTATTTGTTCTTCTTGAAACAGCATGCAGAGTGGTGGTGGCTCACTGGTTAGAATAGTGCTGTGACAGTTCTACAGAATCTGGAGTCTGGAGATAATTTGACTGTCCTTTCTTGTCCTAATAAGTACAGTTCAAGTCAAGATGTCTGCATGGGTTACCAAAAAAGCTAATTGAAAATGAAGGAATTCACATTGTATTTGGCAAGTTCAGAAAAGAGAGAGCACAAGAACAGACTCACCATTTCATTATGCCAAGTTTTGTAACAATATGAGATACTATCCAGTCATTCATCCATTTCCAAAAAGCAAGCAGGTGAAAACAGCCTTAAGGCATAACCAATTAGCACAAAAATAGATATGTATTTTGGATGTGGATGACCAAATATGCTGAGGTACTAGTATTTGAAACAAAACAAGCCTCAGGTCATTAATTTATAGCCTGTTCTTCCTTATATTCTTCCTTTAATGAACTCTCCCAGGAAATACTGTATGGATGCTCCATTGACTGGTAAGTGGAGCTTCTCCTTTAAGCACTGAAACTGGTGGTCCAGGAGCTGTTTTTAGTAATGAAGGAATCCTGATCTCATATAGAGACTCAAAGGACAAATCAGGTCTGGGTTCTGTGTTTGTAGGTGCTCTTCAGTGACCTCCACTGTATTTTGGAACAGACCTTCTCTCAGCTCTTCCATGATAACTGAAGATAAAGATAGTAACAATAATTATTGAGGCCTGTATGGATTTTTGGTGATGCAGTTTTGTGTACTCAATAGATATTTGAAACAAACAGATCACAGAGGTTCAACCATTACAAACAGGCATTGAGACAATATGGTTCTTTGAAGCCATTAACCTTTCAACTCTAAGATTTGGGTCACCATTTGTGAAGATAACTAAATATTCACATGCCCTGGACCGACCTTTCAAAAGGGAGGAAGTATTGCTCTGAATTGCTTTCCCCTAATTTACTTTTGATTGATCTCATGGGTAAAGTTGAGAAAAACACTTGAATGCTGGTATCAGTTTACTCTCCCTTCCCAAGCTGGCAAAATTAAAGTAATCTCTGATTCCTTTGTTCACAGTGAATCACGTGTGTTATTTAAAAACCCCACAAACTCTTTTGACCCCTAAATGTACTGGTTACAGCTCAGGTTTAAGATTACAGGTTATTACAGTAGGTGCTAGCTTTACTGCCATCTTATTGTCCACCTCACCAAATTAAAGGTTATCTGGCACCGTTTGATGCAAATAACCAATCTGCCTCAAACATAGCAGAACCATACAGAAGTGGATAAACTGTGTTGTACAGTTCATTTGTACTTCATCTGAAGTCTGTTTTTCCTTAACTTTCGTTTGCAGCAATCATAGTTACACCGGAAGTAATTTAAAGTATGGAAAAACTTTATATATAAATGTGGATGTACAATGTAAATGTAACTACATGTTGAACGTAACTTTGACTTGTTCTCAAGCATATTGTTTAGTCTTTGCTTGCAGCTTTGTTTTACAGCTTGCAGACTTGCTTCAGCTACTAGTACAGCGCTGTGGACAAATGCTGAGAGGAGGGTTGGGAATTTACTGTGCTTTTTCAGTTGTTCGCAGAGGAGGGAATGGATACAGCTCAGGTTTCTCTTAGCTGAGTTGAAGGAATTTCAGTCGTTGTTTTTAGACTCTCAACTCCTTGAGGCTTCAAAGCCGTATATGTGTGAAAGAGGAAAAGAGGGAAGGAGGAATACGTAACAGTGCTAATCTTATGTTACCATAAACACAAGAGTTGAAATCCCAGCTGTAAGAAAACATCTGCAGTAGTAGAGGGGCTAAAACACATGCATTCACTGCTCTCAGAAACAGGTAATGCATCATAAAGAACTCGGTGTCCTGTTCAGCAGGATACTGATTGTTTATTCAATTTTTAAAAAATGTGTAGCTATTTTTCAGTTTTCCTTTCAAGAAGACTAGGTTACTTTTAGTTATAAAATTTGATCAGCAAATCCACAATAAAGAGAACATTTTAAAGAATTCGTTAGACATTGAAAAATTGTATTTAAGGAGAGAGGTTAACTTTTAAAAAAATTACCTCCAGTTTCATTTAGAAGAAGAAAATAGGAAGCTCTAGTTGCTTATTTTTACTTCTGGTCCAATTGTTGAGACCACTTAAATGTCTCTCTTTCCTGTTTTTTCACTCTGTGTGTTGTCAGACTTCTAATGTCCCTGGCTGAAAAAGGAAATTAACCAGGAATCCCAGTTGCGTCTCTTCTTTTGTACAGAGGCTCTTTCTCACAACAGGACAACTACTTGAAGTAGAGCGGGAATATTCTGCCAGTTTTTCTCAAACTCTTGCTAACCACATGGGAAAAGCTCAAGAGCAGAGAGAAAAATCTTCGCCTTAGTCTATTTTGTCCCCTCTGCATGGGGGCAGAGGAATTCACAGAGCTAAAGAAGCAGACATTACTGGAGTTAAAGCTGTTTACTGTTTTTCAGAGGGAAGTAGCTTTGCTATAGACATGTGCAACACATCCAACTCTGTGTGTTACATTAGAAGTATACAGTTAATATGCAAAATAAACAGGACAATTATTAAAATGTTTCATTTCTCTCCTACAGTTAGGTAATGTGTTTCAAATTCTTAATCACTGAGCACAGAATGGTTTGAGTTGGAAGGGACCTTAAAGATAGTTCCAACCCCCCTGCCATGGGCAGGGTCACCTTCCACTAGACCAGGTTGCTCAAAGTCTCATCCAGCCTGGCCTCAAACACTTCTAGGGATGGGACATCCACAGCTTCTCTGGGCAATCTGTTCCAGTGTCTCACCAACCCCACAATAAAGAAGTTCTTTCTAATATCTGATCTAAACCTTCCCTCTTTCAGTTTTAAGCCACTCCTCCTTGTTCTATCACTACATGCCCTTGTGAGAAGTCCTACTCCAGCCTTCTTGCAGGCCCCCTTTAGGTAGTGTAAGGCTGCTCTTCTCCAGGCTGAGCAACCCCAACTCTCTCAGCCTGTCTTCAATAGGGGAGGTACTCCAGCCCTCTGATCATCTTCATGGCCCTCCTCTGGACTTGGTCCAACAGATCCCTGTTCTTCCTGTGCTGAGGACCCCAGAGCTGGATTCCAATGTAGGGTCTCATGAGAGTGGAGTAGAGGGGGAGAATCACCTGCTCAGTTTGCTGGTCATGCTTCTTTTGAGCAGAAGTAGTTAGATTTTATCAGTTGAACAGTACTGTTTTATTAATATACTATTTAAAGAGAAAGTGAGAGAGTAGGTGTGTATTGGTATATGACATTACAGAATCACAGACTGGATGAGGCTGAAAGGGACCTCAAACCTTCCTTCTCAAGCAGGGCCACCCAGAACAGGTTGCCCAGAACCATGTCCAGCTGTTTTTGAAAACTTCCACAAACAGAGCCTTCTCTGCCTTTTTGGGCAACCTGTACCAGTGGACAGTCACCCTCACAATTTCTAGGTTGTTGGTGGCTGCAGTCACTTTGCTGGGCTCTACATATATACTTGTCACTTTGGGGCATGAAGGCTGCAGTGTTGGTAAAGAAACCTCACTTTAATGCATGAGGTTACTTTTAGTAATTAGCTGGTGAACAATCCACTCCTATGGGCCAGGAGTTAAGGGATGAAACTCCATTTAAACTCCTACCACACATGGAACATGAAGATATAGGAAGGCTTCAAAGGCACCTCTAATCAACTGTACAGAAACCTTTGACTCATGAGGCAGTTCCTACATGAAAGTAGGTGGACTGGATGCCATGCATGTGTTTTGAAAGAAAACAGAATTACCACTGAAAGTCCTTACAGATTTACATGTCTTAGAGGTAGCTTTGTATTTTTTACTTTCAAGTGGTGATCTTGTTATGGGACTTGGTGTAAGTCATTAGAGAAATTACTTAAATTTTTGCTTTTTGAAGCTGTTTGAAAGAAAAGTTGATGATTCAACAAACACTGCTTTCAGTGTTCCCGCTATTATAAAAGAGAAGTTGCACAAAATGTATTTTAACGTATATACATTAGCATTGGAAATTACTATTTGCATTTTGGAGTTAATCAATAATCCGTATCATACAGCCCCTGGAATACACTGACTTAGGGTGTTAGACATAGTAGCTAGCAATGGGGGTAGAAAGTTCCTGCTTAGTCTTCAGATCTGTAATCTATACAGAGAGAATCTATAAAGAGAGAATTTCTCTCTCTCTACTTCCATTCATCCTTTGCAAAAGAAGAGAAATTAATGGACGTGATTTAATGGGTGACACAAGAGTCAAAACTATGAAAAAGAAGTGTATTTTTTTGGGATGAAGCAGAGTACAGTAATCACAAAATAAGTGATTTCTCTAATATGATAAATTGTGATTATTTTAGCAGAGCTCCTTGCCAAAGATTAAGCATTTACATTCATTTCTAACAGTTAAAAGATACATGGAAGCACTAGTATAATCCCCTGGGATGAGGCTTCATAAACTGAAAAACCATCTGATAAATAGATACTTAGGCTTGGTTAGGACTTTGTCCCCTAGAGCCATACTAAGCTTGGGTTTATCTCACGTGCCATTTGTTTGTGATGCTTTTATTCAATAAACTGTCTCTGATTAATCATAACATTTACTCAGACCCACTCTGCTTAATATGCCTTTATCTTTTTTTTTTCCCCAGCTAGCAAGGACATAGCACTATGTAGCAATGTAAATACCTCTTCACTGAAGAAATCCTTTTCCAAGAATCCAAAGTAGCTCAGGTCCAAAATTTTTGTTGCAAACATTGCGAATAAGGGTTTTAGTAAGTCAGAAATGTTGGATTACTAACTTCATTGATTATTTTTGTCACATTAACCTTGACCTACTAAATCAGGCAGTAGTTGTTGTTTTGCATGCAAGCAGAACCATAACTGGCATCAGTAGCTCTCGTGCTGTTCTGCATTCTCTATCTGTAGCCAGATTCTTCTGTTTCACTTTGGTACCTGCTGGCATTTACATACCTAAAGTGTTGATTGGCATGTGCACTGTGACAGCAAAAAAAAAACAACTTATGAAATGGAGATCATACTTAAATGCCTTACAAGGGAAGGAAATCCCAAATGCAAAGCCAAGACAAATTATCTGTATAACTTGATACTGTTAGCAGCTGTTGGCAGGTTCGGTCAAGAAAGTTATTCAAAGCTAAGTGTTTATAAGGCATCTAGTATCCCTCTACCTGAATAGTTTACTGTAAAAAATATTAAGAAAGTGTAAGTGTAATTCTTTTGAGATATCTGTAGAACAGGTAATATAAAATACTCCAGACTGCTTCTTTTGTTTTTAAAAATGCCCAAAAATTTTTATGTTCTAAACACTGAGGTATATACTTCTTCTTTAGATTAAAGGGACAGTCAAGTCTTTTATCTTATAGTTTGTCCACTGCCCATTTTTTTGCAACTGGGCAAAAATCTGAATCTTCTGTTTTTAAAACATCTCTCTCTTGAAATATCCCACTGATCAAGCTCCATATGAGACAACGTTTGTTTCATTTTTAAGTGAGAGGAATATGCAGGAAGAATCAGGAATCTTCAGCTTTATCATTCTTGTTCTAGTGACTGCCAAACCCTTGGTTTCCCACCACAGTTCTGGTTTTTTAATATCCATCAGTTACAATTTCATGAATTCTCACTGCTGGCAGTGACACACATGTTTTCATTTACTGCATTATGGGTATTCTCTAGACAACTAGCCTGTTGAAAAGAAATTAATTCCAGCAGTGAACTAAGATACTGAATTCTCAGCAGTTTATGAATTCATGTTTTTACATTGAGGCTATTTATATCTGAATTGAATTAATTTGAATATGTAACCAGGTGGCTGTGGTTATGTCTTTTATTATCCATTGGATTTGAAAAGCAAGCAGAATGCAACTGCAGGATGGGAAAACTCACTAATTGCAGTTGGTAAATATAGCATTGTATGGTTGAAAACTTGGCTTGTATTTTTCTCATTTCTGTCCATGATTTCAGGCATGATTAGCATGTAGGAATACAATATATGGTAACTAGAACATCCTAAGTAAGGCATAATATATACAATTTTTAGATCTGATTAATTTTAAAATTTTACCAAAGATGAAAATCTAATAACTTGCTTCTATTTTTTCCTCTGGTCTCCATTTCAACAACAGTGAAAAGTGGCAAAATATCCAGGCAACATCTTAGACAACCTCTCTTGGAGCAGAGTGAAGACTTTATAGATAACTTGCAAAGCCTGTTACTGAGCTGCAAATTCATACTCAGCAGGGTTGTGCTTTTTATGTCTGTCTTCTCCAATGAATATTCAAAATTGTTGGCTCAGGGAAGAAATGGGCTTAGTCTTGAACTCTGTTTTACATGGAACAAAGAAAGTGAAAACTTTACCTTGTTAGATATTAAGCACTTTACCGCATCAATTTTTTTCAACTTGGTTGTTCCTTTTAAGAGGAAACTTGCATGAAATGTAACTTCTGTCTGTAATTATCACCTCTATTTCAGTAAGACTGAAGATGAGAGGGAAGTGAAAAATTGAAAGGATTTTTATCTCAGTACTTATTTGGTTTTGTGCAGTTTGAGAGAATTTTGTAGCAAAAACTAGAGAAAGTGACAAACTTAGGAGATTGTAAAGGCAAGTAAAAATTTCACTGGAAAATTGTTCAGGATTACATAAAGCCCCAGTTAGGCATGTCCCCATGATGTTAGTCTTGACTGTAATACTTAGTCATTCTTGCTGTAACTAAGCAGCACGGAGTAGATAGTAGTGACTGCTGAAATCTTTGCCTCTCTTTGTCACAGGAAATACCTGTTCTGGAGATTGCCTTTGGTAGGACATGGGTGATATGCTTCCAAAGACTGAGCAGTTTTTGATCTTTGCACAAGAAGGGATTTAGGATGATAGATACTTTGGGCTTCTTTTTCCCAGAGGTTGTGTTGAAACCAGCTTCCCTCTCAAAGACTTGTACTGTAAATTCACTGTTTATGATGTATTGCTTTTAGTAGCTGTCTCTAAACACAGCCTGCCTTTTTCAAGATGGCAACATGTCTGGAATCAAAAGTTTCTGAAGTGTTAGTAAATAATTCCATAGTTTGTTTGCAAAGAACTATACAGGCGGTGAATTTGAATACATGCAGATAGCTCAGCATTTTTAATAATAAGAGTATGAAGAACTAGAGGAATGGACAATATCTATTTTAGAAAGTGTTCTGTTGGTTTCTTTTTTCACTGTATTGATTTTACAAATTCTTTTTATCTAGTGACTAATATATGCATGAGGAATATTTTTGTAATCCCTTGTGTCTGAGGGGCAACATCTCTATTGAAATGTGTTTCCCAGATCAATCTCAATCAGAATATTCTCTTCTATCTTGAGTCAATATACCAAGAAGAGGAAAGCTCATGCAGTTTTATTTTGTAAGTGGTAAAGAGAATAGAAGCTATATGGTTGTTTTGATGCAGAAACACTATGTTGACCTTTTTCTTTTTATTTGCTTTCTTATGCCTCAGCAAATAACAATAAATACAGAAAGTACTTCGGAAGAAACTTTTTAATTAAGAATAGCCAGTATTTCTTTAGTAAATACCTCTCTGTATACATTGTGGCAATAGAGAGAAAGATATCTGACAGAGAAATAATTTGGTTTGAGGTTTACTTTAGTTTTGCTTCAGGGAGCAACCAAACTTCAGCGACTCACACTTGTTCTGTAGGTGGGCCTCCCAGAGTTTTCTCTCCATGAAGAGCAGCTCCCTGCCCTGACTGAGGTTTAGTTCCCCTTGGTGGGGAGCACAGGTGCAGAAAGTAGCTGCCAGGATACGGCCACTCCTTCCATGGAAAATGTGAAGTCAAGAGTCACAAGTCTTGGTTGGCATCCCTCAGGCCTCCATGATGTAATGCAGACACTGAACAGCAGCCATGAAAACTGTGAGATGCAGAAGAGCATAGAGCAAATTCTTCGTATTTGCCTGGCATCGCTAATAGAGAGGGCCACAATCGGAGAAGCCATATTAGTTACAGTACATTTAGTGAGACCACAGCTGAGGGATGGAGAAAGGTCAGAAGGCTGATTTGGGAATGGAAGTTGGGCTATTGAAGAACATTGTCCACGAGCTTCAGTCCCATTCCCCAGGAGCTCAGCAGTGTTGAATGGCAAGTGTGCTTCTGGCATGCCCCAATGATTCAGAGGCATGGTTACAAGTAAGGAGCTCCTTACTTGTATCTGGTCCTTCCTTCCCCCTGCCCACAACAAAGCTGAAGCTTCATTCCTGGCTAAAAGATGAACAGCAAGTTCTGTAAAGTTATACACTGCCTTAAGTGGTTCTGCAACCATCACCTTCTTCTGCTGTCATGTTTAATGCAGTGCCTTCTCAGAGAGTATATGTAAAATTTCTCCGCACTTCCAGAGGTTCTCTTTGGTTCTTCTGGTCTCTGCAGGAATGCCACTAGACTCTTATCTTCCCATTTTATGCATGAGAAAGTGTATGCAGGGCATACTAAAGCACTGCTTGAAAGCGTAGTACAATATAGAACATATATAGGGAAAGTTGGGATTATTTAAAGCAGTCAGTTTTGATTTTCTCCCAGTTTACAGAATATATACTGAGAGTGAGGCAGGGAAAGGCTCCAACAGTAGGTTGTTAGACTTCAAATGTAGATAGAATTCTGTAAGTATAAAAAGAGAATACAAGTACTCTCTAATAGATATCTGTAAAATTGGTATCTGTGAAAGCTTCCATATTCTAATAGTTTTCTAACTAATCTATATACTTGGGGAAGGGAAAACAGGCTGGGATAAAATGTGTGTTCATGAAAATGAGAAATGACCCTAGGCAGCTCTATGTAAAAGGCATCTATTGTTTGCACACCAAGGCTAAGTGGACTATTCTTATTAACTGAGTCTAGTTTTGTTCCTAATCAGGAAACTAAATATCAAGGCACAAAGGCTTTTTCTGATTTTTTTTTTCAGTGGCTATTACACCACATTTCATTTCAATGTACCTATCTGGGAAACAACACATGAATGGAGCAGTTCCGAATCCTTGCATTACTGTTGGAGTCAGTCTTTTTTACTGCTACTACTGTGACGTAGAAAGGCTTCTAAATTCTGAAAAGTGTTTAGCAGATGTACCATCTAAAAAAAAAAATTCAACATAACATTAAAAACCACTCTGCCCTTTCCCGTACACCACTGTGTTGTGTTTCTCTCCCAAAGTTAAAATCTCACTCTGCTAATGCTCTCAGCAATGTCACGATTTTTTTCTTTCAAATCAATCAAAACAAGCATCCTTTAAGAAGAAAAATCAATTTAGCCTATTAATTAGCTGAACTCAGTACAGTGCCTGAAGGCCAGAATGTCATTTCCCATAAGATTTGCTTTCAAAATACAAACAAAATTGGAGCACTCGCAGCTTGTCATCACAGAGGGCTCTTAATATTTCAAAATACAGCACTAATCTTTATTCTACCTGATGCAAACCTATCTAGATATTCTGATTAGATGTCGTTGTATTTGTTCTGGTTTTCCTTCTGCCACATGTTCAATCAGTCATAGGAAGTTCAATCAGTCAATATAGTCACTGTCTGGGCAAAAACATTGCTACAGCAAGCTAACAGAAGGTTGTACCTGATAACAGGTTATTTTCCCATGGTATAAGACTCTTTATTTTCTCATGCCTCTAAAAAGGAGATTATGAAATTTAGATTACCAACTCATAAATAAAGGAAAACAAAATGAAAAAAGTTATTAAAATGGTTAGGTTGCAGTTGTTTCTGTATACTTATAGTTAACCAGGGTTCCTGTCTATCAAAGCTGCATGGAGAAAATAATACTTCTCAGTGAAAATCTGCCTTACCATTGTATCTTTTTGTTGACTGTAGTAAAGTGTATTGCAATGAACATTCAGAGCGATTTGCCTTTTGAACCCAGTAGCTGGTACATGTAGTGTGCTGTGAATGGCTATGAGGAATAGAGATAGTAAATTCATCTCAGAGTCAAAGCTCTCTACAGAAAATCCCTGCCAACACTGTCCATGAAGCAGAAGGAATTCAGTTACTATTCAGAAAGACAATATAGAGGTTTGTTTGTCCCTGGTTTCACCATAAGCAGAACTCAAAGCTTACAAGGTTCTTATACAGAGGCTTGCCAACCTTTCAGCAAGCTGTCGGTACTAAACACTATATCAGTAATGGCAGCAACTCAATAACATGTTGGATTTCTTGTTTGCTGAGCCTGCCAACTAAATGCTGTAGGAAAGGAAACTTTTACATACTTAACTCCAAGTAAACTGCAAGCATACAGTCCCTCCTTTTTGTGTGTTCTTAAAACTGCTCACTAACTAGCAACTTCTAAAACTTTTATAAGAACTGAACTATACTAACACAAGCCACGTAATGGGCTTGGCAAAGTAGAAGGGTCCGATTCAAACAGCAAAAAAACAAGCAGAGAAAGGCCCAACAAAAAACCCACTTAATGATAAAAATGTTAACCCATCAAGTCACTTTACTTTTCTTCTTACTTTGTTATGAAGTTTAAGCCATGTTTAGGACTTCGGCTCTAACGATTAACTTAGAATAATTATGAACAGTCAAGCTTGGTTAAGGACTGTATGACTAAAGCAATAAACTCTTACTGAGGATACATCATTTCCCTTGTCATACTGTTTGGAGGATTTAGTTCTGTCACTTGTCCTGATTTGTATCTGTATTGTACAGTATGTTTTTCCAGAGGTTTACCTGGCTTGAACTGCTTAAAATGAGAAAGAAACAAAAAGAAAGAAAACCCCAAGAACTATTTATCTGTTAATTGTGTCTTAACTGCTTGAGGAACTTCCCTCTAAGGAAATGCATCTGAATATCATTTAAGCAAAGATCATGTTCTGCACCTGATCTGGCCAGGCATTTGCTAGAGGGATTCTCCATAGCCACTCACAGGGCAGCTGGTGGGATTGGGACTGAAGAACCATTATAACCGTTCAAATATTAAAATCTCATGAAGGAGGAAACAAGAAAGAAAAATGGAAATCACAGTAGTTACAGAAAATGAAGCTTGTTGTTGTTTCTTCAACTTCTAAGTTTTAAAAAAAGCATTTGCAGAAATATTCTTAAGTTTGCCAAAACTCAGGTTTAAGCATCCAGTTGGAAAGACTTTAAGAATCATGTTAGTAGTTCTTATGTTCATAAAAATCTTTCTTCTTCAAGCTTTTAAACTTTCTCTGAACTTCCTGGAAATGGATATATGACAGAAATTCAACTTGCAACACATATAGAATGTTCACATGAAGATTCTCCACCTTTTCAGGTGCCTTCCCCATCTTGTTAAGGATCCTAAAAGTGATGCCATCCTTTTGCCTCTTGCCAGTGAAAGGAGTTGTTACTGGGCTTTTCCTCCCACATGATGGGTAAGAAGTAGTTCAGGTTACTGCTACCAAGTTCTGAATCATGCCTGCTTTGGAAGTGATTGGCATGGGAAAGCTATCCTTGTTACACAGGAACAGGGTACGCTGGTACCTGTTAGACAAGTAGATCACAGTCCTGTTACATTCTAACAGGGTTGGGTTTTTTTTCTTCAGTCACTTGCTGTGTGATGTAAGCTAGACCGAAGAAGATAAACTTTTACATAAGAAAAGAATGCCTCTATAGATTGATCTATGGTGGTGTAAATGAGAAATTTGTTCCACCAACTTACTGAAGTTTCATTCTGTTTTCAGACAATGAGACCATTTTAATTCTCTTGTTACTGTACTGGGCTTTTAAATATGCACAGTGTTTCTTGTTAAGGGTGTTTGCCTGACCCTGAATTTTTCTCTGAACTTTTTCAATAAAAATAGTTAATGAAGTTGCAGAAATTCAGTTAAGTTATGAGGTGCCGTGCATCATCATAATCATGTCCTTGTTCATCTTCTTAGTTCTTAACAAATATAACGTAAATACAGAGGCTTCACTGAATTTTAAACTAACACATTGTAATGTATTTATTCTGGGGGGGGTTTCAGTTGCTCTGAGATATCGGTTCTGGGTTGTGAGCTAGAGAGAAAAGCTTTGTTGTGCCTGTTAATGTTTTTGAGGCTGTGTTTTTCGGTGGGTTTTTGTTTGTTTGTTTTTTGTTTGTTTTTGTGTTTCAACACTTGAAATTTTTGAATAGAGGGATCAAAGTTTGGATAAAGAATTAACTGCTGTTTCAGCAGCACTATCTGATGTATTCTTATGTGTCCTGGGTGGTGTGAGGGATTGTTGTTCTTTTTTTTGTAGATAGAAAACTGTGTGAGAGCACACACCCACAAACATGAGGTCTCAATTTTGCTTTTGATTCAGCTGGGCAGGCTTTACTAGCATCTCAGTTTTCTCTGGATGGCTACTCTCAGCCCCAAGGTGAGCTCAGGATGAGAAGGAGCACTCCAGGAAGATACTCAAGATCTGTGTGGAATTAAAGAAAACACCAGAAACCCCCACAAAATGCGAACACATCCCCATAACCAAATGAAGTAACTGAGGGAAAGGTATCTGCAGATCTTGATTCCTTCTGCCAGAACAGATTTTGCCTTCAACAATTGCTGGAAAATGTCCTTAATTTGAATAGATATTTCCAATAATTCAGCAGTACAGTAGAAAGCAAACATTGTAGGTTTAATGTAATTGAATTAGTAGGACCTTTGCTAGATTTCCCACACATTGGTATTGACTACTCTTGTGCTTGAAGGAAGACGTCCTGGTTGGGTTTTCTTGGGGAAAAAAGTCAGAATCTCCTGATTGTAGTCCAAAAATGCAAGGATGGGGTTATGAAAGACAATGCCTACTTGTAATCGAATCTGTCAGGATATGTGGAGGGCAACAAGAAGTGTTTCCCCAGGTATATCAGCAGCAAAAGGAAGACGAGGGAAAATACAGGCCTGATGCTGAATGAGAATGGGGACTTGGTCACAATAGGCATAGAGAAGACTGAAGTACTCAATGACTTCTTCATTTCAGACTTCAGTGGCGTAAGACTCACAATTGGGGAATCCATGAGGCCCCATAAGACCCGTGAAAAAAATCTATGATAAGGAAGATTTACCGTCACTGGACAAGGACCAAGTTAGAGAACATTTAAACAAGCTAGACATAGAGATATCCGTGGGACCTGATGGGATACATGCATAGGTGTTGAAAGAGCTGGCCAGTATTTTTGCAAGGCCACTCTTGAAAGGCTGTGATGATCAGAGGAGGCTCCTGAGAACTGGAAGAAAGCAGATGTCTCTCCTGTCTTTGAGGAGGGTAAGAAGGAAGATGTAGAGTGTACTACTGGCTGATCAGCTTCATCTTCCCTGTGAAGATGATGGAGAAAATAATTGTGGAAACCATTCTTAACAAGTGAAGAGCAAGAAGGTAATTTGGAGTAGTCAGCATGGATTTGGATTTCTAAAGGAGAAATTAGGCTTAACCAACCTGTTAGCCTTCTGCAGTGATGTGACTGATATGGTAGATGAGGGGAAAGTATTGAATGTTGTTTGTCTCGACTTTAGCAAAGCTTTTGGTACTGTCTCCCATAACATTCTCATAGACATTAGTGAATTGGGAGTCAGGTAAGCAGATGGTAGGGTGGACTGAAAGGGCTGAAACCTGTCTGAACTGCTGGCGCTCAAAAGTACTCAAAGATCAGCAGCACTATGTTCAGCTAGATGTAGGTCACTGTTTGAGACCAATCCTGTTGAACATTCTTTTTAAGGACTTTGATGATGGGGCATGATGCACCCTTAGCAAGTTTACAGCCAATTTAAAATTAAGAGTGATGGATAATGCACCAGCTGCTTGTGCTACCATTTATATGGACCTTGAAAGGCTGAAGAAATGGGCCAATGAGAACCTCATGAAGTTCAGCAAAGTCCTGCTGTTGGGAGAAATAACCCTGCATACCAGTACAAGCTGGGGACAGACTGACTGGAAAACAGTTTTGCAGAGAGGCCTTGGGGCTCCTAGTGAATGACAAGTTGAACATGAGCCAGCAATACATCACTGTGACAAAGAAAAAGCTTTTCCCCCATGAAGCGGTCAAACATTAGAACGGGTTATCCAGAGAGGCTGTGCTGTCTCCATCTTCGGAGGAGATATTCAAAGCTTTAGTTGAACAGGGCCCTAAGGAACCCAACCAAACCTTAACATTGGGTCTAACTTTGAAGTTGACCTTGCTTTGAAGGGATGGGAAGGAGGCTGATCCAGATGATCTTCAGAGCTTCCATCCAACCTATAGTATTTTGTAATTTTCTGATTGTAGCACAAATGTTATAAACAGTACTCCTTTACCCCAGAGTAGCCCTGGGGGAAAATACAGGCCTTTCATGTTTGTTTGCTGTAACACAAACTAAATCAAACCAGATGTTTCTGTGGCTGAGAGTTTAATAAAGACTTTCCCACGTGTTGAATGTATTTAGACTAAAAATGTACAGTTTACTCCAGTGTCATCTTCAATGTTATATAGTTTCTTTACTGTTTTCTGTTGCTTAGGCTGTGCCAAATGCTGTTCCAAGTCACTTTTTCCTTTCGCACACTTTTGTTTCCCCTGTAAATTGTTCTCTTTCGAAGAATTCAACGTTGTGGTTCTCCAGGCCACAATCACTGGAGTTAATATTGCAATTCCCATTCAGCAGGTACAAAGGCATTGCAGTGCTTCCTTTGCTGAAGGTATTGCAGACCAAGCTGTCCTTGATTTTTGTTGTGATTTAGCTGCAATGGGGGAGAATAGCAGAATTATAACATTTCTTCTTCACCACTTTTTTCCCCCATCCCTCAATGAAGTTGCATTGATCCTGCTTTCTCCATCTAACATGTGAAAATTAATTATGGACAATAAGTTGACATTCAGTTTACTTGAGTCTGAAAAAGATGAGAAAAATCATATTTACTTTCAGGGAAGCCAGTTTTTAATCTTGAATAGAATTCTTTTCAGTTCCCCCTAGCATTATTGTTCTCTGAATCCATGAAGTCTTAGGCAGCAGTACTAGATTTTCGCTTCTCTGCAGTTCTCGCTCTTGGTTATCTAGATATTTGAGTAGAATGGAAGTTTTGCAAAGAAAAATTTTGGAAAACACTGCATTTGTTAAGTCAGAACCAAACCTGAACTGTTTGTTTTAATCCATAATGCTCTAGGTCTAACAAACCTGTAGGCCATCCACATCAGGATACCTACTGTTCCCTTGAATTTATGTTGGTCAATCTGTAGTCTGAATGTAAATTATTAACACAGAAAGAAGTATCTAAGGTCCTGATTTCCTACTGATCTTGGTAGAAAGTTAGGATTTTTTGTTTCAATAGACTTAGACCAATATGCTTATTAATTGAAGTCTGGGTATTTTCTGTACCCTCTCTGACAAACTAATGATCTGTAGAACGAACAGGAGACGTACTAAACATCCCTGCTCAGTCATGCCATGTATTGCATCCTACATTCATCTCCACTGATGTTACCCCAGATTGTAACTTGCTCTCGTTGTGGACCCTGTGAGTAAATTAATATTCTTCTGTTGCTACATATAAATATTTAATTTTGACCCTTTGAGACACCATTTTTTAAGAGATAATATTTAAGAGCCAACACATTTTAACATTCCAGTTGGTATTTATGTTAATTTGAGTTCAGTTTGTTCCCTCAGTTTTTGAGATCAGCTATTTTTAGCCTGGTTTCCTGAGGAACTGAAGTTTATAGGATGGCTGTATGTATCCATCTGCCTTCCACTGAGCTTTTTGAAGCCAGTGATCAACTATCCTGATTTGGTGGAGAGAGTGAGGTCTCAATGGTGTTAATCTCTGACAGGTTTCATTAAGAGCCTTGATTTGTTAGTGGAGGGCCACACAAATGACTACCTCATCTAAGGGAAAAGGTGTAAGATAAGCTCACCAGTGATGTTGTGTGTGAGTTGGTGAGAAAACAGCTGAGCTACAACTCAGTGCTGCTTCTCATTCACGGGGTAGTGAGAGAACATGAGTGAGAGCTGATGTTCCTGTGGCTACGGGAGAACTGGAAGTATTTAGGTTGTGAAACATGGACTGTGGATTGTCACAGCTGGGGGGATGCACTGAGTTTATGGACAAGGACCCCATGTTCCTGTGATGATGAGAATGTATGAATATGTAGCAAGAAGTCTGTAGGGCAGCAGTTTTATTGCTCTGAAAACCACTTGCCTTTAACAAGCGAAGCTATTATATGAACACTATTCATATTTCTGGAAGCCTGTAAAAACATATTGCTTATTCTTCATGTTTGGAGAGGGTTCTTGCACGCGGCAAGAAGAGGCTTTTATATGGAGAATTTACACCTACAAAAGAAATGATCTCAAAGTCCTTTAGAAACAAGTTGGACTTTGTTTTTCCTTAGCCCCCATAAAGATGAAGTTAGGATTTATTTCTCTTTGGGAAGAAGACACCATACCTAGTGATGATTTTTTTAAAAAAGTTTTCTAGCAAATATTGTGCCAGTAGAGTTTGCTGCCAGAACAGTTCTCTGGTTTCAGTGACTCAGTTTAAAATACTTATGTACTAAAATAAAGCAGAGATTTTATTTTTTTCAGGTGTTTACCTTCTTTTCTTGAGAAGCTCAGCATCCAGATAATCAATAGTCATACTACTTATTAAAGGAAGAACATTCTCTCTATATGGAAAGACAAGTTCCATGTGTTCGTACAAAGGGAGTGTTAGCTCCAGGAATCATCATGTGGCCTCTGCAATTGTGTTCATCATAAAATACAGGACCTATCAGCTGTCATACTCTGTTTCATAAGCTGTGTTACCAGCAAAATCTCTTCAGCTTTAAATCTCAAAAAAACTTCCTTGGGCTTTGCACTATCTTTTTACTTGTATAAATACTTATAAGCAAAAACCAGACACAGGACTAGAATGTTACATTGCATTTGTCTGTCTCTTTCTCCATAAAGGGTGTATGCATTTATCTATCTGGTTACAGATAAACTCACAGAAAAGCTTCCACAACAGGTAGACACTCTTGTGTTTCAATCTGGTTTAGTAAGTTTTGGTTTACTTTACAGAAATCATTTCTCAAGGAACAGAAAACATAGGTTTTGGTTATAACAAACTAGCAAAGCAAGACAAATCTGTGTTTGTGTTTCTCTTCTTTAAAGCTGATTACCCCTTCAATTTCCAGGATCCAAATCAAAAGCCCTGCTTATAAGTCTCAAGTCGGCTGGTGTACCCATTCAACAAGAAGTGCTGGATAATTTGTACCAGAAACGTAGAGATCACACAGTAATCAGCTGGAATGCAGAAAATGAGGTCATGTTTTTGACCTACAGTTGATTCTGCATTGTCCTGTTGTATCACTGAAATACATTAGTAAAACTCAATACATCTATAGTTTCAAGCATTTGGAGTTTTTAGAATTCCTTTTTTTTTCTTCTTTTTACTGTTTATTTCTGCAGTTACATTTGGGATATTTATCCTAATTGACATTTTTGTGTACCTCGTGTACAAACATAGATTCTATAAAATATTGACAGATCAATCTGTACAGTAAAGATCTGTCATGAGCCTGTGTTATGGAAAAGCTTCTCATTTTTGATAATGACTGTATATTAGGAGCTATGGTTTTGATATGCCAGTTCCTAGAGTTGCTATCTATTCTGTTGTGCCAGCAAAACTGTTTGGTGCATGCACACCTGTGTCAGTTGTACTTCTGCTCCACAAAAATGAGTTTTTCAGTGTAGAAGATAGCTTAGCCTGAAGGAGTGAGGGCAAGTTCTTTGCTTTTGCCTTGTGCCACTTTCAAAACACTTTCCTTACCAAGAG
The DNA here is from genome assembly GCF_036250125.1 of Pseudopipra pipra. Classification (NCBI taxonomy): domain Eukaryota; kingdom Metazoa; phylum Chordata; class Aves; order Passeriformes; family Pipridae; genus Pseudopipra; species Pseudopipra pipra. The sequence continues at coordinate 78,654,470 of NC_087550.1, forward strand.
GTACTAAAAAATTCCATATTGTATTAATAACAAAATTTCTCCCATCATTTATTTGTGAAAACTCAGTTAACTGAAACTTATATTTAAATGCCTATTTGAGAGTTCATTGATCAGTGTACCAACTTGAATTTTTTAAAGGAAATTGAATATGCTGAACATATTAGTATCTCCTGGGCTGACTGCATATAGAACTCAGAAAATATTTTTCACTTTTTTGTCAGATAAATATTACTACAAGAGGATAAACACAGTTGTATGCAAATACGTTGGAATTTCATCATAATAATAGATGTGTCTACTGGCTTGTAGGGGTAGAAAATAATATTTAAAGACATACTGAGATCCAAGTGCTAAGGACGTACTGATAATAGTAGTGCATTTGCCACAAAGCTTGATGTCATGTTAGCAATGTATATAGGCTGTAAACATTAGCACTTTATGCAAAAGTAAGCAGAAACAAGAGTGACGAGTAGGAAAGTGTAAGGGTCTTAGCTTGACATTTCCTCCCTAATTGTGTCTAAGCATACCATTGTTACTTTACTTCACAAAGGAGCCTTGTGCATTTTCAATATTTGATATGCATCAAATCCATTACAGTGAATTTCTGTCAATGCATTTACTAAACCATAATTTTTACCAGAATCCATATTTGAAGGCCACAGCTACTCTCAAAGTTGCAAAATTAGAAGTGAATTGCATTTCTTTATCAAATACATCTTATATATCGCACACCTTTACATTTCTCTTGTTCTGGTTTATGTTGCCCTGAAGCTGGAGAGGCAGTTAGCAAAGTAGTGCAATATAAGCGTGAAGTTTTGAAGCTATCACTAGCCACTACTTACATTTAATGTCATTATTCAAATCTCTACCCTCCCTTCTAGGCTTTAAAAATCCTTTAGATAATCAAGAGCTTAGCTGACAAAATAAATTGTATTTTTTTTCCACTACAATACTTGCTGCTACAGGAAGATAAGGAATCAAATGCTTCTGCTACTTTTCTAAGCACTAGGTGATTTTTTACCACATCAACAGCTAAACATACTAAGAGGTATTTGTAATAAAAATTAAAATTTAATCAAAATAAACCCATAGTTGTGTTAAGGAAACTGAGAAGAAATATGTCTTCTCTTGGACCCCAAACTTGGTAGGTCATAACTAGCTGGGAGGAACACTTTACTCTCCTCTTCAGGGTCACATGAGAGGAAGGGCGTTGAAATGGATCGACTGTTGATAGGATTTGCCATAGTGGATCATGCTTTCAACTGTGTGCTTCTCTTCTAGCCTATTACAAGCAGGCAGACTGGACACAAAGGCTGCATTGAAATATAGGTTAGCTTATATATAGCACAACTGTTAAAAATAGCCTGTTTCATGAGAAGTATAGTCTGAAACTATAATTTTTGTCTGCAAAAAGGATCTGTTCAAATCAGAGTCTGTATTGGGATGTCTCACAAGTATTTTCCAAGTATTTCTGAAAATTAAGAATAGAATCAACATAAATATAAAGGTTGTAGAGATAACATTTTAAGTCTGTGTATTTGAAGCTTATTCTTTCGCATTGGAAAGTAGATGAAGTACATGGAAGGGAGAGAATAATAGCCTAAAGTTTGCTGTTCCTTATTTCTTCCTTCTGGGGAGAATATAAATTGCTGGTTAGAGGTCTAAAAAGTGACAGAATGTGTTCAGAGATTTTCCAACTATTTTTTGATTTTCTTTAAAAAGAAAAACCCAGGACCTGGCATTTTTTTAGAGATGATAGACTGTTTTTTCCAGTTGCTTTACATTGTTGGTCAGCTTCATCTAGTTCTTAGTTCAAAGACTATCGACATGGCAAAGCAAGCTGAAGTTAGCAGAGCAATGGGAGAGCAGGTTGGTCTGGTAATGACCCTGAGTTTTTGAACTGGAATGTTATATTCATGCCTGTGTTGTCACCATTTCAAGAACAGAGATGCCTGGGATGATTATAAGAAGTTCTTTTAGAAATGACAACTCTTCTGCATGGAACGCTTTACTGTTTTCTGTCCATGCATGCAGGGGCACCACAACTGTGTGCTGGATGCAGTTTTCCTGTACCTTATAATACCTCTGTCTTTTTCTATATGTTCAGTCACCAAATTCAGATGTGCTCTTCAAAATAGTCTGTAATCTGAAGTAATTTGATAGTGATCCAGACATGTTCTGCCTCTTGAGGCTCAGAGCAAGAATCTAAGCTAAAGGCAAAGGAGCAAGTGACTCCCAGTAGGAAGACGTGTCTTGTCAGCTCCAACAGTGGAAACTGGGGATTTCATCCTAGTGTCATCAGAGGCCATGTCACCTGGAAGAGCTGCTGAGATACCGGGCTGTGTCCTGGCCATGATCTGGTGAAGCACTCTAATCCTACAGCTCTTTCTAAACTGGGAGATACTGCTAGCTGAAAACAGCATGAGTGATGACAGTGACAAAGAAAAGGCTTTTCTGACAGTTCATTTAAACATCCAGCACATTTAGAGAATGTACAACAATGTTTTGTGTGCTAGATAAGAACAGTGGTCTGAAAGCCAAAAACATTTGTGATTTGCTTATATGACCACCACGGTCCTTGCAGGATCTAACAAGATAATTAGATAATAGGCTTCCAGCAGCTGCTTTTGTTATACCTAGTCACGAAAAGAGGAAGAGGTAGCCTATAGCATACCTGGAAGTGATGTAGAAATAAACAGAATATACAGAAAAAATTAAAAGGCATAGGTTATCATAGAAAGGATTGCACACAACAACCCTAAACACTTTGATTACTCATCATTATGTTCTTGGTTCCGTGTGACTTATTTTACCAGAGGACAGGGTGACAAAACTGAGCAAATTGCTCTCTGTCAGGGAGTGTCTAAAGGCCAGATTTCTTAGGGCCTTAGAACTCATTCCTTAGAAGGAACGAGACATCTCTTGTCCTAAATGCTTGTGTTGGTGTGAATGGTTTTTTGTTTGTTTTTAGAAGAACCAAATGCTAGCAGTGTAGATGAAAGAATCCAAGTAATCAGTAACTCCTTTATGCATCTGCTGCCATTGTTGGTATATCTGCTTCAGTCCCGCATCTGCTGCCTTTTCTTACACAACATTTAATTTTCAGAGCTTAGACAGAAAATAAAAATACACCAAGCAGGTTCTGTTACCTGTTTACCATCCTTTTTTTCCCTCAGACCTCCTTGCAGGCTTTTTTTAGTCTGATTCTCACAGTTTTGCTTATTAATATCCATTTATTAGCTTTTCTTTCATTCCATTCAAAACTTGTATGCATAATGCAGTCTCTCTGCAGGGCCCTTATTCTGTGTATATTTAAATCTCTCTTGACTCAGTTCATTGAAAGTGAATCTTCAAATGATATATATATATATATTGCCGTTTTGTTCAATTTCCCTTAAATTCTTTATAAAGTCCTTGTCTAGCTTTAGGTTTTGACTTCTTTTAAGACAGTAGGACCTATCTTGAAAAACTAGAAAGGCCTTCCCTTGTTTGCCTTCATAAACTAACAGCTGAATACTGAAGCGCTGTTGAGTTGAATGGGAGCACGACTGAGTTGTTTCCCACCAAAGAAAAAAGAATAACAATGGTGCTCTAAGACAAAGCTGTTTGAGTTATCATGATAATTTTTCTAGCAAGCAGAGTTGGTTGAATAGAATTACCAGCTGCAGACACGGTAAATGAGGTACAGATTTCAGGGAGGAGGATAAAATTTGCAGTGACATTTCTGCATGTATTAGAGCAAAGCTCTGGTCTGTAGTGAAGGTATCTGCTTGTGGGTTCTGTCCCGCGGTGAAAGCATATAGAAACATGGGAAAACTAAAATTTTCACAGTCTGTGGATTATCCCAAATCTATGACTCTGCACATGCATTTGCTTCAAATAATTAAAGAAGCAGAAAAAGACACGCACCTTTTTTTCACAGAAATAATTTGTTATTTGAGGTGACTGGTGTCAGTGGGTAACTACAAATGTGCTTTGTCCCTGGCATCTCTAAGAGCTTTGTTTTCAGATCCAGAATGATATTTTGAAGTTTATGTCTGTGTTAGCTCCTGCCTCATGTCTGTTAGCTCCCTATAGCTGCTGTCGAATCTTGTCCTTCTTGTCCTTCTTGCCTTCTTGTCCTTCAGGCAAACTCTCTTGTTGATGGGCCATGTCTTGTTCAACTTGATCATACAGTCTCAGGGAATCATTCATCCATGTCTGTTTGCCCTGTAAGTGTTCACATTGCATTGCTGGGCTGAGCACAGGGGTCAACTTCCATCCCCTGTAGCCTGTAGTCCTTTGAAAAATGCTATTTCGGAGCAGTCTGGCACTGCTCACCTGTTATCTTCTGCTCAGATCACAGTTCTTGATTATTTGGATTCACTTAAAGGCTGCATACCTGAGCTGTGGCTTCGTCTTTGTGCTTGAGGATTCCTCTGGGAGCTTTGCTCAATGTAAGTAACATACACTGCAAGCTGTCTTATTGCCTGTATATTGTGTTATATCTCCTCAGAGATTCTAATGCAATAGTTAAGCACTACATCAGTGACTTACAGCCTCCTGATGTTATGTATAGATCACTTAATTGCATTTGAATGCCTGATGTTTACAGACTTTCTCTTGCAAAACCACAAAAAGAGGTATTTTCAAATTATAGCCCCAATTAGATTTTTTAAAGCATATGCCTACTGTTGAATAAGTATAATTTCTTCAAATGTTACTGCACATACTGTATCCTTTCTCAAAAGCTGAATATTTTGTTCTGATCTGAAGTTGGATCACATTTTCTGCATGAAATGAAGAATTGTTCTCATCATCAAGGGAAGCAAATTAAAAGGAGACCTTTTTTTTCAGTCTCCCTAAATCCATTACACAAGAAGGAGCATTTATTTCAGTCCTAAAGTATAAGATCCAGACAGTAGATTATATGAGTGTTGTTGTTTATCCACAAAAAAGACTGTAGGGGGAAAATGTGATAGTGAATGCTTGTCAGTGGGATCCTTTTCTCTTGGAGAACTGAGACAGAGCCTAAGGTAAAAATGGCATTTTCTTGTACTTGTGAATTTAAAAAAAAAAAAGAAGTCTTTTTAAACTTTCATTTTTAAAAAATGAAAGAATTTGAATTAAAACTTGTAACAGCAGGTTGAAGTAGACAGAAATGTGACTTCTGGTTTAAGGGTGATGGTGTGTTTAAAAAACTGGAGAATTGTTTTCTCTCGAGCATAATGAAATTAAATTTGCTAGTAATGTGAACAAAAATCTCCCAAGTCCAGCAAAACCTGTCATTGACCTTAGTATAAATATACAGCAGTGTGTAAAAGTATTCCAGGCAGGATGAATTCCCACTTAGAAGCAAATTTAAGGTTTGGGAGGGGATGGGGGGGTTGGAAGGAGACATATATAAATAATTGCCTCCCAATCTGGAATTTCCGCTTGGTTTGTGGCCAACTGGAGGAGTGGACGTTTTGAGGCAGGACAGCAGTTGTTAGTTTTTCTCATCATTAACTTCAAGAAAGTTTGTCCTTAGACTTGCTGTTAACTGAGAAAAGATTTCGAATGGTAAAAAATTGAGCTGTCCTCGAGTACGTTCTGTTTATGCAGAAAACCACATCTTTAAAATACATTATCTTAATTTAGTCATTAAAAATAGTTAACTTTGACGGGAAGGAGGCGTATTTCATCTACAGTGTTTTCTTACATATGGAAGACTTATTTTACTACATATTTAAATAATTATGTAGTATACTATTGATATAATAGACTTAAATGCTGGTGCACTGTGTGTGCTACTGCGTGTGTGTACACATGGCCTCCACTAGTCACCTCCCCTACATCCTTTAACTGAAAACTCATTCACTGGCGTTCCATCCCTAGCAAAACAAAGAGAAGTTTAAGGACTTAATTATTGAAATGTGCTGCAGCAAATACAGAGACCACCAATAGCAGAATTAAAGCTTGGAGACTAAAAAACTTGCAATTTGTGTGTGGAAAAATTAATGCTGTGTCGATCTCAAATAAAACCAATTAAAATAAATCAGTGACTTCTATAAGCACTACTGTCTGCTGCTAATCAAGGCTGTTATTTTAGTAAAAATTCTGATTGTGCTCATTAAACAAGTTACTTCCTACATGGCAAGACACTTGTATCTGCAATAATCTACTTATTCATATTCCTTATTCAGTTTTATATTGATAAAACTCCATGAATTCTGTGTAAGAAATAATGTAACGTGTGCTGTATATATATGTGTGTGTATACAGTACTGTATATTTAAATATTGTGGTGTGATCTAACCCAAAAGAACTAATGACCAAGAGGGTATGATGAGCAACCACATCATTACAAACCTTTCTGTCTTCCCCATTGTTCAGTCTTTGGAAATAGGAATAATAACCATTTTGGCCGCAAAAAATGCGCTTAACCCATTAAATTGCTATGAGAGAAGTCCCTCTGTATTTTGCTCTTTGCTTATGCCTCCCTGCAGGGCATAATGCATGCATAAGATTCTACATAAGGAACACACACTTTGTTGTGCATAAGATTTATGTAGTAAATTTTATCTAGGCCTGGAATCCTTCTGTTATTAACGATTATAATTATTAGAGTGTGTGAGCCATAGCTGCCATTCCCACAGGCAGCAGTTCCTCACCCCCATCTTCACACACTCGCAGTAATATCATCCCTTTAGCAGCAAATTCAGATTTCCAAGTTCATTACTTGTGTTCTTTCCATCCCGTTTTTGCTTTCCCCTCCAGTCACCAACCCTAACTCTGCCCTGTCTGCTGCCCACTGCTGACTGTCAGCCCAGACATGGGTGGTATAATGCAATTTGCCAATAATGCATTGCAAACTGTATTTGAAATGGTTTTCCTTGGTGTATTTTCTGCTGCTTCCAGAGCCCACCTGTGGATTCATGGGATAAGCAGCAATTCTTTTTCAGGTTATTCTTGGGGAGTCATGTTTTTTCTAAGTTGTTTTCAGACCACGTTAGATTTCTTTCAGAGATATTATATGCTTTTAAAGTGTAATTTAAAAACAGAAGGTTCTAAACAACTTCCAGTGTTCTTCCTTCAAAGACAAACTCACAAAACGAAAGTTGTTTAAGCTTTTGGTTTTCTCTTGAAATTGTTGTCCTGTGTGTTACAACTTCCCTTGGGTACTCCAGACTCCTGTTGATGGGTGTATGTCAAATTATTCTGACATGAAAACATCAGGGAAGATACATGCCCTTCAGAACATTTGTATGAGAGACAAGTACTAAAGAAACAGTTTTCTGGAGGCTACCACAAAAGTCATGAATGGTGCTGCAGGAAAAGAAAAACAGTATAGAAGTGATTGACCTGCAGGAAGTGCTAACCAGATTCTCTTGTCTTTCAGGTTTCTGCTTGAGTAGAAAAATAAATAGTACTGTGAAAATCAGAGGGATAGTAGGTGACATTTTCACTGGTGCTCATTTACCTGTTGCGATAAGGGCTTGTAGGCACTTCAAGCTTTCAAGGCCACACTTGGCATAGATAAACAAAATGTTGTCTTTTTTGAACATCAGAGGGTGTCAACAACTTGTGCTCCATGAGCATAGTCGAATCCAGAAGTATTCACCATTTCTTTCTTTCTCCTGAATGTTTGCTGAATGTTTGCTGCACCTTTGGAGTGCAAATCTTGAGAATGAGTCACCCTGGCTCCATAAACCTGAGTGGTGAGTGGTCCAGTCTCCACTTCTCCCAGACCTTTGTCTCCTGACCCCTACAGTGGATGTCTGTGTAGGTAGTGTGTCTTTGCAGTGGGACACAGTGTCCTTTGGTGGAGTGTATTGTGAGACCTGAGAAGTAATTTTAGCTCCAACAATGGCCTCATATGGTGCCAATCTGATAACAGCCATCCTGGTTTACAGAGATCACAATCTATTTTATGCTTAGTGTGCTGTCAGTCTTTTGCATGTTAAAAATCAAATACTATTTATATAAAGTAACAAAGTGGAAAAAATAGTTTTGTTCTGTTGAGAACTTGTCAATTTATGTTACTAAATGTCATGTTTTTCCTGCCTGCAATCATTTTTTGCTCCATGAACTTGCGGGGGAAGCACTGCGCAGCATCTTGTGGAGAGGAAGCTGCTCATTTGCCGCCTGGACCTTGGAGCGTCTCCTGGCAGCCTGTCCTAGGCCCACTTCCTATGGCTTTTCCCACTGCAGAGCCTTTCCTCTGGGGACCAATTACACTGGGCTGATGCAGCTTTTGCCTCAGGATGCACAGTCTGCTCAGTCTCTGCACAGCCCAGGAGGTTTTCAGAAGCTGTTTGCCAAGCAACATCAGTGTAGCAGCTTTTCTCCTTTGATGCAGAGAGCTGAGGATGAGTTCCCAATGACAGAGATGGAGCCTCTGGTGGTCTTACCACCCACCTCTAGCTGGGTATTTGGTATTACAAGCAGCTGTTGTGAGCCATCCATCCACCCCTTCCACATTGTCTCCAGCCCAGGGTGTAGAAACACTGGTAGCACAAGGCTTAGTATGTATCCCATACCCTTACTACATGTTGATACACTCACAGCTTTAGATCTTTATATGATACATGAGCATGTTTTGCCAGTGTGAAGGAATGACATCAGTGTTACAGGTCTAATGATTTGGCGTCTCAAATTGCATTCCTGTCAGTAAGAGTATAACATTCCTTCACGCCCTTAAGGAAGAGGAAATTAAATCTAAAAGTCTTTACATTTCAAATATTGAAAGATAGTAAAAGGGCTGCAGTGAATTGCCTCAGGAAAAAAAAAAAGACATCCAGTCCTTTTCCATATAGCTGAGCATAATTATTTAAATATCTAAACCCGTTTCTTGTTGGACAAAGACTGCAGGATCAAGCTTTACAGTCCCTTGTTGAAAGTTTGCTACAGTACGAAGGTGTGATGTGATAAAATCAAGACAAAGAGCAGCTAACACTGCCTTTTTCTTTTCTTTTTTTGGGGAATGTTTGGTACAGTCTATTCCTCACCCGTCCACACCAAGAATAAATTGTCTGAGATTTCTCAGCCTACTGAACGTGATTGATCTCACAACAGTATGCGGTGTTTCATTATTTTCTTCAGTACTCTTAAGAAGGTCTGTAGGAGAGGTGGATTTGCTGCAATAGTGGCTAAGTAGTTTAACTTAATCCTGAATAAACAAACAGATGCTCTCACCAAAGACCTGACATCTGGGGCTGTCAACATTTATTACTGCAAGGCTCAGAAGAGATAAAATTATCATTAGCCTTCACAGAAAGACCATGGATATATTTTGAAAGGCATGTACTTCAAAGCACAAGGTAGCCCCTCAGAGAAACTAGTTCAGATATTTAGATGCCTGTATTAGTAAGGGCACAAGCAAAATGCTTCTTTCTTCACTTGATTTCTTCAAAGATTGCATTTTAAATGTTTGTTGTCTTTCCTTAGAGGCCAAGGCTGAAATAGGTGTGTGTTTACAAGTGCACATATGTGCATTTACAGTTATGGTCTGTGCATCATGCTATGAGTTTGTACTCAGTTTCATCTACGGCTTCTGCTGAAAGATCTCCACGAAGGAAACTGAATGTCATTTAGTAATTAACTGAGGTTTGGTAGGGAAGGACCATCTGGCAGTGTGCTTCTGTTAATAAGAAGGCTGGGGTGCAGTGCCTGTGGACTACCAGATCCAAGGGACTGTATTGAGTGTCTTTATTACATATGCTTGTGTGAAATACCAGGGTCTAGGATTATTCAAGCTTTGCGGCCACCAGTTATAAACCTGTATCCTTCAAAAACCCTAAATCCACAAGTACATCCTTTGTTTGTTGCAATAAGGTGGTGGATTTGTTTTCCCTGTGATCATTGTTCTTGTTAGTGGTAGCAAAATTTGCATAAGTGTTTGAGAGTGAATTTGTAATAAAAATGATAGATTTAAAATTGACTCTAAGTATTTCTTTGAGGGGGCACCCCAACCCCCAACAATACTTGGATTTCAGTGAGTGGACTAATATTCCTTGTAAGTCTGGGCTTAAGGGTCATTATTGCTGTTCCTGTGAGAGAGCAAATGTTTTCAGAAGGAATTTCTTTCCCTCCAATGCATATGAGCTCCATCTTTATAGTAAATCTAATAGTTTTGTGACTCTGCTAGGAACACTAATGCAGAAGAATTGTTGACTGTTGCTGCTTGTACTGACGCGAAAGCCAAATACTCAGTGGTACTTTATGCCATCCCAAGGTCTCATCTTCTTTTCAGAGCTGTCCTTCCCTATAAGAAGCATATATATATATATATATATATATATAAATATATGAAGCATATATATATATATACACACACATCTTGTAGCAATTCTGTCCTTCTGAAATACTAGAGAGATGTGTGATACATTCTTAACAGCAAAGTTTCCCAGTAATGTATTAGGTGAATGGGTGTTGGAAGAGTTGACTTATCCACTTTCTGGTCAAGCATGTAATGAACAATTATGCTTGATAGAGTGGAAAGTATTTTTACTAAGAATTCTTCCAAGATTAGGGTTTTTTTTAAGAAAGTGTCTGTAGCAGGAGTCTGAGTACTGAAAAATTGTTTGAACTCAAAAATGTCTAGCTGTATCAGTGGACTTTAGTTCTGACCTTCCTATTAAATTGAAATTAAAATTTGTTTCTGAATTACTTCTTTCAAAGAATGACCATAGAACACAGCTATGGAATTGAGCAGATCAGAGCAATTTGGACAAAACATTTGGAAACTGTGAAATTTCCTCCCAACATCTAAGAGCTCTCCAGTCTGCACTGCTTCTGTTTTCTTCATCCTCACAATTGGCAGTACCTTATGCCAGAAGTAGTTGAATTAAAGTCAATAGGCTAGATTATGTCCTGAGGACTTGACCCATAGTAATTGTGATGTGTTGCTGAGCAACCCTGCAGGATTCCTAAGGAATGAACTGTTCTTAGGGAGCCACAATTTACTTCCCTCCCCCCCAAGAGTTTTAGCAATTTGTTGCCAGTAAACATCTTCTACTTAGCTTTTTTTTCCAGTTCTTGCACAGTTCTAGACCTTAGCTGTTCTCCATCTACTTGTCCTAGGAGAAGTAAATGGGGGCTTGTGTCATGGTCCCCCCCATCCATGTTCCAGCAAGGAGGAGAAAGGGGCTACTTAAAGCTCTTATTTAGAAGCCCACCACATCAAAATGAATCTTGACAACATTGAGTTGCTCATTAGTTGTAAAAAGACACATTACAGTCTGTATTAATGTTTTGATAAAAAACAGACTTTTTCTTTTGTGTGTGTGTGTGTCTCTACCAAGGCAAGCAACTTTTCAGTTTTTCTTTGAGGAAGATATTTGCATGAAGTTCATATTCTGTGGTTCTTTGTGTTATGAGTTGAAAAGAGTCAGTCCTTTGAAGTCCAAATTTACTGCTGAGCTTTGTGAGGGAAAGAATTATTTTCAGAATGAAATGGCTTTTATTTCAGATCAGCATGTCTGCAGGGGGAACAGAGATATTCCAGTTTGGTTTATTTTTCAATATGTCTTCCCATTATCTTCTCCAAATAAAGTGGGCATTCCATTCTAGCACTCTTCAGGAGCTATGCCACCACCGTTTAAACTGGATGCTCATCTTGTCGGGAGAAGTTTGTAGAGCAAACCAGCACCATGATTAGGCATAGACAGTTATGGTATGTTATGTTACAGACATCTGTCCACAGGCACAAATCAATACTGTAAAGAGTTTACAGGGAAATCTTTTTATTTCCACAAATAGTAAGCAAAGATGTTTTAGACTTTCTTATAGAATCATAGAGTATACTGAGTTGGAAGGGATCCAGAAAGATCATTGAGTCCAACTCCTGGCTCTTTACAGAAAAACACTTTGACAGAACTGCTAGGCAGCCAAACAGTTTGGCAGTAGGACCTTAAAGATTTTAAAATAATGGAACATGCTATTAGTATTCAGGGGGAAAACCAAGCCTCTGCAATATTAATGTTCTTACTTTTTATGTGAATTATATCTGTTAGTACCTATAAGTGGTGACTGCTGTGAAACTGCTTTTTCATTCTGTTAAAGCAGAGGATATCATGTCTTGTCTCTATGTAAGCTGCATAGAGGTATGTAGCTTGTAAGAATAAGTTTTCAAAATAGCTGCTTTGATGATGAGTATGAAATTTGCACCTGCAAAAGGTAAAAATCTCTCCTCTGATGTTATCCCCATGAGAAGCAGTACCACTGAACTGCTCCAGATGGGACCTTCTGTATATGAATTTTACTTGATAGCACACTTTCTGTAGGTATCAGGTAAGTCACCTGTTGGGAAGGTGCAGAAGCAATCTCAGGAAGAGCCTTTCCCAAAGAAAGGTTTGGAATGTATAAACAGGAATTTGGGGGGCTTTTTGTTTAGTGGTGCTAGCATCTGAAATTAGTCTTAGTCTGCTTACTTTTTCTTTGCAAAACCCTTTTGTGTTTCTTGACTTTGCTAAACGGAAAACGAATGCAAAACAGAATGAAATGAAATGAAATGAAATGAAATGAAATGAAATGAAATGAAATGAAATGATGGAAAAGATAGAAAAGAGTATTTTAGGCCCTGATGTTGGCAACTTCATCTCCTCGACATGGTAGAGGCAAGGACTACAAAAGCACGGATAGTAGAAATGGACTGTAGGTAGCCAGCTCCATTGAGGGAGGATTTGGTGGTTTCTACCCCTGCACTAATTGCCTGAAGCTGAGCATGTGGTAGCTGTTGTTCACTTCTCTGCTCTGCCACTGAGGTACCACCATTTTTGCTCCTTACAAACTATGGACTGCTGTGATTCTGTTCAGCAACTGGCTGTTAATCATTATGGGCTCTTATCAGGTTTGGGTTTGGGAATTTGTAAATAATCAAACCAGGTTTATCTTTTGCTTTGTCTATCAGTTGGTCAGTCATCCCTGCTGTCCCACAGAAAATGCAAGTGGTTGGCCCAACATTTCATAGCAACCTTCTGCCTCATTCCACAGGTGTCTGCTATATAGTGCTTAAACAGGGAGGTTGGCGGATGTCTTTAAATTGGTGCAGTATGAAAGAATATGTGTACCTGTGTAGTGGAAGGACGGAAAGAGATGACAGTTAATTGCTCAACTTGAGAATCTGTTTACTTAGTCAATCCTACTACTAGTACACTTCAGAGAAGTACTTGGAAAAAAACCCTTGTTTGCAGGCTCCCTGCAAGCTTTTTGCGGTTGTGTTGCTTCTGTACTGAGTTCCCATCACCATTACAGTCTGTAGAAAACAAAAAAGGCAACATGACACAGTGCAGGGTCACTGTTGATAGTCAGGTAAGCAAAAGCTGCAAGCGTGGTTCTTCCATCATGACATCTAATATATTCCATGCATCCATCACCAGGAAAATACGAGACAAGTCTTGCAAGGCTGTACCACCTCTGCATTTGGCGTTAAGAGCAATACAACTGGGGTGTTGTGGCTGGTTTTGGTTCATGGCATTGGACAAGATTGCTGATTACTTTCTCAGAAAAGAGCTGCAAGAGTGAATAAGGGAAGAGATTAAAGAAGGCTCACTGTGGAAAACCAGAGATCTTTTCAGAGACAAAGCTTGAAGTGATGTTTGAGTTGTGGTAATAGAGGAAACAACATAGTGTGAAGCATTCTACTGCAGTGAAGGAGAGAAAGTGCTGGCGTGCAGCTGAAGTACAACAGCAGGTGGACCTATCCTAAATGTTACACAAGGATTACTCAACAGCAATATCAGAACTAGACCTTTTCCAGACCTTGTCAGTTTATCAGAAGTTCACAATTGCATCCATAAATTCTATTCCATCTTTGCTTGGCAGAACTCCTCTGGGTTGCCTGGCTTCTGCAAGCTTAAAATAATTAATCGGTTTCTTGCTTCCAAGACTTCAGTCAATCTGAGATTCACTGATTTGTGATGCCATCGGATACTGAAGTGTGAATCCATCTGCTCACCATGCAGAGCAGAAATTAAGGAAAGTACTATGTTAAAGCTTGGCAGATGAAGAATATTTGGCAGCTGAAGCCTCCTTGCTGGTACTTCTTCTCATGTCCATTCTTCCATGCGTATAGGTCCTTTCTACTTGCACATATGCAGTCCTTTCCCCTTTGTGTCAGACTTTGAACATTTCAGAGAAGATAAACTGGAAGAGCAAAATAAGTACAAAGTAAAAGTAGCTGAATTACACAGTTTGCAAATTGATATAAGTTATTGTTGACCATATTGGCTGGAAGCAGATGGTGATTGTCCCTCTGAAATCTGCGTCTGGCTGTTAGTTTTGGAGACCTTTCTTGATGGCTGAGGTTCGGGGGGTTTTTTTCATTAGAAGATGACTTGGTAAGCTGCTCTCTCCTACTCACAATACTGCATGCGTATCAACACACTGTCAAATCATGCCTTACTACAAATTTGTTGGTATCGTGGCAGTCTCTCTTAAGAGACTCCCCATACAGTTTGTTAACAAAAGAAAAAAATTGCATAAAGTAATAAGGGCACTTAAATCTAAGGGTGAGGGAAATCAAATGTTTTGGTGCAGCCATTACAAATTTCTTTCTGATTCAGGCAGTTTCTAAATTGCGTGACACTAAATTGCTGAAATATTTTTGATTTGCTTAACTTTTTCAGGATTTCCAGGGAGGTAGGGAAAGGGTTGTATTTTATTGGTGTCTCCCTTGTGATTTTGTCACAGAAGCATTTTTTAAGTTACACATATTTTTCTTTCACTGTCTGAGATGTACACGCGTTAGGCTATCTGTGCAAAGGTCCAAGTTAAAACATATCTGAAGCAGAATGGGATACTTCTGCTCTGGTACACTGTTTTTAAACCTGTGGTCAAGGAGGATTTCAAGGACATGATCACCTTCATCATTCATAAACCTCTCCATCTGGAGAAGATAACTTCAGAGGAAGATTTTACTCTAATAAATAACAGAGATCTCTCTATCTTGTGTTGCTTTTTTATGGTTCCTGTTACTCTGGTGACATTTTAGGAATTCTACTTTTTTGACTTATTCATGGCTACTGCATTTCAAACTCAGGCCAACCTTAATGCAAACTAACTTTACATGCATAGGTTCTTCTAAGCTATGAATGACACAATATGTTCCTCTACTTATATTACTCAATATGAAAATAAACATAGTAATTTAGTTATCTCTGTGACAAGTTGGTCAATGTTGTGACTTTTTAAAAATGACTAAAGTACAACCAACTTAATTGTGACCTGTTATTGCAGTAATAATCATGTACAGTAATTGTGGTTTCTCTATAATTCTTATATACAAAAAAACAAATTGCAGGTTTTGTCATTTGTTGTTGCTAGAATTTGCAGTACAATAGCATGTACGTTAATGGAATAAGAAGCAGAAAGGCAGGTTTTAATTAAAAATTTCCACGGTGTACCAGGATAACTTAAACTTGCTAATAGCCCAGTGTGCGGCCCAGAAGAGATTTCATATGAAAATAAATACAAAAAAAAAATCAAAGCTGCCTCATGTAGGAATGCTCCAAAAGACACAGTTCACCAAAAACCGGATTGAGTAGAAGTTAGATACAGTTGTACAAGCTTGGTACGGTGTAACTGACATTGATGAACGTTTGTGTTCCAGTGTAACTGGAAGTGAGATTAAAAATATTATTTGTGTTTGTGTGCACCCAGTGACTGGGAAGAGGCAATCTTCTAGCCAATTCTTTATATACTGGAAAAGTGCAATCTCATAACCACTGAAAGGACTTAATCAAGCAGCTGTAGAAGTTAACTAAGCTGGAAGGATGTGACTTTCATGATAACATGTGTTTCAAGCTGAGCAAACTTGCAGAGCTCATTTAAAAACAAATTCCTGAACACTGCTCTAAGCCCCAAAAATTTAGCATAAGACCCAACCTTTCTCTCCAGTAAAACCTTTCCACCTTGACCAGAATACCTGCAAAACTGACTTTTCTACTCTTTCACTTTTTTGTTTCCATTAAAAATCAGACAAGCTAAGGTACAACAGAGGGAGGTGCTTGAGTGACTCTATAGATATCATTAGGCATATTATGGGAATCAGACTTTTGATTTGGAAGGTAGTCAGAGTTTGGGTAAAAGTCCTGTTAATTAGGAGGATAATGAGTTTTTAGATTAATAATGGCCCACAATTAACATACATTGAATGTAAGATCTAGCCATAATTTTGAAATTATTGTTGGCTGATGTGAAAAGTAGCAAAGGAAGAAGAAAGTGTGGTATTTTAAACCATACAACTTTATCCTGGAATTCCCCTTTTATCTGTTGTACATTTTAGAAGCATTGCCTTTACTTATGAACTTGCACATTTAACCCTCTGACCTCAGTGTTACAGATTAGCCACTGCTTGAGATACTGGAAAAACACAGAGGTAAAAAAACCCAGAAGAATCGGCTCTTTTCTCTTTCCACCATGTGAGTTCTGATGCATGTAGGATGTCTGTCACTGTTTAATACTTTTTGCGTTACTGTAAACATAATCATCTTGATAGGAACAAGAGCATGTCTGTGCTGCATCTGACAGCATAGTGTAGCATAGTGAGATGTGGAAACAGCACTCTGACTATGGCAGCAGTTCCCATTCTGTGTAAATGGAATTATCCTCCTCTGTAGAGAACATCAGCCCACACCTCTGTGTTCCCCGTGGTACATTTCTTATGGTGCCCTAGTTAGCTGGGGTATCATGTAGGTGCCACATAGACATATCTTTATCTTGAATTGGCAATGACTAAATTCACTGTGTCCCAATCATACATGAAAATAAAATGGCAGTTAACTCCAATGGTAAGTTTGCTCATTGACTCCTACAGAGTCCCTAATCCTGAGAGTCAGTGTAGCTCCCACCTATTTAGTTGTAAGAAACTGCATTAGCTTCTTTTATATATCATGTGAACAGGCTGCTATTAGTCTCAAATGCTATGTGTAGTACTGGCAGTTCAGGCTGAGAAGCTCTTTTGGTAATAACTTAATTCTGATATTAATGAATTTAGATGTGGTGACTAGTCCCCACAAGGATTTTGACTACGTGAACTATTCATCTTGGGAATATATTTCACCAAAAAGCTAGATTTCTGTGGAGTCTGTATTGATCTTGACCTTTTCCATATGCTGCTTTGTACAGAGCATGAACAACACCTTTACTCTTGCTAGGCTAGGGGAGGGAAGCAAAAATAACATGTTGAGGTGAGCTGATACAAAGAAAAATAAGCCAGTTTGTTTTTCAAAAGATGGTTGCCTAGATTTATGGACCTAAATAGTAAAATTAAAATGACTGCATGTCCTGGTTGTTCTTTCGCCGATTTAGTTAAGTATCTGTAGCTCTCATTCCCTTCACTATTGATTCTGATATTGCTTCAATTTTATGTGAATTTTGAATTCCAAACTAACATACCTTCTTCCGAAATCTCATCGAGTTGCTTTGATTTTACTTCATCCTCCCTGTTCTGCTTACACCTTCTTCATAGGAGGTATTTCTGCAAAACAGATGAACTTTCTGTGCTGAAAACTGAAGATTTTTTTGCCCCCAGTGCACTGTTGAGATTTCCTTTTGCTCTGTGTTTTGTCCCTGCAACAATTGCCGTGGAAGATAGAGGCACTACACTTTCCATTTTTACAGTCTTGCAATAATGCCATTGCTCTGGGGCATGTTGTGAAAAGCTTAACACATCCTTGTTCAGTGCCTGGAATTCTGCATTCCCACAGCAGAGAGACATTCACTCCAAGTGTAAGCTTTGGTCTGGAGTTTAAATATAGCACAAATATTCAGAAGGATTTTTCCCTTCTCATGCCCTCCTACCCTTGAGCAAATCTCTTGTATGGTGTTGCTTTCCAGATGTTCTTCTGAGAAGCAGAGGGGAATTACTGAGGTTTGCATGATGGGAGACAAGTTGTTAAGATAAGTTTTTTCCATTAGCTCTGCCAGGCAACCTGAAGCACCTGGCAATCTGAACAAGTTAGATTGGCTTCAAAACTGGGATGAAGGAGAGAAGACAAATATTCCATCAATAATAAAATTTCTTGATGTTGCTTGCTTGTTCTGTAAGCTTTTTTTATTATTGCTGTTCTCCATGCAAACAATAACCACTGGTGGAAAGGTGGAACCTGTAAGGAATGAAAGATCTGTAGGCTCTGCATAGGTCATTTCACATTCCAGGTTTGCAATTGAATTTCAATGTATAGCTAAATATAAATGTGAAGATTTAGTTATGCCAGTCCTAAGACTCTTAGGCATGAATCCAGACCTTGCAGTTCAGTGGCAGGCTGCAAGCATCACAAGTTGTTCTGCCATCTCTGAGGTGTTTGCAAGGAGGAGTGGAATACTAGTGATGGAAGGAGGACAAATCCTTTCAGAGTCAGTGTAACTGAGTTCTCTTTATGGCAATTTCACTCTTTGAAAAACTGGACCCTTTCCTTTTGGATGTACCTTGATTGTCAGAAAAAGTCTTGTAAAATAAAACTCCTGCTGTCTGGTTTGTTCCTTCCTGCAGTTCAGAGATATGTAATAGAGAACCTGCTGACCTGCACCATCCTGGCTCCTTCCTTTTGCTGTCTCACACATTTGTACAGAGACTGAATTTTGCGTTGTTAGTCTTGAGTTTTTCTCTGACTGTATCTATTTGCTAAGGTCAATGAAGAAGTATTCCTGATGGTATTCCACAACATTAGGATCTGAGTAGATATACAACATTTTTTCTTGACTTTTTTAGAGGAAAAAGGTGTGCCAAGCACCTTCCAAAAGAGATAAGGCCATGTAAGACTTTGCAGTCTAATTTAAACATAGTTACAATTGGTCAGATATAAAATATTTACTCAGAACAGAGAGGAAGGGCCCTGACTTGCCAGTATAAATTTTTAGCTGATTAAGAAATTTAAAATCTATGCATTCGACTCTCTTTTTTTGTCTGGATACTGTGTTAAAAACATTCATTCTGGAGACTTAAGCAAGGTTTCCGTGAAGAGAAGTGAAAAGGTTAAAGCAGAAGCTGAGACAAAAGAGCATATGGGATGTTGCAGATGGACTCTTGTCAGTAATAAGGTACATAATTTATGTTTGCCCCATAAGAGCTTCAGCAGAGAATCATCATAGTTTCTAAAGAGTTTTCAAAATTTCCCTTGATTTCCTCAAGAACTTGCAGTTTGCAGCATGTTGGAAATATGGAGTAGCTGGTTTGTGGCACTTCACTATAAGTTCCCAGAAATAAGGATTTCTGCAAGGAATTCAGTATTGACTTTCCTTCTGACACTTCCAAAGTTTAAATGTTTTCCAAGTGAAGTAGTAACTTAAGTCACATGAATGCTTCTTCCTTTGGATCTGACACTATGAGGTGTTACATGCCATTCATTTCCACTGACTCCAAATGGGAGTAGAGAGTGCATAGGATCTTACCTATTCTGGCCTTTAAACTGCAAATGAGTGTAGTGCTTTTGATGTTGAACACTCAGGATATCTTCTCTTTATACAGGTGCTAATTCGTTAAAACAGTACTCTATTGCTGTGAATGCAAGTTAAATCTTTCTTTCAAATCTGTTGCTGAACTTCCTGAAAGCACAATACCTGATGTCAACACCTGCTTACTTTACACCCAACTCATGTGGGTAATGATCTGATGGTTTCAAAAAGGCTTCCCACCCTCTATAAATTGTGTTTGAAAAAGCAACTTTAACTCCACAGTGTTACCACTTAACATACTTCAGAATTTAAATTTCTGAAGTTTCATAAAGTGGTATATACTGAAATAGATGAAATAGTGGTAGATACTAAAAGCTTTGGAAGATGATGGTGAAACGCCAACTTCATTCTCTGCATACAGGTTTCTGATAAATTTGAATCTCTACTTCCCTCTAGCTGCTGTTCCCTTATCGCTGGGGGGGCCAGCAGGAATTCCAGGTTTTTTCTACGTGCTAGGTTCCTCCCCCTTACGCCAAAGTCTTACCACCTACTATGCCTGCTCTTGCCTTAGTCACACAGCTATTGGTGTTTAGTGGACTTAACTCCCAGCTAGTTTGGTTTTACTAAGTGGTCTGTCAGCATAGCAGCAGCTATGCCATTTGGAGTTTTGATAATTCCATACTGTAACTCCTTAACTATGCCTCAGAGCATCCAATTTACCCTAGACTCTGAAATAGGGCATTGCACTAATATATGCTTGGCTGAATATCTGCAAAGGTATTTTTCCAGCCATGAGAAACTGAGAGCAATCCTAGGTTCCATAGAATTAGTGTATTAGGTCCATGCACATGGCATGTAAAGCCTCTGAGATGTTCCCAGTGAGTTGAATTCCCATGTACTTTGAGGGCTTTTGTCAGAGTATTGCCAGGGTGATCTGCAACAGTAAGAACTGATCATGCAAACAGTTTGGCAGAAAATAACTGTGGTAGTACAGGTAATCTCACATAGCTGGCATTTAGATAATTTCTGCTCTGCTGCACGTTTACAAGTGATTTTTGCCATCTCTTATGTTGTTTAAGTGGAAGGCAGAACTTTCATGTGCTCAGCCACTGGATCAGTTGATATAGTTGGTATGATTTATTTTCTGCTAGCTTAGCTACTTAGTTTCATTTCAGTCACAAATAAAATGTGCTTAGAATAAACCTAAAGATTACTTTATCAAAGAGTAATACGTGGCTGCAAATTTACAACAGTAAAGTGGGCTATACCTTAATAATACTATGAAAGTTGCAGAACAGTAAGCAAGCACATCAAAGTGAATCAAGATTTATGATGTAGTTTCTAGTTTCCTCTGCTGCTAAAAATTGTTCAAAGGCCTGATGAAGGCTCCACAGATTAATGATAATGTGCGAGTCTATTTGTCACATGGTCATTAGGTGGAATATGATTCATATTGCTACCATCCCCCAGTGCAATAGTTGCCTGCTAAGTTTAAAAAATATTAAAAATTACTCTTCACTTGCACTCTTGGTGGAAGATTCGAGATGTGATATGTAAGTGTATGTATTATAAGCACCATCTAAATTTTCTCTCTCCCAACTCATGTTTGGTCCCTTTGGATTAATGGCAATGCATCATGAGAAAATCTGCACTGTCTCTCTCCCCCTTGTTGGCCTATCTCTGGTGTTTATAAAGGTTGCCCATGCTTTGTAGTTGCTTAAAACCTTCCAAAATGGCTTTTCTCTTGCACAGATTCACAGCCACATAGTTACAACTTTGTCCCAGTGGTCAGAGTGATTAAGTACAGCTGATAATCCTTTCAAATTTGAAAGCATCTTCCTCTTTGCCAATAGGCTGGATGTTCACTTTTGTGAGAACAATTTTTTTGCCTAGTAGAGAGGTGTGCTTGAGAAAACAGGCACCTGGTGTAGCTTGTGCACCCCGTTCTCTGCCCCAGGGAGGAGGCAAAGGAGTCTAGTTGCCTCTTCTGCTGCAGGCCATGTGGGGATTAGAGTGAACAGGTGAAAATATTTGCTCTTCTAGGGACTGGAAAAGCCGTCCCGGGGAATTTGTGGTTTCAGGCATGCCTGCTTCGGCATGCTGGCTCTGACCTTAAGAGCAGAGAGGAAAGGTTGCTGGAATATGCCAGGATCCTGCTGCCCAGGAGATCGGGAGTATAAATGAGCCCAGCTCTTTGCATGGCTGGTGGGTGAGTCATGCCTTAGAATAGCTGGCATTTTTAACACTGTTGCAGCCCTGAGTTTCGTGAAGCTGATGAGCATAGAGGCTCAGCCGTAGTTTTGCTGGGCTTCAGGGTCTCTCAACAGCGAATAACCCTGGTACGTAGTCCTGTTGCATGTGGCCTGTACTGTTAAAACCTTAAACATGGGGCTACAATGTTAAAGTGAAAACAACGTGTTCATGGTGGTCTGCAAAAAGACCACGTAAGAACAGGGTTTTTTTTTTTGTTTGAGAGCTGAGGCGGTGACTTGAGACAACATTTGCTTTGCTGTGCTCATGAAAACTGGATGAGGCTGCAGTTCCACTGGTGTTTCCACTCTTCTCTGTCCTGCCTGCATAACTGCCCACTACTGATGCTCAACCCTGCTGTCACAGCAACCCCACAGAGGGGGGAAGCATGGCTTGCTCTCCCCTCATCCTCCCCAATTGTATCCCTTTGTCTAATTAAAAAACCAAACAAACTACAATTGATCTAATTAAAAGAAATAACACAACACTTCCTTCTACAGATCACACTCCTGGATGAAAGTGTGCCATATAAATTCAAGCAACCGATGGTTTCTTGCAACCAATGATGCAGCCTGTTTGAGCTACTCTTGTCCCTTTCTGTTGTTTTGGATTTTTTTTTTTCTCCTCTCTCCCCTTCATTTACACAGACCAATTACCGATTACCAGTGCACTCAATTCTGTAAATTGGTTGCTGTTCCTATTGATCAGAGAATTGATCAGCCTATAACCTAATTTCTCTATGCTTTTCCTGCCCCTGAGGTCCCATTTGGTTAGGCTGGTGCCTTGCCCCAGTGCACTGAATGGCTCTGTAGGCGCAGATGCCAGCGGCAGGGGCAGCTGGGATGAGCCTACGCCTTTCCACAGAACATCAGAGTGGACTTCAGCCCGCTCTGTTTGTGAGATTCAGCCTGGGGAGGATGGTGATGGGCCATGAAGCATGTGAGGGGAGAGATTGATTTTTGTCATCAGTGAAAGCACGTGGGTAACTACATCCAGAGTGGGTCAGATCACATAGGTTTATGTCCTTAATGAATGATTTTGTGTATTGACCTCTACTGCTAATTAACATGGAAAAGTAAATGGAGGTGGACCAACTATTCTAGCATTTTACTGGTAACAGATGATGATGCTGCTCAGAGCAAAAAGCAAATGAACCATTATCAGTTTTTTTTTTATGTTTGCCTGGTGCACGTAAGTGTTTGCTGAACTGCCCAGAACTTGTAAGAACAGAAATGGGATGTGGAACACATTCTCCTCATAGCATAACTTCTTCAAATGATTGTGGTAGAAAAAAAGAGCTGCACTGCCCTTTGCAAAGGGCTTGGCTTTCATCAGCTGGGGCTTTTTCACCTCAGCACTATGTACCTTGATTTAATATTCATCCTCCCCCACCCCTTCAGTGGCTTTTGTTTCTTTCAAAGGGAAGCAAGGACTCTTACCACCTCTTCCAGTACTGTTTTGAAGTTATTCCCCCTTCCCCCACTCACCTTCCAGCTCATGGTTTGTAAAGGAATTTATGTATTTAGTTACTATGGAACACTTTTTTTTGATGAGAGGTTCTCGTTCTGTGCATTCTGAGTATTCAAGAAGTAATACTTCAATATATGTTGGCGACATTGTCTGCAAATTATGTTTTACACCAAGAGATTTCCTTTTGATCTCTTAAATACATCAACTCTTAGACAAGAACCAAAATTCTGTGTTCTTTTTCAGAGATGTTTTACTTGGCCTTTTCTAGACTCCACATTAGGAAAAGAAGTTGAGTAGTTGCGATAGGATGCTATTTGATGCCTGGAGTTTCATCTTCCTTTAGAATTATGAAAATTTGCATGTTTAAAAACCAACTGCAGTGTTGAAAAGGCTGTCCCATGGCAGTTTTAGCAAGCATTACTAAAAATGGCAAGTTCATGTTCTCTTAAGCTGCTTCTTAATTTTCTTAGTGCACTGTGGTAAGTGAACTTTGTTCTTCAAAGATCTAAGCATTTTCAGAATCTATATAAATCCCAATTGTCAAAAAAATGTTATTATTGAATACACTGGGTGGAGAAAAAAATTTAAAAGACTTTACTCTTTTTTCCAGATCAGTAGCCAAAACACCACCTTAGTTTCTACAAAAGGGAGGCAGGATGTAAAAGATGTCAAGGAAGTGATGTATGTGGATTCTCATACCACCTCTCCTAGGAATGTTTTTTTGTTTATTACTTAATTGTAAGCAAACAGTTGTTTCAGACAAGATGGTGGCAAGAATGCCACTTATTTACAATCATCGCTTCATCTGCCTCTGAGACTTTCTTCTCCATCTGGCTGTGCTTTTGCAAGTATTACTGACCTTTCTACTTTAATGACTCTTTCATAGTCTCTCCTAGAAAAGTTCTGACTTAGGTGAAATCACAAACTCTTAGCTGATAGCATAAGGAGAAATTTAAGTGATGCACTGTTCTCCTTCCTTTGCCCTTGATGTTAGAGAAATTTTCATGTGGCGAGCTGTTAAAATAATGTGTTCTGCCTTTACAAAGTTTGTTTGCATTTGTTGTCATTATTAGACAACAAACCCTTCTATATTATTAATAGTATTTATTTGGTTTTGGCATGATACACAGTTTAAATTGCTTCTTCAGCTCAAGATAATGAAGTTTTCAGATTCCTGTTTTGATTTTTCCCTTCTTTTTGTCTAAATCTGCGGGGGATCAAATCAATGCACCTGAATTTTGGGGTTTATATAGATTATCCTCAAGCAGACACCTACTTGTCTAGTCTGGAGAAATCTATCTGACTCAGTGTTTGCTTGATGGCCATGTAAATTTTTTTTCATGCTGAGAGAAAAGACTTTTTGAAATATGATGATTTTATTCTCTGTTGATAAATTTGCAGTATTATCTTTATCACCTTAAAAATATACTTGGTCAACTTATAGTTCACATGTTTATAGCACTTCTGTTCCAAACTATTTTCATTTATTTTCATTTCCTTCATGTCAGCCTTGTAGCTTTTATTATGCAACTTTTTCTGTGAAGGTGGACTATATGTCTTGTGAATCTTTGGGTAATCACTACCTCTGGAAATTTTCGCTGGGTTGTAGCCTTTGGGGTTTTTTGATGCTGATGAGCTAATTACTAGCTCCCTGTGGCTTTCTTCACAGACTTCTGGGCTGGCTAAATAAGAGATACCAGCTTTTGGCAGGGGGCTGCTGTTTGCCATCAATACAGTTCTTCTAAACCCAAGAGAATAGGGAAATTTTGCTTCCTACTCTGTTGATCTTTTCAGGCAACTGATTCTCTGGTGAAGCAGTGAGGTACAGGAGTCCCTGTGATAAGCATCTCTCTGATGTTTATCAAGTAGCTGATCTTGCCAGAATGAATAGACCAAGAAATGGAGCCTGAGTTCAGACTGAATCACTTGAGACACCTCTGGTGGTACAAGTACTTTGTGTTCAGAAGTGAAGGTCATCTTGATCTGGTTACCATTTAAAGCTGTAGGGTACTGTGCATATGTATAGGTTTGTGTGTATGCAGGCATGTATCCAAAGAAATGACAGCCACAAGTTTTTGACCACTCTTGTTTTCTACTTTCTGGATTCTTGGAAAATCCCTGATTCTCTCCTTAATGCCTGAAAAATAAGGACACATCCCTTTTTCTTTTTCCATCCCCCAGCTTTTATGGATGGATGATTGTAATTACACATTGACTTACTGATAGTGAAATTTGCTACAGATGAGTACAGTTGAAGAGAAGTCACTCAGCCTTTCTCTCAGAGGAGGCGTTAAGCAGCACTTTGAAGTTGGAGTTTGGAATGGGAGTTGGTATTTATTAACAGGAGTGCAGGTTGTGCTCCCCACCCCATGAAGCCCTAGGCACAGTGAGGGCTGTAAGATGCCAGATGAGCTTGTGGTAGGACACTGCTAATCACATATTGCCCTGGGTATGAGTGTATAGATTGCTGTTGTAAATCGCTCTCAGAAATCCTTTTAGCTGGATGATGGGCCTTAATTTTGTTTTATGACAGTCGTTCTGGCAGGTCAGTAACAGTTTATGGATTTGATGACATTTCTGCTGTTGCAGGTGTCCTAACAGAAGTGAGGCTGTTTGCTCAGTTGTCCTGAGAAGCCACGGGTGTTTGGCAGAAGGCCCAACCTGTTGGGATTTTTTTTAACTGAATTGCTTCCCTTTGTGCAAGTTGCTCTTTCTAAAATACGCAAGGAGCATCCCAATGGAGAATAGCCAGCATAGGCATAAGTCAGGAGCAACTTAATGTTTTCAATATTGTGACAAATGCAATCACAATAGTGACTGAACAGTATATTTCATTGCCTTTACATTCAAATAAGATGTCAAGATTTTTGAAAAACAGATCAGTTCAGAATATTTCCAATGAACCATGCTTTCTGGAGCTTTTTTTTGGTTGGTTGGTTGGTTGTGGTTTTGGTGTTTTGGTTTGTTTTGGGTTCTTTTTATATAATTTAAACTTTCTGTGAATGGTAGTCAAAACTTACAGTCCTTATGGAGCATTTCCTGGAGACATTATCATGCCACAATCTCCACTTACATTACAAGATGTGGAAGTATATGTCTAGAGTAACTTACTTGACATAGATCTTCCATTCCCTTGAGGGTTTTAGATTTGTGAGGAAGGATTTTGGTTATGATTTTGTCCTGCCAGCAAGTTTTTCCACTTTAACATGCAAGTCATGGACCCTTACATTAACAATTCTTTTATGTGTACAGCAGTGCAAAAATCTTCTGAGTGTACATTTCTCTTATCAGTTCTCTCTATACCATGGTACAGAAACAGTCCTGCAAGTCTTTTATGGTATTAAAATGATGTGCTAGTCTGGGGAAAGAACTTGATTTAGAGAAAGCTGCATTTCCAATATGAAGAGGTGCTTCAACCCCCATATTCTGAGATATGAAGAGCGTAGTGAACAGGATGGTTGTATGCAACTGCTACTACTGATATAAAACACTTTGTTGCATTGTTTTGTTTTCCCACCATCCGAAAACCATGTGTTTGATTGGAATAATCATGTGGTGAACTTTTATATATGTTACATGGCATGCCATTACTAAACCAATGATCCCAAATGCCTTTATGGCAAGAGATCAGCAGGCTTTGCCCTCTTCTCACAACTGCTCAGACTTGTTCAGGGATGGAATTGTGACACTACAGACTCCTGCAGTTTTCTCCCTGGGCTTTTCCCACCAGAAGTCCCGGGATAGGACTGTGTTTGCCAAGGTGCTCAGCAGGGGTGCTTGCAGGAGTTTAATGATGTGTGAGAGGGATGTCCACATGCAGGTCAAGCAACAAGCACCTCTCTAGTAGTGCCATAAAACTGGGCAGAAGCCACAGCAGCTTGCATGGCTCACTGCAAGAAATGCTTTCAGCTCTTTGCCATGACTGTTGTCCCTGCTGTCTTTATTTTCCTGGTTGACAGAAGCTGGTTTTCACAGAAGAACATTTGGTATTTTTAACATCTGTTTCTGAGATGAGCCTAGAGCTCAAGAGCCACGTTTAAAGCCCTGAATGGATCAATGCTGATCTTGGGGCATCTGATAAATCCTTATTTAGGTCAGCCCTCCTTGGGGCAACCTGTGGAGAGGAGTATTTTAGATCTTATGGCAGCTAAATAAGCCAACCCTCTCTAACTGGCCTACTTTAAGAATTTTTTTAATAGACCTGACAGCTGACAGATTATTTTTATTTTTATTTAGCAGGTAGACAGCTCTCATGCCAAATCTGTGCTTTCCTCTTATGTAGCAAGATAGCGAGTACCTGTTGCACAGTTATTCTTTTGCTGGCTTGCAGGCACGGTAAGGACATTGGAAGAACAAGGAGTGCTTTGAAATGCAGCCTTATCTCTAAATGTGGTTCTGCTTCTTTTCCAGCCTGAGTACTGCAGAAATTGAGCAGGATTGGGGTAGGCAAATTTGCTTGAAAACATCTAATCACAGCCTCAGTCACTGGAGTACCTACTTGCTGCCCACTGTCCTGCTTTGTAGGCTATGAATTCTCAAGAGTTTGAGCCAGATTTCATAGACCCAAGCATCAGAAATACATTTGCTGTAAAAGACGAGGGCACCCTCTTCCTGCCTGGAACAGCCTGAGCTGGTTGAGAGCATAGAGCTGCTATTGTTCTGGCCCAGGAGATTGTGCTAAAAGCTTTGAAGCAGTGTTTGCATGTAGGTGTCAGTTTTCCAAGCAGGTTTTTTTTTTCCTTTTTTTCCCCCTTTCTTTTTCTTTTCTCCTTCTTTGTTTAAGAAAAAAAAAAAAAAGAAAGGAAGAAAGAAAATGTAAGAAAGAACCCTGCTACCCTCACCTCCCAACCTTTTCTTGGCATGTCATATTTGACTTGGCAATTGCTGATTTTACAAGGTGTTGTTTAAGCTTCCTAGTTTTTCTTTGGCCTGGCTATTTAACTTCTTTTCCTGGTTAGATCAAAATCAGTGTGCACTCAGTGAGCTAGTGCAGGAGCTTTACCATTACAGATAATGGAGACTCATAACATTATATTATGCTGTTCATTTTGTGGAGTATTATAGGTGATAAGTGATAAGCTACTGTGTATGCTTAGCACATTTTAAAATTCCTTCGTGAAATCAAAAGGCTGCACTATAAAATGGGTAAGAGTTTAAGGACTGTAATGCACAGTACTGCTGTTGTGTCTCAGCTCTGCTGCATGGCTCCTGGGCCGCTTGAGCCTAGCTTCTGAGAGTGGAGTTCGTCAAAGTTTCAGTCTAGCAAGCTGTCACTCTGAAAGGTGACATCCTGCTCTGCCCTCTGCATAAATCTCAGTCAGGTGCTAGAGGACACAATGAAACTGGGTTTAATCTAGAGTTTTAGGACTAGTGCAGTTAGTGTAGGATAACCAATAATCCTCCTTCCTATGTGACTTCTCCCAGTCTGCTGACCTGCACCTGACTTATGTTGTATGGGGAACAGCAATCAGGGGAGGCTCTAAACAATGAAGTTCAACCAGTGTTTGAGAAGGGCTAGGGAAGTAATTGTCTTCTGCTTCACTATGCGATAGTTTCTTGTTCCCTCTTAGCAGAGTGTAAGATCTTACCCGAAGTGGAAGTGAGGCATCTGTTTACAGATGAAGAACATGAAAATCAGTCAGAGGGGGAAGGGTAGTGTAGGAAAGAGCCTGGTATGTCATGCTTTATTACTTTTCTCCCTTTCAGAAGACAAATCTAGAGTGAATTAGAGCAAATGTGAAAAGAGTGACCTTTCTTTCTTCAGAGACCCTGTGGGGAACATGAGGTGATTGAGCATTGGTGGAGAGAAACTTCTTAGCAGGTACGTGCAAGTCATAGGCCGTACAAGACAGAGTCCCCGTGGTCTGTTCAAGGACATGATATTGCTATATCCAAACATCAGAAAATAAACTTTAAATGTGTAAAAAGTGGGAAAACTAATTCCCCTTTTATCTGTGTTTTTTTGGAGAATTTTAGATTGTATTTGTACTGGGCTTTTAATGTTTCACATGAAACTGTGAAAACAAGACTTTTTTTTTTCCAGATGAATTATCAGGGTATTGGACAACATGATTCAAGATACTGAAGTTTAAGGAAAATGTGTTTAATAGGATAAGACACATTTCTAAAAGGATAAGAGTTGGCAGAGTGGAATGGGGCTCACTAGAGGGGATCCCTGTAGTGATCCCTTTAAGTGAGCAGGAAAGACTTGACTTTACTCCCTTCAATGATATATAAATATGAATTTATTCCTGTGTTTCAAACAGTGCAACTACAACATGAGGAAGACTGTGTGTGTTCCCATTTGCCTGCATATGAGTGTACTGGGAGAAGCAAGGAGGAGAAAAGTCAAGGAGATCACTGCTAGGAAAGGTCTAGTGTTCTTGCAGAGGTTATGCTGGCTTTCCTTAGAGCCCTTCTGACATAGGCTGCCATCAGGCACTCCTTCAGACAGCTGGAGGGGTGTCCAGAGGGCTAGGGCAATGCTGGATGAATTGTTGGTGGTAGAGCAGGTGGAAGCATTATGAGCCTGGAAGGATTCACGTAGAAGGTTCCACAAGGGCCACAGTCGAGTGTCTCAGGTGGTCAAGGATTTGCAGTATCTCATGGCTTGCCTTTACTGCATCTTTCTGTTGCCATATTATGACCTTGCTCAGAAGCTGTGGTCTGTTGATTGGCCTGGTACTGCCTCATCTGAGGTGGGGGTTGGTCTTTTCTCCCAAGTAACAAGCAACAGGATGAGAGAAAATGGCTTCATGTTGCACCAGGGAGGTTTAGAGTGGATATTAGGAAAAATTTCTTCCCTGAAGGGGTTTTCAAGCATTGGAACAGGCTGCCCAGGAAGTGGTTGGAGTCACTGTCCCTGGAGGTATTTAAAAGACATGTAGATGTGGCACTGAGGGACATGGTTTAACAATGGGCTTGGCAGTGCTGGGTTAACAGTTCAACTTGATTATCTTAGGGAACTTTTCCAAACTAAATGATTCAATGATTCTATCCTTTGGCCGAGGTTTTTCCAAAATGCTTGTCAATGTTGCACTTTGCTACCTTCCCCCTGCCTCCTCCAGAAGCCCACATCACCTGGGAATGTGCATGGAGCTGCATTTGAGAGAGATAAACGTCCTGCCTGGCAGCTGCCTGCTTTGTAGGAATAGCCATTAGGTTGCCTGCAGCATGTGTCTTTTGCTTCTTGGCCAGTGTGAATAGGTCAGGGTTGCACCTGCTGAGTTGCAGGGAAAAGAGGAGAGGTGAGGAGATCTTGTCTGGTGAAATGGCATGGGGAACCCTCTTACAGGGAACATGTAGAAAGGGGCAGAAGCCACGGTGTAGGTAGGAATGCACAGCCCTTGAAAAAACAGGCATCAGGGCAAAATACAAAGCCATTTGGAAATATGGTAAAGAAGCTAGAAAAAAAATTAGTAACAATAATAATAAAAAGTGAAGTAAAACCAGTGATGAGAAAAATACAACAAAATTAAGATACGCTTTTTTTAAAAAAAATCAGGCTATAAGGAGTTTAATGAGTTGTAAAAGCTTTTTGGGTGGGAAAAGAAATTATAATACTTCTACATACCTTTAATCCGCACATAATAGGGATAATAGTCAGCTGAGAAAGTAAAATCTGTGAAGCCTGGTTTTATGGTTAATAAATACATTTCTCTGGGATGCTGATTAAGGGTGTTCAATTAACAGCATTGGAAATGAGGCCATTTGCCACTTTCAAATTAAACCTTTTTTTTTTTTTTGTTCTCAAATAAATAATTCAGTAACTTCTTATGAGCTTTAGTGAGCAAGCACTAGCGTGGCAAAGTTAAGTTCTTTATCATCTCTTTTGATCTCTGCTAACTTGCTGTTAAAAGAGGTGTAACTTGTCCTTGAGTTGAAGCTGCTGTGTGCTGGTTGCAGCACGTGTTTATTTAACTGAGACTACACTGTCTTTGCTTCAGCCAGATGAGAGGGAAAGGGGAATTCTTAGGTTACACCTTACCAAAGGAGGTGCAAAGGTTTCAGCCGGGACAGAAGATTTGGTGCTTTTTCTCTGCTATTTCAGGAGACCTGAAGGTGTTGAGGACCTGAGGAAAACCTGTTTCAAAAGAATAGTGCCAAACCCAGCAGAAAAAAAGACAGTGGGTACAAAGCCAGCATGTGTGTATGTTGTTTTGCCTGTTCAGAGAGCAGATGTGCCCAGAGAAAACTTATTTGTAGAATGGCAGTGCCTTGGCTGAAGAGGTGGAACTGGGCTTGGCAGCTGTCCCCCAGTGGCTTATAGGGAAAAAAGTAGTTGCTGGGTGTCAAGGGAGGCCAGTGGACTCATCAAAGCACAGAGAAGGAACGTATTTTCAGCATTCACTTTCCTTTTTGTCCATGGAGCTTACTTGAGAAAGATTTGTCTGCTTTAAATTATGAAAAGTATACATCTGCATTTTTTAAATTACACCTTCATTAATCTGATTTTTATAGTGTAGGTTTCAAAATAACCCCTTGAGCAATCTTAAGCGTGCTTAAGCCACAATAAAGGAAGATTTCCTTGTGTTTGTGTTTGTCTTTCCAGCCTGCACCAGGGCACATGAAGGAAGGTTCTCTAATGAGCTGTGGTGAGACTAGGTGACAAGATAGAAAGGGGAGAACCACAGGGTGCCAGCAGCAGGGATGTTTGGCAATACAGTCCTAAAAAGAAGAAACAGTGCGTTTTGATGTGGTTTTTTTCAAGCAGCATGGAGAAAAAGAAGCAGTTAATCTGGGTGTGTATGAACTCTGAATTTTGTATTTGATGTAGCAGAATTATTTTATCTTTAAGGGGTAGACTATAAGGAAATAAACTCAGGTGACTTTCTAGAACATGTTGCTTCTTTCTGTTTTTGATAGAAAAAAGGACAGTGAGATTTCAGTGTTCTTGATGTGTCATTCACAAAATTTATGTTTATGCATGTTTCAGTTTGCATTCAGAGTACTGAGTACTTTTAGGAGGAAGAGAAGTCTAGCATAATACAGGCTCAGAAACGTTCCCGGTCAATCTTCTTCATTTCTGTTTGCGTGACGTGGCACATTAGCTTCTTTGCATCTTACCTGAGTGATCTTCATACATCTTTGTGAGGTATTTGACAGTAACCATAATTTTTTTCTCTTGACAGCTGAGTGAGGAATAAAACGTTCATCTCATTTATTATGTTAAATTTATCATTAGAAAAACTAATGTGATGTTGATGAAGATGGATATGAGATGTTTCTTCTTGTGCCTGTTTCTGTCCTAGGCATGGTGGGTGGGACTCTATAAATCCTTGCAAGGGAAAGGAAAGTAAACCCATAGCTGCTTCCTTAGTGGCAGTTCTGAATACCATGAAGCTTGCTAGTGCACGCTTAAGGGCACAGTGCCCAAAGAATCAGAAAAGGTGACACTATGCCATTTTCTCTCCTTCTGTAATTGTAGAATAGGAATGAAAAAGCTGTTCCAACACAGGAATTTTGTTTCTCATGTGTGGTAGCTTTCTTGATGAATTAATAGAAGTCTAAGGAAATAGAATGCAGCTTGTGGTTGCTGTACAATAGGAAAACAAGATGCAGTCCTCAGATTATTTAGTAGTTTACAGAGTCTTTAAGCAGAATATGTATTGATGAACATTTCACAGACTTTTTTTTTTTTTATTTATTTGAAATGGCAGGAAAGGGATGAACAATGATATGTGAACCCATTTAAGAGTAAGGTCTTTACAAGAAAATATGTATGTACTTTTGTGAGGTAGCATCTAATGTTGCAGAAATGCTATTAAGTTTCAATATTGAATATGCGGTCGGTTCTGCATGATAAAAATCATGATGATGTAGTTTGGAAGCAATGCTTCAAGCACAGCTGAAATATAAGTGAATGCTTGTAATTATTTTTCTGGGCTCCAGAGGAGTGTCTTTTCAGAATGATGAACTTTCCTAAAATTCAGCTTGAGAGGAACCAGGTCAGAGGCACGTGTAGTAAGTCAGGGAGGTTGCTTCGCAGAAGAGAAGCTAGTCATGGCAATAGAGAGTATGCTGTTCAGAAAGCATCTCTTCCAGTGAAGGCCTTGCCAAGGAGCCACAGCACAAATGACAGCCCTGTGGAGCAGAAGGGAAATGATAAATTTGCCAGCGCATAAAAAGCATGGCTTGGAGAGCTGTGGGAGGCCAACTGCAAGAGTCACGTTATGAGTGTGAGACTTAACAGGCCTGTACATTGCTTATGCTTAGAAGTTTCAATGTAAGAGAAATATGGATCTATGTTTCTAACAAATAGAAGATACTACAGATTTCTGGAGATTGTTTTTTTTCTCTAGAATATGGGGGAAATTTTATACATAAAAGTTGTATAACTGCATGTTATACAACTAGATATCAACTAGATATCTTTAACTCCAAGTACCCACCTAAGAAGGAAAAGAAAAAAACTCTTGTTGTCTTCATGTAAGAGTGACTGGATGGGAGTTTACCTACTAGCTGGGGTTACCCAACCACAAGGCAGAAGGTTAAGCAGAAAGAAATAGATATAACATGTTTATAAGAGCCAACTCCTTTCAAGAAAATTTGCTTGTTACGAGTGGCACCCACGTCCAGCAAACCCACTTGGGTGCACCAGTGATGGGCACTGTGCATGGAGGCAGCCTGGAGCAGAAACTTGGGGATGATAGTGACCACAAATGCAGCTGTTCTTCAGAGATCCTGCCACCAACAAGGGTGTAGGGACACAGCAAACCTCGGAATCCACTTCAGAAACTCTTCCTTTTCTGCCTGGGTTTGGTTCTGCCAAGCTGTATGTGCCCCAACCAGTGCAGGGGATTGTGGTTTCCGACTCTTGTTTTCATGGTTTCTGGCTCTTGTTTTCATGGTTTCTGACTCTTGTTTTTATTGCAAAGTTGTGATATCATGTGCTCTCAAAGAAGAACTAGCAATGAACTGCATGCATTAATGTCCTCTGTTTGCTTTGACAGAGTACACTTGTCAAGTGCCAATGTTTGAGATCTATTTCAGCGCAGGAAAAGACTTCACCTTCAGATTTGAATGTCATCCTGCCGAAGGGAAGTGTTTGACACATCGTTTCTTCTTGGTTAAGCAGCAGGCAGACACTATCTTGTTCAGTTTACCTCTGACTAGACCATTTAATCCTACCCAAAAATCATTAACATTTCTACAAGTTTGTTGAGGGCAGTAAAATAACATTTTAATTAATGCTCTTTCTGTCCTTCTGAGGAGCAGAAGATTTGGAAAGATTTGAATGAAGGTGAACAACCAAGAAGGCCCTTTTTATGGGATGTGCTGTCCCTGGGGTAGGAAAACCTCCAGGACTTTGGGCTAACCTATTGCTCCTAGGCAGGCCTTGTACCTTCAGAGCTGTGAGATACAGACAAAAGGAAAACCTCCTGACTCTGATCTGCAGTACAGCTAAAGTTAATTTTGGTCTCCTATTCACATATTGCTAAGGAAATTATTGTCACTACACTCCCTCTGTGTTCAGATTGTGTAAAGCAGTTTTCAACTCTGGCCCTTTTCTGGGTTTAGGGGCAATTTCAGAATGACCGTCACACGCAAAGATCTTCAGTTGACATAAGTGTGAGGATGTTGAGGTGCTGGGCATCCTAGCACCTCTCTCCTGGGCAGTTGAGAGATGATACAACAACAGGCTGCAGTCCTTGCTGGGAATCACTAATGCATCATTGAGAAGCCTTTTAATGGGACACAGCAGTGTAGTCGCGGGGAGAGAGAGAGAGATTGAAATGTGTGAATCTCCTAGGGGATTTTGAACAATATCTCAGTTTGGTTTTGCATGCTTGTCTGGATATATGCAAATGACAGCTTCAAAATAATTGCAGTGCATGTTCCTCTCTATTGCCAAAACATCTGATGCTGCAGTAGATTCCACAGTCATAAAGCTAAATCCTACATTAATTTTAGACTATAAGAAGCTGAAATCATTAACTCCTTCCAGAGGACAATGTTGGAGGCAAAGGGAAAGCAATTATATGATAATAATTTTCACTCTGTTCACTATCTCCAGCTCTCCATCAATATTTTGGATGTTTTCTGGTGGGAGGAGGTGGATGTGTCAATTCTTTTACTGTGAAACATTTTGGTTCATTGGGATGGAGCTTTCACATAAGTGATTTTTTAAGTAAATATATCTGAAATTGTTAAATAAAAATGTCTAAAAGAATGTTTCTGTTTTTAGCTTGAGCCTTCAAACATAGACATATTCTGAAACAGGTATATTAGGCCATAAATTAGACTTTCTCAAAACATTATACTTTTTCCTGGAATGGTTCTGCCCTTATGTTTTTCCTTGTCCAGATTTTAAGTACTTTCTCAGAAGCCTGATACCAATTGAACCTTTGCAAAGAAATACTTGAAAGACATCAGATGTTTCCCTCTTCTCATTTTTAGTAGTGTGCCTAAACTACTGTGGTTAAAACTGCTCTAACAAAATCTGCTTAGGGAAAAACACAACTTAACAAAATTTTAAAAGTAGCTGAAAACAGTGTTTAAAAATGGAAAGTGCCTGACAACCCAACTGTAGATGGCACTACCTACTTCAATGGCACGTAGCATGTTTTTTATGGACCATCTACTTAAAAGAAGTCGTCTATATAAACATAGGGTCCTTTGGAGGCTTTATGGATTGCATACCTGCAATTGTGCCTTTGCTTGCAAGCATCAATACATCCAAACTGAATCCAAACTGAAATGATAACACTACACCCTTTTCATCTGCCTCCAGTCTCCTTCACTGGTAGTAGCTGCCTAGAGTTACCATCTTCAAATTTTTGTTGATGCAGTACTGAAGACTAAAAAATCTTCCTTCTGCTGGCCATATCCAGTTGATTTTTCCAGTACTGATAATCCAACAACAAATGCTACAATCATGTTGATACCTGTTCTTCTGTTGGAATACAGTTCTTTCCTTTTGTGTTTCTTACCCCAGTGAGGAAGCAGTATTTCACTGGGATTAGGGTATCCCTCTCCTTAGAAGACATGAAGTGTATGCCCTCTATTAACTGATGGCAAAAGAGTTCTGTGCTTAGTGAAGGATATTCTTGTAAGGACTTGTAAGGAGTTCTGCAAACATTGGGATTAAAATTGAGTGCCTTCATTAGAAGTAAGCAGATTCAAACAGTCAAAAAGATTATTTTACTGAAGAACCTTTGGATTGCAGAGATTTTACGCGTACAGTATAATTCCAAGCACACAGAGTTCAGGAGAAAGATGATGAAGTGGCGAAAGAGTGATGATTTCATTACCAAAGCAACAGTTTTGCGAGCTGTAGGGACTAGCTGCAAACACAGTGGCCAATGGTGAGCTGAATATTTTTTGAACTGCGCTTAACTGGTGCTTTTTAAATTTGGCTACATCTTTTTTAAGTGAGTGGGCATGACCCAGAAAGTCATTGTATGTGTTTAAAAATTCACAGCACATCAGTATGTTGCTGGATATTAGGTTTGATGGAGAAAAATTAATTCACAGCAATGCCTGTGGTGGAGTGAGGAACACTAATATGTAAACTATTATGATCATACATTAGGAGACAAAGAGGAAATGGCCTCAGGTTGCACCAGGGGAGGCTTAGAGTGGATATCAAGAAAAATTTCTTCATGGAAAGGGTTAACAAACATTGGAGCAGGCTGCCCAGGGAAGTGGTGGAGTCACCATCACTGGAATTTAAAAGACTCACATATGTGGCACTGAGGGACATGATTTTAACAGTGGACTTGGAAGTGCTGGATTAATGGTTAGACTCGATGATCTTAGAGGACTTTTCCAAACTAAATCGTTCTGTGATTATGAAAGTAAAATTAAAAAGTTAGAGATTTTAACAAGTGTTGCATAACGATTTTTTTCTTAATTTCAAAGAAAAAAAATTAGTTCCTACCTTTTGAAAACCAATGCTATTTATATTGTTACCTGTTAAAAGTGATTCTATTTCATTAATTTTTAAACTGTCTCCATACCCAGCATAATTCAGAACTACTGTACCTTTAAAATATGAATGTGAGATGCAAGAATTACAGACTTTAGAGGGTGTTGACATTAATTATAGATTAAGGACTTGTTGAAGATCTTAGCAGATTTTTCTTCTCCTATCTGTATTGTAGTTTGTGGTTCAGATTGGGAGGAGGACTGACAAGGTTATGCTTGTGTAATTTTCCTCCAGTTGTACATTCAGAAACAATGTTTAAAAAATATGGAAAGAGATTTGAATTCTCATTTTCTGAATTGCAGACACAGCAGGCTAATGCAGCTGTAGAGATGTGGTCAAGAGAGTTTA
Source organism: Pseudopipra pipra (assembly GCF_036250125.1). NCBI lineage: Eukaryota > Metazoa > Chordata > Aves > Passeriformes > Pipridae > Pseudopipra > Pseudopipra pipra. Next base: position 78,691,824 of record NC_087550.1, read on the forward strand.
TGTTATGAAAAAGTTATTTCTGAGTAATTATAAACAAACTCACGGCCCTCGGGATAATATAAAACTATTACTCATAGGAGAGTTGTTTTGTTACCACTAAAATATTTAACTTTTTCATGCAAATTCAAGGTCAGCAACTGCTTCCCAAGTCCAGAGCAGCAATTCTGCCATAGCAGCCACTGTACTTGAGAGAAACAGATGGCTCAGACTGTGTCCTAATGACCTTCTTTCCCTAATGTACAAGCAGCAAATACCAACTAACATGAATTTTAAAAGTTAACTTATTTTCTGTTTTTATAATTACCTTCTAAAATACAGAGGGAACCTAGAAGGTGAAAATAAATCTATAAATCTTTCTATTCACGAATGTGACACTGTTCAGGTTCTTCATGGTAAGTGTGTTACAGATTTATTGTGAAGCTTTGGCTTTGCTCTGCTGGGCATTAGACACCTGGAGAGGGACAGTCAGCCAGGTGAAATGTTGAACAGCAAGAGTAGAGTGCTTTAGTTAAGTGTCATTCCTTACATTGAGTGGGGACCCTGAACCCAGCCATCAGAGAGCCAAGAGAGTGTTAGGTGCTCCTCTGTGCTTTTGTGGCCTCTAAGAGAGCAGGCTGAGGGGGCTTGGCTTTGGACCTTGCTTATGAAAGTGCTTCAGTTTGCAGTCATGAGGTCGTCTTCCTGCTCCAGAGGTCATGGATGTATTTTACTCAGTAAACTTGATTTTGATATGAAGTGTACTTGATGTTGAGATGAAGAAGACCAAAGCCCAGGTCTGTGCCCGGATGGAATGTATTTGTGAAGGGGTTTAGAGTTTGATATTCATTAACTCCTGGCTCATACTGCCCATTAACATAAGGTAGGTGTGCTGATTTAAAAGTAAACCGGCAGGAGACATGAACCCAACTCAAGAGAGATTACAAGTCAGGGTTACAATTTACTAAAAAGATTAAAATAAATACAGTGATACAGAGAAAACTGTTTTTAACCCACAAAGACAGATGTATGACAGATGTCCCAGCCCCCTGGGACAAGAACAGAACAGTGTTCATTGGCCCCTGTGCTGAGCACCATGTGGTCCCTCTGGGTGCAAAGTAAAAGGAAAGGAAAACTTGTTGGTCTGCATGCTGATCACAGTTGTGTCGAAGTGATGATCACAGACCTGTTGAGAGTGGCAGTCGCAGTCCTGTTGAAGTTCTGATCCTCCTCTGGATCCAACGAGTGGTACCAGAAGTCCCAAAACCCCAAGATTTTATATGCTCAGCTTCAGGTGGGAATGCCCAGTACCTCCCCCAGGGCAGGGAGTTTCTCAATGGGTGATTTAACTCTGTGAGTCATGGGATATTTTTTGAATCTTCAATGGTGTATATTGTTGCAGCCTATTATGCCAGTCTAGTATGGCCCATAGCAGAGATGACCCCTCAGACTGGTTGTGAAGGTGCTAATACCTCCTGAGAGGAGAGTTATCATATCTGAGTAATTGGTGTGAAGACAAAGAAACACTCTCCTGCCTTACAGGGTTCTTTAACACCCAGCTTGTAGCCTGAGGAGTCTGGGCAGCTACTGAAAAATGATCCATTTATTGACAGTCCATCAGAAATGGTATAGAGGGTGTAGGATACAGAGTTTTGGTTATACCTACATAGTGATAAACTAGTCCCAGCACCTGTAACTAGGACAGTAGGATAAAGGTGGAAGAAGCTGAAGAGTTTGGGTACTACTTGACAACTGTAAAAAACAAAACAAGTGTAAAACAAGGACTTATTCTTTTAGTACTGACACATTGAAGTGTTATCTTTTATGTAACCCATTTTTAAAAGAATTTTCTAATGCTCTTAGTTTATCAAAGCTGCCTGAAATATCTTTTTCAAATTTTCCTTTTGGATTACATAAGAACTTGTTCCCATGCTTGGTGTCAGTAGCTGATCTTCTCTTTTTATTTAGACAAATATTCTCTTTGGGAAGTAATGGGATGCTTGCTTACTCACTGTAATATGAGTCCAAAGTACCTTCAAACTCATCATACATAATTTGAGTGCAAAGCCTACAGAGCGGCAGCTGCATTGCATTAAATTCAAAACAAATTGAATTGTTTGTCACAGGAGAGATTGAGCGGTTTGGTGGTTTGATCTTCCCATCAAGGATCTAATCAAATGTTGAAGCACTTTTTGCTCTGTAAGGAATGCAGGGCTTGCTGCTGCTAGTGGAGCAGAGAGCTTGTTTTTATTGGTTTTTTTCCCCCCCCCTTGTAGCTGCAACTTTGTTCAAGGTGTCAAGTTGGTGGTAAGGTCTTACTGTGTCCTTATGCTGTAACCTAGGAAGAGATTCCTGCTTCTCTGTTGTGTCATGTCAAAAGTAGCAGATGGTATAAAGAGACAGAGCACTGAAAGCTGGAAAAATATCAGCTAAGTGTGAAGGCATGAGACTAGAGAGCCACAGCAGCTGTGGAAGTACTGTGAAAGGAGTCCTTCACTGACCCACCATTTGTGCTTGAAACTTGTGCCTGCCCACATCTTCAAAAACATATGAGAATTCTCAGTCATCCTCATTACCTCTACCAAATAGTTGTGTTTGATCCCACCTTGAAGGTTAAACAAATTACTCTCAGGAGTCTGCTGGAAATAATATAAATTAATTTTATAATTATAACAAACAATTATTTTTGATACTACTGCAGTACATTGGTCTCATTTGAGTGCAGATACATTAGAGGTGAGTTGTCTTTTAAAAACAGAGGTGAAGAAGCAAGCCTGAACCTTGAGAAGTGCTGAAGCTTTTAAAATTAACAGGAGTTTTGCTAGTCTATTAGTAACAGGATAAAGTCCATGATTTTTCTCATATATTGGCATAGTTTTAAAGAGTTTTTCTTAATCGGTCCATTGACATTTGCTTAGAAATGACCAGCCTCTAGAGGAGGAAGAACTGTGGCTGGCAATGAATCAGGACAAAAAGGAGGAAGAAGACCTCAAAGCAGCTGAAAAACAAAAAACATTGTGGCCAAGACAACAGGCTGAGTGAGAGCTCCTGAGCAGCTAGAGGGCTGTGGTCAAAATGCGTAGCTGCTTCCTGCTCAAAAGCAGCAACAGGAACAGTAGATTTCAAGAAGTCTCGCTTGAAAGTTGGATGTTTAAATTAGCCATCTTCACTCTTCCATTTTTAGGCATCCTAGAGCTTTTGTGTGCTAAGTTTTGGACTCCTTCACACTTTGCTTCTTTGAATTGTCAACCTAAGCATTTAGAAATCATGAATCAGCCTTCCTCTGCCCCCAGTGGCTTAGAAACCATGAGATTTTAAGAAGTAACAGATGTTTTTTTCTTTTTATTTCCCTTCTGGTCTTTGAGCTTGCAGAATTCATATTTTAAAAGTGTTTTGCCTTGAACCTCAGGCTAACGCTTTATTTATTCACTCTTCAAATGTAAAACAGATTCTCCCATCAGCCTCAGTAATGGGGGCTTAAAGGAGAAAAATTCCATGTTCTGGACAGAATCATGAGTCACTGCTTGATTCCTTTAAGTTGTCTTAGGGAATATAGGATAGGACTTGATTTTCTGAGTTACTGAGAATGATCCTATCCTACTGCATATTATTATATTATTATATATTATATTATATAATCCCATCTGAAATTTGTTTTGGATATATTTATTTAAAGTACATTTAATTTAAGTATGTTTAGTACTTACATTTGCTACTCTGTATATTCCTTATGGAAAATTCTTCCAGAAGCTCATTAATCAAACAGTTAAAAATTTCTTGAAATTTCTATTCCAAAAATACTGATGGCCAGGTTAATACCCCTTTGTTCTTGTGTTAACATCATGCTTCAGTTGATGAGGGTGTACAATGTTGAGTTTTATTTCTACTTTTGCTTGCTTTCCTGACATCTAGCTTTTGTTCAGGTGTGGTCAACATCATCTTCATCATTGCAAACTATGAGAAAAACTGCACTAAATCAGTATAACCTCCAATTACTTCAATCTTATAAACCATCCTCAGTACCCAGTGGCCTGTCATAGTGTTCAAATGTTTACTCAGTTACAGTAGAAGTAGTATAGTCTAGAACAAGATAAGGTTATGCTGTCCTTAGGAAACAGTGTAATCAAAAGTATCCATATGCTTCTGATCAACAGTTCATTCTAGAGATTAAGTAGAAGTCAATATGTGAAGTGATTTAAGGATAATATGAGAATAAAGTGGGGAAGGTATGCTCCCAGGTGCTATAGTCTGCCTTAGTGTCATGTAACTAGTGTAGCTGGTGATGTATGGAAAGTTATAGTGGAAATGATGTAAAGATTCAGGCAGAATGGGCGTTCTCTGGAGATTGTTCCAGCTAATCATTGCAGATTATGTTACCTCACATTTCAGTCTTACTTTGAGAACACACTTTTCAAACTTGAATACTAAGAATAAGAAAATTAGGCTGACATTTCAGGGCTTTTAGTGGCAATTTAAATGCTGATTGAACTGAAGACATGGACCTCAATTGCCTGAAAGATTTAGTTTTAAATTTGTCGGTGTCCAGGGCTTGTTTGAGGTACTTAAAGCGATGTCTGTGAACATATGGGACATTGTGTCAGATCCTTTGCAATTAGAGTTCTGATGGATTAGCTCTATGGAAGCTTCTATCTTTATCTCAGACTTTCCCCTGTGTGTCTCCAATTCTGGGTCAAGGAAGGTGAAAAGTGAGATGCCTGAAAGCGATATACCTTTCCCATGGCTATTTGTTCTCTTTTAATAAACAATATTTTTATAATCTATTTCCTAAAGGATCCTGGTTGCTAGTCCTTGCACAAGTAAAATATATATGGGGACACATCAGAAATGAAGTGAGTAACTTCTGGGCAGAGTTTTGAGGTAAAACCCTTAAGGTGGTTGATGTATGGGGGCAAACTTTGCCCAGCTTGAGTGGTAAGCACAAATGTGTGCAGCCTTCAGGGCACCCATGTTTTGGAAGAGCAGTAGCTGGGGCAGCTGAGGAGACCACTGTAGATTAGCCTTCCAGTTATGGACAAAGTGACCCTTGCCTTTGTGACCAGAAACAATGTGTTTAAAAACCAGCCATGTAGTAACCAGCAAAATCATTACAAAGTTTTTTAAAATAAGGGAGAAAAAGAGAGAGAAAAGCATGCTGCTGAGAGTGAGAAACTCCCTATTTGGTGAAAACTGTACTCACTTTCAGATATTTTGGTTCTCTTAGCTGGGAGACATTCCTAAGACATTTAGAATTTTTTGTTCAAGGTGTGTGGTTGTAAGGGACCAAAGTCTGTAGTTCTAGGGTTTTCTAGTGTGAAAAGTGAAACTCCTCAGAAATGTAAAGCAGAATAGTAAGAACTGAAGTAAGTATTGAGCACAAAATTTTGGGTGAAATTTTCCATTGATCTTTATATAGGTGACTGATGGTTTGAATATGTAATACTTGGTGTTGTAGCAGTGGCTTGTGATTCTCTATGAATAGTTCCAATTATTTTCACATGAAAATCATCACAAGTAGTAGTGTATCCTGTATGCAGAGTATTACATTGATTGCTCTAACTGCAGGATCCAAGTCTTCAGTTTATAACATCTATTGAAAACTTAGTGACTGATATTTTTATTTTCAAAGCATTGTTCCTGGTATCCTAGCATGCGACTGTGTTATTACATATTAGAGTGTTATTTATATGACTGTTTAGAGGTTAGAGGTGTGATTTTGCTAAAGACATACTGCTGTAGGTTATGTCAAGGCTGGGTTTTTTGTCAGCTTTGTGTAGCTTCAGATATTCTCAAGAAAGCAAAGCCTTGTTTTGTTTGCTTTTTATTTATCTTTTTATGGTATATAGACTTCTGTGATGCTTGGAGCTGTGATTTAGGTGTAGTATTTCAAGCCTATTGTGAATACTTTAGAGGTCACTCCTAGCCCTGCGTAGGATACTTTCCTAGTAGTGATTACACAAAACATCTTAAATATAATCACAAAACCAGATTTCACAAACCACTTAGCAGCAACATAAAAGATTACTGTATGTTTTATGCTGGATTTTGGTTAGCTTTCTTTTTCTTTTTTTTTTTAATGAGACTGGCTGTTAAGTACAGTATACTACTACTAGAAATAACAGTAACAGTAAGCAGATTTTTGCCTTTGGTAAATGCAGTTATTAAAACAGGGCTATAAAATGCTCCTTGTATAACTGCCTGCATGGTATGTGCCATGGGGTATTTTCAGTCTATTACACTAAGTGGTGAAGGAAAAAAAACATGCATACGAGTATTTTCAATATAACTGTACAAATATATAGCTATATAATGGTTTTTAGAAGTTGTATTTTTCCAAATCACTTACTGATCTCTCAGTGTGACAGTACTAGAACCAGAAACTGAGTATATTGGTTACTGAACTGTTACTTTCAATTCATAAAGCCAGTTTTTCACAACTAGAAAACTATGGCTATTAGACAGACATTTTGTTCCCATTATATGGCATCTATTTTAAGACCTTGAGCAGCAGCCTACACATAAAGTGCCTTATTTATGTTTTTCCTATTTGAGTTTCTTTGTTGCTTTTGAAGACCTTTGCTGAGTAATTTTCTTCTAGCAGAATTTTCAACTGTGAGAAATACTGTGAGAAATTCCAGCTGGTTGGCCTTGCAATCTGCTCAGTTCCTGAGAAGCATATCCATGTGTCTCCAGAGCCAGGGAGTCACTCAGCACAGGTTCTCAGCACCTTATAGGGTGGTTCTACTAAGCCAAAATTTGATCCTTATTCAGTAGGCTGCTGTTGGACTCTGAATCTCCTTAGAGCCATCAATTGAAGTCTCAAAGAAGATGGAAGTCCGTCTTTTCATAGAATCATAGAATCATTTAGGCTGGAAAAGTCAACCATTAACCGAGTATTACCAAGTCCACCACTAAACCATGTCCCTAAGCATCTACATGTCTTTTAAATACCTCCAGGGATGGTTACTCAACCACTTCCCTGAGCAGCCAGTTCCAGTGCTTGACAATCCTTTCAAGTGAAGAAATATTTCCTCATATCCAGCAGCTTGGACTGTTGTGACTCAAGTGCAGGACTCGTCACTTGGCCTTGTTGAACCTTATGCCATTGGCCTTGGCCCATCAGTCCAGCCTGTCCAGATCCCTCTGCAGAGCCTTCCTACCTTCCAACAGATCAACACTCCCACCCAACTTCATGTCATCTGCAAACTGACTGAGGGTGTGCTTGATCCCCTTGTCCAGGTCATCAGGAAAGATATCAAACAGGACTGACCCAAATACTGAGCCCTGAGGAGCACCACATGTAACTGGCCTCCAACTGCATGTAACTCCGTTCACCACCACTCTCTGGGCTTGGCCATCCAGGCAGATTTTACCCAGCAAAGAGTTCACCCGTCCAAGCCATGAGCAGCCAGTTTCTCCAGGAGAATGCTGCGGGTAGTGGTGTTTGATCACAACAGCGCTACTGAATATTGTATTTAGTCTTGAGTTTCCTTTTATCAATGCTCAATGCTCAGTGTTTATGTTTAGGTAACAATCTACTGGAACTCTTTTAACCTACTGGAACTCTTTTTCAGTATAGGCCTCAACATTATATTGAATGGAATTGGTTATTTTTGCTGTGAGAAAACATGGGACTTACAATGAGAACTAGAAGCAGAAGTTAGTGTTGGGCAATGCATTTAAAAAAAGGAGGAGTTTTCTACTACTCATAGCCTGTGCTGTAACTCAGCTTTGGGGACCTGTCCTTCTTGTTATATGTTCTCAATGCTACTCTTTATTTCTGCTTTGTCTGCTGTTGTCTTCTTCAGGCCTTTCAAGACCATTATCTTGCTTAAAACAAATTCACGGCTTTATAAGAATGTTTCTTTCTTCTATTTGCTCCTCTGCCCCCAAAAGAAAATGCCGCGTGTATCGTGTCTCAGGCATGTGGGAAAGTTGCAAGCAAAAAGTGAGCCACGCCATACGATCTCCAGCTGTAGAGGAAGATTATCTCACCTCTTTATAGTTGTTTGAACATCAGATTCACTGGGATTAGGAAAGGCTCTCCCAGTTGTTGGTGGAATGAGAGTTGTCCCAGCGGACAATTCACCCCTAATGTGTGATGCATGTGTCTCCAGATGGGATGAATTTACTCTCATGATACTCCTCTCTTGTCCAACTGTAGAAGGACAAGCCAGACAATGAGTTTAGACTAAACACATAACTTCTAGACAGCCAAAGTTGGGTGAGTTGAATTTTACTGTGGCCACTGATGCAGCTGTGAGAATGCTCTACATGAGCCCACTGCTCATGCTCCAGCTCAGCGAAATCCATTGCTTTTAATGCATTTGTTGCCTTAGTTAAAAGCATATTTAGGGACATTTGGGGACACTGCTGCCAGCATTTATGAGGAGTGAAATGGATTTTAATAGAGTCATCTCCTCATCATAATTATTGGGAGTGGACAAGCACTGGTCATGCTTTTGCTGAAGTCCAGTTGATGGGGGAAGTTCAAGGCTCCACTGCTTTGAGGATGAATGGCTTTTTGTACATCAGCAAATATGTGATCTGTGAAATTTTTATGTTCAGTGCTGAATTCATATGTGATGTCTGAGGAATGACCTCAGCAGATCTTGTGGTTTTTCAAGCTTTTAAAATCTCCAGCAAGGGCACATATGCAGATATATTCCGCATCACTCAAAAATAAATGTAAGCCCTTCCTTAAATATTTGATTTAATGTCAGGATATCCTGAAATAGCTGGTGGTGAGAGCTGTTAATGGATATGAATTGCATTTTTTTAATTGGGAAATTTTATTTTTTTAGTAGTTTGGTAATTTGAATTCCATTTCGGGGGACTGTTTAAAATATGCCGATTATGTCAGCTAATATGTGTTAATATCTTTTATGTAAGCACTTATTTGTTTCCTAACAGCACAATAGACAAAGTAGTTCATGAATGTTAATGATAACAAGAAATAAGCATACCATCATGTTAAAGAGCGTGTAATCCAGAGGGAGAAGCAAAGTAGCAGTGACATGAAGACCAATTTCATCTGTTCAGTTTTGCCTGGCCTGAGTGTTTCTCTAAAAGTACCCTTTCTTTTCACTTGCCATAATGCAATTCCAGGGCAATTGGATGCTTAATTGCTGTTAAAAATGGATGAATCTCAACCCAAGCAAGGCTCTAAGGGTCATGGAGGAAAATATCTATCCTAGTAAAGAACATGAAATTCTATCTCCCGGTTATCATGCAACTGGAGGTGAAGAACATCCTGTTTCGGTCCTGGGAAATCATGTTACTTTATACACAAGAAGGAAGTGTGTGCCCTCAGAATGGATGGTTTCTGACAGTGATGAGCATAACTCACCTTTTCCTGGCCTTAATTGCTCACAGTGTGCTTACAGTTGTGATACATTGGATGGAAGGAATTACCTGGGAGGGGATTGAATTCTTGTTTTGGATCACATCCTTGTTTTCAGCCCTTTTCCCTTTCCCTATAGGCTACAGAGAGAAAGCAGGGGCAGCTTATGGCTATAGGCACATGCCAGTATGTGGGAGCAACAGGAGATATTGTCTGCTGGCATTTGCGCTTTCTTAACAGTAAGTAGTAGTCCTTTCCAAAGCAAAGACTCTGTCCGAGTATGATGGTCCCACAGTGAGAGGCACACACTAAACTATAGAGGTCTAACCTCTACATCATACTGTCACTTGAGTAAATTGCACTTTGTTCTTGGAGCAAATTGTGCTGTAACTACTTGTAGCACGTACTAATTACTTTGTAAGATTTTTCGTACCAGCAGAGGTGATGAGGTGTAAATTCCAGTTAAAACAGACCACTGTATTTGCTAGTCTTTGCACTTCTCAGCATGGTTCTAGACCTGGTATTTTACTTCAAACATGAAGACTTTTTTCTTTCTTTGTGTTCTCTGGATGGCTAAAAGCAGAACTGCAGCACCTTGTGTGGTCAACAGATCTTACACTTCCCTGGGGCATAATGGCCAACCTCCTCAGCTCCCCCCATTGTGTGCTCTGCAGGAGTCTCCCACTGGGAATCTACTCAGAAGGTGCTGCCTTTGCTTAGTTTGCATGAACCTGCTGAGGAGTGTTGATGATCCGGTAAGAATTAAAAAGCCAGAGGGACACCAGTGACATAAAGCTCCATGTATCTTTTTCATCCTGTGAAGCCTTTACCATTCTCCTGGCCAAGAGTTTGTTCAGTGTTTGAGAGTAGACAGGATGCCTCAAGCTGTTTGGTAACAACAATTTAAGAAGTATTTACAGTCTAAAAAAGGAAAAGCTGATAATATTGGCTCGTTAGTGCCATATCAGGGTTATGGCTCTCCCTGTTTTAGTCACATGGTGTTCTTTGTCAAGCATTAGGAGACATTGTGATTAAAAATCAGTAAAAAACCAGTACAAGAAGTATGTAAGCAGTAATAATGGTTCAATGCCATTGTGGTCTTCTCTATCCAGAAGTTCTTTCCCTAAGGAGATTTATTCTGAGTCTGACAGGGTAGTCTGACTTATTTAAATAAATTATGATGAAGAAAGATAATTTCTGAAGCTGATAGCAAGACAGTGTTTTGGTGGAGATTGCTAAAGTATATGTTCACATTTCACTTCAGGATTGGTGACAACATGAACCTAAACATTATATAAATAATATAAGTATATATGAAGTATATAAGTATATATGAAGTAAAAATGAAGTATAATTTATAAGTTTCATACTAGACATCTCAGTAATAATCACTTGTAGCACAGTCGAGGGAGGTGATTGTCCCACTCTGCACTGGTGCGGCCACACATTAAGTCTTAAGTGCAGTTTTGGGCCACAATATAAGATATAAAGCTATTAGAGAGTGTCCAGAGGACACTGGAGTGTCTCCTCCACTGGAGGAGAAGCTGTAAGAGGAGCAGCTGAAGTCACTTGGCTTGTTTAGCCTAGAGAAGAGGACACTGAGGGGAGACCTCATAGTGATCAATGCCTTCCTCGTGAGGGGAAGCAGAGGGGCAGACACTGATCTCTCTGGTGACCGGTAGCAGGACCTGATGGGGCAGCATGAAGTTGTGTTAGGGAAGGTTTAGGTTGGATATTAGGAAGAGGTTCTTCTCTGAGAGGGCGGTTGGGCACTGGAACAGGCTTCCCAGGGAAGTGCTCACAGCACCAAGACTGTCTGAGTTCAAGAAGTGTTTGGACAACGCTCTCAGGCACATGGTGTGACTCTTGGGGATGGTTCTGTGCAGGGCTGGGAGTTGGACTTCAGTGATCCTTGAGGGTCCCTTCCAACTCAGGATATTCTATTATTCATTTATGGTTTTATATTGTAAATAAAATGTATTGCTCTCGCATAGCCCAGAAATCTGTAAATTACCTCGATATTAACATTAAACAAAGCATATATGCAAACGTAAATTTAAAATTAGATGCATGCTATTTTTAAGTACATAAGAACTTGGTTTTCAGCATTAGAGAAAAAAACACAAATTAGATAAAATCAATTCCTTTTGCAGTTATACACATTATCATCAAGGTTAAATGGATTAAAACTCTCTTTCTGGAGGAATTCAACCCAAGACTGAAAATGTGGTCAAAAAAGTCGCATTGTGTCAGCCTAATGTTTGACTTTTGATAGCACATCCCCAAAGACTTCTCTTTGACGTACCCTGAACAGAGAACACTTGTTTCCCACGGAGCCTGTTGTTGCTGATAAAGCTCATTTATATCAAAGTGCTATCTAATATGACACTGCTGTATTCTGGCTTTAAGAAAAAACCAGTTGAGTAGCTCATTTGCCTTTGTAAACCTGCTGTGCCTAAAGATGTATTTTAGCTATTCTGTCCAAAGCCCAGATCACACTAAGTCTATCCAACACATGTTTTTAAACAGAGCATGAAAGAAAACATTATTGCACGTTAAAACAGAATAGAAGCCATAAAAGTTGTGTTTCAGAGACTATGTTAATGTACTCGTGATAGTACCATGGTGATGCTTTCCTTTGATATTTGAGAGCTCTATCTGAGTGACAGAAAGCAGATCTCTTAGGAATCTCCTTAGCTTGAACATTTTGTATGGTTAAGTGAGCAATGAAGCAGAAGGGTGTAAGTTATTGTCTCTGAAGTATTTCACATTAACTGCAGGCACAGGCAATTCTGTAAGGTACACACACATATATATGCAAACACACATGCAGAAGTGGTGGGAAATTGAATGAAAGTTGAATATCCCATGTTCAACATAGGTAAGAGTAAAACCTTGCTCACAGTCATGAGGAAGCACTCTGGAGATTAAAGAAAGGCTTTTTGCCCAGCTCAGACCACATGCTGTTAACAGACAATGTCATGTCCAGCTAAGAAATCCCGCTGGCCTTTCTTCCCTCTTCACCTTCTCTTGCCCCACAGATATAAGTACAAATCCCTTCTTTCCCTGCTTTGCCACAAAGGTATAAGCAGATCTCTGTTCTGTCTGTGCTGCTTTGCCAGTTTGATGCTAGGTTCAACATACAGGTCAGTCTGAACAGCTTTGGATTTTGACGTGACTGGAGGCAAAGCCACTGTTTCTGCAATGCACAACACCACCACTCCATTTGTGCTCCCCTATGATGGCTATAGTTATTTGTTGTTTACTAACGTAACCATTCATTAGATTGCTACAATCCAGAGACTGTTTCATCTTTCAGAGACCTGAGATGACTCATGGATGGATTTTTTAAAGTGTCTGCTGTGTGAGGACACAGGAGCAGAAAAGCTCCTAAGGATCTTTCTGAAAACTGTAGGATTGTATTAAAAAGGGAGGTAGTTATTTTTTAACTTTCCTTGATAATGTGACTTGACTTCATCATTACAAGGTGCCTCTGAAATCTGCTGCGTGAAGCAGCCGTTATTGTAACACTTATTACACCAATTCCCCTAACTCTTCTTTCCGCTCTAGTTTGTGTCCCACAAAAGGTAGCACTTTTCAGTGATGCACAAAACACAGAGCTTGTACCTTCCCTTTGCAAATTCCCTGAGATTATAGACAGTTTCATTGTTTCTCCTGTGTTTAAAAGACAGATAAGACTCCCAGTATATTCAATTTTAAGGTCTTTTGAGGCTGCTTAGAGAAATGTTGAATACATTTCCTGTGCATCCATTTGTCAGGTTGGTGACAGATCTTGCATAACTAGACAGGAAACTCTCGTGTATCGGAATCTTGAGTGGTAAAGAAACTACTGAAATCTTCTGCCTTTCAGGTAATTAAAGAAGAGATAGTTTTTAAAGCTTACTTTTTGCACTTGGAAGTTTTGCTTCCATGGACACATTTTGTTGGTATGAATTTTGCTTGTTAGGAATGAACGCAGGACCATCTCTTTTTTGGTTTCACATATAAATACAGAATTACTCCGTGTCCAGTCTGGAGAAATTATAAGATGCTGCAGCCAAGCTTTTCTTTAGACAGTCCACATCAGTTTTGCAAGACAGACTGATAGAAGGTGGATCCTACAGAAACTCTTAATTTACGTTGCGTGCAAGGTTGCCTTCCTTACTCTACCTTGCGTTTTGGCTGTCAGAGCATTAGATTCAAACAGAGCAGTGGCCTGGCTGAAAACAAGAGTTAGGATGTAACAGCCTGAAGGCTTCATCTAGGGGTGTCCTTCCGGAAAAGTTCTGTGTCCTATTGTTAAACTGTGCTTTCCTTCCCCCGATAAAGTAATAAATAAAGTATGTACAATCCTGGATGGCGTGAGCTCTTGCTGAGATTGATAGTAATGTCGAGAGTGATGCAGAAGCTTTTTCCTGTTGCATTTGCTTTTACTTTAGATTTAGGATTTAATATTTTGCCTGAATATTTCTCATTTTTTGTTGGGGTTTGTTGTGGAGTTTTTCCAGGTCTTGGACTTCTTGCATTTAAAAGAACTATTTTCTTCGAGGCTTTTTAGTAGAATCATAGCTGAACTAAAATGTATCCAAATAAAAATAGTGAATAGCCATTTTGCATATCTCAATCTGTCTCAATCTGGTTTTATAGTTAATAACTCCCATATACTCATAACACTCCATATTCTCATGTTTCCAGACTGTATATAAGGGTTCTGTTTTCACATTTGATGACTTAAGAATTGCCTAGTCCTTCATTCTAGTAAAGTGTTAGCTTACGGTAAAGCAAATGATGAAAAATGAGCAGGCAAAGAAAACAAAACAGAGAAGAAAGTAATCTGAATAACAGAATGATTTTATTTTCTTCTCAAGCACTACTTAATGTTAAAAAAAGAAAACCTGAGAAGGTGGTTAAATGATTTTTACCTTGAAACAGAGAGAGGTGTGGTAAAGCGGGAGGCAAGGGGTGAGGGGTGTCATAGAGATTGGGGTTTCTATCCCCAATTATGTGCTGGCTGCTATGCTGCTGAATTACACTGAAAGCACTGAATGGTGCCATTATATTCCTTTTCAAAAGTTGTGGGCTATGAAATTCAATCTGAGGTATTTTTAATGAGTGTTCTGAGCCTCAGTTGCAGCTCTTCCAAAGAAACAAGGAGCGCAGTGTGCCACTAAATAGTGCCGAGGCTGGGGGTTAAACTCATTCAGTTTTTTTCCTCCCAGGGAGAGAAAGTAATATCAACATTTATTTGACAGGTATATGCTTGGTTCCATAGTTGAGCTTTAGTAAAACACCTTTCCATAAAGAAAACATTCTGAAAAATGAGGTTCTATCAGCTTCACATCAAACTCCCATCTGGTTTCTGAAAACAAATCTTGTGGTGTGTTTTCCAAAGCCAGTGCCCACAGTGCACGTGCTGAGCTTGTGCTGCGGGCATCCTTGCACTGCAGGACGCTCTGACTGTAGCCATCAGGCACATCCTTGTGGGCAGAGCCATGTGGTGGAGGTGCAGCTCATGCCAGATGGAGACATCTGCCCGGTTACACCCCTTGGCTGTCAATTAAACGTAGATAATTCAGAGGTAATCTTTGTCAGAGGCGCCTGCTGCCATCCCTAGCTCTCCACTAAGGGTTTTGCTGTCATAGCTGGAATGGCTTTGATGTGACTCCTGCCTTTCTTGCCCCTTTGAACAAGCCAAAGCTTTTCAGAGAAGCATTTTTAGTGTGCACCTGGTTTTACAAAAGCCATGTAAAACAAGCACAAAAGTATTATTGCCTTCCATTTTTCTTACATGCTGAATTGTGAAGTACCTTGTTTCAGATAGTGAGGAAAGCACTGTTAATTGCATCTGCCCTGCAACTCACTCCAATATCTAAAATTCGTGTCAGGCTGGCTCTGGTTTTTGCAAGTCATCACCATTCAGTGTCAAGGCTCTGAAGCTGGAATACATTGTGTGGATGATACTCTTCAGAAATGAAAACAGTCACTTCCAGCAGTAGATGTTTGCCTTGCTAAGGGAATAAAAAACTGCCACAAGCCACTTTTTAGTTTTGCTAGCAAAATTAGGCAGAGATGACTCAGCATTTACAGGAGATAATTTAGGGAGTTAGATGACATGTTTTTAGTAAGTTTTCTCATTGTTCTTTTAATGCCTCATTTTTCTTGTCCACTGTGCATTTTAAGGATGTTCAAGGAAAATAATTTTGGTTTAGTAACAGTGGTGCTGCCAAGAGTCTCCCACTGGAAGTCTCCAAGAACTGAATGGTTGGTGTGTGAAATTTTGCAGACTTAAACAGTCACTTAAAAGACTCGGTCTGCCACTACTGATTTCCCACAAATGTTTTATACCTATCTGAAGGAAGTTAGCAGTAATGGTTGTACTACAAGAAACAAGGTTTGTTTGTTTGTTTGTTTTTTCAGGAGGACTAAGTGTGCAGAGATCTCTTTTTGCAGTTTGATATTTTTGGGGGTTAGGGCTTTTTGGCATTAGCGAGATCAGCATTCACATTTCATGTGAAGACATGCATTGTCCCCATTTGAATGATTTCTCGGAGGATTGTTGGGCAGACAATGAAGTTTTCCAGCTGAGTTCCTAAGGAGAGGAGATCAGAGCACCGCCTTTTAAGTTGGTAAAGTGAATTTTAGGTGCATATGTGGGAAAGGTAGGAGTTTTTAAATCAGTACAGAAAAGTTAATACAAGGTCAGTTGTACTTTTTAACTGAAAGTCAGCTGGTTAAAATACTGTAACTTACAGCTACAGGAGCCAGTGAACCAGGAAACTAATCATGATGTACTTTGTTAATGCTTTTCACCATGAATAACATTTTGTAATAAACAGATGTGTACTTAGACTAAACTGACCAAAGGCTGAATGTTTTTGGTCTACATGGTTTGTGGTGTTTAGCTGGTGAGAAATTTCAGTTTTCCTTTGGCATTAGTAAGAGCAGGATGGATGTATGACATGAATTCTGTGGGATTTTGTACCTACAGCTGCCTGAGGAGAAAATTCTCCAAGTTCCAAGAATCTACCTCTTTCTTCCCCTTTCTTCCTCTTTACAAAGGCCTCCACTAGTTTTGTGGTGTTTGCTGCTGGTTAAGTAGTAACAAACTTCTTGTCAACTAGAAATTAGAGTAATTGAAAGGTGGGAAATAGAATCAGTATTAATATCATTTGCATTTGTAAGAACTGTAAAGAAATTAAAAGATTTGATTGTTATACCTTAAGATGACAAGTTGGTCTGTGGTGTGAAAGACTCAGTTCTGAAGGTGCTCAGCCCACCTCTTCTCCGTTTTTGTTTCATCACATGCTCATTAAAATGGCACATATAATGCAGTGTGGGTGGTATTTGCTCATTAAGGTATAAACTGGGATTTTATGAGCCAAGCGAAAAGAGACCAAGCAGAGCTTCCAATTCCAGTAGCTTTGCAGTACTGTAATTAGGGAGATGTACAGCTACCTGAGGATTTACTGTAGCTGAGTTTTGTGTTAGTCTGACCCTGCTGTAAGAAAAAGCTTAACCAAGCAATGCTAAAAACAGCCTCATCATAAAACTTTGCATTAGCTTTCCTAGTAATATTTTTCTTTTTCCTTCAACATTATTTAACTATTAAAGAGGATTATTTAGTATTTAATGTTCACCTGAATTTTGCTATTGGCTATTTCTAAAGTTGATTTTTGGGCATTAGAAGAGACTTTAAAGTTTAGTAAGAGCAATCCTTCTGCTGCTGCCTATTTTAGAAAATATTTTGACATAAGCCACTTCGTCATGATCAGAAATTCAAGAGCATGGTTACAATAACAAATCTGTGTATATTCAAATGTGGAAAACTGCAAATTTATTTTGGAGACCAAAATAAATTAATTTGCTAGAAATGCAAATGAATGAGGTGGTTATTAAAATCCTTCTCTTTATATTTTTGCCTCGATAATTTTTTGGTGTGTTGATTTTTGGTTAGCAATCGAATTCCTAAAATAGTCATTGTTGAAGTCCTCTTGTTTGTCATAGCTGATAGGTGGTGGTGGGGGGAAGTGTAACTTTGCTGCTGCATTTTTTTTTTAGGGTAGATATTTGGAGTAAAACACACCTGAAGTAAAAAGCACCGTATCTTACAATTACAATTACACTCTTTAAGAAAAGGTGCCACCACCAACAAAATTGATGGAAGGGTAAAAGTGTACATCAGAGACTGTGGAAGGCAAGCACTGGCATTAAGGGAATACAGCTTATGTGGTGAGTGTAAAGTAGTAAAGCAGCCCAGTAAAATCTTGAAAGAAAAGAACATTAAATAGTCTTATTGTTCGCACAGAGCAGATGATCAATTGCCTGTTTTTAAGGCAGTATAAGAGACTTATTCTGTTACTGCATTTGGCCTCAATCCGCCCTTTGATGGTATGTGCACAGTCTGTGCAAAAGCATGTGGGATATGTGCCAGGAGTGGAGCCTTCAACTACATTCAAATGGAAAATATATCTTAAAAGGAATGAGGTTATCATAGGTTATCATAAAAATCTGCCTCTTTTCCTCAAATGGGATGCTACCTGGTGTCTGCAGGTACAGAGTGGGGATCTGCCTATTTAAAAGTAGTGGTGGGAGTATGTGACTGCTGTGTTTAAAGGTGTCACTTCTCCGCTGTTCTTTGACCTGATATGTAGGAGTGATGAATCATACTTCTTCCAACACTTTTCAGCTACCCAATCTGAGATGAACACCAAGGTAAAAACTAGTAAGACCAGGTATAAGAGCTATCATTAAGGTCTAATGCTATTTTTATAGTTATCTAATCCTTCCTATGGGATTAACACCTGCACTTTGAAAGGGAGGAGAGGAGAAGGGCAGAGAATGTGCCTTGGCAGTATTAGGTCCAGAGCAACAATACTCAGACCAGTGCTTCTTGCCTTTAATCCCACCTTTCAGGAAATAGACTTTTGCTAAATATGGATTATGCATTTCGTTTTAGACCAGAAAGGAGAACTGTTTAAAATACAAAATTTGTCTTCAGATGCTGACAGTATTGTTCTCTTGTGAGTAGTTTTCAAGCCTTCTTTGTAGTATAAATTTCTGACAGGGTTATTTGTTTAGGAACTCAGTTGCTCAGTCTTATCTTTGAGGTTATTTTTATACTATTTGCTTATCATGAACACTTGTTGACAGGTTTTCTTTCCTTTCAAAACTGTAGATACATATATAATTTTTAACAGCTTTGAATAACTGAGAAAAGTTAAGCTGTTAAGAACATTGTTATTTTTAGTATTGATTACAACTGTGTATGACTTCAGAAATAGTAATGAAAGTACTAGATGGAGTTTTCACGATCATTTCTATGCAGTTGTTAAATTGGAATATAAAAATAATTTGGCAGTCAGGCTGATCTGATACAAGGCTGATCAGTACAAGGGATTTTTTCGGTGATTAACCATGAAAGAGCAAATAAAATTTTAAACATTGTACAATATAATATTGAAGTATTTGTAAAATATTTAGCATGACCAAACTATCGCATTTCATTTTAGAGCATTTGAGCACCCAAAATGTTATAGGAACAGGACATTAATGGAAGAAATGCCTGCCTTTATATGGTGGCAGGTAGGAGTGTCCATTTTTCTTTAAGATGAACATAAAGGAATTATTTTCTCTACTTATCAGTTTTTACTAATACACGAGCAAGTGTAATTAAAAAAAAACCCAAACAAAAAAACCCAAACTTTTTTTCTGACCTGTTTGCAGTTTTGAAGAAGGAAAATAAAATAGTCTGTGTTTCCACATGAAATTAATTTCTTTATTTCGCAAAAATGGGACTTAACATTTTTCAAATGTTCAGAAGAAAGTGTTTATTTTATTTTGGTTTTTTTTAACCTGATATTACTGCTCACTAATGTTAAAAACAAACAAACAAACATCTTTCAACCAAAGATCTTGTTCAAGCTGGGAACTGAGATTTGTTGGCTGTACAGATAGAAGAATAGTAAAATAACTATTTGACCATAAACTTTTTTTTTTTTGGTAGAATATTAGTGACATAATTGATAAATAAATTGGGGACGGGGGGTGTAATGTGTCCAAGCGCACTTCTTTCAAAGACCTGGATATCTTCCAGATATTGCTATGTACTTTCTTTTTTTTTACAAAAAAAATATGTATTGTACTCGTGCCAAAGAATGGTCTAAACAAGTATGTAGAAGGAGATTTTTTTAGATGATTGGCAATTGCTAGAACATGAAAGAATTGTTGAACGTATTAAAATATACACCATCGAAAGATCATAAGCAACATACAGTTTGGGATTTTGGTGGGAACAGAGGGAGGTGAATTGAGTGTAGGACTGAGATGTTGAATGCATAACATGTAAAGCACTCTAGTTTGACTGGGTACCTTCATAGCTTGCAGCTAAAAGTGATGATGCACATTATTCATAATTTAGAACTGGATGTTCCCTGAAAATGTAAAGTGACTTTTAAAATGTGATTTCACAGAGCTAAATGAAAGGCCAGTTCAATATGCATTAAGCAATAAGGATGTGTAGCCGGAAATCAGTGAGCTTCTTTTCTCTGCAATAAATTCATAATATTATTTTGGTGTAAGGTTTATTATTCTCATGTCAAAAGAATAATAGTAGTTCCCTGGTATATCAGTAAGACTGTGGCTCACCTTTTCTAACATGAACCCTGTAACACAGGTGTCTGGCTCCTTTTTGTCAGGAGTATTGCTCACACATCTGCCAGTGTGCTCAGATGGCTGGTTTGGGGTAGGAAGAATTGTCCTCTGGAGCTGCAATATTTTTTCATTGATTATACAGGAGTCTGGCTGTCACCAGAAACAGGAGCAGTGGACCTCCACCCACTGCAGCTGCTTCCAGCTCCTGTATGTTGCATGTGACCTTCCCCCAGGTGTGTTCCAACAGCATACCATGCCCTCCTGTTTCCTTTCCCTCACTACCTTACAGTGTGGTATCTGTGGTGACAAGTGGTCTGGAGGAATAGTTTTGCCACCAACCTTCATTGTTTCCATACTTCCATGTCAATGTCCCACTTGCATACTTCATACTTCTTTGATCTTCACCTTTGTGTGAGTTCTTTCCCTCCCTGTTGTGAGCTCTCATTCGATGATGCACAAGAGCAGGAAATAGGTTTCCTGGCTCTCCTTTCCCATGTCCTCCACATTTGGCAACATTGGTGACCTTCCCTCATTCAAGTGTGTGAAACTTTTGTGATGGCTGTGTAATGGTCTTGGGCTTTCTCACTGTAGCAGGGAAAGACCCTTCTGTAGCATAGGCTGTAGTAAAACCTTTCCCCACCCTGCAATCTGGCATGCATGTGAGGCTGTTTTGGGGGACTCATAGGCCCCCATGGATCAGCCTGGTGCTGGCATGGAGCAGGGAAAGCAGCCAAGCTCTGGCTTATCCAGCCATGAAGCCACAGGGCTCTGGGAGAGAAGCCAGTGAAGCTTGCCTAGTACTTGCTGTCTGAGGCATGGCAACAGGGCCACACTTGATGGTTGGAAAATGCCTTCCAAATCCTGGAAATTTGTATTTTCTCATAGGGCTTGTAACCACGTTCAAGTCAGGCACAACTCTGTACTATAGATGATGTCATTGGTATGGCACACTCATTCCTGAATGCTTCTTCTGTCAGCTTGTGTTTGTGGTGCTCTGAATGACTCCTGGTTTGCTTCCATACCCAGTGGACTGAACTTTTAATTTATTGCGTTTAAATTTTTTAGTAGAGATGTCATGGAACTGCACCATCTCTTTGAAACCATGTGAGTTCCTGCTTTTGTGGATGTTGTACTTCTCTTTCTGGTCCTGCAAGACTGGAGTTTCATCAGCCTCTAAATCTCAGCAGATATTATATGCACAGCATTTCCTTTGAGAGAACTGTCAGATTTTATTTTGAGGTAGACTGATCAAAGCTGAGTTTAGAATAGTAATATTTACAAATATTAGAGTAAGAAGCATTTCATGTTATTGAGCCATACTCCAGAGAAAATGCCAAGTGACATAAACACTACAAGACTGTTGTTCCATCATCTAAATGCTTCTAAGAAAAAAAAAAACTTTAGGGAAACACTCAGGAGGTTTTAATCAGATGCTTTAACTCAAAGTCTGAGATCAGACAGGTGTGCTCTCCTCAGCTAACCTTAGGCGGTGTGGTAACGCAGGTGGCCTCTCTGCATTTTTCCATTGGTCAAAAATCCCCATGCACCCAGAGACACTTTATTTTCCCTGGGAGGAATGATGAATGAGAGGAGCCCATCAGATACTTTAGCAAGACATACATACATATGCAGAGGCATATTTCCATTTTGCTGGTTGTGCGCAAGTAAGAAAGCTGCTTGCTTGAGGGTGACTGACAAATATGTCCTTCCTCTTTCTAGCAGCCCCAGCCAAACTCTGAAGGCCTGAGACTAGTCTAGAAGCAGGAGTAGTTGCTTCTAAATCACTTCTGGGTGTGTTTTCAGAGCAGTAAAATAACACTGTTTTTACATTCAGTCTAGCGTCTCTAATATTATTCTGTTGCCTCCAAAGAAATGCACTTATCAGGAAGCTCTTTCATTAAGAGACAATGTATGTTTATTTTTGCTTATGTACAGTGATAGATGGAGTGGAAAATATGGGAAGCTTTCTGTTAGACCTGACATACAAGGTGCAATGGTCTGTGCAGGCTGGGTGGTGGACATTGAGGCTGCTTCTGGTTTAATGAAGCTGGAAAATGTGAAGTGAGTGTATTCAAATATACTTGTACTTGATATTATTTTGGATATATTGTATCAGATCAAAAGTGCTCTGCCTTTGCCTTCTTTGTATCCTCTTGGCATTTTGGTATGAATTACTTTGGTTACTGTCAGGTTATGGTGAATGCTTAAAAAAAAAAGTATTTTTATCTGCAATTGCTCTTGATGTGTTTTCTGGCAGTATTCATGAAGATAACATTTGCTACAGTGATGCCTTAAGCCCCTAATTTTTTTTTTATTTTTTTAATATTTGTAAGATTTGTAAGTTTTATAAGTAGTGGAAGTAGATTTTTAAAGCAGCAACCCCCCCCCCCTTTGTCCCTTGTCCCTTTCCCTTTCTCTAGCACCCTTGTTTACACATTTCTTAGCCCTCTTACCCCATTCTATGCTCCCTATATCAATCCTACCCCCGAATATAGCAGAAATGTTTAGTCTTTTGTCAAGGCAAGGCCTAGATTGTTGGCAGAACAGCATATCAGGGCCTAAACCACAGAATACGGTCAAGAATTAGGTAACTATGTACCCTTTGTGCTCTGATGAAGAGGAAGGTGGGATGAACACGGGTCCCAAAACCCCCAGACCCATTTCTCAGGGGGTGGACCCCGGGGCAGACCAGAGTAAAGGCCACAGGGTGGACACATCTGGGATTGGATGGATGGTATTATAAAATGTAACATCTCAGGCATGGCCGGCGCGCGTCGTGTAACAACTTAGCCTTGGCAAAATGAACCCTTTCTTATCTCACCCCTAATTAACTGCTCTGGAGATTTTTTCAGCACCAAAATTCCATGGCAACAACAGCAAACATTAACAAACAGTTAATAAAATAATCAGAGTGAACATTGCTTCCTGATGGCATAGGTCTGTTAGAGGCACTGGGAGTATGTTGGGCAAAAACCTGCTCACCGAGTTCTTGGAGAAGTGAGCTTGGCTCTTCTCTTCAGACTTTTGAAACCAGCCAGTATTGAAGGGTTTGGTCATTGTGTCCTGCATCACCAATGTGACAGAGCTGCTGTGGTGGCACATCTATCCTTTCTGTAAAAAAATGTCATTGTTTTAGTTTCTCTGGTGTAAGCCTCACTACGGGGTATTTACTTTTCACAATTCATATTAGAAAATGTTAGATAAATTACCTTTGGAATGACGCTTTGTACTTCAGGTTGTGGTTAAAAAGCAGATAGTATCCTAGGTGGGAAAAATAAAGTCCATTTATTTTTTGGTATCCCAGTAAAACAGAGACCAAACTGCATAGTGATACATCTGGGATGGGGTGGGAGCAGCTTCCCATTTGCAAGTGGGCTGTTGGTATGGCCACTGCCTGGAGATGCCCACACTTGAGCTCAGAGTCAGGTTTGAGACAGGTCAGCTAGTCTGCTGACCTCTAATGGTTTTCTTTTCTTAGCTTAGTTACTGCTGTTTAATTTTGCTCTAGTAATTATTTACTGGGCTGAAAGGGAAGGGGCCAATCTGTAGGTTTGAGTGCAAGGGCGCTTGTCCAGGGTGTGATTGGCCTCTTATAACAGTGAGGTTTGTGCAATTTAATGGGTTATTATTTGTTCTGAAGTGAGTGTAGGTCAGTGTTTCAGGGCCTCTTGGGTTAAAATAGGTGCATTTGTCCAAGGAACAAAAAATATTTTATTTCAGTGATTGGCCTTTTCATACAGAGTCTGTTTTTTGCAGAAGACTTGCTAGTGAGCTGTAATTTACAGTATTTTCTGCAGGTGTGGATTTAACAGATGGGCTGATGAAAAGAATCCTTACAATCAGCAGAGCAGCGGCTCTGGAAGCTAATATTGGGCTAGAACATCTGGTCTTTATAGAGAAAGGCTTTTGGGGGGAAACACTTGCTCTTGACTCTTCCAAATTACTCACCAGTCCCATCAGGGTAACAGGCCTGAACCAGCCTCAGTGCCTCACAGCAGGAGGCTTGGGGTAAGCCCATACGAAGTCAGAACCCATGACTTGAGCCTGTTGCAGATCAAGAGACATCCAGCAACCCCTCAGTCCCTGGTGTTTGGTATGATAGGCCTGTCAGTGGATGTTCTGGTTTCATTATGTTGTACACAGATGTACATAGCACCACCTGACATGGTTTGAAGGGACATGGGATGAAATAACTATCCTGCAAAATTCACAGTAGAAATTAGCCTTGGCAGACATAAGAGAACTATATCTCAAGTCCCTCTTCTTTACTTCTTCTATTTCATGGTATTTTTCCCTCAAAAATAAAAATGCACTAAAGATGGATTCAGAACTGCCATCCAGGGATGGATGGATATATTCTGTAGCTTTAAAACTGGTGTAATTATTGTCAACTGCCCTGTGGCTATGGTTGTAATATTCACTGATTTTGTAAACAGTTTCGGCTGTGTTGTTTGCTGAATAATTTCTTAGCATAATAATTTTTCTTCCACTAATTAAAAGCATCTTTGTAACTCTAGGCTTTGTTTTCTTCTTATAGCAAAGAGCTCCAGGGAAAGTCTTGCATGATGCTGTTTGCAACCACCTGAACCTTGTCGAAGGCGACTACTTTGGCCTTGAATTTCCAGATAATAAAAAGATGATGGTATGTAAATGGATTAATTTTCATCTGGTTTTCATTTGCATACACACTGTATTCTCTCCTTTTGCTCCTTACTTGAAAGATATGTTTAATCCTCAATCTCCAAAAGGAAAAGGACTTTTTAAAAAAAAAATTCTTGCCTACTGGAGTTGAAGAAATGTTTTTAAAACCTAATTGCTCCTGTCAGACTTCATCTGTGTTGAAAATAACAGCCAATTCAGACACAAGTTTGGAAAGCATTTTGTTTTTATAAGTTGCTGTAGAGAAGCCAAAGGCTGGACTGTTGCAAGCCTCAACTCTTGATTTTACAGTCCTGCTTGATTTGGAGTGCAGAAATGATCTTTCTCCACTGACAGAGAAGTTGCAATGACTGTGACAGAGTTCATGAAAAACATTTTGGGGCAAGAAACGGGATAGATAAAGTATGACAAGGTTAGTAAAAAGGAAAGAAAAACCAGAAACCCCAAATAAATTGATGGAAGTTTTATCTCGGGGGCTGTGTGGCGCAGTCAGGTGTCCTGGTCCTGACACTCTGGACTCTGGAGATCAGCTGCTGGCAACATTCAGGCATTGCACTAACAGTATCATCTAGCAGAGAAAGCTAGAGGCTAATGATTCTTAGCCTTTAATGACTTTCTTTTTGAAGTTTGTTTTACTTTAGACTTACTTGTGACCTACTGGCATCTGTGCTAGTTATCTGAATTGCTTTACCAGTACATTCTGATGTACAATGGATTTCATGCCTGTTGGGTGGATTTTGCACCTGTAGCCTGGCTGACCTAAAGGAGGTGAGTTTGGGCAATTAGAAAAAAAAAAAATCTGTTCTCTGTCCATTTAGTTAAAATATGCATAAGGAGCAATATTTCTTAATGAAATAAACTGTAGCAATCTCTTGTCTGTCATGGTCTAGTGCAGGCGTATCATATCATGGCTAGGCTTCGCGAACAAAGTTTTGGGAAGGGCTCTACCCACGTTTGCTACAAGTGTACTGGTGGCTAAAGAGGCCAATGCGAGACAGACAAGATCGGTTGCAAAAGGCACAGCAGAAAGACTTCTTGGATG
Organism: Pseudopipra pipra; assembly: GCF_036250125.1. Classification (NCBI taxonomy): domain Eukaryota; kingdom Metazoa; phylum Chordata; class Aves; order Passeriformes; family Pipridae; genus Pseudopipra; species Pseudopipra pipra. The sequence goes on from NC_087550.1 coordinate 78,717,491, forward strand.
GTATCGGCAGGATGCGATTCTTTCTGCATTGTCTTTTCGGTGGGATCCTGCGTGCGTTCTCAAAAGAAGCAGCAGTATTATGGATTGTGTGTCTCCAGACCTCCCGATTGGAGGCCAGGGTAGACCAGCAATGAAGACTAATGTGGCCAAGGCTGAGATGTTGAGTACAGGCATAGACAGTAGTCAACAGACATTAAAACTGAACACTAGTGGTCATATTGATTCAGGTTAACTGTAATTAAATAGGAAATTTAAAAAAATGGATGTTAATCTTTAGAAGTCATCTGCTTCACAGTTTGCTCTTGGAATTACATGAAATAGTTTACTAGAAAGTTTAGTATTCTGCCGGATATCTTTGGCTAATGCTTTAGGTAACTTGAGAGCTTAACATAACTCTTCAAAACAGTGCAACTGTACAGTACTATTACAGCAGAGGGTTTGCTTAGTCATGTTAATAATGACATACTGCCATTGCTGATGTATGTATGTAAAAATGAAACTAATTCTAACATTTATTGTATATACAGTTGCTTTTTAGTTTTCTAGAAAGTAGAGAAGGTCATTTGATCAACCTTCTCTGCTTCATAGGTCATTAAGTTTCAAATGGATGACTCTCTGTGTTTTGCTCTGAGACCTCAAGTAAACAGTTTTCAGTCTTGTGAAAACAGAACCCTTTATTTGCTTGAGGCAGAATACAGGAGAGATCGAGGTGCTGCCACTGCCTGAAGCTCTTGCAGTGGCAGGAACTGACTGGTTGGAAATGTGTCCGGACAGTCACAGCGGGGAAGACGTGGTTCTGATGAAGAGGAAGGTGGAAAAAAACCCCTAAAGCTATTGCCAGTTTGACCTGAAGGAAAATAGCTCCATGCACTGAGCATGGTAACTCACCTGGCCCCTACTCTCGGGAAAGAAAATACTAGCCAAATATCTGAGAGCACTGGTCTACATTCTTGCTGGTTGTTCCAGTCTTTACTTCTGAAAAATGGGGAGATAGCACAAGCCTTGCCCACATCCAGTCAGCTGTGCCCCAAGAATTGTGAGATTCAGTGGAACGAATACCTTCAACTACCTGAAAGCGACTCACAGAAACTCTGAACCAGAAGATTTGATTACGAATTGTTGTTTCAATGTGGAACAGCCCTCTGAGGGTATTATTTACACTTAAATTGTTGTAACCAGTTTATATGATGCAGTTGAGGTGAATGTTCCTGTGGGATTTAACATTTTCTGAGCTTCATAATGGCCATAATGTAGAACTCAAACACTGTGCAAATAAAAAAAATTGCAGTTAATAGTGTGCCTGAGAAATAAAACACACATGCTTATTTTGCATTCATATCATCTGAACAGAATGAGTTGCTTTTCCAATGTAGAGTGCAATGTAAAAGGAAAAATAAATATTTAGAGTGTATTTATTTGGATGTAATCATATGTACATGAAGTCATATATTCACAGTTCAGCTGTGCTTATTTCAACATGCAAGGATCCACACCTCATATCTGACATATTGACAGTTGTATGTCAAGATACCTGGCAGATGTGTACATTCAAGCATACCATGCTTGTAGCAGACAAGATCTGCTGAAGATGGGAGGGTCTGAGGGCTGCACTTCCTGCTGGGACAAGGAGAAATGAGGCACTGTTGCCAAGCTTGGGGTTTCACAGAGTTTCATCACACTTGATGTCTGCCCCAACTCTCCAGCTGCTGAAATCTGGTCATCATTGTGGAATGCCGGCCTTCATTTAACAAATAAATAATCTAGCCTCTGTAGTTCTGGAGAAAATTGAAAACATAAATCTTAATTGAGTCCTCACATTAATTTTCATTTCCAGTTTATAAACCAGTCTCAGATTCACAGTGTTAGGATACAGTGTGGGAGTTGCATGATGCGTAAGTTTTGATTCCTTGGGTTTGGTGACAGTGGTAACATCTTTGTTTTGGCTCACATTTCTCTCTACACGCATTCAATACATGCATTTGTAGTATCCAGCAGTCTATCCAAGGATGTTATACCTTGCTTGTAGGATGACTGGGAAAGTAAAGAAAGGAATGATGCACTTGTGTGCTCATGCTGTATCATAAACTCCCTCTGGGGAGAAGGGAGATTTATCTTTTTTTAGTGTCAAGTAAACTATATGACTCCCATAATCTTGCAAATTGACTATTTCATATTTGATATGTCATTTTTCTAACTAAACTTGGCAAAGTCCCTGACCTTGGTTGCAGATTATGTGCGTGCAAACTTTCTGAAACAAAAGAGTTTTAAGTTATTGAAGTGTCAGAGTGATTTAGAACCAGTTTAACATGTGATAAATACTGCGTTTCTGTTCTTGGATAACCAAGTTTCTTTAGCCTCTGGAAAAAAAGAAAAACACTTTCCTAGACTGAGAAATGTAAGAAGAATTCAAGCACTCATATTAGGAATGATAAAAATATCACACAGCATTGGAGCAGTTATAGCAGCAATACAGGCCTGTTCTTGTCTGGCTTCTCAGGTGATTTTAGAAAATTGATATTTTGAGTATGTTTCAGTCTCTGCATAATGTAAAATTATTAAAGGTCAAAGAAGTAATAATTTTAATACATACTGTTTTTCTAGAGGAAGACTCAGTTAATTTGTTTTTTAATGGCTTTGACCTTTGTGATGGTTCTTCCACAAATTCCAGATATCTGCAAGGGAGGCCCTGTGCAATTTAGTGAGATAACAAAATGCAAATCTTGGGCATAGGTAGTTAGTTACCAGCTGAGAACTGTGAGCTGTCACACTTCTCCAGGTCCTGTGAATCATCTGGCTTTTACCTTCTGCTTTCTGTAATGTTTTGTCTAGGACGTTCTGATTTGAGACTGCAGGATGTGGATTTAAGCTCTTAAAACTATAATTCCACCTGCTACTTCCCTTTTGAAAGCTGAAGGAAAGACCCATACACTGTCCTGGAAAATGGGTTGTTAAAAAACATATGAAACTGAACTATATGCAGAAGTTACACTGTCCCCAGTTAAGAAAGTCTGGGCCTGAGCTTCCTGGCTTTATAAAAAAGAGAAAATTTTTCCACAAATCGAAAGTAAGCTTTCTCCCACCCTCGTGCTGTTGTCTGCATCACACCTGAGAGGACATTCCTCCCACAGGTGGGGAGAGGGAGGCTCCTTTATCTTCGTGGAGCCAAGCAAGGGAGCTCCATATTTATGCCCAGACCTCACAGCAGGGCTCCTGTTGGGTCCCCAAAACCAGGAGGCTGCTGCTTTCTTGTTTCTCTATTTGCCCAACGTTCTTGACTCAAAGGCAAGCACCATCCCCTTTCACTTACCTTTCTCAAAATTAATTAGGATGAGGACCACAATGACGGTATAGGACTGTCTTTTTCTATACTCCTATTTTCAGTTGTTCTTTCCACAAAATTAATGGTTCCTGACCAAATGTGCTGATGTGTTGATGCCTGAGACATGTGAGGGGTAGATTTCCTCACTGTTTCCCATCTCTCTGAATCTGTACTGCTTCAAAAGCTGTGCCAATTAACAATGCCAGTTCCTGAGCATCTTCCAGAGTTTTAGGGAGAAAATCCACTGTGTATAATTAAGGAAAGCATAATGACCACACTGGAAAAAAATACATATGCAGCTGATAATCTAAGTAATGCAATTAAAAATGCTCCTCTAGTAGTTTGTTCAGAGGTGATAACCACCTTCTTTTGTTTTCAGGTGTGGCTTGATCTTTTGAAGCCTGTTATGAAACAGATTAGAAGTAAGTATTTCCTTGTTGACATTTCTTTCCTTAGTCTGAGAGTATTTGAATAAATTAGGACTCTGTCAGTTGCAATCTTTAGCTTCTAAACTTTCTTCACTGAATTTTTTTTGGATTCTTTTTTTTTCTGATCTGTCCTTAAGAGATGTACTCTGCATGATGTGAAGTTATGTCACATGAACATATGAAGGGGCTGACCCTGTAGGAGGCTGAAGTTTAGTCAGTCACTAGAAGAGGCACTGGTGGCAGTGAAGGTAACAATTTTGTAGAGAAAAATTTAGTACAGTAAAAGAAGGCTTAAAGGAAGCATACGTTGCTGACAGGTAGCAGTAATTGGGATAGAAAAAAAAGAACACAAAGATGTTACTACTGGGAAGGAGCTAGCAGATGTATTACAACATCTGTATTGCTGTGGGACCTGAAACTATTAGAGATGAAGAGGAGGGAACAGTTGGGATAGGGCCTTCAGGAGAAGTTATGGTGTGTGGTGGGAAAGGATAGGAAATTGTAGATAGCCACCAGCTCTGGAGAGAGTAGAAGTGAACAGGAAAGGTTTTGGTTATTTTGTTTCTCTATCAAATATCAGACAAGTTTTTAATTTATTGAGCTTTACTATTGAGACTTAAGTTTTCCTAGGTGCATCTCTGGTGGTGTTAGTCCGAGTGTATGGTCTGGCACCTGTCCCTCTCACACAATGAAGATGCATTGTTTCTTTTGTCACTGGTCGTACTTGCAAAAGTTGGAACAAATGTGCTGCTGTTAAAGTGGAAATAATAATTTGTTAATGACCTTGAAAAATAGAGTGTATTTGAAAAATACGCTTGAAAAATAGAGTGTATAATTATCTCTCTCCTGTTCCAGAGCAAGGAAAATAGACACACATAATATATTTTATTGGATTCACTCATGTAATTACTAAAAACAGACTTGGTTTTAGGAGAGTAGCCCTTGACGAAGCTACTGTTCTCTTTTATTGTGTGTAAATTTTATTGGGCAGTCTCTAAATATCCTGCATACTAACAAAGGACAGGAGGTTAACATGTCTGTACGCACTGCAGATTACATGAATCATCCCTTGTACATCATTGTGGATAATAAAATTTGGCCAGCATGTTACTGATGTTTACTAACTTCCTTTGACATTTCCCCTAGGACCGAAGCATGTTGTTGTAAAATTTGTGGTAAAGTTCTTCCCACCTGACCACGCTCAACTGCAGGAGGAACTGACAAGGTTAGTAGCTGCATGACTATTCTTTCTTGCTAAATCTCTGATGGACAGAGGGGAAAACATGGAATTTGAGATGAACGGGTGAGGATCGATGACTGCCTCTTTGTATTAGCTTGATACAATTTGTCCCAGCCTTGAATGCACCTGAAAAAGGAGGCCCTAAGATTCAGTTGCAGTTCACGCTGAGGGGTTCTGCAAAGTGTGTGAGTCCTTTACCTCCTTGGATTTGAAGTCCGAGGAAAGCTTTACTACACTCCAAGAGAAGTCAGTTTGGCAACAGAGTTCTCTAAGCCCCTTTGGCAGTGGTGTTGGAAAGGACCTGACTTAGTCATGTATTGGCAGCCTGGATCACCCTTCTGCTGAGGGACACCTGTGACTGCACTCGTGTTTGGGATAGAGCAGTTTTACATGAATTGCTAATTTACAGCAGCATTGAACCCTATTTGTAGAGCCAACACACATGCCAAAGGTTTGCACAGATGAAAGTGTGACTTTGGAGACGGAGAAATAGAAAGGAAAAGGAATAGAATGAAAAATAAGAGGAAGGTAGAGATAGATACACACACATGTAGACAGAGTACCTTAAAGGTGTGTTTCTTTTCACTGCATTTCAAAAACTTCATTGAACCTCTGAATTTCACACTGCTTTGGCACAAAGAGTTGTATTCCTCTGTGAGTAAATATGTATATGAGGGACCTGTTAAGGTTCTTTATCACTAAGAGGTCCTTCCTTTATGGTCAGAAACATTGTTTTGTTGCAGTATTTCTTCACTGCAACTTTTCATTTATTTTTCTGGTTAACAGTATTATAAATTACACATTTCCATTTTCATTCAGTACTTTCACTATTATTTTTTATTTTCAATCTTCTCACAAGACAAAGTCCTCTTTTACAAAGAGCTCTGGTGTCCTTATGACTTGCATTATAGAGAACAAGTCCACTTTTGTGATGTTCACTTTTTATCTTTGTCATGTTTTATTTTGAAATAGAGCATTGGAATGGAAAAAAGTAAATTATTGATATCACTTTAAGGCCTGAAAAGAGAAAAGTAGAAATGTGGGGTAGGGAGAAGGAATATTTACTTGAAAGATTGAATAAAAAGAATAAAGGGATGAATGGAAACTCACAATGTGATGTTATTAATGAAACATTTCTGTTTCCCAGTAGATGTTCTGCATATCAGATGCTTAGTATGTGAACTATAAATTGATTTTTGGTGATCTCTTTCTGCATCTGAAGATGTGCCTCTGAATCCTAATGACTTTTGTTGTTAGATTTTACGTATTTATGCTTAGGGACTTGAGTATATGTACACAGCAGTGTGCAGGATGTGAAAGCATTATCCACAGGGAACTGCTTCATGACTTGAAGAAGAGAATATAGCATTTTTGAGCCATATTCTTCTCCCAGGGTGAATTTTTTGGGTAGGCAGATGTCTGCAGGTTTCAAAAGGACGTTATGTAAATCTGCTGTATTATTTCAGTACGTACATACACAGTACATTTCCATACTCCTCAAATCAGCTTGCCCCTTTTATTTCATGTACCTACATCTCATCATTCAGAAATTCACTGTTCAAATGAGAGCTTTTCACTGAACTTATTAAAATCTAGTCCTATTAAAACTGTTGAGATGCTATTGTGAGTTCTCCAGAGGAGCTGCTGTCTTTGGAAGGCTCGTTAAGGTGTCTGACCAGTTCAAGTTTCATATCAGCTGTAGGAGAAATGCCTGTTGCTGGATCTTTTCTTTTTAAGGAAGAATTGGATACTGAGTGGAACTAAGACATTCAATTTTTGTTGAAGCAAGAAGAATTTAAATGTTGAAATCATGTCATGAACACAGGTTGTCTCTGTACTTAACTATCAATGTAGAATTGCCCTACGTGGCCAGTGGTTTGGAGGCAATGTTTAAAAGGGCTGATACATGACCGTGCAGGTAATAGAGCCACAGAGGTGTCAGAACAAGCTAGAGTTGATTCATCAAGGTTTTGTGCATCATTTCCTGATGAGTGTCAAGGTGGAAGTTTGCAGTTCTCTTTATTCTACAAGAATCAGCTGATACCTCTAAATCACTGATGTATCTGTCATTTCTTCATAGTTAAAACCAGCTGCATTATCTAGGATTGCTTGCTGTGTTGCTGAGTACCTAATAGCTGTCACGTTTGCTTCCACTGTCATATCTCATTGCTCTAGTTCCAAGGGAGGGAAGAAGAGAGATATATCTTGGTTCTGCAAAGCAGACACTGTGTATGACTCTAATGGCAGTAATACACTGTCTGTTGTGTTTTATTTAGCCTCTAAACTTAGGTAATTCTGATCACTTCTGTAGATTCCAAAAAGTGTAAGGAACACACAGTCAAAGCCAGAGGTGGTGTTGAAATAATTTATCCTCTTTCCTTCCTGCTTTGTGTAGCTCTTTGTTCATGTTTGTTTTGCAGGTACCTATTTGCGTTGCAAGTGAAGCAGGACCTGGCACAGGGAAGGCTAACATGTAATGATACCAGCACTGCCCTCCTAATCTCACACATAGTACAGTGTAAGTTCCCATTTTTCTTCTTTCCAGAAGGATAAACCGGATGACTGGTTGAACATGCTTTGCAGGGTTATCTGCTACTAGCTGCTGTAGGGACAGGCTTAAGCCGTATGGACAATTTATTGTACTTGGGTATGATATTCAAATACAGATAATTTACTCTTTCAAATAAAGAAGAGCTTCTGGACATTGGATTTGCATTTTTAAAGCACTGCATTCGATAGGCTGGAAAAGATAATTTGAAAAGTACACTTTGCAGGCCATGACAAACAGGTTGAATTCTTCTGAATTCCTGTTTTATTATATTTTGCATCATTTCAGCAGAGCTTTCGAATTCCTGGAGATCTGTATGCTGTCTAGAGAATGTAGTAAATAAACATGCTTAGAATGCCAGACTAAATCACAGTCCTGATGGGGAAGAAAACAACAACACATTTTAAGCCTTTTTTTTTTAATAGCAAAATACGTGCAATAGGACAGTTCAGTAGAATCATACATTAACTTTATTCACCACATCAAAGCTTCTTTTAGCTTCCACATCACTTTAAAGACAGTGTATGTTTTCCATTTCAAGACTTTATGGATACTCATCTTGAGAACAACATTTGGAAAAAACCACCTAGTAGCAAGTATAATGATTGTAATCGACATTGTTTTGAATGGTCATTGTACAACTCAGTATTGCATATTTCCACTGTAATGCTGTTGTATGGAAATTACAGTCAACAAAGACATTAGGAAGCTCTTTAAAGATGAACAGATAAATCTCATGATCCTTTGTCATAGTCTGTTAGAGCACTAGGCCATTTTCTCATCAACTGTTGTTGGAAAAGAAGGCTCTCTATTTGCCATGATCATAATTGCACAGTGTGACTGATTAGCAGTAAGAAGCTGTGAAATTCTGTATTTCTCATTCTGTTTTAAATCTGAGTATTTCTGCAGGACAAACTTAAAAAAAAAATCTTTGACTAGCGAGTTTTTTGTCTTTTAGTTTTTCCTGTTATGGCATCCAGCACCAGAAAGAACTGTTGTTCTTTCCTTGGTTAAGCTAGTTCTAACTTACTTTCTTTTCAAGAGAAAAAAAATGTCTTGATCATTTGGGGAAATTGAGTCTCATTTGCTGTACTACATTCTAGGATGTTGAGTTTTCCTACTAAAGGTCTGTGTACCAAAGAAAGACATTGAGGAGAGGACCCTAATGCATGTGTCTCTCTTAATTTGAGGTATTGGTTCATGGTCATCTTCTCTTGAGCTCTTATACTTTATATGTATTGTTTTTCTTATGACCTCTACTTAGATTCTATTTCATGTCTTACTCATACCTTATTAATTAATCAAGTTCTTCAGTGAACCATTTACAGCTCTGAACTGCTCAAGTGCAACAGCTGGCTTGTTTTCCTAAAGCAAGAGCATAAGAGGATAAAAGACAGGATATTCTTTCGCCTTTACAAGCTGCCCATTTCTCTTCTCTCCACAGTTAAACTCAAATTTAATTCCATGTTTTTTCACAATTCCTCCATTCCCCTGACGCTCCAATGCAGACTGGTGAGAAGCACTCATTTCTAGGTGTGTAAAAATGGCAAGTCATCACCATTGCTCTTGTGCTACTCCAATGCATTATGCTGTTGGATTAAATAATTTTCCATGGTTGCTGGAAGTGATCATGATGCATTTGAAACTCTCTGTACTTCTTTGTCCCTTTTACTCACGAGCTTGAGGTGCAGAATGATTCTGAATTGGGATTTTAGGAATCAAGTAGTACTCTCCTTAGAGGGAAAGCAAGGTAAGTAACTTCTGCATTCAAAAATGGTGGTTTTTCATCATTTCAGAAGAGAGGCAACAGATTCATCATGCAGAAGTGAGATAGTTTACACAGAATCTGAACTTCCACTTTGGGCAGAGGGATGTTCTGCCTCATGTTGCACCTGCAGTGCTTCCCCTTGCCGTTTCCTGACTGCAAGCTGGATATTTTTTTTATTTTTTATTTTTTTTTCTGTTTATGATTTTTCCCCCTCCCTTTTTTTGCGTAGTAGAGGTTTTCTAGAAACCTCTGCTAGAAGTTTGTGACTGTCTTTTTTATTTATCCATCTTGTGTCTCATGAACATTTTTCTGTGAGAATTTTATCTGGTAGGAGTCTATAGCTGTATCCTACCCACATGGCTGTCTTTATTTATTTTCTCTCTAGCTTATTATTCAGTAGCAAAAGAAATATTATGTATTTGTCTGCAACAAAAATAAAACTAAAGAGATGATAAGAGTAATGATATCAAAGTGGAAGGATTGAGAATGCAGGTTAGTTACTGCGTGTCTTAATGATGTTGTGTCAATGAGTGGTTTCCATGGGAAATATCTGATTCCAGGAGGGCCTTACATTATGTATACAAGCTCGTGTCAATGTTGTAGACTGCTATTTATCATAAACTCATAATATGACAGCAAATAGATTTCTGCTAAATTAACATGTATATTACAGGTTGAAATTTATATTTGAAACATTCTATTTTAAAATACCTTAAAAGCATTGTAGAAAATGTTAGAAGTGAGAGGACACTTTGATACTGCAAATGATGCAGTACAGCAAGCGTGTGAATTTAAGAAGATGGACTGACCATGAGCCAAAGGTGTGCCCAGGTGGCCAAGAAGGCCAGTGGTGAACTGGCTTGTAGTAGTGTGGCCAGCAGGACCAGGGCAGTGATCATCCCCCTGTACTTGACACTGGTAAGGCTGCACTTTGAATCCTGTGTTCAGTTTTGGGCCTGTCACTACAAGAAAAATATTGAGGTGCTGGAACACATACAAAGAAGGACAATGGAACTGGTGAAGGGTCTGGAGCACAAGTCTTATGAGAAGTGGCTGAGGGACCTGGGAGTGTTTAGGCTGGAGAAAAGGAGGCTCAGGGGTACCTTATTGCTCTACAACTACCTGAAAGGAGATTGTAGTGAGGTGGGGGTCAGCTTCTTCTCCCAGGTAACAATTGATAAGACAGGATTAGATTAGATACTAGGAAAAATTTCTTCACAAAAAGGATTGTCAAACATTGGAACAGGCTTGGGAAGTTGTTGAGTCACCATCACTGGAGATATTTAAAAGATGTGTAGATGTGGCACTTAGGGACATAGTTTAGTGGTGGACTTAGCAGTGCTGGGTTAACAGTTGGACTTGATGATCTCAGAGGTGTTTTCTAACCTAAGCAATTCTGTGGTTCTGTGATAAGAGAAAAAGAGCTGAAATACAAAGCATTAGACATACCAGAAGTGCTAATGGAGACAGAATACAGCATGGTGTAATGCACTTGCAAGATAAGAGAAAAAGGATCAGCAATGCAAATAAATCTTTGGCTAAATCACATGAAAAGATTTTAAAGAATAGTTACATGTGAGGCTGACATTGTTTACAATATAACTTTGTCTCATTCTAGATGGAGTGCTACTAGAAAGGCATTTAAGTTGGAAAAGGAGGATAAGGAGGACAGTAGGAGGTCAGGGAGAACAAATTCAGAAGTAACTTGAAAGCCAGGAAGATAATTTTCATAATGGATTAGCAGTTGACAAATACTGAGAACATTATAGAAATCATATAGAGGTGAAATAAGTCTTCTCTACTCTTGACTTCGAAGAAAGCCCTACAGAAGGTGTGTTAAGCTCATTTGTGTACATGGCCATATGGGTTATGAACTGCATTTTAAAGAATCCAGGCCCATGTTATTTGACGTGTTGCAAACTTAGGTGGGTTTATGGCTTCATTAAGAACAGAAACTTGCCTTTGAGTCAGAATTATAAACAACCCTAAAGATTTGTGATTCTGGGATGAGTAAAACTGGATGGAGGGAGCTGTTTCTGATGGGCACAAATGGGACAACTTTTAAAAGCAGAATTCTCAAATATTCTGTAGTACTTCTGCTGTCTCGAGGAATGATTGAGAGCAGATGGGGTGAATGAAGGGGTGGAAATCAAACAGTCTCAGTTATCAACTCTTTTGCACCTATGACCTTCAAAATATAAAATGTCATCATGTGCCTGCAGGCAGTTTGGGTCAAAAAGCTGCTGCTCTGTCATTCACAGATGCTTTCGTTCTTCATCTTCAGTGCCTACAGGAGGCTATTCTTCCCCTCTGCATTTGCAGGTACCTCTGATTCCAGGCAAATGTTTGTCAGAAATCACCCACAGTGTTTTAAACATAATCTGAAACCTTCCCTTTTTCTAAATCAACCTGTTTTGGACAGAACTGGATTAAGGGTTCATTTATGTAGGCAGAATGAGTGAGGATGAAGCAGGTGTATCTGAGCTTGGTTCTGTGATATCCCAGGTCAACTGTGCAACAATGTGTCTGACTGCAACCTGCATTTAATTTGAAGGCACTGTATTTTAATTTCACTGACGTTACCAAGGTAGCAGCCTTTGTTGCAGTGATGTTGCTATTACTCCATCGGGTTTGCAGGCAGAAGCTGCTATGCCTGTTTGGTGAAAAAACCAATAGCAGGATTTTCAGAGGCATTCCAAGAATAGCAAGCAATAAGATAGTAATTTGGCACCCACACATAGATTGCCTGTCCCTCACCCCCCCACACCTGCCAAAAAGAGGAAATCTCATTGAATGGGCTGAAAAATGGAAGGTGGGTGTGACATACTGTTGCACACACAGTGTTGAATAACTGCAGCAGATGGGAGAAGGTTTGAGGAGGAGGGAGACAGAATGTGTCTCAAACTGCTGCAGAATTAGAGGAAGACAAATGTTTCATAACCCCATAAGATGGAATACAAGCCTGCATTCAAACAAGCAAACAGAAACATCTTTCAGATTTTCCCTCAAAGATTACGGTGTGGGACTTGGGCCTGGGGAGGAAGCTTGTGCTTGGCTCCTCCATGGAAAGACACCTGAGCATCATGAGTGTGACAGAGATGGATGAGTTCTGCTGAACTAGTGCTGGCCTTCCTGTTACCCCTGCCCTTATCCTGCACACAAGTCAAGGTAGCACTGATGGCTTCATTTGTTCCGTTGACATCCAACCACTATTTATTTGGTTATGGGAGATGGAGGGAATCCTTGGACTTCTTCTCATGTGTCAAATACTAACACAGGGGAGAAGGGAAGTCAAGTGTGGTTGATAATGCAGGGGGAATATGAATTTTAAAACTGTGACACGGCATACAAGAAACTGTTTGCTTCCCTGCCCTCTTCCAACCTGTCTGGATCTTTTGTATGGACCAGATTATTCAGATTTCATATAGCGTTTTAATAGACTGTTCTTAAAATTCTCCATAGCTGAGATTGGGGATTTTGATGAAACCATAGATCGTGAACACTTAGCGAAGAACAAGTATATACCTCATCAAGAAGCATTAGAAGACAAAATCATAGAATTTCACCGTAACCACATGTAAGTTTTTTTGTTCTTTTTGTTGGCCTTCTTTTCCTGTAGAGTAGTTCTAACTGTAAGTGTATGCTAGATCATAAGTACAAAAGAGATTTGGATTTCAGAGTTTCTCAAAGGTTGCTTCTCAAAAACTGTTAAAGCCCATGAACTTTCGGAAGGTTACTCCTTCCTTTCTCCCATCATCATAACAAGATGTTTAAAGTGCAATTGATTTGATATTCATTCAAGCATGCTGTTATTTTACAGTCTATTTCATACAAAATGCTTCACTGCTGATTTTGTGCAGGTATGATTGCAAGTCACGACTGATCAGTCAGGCACTTCTGACAGTAGTCCTTTGGTTTCAAGGACACTGAATGTTGCGTTTTCACCTTTATGTGCTGTATCTAGAGATGAGTGAAGAAGGAGTTTAATGATAGTTTTATGAAAAGCACATAGCACTTGAAGAATTAGGGATTTGGGGGAATAGAATTCAAGATGATGATGCAAATTGGTATCCAGCGGGAATAAGGTGGTTAACAGAATTACAAATAAGGCATAGAAAGGTACTTTTTTGCTGTTCAGAACACTTCAAGAGTTGAACAGTTTTATTTTTTAAGCTAGATTGAATTATAGATGAGTGGTAGTAATTTCTATAGCAGTAATAATCAAGTTTTGCATATTTTCATCACAAAATTAATGCTTCCCAACATTTATAGTAAGATTTTCATGCCTTCTGTTTGCTTTCATTTTGGTATTACATTCACTTTTACAATGAACAACATCCTTACACGCTTCCATTCATCGATTTTTTTGGTTTGGAATACAGTATATTTTCCAATGGAAAATAGAAAGGGAGGCAGTAAATTCTGTTAAAGTTAGCGGTTCAAAATCTAACTGTATCCGGTGTCTCAGAGTTGGAGCAATCAAAATTTATAATAGACTGTAAAATCAGTATGTTCTTGGTATTGGTTTAGACTAAGTTGTTGTTCTACTTGATGTAAGGCTGGGGGCATAATAAAACCATACAGATATTATACCTCTGACAGTTTTCAGTCTCTTTGATCAAATCTCTCTTTTTTCTCTGAGTGACCTTTTGATCTCTATTAAAAGGTGTGACAATTTGTGTTTTTTCTCGTTTTCTTTCTCAAGGGGACAGACACCAGCAGAGTCTGACTTCCAGCTTTTGGAGATTGCCCGTCGGCTGGAAATGTATGGAATACGCTTGCATCCAGCCAAGGACAGGGAAGGGACAAAAATCAACCTGGCTGTGGCCAACACAGGCATTCTGGTGTTTCAGGTTAGAGCTGCTCAGGATGTGATTTTGTACTGCATAAAGCAGAGAGATTTCTGACAGCAGTAAGAATTTAGGACCTCAGCCACGTGTCTGGTTGGAAAAATTCAGGAACTTCCAAATTTTTTCTGACAATGACCTTAAATGTGTTATAGCTGCATTAGGTCCTTTACTTCCAGGGACTCTTACCTTATTTGCATGCACAGTGCAGAACTCCATCTGCATCCACAACATGCTGTTCAAGGTGCAAACTGATCCATAGCTCACCCTTTCAAGTTGGTCATGCTCCTACACCTTCTCCATATAGGAGAAGGTAGGTCTTGCAGTCATGGTGCAAACTAAATGGGTGTGAAGCAGAGACAAGTAAAACAACAGACAGTTGGAATACATGGAAAAGGATGAAGGTAATGCATTGTGAGCTCTCTGTAGTGTTACTTTGTCAGAGCTTTTACAATTTTCTTCACCAGCCTTGGCCATTGTACCTTTGCTGAATCTATGAATCTTACTTCTTTCCCTTAAAGATCCAAAGTATTTCCCTTCTATTTCTTTCCTCTCCTTTCCTACTCCAGCCAGTCTAGTAAATGTTCATGAAACATCATTAGTAAATTTATGAAATTCTTGTTCTGCAGTTCCCCTTAGACAAATAACAAATTGGGCTTTTACAGTTGTGAAAGTACAGGTAGTCAGCTGGTGTAAACTACTTCCACTTCAGATGCATACTACTTAACCTCAGTCTGTGTTAAAAACAGTCAACTGTTCTTTAAAATGTCCCTTATGCAATTTTCAATAAAGGCAATTCATTTTATTTGACTATAATTAAAACAGTAGTGTTTCCAACCTTATAAAGTACTTTGAGACCTTTCATAGAGAAAAATAACAGCAACAAACAAACCCAGAAATGTCTGACGCAAATGCTCTGAGTTCAAAATTTAAAAAAAAACCCAAACAAACAGAAAAAGGCAGCAAAATAAATAAAAAAAACCAAACTGATAACTAAATGTGTTGCTAGTAAAACCCCAAAACTGAAGCATAGATTGAAACATGGGAATGATGCCTAAAAATCTTTAGGCATCAAGAACACTAAGATGTTGTTAAAAATTCCCATAACTCAAGTAATTATATGTTCAGGCCCGTCCCCTGCTCTCCCACTGTATTTTCATGAGGTGAGCTCATGAATTGCCAAGCCTTATAAATTAAGACTGTTTCACAAGGTGAAAGTATGTGTCCACGCAAAACAGCATGGACTTCACTGAGTCCCAGCAGACAACTGGGATCCTTCTGTAAAGGTGTAGCTGCGGGTTGAAGGCCAAAGGCTTGATTTGTCAAGCTCTAAAAGTCAGTCATCTCTTCTTGACCTAATGTGTTTGTGACTTTCAAAACAATTTTGATTTGTTTTGTTTTGTTTTTAAAGTTTCTGAAGATCTTGGAAATTTTACTGCATCAAGATCCTTGACTGAATGCTGAAAAGGAAGTCAGGCTCTGACCTGCTGGAGTCTGCCCAGCAATTGGCTTCTGTCAGTAGGCTTAGGGCTTCCTTCAATCACTTGATAGGTCAAGAGCCCTAAGTTCATGTTTTTATTTTGGATATAACTGATAGAAATTGAAATATGAGGATCTCATTAGAATGATCTCAATGAAAATAAAGGTTCACTCACAAATGGCATAAGCTGTAGTCAGACTTATTTTAAAGCCTGCCATTTATTTAGAAATCAGTGTCAGTGCTGCTGATTATTCTGAGGAGATTAATTATGTGATCCTTAGACAGCTGGTTGACTTAGCAGAGATCATTACGCTGTCATTACTCCTACAGCCGTCTGGTAATGGCGCCTATATCAGCGTGGGTTTCTGCATTTAGCAATCCTGTAGTAGTTCTCTGAAAGTTCTGTGCTGTGCTGTGGGTATGTTTGTATTGAAGTTTTTACTGAACAAATGGCTGTAATGAATATTTAGAAATGATACCTCCAGTACCTGCTAACACAGATTAAGAATGAAACTTCGGGAGGGTAGGGGTTAATGGTGCAGTGGGTGGGAGTTGGAGTATTATGAAGATAATTTCTCTCTTGCTGTTTGCTTATGATTGTGGTTGCTTTTTCCAGAAAAGCATTTTGTGACTCTTCAGAGACAAGTAATTTGTTTAGATTTCTTTTGCTTCTGGTACTCCCTATGAAAGGTCAAAATACTTGCAGTATTTTGTACTTCCAATGCAAAACGTGCAGTTGCTTGTTTCCACAGTTAAGTAATATTTAAAGGGATATTTATTTTGCCCTGTAGACACACAAAGAGGGAGGAAATTACCTCATCAAAATGAAGTGACATGTGCCTGGATTCCCTAGATTATCTGTAGCTGGTGGAAAGAGAGTGAGGCACCTTGGGAAGGTGATTTAGTGCACTGAAAATCTGAGTCTGCGTAGTGGCACAATACTGCATCATCTGGGAAACATGAGTCCACCCTGTCTTGTGCAGTGATGCTAGGTTGGATATTTTCACAATAACTCAGTACACCTAGTCCTATATGCAAGAGTTTAACCATAAGTGCCTACCTTCAGATGTGGTAGCAGATGCTTATGTTTTGCATTATCAGAGGATGAATGATAAGAAATATCATCATTTCAAGTAAAGTGAAGAGATGATTAATTCATGACAAGCTTTCTTTAGTGTCTTAGATTTCTTCATTCAGATCTGGAATGATTGAACTCTGCTGGCTTTGTTCCCTGTAGGGTCATACCAAGATCAATGCCTTCAACTGGGCTAAGGTTAGAAAGTTGAGCTTCAAGAGGAAACGTTTTCTTATCAAACTACGGCCTGATGTGAACGTAAGTCCTTGTCAGGAATTGATGAAGCTGACAAAGAGTTATTTGTTAAATTTCAGCTCACAGATCGCACATGGTTTTTATCATGTTCACGAATATATTTTTAAAATTGTTTTTTAATTAATTGCTTATGTTCACTGTTGGTACTGTGCACATCAACCTGGCATCTCAGCTGAGCAGTCCTAGCAAAGGAAATGTAAACTGAATCGGTCATAGTAGAATGTCTCAGAGTCATCTTCTGGGTGTGACTCTGGTACTGTATCATCAATTCTTAAGTTATAGCACGTAAACAACTTCTTCTATTTAATATTCGAACCATTGATTTATCTCTGTCATATTTGTCAATGAAAGGAAATTTGAGCAATAGCTTTGATACTGATAGGCAAATCAGTGATGTCCCAAAGTGGGAAGGATAAGGCCTGTTAAGTTTGAAAGCCAATAAACTGAGAAAAAGCTTAAGCTTTTTTTTTTTTTTTTTTTTTTTGATAGCCTAGCACCGGATTTGTCAGTGCGTTTCTCTAATGTGTATTGCTTGCCTGCTTACATTGCAAATGCTATCCCTATTTTCAGAGTTCGTTCCAGGACACTCTGGAATTCCTTATGGCCAGTCGAGATTTTTGCAAGTCTTTCTGGAAGATCTGTGTGGAGCATCATGCCTTTTTCAGGCTTTTTGAGGAACCTAAACCAAAGCCTAAACCTGTTCTTTTTTCTAGAGGTTCTTCATTTAGGTTCAGGTAAGACCTGCATTCTTCTTTCTACATTTGCTACCTCTCCCTAAATCTCTGCACAAAAGGTGTGTTTTATACTAGCAACTGAGTAAAGAAATGCATTTCAGGGGTTTTCATCTTGGTTCCAGGGCTTACTGATGCCAGATATGGCTGGTATTTGACTGAAAAGGATTCATGAATATTTTTTCTTCATGAGAGAAAAACTTAACCCCTGCTTCCCTTTCCAGTGTGGTGACTTCCCAGTAATGTAGTACCCTATAGAGGGCACACAGCTAAATTTAAGCAGTTCTGAAATGACATCAAAAAGTAGCTCCATAGCAAAAAAAAAAGAAGCAAGTAACATGCAAAATGGTAAAAATTTGTGTCTATCTGACCAGGTTCCTTTTCTTATGATCTTGACATGAGTTTCTGCTGATAGTGACAAATATTTTTCTGGTTTCTGTGACTTCATATGAGGGATGTATACATGTTTGTGATGACCAGCTTGTATATTGTATTAAATATTTTAACAATGGTTTTCTTCCAGTGGTCGGACTCAGAAGCAAGTTCTTGACTATGTTAAGGAAGGAGGGCACAAAAAAGTGCAGTTTGAAAGGTGAGAGGAAATAAATTAACTATCCCAATACGTTTTAATCAAAGAAAAGTTGTGATTTCCAGAGAGTTATATTTTGAGATCTTGGCACCAGTTCAACTAAAAAATTTCTTCTGTACTGGTTTGATAGTTTATCACATGTATAATATCCTTGTGGTCCTGAATGTTTTGGCAGAAGTTTCATAACTTATAGTTCAGTTAAAATCAATAGTCTTCAATCTGTTTTTCAGCAATGAGTGTCCTATTGTTGCAGATAACTTTCTCCCAATTTGATTTGCACCCTCTTTGGTGGGATGTGGTTAATTTATGTGAACAGCCATATTCAGCTCAGAGTAAAACTGAAAGTAGCAGGAAAAGTATAGGCAACCTCAAGGGAGAGGTCTCCAGGGAAACTGAAGCTCTTCCAACTTGCTAGAGCCAGTTCTGTCTGAACTCATCTTGCTCATGGTAAGCTGAAAGCAATGGCCAAAATGCCACAAAGACCATGACAATAGTTCATTGCTTATGATTCATGTTTACGTGAAAGACCATTTTTGCTCCAGTGCCTCTCCCTTTTCTTACAAAAGTATGTTTGCAAGACATACCTCATTTAAGTTTAGCAGAAAGGACTAAAGTTAATCTGATTTGGAGCAAACTTTTATGAAAGCTGTTATTCAAAGGTTTTGTTTTAACAGAGGCATATCTCTTGATTCCTCTTTGTAGAATAAACCCTGAAATAGCTCCTTATGTGATTTTCCTTTTATCTCCAGGAAACACAGCAAGATTCATTCCATCAGGAGTCTGACTGCACAGCCTTCAGAACAGCATACAGAGGTGCCAAAAGAAGTTAGTGATGTTGATGAAACCCTGGGTCATTCCTTTTAAACATTTCTTGTTAGATTACCCTCCACTGATTACTGTTTTGAAACTCCAAGAGCATAGTTTTCTGCTCACTTGCTATTTAACTGGGAGCTGAGGAATCCCGGGTGTCATAAGCTTTGGGTTCTGCAGAGTGAAACAGTATCGCTTGTAGACAACTAGACAAATATAAGTAGTAAACTTGTCTGAGCTGTAATAATGACCACAATCCACAGTGTTACTGCCAGAGTCCTAGGCTGTAGCTGGCTATTGCATCTGGGGAAAGTGTAATTATTTCCCTTCACTGGAAGGTCTTGGTTGCCCATTTCAAGATGTTAGGTTGTATTAACGAGGGAGGAGAACAATTGTTTCCTCAGAAAAAAATTACAACTCTGGATTTCTAAGCCATTATCTCTGATAAATACCTTATGTATTTATCCTGTGTTAATAGCTGTTATGTGTTAGGAGTTTGCAAATCCAATAGCCCAGTAGTGGTGAAGCTACAGCAACTGCATGTTCCCAGGTCCAGCTAGGAGTAAGGCTGAGCATATAACTACTATAGGCACCTACATGAATGTACATATACATTATATGTACAGATACCCACACAGTCAGCCACATATATAAACAGAAACAGAAAACAGCTCTCCCACAAGCACAAACAGTGCCAGTGGCCTCACCCTGTTCCACTCTTTGGCTTATCTGGATGAAAGTTTATTAGGGGAAAATATGTATACATATATGCAATATGATTACCTCCTGACACTGGTCTCAGACAGTCTATCCAGAAGCAGACCCCTGGACCTCCAGGTCTCCTAGTGGCTGGTACCTGCACACACGAGCAACGAAGGCTTACAGCCCCACTCCAGTTCCTGGTACTCAGATCTACAGGCACACACATAATGCACACATATGCTGGTAATTCATCTTAGTCTGCCCAGTAAGTTGGATCCTCTGGCTCCTGGTAATAACGTCATGCAGAGAGACACACACGTACAAAGATATCTCTCCACTATCTGGTACAGATTTGGAGCATTGCCAGTAGCTGGCTCTCAGGCCTTACAGTCTTTCCAGTGCCTGGCCTGACTTACGGCTGTTCCAGTACTTGGCTCCCAACTCTCTTATCCTACTTACCAACTAGTCTAGTTTAATGTTTACTGGCAGTTGCACATTGACCTCCCCACCCAGCCAATACGTACATGCTCCAGTCTCTCCAGTTGCTGGCATGCCAAACACACCAAACCCATGGGCTGATGGCTCTGCTGGGACAGCCTTCAGAGAAGCCAGGTCAGGAAGCTCCATTTTCCTGGCTAGGTTATTGCTTTTCATCTACCTGCCAGTGCTTCTCTGTGCTCATCTGTGTTTGGAGAGGTGAACCTTTGATCACATAACCTTATGTTAGGTAGAGCTTAAATGGTAGGAGCAAGCTACTAGGTTAATGTATTTAAGAATGCTACGCGAACCTTCACCTTCCATTCATTGCTTCCTTTCAATATTCATGGGCTCTCTCCTTTCTTCAAACCTAGGAACTTCTGAGAATTCTGTTATAAATGGAGCCCATTTCAAATATCTTATAGCATTTTCATATTGCTAAGAAAAGCTCAGGGACATGGACCATGGCTGCTGGGCAGGTGTAATATACTTTCGTGTGCAGAAAAGCCAGCCTAGAAACTAATGGCAGGTATTCTCCAGGGAGTCAATGTGGGGTGCTCAAAAGCACCTTTCTAGTGTATCTAAGTAGTCTGTGCAGAATTTTTCTTACGTTTTTGTCTTCTCCTCCAGCTTCTCAGAGTAGTGTGAACAGGTTGATGTTCTTAGTTTGTTGATGGTTGTCTTAGGGCATCGAAACACCTCAAATACCCCTTTTTATATTATCACTACATTCTGTCTGCCTTCTCTTCCCTTGCTTAGTTTATGTATTTTTTCTATTCTCCAAGATCAGAAAACTCTTTTTTAAAATTCTAATTAATTTTGAATCTTGGGTTACCTCTTCTGTTTTTAAAGAGAATCCTATGTTGCTGCAGATGCAGTGCAAAATTCTGCTGTGTAATTACATGTAGCCTTTTCCTTCTGGCTCCCATCCCTCCCAAACCTCTCCCCTCCCTCTCCTCCCTCTCCCTTCGTCTCCCCCTTTCCTTCCCTCTATTATCTTTCCAGAGTGCTAGAGCCTATGGAGACGACAATGATGCTGTAGCAGTGCAGAGCTGTCGGCAAGGAAAGGAGTTGAAAGCCTCAACAGAAGACACTGGACAGCACAAGAGCCCTTCCTTGAAGAAGAGTCCAAAGGAGGGCAGAAAGGTGGATGGAACAGTGGTGTCAACAGTGGAGGAAGAAGAGGAACCTTCTAAGGACAGGATGCAGCAGAACAGACCTCAATCACAGCAACCAAGCACAGGTCCAGCTTCCAGGGCTGCTCATGGCAGCAGCACCTCCATTCCTTTCATTGACTGCAGTGATGTAGATAGCGAGTATGATCTCCTCAGAGGACAAATAACCCGGTCATATTCCCAAACAAATGACAATTATGAGGGTGATTTGACCAGTGGTGCCTATATTCACTACAGAGATGAAAATCGCAATAGAACTAGATATAGGGATTCCTCAGCTTCTCTAAAGTCTTCCCAGTATCTCTCTGAAGAGTACCTTGATGATAACACAGCTGATCTCTCCTTCTACACTGGGGGAAGCCCCAGGATGCCAAGGCATAGCTCTCTGGTTGATGAAATGTTTAGAGGACCAGGGAGCCGTAGTCCGCTGGCCACTCCATTGCCTCCCAGTAGTAAAGGGTCAAGCCCTAACATGAGCCTGAGCAGAACTGGCTCTCAGGGTTATGTTTCAGAAAATGGGCATGACTGCAGGATAAGGACTGGTGAGGAAGATAACCATAGCAGCAACTGCCATGGGTATTGCAGATATTCTCCAGGCTCTCAACGGTCTCATGCACAGAAAACCCAAAATCTCTGCAATAAATCAGTTACAGATCCATTTATCCTAAGTCAGATATCCTCAACCCCTGGGCCAGACTACAGATCAGAGAGGTATTGTAAAGGAGGTGGGGTGGCTAAGATGTCTTCTCCAGAAGGCAAAATGATGGCCAATGGTATGCCAGCTGGGGTACAGTCAAAGCAGAGCCCAGTCATGCAGTCACTACGTGCCAGTGGTGTGGTGGATCACATGGCTGCAATCCAGATGATGGAGGGCTCCACCAGCAGTGGGACAGAATCTAGTGATTCTGACTCGGAAATCATTAACCCCTTCACTCATCCCCTGGTGTTTGGAAATCCCATTGTGCTGAGTTCCTCTCCTATGCCTAGAAATAAGTACTCCTTTGGAAGCCTTCAGCTTGATGAGGAGGTAGAGGAGGATGTGTCTGTTGGCCTCGGTGATGAAGATGGTGTGCAGGTCTTTAGCTGCTAGGGACCGGGGGATACTGTGATTGCTCATTAAAGTGGTTGCATCTTCTAGGGCTTGTGATGAGTGGCTGGTAATAATTTCAGCACATGGGGTGTTTCAAACATTATCATTGTACAGACCAGCCAGAGGAAAAGGATGCTAGAACACAGTAATAAGTCTCAGTGACACTTAACAGTAAACATCTCCTCTGAAAGGCAGGAGGAGAGGAAAATTATTACTGATTTAGATACCTTTGTAAAACTTTATACACTCACCTATTCTTTGTATGAAGTCATACTTTAGGTGTAAGCTGTAGCTTCTTTGACACTTGACTAGTTATTTTGACAAAACAAACAAAAATTAAGTAGGTACGGTTTGCTCTTTTGTATGTCTCTCACAATCTTTTTTCTCTCCTATATAAGGAGAGCAACTTATGAGTGCCTCAACAGAGTTAGGAGAAAAAAAATAAACTTGTGGCCAAATGTAGGCAGCTTGATGTTCAAGAAATCTTGTTGAAATCTTGAAATATGCTGGAAAATCTTTTCATAGCAAGAATGTGTTTGGTCTACTCATCTTCATAATTTATTTTATAATCTCGACTGAGGGTACAAATTAGGCATGTATACAGAAAAAATGACAGTATTGGCTTTTTCTTCAGTAGGTTCAACAGGCTGATTTGGTGTTGGAGATTTTGAAACTCCAAACTATTCCTTGGGCAAGAAAGAGAACAAGATGAAAGATATAATTCAAGTGAAAAAAGCTTGGATTGAAACAGCTCTAATAAAGAGTGGTATGAGTATTACTTCCAAGGCAATCCTTTCTATCCTTTATCAGTGTGGTGTAAAGATTAATTGCAGGAGATTTTTCTTCCCTTATTCTTTCAGTGGAATTATTATAGAGACATCAAAGTTCTGTTGTGGGTTATTTTTGGTGGGTGGTTTGGAGATGGTGGCTGTTTAATTTTATTTTTTGCTTTGATCATGAAAAATCTTTATCTGTGCAGGATCCAATTACTATGTTGTAGGCTATCCTTTTAGTAATGCCACCTCATAAATTTTTCATCCTCTGACACAGAGAATGATGGGACTAACTGTGGTCCAGGCTGATTATCTTCTGTGCTATACATAGAGTAGCAAGACTTTCACACGTGCAGAAGGACAAAGAGACTAATTCTGTGTGTACTGCCTTTTCACAGGCTAAAAGTATTGAGAATTAAGGCCATATCCTAATAAAATCTGATTTTAGTTTCTTCAAGTTAATTGAGAAAATCCAGATGAAAGGTCTCCTGTATGGAAAGTGTCCTACAGTTACTAGATCTGGGAGACAAGATGTGCTCTGTATGACTGGCCTTAATTTTAACTTTTATACATTTTTCTTGTGGAAGAATGGAACTAAATCTGAGAATTTTTAGGTGATGAACACCAGCATTGGCTGAACTGCAGATCACTTCCAGTGACCTGCATCATGCAGTACATACATAAAGCAATGATGAATCCATTTACATAAGTACTGATGAACAAATTACAGGACTCTGGAAATCTAGACAATATAAAATTTTTCAAGATTGTTTTTACAAAATAAGAAAATAAGAATTCTTTTTAATTTTTCTAATGCCTTGGTCTATGCACACTTTAACAGAGTTTAATCTGCATGAAGGATGTTTAAAAATATTAGGCATGTGTTATATACTTTATTTTTTTGCAAGTAAAATATATCTTTGTGTAAATATAAGTTTTAACTCTTTCATCTCCTTTAGTGTGTTGGTTTTTTTAGACATTAGATACCTCATTTTTGAATAGGAATGATTCAAAGCATCTCTTTAGACATTGATATTTTGATGACAGGGAATGTTCTTGTTTATTCCTGTAGTTTAAAGCATGAGTCTAGAAACAGCAAGATTTATAATTAGGGAAAAGCTTGCTTGTATATGATTCTAAAAGAGGGTTATTTGTGTTTGGGGTTTAGAATAGATGTAAAATAATTGCCTTGAACTTCTCAACACATAAGATGAAATATAGTAGTCGAAGCCCACATCAGCTGATAGCGTGAGCATGGGGAAGTAGGTGCATGAGTCTCCTTTTGATTTATTTTTTGCTGCCTGTGCAGCAAAAGTACCAATATTATTTTATATTATAAAGTAAAGTAATAGCAATCCAGACAGAAGAATTAATTGCTTTGTTAGCCAGTAAAATTAGAGTTCAAATAATGGATTTTCAACACAAGGATTTGCAGTCACTTCTGCTACTTAAGAAAAGTGAATACATTTTATGATCTTTGGATTTAAGTGAATATAAAATTTTGTAAGTGTTGTTTACTATTTTGCATCCTTTCAGATGCTGCTTCCAGGTCTGATTTCTTCTGTCATATACCTACAAAGATACTGCATTTATAACTTAATAAGAACAAACCTGCTGGTAGCTGGACTTAGGCTACTTTCTAATAAGGTCTCTCAACAATTTTTCCTATTTGAATATTATCCTCAAAAATGCTATATGAGGATTTTTCTCTGACAGTTTTCTGTCATCTGGCATTTTTTCATCTTTAAATGTTTTAGTAGTTGTTGTTTTAACGCATGTGGAATTCTTCCAGTTAGAAGAAATAATGTTTGTAAATTACATAGGAAATAATTTCATTTAGGATTAATCACTTCTGCAGTGTTCTAATGCCACTGAAGCTCCGCTTAATATCAGTAGACAAGCATTTAATTAAAAACAGTCTGTGGGCCAAATGCCTCCACCAGACACGTGGTTCATGTCTGAGCCCTTGCCAAGAATGGTTAAGTGAGAAAGCAGTTTCAAATTGACATTTTCACATAGAATCAGGTTCCTTAAAATTCACCTGGGAATTTTTTTTCTGTGGGACAAGTCAGAAGGACCTTGCAGAGAAGAATAGAAACCTTTGGGGCAAGACTGCAAATGAGATGAGATGGAGGAATTCTTATTCTGGCTCACAAAGTGCACATGGTAAGAGGAGCCTGTCAGTTCTCGTTAGTCATTGAAAGCATTGATTAATCTGCATACACTGGTCAACAGCAGTGATCTAAGCTTACCTGTCTAACAGAGGTAGTGACAGGCAAAGTAGAAGACTTGATTCTCCCATCAATTCCAATAGATTTTGCAATGTGGTTGATGGTACTTCTCCTCTCAATAATTAATTTTCAATCCCATACTGATCAAGTGCCCAGATATCCTTAGGCAGTTGCTACAAATGAGGCAGCTGAATCCCAGCAAGATTGAGCAGCTTTATCTACTCTGAATTGAGTAGTCCTGACTCACCCATCTCCTGTCTTCCCAGAGGATGTGGAGGAAGCCTCTTGTTGGGTTGTCCAGGCATCTTATCACACAGTTGCTAAATAATTCTGTCCACGTAGTTGGATGAATACAGAGACTAGTTGCAAAAATGGTTAGAGGTTTGTCCATAATAATATGCAGAACTAGGTAATCTCTGGATAAAAGGAACTCTTTCATTCTTTGCTATTGCAACTACTTGTCCACATTCAGTCATCCTCGATGATGACAATAGAAAGGTCATGTCAGATAATTTTAAGTTTTCTCCTACTCAGCAGCTGCTCAAACTTATTATGTCCTCTTGGGATCTTCTGGAAGGTTTTTTTGATGTCAGCCTTTCCTAGAGTCTAGTTTTCCTCAGTGACCTGGGATATAAAATTTTAGAATAAATAGATGAAGGAAACGTGGAAAGTGGCAAGTTGATGTAGGAGCCAAGACCTACATAGGATATTGCAGGTATGGAGTTTTGAATAATTGATATCTGAATGGTCTAGACTGCACTGTTCTTGGTTTAAGTCCATATCCACATGTTCTTGTGCTTGGCAGCAGGGGGATGTTTTCTGAAGATGATTTTTGCCTAGTGCTGCCGTTGTCTCAAGTCACCCATAGGTCATAGGCCTTCCTAACAGGCACCATCCCATTGACCATTGTAATGCATGCTAAATACAAATTATATCAAAGAAAAACTGGAAGAGAAATATCTGTAGCTGCAAAAATGTCAGCATGTAACTGAAAGTTTTTAGGTTTGCTGTATTTGTGTTTACACTGTGTGGGCTATACAGAGCTAAGATCAGTTAAGAGACAGATGAGCATAATAAAAGATTTGCATGTTAACAGTTTGAAAAATCATATCAGTCTATTAGTTTGCTTCATGATTAAAGGACATGCAAAACTAGACAAAATTTTCTCCAGAGAGTAGCACTGGCAATGCTGAACGTAATCATTAGAACCCAGCAAAGGGTGAAAAAACAATGGTTTGTGAATCAGTTCACTAAATGGGGCTAGTATTATTAGACCAGATGCTTCAGGACCTATATTTTCACCCCTGAATATTTGTAGGACTGGTTTTCATTTGCACCAGCATTTGTGGTGCAGCTTCTGATAATTGAAGCAGCTCTATTCATCCTGAAGCAGTAACATTCATGCCAGAAGTTTCTTTCTGATCTCTCTATCTGTACATGCAAGTACTTGGTGGTGACCAGAGCAAGTTAAATGGAAAATGGGCGAGACAGATCTGAAAGCTGTTTATAGGTCCTCTTTTTCTTTAGTAAGAAGAAGAGATGTTTTCAATTTTGTCTTCTTCTGTCCCACAACAAACACATAAACGTAAAGAGTCTCCATAATCACCAGAAGTTTCTTCTGGGGGGCTCCAGGGTCAGGAAGACAAGCAAGAGAGAATAGCTCCCAAAAACTTATGGACTTATTCATTTACAATGCCCTTTGACATAGTGTACTTTCCACTTTTTTTCTGAGAGTTTAAAGACCCAAAAATTTTAGAGTACTCGGAGAGCAAGAATTATGTTGATCAGTTGAACTGATAATGCAGACCTGATCTGGAATATTGAAAATCAGTTATTCAGATCTCATCAGTATGATTTATATGCAATTAGCATGAACTGTGGCTATTTCTAGAACAGTTCTTTAATAGAAAAAAAAAGGGTATCTGACCTATAAATTCTGTCAAATACTCTATTTGTTTAATGAATCTCATTTGTTATAATGAGTCATTAGATTGCTATCAGAATTGACATTAGAATGAAATTTTAATTGCTGCAATTTAACTTCTAATGATTAAAAACAAATTAACAATTCAAGTTTTTCCTGACTTCCATACTTGTTTGAGGGAGTTGGGTGTCACTTAGCCTTGTGCACAAGAACGTGAACCACTGGAGAATCCCCTTCATACTTGTTTGAGGGAGTTGGGTGTCACTTAGCCTTGTGCACAAGAACGTGAACCACTGGAGAATCCCCTTCATTCAGCAGCATTGTTGTTACTAGCTGGAAAGGGCAGTTGAGTGGGAAGGAAAGAGGTTCTCTGTTCAAGCATGTAATAAAGTGAAGGAAGCCAAAATCCCTTTTAGTCTTCCAATAATGCTTCTCTCCCTCTCAACAGCTTCAGTTGAGAAGGCAGTTTCTATGTATTTTGGCACATCTCTTTCTCTTCATTTAGGGGATCTATCCTCTTGTCCATATGAAATAAGAGAAACCCTATATATATGAATCTTCTGAAACAAATTTTAATATACAGGTCTTTCTTTTGTTAGCTGCTGTCAAACACAAGCGGTAGGAAAACAGTCCTCTTGTCAGAAACCCAGCTGCTTGTTCATGTCTCCTACTTGTTGATGATGGGTTTGGGTTTTCTGATGGTAAGTGGCAGATGCATAGTGTTAACATCACGAGGACCCAAAGCTTAGAGTGATGTGTAACTTTTCTCAAATGTGTGTAGCAGCAGACTGGTTTTAGTCAAGCTACATTAGGAAAAATTTTGCTTGTACTGTCAAATTCTAGGAAAGAAGGAAATTTAAATCCTAGGAAACTGACACTAGCAAAATATTTTTCCTCTTCTGTTTCAGTAGTTTCTATAGTTGCTGAAATATGCCTAGACAAGGGCACATATCTTGTTTACTTATTTATGATGAAAATAATTGTGCAACGTGTGGATCCTGAGCAAAAGCATCTTCTGTGGTTTTCCCTGTGGTTAGGTTATGTGATGCCATTGGTATTTTAAAATACAGAATTTCTATTTAAAAATCAAAGGCATCATATGAATAAAAAGCCTACTTCGGGTGACAAATAGCAGTTTTTCAGAGCATTTTGTCTTCTAATTCTGTGTTCTATAAAGAGCATGTAGAATAAGCTTGGTTTATGTTGTTTGTTATTAAAAGCAGTGAGCACTTTTAAATGTTATGAGATCTGGAAAGCCTGTATGCATGGCTGAGCTGTGTATTCACAGGCATCCTTTTCACAAGTAGGAGTGTAAATAATGGTGGTGTTACTACAGTGAAGAGGATAAAGACTTAGGTTCATAAGTTTGTGTGACATGATGGTAAATATTTTGCTCTAGAATGGTTATAGTTTTAAGGTGTAATTTTTGTTGAAGTTTTTTTTGGTCAAATTTTGGCCCCTGAGAACCATAAAAATTGATGGTTCCTACTGATAAAATCGACTCTAAAGGCAGTAATGATGCAGCTGTCACTGGAGGTTAAAGGAAAATGAATGCTTTATGATTCAAGAGCTTTCAAACTTGTTAAAATTAGATTAAAATGCTGCAAATCTTGTTTTGAGAAGAGAACAGGTTTTTGCCTTTGATTGTTTTCAGAAAGATCAGAAGTAGTTCTCTCTGTTTATATCAGAGAATGCTAGAGCTCGTGCCTGTTGCTTTTCCATGAGGCACTTAAAAATATTTGATTAGCTGAATCCTTATTTTTTCCCTTTTCTGCTAAGAAGCTCACCTGGACTCACTAACAAACATTTGTAAGCTTGGCAGTGTTTCACTTATCCAGCCCTCTCCTGATTTCTGTGTGTGCACATGCATAGATTTTTTAAAATAAATCTCAATAGTCAAAATTAATTTTTAAAATTGGCAATTCTGGGGACTTCATTCTCATTTTTGTCATTTGTTTAATACCGTTTAAAGAGAAACATTTTTTGTTTCATTGTATGCACTGTTTTGTCAGCATGTACCTCTCTGGGAGAAAAAGCCTTTTCAATGTTCTGTCTATCCTCAAAGCATGGTGTATCTTCTGTTCCTTGCATTGTTTGGAGCACTGTCTCAATGTCCTTTTACTGCAGAAATGCCTATTTTGTATTGGGAGTACCTAATACCTCCTATTACAGTGATCCTGTCTCACAGAGCACTCCTCACATCAGAATTAATGAAAACCACCACCAGGTTGTGAGTCTCGAGCTGAGAAACCATACCATGTTGAGGAGCAGAGGAGTGGAGGGAAGCGGGGGAAGAAAGCCTCTTTTCCAGTGCATTTGGGCTCCATTGAGCACACCAGATTGCCCTTCATTTCCTAATGAAGGCTGCACCCAGCGATCAAGTGCGTCTGCCGTAGCTCATAAGCAGGATCACTGCAGTCTTAGGGAGATGTCTTGTTGAAATGGACAGTATCTGTGGCAGAAACTTACATGGGGGATGAAGGTTTCCAATTATATTGTAGCACTGTGTCATGTTGGTTTAGAGACAAACAAAAGCAAACCAACCCTAACCCTG
Source organism: Pseudopipra pipra (assembly GCF_036250125.1). NCBI lineage: Eukaryota > Metazoa > Chordata > Aves > Passeriformes > Pipridae > Pseudopipra > Pseudopipra pipra. The sequence continues at coordinate 78,747,507 of NC_087550.1, forward strand.
GGTACAGCAGGGAATCCTTCTATAGGTTGCTCTATTTCTGTCTGGAAAGATCAAGGCTAGACAAAGGACTGATGCCCAGTGACCTTGCATTCTTCCCAGACTGTAATGTTCACTCTTTGTTCTTAAGATGTGAGTATACCCTGATGTAGGCCAACAGCAGTTACTGTCTGATTTCACACTCACCACTGTCTAATACTGCAGTATACCAATAAAGCATGGACCTTTACCAACTGGAGAGGTTGCTGGCTACTAAACCAACACCAAGCTTGATGAGACTATAAGCATGTCAAGCCATTTAACTGTGTATGCATGGAATTAATTTTTTATTATTATTTTTAGTTTCACCTGTACCGAAGGCTTTTACTCATTCTAACTGGTATTTTGCTGTAAAACTGTCACTGATTTAATTGTTTTGTCCAATTGCTAGCTGATGCTTTGTCCTAAATATGAGGAAATTGGTTCATTGAGAAGGTGCACCATTTTCCCAAATTCCGCTCACTGCCATGGGCACACATTTTGAAGCTGTGAAGTCAAAGTGAACATTTCTCCCTGTGAAGTTCCTCTTCAAGCCAAGCAGAGTTAGATTGGGTCTCTTCCTGAGTTGCTTTTAATTCCCATTTCTCCTCAAATTCTTTGGTACTGCGTTCAGGGATGTTTGTACATGAATTTATGGCTGTGTATAACTACTTTTCTAACTAACAAACTGTATCCAGTTTGGTTCATGTAATAGGGAAGAGGAGCGCAGCTTGATGAACTGGTTCTTTTGAAGCTTTTGTGGAAGTCAGTGGGATTTTGTTCTTGCATTGAGGGAGAACAGAGCAGAATCTCCATCCCATAACTCTTCAGCAAAATGACTGTGCCTGGTTCACAGCTGGAGAGAGGGGATGGACACCCTTATTAAATTCTTCTCCAATCTAAGGTACTTCAGTGATTGGTATATGAAAACTCTTTTTACTTTATCTGGTGCTATCTGTCCGCCATTTTGTACTATGCATCTTTCTCTGACCAAAATGTTTAGACACAAGTTAGAGCTATGCAACCAGTGGGAAAATGGAAAATTAAGCTGGACTGTGTGGCCACAGCAGCGGCAGCTTTGTTAGATACTTTCTTATTATGCTTTCTTCATATGCTCAGTAATGCCAAGGACAAAGGGGCAACAAGTTGGGTTCCATCTGCCAGACTGGAGTTTAGAAAACACTGATCCCATGTTAAAGCAGAGTAACTGGGATATTGATGTCACCAGCCTCCCCTGACTGCAGAGCAGGCTGTGGAACAGGCATAAGAGCAAGTAGGCCCTGCAACGTTCCAGGTATTGAGAAAGGTGCTTTTCTGGTTCTTAACATGTTTTAATTTATAATAATAATAACAACCTTGAGAACAATATAACTTTTAACATTGGTGAGCTCTTAAGCTGTATGTGAAGTTTTCCAGCAGAATTTCAGTCACCTTCAATAATGATTGATGTATTCTCTCAGTTTCCATAATTGAGTCATTTTTGCTTTTTGGTACTCCACAGAGAAGGAACATTCCCATGAGCATCTTAACACTGCTGTACTATTCCTCACTGTTAAAAAAGAGTGTGGATGGATGGGAACTGTTTCTTTTGAAGCAGATGCAGAACACTAAATGGCCTCAGTTTGTTATTTAGCAGCTACAAAAGAAAAGGAAAAGAGGAGGAGTATCTTCAGGATACACTGAGTCCCATTTTTCTCCCTCACAAAGAGGGCAGCTCCCCCATGTTAACTTAAAGTCTCTGACCAAAGATTTCTGATGATCTTATGCTGTCTATGTAGTCAACAAAGAAGGAGGCAGCAGGCAGTTCAGGTCACCTGTGATGTGAATTGACCTCTGGGACAGACTTTCTTCATCAACTGAAAAATACTGATTTCAACTGTTTTTTCCTTGATATGAGCCATGTTTTAAAGCAGTATCACTAAGCCAGCCCAACGCTCCATAGACACCAACCTCAGCACTAGTCCCTATGGGTTAACATTTGTGTGTGATGGGAGGCTGGAGTAAAGCAGATGTGGCTGGTGGGATGGACCACAACTTATTCCTCTCTGGCAGGGCACCCACAGTTTGCCAGCACTCCTATGCCTTCCCACCACCCAATTGCAGCAAGCAACTAATGTGTATTTTGACAAAGGTATAGCTATTATTTGATTTTAGCCACTGGCTTGATTTTGTGTAGCACATTGAACATGTGTGTTGGTGGGGAGCAATCTGGGACATGTGTAAAGCTAGGAAGATAACCCATAATTTCATATCCTATGGCCATGTAAAATGCCATTGTCATTTCACGGATTTTTTTTCAAATTAGATTTCAGTCAAGTTTTACTCCTCTGTCACCTTCCCTACTGCAACACTTTAGTGTTCTCCAATGCCTGGAGAATAAACTAGCTCAGTGGAACTAAGAACCACTCCAGGTATTTTGGCATTGATGAGCCAATCTGGCATACTGTGGTAAAGTACATTCTCATTATTTGTCTCTGTCGTCAACCAGTGTTTGTTTCTCATCTTAAACCCAAGCTTAGAAAATAATTGAAGCACATGCTTATTAATTCCTACCCACTCCACCAAGGATAAAATTTTTGTATGCACTTAAGCAATCCTTAGATAAACATTCTTTTGTACTTCTCTTGGTTTGTGTGTATACAGCTGACTCCATTATATTTGAAAGATGGCCCAAGTCTGAATCTAAATAAAAATCACTTGGAGTACTAGCAAAGAAAATTCCATGTTACCAGCTGCAAACCTTTTAGGCCTCCAATGCATAGTACCATTTGATATCTGGCAACTGACATACTAATAATTGCCTGTCAATCAATGAATCCTTTAGGGTAAAATGTGAGGAATTGCAGTACCTTGTAAATAAGATTGGTCTTCTCCCTTCTGTTTCTGTTTATATTCTGCAGCATGTAGTTGATGAGTAGAGCCTGCAGGAATATACTCTTCTGTGGCTGGAGGTCAGATGAAACACTTGGTTAATACAGGTTATTGATTCTTCACTTCTGTAAAAAAGAGAAAGTCACTGTAGCATTGTCACGACCCATCAGCGTGACACATGTCCTGGTTGATTGGCAATGGGGGAGGGAAGACCTTCCATTTTCGTTTTTCCATGGCTTACTGACTTACAGCAAAACAAATTTGTTTCCCACCTTTACCAGAACAACATCCAATGTGTTGATCTTTATGGCAGTGTTGGTTGTAATCAGGCCCCAGAATGTACTAACGTAAGAGAATTTTGACGCCCTTTCGTAATGTAGCTGCTTTCTTATACCTAGCTTTAATTTTCACTTGGTTCAGCACACTGGCAGATGGGGCCTAACTGAGCTCTTGCTTGTAGGTGGTGGTGGTTGGTCACTGCTCATGCCCACATTGATACCAAAAGGGAGGATGGCAGCATTTCAGCCTGCTGCAAAATGACTTTGAGAATGTCAGTGATGCATTGATATGCAAGTCTTTAATCAATGGGTGTATACGCAATGCTGTGAGCCACCAGGCACATTTTTTTGTGATACTTTCCATAATACTTTTCCCAATTTATGTCTTCCAACTCTAGAATAGGAAGTCTTTCTAATTCATTGTCTATTCAATATTTTGTAGTTTGAAATACTTGAGTAGTACTGATAAAAGTTCCAGTACCTCAGAAGTTAGATCTAGGATTATAGATAGGTAGGTAGATAAGTCAATATATCTATGTCTATCTATCACAGATAGGTGCTATTTAACTCCTAGACTACAATGCCTGTGAACTTCTCACAGAGGTGCAAATCATTTATTTGCTGTCGTATGACAGGCATAGTGCCAGAATTTCTTTGTTTCCACGTTTGAGGTGATATCACTTTTCTTATATCTTTTGTAATGTAGTTAAATAATTTTAACCTTACAACCTTGCTATTAATCTGTTTCACTATTTCTTAATGATGAATTCGATTTCTTTTGAAAATACTGTATATAGTTGTGTGCTAGTGTCAATAAAATTGACATTTGTGTAACAAGCTGTGGCATTTTCTCAAATTTCACTGAACATTGATTTAGTGTGAAACTGTTGGTAAATCCTTTCTTGCTAGCTGTAATAATATAGACTTTTATTTCAGACAAATACTGCTTTGACTCTGATTTATAATCGGCTACGTAACTGTCATGATTACATAAACTGATAACTGTACTGGCTTTTTCCTTCTCTTTTCAAAGGAATGATTTATAAACATGAACTGGTTTGGAATTGGAAAACATTCATGTTCTAGCAATAAATCTTGAGTTCTTCCAGAAAATAAATAGGTTTTACTGCTGGCCTAATTATATTTATTTTTTATTATATTATATTTACCAAAGCATCTCAGCTGTGTTTTTTAGCAACAGGAACATTTACCTGTCATAATTTAGGGAGGACACAAACACATGATAGTAAATTGTATTTGACCTTAATTATATACAGCATTGTATGTGTTTTACATTTAATCTTAGACAGCCATAAGAAGTCATAATCAAGAGCTTGTCACATTTTTTTTATTCAGTTTTAGTGTATGATACCAAATTGGTACAGATGTAAATGTTCTTCCACATGACAGATCCTTCTTCTAAAACACGTTTAGATTTTCAGAGGTTTGGAGGAGGAGATAACTGGGAGGACACTGCGCATTTTTGGCAAATTTTCTTTTTGTGCAGTCAGTAATCTGGCTGCCTTCCAGAAGACAAAATGCTAATTTCAGTAATATTTAATGTAGTGTATATGAATCCGTGAAAGTGTAATTAATTGTCTAATTCTTTAATATTTTTAATCCAAAATTAAATGGGACTTTATATCTGTGAAAATCTGAAATTGTCATGCTTTGTGCATTAAAAATATTGCTTTTCTTATGTAAATGTAATGCTAGCATTTCCATCCCAAACAATCAGAGGAGCATGGAAAGACCTACAAGGTATAATATACATACTTGTGTTGTGTGTAGAAATTGGGAAACTAGTAGTTTTTTTCCTTCATGTTAGATCTGACTGGTCTTAGCAGCAACACTGCTGTAGAAAGTTATCGTTTTTCTCTAGACTTCAGCCATATAGATTTGTTCTAATTTCTGTCCTGTAATTCCCTGTGAAGTACTGATTTGAGTCTTTGTAGTTCTACTTTGCTAGAAAAAATTGCACTCCTAGGATGATTCTCATATTGTTGTATTTATTCTGTTCCATAGAGTGGATTACAGTGGTGAAAATTTTTATATTAAGTTGATGGTTAGGCTCACAGAATCATAGGATGGCCTGGGTTGGAAGAGACCTTAAAGATCATCTAGTTCCAACCCCCCTGCCATTGGCAGGGACACCTTTCACTAGACCAGGTTTCTCAGAGCTCCATCAAACCTGGTCTTGAACACTTCCAGGGATGAGGAATCCCCAATTTCTCTGGGCAATCTGTACTAGTGCCTCACCACCCTCACAGTAAAGACTTGCAGCTCAGTCATGTGTGCCTTGATCCCTTCCCTACAGATTCAGTAATTTCAGCCCATTCCATCAGCTAAAAGACCCTTAAGCAGTCCCTTGGTTAATGCAAGTGGATGCAGTTCCTCTGGCTTCAAGGCCATTTGGGCTAGTTTGAGGACCCTGTTGGCTGTGTCTTGTAGCATAATTTCACATGCTGCAATTTAAAATTGTAGCTCCTTTTGGTACTTTCTTGAGAGAGCTTGTCCTAACTAACTTCTCTTTTATCATTTTTCCTAGCAGGTTCTCTGACTGGCAGCCCTCACCTTTCAGAGCTTTCCATCAATTCCCAAGGAGGACCATCAGTGGCAAATATGACTCTATCTCCAAACCTGAGCCCTGATGCCAAGCAGTCATCTCCCTTGGTCAGCCCTTTGCTGAATGACCCATCATGCATCAGGACTGATGACGAGGAAGAGGTGAAAAGAAAAGTAAGGCATATGAAGATGGCCTTGGCTCTCTTTTCTGTGATGTGTTATAATAAATCTGTGCCATTCCTGTTGGTTGAAACCTTAAGAGCTTGTTTGAACAGGATCTCCTATAAATCTAACTTGTTTTTAAGGAGTGGAGTTTGGTAGTTTGTTGTAACAAAAGAGTCAACTCCATTGTCTTACTAGATAGAAAATTTCCAGGTGATAGAAAGAAAAGAAAGAGTGTTGAGCCTGATGTGGGAGTGTCCAACCCAGGCTCTCCAGTCTGTCTCTGCTGGGAGCACCACTGGGGGCATCTGGTTGTGGGAGTAGAAAACGCTCTTTTTGAGCAACAGCCTGCAGAGTTCAGCTGGCAGTGTTTGGCTCAGACTCACTGTGGCAGAAAAACCGTAAGGGAGCGTCACATCCAGAATCACTTTCTGAAAATAAAATGTTTGTCTGAGCCAGGGTGTTCTGGGTGCCTGCTGGCTCATCCCTCCTGTGCTGCAGGGCTAGAGGGGGTTGCTTTTGCCCTTCTGTGGTCTGTTTTTTCTCCCGAGCTTGGAGCAGGAGGAATAAAGTTGGAACTCAGGTGGCTTTGCAGGAAAATGGGAGTTTGTTTAAGGAAGATCTCTTTTCCCACTGTGCATAATTAGCAAGATATGTGAGACAAATTTGAGAACAAGAAAAACCAAGAATCAGTTAGTAGACTTAGGATTCTCTGTTTCAGTCCAGGTTAGAGCAGCCAGTGACTGCTGTATATACCAGCTGATCATGATTCCTTTGGTGGTGTTTACTGACCAGGAAATGCCCACACAATCTCCACTTAATGTCTTTCCTAGCGTATCCACTGCATCGTTTTTCTTCAGGGAGGAAACACAGAGGAAAAGGATCCATGGATGTTTTTTCTTAAGTTTTGCTTCCTGAGCAACACAGAGGAAGATCAGCTGGGTTCCTTCAGCTCTTCAGAATTAAGACATTTTAAATCTGTAGCTTACTCTAAAATCCTTCCCCTCTCCCACTGTTAGGTTGTCCAGCCACACTGGGAAAATCCTATGAGTCTGAATTTTTCTGAGAGTATTTTTACTGTGGATTTTCATCCTGATGATGAAACTTATAATAATCAGACAATTTTTTGTCATATAGTCAAATTTTACATTTGATTCAAATGGTCATCTAGCCTTCAAGGGACTTCTTTGTGAACTTCAGAATGTGTCGTGCTCCAGGAATAAACTGAAAAGAACATCAGCCCCCAAAGCAGTAGAAATCACCGTGGCTGAAAAAGAAGTCTCCCAAAACCCCATAGAAAGTGCTTGTTCTCTTGTGTTTGCAAGGAAGGATTGTTTTCAGGGCTTCAGGGTTTAGGAACATTCAAGCATGAGTCACGGTAACCACAAGCAAGGGTCACTGGTTTGTAACAGTCTTCGTGATTCATTATCGACGTTTTTTTTTCTTCATAAAAGCAGAGGAAAACCTAATGTGTTTGCAATTTACAGAGATTCCCAACTGAGAAAGCTTACTTCATTGCTAAAGAAGCAGCCACTACAGAACGAACATACCTGAAGGACCTTGAAGTCATCACATCGGTATGTTTACTGGAGCATTACTCATGAAACATGTGAAGCTCTAGTCAGCGGTAGTATTTCATCTGCTCCATTTAACATCTTAACTGTTCCATGCTACTTTTATATTCTGTACTGTAGGTATTCTTTGCAGTGCACGGGAGTGCTCCTCCAGGGAGGAAATAACACAAAAACCAGAAAGTAGAGGTTTGCACTGTGGTTAGTAACATGCACTATGAAACTATATCAGGCTGAGGAACTTGGGACACAGTTCAGTTATATTTTCTTGCTCTCATGCTTTGTGGTTGTAATTACTAAAATGCCTGTGAGTTTTCAATGACTTCTCTTAAAACTGAAGTAGCTCCTTAGGGGCACATATAAATGTTTTCTACTGGATTAAATGCCCTCCATTTAACATGAAATATTGTGGAGTACCTCTTTGAATAATTCTGATTTTTCAGTAAGTGAAACTGTGTGTTAAAGGAATCATTAATCTGCAGTATCTGATCAGAGTGCGATTGTTAAAATCGTCAAGGCAAATGTGTGCCATCTTTGCACACACACCAATAGTCTTGTTTCACTTCCAAGAATATTGGTGGAAGATTTGACCTGAAATAACAATTGTCTGTGAAAGGGCACTGGATCCAAAACCCCTTGTGCTATTTCAGTCAGCTCCAGGACTCTCAGCTCTTTAATTGCCCACTGAGGTGCATTGCCCACTCCTGTGTTGTGTTGTGGTAAGGAGGACATGCTGCAGGGGAGAGTGTTGGGACCAGCTGGGAACCAGGGCCACACTTTCTCCTCAGCTTCTTGTGTGTTCCAGGACCCCACACGACAGATGAAGCTAATCTGACATCAGCTCAGACATAGCCAATATAGCATGTTTTTTATAGTAAAAAGTAACTGTGGCCCCACTGCTACTTACCCTGGCTTTGTGAGAAGCCAGGCCAATGAGGGAAGAGGCCAGGTTCTGTGGGACAGTGGTCATTGCTGCAGTCTCAACAGCAGATATGAAGATATGTTGTATTTCACCCAGTGGCTGCAGAAACAAAGTTTTAGCTCTTCAGAGCTAAACCCCATTTTTTTCTTGTGGTAGGCAAATTTGAATTTGCTGGTTCGCCAAGAGGGATAGGCCTGGTCATTAGCATAGTTGTATCAGCTGTGCTCCACAAAGACTGGCCCAGGAGGCCACTGAGAGTGAATAAGTATCCAGCATCACTGGAAAAGGAACAAATGGTGTGCATGAATTTTGAGGCTTGGTAGATGTGCTTCACCTTTAGCTCTGCTCAGTGTGGAGATAAAGCAGGAGAGGGAGGCTTGGGAGAGATCTCTCTTTATCCCAAGCCTGGCTCAGCTCCAGCTGATGTAGTGTCAAGCAAGACTGCTGTAACAGCCTTCTGTTGTCCAAACAGGCTTCTAGGCACTGCTGGAAGTCAACCAAGCTGGAACCCCTTAGGGCAGTGAGGAGGGAGTAGTGTTACCATATTGAAGACAATAGTCATTGCTACCTTGGCAAGCCATCTAGTCCTATGGCTTTCTTTATTTCTCCCATAGGTCTGTTAAGGTGAAATTAGGAGAATATGGAGGAAAACTGAGGAGGAGCCTATTTCAGTCTTTACAATGTTTGGCACTGCCCATCTTGTTTTCTGATAGTAGTGTCTTCCACTTGTTCGCTTTGCAAAGTGTGTGATGTTCTCTACCTGCACACAGCAACATAGGCTTGTGTGCTTAGTGTACCAACTGCTGTTGAAGGGATTTCAGGCAGAACTTGGCAAATGAAAATGCAGAGCATATTTTTTGTTTTTACTGGATTGTTTGGAAGTGTTGCAAGTATTGCAATGCTCTTTCTCTTGCACCTACAGCATTTGCCAATTCAGTTTGTATTGATCAGTGATGGCAAAGGGGAAAGGGCCTGTGCAGGGCCTGACCACTGATAAGAGCTCCAGTTCACCAGTTCACTCATAGGAGTATCAGGGGTAGCCTGGGTTGTATTCCTGGTGCCAGCTAAATCGTTGCTGGATTAGGCACTAGGCACTAGGTGTATTTGGTTTAAGTGCATGAAGACAGCAAATGATCATACCTGCTGCATTCCACCCACCAATAATTTCACTTCTTTTTTTCTTTGTAGTGGTTTCAGAATGCAGTGAGTAAAGAAGATTGCATGCCTGAAACACTGAAAAATCTCATTTTCTCCAACTTCGAACCTTTGCACAAATTTCATACTGGTTTTCTCAAGGAAATTGAGCAGAGACTTGCTCTGTGGTAAGATTCTTGATTGCTACTTGTCTGTGTTATTTCATGCAGTTTAGCATTTTTGCATTCCCTTCTTACTAACTCTTTGTGATCTACTGTAGTGATTAATTTGTGAAAGTCGCAGGTGTTGGTTATTAACAGACTAGGTTTATTGAATTGTGCTTTATTCCTGTTTACTCTGTTGTTCAGATATCTCAGATACAGACATATGCAAATGAGACCATAATTCTGGATGAAGCTTTCTCCTGCCAAATATGTGTGTTTCTACATGGCAGCTCTTCTGAAGAACATGTCGCAAGCAAGGCTTGTCAGTAATAAAGAGGGAGCAGCAGAGGACCAGGTCCCATTTCTGTCAAAATAGGTGTAGGCTGGGAAGATTTCACAGACCAGCTTCCCATTCTGCAGCATCACAGCTGTGACACCCTCAGGGTCTAGGTTCACTCTACAAATTGAAAGAGTGTTGGAAGAGTACATTAGGCTTAAAAATTATCTATCCTTAACATAATAATGACAGTGAAACATGGCAATTTTGCAAAATAGCTATGAAGTGAGTACTTCTTCCCTGGCAGGACTCTCAGTTAATTCATTTGACCACTGAAACCTGAGCAGAGGCAGCAGCACACAGAAGCCCTCTGCTTGCTCTGATTAGATCTGTCTGGACTAGATTGATTTGCTTGGTGTAAGCATTTTTTGGTAATTTATCTTTGGTGCTGAAAGCTGAGCTTTTCCTTCTCCGTTAGAAAAGTGACAATGGAAAATTATTTGAAAGGCAGAGCAGGCAGACCTGATGAGTGCTAATCAGTTTAATGCCTCTTTAACTAAATAATCAAAAGAAAAGCAAAAAAGTCTCAGAGTGGGTGAGTTAGCTCTTGTGATGTGATGAGTTAGATTATTGAATGAGGGCACAGCACTTTGCAGACTAGTGCTAACCAAACCCACCTGGCACAGTTCCAGAGTTAGCAGGTATTTTCTGAGAAGAGGGGAATGTGATACTGCCTCTGAGAGCTGACATCCTCATCCAGGACTCTGGTTGATGCCTGACATATAGTTACTCCAAGGACTTGTGCTGCACAGCCACCCTCTCTGTATCTCTTTTTTCATTGGGCTTCTACTGGTGTTAATTGCATTCCACCAAGGAGCATTTATTGCAGGTACTCCAAGAAGGCTCTTTCAAATGTTATAAAATACTGATTATTTCTTCAACTGTGGTGTAAGGTTAACAGTAGTTGGAGTTAATCTCCAGCTAGTTGGGGTTAAGAGTGTGTTGTGAGAAAAGATAAATATATACAATTTGTAAGGGGTAAGTTCTGCTCTCTATCAGATCAGTCTAATCTAGTGAGCTTGCTGGGTCCTGACTCCTGGAGCACATGTTGAAATAGATAACCCCTATGTCATTCTGGTTGCTGGTGGCATTACAGTGGATGCCAACCTCCTGTTTAGGTGTGATGTTTTTCAAAAATTGGATGATGGTGCAATAACAGCCCGCTGTGGAAAGGTGACATTATAGTATGTAGAGGGAAGGGCCACTTTTGTTAACAGAAAGAAACAATATTTAGTCTTTTAGACTTTCCATGTTTTTACTTTGTTTTTCCTTTTCAGTTAGCTTCTTTTCAAGCTGAGTAAGCCTTTGTTTTTCCAGCTTTTCCTTGGGTCCTAAATCTATGGTTTCACAGAGCAGTAAACCTCAGCTTAAAGCCCTAATATCATATTTAAAATGCAGTTACCTTTTGATTTAAAGTGCTGATCTGCTATTAAGTTACTTTGCAATCCAAATTTGTTCAAAAATATTCTGCTGAGTTAACTTTGTCCCAGCTGGGCACCTCATTTTGACTTTGTCAGCTCAGCTATTGCATGTCCTTCCACAGTTAGTGTGTAAAGCCACTGGGAATTCTCTGTTGGCTGCTCTGATTCACTTAACAGAAAACAGTCATGTTCCTGCCCCTGGTCTGCATTCAGTTTGCAACCAACAGCATGGATGCACCTAATGTAATACCCCTGTTGTAGACAGTGATTGTTTTTAAAGTTCTGAAATACTGGAATACGTGCCTTAGGAAGGAAGGCAGACTTGCTGACAGGTATTATTTTGGAGGTGTTGATGTTTTTATATAATGCCACAGATGCTGAGATAAGCTGCAAGCAATGAACTCTGTCCTGTAGAGATTACTATTTAATTAAACAGTGAGTGACAAAATTAAACAGCCCCTCAGCATGTAGAAGAAGCTGATGGCAACGTGGTAGGGAATTTCTTCAGCAGCGTAGTCAAAGTCACTTAGCTCAATGTCCATACTGCCATGATGGTACCTCTGTCTTTGGCCCCAGGTGTTTTTAAGCCAGTGGGCTTCAGCTGGAGCCAAGTGCAGGGCACTGACCAGCCTCTGCCTCAGCTGCCTGGCTCCTCATGGGCGTGGCTGAGCCAGTGGCGCAGCTGCAGGCAGGTGTGGGCAGGATTCAAGCCAACTCATTTGTATCCGACTCTTCTATGTCAACTCTTGAATTTCCGGGCAGGTGGATGGGAGAAGGAAGGTGGAACACTTGTCCTGAGACACGAGTGTGCTCTGCATTCCTCAGAGGGTGACATGTCCTATATAAAAAAAGGCTTTGAATGAAAGCATTGTGGACTTCAAGCTGCTGGAAGCCCCTTGCTACCCACGTGTGTTGTGGGAGCTTGTCTGAGAGAAAGAACCTCCTGAAACCAGTCATCTATTTCCCTCGTGAGTAGGATGCTGGGTTTTATCAACTTAAACTCCAGTTTGCCCTGCTTGCTCTGCCTAAACATCAGTGTGTTTTCTAAGGTTTGTTTCAAACCTTCATGCTTCATGTTGGAAGCTCTTACAGGAAATCATTCTCTGCTCTCTTATGCCTTGAATCACGCTGAATCTGATACTCTGCTAAAGATCTGTGAGGAGAGCAAGGCTAGGGGAATTGTGCATAACAATTGTTAGACAGCTCTGTGCTCTTAATTTGTTCAAACATCTATAGACATTTAGAATTTGCCTCAAAGAAGTTCAGGTTGTGCACATTGTTAAAAGCATTTCTGGCTTGCTTGAAGGCTTCTAAACTGTTTGAATCTGCAGTCAGAGGAAGGCTGTCTCCTACAGAACATCTTAAGGGCCAGTATCTTTTTGACCCAGTTATGGATTCTGGCAGGTCTGATCTGTTTCTTTACAGAGTTCACCCATTTTTCTCTTTAGTACTGCATTTCCTAAGAGCAGCACTTCTCAGTGTCCAGTGCATAGTGATAATGTTTTTAATAAGACGTGGATTGATACTGACACCAATAGCCAACTGCAGAATACAAGCAGTTACTGCGTTTTTCCGAGCCAGAGCTTCTTTCTGGCCATGAAATGGAGCAAATTCCTGGTGGTTTTATTGCACAGCATCCTAAGATCAGTGGTTCCATGCTCTGGGCTGTATTTTCTGCCCTGCCCGTGCTCTTGCAGGGCCAGTGAAGCAGCCCATGAATCCCCTCAGTTGCTACAGCTATGCTGAGCCCTGGAGGCTGGCCATGTTCCTGGGAACAAGTGAAATACCCCACTAGACTTGTGGTTTGAGGAAAGGAAGGATTACCTTTGGTGGATGCAGGCAGGCGAGGTCCTTTGCCCTCTCCTACAGGAAGGGAAGAGGAATAACGCAGAAAGTTGCCTCAGGTGGGAGAGGGAAAAGCACATATCAGGCTATCCTGTTAGCAAGTGCCAGAAGTGCTGCATCCAGCACCAGGTCCTAGTCCTGGCTACTAGGTCTCACATAGGTTGTTCCTCAGCAAGGCTTTGGGTGCAACACCAGCAATTCCCAGTCCTTTTTGCTGGGAGAAAATAAGGGAGGCGTATCTCAGTGACTTAAAGCTGGGTCCTTTTTCCCAGAGCCTGAGATTTTATTGCAAGGAGGAAGAGGTATAGGCAGCGCAGGCAGAGCGTGACATGCTCCATTAACATCTGGCAAGTTGAATCTGAGAAGTTAGTTTGGTTCTACTCCTTCTCTTATCTAAGTTGTTTATTAAGCTGTTAATTTGGGCCACAAACACCATTTTCCATCCAAAAAAAAATCGAGCTCATCTTTCCATACCTCTTTAAATCTTTGTATTGCAAGTTTCCACACTGGTTTCTTTAAATGCTGACAGAAAGTGGCAAAGAGAGAACCAGAACTTTCCCCCTTTGGTTGACCACTGAGAACTGTAGAAAGTAATGCTGGAGCAAGGCAGGATAGCTATTTCTGCCCTAGGAAGCTCTCATCAGAACAGTAAAAATCTGTGTTTTACACCTTATCCATGTGCTAGGAAGAAAAAACACTACGTACTTCTCAGAAATACAGGCAGACTTACCCTCTTCCAGGGAAGCTGAGAGTTTGACTTCTAGATCACAGGCACATCTGAGGAAAGCTGCTACTCGGTATTACCAGATGTGACTGTGTGGCTGGTAATTTGCAAAAAAAAAGGCTCTTAGATTTTAGCATATGAAAGGAGAAGGCTCAATCAGGATTGATGGAAGCAAGTTTGAAAACCTGTAATAAAAAAGCACTCAGGGAGGTGTAGGAAGATGGGCTAAATGTTCATTTATTAACCATTTTCTGTTTGAGAAACAGCACTTGTTCTCAAGAAGAGCAGCATGATAACACAGTTTATATAAACAGGGCAACAGTCCTTATCTGCCATCTTAAATGCAGAGTGCCAGCTAGTCAGTTGGTTCTGCATATCTGGTGAGGAGGGATGAAGAGTACAGTTTCAAAAGTGTCTTCATCCTATGTGCAGAAATGAGGTATGTGTTGTAATACAAACCTCTGAGTTATGCATTATGAATTCCTGACACAAAGACATTGAGAGGGGCTTGGTGCCAGTGCATTGAGCTCGAGGATAGTTTGCATTGCTGAAGTCACTTTTGGGTACTTCTGGGGTTTAAAGCTGTGCTACACCCAAATTAATTGGAAATTGTTAGGGAGAGAAATCACTTGTCCAGGATCTATTAGTCACATCTAGAGCCATATTACGTTCATCTCAGTGGCTCTCTGGGAGGGATGCACGCAGGATCAGCTCTGAGCTCCGCAGCAAGATATGAAATGCTCTTGCATTTACAGTATTTTTTCATGCAATGGTGTTACTTGCTCTGATCTTTTTGTTTAAAAGCATTTCTAATGCATGTTTCCTTTAGATTGGATTCCTCTCACAACAGGGATAGCCAGCCAAAGTCTTTAAATGTGTGTACATTCCCCAGAGGGTTGGTGTGACTTTGGTGAAGCTCTGATGGCTTCATCAGTACATTTCTTATGCTCTGAGGAGTGTTTCATGCACCACTTACTGCTGACAGGACAGCTGCAGTGCCGGAATGGGCAGGGGAGTGAGAAGCACTGTGTAATAGGAGGGCATGAGCTAAGAAGGGGCTGTTTTGCTTTTATTGACTCTTCTTTTTGAATTACAAAACATTACTCTTATTTGAAAGGCAGTTGTAATGGCAAATATTTAAGGTATTTTTTAGTATTAGAACTTTAGCTAATGATAAAGTCATAAAAAGTCAGAAGTGTCTAAGTGCTCAAAGGTCAACTATAATATCCAGGAGGGAGATGTTGTTCCTCAACATGTAACAGAAAATCACACATTGTAAATATAATTTTTTGTAATTGATTTATTATTATTTTGGCTGCAATTGGAGGCTGCAATCAAAGATTTTTATGTTCACCTCAGAATCTTTGTTGAGAAATCTTTATCTTCTTCTTTGCCTTGCCACCATCCGCATCAAATTTCTGTTTCTTCTGCTACCATTCATGGATGACTGAGGATATGGGCTGACTTGAAATTTCTTTCCATTATTTTTTCAATTATATACACTAAGAATTTCATGTAATTCGAAAATCTGACATAGCTACTTGTGTCATCCCTGTAAGTCAAGGTGGTAGCCATTTGTAGTAATGTAAATAAGGTGGTGTCTGAGTTTCTTATCAGGTATAAAAGTCAGTCTCTTCATCCTTTCTTGCAATTGTACACTTTTATCGATGTAAAATGGAAGGGACTATTTGGAGAAATATGAGCAATAACCCGATTATACAATAATATCCCCATTATTCAGCATAATTTTCAGTGATTTTACTCATATGATGTGAGTGGAGTGAGGGCACATTATGTGTGGGGAAAGCAACCCCTACATATTCTATGGAGCTGGGGATCACAAATCAACTCCTGATGAAAAGTTGTGAGATCCTAGTTCCTGAGCTTTGTCCCTTGTCACTGGCAGATAGCTACCATGTTCAAACAGTGACCCATGAAAACAAGGAGTAAAAAGAACAATTTAGCCATTGATGCACAACAAATGAGCAGCTTCTTTCCTCTCAGCAAGCTGAGTGTTGTTATTCAAAACATACACCGCAGGGAGAGCTCTTTTTTGTGCTCCTGTGCTTTGGGCTGTTGCAGCAGTGAGACATCATCTGATAGATTGTGTGCTTGGTTTTTATTTTTATGTGCTGCGTATTTGGATGCTCTTTTCCTGGGATTTCTTCTTGTTTTTGGGGGGATTTGCATGTTGAGGAGCTGAGAAACAGGGCATTGTAGCATAAGGTTTACTCTGGAGTCCGCCATGGAGCTGAAGTGGAGTGAAGTTGGGGTTTAGGAGGCAGATGTGAAGCCGTCATGTTCCTCCATGCCTGGCTTCAGCTTTCCTTGCCTCTCTGTTCCCCATCACAGCCTACATGCCTATGCACCATTCCCAGTGGGAAAATCATCTCTGTTGCAAGGGGCAGCATTTGCATGAAAATTAATAATGAAAGCAAGAAGAATTGCTGAAACAAGGAGCAATACCCAGCCATCACATTTCTGTATTTTCTCCTAAGGAAACCCGGCTTTGTTTCTTCAGGCAGCATGCACCTGCGTGCAGCACAGGTCATCTCTGTTGGCCTGGGCAGAGGGTACAATTCAGCTTTTCACTGTTCAGCCAGCAGCTGGACACAGGCTGTTGCTTTTGGGGAACCCCCTTCTCTCTGTCTGTGTCACTCTGCAAACATGGAGAGTAAGATTTGAAAGTCATTGACCAAAGCCAATGAAGGGGAACTGTTCTTGATGCTTTACATGTGACCAGTGTGGTGAAATGCTGTGCAAGCAGTCAGTGCTGGCTGTGCTGAAGAGTGCCCAGGGGGTCAACTTTTAGGAAATAAGGACCTGACTGCTCAGTAAAGAGCTGCACTAAATATTAGCTGTTGGAAGCACTCACTGTGACTTCAGTAGGCTTGAGATCAGCCTTCAAGTAGCTAGCTATTAGATAAGAAATTTGCAATATGTATTCTAGCTGACCCATATTGTAGCCCTCAGATCAGAAAAGCAATGTCTACTTAGAAATAACATTCTGTAATGCTGTACTTAGTATTTATCTTGGCGGTAAATAGATAACTTTCGTGCTCAGAAAGGTACAAAATTGTTTAAGTCTATTAGATTAAATCAAATGTAGAGACATAAAAAAGGATCCAGGCAGTGCCAGGGAGGTAGAGAATAACACATAAAGCAAGAATTCTTATAATTACCAGATATGGTACCGTTATTGGCAGCAGTACAAATTCATCTGGCTTTGACATTTCTGGGATGGTGTGTAGTGGCACAGCATAAACTGTTTGGGATGGGATGCTGCATGCTGGCTCCACAGGTGGAGAGTGGCTTTCCCTTGCTTCCTGCCAGTGTAGTGTTACTGCCTTAGACTTCAAATGGTTGTGACTTTCAGTTGAGGGCACTTTCATGTGCACTACTTTGAGCAGACCTTCACCGGATGGAAAGTTTTATTTACAACCTGCCAGAGAAAATCTCAGTGGGGAGAGCAGCTGGATGAGTAGGACGTGGTCGAAGGGGAAGTCAAGGAACAGCATAGAGGGGAGATTATTTGACAGACAGAGACTTCCTGGAGACAGAAATTGTACTTTTATCCTCAGGTAATGTGGAGACTGTAGTCTTGTGATGTCCATACATACTTCCGCTCTTCCTTGCAGTTTAGAGAATTTCTTAGGCATGATTTGACTACTACAGTGCTCATCTAACATAGTACTTTTGCAAAACTGGTGATGGTAATTAAAGTTATCACTGACACAACCCAACTTCCTATCCCAGGGTAACCTTTGGGTTTGGAAAAAAACATTAAAAAATCATGTTGAGAACCGTTTTTCCTTGCCTAAATAGGCATGTGAGTGCCTGGGAGTCTTAACACAATAGGAAATAATTAAAGGCAGTCTATGAAACTGGCTATTGTTCAAATGAACATGGAACAATCCCTTGTTTGTCAAGTGAGTCTCTTTGTCTATTGAAGGATAAAATAGATGTTACTGTGTAGTATTTATAAACTGTGCCCTCCACATTTCCCAGTTAGAAAAGCATGCAGAGAAATTATCCAACAGAAACATAATCATGTTAACTTTACAAAACAAAATATATGTCTGAATATGTATCTATTAATATGATAATATGTCTTGCCAGTGAAAGTATATTCCTAAGAACAACTGCATCCTCTGTGATTTGGTGACTGTGAGACTTCTTTGGTTAAGTTGCCCATAGTAAGGAATGCAGAGTTTTATAACCTTGTTATCTACTTATGCTTTCACTGTGCACAGAATTGTCTTAAAAGTGTGAATTACTGGGAATGAGTGAAAAACAATATATCCATTTAGCATAAAACAGAGGCTACATTATCTTTGGATTTATTTAAGACTTGATTATGTTTCTGTCCTCTTCCAAGGTAGTGCATTTCTTTGGCTGAATTGCAGTTGCTCACACCAGGACTGGATCTGTCTCCCAATACTCAGATTAGAGAGCTGAACTGAATTGTAAAAATTGAGGACAGCATGTAAAAAGCCATGCTGCAGGAAAATTGGATGCACTATTAGAAGTTGGAAAGGGGAAGGGAACAGTTCTTCTCCCCACACAGCCCTAGTGATTTTCTTTTGAAAGCATAACTTGCTTGTAACAGATCTGTAACAGTTAGGTTCTTACAGTCATGGTTTTTCCTCCTGTGTTTTCTAAAATGTGTTTGGATTCAGTCAGAGCGTGGTATCCTTGCCTGTCTCGCACATGGGTTTAGAAGCAGGAATATCTTTTTCATCAGGAGCTGGATTTCTCCCAAATGGAGCACTCATCCAAGTGCAGCTGGCTGGGTGGGAGGGAGCAGTTTGCATTTGTAATATCATAAGAAAATTCCTACCAGTATGTAACACTTATGAGTCAAACGCAGATGCTGGATAGATTTTTTTTTTTTGGTCCCACTGTCCTTTACATAAGCAGAAAGCTTTTCAGAGGAGGAACACCCCCCAGGTCCTGTTCTGGGTTTCAGACATTGTTTCTGAACAGAATTAACCTTCTGCTCTAAGCCCACATATTGTCATGGGATTTGGATATCTTCTTTTTCCCAAACCATTTTCAGCCTTCTCTGGTGTGTTTAAAAATGCTAAAAATTTTCTTTAGGAGTCTAATCCTTCTGTTGAGTGCCTGCCCTCTCTGTTGTTAGGAGTGAAAGCCAGGCTGGGTGAAAGGTGTACTGTACTTGGGAATTACACGTCTGTCAGGAATATTCCTCACACGCTTCTGAGCAATGGAGCATGGGGGTCAGGTTTTTAAAAGAAATGAGCTGTTGAGGTTCTTTCTGTGCTTATGAGTGATTATGCAGTTTTATTGCATGACTGAAGTGTGTGGTATTTCTGTTGCTGACAGGGAAGGCCGCTCTAATGCTCACATTAAAGGAGATTACCAAAGAATCGGAGATGTTATGCTAAAGAACATTCAGAATATGAAGGTAGGAGTGATCCTATAACTATTAAGCTTTGACATGGATTAACATTAGCATGCTTTCAATTTTCTCATGATGTTGCCTCTTGTGCTGTTGTCTGCCAATTGTAATCAAGGATTATGCTATGAAAGTTTCCTTTGATGAAGTAGCAAGCATTTGGTGAGACATAAGATTTCAGAATTGCAAGCTGACTTTAAATTGTCCAGCCCCTTTCCTCCATTCTCCAAATATAGAAGCAACAAACACAAAAGTTCAGGAACACCTAATTTCCAGTTCTTTTTTTCTTCAAATAAGAAGGCAAAGCATTGGAATTTGTGTGGATGACGAGACTGTTCAAAAGCCTACTTTTTCATGCAAATATACATGTTAACATATTGCAGGAGTAGTGACCATAACCTGGATATTAATTAGTCTTGGGAAAGTTATATTTCTGCACTACAGTGACAAGTTAGATGAAAGGTTTTTGAATCAATGAGAATAATTGCCTTCAATCCCTTTAAAACTAGAATTAAAAATACATGTATGAAGCGTAAATCTAGGTGTAATATTCAGCAGATTTTGCAACTGTTTTTAATCTGGCCAGAGCAGTATTGTTGATGCTCTGTTGATGCTCTGCTGAGAAAACAGCATGGAATGCAGGCATGGGAGCCTGTGAAAACCCTATGAACTTTTACAGTAGGGATATAAGCTCACCTTATTATGATGTAGCTATGCATCCAAGTCGATGTGGGGCAAAACACGACACTTCACCTTTGGTATGTGGATCTCAAAGTGCTTTTGAAACTGTCCAATAAATCCTTCCTTGGTGATTGCCACTTGGGCATTCTTCAGTTAGTAAATGCAGCAGCCTTGAGTCCTTGGCTGGAGGAAAGGGCAGTTTAGTCATTACAGCTCTCCCAAGATGTTAGTTAGTACTAGATTTATCTTTCAGAAAGACAGAGAGACGCTGAGAAGTTAAGTGATGTTCAAGTGATTATACAGCAAATCAGAAGAAGGGAGCTTAGAAATCTCCATTTACAGTCCCCAGCATAGACAGCCTCGTCACCTTACTTTCTCTGCAGTGTATTTAGCCAGGAACTGCTTTTTTCCCTCAAGGTATAATTCAGATGCATTGGAATAAATGTAAATTGGACTTTTCTACCTCCGTCCCTCCATGCACACCTTCACTTACAGTTTTTAGAATACCACAGAGCTTCTGACAGATTCTTCTCTTGGTACCTTGCAACATTAAATTGGCTGTCGTTTGCTGTCTGCAGGTCCTTCTGGGGCACTAGTGTAAAGGCTGTGAATAGTCCTCACTGTAACTTCGTCCTGTCAGTGTGCTTTCAGCCTTCCAATTTTCCCTTTCCCATTAGAGGGTTTTACTTCATTTGCTTTGAGATTCACCACCACTGATTAGCTGACACGTGGAGGAAAGAGGCAAAAGCTAGTTTAACTCAAAAGAACTGCACAGAAAACAGTAAAATTAGTTAAAACTCTACTTATTTATCATGAGAACTGTTAAAAGACCTGAAGACTGACATTTCTTGTTTAATTAACATAGGAGAGAAGTTAAGAGCAAGTAATTAATGGGTAGTCTCTGTAGCAATCTAGAAGGTCTGCTGTGTCTTGCCCGAGTTCCAGACTTGTAAAACGAATATGTAGTCTATGGAGGAAGCAGCTTAGCTATAGGGAAGGTATGTTTCTGGTAAACTTGTCACAAATCACAGGAGAGAGAGTTGACTAGAAATGTGTCTGAAAGCACAAACTTCAGATTAAGCAAAAGTGTCTTCTCAAGTACATTCATTTTATGCATTCAGTGTCTTTTTGTTGCTGCCTAATGTTTTACCAGATACTGGAAAACTTTATTTGGCTGCTCAGAGAAGCTCTGTGCATCCTGAAGAACCAGTTCACCTCTAGCAAAACACAAATTAATTCCATGTCTTAATTGTTAAAAAAAATCTGCTGAATTGTTCTAAAAGGGACTTGTAAATATCTGCAATACTGAGACCTAAATGAAGTTCCATGCAAACCTCATTCACTTGCTGGTGCACTGGTTGGTTCCCCACGGCAAGTGGGGTGATCTTAGAGACTGCACTAAGGAGAAGAGGCTGTAGCCCAAGAATGAAGAACTCTAACATATCCATTTCTGTTGGACAACACCTCTATTTTTGTGTTTGTTCAGATTCCTGGGAGGTGCAACTTCTCATGAATAAGAAGGCAGCAGAAGCTAAAAGTCCATTTGCCTGCGTCTCAGCTCCCCAAAAGCACCTAAGGGAACTGGGGCAACTAAATCCCTTCATCCTTTTAGAAAATCTCGTTTTCTTTCCTAACTCTGCATTCACATTTTCTGGCTGTCTCCCTGTTGCACCCAGTTGCATGAGCTATGTTCATGTCATCTCCTTGCCTTTGGATTTCTCACTGATAAGAGGCTTAGTTTCGTTGACTCATGTACTTTTGTTTTACAGGGAATGCAGAACGGGTGGGGGTGTCTACTTCAGATGAGTAATGACATTTCAGAGCTATTGTGTTTTAGAGTGATTTTGTTTGCAAAATTTCCACTGCTGTGCTAGTTGGATGTTTTGCTGGAATAGGTTTGGGCTGAGTCATCTCTCATAGTGATTGCTAAGAGCTCTACTACATCCTTTTTTTTTTTTGTGCATATAAGCAACTGACAATTCACCTGCGGAAGCACAATGAGATTTTAATGGAGTTGGAGAATGGGATCAAGAACTCTCGTAAGCTGGAGACCTTTTGCAGAGATTTTGAACTACAGAAAGTTTGCTACTTGCCTCTCAACACCTTCCTTCTCAGACCTTTACACAGGCTTATGCACTACAAGCAGATAATGGAGAGGCTTTGCAAGCACTATCCTCCAAGCCACACAGACTTCAGGGATTCAAGAGGTAAGTAAGAGAAAAGACACCAGTTCTTGGGGTTGTGGAACGGCATCCTACTCCATTAGAGGTGTATGGCTGGCCAAAAAAAAGATTTTTTTTTTTTAAACCTACATTGAAAGAGGATTGAGTTGCAAAATCCAGCACTCTGAACACTAGAAACAGTAGGATTCAGGTTGTATACACATTATGCCACAGTCTGGGCAGGTATTTGGAAGAGAATTCTGCTGGGGGTTATTAAACACACAGAAATGACAAGACAGTTCAGGGAGTCTCTTAAACTGAAAACAGTTGGGAGGTTGGGAGAGAGCACAAGGAACATACCATATGTGCTTCTCTCTTTCCCTAGAGATCTGCTAAGAACACAAAATATTGGCCCAGGTGAACCCTCGCTCTGACCCAGCAGGGCTGCTGTTATTATGTCTTTAAGTGCTATTTGCTTTTTTTTCAAGACATTTAGTGTACTCTATTACCATTTCCATGATTTGTTTCAGGAACTTGAAACAGCTGGCTTGGATTTTTTTTTTCAAACATGAAAACACTTTCCCCCTGTAGTCTGGACTCATTGCCTGCCATTTCTTTCTGATGATTTGTTTTCCTTCTTCTTTACCTCCGTCCCCCACCCCTGTTGTAAGCTATGTATGTTTGAGGATAACTGTGTTATCCGTACAGTTAACATCGGTGCAGATCCACGGAAGAACCTGGGCAGGGAGTAACACTCAGCATAACTGCTGGCAGCTATAAGGTATAGCTGAGTTAGTTGGCTGAGTTCCCTCAGATTCCATACAATGGGACCCACAACATGCAATGCACAAAATGTGGAGGTAACCTGACCTGTGGCAATAAGAAATGCCACAGAGGTCTACGGCACTGAAGTGCTGTGTGGCACAGATGTTTGCCCAAATGTAGCTACTGCCTGAATGATCTCAGGGAATGCAGTGAGGTAGTGCCTTCATTTCCCTCAGCCAAGGCTAGATGTTGAGGATGATGTGTCCATTCCCAGTGTGCCACAGGCAGGGAGAAAAAATGAATGTTTTTTCAAGCATAAAGAACATCCCTAGATTGATTGGAGATGTAGGAAATTAAGTCCTTTGGGAGAATCCATTCACTGGTGCTCTGAATTGACTCTAATGTTCTTACAAAGTTCCTGTGGCAAATAGAGCAAACTTTTGATTCAGGAAATGGGCTGACTCTTCATTACAGCACTCCACCCTTTCCACTCCATAAGATGATGTCCAGAGTTTGTGTGGGTAGTGAGTTTGTGTGTGCCTGAGTAACTTTACACTGTGAAGAAGAGCAGCACAAGAAGGTTTTTGAAATAGGTGCTGCAGATAAAAGCCATTCTTTTTGAACATTCTTGTAAATTTTTAATAAGCACTTTATGAATTTGTCCATCTAGCTGCTTTGGCTGAGATTTCTGAAATGGTGGCTCAGCTCCATGGCAATATGATAAAGATGGAGAACTTTCAGAAGCTGCATGAACTGAAGAAAGATTTGATGGGCATGGACAATCTGGTGATCCCAGGAAGAGTAAGTAACAGAGTCGTGATCAAGATTTGATGCAATTTTAAAGTATTAGGTGTGTTTTAGAAACCTGTTAATTAGGTGCCACTGTGACATTGCCTTTCCTCATACAAATCTTTTTCTCCCACCAAAAACTGTCAAATGTAAACATAATAATACCATATGTCATGGTTTAACCCCCTGGCAGAAGCCAAGCTCCGGCAGACACTAGCTCACTCTTCCACCAGTGGGATCTGGGAGAGTTCTGGAAGGGTAAAAGCCAGAAAACTCATGGATTGAGATAAAGACAGTTTAATAGGTAAACCAAAAGTTGCATATGCAAGCCAAGCAAAATAAGGAATTAATTCACTGCTTCCCATGGAGAGGAAGATGTTCAGCCATCTCCAGTAAAGCAGGACCTGATTACCCGTAACAGTTACTTGGGAAGACAAATGCCATCACTCTAAACATCCCTACATCCTCCTTCCCCCTGCTTTACGTGCTGAGCATCATGTTGTATGGTCTGGAATATCCCTTTGGTCAGTTTGGGTCACCTGTCCTGGCTGTATCTTCTCCCAACTCCATGCACCCCCAACTTCCTTGCCGGCATGGCGGTATGAAAAGCAAAGAAGGCCTTGGCTCTGTGTAAGTCCTGCTCAACAATAACAAAAACATCTCTATATTGTCAATCCTGTGTTCAGCACAAATCCAAAACACAGCCCCATACTAGCCATGGTGAAAAAATTAATTGTACCCCAGCCAAAACCAGCACACCATAGAAAACAGCAACCTTTAAAGCAGGAAGAGGCAATCCTTGTTTACTGATTTTGTATAGATTTGGGCAGTCGTAGGCAATTCCAAACATCTATTACAACAGATGTGCTAAAACTGTAATATTTATCACAGTGTTCAGAGCTTGAACAGTTGCACATTTCCTCATTTCATGCTGCCCTTATTTTTTTTCCCAACCCTCGATGCTAGAGCATGACAGATTAAAGGAAAATAAGACATTTGTGCTGGAGGACCTTCAGCCCTTTCACAATGCCTTGCTTTGAAACTCATGGCCCTGGGGACAAGCAGTCTTTTTAGTCTACATGTAACATTAGGCAATAATTTTTGAGACAAGGTTGCCTTAAGTAAACACTTTTAATTGCGCTACAAAAATACCAACATCTCTTTTTTACTTGTGATGCTTTTTTAAGAACAAAGGCTTATTTCAGAATAAATGAGCCACAGTGTAATATTTGTAGCCTTTTTTATTTTCCTAGGCACACATATCTGTGCAAGCAAACTTGAGAGTTGTCTGTTGCTGAAGTAGTTACCTCCCCACTCCTTTGACTTTTGTGTGTCATATACAAAAATAATACTTGCAGCAAGGGAAATGCTGGGGTATGAAGTTGATGTGCCATTGGGAAGGCAGTGCTGAGCACAGGTATTTCTGGATTTGTGGCTGTTCCCCACTCCCTCACTTTGCTTTTTCTCTGTCTCCAAGCAGCTGCCACAGCTCATGTTTCTAGTGATCCACAGACTGTTCACATCCTTGGCAAGTCCCTCAGGACATTTCACAGCCTGTGCATCTCTCTATCACATGAAATTAAATGCTGTCATCGGGTGTTTCTGCTACCCTATTCTATTTAAAGACTGAGCAGTCTTCCTGTCCTAGGAAGTTCAAGGAAAAGGCAGATGGGGAGGCAGAGGTTGTTTGCCTGCCAAGGCAAGAAACATTGGCCACCATGCTCTGGCACATGCCCAAGATGTTGCTGCTGCCAGCCCTTTGGCTGCTCTTCTGGCTCTGACTGAAGTCCCTACCCTGGTGCAGGCCTGGCTGGGAGGCAAGTGCCACTGCCATCCTTTTCATGTTGTCCCAGAGTGGGATCTCTGCTGCCACCAAGCTGGTACCTATATTGGACATGAAAACATCCTGTGGTTGGTTGTGCTTGCAGGTTGCAGTGACCTGCAGCTCTTGATCCATGTGTTAACACAGCACTTGCTGTGGTGATGCTAAGCCTGCTGGTGACTATCAGATGGTACCATATAAATACTAATTATGATTAATATTAATACTCTTTGGTGGCCAACAACAACTTCCAGTGGCCTCTCTGGTAACATGAGCTTACTGTGGTATAGGGATAACCACCTCTAGCCCCTTTTCCCACCCCTTAGCCCTTAAGTAATGCAAGTGGGGGGACTGGACACATCACAGCAACCCTAAGGTATCCAGATGGTCTCTGAACAGATTTATTTTAGACAGCCAGTATACCGAGGTGGAGGTGATTCTGATGCTTTAGAGAGGTTTTAATGCACAGTTATGAGTAGAATGACCTTAGAAAGACTGTAATAAATAAATGTAAACCTCTTTGCAGAAGCTGGAGGGAGTGACTGAAAAACTATATTTTCATGAGTTTCAGATAAGTGTGAGTTACTGCATAGTTCACAGTAACCCCAAGAAATACAGCATTTTGAAAGTTTCAGATGTGCTACTTTCCCTCTTATTCCATACCCAAACGTTCTTAAGCAGTTTGATCTAAATTAATGTGCTGTACTATATGAGATGGATGGTACTGGGATAACTTACACTTCCAGAAAAATATGCTTGTTTTTGCTGCTGATGGTGATGTTGTGTAGCTGATTTTGCGTTGCAGTTAAGAGATAGGTAAGCTATATGCACCACAGAAGCTTACCACTGGGGAACCAATAACATATAGGGCAACTTACCATTAGTTTTTACATCATTTGTACCATGACAAATACTCATTCAAAACTGATGAAAGAGGGAGCTGCCTGAAGTTAAGCTTTCTTAATTTTAGGTAAAAAAAATTTGCTTAGCTGAATTTTCCTAAAATGAATGAAAGGAGTTTATCCTAAAGACAGTTAAAAATGGAAAGGAATTATCCTATAAATTAAGTTTTTAACATATTTAATAAAATTAAAAGTCTTGGTGACTGGTAGTCAAATCATTCCTATGACCAAGTAGTCATATTTATGTTTGCATAATAAAAAAATTGTCATTTTTGCAGGAGATACTTTTTTTTAATTTGTTTCCCACAGGAGTTTATTAGACTGGGTAGTCTTAGTAAGTTGTCTGGAAAAGGTTTACAGCAACGGATGTTCTTTCTGGTAAGTAAAAAGATAGTTTTCTTTTACATAATGAAATGTAACTCTAGGCAACTATTAGACATACTGTTAGACTCGAATTGTGAATTACAGTAAATATTTTTAAACAGCCTTTTTTCAATTGGCATAATACATCACCTGTGTAGCTGGTTGTTAAGAATTTACATCTCTGTCCAAATCCAATGTAACTGCTTCTTACAAAGATAAAACTATTTTTTATATGACCAGGTGACTACAATGGTAAAATATTACCTCCTAGCACTTTGTCTTGTTAGATAAAAGCAGAGTTACTGCAAAATGAAAAGTGGCACCATGGATAGTGATTATATGCAGAAAAGAAGATAAAGAGTGACTTCTGGTGATATGAACAATAATCCACATAATGCTCTCAGGACACGTAACAGAACCAAATTTTTCCATAAACCATCCAGTTTCAGCCCACGGATGCCCAACCGTATCGGTGAACGTGTCTTTACCTGGAGATGCATTTTGCAGCTCTTGCTCTAGAAAAGGTTATCTCCTCCCACCATCACTCACAGCATTTTTAGGTTATGGTGATCCCATTCAATCTCTGATCCACAAGAGCTGATCAGATGGTTCCTTCTCTCTTCCTGGCCAGCTGATTTGCTCCCAAGCTCCCCATCTTGCTGATGCTGTGCCCTTGGTGCTGGCACACTGGAATACCCATTAGCGTGCATGGAGTTTCTAATCCAGTGTTACAGGGTAAAACATTGAATAACTACTGCTGCATGGCACGAGAATACTTCCTTGTATGCAAAAGGTGAAGACAATATGTGTGTAGAAAAGCTTGTGAGTATGTTAGGTTTTACAAGGTGTTTGATATTAATCTTTCAAATAAGTCGAAGATATAACCTGATACATCTACCTGGGTAGATTATCCTCTGCCTTTAAAGACACTGAAGAGGAAGCCTAATGAATATGGTGCATATTTTCTTGCATACCAATAGTTCTTGTCACCAGATGATGCCTTGATATTATACCTGTATAAAACATTACAAATCTAAGACTAGACTCTCAAGTCAGGTGCTCACTCTGTCAAAGAAATCTTTGATCTGTCTTAAGCACCAGACTCTATTTGGAGGTAAAATCCCAGGTCAGTATTGTGGGATTCCGAATACATGTGCAATCATTGGCAAAATTAAATCCCCCTCTAGTGGCTGATCCACAAAGCTTCATGACCTACTGCTACTGAATTGTAGAGGTCTGTGGTGAGAGCTCTGTTTCACATCAGAGAGTATGATTTTCTCAATGCAACCATCTGATTTGAGAAAAACACCCTTTGACCCAGGTGGCACAGTGAAAACATGCCATTTATTTTATGGCAACAAAACACAGTCAGTCACTTAACATGCTTTGAACAACTGCTGTTTCCTGCATGAAGCTCTACAAATTGAGATACTCAGTCTCTGCACCTTGGTATTTCAAACCTAAATCCATCTACCTTAAAACAGGTCTCCTGACTTCCTTCTGAATATACACAGCCACTCTGTTCATAAGGGTTGAGTGGGACACTTCTCTCGCATATACTTACCTTTCCACTCAAAGCAAAAGAAAATATTGATTAAAGACACATCTTCCGTAGCTTCAAAGTATGGCAGAGTGTGAAATGTACTACTCGGTTTCACTGCTCTTTTGTGGCTTGTTAGTTCTGACACAGAGATCACAAAGGGAATATTAGAAGGCATTGGAAAATATCCAGTGGAAAATTGTGGGAACATACCTAAAACTAGCTCAGAAGGAAGATAGGTGCTAACACGAGGTAGTGGAGTAGTGTGGAAGCCAATATTTTGGATTCATGCATTAGGATTGTCATATAGTCAGTTTTTCTGTATTTACCATTCTGATATTGTTTTCCACATACATCCATGCCAACCAACATCATTCTAATAATGCTTATTCTTGTTTTTTAGTTTAATGATATTTTGTTGTACACAAGTAGAGGCCTGACAGCATCCAATCAGTTTAAAGTCCATGGGCATCTTCCACTGTATGGCATGACAGTAAGTATTATCAGAGCTTAAGGCATTTGTGCTTAAATGGCCATTTGTGATCCCATCTTAAGTGCTTGATGATTTCTGCTGGACTAAAAGCAGCAGCCAAAGGGGGGGGTCTCTGATTCAGAGAAGCTGGAGTTACATTTTACAGTGCCTGATTGGGGCTGCGTTGGGTTCAGCATGTGTTCATGCGGCCTTCTGCACAAAGGTGATTAAATAAGCAAAAATGACAGGGAAAAAAGGCATTTTTGGGGGCTGCTTCCTCATAAAGCAAACTTCTCATGAGGTGGCTTCTTTATTTTTTTTTTCAACTATAATTTAACCATTATTCTTACAAGTAATTCATCACCAGTTCAATAAAGACACACTGTGCAAGGCAAGTAAACAGTAGCGACCATCTAATTTCTATAAAAAAAACATTTCCTAATGTTTCCAGATCTGTATCTTAAAGCCTAAGTAGTGGGAAACTGGCAGCAATATATCATTTGGAGCTCTTGCTGCAATTCTTCTGTCACACAGCCAGTTCAAGCCAATAGGACCTAGTTACCTCTTCCTATATGGTTTCAAAAATATTTTTGCTAATTTCAAAACACTTTCATTCCCTCCATTATTTTCGTTGAACTTCTCATGGGTTTGTATATCTTCTGTACTGTTTTCCTGAGAATTAAATTAGTTAATCAGTACCACAGTGACTGATTTTCTCTAAACACCTGCAAGGCTTCGAGTTTTATCTAGTGTTTCAAGGACTCTACTCAGTTATTGATGGCCATTTGGCCTGAACTTGTTCACAACAGAACTGTGTTATGCTGCAGTGTCCAGAGCACTCACAGCCTTTGTATGATAAATCATCTTCTGATAAAAATATCACTATTTTCTTTGACACAAAGCAGACAAAGGCACACTTTTGGTTTGAGAGGTTTTGCAGGACTAACTTACTGTTCTTCCAACTTGCAAACCACCATTTTTTTTTCTCAATACCTAGCTCAAAGTTGTTGTTTGTGAACATTTCTCTTAGTTTTCTTTTCCCCAATGGTAAGAGCTTGTTCAGTTCACTGTTTCACCTTAAGAAATACATACTTTCTGAAATCTGACTGCATTTGGGTTTTTAATCTCTCAGATAGAAGAAAGTGAGGAGGAATGGGGAGTTCCTCATTGTCTGACTCTACGAGGTCAACACCAGTCCATCGTTGTTGCTGCAAGGTAATCCAGTGAAGACAACACACACATGTAAACTGTATTTCTCTGCAGCTGTCACAGTGGGACAGAGAGGCATCATTTTGTTTGTATTTGCTCCTAAAACAATTTCAAAGGTGTATTTTTTTTGTGAAAGCCACTTGCTAAAAAAAAAGTGAACAGGACAAAACAGAGTGGCAAGTTGGAACCAAATCTAAGTTATCAGGGGAAAAAAAAAGTAGCATCTTGTGACTAAATTTATTTAATTAAAAGTAAGCTTAGCTTGTTTCTTAGAGTTTGCTTTCAGCCTGTAAAAAAGTGAATAAAACTTTAATTTTCATTGTTAGTACCCGTGCTGAAATGGACAAATGGACTGAGGACATCCAGATGGCAATAGACCTTGCAGAAAAAAGCAGTGGCCCTGCCCCAGAGCTACTGGCAAGCAGCCCACCTGACAATAGTAAGTAAATGCTAGAGAGTACGTTTAACTCACTTTTGTCAGTATGATTGCTAATTGCTGCTAAGCAAAATGGTGAAAAATGCTGGCCAGAGGTCAAACCAATGCATTTGAAGTTGATTTATATATATATGTATAGATATATTTATAGATGTGTCATTTTAATGTTCTTGTTGATGTTAGCAGAAATTTTCATTGAATAGAGAAGTGATTTAAGCATAATGATTTCAGGAACTATATACCCAGATTTGGGCAGTGCCTGTCCTTGGAAGGTATTAAAACACCAACAAAGCATGGTAGTTAGTCTTTAATTCTAACACTTGCAGAAACACATTAAGTAAATATATAAAATATAATAGTCTACTTAAAATCTGCACAAAATTACTTCTAAAATTGTGTTTTAAAATTAGTTCACAATATTGTGGACAGAATTGATTTGTTTAATTTTTCCAATTATATATGTTGTTGCATAGAGGAAGAAAGATGCTTTTTCCCTGCATTTCATAGAGTCTCCTGATGAAACTACTGTAGACCAGGAATCTGAGGACGACCTCAGTGCATCCCGCACCTCACTCGAACGTCAGTCACCACACCGTGGCAACACTACGGTGCACGTCTGCTGGCACAGAAATACCAGTGTTTCAATGATCGACTTTAGTATTGCTGTGGAGGTATCTGCCTCAGAACGATCTGAACTGCAGCTCCAGGCTCGCTTTTGAATCGACAATTTCCTTTTTGCTCCTCATTAATAAGTGCACTGTTCCATTGTCTCCTTCTGGGGAAGTTTCAGGCACACCTACTGAACTGCCTCCCATATCCTCGAACGATGGCATAAACCATCACTCAAGAAGCACATATCCACTCCCATAGTGCACCTCTGTAAAATCAGTTAGAGCAGTAATTTTCATAGAAGTAACTGTCCAAAAAAATGTTGATGCCCTTTAAAATTTAAAGTAGTTCAAACTGTCTTAATGCTTTCAGTTATAGAGGCATTAAGTCATTGCTCGAGCGGAAAGGATATTGTCTTTAGCTGCTGCAGCCAGAGTTTTAATTATGTGTATTACTAACTTACTTTCTTTACCTAGCCATCTTTTCTGGAACCTTTTGTCATTGCTCAGTCTCATTTGCTTTTTCTTTATTTGCGTTTTCCAACTCAAAATAAAACCACTTTTTTTCCCCCTGATCACAGCTAAGCCAATTTGATACACATTTGTTAATTCTGTACTCAACAGCCGAGGTGCAGACACTGACTTTTCAAAGACTGAAATAAAAGACTCCTAGTTCAGCGTAGGTTTTAGGATGAAGTGGTAAGCCTGCTAAAGTGTTCTTCCTTCGCCAAGACAGTCTCCAGGGAGCTCGGAGTACTTTATCACAGCCCTCATCAAATGGAAATTAATGCTCCATGAAAATGGAAAAAAGAATCGTAAAGCTGAGTGCATTTGCACTCAAGCAGCAGCCCTCAGACATCAGGCCGTCATTGCTCTAGAAAAGATGTATTGATGCAGAACATATACATGCAAGGACAGACCTATTCCTAGTTTGTGTAACCACCTCTGTTTTTAAACTGAAGCTGAGTTTGTTGCTGAAATATGACAAGGAAAATTATTCTGTACTAGACAATGCTGACTGTAGAGCCTCATTTTGATCCCACGCAGGTGAATTTTCCACTCTTTATGCCCTTATATCCTGAAAGGGAGGAATAGTTCAGCACAGGACAAGGTCTCATATTTTTCTCTAAAGCAGAGGGCTTATTATAAATAGATATAAAACCAGTGACTCATTTTAATAATTAAAACATTTAGTTAGGCAAATCTAACTAGGTCTGAGATCAGTGCTCATTGTTCCTCATTTTTATTCCTTCCCCGTGCCTCAAATGAACACAAACAAAGCAGTGAAGACCAAACACGCCCTGGAGACATGTGTTGTTCTGTGAAAACATCTTCAGCTCCACTGCTGTTCCATGCGTGGCAGGTTACGCTCATGCTCACGTCATTCTGTCGGTGCCTCTCACTTCAGCATTATTGTTTATTTTCTTTGTGTCTCTCCCTCCTTTCTGTCTCTCTTGTGGTAGAAGATCCTCTCTCTGTCAGTGACTGTTCCTCCCTACCTGCTGGACTGATCAGTGATCAGCGGCCTGTTTCCATTTCATATGTCTGCTGGTACCGAATGCAAAGCCTGTCCTTTTATGATATCCTCCAGAGTAATGAGGTAACAGAAAATGAAGGAGTACACGTGTAACTTAGGACAAGGAGGCAGCAGTCCAGATATCAGAGAATGAGATGATAAAGGCTTTAATATATATCCAAGGCTGGTGACAACAGAACTTTTTAAGAATACTTCATTTGTAGTAGGTACACCAGGACCTCCAGATTTTGACTATTAAGCTTTACACATTAAGTTATTATATAAACAGAATGATGTAAACAGCTGTTTTGATCTAGGTGAGAGCCCTTGCAGTCTACAAGGAATGGGAAGTCATTAATAATTCACTGAGAACTCCCTTTCAATTGCAGGGAGCAATGATACTGCGCTTTACATATTCAGTATGTGAAGAGCAGTTTCTTCAACCAGCCATTGAATACATGTACTTTGTTACGGCTTCCTCCTCCTTTTTTGTTAAACTACCCAAAATCCAGCTAAGAATAAGGTTAACAGTCCTTGTTTTTGAAATCTTCGAAAAGTTACCGTGTGAACTCCCTGGGTACTGAGAGCTCAATCTCGATCTGCAACTCTCAAGTATGTCACAATTTTCCTTTACATCACAAATTCATGTCGGACTTTCTGTTTCCATTCTTTTTAAATATCATTCTAAAAGAACAGAGTAGGATAATAAGACTTATGTTTAGTAATAAATTACTTAAAGCCATCTCAATTGAGAAAATAATTAGTGTAGTAGCTTTGAGACTTTGGAAGTACCCAGCTGCAAACAAAAGTTACATAAAGTACTACTTAGCAGCAATAAAATTCAGAAAAGTATGTCCATTCAACCAAAACATTTTCATGTACCACAAGGTCACGTACAACCAGATAAAGTCAAATAATTTTTCTTACAATAATTAAGCTGCAAATACCACTGTTTTATTTGGCTAATTTTGATATGTTTCAGAACCAGCTGTCTGGAAACCTCCTAAGAAAATTCAAAAACAGCAACGGGTGGCAGAAGCTTTGGGTGGTGTTCACCAACTTCTGCATGTTCTTCTATAAATCGCACCAGGTAACTGACTGGATGAGTGTGTGTGCCTGGAGAAGATGTTTGGGGTTTTTTTTCCAAAGAGGGAGCAAAAAGAAAAGTGGACATCAGTCAGAGATGCTGCAGGCGAGAGAAGCAGGTGCACTTGTCACAGCTACACACACAGCCTTCACTGCCACTGGAACACAGAGCAGGGCCTGTTCTCAATCTGCTCCCTTGTCAGTTCTTTCCTGAAGCTTTCAACAGTCACAGTACAGATCATCCTTAAAAGTACAGCAGACCTCACTACTCCTCAGAGGTTGTGGTGCAAGCTTAAATAAGACTTTTCTCTTGTACAAATTCTGAGATTATGAATTCTGAGATTAAAAATTATGAATTGGAGTATATTCTACATGTAAGAGGCAGAAAGAAATAATTTGTTCAAACATGCCATGCTATGCCATGCAGTGAAAGGACTGAAGCAATGAATGCTGCTGGGTGGCCAGCAGGCTTCTAAAGGAGTAACAATGCCCACAATGAACATGCACCATCCTGATGATGGTCTGTAACAATGGCAGATAATTAATTAAGTTTTTTGCAAATATAAAAGCCTGGTGTTTTTCTGCACACACGTGGAAACACAGTGATCTTTAAATGAGTGCGTATCTCCCCTCCATTTACTTATGTGCTCTCTTTAATTAAGAGCATTTGATCTCACAGCACTTTCCATCATATCTTTTCAGGACAATCATCCTTTAGCCAGCCTTCCTTTATTGGGATATTCACTTACTATTCCTTCTGAATCTGAAAACATTCACAAAGATTATGTGTTCAAGCTACATTTCAAATCCCACGTGTACTACTTCAGGGCTGAAAGTGAATATACGTTTGAAAGGTAAGTTTGTCTTCTGTGAGAGGAAATTTTTGTTCAATTCCAGAAGTGTTTTTCAGTACAACATTAATAGATGTAAAGTTTAATAAATTGGTTCAGTAATGCAGGCAAGTAGTTCAGCACAACAGGAGAAAGAACCTGTCAAAATTATGAGACATTTTAAACCTGATACCACTAAAATCAAGTGATTGGTTTTGATGATGTGGAAGCTGTAACTGTAATCACTGCAAAACCTTGAACTATCCAGTCAAAATTGATCAAGCTCGCTGTATGGGGAGCATTAGGTCTCAGACTTCATAAAGTCAGAATGGTTTTGGTTGGAAGGGACCTTAAAGATCATCTAGTTCCAAACCCCCTGCCAGGGGCAGGGGTACCTTTCACTAGACCAGGTTGCTCAAAGCCCCATCTAACCTGGGGCTTTCACAAAGTATGTGAACAGATTACAGGACTTCTCAGGAGCTCTTCAGAATAGCTTTGCTCCCTCTAGCACAACAGCATAAAAAAATCCACACCTTAAATAAAATTCCAATTTTTTCACAGAAGCAGCTGTTCCTACTCCATATTTATGCCACTTCACCATGTAATTTTTACACTTCTCACTGAACTTCAGATACATGGAGAGCCAGGGAAAAGGCACTCCTCCTCCTAATTTGTGGTTTGCGGTTGTTCATACTAGGAACTAATTTAAGTCTTTTATATGAAGCACTAAAACGTCAAAAATCCCAAAATTCTCATCAAAGAAATTTATTTTTAAGTTTTAGCCATGTCAGTCTAAAGCTATAAATAAAACATTGTGGGAAAGAGGTGATAAATGAAAACACAAAATCCCTTTCTCAGTTCTAGGAAAAAGAAATAGATATTGCAGCTAAAGTACGTTTTTTCACTCTCGAGTTAAGAAAAAGGTTTGGTGTCTGCAGAGCAAGTAAAATCACTACAAAGCTTGTGAGTTTTGGGTCCCACACCTGCTGCTTATTCTCTTTAAACCTCCTTTCTGTAGTGGCAGTCATTTGGATCCTCTTGATTTCAGACAGAAGTTAAGTAGCAAGTAAGATGCTCCTGTAGACACAGAAAATAAAACTGTACAACTATTAGCGCAGACTATATCTTTCAAGAAATCTTCCCTTGGGAATTGACCATTCTTTTGTTTGTGTCCCTCCTCGTGCCTCCTCACAGATGGATGGAAGTGATCCGAAGTGCCACCAGCTCTGCCTCACGCACCCGAGCTCTGAGTCATAAAGAGCCTCATGCCTATTGATGGCTTAACAAGCCGCCGTGTTGATTGTCCAGCAGCTGCTGATTTTCTAGAGGACATTTGAAACTTTTCTCCCTCCCTGTTTAGGAAAACTTGTGATTTGGTAAAAGAGGAGAATAAATATGGTTTTGCAGAAACTTTCACAATTCATCAGCAAAACTGTTTAAGTTCTCTGTATATTCAAACTAGCTTACCATCATCCCAGTGGCTGCAGTTCGTTTCATGTCTTGTATTTTGTCATTCTGTGCTGTTTTTAGCTTGTGCCAGTATTAAAATATTGTCCTTATTAGAGTGCCAAATGCCAAAAGACATTTTGTTGCCTCAAAGATTGCACCTAAAAAAACCCCAGATGACTGAAATCTGAAAACTTTCTCCTCTGAGGCAAACACTTATTTCTTCTCTTTTCTTAAAAATATATTATTTTTTTTTACCATGTTAATCTCTAGACTGCTGGATTTCTAAATGTAGATGGACTTTCACAGTATAGAATATAATTACATATACAGCAAGCAGTCTAACAGGAATGAGATAACTTTCAGATTTCATGGTTTTTTTCCCAGTCTTTCTACATTTAATCAGCAAGGATTTACTAATTTTCTATCTTTAACAAAGAAACAGTTTACAGCTCATTCTCATTTCCCTTTGGGGTTACAAATCCATGTGGTATAAATAAAGTATAGGATTCTTATCTAACCATTTTCTTGGTGCGAGTTGACCAAGTTATCTGTTGGCTTTGAAAAGTGAATACTACTTGCAAAATGAAAAATTTTTAAAATAATCCAGTGCAATATTATTTGGGCTGTTAATGTACTGTGAATGGTATGTACAAGAAGAAATTAAAGGCTGTGGTGACATTCTGCTGTTTGTTTTAAGAACTTGAAAGAAACCCTGTATGCTACGAGAACCACAGCTATTTGTGATTCATTTGTAGAGCGTTTCGGTAACTAAATTGCTCTAAGCTGAAGGTACTACTGAAGCCTCAAGTTTTCATCCTGCTTGCTACACATCCCAACCTGACTTTTAGTTTCTTGTTGGAATTTCAGTCTCTCCCTCTCTCTCCTGGGGCTCAGTAGACAGAGAGCAACTGCTACAGCCTGCAGCAGAACTACCCATTTCACATATCTGGCTGACAGCAGCTAGCACAGCATTTTGGATAAGCTGGTGGCCCACTCAGAAGGTTGGCAGCACTACGTCTACTAGTCTTAGATGCTTTTCCTTGTGTCTTAAGAAACACTTTGTCATGAGGGTGATGTAAACTTCAGTTATTGGAAGTTTGATGTGCTGGTAACACATCTATCACCATCATGGGCCTTTGAGGAAACATGGTGCTAGGCAGAGGGGGCCTGAATGTTGATCTGGGAAACGAAGCAGGGGCAATTCTACCCCTACTTTTTCTTCATCTAGCTATTTGCTTTGTTAATGGCTTACCTGTGTGCAATGTATAAAACAACTTGTTACAGCTTTGCTCACAACAAAAGGGAATAAAATACCTCACAATACTATCGTATATATTCCTGTTTCGAGATAGTAAAGCTTTCTTTGTATTACCTGACTCCAAACAAAGCTACACACATACCTCCATCCAAGAAGAGGATGGACTCCTAACCCCTAAGGACAAGCAGCAATCCCCATGGCCAAATCCAAGTGCATCTAACAAAGGAAAAAACTAGTTCACTGTACTTCCTTCAGCTGCAGGTAACGCCCTGAGCAGGTTATGTGTTGCAGTTGCTTTTTTCCTTAGCTATTGCCCCTGATTCTCAGTACCAATGCA
Organism: Pseudopipra pipra; assembly: GCF_036250125.1. Taxonomy (NCBI): domain Eukaryota; kingdom Metazoa; phylum Chordata; class Aves; order Passeriformes; family Pipridae; genus Pseudopipra; species Pseudopipra pipra. Next base: position 78,785,160 of record NC_087550.1, read on the forward strand.
ATAATCATACCTACCCTACAGCATCACCTCTGGCTATGATATGCTGAAGGACAAACTTAAAAAGTAGGCAGAAAAATCTGAAACCCTTTTTCCCAGTTGCAGGCCCCACTGCCTTGTCCATTTCAAACCTGTGTCCCTGCTCTGTAGTGCCAAAGTGAGTTCAATCACCTCAGTAATGTACAGGAACTACGGTGCTTCAGGACTGACCAGGAATGTGAACAACAATCTCTGTAATGAGGAAAAGAGGAAATAACATGGCATAGATGAACAATAACCCAAGCTGCAGCCTTATGGATCTGGAAAAACAAAGCTGAAGAAGCAAGAGCATGTGATGTTGCTATGAAGTAAAACACTGCAGATGTGATCCCTCCAAAATTATTACTGAGCTGTAAAATAGTATCTGCAACACCTTACAAGCCAGTCAGGGCCCTACATCTGCTCTTTAGAATTGGTATCTATAACAGTGAGAAGATTTTTTTTTTTAATGGAAACTATATTGAGAGCCATGCCCTTAATTCAGCCAAAATTGAATTTTAGTTTAGATCCCTGGGGCTTGTTGGATAATCCTCATTACTGCTATCTGCTTCAGAAGTTTATTCTGAGTTTTCAAAAGATATAAGGTAAACACCTTTTCTCACTATGTTTCATTTTCACACAAAAGTAAATTTGGAAAATAAGGTAAAGCACAAGATACAGTGCTATTTATCATAACAGCAGAGACCAAGCTAGGCTGTTGATTCGACTCCAGAGTATCCACCTGATTCATCATTTTCACCTTTTTGTATTATCTTTTCCCTATAGAAAAAAAGGTTAAAGTAAGATTTTTTTTCCTTCCCTACCAGTGTGATTTTTTTACATCCTTTTTTTAAATGGAACCATGTGAACTGCTGTCAACTTTGTTAGCACTGTTTTAGTTCTTTATTCCCAAGGTTAACCCAAAACAGAAATCATGGTAAGAGAGTAAAATCAACTGTGACAGCTGTATCTTGCTATCAGACAAAGTCCATGTGTGTGAATAAAACTCAGTGTATAGAAAGCTGTAATATACAACCACTTATTTTTAACCCTGATTCACATCATATTGCTGCCTGTTTAGCCAAGCAGGGCCTGCAGACAGGCAGGGTCACTGAGTGCTGGGTCAATAGCCATGACTAAACACGCAACTCTCAGCAGCAGGAAAACCTCAGACACATCACTCCATGAGATTTACTCTTGGTGTTGTTATTATTCAACATGAATAGGTGCCAGTTTCAAATAACAAACAAAAACAAAACAGAAACTTTACTGCCATTGGAGGTTGCACCACACACAATGGGATCAGGAAAGCCTGGACTCCTGTGGACTTTTTTTTCCACAAGACTACGCATCTCCACCATTTATCTGCTGTCTAATTTAACCTTCATTAGGATGTATTTATTAATATACCTCAAGCCTACCTATTTTCAGAAAATTTTAATTAAAAAATGTTGACACCTCAATGCCTTTGTAAATTCAGCTGAAAGCAGCTAAAAACGACAGACTGAAAGACAAGCTGGCAGGTAGAGGAAAACACACTGTGATTGCAGAAATCTTGGTAAGTCTCTGACTAAAGAAAAGAGTAAGAAAAATTTGTTTTAGAGAAAAAAAATCAGGAGTAATAGCCTACCATTCCATCAGCCAAGAACAAAACAAAGAATCATGACCTGAAAACCCCAACTTTGACCATTCTTTTTAGACAGGACCAATTACATCATCTTCTCCCTCAAAAGCAAGCACAATTGTGTACATCCAGGCAACTCCAGTTGTTTAGAGCACATGGACATCCTCTCTGCCCTAGGGGCACAGAAAAGTTGGTAGGAGGAAAAGGAATAATTTGCCATGTGCCACACATACAGTTTTTAGCAGCTGAAAATAGTAATGAAGTATAATTACAGGTGTGCAGCTCTTTGTCATCAGTTAAAGGTTAAACCCTGGGGGGTTGCAATTTGATGTGAGCACTTCATCAGTTTCACTTGGCTGGCAGGATGGGGACTACAAAGGGGGTTAAAGGGGGTTTTAAAGCGTTGCCATCTGTAAATGGTACAAATTCTGAGATGATTACCACTGAAAACTGAACGCCAACTTATAAATTTTCTGCTTACCATTACTGACACAAGGGCAATAACCGCACTAGAAAACCTCAAGAGCACTCCCTCTTGGGAAGGGATCCCGAGTCTCATTTTACTGACCACTCAGGTGTCAACATTTCATTAAACTTTTCCTTCTTTATTTCTAGGTCATGTAGTTTACGAGGAGGTTTATTATGTTGGTGTAGAGTGACAGAAGTAAAATTTAAATACACTGCTATAAACAGGCAGCAGCATTACAGAAAACAAGATATACACTTTCATCGCCCTCTGTAATCATGTTTTAATGGTGGCAGGAAACCATTACATGCAATTTGTCTATGGCATGTGCTCAGTGCAGTTTCTAGCACATATGCAAAACACAGTTAAAAACAACAAGCAGGTTTGTGCTAATACCATAAGCTCCTCCCCAGCAGCTTACAAAAACGATTAGTGATTGCCCCGATCCTTGATTTACACCTGTGCTTATCAGCACTCCAGATAATATTCCAACGGTGACATTTTCTGAGGGCAAAAATGCATGTCCTTCAAAGTAAGGTTAATGTAAAACTACTACAAACCACGTTGTTTAAAAACTAATATGGAACGTCACATAAAGTACTGAGAGCTGAACGAGAAATTGCACAAGTACATTAAAAGCACATTAAAAGGCAGAAGAAGGGGTGATGGTGGCTACAGTAGGATGTGAACTCGCACCGTGCCAGCTGCTTTTCAGTGAAGTGCCAATGCCCCCAGCCCTACCTTTCCCCTCCACCTGCCCCTCCTGCACAGCAGGGGCAAAAACACCCCACTTAGTCTGTTCCGTAACAATTGGTTCATCTGTCTGTACCCACACAGGCACACACAGAATGTTTGGAGCTGCAGAGGAACCCTGGCACCTGGAGAAGGAACTGCTTCATTATTACACCAAAAGCATTCTGTGCACTAGTGATCATACCGCCATCCTTCAGTAAACTGGCCATCAACTGCAAAGTGCAACTGCAAGGAAAATAAGGTTAAAAAAATAGATGACACATCTGATACTTACAAAAAAGCAAGCCTTCAGTTCAAATAACTGATTTTATTGTTTTTAAACAGTGAGTTTATTTACTGCCTAATCATTAAATCCCTGACAAATAAGCAGTTCTACTAATTTAAATGTTTGCATAAATAGAGATAGCTTGTCATTTAGTATAGTCAAGACTGCATGAAATACTACCTGCACAGAAAAATCATCAGTGCAACATTGTAACACAGACATGTTTTTAGGATGAAACAACCTCTCAAAAATATCAATATACTTCTTTTTCTCTGAGAAACCAAGGCGGTGCTTCTTTCAAATGAAGCTTCTTTTCTGTTACTAATATAGACCTGATTTTTAAAGCACCAATACTTTTCAATAGCAATTGATTGTACTTCTACATTCAAGATACAGCACATTTGTTTTTTCAGTGAATCTCAGTTTAAGATAGTCTATATTTAAATAATCTATATATTACATATAAAAATACACATCTCTACCATAAATGAGGTCTTGTCTTCTTCTAAATGCCCAAGTCTTTTGGCCAGCTGCCCTCACTGCAGGTCTTACTCATCTTAAGCTCCAACACATTCATCAAGCAAATTCTGCCACCATCTACTCAGAGAAGTATTTCCTCAACCTACAGTCCTGGAACACAACTAAAATATAACTCAAAACATCTATGTATAACTTTTCAAATGAGTGTTCAAAAAGCGTACCTTAGAATTTGCTGATTGAGAAATTCTTAACCCTTAACAATCAAGCCAGAACCATAAATTTAACTTCCTCACTATGTCTCAGAGTTCTGTCCATCTCCAAGTAAGTTTGCTTAATTTAATTTCCAGTCCTTACATTAACAGATGACAAGGGAATAGCTTATGTTGATCAACTTGTATTTCCAGTGCAAACACACCTGTTGATTTCCATGTGCTGTGACAGCACACAGATCTACTGAAGGGCTGAATGTTCTAATATTGAGACATCAACAGGTGAATTTCCCACTGTGCCATATTCAGATGCACATTTCACAATAGCAGTGCTAAATTTGTTTCCTCAAAGGTGAGCCTATCCTTAACACTTAAGAGCACACAAACCAACATAATTAAAGATATTAAACAAAGAGGAGTTATAAAACATAGCTCAAATTTATGCACTGTTCAATTTACCTTAAATTCCCTTAGTCATAAAGGAAAGCCATTAGCTCATTAGCTGGCAAACGTGCTGTGTCCAAGAGCATGGCCACAAGATGAACACACATTCACCCATTTCTTTCAACTTGTTTCAACCTGGGCAGAAGCTTCCTAGCTCTGTTTGCAAGACAGTGTCCTCTTACTGTTAAATTCTTAAATTAATAAATTAAGGCTATTAATATGCATAGACTAAGGGCTACCATGGAGATATGAAGTCCTGCAAAGAGACCTCACCAGCTTCCAGAATGTTTAGCAAACCTGAGCCTTTTTGTATCAAGGCAGATAGATATGCCAATACTTTTAAATGTTAATCCTTCTGTTCCAAAGCTCCTATCTATATTAAGAAAAAAAAAAAGGAAGGAAAAAGAAAATGAATTAAAGATGTAAGTTGCCTCACTGTCCTCACTGTCATGCAAAGCATAAAATTGTCAAATTCTTCATTAAAAAGAAGGCAAAAATGCTCTCTTAGCTACTGGAATAAGAAGCACCTGAATATAGTCTTGCTGAAAGAAACCAAGGTAAACCTCACAGTAATACTGTGGGGGAAAAAAAATAAAAATAGCAGCTACCTAATCAATTGTTCATGTAACTAATGAACTAATGTTACTATCTCCAAATCTACAGAGCCTGATGTCAGCTATCTAAAAGCCTTTACAGGAATAGTGGAAATTTCAAAATTCAGAATTTTCAAGAAGTAACTTTTCTCTGGGTAAGCAAGCTAGCACAAGGACTAGCACATAACACTTGGGCTCAGTTTTGCAGCCTTTGTGTCCAGTGTCTGTCAGTTTTGGTAAAGAGATGCACAGATTGAGGCAGTGAGACTGAATATTGCATCTGTGGATAATTTTTCTTCTGTGCTGCAAAACATTAATTTTAATGATAAAAATGGGCATGATGAAGAAATACTTGCCACTGCCTCAGAGCCAACACCTTAATGAGATATTTCAGAACAGATGAAGGGAATAAAGATTTATTTGTGTGAGCATTCAAACATGTTCAGGTGAAAAAAAGATTGTATCTGAATTTCACAAGCTTCACAAATATCTGCTACTAAAATTGAACAATAGATAGGGTTCAGAATTTGCATTGGCACAATTTAAAACCGAAAATATGAAAGAGCTCATTCTTTAGGAAAACAAATAATTTAAATTTAAAGCTTCAAGAGGCAAGGTGTATGAAATTTAAAACAACCATTATTAGAAAGCCAAGCTCAGAATATAGATAAAACGGATGAAATATTGGAGAAAGAGAATAAAATTATGTCTGTACTGAGGTACGAATAGAAGATTCCATAGTACAGGATTAACTCTTTCAATGGCAAATACTTCACATACAAAAATCAAACCAAGATTCACTTATCACATAATTCAAACTTTACATGTAATAAAGGCAAGGCAATACTCAGTTATAGCCTGTCAAATATTTACCCCACTAACATTATCTACAAAAGCACTTTACCATTTTGTACACAGTGATTCCTTATGCACGTTGAAAAGCTTTCTGTTAAAAAAGACATTATATACATATCTGTACACAATTCCAACAACCATGCTCCATCTCCCAATGGAATTCTTAAAGCAAGATACCTGAGGTTTCTCAATATCTTCAATTTCTCTATCACAAACCTAGATATACATTTCAGATTTTACAAAAGGACACCTCCCTGGAATATGTGCATTATCATTTAAAAAAATTATAGCTTTAAGGAGCTGAAAAAGACTGCCTCCATCAAAAATACTTGATTTTCACTCTTGCACATTTAGGAATGTCCTTCCACCAAAGGACTTTCCAGAGACTGAAAGGCAGAACAACATTAGAGTGCGTGCCTTCAATGCAGACACTGTGGGATCTCTGTTGTCTTAGAAAAGTCAGGAAGAGTACGTCAGTAGGATGAAGAACTTCCTCCAGCTAGTGAATATCTGAAAAGGAAAATAAATAGTTATTGTTGTGACTTTCAGAAACGCATTCTACAACAAGCAGCAATGAGAAGTTATTCCATTTTAGGCTGCTGAAGTTCCAGCCTTTTTCCTTGCACAAGGACACTGACCACTGCTACACACTTTAAAGAAAGAGCCATAGAGGTGAACAACATGTGAAATACATCCTGTTAGAGTATCACTGCTTTCCTAACAAACAGCAGCAACCTGTGTTTAAGTGTGTTACTGAGCAGTATATAATGATGTAAGAACTCTGTACAGTGGGGCAACATTCAGTGATTCAGACTTTCCTACTTCGCAAGTTTACATCATAATCTTTTCAAACTATTACTTGGACAGGAAACCTGAATTTCTTGATCTAAGCAGATTCTTAAGTCATTCAAGGAAAGAAGCACACATTTTAATCACATTAAAATTTCAGTAAACTTTTTCAAACATCCGAGAACAAAACTGGAGGGAGAAGGTAACTGGATTCACACAAATTACTGGGCAGCCTGAGGGTCCCGATTAATTAATTCAGAGAAATTTGCAAAATCCAGATCTAACTAATCATAAGGGGAATGAAAATGTTATTAAGAAATGTTGTTGAAAACCTATTTTCAGGAATTAGCCAGCAAACTGAGAGGCTATTAAAGTGGATAAAATGAATGACTTAATGTAACACAGTGTAATCCTGTAGCATTCAAACAAGAAGGAACTATCTTTTCAGAATTTGACTAGCTCCAAAAATAGCTTTATCCACAAGGGAAACCTACTAAGCTATGGAATGGTTCAAACTCATTTTTAGTAGGGTATCATGCCACTCATTTCTTTCACTCCCTTGCTGGAAGGAGTGCTAGTCACAATCCCAATACTAGCTGAATATCACCCCTGAAAAGAAGAGACAGTTCACCCAGATGTGACCCATCAACAACTATTCTCTATGAATAATTCTTTATCTCCTTCAAAAAGAATGAAGTGCCTGCCTCCACTGTTCTAAGACATTACAAACAAAAACAGTCCAACATTACAACAGTAATAGTCCAAGGAAGCATAACAGAAGGAAAACAAAATGCTAAATAGGTATATAAAGGGTTCTGACATCTTTCTCCTAGGACAAAGATGATGACTGTTGCTGTCAGGACAGGAACAAGTAAGATCATCCCCAGCATCCCCAAAAGTGCCCATGTCTGGGCACTGTCTCCAAATGGTCATTTTTAACCTTCAATTGCAGCATCAAGTCTTTGAGGTTCCTGGTTCCAGGAAGGTCCTGTACCAGACTGATAGAAATATGACACTGAAATATTGAGCTGATGAAAGACTGAATTGAATTTTGAAAGCCCTGATGGAAACAAACTGAGATGGAAGCCCAACTCTTTTAAGTCTGCCAGGATCAACTGAGACAGGACAGGACATCTGCCATTAGGAGTAACTTCAGCACTAGAGATGCTCACTGGGCTTCAAGCAACAAACACGATTGCTTTGCAGATTTCTTGGCATTTTTTTTACTGAATGAAAAAATGTCAGCCTGGCAACCCTCTGCTTTAACTTCAGAGGTGGTATCAAGGTCTGGTTATAGACAGTGTAAAGGAAACAGCTGCTCAGGATGATCTTTTTCAACATAGTAGTCCATGATTAATCATCGCAATGAGTTTTTTCTAGTACCAAGCAATCCAACCTGGATGGTGTAAGATTCACAACAGTTATGGGCTCCTGGATTCAAGGCTGCATTTAAAGCCTCTTCAGGGAGCAATTCTGAAATTTATACCCATCATATTTTCTTGTGTAGTATTTAAAAGAACAGAAAATTGAGTGTTTGGTAAGAATATATTCCTAACTGAGGCAGTTAGAAAATCTCATATGAAATTTGGCCTTCTGAAGTAAGACCAAATGTTGGTTTTGGAGATGTCACCAAAAGCCCATACATAGTCTCTAATGAATGAACAAGAAACCACTGACTCTGTGACTGAAAGAAAAACAGACCAACTGAACAGTCAATTTATTCAAGTGCGTAAAAGAAACTAAGAGTGACACAGAGCACTCTCTGCAACATACACCCAAACACTAAGAAAGCCTGTGTGTCCCTTATGTGAACTGCAAAGGAAAAAGGCTGTCCAGTCTCATTTGACACACAATATGCCCACCAACAGGATGAATGTGCATATGTGCTATCACCTGAAGCTAGAAATTAGAACTACTGATATGATTTAATTTTTTTCTAGTAATCAAAGGTAATTGCACAAACTGCAAGCACAAGTGGTTTCCTTCTCTATTAGAAATAGAATTAATTCTTCCAGTCTCACACAAGTCAAATATTTGTAGAATCAAACCCACAGTGAAATAGTTTCATTACCTCTGAAGCCTCTGCACAAGGTGTGACACCATGTTATCTGCAATGCCTGGACAAGCCTCTTCAGCTAAATAAATAGCCTTTCTCAGTTCTTCTATGGAATCTGTGTTACCACCACACACTTCACTCTTTTCTTTCAACTGGAAGAAAACCAGGAAGAAATATATTAAGATATTCACACACTGCAGGAATTTTATCAATTTTTTAACATAATCACATCTTCATGTATTTGTCTTTCCCTTCATACATTCTTTTTTAGATTTGTTTTTAAGTATTTGGGAAAAATATAAAATATTAAGTTCAGAGAGGGAACAAAATACAGTTTTCAACACTGAAATTCAAAAGAAGTTCTTGCTGATCTGGTCCACAGCCATATCTCGGAACTTGAAATTTGTAATAGATGAATATATAAAGCAGTGTCAAAAATAAAATGCTGTAATCCAAACACTTACACACCTTTTTCATGTTCACTGCTTTATGTTAGTATGGTTGATGTTATTACCATCCATATGAAGTACTGTTAGAAGTAAAAACAGATCTCAACAGCAGACACACATGAAAGCAAAGGGCAGAGCTAAAACTTAACACATCAAGTTCAAAATGGGTTGTAGCAACCTTACGTGTCATTCATCATATTTTTCATTTTTTTCAGACACATAAATCTTGCAATTGTTAAGGTTTAAAGCAATAACTTACCTCTGCAAATAAAGGGGATATAACCGTAGACAGACATTGGGATAGGGGCCTCTTTGGGATATCCTTTTCCTTTAAAGAAAACAAAATTCTGACCAACTTATTTTTCTGGAAAAAAGCATCCTCATTGTATTCTAACTAATGACAAACATGCTACCCTTTATGAAAAATCTGTTTCAATATATGTATATATATACAAAAGGCTGAATTCAAATTTGAGGCTGTACCACCTCAAAGACATGCAAGCCCAAAATCAGAAGGGGAAGAAAACCCACAATCCTACTTAGCATGTACTAACTCACAGACATGCTGATATTTACTAGGTTCCTCCCATATGATACAATATTATTATTCTATTTGTCCAGGCACATTCTATCCTTTGCTACATCGTAGTCTTTTTCCCTAAAAGACCAAAATATCTTCCCCAAAACTAGTTTTCATTTACCATACAGAAGGAAGATTTTAAAAATACAATATTGCCTGGTCTTCCTCCAGTGGTAATATTTCACAAACTAGAGAAATATTAAGGTACGTATTTTGTCAACTACAGAAAAAGGGCACATTTACAGAATACCCAAACTTCAAGACTTACTCAAAATGTTTTGTGAAAGGCAAGTGTAGCAGATACATTTTTAGCAAAAGTTTTGAAAGTTTCAAGATTTAAATGCTTTTAAAGGCATAAAATAAAAATCACCTCACTAAATTATTAAAGTAAGAATTATCTCCTTGTTTTATGAAGTCAATACTTTGAGCACCTTGTTTCTTTGCAACTCCAAAGGCTGGGCTGCTCCATTCTCTAGATTCTTGGGGTCTTTTTCTCTTATTGTAAAGATCCACTCCTCTGAATCACTCCCACCTGAAGCCTGACCATCTGCTTCACTTCAAGGGAAGGGAAAAAAAGAAATATATAGATTTTATTACCTACACCTTACCTATTGATGTTCATTCAATATACACGCTCAACATAAAACCTACAGTCAAGACCAAGATCAGATTCTATTGTGCAGGCCACTAAGTATAAAGACAAGTATGAAAAGTAATGTAGTTTATCTTTTGGGTAAATTAAAAAAAAATTAAACAAAGATACTTCCTTAAATGTAAGGAAGTGAGGCTGTAAATTTCCCAAGTTCCATTAACAAATAACATGAAGTGTTTCATTGCTTTCTGAAAACTGGCTTTAGCAGAATACCTCAAATCATTAGGGAAGAGGGGGGAGAGGAGTGCAGGGATTAGAATTAGAAAACTAATTCAATTTTTTTGCTTAGAAAAATAGCTAAGACACTAGCTTGGAACACCTTTGTGGAAGACCATTCATCCCCAGTCCATTAGCAAGGCAAATTTTCCATTTAAAAGAAATTGGTTTAAAAATACAGATACAGAGTGGCTTTAATAAACTACATTAGCATCAATCAATCTTTTGCTTCACTGTTTGTGGATGGCACAGGAATTTTTTCTATAACTCCTGCTAAGTTAAAAGAACAAAAATATTTATGCTAACACTAATCAATCACTGTGACACATTTCTCATCTCACTACTATAAATATCCTAAGTTCATTTCTTTCTGATTTGTGAATTAAGCATGATCTGCAAGAAAACCACCAACTGAAAGGGCATCTAGTGGCCATTGTGTAACAAGTATTTAGTGCAGCCTACCAAGTCAAAAACCACGTGACCAATGTAAGAAAATTCTCCAAGATTTCTGCTTGAAGTCATATAGAACATCTGTCTGTCACTGAAAGAGATGGGTCTACCTTCCTTATATACATTAGCTCTAGCAACTTGATCCAACAGAAGAAATATTTATTGATTTGCAAAATTAGTATTCCAGCATGCCAAATCAACTCACCCTTTTATCACATCTAATGCAAGGAGTGCTGTGAAAGCAGAGGAGGGCTTAGACAGAAGAATAAATTGTCTCACAAGCCCTCAATAACAATTCTAGATCCACTATTCTCCTATACCGGGCTATCAAAGTTGGTCTGATATTCCACAGGAACAATGAACTGTAATCTCAAAGTTCTGTTAATAACTGATCTGAGAACAGTTTTAGGACTAGTAACTAAGCTTCCAAATTAGCCTTGGTTTGGGGCTCAAACTGTGGTCACTGGAAGGCATGAAGCCATTATTAATGTAAACAAATATAAAGCTGTAATGTCACCCAAGAAAAGAACAGCCTGATGTAGCCTGGAATTTCAGAGAATAGTCATGTTTTCTTTATTATGAGCAATTTAATGCATTTGTGAATAAATTGTGGCAGCCTCTTCACTTGATTTTCATTTGCACAGTGCTACTTGGCTTTGCAGTGTGAGATCTTCTGCTTGCACAACAGCTGGCCTTATGTCTAGGAAGAACCCTAGACCTCATATAAAAGAGAAGGCAGTATAGAATATGGGCCAGAAGAATTGTTCTCAGTGACTGTTACTTGCATGAAATCCCTTGCAATACTGAAATTAAGATTTTGTTAGTTTACCAAGGCTGCTAGCTGAAAAGCTAAAAATAACAGACCATAGGAATGTATGTGCTAAAAATAACTACTTGGCTCCTGTATTTACAAAGGATATTTTACAGACTCCTCAAACTTACGTATCCGAGTCATCAGAACTGGAGTCATCGTGGCTTTGTTCAGACTTCCATCTCTTGTGCCTATCAATGAGGTCAGTCAGATAAGAAGTTTTCTTTGAGTTTCGTAAAATGAATTTGTGTTTTAAGAGCTCTTTTGCAGTAGGTCTCTTAAAAAAAAAAGAGAAGGTTTTTTTTTAATGCATTTGAGAGTGTTAAGTGACTCATTATAAAAACGCAAAGAAATCTAGACTTCAGTCTTGATACAAATGAGATTTTAAACACATACAGTATCTAAAAAAAAATACACGTCACATATGTCACACCGTATTAGAAAAGATGAAAAGCACTTACTCATGTAATTCATATAAACCAGTCAAGTTCAGTTCTCTACTATACACTGACAAACAGATGAAACTCACAAAGCTCGGGTCCTTGTTTAAGCAGGCTTCAACAAATTCTTTGAGGGATTTACTGAAGTTTCCTTCCAGCGTTGGTGGATTGTTCTTAGGAATGAGGAACAAAACCTTCATTGGATGTAATTCTGAATGAGGTGGCTCTCCTTTTGCAAGCTCTATGGCTGTTATGCCTAATGACCAAATATCTGCCTGTAAGAAACAATGCTTTTAACATTAGGTTGGAGAAAGAGAAGAAACACTGTTGGCTTGCTATCCTAGTTTAACCCAGGCCACACAACTGCTTGCTCACACTATCCCCCAACTGGATGGGGGCAAGGGAGGTAGAGAATTTGAAGGGTGAAGGTGAGAAAACTTGTGGGTTATAAACAGTTTAACAACTGAAATAAAAGGACAATAAAAATAAACAGTAATGAAGAAGAAAATAAAGAGAAATAAAACCCAAGAAAGGCAAGTGAAGTAAACGGAAACAACTGCTCACCACCAAATGACAGATGCTCAACCAGTCCCTGAGCAGCAGACCCCACCCCACTGTCCCCCTAGTTTTATTACTCAGCATGATGTTATACACCATGGGCTATCCCTTTGGTCAGCTGTGATCAGCTGTCCCAGCTGTGTCCCCTCCCAACACCTTGTGCACCATCAGCCTGCTCACTGGTGGGGTGAAAAGCAGAAGAGGCCTTGACTCTGTGCAAGCACTGCTCAGCAACAGATAAAACATCCCTGTGTTATCAACACTATGTTGAGCACAAATGCAAAACACAGCCCCATACCAGCTACTGTGAAGAAAATTAATTCTACCCCAGTCAAAACCAACACACTTGTAAAGGTAGATTTTTAAGCTTTACTGTAAATAATTTCATAAGTAAATGGGTTCTATGTGGCTAACCACATAAAATAAACAGCATAAAACAGTTCTAATAAGCAGAGTTTTATCTATCATAGTCAAGCATACTATGTAAGTATGGGTCAAGTTTCAAATATTTACATACAGGAAAACATTATAACACGCACAAGATTTTTTCTTAATATGCATTGGCTAGTATAACCATCAGAAATGTAATACATTAGGATGTAACTTTCCTGGGGTTTAACAGTATCTTATTATGACTGTTATTCACAGACTAGAGAAATGCAGTCTTGAACAGTATTATTCAACTTTTTCAGCCTAAGTTTTGGTCCAACTAGCCTCTGAAAGTTTTCATCATCAAAATGTGTTACTCTTTTCAGTGAATGCTGCCTCCCTCAACACAAATCCTATTGCAATCTGCCTGAAGTAATGTGAAGTAACTCATTATAATTCTCTGTGTTCAGCTGAAATCACACACCCAAAAGTCAAGAGAATGGATGAATAAATCCATCAAAAAGGTGAAAGAATACCAATTAAAAATTTTTACATTTTGGTTTTTTTCTGTTTCTTTTTAAGTGAAAACAGAACAAAAACTTATTCTCAGGAAAACAAGAAAGATCTGACGTGAACTGTTTGGTTTTACTCCCAAACAGGCCATTTGGAACTTTGCTATGTTGTAAACAGTACAGATTTCATTTAACACTGCTGTCCTTACCAAGTATCCCCCAAATCCACCTGTGTCTGCCCTGTTGATATGCATAATTATCTTTGACTAACTCCTACAGGACCACGAACTAATACCTGCAATGTACACATCCATTCCACCATCACAGCTACAAGGCCTGACTCAAAACAATCTCCTCCTTCCTTGTTCAGACAATATTCTACTGTTAAGAGCTTAGTTACTTAATTTTACAAGTATGAAAAAAAAATTAGACTCAATTAGCATACCATTGAATTTATGAAATGACATTTTGTTAGCACGTTCCAGAACAGTTACTGAGCACAAAGGATTACATAAGCATATGAGCCCTGAGATTCATTTATCTTTATAACCACATTGTCAGCTAAGTTCTCCTCAAGTCTAACTGCGAGAAACTTCCCTCTAGCAGGAAAGCTTTCCTTGGTTATGAAAGAGAAACGTCACCTGGGAAGATGAGTCTTAATGTTAACTACTGAGCATTATTATTTCCAACTTATTCGGAATTTCAGTTTCTTAAGAGGAAAGTGTTAAAGCCATATAAATGGATCAATTTTCTTCTGCCAGACTTTCACTCACAGGTGGAGCATGTGTATATAACATAAGTATAAACATCAATTTACATGTGTATGAGTGCACAGATATCCACTTGCATACATACATATGTATATAAATACTTCCTTTTTTCCTCTTATAACTCTCTATTGCTAGTGACCTTCCTCCACAAAAACTAATGAAAAAGTTCACAAACTATGGCTGTACACTGAGTTCTTTGAAGTCCAAGATGGGTTTTGGAAGCCCGTTCCTGTTGAAAACTCCTCCAAATTCCTCTGGAACCATATCCTCTCCTTTCACAGATAAAAAAGGATCTCAAAACAGTAAGCAGCAATCACATGGGTCTCCAAGTTTCTAGGATGCGCTTGACTGTGTCAACGAAACTCTAGAACAAGCACGAATCAGTCCTCCAAATGGAGAGGGAGAAGCATGACCTTCAGAAGTGATGGCACTATATCAGCACTAAGTTTTACCACGTTATGATTTTTACAGTTTCAAATCTTGAGTAAAAATTCTTCTTCCAATTTCAAATAACAGTCAGCAAGTCACTGGTAACTACTATTTATTGCAGTACTGCCATGAGCCTCTCATCTAATTACAAAAATTCAGTCTGACTTTGAAGTTCTTATAAGTCAAAGAAAACAGGCTGTGTGCAAGAGAAAACCATTTTAAAATTAAATATCTATTTTTCTATTACAAGCTACCGAGTATAAAGGACAGAGAACTAGACATGGGAAAACTGAAGCAGGTAAGAAAACCTGCTTTCAGATGAAGAAAGGAATCAAAACAGGAAGAACTATTGCCAAAAACCAGAGCACTGCCAAGCTTTTATTGGAACCCCTTACACTTGGGAACTAGGAGGATTCAACAGGGCCAAGAACAAAAGGGAAACACAGCAGCTACGTAATGGAACTTGCTTGCACCACTCTGAGACAATGATATGAAGAGGACAGTCCTGCTTAAAATCTCTTAGGAATGAGCATCTTATGGAAGGAGAATGAGATTAGCTTCGGATGTCTGCGTTCTCACATATGCATAAGGCTATCCTAAAATAAACAGGCCTTCTCAAGTTTTTATTGCACAGCCAACTATTGTATGTGCAATTTAATCTGTTCTCTAAGTGCCAGAACGTGCACAGATGCATGTAAATATCTCTAGTTCGTTCAAAACGTGAGCTGTGGCTTTCCAGAGAACTCATCAAGTATCCAAGACCTTTTTATGTTCATGTGGCATTGCAGACTAAAACAACCAGAATGCAAAACGTGAGGACTCAACCATGCTTTGTGCAACTGATGATCATTCCCAGGAGCCAAACCTGATGATGACCACTCTGCTAAATCAAAATCCTGTGTACAGATAAATTGGATATTAAACAGTAAACCTGCCCTGTATGGCATATCTAAAAGAACATGGTCAGGATAGCATAGACCTATGCAGCACATTCTTCCACAGATGAATAACAGCACTTTTAAACAACACTTTCACACCCACCAAATCCATATTCTTCAACAGTGTTGCTGACTACTTTTTTCTAACAACAAGTAGAAGAATACTACCACTTTGTACATATTTGTTCTTTTCCACTTTTAAATAGCCAAAAATACTCATCAACAGGGTGGGATAAAAGGTGTATGTACTCATCAATACTGTATTATTTCTTGCCATCTTGGCTTAATAAACTAGGAAACTTAAAGTTCGGATACAAATTAGGAAATCTTTCCTCACCAACAGCTTTTAGCTGCTAGGTATCATCTAAACACACACTCATCTAGACACAAAGTTATTAGCTACATTCTGAAGACCAACCTATGTAATTCAAGTTAGAAAAGGATGGGACTTTGGCTAATACCTTGAAATACCTTACCTTTGAATCATACGCCGATTGCTTTATTACTTCAGGTGCCATCCAAAATGGTGTTCCCACAAAGGTGTTCCTCTTTATCTGTGTATCTGTTAGTTGTCCTGCTACTCCAAAATCTGCTAGTTTTACTTCTCCTTGTTCAGACAGCAATACATTAGCAGCTGGAATAAAGAAGAGGAAATAGCAGATATGAAGACATTTGACACTGTAAGGGTGTTCCCTTTTATTGCATGAGCTGTTCTAATATTCTTTCAATACAGTTAAAAAACAATTTACCTTTAATATCTCTGTGAATCTTCTTTTCTGAATGCAAGTAATCGAGTCCTTTGAGGATCTCCCTCAATATTGTAGCAATCTGGGTTTCATCAAGTGAGCCAGGTTCTAACTAGGAGATGCAAGGAATGTGTAAATACATTTTAAAAAGGGAGAAACAGAGAGAACAGAAATAACACTGTGACTATAAAAAGAAATTACTCCTTTTGTTATCCCTCAAAACCTCAGTTTGCTAACTTCACAATGTGACAGAATATTCTTTTTAAAAACACACAGTTCTAAACTAAGTGGCCTGGTGAACAACATGCAAAGAAATAATTTATCTAAAACGTTTTTTAAAAGTTTGTTAAAGGTGCCATAAGGACAGTTATTGCTTTGTGGTCAGGTCATGGATATAAACATTGCCTTTGAAAAGCATCTATATTGTAATCTGATTATTAACATTACACCGAACTTAGATATGCAACTCCACATCACCTATGTGGACCCTAGTCTCAAAGCCCAAGCAAGAAACTAAGGCATATAAGGTACTACACCAATCACACAGTCTATGACTACATACTGCATTGGATTTTGTGAAACTCTAAAACACAACTCAAGCCAGTAGACTGACAGAATATTACATATCTTAAAGTGTTAACTTTTTTCATATAAAACTCCACGTATAAATCTGCTAATTGGTAGAATCAAAGGCTCCAAGTAATTATTTTTATTAGATGAAGTGGTAGTGGTACATGATCACAGAGCTCTTTACATCTGATATAAATTCTAAAAGTGAGAATACCACTAACTCTAAACAGACAGAGGAAAGGTCACTACACTCGGAGAGGTTTCTTAACCAATAAGGGCATTTCAAGAGAGACAATGAAACTTTGTATCCAACAATTAAGATTGGAAATATTCCAGTGTTCTAGTTTACTCCACAATAGCAGTCACTGAAGCACAATAAAAAGGTTCTATCTCTAAAGCTTTACTCTGTGAGAAGGAAAGCATCTCAGACAAAAATTAGAAGTAGTACATCCCTCAGAAATCCTCATCTATTACATAGGAACAGACATAGTATTTAATTTCATATTTGCTTTATCTTTGTAGCTTTAATTATAATATTTTTTGCTTTTCCTTAGCTTTAATAATACACATGATATTACCACTCCCTGAAATCCACTTAGACATTCTCAAAGCTTTGCTCCAGCCAAAGCATCACTTCAAGACTTGGTAACATGATACATCTAACAGGGCAAAACCTCTTATGTCAGATGTCAGCTCAACTTAGTGAGGAGGAAGTTATTGAAAATAGACTAAGTCTGAGAATACTGGCACTTGTACCTCAGTCACAAACTTAAATTATACTCATAGTTGAACAACAATGTACAAAGGTGCATTAAATGTACTTTGTCTTGTGAGGCGTGATTTTCAAAACAGCCAGTGCATATTCAAGTACAGAAAACACCAAGCTAGCATGACATGTCTACACTCAGAACATGGAATCCAAGGTGCCTTGAGTATGGAAAAGTGGCAAAGTGTGCCAGTTGTCCTACCAGATTCCAGTTGAAAACCATAATGTGCATGTTATAACTAGGAAAACATGCAGCAGAACATAAATTGAAAATTAATGAATCACACAAAAGGTGCTTAATTCACACTTACATGATGATTTCAGTTCTGTGGTGCAATTTCTTCAATAATACTTTAAAATGTAACCACAGACTTTGTACTATTTCTAGGCAACAAACTTAAATAAACACATGGTTATCACACAAGTGAAATGTGTGTGATGAAAAAGCAAAAGAGAAGAAAATATGGTAACATTTGTTTTTTCATTCTGCTCCTTTATATCTATAGAAAGAGAGTAAAAATTAATTTATAAAAGCAACCCCAGTTTCTAAATGCTTTTCTGCCAGGGGAAAAAAAAAGCTATCACAACCATAAATAAACTTTCTTTATCGTATCTTTATGGGGAACATTATGAATTTGTACACAATGACAGAATTCCGTCTAACAGATGTGGAAACTAAAGGTATAAATGGGTTTGAAAATGCACAACTGCAGGAAGTTCACATTTAATATCCCCTCCTGTCTTCTGGATGCCACCAGCAGAATCCCTTCAGACTAGCCTTTTTCCTTTCACTCTTTCCTCAAGCAAAATTAGTTGCCCCATTTGACAACTGCAAACTATGCTACAGATACATTCTGCCTCTATTAGTATAACAATTTTCACATTCTTAAAACATCCATTGTTATTTCTCCTTTTAAAATCCAGAATAAATATAAGATGGTGTGTGATTTGGGAGGGGGTTTGGGTGTTGGTTTTTTCAAGAGCTAAAGTGAATGACAGCATCCTGTTACAGAAAACACACTCTGCACTGAACCTTGAGAATTCTAATTCAGAACTGGGTCCATCCCAGGTGCAGAATGAAGAACTTTGCTCTTGCTAAATTTCATACGGTTCATGACTGCCCAGCCCTCCGGTCTATCCAAGGCTCTCTGTAAGGCCTTTCTACTCTCACTGGAGTCCACAGCTTCTCCTACTTCTTTGTAATATTTTTACAGCCTAAACTGTATTTCTGTCTATTTAGGCTTCAGTAAGACTTCAAACAGGGAATCTTTTGTATGATTGTTTGGAGAAGCGGGTGGTGGGGACGATACCTTAAAATGTATTCACTAAGAAGGGTTGTGGTGGCAGAATTAAGAGACAGAAAAAACTATTTTCAGTCACGAGTGCTCTCTGGCTGACTGAAGATTAGCACTCTAAGATGTTTATATCCTGCTTCCAATATTATGTTGCTTAGTTCCCCCTTCCATTTATATAAATAATCAGTCGTGCCTCATGGAAAATAACATTTTTCTGGCATTGACAAATACTTTTCTCCTTTACTGAAAGGAAACATTGCCCCAGCCATATGACCTTTTATAATTTCCAGAGTTATAAGATAGGAAAATAATTATGTGAGGTAAAGTAACGAAAACCCATGCATTATTTACTTACAAGATCAAGGGCAGAGCCTCCACCCAGATATTCCATTATTATCCATAATTTTGTATCCTGCAAAACAAAAAAAAAAAACCAATAAAAACATATATAAGTTTAAAAAAAAGTAGTAAATTAATGGGACTTGTTCCATTCTTTTTGCTTTTTGCATCTGTAGTTTTGAAACACCACTAACATTTAGCTGTTTCTCAAAAATATCTTTGGATTGTTTACTCAAGAGTGCATGCATCTCCATGCATGTGTTTTCAATTTAACTCTGTTCCTCTAAATTAACAAGAAGAAAGGTACCTCCCATTTACCAATGTGTAGGAACACAGAAGCTCATTGCTTCCAAGTAACTGATGTATACTTCACGTCACACCCAAACTCACTTCATGGTACCTCTTTTGTACTGATACTAATACTACTAAAATATAGACAGTATCCAGAGAAGAAGAAACTTCTCTTCAATCTCTACCAAAGAGTCAAGTAGCAAAAGGAAACCTCCTGCCTTTATGCTGACTAGAACCATCCAAGCATTCTGAGCATATTAACTCCCAAAAGCCACCCAAAATAAAAGCTAAAAACAACATCAAGCTACTATATTTCCAAAGGAAAGCTTGGTACATATTACAGTTCTGTTCAACACAAGATACACAATACAGTATGCTAAGACAGAGACTGGACCCAATCATTTCTTTCTACTCTTTGCAGCATCCTATTCCCAAATACACTAAGAGAAGCAGTTCACCTTTTACTTGCAGTACCAGCCTTGATATACATAGAGGCCACAGATCTACCAAAAACATATTCAAATGAACTTGCTGCATGGAACATACTGGGTTTTGGTGTAGTTTTTATGATAATCAGGTTATATTAAGCTTTGTTAGTTTTAACTCTGTGGTATGTACCAAACTTTCACAAGACTTCTAGCACAAAAAAATAGATGTCTGTCAGAGCAAGGAGCACACAAATAGCAACAATATTCATTTACTTTATCCTACAGAATAAAACTTCATGTAAAAGTAACAGCTCACAGCCAAGGCAGCTTAGAGTCTGAATATTCATCTATAAAGATGGATTAAAATTTTTAGAAAAGTGATAAATGTATTACAGAGCGTAACTTCTAAATCCCCTGGGGGATTAAAATTTTAGCCCTTAGGACTCACTAACACTTTTTAGTCCTTATTATATCTGTAGTTCCACTGCATCTGTCCCCTCTCTCATCTCAGAATGCACCTTTTTCCTACCTCCAGTTATATATATTGTATTATTTCTAGGTAAGACTCTGGATTGCGTTCCTTCATTATCCACTGTTTTTAACATACAGATTCAGCTAAAGTTAGATACCTTTCTTCAGGAATCAACTCATGTTATTTAACAAACAGTCTTGTTAAAAACATTTTAAAAGAGCCGGAACACATTTTTTAGGAAGAGTCACTAAAAAATATAATCTATCTCAGTATCTACATCTTGATGCTTACTTTCTGCAGACACCATGGATATTTCAAGAACTGTAACTCATCTTGAGACAGTCCCCTGCAGTACTGAAATACTTATTTTGCTGCTAAGAGTTTTTCAGATTTTACCTGTCCCTTCAAGGCTCCAGGTCCTAACAGTTTCAACAAGAATGCTTCTGAGAAGTGTCTTATAGTAAGTAACTTCATCTTCAAAAATCTTACTAAATTTGAACAAAATTTTATATATATTTTTTGCTTCAGTCTGATAAAATGTCTTTTAGAGCTGCATGAAATTTCCTGAATATTCAAACTTCATGACTGCAAAATTTACATTTAATTTTAATAATAACTTAAAAACCAACATGTCAACTGTACCACTACCTTTTAGTTCACTGGAAATGCCTGGATGGGAAAGAACAAGGTAGAACAAATAAAATCCGTCACCCTCTCAAAAAAAGGCAAAAACCCCCCCAACAAAATACCAAAAACAAACAGAAGAAAGAAAGAAAAACAAACATCCACAACACCACCTCAGCTAGAGATCAACAAGAGATGCATCTTCCCTTTTCTATTACCTCAATTACCTCATGATTTTAATGAGCTAACAACTTGAAATAAAATACAGTTTCCCAAAAGAGAAACTCCCCATAACACTAGCTACTAAATTCCCCAGCTGAAAATTAGAAATTAGAGGCAGAAAATAACAAACAAAAATATTTAAGGATATAATTTTAATTACATAGTTACAAAACTATATAATACAATTACACAACTAAAAGTTGTATTATTCACAGTCTTTTTAAAATCATCATTTATCCTTTCAATTCTTTTTCTAGTTTGCTTAGTCTTTGCTCCTGAAACTTTCATCATCAGCTGCTTCAGGCCACATGTCTAAATTTACAGTACAAAAGCTGTGGATCCAGTACACTCAGTAATTCTACATTTGAAGACAAGTGAAGTATGGAAATGTAGTTAAGAAACACACACAACTGCATCTGTATCCCAGTGTGCAGCTAAGTAATAGCAATCTATTACAATCATGCCATCTTTTTATCTGTAGTCTTAGACTGAAAGTCATTTTTAGTTTCCTATGGTTCCTCCATGCCACAGAAATATTACTCAATTTTATTGATATTTGGGGGTTTTTTTCAGTTTTCATCATTCATATGAAGATTCTGAACAGATGTCATTACTATGGTAGCAAACCTTACTATCACCTTTCACTAATTCTTGCTGGATTTTTTGGTTTTTCAGCTTTCTTATTTAAAATCTGCATACCAAAAGACACAAGTAAATCATTTTGGTGAGACAGTAGTAACAAATTTTTTAATATATATTTCATCATAGAGACAACAACCTAAATATACTGACTTTATGCCTGTGGTGGGTTGGATGCGAGGTATCCTCCAGAACCACTCTGTCATTCCCTTTCTCAGCTTGGACACAGGAGAGAGAATATAGCAAAAGCCTCATGGGGTGAGGTAAGGACAGGGAGAGATCATTCACCAGTTAACCTCATGGGCAAAGCAGACTTAATTTGGGGAAGTTAGTTTAATTTATTACCAGTCAAATCAGAGTAGTATAATGACAAATCTTAAAACCCAAATCTTAACCCTTTCCCCTGCCCCCTTCTTCCTGAGTTTTCACTTCACTCACAATTTTCTCTACCTCTTCACCCCCAGAGGCACAGGGGGACAGGAAATGATCATTGTGATCATTTCATCACACATTGTCTCTGCTGCTCCTTCCTCCTCAGAGGGCGGACTCCTCACAATCTTCCCCTGCTCCAGTGGAGTCTCTCCCACAGGAGACAGTCCTCTACAAACTTTTCCAGCTTGAGTTCTTCTCATGTGCTGCAGCTCTTCACAGACTGCTCCTGCATGGGTCCCTTCCATGGGGTGCAGTCCTTCAGGAACAGGTTGCTCCAATGTGGGTCCCCCACAGGATCACAAGTCCTGCCAGCAAACCTGCTCCAGTGCATGCTCATCTCTCCACAGGGCCACGGGTCCTGCCAGGAGCCTGCTCCAGTGTGAGCTTCCCACAGGGTCCCAGCCTCCTTTGGGCACATCCACCTGCTCTGGCATGGGGTTCTCCATGGGCTGCAGGTGGATTTCTGCTCCCTCATGGACTGCCATGGGCTGTAGGGGGACAACCTGCCTCACCATGATCTTCCCCGTGGGCTGCAGCGGTATCTCTGCTCCAGCACTTGGAACACCTCCTCCTCCTCCCTTTTTCACTGACTTTGGGGTCTGCAGGGCTGTTGCTCCCACTTATTCTCACTCCTCTCTCCAGCTGCAGTTGTGAAGTTTTTTCCCCCTTCTTAAATCTGTTTCTCCAAGGTGCTGCCACAGTCACTGATGGGCTTGGCCTTAACCAGCGACGGGTCTGTCTTGGAGCTGGCTGGCACTGACTCTATCGGACACGGGGAAAGCTTCTGGCAGCTTCTCACAGAAGCCACCCTTGTGGGTCCCGTGCTACCAAAACCTTGCCATGTAAACCCAATATAATGCCTTGTAACAACAGCACAAGGCAAGTAGAGCGCTACTATCAATTGACTTTGGCATCACCACAGCAACAGGCCTCCTTCTTTCCTTCTTTTCTCAGTATCTCTGGCATGCTTCACATTCCATAACACCTACTGTCACTTTCCTTTTTAAAGCTGCCCAAATTCTTTTTTTGCCTGAACTTTTCACTTTCTTCTGTATATATTTCCCACTTTTGCTCTCAAAAAGAACACCAAAAGCACTAAATTTTTCTTCCATACCCTAGATTAGTAATTATTTATTACACATAATCACTTATATTTTGAAGAAGATACTACATTTATATACTGACACCAGCAACATTCAGTGCTCCATTTTAAGATCTGAAATAAGACCAGTTTTCTTCTTTTAAGCATCAGCCACAACATAGCACTGAATTTTCTTCCAAATACAGTGAAGCCAGGTGAGTCATCAATCCAAATTTAGAATTATTATTTCTCTATAAGCTTAGACGAGCACATTAATGAGGGCACGTGGAACATTGCCTTTTTCACAGTAAGAAAAAGTGGTTTTCCTCTGATGCCATGAAACTGAGATAACTAACAGCTTTGGAATCTAAAAGAAGTTCTGTTACAAAAAGACAGTTTCTGTAAATCCCTTCCAAACTGTGGTTGCTCTTCTGGAGGTCTGACTTCTGATTTTAACTCTGGAACCACCCAAAAAACCTTACAATAGCAGCTTTATCTCTAATGAAGTTTCCTCAATTATATCATGAAAGTATTTGCAAAATAAGCACAGCTACAGCAGGTAAAGAATTTCTAATATGTAAAAATCAAAGACTATACGCTGAAAAAAAAGGCCATGCACAAAAAAACCCCTCCATCTATAGAGTCTCAAAGGCACATTTTAACCAAAATCAGACAAGTATAGAAGACGTACAGAAACAAATAATCAAGATCAAAATGTTTGTTTATAAGTCCTTATGAAGTTAAAAAAAAATCTGAATAAACATTGAGAGATACTTTTTATTTCTTTTTCTTCTACATGAAGAACATACACATTTTTTAAGACTGTGATATTATACAGGAGAGACTGACCTAAAGCAATCAAGTTAAGTATGTATTGATGAAAATATTTCTAAATCACCTTTCTTTAGTGAAGAAGTGATTGCAGAGGAAACCATAACACTGAGTCACAAAAGAGAAGGACCAGAAGGACTTGGAAGTAAGCACACTGAGTGATCTGTGCAATTTGAAAATATCAGTACGACAGTGAGCTTATGTTTGTTTCTAATTACTCCCCACCTATTGTGAGAAAGAGAATTTCCCATCTTAAATCCATTGTGAGAAAAGGTGTTTCTCACCTTAAATTTATGGTACACAATTATCAGAACAGAGGGCATTTATAAACATGCATAAAAAGCTTGCTTAGTTACGGAGATAAGCCATGTCCAAATTCCACTTAGAATCTATATTTACAAGCATTTTAACTTACATGAACAAGCTATAAATTATGTATTTGATTGAAATAACACAACAGATTTGCTAATCAAAATAAGAACTAGCATAAGTTGATCTATGTACTAAAAGTTTTACTATCACTGGATTAGTAGAAAAACCTGGAGTATTGAAAAAGAGAAACAGAATACCTTGGACAGAACCTCAAAGTACTCTGAAAAGAACAAACTAGTTCCAAAACTGAAATGTATTGCATAACATGATGTGTGATACTTTGTTTAATAAACATCTCAGTTATGTCAAAGTAATAAGGGCAAGGAACAGAGTCTTATATTTCAATACTGGCATAAATTTAGTATCAATTCATAATTCTCCAGCATAAGAAACCAGATCAAAAGAACCCTGAGATACGCAATGCATACAACAGTGTAACCTCTATAAATTGCATTCCTGCTACAGGTTGGTACCACTACTCGTGGAGATTTTTCTCTGTTCGTTTCATATATAAAGACATGAAGAAGTTCGACAACTTTAGCTACCAGAAGCTTCTTAAATACTTGCATACTGATTCTTAGATGCCTGACTTCAAAAACATGATGCATAGATCATGAAACTTGTCTGCCATATCTACTTTAAGTCACCCTGCCAACTCATTCCCTCTATCTTTGACAGAAGGATTTTTTTCAGGATTTATTCACCCTTGTGCTTTTAACCACGCATCTGAAGCCCCTGCTGTTCGACAAAGCCACCAGGTGGCAGAACCACGTAATGGCAAAGATGCTTTCATCCACCCCACACTTCCCAGAAAAGAAGGGCCAGCTCCAAAATAAGCCGTGCAATCCACTGAAGACAGAAGCACAAAACCATCTGTTTAAAATGCATCTGAAAACCTTCATCACCCCAACACCCTTCATAAAAAGGGGAAGGAATGATTAACCAAAGAGAAGCACACCTTAAGGAATACAATCACCCATATATCCAAATTCTTCAGAATACCTTCCTCTTCTCCAACATCAAGCTCAGCTTCAGGCACCATCTTATTCATTCACCATCTCCTTCCAACACCAAGAAACAACAGTAAACCTGTCTTATTATCCAGGACAAAGAAGAGGCACACCCTGGCATTTGAGCTCTCATTATTTATTAACGCACATGGACATTGGTGAGACTATATGCAGATACAGATCAATCAGAAAAAAATTAAGTTTTGTATGATGCCATAAATGATGCATTCAGGCAGTGACAGGAAATGGCATTTACATATTTGTGGTTCCTGCTCCCAAACCTTCCCACAACACTACTAAAGGTCATCAACTGTATCAAATCTGAAAACATGTATCAATAAGTATCAAGACCTCCAAAATATTTTAAATGTCTTTTCCCTGGAGCTTATCCTATCATAACAAATAATACATACACAAGAAAGTAATTATTTTAGGCTTAAGAGAGAAGACACCTATGAGTTGATGCATTACCATTAGATCCTTGAAATTAATCAGGATTTGCAAACTTTCCAATAGTTGACTGTTCAATTTCTAGACTTAGAGATTAGTATTAGAACAGATACCAACTGGCAAAATCGAGTTCTTTAACAGTACAAGGTGACTACTACTGTTATTCAGTAAATGTATGGTTTGGCCAAGGAATACATACAGATCTACCTCAAGGCCTCAATTCTTGTCATTTTCCTGACTAGTTATAAATATTGCCTATATATATTACTGGTTCAATTTAAATCTAACCAGAACAAGACCCCATATGTTAACGGCACAGAATGAATAGCATATCACTATCTGCTCCCATTCCACTCTTTCCAGCACACAGTCCTTGTACAGAGAAGGTAAACAAGGAACCCCTGAACTTCAACCAGCCTACCCAGATGTCAGGTGGATTGCTCAATGCCATATAATAACTCTTTTGACAGACAGTAAGGATGTGACAAAGGATAGAATCACTGACAGCAGAAGTAATTTATTTACGTTAAGTTTCTCCAAAAAGACACTCCAATTTAAACACTATGGGTACCCAATTCTGTTACCCTAAGTAGTAAATCAAGCCCTTTCCACTGCAAATGGACAAACTGATCCTATCACTCCAAAACTAGGGTCCTGTGACTGTTTAACAGCTATCAAGAAAGGCTACAATGTTTTGGAGTTGTCTTCACAGAAGACAAAGTCAGAAAAAAAAAATCTTTCGGTGCTAATTCATACCACCTTTCTAAGACAGTATAGCTTGTTCTTGAAGGCAATCCCAGCAAGTACTATAATTTTTTCTCCATATCTGAAAGAACAGAAAATTTTCCAGCCTCATTAACAATGAATAAGAATAACAGCATTCCAATACTTCCTAGGAAGCATATTGAGTTCCACAGTGCACCTAATCCTTCACTTGAACTTTTCTTTGACAATCTATTCATCTGCTAATGTTCTTCCACCTAGTTCCTCCTACAACTACAATGCAAAATTATGTAGACTGGTGTATCATCTTAGAAAGGAGAAAGCTATTTGCTTATGTCATTACAGATTTCATTAAGTAAAACCAAACTGTATTATTTTTCTAAAGACACTTGTTTCAAAGCACCTGGAAGTCAGATGGCATGGAGAGACAACTGTTGATTTCAAAGAACAAGAGGAACTATCTTATGAGATAACAACATTACAAGTACCTAGGTTTCTTTAGCCACCGAAGACATCCTCTGGATAAACTGCCCTCTCCCTCCCCCTCCCCATCCTGTCACAACAGTCCATGTTGTAGAGCAGAGTCTTCAAGTACTGTCCCATTTTCTTTAAAAAGCGCAAAAGTACTGAAACACCAACAGATGCAATGAATTAGCCGTCTTTAACCTTGTAAATTAATATCCTGCTTTGGGGTTTTTGAAGTATAAGAGGAGCAGAAGCAGATGTTATAAAATACAGATTAGGATAAACTATTCATCAAGAAAGTATGACTAAAAGTCTAGCCATGCTGAAGTAGATAATCTTGTATACTACTAGAGAAAAAAGTCAAAACTGATTTTGCTTCCTAAATGAATGACTGAGTTCTACTATCAATTTGAAAGGCTCCAAAGAGAAAGAATGTTGCTTTGAGCATCGGTTCCCTCCAGGAAAAATTGATGAAGCAATAAGTAGATTTACCTTTAAAAGGAATTCTTTAAGTATTTCATGAATTGCAGACACTCCAAATAATATAACGCTTCCTGCCTATAGCTAGCTCTCTCATTTTACCAGAATGTCCATTAGCAGATACTTTATTTTAGACTAGAAAGCAGCCTAGCAATTCTCAGCCCTGTTTCTACTCTTCCTTGCTGAATTTCTAGACAAGAAGGCATAAGACCAAATTTATTTAGAAATACCCACAATGAAAAACACACACACACACACCCAAAAAACAAACAAACAAACAAACAAAACCAAAAAAACTCAAACAAAACCACTTTCGCTGACACTAAAAGGCAGCTCAAGTAAAAGAAATAAAAGGTGACTTTGTTTCCTTCTCATCTGCTCACAGGGGAGGGCAACCCATTAATAAAGAAAACTACATTTTAAAAGCTACATTTGTAATATAGCTTGTCTTAAAGGAAGAGAATGAACCTGGTAATATTTACACAAGTTTCAGTGCACTGCTGTTCATTTTTGGCACATTCAGTAATTCCTTGCAGAGATAAAGAAGTGTTAGAATAATTCCCAGAAGAAGATTTGCAGTTTTTTGAAAGTTTCTTTCTTTAAATTTGAATATTTGTTTTGCCTCTGAACACCAGAAGATGCAGTATAGAAATAAGACATTGGGAAAAATTATATATTGGGGAAAAAATCCAAATTCCTAGAGTTAAACAATAAATGAAGTGTAAAAGATTACAAAAGAAAATTTTCCAGTGAAATTAAGGAAACTGACTACTGCAAAAGAGTCATAGACTCATTTGGGGAATAAAGAAACCAAACAAAGAAACAAACAAAAAACCAACCCCCAACATATAAAAACCAACAACCAGGCTTTTGAACAGAGTCAAGCAAAACTGAAGCTAATTTAATCTATCAACATAGCCAGCACCTGTAAACATTTTAAATCTGGATGATCTGAAAGTTATTCATAATATCCATAGGCAAATCTCTTCCAAAGATATATAAGTGTAAAATTAGGCACTGTATTATTTTAGAGGACAACCCATTTCTTTACTACCTCAATATATTTAAGTTACAATCTACAGAACCTTTGTATTTATGTGGTGGAGCCCAGCAAGAATGGCTAGATGTCAGATATTAAAAGTGCCTTACATAGTCAGAAATCTCTTAAGTTTAAAGAAGGCAAACTAATAGCTAAATAATATATTCCCATCAGTAGTGATAAAAACAAGGTAAAACTTTACAAGGCTTACTAACAGATGAAGCTTAAATGGTCTGAGTGCCAACTATACAACTATGCTGTCCAAATCCACATCCTTAGAAAAAAAAATAGTATCTATTCAGTAAACATATAACTCATATTCACTAATGGCCTACTACATGTCCAAATATTCCCATTAAAAGAAGAAAAAAGAAAAAACCCAACTCAACAAAAAACCCAAGTAAGTTCTTCCTCATAATTCCACTCATATTCTTAGTGGGCTTCATATAACACTGGAGTAAGAAAGTGAAAAGAAAGATCTAGAGCTGAGATCCAGAATTAGATGGAGAAGAGGTGAAAACCACCCCTGAAAAGTCCACTTTTAGTAAAAAAATTAAAATAAATTTATAAAAGCTACCTACCATAGGAATTTTGTGTTTAAATTTCTGATGTCAAAGTAAACTTCTGTTTATTTTAAATTGCTTTTTCTATCAAATTACTATTCCATAGGTATTTGGAAGACAAACTCTGCTGCATCTAGGTAGCATCCCTAACGAGGAAAAAAATTTTCTAAGGACACATTTTCCCCCAGGAAAATGAAAAGAGATAATTCATTTCTATAGAACTTTTCTGTAATAATGCTCAATAGAAATTCAAACACAAAAATATTTCGGTGGAAATCATCTGGACATAAAGGAATCATTCAGAAATCTATTTTAAAAGTTTTTAAAATCATGTGGAGTGAGCAGGGTTTGGTTTTGGTTGGTTTTTTTTGGTTTTGGTTTCTTTTCTTTCCCCCCCTCTGACTTTAACCTGAAGGATGATGAACTAAAAAAAGCTCAAGTTTGAACCTCATCCAAAACATGAAAATAAAAATGTAAGGGAAGGAGGGGAGCACATGTCTGTATACAAACTCAAGAGGTTTAAAATGTCTTTTTCCCTTCCACTGCGGACACATTCTTAAGCAAGTGGACAAGGATGACTGACAGCAATGGACATCTCTGTGAATCTTAAGGGGGCTGCAAGCAGCTGATAAGGCCCCATAGAGTTCTGAAAAAATTTTCACGAAGGAGCCATGAATTATGGTAATGCTGTAGTAAAGAATATTACCACGCTGGGGTGCAGGACTGGTAAGTATTTTGTCTGGGGATCATTTCTGAGGCGCTTACCTCCTTTGAAGTGTCTTGGCGTCAGGATGAATGCTAGCTGTCCTCGGGCTGCCATCCCTTTGAGGGGAGATACAGATGAGCCCAAAGGTTCTCTTCTAAACACAAGTCCTTACTGCAAGCTGGCCAAAAGGTCCCTGCAATCAAAGAAATCATTGTGGTTTTGCATGTGGCGCATTTATGTCCTTTAATCAAGGTTTGTCAGCCATCTAACATGTTCAACCACAAAGGAAAAAATAAAGGCATCTGCCAGGTAGCCAAGGCAGAACAGAAACTAAGGAAAGAGAAGAACTGTTCATTCAAGTTTGGACACTATGAACTCCATGAAAAACATAGGTAACATGATTTTTCAGACTAAGCAGGACCGTCTCAGTATACAGTATTTAATACATGTATATATGTATAAAGAAGCTGTTTGCCTTTGGAATCATTTTCCAATACTCTGAAACTCCTGCCTTCATGAGATCTCAAGAAAAAAATATCACATTTTCATTTCTAGAGATACATTCTAGTCAATGTATTCTACAATTTAATGCAGCAGACACTCGTCAACAATTACCTCTTGCAATTATCACAGCAGTATACAATTAATCCTTAAATGCACCATTTTTACCACAAGCTATTTTGTAACCGAGCTTGCAGAACCACTTGCTAGGAATAAAAACAACAATGAATGTTCTGTCATGGTACTGACAAAAGATTCCTTCTGCAGAGCATTTAGCAGACTTTTGTGTTTGCATGCCAACATGCTAAAGCCACAAGCTCCATGTTTTCCCTTGTGTGAGTCATCTCTAACAGTGTCCATATTCACGGCTTCTTTGGCACATTTCCTGGGCACATGCCCTTCCACCACAGAAATGATTCCTTATAGCCCAGCTGTCACAAGCCTAGGCATGTCATATTAAGCACATGATTTCCCAGAGCTGCAAACTATTGGGCGATCTGGGTTTATAACTCTTCTAACAAAGTATATTACAATAAAAGCAAATAGACATGTATTTCTGGTATTGGCTGCAAAACCAGCCCCTAGCTAGTAAACACAAGAAACTCACACAACAACAGGGAAATAGTACACATTTCACTTCATAAAGGAGTGGGTAACCACTTCTTCAGAACACTAAATGTACACAAGTCCATATTCTTTCTCTTCCCACCTGCCTACAGCCATTTTCTGTTTTCTTACTTCATAAAACACTGGTGGGAGAGTGAAAAAATCCGGTCCCTTACAACCCTTATCCTTTTAACAGTTACATTTTTGATTACTCAGTGGGGCTGACAGTAGTCATCCTTCCATTCCCATCCCTGTCCACCAGGCAAATAACTACTTCATAACCACATCTACTGAACCATTGCCTTATGGGGGAAAAAGCTAACTGCAATCTGTGGCAGATTTCCCAGGAAGTCCATTTATAGAGGTAGACAAAGATTAATCAGTGACTTATGTGGTTTTATGAGAATCCCAACATTCCATCAACTCACCTCTTATGAATAGTCACTGAGAAGGCAAGAAATACAAGAAATGTAACCCATAATCAAAGCTCCCTATGGAACTGAATTTTACTGATTGATACATCAAATGATTATTAATGAACTGTACCAGGTCACAAAATGGGAAATTAGAAGCAAAAGCAAATCATGAAATCGGAAGGAAAGTAAATCAGCATTAGTTCACAGAATTCTTTATTTCAGATAAATTGCACCACATCTAAAGCAGAACTACCAAATGAACTTTGCATCCAGTGAATACTGAGATTAGTAATTTCCCCCCCCCAAAAAATGTCACCTTTTTCACTGGAGTAGTTCACCTCAATAGTGCTCAGCACATTTATGAGTTACTCCCTTCTCTATACCAGAAACAAACTTCCAATAGCAAATACAATGCACAAGAATCCCTTCCCTTCCATTGTCCAAAAATACAATTGCTTTAATGCTTACATCTGTTCCTGTTTACCCATTACATCAAATTAAATTCAAAATGAAAGGTACAACTCAAATTTACTTCTTAGCAGAAGTATCAGTTCACCCATCAGTTTAATCCTTTTTCTACCACTTACCACAACTTCCAAGATCTTTTGCACCCCTGCTCTGCAGCCTGTAAAGCTTTAATCCTTTTTCCCCACCCTTTTTGCATTCACAATGCTATTAAATTCCACTACTCCCTTTACAGAACACTCATAGGCCAATCATTCTTCCAAACTTTTACTACTAATGAACTTGTACAAATCAACCCTAGAATATCTCAGGATTTTTAACTCAGACTTCTGTTAATCTCATCATTTCAGTCCCTGCAAAACACATAATTTTTCTGTAAAATTCTTACTATTTTCCACTTTTTCTCTTTACAACTCTTACCCTGACCTCTAATTATAGGTAAAAAATAAAAACACTTTCTATTCACATAACTCATTTCCATTCCACCTTCCTCCTCTCTGCTCTTCTTTCTTACAAGTTGCAGTTTCAAGGAACTGTTGAAGAAAGCAGAGAGGGAGAAAACCTCAGCACCTCCAAATGATTATTTTTATCCTAACTGTTACACAAGAGCTTAAAATTTAATGGTATAATGAAAACTAGACCAAAAGAACCTTAAGAATTTGTTTGAAAACACTGGCTTCTGAATACAAGAACCACAATGTTTTAGAACTAACACAGTCCATAAACCTGTACACTGTGAAATTTCCCTTTTGAAGTTCAGTATTTTTGAGTCTAACCAACTTTTTCAGAATAACAGTTCCTGAAAGTCCTACATTTAATCATTTTAAAATGCCTACTAACATGCTCTTCAACACACCATAATATTCTCTTATGTACGTAAAGAATGTGATTCTTCTGCTTTTATACAACTGTCTCCATACAGAGATTTAGAATAATTAATTTGGCCCAAAGAACTATAAATGCCAAAGAATACCTAAGTAAAAGAAAGGTAACTGAGCAATACAAACTACCTCATGTTCACATTTAAGATATGACACAAACACCGTAACTATATAACTACATAAGAGCAACAGATTATGATAGGGGTAGGTAAAGAAGTTTTCAATCAAAATGGCAAATGTTTTAGAGGTTCATGAGAACAACAGATCAACAGACTGGCAGCCATTTGATGGTGCAGTAAAATCACATTTTAGCTGAAAAGCCTTGTGCCGGGAAGTCTATTTGGAAAACAAAATGGAGAACCAGCCCACAAAACTAATGCACCTAAACCTGAGCACAAACACATACACACGTTCTCTTTTTTCAGCAGTACTGTTGGCTAATCAAAGAAGCTTCATGAACAGTGTGTGCTCCCTTAAAAACATAGACCAGTCTGCACCGTCAGTATATAATCCTCCCACCCTTAAAAAAAAAAATTAAAACAATAAAAATACAAATAAAAAAATGTGATTAGTCCCTGGCCTACTCAGTGAGCTGAACCATTTCACTGAAAGTTCAAATAGGCCCTGTGGCCAGTTGCAAGGTAGAGTTGGATTTCCCTTTTGCAGCAGCAGCAGAAAGCTTGCACCTAGATGCCATACTAATACTCCCTTTTCAGATATCTCAGGCCTGCAGCAACGAGTGTAGCAGCTAACACACAAGATACAGAAGGACATTTGACATAAACAAGATCACATACTATTAGAAAGCAATGCTATGTCCTCCTGATCTGTATGGCCAAACTAAACAGAAGATCTCATGTTACAGCTACTCTAGAAGCAAGATATGGTCCTTTTTTCTCCCCCCAGTTTTTACGCCAACTGACTCCACCACTTTTTTAATTATTTTTTTGCACCAGAACTAGCAATTCCGAAGCCAGGGGTCAGAGCTGGCTCACCTGTTAGTGTTTGGGGTTTGGTCTTTTCAAGAGCCAGGTTATTTTTGGAAGGAACAGAAGACATTGAGGAAGCTTGATTTCCAGGTGAACCAAGTCATTATGCAGTCAACAGATCCCACACAAGTAAAATGGCAGGAATATGAAAGCAGGGTGGGGAACGAGATACTGTTGCTACCTATTTTTCATACCTGTTAGATCTGCCTAAAGACAGATACCAAGATGTGAAATTATGCACAGAGTATTTCATACCATATAGAAGTCAGCAATCAGAGCAGTATAGAGGCAGCTTTTAAGGCCATCACAAGTAGCACAACACAAACATATTACTTTCAAGAACTGATATTTTACATTAAGTTTTCTAAATTTGGATTTAAAACAAGATCAGAATGACATGATACAGTTAAGTATTCAAACATTA
This sequence comes from Pseudopipra pipra, assembly GCF_036250125.1. Taxonomy (NCBI): domain Eukaryota; kingdom Metazoa; phylum Chordata; class Aves; order Passeriformes; family Pipridae; genus Pseudopipra; species Pseudopipra pipra. The sequence continues at coordinate 78,819,709 of NC_087550.1, forward strand.
TACAAACATAATTAGTACAAACTCTCCATTTTCTTTGAGACATACTAGTGATGCTTCCCAACCTTGATACACTTGTACAGTAAGAATTATTTAGCCATAAAAGACTAAAAGCACAGAACTGATTAACAGTGATTAACTGATTAACTGATGAACAGGAAAATTCTTGAAGCCACCTTTGTTTAGTAGATAGATTTTTCAACAGACATGGAAAAATAGGGCAATATGATGCAGAATTCAGAAAATGATAATAAACCATTGGACTGCTAAAGGAAAGTAGTGGAATGACAAGTTTCTAGAGTCACAATTCAAAACAGTATCTTTAAATAAAGATAATGCAAACAAGGGACTTTTTTCTCAGTAGGAGCACAGCAAATGACTACAGGGAGAGACAGAAGTAGTAAAGACTACAGGCCACAAAGATTCAGACTTGCAAGGTAACAATTAGAAATAAGAAGGGACCAAACTACCTTAAATATGAAAATAGGGCCTCACAACAAGATCATGCATGCTAGAAATAGAGTTTATGGATTCTTTGGCATCCTTTTATCTTAGTCTTATTATGGCCATTAGGAGCTGTATCAGTTAAAACTCATTCTTTCAACCAGTAGACTGACTAGATCTGAGAGCCTATCAGAACCATCACACAATCCTTCTTGCTACCTCCTTCTGGGCTGTCCAGCCAGATGTCACATCCACATTTATTACAGACAAATGAAGGCAACACCCATGCAACTTCTCTGAAGGCTATTGCTGCCTAGTGAGAACAGAGGAGGTTACCAACAGCTTCAGAAGAAAAGCAAGCATACCAGAATAGGGACTGGCTCACAGGAACCTGGGCTTCATTTTGTTCTTCTGTCATTGCCACAATAACAGAGAATCTGCACTCCCAGCCTTCCAGTAATTTCAGCTGCAGGAACTCCTACAGGATAAAACAATTCCATCTGGCTTTGGTCAGGGGAACAGAGAAGCCACAACCCCTCATAAAATGCAATGATGACAACATGGATGCAATCGTAGCAAGCAAAATGAGAGATAGTTACAGCTTTTTTTCAATGAGTTCAGAGAAGGGCAACGAAGCTGGTGAAGGGATTGGAGCACAAGACTGATGAGGAGTGGTTGAGGGAGCTGGGGCTGTTTAGTCTGGAGAAGAGGAAGCCCAGCGTTGACCATATCACACTCTATAACTACCTGAAAGGAGGGTGTACTGAGGCAGAGGTCAGCCTCTTCTCCCGGGTAAAAAGAGACAAGACAAGAGGGAACAGCTTCAAGTTGCACCAGGGGAGGTTTATATTAGATACTAGGAAAAATTTCTTCATGGAAAGGGTTGTAAAGCATCGGAACAGAGAGCCCAGGGAAGTGGCAGACTCACCATCCCTGGAAGTATACAAAAAACATGAGGACATGGTTTCATGGTGAACACGGCGGTGGTGTTAGGTTGATGGTTGGACTTCATCTTAAAAGGTCTTTTCCAACCTTAACAATCCTATGATTCTATGATTCTAACCTCCATTCAAAGTTCAAGGACTGTGGTCTGCAAAAAGTCAAGTCTGCAAGAGAACTAGCTGCTGTTATAAGGCTGGCCACACAGCATAAATGACAGAACATTAAGAAACCACTCACACATTCACTTCTCCCTGCACTGAGGTAGCAGCCTCTGTTGCAGTGCATTCTACATTCCTAATGCTAAATGGGAAAAATCTCTGTTCCACCCTAATAAGCACGATGAAACCTGCCAAAAGCTGCTTGCTATATCAAATGACAACAGAATGCACCAAGTCCATTAACTTCTGGCTGACCCACAGCATACATTTAAGGTCACATCAGTTCAGAGATGCTCATAAATGTTAAAGTAAACCAGTTAAACCTGTAAAGCAAAAGAACATCAAATTAAAACTTACCGAAGTTACACATAAACACCCACAAAGTTACCTAGATTGCTGAGGCAAGATTATTGAACATCCATTAATGTTCTTAAGTCTCCTAAAGTGTGCAAGCTTAGGCTTCTTTCAATTCAGCAAATCATCATCATGGCCAGGCTTCGCGAACGAAGATTTGGGAAGGGCTCTACCCACATTTGCTACAAGCACGCTGGTGGCTAAAAAGGCCAATACAAGATAGACAAGTCTGGTTGCAAAAGGCACAGCAGAAAGACTCCTTGGATGGTATCGACAAGACACGATTCTTTCTGCGTTGTGTTTTCTCCTCGAGAATTCAGCAAATACTGATCTAAAAACAAACAAATGAACAAAAAAAAAAAAAAACCACACAAAAAAAACCCTGCTAGTGACATAAAATCCACCTCATACAAGCTTTTCCAATATTTAAGCTATCTTCCCTTTAAAACAGTGTGTGGTTATCAGATGAAATTTGCTTACCTTGACCACTCAGCAAATACATCTTGTCATATTTTGGCATAACAGATTAGAAAGCACTAAACTATCAGCACTTAAACACAGAAAAGCTTTCATATATACACACTGAGTCACTTCCAACCATCTCTTCAGAAAAACAAAACCAAGCCTGAACTTCAGTAATCCTCTGGAATACAGGCTTTCCAAATCCCAAGCTGTTCCTGAGGCTCTTTACTGACTACATTGCAGTTTTCCAGCCACACTGTGAACTGGAATTCCAAGACTGAATTATTCCAAGAATGGTCTCACTAATGCTGTGAAGTCTTATTCTACTTGGATCAAAAATTTAAACAGTTCAAAAGAGAGTATCTCAAAAGCTCCAAAGAGTGCTAGAAACATACATTTGGAAGATGAAGAAACACAAGCTTAGACAGTAATATTTTTTAAAATACACCCTATAAGACTAGTTCAATACCAATTTGATATCACTTGTACCTAGTTACACTGGATGATGAAACTACTTAGTGATCACTTGCTCTGCCATTATATTCCTTTGTATAGAAGTCTAAAACAAGGAAATGAAAGAATTTTTAACGTATGCGTACATATATAACACACTGATCTCAGCTTTTGTCCATATACATATATTAACCTCAGCTTTGAGAGTTATGCACATATATATATGTAAAAAAGTCAAGGGTCTTTAGCTTCCACTTTTTAAGCATAAAGACAAATTAATTTCCTCTTAGGTATTTCTAAATATTAACACAAGATCAAGAAATATATAAATGTTATGAAGTTATAATAAAGCAGCAATTAAAGTTATTAACAAAACTGAAGAAACATCATCAGAGAGGCATCTAAATCTTGGAAATAAAATATATTACAAAAAACTTGGCCTAAAATGGACAGGAGAAACAACCGTGGAACCAAATCTAACTAGCTCTTGAAAAATCGGTAAAGCAGAATAAGATGCAAAGGCTCCTAGACAGAATAAAAGCTTTTAAAGTAAGTAGCATAGCAATACTTTTAAAGAGTTACAGTATGGCAAAACTCAGAAGAGACAGCAAACAACTTCAGTCAATTTTATAAGATATATTAAAAAAAAAATTAACAAAGAACAAAGAATCCCTATTCCATTACAAGGAAGGCAGTGGATGCTGTAACCTAAAATCTAAAGAAGTAAACAGACCCAGAGAAATTTCAAGAATTAATTTTGTAAAGATCTAAAAGGACCTATAATTTTTTATCCATGGAGCATTCAACCAGATCACAGATGGAACAGATGAACCTTTCTGCTGGAAAACAGCAAAGAATGCTGATACAGGTTTTTAACACATCATATCAGATAAGGAACAGCAATCCCTGTAGATATCTGCACCCATATAAACCATGACACTGAAAAATGCTTTAAGAGCAGCATTCCAGTTACTATATCCTATAGTAGACAAAAGACCTTTGTTGCAACAGAATGACAACACGAAGACACCATATTTAAAAATACTTTGTCTTAAGAAAAGAGCATTTCCATTCCTGTTTTATACAAACATCTTTGGATTTCTGTCAAAAAGATGTACCACAAATAAGTTTACATCCAGGATGACTGGCACCCACTTCAGTACTGCTTTTGCTCTATTTGAATGAACTGACCACAGCAACTACACACAAAACTCCAACAACAGATGCAAAGAACAAAGTCTAGAGGGAATGCAAGACTTGCTCTGTGTGAGCAATAAGCTGCTTTTTATTTAAGACTCACTGTGCTAAAGCAGCAATGCTTCACACAAACAGGTCCATATGGCTTACTCTCTGCATATGAAAAAAAAATTGCTATAAAGCAAACACATTTCTGAAAATAGGAAATTGGGATATACAGAAAATTGTAGAATAAGAAAATTTAATCAGCCTTTGGAGTATATCACCCTACTCTAGAAAGCATTTATAAATGAAATAGTTTTTTAAAAAGTAAATTTCTAGAACTAAGTAGCTTTCATTAACTCGCTGAATTTTAATTCTTATTTCAAGTTGTACTTCCACGTATATCAGGCAAATACAGTGGTATTATACAAGCTTTCTAAAATTTCAAGCAACAGGTTCCTGAACACACTGGCATGTGTAATGACATAGCTTAATGGAAGAAGGTGTGGAATAGCAGAGAATGAAGAACGATATAAAGATTTCCCAAAGACAAATGATTCAGGTGTCAAAAAATAAACAAATATAAAAACCCCAAGCCCAAAACATTCTGGTTACCTATAAAAGACTTCATGGCAGTGTCCGTTAACCACCTTTGCTGAAAATACAGAATGCCTCTGAAAATCTGTCAAATATTTCAAAGGATGTCAGATCAGGTATTCTGCAATTACAGAAACTTGTTCTAGAAAGGGACATAAAACACTAATCATCAAGTATGCAGTGTCCCAAATGAGACAGAAAATTTCCTTTCCCAATATCTTGAAACTTGTCTGCCATGGGAGTAATTAGAAAAAAAGTTATCACATAATAAAAGACACCTCTTCAGCTCACAAAATGATACACAGGACACCTTGGGAAACAAAGACTGATCTAGAGCCAGAAGGAAAAAAAATGAGAGAGGGAACAGTTCCAACAACAATTTCAATTTGTCGACCAAACATTATGTATAGAAAAGTCAAATTAAGAGTTCTCTATGAACAGTACTTCTTTCTTTTCAACATCCACCAGACACATGGTCAGTACACATCAGGCTGCACAGACTTTAGAGAACAATAATTGATGAAGTGGCTGGCAACATAATCTAAGATCCTATTGTTCTCCCACTTGCTTACTTCAAAGAAGTTTACTCTCTGAGAAAACATTAATCCTTCCTGTAATTAGTGCTAAACTGTCCAATCACAGAAGAAATAATGTCTCCTAATCGCTCAAGACATGGAAGATTAATGTGTTGAAGATTCTCAGTGATGAATTATTACACTGTTAGAGTTAAAAGATGGTCAGACCCTTAGAACTACATATGACAGTCCTGGCTTTCAAATACATCAGAGACTTGCAGCAAATAAACCTAGATTTCTAGTCAAAAATATTAACCAATTCATTTAAATATTAATATGGTCCTTTTTAAGTGTATGTGTGTATATATGTATATGATGACACATCGTTGCTATCCAATAATGAGCCCTGACTCTTACTTTAGAAAACAAATAGAACTGTAAAATGTTTCTTTTGCATTCTACCACTTCAGCATCAGCTAATAACCACCACATATTAATTTTTAACAGCATAAAGAAATGAGGTTTTTGTTTTGAAGACCAAAAGTTTTGTAGTACCAAGCGTCTTGCAAACAACATACATTCACAAAGAACTAAAGCAGTGAGTTGTTGTACACTCTACTAGATGTAAAAAGAGTTGTACTTTACTCCAAAAGTAACTGGAGTCATACATAGACACTATTAATACAGTATCTTAGAAAGTTGACATAAGTTGAAAAATTCATAGGCTACTGCATTTGGCAGAAGAAGGGATGTGGAAGACTACAAGTATTTTCAGAGGGTCCTCCTCACAACAATAAGCACAAATATCACTAATGACACTTTCATCCAGCCAAACCCATCCAGGGTTCAGAGTCCTACAGCCTTCAATTAGGAAAAGCAACCATTTGCCATATGAACTTCACAAAATGTTGACACCCACTTAGTTCATATTTGAACGCTGGATTCTCTTTTTCAACCCCATTGTTACTATAACTTTTAAAAACTAAGTGGCATTCCCATCAAACTTTTTCCTATATTCTATTTCACTTATCCTATAAGAGCTGACTATTACTCCGATGGTCTTTCATGTGGGCACAAATGACACCAAGGAGGTAGTGGATCAAGGGTTGGACTTGATGATCTTGGAGGTCCCTTCCAACCCAGCTGACTCTATGATTCTGTGAAGGGTAACTAGGAACCATCAAACTCAATTTCAGGACTCTGGAGACAGTGGTCAAGGGTCTGGAGGCCCAGGTAGTGTTCTCCTTGGTCATGCCGGTTAGGGTAAATGATGAGAGAACTAGCTGGATTTACAAAGTAAACAGCTGGCTGTGTCACTGGTGTTGGCAACAAGATTTTGGTTTGGGACCCTGTTTGCTGATTAGGAGAGACAGAACCCACCTCATGAAATGGGGCACATGAGCCTTTGCTGACAGAATGTTCAACCTGGTAAAGTGAGCTTTAAACTAGGAAAAGTGGGGAAATGGAAGAGGACTATGGGCCATCCCCTCCACCCCTCTATAAAATGCCTGTACACCAATGCACACAATATGGGGAACAAACAGGGGGGATTTGAGATGTGTGTGCAGTCGCAAGTCTTTGATCTCACTGCAATTACCAAGACATGATGGGACAGCTCACACAACTGGAAAGTTGCAGGGAAGGGCTACATGCTGTTTAGGACAGACAGACCAGGAAGGCGCAGTGGTGCAGTTGCCTCTATGTGAGGCAACATTCAGAGCGTACTGAGCTCTGTCTTGGGGAGTTGAGAGCTTATGGGTATACTCTGAAGCCTAATCAACAAGAAGGGCGATTTAATCTGTGACACAGAAAGCAGCTAATAAGCAAGCTCTAAGTGATGCCCATGTGTTAGAAAAACAAATTACTTGGCAGATTTTTCTAGTTAAGGTATAGGGCTTGACATGCTTCAGTGATCTCAGACCTAGGGGGAGGTTAACACAGAAGGATGCACCACTGATAGTGGACACAAAGAATGCAGAATTTATGGGCCACAAAGACATCTGGCAGAACTCCCAAGATAAGGAAGAAACTGATAAACCCAACTCAGCAACTGCACTGAAATCAGCTCCAGCTGGGTAAAGGTAATTCTGGCAGGGGGAGATCGTGACCGCTGACCCACAAAACCCACCAATCCAAAAGAAGACAAAGACTCTGCATGTGGACTAACTAGCACGAGATGCAACTCTTTAACCAACAGAAAGTAGAATACCGATTAATAAGAGAACTATGTAACTTGTAGCCAATGAACTCCTTTGTTTGCTAAAATGCATAGACAGTAAAAGGTTTTTGATAGATAGTGTGTTTGATTTGTGGAATACTACGGAGCACCCAGGTTTGTGCAACTCTGAAATAAATAATCAATGTCTCTCTCAAATGTTTAATTATTGACTAGTTGCACACTGGTTTGGCAGACAAGATGACCTCACCAGTGGTCCCTTCCAACCTTAACCATTTTCTGATCTTACTTTCCTCCTCCAAAATGAACAGATTTGAAGCAGAGAGACAGTCCAGGAGAGAAATACCACTTCTGCCTTTTTGCCATACTTCACTTAACTATCAATCCTTGACTGAGAAATTGCAAAAGTAGTAATAGAAGCCACAAAGAAAAATTTATTCAATTTACTGTGCTCATTAAGTGCCTCCCAATGCTTCTGAGATCTAAACTATACATAACTTCTAAGTTCAGTTTCGCTAACAAGTTATCAGGTCTAAAAACCATTCACAAAGCCTTTCACTGATAAGATATCCAAGTGAACTGGTTCAGAGCACAAGGAAGAAAGGAAAAAACCTGTCTTTCTCTTAAGCAATGCATCCCCTGAATTCAGAAAAAGTCCTTTTTTCTTTGGAAACTAACTGGCAGTCTCAGAAATACAGGGATAAAACAAGGTCCCCCTTTCAGAACCTTCACGTTTTTGCTGATAAATAGAACACTGCCACAAAAGCAAAAGCAGACTGAAAATTATTTTCTGCCTATTTCTAGCTTAAAATCCTGCCAAGACAGCAATCTCTTATCTAGATTGCCATCTCACTATCATAAAAGAAAGAGCTATCCAGATGGGAACAAAGTCTGCCCAGAGAAATAAAGTAGTACCAAAAGCTTCCAGATATTTTCACTACCTTCTAGACATAATAAATCACTACATCCATCCAATTAAAAACAAAAATAGAAAACCAAAACAAAAAAGCAAACAAAAAAACTTATAACTGAACTCTGATACTAATAATATGGCAGGGGGACGGAAGGGAAACAGATTCAGAAGGCAGTCAATGGAAATTCCTTCCATCACTTCACTTATGGCTAAAGTGCAAATAAATTAACTTTTAGATTTTAATTTTTAAATCAGATAAAGGCTAGGTTCAGTCTCCTCAAAAAAACAACCTAATAGCTTAGGTTTGATCCCTAACGATCAAAACTTGACAAAAAATTTCAAGCTTCATAGAACAGCAGATACTACATTGCTTTTAATATTTTGACAATTCAAATGCAGACTTGGCTTAAATTTTCAGAATTTAAATAACCACTAGTTACATTCTCCTAAAATTAAGAGAATCAGAGCTTAACAAACTCATGTTATTGAAAGTTTTTTTTTGCATAGAAATATCAAAAGACACATGCAATTTTTTCTGTTAAGTTCTGTCCTACTTCACAAAATATAGCAACTCATTTTTTCTTTAGAATTGAAAGGACATAAATATATTTTTCTTCAACTGAAGTCTGATTGAAACCTTGTCAATGAAAACAGGCACAATTCAATAACTTGGAAAAGAATTACTTACAAAATAAAATCACCTTCATCCATATCTTACCTTTAAATAGGATCCATAATATTTAGTTACATATGGACTGTCACATTGACTCAGCACTGTGATTTCTTGTTGGATGTCTTCTATTTCATCTTCTGCTTCTTCTAGGTCAATAATTTTTATAGCAACAACTTTCTGAGTCCGATTGTCAATTCCTTTAAAAACTTCACCAAAAGAGCCCTTACCAATTTTCTCCAGTTTTGTAAACAGTTCTTCTGGATCTGCCTTCAGAGTCTGTTAAAAGTAAGAGAAAAGTTACTCAGTATTTGTAACACTAAAACAAAATGTGATATTTTGGAAGGAAACAAACACTTCAAATTCCATACATTCCTATTTATCTAGATACTTTTTTTTCTATCTCCATAATTATCCCATTGTTCCTATATCCCTTATATGCACACACTGCAAGGTTTATGCTTCTGTGCATATGAAGTACAAATTTAATACTGTCCTTACGTCAGGATTTTATCCTATCTGGCAACAGAAAGTGCTCCTCCTTCAATTTCTTCTTCTTTGCCAATAAGGAGCACCCAGAATGAAAGATCCTTACAAGGATTTGTTTTCTATTAAAAGCAAATCAATGAAACACCACTACTAATAAAGGTAAACCTTATGTCAAACCTGTTCTCTTGAAACTGGTTCCTTCACAGATCTCAGTGTCCTTCTCTTCTGTATTTCTCACATATCTCATCCTCTTAGGGATTTCATTCACACTGTTCAGTGCACAGAGCACTATTTCGTTTTCTTTGATGTGCCAAACAATCCTCTTCAATTTTCTCCTATGAAGGATCACCTGCATGAATTGCCATGCTTCCTCCTTATCTCTGACCCCAAGGTTTTCTCAAGAAGGATTTATTTATCTTTTTCTTCTTTTCTCAGTTGTGTAAACTCATTCACTTCTAAAAAACACCCTGTTCCCAGCTTCCTTGATTTGAACAGTCACATAATAGCTATGAGCACTCACCTAAACATGCAAATATAAGACCCAGGTGGACCATTCTGCCATATTTGCGTTTTCTCTACTGTCAAGTATTCAGTTTGCTACTGATGCTCTTAGACTATTCACCTTCAATGCATAGATGATAAGTTCCATGGTATACCTTCCTAATCTTAGTACAAGGAGCCTTCTTAGCTGACAAAAAATATATGTAAATTACAACCATAGGGGATTGGAAAGGTCCCTTTCAATCCAAACTATTCTATGATTAAACTTGAAAAGTCCTAGAGGGAATAGTCACAAAATGAAGAAAAATAGGATAGAATTACTTAGAATCTTTTCCTTAAGAAATAAAATGAATACTTCAAAAGCTTGTTATTGTTTATAAATGGTGACAATATACTTCTGCCTATCTCCACTCTCATGTCCCAAAGGTTATGTAATTAACCCATGCAGCCATGAGAGGAAAATAGTCTAGAACACTTTTTAGTTTGTCTGGAGATATCTGAATTTCACAGCTGAATCAGGTGTTTTGAGGACCAGGCAAGTATTGTGTTTGTCACACGTGATTTTATCATCATGTGGCACAAACTGCAGTACACTACTAATACCTTAAAGTAAGCTATGAGACATCATATCTTCCAGGTAATCATCCCAGGAACAGATCACTGATGAGATAAGCCCAAAGAAAAACCACTCTAAGTGTACTGCAAGACTTCACCAGCACTAAGAAGCTCCCCCTGCTTTACATCTTATTGATCCATACTTCTATCCAAAGGCAGTTTCAGGAAACAAACAGGAGGATATGGGGAGTTATCACTCTTTTGCCATCAAAAGGAACAGCAAAAGATCCAAATCCCTTCCACCAAAAGAAGCTTGTTTCTCCTTTAATTTCGATGTAATGAGATTTACATATTATTACACATTATTAAATATTACATACATAATATGTCTCCCACTTGGAAACCAGACTAGGGCACTTCATGTTTTCCAGCAGGCGTAGTCATCCTTCAGCTACACAGTAGCCCCTATCAACACCTCCTGGGACATAATTTCTAAGAGACCACAAAACTACTAACTAAATTGTGCTGTACTGGTTCTTCTCATGCCTCACAGAATGCTCTGTTGTCAATATTCAAACCAGTCTTCTCTGAGAATTCTTCATGAATAAAAATAACTTTAACACCTGCACCAGATATTTTCCCTTGTGGAAAATCAATTATCAGTCTATGATTTCATACATACTGTGTTGGAATTTGAGATGATGTGCTGTAGAGAGCTGTGAACGCCTAACCCATCCTCACAAGCCTTCTAGTTCCATTCACTAGCCACAGGAATCCGAGCGTTACATCACCACAAAGGCATCTGGGTAAGTCACAAACCAATCCCAGCCACGGATGCCTAAAAAATTCCATGTTTCACCTCCAGAGACAAAAAGCCAGCACAGCTCAAAGTTGCAGTGTGTTGCAGTTGTTCATATAGAGAAAAATGGAAGGGCTACCTGCCAGCAGCTCTTTGAATTCTGTTGGCTGTATGTATTCACCCCTTATTTTCCCTTTTCCACTCAACCATCTACTGCAATCTTATATTAAAACCCATTATTTCATGACACCACAACCTTCAGAGTCTTGCAGAAATCTCACAGATTCATTTTTACAGTGTCAAGCTCTTGGGATTCTGGTATTGGGCTGACAGTTTTATAAAACAATTGTAAAAGAACATTAATAACTCCAGAAAAGCAAGGAAGGTATCTGCTCTTGGAGAACTCAAGAAGCAAGGAACAACTGTTGCTATTCAATTTTTATGATTAAAATTTTGCAGCTGTTTGGAAATGTTAATTGTACAATAATAGCTGGAATTAATAGGATTAAAATAATTATTAATAAGAGTTTATTTTCCAAGTTCCTTGTGAAATTACTAAATATTTTTTAAAAACCTCAAACTTTTCCTTCCCACTTCAGAACTTTTGTAAATTCATTTACTTGTTCTAAAATGTAACAGTTGCCATTCCTGAATTTTGTTCTGAGCAACAGAAGGTAGCAGTTGTTTAAAAAACCCAAACAAAACAACACACTTTTGCTCTCTAAGAAGGTCTCAATTTTCTTCTCAGGAGATCAAGTGTTTGAAGTGAGATCCTTAAAGCACTGGCAACTCATGTTTTTGCAAAACTACCAGTTGGTCTCTCTTTAATGACCTTCTCTATTTCAAAAATGGAGAGACCAGGCCTCGGATACATAACGAACTGCTTGAATTTGAAGGTACATGAGTGGCCAATTCACATTCATTTGTCCAAGACCACATCTGGAAAGGATTCTCCCCAAATGTATTTCTGTTTGTTTTTGTAAATACTTCCAGCAGAGCAAAAATAAATAAAGAGCTTTATAAATAGTCTCTCTACACGACTGCATAGAGAAAATGTCTTCCATAAATACTGTCACCACAGTTTTGCCAACTCTACTCTTTGCAAGCATTCACTAAGCATATAGCTTATTCCTGCTAATATTAAAATAAAGGGAACTGATAGAAGAGCCTTCAGGCAACTGAGAACACCAAATACTGCTAGAAAATACAGAATAGAACATCGACATCTGCTGCAAAAGAGTAACGCTAACCACCTTGATAAGGAGCTAGGACTATCACTAAAACATTTCCTTCCAAGTGGGACAGAGTACACAATGTAGCAAATCAAAAACAAATTCTGGAATGTTCAGATAGAATGATTTCAGAACTTACAATTTCTATAGACACTTGAATTAGTTTGTTTTTTATTTCAGATAGTTTTTCACACTTCTGAACACAAACTGCAACCATCCTGTCTCAATCTCCAGCTTGTTCAGCCATGCAGAACAAAGTCCTTTTCACCATGAGCAAAGCCACCATTCATCCAATAATTTGAGTAATCTCTCTGTACTTGTACCACATTGGATTCATTATTTTTGACCTTAATCAGCCAGAAAAACATACTGCATTTAAAATTAACTCTTCTCAGTACCTAACAACACTGTTGCCCACTTCTACAGAATAAAAATAGTGCAATACATTCTCAGATCCTATTTGTTCAATTTGGCCTCATGGCTCAAACTCTGCTGCAACCAACTAAACCAAATCACCTCTTCCTAATTCTCTGCATTTCCAACTAATGAACTCCCAGCCCATTGCAAAGGTTCTTTGTAATCTTTCATACTTATGACAAGCTACACTTCACGCTGTTTTGTTCAGTAATTCCAATCCTCAAGGTTGTGTAGTTCTTCAGTAATGGCCTCTCAAGTGAAACAGGTGCCTTTAAATTTTGTACCATCAGCAATTTTAATCAGCATGCATTGCCTTTTTCTATGCTAAGGTCACTTTTCAGTCAGCAACTGTCAAGACCAATCCTGGAGAAACCAGCAGTACCCTCCACTCTGACACCACCTCTGCAGTACACTCCTTACAGCCAGGACTATACACGTCTTGCAAAGTATTTATTTTTATGATTCCCTAATTCTCATCTGAACTAGCTGCCCCCTATAGCTCAATAGAAAACATTACTGAAATTCAAACTAGTTAGATCAAACTTTATCCATAACCATTCTGACCTAAGATATAGCTTTAACTGAGTATCTTTCTGCATCTCATTCCAGCTTTATTTCTAACCTCCTTTTATGAAGGGCTATTCATCCAGTTATCGTAGAGAAGAGTTGAAAAACTATTTTTTTCTTTAAATGCAGGAGTTATAAGGCATCTCTGTATTCAGGTTCTCAAGCTTATTTGTGTAATTGATTTGACTTCCAGATCTGTAATTTCTCTGTGCTGGGTTGTTTGAGATATACAATCGACTTTTAACATCTCATTTTGTATACTTTTCATTTCACCAAATCCATTTCCAATTAGTCAGTCCAGTCCTCATTCCCTATCAAGACTGAGCCCAAAACACCATCATCTGAAGAGCCTCAGAAATTTCTGGGGATTGTTTCAGCTTTGAAAAGAGAAGCTTGGGGGGTTGGAAATCTTATTGTGTGTGGATACCTGATGGAAAGGAGAAAAGAACAGAAAGCCAGATTCTTCTCAGTGGTGTCCAGTCAAAGGACAAGATGCAATGGGGAGAAACTGAGTTTCAGGAAATTTCATGCAAACTTGCAAAGAAAAGAGGAAAAGCAAAAAAACAAACAAATGAAAAACCACAAAGGAAAAGAAAACAACCTTTCTTACTGTAAGGATAGTCCAACACTAGAAAAGGCTGTCCAGGCAGGTTGTTGATCCTCTGAGGTACTCAAAACTAGGCTGGATGTGGCCCTGAGCAACCTGCTGACTCTACTTTGAGCAGGTGGACTAGATGTGCTCCAGTGGTCCCTTACAATCTCATCTATTCTGTGATACACTATGCCTATCACACCAAGAATTAGTTTTAGTGCTAAATATGCTGCACAAATACATAATTTCTTTTGAAATGAGACACCATTGCTGCATATAACTTCTTTCTTTTAAATTTATTCTCTGGTCAGACCAGAGAACAGAAATCTAGCAGACAAGTTCATACAGGCAATTTTCCCAAGTATCCAGAGAACTCAGAAGCTAAAGTAAATAGCTGGCAGAGTTGATGTCATCCTTTGTCACACAGCTCTCAATTTCAGAAGCAGAACTGCAAAGGCTTTCCACTTGCAATCTTTCAAAAACCATCTAAAGCCTATTCACCTCAACACAGACTAGCATTAAGCTGCTTTCCTTTTCCCTTGGATCCCCACAGAGTTAGCTGCACGAGTGGCAGTAGTGGAGACACATTGTAAATTTGGGTAAAAGGCACAAATTCAAACCATGCAGCTCTCCCACAAATCTGGGCTACCAAAGCAGGGGCAGGAAATAAACAAACACACAACCAAAAAAAAAAAAACAACCAAAAAAATACCAACTCCCCAAAACACACATGTAAGATGGTTTTATTTCAGAGCAAACTAATTCCAGGAAGGAGAAGTTTCAAATTTTGCTACTCACAGCATTTAGCTTTCTCTGAAGCTCACGAATTTTTGTTTTCAGCCATATATATACCCCATATATGAATAACTGATACAACATACAAAATTATTTCCTGCAGTTGGTATGAAATTGAAATAAAACAGAAACAGTACACAGAAAATAAATTGTTCAACTTTACTGCATTGTATCAAGTCCTACCTGTACTTCCAAAAAGCAGCTAACTCAAAAAGACAAGATATAATAAATATTTGTATTTATAGTCTGGGACTTTATTGAAAAGAAGGAAAAAAAAGACACTTTTAGCAAGCCTTAAAATTGGAATAAAACTTGAACAATCAGTTTCATCTATCAATAATGAAGTAAAATCAGTTGAACTAGCATAGTCATTTTATAGTTATGAACATTATCATGAACAGCAACAACTGAGTTTTATTTTCTTTTAAAAAGACTTATTAGCAAAACATCAAATGAAAACTACAAAGACTAGAATGAAAGCATTCATCTGTAATAACTAGGTGCAAAACTGAGATCTAGCTGTTTCACTGAGAATTTGTCAATTATCAAAAGTACTACATGATTGTTCTTTCCTTTTTTTCCCTTCACACACATTCCATATTTCTCATTTTCCATCTCCATAACTATAATTATGCAATTCAGACACTCACTACCATAAAGAAATTGGTTTTTTTCTGGGAAAAATGAAAAATACCAAAAATAAGAATTAAGAATAACAATACATTAATTATCAGTAAGAAGGAACAATTGCCATAAATTCTGTGGGTTGCAACAGTGGGGAGGGAAAGCAAAGAATAAAGCTGTAAAACTTGGCATCTCAATCACTTTAGATGTCACAAACAGATGAGGGCAAAAACATATAGCATGCATCACTACAGCCTAACACTCACATTTGTCACACAGTTCAACTCCTTTGTTCTGATTTCTACCTAGATTGAAACAGGTTGTAAGCATGTTTCCAGCAGGAATAAAAAATGTTGCCAAAAATTAGATTAACATAGAAGTATCCCTCAGCACTTGTATAATCTTCTTTCCACTTATTTTAAAGAAAGATGCATTTATCTGAGGTTCAGAATACAAAACATTCACTTCTTTATTAATAGAACAGATATCCAAAGCATGCTTCCAAATTCCCAGTTGACCAATACCATTTTCTGGGTGCAATGTCCCCTGCACAAATCACTCTTATTAATTTTCAGGTGCCTACAAATACATGGAAACGTACCCACATTAACGAAGAGTTTACAAGTAAAAAAAGTTTTGATTATATAGCTGCATCCACACAAATGGCCATACAGAACACTTCTTAATTACACAGTACTCCACAAATGCAAGCAGGTGAATCATCGCAAAAGCAAAAAGCAAATCAAATTCAATCACAGAATACCAGGTCGGAAGAGACCTCAAGGAACATCTGGTCCAACATTTTCTTGGCAAAAGCACAGTCTAGACAAGATGGTCCAGCACCCTGTCCAGGCAAATCTAAAAATTTGAGTCCAACCTTGGGGTATCCATCATTTCCCCAAGAAGATTATTCCAATGGCTGACTGCCCTAATTGTGAAAAATTTTCCTCTTGTCCAATCAGAACCTTCCCATTGGTACCTTGTACCCATTACCTCTCATCATTTCATGTGATTCCTTGCAAAAAGAGGGTTTCCACATTCTCTGTAGTCACTCTTTCAATACTAGAACACGTTGATGAGATTTCCTCTCAGCGCTCCTTTCTGAAGGCTGAACAAACACAGTTGTCTCAGCCTTTTCCCATGTGTCAGGCTTTTGATCATCTTTGTGGCCCTTCTCAGGACCCTCTCCAGCCTATCTTTTTTGTATAGCAGGGACTAAATTATTATAGGATGAATGCAGTATTTTATATTACTATTAATTTACATTAGATGCCTTGTTCACAGTGCTTGCTGTATCCCCTATCCCCCTTCCCAAGAAAGGGGGCATGAAAAGAATTTAAGCAAATTTTAAAAATGCAGCCAAGATACATACTTCCATTTTCTACTTCAGGAACACAAAAGGTACCACCATGCAAAAGCTGACATCGAGCCCTGTACACCACTCATAACACAAGGCCTGATATTTAAATGTTTTCACTACATCAGTAGTCTTTTGTCTCTCTGGGGAACAAAGATGGCAGCTGACTAAGAGGGTGTCTTACTCAAACATGAAACTGGTACAAGAAACTTGTCATGGCATATGACTGGCCTGACTGGTCTATAAGGGTACCTGAAAGACACAGTCGCCATAAGCAGTATCTATTTACCTATTCTGGAAGGCTGCAGGATGGAAATATGTTTTTGTACTTAGAGGCTGTTGACACTAATGGTGAGACAGAAATGGTGAATGCTGACATTGGTCACGCACTAACTGACAAGGATGACCAACCACCTTGGATGTGACTGGTACCAGAACAAAGACCCAAAACTAGACTTTGTAAGCTCAGCCTTTGGAAGTACCTTTCCTTACCTCCTCTGCCTCTGCATAAACACCACGCCTCACCTCCATATAAACAATTGTAAAATTGAACAAAATTCTGGAAAGCATGTTTAAAGTGTATCACATCAAAATCACAGAATGGCTGAAACACTGAGATTCATAAAAATAAGGATTCGCTATTGTCAATCCTTATTCCAAAAAGTTGTCCTAATAAATGCTTCAAATATTCAGGAAGTGATGAAGTCAACATAAAAAAACTAAGTAGCTCAAACTGTTCCCCAAAGACATAGCAGTCTATACCTTACAGTTAATTATCAGTTATTTTCCCTCTAAAAGAAAAGTACCTGCAAAGGCAACAGAAAGAAAGAACAAAGAGACTTAAAGACTGATAAAACAGAACTGCAGTAATTTTAACTGTACAGTCTGAGTTAACGGCACAAGGATTTAACATCATTTTCCAAATTGAAGCTTGCCCCTGCAACAACGACTTCCTAGGAACTTAGGCAAAGCACAACACCAAGAAGTCACTCGTAGTATGCCTGTACCAGGGTTTAATTAGATGTTCATACTTTTAGTCTATCTTTTTCCTGCCAAGTTATGAGAAAACAAGCACTGATAAATGGGAACTTCGTCCTTGAAGGAAAAGTTTAGTACAAACTACAATTAATTGGTGTCTTATTATTGGCTGATCGCCTTCCAAGGGCATTTGAAGGAGAAAGTGAAGAGGAGGGTGATGAAGTACGCCCCCAGACTCATTTCGAAAAGATCCCCCGAGTTATAGCGCACAAGCACGGGGGGAATTCCAAAGTACACACGTGTGCGCAGAAGGGGCACCGCTCACATAGCGTTGGGAGGGACTGAAGGCCTCTAGCTGGGTGGTGCTGACCACACCTGCCCAGGGAGACGTCACCAATTAATTGGATAAAAAGCGGATGGTTTATGCTCTGGGGGGGACTTACACTTCACACAAAGGACAACGTTGACTTCTGTGGGGACACCCGCTACGTGTGAGCCTGGTGACCCTCCGAGAATGCAGCTGCTACAAAGGATTCTTGGCATTTGGAGTTGGTAAGATAACCTCGTGACACCTGAGTGAGCAGGGTGTTGTATTCAGGGCTTATTTCCCTCATTTTTCTCTTTCTATCGGGTTCCCATTTACTTGGCCACTTCTTTGTAATAAATATTGGTTTTTGAGCTTTTAACGGTGTTTTGGTTTCAATTTCGGCATCCTTACGAACTCTCCCTGCTACAATGCCCAAAGAAACCAACTCTCACCCCTCCACACATGCTTAGTGGCAAGATTTTGGGCATGTTTGAGGAAAAGCTTAGTATCCACATATTCAGCAGAAGTTGTTATACATGACTTCCCAGTATCATTAGTTCCACTGTCAACAAGAGTTGACTTCTCTCAAACAGCTCCATACACCTATTGCATAGCCCTGACACAGCCTTTGACTATACAGTGAGAAGATGCCCCCTTCATTTTCACAGTTTAGAACTCTTGTGCCCTGGCACCCAAGGGTTGAGCTTGTATTATGTCACAGAACTATGACATCTATCCTCAGGATATTTTAAAACTGATTAGCCAAGATCATAACAGTCCAAGGATCTGTCAAATATTTAAGTGCTCTAAGATAGTGCAAACTATTTATCAAACTATAATCTAAACAGTAACGGTGAGCACAAGCTTAAAAAAAAAAAAAAGAAAAGAAAAAAATCAAATTTGGGAAAACTAATCTCCAAAACTAATCTTCTCCTCCAGAAGCTGCAAAAGAAAAGCAGCAGAAGCTATGTGGACTTTCCAGGGCCTTTGATTTAGCAACCTAATATTCTGTAATTCCCACCCACAGAGCTCACACAGGAATTAGTTAAAACAGTTTATTGTAAAGGCAAAATGAGTTATAACAAGAAGGACAGTAATACCTACAGTGTGGAAGTACAAAAGAACAGCCACGTCAGATCAGAACAAAGGATCCTCTAGGCCAAAATATTTCTCCTAGAGCAGTCAAAAGTGAACATCCTGGGAACAGTGCAAAAACAGACAAGTATATAGCCATATTTCCCAAAACACTCTTCCAATCTCCAGCAAACTGACACTTCAGACACTTTCTGAGCCAGAAATGGTGCCTTTATACTTAACAACCTTTCTTTTCTGTTCATTTGTCAAGTTCCTACTTAAATTTAGTTAAACTTTTAACATTCTTGAAGTAAGACAGCTTGAATGTCAATGCTTATTTATATTTTGCATGAAGAACCTGTAGCACTTGTACTGAAAATACAATGAAGAATGAATAAAAATAACTTACTGCATAAACACTGTTATTGCTACCAAAAAAACTGAAAGGGAGAAAGATAAAAAAAGGGTTTATCACACAGAAGAGGCTTGTCTTAGAGATGATAGAACTTTAAAAGCACCCCAGGAATTTATTACCATAATTTTATAAACACAATACTTGATTATTTAAAATATAGCTTTCACAAAGAAGCTATAAAAGTTTATCACAGCCTTGAAATGCAGGCCAGTCTGAAAATCAAGGTCATGTACACTTATTCCAAGCCAGCCTTGCAGGAATCTCACACATTTACAGACAAACAAGCACTCTCGTCAGGTCACTTTCTATGAAGCATGAAGATGGAAGACAACGTATCCTCAGTTTAGCAATCATGCAGCTCCACACTGCACACTCAAACTTTATCTCTACACAAAGGCCTTAAACCAATGACAGCAAAAACTTTGAGTTCAAACTTAACCTGCACAACATAGAAATTTAGGTCAAAACCCAACTTTGTTTTTATTCAGGTTACAACATGCCCACTTGGCAGCAGACAGCAAATCTCAGGTTTTGACAACTTTCCAGCACCATCCTACATTTCCTCCACAGTTTTTCATTCCTTTGGCTCACTCTCTACCCACTCACTTTTCATGCATCACTCTTCAAACATCGATCAGATGTCTTGTTCAGAGAGAAAGATATTAATCCTTCATTTCTCTGCTCTATTTACACACTACTGTGCTCACGCCAAACAGCATTAATAAAGTGTTGTCCCTCCAAGTGATTTTTTGAGGGCCAAGAAGTTACTCCGTCCACATTAGCATACTGACTGCTCTCTTGTATAAGTACAGCAAAGAATGTCGGAGAAAGCTGCATAACTTGTCACTGACACTGCTTACACCGTTTGTTGCAGAAGCTGGTAGGTGGGGAGGAGGGATCACACTACAGAAAAAGAAAAGACAGTCCCGTGATTTGGGCAATTTAATTATAACCTAGAGAACTAAGCTCTATTCCTCTATCTTCTACATAATCAAAAGTCCCAAACCAAAACTTTTGTCTTATTTAAGTAGATGTCACACATTGTATGAACTTTACTCTTTGAACATTTATCTGCAAGTAAAATCAAAGAGAATCAGCTATGGAAAACAGACCACTATAAAACTGCTATTTATTCTGTCGGAATGGAAATGGATATAAGCATCTTCAACTGGTCACAGAAAATCAGTGAGCAGTATTCACATTACTGACAGACTTTATGTCTCTACCTATCAGAAGGTCTTTACTTTAGTGTTTGGGTGGGCTTTTTCACTGTTGAAGTTCACACTTGAGAAACTCTCATAAGAATACAATAAAAAAATCATGGAAAAATAACACTGTCCTGAATAAAAAGAGATTTGAAGTAAACTCACAAATTATGTGGACTAACAAAAACCCTGAATATCTACCCATTTAGTACAGCCAACAGTACTACAAACTAAGTAATAAATCAAGGCAATAAAAAACACAGGTGCTTAGAGAGATCATGCAGTGACACACATCAGCAGTACATGCTGCTTGCTTCTGAGCAGCTACAAATCTGACTTTTTAATTCTAAAATATTATGGATTCTGTTCCAAACTAGACAGTTGTCTTGGTTCTAACATGTCTCAAAAGAAAAAAAAACAAACAAACCCACCAATAATAACCTAACTGTAGCCAAATAAAGATACCCTTACTTCTCTGTTTCTGGCAATTGGCAAACTCTCATATTTGGAAGGTGAACTTGAACACTCAACAGCAGGACCTACAGAGCAATATTAGTCAGCTCAGAGTGTGGGCCTACGTACTCTATATGGCATCCAGTACTATCCCTGAGCATATAAATCAAACTATGCCTAAGCATGTAACATTTTAAATTCAAATCCTCCTGTTATGCAAAGAAAAGAGATTCATGACTTAGAATCTTGACTCACAGAAAAACAAACCAGGGTAAATCAATACTTAAACCAAATGATGCAAAAAAACTTCAAATCCAGGAGATAAATCAAGGAAAACTCTAACATGTCATTCATAAGTTGTTCTTTTGGAGGTTAGGGCCAGAAAGTTTCTAATCAGATGTGGGAAACATTAGTATAACAACACACAGATGATAACGACCTTAATGTTTTGCTAGCAGCAGTTTCCATTTAAACTAAGAAAAACAGGGCAGGGAGGGGGGGGGAGCCAGCTCAGTCAGCAGAAAAACACACTAGTTTTTTAAAAAATATAGTTACGACACAGAACCAGCAAATTCCATCATATAACAAAAGCAGCTAACCAACTCTTGCAGTCAAACACAGGAGCCAAACACAATCCCCGAGCACCCACCTCAGCCCAGCACCACAGAGATGGGCACTGCAGCATGCGCTGAAGGTCAACATTCCCAGGCCCTGCTCTTACGTACTGGTTTTATGTGTGCTTCCCCTATTTACCGCAAAATAACAGGGCTGAAAATCGCCCACCGAGCCGCGGTTCGCTTCAGAAATTAAAACACCGAGGAGAAATCCCGGCCGGGGGGAGGG
This sequence comes from Pseudopipra pipra, assembly GCF_036250125.1. Classification (NCBI taxonomy): domain Eukaryota; kingdom Metazoa; phylum Chordata; class Aves; order Passeriformes; family Pipridae; genus Pseudopipra; species Pseudopipra pipra. The sequence goes on from NC_087550.1 coordinate 78,841,772, forward strand.
GGACACAAACCACGCTCGGCTCTGCACGCCTGCAGCGACTCAGAGGCTGCTGAGGACAGGGATGGAGGGAGGCAGGGAGGGATCCACCGGGCGGAGGGACCTCGCTGGGCATCACGCCAAGCGCTGACAGCACGTTCCGTCTCCATCCCGCTACTCAGCCCCCAGCCCAGTCCACAGGGCCGAGCCACAGCCAAGAGGCGCTTTCTTCCTGTCCCCCCATCGCTGGGACCCCCTCTTCGCACCCAGCCCTGCCCAGGGTGCGTGTTCGTGCCGGCCCTTGGGACAGGTCCTTACCTGCATCCCCGGCAGCCCCGTCTGCACGGGGGAGTGAGCCATGGCGGCGGGCAGGGAGGGACGGAGGGAGGGAGCCGGGTCTCCTCAGGCGGCTCCAGGGCACAGAGCTGAGCTCATCTCCACGCTCTCACACACACATAGCGCCGCCGCCGTCCTCGTCCTCCTCCTTCTGGCCCTTCCCCCAGGCGAGCAGCGCCTGTTCGCGGCGGTGGGAAAGGGGCAGTCCCGAGCGTGGGCTCTCTAGGCCCCCGTCACGGATGCAACAGCGGCGGCTTTCTCATCCCTCCTCCTCTTCCTCCTCTTCTTCCTCTTCCTCCTCCTTCGGGCTGTGCCAGCGACACGATGACAAACCTGAGGCGGGAGGAGGAGCCGCAGCGGCAGTCCCGCCTCTTCTACCCGGCTACCTGCCCGCGCCGCCCCGCCCCGTGTCCCCCCTTTTCCCCTGCCGGCATCGGGATGGTAGAAACCCTAGACGTGGTCTGGCATGTCGTTTTCCTGCCTCCCCTCCGCCTAGGCGCTCCAAGGAAGGTCACGGTAACGCTACGGCTCCACCGAGGTTTACGGTTTCAGGAAGCGCTTGACTTCCTGTCAGAAGTTCCAAAAGCGCTAAACCAGAATGACAGTCGCGTTTCTACAATAGCTCCTGAACGGGAGCAGAGCATGTCAGCAGTCAGGGCTCCCCCACACGACAGAAGCCCTGGACACAGGCAGACCCCTTGAGAACCTGACAATGTTCCGTTTCCCGTCTTTATTACAACTGAAATTCAAGAGCTCCATCACATGATTTCCAATGTGCCATGGAACGCCCTACAATTCTCTCCTTTACCCTCCTTCCTCCCAGCCCCCCACACCCCCTCCCGCGTAAAGCTAGGGAGTTACATGAGTATTAAAATTATTGAAACCTGTCAGCCGGTGGGTCTGGGATCCGTAGGACAGTGTAGGTCACTCTCTTTTCAACTGAGTTTAAAAAATGAGGTGATGATCCACTGCAGCATTAATTACTTTTCGTTAGATAATTCACTAGAGTTTGTACAAGTATCTTAGCTGAGAGGAACACTTTAAAATACAAAATAGTCTTGCTGAAAAACGATTGGAAGTCCCACTGAAGTTTTTCCTATAGTTATGATATTCTTTCTTGTCTAATGTGGGCTGAGTTAATGCTACACAATTTTGTTTTCCTGAAGCTTGTACACACATAAATATTCCTAAGATTTCTATCTGTGATATATAAATAATTGTGATTCGTGGAACAAATGGGTGATTACATCAAAATAAAACAAACGGATTGTAAAACTTAATTACACCCCCATAAAGAAATAAAACAGACCCTCACAAGGTCAAGAGGCCTAAAACCTCCTTACTATCCTAAGGATAAAATATAGTAGAACTTTAAATCTTTAGACGCCTGTTCATCCAAGAATGCATGAATTATGACTGGTTGTAGAGATAACCCTTTTAGCTTTAGCTGTAAGAAAACCCATATATTAAATACTTAGCAAAAACCTGTAGAATGTATATGTATATGATATAATTAATATGCATGAAGTAGCTAAGATAAATACTAAATGTACCCTGTAGTAGGGGTGTGCAGATTTGGGAAACTGGTCCCATTTCTGTCACCCAGCCGGCTGCTTGCTTTTACCATATAATAAACTATTATTCGAAACTTATAGAAACTCGAGACTTTGTTTATCACATATCCCTCAGTATAATTCAAATAAAATTAGCTAACAGCTTTATGCAGGCAAGTATGTATGCACACACATACACACATTGGTTGTTTACATTAGAAAATAGACTAAATATACAAGCTCTTGAGTACAGTGAAAAACATAAAGGATAATAGCTAGAAATTGTGTAAAAAATCAAACAATTGGAATTCATTTTTCAGTTGTTCATGAAGGAGGTGATAGTTTGCTTTATGCTGGAATAGAGTTTAAATTCTGTGGGTTTCAGCTAGAGGAAATATGAAAAAAAGTATACTTTCTACATATTCTTACTGGTATGTCATTTTCTAAGAAATGTAAAATGTTTCATTTGAGTTTTACCTCAGTCAAAAGCCAAATAGCAGTCATAAGAATCAGTATCAAAGCTTTCTATTTAGATTGTTTTCTAAAGCATTTTTGCAATCTTCTTTCTTTTAAAAAAATAGAGTTTTAGTATCTCCATGGTTGTTCCACTGACTGCAGTAAGTTTTTCTTGCTTGCTAGGGAGAAAGTCAGTGGGCTACAAATGACCCTTGTCCTTTGTGCCATGAATACCATTGAGCTTTCCCTCCTTCACATATTAAAAATCCTCACTGAGAAAATGTCAGTTTTACTATTGCCTGTGCAGCTTTATTCTTGCTCTTTTCTATACAGTCATTATGATACAGATTTTTGTCATCTGCTTTACTTTTTCTGCAGTTGCACATTTAGTGCAGAGTCAAAAAAAGGTAGACAAGTTAGTTTTATCTTTTGTATTATGAAAGGTATACAACTATTATTTTCTGTCAGTTAGTCTATTATTTGGGACTTAAATAATTTTCATAAGGAGCAAATACTTGATTTGCTAGAGTTGCTTCTGGTTTGTCTTGTTAATTCCCTTTCTACATTTAGGTTGTAGATTCTCTAGCTCAAGGCACATAAGCATAGAAAAGTTCCCATGCTGCTCTGAAATAACTTCCACTGTGGAAGCTCCTGGGCTAGGGCCACTGTGAGGTCTCTCTCTTGCTTGTGTGCTGTCATTGAGTAAAGATTTATTTCATCTCAAGGTTTTGAAGTTCTGTGTTATGTGTTCAATAAGAAACTGTGCCTGAAAAATCATAGTTTGAGCCAATGGAATAAGCTGTATGGGCAGATTTACTTGTTAAATGCAGGAAATCAAAGGAGCAGATTCAAAACTCATAAACCAGATACCAGTCCAAGTTCTAATGAAGTCAGAACAATGTATTAGAACGTATAATTTCTGTCAGCTCTGTATTTCATCCTGTGCCATATGTTTTGATATACTTCCAATTTCTACTTGGACTTGTAGAAATTTTAAACAAATAGTTTTGAGTGTAATTGTAAAATAATGTGTTTGCTCTTTGTTTTGTAAATGTTAATTTTTCAGTCTAAATTTCAGCTACATCTTCACAGACTATATAGCAGAAGCCTTGCAAACTTTCCTCTCCTTTTCTCAACTTTTTCTGGTTTTTTTTTCTCTTTTCTGAGAAAAAAAAAGATTTTATGTATTATCCTCTAAGGAAAGGCCACCATTGCAGAAATATTCATTAAAAATACAGTGATTGCATGTTACCAAACCATTCCAATACAATGACTGAGACTTCAAAAATAAGCAGTTCTTATCATTAAATGATTCCCTGTTGTATCTTTTTGAAGCCAGATGTTTCCAGTATTCAAAGGTTCAATTTATTTTATGTGTCAACTTCTCAATAACTGGTTTGCTTTCAATTTGACATGATGCTTTGAATATGCAGAGATTTTCTGCTTTGCTGGTTATATAAGAAAAAAGTTACAGAAGAAAAATATAATTACATAATCGTAAAGGCAGCAACTATGAACTTCTGCTTATAAACTATCTGAAGAAAAAACATTTTCCTTACTGACAAAGGTCAAAACTTCTCAAATGAGCAATGTCAGACCACTGGGGTTTTCTAAGAAGAAAGGTGCACCAAGCACTCAGCTCTTTTTGAATTTATAATGTACCATAAATAAATAATTAATCAGTCATATCTTGAAAAAAGTATCTATACTACAGAAAAAGCACTGTGGTCTATAACAGGTGGGACTCCCATTCAAATAGGATTGCATTTGTCCCTCTTGTATGGCAGTGGTATCCTGCTTGTTCTTGGCCTGAGGGCTGTAGAACAATTAACTGAATCACCATACCAGACTGTTCTCTGCTCAGCTTGTTACTAGATTTTTGCTTGCTTCCTTATCCACCTTTATCCTCCACTGTCTTTTGTCTTTCCTGCTTCCTATTTCTACACTTTCTTGACCCAACAATTTCCTAGTTAACTGTTTTAACAAACTGTAAAAATGTGTAATTTCTTCTCTTAACTTATAATATTAGGCTCCTAGTCTTATCCTTTTTTAATTACCCTGTTAATAGTCTGATGGACTATGTACACAAAATTGAATTCTCAATAGTTTACCAGTAAGACTTCATTTTGAATACTTATATTGTAAAGGCATGACACTTGCCTGTATCATACAGTGCACAGCAACATTAACAAGGCTCTTCACAAAGGGACCTTTAAGAATTTAAATGTTCCTGAAGTAAAAGGGGAGGTCCTCACATGGGTCTCTAAATGATGATAGGAAAGAAAAAACCAAAAACATTTCACAATGGAGGGTGTTACCAGTAGGCTGCCACAGGACCAGTTTGGGACCTGTCTTGCTCAGGATATAGATTAGATAGAAAAGAGGCTAAAGAGAAATGGCAAAATAGTCTCATATTGCCAGCTATCCTGAGGAAGAAACTAAAACAAAACCCAAGGAGTTGCAGAAAAATCTCAGAGTGAGTGACTGCTGAGTGACACACTAGCAGATAGGTGTTCAGCATTGAAAACTATACATGAGGAAAAGTATATGGAAAAAAACCTTAACTTTACATACTGAAGTTCCTATTAATCAAGAAGGAAATCTTGGCTGTCACTGATTCCAAATCAGTCAAAAGATAAAACTATGTTAGGATTTGTTAGGAAAGGAATAAAATACAAGGGGGACAGCATTGTTATGCCTCACTATAAATCTATGCTGCTCCTATAGACTGTAACTTCCATTTCCAAAATTATACTGTTGCATAGAAAAAAATACCAGAAAGGGCAGAATACAGACCAAATATTCAGAAAAATATCTCGATGAATAATTAAATACACTACGACAACTCAGCTTAAGAAAGAGACTTTCTATGTGTGTGGTAGAGTTCTGTTACCTCACGAATGGCCTGGAGAAAACTGGAGTGACTGTACATGTTTTCTCATAACAAGAGCTATCGGACAGAAACTTTAAAATAGAGTAAAGCAGGTAACAACATAAATGAATAATGGAGCTCACTGTCATGAGATTTGGGGGAGGGCGGACAAAAATTTCAACAAATTCATGGGAGAATTGTTTGTATAACGGCAATATGTTTTCCTAGTTTCCCAACGCCAAGCTATAGTCTTTACTAAGACAAATTAAAAAGAGTATAAAGTTTTGATAAATAAGTACTAGAAGAGAAAAAAAATAACAGGGCTCTGGAGAGCCCACTAAGGAGTAATGAAAATCAAAGAGAGAAAATAAGGCTTTAAGCTCCATGTATAGTGTCTGAATAGTGAAGTAATCAAATAGCCTACCCATATAGCCATAAAAACTTTTCATGTGGCTTTATATTGACATCAGGGAAATAATATCTCTGAATAAGAAGAAATAAGCCATCAGAATCTGCTCTTTTGGCTTAGATGAGGACAGGATTAAACCCTCACATTATTGAGTCAATATCATAATTATAGCTGAATTAGCACATTACTAGTTGGAAACTTTTTTTAACTTTAATATATATTTGCATGCTAAGGGTTTATTTATCTACAGTTCAGAAACAAAACTGTTTGGCCATTTCTGAGTTGGAGAATGGGTAGGAATGCTGTGTGTCTCGCACATTCGGCTTCTAATTCGACCTTAGTTAAATGGGAAGTGGCTGAAGATTTTTTTCGGTGACAGAGGGTTGGTAGGGCACACTGCACTAAAATTTGTAAGCTACAAGACTCGGTATATGGACTGCTAGTAAGCTATGCAGAAGTGGATGGTTGAGCCTCACATGCCCGAGGAGTCAGCTTCTGCAGGAACAGCATATGGAGGTTAGCCAGCAACAGCTCTGAGCAGCCTTGACCCTCCTGGGAGACCAACTAGGTAACAGAGTCCCTATACAGGCTTGTCCTCACTTCTCCCCTACAGCTGCATAAGATATAAGGTGCTTATTTCCCAGGCTGCCCTCCATATCTTTCTTCTTGCATTTCATAAATGGCTCACCAGCTGTACAGCTCTCTCTCTGAACTCCATCAAGAATTTTACAGTCAAGATTTAAAATGGTCTGCCTAAATGATTACAGCTTGAGACTGTTTATGAGGTCCTAATCCAAAACTTCCTTCAGAAACACGAATTTACACCCACTAGCAGTTCTTTGGAAATTCTTTTTAGCATTAAATATATTTTTCTTTAAAAATAAAATTATTTCCTTCTCTTGTCCAGTTCCTTGCTTCATCCCTGTTTGACCAGACCTCTCAGGAAGGAAAGCAGAAAGGACTAGGCATTGATCTGAAAAGAGAACCTGTAGTCAAGATGATTTAATGTGCAGAACTGAACTTTGATTATATCTGTGGATTTTAATTCACTGATTTAGCTATTTTGTGATTATAAAGTTTGCCCAGAAAGCTGCTTTTCTGTAAGGCCACCTTAAGGATATTTACAACACCCATATTCTAACATTCTTCTACTGTGCTGAAGGAGAAATGCACATTACCCTGTTAATAACAAAAAATATCCACCTGTTGTTCAGGACTGATGTTTTTCCTGCCTGTAGGTGTGTTTGCTGCACAAGATTAGTTTCCAGTGTGCTTCCAAACTATGCAGCAATCATACACTACAAAACATCGGGATTTTTCTCTGTTTCCATCAAAATTTGAAAATTTCAATTTTTGGTGGAAAAGGATGTCCCTTCTACAAAATTTATGATGGAGCCTTTCTTCCTCTTGAGATGCCATGGGTAACCCTGCAGCCATGTATTTCTTCCAGCAGAGGAAGCTTATGTAGCTTCAAAAGCACACAGATTGCCTTCCACACCTAGATTTGCCTGTGCATTTACATTCTGGTTCAGCAAGCCACTTCTTAGAAAATAGTTTTGCCAATTATAGAAGCAGAGTTGGAAGTTCAAACAAGGGCATTCTACTTTAGGTCTTGTGAATGCTGAAGGGGGAAAAAAAATGGTTATTAAATTATGTTTCCCAAAGAAAAATCCAGTATTTTTTATGATTGTATAAAACATGCTGTTCCATATATAATTCTCCTCCTGAGTGATGTTCTTCATATCATTCATAGAAAATTGCAGAGTTTTGAGATTCTTATTAATAGAAGAAAATTCACTTTCTCATAGTACTGAGAATCATAATGGATAAGACAGGATGAGGCAGGAAATGGAAGAAACATCCTGCTCTTTATTAATAATGAGCAGAATATAAGTGTCTGAAAGTATTTTAGTATTCCAGGCAGACAATTAAAATTAGGTGGGAACCTAGAGCTCATTAAGAAACATGAGACTGATTATACTGCCCTGTGCCTCTGTCCCTGAAGAGCATCATTGCATTATATCTTGCTTTTTATAAGCCTTTCTCTTAGCCCTTTGTCACACAAACCAAACATATGCAAATGGTCGAAAACATACCTACTCTTCTTCTCACATTTCACATTTTATAATGGACACATCAGTTCTTATCTCAGATTAATGTCTCTGTATACAGCAGACTAGCAAAATCTCCGGACTAAATGGATCCATTAAGAGTGATCCTTAATGGTTTTAAACTAAAAGAGAGTCAATTTAGATTAGGTAGAAGGAAGAAGTTTTGACAATGAGGGTTATAAAACACTGGAACAGGTTGCCCAGAGAGGTGGTGGATGCCCCATCCCTGGAAACATTAAAGGTCAGACTGAATGGGTCTCTGAGCAACCTGCTATAGATGAAGATATCCCTGATCATAACAGGGGGGTTGGACTAGATGACCTTTAAAGGTCCCTTCCAGCCCAAACTATTCTGTGATTCTTTGATCCTGTAATCATGCTAAGACACCTTCCCTAGACAGTCCATGTCATCACAGATCTAAAATGTTTGCTTGCAGACTACAGTTGTCTCAGCAGAAAAAGTTGCATTGTATCTCATTGATAACTGATAAGCAGTGGTCTTACAATTGACTGGACTATTTCACTATTTTAATTTAGGAATTATCCCATTTTACCATTCATTAATCTCATGGTATACCAGCAGCTACCTGTAAAATCTTGTGTTGGCAGAAGTGTATTGTATTAATCTGTTGAATAAATAAACATATGAATTCCTGGATGTATCAGTTGTCAGTCTGGGGGGTTGGTACCAGATGAAAATTATTGTATGTGATGGGTTTTTTAGAGTACAGCTTCATGCTGTACTTAATCCAACTTAACCGCAGTCTGCTGCCAAAGTGCTGATCCCACTCTTTCTTTCTCCCAGCCCTGGCTCCAGTCCTTGCATTAGCAATCACATGCCCGCTTGCAGATTTGGATCAGTTCACTGATCCCATGGGAAATGCATCCACATCCTGCTGGATTAGCCTCCTGTGGCACCAGTCTCTGGATGTCACACAGGAGAGACACCATGTGTGAGGGGGGGAGGGTGGCCAACACATCCCATTCACTGGTAGCCCACAGTTAGCTCAGATGAGGTAGAAGGTGAAACTCCATCCAGAATGTCCTTTATGGAGTGGGATGATGGCTCCAGCTATATCATACCACAAAATCACCTTCTCAGCTTGCAGGAACGAATGGTCCTGCCCATAGTTTAAGCCCAGAGCTGTGTATCCATACCAGTCAGTCTTTGTGGAGCATGTACGGAAGCAAACAGTGGAGGGATGAGTTTACTAACACTAAACCTCTTGGCTAGGTAATCAGAGCCCTCAGCCTGCAGCCTTCACAGTCCCCAAATTTAACACCCAAAAGGGAAAAGCCAGAAATCACAGATACCCCCCCAAAAGGTGAGCTTGTTATTTTGGGAGGGTTTGTATTGGAAAAATAAATAACAGGCTGTAAGCTGTTTTCTAGCATTGGAACCTGCCATCATCCCCACTAGGTGTGTGCATGGGACAGCTACAGCCTGTAATAACTCTGCCCCCACAAAAATACAGGTCCTATGCATGTGCCTTCCTACTCTACCCATCATTCCCATCCCACAACCTTCTAAAACTAATTACCCAGTAAGTTCTTGTTGTGCTCTTGGTGCTCTGACACACTCCAGCCATCTTCCACCTCCTTCTGCAGACCTCCTCTCATTCACAAAAATCAGCTGCAACCTCCTACTTGCACCAGACCTTTGGCAAGGTCCCAAAGGCTCACGCTCCCTTGGCATCTACGGTTGCCAGCTCAGTTTTCCTCCTGTCTTTTTCATGAGAGCAGACTTCCTGGGGATTTTAGACTGAGCATATCTCTTCTTCCAGCTGAGGCAGTGGGTATCCGATGCTTTTACTTGCAAAGAAGAGCAGATTTTGCTGCTCCACATCAGCACTAATGTTCTTGCCTGCACAGAGGCAAATGTACAGAGTGAGTTATCTGTTGTAGGCTTATATTAACACTGCAATGGAGTAGCAGAGCTGCGCAGCCTTCCCATCCCACTGTCTCCTGATAGCAGAGGGATTTGCCTCAGCATCACAACTTCCTGTAGAAATGATCACAGGGAACTGCAGAAGGCCACAAATCTACATTTATTTTCTGTTGAGGCTTAGGTGAGGAATACACAGATAAGTCCCTGAAGCTGCTATCAAGAATTATCATCAGGAAGAAATGCAGAGATGGCCCTGCTAGACACTTTGTATACAGACTTATACTCAGTGTGCAGAACTCAATCTGGTTTTCCTGGATTGAGTTCTAGTTTCTTATCTGAATACTGCAATTGTGTCACACATCTACTCCCAGTTCCACTCATTCTGCCTCTTGCACTTGGAATATATCCTGCCCCCAACTGCACCTTCGTCCCAAACTCCCTTGATGCAAATCATGAGCCTCCCTGCCCTTCTCTTGAGAAGCACTCCAGTGCCAACTCACCACCTGCATGGATCAGGTATTATTGATCATTATTTTTTATATGAGAGATAGATAGATAGAGGGAGAGAGAGAATCATATGTATATAAGGTGATGTTGTGTGCACTGAGGGGCTCAGGCAAAGCATACTGATAATAGTGCAAAGATTCTCATCGACTTCACTGGACTCTTGATTTCTGCTGTTTGCAGGTAGTACATAGGCTCCTCAGTCAAGGGCATGTCTTCCTTTTCAGTTGTATAGAGACTGACACTGACTTATTTCCATGAGCAATTTTCTCAAAGAATGTAGTGCAGTCTTATGCTTGGATTTATTTGTATTTATTAAAATAAAAATTTCTAACCTCTTCCTTATTATATCTCAAGAGTTTACCATGTGTTTTTATATCATTCTTCCAGCAGAAACGTAAGACCATGTAGTTATTATGTTCTGGCTATTAAACAAAGAAAGAAATACTTTAAAAATATGCATATCTGTGATTTTTATACATATAAAGTGTTTGTATTTAATTATTTGAGCATTTAACCAACTTCTGCAAAGATTATTTTTAAAGCATTTCAGTTCACCTTTAAGATTAAATTCCAGTCTTCCCGAGAAGTCCACGTAAGGATGAGGGTGTAGCATCATTAGGGGTTTTAGCTGCTCGAAGTCCACCTCTCCCAGCAGCCACCTCCTTCTTCAATACTGGCATCATTTCATATTAACTTAATCTGAGCTAGAAACCACACCTCTCCCCTACAGCAGTCCTGAGCTGAAGTTTCCTCTGTTTTTTATAGGGCAGACACAGTGCAGGACAGAGCAGGGAGGAACAGATCCAGCAGTCCTTGCACACAGGCCCTTGACCCCAACCTGAAGATCTGGTTATAAGTGCCTCAGGAGCTGCCATCCAGTGACTTTCCTAAATTCTCCTGTACCAAAGTTTTTCCATCTAGTATCCCAAACTCTTCCATATGAGCCCTTCCCGAACTATTTCAGCATGCGAGCCCAAAATCTCTTCTCCTAGCAGTCCTGCTTCCCAAAGTTCTCCCATCCAAGTCACAATTCACTGCAAAACCCTTCTCTTTGAAGCTCTCCTCAAGACTAGTTGCCTGGGGGTCCATCCAGACCCCGATCACAACCCTCTCAGCCCTTGCAGCAGCAGCATCTGTGGCCACATGGGCTATGGAGGTTCCTTGTTGCCCTCCCAAGGACTATAGACCCCATACACAAAGCTCTTTTCGATGCATGTCGAAGTTTGACTCTAAAGTTTGCAGGATAGCTCTAAAGCCTGCGTCTGTATACATTGGAGAAGATGTCAGAATGAAAAGTGCAGTGATTAGGAGATGTCTAAAACTGAATGTCATTCAGGAATGATCTGCTCTTCCAGTAAACTCCCTTAATGGACTGTATCTCATGAAGAGCCATCTCAGAGAGCTGAGGCCCCTATCAAATGCATTGATTGTGGCTTTATTTTTAGAGATAGTGGCTGAGTTAAGTGATTGTAAAAGAGATTAACAGTTTGGGAGTCACTCAGGAGTCAGGAGTCTGAAATCAGAGCATGCTTAATCTGTCAGGACCGAGTGCAGTCCAGTTCAGCCCAAATTCTGTATCCACTTAAAATTAATCTTTTGCTGAAGTGTCTATACATCCCTGTATAGATATGGTGTTGTCTTCTCTGTGGATGAGCCTGCTGTGCCCACAGGAGCCAGTTCTGCTTTGTCTGACTGACATTTTGCACAGTTACAAAAACTCACTCAAACCTGCTTGTGGCTTTGCTTCTTAGGGCAGGGGTTTGCACCTGGGGTTTAAATCCTACAGGTGAAAATGGATTAAGCATAACATGAAGTTGTAGCCAGCGATTTTAGCATCATTTAGAGTAAGAACGTTGGGTGCTGCAGCACAGTCAGCTTTACTCTTATTCTTTACTATTCTTCAATATCAAAGCCTCTTTTAATAACACCACGTGGAATTTTGTCAATTCTAATAAGTTTTCGAAAGCTTTTAAGAGAGATGATTTCCACCAATGCTGTCAGAGACTCTCTCTTGCTTAAATCCATCCAGACATTTTTATTTTTCTAAACATAAAGCAGCCCTGTGGTCTCCAAAAGCAGTACTGATCTATGCATCTGATATGATATGGTTCTGAGTTGGGTATTTTCATAGGATAATCCGAAGCTCGTGATAAATGCTAGCAAAAAGTGATTAAGTTTATGATGCAGGGAAGGGTCCTGGGAGTGTATCCCCCCTGCTTCCCTGACTCTATAGTGTGTTTTTCTGCCACCTGGTGGTGGGAAATGAGGTCCCGGGACCTTCCCTAAGGAAGATTTTCCTAAGCAAGGCCCTAGATTTGGCAAAAAAAAAAGGTTGAATAAAGGTAGGAGAGTGTAGTTGTATTTTATATTTATTACTATTACCTAGAAGCTGTAGTCACAGACTGGCATTTTGCTTCAAAAAGCCTGATTTGGGCAAAGCAAATATATCCATCCTGTTCTATAAGCTGCCTTGAGGCAGATGGGAGATGGCTCTGGGCTTTTGTGTTTCCTCTTGGTTTTGCCAAGCTGCTTGAGCTGGAAATAGGTGGCACAGAACAGCACCTTGAGTCTGCCTCCCACAACTGGGTGGCAGCAAGTCAGGGGAGGGAGCGAGGTCATCACTTATGTGCTATGGGTCCTGGGGCAGCCACCTGCTCTGAAGTTGATGTAGTGGAGAAATGATGAGTCACACTTGCAATGAATGCATGCAGTAAAGAGCTAAACCCAAAAAGCAACCAAACAAAAATTGCCAAAGCCCAGCTTGGATTTCCATAACTCAATCAGGAATGTGGTGGTGAGTGACTGCAGCCTGGTCCAAAACAGGGGGAGGAGATGGTCTGTGAGGGTAACATCTTGCTCTGCTGCAGAAGAGTATCATGACTATTAGTCTCATATTCCTGCTGCAGAACAGCAGGGGCAAATATAGAGGCCGTGGAGGTTCTCCTCCCATCCTCCTCAATTTCCACACAGTTTCTTAAGAGCAGTCTCCCTCTCCAGGTTCAGCATTCACCAGGCCCTGCCAGCATGGGACAGCCACTGCTATAACCACATTAAACTCACGTAGCACTGTTCTGCTCCTACCCTCTCATGTTTGGGATCAGATTTCGGTAAAAATGCATTCAATATCATTAATTCACTTAGGCAGTTACAGAACTAATCTCAGCTCCTTGAGTGTTGAACTCAAGGACCAACCTGAAGGAGCTGCATCAATTGAACTAACCTTTACTTGAAATATTGTTTGTAAGATAAGACCTTTAGGAAATAGGAGTCCCATCTAAGTAGAAAACATTTCCAATTTTTATTACCAAGGAAGCATAGCACAGCTTCAGGAGCACTGATATTATTATTATTTTGTTTAAGTTTATGAGGCTTGAATAAAGTATTTTTCCCAGCTGGGAAAGGACTGCATGTTCAATTTAGAGTAAAAAAAGCCCTCTATGGGCTATGTTGGAAAGAAGCTCTGACAGGGACATACATTGCAGTCCACTGAATTTCAGAGGAGGAGGACAAATACAATTTCACATAAGCAGACAGCTGAGATTTCATCTTAATCTCATGAGGGTTTTATTTGCCAGCAACAGCAGAAGCAGATCAAACACAGGGTTGCAACAGCGGTTTGAGAGCGATTGCTGTAAAAGTGCCTCACTGTTTCATGCTTAGCTCTTGCATAATTTTTGTTAATTATTATATTTAGTTATGCAGCTTCCACAGTTTCAAATTTTAATTCCCCCTCGCCTCCAAAGTACAGCAAGTGTTATGGAGACAGAGCCACTTTCACTGCAGATAGTCTCCTTGTGCATGTTTCAGAAGGTCTTACGCCTATTTTGGCATTGAAGGGAAAGCCAGGTTTTCATTCCCAGTGTATGTGCAGCAAAGTCAAACCTATCTGATTGTCTTCTACAATAACTAGGATTCCTTTAGGATGCAGTCAGTGACAGTTGTAACACTACTTAAGATCACCAGTGTTTGGTATGCTACTATAAAGGAGGTAGATGCTGGCTAGCCAGTGTGACACCCTCTTGCAAAAAGGGTAGGAAGGAGGATTCTGGGAACCTGTCAGCCTGACCTCAGTGATGAGGAAGGTTATAGAACAGATTACCTTGAGTGTGATCACATAGCATGTGCAGGGGATCAGGCCCAGCCAGCATGAGTTTATGAAAGGCAGGTCCTGCTTGACCAACTTGATTTCCTTCGATAACAAGGTGACCCACCTAGTGGATAAGCGAAAGGCTATGGATGTAGTCTACGGAGTATTCAGTAAAGCCTTTGACACTATCTCCCATACCATTCTCTGGGAAAAGCTGGCAGCCCATGACAGATGCACTCTTTGCTGGGTTAAAAACTGGCTGCATGGCCACCTCCAGAGAGTGGTGGTGAGTGGAGTTACATTCAGCTGGTGACTGGTCACTAGTAGTTTTCCCCAGGATTCAGTATTTGGGCCAGCCCTGATAACTATCTTTACTGATGATGTGGCCAAGGGGATTGAATGCACCTTCGGTCACTTTGCAGACAATACCAAGCTGGGCAGGAGTGTTGATCTGCTGGATGGTAGAAAGGCTCTGCACTGGGATCTCGACAGGCTGGATCGATGAGCCGAGGACAGTGGTATGAGGTTCAACAAGGCCAAGTACTGGGTCCTGCACTTGGGTCACAACAAGTCCTTGCAGTGCTACAGGCTGGGGGAAGAATAGCTGTAAAGCTGCCTGGTGAAAAAGAACCTGGGGGTGCTGATTGGTAGTCAACCAAACATGAGCCAGCAGTGTGCCAATGGGCAAGAAGGCCAATGGCATCCTGGCCTGTATCAGAAGTGGCCAGAAGGACCAGAGCTGCAATTGTTCCCCTGTACTCAACCCTGGTGAGGTAACGCCTCAAATTCTGTGTCCAGTTTCGGGCCCCTCACTACAAGGCAGACACTGAGGTGCTAGAGTGTGTTCAGAGAAGGGCAACAGAACAGGAGAAGGAGCTGGAGCACAAGTTCTATGAGGAGTGGCTGAGGTTGTTTAGGCTAGAGAAAAGGAGGCATGGGGGAAACCTTATTGCTTTCTACAAAGGAGGGTGTAGCAAGGTGGGGGTGAGCCTCTTCTCCCAGGGAGCTAGTGCTAGGATGAGAGGAAATGGCCTCAAGTTGTGCCAGGGGAGGTTTAGATTGGATACTAAGAAAATTTTCTTCACTAAAAGAGTGGTTAAGCATTGGAGCAGGCTGCCCAGGGAGACAGTGAAGTCATCATCCCTGGAAGTATTCAAAAAATGAGTGAACGTGACACATCACAATGTGGTTCAGGGGACAGGGTTGTATTAGTCAGAGGTTGGACTTGACAATCTTGCAGGTCTTTTCCAACCTTAGTGATTCTATTGTTCAGGTAAGCACATAGCTACTCTCTGAAAAACACAGGTCCTGTGTTTTTCTCATCTTCCTCTCCTCTCTCTCCTCCATACACAGTCAGAGCACTGTTAAATTCCCTGGGACATAGACTTTTTATCCACTTCTGGGCATCAGGTATTTTATGCAGAGCTTTGACTCAGGTTAGGTATGAGCATGGGAAAATGATAACATTTAACAGCAATAATAGAGAGCGCATTGAATTACAGGCTCTCATGTTACCCTTGTACTGTGCTAAGCTCTACAGAACCCAGTGTTGTTGATAGGAGGAAGAGCAGTGATTGAATTAGGCTGGAAATGGAGCATTCTTAATTGTCCTGAACCATCTCCTGGTGGAGTAAGATGAGTTCAGTTTTTCTCTTTGATAATTTGTCTCTCTTTCACTCTTTAAAGCAGGATCCAGTTATTTTATTATCAATATTCTAACCTCTGCAAGATGGTCAATGATATTATGCTAAGGCACTGTGTTAAGTTGTGAAAGAAAAAGATAAAAGCAATTTGTAGAGGAAGAATATATAGAGGTAGCTTGCAATTCCTTAAAAAAACAAACAAACAAACAAACAAACAAAAAACAACTACCCAAGAAAAACATTGTATAGACATTTGTCTATGACTACAGATAAGTTTTTGAAAGGACTGTGCTGCTAGTAAGCCAATTTTTAAGAACAGCAAATGGCTGTTTTAAAATGGCCCCTTTTAAAAACAGCAAAGGGGCTAGATTGATGTAGTTCAGAAACTCTGATGTTGACCCATTTTAAATCAAGTGTCAATTAGGCTGAGCTAAGGAGCAGTAGGAAAAAACATGAAAGCAGTACAATATATTTGTAATATTAAGCATACAGACATACATTCCTGTATCTACCCAGCTGCACATGAATGTAGATTGGAGTGCTAGAGCAGGCTTTCATAATTCACCACTCTTGCATTTTTTAAAGGTTCTTGTTTGTTTTAAGAACTGAATTTGGAATAATCAACTGTTAATCCAATTGATTTCAGGCTGTCTTCTCTGTAACAGAAAAATATATGTAAAAGACCCTTGCAGCAGTCTGATAGTCTAGCCAGAAACATCCAAAACTAAACACTGTCAGATGTGGAGGTTAACCTTACCCCCTTTAATCCTTAAAACTAAGGAAATGAAAACACTAAATTCCAGTCCAAAAGACAGATTTGCTGCATGTGGCTTTCAGAGAGTCACAGCAATGCTGACAGGAGCTACCCAGGTGTCTATGCAAGGTTTCCCAATTTTTTCATAGCAGATTTTGGTTGAGAAGGCACATGGATATTTTAACTTTAATTACTTAAATCCCTGTTTAAAATGAGAAAAATCTTGTCACATAAAACTGTTTCTATGCTACCTTATAGATAGTTTTCACCTCATCAGAAAGTTTTCCCATCTAATTTTACAGCATTAGTGGCTTTCTACCCATAAACCACATCCATCATGTTGTAGACAAGATAGCAGGTTTGCTAAAGTGCCAACTTCCCACATCTTATGACGTAAAAAGTAGACAGATGACCTGTACTTCAAAGGGAGAAAAAAGTAGTATTAAACTGTTAAATAAACATTTCATCTGGTACAGACAAAGTAGTAGACAAAAGATCCTCCTATAGGGATACAGTTAAGAGAATTTATTTTGCTTAACTTGCATGGCATGGCACAGGAAAGACTGGCCAGTCTACCATAAATAAAGCTGGTATAAAACCCCCTTAACTCCTCAGAGGAAAACAGGGATCCAGTTGCTCCTGGGGCTGTACCATGAGACCCTCAGTCCCATTGGCTGGAGGGCATGCAGCATCTCAAATCCATGGGACAGGCTCTCCCCAAATGACCTTAGAGACCAATAAGGGATACTGCCTAACAGGACTTTTAGCTCAGTTAGTTACAGCATGGTGCTAATAACACCAAGGTCATGGGTTTGATCCCTGTAGAGTTGGACTTGTTGATCCTTGTGGTTCCCTCCCAGTTCAGAATATTCTGTGACTATCTGTGATGCAGAAGAGAGAGCACCTTGGACTTAACTTTTTAAACTCCATTTCTAACTGTTTTCATGGGTGAGAGACTCTATTATCTATGCATATGAAGGTCTAAGTGCCAGCAACTGGAGTGGGAACAGGGGTCACAGGGGCCCATGCATCTGCAGTGCTAGCAAAACACATATTGCTTGAATATGTGTGTCTGCGTGAGCACTTCCAAATATTAAAATGGACTTGCTGTAAAATAGAATAAGAGCATTGGGAGCCAGCCATCAAAGCAGTTGAAAGTCTGGCCAGTCTACTGAAGGAGCCAGTGAGTCCAAGTTAGCTGCTGGAAAAAGCACAGGATGTGAACCTTAAACAAAAATTCCCAAAGCAACATGCAGACCACTGACACTCCATAACATGGACTACAATATCCTGTTAAGCAGCAAAATTTAGTCTTCCATACCATAAATTTGAGGGATGTTACAGGTATATTAAGACTAACACTGATCCATTAGCTTCAAGTGATGGAGCACATAGAGAAAGGCAGAAGAGAGGCGGGATCAAGTTTTGTTAACATGCAACTGTGAGCCACATTCTTAAACCACTTCCATTAGTTTTTACACCACAAGTTTTATTGCTGTTGCTTATTCCAAAGGTCATTTGTCATTATCCGTTTACCTGAGTGGACACTTCTAATACTAATTAAAGACATAACAGGAGTTAAATGGGTAGTTAACAGGCACATAAAGCATTACATTACAGTGCACGTCCAAGTTACTGCCACATGGAGCACAGACAGCATTTTAATCTGAACACTGCCAGAGCTTTGCTCCCATTATCTGTACAAAAGTACAAAAGAATTTAAGGCACATGTGACCTGCTGCTTTGAAGTAACAGTGAGGCTAGAGAGATCATGCAGAAAGGTTGCCTTCAATTGCTGTTTCTTGACAAGACTTGTTTCTTTCATGCTATAAAATTGAAATGCAGTATAATAATACTTTTCACAGGTCCAATAGTTCCACGTCTCATTTCAATATTCTAATGCTATAATATTTAAGATTGAGGTACATTAAGAGTGCAAATTCTGCTGGAGTTTCTTCAGGATACCACATACAGTACAAGAGAGAGACTAATCTTTTGCTATTGCTTGCCAAGAGAGGCTCCATTTTAAGTTAAAACAGGTTGTCTTAAAGTCTCCCACAAGACATTATCCAGAAGAGTTATTACTGCTACCCAAATTCCTCTTATTGCAGGGAGAGTGAATGGGATTTCACAATTTAAGAACACTCCTTGAATACAGCTTCTACATTTTAGAATCAGCTTCAGCTTCCTTTTCACGGTCATCTTGATCCTTTTTAGTTTTCTTTTCTTCCTCATCAAATTGGGCTTCAATCTCATTTGGATCAACATAGGTATAAAAGGTAGCCATGACAGCAAAAATGATGCAAACTACGAACAGCAAGGCAGCAAACAGCACATACTCTGCCCACTGTAAAAAAAAAAAAAAAAAGGCACAAATTATCCACCAATATTCATTCCTCGAGAGTATTGGACCATTATTTTAGTGTTTGCAAGAAGAGAATTCAGAATGTGAAACTGAGTGTGCCTAACAAGTATCATATGGCTTACAGGACTAAGTATATTAGATGTATATAATTACATATTAAAGCAACTGAGGATTGAAATTCTTTCAGTAGTTCTGCCTTCACTGAAAAGACAAAAGTTCTGTGAATGCTGAAAAGTTCAATAATATCTTTTTCCTGAAGGAACTGGAAATTGAATGAAAAGGAAACTCAGCACCTCCTTTTGGTCAGGTAATCTCAATCTAAACCAGGTTGGCAGTGATTCTGCTTCAACTTAGGTCAGCAGTTAAAAGTTTCTACTGACCACAAACGTGGGCAGAGACCAAGACCAGAAACTCTGGTTTCAAAGTACAACCTCCACCTGAAAAGCCTCAACACCTGTTTCATGCTCTTTCTGGTTAATCTAGCCGAAACTGGGACTGCCAGACCTGTTTCAGAGACAGGCTTTTCCCTCTCTCAGACTTTTTGATCCATTAGAGAGTGGCACTAATAGAAAGTCTTATACAGATGTTCTTTACCAGGAGAACCACAGCTTTCATGCCTCAAAGAATGAGGTTTGAAACCAATGGATCCAGAAGGGATGTGGCAGGACTGTGGTATGCAAGTGAGGGCTCATTAAGAATTAACAGTAATTTGATAGGTTTTAATTCCATTAGTCCAGTATTTCAGCTAAAATGGTCACAGACTTTCTACACCGTGAGAAGAAATTCACTGCAGAGATACTAGAGACTGCTGCTGGCAAGCAAAGGACGCTGACAGCAAGAGTTAAGGATGGTAAACAAGAGATAAGTGGTAGGAGCCTCTACTGAAGAACTATTTGTTCAAGTTCAAAACTAGTTTTTACCTAAATAAGTTATAAAGATTCATAACTGTGTTATTTATATTCTCTAATGAGATTACTCAGTCAAGAACTAGTTCTACAACTGACTAGTACACTCTTGCAGCCAACACTAACCTCTCATATTCCAGTTTTAAATGCAAATCCACCATAATGCGGATGTTAAAAAGTTGTAGTTGAGGGTTATCTGCCGTGACTCCCCTCTGGATTGGAACTGCTTTCTCACAGTGTAATATAATAGCACACTTATTGCTTGTGTGCTTACCTGCTTGCTGAGTTTGGATGCTCCAGCTACAATAAGGACAATTATGTTACCAACAGCCACAGTCAGCAGCCATCCTGCCTGCAGCACTGACTTCATATTAGATGGGGCCTGTAAAAGACAGACATTTAAGTTTCAGGCAAACACTGCTATGACTTATTTTCTGATGTTTACTGCATTTTTTACCATACAACAAACACTGGTTCTCTGCAGGGGGGAAGAGGATTTCTTGGTTTTGTTGATTTTGGTGGTGGTTGGGATTCTTTTGGTTTTGTTTGATTTTTTTTAAATTATAAATTGCTAGAGAACTAAATAGGTCTGGAGAAGGCTTTGAGGAGCAAGAGATCACTAGTACGCTAATTCTAACACCTTTAACTTTACACATACTGAGTAACTAACAGGCACATTTTACACCTTGGAAACACATGGTACACCTGAAATGAAGAAACTGAGTGCATCATCATCTAGCAAGCCACATCTTAAAATGTTCCCATCACTGCAGCTTCTAGACTCAGAATTAAGGGAAGAAATACACACAGCTAATAAACTGGAGTCAGAAGACAAAGGAATTTTAAAATTATAACTAAATTGCTGCTAAAGGTTGTATGGATTAAATTGGTGTGGAGATAAGGCATCAGTATTTCCTTATTTTATATTTGAGTGCTCTCCAGTTCGGTTTTACAGCAGCAGTACAGTTCCTCTTATTTTCAATGGAAAGTCATATGTGAGGAGGAAATTTGAGTACTGGTGGTTGTCTTCAAATTATATAATTCAGCATAGCTTCATGTAAAACACTGAATCCTAGTGAACCAGGGCCAACTTGCATCAGTTTATACAGTCCTGCTAAAGAGCTCTAAAGGATATAATTGATCAAAGCAGCAGTACAGAACCACCACTTAAAAACAACAGATCAAAGATCTTAATTTTTATCAGGATTCTTAACACAAGAATAGCAAAACCTACCTGTGAGTATGAAAATTCCAGCCCAGTGACAGAGAAGACTACTTCTCCACATGTAAGAAGAAAATACTGAGGGATCTGCCATGCCATATGGACTGAACTGGGTGGAATATCTTCAAAATATGTTATATTAAGAATGCCTTGAGTACACTGGAAATCAAAATAGCACGTTAGGAACAGTAATAAAAAGTAAATATAAGTAATAAAAAGTCTGCACACTAAAGACACTTTAAGTAGTTCTATAATCATATACAAAGTTCTGGGTAAATAAAAAATATTGCATATGAAGATCTGCATACCTAGTTATAAAGTATAGGTATTTACAGCAGATTTCATGCAAATCCATAGTATCTAATGGGGCTAAAGATTTAAGGCTATTAGTGATGAACATGAAATCTTGCATTATGTCATTATCATACCCATCATTATTTTTATAGTTAGCAATGGCTTTATGTTCCATTTAACACACCAGAATTATATCATATGTATGATTAGAAGCAAGAGGGATAATTCTACAAGTGCTTTTTAATTAAAGTATACAACATGGAAAGTAATTCTATATTGTCCATCAAACAACACTGGCAACTCACGTCATCGATTGAAATGGTATAGGCACTGCCAAATCCAAATTTCTTTGATAAAACTGAACAACTGGATGAGGATGTTTCACTCTTAATGGCATATCGCCTGAAAAAGAAAACAGTTCAAACCATAGGTATAGTCAATTGTGTCTATTTTATATATATATATAAAAAGAAAATGTTCTATGCCCTTTTCCCAAGGACAAGCATGTCTAAGATTAAATTAGGATAAAGAAAAATGCTTACGAGTGTCCTCCTGGGATGGTGGTGTAATTACTGGCACTAAGAGGAGGCAGCACTGCAACAGTCTCGCCATCCAGAGTAATGTCAACAGTAGAAACATCACTATTTATGAACCTTTAAAATGCAAGAGCGATTAAACACTACACAAAATATACATAAGTCAAAGAATACAGGTTTTACTTTCAATAATATGCTGGCAGCACAACAAGGATCAAGTCTTCCCATTTAATATTTTTCTTAGGAGAACATCAAAAGCAAGCCACTACTACAAACAGTAGAAAATTCATCAGCAAACGGAAAATGTAGAAAAAAAAAGGAGAGAAGCAGGAGAATATTTTTTATTCAAGTCTAAAAAGAAGTTATAGACACACAGTCTGTGCAGTTCATCAATAAAAAAGTCTAGGCAATGGAGTGAAATACATGTTTCTGATTTTAGCTAAATTAAACCCAAAGTAGATGTGCAAGATAGCTTAAATGAATCATGCCTTGGAAGTTCTTACACACCCTAAACATCAAATGAAGTATCCAGCAAGAGGTGAGCTCCTACAGTATAGAAAACTATATTAAACAAGAAGAGTCCACCCATATATTGAAGAGATAGTCACACTACTGTCAAAATTTAGAAGCAAAACAAACTTTACCTGATGAGATTTTGTCCTTCTTCTGGTTTTGATGTAACATTGTCCAATATCTGGTGGAATAGACCATTATCAAAATACTTCATTGGCCTCAGTGAAGAGCTTTAATATGCATTATTGCATGGCAGTGGGCAATTAACAGAGACTTCAGAGCAAGATTCCAGACCTTCCACTTAAGGAACCTACTACAATACAGGTTTACTAGAAAACTCATATGACCACACATCTAAATCTTGGGGAAAGGGTGATCATCAAGGTAAATAAAAATTTTTTTTATTTTTTTTAAACAACATCCTGGCCTGCTCTCTACAGCTCACCAGTCTTACTGGTACAGCAAAGACAAGGAGAGACAGAAAACAAGACAAAATAAAAAGCTACTCAGAGCTTGTCCTCTCAGCTTCACACAGTCCACATATTTAGCTATTAAAACATCAATGTATATTTTAAGAATTAAGCAGACTTACCAAACTAGAAACAATGTCTGTTCCAAACACTTGAAATGCGTAAGTGTAACGTTTTTCCTCTAGCAGGCCCTCCAAAAGATGAGCTTCGTTTAGCGATCCAGAAGTTATGTTTAATTGCAGCTCAGAAGCCTCAAATATCATGTAGTCTGTCTACAACGACAAACAAATTGCTATGAATTTCTGTGCAACTGCATACTTGTCTACAACTTTGAGGGAATGTTATGGACTCAGGGGTGTCAGAAGTTTATACATGTACTACTTCTGAAGTGCCAGAGATCATAAGCATCCCCTAACTTTCAGTTTTGTTCCATTGGATCACTATTCTTTTATTAATTTAATTTGTTACACAAGCTTCAAAGTCACATGGGCTTTCCACAAACATTATGGAATAGCTGTTATATTTTCCTGTGTATTTCTTGCTCCATATAAATCAGGCTTACCACAACCACCAGAAAAAAATTCTGCTTAGCTACAGAGGCAGCACTATCATAAGATGAAGCATTTTCCAAATAGCAACACCTAAAAGATGCAAATGCAAACTTCATCTTTATGGTTTCAGCGTAACAGAAGTGACATGTTTAAAATATTCTAAACATGTTTAATCAACATAAAATACTTAAAACATTAATAGACAGAGTATGCCCTTCATTTTCAGGTATAAACCATGATTATATAAATTCCTTGTCAGTATACACTTTGGGTGCCCTTGTCTTCTCCTTACAGCTCTGTTTCCATTTGGAGGATGGAGTAGGGTTTCTCCTCTTATGTAGAAAAAAGACCTCAGACTATCAGAGATCATGCTTCTAACATCCCTTATCAAAAAGATCCATCAGCTCCATCACATTTTGCTGTCAACAGAGCTACCAGTGCTGTGTTGTATTAGAACCTGAAGCTTAACATGTGATGTAACCACAGAAAAAGCTCCTTGTTCAAGTAAGCCATCCCTTACAGTAATAGCAGTGACTTACTAGAGCTGAATGGACTTTTACTGAAGGAAGGAGTGTTCTTGCTGTTAAGAAATGGAACCTTTTTAATGAGAGTGAAGTTTTCAACTAGTTTAAAGTCACTGATAAGTTTATGAACGTTTCTTGAAAGAAACCTCTACTCTTGTCAAAACAAACTAGCCTGTCAAAATATCGACATAGTTTCCATTTCTTCATTCGCTGTGTTTTCAGTAACAATTCATTGCACAATACAAAAAAAAAGAAATAGTTAAAATTACTAGAAGAAAAAAAAACCTAGGAAAAAAAAAATCAATTTTGAACCATTAGTTAAGAATGACTGACTTACTCCATTAGATTTTTCTTAACTTGCTGTTCCTCATCTGCCCTTACTTACCGCCTCCTTAGGTGCTACATGCACACTCTGAAGTTGAGGTTGAAACTGAGCTGTTACAGGAACATTACCTAGGTTCATTAATCTGATTTGTGTTTGTCCAGCTGCAGGGAAAACTGGAGAAGTTTTCTACAGGACAGAAAAAAAGTAAAATCAGCGCCCTAAGTCACATGGAAAAATTACTATAATTACTGTGATCTTTATTATTTCATGTTGAACATTTGCCTTACAATCTACAGTTGTCTGAGGGATGCAACACAAATAACAGGTTTTGTTACAAGTCTCACAAGTTGCCTTAGGAAAGAAGTCTCTCATCCACAACAATGCCTCCATGGCCAGATGTGGTTCGTCTTTTATCACATGCTACATCATGCTGGCACTACCAAGGCCACCCTGCAGTTCAAGGAATGAGCTTCTCCCACATCCTGTTTTTTTTTTATTATGCTAATCACAGTATTGCAATATTCTTTAACATCCTTCTACTTCTGTGCTTGTATGCTTGGTTCCAAATTTGGACTCTTAGTTCATTTCCCCACTAAAAACACTTTGTTCTGTATTAACAACCAAATATTAATAGTAAATACTCGCATGGGGCTGAACTTACATCTATTTGCACTTGCACAAGGGCAGCAGCAACAAAAGCCATAGAGGCAAGGAACATACCAACAGTCATCTTCTTCAGGGGCCTAGTACAACAACAAAAAACACGTGAGTTTTAAGACAAGTGTGAATTCAAAGCTTCAGAAGTGTGTTTTTTTCTTTCCACCTTTGGAAATTCAAATGGCCACAAGTAGCACATTATCACCATTTGAAGGGCTGATATTATTACAGAAAGTGTTCCGCTAAGCTAGGTATGCCTCAGTTTATAGTTACACTTTCAGGAAATATGTCTTTTCTGCAGCATCTTAGTATAAACTGTTACTCTGCATCTGCTGGGCTCAAATACTTATTGAACACAGTTATTAGGTTTCTGAAAAAGTCTGTTTTGCAGGAAGAAAAACCTGAATCTAATACAGTTGTTAGCTTTACAACAAAGCTCTCTTTAAAAGAGAGTAACAATGTGTGTCCATATCGTATGTTTAAATAATACTGAACAAAAGAAGTGAGAGGAATTTTTTGAATTAGAAGACATTTACTTATATTCAGTTAAGCTGTAAGGGTAAATTTAAAGTAGCCATTTTATTCATGGCATCATTTGTCCAGTGTAGAGTGTTCATAAATGAATGACAGTGTTTCCAGCACATCACACACCCTTGATTCTTCCTAACTGTATGGAAAAACAACATTACACCTTAGCTCTGTGAAAACTGTTTTAAGAACTGTATTCTCTTCTGCCTCTCCAAGCTCTCTTGCAAGTGCTAGCCACTTCATTACCAACTTTAAAAATAACATGTAATGCCCACTGAAGATCCAGCTAGAGGTATTCAGTGAGCCAGACTCCTCACTGGGATGGAAGAGGAAACACATCTTCAGGTAATTTTAAGCCCAAAACATGACATATAGTAAGAATATATGTTGTATTTCTACGTCATATTCTTGAGGAAGGAGAGGGCGTAGACATAGGGAATGTGGAAAACAGTAAAGAGCATCTCCTGCAATCAGAAGGTTTTGTCCTTAACTAGAAAATATTGTTACTTTACTATTAGATTCTACTCTGTGGTGCCTCTACACACCATTTGCAATACCCTATATTTTTTTATATTTTAATTTCTTTTAAATATTAACCCATTTTGAATACACTACCGTTACATTAGGGCTGGAAGAGCCATTTAAACAAACCACTAAAACGAGCTTCTGTTGAAGTCAGGTAATTACATCAACTTACGTAAAATTGATCTTGCATTTCTTGATTAAAGGATAAATCAAAGAATCTACAACTGGGACCATTATAATAATCAGGATTGGATTCACAATCTGTAGAAGGTGAACACAAGAAGAGGAAAAAAATTAAGTATTTTTCAAAGTATTTTTTTTTTAAATGAAGGTCAATATGTAAATAATCTTTCAGAAGAAATCAGCAGATAGAAGATTAAATGTACCTGCATTTGGTCTGGTTGAACTGCAATACCCTGGTGAAGGAAAAATAAATAGTTTTTAATATTATGACAACAAGTAAGTGGTCTGAAAAGTGTTACTTAAAAAAAACAACAGGAATAAAAATTAACTTACAAAATCCCCATTCATTGTTGTGGCTTGCAGTGTCCATCTTGATCCCTTAATAAAAGAAGAGAAAATTAGATGTCATAGTAAATCAATCTTCCAAAGTTCCTCTTGAATTGTTTTCATAAGTAAAGTGTTGGGGAAAACATGCAATACAACAAAAAAAATAAAGCTAGCTTTGGGAATATTCTTATTCTGCAACATAAACATTTGAACAAAGCAATCCTCACGGTCCATTTAATTTCATTTACTTGTTTTGTGAAATAGAGTGGAAAATAATTTAGATGCAGAAATTAGGTGGAGAGATGGCAGGGACATCCTGTGCAGAGCACTGCCACGTGCTATGCATAGAAGGCACCAATGCACCTGTGTGCTACCTGCTTGAGCTCGAGCAGCCCACACCTCCAATACACCCATCCTTCCTTCACACAGCCCAGCAGAGTGTGCAGACAAGCCAGGGCTCAACCTGCCCTGAGCCCTCTGCCTCAAAAACCTGCCAATAACTGGGTTAAGTGGGGCTGACTTCCAGCCTGATCCTAGGGTGAGACAAGAATGCTTATTGCTGCATCTGTGCTGCACGCCTTTAACCACCTGCAATGTACCACTGTCCAAGATATGAGTTATTATTCATGTAATGAGTATTTAGCTCTGAATTTCATAGCAGAACTACCTACTTGTAACAGGTTACACGGATCATTACAGCTCACAGGTAGTAAAGCAGCAGGGTAGGGAATCTGGACCAAACTTCCTACCCATCTGCATTGGATAAAGCTTTCAAGCCTAGACATTCTCTCAGATGTCCTCCTAAATTCATACTTCAGTGCATAACTATGAAAGTTGCTTTCATGAGTCTTGAGCACTCAGTTCACCAAATGAATGGGAGTTATAGGCTTATACTTCTGCTTGAAGAACCCTGGACGTTCATACAGACTGGGGAATGAGGTGCTAAAAAGCAGTGTCACGGAAAGGGACCTGTGGGTCCTGGTTGATGGCAAGTTGAATATGAGTCAGCAGTGCCCTGGCAGCCAGGAGGGCCAACCATGTCCTGGGGGGCATCAGGCAAAGTGTCATCAGCAGGTTGGGGGGGGGGATTGTCCCGCTCTGCTCTGCACTGGTGCAGCCTCACCTTGAATATTTGTGCAGTTTGGGGCATCAAAATACAGAAAGATATTAAGGTGTTAGAGAGCATCCAAAGGAGGGCAATGAAGATGGTGAAGGGCCTTAAGGGGAAGCCACAGGAGGAGTGGCTGAGGTCACTTGATGTGTTCAGCCTGGAGGAGACTGAGGGGAGACCTCATTGCAGTTACAATTTCTTCATGAGGGAGAGAAGAGGGGCAGGCACTGATCTCTTCTCTGTGGTGACCAGTGACAGGACCCAAGGGAATGGCCTGAAGGTGTGTCACGGGAGGTTTAGGTTGGATATTAGAAAAAGGTTCTTCCCTCAGCGGGTGAAGAGGGCACTGCAAGAGGTTCCCCAGGGAAGTCTTCATGGCACCAAGCCTGACAGAGTTCAAGAAGAATTTGGACAATACTCTCAGGCATGTGATATGACTCTTGGGGATGGTCCTGTGCAGGGCCAGGAGTTGGACTCAATGATCCTTGTGGGTCCCTTCCAACTTGGCATATTCTGTGATTCTGCATTTATAACAGGGTGCAAGTGATTAAGTAAACTGGAATCCAGATCATTTAAGCCCTGATTCTCGACATCATTTGCACTAGGACACTAAATTTCATCTCACAACTGACAATGGAAGAAACATTAGAACTAAGAAAAATTTAAATTACTGTTTCACCCCCTGAGTCTGGGTCTGATACAAAATTTGGAGAGGCCTCAGTCACTGAATCAGTCCCGGGCATGTTCGGATAAACTGAGATTACCCTGACTGCAGAACATCCTGTAGTAGCAGGACTCAGTAACTACCATTTTGCATTAAAACCGGGTTAAAGAATTTGTTTTTCTACCCTCTCATACACACCTTTTATGTCTGGTGACCTCAGAGTACATAGAGTGATAGCGTACAGCTCTAATTAACAAGCCAAACAATTTCTACTTTACCTGCTGGTCAAAAAGTGCCCAGAACATGGGGAGAGGGATGTAAAGGAAAAGCACCTTCAACACCATCTTAATCTGAGCAATCAGTCGTTTCTGCAGCAAATAAGAATTACACAGGAGGAATTGGTTAAAAAAAAAAAGATAAGAAAAAAAAAGACAATTGCAGACTGCTATTCACAGCAGAGCAACAGGCAAAGACCCATCATGTAATGTTTACCCACATACTAAACTTCCCATGTTGTGGGTACTTCTGATTATTTCTGTTAAAATAATACAAAGGTTGATTGTGGATGTGGGAAGGGCTGTGTGTGTGGAAGGTGACACTGATATCAGAGAGACCTGGTGTTCTTTGCATGTATACTGATGGCAGCATGAGATTCATCACTTAGTGCTGCATTATTTTTTTAGGAAGGAGGCATTTGAATGACAGGCAAGTGAGGGATTTCACATATGAACAAACCATATAGGCAAAAGGAAAATGAAAGTGACAGGCTAAGGTTTGTGCTGCCATTGACAACTGGGCAAAGCAGATCGGAGGCAAGCGACATGGTTGGGGTCTATGGTATATCAGGCTTTGAGAGTCATGGTTACAAATTATACTGAGGCCAGAGGGGATGCAGTGTTTACCCACTTCAACTGAAAATCCAAATCATAATTCATAAGCTTCATCCCAAGACAAGGATTATGGCCCTGTGCATTAACCATGACAGGCAGCAGCACCATTCCCATTTTCCCCCTCTGCAGTCATTAAACCAGCATACTTTGTTTGAAGGCAGTTTATCAAGAGAAACAAAAACTTGAGAAAGATAATGCTTGCTAGTTTTCTAACCGAAAAATTATAAGTGTTTGTATTTGTTTGACAAGGGAAAGTATTTTCTTCATCTCCCTTGAATTTCCCTGGACAGCCTATGATTACAGAGAGCATTGACTCACACATCTCTGCTCTCCCCCACAGGAGCTGAGGTGATAACCTGCAACCCCAGGGGAGCCAGATCAGTAGCTACTAAATGATCGAGAGGCCCAAAACTATTTGTCCAGTGCTTGAGGCAATGGCTCAGAGCAGACAGAGAGAAGCTGAGGATGAGGGGATACCACAGCAGAAGAGGCTTACACAGGACTTACATCATACTTCTCACTCGCCCAGTCCAGCCAGTGTTCTCTCTTGGGGAACTCCTTGCTGCGATGCCGAAATCGGTTTTTGATGGCAAACTGAGGAGAGGCAGAATTGTTTAATGGCACTACAAACATTTATAAATGCAATGAGCTGTTTTGTCATTAAAGATTATGCTCCCACTTCTAGTGTTTAGAGGGTGCTAAAGGTTACTTCTGTTAACTGCTCCAGTCATCTATGGGAATATTGCATTTAAGGCCTCACACTGCATATCCAGTGGAGTGTGCACTCCACTGTGAGTTTAGGTGAACCAAACATCTGAGAGTAGTCTCTCTCAGTGTGGGTTGATTTTGGGAGCTTGAAGATCTGTCTTCTTCAGACTTACTTAGGTACAACAATGCATATGCACAGATTTTCAGAGCTGAATGGCTGTAAGAGTACATTTCAGTGTAAGAAGCTGCATCTTGTGGATATGCCTCACACTGATATTGAATCTACACAAATATAGTCCCAAAGAACTCCCAAGATTTTCCACATGGAATAATATGCAAGGCAGAAGTGGGTCTTAGGAGCAGCACTCTAAGCAATGGTCAATCACCTGTAGAGATTTAATTTTGACAGTGCTTACAAGATAAGCAATGGGCTAGACTATAACAAGCTGGCAGGGCTGCACAGAGAATGAAGGAGCCCATAAATGAAAAAATCCCGATTTCAAAGTTGAGGCACTGCAAAAATCTATTGCAAATCTACTCGTGCAGGTTCCACTCCCTTCCTTGCACACTCACACTGATATGTAACCCCCAACTTCCTTAATGCAGTGGGGATCAATATACCTCTGCATTGTAAATAGCATTCTTTTAATAAGCAATAAATATTTGCTGATAAAATGTGCTGGTAGCTCTGCTCTTGACTCAGGTCAAGGCATGTTTATCTCTTACTACAGGGCTGCAGAAAGGTGTGCAAATGTGTAGGGAATGATTCCCAGAAACTGGGATAAGCTTTTACATATCACTGACATCTTACTTTGTTTCCTTTATGTATAAATTCACTTGTATAATTTATGTATAAATCAAGATACACTTAATAAAAGGGCAGTCTAAACCTGGAGGTGGCAGCAACGAAAGAAAAGTAAAAAAAAAAAAAAAATAAATCCTTAGAACCTTTCCTTATATTATGACAGATTTCTGATCTAGGAATGTTTACAGAACAGTTTTAAAAATTGCTGCCAGGGATTTTGGGAATAAAAGCAGTACTTACTCCAATGCATTTGCAAACTTGAAGCATTATATTTCCTTGAGGTTTAACTTTCTTGTACATTCTGCTTCCAGCTATAAACACGACTACAACATGCAAACAGAAACCAAAAGCAACTCAGAATCATATTAAAATAGTGGCAAATAAGCTGGTATGGAAACTGTAACAGTTAAGGAGTTAGATGAGGGTGGAAATAAGTCTCCTAATGAGCAATGAATTGGCCTATTCTCATGCTATCATACAGTAAAATAAAACAAATTAATACCAGCAGATTGCTTCTATTTAAGACAAAAAACTAAATCTGGAAACTCTTAAGGTAAGTGCTCAATGGAAGGTCAGCTTGATTGAGGGATGGTCAAAACTAGGACCACTTGGGACCTTGACTCTGGCCTTGCTGTACGGGCTCCTTTTTAGGAGTTCAGGATGCTGCGGCTCACATCATACAGAGACACGAGGCTCTGCCTGAACTGCAGGACTCACCAAGATGTCCTTTACTCCCATGCCCAGGGCACATTCCTCAGCCTCACCCTGTCACGTGCAGGGCAGGACACAGGCAAGCCCCCACAGCCATCGTGCAGCTCAGGCTGAGCGCACAGGCAAGGTGAGGTCACTGGTAGCTGGGTGGGCTCCTGGTCAGGACTATGAAGGACCAGGACCAGGAGGGTTACTGTGGTACATGATGGCACACCCCCCCCCCCCAGTTTCTTGGTCTTTGTGATGCAGCAGTCAGGCTCAGGGAGTGACCTGTAGCACAGCTAATAAAAATGCAGGTGTTTGAGAAATAATGACATACCAAGTACAGGATTTCTCCAGTGCAGGGACAATTATACAGTTTGCATTACTGGACTAGAGATAACTTCCAAAACACATTTTCTGAGAATTTTCGCACTACATTCGAAAGATCTATTTATATATCCCAGTAGTCCAAGAAATATAGCCTGTAGTTTACAGAATATATAGAATTCAAAGGTATATTCATGCCTCTCCCCAGCCCCATCAGTCTCTCCTGGTACATCATTCTCTTCTGGAAAAGTGAATGCTTCAGTTTAATTCCACCCACGAAAAAATTTTGAGTTAAAAATTGCAGAAATATTCAGGTTTTAGTAGAGGTATTACCTGGAAATTTCTATCACTTTTCCATTATGAAATCATTATCATCTAACCACTGAAGTAGCAAGATGGCAACAGAACCACTTACTCAAGGCGACAGCCATCAGGACAGCGGGAACTCCAAAAGCTAGCGGGTAACATCGCTGTTTGGTATGAATGCCACATTCTGTAGCTGAAATACAAAGTAACATTAGATTAAAGTCCCAGTCAGCACTACTGATGTTTTACGTACGATTTCTGTACTTCACATTCATTGTTAACTCATGGGGGTACAACAAACCTCTCTGCTGACATCCACAGAACTGATGATCAGTATCCAACTTAAATAATTCCCTTTTCAACAATGAAAGGTATCACAGAATGGTTGAGGTTGGAAGGGACCTCTGGAAGAGAGTTTGTTTGGGGGGAAAAAAAAAGCTAGCTTGCAGCTAACTAATGTCTTGATTTAGCTGTATTAGCCTTTTGGTTAAACTTTTACAGTACATGGCAGTTTATCACCTCCCTCAGCTGAATTTGTCTTTTTTTTTTGCCAAGGTTGTTTTCACCCTTAATCAGCAAGGAAGTAAAGTGCATGTTGTGCCTTATGCATCTCTAGTTCTTTTTTGGGAAAGGACAGAATTTGCA
The DNA here is from genome assembly GCF_036250125.1 of Pseudopipra pipra. NCBI lineage: Eukaryota > Metazoa > Chordata > Aves > Passeriformes > Pipridae > Pseudopipra > Pseudopipra pipra. The sequence continues at coordinate 78,874,437 of NC_087550.1, forward strand.
TTAAGCAAACATCTCAAACACTTCTACACAGCCTTCCAGTCAAGAAATCCAAAGGCCAGGATTTCACCCCAATGCTTCAGGGTTATTCCAGAACTCACATGCTGTTTCCTTTTTTTTTGAGAAAAGAAGCCTTCCTCAAACTCCTGCCAAGCACATCCATACAGCACCATCTGTGTAAGCTTGCCACAGAATTCCATATGCATATAGATAAGCAAATTGTTTGCATTTTGTTTAGGGTCATGCTACTCTTTATAAGCAGAAGAGAAAATAACTTTCTTGTTTAACAATATGAAAAGTTATTTACCTTGTCACATGGATAAATGGGTTACTACGTGTATTGATGATCCTGTACTTAGCATGAGCACACTTCAGAATAGCCTTCACTTCCAGAGGAGAGGGTTCTCTCCCCACTTCCCTTCCCAGCAAACAATACAACTCTTTCTAGTGTGATGGCTTTAAAGGTATTGGAAGAGGTGACATATTTGTACCTTCCCAGAACTAAAACATGCATTAAGGCATACAAGTTGTCAGCTCCACCACGTCTCTTTGGATTTAGTAATTCTGATCCTAAAGGCAATTCAGGTCTCAGATTGGCTTGTTTTTGACAGTACCTTGCCTGTGAGAAGTCGAATGACACACTGAAAACCATTTGCTAGATAACTCCAGTGTGTCAGAGAACATAACTTTAATTTAAACCTAACTAGACTGCAATCCAACACTCATCCTTTTCTGATGTTTAACTGTTTATAAACAAATATGTGGCCTTACCTCTGAGACTTGGGGTGATTATAGTAGATATGAGACTTCCAGCATTAATGGCCATATAAAAAAGAGAGAAGAAGGTACTTCTTTGTTTTTCCTACAGTAAAAACACAAAGATGTTTAGAAAGGCTTAGCCAGAACCACATTGATGAGCCTAGATTGTTAAATTAGCAAGTCTATTTTCACATTTCAAGACAAATAGTTCAGTATCTCCTTCAGCTACTCAGGAAACACTGCAGTAATGCATATGTCTAAACACGTACATTATTAGAGTATTACAATAGTAAAATATTATTAGAGTATTAAAATTTCTGTATAATTGAAAATCTGAAAGACACTGTTACCTGATCATCTTCAAACTGATCTCCACCAAATGCTGACACACAAGGTTTGATCCCACCAGTACCAAGTGCAATGAGGATCAAGCCAATCATGGACAGAGCACTGAAGCAAAGGAGAAAAGAGAAAAAGGGGGAAAAAAAATCACTTTATTTTCTTTCTTAAAGCATAAATACTAGACTGATTGAAAGACAGTTGAAATTCAAGTAGCATAAATTTAAGGTGTAAGTTGTCCTGTTCATCAGCCTGGAAAAAAACCCCATGTACAAGGCAACTCACATGTGCAATGGAACATTATCGGGAGAGCCATCCCGGTTGTGATCCGACAGGTCATTTATGGAACCCACAGACAAGACTGCCTGTCCAATCGTATAGACAATGGACAGGGAGACAATGGTCCTGTTGTAAAGAGAGGAGATACATTTTTTTTTTAGATATGTTAATACAATTACACACACACAATGCACACAGACAATGCAGATTACATAGATAAAGCAGACTTTTGCTTATTTCAAAGATGCTTAGTAAAGAAGCAGATACAGATACAACAGATACAATAAGGACTGAACTTCTCAAAAGCTACTGTAAAAATTTGTCCCCACACCACTGCCACAGTATTCTATTCTATTTTATTATTATTATTATTTTAGGTAGCCTTGTTTAATTAAACAAGGCAAAATGACAAATGGATTCTATAGATATCATCAGCTCATGGGAGATATTTAAATATCTTCAGTGGTTGCCTTTTTAATAACCAACTCAAGAATGCCATTATTATATTTTGCATACGGTGAAGTTTAAATGGACTACTCTGCAACACAAATATGCAATTTACACTGATTTTAATATCACTAAACATTTTCTATGTTACTTTATATTCTAGTTGCAGGAATAAAAGAAGAAAAAAATTATAAATCTACTTTAATCATGGAAATTACACCAAAATAGTTTTGTGAACAACAACTCTATTCTCCCACTTGGCTGTGTGTGAACATCTTTACACTCAGATTAGAGCACAGAAGAGCACAGGTTGCAGGCTTTCAGCCTGACTTCCTCTACCAGGAGGTGCCTAGGAGGGTAATGCTGCAGAATCACCAGCCTGCCTTTAGGGTCCAGTCCTCCTTTCTGTATGTAAAAACACACTCCCTTTTAATTTTTTTGGACCTTAAGCATGTGAGTGTAGTTTAATCCATGTTCATTTGCTTCCTTGGGTGAGCCTCCATTCAACAGGCACAGATCCAGTTCCCCAGTTTGGAGGAAAAGTAGGAGAAATATGATGCAATGATAGGAAAGTATTTAAAAACAGTTTGCAGGAGAAGCAGCCCCAAACCCAGTGCAACTCATGACAATGAAAGTCAGGCTCCAAGACCTAGGACAATCCAACTCTATTTGACATAGGCCAGAGATCCTCACATCAAGCTTGGAGCAGCACCCTGATACAAGAGGGACACAGACAAATTCTTCTTACTTTACAACAAAGTTTCTCTGGCTTAAAATTCTCTTCCCTGTAGCAGAGGAAAGATCTATGAAGTGGGGGAACAGTCAATCTGCTGTTAAGTGATATTTAACAGATAACGTAGAATGTTTTTTTAAACAGCACTTCAATTTCATTACTTTAGTTGCCTAACAGCTTGGGAGAAAGTGTACAATTGAGGTTAAACAAGTACCAAAGGAGAAAGGATGCAAGATCTGCAAAGCCAAAATGGATTTTAAAAAAATAAACTATACCATCTAAACAAGCAAGTACACAACATATTTAGGCTGCAATCTGCAACATATCTAGCTACTTGCAGTGAGTTCACACTGCTCAGACCAGCTCCATGGAGCACACAGGGCAGTGGTCACAGTCCTGGGCTTCCCAGGGCTGTCAGCACAGCAGAAGGTGGTGCAGCTGACTGCACAGCACAGATAGCTTCATCTCTCATCTCTGGGAGACCTTTGACAAGTCAGTTAACATTCATGGTTCATGACCTTCCATAAAATCTTTATTGTGCTTTTTTTCAGGCAAAGTAAACACTATTAGAATCAAGACATTAGTAAAGGAGAGCAAGATAAGGCTGTTGGAAATAATCTGGTTACCTTTCAAAGAACTGCAGTAGTACTTTCCTGAACAATTAGCACACAGGTAAAAAACACAGATACATGATTTAAAGACAGACTTGCTACTCAGTAAGAACTCTCACTGAACTGTCAATTCTGAAATCATACAGTATTTTAAAACTTAGTTTAAGCCCCAGTTAATTCACTATTTCATTGGCCACCTACCGTAGGTAAAGAGGTTGTCCAATGTAATTATAATCTCCGGTATCTATTTTCACAGCTTGGTGAATACTTTCCTTAGTTTAGCTTGCATTTTGTTTACATGAGAGGAAGAACATGCAGTATGCTGGGAAAGCATGCTACTACCCTTAACTGCTTAGCAGAACTGGAACATTTCTTAATTAACAGTGCAATTTCAAGTCTGAGCTCAATCAATTAAAACCTCAAGTTTTGGTCAAATAAAACAAACTATCCTGGAGCAGTCAACACCAGCTCTGAAGGTGTTCAGAGCTGTTGTTTTAGGTGATGGTTTATGTAACACTGATTTCAGGTGAGTTTTCAAGATTTGTTTTTTTTTCCTGAGGAAGCACTCACATAAACTTTCCCAGCCAAGAGTCCGCAATGATTGCTCCAAGGATAGGTGTCAAGTAACACAGGGCAACAAACGTGTGGTAGATGGCTGTGGCCAAATTGTCATCCCAGTGCAGGAAAAACTTGAAATACAAAACGAGCACAGCTGTAGGAAGAAGAACAAAACAATGGGTTACAAACCAAAGTCAGGGCTGGGTAACGTGGTCAGCACAAGGAGACACAGTACATACCTCGCATGCCATAGTAGGAGAACCGCTCGCAGAACTCATTGACGACGATGAAGAGGATGCTCAGAGGGAAGCCAGAGCAGAGTGACTGGAGGCAAGAGACAGTGTGAGGTCAGAGCTGTGTAACGCAAACTAACACTGCTCACTGCAACCCACAGCTTGAGCAAGGTTAATATGAACTCAGTGGAAGTGGGTGGGTACTCAGGGTCAGGAGGCTGCATGGGCTTCTGTGGAAATGACAATGGTTTACCTGAACCAAGAGTCAGTTCTCACTTTCCCCTCTTGGTCCCCAGAGCTCTACACACTGCTCGTCTGCCCTTTGCAAGAGATCTTTAGCAATGCTATACCTGACCTTCAAGTGTTGCACTATACACATTTGAGGTCTCCAGCACCTAACTCTTAGAGTAATCTTGACTGGTATCTAAAAATACACAAAAAGCCATGTTTATGAAAAAAAAAAAAAAATCCAAAACCAACAAAAAACCCCACAGCACACCACAGTTAGAAGCCTGGGGTTATTTTTAAACACTTGCAGTTGAGAAAAATAAACATTTAAAGTTTTCATTCAAGAAAATTTCTAGGAAAAACTTCCCATCCTTAAAAATATTCTGCTTGAAGAATTCTTAATTTCTTCAGACTTGATAGAATGGAATTTATTCCTAACCTAAAATGGTATAGCATTAGATGCCAGATTCACTGAACCTTCACCTGCTGCAACAGGCTTGTCAATGGTCAGTCATGTATCTTGTACCAGAGTTATTGCCATTGAGACAAAGGGGAAAAAAAACATACATCAGGTACAAATCTGACATTATCAGTAGAACTTGAAGTTTAATTTCTGATCATCTACTTTTCTTAGTGGATGAATACATGATATCATTTCTATTAAAATTAATGGGAATGCAATGTAAACATAATTCTTCCTTAAAAATCTTTTTTTATTGGTTTAATTCTGCAAATAGCAAAAAAACAGATTTTCAATAAGACTCAGAACATTCCAGAGATAAAACAATTCTTTCCCATGGTTCTTAGGTTTAATTAAAAAAATAGCATTGTTTGGATTGCAAGGGTTCAGGAATTAAACTGATCTGTATTTCATGCGAAACAGGAAAAAGTTAACTTTGCAGATCAGAAGGAAAGAAACCTTACATGGGGATATCCTGCCTGACACAAGTAAATCAGAGAGCCCATGCCTCCAGCAAATCTTCAATGAACAACACAAGACTTTGAGACCTGCATGCTACAACAGGTTTTTTGTGAATACTGCAAAAGAAATGAAAGTGGCAAGCGCCTTGCTGACCTATCTGACTCAGTCGTGAGGATGTCTGAGCAGCCCGAACAGTGTTGATTTTTGTTACTAGCAGAACCAAGTATGTAGTGCCCATCCTACCCATGGTTTGATAAACAGGATTCACTGAAAAAACCCAATGTCAGGCAAGTGCCAGTGGGACTCATCTAGCTTTGGAGCAATCAAAATTTGAGGCATAAATATAAACTTGTCATCCTTGATTTATCACATCCTCCTTGGGCAGAAAGAGGTGTCTCCAAAGGAAGATCATCCACATGTATCCAAAAATCAGTTACTTTCACTTGAAAGTGCCCATTTCCCTCAGCTGAAGAGGGCAGGAGCTCTGGATAACTACTCCCAACTTGGACACAGCTGTTGGTGGAGTTCACAGAGACAAATGCTTCCCACCTTGCCCACACACTATCCCCCTAAGCCATGACAATGTTCATGCTCCTGAGGAGACAGATGGAGAACCACACTGTGAAGGTTTAGTTCAGCAGCCATGAGATATACCGAAGAGATTTTGATTTCAGCACATGTTAGGTTAGTCACCGAAACAGTAATCCAGACTGCATGACTTGTTTCTGCTGGTGTAATTGGGAATAGCCTAGCAGGAGAGGAGGGAATGTCTGCTCCTGAGGTGGAACAAAGTCTTCCCCATGTTTGTCCTGCCCACAGAGAGAAAAAAGACAGAGCAGTCCTGGACCAGGAGCTGGTGGGACCCATTCCCACCAGAATGTCACAAAACCTCACTAAAATCTTTTTGACCATTTTGGGGTTCTCACAAACCTCCCCAGCATTACATCATCATCCTACCCAACGCCTTATTGTTTAAGAGGGTGTTACATGCTGGTCTGGGGAGGTTGCAACCCAACAAGCCTGGATTTCTCTTTTAAGCCACTAGTGCTTATGTGCCTAGTGGAGACATCCTGCATTCACATGGTGGCACAGCAGCCACTGGTGGGCTTTTACTGTCTGCCTCTGAACTGGAAGGGATCTGCATGTCACAGCTGGAGCTGAGTATGAACAGAGGCAGGCAGGAGAAAGCTATTGGTCTTTCCAAAGGTGACAAGCCCTCTGCTTTTCCAAGATGCTACAAGCAAGGAGACTGTGCAATTAATCCATGATAATATATGACTTATACTTGTCCTTGTTTTGCACTATACTGTCCCCTGTTACAGTATACATGTGCACATACACACATCTACCACCAAAACCTTTACTGTTGTATCCTCACTGGTCAAGAAGCACTGGCTCCATCACCAAAGAGGTAACCTGAAGGTTATGCTTTATAATGCTCTCCATAATTTTGCCCTGCCCTGTGGTTACCAGCACCCCACTGCACAGCTTTGACCTTGGTTGCTGAGGAAGCCACTAAGCAGAGTGAAAGTCTGTGGAGTAAAACCTTATAAGAAAAGCAAACACAGAGATAGAGTTGCTGAGACACGTCATTAGCAGTTCAAAGATTCAAGAGCAAGAACTACCACTGAAAAGTAAGAGTCCTAAAGGAGAGCTGGTGGATGATGACAACTCAGCCAGAAGAAGGATGGGCTCCAGGGACCAATGCCCGCTCAGTCAGCACAGGCTCTTCAGACTTGTTATCAGGATGGTGAGCACACTTATGCTTAGCTAGAACTTTAAAAACTACAAGGCTGCTTTTGCATCAGTTGGCCAGTAGCTCACTATTTTATACATTTAATGTTATTTTGTGTACTGCTAAAGTTACCAAAACAATGTAACCCAAAGAGAGTCAGTATAGCAACTTTTTATAAGAGAAAACAATACTTACTGACTTGCCCTTACCTCTTCCAGCTGTGAAGAGAAAAAAAAAAACAGAAGTTAATGGAAAGTAGTAAGTAATATTCCTTTAAAACCAATGGAAGATTCAAAAAAAGTTCAGCTCAAAATAATTAAATACAAGCACAGTATTTTTCAGGATGAGTTCAGTTTACTAAAGGGAGACTTTTCATGGTTATTAGGCAAAACATCACTTGATTGCCTTAGGTTTTTTAGGGTGTGCATAAAGTCACAGGAAATACTCAAAAGGAGTGACAAGACAAAGCATCCCATCCTACTATGACTGCTCACTCCATATCATTTAGGGTGGTGCTAGACCATCCAGCCACTCACAGAAGATGAATCCTGCTTCAATTCGCTCTCAGGGATGCAACCTTGAAGGCAAGTCAATAGTAGGGAATAGACTAAAGATGCCCTGCCACAGATGGAGGTCAAGTCCTGAAAAGGGACAAACTTTCCACAGCTCAGATTTAAAGAGGACTGAATACGCAGTGCAACTGAGTGATCCATGTTAGCAGGCATTCCCACAACCTGAAAATTAATCCAGGAAGACCTGGAAGCACAGGGGGATCCTACTGAGAGCAGGAAGAGCAGACATCTAAAGAGCAGCCCTAAAGTGACTTTCAGCTGATCATGGCAGGCCCACTATCCCTGGCAGCCCTTCAAGCAGTGTCCTGCAGGGCTTGCTTGGCTCAGGGGACAGGCTTGTAGGCTGAGCTTTCACTGTGCTAGATAGTTGATGTCGACATTTCACATAAAACCACAAGTAAACTCATTATCCTTAAGATAAGACAAGTACAAGATGTGAACTTTGAAATCCCTGCTTGTAAACCAAGTATGCCCACAATAGATCTCTATAAGTATCTTTGCCAAAATCATTATTTAGTCCATAGTTCACAACAGATAAAAACAGCTGACAGCAATACTATAGTGTTTGACATGATACTAACTAAAATAATTTCCAGAAATTATTAAAATTGATTAATCTGATTCTTTCCTTCACTGCTGTGGACAAGTACCTTCACAACAGAGATAGCAGGTAATTCAAGAATACATTTTCCTAGGGAACAAGTAACATTTTGAAAGTGCTAACACAACAAATTCAGCCCATGTGCAGGCACATGAGTTATTAAAGTTTTTGGCAATGTCCCTTATACAACCCATGTGAGCAGATACACTGAAGGATACTAAAATGTTAGTGATAGATTATCTTCATAGCAACTCCTTGGTTATTTCCGGTTGCTGGCCTTTCCAGCACACCTGTCATATTGCCATTTTTTCGTAACATGTACAGAGAACAACAGTTCGGGCAGCTCCTGTCTGTTAACTAAGCCTTGGGACAAAAATATCAAGAAACTTGCTCTTGGTTGCATTTTTTCCTTTCCAAATGGTAAAAGTATCACCTCTGTAAGAAACTTTACACAGAGGACATCACAGAGGTATTTTTCTCAGACAACGTTGTCTAACTTCCTTGTTTAAGAGACACACTTATTTCTCAATCATTTTGACTTAACCCCTCAATTCTCCTTTTACATAGAGGGTCAGGGAAACTTCCAGTAGCATTAAAGCCACCATTTCAACAAAGACACCTAAATTAGCTGAGGATTCCACCATCAGGCAGCTTCAAGTTTCTACCTACAAAAGCACAGAGCACCCAACATTTTGGATCATTTTCAGTGATAAATCTGAGGTTTGCTAGTGCCATTTTGGAGCAGTCCCTTTTTGAGGCAACCCTCAACACCTCTTATTCTCTCACCACATAGAATGACAAGCAGAACTCCTCATTCTCTCCACAAAACACTGAAGAGCTCTGCACTTTTTGATATAAACCTCTAAACAGTTGTCCCTTTGTATTCCCTTAGAGATTAAATATTTTGAAGAAATGTAAAGACATAAGCCACTCAGTTCTTGGCTTTAGCACTGCATCTAAATAATTATTTATCAGTGGGTCACTCTCTCCTTTTCATACTTGCAGGTAAGGTGGGACAGGCTTATGGCTCCAACCCCTTCCCCAGCAGCTCCCACCAGTTTGGTTCCCCGCAGTCAGAGGGATGCAGTGTGATGCTTCAACTCCTGCAGCTCCGTGACACAAAGATGGAAGTGCATTGCCTTGCTCCATTCAGCAAATCTACCAGATTGAAATACTTCATGTCTGTGGCCAGGCTAAATCTGTACACACCCACACTGTCACTGAGGATGTTTCTAGCTCAAGAGCAAGCCTGCTTTCCTGGTACCTGACTTGTGGCACATCCAAACTTGTTGCCTCTGCTCTCTGGAGCAGCCTTCCAGCACCTCCACAGGGATGTTGCTACCATCAGGATAAGTAACTCCAAGAGTCCCTGATTCACACTTTGCTATTCCTGAAAAACACTGACATAGAAACCATCCAAGTAAACCAATAATGCAGCAAGCTTGATATTACCTGAGCAGACCCAGCTGCATCGCATTTCTCTCTCTTCCCACAGCCATCACCATTTTCACAGTTGGCTGCCCGAGTCAGTGAGACTCCAGTGCCCCCCTGGGCAGCACCATTGCCAGGTTCTGCCTGCTCTTTACTACAGCTGCATGTTCCCAGAATGCAGATTTGCCTGCTGAAGATGCAATGGCACTTTCTCTCTCTCTTTTTTTTTTTTTTTTTTTTTTTTTTGCGTCTCAGGTTCCTTCCCTGTGTAAGACAAGGTTTCTCCAACTCAAGAACTGCTTGCTAGGAGAGACACACCAATGTGCTCTGACACTGCAGGACCAAGGGTCCAGCAAATGCCAGTGTAGAACTACACCACAGAAAAGCACTGTTTGCACATTTACTACTTGGTGTTCCAATTCAGACAAGAATAAACCTTCAGGATTAATTAGGGCTCTACCCTTATCTGAATGTTCAATCTGTGTCTCAATATATTTAAAAAACACTAGGTCAATCATAGGTAAACAGTCTCAGTAAAAAAGCATTATTTCACATGTGTGAGAAACACCACATGTAACTTGTGCTCAGATCCTAAGCTCCACATGCCTTGAAAGTGCAGGGTAAACCTCACCAGCCAGGGGCTCAGCTCTAAGAGCTCACAAAGGCCAAGGTAACATCACTCGGCTCTTGCTCGGGTTTCAAGGCAGGGTCACGAAAGCCAGGACACAGCATTGCCAGAGGGAGAGCTGCCCCAGAGGAAGAGGGATGACAAAAAAGGAAGAGCATCCGAAGGTGTCCTCAGACCTGCACCGAACAGCGGAGCCAGCCCTGGGGGCCCACGGCTCCTTAGCCATGCTGCCAGCTCACAGTCCGGCACAGTCAACCGACTCGGAGAGAGGCGGCTTGAAGATCCTCCGGTGCTCATCCCGGGGCGGCATCCCTGCCGCGGCCCCCAGGCCGGGGACCGCTACTGCCGTGCCACCCACCTCCAGGCTGCCCCCACCCTTCCCCGCAGCACATACCCATGTTGCCAGCCCGGTACCAGCGAAACTCTCGGGGCTGGAAAACAAGAGGGAAAGAGGGAAGGAAGCTGCTAGGGGCGGCTGGGCTTTAAGGGCGGCGGTGGCGGGGCCCCGCCCGGCCCCGGGCGCTGCGGGGCGGTGCCGCGCAGGTGTCGGGGCGGGAGCAGGGGCGCTTATCGGGGGAGCGATCCCGGCGCTCACCTGGCCATGACCCGCCGGGCTCGGCCCGGGCTGCGTGAGCGCAGCGGATCGGGGAGCTCGGGCTGCCCGCTGCCCTTCTGGCTGCTAAACGAGGAGTGTCACCTGCTGTCCAGGGCTGTTTTCGCTCTGTGGCCATCAAGGAGCTCCGAGCCAATGCTATAAGGTGAACCGGGCGCTGTGCAATGCTAAAGCCGCACGTTGATCCTTTGATGACAATTGCGTGATAGAAAACTCAGTAAGCAAGTAAGCGGACTACATGCTGTGTGGAGGGCAGCTTTCTGCCTCATTCCCTCCTTTCAAGACAAGGAAAGAGATTTCCCTGACTGCTGCTGCCACTGGTTACTAATGATCTCTGGCCTGTGGCTTCCATGAACTGGTACTCCCGAGAAGTTGTCCAGAGAAGCTGTGGATTCATCTCTGGAAGTATTCAGAACCAAGGTGGATGGGGCTTTAACCAATCTGGTCTAGTGGAAAGTGTCCCTGCCTATGGCAAGGGGGTTGGAACTAGATGAACTTTAAGGTCCATTCCAACCCAAACCATTCTGTGACTCTATGTTTCCATGACCCAATTTGCTCATCACTTGGTCAGTCCGCAGCAGGCGTCTGTCCTGGGTGCCATTTGTGCCACCAATCCACAGGGAAACCTGGGAGAATGCTGATCAATACAACATGATGTATGTTTCCTATATGGACCTTACTGAGCGCTGTATGTGAAATAAATGGATAAGTCTAGCATGAAAACAGCAACCAGAGTGGGAGGCCAACAAGAGGAGTGGGTTAGGGAAGCTACACGTTACTAAGACTTGAATGTACTCAGAATTCAGAAACAGTAAAATATTAGCAGGCATTGCCAAAAAAGAATTTTCTGAAAGACGAATAAAATCCTTCTTTGAGGCTTGAAGATTTTGTGTTACACTGGTCTGTGCTTTGTGCAATCAATCCAGCAGCATCTTCTACATTGCGCACTTAGTAATTACCTGGCTGCTGAACAGGTTGATTTCTTCTTAGGTACAAATCAAACAAGCGTTGCAATGTATTGTAATGTGGAATGTCCACAGTCAGCACTTCAAGTACTAAAGAAGGCTGCTCTGATTTGTGATGTAGTTACAGCTGAACCTGGATTTCTTAAACTGTGTCTATATGAGGGTAATCTCCTCAAAGGAGCTCTAACTTCTTATCAGTTACCCATACTTTTGACTGTTACAATTCATGAATAAATTCTTAAGATAAAACACGAGTAGGTGGTTATAGCTATATTTATAGCAAGTACTCCTGTAAGAAACACAAATCTTGCTGTATAAGCTCCACTGCCACAGCTGATGCTAGTCATATATCATTGCTCAGTGGCATATATATATATATATATGGCCACACAGCGCAGGCAGTGTTGCGTTTCTCTATTATGGTTACTCCAGCAAAACAAGCAGTCTGTAATGCAGCAAAGAATGCTTAAACCACCAACAGCTCATTTGTGTACAGAAATAATTGAGATACTGCCACCATTTTTGAGCTGTTAAAGTATGAAATTAAAGGTGTCATTTCTTCCCTGAACATCGGCTCTCTTAACCTTGCTTCAACAACGGTAGTGAAACGTTTGTTCCCAAGCACATCTTACATACCCACATGCACTTGGTGGAAACAAAGAGCAGGACTTTGATGTTTCTTCCTAGAAAGAGTCATACAAGTGAGACACAGAAAGTAAAAAAAAAACCCACCTGTTTTCTCAAAAAGATTGAGATAAAAGAGCTAGTTTGACCACCCTGGCTTCCACTCATGTTATCTTTCAATATTCAAGGTTTATATTAATCCACAAAAAATTCACTCTGATGAGTGCATGTTTTAATTTGTCCCACAGAGAGAGATAAGGCTACAAACAATTGTTTCATAGCTATTTCTGAGGTGGATTGGCTTCTGCTTCCATTTAGTAAGCTGATGCCAAGAGTTGACCTCTGTGAGGCTATTTTGTGGTTATACTTATTGGAGGGACAGAATTTGTTCTCAGAGGATTTAGGTTTCCTAGCAAGGCTCACTTTCTAGAGAGCTCAGAGCACAGCAGGGCTGTTAAATACTCAGCAAAGAAAGATGAAAATGCAATTCTGCTTTCTTCTAAAGAGCTCAAAACACACAGGAGTGTATTTTCAGTGTGTAGTAGAAAAGTCAGGCAATATAACTTTGAATAATTAAGCATAAAACACAGTTGGTGATTAGAATGTACAGTATGTCATTTCTGTAAGTTGAGCAGGTTAAAATGACACATTATTACAAAACCATACATATCCTAGCACCAACTGTTTGGCTGTATGGGTAGAAATTTTAATTGATCTGTACTTCATTGTTAGTTAAATGCCACAAAATAACACAGAATCACAGAATGGTTGAAGTTGGAAGGGACCTCTGGAGATCATCTAGTACAAATCCCCTGCTAGAGAAGGATTACCTAGAACAGGTTGCACAGGATCATGACCAGACAGGTTTTGACTATCTCCAGGGAAGGAGACTGTACAGCCTCTCTGGGCAGCTTGTTTCAGTGTTCTGTCATCCACACAGTAAGGAAGTTTTTCCTCGTATTCAGATGAAACTTTCTTTGTTTCAGGTAGTGCCTTTTGCCCCTTGTCCCATCACTGGACATCAGTGAAGAGCCTGGCCCCAGTCTCTTGACACCCTCCCTTCAGATACTTAAAGACATTGATGATGTCCCCTCTCAGTCATCTCTTCTCAGGCTGAACAGGCCCAGCTCCCTCAGCCTATCCCAATAAGACAGATGCTGCAGTCCCCTGATCATGTTTGTTGCCTCTGCTGGACCCATGCCAGGAGCTCCATGTTTCTTGTACTGAGGAGCCCAGAGCTGGACACAATATTCCTGATGAGGCCTCACCAGGGCTGAGCAGAGGGGCAGGATCACCTCCTTTGACTTGTTGGTAATGCTCTTCCTAATGCACCCCAGGATATCATTGGCTTTCTTGATGTGGTGGTTTGAAAAACCTTCTCTCTGAGGTAGTAATGGTTTGTCCCACTGATAATACTGGACCAATCAATAGTCCACCTGTGCCCTATGGAAATTACATACCCACAGAAATGGAAGAGAAGGTGGTGAAGATAGTTTTAGAAGGTAGGTAGCCATGATCTGAGCCAGGAGGAAGCAGGGGGCCAGTGAGCCCCTCTGGGGGCCAAGGGCCCCCAGCCCCCAGCCGAGGCTACGGGAGACCTGGTATAGTGTCAAAGCTGGACCGGGTCCTGTAACCAAGAGCTGGAAGAGTTTCCTTACTGTCAGCAGCAGCAGAAGACATTGAAAAGCAGCAGCGGAGCAGTCCTGAACTGAGACAGCGATGGCTAAAAGCCAAAAAGATAGCCAGTAGCAGCGAGATAGCGTGAAGCCGGCTGAAAGATGCAGAGATGTTCCTGCAGGAGGGAGAGCTGGCAACAAAACAGAGGAAAACTCAACAGAGCTGGTTTGGGGTAAGACTGTATTACTTTCCCAAAACCCAGAGACTTCTTGAAGAGGAGGGATGGACTTCCAAACCCTTAGGGAGTCCTGAAATGCAGCAGCAGCTAGAGAGAGAGAGAGAGAAAGGAGCTGAAAAACTCGGAGTCATCCTGAGAGCTGAACCAGGACGGAATGCGGAGGAGGTGGCCGTGCCCTCTGCTGCTGCTGCTTCTATCATGCTGGTGAGCTGAGACAGAGCAGAAGAGCTTTGGTAAGACTGAACTGAAAGCTGTCTTCAATGTTCTAACCCAAGAGGAGTGAAGATCTACAAGGAAATCCCCCGAAGGCTCGGGCTCGGGGTTGGAATTTCCACAAAGTAAGAACAAAATCCTGACTGCCATACTTAAAATCTGCTGCTTTAGGAAAATGAAGGACACTAACCAGTGCCACAAAAAACTGAAATGAAGGAACTGTAGCCTGAGGAGTGACAAAAAGACTTTTCTCTTTTCTTCTTGGACTTTTATTGAAGAAAAGGAGAAATTTAATTTAATGTAAATATATATGTGGGTGTAAATAAACCTTTGTAAATATTTTCCCCTTCCCTCAATAACGAATGGTTGTGTTTTGTCTGAAAACTCTCCACATGAGGTGAAAAAGATATCAAGTCCATAGCATCACTAAACCCTCCCTCACAGGGGCAAACTGTGGGGGGGGGCTTGAACTTAGAAATTAGATTCTTGGGAGTTTCAAACCACCACACTTGACCACAAGGACACACTGCTGGCTCATGGACAGCTTGTTGTCCACCAGGACCCCCAGGTCCTTCTCTGCAGAGCTGCTTTCCAGAAGGTCAGCACTTAGTCTGTACTGGTGTCTGAGGTTATACTATCCCAGGTGCAGGACCTTGTATTTGCCCTTGTTGAACTTCAGACAGTTCTTCTCTGCCCATCTCTTCAATCTGTCGAGGTCCTTCTGAAGGGCTGCACAGCCCTCTGGGGTATCAGCCACTCCTTCCAGCTTTGTGTCAGTGAACTTGCTAAGGAAGCCTCTGCCCTTTCATCTGAGTCATTGATGAACAAGTTAAATACTGGACCCAGCACTGACCCTTGAGGGACACTGCTAGTAACAGGTCTCAAAGAAAACTCTCTGACACTGACCACTGTTATCAGTCCACCTCACCATCCACTCATCCAATCCATGCTTCCTGAGTTTGCCCATGAGGGTCTTATGGGAGACAGTGTCAAAAGCCTTGCTGAAATCAAGGTAGACAGCATCCACTGCTCTTCCCTCATCTACCCAGACTGTCATGCCATCAAAGAAGGCAATCAGGTTGGTCAAGCAAGATTTCCCCTCGTTGAATCCATGTTCACTACTCCTGATAACCTTCTTTTCCTCCACAAGCTTAGAGATGACATCCATGATGAGCTATTCCATCACTTTTCCAGGGATGGAGGTGATGTTGACTGGCTTGTAGTTTCTGGGTTCTTCCTTCACTTTGAAAACTGAAATGACATTGACTTTTCTCCAGTCCTCAAGCACCTCTCCTGTTCTCCACAACTTTTCAAAAAGGAGGGAGAGCAGCTTAGCAATAACATCTGCCAGCTCACTCAGCACTTGTGGGTGCATCTCATTGGGGCCCATGGATTTGTCAGTGTCAAGTTTGCCTTCTTGATCTCTAACCCATCCTCCTTGACCAAGAGAAAATCTTCCTTTTCTCCAGACTTTCTCTCTTGGCTTCAGGGGTCTGGGATTCCTGAGGGCTGGCCTTAGCAGTAGAGACTGAAGCAAAGAAGGCATTCAGTAGTTACCTTCTCCGTGTCCTTTGTCACCAAAGCACCCACCTCATTCAGCAGCAGGCCCATGTTTTCTCTGGTTTTCCTTTTGCTACTGATGTACTTGAAGAAGAAGCCCTTCTTGTTGTCCTTGATTACAAATGGACCTTAGCCCTTCTCATCTCATCCCTTCATATTCTGACAACGTTCCTATATCCTTCCCAAGTGGCCTGTGCCTTTTTCCACATTCCATGAACTCCCTTTTTCTGTTTGAGTTTTGCCAGAAGCTCCTTGCTCATCCATGCAGTTCTCTTGTCCCCTTTGCTTGATTTCTTACTCAATCTTGAGCTTGGAGAAAGTGATGCTTGAATATTAACCAGCTCTTTTGGACCTTCCTACCTTATAGTCTCTGTACCCATGGGATTCCTCCAAGTAGGTCCTTACAGAGGCCCAAGCTAACTCTCCTGAAATCCAGGGTTGTAATCTTACTTACAGCTCTGCTTCTTCCACACAGGATTCTGAACTCCACTGCCTCATGGTCACTGCAAACAAGGCTACCCCCAACCTTCACATCCCCAGCCAGTCTTTCTTTCTTTGTTAGTATAAGGTCCAGCAGCACACCTCTCCTCATTGGCTCTTCCACCACCTGTGTCAAAAAGTTACTATCACATTGCTCTGCAGGAATCTCCTGAGCTGGGCTGTAATGATCCTTCCACAGGAGGGATCGTACCCCATATCACTCAGTTAAACATTGTCACTTAGTCAATAAGGTTGTTTCCTCACATCTCATAGGTAGGAAGAACACAGTCATTTCAGAGGAGGTGGTGAGGTGAATCCATAACATGGAATAGTTGAAAACAACTATTCATTATTTCAGGACTAGCAACCTGAATTAAGATTGAAGTATTTTAAAGAAAATTAAGACAAATTACTATTTGCTCAGAATATGTGGGGCTTATAAATATGAATAGATATTTTTGACTCAGTATTTTAGATTGAAAAAATTATAATAATCATAAAGAACTTGCAAGGGTGTGCAGCTCATCATGGAATAGCCAGTATTGGATGGGATGCTGAAAACAGATTTAGGTAGTGCATTAGTTCCATTCTAAACAAAGACTAATGGGTTTTGCTCTACAACCAAAATCTATTTGGCTTTCATGATGGTAGTAGCCAAACACTAAAACTAGTCACATGCCAGTAACTACTCCTCCCAAGATAATGCATCCTTTCAAGAAAAATTTATTCCTACCTTCCAGATAGGGAATCTGAGGGGAAAAAGTGATTAGTGAATCAGCTTATGAAACCCTTGCACAGAGGAGCTGCACTGTCTAATGTAACTGAGGCATCCCATAAAAACCATGAACATTCAGAAAACATAGAAGGGATAATTTGTTTGCTGTGACCTTTCTCATGCACTGTGTCACATTTTGTCTCTTGAAGACATCGTTTACTAGCAGAGAAAATAATTGGTGGGATGGTCTGGAGGAGGTGAGGACTGCCAGGACGGAGGGCACCAGGGGTCTTTAAGAAGGGGTCTGCAGCAGCTTAGCTGCATTCAGCCACCAGCAATACAGGTACCAGGTTCTCTGCACTTCCATGAGCGACACTGGAATTGGTATTTGAGATGTTCACTCAATTTCCATGCAAGGATCAACTCTGGCCCAAAAACACATGGACTTGCTACTTCAGAAGTTTGCTAAACCAGATGAAGGACATGCAGAGGAATAGAAGTTTCCTACCAAACCAGCCTGCAAGCCCAGCTCAGCAGCATTTTGCAGGTAATTCTCCCCGGAAAAAGGAAAAGAGCTCATGTGCTATGGCCCAGAAGGGACTTGGCTTCTCTGGCAGGTCTGTGTACACACAGTGAACATGTAGGTGGAGAAAAAAGCAGGGGAGAGGGAAATAGAACAGAGACTTGTACATAAATAAAGTAACTAAGTGAACTTTATTTACCTGGAGCTGCTCCAGACTGACGACAGAAGTCTTTGGCTCATTACCAGTGCCTGTGACGACATGCAAAGTTAATTAATATGGCAGATGTAGACCTAACACATTGTAATGTCACTCCTGCCAAGATGTGGTTTTGTTTCTTTTATTTTTGCCGAAAACATAACTTGAGTTTGATAACTTCGATTGTTTTGTTTCCCATTCATTTACTCTGATAACATTGTTATCTCTGTAGAGCCAGATTTACCTTGTCCACTTCCTCTTTATATCCATTCTCCATCATGACAACACCTTTGCTACTGTTTTATTCCACAGTTTTTTTCCCCCAGGGAATCTGAAGGAACTGTGCTTTGTTCAAAGCCTGGATTTAATAGGGAACCTCAGTTCTGGAAGTGCAGGGCTGTATGGAAACCATCCTTAGCTGACAGTAGCAAGGAGGTGTTAAAAATCTTGATTAGAGATGTGACCATCCCTTCCAGTCTTGAAAGGCCTTTGTGGGTCCGGCCTTCAATCTTAATCTTTGTACCACGTGTCACAGTCAAAAGCAGAGCACACATTGCTTTGTGCCTTTGCGATACCTCAGGCATGAGACCAGGCTGACAGAAACACACATGGTAATCCCAGTTTTGGTGCCGAGTTACTGTCAGACATTGAGCAATCCAACCCTGAGGATTCCAACTCCAATTCTCCCTGCCAAGGAAGGGCACTCCCAGCAGGTATGTGGGGTAGACAAATAGGAGTGTTAGCATAAGTATTAAGGGCAGCTGGCAAGGGAAGTAGGGCAGAACGAAAGAGTTCCTGATTCAAAGCCTTTATGTATTCATTTCTACTACAGAGAAACACCTGTTTGTACCTTTGAAACGTGATCATATTCAAGAAAAAAAAGATAACAACAAATGTATGGGTATCCTGCACCGAGCTAGGATTCAAGCCTTCCATTTAACTGAGTAGTAAAAGCTTTTTTTATTCTGAATTATGTACCTCTGCTTTTCTTCACATTAGATTTGAATTTGTCTGACACACCTTCTCTCACCCAAGGCAGTGCAAGGTTGGTGAATATTGTTCAAAGCATACTGAAACCACCCAAACATCTCTTTAATAGTTTGTTTTCTTTGTACTTCCACATGGATATTCTTCTTCTGAAACTTCAGGTCAGTGTTGTGAGATCTTACTTTTTCAAGTGAACTTTTTAGTGTCTCATTGCATTGTGTCTGCTGAAATTTCACTACTAGCATGTTTTCAGACAAGCTGTGCTCAGCCTTTTTCTCTTCAGGACAGCACACGAGAGTGTCAGCAGCACAGCAGCTGCTAGAGTTGGCTAAATTATCCTGTCAACTTATGCAACCAGCCCTACAACATGAATCATGTTGTTGACTGGACAACACAAGTGTCATCTCTTGACCAATCTGTGTTTTGACTCAAGCAGATGTTAAAAGACGGGAGTTAAACTGACATGATATTTAGGAACTGCTGTGAGATTTGTATTTAACTCGTGAAGACACTTGGAGGATTATTTATAAGTATTGTACCACTCCTACCCCTCCTCCCCACCCCCCCTCCCCTCCATCCCACCCCAAATAAATCATCTTACAGTATTGGATGCTCACATTTTCAACCTTTGACTTCATACATTCTTTTTGGGGTGAGTTAGGCAGCACTGTTGTATAAAACATACCTGACTTCAGATGACATTAATGTCCACAGTGGAAATAACTTATTTTGAGTTCAGGTAACAGGACTACATCATATAATTTTCTGGAGATGCATTTTCCAGAGTTGAAATTCCACAACTGGAGATCAAGAGCTGACACTATATACCTATTGCAGCCCTGTTAGAAGTTTGCAGATGGGCTCATTCCTCTTGAAATGGATTTTCTTGTTACTTACACAGATATCCATATTTTCACCATAGGATACAAAGCTTCCTTCTTTTCTGCTTTTCTGCATTTCATTCAGATTGAAATGAAAACTTTAGCAGCAGTATCTGACAGAATTTAAGGTGTAATCAGATTTCAATGGATTCATTTATCTCACTGCTCTCTTGTGAAGTCACTGTAAAGTCAATTTTCGTATTTGATCTTAGAAATCTTTGTCAGTGTTGTTGCTACTGAAAGACTGAAGCATCCAGGGCTCAATTGGATTAATTCACCTGTACCCCTAAGGGCTTCCCTGCTTCTCTACCTCTCTTTTTTTTTCCAGCAGCACCTCTAACCTTCTCTAGGTAGTCTAGTTATTTTTGTAATACTTGTCCAAATTAGAAAAAAGACATCACTATTGATCTATGCAGTTATATTCTTATTTTATTTGTTCTTGCCACTCTCCTGAGCAACCGATTGCCAGTAAGCACCACAACACAATTCAATTACTTTGTTCTTTCAGCTTCTAAAAGAGGGATGGTCCCCTTACATTCTTACACTTGGAAAGCCCAGGGTTTGTTATTACTTAGCAGGAAGTGTAAACAAATCCAATAGCCCAACCCATTTTCCCTTTAGGGGAGGGGGAGATTTTGAAAAGAAAGGAAATAAAAAAAAAAACCCCAAACCACAACAACATAAACTCAGCCAACAACAGCTTTTTCCTTCTTGCAAAGGCATCTGAGTAAAATGCATTCAGTACAAAGGTTACAATACAACAGTACATAAATTACCTAAAATTACATAACATCTTTCATAAACTGAAACTGCAGCACATAAATAACCTAGTCCTACTTGTGAGCATAACATGCTGGGTCACTTGCTGCTTCCTTCAGCATAATGCCTTTTTCCAGGAAACTGTCTTTTGAGAGGAACCAGAGAGAGAAGGAGAATTCAAGAAGCATATTCCCATTAAACAATGCTGTTATACAGAATTACAGGGAACATACCTAATGACAAGGAAATAGTTTTTTAGGAAATCATTAAGAATTTTATCAGGAAGGTTAATAATTTTTCTAAAGATGAAGTGAACTGTGTTCATTTTAGGTATTTCAGCAATTCTTTTTTTTTTTTTTTTTACTTGGGAACACAGTTGTCAGAGCCAGAGAGTATCAATAGCCTCTGCAGCCTCTTTATAGAGGCTTCTTGCTCAGGCTATTCTCATAGCTGGATTGCACCCACACGTGTATTCTTCTAAGCATGTTATTCATATGTGTTGAAACATTGCCTTTGTCAGAAGCATCTCCTGGAGATCCCAACAACCAAATGAAAGAAAATTGACAATCTAGTTACAAAAATAAGATTGTTTATGGCCTTTTAGCACTATCCTCATAAAAAAATGTAGCATCGGCAACAAAGAGATTTTAATTCTGTAATGAAAATGACTGCAATTTTGGTGCTGAAAGCTATCCTGCAAAGAGTGAGCAGAGACTCACTTTTTAGCAGCTCCAGACAGAAAACATTTATTTTCAGATGTTTTACAGAACCCTAACCCTCAGAGATAGGTTCTTTTCCACCAGTGAGACTTTTGAGCTTGTTCCTCCCTCCTTCTCTCACAAGATTAAAAATCAAATTGCCACCTCTCAACTTTCTGCCTGAAATCCTTTTGCTGAGGAGAAGGTTGCAATGGGAAGAAGAATAAAGGGTATATATAACATGAGTGAGCTCTTGCAGTCTCCATTTAGAACCATAGAATCTACTCATCTTTTTAAATACCTCCAGTGTTGAGGTGACTCAACCATTTCCCTGGGCAGCCTGTTCCAACATTTTACAGTCCTTCCTCTGAAGAAGTTTTTCTTAATATCCAATCTAAACCTGCCCTGGTGCAGCTTGAGAGCATTTCTTCTCGTCCTATTGCTTGTTACCTGGAAGAAGATCCTGACCTCCACTTTGCTATAACCTCCTTTCTGATAGTTGTAGAAAGTGAGCAGGTTCCCCCTGAGCCTCCTTTTCTCCAGGCTAAACAACATCAGTACCCTCAGATTTCAGACCCTTCATCAGCTCTGCTGCCCTTCTCTGGACACACTCCAGCACCTCCATGCCTTTCTTGTAGCAAGGGACCCAAAACTGAATACAGGATTCTTCTGGCAAGCATGGCTGCTAGATATGGAAAAGGTAATTGCAAAACCCACCACTGTTTTTATAGGAGTTAAAAAAACTCCAACACCCAAACAGTAAATATGATAATAAAGTTCCATCACTCATAATTCACTTACTGTCTTGTCATGGAAGAAGTTAGAATAAAAAATAGCAAAAGCCAGACCATAGCATCCAATTATATCAAGTGTAAACACTGAATATAACCATGGCAGCAGTGTACAATAGTTTTTGTTGCCACAGATGTCACATCTTGAGAATTATGATCATACTCTGCTAAAAAAGATATGGCTGAAGTTTCAGGAGACTTTGTAAACTAAACACCTGCAGTTAGCTATTAAAAAAAAAGGTTATTTTAAAAATAATAGGCTGCCTAATCAAAGGTTGTATCTTGTTCCATTATATTGATAAAGGTTCAATTTTCACTGCTGTCTTAGCTGTCAAAGTTTGCAGAGCATATAATTATTTTTCCACTGCATATTTTTATATCTGAGCAAGTTTTACAGAAAGAGTTGTTATTAATCAGATGGTAACAGGGTGTTATAAAAACAAGGGTTCAGAATTTACAGCTTTGCTATTGATACACTGACATTTCAGTGAATAATCTAAGCTTTTCTGTCTGTAACAAGGAGACAGTTATGAACCTTTGCAGATATTAATCAGATTTTCATATGTAAAATTTTTACTTCTTTACTCTAAAAAGGTTATATGATAGGATGATACCTTGCATTCAAAAATACCTAAGTCTGCTTATAATGAGATCATGAAGTCAGCACATTGTAAATCTTGTGATCCCCCCCATATGCTACGTGAAAATCTTTCTTGTAAAAGATTTCAAATTGCTCAGCCTATACAACAGGTACACTATATATGCATAAAACATTTTCCATAACAGAAACAGTCCCTTCATGATGCAAAACCAGCGCAATGATTCCCTATAATCTATGTTGAAAAGCAAAAGAAAAAAAAAAATAGAAGGCCATGCAAGCACAATTAATTACTCTATTTTTTTGTTGTTTGGAAAGTGATGCAGAACAGATTTGCCTGCAATGTAGTGCTTTCTTCCATAAACAAGCAATTATATCTGGTCAAAGCAAAGCTGTTTAAAATACTCCTGACTAGTTATAAGTAAAAGCTATAAAAAAAAAGTAGTCTAAAATGGAAGGGCTCATTATCATGGAAAGGCCTTAAGACCCTTGATCATTTTAGTAATAGGCTGTAAAATCATCTTCCAGAGAACAAATATAGATAGCATCAATTACTGAAATCGCTTGAACTAGAGTTGCTCAGTATCATTTGGTGTATCAGAAGTTAATCCAGGCTTATCCCTTCAGAACTGCTGAAGCTTCAGACAAAGCAAGTACTACAGTAGTGCCCACATTTATCTGTTTCAATACTGGAGTAAAACTCAAAAACTTTTAATTACATATTTGAATTAGGCTTGTATATTGTTATTAGAAAGCAGTGCTTTATTAATACCAGTTTCTAATATCACAGAATCACAGAATATGCCAAGTTGGAAGGGACCCACCAGGATCATAGAGTCCAGGTCCTGGCCCTGCACAGGACCATCCCCAAGAGTCACATCATGTGCCTGAGAGTATTGTCCAAATTCTTCTTGAACTCTGTCAGGCTTGGTGCTGTGACCACTTCTCTGGGGAGCCTGTTCCAGCGCCCTCTTCACCCGCTGAGTGAAGAACCTTTTTCTAATATCCAACTTAAACCTCCCATGACACACCTTCAGGCCATTCCTTTGGGCCCTGTTACTGGTCATCACAGAGATCAGTGCCTGCCCCTCCTCTTTTCCTCACAAGGAAGTTGTAACCGCAATGAGCTCTCCCCTCAGTCTCCTCTTCTCCAGGCTGAACAGATCAAGTGCCCTCACTGCTCCTCATGTGACTTCCCCTCAAGGCCCTTAACCATGCCAGTTTCATTACGGTGCACATTTCTAATAGCTTTGTACTTTGCTATTTTCTTTCTGATAAAATCATGTTGCTTATCTATTACCACCTCTCTATTACTTACTGGCATGTCCCAATAAGAAGTATTCACAGGTTCATTCAGTTTCATATTGAAAAAGATAATTTTTTTTCTCTTTCTGAGAACATTTTTTAAAAAGGGATGAGAAATCATGGTTAAAGAACAAAGTATCATCCTATTGCTCCCACACCCATTCATTTACAGTTCCTGGAGACAACGAGGAGTTCCTGCATCCTACTAAAACAACTTCCTTTTCTTTCTATTATCAGATAATGTGACCTTCTAACAAGGCTTCTCAGCCATAATTTGTTTTGTTAATATTCACACTGAATTTTCCATTATGGTTCACTTGGTAACAGCTGATGCTCAGTATCTGCCTGGGACTTGAAATACTCCAGCCAGTAACCCTTGATGAGCTTCTCTGGAGCCCAACAAAACTTTACAGAAAAAAAGTGTTAAATTGCACTCAGCTGAGACCACAGATTTTTTTCATAGGGAAAATAATACCTACTACAGAAAAATCCCCAGTATCTTCAGAAAGCTTATGCAGAGATGGATGTTGCTCCACCAAAGATCCTCAGTAACATCCCACCTTATCGGATGGGGTCATTAACGAGCAGGAAGACAGATCTTTGGTGCAAGATGTCCCTGTTAAGGATAGATTGAGATGAGATATTTAGGACACCACTGTAGCACATTGTAGCACAGTTCAAAATATTTATGGCTGGCTCACCTTAAACATGATGAGCTGAACCATTACATGGGAAAGATGGTGTTCTGTCTGGTGCTGGCAATGACTTTTTTCTGAGCATCAATGTTGCTGATGTGTGCTATGAGAGAGGAGCTGAACACAGTGAAGGACTTTGGCTATCTGCAGGGAAGATGACAACCATGCATGTAAATTGCATACAATACACAGAAAAGGGATGGAACAATTAAGTGCAGGTTTTGGGCAGGAATTTGTAAACTTCAATAGCAATATAACACATCCTGCTAGGAAAAGAGGGAGATCTGTTTATGTCCTAATTTACATATAGTGATAAAATTAGGATAGAGGCAAGCTGATCCATATTAGTCTTAATTGAAGGGAATATAAATCAATTAAAATATACAAGATAAATGGATTAAGAAAATGCAGTTGAAACAGGTCAAATTGAAATGCTTTCTGTCAATTATTTACCTGAAAAATATCTCCAGTGTAATTTAATCATATGTAAATGACTTGCAATTTGGTGAAAGGGGAAAAAAAAAGCCAAAATGAAAGACTTAGGAGCTCCAGGAGGACCAAAATTCAATAAACAGCTTTTACACTTAAAGAGGATAACAAAGGATACTGCAAATTTCTTCACATGCTTGTTAATTGAAATTAACTTCATTTGCAATACAGCACCAGTCAGATATCTGCTACTTGAGCAAGAACAAGTAGAGCTGTAAGAACTTGTAGCTGTTCCCAGTGCCTCATCAAATGGCTAAATGAAGTTAGAACAGTTTTAAAATGACAAATCAGGACACAAGACACATCGTGTATGAAATCGAATTGAGGAATTCCAGGTTCTAAGAATTTTAACCCAGGGCCTTGTTTCCTTCGACAGGATTAGACAAAATTCAACTTTCATGCTGCATGGACCAAATGACTTATCTGCCTTGTAAAAGCTGATAGGTACCACCCAAAACTGAGATAAAGGAAGTTTCTCACTGCTACCTGAAAGGTGGAGGCAAAGAAAAAAACTCAAGTTCTAGATCATTCATGAGAGACATCGTTCTCTCAAATAAGCATCCCGGGCATTTTTTCACTTATGAGCATTTCAAGTAACTTCAAACACTAGAAGTATTAGCATATAATTGTCTGGAAACTGCTTCACTAGTGCTTTTTGTACAAGCATCTGCTGTGATTAACAACTGGCTGAAATCTGGCTGCTGTACACAAGTTTTTTTGGTAAGTACCAGCATTCTGTCCCAAGCAAAGATCCAGTCAACACCACCACCATTTTCTAAAATTATCATGTTAGAGACTGCATGCCTCTGTTTTTCCAGAATGCTGTTATAAAATAGCCATGAAACAGAACAGGTTAACAGTAAGTAACATTAGCTTAAGACAGCTAACAATTTCAGGATTTCAGGTTTTGGTTTTAGCACTTAGACCTAAGAGAGACCGTTAGCTAATAGGTTCCACAGGTTACCTATATCTGAAATAAAGATGTAATTAAATAAACAGCATTGCCTTATTGTAAAAATTATCTGACAGAAGGCACCCAGACCTTTCAGCACCACTGATAGTGCTCAATGTAGTTTTTAATAGGGATTAAGAATCTTATTTGAATTCCTACTCTAAATTTGCCTTGCTTCAGTATCCAATGTCTATGTTTTCTTTAACTACACTAAAAAAGCCTTGCAGCATCCTCTATTCACTTTGGTAAGACTGTTTTTGTATTGTACACTCCTCAAATTTCTACTTGGTAAGTTGACACACTACCCCCAGATCTTCTACTGTATATTCCTTGAACTTGGATTTTTGTGACTCTTGTATTAATTCTTCAGTTCAGTGTTTTAAAACCTCATCCCCAGTGTCCACCCAGGAGCAGAGTGTTTTCACAATGGTTTCACAGGTGCTGCAGGACAAGGGGTAAAACCACCACAATACATTCTTTTTACATCCACTTGCTGCATTAGTTCTCTTTATCACAGAACTACATTAGGAGTTTGTTTTGTTTGGAGCAGTTCAAATCAGAGAGATTCAACTTTGCTTTCATGAAATTTAAAATTGGTAGGTTTTTTAAGTTAGTTTCTGGAATAGCAGTGAAAATGTTGAGTAGTACCACTATGACACCAATATATTTGGGAAGTCTCATAGAAAGCAACTCCATTTGATTTCCCAGCAATGGTCTCCAAAACCATTTGTCAGGCTCCACTTGAGCATCTGGACACATGCTCCATTACAATGGCCCACTCATACCATGCTGCTCCAGGGAGCCAAAACTGAGACATTAAGAATGGTCTGAACAAAATAAAAGTGCGAATTATTTATGTGAAACCATGAGCAGCAGCAGAGTTTGAAGGAACAGCATGGACTGATAACCAAGGATAAAACTAACAGCAATTAAATGAGTAAACGCTCAGGAATGTGCTGTTTACATCAAGACCAGGAGGCCTGAGCTCTGATAAGGCCACGGCAGGATGACTTGTCAGCAGAAGACCTGAGGTCTGATAGCAGGAGGATGGCAGCAGGGTTCCAGCACAGCATGTATCACTCCACTGCTTGTTACCTCAGCAGGAAGAAAAGACCATAAAGTTACTGAAATGAGGAAACACAAACAGATAGCAACCCTCCCTATGGTTTATGGGTGATGAGGTAGGCAAGGTTATGAAGGAACATCACATTATACTAGCTGAAGGATATAAATACCTGTGTGGCTCTGTAGTTTAACCCTGGCTGGAAGCTCAGCCCCACACAGGCACTTCTTCATCCCCCTCCCAATTGGATGGGTGAGAGAATTGGAAGGGTAAAAGTGCAGTAACTTGTGGGTTGAGATAGTTTAACAAATAAACCAAAAAGCCAAACCAAACACCCTAAAAAAAAAAAAAAAAAAAGCAAAGATAAAAATGCCCCAAACCAACAAAAGTGCTGCCAAAAGCCTAATTGCTCATCAGTGACAGATGCCCAGCCAGTCCTCAAACAACTGCTGCCCTGGCCAACTTCCCTCCCCTTCAGTTTTCCTGCTGAGCTCCATGCCATATGGTATGGGATAACCCTGTGGTCAGTTAGGGCCAGCTGTCCTGGCTGTGTCCTCTCCCAAATCCTTGTGCATCCCCAGCTTCCTCTCCGGTGGGGTGGGGTGAGAGGCAGATAAGACCTTGACTCTGTGTAAGCCCTGCTCAGCAATAACAAAAAACATCCCCGAGTTATCAACATTGTTTTCAGCACAAATCCAAAGCACAGTCCCATACCAGCTACTATGAAGAAAATCTAACTCTAGCCCAACCAAAACCAGCACAATAAAAAACTTTTGCACTGCAAAGGAAGAACCCCAGAGACATGGTACATACTCAAGAGTCACCATTTCTTGTCTCCTGTGGGGAACTCCAGGCTGCCTGGCATGGCTGCTTGGACATGAGCTTCTTAGTGCTCGTGAGCATGTGGGTGTGAAAATATGACTGAGTGAAATCTATGAGAGAGTCAACATGAGTGACTGAGATTGGGTTTCTTTAAAGTAAATAGTGACTTCCCTTTCATTCTGGTCTCGAGTTGAATTTTGTCACATTAATTTCATACTGCATACAGTCAATGAATTACAAAAGAGTCTCTAATTTTATAGTCTCTGCAAAGGAGGAGGATAGCTGTTTGACCAGACTTATTTTCTATAAAAGCCTATTTTTGTTATTTGTTATTTGAATCTCATAATAAATCTACCAGTGTGTTGTTTCACAACAGTACCATGGCAACAAGTGTATCATCAACCCCCACATGCTTTCTCTGATATTGGAATACGAACATTATTCTCAAATTTGTGTGCTCAGAGATCTCTTTTAGTAGAATGTCACCAGACCAGCACCTTTCAGTCAACTCTCACTATGCCTCATTTCAGTTTTTAGGCCTGCACATACTGAACACATGATAAAAACAAACTTCCTGTTGGATTAAAAAAGAGCTATAAAATATATAATTATCTTCATGCAAAAATATGTCACTGTTTCTCAAGACAGAACATCACCACTTCTAACATGACTTCACACTTCACAATTTGACCTCTGACCACCTGCCTGGCAGTGGAGCTAGGAGCTAGCAACTATTTCAGCAAAATGCGTTAATATCTTCATGAATGAAAGGTAGGTTTTTCCAATCAACATCTGAAATTCCTTAGCGGTTTTCTGTACTTTAATTTCTATTTCCTCTTATCTGTATTCAAATATTTGATTTTTTTTTAAGTGTCAGTATTTCATCACTATCTTCAGCTTGTCAAAAAGCAAAAGCATTTCTTCTTTTGCTGTCATAACTTTGCATCCATACATTTCTTCAATTAACATGCTGATCAGATTTACTTATTTCTAAAATCTAAAATCTAAAATCTAAATTTTGGTTTAGGTTATCTCTGCCAGTTGTTAACAAGCATAGTCAAGTTTTGATCACTAGTTCCTAGACACACACCAAAACACAGTATGGTAATTATTTCATTAAAAGAATCTGTGATCCAAACCAGCTGTGTATTGTTAGATAGCAGGGTTTTCTATAAGTGTATTTTACTATTGGTTGTGAGTCATTTTCCCCTGCAGATGTGCATGGCAAGTTAATCATCCAGTTCTGAGGACACAGTTTAACAACACAGCTCTTCCTGAACACATTGCTGCTTTGTGCTTTACCAGCTGGTGCACTCCTTCATTTCTATTTCTGTTCCAATGGTTTGGAGTTATCAGTATCTCCGAACCAGATAACAAACCATTTTAGTTTAGGGTGTCACCTTCCCATTTATCTTTCTCAAGGAAGTGAAAAATAAAATACAGTCACATAATTTCTCTAGGCACATTCACATAAAACTTTTTCAAGGCTTTAATGTGTATTGTGTATGTATTTTCATAGTCTCTGAGCACACTGTGATGAGAAAATATTCAGCTGTTTCAAATTATGGATGCAGAACAAGGATCCAACGCTGCAGATAATGAGAGAAAAAAGCTTTAAGCAATTTGAAAGAAAACAACCTCAACAGGCTGTTATTGGTGAACAGAAATTTTCTTTCCTGTCACAGGCCCTTTTGAAAGTCTCAATAGTTATGTTGACAATTCTTTCATCTCATTAGACCAATTACAAAAGGTGTTGGTCCCCTTAGTGCCTTGTTATTGACTGCTATGTCTGGATCCCTTTCCCCACCCATGGCTTGGGGCGGCCCAGTTCTAGTTCCATTTCCATCTGAAGAACCATTCCGACGTCTTGAAGGATAGGGAAAGGGAACTCCAGTACCAGGGGTTTCTTCAGGCCCTGAGCCTGGAGGGGAGAGGTGACCTCCCCTCCTCCACCCACCCACGTGGTCCCATGGCCGGCATGGAGACAGCACACCGGGCGTGGAGAGGAGGCAAGAGAGAGTTTATTTTTGGGAATGTTACATTTATAGGGTTTAGGAGGATTCACAGAGTAAGCAATTAGAAGTCTCAAGGGGCTTACAGGAACACCCAATCACAGGAAGGGGTTAACAAGGTCCAATGAGAAACACCTCAGGACACCTTCTCAGGACATTCCTGAGATAACACTACTGGGGGGGGTCTTGGGAAGAAGAAACATGTGTTTGCAAGGAGACCACAAAAAGCCATTTTGAAACATGTTTAAACAACAGTTTTCTCATATAATGCCACAGCTATGGTTAATGTGGCTACTAAACCTTCAGTTAATGAAATACAGCTCTGGATTTATCCCTCCCCAGGCAACGGTCACAGAGGTCGGACAGTTACGGAATGACCAATACGACCTTGGGAACTTCTTATCTCTTCCATTTACAGTCCAAGGCACTGAAAAAAAAATCACGTTACTTACCAGCTCTATCAGAAGTTTCACTTCTATCTTGGTAGTTGTGCTAATAACGTTGACTGGAAGAAAACAATGCAGTCAATTTCTGTTCAGATTTCTTCCAGGCTTCAGAATCTTTTTTTTCAAACACTAAATGCCAACTCAAACTTATTTATTCAGTGGCTACCAGCATTTTCTTATATAGTTTGATAACTGTTCTAGAACAGTAGACATCTTCTTTCCCTCATATGCTTGAAAAAAATCTGATGCCTCACTTTTATTTGAAAATTAAGTTTGTGTAAAGCTGCTCAAACCTTATACTAATTCTTAAAATATTAAATAGAAATTAATTAATTTAAAGGAATATTTATTTTGGAAATAAGTCTCAGCTGCAATTCTGCCAATTTTGCTCACAATTTTCATGTTCCCCATCCTAAATTGTCATATCAAACATTCACATTTTTGGGAGTCTGATATCACAGTGACAAACATAAACAGATTACGCAGCAGTAGCTGTAGCATCCCAAGAAGCTACACTTGCCATTCAGGTATCCAGTGTCAATGAATCTTACAGGGCAGAGACACACACATAAAAATCAGAGAAGCTCTAAGGATTCAGTGAAAGTTTATTTACCTAAAGCCCTCTGGCCTCCTAGGACCTTTCTGTCTTTCCAGCTAGCTAATCTGTAATTGCACAATTCAGACAGTAAAAAAGAAACATGCAACTCGCAAAACTCTCAGTGCTTTTTCATCATTTACAAGCAGTTGAACAAGGTGTAGCATTCCCCAGGTACTTTACTAATATCAATCATATCTTGCTTTTGCAGAAAAATAACAACTGCAAGTTTTGCATAGAGAGAAGAAATTATAAAACTCCTCCTAAGCAGAAAATGCCAGAAAAAACCCCCTAATATCTGCTACAGTTAACTTGAACAGAAAATACTGCCTAGCCACTAGATATAATTTAAATTATTTGTGTCAAGGCCAAAAGATATTTAGAGTCTAAATGGCTTTTAAATGACTCATTATACATTCAGTATAATACTTCAGAAAGGAAAAATCCACCAACAAATATTTTAAAGGTGTTAAAATGGTCACTTTCACAAATATCCCCCTGTCCAAGAAGTCCGAGGATCCGCATAGTTAAATACAGAGTTTTTTCAGTCCACAAAAAAACCCAGGACAGGAGTCCTCTCAAACTTCACCAGACAGCCTTTGTGACAGACAATGTCATCTATGTACTGAAGCCTTCTCACAAAGAAACCAAAAATAAAAGAAACTGGGTATAAGAAAAAACGTTGCCTGACTTACTAGACTAGGTGTTTTTCTTAAGAGCCAGGTTCATCTAAATACACTGCTTTATTTGAAATAATTCAATTTAATTAAATATTATTTTAAAAATATTTATAACATTTTTGTTAGGTTTAATTTTCTGCTTACCAGGTTCAGCCTGAGACCTAATTGCAAAGACCCCCGAGACCATACTACAAGTTGCTGTTGTGTATGTAACTGTGGCAACAGTAAAATAGAGCAAGCTCAGTGCCTTGAAACAAGATTTTTGAAGCATCTTTACTTTCCTTAAAGCTCAACTCACATCCTCATTCCTGTGACTTTACTTCCTCTTCCCTGCAGTACACGATATTCCGTGTCAGTACAGACTGTTATAGCTGAGTGTTGGCTCTCTGGTTTAGCCAGTGTCTGTTTGTATGTCTTCAGATCTGGAGACGCTCTCTTCGCCTTGAGGTTCCCAAATAGTGCTCAGTAGGCATCTATCAGGCCCTGGCAGAGTGGTAAGTTATGACATAGCCAGGGCATCCTTTTTTCAAATACTTGATCACTTTCTTCAAGATCCTGCACTTGTTCAGGGAAGTCCCAGACTGTCGGAGGTGACAACCCTTGTAGGTGCCTGCCCATATTCTCCCACATGCCTTGCTACCCATACCACCTTGGGATATACCCCTGTGTGATGTTCCTGAATAGTGAATTAACCTTAGGAAAAGCTGTAAACATATTCTTGAAACATGCTAATAGGAATATTTTAGATGCTCAAGATACCGAAGAGTTATTGTAAAAAGGGAGAAAATATCTACCCCACAGAAAAAGAAGGGGAAAGTGCCATTCTTTGTTTCATCCACCAACTGGTTCTTGGAGGAGAAAATAGAAAATGTGTAATTGTTCATTGTCTTCATGAGATGGTTCCCAAAGTACAGGGAAGGCAACAATGCAGGGCCCAAATACCAGATTAGGCTCAAGGCCAATGCTTTTATCATAGTTCTCCCAGGCAAAACACAACCAAACAACACACTGCACAGCAAACGGAAGAAGTCAAATGCAGCCTTTAACAAGCTCTCCAATTTGATGCAGAGCAAAAAAATAGGGAGTAAGGCAGTGATTAGATAAACCAATGCTGTCAACAAGTAAATCAACAGCAGAGCCACCAACTGTTAAACAGATAATAATTATCACTTCCCTCTAACACGCTGTGGTCAACCTCTTATATCAAACCCTTCAAGCCCAACACCTTTGGGTGCCAAAAAGGACTATTGTGGTTTAACTTCACCCAGCTGCTCAGTCACTCCTCCACAGTGGGATAGGGGTCAGAATCAGAAGGGTAAGAGTGAAAAAAGCTGTAGTTTAAAATAGTTTAATATGTAAAAAGATTCAAAACAAAACCAAGAAAAAGAAATTATGCAAAAATCCCTCAATTGCTCACCACCAGCTGACCAGTGCCCAGCCAGTCCTTGAGCAACTGTTGCTCTGGCAAACTTTCTCCATAGTTTTTATTGCTGAGCATGACATGATACAGTATGGGATATCCCTTTGGTCAGTTGGGGTCAGCTGTCCCGGCTGTGTCCCCTTCCAACTTGACTGTGTGCAAGCGCTGCTCAGTTATAGCTAAAATATCCCTGTGTTACCAATACAGTTTGCAGCACAAGTCCAAAACACAGCCCATCCCAGCTACTGTGAAGAAAATCAACTCTCTTCCAAAACTAACAAAGCCCAAGTCTTTATAAATAAAGTAACTCATATTGGATACTTAATTTGCATGTTACAGAAGTAACAACAGAGAAGGGAAGCTGGTAGAGAAGGAATTATTCAGGAGGTAAAACCCCACAATTATAATCTTAGTATAACTAAAACCAAAACAGTAGAGGGTGTGTGCATATAAATGCATCACATTAGATTAAGTCTACAGACATTTTGTTTACAGAGTTGAACATGTGTTAATCATTAATACAACCCTAAGTAAATCTACAGCAATATTTTGTCGACTACAGTTCACTGTTTTTCATAGGCCAACTTTCAGCAAGTAAGCAGAACAGTTATACGTATATTTAGATGTATCTATACATGCGCATAGATACATATTCAATTCTGAATACATACTACCTTCATAGGTTTGTTAGCAGACAAAACTCCATCAATTTGAGGTCTTAGTTCAAAAAGTGTTGCACAACTGTAGGAAATTGTCAGTTCTGCTCCCAGGGCAAAGTGGAAAAAGTTAGAAAAAGAGAGGTATTTGGAAGAAGCCATCATGATGTACACGATTTCTATTAATACGTGAATACAGAAATCTTCTTGAACGGCAAAACAACTTTACAGGATATATGCTCCTAATAATGAATTACCTTTTGAGGTAGGTGTTCCTACACCGATCTCCACAAATGAACAAAAGTGTGAAGCATATAGGGCAGAGGAGAAGAAAGCGGTCTGCCTCTTAACACAGCATTATGGTTTCACCGTCTAGAAGTGTTTATCTCTGATTTTTTCCTTTTTAAGGAAAAGAATTTTATACAAACAAAACTTTTTTCAGAAACATAATTGGTAAAAGCAGTTCCCCAGCATTTCCCTGCCAGGATGAGCTGTTTTGGAAAAACCTTTGATGAGTAATGGCAACATATGTGATTCACGCTACACTACAGAAAATGACAGGAACCTTATGTCATAAGGAATAGATGATTTCTACTGTTATGTGATGAAAAGTTTTGAAGACTTCCTAATATTAACTGTTTTGGTGAATAACAACTTGTAGTTACGGTAACATTGTACTTGTGTCAAATGTGATGGACTCAAAACTGATGTCTCAACTAATAATCTAAATTCTCTTTATTGACAAAGAATATGAAGTAAACCCTAGAAGTGTCTGCATCTCATCTTACACTCAAGTTGCAAAAAGCCATTTTTTTTGATCAAGCTTTCATATTTCCCAAATGTCAGGCACAAATCTAAAATTAAAAACCAGAGCACACAATGAGAAAAGTAACTACCTTTTTCCTTTTAATATAGATGTAATACAGAATGTTTAATTACAGCAGAACAGTGCTTCCAGTTAAATAAAATTAAAAACCTTTATTTTCCCCAAATATAAAATTACTAAATTAATGTCTTAAAAGAATAAGAATATGGAAAAAGCTTTAAATAATACCACCATTTACCACAGTAACCATGATTACCAATTACATACTCCATTGCTTTGGCAAAAAGGTTTTTTTTCTTTTAATAACTGCATATAAACCTAACATGGCAAAGACTGTATACATCTTTATATTGCACTTATTTATATACAGGAATAAATGAACTGTAAAGTCTGCATATACTTGGAATGAGCAGATTTTCAAAATAAACTGAAAGCAGAATGGTAAGAGCTGGTATGAATATTAAAAAAATGATTAGAAATGTAATACATTTATGTACAGACTGTATGGACTGTATTAACAAACGATATGTACATAACAATTTACTACTATTGATACTGTAGTATAATTCAGTGTTCATTAATACAGACCTTTGGTTGTATTTAGTTGTTTAGTAAGATTTAAGCTCACATACCTCCAAAATGCAACAAGGTATAAAATAAAGCACAACAATTTGCCAAATGGTACAAAAACTACTATTGTCAGTTCCATTAAACCCCAAAAACTAGTCTCTGTCAAGCCCCAAAATAGTTCTTGTATTAGGAATCTCTATGTGCCATACACAAAAAGAACACCTGAATGTTACATATCTGCAAAATTACATCCCACAACACTTTTTTGTAATGTGCAATTCATTTTAATAATACTTTCTAATGAACAACAGAAGCTAGCTTCAACTTTATAATTTTCCAACACGCACTTCTGCAATGACATTGTGAACATTTTTAAATTTTACCAGCGAGATTAAAAAATATATGTGCACCTCCCTTATTCTAAAAGACTACTACCAGTAACTGCTATTTGCTAAGTGTGCTCAAACATTCGTATGAACTATGCAGCTTGCACGTGCCCAACATTTAGCTTCAAGATCATCCTGAGTTTGCACACGATGAAGCCAATCCACAAATTTCGAAAGAAACGAAACATACTTTCCTTTACAAAACAATCATGCAACTGAAGAAGAACTGGGCATCCCATGAACTGTTGTGCTTGTTGGAGTTCCACTTATGGCGTTGAAAATGTGTAGTGAGTTAGGCATGACACTGGCCTTTTCTTCAACCGGAGTAATCTTAAAATAAAAAACACGTATTTACAAAATTGTTACAAAATGAGACAAGCATTTATCAATTTCATGATGTGCTGCTTATCAACTCAACCTCCCAGTACTTTCTCAATTGCACAGAGCTTCTTAAGGCTGGTTACTCTATTCAGCCATCCTCTCCTAGGCAGGGGCAGTAGTTATTTCTCCAATATCAGTTCTCCTAATTTAGATATTACATTGTCCTCTGTAGAGGATGCTTAGATAGTTTCTCTCATTCCTCCTTTTAACTTTCAAAAGGAGATTCACAGTGACAACAAGCTCACTTTCTGCTCTTTTTTGGTTTTCCTTTCTTAACCTTAGAAGTATGATTTGAGCACTTCTTTCTTACAAAATGCTATTGAAGCACCAGAAAGACTTCATGCTTAACAGCTATAAACAAATTGATACTACAATAAGAAACATTGTAAAAAAAAAAAGGAATTATTAAACTAAGAGAACAGAAGTAGAGAAAACTAATTACCATCCCATCTGATCATATTGGCAAGCAGCAGAGGAGAAAAAAAAGAAAAATCTGTTAAGATTCTTTTATATATATTTTAGAACAAAATATTTGCAGTTGTTAAAAACCCAGTGTTGCAATACAGCTAATGGTTTATTCAGTGACATTAGAACAAACCCTGTGCAAAGCTATTTTTCCCAGACCAGCAATAGGCAGGCACATAAAGGTGACATTTTTCAAGATTTCAATGAAAGAACCTGATGTTTCTAAGCATTCAGGGGAGTTTTTGAAATTAGCTACTTCAGGGGAGTCTAATTTAAGAAAAAACAAACCACAAACCCAAAAAACCCCAAACCATCAACAACATTGCATGTTTTAATTATTTACAACTAATGACATCTGTATAAAAAAATACAGTGGTAGGCTAATACTATATACTGCAGTCAGTGATGTACTTTCATATTGTGCTCACCCTATATATATATCAGTTGTTTTTCTAAAAGTAAACAAAGAGAAGAAGGGGCAATGTGATTTACTCCTGAAATTTCAGGCATTACATGCTTTTTCTTATCATCAATCTTCAGAAATTCATACACTTTAGCATTTTTTAAACATCCAAATCTAGCACTGAGTTCAAAGTATTTTTTCTTGTACACAAATTGTCGTATTCTTTTACTTTTTCCTATGCCAGAGGAATGCTAATCTTGCCTTTATCATCAAATTATTTGACCAAAACACTTGCCTCCCTCTTCAAAAGGGGTATTTTGTACAGCTGTCTAATTCTCTCAAGTACTTTGTTCATCTTAATCAGCTTTCCAATCAGTCATCCTCCTTTCTAGAACCCTCTTCTGCGTTCTGCTTTTCAATTAATCACATTGAAATATAGTCAAACTGTCCCATTATTGTCAGCTAAGAAATCTCTTTTTCTGTTTCATGGATCTTTCAAAACTCTTTTCTTCTACATGCATATGTGAAAGATACTGTTTTTTATTAAAAAAAAACCCCAACCACACAAATTCTGGAAAAATGGTATCACTTCCTATAAACTTTGTTTCACAATATTTTCTATCATTGGTGGTTAAAATGAGTTAGTTTTGTCATGAGCTCTTCTCTGTGATAGGATATCAAAATAAGAGAATGAAAATAAATCCTATGTGCTTGCCATATTCATGTGCTTCACCATAATGATATCATATCACAGAGCCACTCATAGCACAGTACCTGAGAAAGTGCAGACTAGGATGCATTGGTTCTCAGACTAAGAAAAGTTTCTATTATGGTCATACATCTAAGGAAGTCTCATAGACTTGTGTTTGAAAGGTAAAATATTATCAGAAAACACAAGTTATTTCTTGTGAGGAAGAAATGCAGGTCTTGAGGGTTAAGAACTATTCTATGGCTCTGGGAAAAGGTTATACAAGTAACAGTGGATGTAAGAAAAGGAACCTTAAGTGATGAATATGATGAATAAAAATGTCAAGAAGGCAGGGATCAAGCATGAAACTTCAGCCCTTCCTGTCCTCCTGAAAATAATATCTTTGCCTTTGAAGTCAGGAGACATTTCTACTACAGATGCAAGGTCCTATGTTTCACTACACAAGAGTTCTGGTTTTCCTTCTCCCATATCTTTAGCTTGTCAGTAGTGGGCTTCTCTCAAGAAAATGTACTGAAATACCTCTTGAAAGATGGAACTGTTGCAAAAGTAAATGTTTGTATCTCCAAAATCTAATGAAAAAGGGCTAAGCTTTCAGAACAAATCCCCCTACAGTTACCAGGAAGTACAGAATAAAATCAGCTTTTTGAGTCACTGAATAGAGACCTCTGCAACCACACATATTAATTTAATTAAATCTGCTTTATCTTTACTGCAGTCTTCCTTGCCTACAAAAAACCAGGCTGGTGCCAAGAAAATTCACAAACAGAAAAAAAATTAAGGTCCACAATTTCGTGACATGCTTCTTCTCAGATAGAAAGGGAAAAAAAAAAGAAAATCCTTTTGTATAAAGCACTACATACATTTTTCCTATTGCTTTCACATTATAGTTACATTCTGAATTATGGTATGTATAACTTAATTTCAGCACATACTTGTTCATGCATTATTTCAGAAAGCTCTTTTGCCATTTCTCTGTAGTTGGCCTTCATTTCTTCTTGATATTCCAACTGGTCTTCCTTTATAAGTCGTTCATTTACACCCAGAGCATGGCCACAGGCTTCAACAAATTGCCTGATTTAGAGAAAATAAAGAAGTTTTCAATCACAAATCCAAAATATTGATTTAAAATGTCACTTCAAAGTATGTTTTAATGCAATCAGAACACCATAAAAGTTAAAAGTTTTTAAAACATTCTTATGGTATGAGTCTAGAAAGAAAAGTAAACTTTTTCTCCCCTTTCCCCCACCTCCAAAAAAAGGCAAACCTACCTAAAAACTTCCTTTAGTAGCTTTACTTTATTGTCTGGATATCTTTTGGTGTTTGTGTCATCTAAGAAAGCTCTTGCATATGCTAATGGACCAGCATTAACCTAAAAAGAACAAGAATTAAAAAATACTCAGTTATCTGACATTGTCTTAGCAATAACAGGTACTGCAGGTGTCTATCAGATTTTATTTTCTTATGAGAACACACTGATTTCAAAAAAGCTGGGCTTCTAAACCAAGAAAACTGCTAGAGCTGAAACATAAGAGCAGAAGTGGTCTCTCCAGTAATCTGTATT
This sequence comes from Pseudopipra pipra, assembly GCF_036250125.1. NCBI lineage: Eukaryota > Metazoa > Chordata > Aves > Passeriformes > Pipridae > Pseudopipra > Pseudopipra pipra. The sequence goes on from NC_087550.1 coordinate 78,913,404, forward strand.
AACCTGTCCTGGCACAAAGAAACCACTTCAGTGATGTGGCAAAGTAACTGCAGATACTGCCCATCTGTCATCTTTGCTTATGAAATTAGGGGATGAAAATGAGGTAAATGTAATACTGTTTGGTCTGCTTATCTATTAAAAACAGTTTTCCAAGTTGAAAATTCTGCAATAATTCATAGATGTTTAATTGCACTCTTATGGTAGCTACATGAAAAGTGGATTCAGTGAGTTCTGACTCATCCCTATTATTCCTTTATATTAACAGTAAGAGCCCCTCCCTTCTCACCCCAAACACTAGCCTGACAACTTGCTGATTCTGAAACCTTGGCTTGGTTTTTTTCTCTTTTCTGTTCAACATGAAAACTGTTCATTTCAGATGACTGTGCTTACGGTTCCTTTGTTTTGAATCAGTTAAAAACAGTAGAGCGGCACTTTTGTCACTTCATTTTGAAGATCCTTACCATATTGACTTGTACATGTTAAAACTATTGTTTTAAAAACGTTGTTTTTTTAAAAACATTTAAAAACTATTGCTTTTAAAACCATGTACCCTATTTTGGGGAGTCTGATGATTTCTTTATGTGTTCAGTTCTTGCTTGCCTTAGGCAAAAAGAAATGTTGCACAGTGAGATTTTCTGCCACTAACTTCCTCCTATATTTTGTCACTCTCTACCTTGACAGGGATCTTAACAAAATATGTTGGACCTACTGTGGGCAGACCTACAGCTAGGCCAAATATGTTCATTCATCCTCCTATTCATCCACTATTTTGTTGTAGTTTCAGCTTTACACCAAAACCTGATGGGGCTCAGACTGCAACAGATTCCAGAGATGAATCTTAATTCTTCCATGTAACTGTCTATGGTCAGTGTTTATATGACACATTTTTAGTGTTTTTCCTATTCAGGAAATAACTGCAAACAGTGAGAATAGTTCTAATTCAGGATGTTCTGGAACATACAGAATAGCAACTAATTACAAAATGCTACCTATATAATTTTTCAGGGACAGAAGCAAATGGCAAAGGTCTTACCTGAACACTGACACTTCCCTGTAGCTTCAGCTGCAATTTGATCATATCTACTTCAGTTGAAGAGCAAAGCTGTCTGAGTTCTGCAACTTTTTTACTCATTTCATCAATGGCTACTTCAATTGGGTTTAGATCAGTATGGTGCTGGTACATTACTGGAATGCGCTTTTTCACATATGGGAAGCAATGTATAGCTATGGACGGAAACAAGTTTACTATAGTTAGGAAAATGTTTTTGAATAAGGTGAGTTTTGAGACAATCTTATGCTAAAATCTCATTTTGATGTAATTAGTTGCCCAATTTAATAACTTATATATTATAATAACATATATATATTATAACTTACATAATTAGAAATAGTAATGTACAGGGAAATAAAACACTGAAAATGTAAATGTGCACATCTTTACATTCATTACAGCAAAGATCGATCATTGTCATTACTGCTACGAACAACCACAAAGAAATAAACCATTGGAACTTAATTCATATGAGAACTGTAAAAAGAATTGCTTATCATTCACATATCTCAAGAAGAGAAGAATCAAAAATAGCAAAGCTGTACTTTCTATTTCCTCACAACTACTGGCCATGGACAGTTAACATTATAAAGTCACTTATTTGTTTTTACAACTATATTAATATAGAAACACACTTAACAGGGACAAAACACAAAATAGTCTTTTTCTAAGAGCAAGGAAAGCTAGACTCCAGATTCACAATTCTTGAAACTTAAAGAAAAAAAGATAATAATTTTGAGGATTCTCTATTGAAGAAACCAATCCGAAAAACGTAGTTATGGCTAAAAATATGAAAAGGATTTTAGCTGATAGCTATAAAGGACTTTATTAAGTGAAATGGAAAAACCTATACAGAACAGAATTAGACCATTTGATGCATTTAATGCTTCCATCAAAGCCTTCCATTCAATCAGTACCTGTCAAAATTGTCCGTCGCTTACACTGCTCTTCTACTCCTCCTTGTCTTTTACCAGCTTGAGTAAAAGGCATCTCAAACATAAAGCGACGAATGTTATGAGTCCTTTCAAAATCTGTTTTTCTTTCTTGCAACTCTTTCTCTTCAAAGTATGGAATTACATGCGTAACTTGAATATATGCATATTTTGAATCTAAATCTTTAGGATTTACCTTAAAAACAGGACAAAAAAAAAAATCAAATAGCTACATTGTGAATAAAGTGGATTCAATAATGGTTACACAACTTTCAGAAATTAAATTTGGTCTCTTAACCTTTAAATTATTGAAAATACAGGAAATCTTCATGCCTTCACAGGGGTTTCCTGCTTTCAGCTTTCAACTATTAGGAAGACAAGGCAACTAGATGCATTACAACGCATTGTGGATTTTTTTGTTGGTTTTGGTTTGTTTTTTTTTTGTTGTTGTTGTTTTTTTTTAAATCACTCATGATCATTAAACCTAGTTCTTGCATTAAGTTCTCCTTTCCTTTTACAGTTCCAATACTGAAACGCCCACCAATGCTGCACTCTCAGGCCAAGAGGCACAGAAAGTTTTGATCTTAATAGTAGAATAAAGAAACAAAAGAGCCAGGAAATTATAATAAGAGAAAATAAAGCCTGATGTTGAGGCAAAAGTCACCATAAAGTCCGAGGTTGAGGTGTAAAAAGGGAAAAATTTCCAAAGAATGACTGTGCACGAATGGGCAAGAAATATAGCTGAAGTTAACACAGAATATGATCATAATCCAAACTTGTTCTAATATACAATTATTGTTTTGAGAGGTAACACTACAGAAATTAAGCTTTTTGGTTGTCCTAAAAGGCAAGCTTAGCAGGAGATAATAGTTCTGTCATGCCTTTCAAACAGCAGAGTTTTTAGACACGTATGCTTGTGTATCAAATGACTAAGAGGCAGTGATCTCACAGTATTTCAAGTGAATTAGTGAAAGTAATATATTAGAATTTTTTAGAGAGAATAAAGATCATACTTTGCCAGAATCCTGAATCATTTTGACATTTTCAGATCCAAATTTGTCGGAGTAGAGTTTTTGGAGTCTTTGGGAAATTTCTGAAAGAGGTGTGAGTTTAGGCTCTTTATAGATATATTCCTTTCCATCTTCATCCTCAAAGAAACCCTGTAAAAAATGAAGTAATCAAAATCTTGGGGAAAAACATTTAGGGCAACGATTGAGATGGACATAACGTGTGTGGTTCAAAGGAAATATAAACATATAACATCAGTATTCAAGCAAATGTAAATAAAGAGAAATTAAAATCTAAGTAAAAAGTTTTCTTAAGAGAACAAAAAAACAACAGAAAAATGTAACTCTCTACTACAACACGAGTGAAAGTAATGGAAACACAGAATTTAATTTTTTTAAAGTTTGTTGCAATCTTATGGTGTGCCAAGCCTTTGAGATAAGTCTCCTTCACTTTTATTTAAAAGTGAACTTGCAGCACTGTTTCACTCACCAAAACAGAAATCTTGCCCAACAGCACTATCTGATTCATAAGTGAGTATTTTGGCAATAGTTTACATAAAAAAAATTTTCCTTATTTAGTAACAAAAAATTAATTCCAGAAAAAAAAATTTAATTACGCAAATATCTTAATTTTATGGTGTACTATATTGGTATATACTTCTTTATTTTATTACATAAGGTTTTAAACCTGTAACTAAATGCACAATAGAGTACATGGAAAGTGAAACAGGTCATTGGTTTAAAACAACAAGCCATGTCTGAGTTCATGTTTGAAACCAGAAAATAAATATTTTTGTCATAAGCGAAACAGACGAAATAGAAAAGCACAACATATCATGTATAAACACAGGCTAGATTGACAAAAATACCCACACCAAACTAAGGTGAAATGCAGTAGTTTTTACTGCATTGCTTGCTTTGTAAGCGGTTACTGTAATTACCTCAACATCTGTTTCACTGTCTGTAAACTGGTATTGCTATAAAGTTATAAAAGACAACAGAATACATGTGAAGTTATACTGCTCAGAGTACTTTACAATTCTCCATGCTCAGCTGAACAACTAAGCAACTGGGCTACGCACGTAGAAAGTGTATTATTTGATGCTGCGTGATACCATACAGATACAAAGGCATTCTAGACATATATTAGAGGACACGAAGCTGTCCAATACACAGCCAGAACTTTGGTTTGAAGCATGCAGTATTGATGCACAGAAAAGAGTGATCTGCTCTCTAAATGGAACTTGATGTTATTTTTCGAATTGCAATGGCTATTAATGCATACCAATCTAAGAAGCAGCCTTGCAAACCACACTGTAGCACTACAGACATTAAATCAATACATTGCTAAGAACTGACATTACAGAAAACTTACCGCTGCCTTAAGGTAGTAAATAAAAGAAGAGAAAGGAAAAAAGGCAAAAAATTTACTGAGGAAAATAATAAGAATTTTATTGGAATTGATATATGTTTTAAAATAAATTATTGATGGCGTTCAATTATTTCCTACAGAACACATTTCTTGTGCCTTTTATGTCATGGTATCAATATAGGAGATGAAACAGTATACCTTGTAAAATAAATTCAGGTTTTTCTTACTGCACAGAGCAGACAAATGAAAGTAAGTTATACTCACTTGTCCAAAGAATGCTACCCTGAAATAAGTTCCCAGCAGTCTCTTGCCTGTATGCATAACTTCTGTAACTTTACTGTATGCTCGATGAAGAGTGTCATATAAATGAGCAAGCCTCTAAAAATAAAACAATAACAAGGTAAAACAATAAAGCAGAACTTTGCAACCTTAAAACAACAATAAACGATATCCTTGTAGTTAGTAACAACCAGAAACATTGTTTTATTGAATGGCAGTAATAAGTTCAGCACTTGTATCAAAATGACAATATGCAAGAGTAATTTTTAATTATTTATATTTAAAGAAAAACATTTTTAATTATTAAAAAGAAACCAAAAATTTCAACACATTTAAATTTCAGTTACGATTTTAATACTCTTGTTCTGTGATGTCCAATGCATCATGCAGTTATGACTAGAAAATTCTGGATTTTTTTTCTTCCATAGATATTACTTATGATGAATTTAGTACCTCAAAATCTCTCCGTTTTTCATAAATGGGAATTATAAGTTTATATATATCAGCAATGAGTTCATAGCGTTCTGCCTTCCAGAGTCCATCAGCACACTGCTCCAACAATTCCATCAGCACATCCTATATTTGGATACACATTTGAAAATGTAAACCAATTCAGTACTCATGAGAAGCACAGCAAATAATTATATCAAAGTTATTGCCAGCGAAAAGGGAGATCTTGCCTCACAATAATTATCTACACATAGTGATTTAAATTATTTTGGCAATCAAAAATTGCAAAGGAAACAAAACAAGACAGAAGGGTTTGAGTGTACATACGTAATCTTTATATTTACCACAAACAGCATTTTTCATTTAGATACTCTTTAGACCTTCTTGTACCATTCTTACATCACAGTGGTGAAGCCAGAAGCTGGAAGTAAGTCCTTTTATCCTTAGAAAGGATCTAATGCTACTCTATTCCATCGCCTCCCTTTGGCAGAGGACTAAGACAGCATAAAGACATCACTATGAAAAGTCAACTTTAACACTGAAAGCATAAATTAGACTGAAAAAATGCTACCCTCATCCGTGTGCTGCAACAGAACTTAAAACATCTCCTCCTTAAAACATTTCCCCCAGTGATTACGGGGGGGGGGGGGCACAGACTCCCCAGTATCTCCATCCTCAGCAACCAAGTGGTGGGAACTGAAAGACCAGTGTCACTACTGGACCACAAGGGATGTCCACACTGTTTTATGTCATGAGTCTTAACTCAGACACCAGAGGGCACCCAAACGTAGCAAAACAGTAAAATTCTGTTTTCACATAAAGAGCAAAACCTTCAAGTGGGAGAGCTGATAGAAGGGAGAAAAAGAACAACATTTCTGAGCCACCTGTTTCAAAGCTTATCCATTCTCATGGGAAGAGTTTTTTTCCATATATTCAAGCAGTTTCCCTCGTAACCTGTGAGAACAGCCTCTTGCTTTTTAACGGTGCACCTCTTGGAACAGTCTGATTCTTCTACTAACCACCTTAGGAGGTGGATTTTTTCCAGTTCGTTGATACCTTTCTTGACTTTTGGGGGTCAGTGCTAGACACAAGATTAGAGATGGGGTTCCAAAAATACTGAGGTAAAAGGGAAAACCCCCACTTCCCTTCACTTCTTGACTCAATCCTCTCTCTAATACAATGCAGCATGCAGTTGGCCTTTGTTTCCACAAAGCCACACTAATGATTCCCATTTAACCCCTTGTCCACTAGAACTTCCAGGTCTTTCTGCAGAGCTGCTGCTCAGCCCATATAGATTTTTTGCCTTTTTTTTTTCTCTGCAGGTGCAAGGCTTTGCACTTGTCTTTGTACAACTTTGAGAGGATACTGCATTCCTGTGAGGCTCTTTCATTTACCCATCTGCAAGTTAGAATAAAGCCTCTCATGGAATGGCATAGGTAAACAACTGCTTAACAAAACAAACATAGTAGCTTTGTTAAAACAAAAACCAAAAAACCCCACAAAAACAAGAAACCACACAACCCCCAAAATTAAATTTTGGGTTTTTTTCAACTGGCTAGCTTAGGAAATAAGTCAGGTCAACCCTGACCTGAGAGAAAATTATTTTAAAATGAGAAATAAATTGAGAATTCTAAAATTTTAAACTTTTAAAATGAGAAACTACCTAAAGTTTTAAGACAAATTTCACTTAATTAGGAAGATTTTATATAAACTGGAGAATACGAGAGATGTTTTGTCCTTTTTAGAAAAAAGAAGGGATTCCCCTGATCCCTCAATACCAGTAATTACTCTTTTGGAAATTTAACTCTGAAGTAACTAGCAAACAGGGAAATCTCAAGTTTTAAAAAAGAAATTCCATATGCCTTGTTACCACATACAGGAAGAATTCCCATCAGAGCATTATTTTGTTCAGTAGTAGTAAAATACAGCTTGAAAGATATGTTTCTGCTTTCTGACTTCTGTAACCAATTGATCTGTCATTTTTTTTCTCAGACAAATACAGTTCTGCTTACCTATGAACACAAATGAATATGTTCCTATTCCTTAAGCAACTAGACTACCTGTTTTGAAGTACTTCTGTAAAATACTAACAATCATAATTTATCTGTGATTTTTAGTCTACTAAACCCAAACAGTTCTTCCCAATTATTATTCTTTATTACTATTATTACTTCTTCCCTTTTATTACTCTTCCCACATTTCAGATAACTTTTAGAAGTTATCTGAAAAACAGTAAGTTTTTTCAATATTTAATCAGTTAGATTACTACATGGTTAAGTTTAGAAAGGGTTGCATGCAGGGAGAAATGAAATTTGGCTTGGTTTGATACTTCTGCAAGCTATACAGGCTTATAATTTCACTCTTGGCCTACTTCCATTCCAAGGAAATACTGAGAGATGGAAATAAATTTGTGTAGGGTTCAATGACCCAGAAAAAGCAGTATATTGTTTTTGCAGGGACTGACTAATGAGAAAAAGAATAAAGCCACTCCAACTTAAAAAAAAGTACAAAAGAATTTAACTCTGACAAATGGTTTGGCAGGGAAACACTGACAAGAATTTCAAACAAAACTTTCCATCAGCAGTACTCACTAGAATTCCTGCTCTTTGTTAACTTAGAGCAGATTGCATTTTCCTTTGAGTAACATGCTAAATTCCATGCTGGATCAGGAGAATCAGTGATTTAAAAAAATAGCACATAAATTAAAAAAAAAACAAACCACAAAACAATCTGCTATTGGTTATCGTTGGAAAGAAAAAAGCACTACATTTCCCATTTCAAGTAATCAAAACTCCTGCCTTCCCAGAAGAAGGCAAGTCAACAATTTCTGTGGCTGCTAAGCCATAGTACCAGAACTTAGGGCTAAAACACTGGTACCCTAGGCCTAAATCCAGGCTTGAACCACTGGGTCTTTTATCTGTTCCTTCTAAATCTGTTAGTACAGCCACAGTTTGCACAATCAAATAATTTTGTCATACGGCTTCACCACACACTAACTGAAACACAAAAGAAAATATTTTTATTGTACAATTATGTTTACACACCAGGGATTTTTCCAACACAGCTACTGCAAATAGTGAGCCATCCCTCTCTTCCCCAAGTATACTAGCAAATACATAGTGTAGATGTAGCTCTTCATGAGCAAGATTATTTAAAATATTTTTATATAGGCTTCTTACTAGTAAAATTTACTAGCTCAGATGGATCAGCAAAGACACAAGGCCAGAAAAAACACAAGTCTGGTGTCAGGAAAACCACTTCCATTGTTATGGCATATTTGCTTAGGGAAGCTGTAAACAGCAAAAAACAGTGAATACATTTTCACGATTGTTGATGGAGTAACAATCTAAATCAAAGTCAGTTTTAAAAAACAATAGATCTTGCTAACTCTAATAAATAAGCCACATTAATGTTCATCCAGTCAAATAGCATAAAACCCCATTTTTTTTACTTTTTTCCCAGAAGTGGTACTGAGTTGATGTACTAGCGCTTTATTTAAAATACATGTATAAATTCTCTGAAGCTGGCACAGCTCACAGATATTTTTTATTTCAGTTTTAGGATAAATGTAGTGGCTAAGAAAACAATTATTATACCATTCATATTAGTCAGTCTCCATACTGAAACATAAAATTTACAAAAATGCCCAGCACTTCCACGTGCATCAATTCTAACACTTTTATGTTTACTTACTTCATTGAAGTGAACATCTTGCATTCCAACATCCTCCATCATCGAAGCCTCTTCATCTATATTTGGTGTGATTACTCTGAAAGCAGTACAACCTTGCCTAAACATCCCTGGCATTAAAAAAGAAATACAGAAAAATTTACTTTTCTTCAGCAGGATGACATTGGGCCATTTTGTGATTCTTGATAAGGCAGAAACCATGTTTAAATATACCTACCAACAAACAAACAAATAAACAGATCAGTCTCCCACTGCATGATTAAAATACAAGACCTCACATCATTCTGTATGTATAAATAGGTTTTAAGAAACCAGTAATGTTAATATGTGGACTCTTACCTACCAAAATAAGCAGTTTGAATCTTCCTACTTTTTCTTAAACTTCTGACTAATCTACTCCACCCTCAGTCTAAGGTACTCACAGTAACTTTTACAGTATTTAATTAAACTACTGTGAAGTCATGCTTGAACTGTGTACAGGAACAGGCCCTGGCATATCAGTTTTTCCAGTCTTAATGCTATGAATGGACTGACATTAACTTTACAAAATGATCAAAGGATGGCAAAGCAGATTATTCATATACAGACAAGCAGGAAAAAACCTAACAAAATAGCAGTCTAACTTCCTTTAGTGATAAAAAATAGTTAGCAAAAATGGAATATAGAACATTCCAACACAAAACCTATCTCTTTTACCCATGCTGTTTAGCTCTTTTTTCATTACATTAGATTGCTGAATTAAGAAACCAGGATTTTTGACCAAAAACTATTAATTAAAGCCTCAAGAACAATCACTAAATAGTATGGAAGCACAAGGATTTGCACATATTTATTTCACAGCTCCTTCCTACAAAGATTCATTCTGTTCAGGTAGGAGTCTGACCAGAAGTTTTATTGAATGATTGCACCATATGCATGGGGTTTTTTGGCTCCTGGAAAAACCACAGGTAGAAGTCTGATCCTTTATATTACTGAGTGGAAATAAGTCTTATAAGACAGTATACAAAAATACCAGATCACCCAAAGGACTCACAAATTAATACAGATTATCACCAATTATCAGTTACTATCAGGCTTCCAACAGGACATAGTAACTTCGACAAGCAATTTCATTCCAGATTTGGTCTCAGAAGCTTCTGAAATCATTGGGGCAGAGGAGATAGCCTATACACTAAAGTATTTGGCAAGAAGCTCAAAAGGAACGGAGAAAAGGTATCTTTTAGACTTGTGACTTTGCTTCATTTTCAACTGTCATGCAAAGGCAAAGCTAAAAAGCTGTGAACGTGGATTTGCCTACAAAACCAAAACACTAGCTCAATATCATAATCAGTCTTAACAGATTCCTGAATTTTCCTCCTAAAGATGTATTTTTCTTAATAAAATCCATATAAGCTTTTCTTTTCTCAAATCCCTGACTGAGAACCCTTCTGATGGGTTCACCCTATGGATGAAGGACAATTTTCTACCCTATCTCAAGGGTCATCAGAACCTGCTTTTACAGAGAGCTGCTAGCAGAGTACCAAGACAGGTGAAGCATTCTGAGCATTCTTATCACCAATTGAGCACCTGAAAATCTGTACAAATTTATTTTGACTTCTCTTGCAATGCCATGTTTCCCTATAGGCAGTGAGAGACTGCTTGTTGAACAAGAATATTAACTGCTAAGATTGCTTTAGAGAGGATCTGAATTCAGCAATTAGCAGCTCTGGTGTAAAATTAAAATTTTTACATTCCTAAAAATTTTACTTCACCTTCATCTGCAATGCTGCCCCTTAGAAATGCAAGTATACTCTTAAATATGTGATTAAGCTACCTAGGTAGGTCAGAATTTTTTCCTTGGCGAAAAATGAAATACCTACAACTTTCTCAGATAAAACTATTGATTTTCCTAGACTATAATAAGAAAATAGACACCATAAAGTAAGGTTTCAAAATCATACCTTTTCTTGTGAGATATTCTGCAACCAGTGCTGCTACATGGACATAGCACATTGCTGCCTAAAACAGAAATAGTAATCTTATAAAATACCATTAAAACAGAACTATTAAAAACGACATCTATAAGAAGAATCCTAGAATAAGACAATTTCTTCAGTTTTTTGCTGGAGATGTCCTATGACTACCGTAAAAATTCTCCACCTCATTTATGCAAAACAATAACTGTGCAAGTGCACTCGCTCTTTCTTTACCAGAACACTGAATAACATGGGCAGCAGTACACAATCTAAGAGTGATCATGGATCACAAATTACAATGTAGGAACATCATGCTGTAATAAAATCAGACAAATCTTTCCTGGGATGTATTTTAAGTGTTATGTGAAACAAAAAAGCTATTAATTATTCTAGTCAACATTTGGTGGTTCTTCTGCTAACCTGTTTTGTCTGCCTTTTGGCTTCAGACGTAGAAAAATGTAGAAGAAACCAGTGACAGACCATTTGAAAGCAGCAAAAACCAAGAAATCTGATCTATGAACGGAATTTGAATCTATCTATGAATTTGAATCTGATCTATGAATTGAAATTGGTTGGTGTAGTTTGGACAACAGAAGAAAAAGAAGGGGAACAGAGAAATCTTCAGATACTTGAGATGTTTTACGAAGTTGACATTGGTCACCTTTCTCCACAGAAAGGACCAAAAAACCCAAAGATTCAAGATTCTTATTTTACTAAAGAGGCTTAGGCTTTCAGCGAAGTGTTATTCTAACTGTAATTATCAATTGAACTGTTTATATGTTTACTGAGGCTGCGCAATCTCAGATAAGGGAGGCAAAGGAAAAAGGTAAGAATCTCCCAGAAATTCTAATACATACTTTGTATAGGGTTGAGCTTGGTGATTTACAGACAACCTCATCTAGTTGCATAGTCAAAAATTCTAAGATTCTAATATAATCAAAACCATCAAAAACAGACCTGAAAAGGACTAAAAGAGCTTGTCTTCTGAGAAAGCTGAAGTTGTTCCCTTCAAAAGACAAGCTAGTAACAGAGTACTGTATACACCTTCTGTGTTGCTACCATATAGAAGAAGAGAATTCTAGTGCTAAGATCTGAGTTAGGAAGATAGCACCTTTTATTTCCTGGAGATATTTACTTGCTTACATGATGCTAATTTTAACAGATATTTATGAAATTCAGTGGTATCATATGAAGAGATATACTTTCAGATGGAACAAACTTCTAGAAAGAGACAAAATTCACCTGTATCCAGATAAAATACTTACATAAAGACATATAAAAATTCCAAATCTCAATTCCCCTTTTTGCTAGAATTAAATATTTTAACAGCACAGTGGAATCAGATAGCTTTCTTTTTGCAAACAACAAAAGAAGTTATTTGTCAATTTTCAGAATATTAGGAGTTTTTCTAGTACGCAGTCTGTAACAGCTGTAATAGCTAATTCTATAAAGGCAACTGGAGGGGAACTCAGGGAGTGGCTTTAAGTGTTTTAGCAACTAATAACAAAGCTATTTTATAGCAGAAGGCCTGTGTCTTCCATGGCTTGCATTGAGCATTCCATTCTTAGTAGCGCATTAGCTACAGCAATTAAACAAGTTCCTTGCATTAGTAATCAGAAATTACTTACAGATATACTCGGGTAGGACAAAAACTTATCAGCTATTGAAACTAATCTACTAACAATTAAAACTTATTAAAAATAGTTATTACATTGCACCCTAACTACTACATATAATACATTCAATGTCTAAAAAGATAAGCTTAAGCTTATTACAAATCAATGACTAGTTTGATTTTTTTTTTCAACTTACCTCTGAAAGATCTCCATTTTTAACGTGGATCCTTGCCATGCTGTCTAACCACGTCTTCCTTAGTTCAGGTGTACTAGCATAAGATTTTGCCAAGCTGTACTGGAGGTCTACAAGCATTTCTGGATCATTCTCATGCTCCTTCATCTGAGCTGTAGCCATCAGTACTGTACGAATCCGTTTTGTTAAATCCTTAACGTCAGATGGGAATGTAGTGTGCTAAAACATGAAAAAGTTAGGTTAACTACTACCTTTCCTATTCTTTGCATAATAAAATGATAAAACGTAATTGCAAACGATGCTGTGAAAGAGTCTTCAAGCATCCTTCTACAGTATGGAAATAAGAATAAAAACAGACCTTTATAATTCTGTCGTTATTGGCACAATTATTGATGATGGAAAGAGACTGCTGGAATCTAGTTCCTCCAATTCCAACAACATCAGCAATTAGCTGGCTTACTGAAATAATAACCTTGACAGAAACAAATATCTTGTTAGAGCATATTTAATGAAATACCCTTGAGATGTACCTATGAAGCAATTACAAAGGAAGTTTTGTTCTTTTAAATTGAAAAATTATTCTCTTAAATAAAGTAATGTTTGGTGTTTTTTTCCAAATTACTTGAACAATAACATGGGCAAGCAAAAACAGCCTTGTGTAATTCAATGCACAAGCATCCTTTACTTTAAAGACTGACTGCCAGGTAAACTAGCAAGAGGTCATTAAATTGGCAAACTAGTGTTCCCAGCTTTGCCAGAACACACAGTTTTCCAATTATTTGTTTTTAGACTTTTACATGCTTGTTGCTGCATTCCTTTCCTTCTTCAGACACAACGGGGTATGCCATGTAACAATCAAAATAACATCTACAAACAACATTTGCCACTGACAAATAAAAATTATTTCCCATGAAACAGAGGATCATTCAACTGTTTCTAAGTATTCCCTTGTACTGAACATACTTTTATTGCCATCTTCTTACTCTTAGTACCAGCCTTGCTTGAACACTTAATAATATCTTTTATGTCTTTATCTGACAGGGCTTTGCACGCTGATATGCAACTGAGCATCTACAAATACAATATTTAAAACCACAGAAAAACAAAGAAAATATACTAACTTGCAGATGTGTTCTAACAAAAGACTTCTTCCCTGTGTAGTCAAAATTATTCCTCATTAAAAAGTACAGTAACTGTGAAGCTTCAGTACGAATTGAACTCAGTTTGGAATTACAATACTTCAGAATTTCATAGCACAGTGCAGAACACATATCAGCTCTACCTTCATAAAATGTAGAAGGAAACTGAGGAAAAATAAGAAAAGAAAGAAGTTATTCACTAAAACTAGCTTCAAGTCTTGGTAAAATGTCAAGAAAAACACAAATATATTCATATCCTCAATCTGTGGAAAAAAACAAGAGTTAGAGTAGTTTATGACACAAAACAGTTTTTATAGCAATTCAAAGGACAAGTATTCCACACTGTTGTTGATTACTGACAATTTTAATTTGGGATGTTAGTTCTTAAATTCTTACATAGTTACATATTGTTAACTAAAGAACTGAACAAGTACTTGAAGATTAAATTTTTTAAACTTCTTACCTTATAAATAAGTGCCCTTAAAGCAATGAAGACATTTTTCAATGCTGTTTCAGACTGATTCTTTTGAAGGAAGCAGAGGTATACATCAAATACTTTCTTCATCAGTGGATTATGCCCATGATCAGTCAGTAGCTGATTCTTTAAAATGATAGCGAGAATTTAGAAGTTTTGTACAGTGATACATTTATACTACTCTAAGAACATACACAGATCTTCAAAAAGCAGGACATTTAAAAAATATAATCTGCATAGTATTACCAAGATGTTTAATAATACAAACATATTTGAATTTTCATTAGATATTTCTAACACTTTGTTGATTTTGCTTATAAAGAAAGTGTTGTCTTCTGAATAGACTTACAGAACACAATTACTTTTATCAGTTGTTAATGTCAGAGACTGAATTTGTATCTCACTGGACTATTTGACCAATGGGTTGAATAAACCATGGGCGTGGGGGGGTGGTGAAGGGGCTAGGCCTAGGCCTGCAGCCAACATGGTGCAACCATGCAGAGCACATGGCAGGGAAAGCCATGTGGCCAGGCTGCCAATTAGGCTGCCTGGTGGCCCGCCCACATCGCGTCCCCATGAGAATCTAAGTGGCTGTGGCACCCCTGACTTTGGCCGGGGGGACAGTGAGTGGCAGCCAGCCAAAGGTCCCGTATAGAGGGAGTGGCCACAAGAGCGAGAGTCTATAAATAGACATGCATGGGGTCTCCATCCCCCCTTGGCCTCTGCCCTCCTGACCTGTCAACATGTAACCTCCAGAGTGGTAAATACGCTTCTCTCCTCTCTTTCTCTCTTTATTCTTTCTTCTCTAAATGTCTCTTCCTTTACTACTGTGGGCAACTTGTCTGTATTTCATAGAATCATAGAATCAACTGGGTTGGGAAAGACCTCTGAGATCATCAAGTCCAACTCTTGATCCAACACTGCCATGGTTACTAGACCATGGCACTAAGTGCCACATCCAGTCTCATCTTAAAAACCTCCAGGGACGGTGAATCCACCACCTCCCTGGGCAGCCCATTCCAATGTCTGATTACTCTCTCTGTAAAAAATGTTTTCCTAATATTCAACCTAAATCTCCCCGGCACAGCTTACGACTGTGCCCTCTTATCCTACTGCTGGTTGCCCGGGAGAAGAGACCGACGCCCACCTGGCTACAACCTCCTTTCAGGTAGTTGTAGAGAGTGATGAGGTCTACGCCTGCACCTCCTCTTCTCCAGGCTAGTTCACTTAAGTTATGGGTATTTCACTTAAGTTTGTGTTTGCTGGGTGTAACAAAGGTTCCCTTACTATAGCAATGCTTGCTAGTGTCAGTAACATGTAATGCTTTTGTGAAGTTGCATGTTATTTCTGTTAAATCCTTTCTGCCAAAACCCATTTTCTCAACAAATCGTAAGAAATCTCTTAGAGAAAAATATGTAGTTTTATTCCAGATGTGAACTCAAGGTACCAAAGAATCAAAAGGCTTTGCGTAAACAAAATCTCTTGAAGCCTGAAATAAGTGTAACACCAAGTAAAGCGTGGAGCTTCTAAACCAGGTTGTAACAGTTAGCTAAATCAATTCCTATTAAAAGTTATTTGAGCGGCACACTCAAAGTATTAACTCACTTTGGTGGAATTTTCTCATAGCAGTTCCTCCTACTGCAACATTATTCCACAAGGTCTTGCACCTTCTGAAACTCACTTCTGTACTCTCCACTCTTATTTGTCATTACTACATACAGGCATCCAGGTGGACAGAGGGTAGGTTCAGATTGGACATAAGGAGGAATTCTTTTTTTACAGTGAAGGTGGTGAGGCACTGGAATAAGTTGCCCAGAGAAGTTGTGGATGCCCACTTCATGGGAAGTTTTCAAGGCCGGGGGTTGGGGCTTTGAGCAACCTGGTCTAGTGAAAGGTGTCTGTCCATGCAGGAGGGTTGAACTAGATGATCTCTGAAGGTCCCTTCTAACCCAAAACATCCCAAGATTCTGATTTTATGTATTTTAGTGCAGTTTATTGAAGAGAAGCTCCTGATTCTCCTACCTGTTCTGTTTGGATTTTTGAGACTATTCTGGCATACTCTTACCCTACTTTCTCAACATAAAACACACAGATAGCCTTGAAGGATTGTCATTCCAGGCACGATGGGTCGATAATTAAAAGATTAGTGTTTCTTCTACTTTAAATCTTTATAACTAGGTATCTTCATTTTCAATTCTGTCATAAGATCTGTGGACAGAACTGGCTCTAAACTCTAATTAAATTACTAATAAAAGGAATCTCATTATAAATAAGCTCATGTTTTCATAACTAGGTAAGACACTAAATTTGATTCTTCAAGCAAGGACATGGATACACTGCTCTAATTAATTAGTGAAGAAACAAACTAAAACTATCATCTCTATCATCTCTCCTTTTTATAGCTTCACCTCTAATGTCTGGAAAATCTAAAAAAAACAGACCAGAGGGGTAAGTAAATGGGCATGCTATATAAATATTCTATGGGAGAGCTGCAGTAACTGATACAACTAAAAAGAAGATTTATTACTGGACAAACTGAAAAAAAAGTTACGGATGAGGAACACACACAAATCACTATTAATGAGTTCAATTAATGTAATAATCAGCCAAGTTCAATATAAAAGTCTGACAGTATCCAGATACGGTTTTGCCATATAACAGATCTTTCACCTCGCGTGGCCTTTAAAAGACACTTTTACTACTAATATGAGGTAGACACTAAAACTTCTGGAAATATTTTTAAGAAGTTCGGATGAGGAAGGAGATTTCCCCACAGATTACTGCTGAACAGTATGGAGTCTGTGTATAATGTGTAACTGAAGCCAAAGCATTTTGCTTTGATATATTACGAGCTTTTACATGATACAATAACGAAATACAATGCTAGAAAAGCTAAAAATACAATGCTATATTACCAGACTGTAAAATGTAATTAAAAATAGTTTTTAAAAATATTTCTTCTCAAAGATAATTATGGGAGAAGTTAACATCAAGTCATGAACAAACCTTAAAAGCCATCGTGAATAATGATAGAGTATCCAGAATTGTAAGGCAAACTTCGGTGGCAACATTTGCTTCAAGTAAAGACTGGTGAAGGACATCTGCATCTGAATGGCCATAGCCTACAGAAATTCCAAATGAAGTGTAAGTGCTGGATACACTCATTTAAATGTTTCTTATTTCCAAAAGACTTGATGCACTAGGAAAAGATTAACAAGTAAAAGCCTGACAGAAGTTAGTCTTCAATGCAGAAAAATAATTCATATTCATTTAAATATTTTTCAAATATAGACATATAATTATTCTAACATAATTTGCATGTGATCATAAAATATATTAAGTAAGAATGTCAACAATAGAAGCATTAAGCAGCAGTTAAAACAATATGTGATATTTCAAATATATGTGCATACATACACAGGTGTATATATATATAAAGGTACAGTTATATATATATACACATATATATTCATAAAATAAGTACTGCAGTAGGATGAAGTTACAGCTGAAAATATGTAATTTTGGTAATTTAGTGATGTCATAATGGTCTCAAAGTTAATCACAAGTCAACCATGATGAAAATACAAAACAGTAAGAGCTGCAGGAATACAATCACCTACTTATATGCAGCTTAAGACCCAAGTAATGAATTCTGCACTTGTAGCAATACCATGTAATAGATCTGTATTTAATAAAAACATTCTATTGCTTCTAGCTTCATACTGTATTTTAATAATAAAAAAACCATATCCTGCTTCAGCACTTGTTATAATATGTCCCTTATGTTCCCTAACACCGGTCTTCAAGCACCAGGTTGACAAATGTGCCCAAGGTGCTTTATAAAAATTTGGTCTGGATCATGTTTATATGTTAGATTTATAGTCAACTTAGCATCACCAAATCAATTACATGGATGACAAACTTGCTGAGATCAAGGAAAGAATGGGAAAAATTACATATTCTTTTATAATGACCCCTGGCCACTTCTTTCTGCACCTTCTTGCTTCCCTGGCTAAACTATGCATGTATACCCATAACAGCCAGTTCCTTTAGATTTATATATTGTTTCTTCAAGCACAAAACTATACTGAAATTTCTCAGAGGTAAGATATATCACACCATTATTTCAGTTCTATTGATTGCTTAGATGATTAGAAAGGGAGAAAATAAGTTGATAATTTACACTAACAGACAACTGTCTTGCCAAAGAATCTTGATTTTAGAAACAAGTAAAGCAACTATTTCCACCAGATACTTTCTTCCTTTATATATCCCATACAGAATACCCACAAGATTATTGAAGATCTGGACACTACTTTGGATACATGATACAGGCAGACTGACAGCTAAACAAAACTAAAAGTTAGACAACAACAAGACCAAAGATATAAAAATCAATTTCACACTTGACTGACTTTTACAGCAACGTATTTTCAATTTGTAAAACCTTGGTCAATACAAGGTGCAATATCCTGATATTCATTAAATGTCCATTAAAAAAACCTCTATTATCATTTTACACAAAATTATGTGAATGAGACACCTTCCTTCATAATTTCCTTCAGATGGAAAAGAAAAGAAAGTTTCTTTTTACATAAGCATGCATTTATTAAAATCTTTCAGCTCGCTGTTTCCTAAAAAAATCAATAAACACTGTTGAGTTCTAAAAGTATGAAATCTCTTTGCACAGGGATGTGTGATTTCCCAGAGATTCTTTTCTAAGAATTGGTTTTTATCTACAGACTATTGTACTGTATTGAATGTGTAGTCCCATAGTGTAAAAGCTTTCTTCTGCATATCAACAATCATATAGAAATTATGATATAGCAGTAGACTGATTGCAAAAACAAAAAAGTAATTTGCACAGCTATATACTTGTCTGACATTTTTAAAAGCAAGCAATTTAATTTCTTATATTTAAAGAGATGTGATAATGCATTTATGAACAGATGTTTTGTGGGATTTTTTTTTTCCAGTTTTACACAAGCCTGTGATAAGTCTTCTGCAATTAGGCTAACTATATAATATATTATATTATAACATAATATAATTGCTTTATATTATGGATAGAGAGCTAAAAGATTTTAAGGGACAGTCAGATATGCTTTGGGAAATCAAAGAATGAACACAGTGAACATACAGTTAACTCAAATAATTGTTTTCCTGCACGCAATTCTGTTCAGTACCAGTGTTGTATTTTACTGGATTAGTCAACCAGTTTCATTGTTATTTGAAGCTGAAAATTGAAAAATGGTGCTTTAGAATATTTTATATACAGTATACTTTGCAATTTAGAAGCAGCATGTTTGAAAAGATAGGCCAGAAGCAGATTAAGTTTTTAATACAGCAGTCTTATACAAGCTGACTTCAACCTGATTAAATCTTACCATTGTCTACAGAAATTCCAAGAATACTTGATATCTTTCTCACACTGAAAACAGAAAAATCACTTCATTATTGGACGCTTTTTCACTTCCAGACAAACCAAATCATGGGCTCACAATCTTCGTAGAAATTCTAAGAAACTTACTTCTCTTAGGGGATGTCAAAACATGGAGATATGGTCCAAGTGTATATATTTACTTGTAAACTAGTAATTCATAAGACCAAGTGGGAGGAAAACAATGAACTTAATAAAGCAAATAGAAAAAAAAAGAAGTAAATTTTGTAACAACGTGAAGCACAATTTTGAAGTGTATATAATTTTAAAAAATTATCAGTTTTAAAATACACTGTAGTTAACCATGCTCCATGTTATGGCATCAGCCAGCATTGATTGTTCTATCATAAAGCCGAGAACAGACCATCGACTGCTTGCAGCTACTCATTTGACCTAGAACAGTAAAAGTCATTGAAATGCACTGGTATGGCTCTGGGACCTGTCTCTGGTGTTGTGGTACTGGTTGAGGACGATGAATGTTATCATGTCATGAGACTTACTGTGGTTAAAAGTGAGAGAGTTATCCAGGCTGCTCAGCTGCTGCAATCTGGCATGCATCATTCCTGTTCTGTTACGGGAAACAGGCAATGTCTGAGATTTTCGATCATGAACTATGGATCCTAACCCCTCCTGGTTCCTGCAAGATGGGTGAAATGGGATAGAAGCAAAAGTTAGACGTGTCAAACTGCGGCAAGACAGGAAGTGTTGTTAGTTAAGCACAAGAAGTTTTACAGAGAGATTTATAATGTAACCTATTTACTGTTTTCTTTATAAAACAAAAATAGGTAGCTTAAAAAAAAAGCATTACAGCAAACTCTTAAAACCTCAAAGCATGAAAGCAAAAGCACACAAGCAGTCACTCTTGAAGCGCAAAATTTACTTCAGAGCTTTTGAAAATACAAATTTTTTTGAGAACATAAATATTCTGAAAATATTCAGAACCCAAAACTGAATTCTCTATTTTGATTGCAAAAATTTTAGCAAAAAAGTTAGAAGGACACATGGCAGCAAAATTAGAAAGCACACATGCAACAGGAGAGCAGGAGTTAACTGAGATATTATCATGTACTTCTTACCCAAGCAGGAAGGGAGAAGAGCCATAGACTTTGTTAAATTTGCAGCAATCAAATGAAGAAAACAGAAAAGTGATCTGTGTTAGCAATCAGTACAGTCTAACTTTGTATTGTGTACCACCACCAGAGCTGATGAAAAATGAAAACCAGTGCTTGGATTACAGAATTCCCTGTTCCCTTTCATTCTGTCATTTGTGTATTTTAAGAGCGCGTGCATTCAGTGTAATGACAATGTGAAAGACTAGAAAGCCACATTTACTGGGAAAATTCAGTATTTCTGCAGAACACCAGATGATTTCAATAGCTCAACATTTTCAGTGTTAACATGCAGCACACAGACCAGGTGATCAGTAAACAAACAGGATGTCTGACAGTGTCTTCTACACAACTAGTCAAACAAATTAGTTGGAATAATTTTTACAAAAAGACTGAAAAGTACAGACTCCTCTAAATCCAGAGTTTGGAGTACATTTGAATACAAAGGAAACAATCAAAACCTTAACAAAGCCAGATTTATTTTTTATTTTTTTTAGGTTATGTGAACAGAGATGAGATTTTTGTTTTCTGAAAAATCTCCAAGGAGACAGTCAAGTTTGTAGAAAGAGATTCACATATCTAAATCAAAAACTAAAAAGCTAACATTATAGTTAGAACGCTTTACCACTCAAAGTCAACAACAACTTTCTCACTGATTTCAAGAAGTCCAGTACTTTAACCCCACCAGTATAATTATAACAGTACTATTATGTCAACTAAATGCAAGGCCTAAACAAGTTGCTATATTTTACTCTATTAAAAATTACTTTGTATAAAAAACCACGTTAATGTAAAGATATTAAAATAATTTAATAAAAGTTGCTGACTCCTGCAGATTTTCCTTGGATTTCAAATCGAGAAACAGCAGCGTTCCAATGTTCACTAATCACCTTACAGTAAAACCACTATATATATAAAATTTCTAAACCATTTCAGTGTACATGGTTTTATGGTCACATGAATAAATGAAACAAATCATAAAATTTCTTTCCCAAAGAGACTATTTCAAGGAAAAAATGCGGTAAAAGATAGCATTTAAGGGATGGATTTTAAAGCAATTGATGATAAACACCACACAGATCATTCCTAAAAAGATACCATAGTTTCAGACAGGATACAGATTTGTTAATAGAGTAACCAGTTACTTACTTCAAACTGTTACATATCATTTCACAGTAACTTTTCTACTCCTGCAATTTATTTGTAACAGAGATTCAAAGCATACTGTACTCACTATTATTCTTAGTGAACAAGACAGTGAAATTTAAATTCCACACAGTACCTGGCTATGTATCGTTTTCCCATGTACTGGAACTGATGTAAGCATACTCTGCAGAGAACACATAGGTCAGAGAAGCAACACTTGAAACAATCTCTTCTAGATTTATGTACACTTGAATTATTCAACTATTATTTTTAACTTTAAACTCCTAGGTCATAAAACCTCTTTATTTCTCCCACCCTTAAAATTCTCTTCCAGTCCCCAAGCCAAGGAATGGTAAACATGGCTCTTCTGAAATCAGTCACAGATGGTTGTTTTCTTTTGGCAAACAGGGATTGACAGCAAAAGGCACATAAGGCTGCCTCCAGAGCACACCTATCTCAAACCTCTGAATCAAAACCACTAGCACGAGTCTAACAGTGACAAGGTGGAAGGGCTAAATGGTTAAAAAAAAAACCACCTTGGAAAACTGTAAACATCAAGTGCTCCATATCCTCTATAGATTTTTAATACTTATAGAGAAGAAAGGTTTAGTCCCGAGTCTCACAGATAAAATTTCATTATGTGAGACATGGCCCACAGTTACAGTTATTTACAGGAAGCCAGGGCAAGTAACATGAAGGAGAGAAGCAAAGAGATAACTAGACATTACATACATAACACATATTTTGCAAAATGTGTATAATGGTTAAAAATAAGGGCAAAACATTTTGCTTCCTACCCCGGTCTAAACTCTCTTGGTTACAGACTGGCTTTTTCTGTTTTGTTGGGTTTTATTTAAGGTCTCCAGATTCCAGAATAACAACAGAGTTTCTGAAAGAACTATTTTTCTAAAAGGATTACAAGATGTATTTTAATGCAGACAGGTAACAAGACAGTTGGTACCTCTTCCACGAGCACAGCAATATTCTGAACACTACTTGCTGTTTAGGATCTTCCCGAGATCCCTTATCTATAGTCTAATTCCAGAGATTATCATGGAACTGGACAGACATGCAATTGTGCACATCAAATTAAGGACTTCTGAACAGATCAAGATGGTATTACTTAAAGAAAAAAACCAACAAAAAACCCCCCATATACACACACTTATAATCACACTCCTGTTTTTAGCAGCGTAGTGAAATGTACAATTTAATGATAAGCACAACAAAAAACTTACTCTGTAATTGTGAAAAAGTCCATGAGTTCAGATTTTGTAGCCTTGTTCCAATATGTAAACAACGCGTCTAGGAAAATGAAAAATATTAAATACAAGATAAAGGCAGCAAACACAAAAAAAATTAAATACAAGAGTAAACATAAGTTCTTAGTTTTCAGATACTGAGGATTCAGAGAATCTAGAAATGGCTTGCAGGGCACAGATAACAATTACTATTTAAAGTTTTCCTTGAAGATGATCATATAAATTCACGTATCAATTCTACAAATCAATGTCTACAATATGATTTTATCTAATCCATAATATACAATTTCATATTTTAAATAGTAATAATTGTATAGTCCATAGTGATTGTGGTGTTATAAAAATATAAGACTTCAGAATACTTTTGACTGTTAGTCCTATAGCATGATTCTCTACAGATCAGTCTCAACATTTTTTAAATGCAAATTTATGATTTCTTCTTTCTTTAATTTATGATGTTTTACTATGAATAGTCAGCACAGGTTTCAGTTTTTCCTTCCACAATTTTCAAAAATGGCTACATATGTTCTACAAAGCATGCAGTTGCATAGCCAAGACCTGGCCTCTTTTGCTAAAAATGTTCAAAATTAACTAAAAAATTCAAAATTATTACAGAAATGTGTGACAAAGTCTATTTGACATTTGTTCTTTTCCAGGAGAACTGAGACCAAAAAAATCCCCACTGTGGTTTAAAATTGAATATCCAAGAAAATACGATAACTCCTTACATATTCTACAGTGTAAAATAGTGAAAAATATATTTGTGAGTTTTATTATTCTTTGTAATTAAATTATATATGATAATATCGATGTAATTACATGAAAATCTAATGGTGTGATTGGCTATTGAATATTTATTAACTTTTCAATACTCATTCTTGATTAACAGGTGTAATAAATTAGAGTTCAAGTACTACATAAACTTGAATTTTAAAAATTAACAACCAAATAGTCACGGAGAATGAATTAACTACTTTTGACAGCACAAACTGAAAAAGTCAAATGTTTTTAGCACAGATAGGGATGATCCTAGCGAAAAAGTAAGATGTACCATTCATGCAGTATTTCTATATCTTTGTACCCTTCTCCAGGATAATATGACTCTTTCAAAAATTCAATGGATCATCCACAAACATCCCAGGAGAATGAAAAACCCAGAATAATATCCCCATTCCAGAAATGGAAATATACACAGCAATCAAATAATTTGGTTCCTTGTCATACAGGAAGTTCTACAGAATGGAGGAACGGACCAGCCCGAGACACTTCCAGAGAACAATGAATTATTTTTCATTTTTCAGACCAAACTGTACACTTGCACACTAATACTCACTTTCCTAACAAGTCCTTTAGTTAGCCTCTCATTTAGAAGAAATAATGAGTATGTAAGGCTTACAAGGTTTCTTTCAGTCAGAGTTTAATTTGAGCAATCATACATATTTGTAAAATGCAGCACATCATGGTACCTACACCTAAAATATTCTGCTGATTTTGAAAACTTATCACTTTGAATTTATAAGAAACAGGTGGAATTACCTACCATCTGACATGCTTCTTAAAATGTGAAGGAAACACATGAGCAGACTTTTGATCTCTGCTTGATCAAGTTTGTCGTATCGAACAACAGAACTTCCTAAAGTGCTGCTCTGTTGGTTCTGAAAAGAAAACAGATGTATTTTGGCTGAAGAGTTTTTAAACTGATAATAAACTAAAATGATTTCAATTGTTTTGAATTCCTGCAACAGAAAAAGGATCTCAGAATGGAGACAAAAATGTTTCATGAAGCCAGGTCACTAAAACACACGTTACACACAAGAAGTATACCAAATTAAGCCTCTTTGCCTTTGTCTATTTAAATTCCTTTTTTGTATGACTTTTTCCCCCAGAAAGAGGAGTAAGAGGAAAAGTTACCTAACAGTGTTTATTAATCAAGTTAACTATACATAGACACTCATACTGTAGAAATCAAGCATGCCCCTGCTGCTTAGATTAAATACTTAAAAAATAAATGCTAATGTCAGGTGATACATATATGCTCCTTTGCTTTTGGAGACACTTTATCCTGAACTGTAGACAGGCCTGCCTCTACAAAATTCCTTCCATTTAAAGATGTAAGAACCTCAAGGAAAACATACATAAATGGCAATAATATGCATTCTGGAAGATTAATTACTACTAAGTAACTTACTCTTGTCCTCCCTTCCCTTCCCCCCTAAAAAACCAAACAAAAAACCCAAACCAAACCAAAACCCTCTCCCTGCTTTGTTTTTTTTAATACAATTACTATACTTGTGGGAAGTTTATCAGCAATGCTGAACACTGCCGTCTGTCCAAAAAGAAAAAAACTCTATAACTGATCTTTCAAAATGTGTACCACAAAAAAAACCCTGAAAAATAAAAATGTGAAAATGGATAAATTGAACTTTTGGCAAAGACTTATCTGTAAAAGAATAATTTCCACACAATCCAGTGTTACAAAATCCTCAGCGTGAAACTTTTAAAGACGTACTATATAAATGTTAGCTTAAAATACAGATTATGCTCTTTTAAGTGCCTAATTCTCACATTCAATAAGCCACTTATGCAAACCAAAAATGAATGAGACATTTAATAAGTTTTCTGTAAAGTCCACAGTCTGGTATAATTGATCTGTGCAACTCTTTGGTTTCTACAGTTGGCCTCATGACCTTTTTCAGGATGCATACCAGTGTCGGAAGAAATTCTTTGTATCAAAATTAGAAAAAATAAAAATACAAATATAGTCTCAAGAGAGAAAAGCACTTGGTTTCTAAAACAAGGTGAGAAGTGCCAGTACCTCAAGGGCAGAACAACCCTTCTAAGAATACTCCTCACTGAAAGCAGGAGACATGCTAATCCATGAAGGAACACTTCACAGCAGTCACATCCATTGACTGCTGAGCCCTTTAATGCATTCTGTGCTGTCCCGAAACAATCTGTGTAAATCTGTCCTGTACTAGTCACTGAATGGATGCACAGTGAAATTGAATATGAAACTATAAAGAATATCAGCCAGAAGTTATTCAGGAGGAAATGAACACCTCTATAAGCCTGATTAGTGCAGATTCTAAAGACCCCAAACCCAAAATCTTTGAAATATCTCTGGTGAACAAGAAGGTGCTACTATAGAGCTTTAAGGATACTATAATGGAGCAGGCAATTAATGGGTGACAGAGCAGGAACAGAATTTGTGTTTCCTAGACTTTCAGAAAAGGTCCAGAGTATTACATAATATTCCCACTAAAATAGCTGAACATGTACATGGATAAAACTAGGACTACAGCTACTCAGAAGCTTAATTTAAAATCATACCAGTAACCTACAAAGTATGCACATATTAATATAGAAATTGATATACTTCCAGTCTATTCTGATTCCACAAGTATAGTGCTACAGGTTATTCTGAAAGAAAATTAGAACAAAAACATGGCTTTTCAGTAATGGTATCAAGCAATGAGCAAAAACTTGAAGATAACATGCACTGAACATCTGATCTACTAGAAAGAAAGTTCAGAAAGCAACAAATAAAAAGCCAGGATCAAGTATTATTTGGGAAAAATATTAACAGCATGCAAAACATAAATCCTGTGTTACCTAAATTGGTAGACCAGAGCAGAATTTTCAAAGGATGCTGACTCCTTTGAAAACCCTTTTACTTGGTAAAAACACCACAAGTTAGTAATTAACAGCATGACAACTAAGTAATAGATGACAGCATTGCCATTTAGCAACAGTGTATACTTAAGATACTTCTTAATTACCTTGGTCAAGGACTCCAAGACTCAAATTCTGCAAATATTTAAACTGATCGGATTTTTATACTTAAACTAAATCACGTGCATGAACTACTCCAGGTTTGACATTTAAACATATTTTACATAGTTAAATTGAATATATTGGGTTTGAGTTTCAACTGTTGCAAAGAAGCGGCAAAACTACTGACCACACACTTCACTCAGAAGCTTAACTATACCAAGCACAAAAAACAGATACTTCTTGTAACTGAAGAGAGAAAGCAGTATGCAAAATTTTCTCTGGCAAAGCTGGAATTGTCAGAAGTGAAAAATCCATAGTAACACGGTTTTTCTTTGCAGGGTGAGAATTTTCTTCTTCTTCTCCATTTGGGCATATAGCATAAGCAGAGTGCCTTCTGAGAAGCTTCTCTCTCTGCCACACGAAGGCATGTCAGAGTCAAGGGGAAAGAGTTAACATGTTGTGACTTGCACAACAACCTCTAAGAAAATGAAACGTGAGCAAGTATCAACACAAACTCTAGAAAGACACAACTGAATACCTCATAGCTACTGCAGCCAGAACTCTTAATTTGTAACAGCTTTAAAGTGAAATGATTTAGAAAAGTCAAACTAATATAAAAGAAATCACCCAGAGAAAGCACAGCAACTAGTTTTTCAGCCTTTTAAAAATGCCAAGTATATTGTGAACAGGATGGACTGATGGTCTCCACAAAATCAAAGAAGCTGTCCTAACTACAATTTGGTCCCCTCAAGTAAAATTCAATACGCTTTATCTAGTACCTTTCTCTATCTAAGGAAAAAACAACTGCTTGCTTATGTCTCTACACTGAAAATCTGTTTCTATTTTCTGCAAAACAGCTTAATAAATGCAATGCAAAAGGAGTTCACAGATAATTATTTCACAAAAGAAAACCTTACATAAAATACTGCTCTGAAGTTATTCTAGAAAGACTATTCACAATGGACATCAGAGAATTTAACTCTTATGAGAATTAGGACAAAATTTTAGGAATACGCTTTTGGGGTTTTATTTTGGTTTGGGTTTTTTTACCTTGTCAAGAGAATTGCTCTTGTCACTTTGTCTTTCTGGGAGACTGTTTCCTGAGTCTGTACTTATAAGAGATCCTCTTGAGTCAGCGTTCCTCACACTATTAATATTTGGAGTAGATGTGGTGTATGGGGAAGCTAAAAAAACAAACAAACCACAACCCCAAACAATATAAAAACCTCAAATAATACATATACTGACAAGTCACTCCACAGTTTATTCAGACTTTTCAAATCACCATATATATTTTTTTTTTAAAGAAAGTAAATAATGAACTCTATTTAGTTACTTTTAATGAAGACAAACTTATTTGAGAGTTTCAGCAAATTATATATGCATACTTATATACATAGACTTATGTACTACATACACACATCCGTAAAAACCATATACAGCAACATATACATGCTTCCATGAAGCCTATTTTAAAAACTCCCCCTTCCCATTTTTCAACTCTTTTTCTGTTTAATTGACTAGTAAGTGTCATAGCTAATTACAGTAGACAACAACAAATAGAAAAACACATTAAGAAGACAGACAAGAGGATGCCCAGGTGCATAAACAAAATCACCACTTAGAGGTGATCTCTAACACCATGTACAAAACTGCAGATTATGGCACTCTTGCCGTAAGTGACTAAGGCTAGTCTTGTCTCCAATTTCTCTGCAGCAAGACAAGAACTATCACTTCTGAGAGGAGAAAAAAGGAGCATCACTTCAAGAATTAGCTTTTGTTTCATGTGGAAAAGAAAATCCTAAAGACCCCAAATGACAGAAATCTGAAATCTGACCCACGCTAAACTGTTGACTCCATTAGGTTCAAGTACACATGCAGAAAGCAACCAAAGTTGGACAGAATATTTATTTCTGATAATTAATGAAAAAAGAAACCAGCTCCTTTTAATTACTATATTTTTTAAGTGCTTACCGATGCCAGAGATAACACCAAAGAGATCTTTAGGAAGATTGTTATCCAACGTGTTTCCTGATTTCTGTGGTGTTACTAACTGACTTGCAGTTGGCAAAATCTGTGCATCATCCTTTGCGCTCTGTTTGGAAAAGAGACAAAAATGTGACTATTTTCCTACATAATGGATGCATCTTCTAGAGGAGTATTTGTTATATATTTCTTCCTTAAATTTTAATTTCTATTAAATATGCTCTAAAGAATGGAATAAGATATTCAGGTATTTGCACAACCTTGGGATAGCCTAAAATTTATGATACCTCAGGAAACATGGAAGAAATGAGTATTCCACTGAATTTTAAACACTATAAAACAGATATTTCAAAAAGACTCAAAATAATTTTATTTCAAACACCCAAATATTTCTCTTGTTGTAAGAGTTTTGGAATTTTTTTTCTTAATACCAAATGGAACATAGCAAGATATGAACAAAATAAAATACATGAATAATTAAATCTTAGATTCAATGATTGTATGCAACCATAATATATCAACATATACCCTTCATAAATTCCACTTTAATTAATTCTCCTGTAGCCCTCTTACACTACAAGTCTTCCAAAAGTGCACTCTTTAAGGTTAAATTCTTCTCTAATTTTTAGAAAATTAACCATTTTTTGTGGTCCTTTTGTTTCAGCGTTGGACAGAATTGAAAAACTGCAGAATTCTGAAGCTTATGAAACTCTTTGTTTGCTAGGAGTACATAGTGTTTCATACACATGTTACCATTAAAATATGATAACAATAATTCAGAATACCAAATAGAAATGGTCACTCACATTGCTGGAAGGGTTAACAGGAAATGGAGACACATCTTTAACATTGATTCGCTGAACATTTTCTATAAGCAGTCCAAAGAGCGGCAAATACATAGTGGCTATTCTTGCTTGATGACCCTAAAATGAGTTTAGCACTTCATTAAAAAAATTACAGTTTTAATTTTCAATCACTAATTAGTTTTAACCTATTCATTCCTACATTACTAAAAAAGAGCAATTAATAAATATTTGCCCACATTCACAAGTTCATAAATGATGAAAGCAGTGATCATCACTGTATTTCATTCTAAATTACAGAAGATCAGTAAATTTTATTTACTGCTTAAAAATAATGCAGAAGAACTTCAAAATTAATGTAATTTCAGCTAAAACTAACCAAGTAGATTAATATTATGTTAGGCTGATAAATTAATTATACCTTTCATTATAATTTTATGGCTTCTCCACAGCATAGCTGATGTTAAAAAAAGTCAGAAAATTAAAAATCACTGAAAATTTACCACCATGACTTGTAGCTTTCTTATGCTTATTTTACGAACAATAGATGATAGAAGGACAGATGCCAAATATTAAGAGCTAATGTTTAATGAAAAGAAGAGCTTAAAACACACTTGTATAAATCTGATTACTTTAAGAACAGCAATTAGTCTATATGTGCTAAAATGCAAACCCACACATACTAAAAGGTGCTTTGTCATTTCATTCGGTAAATAGATGGAATTTGCAGATCAGTAAAATTTTCATCATAGTATGAGCAGAAATAGTTTTGCTGCAAATTAACAGGGGTTTCTTTTATGAACGAAAAAGCTTTCTGTATGTGTGCACACTTAATCTTTATTATTTTGTACTACTAGCATAGCAATACACTTACCCTGGAAGCATATCTATCATCAAAAGAATGTTTTATCATCAAATTCTTGAGCACACTGATAGCAATCTGCCGAACATCTCTGAACTCCTGTAAGGCATTGCCCACTTCCCTTAAAAGTAGTCCAACTAAGAAGTGATTTTTACAGAATTCATCAGTTAATGAATAATCCAGCTGAAGGTCTGGAAGTAAAGTACAAGCTCCATGTAAGGGATGGTTTTAGTTAAATCAATTTATCAATTAACTTAAGGCTAAAGTAAAACCCAGCACATCAAACACAGCAAAGTCGAACTGCTCCCTCTTGGAAGTACTTTTTGTGTAATAAAAGAATCCAGTTCATTTATGTACTGAATATATGACATCATAAGAGAAACTTCAGCTTGAAGATCTCATTTATTAGAATATATATACGTTTACAATTTCAGATGAAGCGGTGTCCAAAATTTTCTCATATTCACTGTCATTGTTCAGTACAGTCATCAAAAAACAGATGCTAATCTCAAAGCTCTTTCATTTTTCAAAGATCTCTCTCAGTAAGGGAATCCATTAGGTCAGAAAGAAATATAGCTAAGACAGCACAGGCCTTCTTGTAACTTCCACAGGTCTTCCTGTAACTCACTTAAGAGCCAACCATATCACCTGAAATACCTTCTGCTTGACACAGCAAAACAGAGCCAGAAAAGCTTCCGATAAAGGTCTTCTTTACAGGTCGAACTCCTAGTTCCTACTCAGGGAGCAGCATTTTACACTGTTCTTTATTGTGTAATCAGAAACACTATCTTCTCTAGTTTTGTTATTTTCTTAGAATACCTAAGCCAATTCATAGTCTCTTTTCTAGGAAAATATTTATGCAGTATTATTATCCAAGACACATGAAGCCTGAAAAAGCCAAAGACAGAAAAAAGTTCTAAGGAGCTGTCCAGATCATAGTCCCAAATCTTGCTCTATCTTATTCTACTGCAATGTTAATTATTTACTTAGCCTTACTAACATAGCAGAGTCTACTGAATAAATATTTAATAAAAAAATAATCTAGTCTACAAAAATATGTTAGGCAGGTATACTTATTACCTGTAAAAGCACCTTCCTCACCTCTGTTTAGTGATTTCTGCTACAGTTCAATGCCTGGAAGAAATTAATGTCTTCACAGGCACAAATGCAATAGCTAACATGTGACTTGTTTTGCATGCATCAAGGAGATCAGGGATGCATCAAGAAAGCCAAAGCTCGGCTACAGCTGAAACTGGCAATGGACATCAATAACAACAAAAAGAGCTTTTACCACTACATTAGCACTAAACATCCGAAAAAGGAAAACATGTCAGACTGTGATTTAGAGACAGTGGACTTGGGTAAGGCTCTGTTGATTCCCAGGCCTTAACAGTCTAGAGACTAGCTTCAAGAAAGACAATTATCAGCAGTGAATGAGGATCAGGTCAGGGATCTCCTGAGACCTCCAGTCATGCAAATCCACCACGACCAGATGAGATATCTGAGAGAGTTAGTTAATTGATATAACTCATTATCACCTTTGTTAAGATATGGTAATCAGGGGGTCTCCCATAATTGTAAACCTGTGAGGACTGAAGGTAGACATTACACACACCTTCAATAACAGGGGATGAACAGGGACTACACGCTTCTCTTTGGTCCTTAGAAAAGTCAGGGAGGAAGTCTTCTCGCAAATCATTTTGCATCAAGTGAAGGAGAAGAATGTGACTGGGAATGGCCAAAATAAATTTACCAAGGGTAAATCATGTTTTAAGACCAGTAAACCTGTCTGCTGGGGAGAACAGCAGATGTCCACATGGCTGTTGTATCCAAACTGGGTCATTATAAATTGTGAAAAACTGAAAAATGACTACATGGATCATTGGGCTCAAAGGTTGGTGGCCCATATGCTCAAAGGGCAGAGCTGCATTACAGAAGCATCTAGATTCTATAGAAATTGTTCTACAGAAATGGCAATTAAATTCAACGAGGACAAAAGTAAAATTCTGCACCTGGGATGGACCAACTTCCAGCAATGGTACCAGCTGTGGAATAACGAGCTTGGGAGCAGCTCTGCTGAAAAATATCTAGGGGTCCAGGTGGACAGTAGCTTCAACAGGATTTAGCATGGCATCCTGCCAACAAGAAAGGTTAACAGCACACTGGGCTGTATCAACAGGGTCATAGCCAGCATATCAAGGAAGTGTTTGTTCCTCTTTACTTGGCATTGGTTAGACATATCTGTAATATTGTGTGCAGTATTTAGGCCTCCTAGTACAACAAGATTCTTTTAAGTGAGTTCAGTGAAGGACCACCAAAGGTACTTAAAAAGTTGGAGCACATGTACTGTCAGGAGAAATTGAGGGAAATGAGCTT
Organism: Pseudopipra pipra; assembly: GCF_036250125.1. Lineage (NCBI taxonomy): Eukaryota > Metazoa > Chordata > Aves > Passeriformes > Pipridae > Pseudopipra > Pseudopipra pipra. The sequence continues at coordinate 78,946,321 of NC_087550.1, forward strand.
GTTCCATCTAGCAAAGGAACACCTAACATGATCAGAGCAGGAGGTTGGGCTACAGACCTATTAAAGTCCCTTTTAACCTGAATGCTATATAAAAAAAGCAAAAAGTACACCAAGTCTCACACTACACACCTACTTACAGGAATGTTGCAGGCTTCCACAACTAATGAATTAAAAGCTAACTCATGAAAAACAAAAAAGCAAACTTAGTAAGCATAGCAGGAAAGGCAGGAGGAGTCAAGGATGTAGTTTATCATGTCCTCAAAGACTAGATACCTCAGAGAGATTATTCTGCTACCTAAACACTTCCTTTAAATGAAAGGATTACAACTTTAGACTTCTATTTAACAATTTCAAGCTTTTCAATGTCTCACAGACCTGAAGTTATGCAGTGTCCACATCTAATAATACAAAGATGACATTTAAGAAAAATACTATATGCTACTTTGGAAGAACTTACCTTGGTATCTCTGAACTCTGCCTTTTCCAAATGGCATTGGTAGATTCAAAGGTATGTAGTGCTCATGGTTGCAGACTACACGAAGAAATTCAAATTTGAATTCAAAAAGAGTCTGCAAAAATAATTTAAAAGTATAAATTAAACAACTACTGCAGCGATTTGAACAACACATTAAAAACAGTCTTCTAACACAAAAAAGTGATTTATCTCAGTCTTGCACTAAGATAGATATAGACCTGTCAAAGTTCCACATGTCAGCATAAAATAAATTCATTGTAATTCATACTTAAAAACTAATAATTCCATTTACTGTTCCCATTGTCCAAAGTTTACGAGCAGATTATGTTTTAACGTAAGAAAAGTTGGGACCCACAGCAGAAATTCTTTGGGCATCTGATACATGCTTTTGCCATTCCAGTAAATGTAGTGGTGAAAGCACTTATGAAATAACAACTCTTCCAACTTTAGACTTCTCACACTCATGCTTAAAACTTCTGCTTACTATTGCATCCTCAGGCCCCAATAGCTTTTGCAATACACGTGCTCTAGGGTGGTAAAATGCACTTGAAGATGGGAAACAAAATATGAAAAAGTGGTTTGATGGATAAAAAATGCCCTAGGCACAGATCAGGGGCTTCTAATGTAAATGGGAAAAAAATCTGAAGACTTAATGCAGGACTCTATCCATGCAGAGGAGACAATTCTTAAAAATAGTTTGTGTAAAAGCAATGAGTACCTTCGGATCTCCCGGGGCAAAGCAGCTGATGTAGTTATTGATTTGCTTGAAAACAAAGCCTCTATCCATAAAAGTGAAACATCTCTGAGGAAAACAAGTAAAATCAAGATACAATTGATTTAATAAGTTTATTTTCCAAACACATTATTGATATTTCAATTTGAATACAAAAGCCAACAGAACAAGCAAAGTATGTGTACATATATGAATACCAAATTTTCCCTTAGAGTGTAGAACTTAAACAAATCAGAAATAAAAAGCAGTTTGAGAAGAACTCTATCTTGATAGAAATGAAAATTATATGCCACTAGCAGTTTTATCAACCATTTTATTTCCCATCCATTTTTTATCCCTTCTAGATCTTAGTGGCTGAAAAATGAAAGATACTGAAAGTCTGTCTACATAAAATTCATGCAAATAAAGCACTATTCAAAACTTTCATAGGACTGGAAGGTAACCCAGACAAAATTTTTAAAGAAAAAGGAAGAAAAATAAAAACATATTTTGAATAAAATATAAATTAATTTTTTTAAATATCAAGTTTCAGAATATATGTCTTTTTGATTACAGCAGTTGCAAATGTATTTTAACTTGGACACAAAATTATATTTAAAAGGCATTATGCATATTCAGCTTTACATGAGTTGGCTTTAAGATTCTTTAAAATCCATGAAGAAGCAGTATCATTGAAAGAATAACCACAGAGTCCAAGTCTCTTGTACCTACTTTTATAAAGGCAGCAAGACTATGGTTTGCATTTTTTGAAGCCTCTGGATTGTCTCTGTACTTCTGAGTGATGTGTGGCATTAGCATATTAACAACTGTTTCAACTGCATGATGAAAGGAAGCAGAAAATCTCTGGTTTCGCAACAGCTAGAAACAAATTGAGACACAATATTTAATATCATTTATAAACTAAAATACATCACAAAATTTACTTTTGATAAGATATAGATAACCTGATAAGGAGAGAGAAAAAAACTTTCAAATTTTCCAATTTGTGATTTAACAAAATATTTTCTTTAAATTCAATATTTTCCTGAACTTTCTACACCAAAGCAGAAAAAAGAGCATTTGCTTAAAATAAATTTTGACAACATGCCCTAACATCTGTTATTGAAGTTCAAGCAAGGCAGTCTTCAATGATAAAAACTTCTAAGTATAATGCATTAATATTTTTCTATACCCCAACAAACTTGACAACAGAGGCAATCCTTCAGTTTTATCCATCTTCTTTTCCAAAGCAGACACCAGCTGGTTCACATATAGTAAATGCATTATTAGACCATCTTTTCTGCCTTGAAAAAGAAAAACAGTTTTTGCTGTTCTGTAACTATCTTGGTAATAATACCTTCTCTGTTTTCCATTGAAGAAATTGTCATCCATGCTTCTTTCTTTCTCTTGCTCCTCTGCAACTTCAAAATCTCAGGCTTCAGAATCTTACTCTCTGTGCTTTTAAGTTTCCACAATCAGAACTGTTTTGCCTTACTTTTAGGTAGTTTGCCAATTAGCTTAAAAGATTTCCTCTTTGTTCACAATTTCCTTCTTTCCACTCACCATCTTCATCAATGATTTTGTACACTCTGACCAGTACTAGTCAGTAAGCATTTTTTGTTTTTTTTTTTTTTTTTTTTTTTTTTTTTTTTTTTTTTTTTTTTTTTTTTTTTGTTTGTTTTTTTTGTTTTTTTTGCTTTTTGGCACTGCAGTCTCTCTACATCTTACAACCTTTACTAAAGATTCTGTCTTTTGTTTAAAGGGACTAAATGGACAGGTGGTGTGAGGCTGACGACATTGACAAAAACTGTTGCAACTGTACAATTAGTTGTCTTTTTTTTTTTAAAACTGAAATCAAAACAACATCCACGTTGTTTAACTAGATTAAATGCAACATTCTTAGACAGGACAAGTAATTCTCAAGGCCGTGCATAAATCAATGATTACACAATCAATGTTTGAATTGTCCTCCAAAGTTCCAGCTCTAGTTGCAAAAAAAATAATTAAAAACAGATATTAAGGTTGAAAAAGATCCCTTCATAAATATGAACTGTACTCATTCATGAAATAACAAATAAAAATTAAAAATTCTGTTAGTGGTTATGCCAGTGTCCTATGAAGCTCTTGTAGCTCAGTGTTTGTCGGACAGTAATTAAACATTTTCCAGAAATACTACAAAATTCTTGATACAGAAATAATCTTGTCAAATACAGAAATGCATCTTTTTATTAGATCTCATAAGAAGGAAATATGTGAACACGTTGCATTGATTACTTTACCTAATAAGACAGAAAAGAAGCTAGCAAAATATTTAAGGGGCTTGTAAATCAAGAAGCAATGTTCAGGAGTGAGACTACTTGCAAACTAGAGATAAGTTCTGCAGATTTCTTTTTCACATTACAGAGAAGATGACAATCAGGTTAGTTGAACTGAGACTCAAACTCTACTGATCACACCACAGAGTATTAAGTGTACTACTATAAAGCTTTTTTCCTGATCATTGTCCGATTATTTTTTCCCCAGTATACTTCACACTTCCAGCAGTGTGAAGTAAAAATAGTGATAATGATTTCACAAGAACCTGATATGTTACTCAGCTGGGACTATTTTGTATACTTGAAACTTTCAAGACTTGTTTCAATACAGAAGTAAGCAAACTAAAAAGTTGTCACCCACGCACAAAAACACTGCTTATAGGCTAAGTTTGTAGAAAAAATGCATTTCTAAAATTTTAGCATTCTCCTTCCAGCTTAGAAGATAACACTAAATTAAATATCGATATTTCTTACTGCATATAGAAGACTGTAAACTTCATGACTCACTGTTCTCTGTGTCATTTTATATCTCAGCTAATGTACTGCTCAGGAAGAAGCCCACATTTTTTGGGGTAGTGCTTACATCAAAGTCCACAGTGTTAACTATTGCTTTCAACTTCATTGTACTGTAAGAATTAAGAATTTCTACTGATGATTTACACAGACTGCTCTACTGTATGGATTTTAAGAGGTTTCTATTCTTTTATAGTAATGCTGAATATAGCCCTGAAGTTTTTTCTATCTAATGTTTCAACAGATTTCTCCAGCTGTTTTCCTCTTTCTCTCCCTTTCTTACAAATGAAGTTACTATTTAGAAATCAAAACCACATGTTTCTTCTAACATGCAATAAAAGTATATGATTGGAGAAGAGACGATACAAATTCTCTCTAGAATATGTGGTTGGAGAAGAGACAATAAAAATTCTCTTTAGAATAACATTTTTTTGCATAAGTTGACATACCTTCACTTTAGAGTTTTCTATCAAATGTTGAGCCATTGATTTTATCAGAACTTCAAAGAAAAACCATGAATACTGCAGAGAAAAGAAAACATTCTGTGAAATTGCCACAAGGGTTCAACAACTATTTCAATACAATTAGTTCCTATTCTTCAGTTATGACCAGATAAGAACATAAGGTAAGAAGTATAGTTCAATATTTACCTTAAGTAGCTTGTTGCTTGTAAGAAAGTCAGCAGATGGCTTTAAAATTGTTGTCATGGACTTTGTCAATTCTTCATGTACTGTCTTATATTCAGAAGCAACATAGGGTTCAGCTTTATAAGCATACTTAGGGAGGAAAAACAGAATTTAATATGAAATTATGATGTAATATGAGAAAATTGAAATTAAATATATGCAACTGAAATTACATATACTCTTTCTTAGGGAAATAAAAAAAGGAAACATTCAATTTATTTTTACCTACCTTGACATAAGATCTCAGGTAGCTATCTAAGCCTTCTTCATGACACTGAGCAACAATATGGATAATAACCCTAAACAGAAGTCAAAACCAAGTAAGCCTATAAAGAAAACTATGATTGCAACAGCAAAAATACTACTCAGTTATAGATTTATGTGATAACCCAGTCATCACTTAACTTGAAATTCTTTACCTTGTCACATTGACTGCCACTTCCTCTTGAGTTGCTCTAGTGAGAACTCTAAACAACTGGTTGAGAACAGTTGGCAGGAAAGCTATCATCACATGGCCTTCCATAGCATGAAGGCTCTAAAAGAAAGTAGTAATACTGTCACTCTCTTGACTAAAAGGCATTTAAATCATAAGTCCTGAAACAATAAAATTTATTGCAAGTCTTTTTTCAAAAATACACACTGCTTGCACACTACCAGAAATACTGCACAGAAAGCAACTGAGATTATTTTCCAATATAAATATTCAGCAAATGTTTTCTACATTAAGGTAAATTAGGGATAAAAATCAAGTTTTATTAACAGCATTTTGGAAGTACCTACTTGTACTTTTCTGTTGAAATGCACATTAGGTAATGTTTAAAGGAAAAGCATAAATAAATAAAATAATCTGTTATTCACTGCCATTTTATACCTTAAGATACTTTACAAGATCAGTTCCTAGTGCACGAGCTCCAGATTCTGTTTTCTGACAGTACTGAAAAAAGTTATGCAAGTGCTGGTCCTGTCAAAGACAAAAAGAACAACAAATTAAATAATTAAACATTACTATCCATAATCTGAAACACAACACATTAAAATTACTTATATGTAGAAATCCATATCTTTGTCCATAGATTCAGTTTTTAAAAATTACTGAAGTGTGAAGACTTATTTAGTCTATATGCAACATTGATATTTTTTTAATATTTTTATTTAATATTTTGATATTTTTTAAGCCATATATGAAATTTCCAGTGTTTCTTGAATACCCATTATACAAAATGCCACTTATATTTGCTTCCAACTGATGTACAGCATACTTAATTATCCCAACTGATTGTAATATGTTTTTTATGAGCAGGTATAACAGGACTCATTGCATTGCAGACATGCCAGTAAATAGCTTTCAGAAAACTATGACCTCTTATCTGGAAAATTCAGATTGGAATGGAGGGTGGTAGACAAAAGGCTCATATTTTGAATAGCTTCCATTTAAGATCTTCTGTTTTTTCACAGCTGATGTAAAAGAAAGATACCATGAGAAATGTCCAAGAGATAAAAAAGTAAGAGATGAACATACTGAGTTCAAGAATCTTCCCAAATACTGTAAATACATACAATAAACATACATTATTCCTAAAACTTTCTCTAATTTAATTTGTTTTATAACTCACCTGTGTATACACAGTTGACACCAGATGAGTGGATATTTTTAACAGTTGTTTGCCTCCATCTACCCATTTAATTTCAGGACCAGAATGCTGCATGCACACATGAAGGGGAAAAGTAAAATAACGCAGCAGTATATTAGAGTAAAACAATTGGTTCATAGTACCATTAACAACACATTTTTTAGAAAGAAAAAAAACAGTTTGAAGAAATGTGTGCAATGAATAAAGTCATAAAAAAAGGAAAATTATGCAGGCAATATTACCAAAAGCATTTATGAGCTTAAAATGTTTTTTTCAAGGTCCCACAGGAGTTTCCCCGATGGCTAACAGAATTTATTCTCTGTACAGCATAGAGTTCATGTTTCCCCTACAACTGCAAAGAAACTTCTGACTAGAGAGAATTATGTACTAGTTCTCTGAGAAAAATAACACAAGAATTTCCACAGATACTCACACAGTTTAAAGCTTAATATATGTCACTGACAGGTAGCAGTCAGTGCTTCCTTCCCATCCCATTTCCAAAGAACTGAGAATGGGAATAATCACCCTGACAACCAGTTAGGGAGAGATTTTACTGCTAGATCTACAATTAGTCATATTGGTCCTAACATTCAACCCATGGGCATGAGCAGAGACGAACAGCAGAGGCATAAAGAATACACCTACAAAGTGAAAAGATGAAAGATGTGAAGGAGACGATGGTTGGAAAGCTTACAGCAGAGTTCAAAAAAGAACAGGTGGTAGAACAGGAGGAGAGCAGCACCTCTTGCTGTTGATTTTAGGTCTCTTCCTCCAAAATTAGTCAGTTTTGTCTCTGCATTTCAATCTCTTTGTCAAATCCCCTATCACATTTTGTATCCTCCTTGGTATCATTTTTATGACTTACAATTATGCAAGCTTTCTGCTTTGAAAAATACAACCATAAATTTTACTAGTGAAGCATAAAGATCACAAAAATCAAGATGTGAGAATAAGACTTTTTCAGGAATAAAGGACTTACTGAAAGGAGACAGCATGAAATGCTAAAAAAAATTTAGTAAAGGACTTCAGATTATTTGCATACCTTCATAAACTCAAATAGTTTTATATGTTTAAAAAATTACTGTAACTTCTAGTTAATAATTACTACAGAAAATGAAACTTAAGCATTTCTTAAGTACATCGGCTAAATAATAACAAATATAAATATGTAACAACTTAACTTCCTGACTTTTACAAGAGTGTGAATCAATCTGCCCTAATACTTCTTTTTTTGGTCTCCCATTTCTCTTTGAGTTTGTTTCCTCTTAGTCAGACATCTAACTTTTGCAAAGCATTCCATTTCAACTATAAAAGAAAATAAATTCTACTAGAAAATTACTTAAATCTTATCATCAGACTGGGGAACTACAATCAAAGCTCCTCTCCACATTGTTTTTTTCCAAGATTAGAGCAATTTCATATAGCATACCTTTCCAACACCCACTTCTTGATAACTAAGATAGCCTGATGGAAGATTTGCTGACACTGGGATGTGTTGCTCATTGGTGACCACTCTTCCATCTTTTATCAGAGGAAGCCAAGAATATCCAACTATGGAAGATGAAAGGCAAGTAATTTTAAATATCTGATGAAACTTAACATAAACCCTTACAAAAGTCTTACTGAATAATTTTGATATGTAATTCAGAAACAAGAAAATATTGCTGTAAAAGCCACACAATTTGAACTCAAACAATTAGAAATTATTAAAAATGCAGATAAATTTTCACTGAGTTTCAAGAACACCATACATTTGATGAACATTCTAAACCAACATTTGAAACATTTAAATTAGAAGAAATATTTTATGTAGTCTTTCAGTCAGTATAATGTAAGTAGGAAGCATTACATGGATCACAGAAGTCACAGGTTAACAGATAAGAACATTTCAAAAAATTTCCCCAGTAGTTACTGAAAGTAAAGCATTAGCGTACAAACCTTGTGTTTCAACAACATCTTTCTTCTTTGTACTCCCCTTGCTTGAATTATCACAGCTGACATGGTAGAAGGTGAACAACAAGTGGTGCTTTTCATGTAACTGAGTGGGCAATTCTATTTTAATCTGAAAGGCAAAGAAGTCTCTGCAGAAGTTTTCAGCTAGAGCATTGATATGTGTTACTGGTTGTAGTTCCAGATTATATATTATTTGAAGCAAGATCAAGAATCACACATACAAAACTCCCAAAAATTTACTTACAGTGAAAAGGGGAATCTGATTTAACTGAGAACTTTGCAATCCTCTAATACTTTCCTGTATTTTTGAAACTTACCTAGTACGTAACCCAGTAAAAGTTAGCTCAGAAGGGTAGCTTACCTCATCATAAAACTCTGGATTTTGGTGGTGATGCAGAACAGCAGCAAATGCACTTCTTGTAAATACTGGTCCACCAGGCCTACCATAGATACACTTAGAAGAAAGGGAAAAAGAACAGAAAACCCTGTGATCCTTTTTTTTTCACTCTCAGCTTAGAATGTTTCACCCAGAATTTGAAAGCCATCCAGAAGTTACTCTTATGCCAAATGCAAAAGGACAGAAGCCACCATCCCAAACTAGATCAATAAATCCAGTACTATTGTGTTACTTAGCTACCTGTTCACTGTTTTCTTTTATCTGTTTAAAAAATCAAAAGACTAACCTTTAAAGGCAAAGAATCCTCTTCATCAGAATCCTTGAACTCAATGCACACCGCAATATTTCTAGCCTAAAGCAGTATTTAAAAACATAAACCCAAACAATTAATCATAAGGATAATCACAGAAATAAATCTCAGTTGTAAACAATCTTAACCAAACCTGAGAAAGAAGGTACAGTTTTCCTGTACTCACCTTTGCAAAAGACTTTTGACTGTCATATTTCAAGTGCTTTGGATAAACATAAAGATGATTGTTGTAGATGGTGAAAGGCTGAGTGTATCTTGGTATACAGGGAACAAACTCCTCTATTTCAAATGTTGTTAGTGTCTTGGTGCTGTTTTCAAACTGCTTCATGGGAATGTATGATGAGTTAACATAATCTGAAAATACATTAAAAGAATCGAATAAAAAAACAAAGAGGAAAAAGCCTGAATGACCATCTAACAGTGTTTGTTAATACTTACTTGGAAAATCTGGTGACACGTTATCAATTGTAACATCCAGATTTCCTAAAATAACAGGAAGTTTGGCCATCTTTTCAGGTCTATAGGAAGGAAAAAGAAAAAAAACAAACACCTCAAAGTCAGGCTAAATGCAAATCAGATACCAGCAAAAAAAGATCATAGGAAACAGAGGCAAAAGTAATATCCTGAAATAGGAGTATGAGAGGAAAGGTGTTTTGAGGGTGGATGAGTGATCAGGTCTTTTTTGCTTAGATTCACAGTTTTCTTTTCCTTTAAATTCTCAGGAAAATATAAAAGGCTTTATGTGGAAAAGTGTGGAAAAAGTCACAAAAAAGAATGACTTCTTTCTTTAAATCAAAATGAAAAACTTTGACAAAGATAGGTTTTGTTTGCCATGTAATAACTTACTATCATTTGCAGGAAAGAGGGAATCTATAAGTAAGTTTTTTAAATCTCAGTGGCCAGTGATAAGCACTCATGGTAGTAGGGTAAACCTGGGGAGGGAAGAGAAATCAGCAAGTTCCTACCTCTTCCTTTTTCTAGACTAAAAACTCACCCTGCAAAACTAGCCAACACTGAAATTTCTTATATGTTATCATGTAACTAATTCAGAAATATGATTTGAAGTACAAGTATTTTCCAATGTAAAACTATGCAGAACCCTTTATTAGTAAAGATAGTTAGCAGCATGATTTTTTAAATTATTGCACAGCAAGTGGGTGCAAAATTTTCCCAAAATGCAATCCCATGCTGTGAAGCAAACAACTTCAGGTTGGCGTCTGGATTCAATTCCAACATCTATGCCTTAGACATTATAACCTATTTCTTACTATAATTCCTGTGAAATACTGTACATGATTCCATAAACAGGATGCTGAAATAACAAAAAGCATTTTCTTAATTCACAAAGTAAAACGACATGGCAGGCTAATTTACTATTAGTTTCAATTTATGGCAAGGAGTATCAGTACACAGCCATTTCAATGCTACATAAATGCCAATGAAATTTTAAGACACTTGCTAAAAGTGAATTAAAATAACTCTTACAAACCTCATCTCCTTATCAGATTTGTTAAGCAAGAATAAAATAAAGAAACTACAGCCCAGCCTTTTGTGCTTAGTGATCATTCAAATCAATACCACTCCAGCTAACTCTATCATAACAGAAGTGGAAACATCTTTGCAAAGCAGCAAAGATTACTCCATTACTTTACATCCTATTTAATAAGGGGATTAACAACTTTATGAATATGATCACCTGTCGGTGATACATTCTTGCACATAAACTGATGAAGTCTTTAAGAATACTTTGTAAAAAAAAATAATCTACGTTCTGTTATTTAGCCATCCTGAGACATGCACTCCCAAGGAACACGGACTAGCTACTGGCTTGAATCCCTTTTCCTGAGAGCTAGCATTCTCTGTCCAAGGTCAGTGAACAGATGATTTATGCTCATATTTGCTTTCCTTTGAGAACCAGAAGAGCATATTTTGTGAGTATAACTCCTAGCACAGAGCTACTTCAGGCTATGATGCTGATTGCATGTTACACGTGGCATAATACTTCAGTCCCACTTGGAGCCCCCAAACACTGCAAAGGAAGGATCTGTAGCCTGTGTGAAGGTCTTGATTATATTTATACAGCTTCCATATTTGAAATTAAAGACATACAAATACATATGTCAAAATATTAGATGCTCCAGTTCAAGAACATAACAAAATATGAGGGGGCTTAGGGTGAGGAATGGGGGATGTTCAGGTGTTTGTTTGGTTTGGTTTTGTTTTTCAAAGTGGGAAAATTAGACTTACTTCCTGAAATCTGCTAACGATTTCAGCATGTCTTCATTTGAGAGTTTATTACTGTCTTGTCTGAAGAGAGGAGAAAATCTTGCATTTTTGTCCAGAGTTCCTGAGGCATCTTTAAACAGTGTCCTGAAAGTAAAAGTCTTGCCTTCAGCTGAGTTTATGACAGTGCTGAAATTCACTTCAGGAAATTTCTTTATTAGAAATCAGAGCATACTGCACCATCCTCCATATTACACATTTAACACTCTTGTAGGTGAGTTTTAACATATAAATAGCTCAGTCTAACAAATAAGTGTGAACCACTTCACTCTGAATAGCTTAAAAAAATATTGTCAATAGAAAACAGTTGGCAATATTTAATGGTTTAAATAATAATGTAATGAATGTTTATAACTTTTTTTCCTACTACAGAGCTGAAGTGTAAATTTGTCAGAAGCTTTGGTTAATTGAAAGCAAAACAATCAACAATTTAAATAGCACATTAAGTTTTACAAGAAGGGAGATGCAGAAAATAATGTTAGAGAAAAGTCAAGAAAAAAAAACCCAATTGACAAGATTTGTCCTTACCTAGCTGCCCAGGCAAAAGGCATTCTATATTGACCTAATCGCTGGCATGCCTGCTTAGCATTCTTCAAAACTTTCTGTGCAACCTGCAAGGGACATGAGAAATGCCATGCTTGAAAAGCTAAATTTTTTGCACCACTAGTACTCAAGAAAAAAACATATGTTGACACTGACATGAATTAGAAAATCTTCTTTAGAAGATTAATCCTAAGTATGTGAGTGAAAGACAATTGAAAATGCCTCTTAATGATTCATTTCAGGTTAAGCACAGCCTGTTCATTTCACAGCATTTCACAGGTGAAAACACAGACATATCTACACCCCTGATAATAAATATTTAATTGAGAAAAAAATTATTATATACAAAACTTATATGGAAAGCTAGAGCAAAAATCAACTGTTTCTTAAGACAAAACTCAAATTCCAGGAAAAAAAAACATTTCAACTCCCATTTGTTCCCCTATTCACCACCCATCCTATGTACCAGAATACATTCCTGTAGACTAAATACTACAATACTCTGCAATATTTGTATTACAAATACACACAGAATATGGGGAGGAGTTTTATGAAGATCACACGTACAATCCTATGCACACGGACAATCCTATGTAGTGACATCGCAATATTGTTTTCATTAAAAATTCAAATTTTTGATTTTGTTAACTTTTGAAATAACAAAAAATTCCATTATATACAGCCAACATGTACAACAATCATAGCTAGAAATGCACTGGTATGAGATGTTCAACACTGAGCTGAACCAATTGATCTAAGCAGAAGTTTCTGACAGAGCAGTGGGCTTCTCTTTTCCAGAAATCAGCTTCACAGAGCAAAATTATTTGTCAGAGACAAAACAACCTACAGAGTAAAACTGCCTGAATATTATGTCTGATCTATGCTGCTGACATTATAAAGAGCTGATTCTATTACTGTGTTTGAGCCAAGTCTCTATTATCCTTTCCTGTAAAAAGGGGGAAATGGCACTTGGAAGCATAAAACCTTGATAAGTAATCATCATGAAATCAATGTTTAAGGGGAGAACAAGCGATTCCTTGGCTACAGAATTTGCTACTTCTGTTTTCCCTTTCCCTTGTCCAGAGTAGTAATTTTGCAGGGAACAGGAACTTGCTCATTGCACTGATACAAATGGAAGCCTATATAACTAGTACTATTCTGTTGTTGTTAATACACTGTAATCCCTATGAACAAGAACTGAAACAAATTTCAAACAAAGTGTTCAGTTGTATAAAATGATAAGCAATTGAATACCAGAAATGTACAGCGTAAGTTAATATAACCAAGAGTGTTCCTACTGGCTATTCCTGTAGCACAGGGCAGCACAAGTCTAGCCTGCAGCATCAAATGTGGGAACACTCGGGCTTGCTCAACCTTCCTATGTGGCTCAAGCCCAAGGCCACCAAAATCAGCTACTCAGTTCAGGTTTGTTTTAACTTCAGTCACAGTCAGCATACACTTTAAAACCAGACTCCTAAAATACAAAGCTGCTGTTTTCCAACAATAGCTGAAAAAAAAATCTCAAGCATTCCTGGAAAAGCAAATCAGTAGGTTGATCTATATTAAGACCAAGTGAAAAATACAGGGTCTTTTACATGTAGCTTGGCCAGCAGTAAATCCGTAGGAAAGAGCATTGTTCCTCTGCAGACACTGAAAGTTAACCATTCCTTCTTCCCTTTCACTAGCTGAAAACAGGAAGAATGTCAACAGTAGCTGACAGTGCTTAAAAAACACTCTTCTCCAATATCCTGGCCCAGCTATTTAAGTGTAACTGTAAATCAACAAAATCAAACCTCTATTTATTCAGTGACAAACAAGAAGTAGCAACTAACAAAACTTTTTGTAGATACATTTCAGAGAATATTAAAATCTTTTGTCATCTGAGACTCCTGAAAACTTAAGATGGTTCAGTGGTTTATTTCTAAAAGTGATTTTGACTTCTCTCAAACCTGCAAAGCATTTTATATATAAAACCAAAAGCTTAATGATCTCAGTGGTTCTGAAGGAAAAAAACATCAAGAGTGCAGATAAAGTTCCAGTAAACTGTGGTCACCAGAAAGTGAGACAAAGGAAAAGTCAACAATGATATAGTACATAAGATGCATTAACTAAGAGAGACATACAGTTAATTTATGATCAATATTTCACTGTTCAAAATTTTTCAACTTAACTTTCACACTGAAGTTCAATACACTTTTGTCAAACCAGTTTAAAGACATTATAAAAATCATAGATTGTCACAATTAGAAAAAGTGAAATAAATGTTTCAAATAAAATGTTAGACTTTATCTATAATGTAATAATAGTTACTAGTAATAACTGAATTTTATTTACTAAATTGTAGTTATCCGAATTTACTAGAAAACAACTACGGTTTTGATTGATATTTACTAATTCAAAATCAACCTTCTTTGCCTCAGTATTTTGTTCATGCCACAGAAGAAAATAACATACCTTTGAAGAATCTGAACTTTTCATATATGGTTCAGCACAATGTGTAACACTTCCTTGTAATACCTTTTCTATTCTAGCCACAAGGAAAATGTCAGTATGAGGACATGTGACTGAGAATATTCCCTAGAAATGAAATGAGAAATAAATATAAAAGGAAAATGCAGGCAACATTTTACAACACATAATAGAAAGCCATCCAAGTCATACAGGAAAACTCTTTTCTTGTATCCAAAATCCTATTAATTCTTTAGGTTACTAGTTCTTACCTGCTTTGGATATTGTAACACAGTTTCATGAATGTCTTGAATTCTGTGTAAGCTATCACCGCTGCCATTCATCATTTGTTGAGGTACACTGGGTATCATGTGCCTTACTGAGGGGTGGTTCAAATCAACATGGAAATCTGCTGAAATCTTCCTGTTGTTTTTAATATCAAATAGTGACAATGTGACAAAGAAAGGTTCTACCTAGACATTAAAAAAAAAAGAATCAAGTGTCATTGCTGGTATCCATATCGCTGTAAAAATGTGCACAAAAGAAAGATGAGTAACATTTTCATAAACACATCCATCACTAGATATTACTGACAAGATGTAAAAGAGAGTAAAAGAAAAATTTCTCTCTCTATTGCACAGCAAAAATATTAGCAAAGCTACTTTTTGTAGGATTTAGGCTTTCATTTTGATTTAAAAGAGTAGAAAAAAAATCCCCACAATACAAACTTCTCAATCACAGCAAGGAATCCCTGCCATTAAGACACTCATTAACATATTAACAGAAAGTAATTAGAATAATTATTTACATTTGTTGTTGGTCCTTCTTCGTTTTCTGCAACGCAGCTTTGCAAATTAAAAGATAAATCGTTACACCTCACAAGAATTTTTTTTCCAAATTTCTCTTCAAATGGCTTCACTTCTGGTTCAATACTAGAAAAGTCTAGTTTCTTTAAAAAGAGAAAAGAAAAATTACAGTAAGTTGGTTTTCATCTCAAAATGATCAACATAAAAAAACCACTGCTTCCTTTTAAGAAGTCTAACCTGTGCATCTGGATCCAAGGCAAAAAGCTTAACTCTGCTTTCACTTTTCAGCTTGATTTCTGCTTCTCTGGTACTCTGTTCAAAATAAGAAAAAAAAGTCTTAGTATTGCACTATTAAATAAAAGTGGATTTAAGTGTCATCCCTTTTCTGTGATGTTCAAAGCTTTACACATTTTTAATTCATGCATTTGTTTTTCCACTACTGAGCTTTGTAACTCCTTAGTTTACATTGCTCCACCATGTCTAAGTAAAAAGTGAGAGCCTCTCCTCTAAAGGCTTTCTTCCAGGCCTAGAAATCTAAAAACTTATATCAGCAACAGGTAACCTTCCAAGTTTATGGGAAGTATACTCCAGCGTAACTTACATAGTACTTTGCCTCCTTAAACAATGACTTTCACAACATCATTTTATTTAAATGAAAAAATAAATTATGACTGTAGGTTAAAGCTCAGAGCTATCCTGAGAACATAAGATTGCTCAGGAAACAACAGATCATCTAAATTAAGAAACACCATCATAGCTCCCTTTCTTTTTTCTTTTTCTTGGTTGCTTTCTTTTTTTGCTTCTCTTGAGCTCTATTGCCAAAGAAGTGGTTTTCCTGTGGGTAGCTGGAAAAACCTCCAAAACTTCCAAAGGACGAACCCCTCACACTTAAAAGTTACTTTGCGGAGTTCACTGTACACTGATCCTGCCTGGGATTTGTGGATAGCCATCTATTAACAGTAAAAAGCGAAGTGCTACAAAATAGAATGTGAAAACTGACTGTATACACAGGTTACCTTTTTTGGAAAAAGGTATTATTTAAAGAGTATTCTATGATTTTTAAAGTCACAGGACATGACAAATGAACATATGCATGTGTCAAAATTATCCATGCAGGAAAGCTGCCATTCCCAAAGTAGCAGCTGGCTAAACAGGGATACAAAGTATTACATTACAGACAGGTGTCTCTCTTTGGATTAAGCTGTATGGGTTAAAAGAAGTTACAAACTCAAAATTCTCATCACTGACCATCAGCTGGAAGTGACCTACTGCCTACATCTGCTTTGCTGGAGTTTGAAGCAACTTCTCCTATGTCTCAAGAAAAAGAAAAAAAAAACAAACCAAAACAAAAGAACATAATCTAAGAGCTCAAAATCCTATTTTTAGGTTGATAACAGAAATTTAAAAAAATAATCTGCTTTAAAGGATGTACTACAGAAAAAAACTTCTGAGGTGCTATTTTGAGTACAAATGCTCTAATGGTTTTCATTTAATTTACTTTGTTATCTTTAGCACACACAGGAGAAAAAACAAGAGTTGCTGTGAAAGAGACGACCCAAATACTCGATACCAGCAGAGTACTGCCAGAGTTTGCTTGTTCAACAGCAAAGTCTGGTATGACTGAGAAATACAGGAACGTGAAGAAGTTTAAAGACGGCAAAAAGTTGCGTGCATGTGTTGCAAAGGCAATAATCAGTGGCAAGAACTGAGGATGAACATGACCTAGCCATAAGAGCAAGATACAAACTGTTTCGGCTAAAGCATCTTGAAGAGTTTTAGAGGCTTTGGTGTTTTGTGCACTAAAGACAAGACGAATATATGCATTTTTGACTGACAGATCAGGGGCAGTGTTCAGAAGTCAAGAACAGAAAATGCACGTAGTCATTGACCCTCTCTATAGCATAAGTGACTCTAATTTAATTTCCTCATCTGTAAAACAGAGAGAATATTTTCCCACCTCAGTGAATTTTGGGGACCCGTAATGGCTAAGGAGGTACTTGGGCACACTTATCACGACAGTCACACAGTTATTTTAGAGGGCTAATTCGTTTTATTTTAAGATTAAAAAACAAAACAACTCCAAAAACAACCGAACAAAAAACCCAAACAAACACCCACTACAAAACCCCTCTACATTCGCTCTTGGTACTTACATTATAGATAAAAGGACTGTGAAGTAGGCAGGAAAGACAGACAGAATCAGATATATGTGTGCACATCTTTGCACTGAAGTGCAAAATACCATCCTATTTAATTTATATCATAAACTAGCAGCTGTTGATAGAAAAATCAAGGTTTGGAGATGTACTTACAAGGGTTAAACCCTTCCTGAGAAGACTGTTTTTTCCCCTATTGTCAGGTGCTCTACAATCCCCCCTGAAGGAATTTCTCTCTCCTCATAAGGATATGAGGTCAGCTATTGTGAAATTCTCCTCCTAGAACCAACAAAAATAATAGAGCAACTATAAACTCTTCTAAGAGAAGGACCAATGCCTTGTAAGGCTTCCACTGGGGAAAAAAAGAACTAAATCCAAACAACAGCTGAAAAGACAGTGCAAGAATGAATAGAGGACAAAAAAAATCCTCAAAACAAATAGCATTTATATAAAGCAATTGAGTTAAGGCACAAACAGCGTACCAATGCATACAGGCAGACTTTTCTGTGTTCTTCTCCTCAGGAAAAAAAGAAGGCTAGGACAATACATTACCGTACATTATTTTAAAATGTAGTGTTTAGTACAGATAAACTAGAATGGGAAAACAAAAAAACTTATTTTGAAATTTAAATGGGTTATAACTATGGAATAATAAAAAAAAAAGCCAGTGCTTAAAGAGGTGATAAAAATAATACACTAGAAAAATACCAAGCTTAACGAGCTACACGTTTCCGATCCAAAGGTTATGGAAACAGGAAGCAGCAACTGTAGTACTAAAGCCATATGCAGGTGCTGCAGCCCTGAATTAAAGTCTCTTCTGTAAGGAATATGGAACCTAAACATTACAATAACTCTGACTATAAAGAAAGAATAATCTTCTGTACCAAAAAAAGCATCTAATTTTATATTTGTTTCTGAAATAAATTTTCATAGCCTCATGTAAGTGTGATGTTTGATGCTTACAGCTCTTCCAAGGAAACCTTGATTGTATGTACCACAATCCCAATTCATTTCCAAATACAGAGGTATCTGGAGCTAGATTATCACATAATAGCTTTTTGTGTATATGTGCTAAATTGATTACAAAGCAGTATCAGAAAGAATTAAGTCAGCCAACCAATTTGGGTGCTAAAAGCTTGTTAACATATTCTGACTGGATCTTTTGATATTAGCTACCCTAATAGATAGAATTTCGTTTGCTTGTTCTCAGTTCATAAGCTTTGCTTCCTTCAGGAGTAGTTACTAGGTCAGACAGATCCTCAAAAAAGAAGGAAAGAGCATTCCAGAGCATGGTCAACTAGAAAAGTTTCTAGACTCCAGGCTGCACCACACAGAAGAAAAAGGAAGTTACAGGAAAAAGTTTGGATTCTGCAAACTTCAATAGAAAAGGTCATCAATTACAGTACTTGGGCAATTTAACAAAAATTTCTCCTTTACAGAACTCACAAAATTTATTGCAACATGCAAGTCCCTGATTTAACTGAAACAAAGTCTGCAAATGGGCTGAGGAAGTTACTTTTATTTTCTACTTCTATTTTATTTTATTCTAATTTCCACCACACTTCTGTAAGTACAAAATTGAAAAGCAAAAACCATGGCACTACAGGAATGATCCACGAACCTGCCAGGTCATTATATATACAAACATCTTAAAATACATTCACTTCATCACTTCTATTAAGCGGTTCTGGATTTTTTAAATATAAAAATAAAACTTAATTTCAGTATAACTAGATTTCTACAGAAATACTTAAGGACTTACCTGCATGCAATAAACCCATACAAAATATAATTAATTAGTAAAATTATAATAAAACATGCTGGATTGAAATAATATGTCCAGAGTTATATAGGCAACTTCAAGACAGTATCTAGATTGCTTATAAAAGCAGAAAATGAAGAAGCTCAATAACCATATTAATGAAAGAGCTTCCAAGTTTTGAAAGCATCACAAACTGACTGAAAGCTAGAAACCAGTGTCTTACCTTTACTGAAAGTTCATGTAGCTAACTTATGTTTAGTATTTTATATCCTAAATTGACATTTATTATATATATATTACCTTGGCAATTTCAGGATAGTAGTTATCAAAACTACTTGATGAGCTTTCCAGTCTGCTTTGTTCATCATCTGAAATTATAAACCCACATTTTAAAATAAATATAAAAACCTAAAGTACTCACAAAACTCCATAGCAAAAATTATTTTTTTTATCTCCTACCCCCTCAAAAATGACAACTGTTAACATAAACAGGTTGTGGACAACTCTATCATTACATTTTGATACAGTGACTTCTTGGAAGATGTAACTAGTAACAAAAATCAGTATAGTAGCAGTTATTTGTAATCTTACCTAGAACACAGCTTTAATATTAATTTTGATATCTGCACAGGGAAAGGGGATACTCAATACACAAAATTTACATTACTCTTTCCACTATTCATTGTAACTTGATTTCAAAACAAGTTCCCTCTGTTCATTAGGTTCCTAGCTCTACTCTCCAACAGTTACTGGATTTACAAAGCAACCATTCAGTTAGCTATAAGCATCTTACAGTTCTAAGGTCACTGACTAAAATGTCTTTCACAGAGCTACAAGCTTCTCCTTTTCTGATCTGGCTTTGTTGTAAACACCACGCTAAATTCTGACAGTCTTCAAAGATGTGATATCTCACTTTAAACTGTAATGATCCCTTTAGGTACTTGTGCTATTTGTAAGAGAACAACCTTTCATAATATTTTCCAGGTTCTTCTGGATATGCATATTGTTGGTTTCCTACCAGCTTCCCTCCCCATCCATTCTCAGGCTTGAAACCCTGCTTACCTTCATGAGACTCTCCATTTCTTTTTTCTTGCATTGCAGCCTCGAAGTTAAGCTGAAGGATTTTGTTCAGAGTGTTTATCCACTCTTCCATTTCAAGTTCACTGTCAGCAGCTAGAAGATAACTACTCTTGTCTTGCATCTTGAGCTCAAATGCAAAACGTCTGACCTTATTATTCTATAAGAAAATAAAAGATCTGTGTAATATCTTTACATACCGTCTAATCAAATCAAAGAAAGTTAAACATATTTCAGATGTTTTATACAGAAATACACAGTTTCACATTTTGAACAAGTGCATTATAATTACACTTTTTCGTCTCTGACATTTGACCTTCTGAAGTCATTTGTACCATGCCCTTGCAATAAGGGCAAGTAGGAAAGATAACAGCCCATTTTCCAGCTTCCCTTAATCATTCTGGTTGCCATCACCTTAAAAAAAAACTAAAAATCAAATTTCCAAGTATCAATTGTTTATGTACCCAGATCATCTGGAAATGAAGCTAACCAAGATCTACTAAAGAAAAAAAATTAAAAAAGCAAAAAACTCCATTAATATCTGAGTGACAACTGTTTGCACACTGGGATTTTATACCAGAGATAAAATCATAACCAACATCAGCCTTGAATTGCTAGTCTTATAAATATACATGAAGTTGGGAATCAGTTCCTCCTTTATTCCTCAACCATTACTGTCATCCTTTTTGCCCAATTTAAATCAAGCCTTCAAATGCTACCTAGCCTGACTCATGTTTCTGGGAATGAATCTTAAATGAAAATTCTGTACTATCATCAATTTAATTTTAAAAATTGATAATTCATTAGATAAACATTACAATAAACAATATGACAGACTTAATGGTTGGGGGATTTTTGTTTAAGTTAAATTAAATGCCAAATTATATTTTAGTTTCACTGCACTTTAGATTTTTCAATTAACAGACTAAGTACTGGTTGGCAAGACAGTCAGCTTTCTAGCAAAGATCAGTTTCTGTTATGAAGGATATGAACAAATGTACTCCAGATCTATATGGATCTATAGGTATGGACTCCAGATCTATAGGCAGTCTTACCAGCAGAAATCAGTGATGAAGTAAATGAAAAATTCAAAGAACAGTAAGCTCTAACTTTCACAGAATAAAATCTTGACACAGGTGGTACATATCACACTTCTCAGTTTTCAAAAGACACTGAATTAGAGCAACTATGACTTTATATGTGGCTGTCTGTGTGAACAGTTACACTGCACATATTATGTGCTCCACATCGCTGATCAGAAAAGTCTCAATATACTTTAGTATTAAAACAATAACCCCAACAAAACAAAACCCAGAAACCCCAAAAACTATTCTGGGAATTCCTGTCTCTTCATTTAAGTTTTGGGGAAAAAAAATCCACCCAAACCAAAAACCCCAACCAAACAAAACCCTGCTATTGCACAAATTCAGCATTCCTCTTATACACGTATTGACAAAGGAGCATATTCTGCTCTATCTTCAGTGTCTGTTAGTGAAGTCAGTATTTTCCTCTCAGGTATCTACTGGCTTTGAAAAAATAATTATGCACGTGTACTAAATGAACTCAAAAACAGAAATGAGAAATGTTATAGGAATGCAATAGTAACTTATCTCCCCTCAGTGGAAAGACTAGCTCTGAAACAAGTAGTTTCTTTCTGAGAACAAAAGCCTGGCAGCATGCCTACCTAAGAAAAACCATTTCTATGAATTCCATGTCAGACTACTCCAAAGTACCGTGGCCACTTTATTTTCCTCTTCCGTTAAATAGAAATGCAATTTCTACCACTTTTTCCCTCATAACAGTTTATCGTTGCTAATACAACACCAATAATAAGTAACAGTAAAACAATAAAATTAGATCAGTACATAATATAAAATAATAAAATTACATGTCTGGAATAGGGCCATTATGTATAATATTTGATAATTCAAAATATTGTTTACTTGCTCCTCACCAACAATTCAAGTGAAGATAATAGCTATTTTCAAACCTCATTATTCTAGCTACTGAACGACTACCTGGTTTCTTAAAAGCGAGCATTAACTGGTTTTGATTTTGCATCTGATGCTGATTCATAACTTAGTCTCAAATTTTTACATGCAGTTTTGAAGACCAGATGCCAAGACGAACACTGACGGTACCGGAAAATACAGTAGAGTGTTTGAGACACAAGACAGTTATTAATTCTAAAGCATCCAAAGGACAGTTTTACTCAAGAACAAAGGAACAGTAATAAATTTTTTTTTTTAAAAAAAAAGCAAGCTCCTGGAAAAGTCTGAGGAAACTTCAGGTTACTTGAATTGAACTGACGGAACAGAACGTATGAACACTATGAAAGTATGAATAAGAAAAAAGGAGATTTTCAGGTTTTAAACCCCGAAACCATAAAATCATAGAATGGTTAGAGGTTAGAAGGGGCCTCTAGTGGTCATTTCATCCAACCTCCCTCCAGTTGGCACAGGATCATGTCTAGGAAGCTTTTGAAGATCTCCAAGAATAGAGACTCCACAAGCTCTCTGGGCAACCTGTGCCAATGCTCAGTCACTCTCACAATGAAAAACTGATGTTTGGAGGGAACCTCCTCTGTTTCAGTTTGTGCCAACTGCCTCCAGCCCTGTCACTGGGCATCACTGAGCAGAACCTGGCTCTGTCCTCTTTGTACCCTCCCTTCAGGTATTTATATACGTTGACGAGACTACAACTGAGTTTAGGAACCCCTAAACAATTTTTGTAAAATTGTATATAGAACTTGCAATATGGTTAAATTTATTACAGTTTTAAGATTTCAGTGCAAATTGCCTATTAAATATGTATCAAAAACATCACTACAATATTTGGGGGAAAAAATCCTCTGTACAGCTGCTGTATCTCTTTGTTGAAATCAAACAACCTTATACCAAAAAAATATTATTTAAGAAATACATTTTTATTAAACTTCACCTATTTCCATGCAAGTTAAAAAAAAAGTACTAAAACCCAAGGGTTTCTTCCAGGTATGCTGTGCTTAACAGAACAGTTACAGGCTGTACTATAAATACATAACAGAATCACAAGAAAAAGAAAAATAAGCTTTTCTTTGGCACTTGTTACTGACAAACATTTGACCAAAGCCCTTAACTTTTTAAAATAAAGAAAAGCACACAAAAGTAACAGTATAAAGGTCAAATGAAAGCATCTGGAAGAGTGACTGAATTTAATACAATTCCCACAACAAAAATCCCACACAAGAAGCTATGAAAAAAATTTTACAGCTCATGTTAGTACAGAATCCAACTGAAATGAACTTCAGTTTTGTGCTGTCATTAATTTGCCATGATTTAAGTTTTGGGTTCTTTGTGCGTTTGCCTTAAAATCTGGTTATCAACTAGTAATTCATGTTCTTTTCAGAAGGATTTTAAAAATTCAGTCTCCTGCCCCTTGAAATCTTGTTCACTGCTTTTGCAAGATGCAGCATGTATATTTGTTCCTCTGCATAACAGGTACTTATCTACATATAAAAGCATGTATCTGTATTTTGAAAGAAATTGCATTTACCATCAAATACAGAATTCACTGAAAACAGGCAGAATAATTATAATTACCTGAACTACTCCCATGCACGAATCTAGAAATATTGATCCTTTTGGTTCTTTTGATATTTTTTCATCTTTGTAGAAATTGAGATTATAGGATCCATCACCAAGTTGGATTAAGTGGAAAAATCTTCTTTTAAATGACTGGTGCAAAGAAAGTAGGAAAGAAAAGCAGTTACAACACCAGTATTAACCATCTTCATATTACAATACCCATAAGTGCTATTTACACAGTAGGTAATAGAAAAAGAGCTTTTATTTACAAATAACCTAATCAGTATCCTCAGAAAATAAACCAGAAATGATTAATTAAAAGAAAATTAACTTTTTAAAAATTAATTTTTTTTCCTGATTTATGTGTAACAAAAGGATAGCAAGATTTCAGATATATAAATTACATAAAAGCTTCCCTCTTTCATGTCACACAATTTTTTCTAGAACTAATCCACATACAAATTCACTTTTCAAAGGCACAGGGATGTTTAATATTGGTGTTCAGTTTTTTACCATGCATAAGACACTCTTAAACTTACTCTCATTGTCACACTGATTGCACTATTCATGTTGCCTTTGTGCAGCCATCCTTGTTTTGTTATTCCACCCTTTTGAGACCCAAGAGATGCTGCATCCTGGAGATGAAAAAGGAAGATGGGGGAAGGAAAAAAAAGGTCAAGTTTTGTATCACAGTCTGAGTAGCATTTATCAAAAATTTCAGAAGTCACTTTAGAAGCTGGAATAACTACGTTCATAATGTAATGATAATGTACCATGAGTCCCTGCTGAAATTCTGTAGCTTCCTAATTATTTCATTTTAAGATCTGGGGTGAAATCGACCTAATCTAACTTTTAATATATAATCTGGCCACTTATACAGGCTTTCTCTATGGCCAGAAGGATGATCCAGCTTACAGATAGCTAAATGTTAGTCAAGATAAATCCCACTGCAATAGTGGAATGAGGAAACATTCAAAACATTTACTTACATTGATTTTGTAACCTTTTTCATATATTCTAATCTTGAACCACATGAACTTTTACCAATTTCTATTGCCAAAAAGAACAATGTAAATACATGCCTCTCCAAAACTTCAATCAAGATTTCTCAAATAATTTTGTTTTATATGCAGTACTTCAAAGACATTACTTACTTAAAAATTTACAGAGAACTAAGTCTTGAATTCTTGAATTGGATCTGCCCTTTTACAGATCAGAATCAAAGCTTTATAAAGAGAACAGCACCAATGGCAAGTTCACAAACAGTAGATCCAATGCATACATCACACATCACACCTGTATACCTGTATACTGTGCCTGTATACCACACCTATCTGCCAGTTCATGGCAATGAGTAACTGCATTGAAACCCTTAGGATGTCAATAACTACCAAAACCCAGCACACTGCTATCAAATCAGATCAAGAAGCCAGATTTATAATTGCCACAGAATAAATATTAAATCACCAGTTCCAAGTAATCTTTTAGAGTACTTCCAAGCTGACTTTGCCATGGTTTCCAGTTGACATAACCAATTTTGAAACAAAACCATTAATGAATTAGACATGTAGGAAGATTTTCAACCATCTAGAAGATAAATACTGGTAATTTATTACCCAGACATAATAATATGACTTAGTTTTTGGAACTAAATCAAGGAACGTTCTGTAAAAAGTTACTAGGTTATTTATTTACAGCTTATTTAGTTTGTCTAGCTTGCATATTCATATGCATATGCACATGTGAACTTCAAAAAACTGTGAACAGAAGGCAAAAGATGCATCAATCTGTTCCTTCAAAATTGATAATCAGCTTGGCACTATGGAATTTAGGCCCATTAAGGATGACATGGTCTCCAACTATCAGAGCATCTGACAGAATGCCTCAAAAGCATACACCAGAAATACTCAGTAAATTTTCATTTGCCTCAGTGAGTCTCACTGTCCAAGCAATACAGTGGTCTTGTTTCATATTTTTCAAGTCACTAGTCTCCACCCTTATTGTATTACCTAGATAACCATTTTTCTTGTAAAAGAATCAAGATACAGAGATAACTTAAAACATGGGGTTTCCAACTATGATTCTTCACCCAGCAAGAATTCACTCCAAAGGAAAGGGTGATGTAAAACCACCTTTACAAGTGTTGAGATGATGAGTAGATCATGAGTTACTGTCAAAATTTGGCACAAAACAAACAATGCTTATCTATAACTTCACAAACCAAACATAGGATCATCTGACATTACAAAAACTCCTACATTACCTGTGTAAATAAAAATTAGGATTTAGCTCCCTTAAGACTCTTTTCCCAATTCCCAGTCTCTGAGGTGCATGGTTTCCCAACTCTGCTGAGCTGCATGTTGTTTTCTAACAATAAAACTGATCATCATTTGGGCTTCTCCAGTTACACCATATCTTTCCGTCAGGCGTAACTCCTGCCTACAGAGCCAAAAAGCTACTGAATCTTTCCAGCTGACCATCTGTTAATACAAAGGAACCCAGAGTCCAGTTGTTAACACATGACTCTTACACTGAAATCATACTTCCTGTTTCCAGCTGGTAAGGTAATTTCCTCACTTTTATCATAACTGCTGCACGCTGTGCTTAAGTTTTTTTAATTATCTTTCCCACAAACTTGGCTTCAAACTTTACTTCAACAGCAACTGTTTCAACAAAAACAAGCCCATATCTTGATCACATAGTAGATTTAAAAATACCGTTTACAAACATCAACCTGATGGCCTGATAGCCCAAAATAGTTTTGGATAGGTAATTCTCTCCTTTTTAAAGATGCATGATTAAACTAATCTCTATCTGATTTTCCTCCAAGTTTTAATCACTTGTAGCTTCTTGTTTTCGATCATTCTCATAATAAATCAGCTTTCTTCAAACACAAACAAAAGTGAAACAAAAAGAAGACCAAACAACTTTCAATCTAAGATTTGCATCTGTGCTTTTTGGCATAGAAAGATGTTAATGTTTGAAAGAAAAACCTCTTGCATTAATTCTTCCCTCGATGAAAGAATTTATGGTGTCCCCCCACCCTATTGTCCCATTAACTTCCCTTTTCATCCTAGCATGCTTTTCTCTTGTGTTTATACTTCAAGTTCCTCAAAGAGTAGCAGACCTGTTCTCCAGTGGCTGCACTTTGGAAAGAGATACTCCGTTCTTGCCTGCTCTAAAAGGAAACTGGACAGAAGGAAACAGGAAGTCCTTTCCCCTTGTACTTCCTAGTAAAATACATACCACTTGCTAATAGTCAAGTTATAGTTTTTCAGTGTTTAACTAACTCTAGCCGTAAGTATATTTACTAGTAACAATTACAGTCAATTATATATTAATTTAGTTTTTTAATGTTTAACTCGCTGTTTTCTAAAACACTTGTGCTATCAGAAATATTATCACAGTAAAAAATGCCAAGTCTTTTAAATTTCAGTATAGTAGAAATCATCACTATTGCCATCCTACATATAGGAAGTTTTGGATACAGATGCATGAAATTATATGGCCAAATATCACAGTTCAGATTAATAGCAGTGCTGGATAAATGGCATCCCATGACTATCTGTTCAGGAATCTATCTACTCAGATGAATTCCCCAACCTACTTCTTCAGTTTTAATCCTTTTATTTCATGTGTAGCAGCTTTCAGCATCAGGAATTTAGAAGCAAAGTAATTGTCAAGAGGTTAAACTATAAAAAAGAAAAATTATTTTAATTCTTTTTTGAGAGGTAAGAGTTCAAGTACTTGTCAGAAAAGAAAACAGTGGCATTTAAGCACTGTGTTTCGAAACAGGGTGTGGTAAAAAAAAATAAATCACAAAAATAACAGAGGCAGTTGCTGAAAAAAAGGTCTTTGTCATTTGAAATATACTGGAAAATTGCTTGAGGCTTTACATCTCTGGTTTCCCTAAGCCTAAAAGAGAAAATACTTAAAGTTTTAGATAAGTTTTTAAGATTTTGTTTCCATGATACCTCTCCAGCTCTTACCCTATACTCAGATTTGTGACAAACTAATTTTAACTCACACTGTATGCTATTTAAGTGCGTGTGCTGTCATGGTGGAACACATGCACCTATGATTTTACTCAACTTCATGATTAAACCGCATGAAACATTTCTTTCTGTAAACCTCTCTTACATAGACACAGTATAAGACATGACAGATTTTATGAAAGGGGAAGGATTATACACCACTAAGTATTAAAACTTCAATTTCACAATCTGTCAAACTTCTGTTTACATGACAGACCTCAGGAGAACAAGACCATTTGAAAGGAGATAGAGATTAACTTGAACTACTGCATTGGGAAACAAATTAGCTATTTTATCTGTCTCATTTACTGACATTAACACTTAATTAAACTCGCAACATTCTTTAATGAAAACATGAGAAAGTAAGGAATTACGATTATCTCACCTCATCTTTATCTGCTTCTTCATCCACTTCATATAAATGAACAGGAAGCTTTTCTGATTTTGTCCCTTTACTAGGAAAGAAAAACCTTCTGAAGTACTAGGAATTTTGTGATTAGTTACATATTTTATAGCTGCAAAAATTAAGATCTTTTCCTAACTGAAGAGGCAAAGGCACAAGAATAATTAAGTAAAAGCATGTAATTTTCGTTAAGTATATTTCTTAGACATCAATTTTCCTCATTTGTACATCTGCCCACAGTCTTTCTTTTGTTCTGCTTGTCACTGTCCTAATGTGTAACCGAAGAGAACAAGTGCTTTCTCATTCACTGCATTCCTCATATCTTAGGAGTAAGAATTCATACCTGCAACCATTGGCTCCTTGCCAGACAATGCATTTATTTAAATTCCTATTGACTATTGTGGTTTCTATTAAGGGCAAGTAAAAACCAGGTACTGACTTGTACAAAACCTGTGAGGGTATCAGAACTTCTCACTAGGAAGATAACTAGGAAAGATAACTATTTCTTAACTGATAGATGCAGGAGAGTAGTTAGGGAAGACACTGATCTTCCAGAGTTGGGATATTCAGAGTATTTAGCCATTATCAAACATTTTAAGTTAAGTTTCTAATCTCTATACTCTCCCTAGAAAATTTTGAAGAAGTATGAAAAGATTTCTCTAGCAGATGGTTTAGAATGTCTGTAACAGATGTAGATTAAGCTTTTACTTTGAGTTATCCTGTGAAAACCTGCTCTAACCATCTTGGTTAGGTTCTATTCCCTGAGCTCCTAAAGGGAGTTCCAAAAGCTGCCTTTGAAGCTATGGAAACAGGATATTACCATTTTAGTTTCATCTAAACATTAGTCTGTTTTAGTTATCATACTTAAAATCACATTGTCAATGAAACAGTGTCTTGTTTTGACTTGCCTATTAGTAAGGCAATACTATTACAGTACCTTTCCAGAAAATGCTTCAAGAAGACTTTATGGTTCAAGTTCATCAATATAAATTCCACCCAACAAATCTTTATCATCTCTACTGACTATTAAACATTGATATAGCATATTTCAGTTTACATATTACACATATTAATATACTTCTGTAATAAATAAGTTTATATTAAATACAGTTAAAGTTCCTTCACAAATTCAATTTATTACACCATTAGATAACATACTTACTTTGGAAGCTGTCTAAACTCTCCTGAGTAATCTTCATATCTATAGTTAACAACATGCCAGTCTGAATTGTAGGTTTTGATGCACTGTTTTAACGAAAACCAAATATCAGTATTAACTGGAAAAGGATTAAAGGCATTCACTAGGCACAACACAAGAAAACCTCCTAAAATATGGCTGTTTATGAACTACTATGGTTACATGTCAACCTCTGCAAATTCTCTACACTTTCTTTCTTTTGCCAATAGCCTAATGCAATATAGCTTTTTGGAACAAATTATATGTTTCAATGGAATGTTATCATCCACAAGACATGTTTTATAAAACCAGAATATGGTGAATGCACTCAGCATCTGGATTAACCATCTTCAGTTGTCCAAAAAGTTAAAGCAGCATTTCACTACAGCTGAAAAAGCAACTCAGCCTTAAGAAAACTCAATTTCAATTTCACATGTACAGATACAGAAAAATAAAAACATCTTTTCCTTAAATTTATACTTCTAGTGCAATTAAATTAACATTTAAATTTAAACTCTGCACTTGCAGTGGTTGAAAAGCAATTATGTCATTAAATTCTGATCTAGATTACAGGAAATACCATTTCACTCCACCCATATTGTCATAACATAAAAGTACTGATTTATCTTGGCTTTGAACAAAGTAACATAAAACTGACAAAATCTGTTGACAGAAACCATTCCATGCAACATTTTATGTTATACAAATAAACCTACATGTACACTAACACAGTATCTAATAAATCACAAATATTTTCTTTATATTTCAAAATACAAGCTTAATACTTGCCAAGCAATTGGTTCTGCAGAAACTCAATTAACTACATCAATTACCTATGCCATTCCTCCCTTCTTGTCTATCCCCTTCAATTTTATCTTAGAAATGTTTAGGTTAGGTATAAAGGATATGTATCAGTGTGAATAAATCACTTTGAGGTAGATTCAGCTATTTGGAACTCCTTCAATTTTACTGGAATTACAACAGCCATTTACTTGTTTTAGATGTTAAAATATCATCTTAAAACATATCAGTAAAAAAACCAGTAGATAATACAAAAAAGACAAAAATTTTAAACCTTTCATTCCTTAAAGGCTTCCACAAAACCCTAAATGAAATGGAACCACATAGAACCAAAGGAATGACAACATAAGCAAACAGCTTTGAGAAACTTTAGGTTTGAGATTGTTTCTTCTACATACAGCATACAAGTTGAGCAGTCATAATGAATTTTGGCCTCTGCAAATGTTACAGTTATGAATACCTCCATTCCAGCAAACTGTACATGATTATTATGAACAAACTAAGAATGACTAGTGTGAGACAATCTATCAGGAAAAACAAGTCACAAAAATTCATTTGAGATTTACTAGTGGTCACAATATCACGTATGGAAATCATCCATGTTCATCTGGGAAAGCCAAAAGTATAAAGAAGGTGGAAGCGAAACATCTCCAAGAGCCAATTATAGACACAAAATAATTCAAAGCTATCCACTAACCCTTCTTTTCCAGTCATCAGTGGAAAACAGTTCTAAGTTTCCCTGGAAATTTTCCCTTGAAATCATTGACAAGTAAAAGGCAATAAATATTTAATTTTTTTCAGAGCTTATTTTTCTGTTTGTTTTTAAAACAGTAAATGAAGTAGAAGAAAAACAATTCAGGTATAATATAATTATTACACACAGCCACACGCAATTTCAATTTTACCTCAGTTACAAACAAGCTTTGAGCTTCCTTCTCTGCATTTTCAGGAACTGTTGAATGAATGTATCGACTCTGCCGCTGCAATAATGCTGTCTGGTAGGCAACAAAAGCAATTAATGAAACTTGTAACTAAAGGAAAGATAACAAATTATGGCAACACTCAGTTATATCTAACAAAGAAAAGCTCAGCAGAAAACATCCTGTGAATATGATGTTTCAGAATAGCCAATTAATGGGAATTTACTACATATAAAAACTATTACTCAAGCAAAATAAGAAAAAAAAAACCACAGCAAAATAACAGGGTAGTTCAATTGCAGATCTCAGCTGGCAAAAAAATGAGACTTGCACTGTTCAACTGCAGGTTCAGAGAGAATGCCTAGATCCCTGAAGTATATATACACTTCAGCCTATCAAGTCAGAACTTATTCCTATTCTATGCCACTGTTCAGAGCAGCATAGAAAGGCTGCCGGAGAACAGGAAATCTGTGACCAGGAAATTCTGCTTCTCAGACCAGTGCTGAAGTCAGCCCTAGTGTACTTTAAATTTTTAACTGCAAATGATGAAAGCTTTACAAAATCTTCTGGACCCCAAATGAAAATAACTACACAGCAATAGAAATTGTTTTGCACCATGTGGAAAGGAATCTTAATAGCTTAAGTCATCAAAGGTGAACAAGAAAGTTTACATAGCCTGGACCTGGAAGGGGGTTGTGGTCCCTCACTTGTTAGCTATATTCCACACATTGCAGCACCAGGAAGGATCAGATAAAAATATGGAAGAAAAAAACTCCACATTATTGTCAAAAAGAAAGGGTACATAAGTACATTACCTTTACTCATCTCTGTTGTTGAGAGTTTGATCCATAAGGTGATTATTTCTGTCATTACCAAAGCCTCACTCTATTAACTGGGGAGGGTATTTGAAGGTAGAATATCCAATTACAGTAAAGATTGAAAGGAAAAAAAAAAATCATCCCACAGTCATGGTCAAGTTATTCATCTAGTCCAGAACACTGAAAAGTGACAATGCCAACTCCTTAGGTGGGAGAGTTGGGGAGGCAGTAAAAGCAGAAACCATAAACCCAGAAATATTTCATGGGACCAATAAATCTTGCACTGTACCGTTAAAAAACAAACAAAAAACCTCCTTGAAAACTGCAGGAAAATATTCATTTATACATTAACAGCTTTTAAGAATGAAGTTTTCTGAATTCTAGAAATATATTTAACCTGTATTGAGTTTAATGTATTTGTTTTCACAAGCTATGGACAGAAAGATTTCTACTAAGAGTATTGAACTACCATAAGAGCTAAAGGCCAGAATGTCTAGATACTTTTCTCAGCCTGAAATAGTCTAATATTTGACAGGAAATTATTTATAGTTTATGTAATATATAATATACTACATGTAGTACAATATATTTTCTATAAGCATACAGTTATACTAAGCTTTTCTAAAAAATTATTATTATTTTAAGAAAAAACAGAGACTAAGGTGGCATCTTTCCAGGCACATTTCAGGGGAAATCCGTGAACTCATGAATGAATTTTAACATTATAGTGAAATTTGGTAAAATTGGACTAGCTGTACATACTTTTAGAATGTGTGCTGCTATTATCCTGCTACATAACTATCAACATAACAGTAAGGGGTTTTTTCTTAGTTTTTCGCACATAAAAAGATTTTTTTCTTCATGATCAGTGACAGACCAGAAGAATTTCATTTGTCAATTTTGTTCATACTAGTAAGTGTCTTGATGCATGCCACCTCCTCCTCAGCTCATCCATCAGCTGCAGTAGTGCATCAGAGAGCCAGGATATGCAAGGAGTGAGGTATTATGATTCAGAGCAAATTCCTAAAAATAATTACTAAAGCAACACCACATCAACATTTTAAAATCAAGCATGCACATACATATACATTATATTCCAAAAGAAAAATCAGGAAGGAAGGATTGTTTTCTCTACAAACTTTCTTCACAACTACATTGGCTGAACTGTTCCATAGAAGTGAAACATTTCAGCTCTCTGGGTTTGAGTGATCATTTGATTTATGGTAGTGATCAGGAACTACAAAGTGTTTGTCTCATGCTCTCAAAGAAGATTAAAAAAACCCTTTCAATTACTGTGCTGTCAAAACTAAGGAAGATTGCTTTTAACACGAGCCAGGATTCACACACACTACCGAGGCACACAATTAAAACTCTTTTACTGATACTACTAAGTGCGTCCCAGGGATTTAGTATGTGCTGAGGTTTCAGAAAAGGCCACAGCAGCAGGAACATTTCACCAAGTCAACCAAGGAGTACTTGCTACTCGAAACCTGATGGAATACGGATAGTGAACCTGTCCACAATAAGTGCAGACTGTGATGGATATTCTTTCTGTCACGAGGTCACGTGAGACTTAGAGTTACTGTGTTCACAGAAGCTCATGCTCAAGATGCAGTGACAGAAATTGTTCTAGAAGACTCAATGGAAAAGATGGCAGCTGTATGAGAGGTCATGCACTTAAAACAATGATGTGTCAGAAGCAGCTTATCACTTGTATGGGAAGTGTCAGAAGCTGTATTATAATTTCCAAACTAAATTGAAGCCTTGATTTAGAATAGTTACCTAAAGACTCAAGGAAGAACACAAAATAGATTTTAAAGGAAAAAAGTCATAAAGAAATTTCTTTGAACATTTCAAAATGGTTATCTGACCAGTTTACTTTGTGCTGTTTAAAATGAGAGCATTACTTGGACTTTTTTTTGCTTTTCTTCTACGGAAGATGTGCCTTCTCATAGAATGACCTGGATTTAGTTTCATTTCTGCAAAGCTGGCATAAAATCTATTTTCAGAAGTACTTAACTTGTACTAAATAAAAGCCAAGAGCTTTAAATGAAAGTGTGTTAAATCCATATGGCTCAAACCCAAAAGTAATGAATGTCTAAGCTAAGCACCAAAATGCCTTAAAAATAACACTGGGATAACTTTGTAAAGACAAATTTAATTTGGGTGGAATATACCCACATTTTATTTGCTACATGTAAACTTAGCCTGTATTGGGATTATTTGGCAGGATAAGGGGGAATGGATTCAAACTGAAAGAGGGCAGGTTCCATTCCTGGCAGTGTTGAAAGCCAGGCTGGATGGGGCCCTGAGCAACCTGGACTAGTGGGAGTGTCCCTGCCCATGGCAGAGGGGTTGGGACTAGATGATCTTTAATGTCCCTTCCAACCCCTTAACATTCTATGATTCTGTAAAACCTGTAAATATGATTATGAAAAACTGCACAGGGTTAAAAGGTTTAACTTGTAAAAAAAACAATAAGCACTTAAGGTTTTATGTTCTCTGACTTAGTAATATTTTCTTAATACATTGAATGACAGATCCAAATGCTTTGTGTTGTTGGAAACAAGCTAGATAGATCAAAGTAGTACTGAAGAATCGTGTATACAATAAAAATATTTGGAGTAAGTTTGTGCCACCCAGTGTTCCAAAGAAACAAAAGCCTGATAATGCAGTTTGGTAGAAGAAGCCAGTCTTCATATAAATCAAGCATAAAATGCTATATTCCAAAACTGTGACTACTTGAAGGAAATCTGATGTAACACACACTTTAATGACTACCCTGATGAAAATCTGACCACAGAATCAAAACAAAGGATGACAGTTTGTGACAAAATTCAGTCATTCTCTTTTAAGGATCAGATTGAGAACCATGGACTAGCTTCATTCATACAGGCCTGAGGATAAGAATTGCAGAAGAGGTCACATGAAATAGCAATTGAACACTTCAGACATCTCCCCAGACTGCCCAAACAAAATGCCTGAGGATATTCTTGATAGGTTTGTTTCTTCTGATAATTCAGAGCTGTTCACCAAAATGACCCTGATAAGTGAACTAGTCAATCAGATAAGAACACTTGGCATAAGTAAACTGGACTCCTCTTGAGCTGTGATACTGAAGAGGCACAGTATAGAAGGGGATTTGGGTAGTGTAGCCTATTCCTGCTCTTCAGTCCCAAAGCCAACACTAGGTATAGGGCATCATCATGAGTGATCCAGTGTTTGAACATCAGTATCAGTACAACTTCTTCTGCAAGAAGTCTTGCTTCCAGTATTTTAAACTTTCAATTAAACACATGAAACCCAAACTATTCTAAATACCTGTAGCTTCCCAAAACCCAAATTTTTTAGTTCAGAAGGCTACAAGTAGAGTTATTCATGTAGGAAACAATGAAAAACAAGCCATCAGACTATATTATAAATAGAGTCCAGGTGCATTCAGGCCAGAGAGAATTCATTAAAAGTTCAACATGCAACTTATGGGACTTCAGATGCCCTTCTGTAGAAATACAACAACTATCACCAACCTTCCCCATGATAAACAAGCTTAGCTTCAGCTACTTGGCTGAATAAAGTCAATTTACAGAACGTTCAGGTGCCTGCACACTTTGCAAACACAGATATTTTGACTGCAGGTATGGGCATGTGTGTAAGAGACTTTCCTCACTATTTACTCTAACTCCAGTTTCTAAGATGCTTCGTAGTTATCCTAACTAGATCTAAAAGAAGATTACAAAAAAAAAAAGAGTATACTTAAATAAACTATTTATTTAGATAAACAGGTAATTTAAAAAGAAATACAACAAGACAATCACAAATCTTGGTTAAGTCTGGCTTAGTCAAGTCGGAACCCTGTTATTAAGGGCGTATTTTGCCAAACCCCAGTTTTGGCTGGAAGCATGCAGTTCAGACCAGCAGATTGCATTTGAACAGGTTCATGCCCTTCATTACTAAGAAGGGGAGGAAAAAAATCAGTTTAAGAATTAAAGAATAACAAAAAGCAGATGCTTTTTTTGAACATCAGAATGGGAGGGGAGAATATCTAATAGTGACTGATCGTCTACTTCAAAAGGCAATAAAATTGCTGAGTTGCAGAAGCAGACCTTATAATCTGAACAGACGAAGAAATTGTGCTATTTCTTCTTCTGTACCCAACAGAATAAATTAAGCAGTGTAACGGGACTCATGGCAAAGAGTTTGTGTGGGGTTTTTTGCAGCTAAAGAGCGCTGAGAAACAACAGATAGGAAGTTATCATCTCACATCTACTCCTGCTAAAAACTTGTCTTTATCAAAAAATAATAATAATAAGGAAGTGGGGGGCAGGGGAAGGGAGGGGAAGGATTAAATTACCTGAAAGTCATCATAAGGGAACAGTAGCATCTCACGTAAAGGATCATTCAAAATCTGTGTTTTCCTCTGAACAATGACATTTTCATAGTCTATCGGTTCTATGAGCTTTGGTTTTGCCTGAGGGGAAAAAGAAAAAGGCAAAATAAATTCAGGTATATCGAGGAAAAATGACAGTTGTTGACTCATTTTAAGAAGTTACTCTTTTAAAAATTGGCATAAATATATTTTGTTTACATCAAAAACATACAGTATTTGAAATGCAGACTTTATGTCATATCATATCATACAAATAAATCCAATTGATAATTAGAGACAAGGATGCTGTTTGCCTCAAAAGGAAGAAGCAATACTTCATAAAACACAATAAGGCAGAGCTTATCAGAATAATCATGTATGTATTCTCACAGAAAAAAAAAAAAAAGAAATTACCAGTCTCTTATGTTGGTGGTTGCCTTTGTTTGATACTGCCCTGAAAGCCCTGATCTGGGTTTAGCAGGAATGAAAACAATCTTAGAGCAGAGATCTAGCTTTCTTTTAATTCAGCAGTAACCTGCAGTAGGGGTAGACTAATTGACATTCCTCCCTCTCTTTAGTTTTTCCAAAATTCCCATAGGCTGTCTACTTCCTCTTAATAGCACAAGTAGCTTTCTTCAGTTCCTAGGCATTGATTCAACATAAAAACCCCTTACCGCAGTCAAGGCATTACAGCTGCCTGTGCACAATCACATCGAGAAAAACCTTCACCCTGCCAAGCAATCTGTTAAGTGGTCAGGCAAAGCAGGTTTAGGCAGAGCTCTGAATGAGGCAGCACCGCCTCAGAGTGTGAAAACTAATGCAAAGCTGGAGTTACAATCTAGCTTGCACTTTCTGTAACTAAAATTATGCACCACAGTATCGGACATAAAATTACAATTTTTTACAAGTAGCAATTATAAGAGAGTTTACAATTGATGCTTTCTTAAAGTCATTGGTACTAATTTCAATGTAAGGTATATTAAATGTAACAGGAGCAGCAAGGCCAGCTTCTGCCACTGCTATAGGTAAACAGACAAGACAAGCTTTATATATAGTTTTGTATAACTCAAGATAATAACCTTTCAGATTCTAGTTGTACTGCACAGAACAAATACCTTTATCAGCAACCACTATTAATAATTAGCATATTAATAATATTCCTGAGAAACTTTAGAGGTGTTTTCTTTATCCAAAAGCGAACCAAATAAATTTTTCAAGGAATTAGGAAAGCTTTACTCAGAGAAAGTTATCAAGTTTTCAGGCTTAGTTCACAGGCTACTCAAAAATTACTCAACATTCCCTCATATCTACCACATGGTAGTTTTACTGTTAGGAAAAATGTGAGAACATAACAAAGCATAACATCTGAACAAGCAAAAAAAGCAAAGTGTGGAAATAAATCTACCAAAAACGATGAACAAAATGTAGCTTTGTCAACAAAAATAACTACCATTTACAATCCACTGGAAGGATTTAGCTCATAAGCTATATAACAACATGATCAGCACAGACGAATACTTCTAGGAGCCATGGTGGAAAATTATGATGTTGAGTTTGACACTTTCTCATCAGAGGAGATGGAGAACGGCTGTTCAGTTTGCTCTATATTGTACTCTGACACACTTTGAGACCTTAGCACCTAAACCCCAACTGCTGCTACATCTTCTCCTCTTGTTCATGAACATGATTTATCACAAAGCCATGAACTAACACCAGTGTCGACCAGAAAAGGCTTAAGTTTATGTTTGTGCACCCATATGAGTTGAAGTGGTTGGACTATTTAGCTCAAAAAAGCATAAGAAAAGCAGGTAAACACAACCTAAGAAAAAGTTACATTTTCGCTAATGTTCTATTTATACAAAATATTATAGTTGCAAGAAAAATTGCTGTTAAGTTTACATTTGAGTGTTCAGACTGCTACAATGAATCTCCAACTAATGAAAAGGCAAGCTTCCTCAGCACCTTCTTTACCCAACTATTCGAAACACTTCCTAGA
This sequence comes from Pseudopipra pipra, assembly GCF_036250125.1. Classification (NCBI taxonomy): domain Eukaryota; kingdom Metazoa; phylum Chordata; class Aves; order Passeriformes; family Pipridae; genus Pseudopipra; species Pseudopipra pipra. The sequence goes on from NC_087550.1 coordinate 78,984,469, forward strand.
CACTGACTCTGCTAAATTAACCCCTCACAAAATTTCAGGTCAAGCAGCCCCCTCCAAGAGATTGTCATAATCAGTTCTGACTCCAAAGAAATTCCAGTAACTTAACCTACCCTCTCCAAGTCTTCACTAAGGAATAAATTTTCTTCCTTAAGCATGAGACAGGGATAACAGGGATAAAGGAAGAGCCTTTCAAATTTTACTGCTCTGTAAAGCAAGTACATGTTAACACATAATTCAGAAAACAAGACACCCTTTGCTCTCCTTTCTCACACTTCTAGCGTAAGTAACAGGTCTCTCTCTACCTATCAGGCAAGCAAGAAGACCCTGCCAATCACTGAGCTTTTGAGCTCTTATGCGATACACTCTTATGTCAAAGCAAGGTTTAGAGACTACTAATATAGTGGCCAAGTCACTCCATTTGGTCAAGTTGGCCTTTACCACGTGACCACTCCTTCTCGAGGGTTTGTCAGGGGAAATGATACACAATATGCTGTGGTGGCAGGTTGGTTTGAGAGTGGTGCAGCATTACTGACCTTTAGGAGAAAGAAAAAAAGAATACTGCAAATTAAACTGGGCCTAAAAATCGAGCAGCAGAGAAAGACCATTTGATTTGTGTCTACAATCAGTTCTCATCGGTTAGCTAAAAAGATTTGGCTTCACAATTGGCTTAAATTAATTGAAAGCAGGGCTGACACTAGAAGGACCCTCCCTCTCACAGCACTTTCCAGAGTCTTCTCACACTGATACCAGCCACTGAGCCAGAGCTTTTGTGACAGATTAGAAGGTGATCTAGCTTGAGAGAGTTCCTTCCAACCAGTGAGCTTTCAGCCAGATTGTGGCTCTGAAATGCTGATTAGATGCCTGTGTAACCACTTGTGGCAATTTGAGGAGCTTTTCAAAGGAGAGAATAAACATTTGCGTGGTCAATACAGTCAGAAAGTTCACATATCAGGACATCTACTATCCAAACTAGCGAGCAGTTAGATCACAGCACCAATTCCACAGCTTGGTAGTAAGGGAAAGTTGTCATCTCAAAGGGGTAGTGGATTTTTACATGGTGCTGCATATGATCAGCATTCTCTTCCACTTCTCCCTGGTGCTGATGAGCTACATTCATCCTCCTGTTAGTTCTCTTTGGAAGATGATACATGAAGACTGGAAGAAAGCTAGTTCTGGATTCTCCCATTTTACCAGCAAAAATAGAGGAAAATGATTACTTTTAAAGCCAATGTAACTAAAATTATTTCATGGGCATGCACACACACATACAAATCACTTTTCTAACACATCTAATTCAAAAACCAAAGATGCATACACTGCAGCTTCAAAAATCAGCCAATTCATTGCAAATGCCTCTCTCTATCCTGTAGTCACAGAACTGGTTCATCACAACCATAAATTCTGTGAAAAGGAATCTTAAAAGAATAAAATCTTTGCTTACATTTTGTTTGTATGCTGTAAACACAAGATTTAAAAAAAGAAATAGAATCCTCCCTCATTAAAAGGTTTTATAGAATCTAAAGCTCACTGTAGCCTAGGTCTTGAATACAGATCTCTCCTATTTAGTCAGTAAGGTACCCGATCGGCAGAAATATGACTTATGTAAAAATTTATGAAGAATTTGCTTCCTCACGTTTCTTCTAAATGTTACTCATTGCTTTGTTAGTCGTTCGTCAGATTCAAAAGGAAGAGGATGTTTTATCAGTTTGAACCAGATACAAAACCAGAAAACAATAAACAGCATGCTGATACTGGCATTTAGCCAAACATAAAATAGTGCAAGGAAGCAGATTCTCTCTCAGGCTCTTCTACACTAAAGAAAAAAACATCTGGTCTATTATTTCACGTAATATCAGAGAAAATATGTTGGGTAGTTATAGTATTGTTGAATATGATTTATGGACCAGATGACACAGATAAAACTCAGCCCAGTCAAAACCGCAACATTGAGTTTATAGGCACTAAAAGTCAGTCTTTCAAACAAGGTTTAACTTTTCCTTATGATCTGCAGCCAATGGCATTTTTATTTCTGTAATCTAGGAAAATGCTAAGAGCATATGGCTTCATGGGGTCCAGCACTCGAGCCAGCCAATGCTATATTTTTTGGAACATAAAAGAGCAAATTATCTGCCATACCACTTTGGTTCTTCCCTGAGTATTGTAAGCACAGAAACTTATCAGAAATAAGAAGTATTTCAAAAAAGCAGTCATGACACCCACACAGTAACCAGAATCTGCCATATTAAAGTTAATCTGCCAGAATACAGTTTATATATTTGGACGAGCAGTGTCAAAATTCATCGTTGAATTAAGAAATTTTAAGTTAAGAGTTCAATGATTGCCTCCATTACATATTACAGGAAAAAAACCCCACAGTACATGTTTTTCTTGTATGCTGAAATTGAGAGAAATGTTATCTTTCAATTGCCATCTCAGAAAGCAAAAGATGGTCAAGTTAAGCACACTGAATATTTTTAGCCGCCTGCTACAAAACATCATTTACCTTATAAAAACATATTTAGCATATACACCTGCAAATTAACAAGTTCCCATAAAGAGTAAAGTGGAGCTACAGGCACTAGCAGGAAACAGCATAAAAATAGATGAATAGGTGTTATGTATTGCTCAACACTGGCCTGAGGCAAGCCACTGGGGAAAAACAATAAGATTATTTAATACTAAACATGGGTAACAGCTCCCTATTATCTCATGTCAATAAACATAAAATCAATTGCCCAGGTTGAGGTTTTAAAAATTAATTGAAAAAATTATTTGCATCCTAGCGCTTATTTTTAATTATTACATTTTACACTGCCAGCATGTCTCCAAGCAGAAAGATGACCTCCAAAAGATTCAACTTCCCAGAAACATCATCTGTTTTGATAAGCAGTTACTACTTCTGACTATCAAAGTGCAGTTGGACAGCACACATACTCATCTAGTCATTTCTACAACAGTTAGCACAACAGCAGTTCATCCTAAGCAGGGTTTTGAGGCACCACCTGAAAAATCTAAATGCTTTTTCCATCGGCTCTTCTTGCTTGTTAGCCTCAAAAGCAAAGTTATGACACAATCTAATTCAAATCGCAGGAAAACAAGAAAGCACATGTACTGACATACTGGCACTGAAAGCAGTAGAAGACTCCTTTTGTGAACCTACCCACCCAACCAGGAAAAGTTAATTCGGGCACAGCACTCAATCAAATAACATTGTTTCAATAACACATGGGATGCTTCCAGTTAGAAATACCAGGTTTCCTCCATACTCTAGCAGAGTATTCCCTCTCAGTGAACTACATTTAAATAATTAAATGAATATGACAAAAAAACCTGTTGCTTCCTTGAAGTTCTGACCACTGATTCTCTCTCATCTTTAAAAAGAATACTCAAAAAACTCGAGCACTAGGTAAATCACATCATAATTGCCCACATAAAAGGAATACATGCACACCTGAAAGAATATTTTAGGCAATAGCTGGTGAGAAGTATTACTAGAGTAAATTAGAAGCCTACTGTTCCATATGCTTTTGAGGAGTGCTATCTAACATAATTCCAAGGTTTCTATTCCAAAAAAAGAAGAAGTTTAGATTTTGTTACAGCAACTAGCAATGTTACCAGTCTTACTTATTACCTTACTGCACCCTGTACCAGTGACAAGACACCTATTTTAAGTGTGGCAGTAAAAATGTAATGCAATGTCGCAATTCAATGAAAGAAAAATGGACCCAAATGCCAGTGCTAAACGAAACGTAGCACCCTACTTTTCGCTTTGTGTCTGGCAGTGCACTTGCTGCAAATTGTCCTTGCACCACTTCATCTAGCCTTCCTCAATAACTAGACAAAAGGAGAAGCAAAACAGGGAGGACAAACACTGGAGGTATAATATTCCATGAACATTAAATGTAGTAGTACTTGGAAAATTATAAGGAGGTAGTTCATAAATGGTTATAACAAACACAGTATTGTTTCATACTTTTTTTTCACGTAAGTACATATGCTTGCTGATTAGCTGCAGTACTCTAAGAATCTGCAGAAACACTAATATCCTCTCTGAGTATTCATGAGGGAATAAAAACAGTTCTAAATAAAGTTAAACATTCCAAAGGCAGGAAAGCACACACAAGATTAGCTCATATTGTACTGATGAAGATCTGGACCAGAAATCAGAACACACCCATACAAAAAAATCTCACGTTTTACTAACAACTCTCTGAATACAATGAAACTAAAGAAAACAGTGTCAAGGAAAAGAAAGTTTGTCTTACTAGCACACATGTAAGCTTTCTGTTATATACAGTAATGATCCCCATACAGTTACAGATGAGTCTTACTAAATATAAATGCCCAAAATGTTTTACTTCAATTCTTAAATGCTTAGTGTGAAGCTCAAATAAGAGGGGGGACAGCATAATTTGAGGATCACAGCCCCACTAACTTCAACCACAGACAGATAAATGAAGAGGGGACCAGCAGCAGCAGCAATTAAGTATAAAATATTACTGAGTTGGAATTTTAGTAAGAACTATCAAAGCACTTCTTTCTACTGATATATAAGTTATTAGTTTAACAATCCTCCTCTGTTATTTGAAAAAGTTTATTGTCCTAGCTGGAGAGAGTCAGTAGATTCATTACAGCTCACTTATTATGTTCTCTTGCTGTACTTGAAGTTCCAACAGAACTGACTGTGCAGCAATATGTAAGAAAAAAAAGTTCTTATTTGATTACTACCCCCATATACAAATATATTCCCTTTTCCCTCACTCAAAGCTATTTTAAAACCTTAAATTCCTAAATAATGTGCAGTAAAGGCAATGAAAAACAGATCCTTTAACAGAAGTATTCCTGAATTATTTTAAGAGTTCTTTGATAATTTAAGTAAACTTAAACTGCTACACACACATTTTAGAGACTTCAAATATATATTAACAGAAAGATATATAGAGGTGCTAGAAAGTATTTTAAAACATAAGTAGTTTTCATGCTAGGTTCAAAGAGGTGTACAACTATGCTAGACAGACTGAAAAGCAGCTAGTATGAAAACCAAGTTCCAAAGTCACACTCAAAGAGAACCAAAGATATGGCAAACCAGAACAGTAAAAATTAATTAAAAAGGTAAACAACACAGAAAGAATTAAACCTAAATCTTAAACATGAGTTATTCACAAGTAAGAATGCTGGAGCTTCTCATTAGCGTCAGATTAAGCAGGTTTTCATCGATAAACAGAATTCAAATTATTAAAGGAAAGAGATAGCTTATTTAAACAATTCTTACCAGCACTACCACAGGACTCTCTGCTTCCACTTCACAAGGACCTGCATCCTTGCCCTTCTGTGGAGATTCTATAGTAAGCTCTTTCTTAGGATTTCTGTTTGTTCTTGCCTGCATTCTTTGATTGAAAATACAAACAGCAGCAAAACCGTATGCTTTTTGGCATCAAAGTTATCGACATGCCAATGATCCAGTGAAAACAATAGCTTTTTCCCTGGCACAAGCAGCAGAAAGTACAGACTAGTCTAACTTCTCAGCTGCAGTTTGCTAAATCTGTTATGGTGGGAATGCATGACAGACAAAGGCCAGCCCCTACGCATGCTGTATTCCTCTGAGGAGAAGAAAAAAAAAAAAAAAAGGTGGATCCACTTTAATGCCTTAAGGGTATGAGTCAAACACAAAAGGGAATGTGCGTTTCTAAAATGACCATGTAAAACAGTCCAAGTCTTGTACAGCACTCATAAAAGTCAAGGCTTCAGTAATTTAGAAGTATTTTTAGTGTAAGAATTAATCACTTTTTGACAACTGTGTCTCTTCAGAAGTATAAATCCCTAAGTATTTCTTTTTTGGATTTATTTACATTAATATTGCTTACTTGGGTACTATCAACAACCAGCTACTAACCAAGTACATTCTCCAGGATCAATGCCCCAAACGGATACACTGCTCTTTTGGGGGGCAAGGGTGGGGATGATCTTTTTATCTTAGCGCTAAGTCCATATTAAAAGTTCTGGCTCAACATCAAATTGCCCTCACAGTAAAAATCTTATATGCTCTACAAGGATGCTAACTCAAAATAACATTCAAAAAACACCTTTACACCTCTAACTCTTAAGCACTTAACTCTTCAACTACCAGGTGTCTCACTTGTCTTGTGAACAGTTTGCAAAAGCATCTCTTGGCCTGGAGATTCAGGGGTACACAGTGCTTTGTGCAAGTTCCTGTCCTTAGCTACAACATAAACTCAAGTCATGCTTCAAATCTGCTTTTGAAATCCAATCTACTCTTCTACTATACTGTTACTTACAGGCACTGTTCAGTGCACACTTACAGACACTGGCCAAATAAGAAGCAGCAATTTTATTGGGATGATTTCTGTGCAATTTTGTATGCAACCTAGCTGACATTTTTGGCAATTTTTAAGGTTTGACTAATCCAATTTACACACACACACACACACACACACACACACACACACACACAGTAGTTTTAGCATATGACTGTATGCTAAATTCCTCCTGAAAGAAAAAAAAAAAGTGAACTGTGACAAGAATTTTTCTCCAGGTTTTGACAGGAATATTTTGGTTTTCCCTTCGTTTCTTTTTAATACTACTGAGCTGCAACCTCCAACTACGCAAACCTCAGTAGCTTTATTTACCAAGCAAAAATACATCTGAGCGAAAATTTAACCCCCTAGAGAAGCATATCCCTATTTTAGACTTTGTCCACTAAGGAACCAGACAGCTGTGGAAACTAAGCCACCACCTTCATTCAATTCTCAATTCTGTTCCACTTCTTGGAACAGTTAGTTATCTCACTTCAATATAACTCATCTTAAATTTAACTTAGCATGAATTTTTATCTATTCTCTAATAGAAGAGAAAGTCACCTTAATCTGCAGAAAGTAGATGAAGTTGTGGAGAAACACAAACATCCTCTTCTAGTGCAAGTATTTTTAAGAAGACACAACTTCAGGTCTTCAGATCTAACATAAGATGTTGATATCCCTTTCTTTTCCCCTTCTCTCCACTCTCACACTTGCATAACATACTGCTGTTTCAACCTACTGCACTCGTGAAATTGAGTCTGACCAAGAGTTTGCCCATCCCGTCCACAATCCAAGCACATTTCTAATGAGTGCACTGAAAATAATAACATTTCAGTCAAGCCAATAATGATTTACTATGCTTCTATCTTTTTCTCTAGGTGATATAAGTTCAAGCCATTTACTTTTTAAGCTGCCTCTCCCATACATAGACACCAAATTCTAGAAAACAGTATACATAAAGTTTCTTTAAGAGTTAAGAAGGAAACCAGCAGTTTAATCAGATTTACAAAACAGATCTTCCTGTGTAAAGTAAGGTAGACAATAGTTCAAGAACATTTAGTTACACTTTTTATTTTGCACCAGTCCCCTTTGTTTTCAGAAAACGGAAGCATGGAACAGCTTAAAACTAAATTACACCATTATTTGAGGATGCAGCTGCCAAACAGGAATTTGTTTCATTGAGATGGGCTGCAATTATACTCAACTGCAACCAGAAATGCACAACCTTATTATGAATAAGGCACTTGCAAACCCTTATACTAATGAAGACTTAAAAATATTATAAGCTTTAAATAGTATTTCTTTTGCTTAATTTAACAAAGGATTCAACTTCTTAACTGCAACATTGTTTTATCCTGGTCAGGTACTTCTCTTAAATGCATCTGGATAACTTTAGTTCAGTATAAATGTGATTCTCTTTCCCCAGCATTCTTCCTATTCTTCTCAAAATATGATGAGGGATAAAAAAAAAGGCAACAGGCTAACATTTCTATAACATCAGTTTAAAGACATAAAAGTTATTTGTCCTTACTGAACAACTAATGTAATTTCTCATTTGTATTTCACTAACACACATATATCATTAGAATCATAGAATTGACTGGGTTGGAAGGGACCTCTGAGATCACCAAGTCCAACTCTTGATCCACTACCACCGTAGTTACTAGACCATGGCACTAAGTGCCACATCCAGTCTCATCTTAAAAACCTCCAGGACTTTAAGACATGTTGAAAATTTATCACCTTGTTATATGACCTGTAGTTTTAACTCCCTTAATTGCAACTGAAATAAAAACTATATTAAAAAAAATACTTGACTTGTTGCATCAGGCAGCTAGTTACCCAAATAAGGATCAACAGATAATACAGGAAAGCGATGCACAAATAGAATGTCACCACATAAAAGTTATTTAATTGCACTTTCAACGTACCTCCAAAAACTGCAGGAAATTACTAGCTAGAGACCTATCTGCAAAATAACTCAGGTTATTATGGAAACAATGCATTTCATCTTTTTACAAATGGCTTGAAAGGCTTCACATGGTACTTTTAACAACAGTACTTTTCACAGCATTTCTAAGAGCCAAATAGTTGGCTCCCTTCTTGCATCGTATACTCTTAAGGAATAGCCTATGTAATTAAAAAATTACAAAGGTAACGAAGTTCTTAGTATTTATGGAATACCTCAGTGATTTATCCAGCCAATTTGCTGCTCAATGGACAAGTTCCTCACATACACTTTCTTATTCCTCCAAATCACTTTTCATTCCAAGAACTTGCTTACCCAATGTAAAATACCACATAATGAAAAGTGAATGATAGTACGAGAACAGATGGTATATGAGAATTTCCTCTGAACTTTAATGGAAGAAAGTATGACTACCCAGCCTCCCTGTAGGAACAAGCTAAAATCTGAGTAGTTTGTTTTAATGGCCCTTCTTTTGTTCCAAGTCCTACTTAAAAGCTGCAGCAAGATCACTAAACCTACCAGCTGTAATTACAGTCACCAAACTTGCCTCTGTTAGCCATTCTAGGGAAAGACTTGTCACCTGAATTACAGCAATTGGGAGGAGGAGGAAAGGAAGGAATATCATATTGCCGTAGGTTTGCATGTCCTGTATATGTGAAAATGGAAGGATTTGACTTTATTTATTAAAACGTCTCTTTACTAAAGCATCTCTTAAAAATTAATTAAAAAATGAAAAGGATGGATAACTGGAAGGGGTTTGATGCTTTGTCTTGTTAGAGGTTTGGAGATTTTTATTTTTTTTTTTGGTTAGTTGGTCGGGGTTTGGGTTGGATTTTTAAGGCAGTAGCTCATCTGAAAATATGGACCCACTTGAGCAGAATGACAAGGATCATTAAAAGCCAATATTTCTTGCTCTCATCTGTATTTCTACAAGATATTCATTCCAGCACTACCCTCCCACACTTGGCAGCCTGCCTTGCAGCTGCATTAAAGGGTAACATTTCGCAAGTCAGTGGAAGATTCAGTGTTGCAGCTATACATATATTCATACTGCCAAGTTTCATAAGTAACCAACAGATACGCGCTTGCCCTGGAAGAATATATTCACAAGTTCAAGAGAAAGGCTGATAGCAGATGGAATGCAGATGCAATTCAACTGGCAATGCCCTGTCATCCACACTACACTCAGATGAAATAGAAAAAGTCACACAAAACTCAGTCAGGAAGACTCATTCCTCCTATGGCAAACACTGCAAACGTGTAATCTGCAGTCCCACCAATAAGGAGAACATTCTCAGTCAGAAACAGGGATGGAAAAAAGGAAAAACATAAGACACAGATATGAGTGTGCTACATATTATGCAACTTTTCATGTTGTAAACATTAGAGCTACAATACTCCCATTTTACTGACTTTCTTTTCATAAGAAGGTTGCATTGATTAAAAAAGGTAACACCAATGTACAGGTTTGTATTACCACTCAAGAAGCTGGAATAAAAAAACTGATCTCCTTTTTTCAATAGCAGCATAAAGTTAAAGGATTCTCCCAGTGAGTGCTTCTATTGGGTCTACAGCGATTCTGTACAATGCATTTTTAAAAGCTCTTTATCTCATGGAAAAAACATGGCTAAAGTTGTTAACATCAACAAGGCACATCTCACTATTATTTCTCAACTAGACAGATATCTGATAGATAAGATACAGTACCTTAGTTAAGACATTCTTACAAATGTGACAAATAAAAATTAAAATGAGTTTAAAATCACAGCAGAGCTAAACGAAATACAGATTAACTTAAGTCTTGTCCATGTCACACATTTGCATACTGTTATCTATGAAGTATCAACTTGAGGTGCAGCTGCTTGACTCAACGGTGACCAATTCATTTCATACCATCTTAGTATACACCTATTTGTTTTCAGGGAAAATCTGACTTCCTTATAGTCCCAGGGGAAAAACAAACAAACAAATATAAAACAAACAAAACCCCCACAAACCACACAGTAGAATTTGGTCAGTATAGGAGACTTTAAAACTGCTCTTCTGATTTAACTATGGTTCTGACATAGTTAAATGTCCTCTCTTATAGAGAGGACATACACAAGCAGACTTTCTGTGAGCCAGAAAGATGGCTTTTTTCTCTAACTGGACAGGACTTTACAACTATCAGAAACTAACTCAACAGAACAGACACCAAATCAAAGACAAAAAGTAAACTAAATCTCCAAGTCTCAAGTTTTCTCAAATGAAAGCAGTTTTGTGCCAAGCAAGCCTGAGGGAGGAGTCTTCTCACAGTGTAGCATCAATTTTACACTACTTTTTCCAGGAGCAGTATGCTCCTAGAGAAGATTGTTAATTCAGTTCTATCCTCAGGCTGAAATAAGAGTGCATCTTTGTTTATCTCTAAACAGAAATATAAAACCTGTCTTGGACTTCACACTGTAGAGTTTTAAGAATCAAGAACATTGCAAGGGTTAGCAGTTGGCTCCCAGCTTTGGGTCTTCAGCACAAAACAGACATGGACCTGTAGGAGTGGGTCCAGAGGAGGGTTACAAAGATGATCAGAGGGCTGGAGCACCTCTCCTATGAAGACAGGCTGAGAGAGTTGGGATTGTTCAGCTGGAGAAGAGAAGGCTATGGAGAGACCTTATAGCATCTTCCAGTTCCTAAAGGAGGCCTACAGGAGAGCTTGAAAGGGACTTTTTACAAGGGTATGTAGTGACAGGACAAGGGGGAATGTGTTTTAAACTGAAGGAGGGTAGGTTTAGATGAGATATTAGGAAAAAATTCTTTAGTCAAGAGGGTGGTGAGGCACTGGAACAAGTTGCCCAGAGAGATAGATTGTGGATGCTCCATCACTGAAAGTATTCAAGACCAGGCTGGCTGGGTCTTTAAGCAACCCAGTCTAGTGGAAGTTTCCCTGCCTGGGGCCAGCAGGGTTGGAATTTGATGATCTTTATGGTCTCTTCCAATCCAAACTATTACATGATTCTACGATTTACTTCAATTGCATTTTGTTTCACGACAGAATAGGATACCTGCATCTACAGATGACTCAAATGAGTAATTCAGGCTGTTCTAAAGCTGTTCTAAATGGATGTATTAATCGGGAAAGAGGAGCAGAAAAGTCAACTCCTTTCTGTGTGCTCATTAAGTCTAGCCTTAAAAATCCCCACCCATGCAGCTTCTCCACCACAGGTGTCATCTTCCCAACCCCCAAGACTGTATAAAGCTTTACAGAGTTTTTGGGAGTTTTTGTGGGGTTGGGGTTTTGGGGTTTGTTTTGGTAGGGTTTTTTTGGTTGATGGAGTTGTGCTGTTCTTGACGGTTTTTTTAACTCCAGACATTTTGGTTGCTTTCAACACAAGATATTCTGCTCCCCCAAGATTCCCTGCTGCTACACGGAAAGGGAGCATGTTTTCTACCTGGATGTAACCTAATGTCATACTTTTGGGTTGGATATCTTTCTGTGGTAGTCCAACTTATATTGTCATGGATGAACACTAGTTTAGGCACGTAGGCTTGACCAACTATCCTCAAAATTTTATCCTCAGTCTTAAAGATTTTTTTCCTGAAGATACAATGCTTAATCTTATCTTTTGCATGCCAGTACACTGAGTGCCTATCAACTTCTGCCTGATTGTTCTCTCATGCATCTTTCAAAGCAGCGTATTTGTAGGAACTATGCATTTGGTGAATGTGTGTGGCAATTTCTCCTGCTGAGAGGGCAGAGTATTCTTCCCAAAGGAATCTGATGAAAGGTCAAACAAAAGAAGTCTACATAAACCATCAAGAGATTTAGCCAAAATTACAAGTCAGCACATCAGACACCAGGTTTTTATTCAGTCAGAGCAGCAAGATGAAAGGAGATAAAAGAAGTGCTCTAATTCAAGTGGCCCATGGAAAAAAACTATGCTAGTAAGATGCTGTACTCACACATATCTGTTTCTTCCTTATTAAGGGCCTAATGTGGTCTAATGCTCCAGTTGCTCCTGAATGAAAACCACTCGTAATGCAGTTAAAAGTTGAAGCAAGTGAAATAACATGAGAGTGAAATAACAGACCAAGCCATCAAATTGTCTGCACACCATTACAGAATTGCTGCATGAGCTGTTTAAGCATATAAAGATAAAACAACTTCCAGTTACTCAGCAGAATTACTTTCTTAGATCTCTCTCCTTTATATTTCTGCTTTATTTCTACTAAACTTTTCAACTGTATATAAACAGGTTGATATATATTTGCAAATTCAGACAGCAAAAACAGACCTTAATATAAGGCTTTTAGTAAATGAAAGTTTTAAGGTTTATTTTAAACACATTACATGTTAAATCGACTCTTTTTTGAAAAATATCCATATATAATTTAATATTCATTTGAAATCAAAATATTTGCAACGTGAATGTGTTCTGTGGAGTTACTTCCAGAATGACATAGCTCACTGCTGTCATTAGTCAATCTTCCCACATGTCCAGACTTTGGTATATCTTCAAGATGTCACAGTTTATTAATAAACCAAATGACTCATGAGCAGCATAGGAAAAGCAGTCACAGAAGAACTCAGTAACACCTAATGATGACGATGCTGTCAAGTCAACAGGTGATACGAACTAAGAAACTGCAGTTACTAAAAGATAAGGTTAGCGGTCCTGTCTCCAGCAAATACCTACATCTCTCTTATTAAAAGCTGGATACACACTGTTTCAAAATGCCCTGCATTTCTTCTCAGAAATTGTGTAAGCACAATTTAAATAACAGATATTTTCCACATCAGACTTATTAAATTAAAGGACTACTTAAAAATACTAGGCTCCATCTTGCACATGCTACAGCTACCATACTACCTTAAGTAGGTTTAGCAAATTACTAGGTTCTAAAGCTTAATAAGAGAATTGGCAGCATTGAATAGGCCATTAGAAGCAAACTGAGTGGAAAACATTTCAAGCACAGAAAAAAGCAAGTTGCTTTCTGCAATTTTCAGACAAATACATAAAAAAAAAAAGTCCTTCAGCCCACTTTGTCTCACTTCAGAATTTTCTAGCTCTTCCATCTGTGCTCCCAGCACACTCATCTAGCCTCTTCCTTTACTGAGTACTTCAAGGGGCTTGTTAGCAAACCTCAAACTTTTCAAATGTTGCTAGTTTTATTGCCACCACATCATTCTCCCTTGCCCATTTTCCATCTTTGTCTACCACCCAAAACAGCTGTTTATGCTCTAACTCACACATTACCATTTTACTCTAAGATGGTCATTGGTCATACAATGATTACCAAAAAAAAAAATCAAATTTGAATATAAAAATAAAGACCATGAAAAAACCTCCTAACTCTAAGATATTGCAACACAGCAGACGTAACATGTAATATGCTGAAAATGGATTAAAAAAAAATCATAGAGAAATTAAAACAAACTATGCAATGTAGATAAGCGAACAAGCTAGTATTCTGAAACTGTATTCTTCAACTTACTATAAAATTAGGTAAATTAAAATGCTTTCTGAACATTTGCCAAAAATTAATACGCCCAAGTTGGACATTTGGAAAAATACATTTTCATTAATTTTGATGCAACTTTTAATAGCATCTCAAACTAAATCTATAATCTTTTATTAAAATAACAGTGATCTTCATCCATGTGGACCTAAAGACCCTAAGACATCCTGTATTTTAGCAATATAAATTGACAGGTTAGAAACATTCCTAAAGCTAAAATATAGCATTTTCATTGCAAGTTTGAATGACATGGAATGGACAGAAACAAACTGTATTTCTGAGAAGACATTCTCACATAGGTTTTATTGTATCTTTCCTTCAAGCAATCAAAAGAGTAGGCCTGCTTAAGATAGAACCGTAATTAGATTTAACTAGACTTAAGACATAGCCTCCTGACCTTTGGGTTACAGGGTAAATAAGAAAAATGTACACTAATCTACTGCTTCTGCCTCCTTATTTCTTCTCAGAACCGGTGATTTTTTTCCTTCAAGAGGAACTACTTCCCGAGAACTTCCTGTTCACAGTTTTTCAACACTGATTTTGCAAGAGAATCCATGTGTTGTTAAAGTAAAGGACTCCCAGTAATTCACTGGTGTTTTGACAACAGCTTTATATCAGAAGGTACTTGATCCAAAGTGGCTATATAGGCCAGAGAGCAAGGCCAGGAAATTGCAGCTCAGATATGTGTTACAGCACAGATAAACAAAGAGGTGAAGCCATACACCCACACTTGCATCTGTTGCAACACACACCGAAATAAAAGACAGCACGGTCAAGTGACACTGCTGCTCTCTTTTGGTCTTGTCCATACAGCTTCTCTTCAGAGGAGAGGATTCCTGTAGCCTTCACCTCCCTGCACAGCTTCTTGGTGAGGAGAAACTTAATTTATCCTCCTGAAAGCCACCCCTTCAGAAGGGAAAGAGCTGGACAAATTAGCTTTTATAGCAAAGAGTACAGAAATTATGCAATTTGAGATTGAAGTCTTATATACTTAGATGAGTTTCATAAAATCACTTGTCACTGTTGCCAGGACTCCAGTATCGTTCCCCCTCTTCCCATTCTTCAGAGAATCCCACTTTCCACTCCTCAGGGTAAGTCAAGTAGCAACTGCTCCCCAGCCTCAGACAACATCTAAGAAAGCGATAGCCAGTGTCAGCTCTGATTGTCAAGAGTGTGACCTGTTAACAAAGTCATGATTTTTTTTCTTGTAAAATTTTGACTTCTGTTCTTAAGGACTACACTGCTCCAGTAAAATGAACAGGAAATCATTCTGACTCCTCTATTCTGCACAGTCTTCCATACTGAACTTCAAGTACTCATGCCAGGAAGAAACTTAACTTGATCCACTACTTCCAGTTAAACCAAGCTGACAAAGCCATACAGGTAAATTTAAAAAACAGTATCATTATTTAAAAGCATCTAGACATTTTGGAGTTGAAAAAAAAACCCTAAGTCACAGATGTGGAACTTCAGTTGTAAATGGCAGACTAAGCATTATTTTGTACTTCATCTTGGCAATTTGCACCAATTCTGCAGGGATAAATTAAAAAAAAAATATTGCTGGAACAGTACCATGTGAAATCAAGAAGAACACAAAAAAACCAATACAAAAAAAGTTCACTGCAACCTCCAAGTCAGAATCATTCATATTACATTAAAAACCACCAAACTATCTCTTCATTCACTCATCTAACTATATGTAGAATTCAAGGCTACTAAAGGTGTAAGGCCTTAAATTCAATGGATTACAAAAGTTATTTAAAGTATTCATTACCCAGAATTTAACAGTTTTCTAACAATCTTCTGTATGAGACTAACTTAAAAATGGCTAACAGTGTAAAAAGGGCTTCTAAATACTCAGAGGAAGCCATTTTATTTTTAATATTCAACCACATTAAGCAAATGCAATATTACCATGAAGAGGTAATTTTATTACTCTAAATTGTTTTAAGCATTTGAAGACAGTTCAGATTATTCTTTCCTGGAAGCCTGTGTGTGTATCCATGTATATAAATATACATACGTGTGTGTGTGCATGTATCTACACACAAACACCCATATAGATAGATACATACATCCAACCACATACCTTTTTTCACTTATATTTCAGTTCACCAAGAAAAGGACCTAAACAGCATAAAGGCAACAAAGCTTTGTGAAATTTCTAAAGACTTTCCATAGCTGCAATTACACAGCATGGGTATGCTGGCAAGATAGTACAAGCTTGCCAAAATCTGTCCAGCAATTTTAGTGTACCACACCCCTCTTATCCCAATTACCTAGACAGTGACCAAGCAATTAACAAGTAAACTCAAATTATTTAATATTTAAATCCCTAACTAGCCCAATTGTGAAGCAAGCAGTGCACATTAGCTGTTGCAATTCCACCCCCTCAAGCCCAAATTTAATACACTGACGCACAAACGTGTTATTAACCTGCGGGGTACAAAGACGACAGTCTCACTTTAAAGCCTGTTTTCTTTGCATCAGGCAACACCTAAAAAGCCCTTGAGAGCAAAGCAGGTTCAGAAAACCATTATTGCTCCCTTTAACCAATTTTTTTCTTCTAGAATGCTCCTGTATCCCCTTCAGTAAGTTAAACAGATATAGAAGAGTTAAACAGTTTCAGAGAAAAAAAAATATACTCAAATCCATACGAAAAAAATAAACCTTAAATCCTGGGTTACTGTTTCAACAATGCCTTCCTTAGTTTTTCCAAACAACATAATTATCAGTTGTTCTTCAGTCAAAATGCCAAATACATTCCAAGGGTATGTTTAGAAAGATCTAACAGCAGACAATCTTCTATAACAATTACAGAGTGGAAATTCTTCAGAACTATCAATACAATTCTAAATGATATAATGAATATGAATCCTAAGCTTTGACATTACAGCTGCATGCATATATATATATAACATGCCACATACATGCACTAATACCCTACAATATCAGGACAAGATACATCCATGTCTGTGCATAGCAGACGTTAAATAAACATGCTATCCCGTTTTTTGTTTAGCTTTTAATCAGCAGACAAAATTATTAATGAAACGAGTTTGTATTTACCAGGGATGAGTGAATCAGTATTCCTGAATCTTCATCTGGCAAGCTGAATGCTGTGTATTCAAGGGCATTGTTTTCCCCTTGCTGTTTGCAAATATAACCACAGTTTCTCTCAAAAACTGTACGAATGCCTTTAAACAGAACCACACTTGTAGTGCAACCCATTCCAAAGCTGTTGAATTTTGCATTTCTAGCAGCCCTGATTACATTTGCAGAATGTCTTCTTCCTTCGCTCGACTCGAGTAATTTTCCTGTGCTTTGCAGAAATATTTCTTTGTACAATCCTCATCATGTCCGACATTTAGTATGTTCCTTGACTAGAAACCATCAGCTACTGAAATGTAATCCTATTTGCTTAAGCCCAATACTGCCAAAAATCCAGCCGCAGAAGACAAAAATCAGAGGGCTGATGAAAAGCAAAGGATACCTCAGCTGTAGAAGACAGGAGGCTTTCAGCATGTGCTGTACTCCACCACAGAGGTGAAAAGATATTCCAAAGGGTCACACAGAGAGCTTCTATACTCAGAGATCCTTAAAACATAATCAAAGATGAAAGGAAACTGCAAAGATACTGCTGCAGTTTCTGCTGCCAGCCACAAAGAATCCTCATCTGCTGCAAGAAAGCAGTCTCCCAGAATGCTTAGCACAGATTTCGTACTGGCAAACACTTCTTTACTTGACCTATATGTGCTTTTTCATGTTTGAAACAAAAAGCTTCAAAATAAAAAACTCAAAATATGAAGTGGAAATTCTTAAATCATTGCTGCTATGGAAAGAAAACAGCATGTTATATACACTTACTTCAATCAAATCTATATGTCAGAGCATGCTATTATCCATTTAGGCAAACCACAAGGGAGCTGAAGGCTGTCTTTACTTTTTCCTTTCTTCCGCGCGTACAAAGTGATCAGTTGATTCCCACCTGCCAGAAACCGACTTTATTACTCCTTGATTGCATATAACCAATAGTCATAAAAAAACCAGGAAAAAAAAGAACACAGCTGACTATCTAATTCAGACCAACATCCACCTCTAAAACAAAAATATAGAATGAAATTTAAAATACATACATTTCTTGGTTTTATAGTGACTCCCATACAGGACTCTACTCCACATACTGCACTTGTACAAGTACATAAATATTTTTAACTGACACAGAGAAGAAATGTTAAAATTTTTAAACTATTTTTAAAGGCAAGGAATTTGCAAAAAATAACTGTCCCAATCCACACCATAATGGTACCAATTACCACATCAGAGATTGCTGGTGAGTTTTATATTTTTGCTCAACTGAAAGCACTGAGATGTATTTGCTTATTTACCTACTAAATTGTAAAACTGGATGAAAGAGCAATCTTACAAACTCGGAATTATTTCAATGGGGTTAAAACAAGGTACATTAAAAGCACTTAAGTGAAGCACTGAGGGAGGGAATAAACAGATTCACAATGTCAGCTACAGATTTGCCCCAGTGCAAATTAAATTATCTCAAGGAAATATTTGCATGCTACAATGATATATTCAGAATAAATATTTCAGACTTACTAGCATTTTTCCCTAACTTCTGCCTAGTTAATACATCTCAATATGCTTCTCATGACATTTCTAACCTAAATGCAATATAATCAATGCGTCCACAAAGCCAAACCAACAACATTTGACAGTTATTCAAGTAGTTCTTGTCAGTCCCATATTCACAAAGGCAGAAGTTAGACCATTTCTCATATTGTAAGAAATTCCAAATGTTTTAAGGCAATTCTGTTAATAATGAACAGCTTTATGAGAAGGGAGAAAAAGAAAGTCATGGTGAAGAATTTGGCACAAATTCTACTATGAAGGACAGAGATACTTCATACCTCACCATGAACCCTTGCACAGCAATGTCTCTGTACCTTCTTCTGTCTTTCCACCTATCCCACTCTCTTTGAAAACAAGAAGTAGGTCAGTGAGGGAAATGCTCTGCTCCATTCACTAAAGCTGGATAAAGATATCCTTGCAAACATGTGAGGGAAAACAGTCATGGGAATTACCATGGAAGGCATTCCCCAAAAATACATTTAAGTTAACTGTTTCTACGTGCAGAAGTCCACTTAATTCCCATCTGAAATGTAGGATTATAGAGATCTGACAAAGTTCAGCGTACGAACATGATATCAAAAGTTAAGAGATCATTAAAAGGAAGCACTATTTGGAGAGTTTTCCATTCAATTTCAAAGACTTCATAATAGCAGATGTTCCTAGCAAAACAAGAAAGTAGCTTATGCCTTAAGAGAATACGCGAAAAATAGGTCAGGTAACAAATTATGTACGAAACAGTTCTCCCAAATGTGTAGAAAATTACTTCACTTGTAAAGTACTAGGTAGGTTGAGGGGAAACAGGAAGACAAAAAGATTTAATTTGGAAGGACAAACATGCGAAAGAATAATAGACTAAGTCAGATTGGAAGTTACCCTGGGAGGTGTTCTACTTCAAAACCAGTTAAGAGAAAATTTAATTCCAACTATATCTTGAATAAATCCAGCATCATGTTTTTACAGCGTTTTAGAAAACACTGAAACGTTTTTAGAAAAAACTGAAACGGACTCAGACCAACATAATGGTAACAACGACATAAAAAGCATTCCAAATAGAGCTTGAAAGGGAAATAATTTTGGGGACATGAGGGGTGGGAAGAAACTACAAGGAGAAGGAGAAATTTCAATAGTATGCAATGTAAAGAAGTCTACCAACAAGCAGACTTTTTATTAAGACATTAATTCGGTGCGAAGTGGGAGTTGCCAGCTTCATTAAGGAGATTCCTGGAATTGTAGTGAGCAACAACACTGCACAAGCACTAACCATCCCGGCAGAAATGTGACACAATGCAATATTATCCATTTCAGTATCATATCTCAAAGTGAAATGGTGTCATGGTATTCCCCAATTTAGTGTTCCCACTGAAACACTCCAAACCATGTGCTGTTAACGCACTCCCCCCTCTCCCCCTGCGGTGGAATGGAGGGAAGAACTGGAGGCACCAAAGGTAAAGATCATGAGTTAAGATAATAACAATTTACTGGAAACAGCAACAAGGTAAGAAAACAAACAGTAACAGCAGAGATACAAACAGAGGGTACAAGAAGGAGGCAAACAATTCACACCCAACTGCTCACCATGCAGAGCCCAGTAATACACGAACTGCTGCCATACTACACCGAACACAAGAGACCCCTTCCCCCGTATGACCTGAGGTGGTATAGAATAAATTCTGGGTTCTAGTCATGACCCCTCCTGGCTATTGCAAAAATTTAACTCTGCCCTGGCTGGAACCAGGACATACAGGAGGCTGGAAAAATTCTTACAAAGGTCTGACAGCACTTTACCAACTGAAGAGAGCTAAAAGACAGCCCAAGGTAGGTAAAAGTTTTAATCCGATAGCAAAAAAAAAAAACAAACAAAAACAAAACAGAACAAATCAACATATGAACAAGCCCAGACTGTACATACAAGCCAAACTGCCTTTGGCTGAGCCTGGGTTATGAAAAGGTCTTTTTCCATAAGGCAAAGTGGAGGGGAGGAAAGTAAGGCTATAAAGAGGAGACAACGCTAATGCCTGTCTTCTCTTGGTTTATGAAAAAGGGCCTGCACCAGAAGGCTTAGAAAGAGCTATTTAAGTTAGGGATGTAATATTTGCAATACATACTAAGCCAATCAGCCTGTTTATATGGGCAGCAACAAGCTCCTCCTTGCTATATACTATATTGAATCTGTACTGACTGCACTATGAGATTCCCAAAGATAAAAAAATTAATTAGTCATGTTAGTCCCAAGTTGTTCAAAATCATATATTTTTGAGACATACTCTTTTGGACAAGTAATAAAGAAGAAGCTCGAGTTCCCTTCCAAAAAAACCATAATTGCTTTAAGGGTCTAACCACTCCTCTGATTACAGTAGATGACTAATAATCACTTTGCACTTGGGAACTGAAGGATTTCAAATCAACATGTCAAGCAACCCTTTGACAACCAAACGAATTCCAAGAAGCATAATCACAGAGGTACAAAGCAAATGTGTGATAGCAATCAGACAGTTCAAAACAATGTTTACAAGTTTCCATTTGACACTGTTTAACATTTATGAAGGTTAGGGAATCAACCTGGGTTGAGTTAAAATCTTCAGCTCATCCTACAGAATTCTCACTATCAAAATGAGAACTTAGAGGCACCTAGACAAAAACTGAAATTTGAGAGAATAGAGATCAAATTTGAGAGACCTTCTAACTGAACGTGTTACTACAAGACAACATGGACATTCTGTCTTCAGAAAAGACACCACTAAAGGAAAACACTTCATTAAGATAAAGGCCCATATCTGCAAGAGAACATACTTCAGGCAGGATTCAAGTCCCTAGGTCCTACCATAAGAGCCATAAAAATATCCTTAGTCTCTTGAAACGTTAGAAGTAGGTACTTATATTTTTACCTACAAAGTTCTCGATGACATTTAAAATGCCCAAACTGATGCCATCTTGACAGGAGTGAACATCTGGTTCCTCAGAGATCTTAACACATCCTGACTAAATTCAGCTTTTCACAAAACATGATGAATATTTGTCAGTGGAGCACTACCTTCCATCTGGCAGCTGCCTGTATATCAGCTCAGAACAGTAGAGATGTGGGCCTAAAGCCTCCTCAGTCCAAAGATGAAAACTAACACTCTTTGGAGTGCCTTAACAATCCAATGATAGTATATCAAAGGCAACATACTCACTTCTGCCTGATAAAGCTATGCTGCAGGAAATAACTGAAGATCTAATAGCCATGCAAGAGTAAAAAGAAGTGTATGTGCAACAGTTCATACTTAATAGGAATGGTCACAGAGGAGAAGAAAATTCAGGTGCTGGTTCCTGTTGCTGGTTCAGTCCTGCACTGATTTCTTCATGCAGATTTTATAGAAGAGTTTTTTCAGGTTATTCTCTTCAAGAACTCATGTTCTTTCATGTGTCTTTCTGTCCTGAAAGCTACTTTGTGGGTACAACAGTGAATTTTACTCTGCCTAAAGAGTAAAATTCTTAGGCACTTGATTTGTCAAAACTAGTCAGAGCATGTGTTTGAATATGAATTATTCTTCGTAAACCTCATGTCCACTTTCCAAAATGGCAAGGAGGAGGATACAGAAAACCACAAGTTGGTCAGATTCACCCCAGCCTCCAGGAAAATTATGATATAAGCCCTCCTGGAAGCCATTTCCTGACATATAAAGAATAAGAGTATATATAAGTTCCAAGTAGACTATATGGATTTACCAAGGACAAATTATGCCTGATCAGCCTGTTTGTCTTCTGTGATGTGATGGTTGGCTCTGTGGACTAGGAGACTAGAAGAAAGCAGTGGATGCTGAATAATGTTAGTAAAAGAATGCTTCTGACAGAGTCTACCATAGCATCCTTCTACCCAAATTAGCTAGATGTGGTCTGAATGAGTAGATAAGGATGACACCTCATTGAATAGCAAGTTGAACATGCTGAGCAGGCTTCTCAGTACAAGAAAGATATTGGTCTATTAGATTGAGTGTAATGGAGGGCCATCATGACGGTTCACATATGAGAAAAATCTAAGAGATCTTGCATAGCTCAGCCTTAGGTGAAGGCTAAAAGGACATCTTACTGCTGTTTGCAATACCTAATGGGAAGGCAAAGAGAGGAGACAAACTGTTCTTGATGATAAAGTCACAGAACAAGATGCAACAGACACAGAATGTTGCATTTGCATAAAAGGATTTTTCTACATTTTTTTTTAAGCATAACAGTTGACAACTGGGGTTAAAGTATTTCCATTTTGTGGATATTAAAACTAGATTGTCACAGTCTCTCAGCAACCTGCTCTAACCAGATCTGTTTTGAGCAGGGGATTGCACATGGTGACTTCCAGAGATTTGCCTTTCAGCCTGTACATTTCCATGAATCTGTGGCAGTACACTGGGTAATCACACACTAACCACTGAGACAGAGAAAGAGAAAAGTTCCAAGAGAACTCCATCCTTCAAAAGAAAGCCAGTTTGATTACTCCAGAAGGTAGTCTTGAGAACAGCACGGTTCAATTTCCACATAATTTTGACTGATGATCTGTACACTTAGCAAGGCCCTAAGAAGAGATTTGCAACCAACAGAAACAAAAAACTACTGTGACATTAGAAATACTGAGTATACCACCAGGCTTAAGACCAGCGGCAGTATATCATTCATATAGGATACCTCTAATGACAAGGATCATATCAAAAGCAAAAAATAATGCTTATGAAAATTAGAGCAAGGTGTAGATCCATCCTATCTAGATAAGCAAGCTGTAGAGGTTGGCTAATATCACAAGTTTCTTTTAATTGACAAACGAGGGATTGTTTGTGTCTATTATGCTTTCTATACATTTAGAGAGGTGAGAAGGAGGCATAAATGATGCAATCTAAAACATTCTATTTGCTGATGGAGAGATGCACACAAATTTAAAACCCTGCTAATTGCAAAATGCTAAATATCTTACCTAATAGTTTTAGCTCACATAATTGAGAGCTGCAGAAAGGTCAGTCTTCTCACAAGTCCATTCCTACATGACTAACAACACTTTCATCCACAGATGAGCACTGGGATCTGTCAGTAAAGCATGCATCTAAGTTCAAACTTAAGTATACCTTGAGGATAGGCATACCAAGAAGAACCCAAAGAACTTGAGGAATTTGTCCAAGTCAATCTAAACTGAACAAATGAACATTTATTGCTATGACACAAAACACCTACTCCTTTTAACTGTTTTACACTGCAACCATAATGTAGGATTTCTGATATTCAAATATGCTCCCTGAACTCCATCTAGTGGTCACATAACTTTCAGCTTTCTGAAGTTAAAGTGATAAGATAACCACAACACAGAATTATTATTATTATTATTATTAATATTAGAGATCTACCAAAAATGTCACTAATTATAGGACATTATTTTCAGGAACACTGGTGAAACCACGATAGAATAAATAATGGTCGACAACAGAGTAGATTAGGAAAAAAAAAGTTAAAATCCAGTTTTAGAGCAAGTTTACTGTGTTCAGATAAGAGCAGCAGAAACTTCAGGGCTCAGACATCCTTTTATATTCTTAATTCCTCAAGGAGGTTATTCAGACTCAGGTTGTTCTCCTTCCCTTTGTTCCAACCTCGGTGAGGAAAAAGTTCCAATTTCCCCTCCAGCAGACCATTTGCTGCCCAAATACAATGCTGCAAGTATTGTCCCTTGAACTTTACCAGCAAGACTGTATACAGGATTATTTGGGGCTTATTTCCTATTAGAAGCCTCATATTTCATGTGAGGAAAAACTTACTCGATCACGTTATATGCTCTGTCTGGGAAGAAATTAATATACATCATTATTGAGCCACATACAATGACAGGGAAATAACTCTGAGATGATACCAAACCTGGCAAGCAAAAATCCCAAGACAATTTCTGAAGGAAACTAGAATAGCATCCTTCAAATAATTATGATGTGTGTCATCTATTCATTAACCTGAATGCTCTTTTTAAACTCACTGACGTTTGAGGTCCAACACAGATTTAAAATCCCTCTTGGACTAGCAAACAGTAAGATTATAGCCTCCTTGAACATTCCTTAAAGACAAACATACTGCTATGATTTTCAGGTAAACCACCTACTAAATCAGATAACATGACATGGCACAAGTATTGCAGTCTTCCATCATCCCCATATCATCATTAGCGAATCAGAGCTCAAATCAGTCCAGCAGTTTAATTACCTAGGTAGCCTCATCTCCTCAAATGGTAAGACTGACGGGGAGATAGACAACAGGCTAGCAAAGGCATATAGAGCTTTCAGAAAACTCCATAAAAGAGTCTGGCGAAATAAACACCTGTAGAAAAGCACAAAGATCAGTGTTTACAGAGCCACTGTACTGTCCACTCTTTTATATGGATCTGAATCCTGGGTCATCTACCGCCACCACCTGCGACTCTTAGAACGCTTCCATCAACGCTGTCTCCGTTCAATCCTAAATATCCACTGGTCAGATTATGTGACTAACACATCTGTTCTAGAACAGGCAGCACTTATGAGCATTGAGGCCATGTTGCTGAGAACACAGCTGCGTCAGCAGGGCACGTCTCCAGGATGGAGGACCACCGCCTCCCTAAGATCTTGCTCTATGGTGAACTTGCCACTGGCTGCCATAAGAAAGGAGCCCCGAAAAGAAGATACAAGGACTCCCTGAAACAACATCTCAGCCTTGGCCATACTGATCTTCATCACTGGTCTACTCTGGGCTCCAATCGGGAGGCCTGGAGACACACTACCTATAACACTGCTGCTTCCTTTGAGAACACACAGAGGATCGCTCTTGAGGAGAAAAAACGCAGAAAGAATCGTGTCTTGCCGATACCACCTAAGGAGTCTTTGTGCTGTGCCTTTTGCAACCAGACTTGTCTATCTCGCATTGGCCATTTTA
Organism: Pseudopipra pipra; assembly: GCF_036250125.1. Taxonomy (NCBI): domain Eukaryota; kingdom Metazoa; phylum Chordata; class Aves; order Passeriformes; family Pipridae; genus Pseudopipra; species Pseudopipra pipra. The sequence continues at coordinate 79,009,798 of NC_087550.1, forward strand.
GCCACCAGCGCACTTGTAGCAAATGTGGGTAGAGCCCTTCCCAAATCTTCGTTTGCGAAGCCTAGCCATGAGTGCCAGTGCAGATGTGTGCAAATATGTCTGACAGAAAGACATCTGAAACAGCGCTTGACAACATCACTGTAGTGGGGCAAATGAGGAATGGGCTAGATGAGGTGATTTTCAATCTTATTTTCACAAAGCTTCAGTTCTGTATTATTCTATTGCCTGACTGTAATGCCTTACCACCATGCCCACAAACAAGCCTAGAAAGGCATCAAGTGAAGTGCAAACAGATCCTTTGTCAGTATCAGCACCCTGGTGAAGAACAGTACTACTTCTGAAACCAAGGGATATAAACACCATTATGCAACATTAAAGAACAAAGAGCATGAAATAGCACTGGCAATGTGGGCAAACTGGAAAATGGACGACAACCTTTCAATCACCTTAAAACTAAAGCCTCTTTCCTGTATGTTGATATCCACCATGTTAGCCAGCATTTCCATTTGACTTTTGATTTCTTCACAAACCTGTTAAAATGAGACTGAGAGCTATCTTACTAGCCCTTGCCACTCTCATGGAAAACACCCAGCTCTTTCTGTGGAGCTCCTGCTTTTTTTGGTCATGTATGTTTCAGTACTCCTTTCAGCCTATGAAGGGCAGCTGCGCCTTGGGTAACCAATAAGGTCTCTGCTTAAAATTATGCAAGCATTATCTATTCTGATTAAAATGTGTCACTCTTTGTTGGTGGAATAATTTTATAGTAGTACAAATATAAGCCCCCGTCTTATCTCTGAATTTACCAAGTAACTCCTTCCCACCTACAGAGTACCTGGAAGTACCAAAAACAGTTTAGTATATGCCTCGAATTTCCAAACCTAGATCACTATCTGGCAACATGCCATTTCTTTTGAAGTCAATAGCCACACCTGAGTATCAAAAAGCACCCAGAAGTACACAAAGCAGCAGCCAAGGATTATTTATTTACACTAATGGATCTATATTACAGGCTTCTCTGTACTCTAGCAGCTAGGATCAGTATTACTCCTTCTCAGGTTTGTTGTGACTAAATTGATACATTTACCTTTTTTTTTTTTGGGTGGTTTGAGCTTGTTTCTCTTGTTTTCTTTAGGTTTGGGGAAGAGCTGTGTTTTAAAGCACATGTAGGTACTTAATTAATTTTATGTGAGGTCACTTCATATTCCCACGGCATGAACAACTATGTTTCTCAGTAGAAGAAATTTCAAAAGGGACTATTTGATTTCAACTTGTAGGCACTGTAACAGTGTTTATTTTTCCCAAAAAATTTCAAACAAGTTTAGAAGAGTGAGTTATCATTTTTAAAGGTGACCAGTTTTGCTGATTTGGTGTCCTACATTTCTTAATTTCTAGTATTCTTTCTTAGAATTGTTACTAGAAGAACTTTTCAAGAACAAATACAATTAGGAGAAAAAAAACAGTCTAAACCATGTTTCCTTTATTTGCTGAGAATTATAAAGTTGCCATTTCGTCCAGAACTATCAATATTGAGAATGTTGTATGCAACAAGGTCTACTTTGCATTTACCTTTCCACAGAAATCCTGTGAATCTGATTTTTCCAGCAACATTCAGCCTCAACTAAATTATTTCTTCCTCCTCACAGTCTCCAGATTGAAAAATGATCCAGAACTTTCATGTCCTTTTTTTGACACAGTTGCAGCAGTTAAACAACAAATTTCCTTCTAAAACTACCTGGCATCCTTTCTTTCAGCTAGTGAGCTGGAAAAAAAAAATAAAAATCTAGCTGGTTCTCTAATAGGATTGGGCCTTTTTGTTCAGAGAGGGCCCCAACCCAAAACGTGGCCTGGACCCAGAAGCTTAAAGCTAGAATTCCAGAAAAAGCCTCCATTAACACTGACATCAACAAGTACTCTGGTCTGAATCAGTCTGCTATCGGCGTGAGCCATGGATATCCTGAAGAGAGCACAGCAACGGGCCACAAAGATGATGAAGGAACTGGAGCATCTCTCTCATGAGGAAAAACAGAGAGTTGGGAGTGTTCAGTCTAGAGAAGGCTCAGGGGGATCCCATCAATGTGCATCAATACCTGAAGGAAGGGTGCAAAAAGGCCAGAGCCAGGCTCTGCTCAGTGGTGCCCAGTGACAGGACGAGAAGCAATGGGCACAAACTGAAACATAGGAGGTTCCCTCTGAACATCAGGAAACACTTTTTCACTGTGAGGATGACTGAGCACTGGCACAGGCTGCCCAGGGAGGTTGTGGAGTCTCTATCTTTGCCTGGGCGCACCCTTGGCAACTGGCTCTAGGTGACACTGCTTGAGGCAGAGGGTTTGACCAAACAACCGCCAGAGGTGTCTTCCAGTCTCAGCCAACGTGTCACTGTGTGAGAGAACCACAGCACTCCTTGGCATCACATCATTTGGAGAGGTCTTTCCAGCTGCACTTTTTTTTTTTAAATTATTATTCTGGATATTCACCACTGCCTTAAACAGAGCCCTACTCACAGAATGGAAAGATGTTTCACCAGCTGAGGTGCCAGATCCAGACTTTTCAACAAAGGCTTTTGATTTCTTCTTTCTTATTTTTCCCCTTACTTGAACTGTCAGGAATCTCTGGAGGCAGCAGGAGCCTGCAGAAGACAGTATCTGGATTCCCCATTCCTCCTCTCATATCTGATTTATTAAGCACAGATGAGGAGATGACAAACTGTTCTAACAGACATAATAATCCATCCTTACGCTAACAAAGAATCCCATCCCACACACCTTGCAGTCAGATTAAGATTTTTTTATTTTCTTAATGTTTCTGCAGCAAAGCTGATACTTCTGTCAACCAGTCACAATGAGAGTATAAGTAGAAGACAACCTCAGCAACAGATTTCTCTGACCGAATTTTTGTGGTCCACAACAGTTTTCTTCATAAAACCCCCTCCAGAGCTCCTGCTCAGCTTTCTGAAGACCTTTAGACATCTAGCAAACTTTTTTCCACAGCAAAGCCCATTGTACCAATGAAATTTTGACCCTTGCTTAACACAAGACATCTAGTCTGTAATGTTAAACAGGTTAACATGCCTGTTAATTTATTGGGGGTTTAATGCTAGAGGAAATCTCTATTTTGAGATAATAGATGCTCATTTTCATTCTCACAAAAAGAACTTTGAAGATTCTTAAAGTAAAATAAAATTAAAAAATAAAATTTAATAGCTTTCTTAGGATGCAATACCTACCACTATCTCATAGATCATTAAATTTTAGACACTAGATACATCAGTACCTCTGGACTAAGACAGAATGTAAGCCTCCTTTCACAAAACTACGTATCTTCTAAATTAAGGTCTAAAATAAGTTACATGACCAGAATTATTGGAGTATCTTCTCTTTAGATAGAAATTATTTCAAAAATACTTCAATGAGAAAAGCATTGTGTAATACATGGACTACTTGTGCAATTTTATGTCTTTTCTGCCTTGCATAATTAATGCTTTTATGGACACAGACAACCTGGGGGGGGGAAAGGGAAAACAAATTTGTCTTTACTTTGTCTTACAAATGAAGGAGTTTTGCCTTCAGTATCCAAATGAAGTACTTGCAGTCATTCAACCTCAAAATCAAAAAAACCCACTAGCTAAGGAAATTTTACACACATTTTAATATATATTATTTTTTTAAATCACTGCATTAATAAGTTCTTTGACCACTATGCAAAAATAAAATTAGCAACTTTATCCAAAAGATCTTATTCGCTGACAATTTTTATTTCCCTTAGGAAAGGTAAGCAGTAGATGCCATAAACTAAAATAACTTCTTCAGAGTTGAGTTCTGAGTTTTTTCCCCACGTAAAGTTCAACAGTTCAGGGTAAGCATTACCATTTGTATCGTGTTCCAAGACTGAATGTGTTAGGATGATGTTCATTGCCAGCAAAAATTTTTCCCTTAAAATCTTGAGTGTCAGTTCTCATCTCCCTGCTTTCACTCATCCATTCATAACAATTTGCTTCTCCCAGATTCCTTACATATACAATTCACGTTCCATTTACAAAAAGCTCAAGCTTCATCCATATTTCCAGCTTTTTTACAGCTCTAGAAGATCCCAGCCTTCCCTCATCCCTTCACCATTACATACGACTTTTGAATTCCTACTTTCCTAAAGGAAGTCGTCAACTATCCTTTTTACACACACGCTACAACTGAAATCTGGCAGTTAATGGGGTTCCAAATACTCTGTTCATCATATACTGAAAAGCCACTTTGCAAAGGACATAAGTCCTCTGTGCACAGGGCATATTAAACAATATATGAATCAGAAAGGAAAATACCAAATCAGAATAAATAACACATAATTCTCCCAGTAACTGTGTTTTTGGAAACACACCATCTTAAAAATACTGTAATAATACAGCACAGAGTGCACCTCACCATCTTTTTTTATGGAGTTGAGGTTCACAGAAAGCAGAGATCAGGACTGGAAAGAAGAAGTTGACATAAGTTTTTTTAATAGAGAAAGAACATCAGTGAGTTTGAGATCACAGAATCACAGATTATGTTGAGTTGTAAGGGATCCACAAGGATCATCAAGTCCAGCTCCTGGCCTTCATTCTGCTCAGCCACTCCTCATACGGCCTCCCCTCAAGGCCCTTGACCATCTTCATTGCCCTCCTTTGGACGCTCTCTAACAGCTTAATATCTTTTTTATATTTTGGTGATGAAAACTGCACACAATATTCAAGGTGAGGCCGCACCAGTGCAGAGCAGAGCAGGACAATCCCCTCCCTCGACCGGCTGGTGATGCTTTGCCTGATGCCCCCCAGGACACGGTTGGCCCTCCTGGCTGCCAGGGCACTGCTGACTCATATTCAACTTGCCATCAACCAGGACCTCAGGTTCATTCCAAGGCACTGCTTTCTAGCACCTCATTTCCCAGCCTATATGAACACATAGGGTTGCCCCGTCCCAGGTGCAGAATCCTGCACTTCCCCTTGTTGAACTTCATATGGTTGGTGATTGCCCAGTCCCCTAATTTGTTGAGGTCTCTCTGCAGGGCCTCCCTGCCTTCAAGGGAGTCAACAGCTCCTCCCAGGTTTGTATCATCTGCAAATTTGCTTAGTATCCCTTCCAGTCCTGCATCCAAGTCATTTATGAGATGTTGAAGAGCACAGGGCCCAAGATGGAGCCCTGTGGAACCCCACTAGTGACAGATCACCAGTCTGATGTTACCCCATTCACTATTACCCTCTGTGCTCCACCTGTGAGCCAACTGCTCATCCACCACATGATATGTTTATCCAGCTGTGTGCTGGACATTGTGTCCAGAAGGATCCTGTGAGAAATATTATCGAAAGCTTTACTGAAATACAAAAAGATTACCTCAAGTGGCTTCCCTTGATCAACTAGCTGGGTTACCTTGGATAAGCAGGACTTCCTCCTCATGAACCTGTCCCGGCTGTGACCAATGACTGCCTTGTCTTACAGGTGTTTTTCAATACTACGCAGAATAATCTTTACCAGAACTTTAACAGGCACTGAGGTGAGACTGACAGGCCTGTAGTTTCCAGAGTCCTCAACTCATTAGGAAATCTAACCACTGTCTTTGAGATACACTGATTTTCCCCCCGTCTGAAAAGCTGAATTTCTGCATTTCTGCAAGAGTTTTAGAACTCAAGAGCTCTACCAGGTATCTGAAGTTAACTTATAAAGCCCAAGGCTGTCTTAAGATACCAGTTCTAGCCTTCAAGTTATCAAATCTATTTTACACATCCAAATCAAAAAAAGAAGAGCTGCACAGAGCAATTTGGGAATAACTCATATTTCATCCTGTTTTCCCATATCTCGAGTTTCTTCTACAGAATGTTAATTTTGACATGGGGGAAACAACTTTTGCTGCATTATCTGGCATATTTAAACATTTTCATTATCTGCATATTTAATAAGGGCATTTGATTGACAGCAAGGCAAAAACAGATTAAATTTCATATGCTAAACATTATCTTAATTGGTTATTATCCTTTAATATCAGCTTAACTTAATACAGGGTAATTTTGTCACTGAGATAAATTATCATTAACATACCATTGAACAAGACACCACATACACCTCCTGAAGTCCTACTGATCTGTATGCAACATGACTGGAGTAACTCTCATCACCACTTAAAGAGATCATTTCCAATTATACATAATACTAAAGTGGAATTGAAAACTGCTCTTGGTAAGATTGCTGGTTTAAGAGATAGACTTGTCATCCCCATAGTCTTCTCCCTCAGATATAAATGTATTTGGGTGGCCAGAGGCATCAAATTAAGTCACGTGTCAAGTCTGAAGTCAAAACAACATCAACAATGCACAAGAGGATATTCAGCAAGGATGTCAAGCAGAAAATAGAAAAAACTGAACCAAATAATCAAGAAAAATATTATGTGCCTCACACCCTAATGGAAAGCTGATTGTCAAATAAGTTTTCAGTTTAGCCAACCGAACTGTACTTGTCTGTTCAGCAGACAGAAAGAACGTATGAGATGTCAAAGGCTGACAAGAAAGCTGGCTTCATTCTGTGATGAAAACTAGTTTGGCAAACCACAGCTGTTTCATGTTTTTTTTCTATACAGTCAAGTTATTTAGTGTGTCAGCTGACTGAAAGTCTTTAGTCCCAATGAAGAGCAATCTGAAAATTTAAGATATACCATGCTATCCTACTGACATGCTGTTTTCAGTCCTCTTTCTTCAATATCAACTTAAGAACATTTATAAAACAGAAAAAAACAAGCATATTTTAGTAATATGAGCTAATAAACCTCTTTTAAAGATGGGAAAAAAGTTTTTTTACTTTTCTAAGTCTAGTCATACATTGTTGGCTGTAAAAATGGATGTAACAGTAGCCATAACAACAAGTTAGAGAATCTACTCAAGCTCAGAGGTATTCACAGTTCACTTTTATCTGCTACTGCAACGGATGATTTGCATCACTGCTCAGCACATTCTGCTGCAGAGATGTTCAGTCAGAAGTGACATTTGGTTGTACAGATCTGGACAGATCACCCACCATGAACTAGTAGTTTGAATTCTTTCCCACCTCCAGATTCTACACTGCAAGCCTAGTTAATGGAAAACAGCTTCAGTAGTTTTTCAGTACTGGAAAACCTCAGCACTTCCTCACAAGCAAGTGATCACAGAAAGAGCACATTAGTAACCAACGCTGCACTATGTCTCAGTTGACAAGCCAGTTCAAAAAATCCTGGGGAGATGCTCTATAGAAGAGCTTTGAGATGCAGCTTTGGAAAGAAAGTGGGTCTTTAAAGCCACACATCTGAATAGAATACTCCGCTATTATAATGCTGCTAAGACTCCTATTTTCACCAGGTCAGCCCAAGAGATTTTTCAGATAACAAAGTCCAGAAATTCCAACAGCTAAGAAACAGGTCAACCAGCCAAACTTACAGAAGCAAAGACTTTTTAAAAGACTTTTATAGCAAAGAACAATACTATCCCACCTAAACTCCTCCTTTAAAAAAGTACAATTTCATTCCAAATATCACAATGTTCAACAAAAAGAGCTACAGTACATTAACAGGAGGAAGAAAATGTAGAATGTAAATGCAAACCTGCAAGTACTAGCCTTTTATTTCATTATTTGAGCAGTTTGTGTTCAGGAACATTGAAGTTCAGTGATAAAATTAACAGTATTTATGATTGTAAGAGAGACATATCAGCAGGGTCAAAACATGTCTGAAACCGAAAGGTGAACTTCAGCACTAGACTGTACATGAGACAAATGGGAATTTTGCTTCATGCATCAAGCTAACAGAAAAGGATCACAAACCTGATATGAATGTTAAGTCACAATGAATGGTAAGTCACTAATTTTGCTTTATAAAATATTGATAAAGACCTTATCCAGAATAAGATTAAGCCAGTACACCACTTCATAACTTCACTTCTTTATTCGCCATAAAATTCTACAGAATATGCTGTTATGGCATAAATACCTGGGATATCAGTGCCTATCACCCTACTATGTATTTGAATTAATTAAAGAATCATTTTCCAACTCATCCCAATGATACTAGTCATAAGTGAACTAAGGAAAAAGCTTCTCAAGGTAGACAAGGGAATGGCAAGGTTACCAATTACTGCAAAAGAAACATCTGTGTCATGAAAATACCTATCTCTTTCATGAGCCCTCAGTGCAAAAAATATTTTAAAAAATATATATACATATATTCTTCTTCCACTCTTATCAAGAAATACTTGATCCCTGGGGAATTGCTAATACATTCCAAATGTTCATTACATGTGCACGCGCTAGCGCCTTGTGGAAAGCTGTCAGTATCCAGGTGGACCCCCAACTATGCATATCAGGTCTTTTATAAATTACATCACCCATATTTAAGAAAAGAGCAATTTAATTTTAAAGCCTTTGTTTTATTAAAGAGAGGTATTCGTCTTTCAGTCACAGCTACAGTATTTGTTACTCTCACAACACACAGCTATAACAAGACAGTGTCCCAAAAGGCACTTTAAAAAAGTTAGACAAGACCATATTTAGCATTAGCAAGAGCAAAACACAAATGACAGATCAGCTTCCAGGATCAGGAACTCCAGCACCAAAACCAATTTACTAACACAGGGTTAAGTGCTTACTGAAGCATTCCCCTTGGAGATAACAAAACCACAAGAAAAACAAATGCATACCATGAATAAGAGCCTTAGGAGAGAAGCTCTGAAAAGTCTTGCTGAGGCTGTTTAAGATGTCACCACCTGCATACAGACAGGCCGAAAAAACATCTCTCTCTCTCTCTGTCCCAGATGCCTCAGTTCAGCATCTAACAGAATCACAGAACTGTTAAGTGCTGGAAGGGACCTCTGCAGATCATCCAGTCCGACCTCCCTGCCAAGACAGGGTCACTTAAAACAGGTTACACAGCAACTCGTCCAGGTGGGTTTGGAATGTTTCCAGAGAGGGAGAATCCACGACCCCCTGGGCAGCCTGTTCCAGTGCTCTGCCACCCTCAGTGAAAAGTAGTTCCTCCTCATCTTGAGGTGAACTGCTTCTGTTTTAGTTTATGGCCATTGCTCCTCGTCCTGTTGCTGGGCACCACTGAAAAGAATGTGGCACCATCCTCTTGACATCTGCCTTTGACATATTTATATGCACTGATGAGATCCCCTCTCAGTCGTCTTTTCCATGGACTAAACACCTTAACGCAAATTTACTTTCAGCAGTTCAAATCTGATGAACGCGCTGAACTGTGCACTGAAAAAGGCAACTACCATGAGCTAGCACGGTACAGGACAGCAGGGATAAACAACACACTAAAACATTCCTGCTACACTTGCCAGCATTCATCTTCCATTCTACACGACACAACAAAAAACCTGCGTATTAGTTGTAAAGACAGTAGAAAGCAACGAGATGAAAAATCTCTTTTGCGCCGCTATTTCGGCACACACGAAAGCGCTTCGGTCACGTCAGGCCGGGAGCCAGCTGCGCCCGCTCGCTCCACAGGTGAAGTTTGCAGGGATGGGGCGGGAGCGCCCGGCCGTGCCCGCCGGGCGCCGCATCCCACGGCGGGCGCGCTTCCTCGGCGGCCGGGAGCGTGCCCGCTCCGCCTGCGGCTGCTCCCGCACCTCGCCCCGCTGGGGCGGCCAAGGAGCCGCAAAGCCCGGGAGGGATCAAAGCCCGCACCGCCGCCGTGACATCCCGGGAGAGATCGAAGGGCCCGTCTCCCCCTCCGGGAACACCGCCGCAGCCCCAAGAGGCCCCGGCCGGAACCTCGCCCGGGCAGCCGCCGCACTCACCAGCAGGACGGAGCCGCGCACCACCTCTGAGACGCTCTGCCGCAGCTCGGCCGCCGTGCCGGGCTTGCTCAGCGCCCGCGTGAACTTCCGAGTCTCCGGGGCCACGAGTGCCATGGCTGCTCCTGCCTCCGCGCCCGCCCGCCCGCTCCCTCCCTCCCTCGGCGCGGGGCCGCCCGCTGCCCTCCCGGCGCGGCCGCCGGAGGGACGGTCGGACGGACAGCCGGGGGCGGCCGTCGAGGGGCGGGCAGAGAGCGCAGCTCCGCCGGGAGCCTCAGACAGCCCCTCCCTCCTTCCCTCCCTCCTTCCCTGCTTCCCTCCCTGCCCTGATTGGCGCGGCCGCCAGCTGGGCGGGGGGCGGGACCTCGCCGTGCCCACCTGTTCCCGCAGCGCCGCTCTGATTGGGCGCCCGGTTACCTGCCCGGCTGCGGCTCCGCGCCCTCATTGGCTCAGCGCGGACCCGGGACGGCAGCGGGGGGCGGGGCCGGCCCGAGCCGGAAGTTCCCGCCCAATGCCGAGCGGCACCGCCCCCGGCGGGGAGGGGCGGCCGCGGCTCTGTCCCGGTCGTCTGCCCGGGCTGTGCCCCCGTGGCTGCTGCTCCTGTTTGTACCTGTATCAGGGAGGGAGGTGATCCAACCCCCTGTGCTTAGCCCTAGAGAGGCCACATCTGGAGTGCTGTGTCCAGCTCTGGGCTCCTCAGTGCAAGAGAGACATGGAGCTCCTGGAGGGGTCCAGCGGAGGGCAACAAACATGATTAAAGAACTGGAACATATCTCTTTTTGAGAAAGGGCGAGGGAACTGGGCCTATTCAGCCTTGAAAAGAGACGACTGAGAGGGGAGCTCGTCAATGTGTGTAAGTATCTGAAGGGAGGGTGCCAAGAGGATGGATCCAGGCTCTTCTCGGCTGTGCCAAGAAATAGGACAAGAGACAGCAGGCAGAAACTGATGGACAGGAAGTTCCTGAACATGAGGAAGAACTTTACTGTGTGGGTGACCATGCACTGGAACAGATTGCCCAGAGAGGTTGCGAAGTCTCCCTCACTGGAGATGTTCAAGAACCACCTGGACACAATCCTGTGCCATGTGCTCTGGGATGACCTGCTTGAACAGGGACATTGGACCAGATGACCCACTGTGGTCCCTGCCAACCTTACCCACTCTGTGATTCTGTACCTTTAGACATACCCCACACATACGTGGAGCTGTATAAGTGAGAGGGTCCGAAAACTTGGATAATGGGTGCTGGAGCTGCAGCACCCTCAGTGTGGAACAAGTCCATGCACCGCTCATGCATCCAACTTTGTCTCTGAGGTTTTCCTTTGTACTTTTTTGTCCTCATGAATAGTTTCTATTTGTAGGCAAAGTTGCTCCCATGTCTTCGGTTGAGTAAGGGCCACAAAGGTGATGAGGGGTCTGGAGCATCTCTCTAAGGAGGAGAGACTGCAGTGAGCTGAGCCTGTTTAGTCTGGAGAAGACTAAGAGGGAATCTCATCAATGCATATAAATATCTCATATTAATCTGTCAAAAGGGTGGTGCCAGACTCTTTTCAGTGGTGCTCAGTGACAGGACAAGGAGCAATGGCCATAAACTACAATAGAAGAAGTTCACCTCAAGATGAGGAAGAACTTCTTTTCTTTTAGGGTGGCAGAGCACTGGAACAGGCTAGCCAGGGAGGGTGTGGATTCTCCCTCTCTGGAAACATTCCAAACCCACCTGGATGCATTGCTGTGTAACCTGCTCCAAGTGACGCTGGGGTTGATCCAACCCTAGGGGTTGGACGAGATGATATCCAGAGGTCCTTTCCAACCCTGACAATTCGATTCTGTGATTCTGTAAAAGCATGGGTGCCTCTAGCTTGCTTAATTACTGTGAATTCCTGCTGAGAACCTGGCTAGCAGCAGTGCTGGAAGGCGTGCAGGCATTAGACACATTTAAATGCTTCGAGCATTTGAGAGCATTAGGGCTTGCGCACCTTTATCTTCTTAAGCATCTTTTTGTATAAACTCACAACACTTCTCTACACTGAATATACAGCTTACCACTGATGGAGGGAGCAACTGAGTGCTGTGGACAAGGGGTAGAGGGCCTTTCAGGTGGAAAAAAATAGCACAAAGTGCTTGTGTCTGAGGATACGTACTCAGAAATGAACGCTGGATAAAGGCCTACTTTTTTGGATGCTTCACAGACACATCTGTAACTAATAAGGTTCTAAATAATTGAGGTAATTCCTTCAGAAGGACATAGGATAAAAAATGTTTGAACATACAAATTTGTAGCTTACACAGAGTTTTTGTTGGTGAAGGATCTCTTCTGCAGATACTTTGCAGACCTGCATCAAAGGCTCGTTTATTCAAACACACAAGCTGTGGCTTTTTAGTAGGATGTCTGTCACAACTGGAACATTCATATTAGTTTATACCTTCTTTAAGAAAGATAATGTGCAGAGAGGGTGACCTATCAGGCTCACTAAAGATCACTAGAGTTTCTGACTTCACAAATCCAAGATCTGATGTGTTTATGAGTCAATGTTTAGGCTGATAAGTCAGAAAATTGAGTAAGGGTGAGACAGTATCTGAATACAGAGCTGGATGGACAGCTAGGTAGATATTTATCTGGAATGAGCTATCTTAAGATCTTCTTTTTAATTTTTGTATCCCAGTCTGTAGGATATGTCTAGATCTCAAACCTCCACAAGTAAACATGCCCTAGATTTTATTTAAATAATTGATGATTTTTTTCTAAAATAAAATCATATGTTAATTTCAGAGCTCTCAGATGCTTTGAATTCTGACAATTCTGACCAAAATAAAAATAGTCTACTGATGTTATGGTTGCTTGAATGTAAAATGGAATAATTTAACTATATTTGCTGTCTCTAAATATTTCCCATATATATTATGCACTTTGCTGGGAAAGGTTCAGTGTTCCGAGTCTGAAAAACTCTGCATGACACCTGTATAGATAGAGATATGTAGGAAAAATACATCAAATAGGTCAATAGTAGTTTATTTAAGAAAACTGTACAGGATACCCAAAATATGATGTTATGACAATCATCCAAGTTTCTTTTCAGCTAAATGCATTCAGTTAAAGAAAGAAAAAGAAAGTGACAGTTTTGTGTATAAAACAAAAGGAAAAATGAGGAAGCTGATAAGCAGGAATGGTAAATGCCTACAGGACAAGGGGAATACATTTTTTAAAATTTCAGGATCAAGAAAGGAAGAAATCTAGACAGTGGCATGGTTTCCCTGCTACTTCGACATACACAACTTCCAGTAACAATGCTGATGTATAAAAGCATTTATTTTTTTAATAGAAACCTGGATAGTATAGTAATACTTTCTGGATATAATTGCAAATGTTTTATTCAATCAGTACTTAGTAAGGATGCTAAATAGCAACTGGCGAAGGTTAAAACATTTAAATTTTCAGGACCAACTAAGTCATGTCACAAAATTCTATGGGATTCTAAATCATTCATGGTAATAATCAACCTGTGTTTGTTCCAGAAATGAAGAGAAACTGATTTGGCATCTATAAGAAATGTAAAACTAAGGGGGTTTGGAGCTAAAATAGCATGACAAGAATTCCCATGCAGATCTGAAAAGTAATCGTATCTTGAAAATCATCATTGATTGGAGACCTCTTTAGCAAAGTACATCAAGGATTTGGTTTTATCCCAATCCTATTAATAATATTTATTAACTTAGGTAAAGAAAACATGAAATAATCGCTAATAACATAGATGCAGCCAGAAATATTTATAGGGAGGAAAGGCATCTAAGTACAAAGTATATTTTAAAGTCAAATTACAGAGGTGTTATAGTATGGTTATGAACAATTCAAAAAGATTAATGTTTATGGTACAAACTTTTCATTTAAAATTAAGAAGCATTAATGATGTTTTTATATATAGCATTCCTTGAACTTTTACTGAAATAGTGGTATTTCATTTAATGCAAATAATTGACAAACTGGAAAAGCCAGAGAAATCTGCCTTGCAGTAAGAGAATGAAGAAGCATCTGTTTAGCTTATACAAAACCTTGATCATAATGTGCTAGAATTTGCAAGAAAATTTCAAATATTAAAAGTTTCTTTAATCTGTCAGGTAAGATGACAGTGAAAACCAATAAATGGCAGGTGAAATTCTACTCATTTAGAATATGCACAGGATCCTTTTCTTTTAGACACAAGGGGAGTTATTTGGTATAATATCCCTATGGAGCCACTACACTCTATTTCCCAATTTCTAAATCAAGATCCAATAGCTTTTCTAAATCCTGGGCTCTAAGTCATCCTTCAAGTTATGGAACTCAAAGCAGAGTTGATGTTATAAAATTTTTTGGCTTATGTTGCTATGGAGGTCAAGCTCGATGATCTTCATTAGCTTTCTGGCCTCAAATCCTTGCAGTTAGGAAAAGAAATGGCAAGATAATGGCCATCAAAAGTACTGATCTCTTCACTCTAGTGCCCAGTGACAGGACTCATGGAAATGGCATGAAGCTGAGTCAGAGGAGGTTTAGGTTGGATATCAGGAAACATTTTTCACCCAGAGGGTGGTTGGGCACTGGAACAGGCTCCTCGGAGAAGTGGTCACAGCACCACTGTTCACCAAGCCTGACAGAGTTCAAGAAGCATTTGGACAATGCTCTCAGGCACATGGTGTGAGTCTTGGGCTGTCCTGCATAGGGCCAGGAGTTGGACTCATGCAGATGAGTCCCTTCCAATTCATCATATTCTATGATTCTTTGATAGGGCCAGAGTAAGTGCTAAAAGAGCAGAGGAAGCAAGGGAGTACTCACTAAACATTAGATATGCAGACAGACTGGAGGTTTTACAAATAATAAACAACTTATAAATAGATCTTAAAATCCAGAGAAGATGCTCTTTTTTTGTTTCCTTTTTTTGTCCTCTAAAAGGCAGAAGCATAAAAAGTGTAAAAGCATTTTATGAGTGATTTAAAATGAGTTATTAGTTCTGTATACTTGTAAAAGTTAAAGTAAAACAATACTGCTGATAGATAGCTTTCTTAGCATCTTCAAACATACTAACCCATTCAATGATGTGCTGGAGGAGGTTCATTTGAGCTACTTTTTAAAATTCTCCCAAAGCCTGAAAGGAATAATGGAGTGCTTTTTCTGCATCTGGCTAAGACTGACTTTTTCTCAGATACAGCTAATTTATCCTTCTAAGTATTATGCAAGCCGTCCACACAGATATTTCTGAATAGCAGCTTTTAGTTCTTCCTCCCCCTTCCATTGGAACATGAGTGTACCAAAGTTTATGTACAGAAATGTAAAAGCATTTACAAATTACTTTGATTATATGACACTGATCTACCCCATGAAATCCATAACATGCCTTCTTAACACCATTTTTTGTCAGATGTGTCCTTAGGTCTACAAAGTTCATCTTAAAGTCAAACACCTGAAAAAGCTACTTAGTGTAAGGTAGAATAAATATTCCACTGAGCAGATACACTGTAAATTAGTTTGATGTTGTTTCCTTTGCTTATATTACTAAAAAAGAGAACATACATGTATGTGTGTTTCTGCTGCTCATAAATGAAAACGCAGAAAATACTCTGGTTTATTCCTTACCTGGAAACCTGGGTATATCATGTGGTGAAGGAAAGAAACATTTAGTGGAAATTTCTCGGTAACTTCCAGCATGTTACTATTCATAAAACTACATCCATTACCTGCTTTGCAGAATGATGGAATTAGTTTCAGTGTAACTGTGTTTTAGGCTTAGTTATTGTAACCCTGCCAACAGAAACTTGAGGAAGGACCAAGTAAATACTCTGTGATCTTTCTAACCATGTGCAATTTTAAAAGCTCATTTTTCCAATTATATGTCTCATGTTCAGCAGAGGTATTACAGAATTAATATAAGTCTTTCCCTGAACTGATGCACAGCAAAAATGTAGCTTCTTTTTTCTTAAAAGCAGAGGTGATATTACCTCCCATGCCCTGTCTAAACTCCAACTAGGATTAACTATAGTTCTATGTAAATAAATTCCTATGCAAGTTCATGAGGATACAGAGAACTCACTTCCTGTCTCTTCCACTGACTCATAAGACCATTATGACACTTCTTTCAGTTTATCAGTCAATTAATCATTTAAATTCAGGCTCCTGGAATAGTATTCCTTCTTCAGCATTACTTGTAAGAATCTACCCATGAGTATTGCTAACATTTTTGGGGGAGTTAGTCATTTAATATGAACAGAATTCCACATAATTTTCTTATATTTTCAATGGAGTATGGCAACTGTGTGATAGGAAATAAATGCAGGAGTGGTTTCTGAGTGGTTACTCTGATTTTGGTTTAGGTTATTTTGGTTGGTCTAATCTCAGTTTAGGTAGTTTGTGTTGGACCAGGGTAATAAAGGCTACATTTAACAAAAGTAAAAATAGATGCATAAGGTTTTGTACCAATAAACTCAGACTTTTAAATGTTTTAGAGTTTAACTCTCAGAATTTAAAATGTTTATTTGCCTTCACAGCTTTCTCTGAAGTGCTGTTTAGGATTTCTGTGCACTTTTAAGACATGCTTCATGTCATGCCATGACCACCAGCAGCTGCTTAACTGCATACCATGGGACACATCTTTCTTTTATCATCAGCCTAAGCTTTGTTGTAGCCTTTAGAAGAGGATTTCTCTGCTCAATAGGGATGGAGCTTTCCAGCTAAGCCAGACCATATGCTGATTCCCGGATTTCTTATCTGTAATCAGTCTTTCTTGATGTTGTTCAAAGATGTTTCCATTAAAACTGCAGAATTATTCTGGTACTTCATCAGTGTTCATGTACAATACTTATTATGAGACTACATCCGTTGCTACTCAAATCAGTAATACACTTCTTGTAGTATTAATATTTGTGACTCTTTAAATGAAGAGCAGCATAGAGGAGATGGCTGATAACCCCTTAAAACTTTAAAGTACTGACAAAGTCTCCTGCAGACACTGTAATTCAAAGTAGTCTGTATGACCACAAATCCTCCATTATTGACTTGCCTGCTCATACCCTTAACTGGACATAGATCGCGGTTTTTTTCATTCTGAATAGATAACTTCTTGATACACAAAGAATTTGTATAAGCATTTTTTGCTTCAAGGTCAGATTAGATACAGTTCCAAGACACAAGCTGAGAAATAAATAATAGGACATGGACTGTATTCAGCAAAGCGATCAAGCAGTGATTGTTTACACTATACGTGAGTCCTAAAGCTCATAGTTCGTACCTCCATGGCTAAGTAAATGGTGCAGCAGAGATCCTTGCTGGCACAAGGGAACAGTTTTCACCATATGCTGTTCACAAGAAAAGGAAACCAGACTTTTTTTTTGTATAGTGCATGCTTGTCCAGTGTCCATTACAGTGGTGTATCTAGAAGCTTGTTTCTCTGGTGTAAATATATACCTTAAAATACTAGGCTTTGGTCCTATGCTTTCTTCCTTGCCAGCTGATCTGGATGTCATTTATAATAATCATGGCAGTCATACTGTCACAAATAAATATAATATACTGTCATAGAATGAAATTATTATAGAGTATTTTATTATATAGATATTTATATTTTTATACAATATCTACCTATTAAAAATAACTGCACCATTGCTAACTTCTACTGGCTAAAGGTTTGATATACTGTCATAGAATGAAATTATTATAGAGTATTTTATTGTATAGATATTTATATTTTTATACAATATCTACCTATTAAAAATAACTGCACCATTGCTGATTTCTACCGGCTAAAGATTTGATTTGGCAGATTTTGGAACTGCTTGCTAACCTGTGGATGACTTTCTTAAAGTAAATCAGTGGAAGCAGTTTTTAAACTTTTTAAAGCTACTTTTAAATAGCTGCAGCACAATCTCAAAACAAAATGAAACAAAATAAAAAAGTCAAGCAAAACAAAACAAAACAAAAAAGAATGCATATCAAAAACCAAAAGAAATTATTTAAAGGGTTTGAAATTTTCCTGTCCCTTTATAATTTTTGCATATTTGCAGCCTATGATGGTATACCACAACAATAAGCCTTATTCACATGGGCAACCACGATGACATTACTAGAAATAATCACATGAGGAACAGCTGCAAGAATGAATTTGTGGATGTGGTGTAAATAAGAAAATTGTAAAATGGAATGCTGAAATTATCATGACTAGTACTAGAATGAAAGGGCAAAAGTCAGACATCTTTCCAAGAAACAAAGATATAATCAATCATAATCAATCCTGGACTATACAACAGACTGTGGAATTTATAACCTGGTGCAATACTACCTAAAAGCAACATCTCCTAATCAAAATAATAATTCAGATGATTATTTGAAACCTTTCAAATGTGACCAGTGATCAATGTGACTTGGAATAAAAATCAGATTTCTTAGAAGGGCAGTTGGAATTTATTTAGCTGTTAAGCACAATTGTCTTGGAGGAGGATCCCTGTGAGTGAATCAGTATAGACCAGCTCCAGATGCCCACTGCCTCCTATTTTCCTATGAAATATGATTAATGGATGCTTATGAGCATTTGTCAGCCTTCCTTTGCAAGGACAGAGGAAAAATGTCATTTTAGGTTTGATTTCCGAGTTTTTCCTTATGTACTGTTAGGTATGTATTTATATTGTTTAAAAAAAACTCAGCAAACAAACAAACAGAAAAGAAATTTACATTTAGAACTGATCTTACTTGCTACAGAGGTTTTACATCGCTTAGATGTTAATCCTCTGTCCTCCAAAAACTACCAAACAGGCCTTACATTTAATTTTAATTGCACGTGTGATCAAAATAAGTTGTAAACAAAATGATTCGGTTATTGTTAATTTGAAAGCTACAGCTGCCTTTTTATGTGTAGCAGTATCTGTAGCAACAATAAAGTCTAAGAGCCTTCCAGAAGCTTATTAAGCAATGTGAGTAACACATTTGGTTTTTTCGTTTTTCTCTCATGGAAAAATGTGCTTCTGCTGGAATGTTTTGGCTGCTTTTTAAAAATACATATTCCATCCATTCATTCACCAACATACTATCTTTCTTTTTCTTCTGTTAGACAAGAAAAATTCACAGAAAAAAGCCTTCAAAGCTTGTGGTGTAGAGTGGGTAAGTAATTGCAGGAGATCCCTGAAAGGCTCTGTCTCCTGCATCGGAAGTCTTTTCTTTGTAGAAAAGTCTCACATGTCAGAAGCTGGAGTAGCCAAACCCAGATTTATTTTGGAGCCATGTTGTCCTTAGGCTCCCTCCTAAACACTTCACAGCTGTCCTCTAAACTGATAAATCCTTCAGAAGCTAACATGGCTTATACTACAAATACAAAAGTAGCTATAAGGAGACACAGGCCCACACCGGCACATTCCAGGGGCAGCAGCAGTGACAAATTGTCTGTAATTACAGTTGTAATGCAAAAAGCCATATAAACAAATAAATTATTTTTATATTCTACATATATAGTGAGTAAGCAAACATAAAGCCTTGTGTTGTCACTTCTTCTACCACAAATTTTGTTTCCATTTCTCAGCACAGTTGCTCAATCCTATTACAGTGACTAAAATCTCACTGAAGAGAAATATTCCTGCTTTCAATAACCTTTGCATTCATTTTGCAAAGAAATCCCTTATATGTTGGGCAGTGTCTTCAGTCCTTATCATTCTTCAGATCTATGTTCAAATAACAAACTGTCCTCCGTCCCTGTGGCACACTCAGTCAGCATTCCATCCCTGTCCTTTCTCACTTTCTCACTTTCTCAGGGTCATCTCCTTGCATCTTAATTTAAAGAAAAGGGGTCATGTAAGTTTGCAGAGCACAGATCTGTTTGGGATACCATCTGTCTTGCAGTATTGTCCCTAGCTTCCTTGTTTGCTGAGACTTATTAAACCATGCCTCACTTTCTTCAGATTTTCTACTATGCTCTAGTTATCTTCACTCATAGTTTTTAATTGTCTATATTATTATTTTAAGAAAAATCCCTGTATCTTTCAACTGAATCCATCCGTTCTCTTCTTTTCTTACTTCAGTTTGTGAAATATACTTCAGTTTTGTTCCTTAGAACAAACTCTGTATTGTTCTTATCACTGGCTTTCCTGCTTACCTTCTTCTTTGGATTACTGACTGTGTAATTAGGAAGCCTGGAAAGGAATACAAAATATGTCTTTCACCTGTTTTAATAATTGGACGTATTTTTAATAAATTAAAACGAGAAAGTGCCATAACCCGGAAAGGTTGTTGGAAAATGCTACTCTAAGTGGATAATCCAGTATAAGGTAAAAGAACCAGACCAAAGAACAAATAATTAGAAGTTAGGATCAGACAGAAAAAAAAAAAGTAAAGAAAAAAGTCACAAATGTACCAAACAACAGAAGAGGAAAAGAAGCAAAGTATTTAAGCTAGCTTAGGACTAAGCATAAAAGGAATGGTGTAAAGGAAATTCTGACTTCCAGTTAACAATTATGCTGCTGCAGTTTTGACTTCTTGTAATTGTAACCTAAGAGTTTCCTGGAAGCTGCTAGCACGGAAACACATTCAGCCTACTGAAAGGCAAGTTTTGCAAGCCAAACATTTTATTTGCTGTTGAAATGAACTTGAGATCTGAATTTAGTCAATTTTTAAAGTGTGTCACAGTGGGCATTATAAAGCTGTAGTGAATCAAGGCAAATGATATAGTAGTACTGCCCTGTGTCACCTCTCCTTCAAAAATTAATGATTCCCTTGTTCACAAGTCTGTATTGGTTTAGACTGAAAAGAGCAAATAACTATTTATTTATTTATTTATTTATTTAAAGAGCAGAGCGAATGTCTTAGAAATCTGAGACTGTGCCTTTTCACACAACAGGATATTTTGTTTCAGCAACCAGAGGAGCTAATGAAACCTAATGGTCAGCTCACTGAGCATAGGTGTGAGCACCACTCCAGGGCTGCCCTGTAGTGTCATTCCCCCCAGCAATACATTGTGCCCAGCTGCTACCACCACATTTCATTTCCAGACAGATCTCTAGCCCCCATAGCCTTTCCACAGTCTGAGCTTTTTTTAAGGCATATCCTATATCAGCTCCAGGTATGGCAACAGCAGTGTAAGCTCTAGTGTGGAAAAGTTGATTAGGTCAGCACCCTGTGGAAGAGGCTGTGCCAGACATGGTATGTTAGTGACAAGCGCTAAGGAAAAGCTACTGTGTTAGCTGGATGCTGCAAAATCTGAACTTCAGGTACTGGCTTCTACCACAGCCTAGGTGAGCTGTCTTCACACAAATGGGTAACAAAACCTGTTATACCTGTTATTTTTATTTTCATAAGACTGTTTTTCAGGTGGCAAAGAGTTGGCAGAATGACCTCGTCATGCCCTATTAAAGTACCCTGAGACAGCAGCACAGTCAGAGACCATGGCTATGGCAATGGCTGGGAGGTGTATGCTAGAAGGAGTATCAGCTTCTTTGATTTTATGCTGAGTCCTGCAGAGGAAGCTGCAAATTTCCAGTAACCTTGGGATCCCACCAAAGTCTTTGCACATAACCTCCATGTGGTGAAGGCCTAAATAGCTTAAATGGATCGGTTCTGTTTTTAAAACAACGTAGACATTGAAGTTGCGGTACATCTCACCACATAAATTGTTGCCTAAATCCCAGTATACAGATAAAAAACAGGAACAAGTGTCTCCAGAGAGCAGTTCATTTGATCTACTTCATCCTTTTACCTTGGAGTGAGACAAATTGCTCTCTGGAGGAGTCTCTTTCTGACCATCAGTGCTAAAGGAAGCACAATGCAACTGGTATAGATATGGATATCCATCTTTTAGATACCTAACTTTCCTCTGCACAACTGTCTGGTGTGAGATTCCTTCTCAAGCTGTAGCCTGAGGAGGAAAAAAGTGTGAAACTGGAACTTTGCAGGGATACTGTAGGATATGCTTGCACCATACAATCAACATGAATTTTAAAATCACAGGATAGCTCCTCTAGTTGATACAGTCATGTCAATGAGGTCAGCACAGTGCATGTAACCTGTGCTCCTTACAAGACAAGCACGAGATTGTCATCTGAACTCTTCACAAATAGTAATTTCCTTTGGCACTTCAAAATATACTTTTCTGTACTTTTCATTGGGAGATGCAGAATGGAATAAACTTTCTTCAGTTTTATACTCAGAAATACACGTGAACAAAACACCCTCACCATGTAGTTTTAGGGAGTCCTTAGAACAGATCTGGTTTTCACTCACTTTTATAAAGGAGGGAGGAAAAAAAAGGAAGGAAAATTACTCATGATAGTACTTGCATTAACAGAATCCTGTGGATATTTTGTACTGTTTAGTAACATTAGGCTCTAAAGTATTTTACATGTACTCCAATTATTTGACTGGCAAAATGAAACAGGACTTTATATAATACAGTCAATAATCTTTCAACGGAAGAATGACTTATCTCTATTTATAACTAGTTCTGGTTCTAATAAATACATTAAAAACTTAATACTTCAACTTACAGTTTTGAAATAACATGTAAAAATAAAGTCCTGTAACTTATTACATAAATAAATGAAAGATCATATAATATTCAAAGAAGTCCAGCAAAATCAGTGATCTGATTACTATCAAAGTCTATCTTAAGAGTGTTGCCAGTTTTACTAAACATAACAATTGTGCTTCCTGAAAAGCCATCTTGAAATGAAAATATTTGCTGGAAAATATGGTAAGAATCCTAAAAAATGCAGAGTTGGAGAACTAGAATTGCTAGCAGAATCAGACTCATATTATATCTGCAAATATGAAATAAATTAGCCATTCAAGTACTATCTTACCTACAGATGATGTGCTGTAGGCATCAGTCACCTATAAATATACAAAGATAGGCAAAATTGCTCTAGATATCAAAAGCCCTATGGTTTTGTTAAAAGAACTGTTTTCCATAGACAGGATGATTCACATGCTGTGGATGTGGACACAAAATTTCAGGAAAAATCTGCTGTGGTAAGAACAACTACTACTTGTACTGGAAAACTGTGTAAGCTGGTTTAGAATGCTTAGTTCTGTGAAGATAATTTCTTTCAAACTGACTGAGTCTTTTCTAATACCCCTATATTTAGCTTTTAATGATGATTTTCTAACCTTGCCCTTCTCAATGGCATTCTTCCTTTTGAAAGTCTTCATTACCCTGGATATACTTTTTCACTTCTCATTGATTCAGCCGCTCTTAGGGTTGCCATAACTGTGGCAGTTCAATTAGTTTATTTCTGCCTTCTCATTTCCTTTTCTCATTAAAGCTGAACATGCAGCTTTGAGAAGGAGCTTTTGCAGCACACTCTATGTAAGATGGTACTCAGAGTTATGAATGAAATAGCTGACAATGGTGATAGTCCCGGTGAAAGCTCTGCATTGATGCTTGAAAGGCTGCAGTGGTTTCCTATTTGTCACTATTTGTATACTGGCGTGTTGCAATTGGATTTTTAAAGTGCTATGTGGTCTGGATCCTGTTACTTACAATGCCACTTCCGTCTTAGTGACAACTGAGACAATCACATCTGCTTTCGTTTGCAGCTCTGATACTAGTAGATGACTAAAATAGTAAAAAGAGAAAAGAAAAAAAATAGCAAGAAAGGCCACCTCCAATCTGCTGTCACGTCCTTGACTCTGTCAGCTGTTGATGCAACAGAGTCCAAGGGCACGTCACAGAAATTAAAATAACTGTGTTTTAAAATGTTTGCTGTCATCCTTGTGATAGCATGAGTTTAGACAGGGCTTCATGGGACAAATAGTTTTGTTTCAGGCAACACTAGGACAGAACTCAGGGCTGATCACATCCAGATGTGATCAGAAAAAAAATCCCAAAGAGTTATTTTGCTTTACTTGCAATAACTGTGGGTCTTTGAAAAGCTCTCTACAAAGATTTCATTCTTGGGGCGCAGGCCATGTTAGCTGGTGCCTCTTCTAGTAACATACTTTAGCCTCAAAAAGAGAAGTCTAGAGCTAATGGAAGGTGACATGATGTGGGACAAGTGGCATCTGTTGTGCTTTCACAGCCCCTCATGATACTACACTTCCCGAGAAACAAGACTTGCAAGGCTTTCACTGGAAAGTGAAAGTTCCAGAACTGGATGAAAAATTCCTATTTTTCACAATCATGAACATTGTGTGAACTGAGCTTTGCACTAAAGGGTGTCACAAAGATTTTGGAGGCTCGAGGCAGTGTAGTGAAGTCCCTTGTTCTGCCTTGTAGCATATGTGGATTTTCTACACAGCGTACATGAAGATTGGGTCTGGTCAACTGAATGCCATGGGATGGAGAGCCATTCTGTGTGGCCACAGGGCATCAAACTACAGTGCAGGTCAGATATGCAGTGCACACATGGTTGACTGAATGCAGTTTGGAGGTATGACTTGTGTAATTTATCCACTTAAGTGCAGAAGCTGCTTACTGACAGTCCCCAAGAGTGGCCAGCTGCTATGAAATACAGGAAATGCCACATCTTCAGAGGTCCTGTAAAGTCCAAAGCAATCCTAGCCCTGGCTGATTGGTATCACTGAGGGCTTGGGCCTCCCACTGTTTTTGTAGTCTCACAAACCTTGAAAAAAGCACCTTTCTTATGTCAGGTTTTTATGCCCTCTTGCTAGAGGGGAATCACCCACAACAAATGAGGGCAAATTTCCTTTGAAAAAGGAAAAAATATAATCCTGTAGTTTTACCGTTTTTGGTTCAGACCCTGGATGCCAGCCTCTCACCCACTCCTAGCTCTGCAGATGCTTGCAAAGCCACCTGCAGCACTTAATGTTAAATACTTACCTCCAGGAATCTCTGGTCAGAGTCTTACTAAGATGACTCTGAAAATTTCCCTACAACTAGCTCAGCTACCAACTCACCTAGAGAGAGAATGAACAGGAAAAATCAATAGACATACCATTACTCTCCTGCTTAAAACCTTTCAGTGTTGCAGTCCTTGTTGCACAAAGAGGGACATCAGATTCCTTAAAACTGTTCCATAGTCCTGCCTCAGCCTCTGCCAGATCACTCTCCTTAAGTGCACCCCCCTTACTGGTGGCCAACTAGCCAGGGTGAGAACAAGTTTTTTCCCTTGCCATCCTTTAACTAATGGAGCTGTTTCCAAGTACCAGTGGTCACTGTCTTGCACACCTGAGTGCAAATATCCCATTTGTTCTCCAAACAATGCTTCCTTCTTTCCTGCCTTGCTTTGCTTGCTCATTCGTTCCCCTGGCACGCTGTACAGCACAAAGCATTCTCTGAACTGGCAGGCCTGCTGTCATCCCTCGGAGCTTGCTGTGAGCAACCTGCTACTGCTGGCAAGCTCTTGCAGAGTGATGTAATCCTGGGCAGATCTT
The DNA here is from genome assembly GCF_036250125.1 of Pseudopipra pipra. NCBI lineage: Eukaryota > Metazoa > Chordata > Aves > Passeriformes > Pipridae > Pseudopipra > Pseudopipra pipra. The sequence goes on from NC_087550.1 coordinate 79,034,913, forward strand.
ACACCACCATCCTGATGCCAGATATTGTGTTGGCTCATGTTTGTTACAACATGTATGGCTTCTTAATTTTTTATTTTTTTTTCTTCCAAAGCATTTGAAATTTGATCCCTGCTTGTCTTTTTCCTTTTGGGCTTTTCTGTTAGAGAGCTCTGAAATCTGTCTGGCATCCTGATCCAAATAGTCTTGCCTCATCTGAGTCAACTATTCAAAACAGTCAGCCTGAGATCAGTAAACCTTCTCCTGCCTTTTTACTCTTTACCTACCTTCTGATGAAAACAGCTTTCTTAAATATTTCAATTCACTGTTACATTTTTATTTTCTGTAATACCCTTTCATGATTCATCCTCCTGGTTTCATGGAACAGTATCAAAGGTACAAAGTGCTTCAGCTACTTGCCAGAAACAGACCTAGGACCTGGCTGGTTTCCATTTGGTGCAGTTGCAGTATTGTTATAGTCATTATCTTACAAGTACCTAGGTGAGAAAAATTTTGTAGCAAAAAAGGCAAAATACCTTTCATTAGCCTGACTTTTTACTGGCACCTCTCTGATTTCTCCTCCCAGATGAAGGTCAAAGATGTCTCCACTTATTCTCTACATTTGCTGACATTTTCAGCAGTCATGGACAAACATGCAGCTCCTCTGTCCCACTCCGACATTTTCTTAGTTTCTTTTCTTCACAATAGTGTTTGTTTGCTCAGCAGTGACTCAGAACAGAAAATTATTAAACAGGTCAACCTATTTGTATCTCAGCTTTGTAAAGGTGCAGTTACCCACCCCAACAGGAAATTCAAGACTTCTTTGTGAATGGATGTTACAGATGCATAGAGGCAAGAGAAGCCACAGTGTAATGGTCTGGCTTGTATGCAAGGTGACTTGGCCTAAATTAATTAAATTAATTGAGTGGAGGTAAAAATCTCTCCTGAGTTAAATACACTGAAAAGAGAAAGGATTTACGTACTGTGCTAGGAGGAACCTAGGTTTACTTCTCTTCCTGTGCCCTAAAACCTGTGCGCTGGCTCCTGGAAGGAGCTCATGGGCAAATTCTCTCACCAGACCCATACTAAATCCTAACAAGTTAGAAAGGTGATTTGTTCAGACTCAAGGCAGGTAAATAACTTCAAATGTTATTACATGAGACAATATAAACAAGTCAGTATTACAATTTGTAACATGGCAAAACACAGATGTTCCAGCTGCATTTGTAAGACACCTCACATACATTAGGGTCTGAATATTGAGGAAGGCTGTGGAAGTGACTGGAATTTCCCCCCATCTGTCTAAATGTATCTGGATTGGGATCAGCAAAGCTCGCTGAAGCAGATGTGTGCATTTCAGGATTTTATATCTACCCATTGACTGCAAGGTTACAGTGTTGACTCAACCTCCAGTTTACTTCCTCTCGGATTTCCCCATCTTCAGATTTTGTTTCCTCTGTCTATTGTAGGAGTGAGATGTTACAAAACAGGAGTTAAGATCCTTTTATAAACATTGCTTTTGAGTAAAAGTCTGGATTAATTGGTTATTAATTGGCAATAACTGAGACTTGGGACTTTTTTTTTTTTTGAGGATTGACGCCGATTTCTTGTTCATGGTTGAAAGACACATAAAATCTTGATTCTGTGCTATTGACAGCTCTTTGGCAACATTCTCTGCAGGATCGTGTACCTAACCATGAATATTCCTTTCTTGTTATCTGCTTCGTGATCTGTTAGTTTAGAGTAACAAAATCAGATTTGTTTATCTTTCAAGGAGTAAGCACTTAAAAGTGATGAGTCTCCATTTCCTCACTTCTGAACAAGGTATGGAAAACGCTGCAAGAAAATTTGGAGCAGCTCCTGTAATATGGGGAGAAGGGGAGAAGGACTTGGAGGTGTTGGTGGATAAGAGGCTGCACATGAGCTGCCAATGTGCATTTGCAGCCCAAAAATTGTATCCTGGGCTGCATCAAAAGAAACATGTCGAGCAGGTCAAGGGAGGCAATTCTATCCCTCTGCTCCAGACTTGTGAGACCCCACCTGGACTGCTGCATCCAGGTCTGGGATTCCCAGCATAAGTGTGTGGGATCTGTTGGAGTGAGTCCAGAGGAAGGCCACAAAGAGAACTGGAGCACCTCTCCTATGAAGGCAAGCTGAGAGAGTTGGGGTTGTCCCACCTGCTGAAGAGAAGGCTCTGAGGGACCTTCTAGCAGCCTTCCAGTATCTACAAGAAAGTTGGAGAGGAACTTTTTACAAGGGCATGTACTGATAGGGCAAGGAGGGTTAGCTTTAAACTGAAGGAGAGTAGGTTTAGATGAGATATTAGGAAGAAATTCTTTACTCAGAGGGTGGTGAGGCACTGGAGCATGTTGCCCAGAGAGGTTGTGGATGCCCCATCCCTGGGAGTGCTCAAGGCCAGGTTGGATGGGGCTCTGAGCAACTTGGTCTTTTGGAAGGTGTCCCTGCCCTTTTCAGGGAGGTTGGAACTTGATGATTTTTAAGGTCCTTTCCAACCCAAATCATGCTATGATTCTAATATGCACAAGTACCAAAATCACACTTGGAGTGTTTCAACTGCTTTGTCTATTAATAAATCCTTATATGACTCTCATTGAGCGACTATTGTTTGGGCAAGGAGAGGCAGAGCAACTTGCCTACAGCAGCATAAGTCACTGGTGGAATGAGGATTATAACACAGGATTTCCTGCCTCCCAAATCTATACTGGTTCTTCCAGATCAGGCTGCCTCCCAAGCAGGTAATTACATGCCTATCAGTCATACTTCTTATAATTTTCTTATCTTTATTTATGAGCTGTGATTCTCCTGCTTAACTCAGTTGTATTAATTAGCTGTGCTTTACAAAACAACTCAGAGAAGTATTTAATTTGTGTGTTCATGAAGTCAGCTCCAAGAAAGGTAACTAAGCTTTTAACAAGGGTAGACCAAAAAAAAAAAAATCCAGAGCCCAATTACAGTATAATTAAAGGGACTTTCTTCTCTGCCAATCAAATGTGGCAAAGCCATTTAATCACCCACAACAAGGAAGGCAAATTAGTCACAAGGAAAATTATAGTTGCACATATTGTGTTCAGGCAAGAGAATTGAATACTTAAACAAAACTAACTTTAACATAGTTAAAAGAAACTCACACATTTTGTAAGTGAGACCTTTTTTTATATGCAGTGATAAGAGGAAGCTGTATCTGTGCTCAGTTGTGGAGGAGGATGAAGGCAGATCCTCAATTGCAACAGTGATCTTTTTCAAGGGAATGAATGGATGGAATTAGATTGACTTAAGCCATCTAAGGAACTGCATCGAATATATGAGACTTTCAGCTCTGAAATTCACTTTGACAGGTGTGGAGAGAATGGCTGTGTTGAAAGCAATCTTTCTTACACATTGAGAAACTGTTGGCCAATTTTGTTAGATTTGTTGTATTGTTTCATTTTCTGTGTCATTGAACAATTCTGCTCTCCATTCCAGTCATGGAGGCTGACAGGTTTGTTTTAAAAGTACCTCATCCTTTTGACATTTTATCCAAACTGAATTGCTTCATTGTTTCTGAAGAATTCTTGCCTCTCTGTCTCTGTTTCAAAAGGGGCAAACAGCAAGAGGGATGTCAGCTGTACACATCAAGACAATGGCTAGATAATACCATCCAGAATACCTACACAAGTGAACGTTAAGTCTGAGCATGGAGTTTCTGCATACTTTCAGCTATTTTGAATGTACAGGCATAATTAATTTCTTAAAATTAATCACTTTCTGACCAACTGTCTCTGACCCCTTCTGATCTCCCCAAAGAAAAGCTGAGTTAGCTGTGTTTTAACATCACCAACAGTCTTGCCCAAGAAGTTCCAGAAAACACAACAGGACCATTGCTCTATCCTTTGCATAGCTAGTCTGGACGAGATAACATTACTACTCCTACAAAATAAGAGTAATAATGCTTTATAATTATTTCTTGGTACAAGTATTTGCATAGGTGAAGTAGGACAGAGGTGACCCTACAAAATACTGCAAACTGCATTTCCCAAAACACGTGAGTAAGCCTCCACAGACAATAAAGTGCCTGTTAATATTTTTGGTGTTTTCTTTCTGGATCTCACTGGCAAACTTGCATCACATTTTTCAGATCTTTCTTTGCAATGTCATAACCTCAAAGCTTTCCCTTCAGAAAAATCAAAGCAGGGATTCTCAGGAAATATAGGGATTTCATCTCTGGGGTTAAAAGAAGATCAAAAAAGATAGTAAATTTCATAATAAAATTACAGGATGATGTAATACATCTGGGCTACTTTTCCATCTTGCAGTCTCCAGTACTAAGGTAGAATGGCAAGGGCAGGTACTGAAACACATGTTGCTACCAGTGTCTGTACTCCAGACAAACAATTCTATGCTCCAGGGCTGTCAGTTGTAAAAAGCAAAATATATATATGTGTGTATATATATATATATATATATATATATATATATATATATATATATGTCTAAAAAATTTGAATCTGAAGTCACATTAACCTGAAAGGAGAATCAAACCTTTACTTGAGTACACAAGGAACAGCCAAAATTGAAATGGAAATAAGTAGAGCCAGCACATAATCTAGTCACAGAATCACACAATCACAGAATATGCCAAGTTGGAAAGGACCCACAAGGATCATCAAGTCCAGCTCCTAACTGGACCATCCCCAAGAGTCACACCATGTGCCTGAGAATATCATGGGGTTTACAGTCAAGGAGAAATTCCCATATAGCCATCCAAGCTGTTGACCCAGGATGAAGAAATAACCGTTTCTGAGTGCTACATTCACAGGTCAGGGGGTGTTCCAAGCTGCATCTGTAAGACATGAAATAGCTGAGCAGTACAGCACCATGGAATTTCTTTCTTGTGTAAGGCAACACTTCTCATGGAGGTAGTACTGGTGAAGGTAATGGTGGAGTAAGTAAGTCTGTATTTAAGCCCCTTGAATTACCTGGACAAACTTCCAGCTAGAGATGACACATTTGATTCCCACTTGTAAACCTGCACTGGAGAGCAGTCTTTTTACCATCACTGCCTTGTTCCCAGTATGTTCTTGTAATCAGAGGGGAGATACCTGGATGTCCCTTGATTTCTCTTTATCATGTGTGGCTGCAAGTAGACACTGGCCAGCACACTTGTCGTCATATACCTCAACTTTCTTTCATTCCATAATTCCTGTAAATACCAATGGCAATATCTAGGAGCTGATATGCCAGCTAGCATAATGCCCAGAATCTCTCCTTCTCAGACTTCCCTCTTCATACTAGGCATTTTTTCCTGATGTTTGAGCTCAGATTAAACAACCCTCCTATATGGATTTCATGCACTCTTTTTCTTCCAAGGAAGAGCCCTTTAAAACAGTGAGCATTCTGGATCTTTTTTTTTTTTTTTTATCTGGGTGAATACCAAATCCTTGGTTAATGTAACACCTCAAAATCCTTCCTAAAATCATGATCTTGATTCAGTCACTTTTGAGTTTACTGGTTTTGAATCCCTGTATAAATCCTTCTCTGCTTAGGATTGATCTAGTAGATAATAAATCATGTGTTTGAAACTGCTCATCCAGTGTTCCAGCATATGTTCTAGTTAGGATTGATGACAAATGTCTGAGACAAATAAATACTGCTGTTTGGTGAGGATAAGTTATGAACCTGAAACAACAAATGCTAGAAAGATGCCGTGTAGCAAGTGATAACACTGAGTATCTTGCTGATGTTTTGTGTAAATCTGTTTTAGGTTATGCTAAACCTCAAGACAGCTTTTCTTGTAAAATAGGAAAGTCCACGCAGAGGGCAGGTATTAAATAGTTATTAAACTCTAATTATGTCTCATAGCTATTGCACAAGAGTTTCCACACAGAAGCAAGCCTTAAAAAAGGTCACTTGATGTAGGAAGAGGGTGAATGAGGCATTTGGCCCCTGGCACTTCTGTGATACAGTATGGAGTCATAGAATGGTTCAAGCTGAAGAAGATCTCAAAGATTCTTGAGTCCATTAGCCCAGCACTGCCAAGTCCACCACAAAACTGTGTCCCTAAGTGCCCTGTCTACACATCTTTTAAATATCTCCCAGGATGGTGACTCAACCAGTTCCCTGAGCATCCTGTTCCAATGCTTGACAACCCCTTCCATGGAGAAATTTTTCCTAACAACTAATCTACATGGTTTTCTTCTACCAGCGGTGCTGTGTGGCTGGTAGCCATCACCAGAGAGACTGTAACAGCCTACTGTACGGGAGAGAGGAAGAAAAGTAATATTGACTAGGTAATGGCCCATGATGGCACTCAAGATGATCTGTTCCATGAACTTCCCTGGCACCGAGGTCAGGCTGACAGGCCTATAGTTCCACAGATCCTCCTTGTAGATGGGCTTTACATGTAGTAATTAGGGCATCCATTTGCTAACTTCCAGTCAACTGGGACGTCACCACTGACCCAGGGCGGCTGGTAAATGATGGAAAATGGCTTGGTAACAACTTCCACCAGATCTCTGAGTGCTCTTGGGTGGATCCCATCCAGGCCCATAGACTTGTGTGTGTCTAAGTGGTATAAGCATATGAGGCCACACCTCCATTTTCATTCTTTTGAGCCCACAGTATTTAATTAGGCTTCTCTCTTTCCAGAAAACAGCATGGGTGATTGAAAGACCAGGTATCTATGCAAAGAAACTGTGACACAGCCATATTAGCAGCCAGCTCCCTCATGCTTGGCAGTGGGAATATGCAGAAACAATTAGTCAAAATATGAGCACTGTCACAGCAAGAAACAGATTTAATAATCCCTGTTGGGTCAGAAGACAGTTTGATTATGAAAGCAGTACATCTGTCCCCAAAGATTCCTAGGCCTAGAGTGATTTATCAGACAGACTACCCCCTTTTGTTATCATACTGTGAATAAAAAACAAGACACTCATTTGTACATTATGATTTAAGGGGGTAGGGTTATTGGTCAATAAAGCTTTGTAGGAGACAGAAAAAACTGTTTTTCAATCATCTCAAATAGGCCAAAATCTCGAGTTACCTTTTTTTTTTCTTGGCTAAATTATTATTTGTAAATATATTCAGATCTCTTTCATTCCTTGTATTTGTGGGAAAGCCAGACAGGGTGCTGACAGAGGGACCATAATTGCTGCAGTCTAGCCAAGACAATATTAGCACCTGGATTTTGACATTGTTTACTGTTTTTTCACATGAATTCAGCTTTTCTGCTGGAGTGACAACCTGGGAAAAGAGAAAACACTTCACCTTTACCCACTGTGAAAGTCTACCTGATTTTTTTGCACACTCTAATTAAATCCTTGAAGTTCTTCATTCAGCAGTGACTAATCTACTAACGCTTTGGATCTCAGTTCTGTTCTTAAAGGTCTAAAACACTCTTATCTTGAATCCAGGCCAATGTCTTGTTAATTATGGCTATATCTGAGAAAATCATCTTAGTTGTTACTATATCAGCAAGACAAAATGAAGAAATCCAGTAAGTGATAAAAGACACACACCTTTTATAATTTTCCATGTTGATAAAGTGTTTCTCAGGCCTCACCCTACATTCTTACCATAGCTGGTTACACAATGTCATTTGAATGAAGTGATCCACTTACTGATTTTCTTCCTTGAATTTTTTTCAGAGAGAGGAGAAGCTAGGTTGCATACTCCCTGGATTTAGAAAGTATTAGCCTTTTACTTGCAAAGAACTTTGAAACTTCCTTCAGAGTGCTTGTAATAATCACCAAAAGACTAGTGAGTCATCAAGTTTCAGTTCAAAGTCTATATAATTGAGTTTTAAACTACATTAGGATTTTTTCTAACAGCACAATTAGATCTCTTCCCATTTTTTACTTGTATCAGGGAAGGGTTCATGCTCATAGGCTGAAGTTCTGATAGGGCTTTTTAGCATGTCATTACTTTTGATTACTATGAAATAGTCACTTGATGATCAGCCTAGGTTTTCATTAAGCACCTTCCATGACAGAAGCACCAATATCAGACAAAATGACTTTTTAAACAGTGGGGTTTTTTGCTGGAACAGTATACCGACCTCTTTAGCAGGCCTCCCAGCACCCCCTTATCTTAGCTCATAGATTATGAATTGTGTGTATAGTGGTTCTGTGTGTGCAAGTACATGAAATATTTATTGATGAGTACTCCCCAAGAAAAGTTACTTACCTGCATGTTATTCGGATGGCTTTGCTGTGTGTTGCCTACATCCACACTCAGAGGGTGCTATAACATTTGCATTTTACAGAAGAAAGACACTTTTTGCACTTTTGTATCTTCTGTGGAACATGAAGGTATTCAGGATACAGGACACCCTAGATACTGCAGCTCAGAAAACCCTTTTGTTGCATGAACTTACAGAAAAAGATACTCTGTGGATATGACAAACAAGAAAACCAGAATTTCTTAAGATAATTCAGCAACTCTTCTTTTAGTATTTTGCTTTATCTCATTTTCTTTTTCATCCTTTCTTTCTCTTTTTTTTTTTTTTTTTTTTAAGTCATCATACCACCGTGCACAGACCACCTGGGCTCCATTCTATTGGTGTTACCTTTCCTGTCAGTTCCCTTTGCCACTTCTCCTCCTCAGGTCTTTTTATGGATTCTTCCTCCGCTCTGTTGGGGGTTAAGACCTGCCAAATTGCATAACCCCAAACGTGCCTCTTGTTTTATAATCCTGTCTCTTGCTCCACCCTGTGCTAATTCCGTACATTCCACCCAGCCTTCCCCTCAGACCACTCCCTTCCTCTCTCTTTTTTTCTGTTCTTGCCTTAGTATCTCCGTTCATGCCATTGCCATCCATGTAGAGCAAAGGTGGCCTCCCACTCGATGTCAGCTATGTATCCTCCTGCTCCCCTCTCAAAACAAAACAGGAGCACGGCAGAGCCCATCTGTTCCCTGAATCATCCCGGCTGTGATGGCCACTTTCCATCTGCCCCAGCTTGCTGCTGTACTGCCTGTGGTTTGAAAGTTTAAAGTGCACCCATCTGAGCCAAACCTTGCTGAAAACAAAACAGGCTTCTCACTGATGAACTGTGAATCAGGCCATAAATCACCTGGGTCTGACATACTCTTTTTTTTTTTGCATTTTTATTCTTTCCTGTTTTACGATGTAATGTACTGACACATCTCAAGTGTTGCATCAAATACAGATACTTAAGCCTCAAACTGATGCTTTTCCTGGAGATGGTGTCTATCTTTAGATGAAAAGAGTTTACCTACGAGCAAGCAAGATTTCTGGAATTTGTAGGATGCAGCCTAGGATACAAACTCTTAATTTTTGCCCCCAAATGTACGTCACTAGCAAGATCATTACTGTTGAATTCAGCTTACAATTTGCTTCTCCTGTATGTACAAACGTATCAGTTCTTACTCATATTGACTGGATAATATGCTCAAATCATTTTTTATTGAGACCTCAACCATGCTGTTGTGGAAGGACTAAAAATCTGCACTGAAATCTGGAATAAAAGCCTTAGGAAAATCGCTAAGAAAACTTTCTTCTCAATATACATTCACACACAAAATTAATCAACAGCAGTGTCCTGTCCAGTACTTGTGAAGTAAACCAGTATTTGTACTAAGCCTTTCTTGTCATCTGTGTAACATGATTTGTGTTGAAAATACATACTTACTAGTATATATACCCAGAGATCAAATACTTACTTAAGGAACAAATGCTGCAGTGAATGCATGTCTTGTACGTACAAAGGAGTACGTACTTATTGACTTTGCTGATTTATTTTTCTCCTGCTTAAAAAGCTTGCTAACTTAGGTTACAGTAGGGACAAAGCAATAAACTTGAGTTCCAGTATGAGGCAATTTGGTATTCCATCACTGTTTCTTAAGGGCCAGAAATGGCCTTGACACAACCTTTGGCACAACTGTCAGATCACTGTATGAGCACGTAGAACGTCACTGGGCTCCAGCCGCCCAGCATGGGCAGTTGCCTGTGTCCCCAGAGTCTGTGTGGCAAGAGCTCCAGCATGTGTGTGTAACAATAGAAAAGATTAATGGTGTGCTTTACACACCCCTTAAAATAAGCCCTTCCAGTTCCTCCTTTTGCAATGAATTCCTGATTGCTGTCTCATTTCCCCTGGGTTTGCTTCAGAGGAGCCACCAAGCCACCCAGGTGCACAGAGGCTTGAAGCCCAGGCTGGTCTGTCCAGACTGAAGGCCATGTGGAGAGATGCCCTGGAAGCATCATCATCCAGGTATTTTGGGGTTTACTTTGAAAATTATGGTGGCACAAAATGTCAGTGCTTGTTTCTCTGGTTTAACAACCCAGTCAAGTCTGTCTTGGCAAACTGCTCTCACTGTTGCGCCAGCTGACCAGAAACAGGCACTGTCCCACCTCTTGGATGAGGTGAGGAAGAACCTAAAATGGCAGCTGAGTGCATCATCACGCCAGGAAAGATTTCTTTGCCACAGGTGGTGATTTCTGCTACAACTGGCCCCACAAACACAGATTTTTGTAGTACACCAATTTATAAAGTGCTCTAGGTATATTAAATTGTGATCAGCAAGAAAAACAAGAAATACTTCCTATGTGCAGGGAAGGGAACTAAAGGAAAAGTAAGAATGCCAACTTTTGTGTTTAATTAGTTTTATATTTCAGTCTTAAACTAGATCCAATCTTCAGTTTTAGAAATCTTCCTAGAATAACGATGTAGCAGCAAACAGATAATAGCAGCATAGAATCAAGAATAATTGTAATAACCCTTATTTTTGTGTCTCTAATAACTCTAATCACATTGATAAATGTGATTTATCAATACACCAATTGTTTTTACAGTAGTTCCTCTTTCTGATAATGAAAAGCAGTTTAGTTTTCTGATGGCAATTTAATGGCCGCAGCGGGCAAAATTTTACATTTTTGTACAATGCTATGGGTTTTTGGCACCTGACCTTGCCCTTACTAACATTTATGGAGGTCAAAAGAAACCCCAGGAATGCTTATTTCCTGGAGGTGTACATATTTGTATTGCAAATACTGTGCAAGTACATTTCTGGGGTGAACATCCTTTAACTTTTTGCAAGATTTTCTGAGGAATCACTATATTTCAATAAAATTATATGAACATAAACTTCCTCTGATATGGGTAACTAGGGAAAAAAAAGATTACACTATTCGTTCATGCTCAAATTTAACACAAATACAAATAAGATAATGACATTTGGGGAGAACTGCTTAAAGCTTTATTGTTTTTTTCTAATCTCTCAGCAGTGTTATGCTACAGGCCTGATAACATCATGATGTGGGTTGCCAGGTATTCTCTTAAACACAGATTTGCCTCCAAGTGTAAATACAGGTATTTAATAACCTTTACACTGTGTGGAGATACACAATACGGATGTGAAGTAAGAGGGGGGTGATATCTGAGAAATATGGATAGGCATCAGGGAGAAAAAAGGCCTCTGAATACCCCAATAAATATATTTTAAAATCTAATTTTCAGAAAAGGCAATTTCAGCACAGCCATACCTGTGCAGAACAATGCAACTAATTTTCTGCATCTTAAAGGTTTAAGTTTTTTTGCTATCACTGATAGTTAACTTGGGTAATTTAGCATATGCTCCGGATCTCAAAGGTACTCCTTGACATAAATTCAGTCTGAAATAGACGACTGGTTCTTGATCTCTTGTATGCACTAAAGAACACAGATATGCAAAGTATATTATATTATGCAATACTATACATAATTATTTGCCCTCCTAATGGATTCCTTAATTGGGTCTTCTGAGCACTATGTTTTAACATCATCATTTTGTTAATGCTTACTATGTTTCACAATTTACCTTCAGATGCATGATCTAAAATGCAGTGACAGCTGCTCAACCAGTAGTAGCTGAACCAGTCTATTTTTAATTCTCAAAAGAATGAGGTCTCACCCAAGTGAAATGAAATATGAACACAAAACATTAAAAACTCAGATGAAAATCAACAGTTAAGAAACATCAGAATCAATCTGCCTATCTTAAGCTTGCTTTCCCAATATATTTGTATTAGATTCTAATTCCTGGTTATGCCACTGCGTGTTCTTGTTTTGCACAGAATCTCAACCTTTACTGAAAATAAATGTGACAGAGAATTTAAGTATGACACCTTTAAGGGAGTGTTTTGCAAGTACTTAAGAGACAAAGCTGCTGATCAAGTGTTTGGTGCTGTACCTTGAACAGAGATGCCACCATATGGGTGCATGTGGTGTGAGTTCTTAGGATCACGTGGTCGACAGTTAAAAGGGAAATGATGGTTAAGTCTTTCAGTGTAAAACTGTTCCTAGCTCAGCTCCAGATAAGCCAGTACCTTAAACTGGTATTGCACTGTGATTGCCTGCCATCCAGGGGTTCCCACGGAAAAAACAGACAGTTCTGTGTGAGTTATGTTTGAGTTATTGGCGCAATAGTTTTCCACATAGTCATATTACTAAACATTGACAAGGAGTTCAGGTTTAACATGGCATTTAAAGTTTTGCAAAAAACCTCACGGCTAGAACCATAGGTAATGTAAAACGGCTGAGCATCCTACATTTTTTATAATAGTGTGATGCAAAATCAAATGCAAAAATAACAGACAAAACCCAATACTCTTGCAATTTTTTCCACTAAATTGGCTTCCTTTGCACACTTTAGAACTTAAGAAACACCTAAAGGTTCCTTCTTCAGCCACTCCATTGCTCCCCACATTAACTGTAAGCCTACCAGCTCTACATGGAGACAACTAAGCTAGAAAATGTTCTGTATCTTCTAGCTATAATAAAAAACCCAAACAGCTATGTAATAAAACAAACACACTACAGTTTAAGAGGACAGCCGGTCTGCCGCAGTACAAAGTTTTTGTTCACTTCTGAGAAATTGAGAGAAACTCACTAATTTTGTAAAGTACAGAACAAATGAGTCTGATTTCAGCCCAGTGAATCTTTGCCTCCCGCCCTTCCTTCTGTTCCCATGCAAGCTGCTATCAGCAAGCTGCACTGCTGCTGAACTCTCCTCTGCAGGGTTTGTGTGGTGCACAGCTTTCTTCTTTAACATCTTCTGTAACTGAAGACCAGGGTTAGAAACTGTAGGGAGAAGTTACTGAAATCATCAAGTTTAGCATTAACCTCTCTTCAGGTATTTGCTAATATTTCAGGTCCTGCTAATATGCAGGTGCTACTTTGAATGCCACAGAAACCTCAGATGTCAAAGAGACATAGACGACTTGCCATTAACCGGCAGAATCATTAATCTGCACCAAGCTTAGTCAGAAAATTCCTAGGCAAGGTTTTGCATTTCCACCCTGTTTTACTCTGCTGTTATCCTTCATTCTATATGCCAGGGGAGCATCTGACCATTGGAGATTAATTAGTAATTAAGAGGTGCTTCAAAAACATCACAAGTTCAGAGAAGAAAGCAACCTAATCATGTTAGAAAATAGTTGGAAATATAAATGCCAGACTCCTGGAACTTTCTTTTGTGCAGGAAATTTAAATAACTTTATTTTGACCATACCAAACTGACCCCACTAACTAGATGTAATAAACAAATGGGAGATATTTAAGCTGACATTTGAGCAGTGTCAAAGCCTTCTAAGCTTGTTCTGAGTAGATTAGTAGATAAGTGCTAGCCTTCCTATTCTGGGATATGTTCCAAGGCAAGCATGAGGACTGATGATTTCATTTAACTCCAAAGTAGTCAACACTGTATACTTAAAAATGCAAATAATTTGCTTAATTCTTATGACACACTACCAGTTGACAGAAGCAGTGTTGGGATAGAAAACACCCTCTCTGCTTGGCACTGTATCTGAGGGCAAAAACTACACTTCCTCTACTATTCAATCAGTATGTGAAACTATAATTATTAGCAAAGGGTGTGCAGTTTTCTCAAAAACACATAGTGGATCTCATCTGATCTAATCTCAGAAAAACTGACTTAATAAACCCTTTTTAGAAACAATGGACATCATTAGATGTTTCACAAACACTCCATAGTATATTTGTACACTTTAACAAGATAGTGGCAAAAAAATTCAGAGCCAGCTCCCTTTATTCCAGCAATATTGACAAATCTGCAAGTATTTTGGTATGTTGTTGGGAGAAGCTTGCCAATTATTGCTGCTCATTCAGCTTTGTTGTATCTGTCAATGATAACAAGTCCATAGAGCTGCTTTCAAAATAGTCCTTAAATATTTGCCCAAATGCATCCTCATTCAGCAGAATACATGCCCAAGTCTCTACTATGCTCAGTGATTATGACTTCAATCCAATTCCAGTGCTTGACGTTGCAGAGGAGAATCCCTCTAATATGATTACCTTGTAGGACATCAATTTAGGGAAATCTTCAAAACAGAGCTTATAAAAAAAGAACACTAGTTCTTGGGCCTCAGGACTGTAAACTTCTAAATTTTGTCACTCAATTCTGTGTAACTGTGAAAGAAATAAAAGCAAGCTTTATCTTCAGCACTAAAACAACAATCCTAAGCCTATTACACAGGCAATGCTGGAAAAGTTTTCAGGTTTTATCCTCACCTGTACTAAAGTCAGATCCACAAAAAGGCTTAATTACTTTAAGTGAAGGTTAGTCAAAAAAGTCCAAAATGGTAATTAATTAGACCATGAATACCTCATTAAATCCCTAAAGCTTCAGTAGGCACCCAAGCTTTTCCCAAAGAAAGTTTCATGCTGGAACTATTACAAGCTATGCAGGCTTTGCACCTCCTTATATACGTCCCCTTTCCTTAGAAATGAGGATTGCCTGTCACTTATGTATGGTTTTGCGCATTCAGCAGCACACTGGCAAGACAGAATTTGCATATGTAACGTACAGCAGCCAGAGCCATTTGCATTTGAAAGAAAGAAGGAAAATTTCTGTAGCAAAGCACTTCTTCCAGCTGTGCTTACCAGCAAAGAGTAAGCCAGTTGTCTGTAGCCAAAGACACAAAGTACACGATAGGTTTCATGCTGTGAATCCAATTTAGATTCTTTTCGGGGGAAAGAACCTCAGCCTGGGGTAGTCAGGCTTTCCAATGTGCTGTCTCTTTGTCTCTTCCTTCTGTCTGGTTTAGATATACCTCCCGCTCTGTGAGCAGACTGTGAATCCAATTCCTACCTGCCCGACTGCGGGCTCTGTACAGAGAGGACAAGTGAGCAACAGAAATTTGAAATTAATGCTGGAAGCTGGACATTTTAAAATTACATGCTGATATGCTGAACTTAGCCTAAGTATTTGTGAACCCAAACATACAGTATTTTTTTATGTCCTCTTGGCAGTATTTAAGAGATTTGTTTACAAAGATTCAGGATCTTCACATTTAAAGTGCTATTTGGTAGTTGCATTTGAATGTAAATATTAAAAGGTATTTTAGGGTTTTTTTGTATATAAAAAAATTTATGTAATTTAACAACTTAGTGACTTCCCTGAAAAATTTTTACTATTTGTTATCTGCTTAAAAATTGTTACCTAGCTGACACATCACATTTTCCAATTCTAGAGTGACATTTGTTCTCAGTCTAGTAGTGCAGTAAGTTAAATGTGACCTTGAGGTCCTCAGTTCTGTCAAGCACACGAACACGCAGCACACAAACCTCATCCTGTTTCTTCCTGACACAGTGCAGAACATTGTCACCTTTTAAATGCTTAGCATGACTTATTTCAATAAAGTCTACAAAGACTTGAAAATGTAATTGAAATTTGGTGCCTGAATAATTTCAGCCTTATTATACCACATCTGTATAAAATGGGGAATTTGTCTTACCATATATCTTGTGTCTACCATGCTGCTAGAGAGCTGGGCGTCTGATGTACCATTAGAGGTAGTGGTGATCTGTTCAGTACAGCCGGTGGAGTACAGGTAGCAATTAATTTAATCCTAAAGCAGATACCTTCATTTGATCAGCTGAAAAGCTCTCCAGACTCCACTGTCTGTATTGACTATGTCTCCCTTAGCTGTAACGACAGCTTACTCACAGCTCCTAATGAGCTACTTGCCTGGCGGACTCCCCAAATTAGGATGAGCCTCGAGGGCCACAGTTTTCCAAAGTGTGAGGAGTCAGGCTTCCTTAAGGCACATACAAATTTCAAATTTAAATCATATTGAATCACAGAATCGTTAGGGCTGGAAGGGACCTCTGGAGACCATCCAGTGCAAACCGCCCTCCAAGGCAGGGTCACCTGGAGCAGGTGACACAGGAACGCTTCCAGGTGAGTTTGGAGTGTCTCCAGAGAAGGAGGCTCCACGACCTCCTTGGGCAGCCTGCTCCAGTGCTCTGCCACCTTCAACAAAAAGAAGTTCTTCCTATTTATGAAGATACAAGTAATAAATTA
The DNA here is from genome assembly GCF_036250125.1 of Pseudopipra pipra. Classification (NCBI taxonomy): domain Eukaryota; kingdom Metazoa; phylum Chordata; class Aves; order Passeriformes; family Pipridae; genus Pseudopipra; species Pseudopipra pipra. The sequence continues at coordinate 79,051,208 of NC_087550.1, forward strand.
TAGACAACACACGTAGACTGAAGCGCCCCCCTGGCACTCCCAGGCCTGCCCGGCGGGCCCGGCAGGGGGCGCCGCCCGGTCGCCTGTCGGCGGCGTTTGGCCCATCGCGGCCACCTTAGTCCTCCCCATCGCGGCTCCGGCCCCGGCCCCGGCCCGCCGCGGCTCCTCAGGGGCTGCCCGACCTCGGGGGCTGCCCGGCCTTGGGGGGGCTGCCCAGCCTCGGCGGCTCCGCCAGCCGCGTCCGCCGGCCGGGCCAGGCCGCTGCCATGTTCACCAGCACCGGCTCCAACGGGTTCTGTGAGTACCGGCCCCCCAAGGTCCGGGGAGGGCGGCGGTCGGGGGTGGGAGCGCGGGCGGCGCTGCCGCCGCCGGCCCCGGGGGAGCCGATGGGCTTGGTCCCCTCGGCTGCACTTTTAAACTACGTGACGGCGGGAGGAGCCGAGGGTGTGTGTCTGTATCTGTCTATGTCCGTGTCTGTGTGTGTATATACATCTGCATACATCAGTATAAACCTGCATGCCAACATATGTGTTAGAAAATGCAAGACCCCCTCTTTTCTTAATGTGAAAATAAACTTACTTTTTCAAACCAGTTTATTGGAACAAATATGTTCCCAGCTCTGTTTAGCTGAATTTGTACGTGCAGCATATGTAAATCATTTTATATTCCAGTGCTACCTGAACTGAATTCAGGGGTATTGGGGGTTCTGAGTTTGTTTACAGGACAAAGCATCTGCAGCGTCTGGAAGCGGCCGTGAGGAGCTGACCTGGCTGCGCTGTGCACTTTGGCACTACAGTCCCAAGAGCAGGCGGGGACAAATGATAAGTCAAAACTTTGCTGACTAACTGCTTCATACAAAATGGGTGGGAGTGTCAGTCTGCTGGAGGGCAGTAAAGCTCTGCAGAGGGATCTGGACAGGCTGGATCAATAGGCCGAGGCCAGAGGTATGAGGTTCAATAAGGTGAAGTGCTGAGTCCTGCCCTTGAGTCATAATAATTCCATGCAGCGCTACAGATTGAGGGAAGAGTGGCTGGAAGGCTGCCCGGTGGAAAAGGATCTGGGGGTGCTGGTTGACAGCCGCTAAACATGAGCCAGCAGTGTGCCCAGGTGGCCAAGAAGGCCAATGGCATCCTGGCCTGTATCAGAGATAGTGCAGCCATCAGGACCAGGGTAGTGATCATCCCTCTGTACTTGCACTGGTGTGGCTCCACTTCAAGTACAGTGTCCAGTTCTGGGCCCCTCAACTCAGAAAGGACATTGGGGGGCTGGAGTGTGTCCAGAGAAGGGCAATGGAGATAGTGAAGGGTCTGGAGCACAAGTCCTGTGAGGGAGGTGGGATTATTTAGCCTGGAGAAAAGGAGAATGAGGAGAGACCTTATCACTCTCTACAGCTACCTGAGAGGAGGTTGTAGTCAGGTGGGGGTTGGCTTGTCTCCCAGGCAAGTAACAACAGCAGGGAAGGATATGGCTTCAAGCTGTGCCAGGGGAGGTTTAGGTTGGACATTAGGAAAAGTTTCTTCACAGAAGGGGTTGTTGAACATTGTAATGAGCTATCCAGGGAGGTGATGGAGTCACCATCCCTGGAGGTATTTAAGGAAAGACTGGATGTGGCACTTAGTGCCATGGTCTAGTTGATATCGTAGAATCATAGAATCAGCTGGGTTGGAAAGGACCTCTGAGATCATCAACTCCAACCCTTGATGCAACACCACCATGGTTACTAGACCATGGCACTAAGTGCCACATCCAGTCTCATCTTAAAAACCTCCAGGGACGGAGAATCCACCACTTCCCTGGACAACCCATTCCAGTGCCTGATTACCCTCTCTGTAAAGAATTTCTTCCTAATATCCAACTTAACCTCCTCTGGCAGAGCTTAAGACCATGCCCTATTGTCTTACTGATACTTGCCTGGGAGAAGAGACCGACCCCCACCTGGCTACCATCTCCTTTCAGATAGTTGTAGAGAGTGATGAGGTCTCCCCTGAGCCTCTTCTTCTCCAGGCTGAACAGCCCCAACTCCCTCAGCCTCTCCTCACAGGAATTGTGCTCGAGTTCCTTCACCAGCCTCGTTGCTCTTCTCTGGACCTGCTCCAGCACCTCAATATCCTTCCTGAACTGAGGGGCCCAGAACTGGACACAGCACTCCAGGTGTGGCCTCACCAGTGCTGAGTACAGGGGAAGAATCACTTCCCTGGACCTCTTGGCCACACTGTTCCTGATACAGGCCAGGATGCCATTGGCCTTCTTGGCCACCTGGGCACACTGCTGGCTCCTGTTCAGCTTCTTGTCAATCCAAACTCCCAGGTCCCTCTCTGCCTGGCTGCTCTCCAGCCACTCTGTCCCCAGTCTGTTTCACTGCGTGGGGTTGTTGTGGCCAAAGTGCAGGACCCGGCACTTGGCCTTGTTGAACCTCATCCCGTTGGAATCAGCCCAACTCTTCAGCCTGTCCAGGTCCCTCTGCAGAGCCCTCCTGCCTTCCAGCTGATTGACATTCCCCCCCAACTTAGTGTCATCTGCAAATTTGCTAATGGTGGACTTAATCCCCTCATCTAAATCATCAATAAAGATATTAAATAGAACTGGGCCCAACACTGATCCCTGGGGGACACCACTAGTGACAGGCCACCAACTAGATGCAGCACCATTCACCAGCACTCTCTGGGCCTGGCCCTCCAGCCAGTTCCTAACCCAGAACAGAGTTCCCCTGTCCAAGCCGTGGGCTGCCAGCTTTTCCAGGAGTATGCAGTGGGAGACAGTATCAAAGGCTTTGCTGAAGTCCAGGTAGACACATCACAGCCTTCCCCTCATCCACCAGGCGGGTCACCTGATCATAAAAGGAGATCAGATTGGTCAGACAGGACCTGCCCTTCCTACAGCCGTGCTGGCTGGGTCTGATCCCTTCTCCATCCTGTAGGTGCTGTGTAATTGCACTTGCGATGATATCCATAACCTTGCCAGGCACTGAGGTCAGGCTCATGGGCCTGTAGTTTCCCGAGGCCACCTTGCAGCCCTTTTTGTGGATGGGTGTGACATTTGCCAACTTCCAATTATCTGGGACCTCCACAGTGAACCAGGACTGTTGGTAGATGATGGAGAGAGGCTTGGTGAGCTCTTCTGCCAGCTCCCTCATCACCCTGGGGTGGATCCCATCTGGTCCCATAGACTTGTGGGGATCCAAGCGGCTCAGCAGGTTGCTAACTGTTTCCTCCTGGATTACAGGGGGGCTATTCAGCTTCTTATTAGTCTGTATTGTCTTTAGAGGTCTAAAGGAGAGAAATAACTCAAGAATCCATTTATTTTATTTCACGCAGTACATAGATCAAGTTCATAATCAATGTTCTGTGAAGCTAACCTACCGATTGATATTTCGTTAATCCCTTTTCCCTTTCTTGCATTCTGTTTTTTCAGTGTTTCTAGGCTGCCTCTCATTTCTTGATATTTTGATGTAAACAAAACTTCTTTTAAACTATAGAGATATTGACATGATTAGAATATTTTCAAGCTGTTTGCTAAATATGCATTTTAAACTGGTTTTTGGCTCTCATAGTGCAGAATGATTTCATTAGAATATTAAGTTTTTTAGAATATTAGGTTTTTTCATTAGAAAATGTTAAGTTTTGGACCTTTTTCATTCAATGTTATTCCTTTTGCCATAAAAATTTATGAAGCTTTGATTGACCCTATAGTCTATTCTGCCTTTTGTTATGTCCCAGACATGGTAACTGTGTGTGCTTGAGAGAAGATAGCTTATAATTCAAGTAAATGAATGTGTGCTTGTTAAAATGAAGTTGTTGTTTAATATTCCAAACACTCAATATGACAGAATGTGGCAGAAGAGGTGACTGAACTGTGGTAATCCAATGCCACTTAGCAGTATACTGATGTACTGTTTCTAGGAAATGTGTGAGGAAGACATTGTAGGTTCCTTTGGCACAGTTTATTTTTAACATTTATTTGGGAAAATCTTTGGCTGCATGCGTGAAAAAAATCTTGAATGAGTAAATTAAAAACTCCTGTATTTTGATTTCATCAATAAAAGCAGAACAGCTAACTGATTACTGCACGGCTACATTTCCAAATTTCTAGACCAGGAATTCTGCTGCATTTGTTTAATCTGAATGTATTTCGCTTTTGTATGAAAAAGTGGCCCTGAAATACTACTACTGACCTACCAGAGTAAGTTTAGATCAGCTAAGCTTTTTCAAAGTCCACTTAGCTCCTGTAGCTGTTCTGATCGTTACTGTTCTTTATTCAGGATAAGGTGTTCTTGTATTATGTACAATCAGTTGATAAAACAGTGTTAAGAAACAACATCTAGATTTAGCCGTGAATAGACTCTATGTTGAATAAACAATATTTTTCATAGTTATTAGCAAGCACAAATTGTTTCTGTATTACTTATCTCAAGCTAACTTGTTGAATCATCTGTACTATGGATGCCCATGGATTCTATCCTATTACACGTGTCTACAAAGAAAAGTTCATTCCACATCCTGGCTCTGTAGTTCAGTGAGATGAAGGACACTGTCTTCATCCAGGGAACAGTCAAAACTTGTGAGTTCAGATTCCTCTTAAGTTTGACCACTTCTACTGAAGTTAGACTTTCTAGTAAATAATGCTTGAATAGCCTGGCCTGTGCAGTGAAGTCCTTGACCTTGTCCATGTGCCATTTCAGGAGGTGTCTCATGGCTTTCAGCACTGCAGATAAAGTGAGTTCTTACAGAAAGTGTTTATCTAGTATTTCTTATCCTAGTTTAAGAGTTTCCTGGTATAAATCCTCTGTCCTACATCTCCTGTTCAGTACTAGTGTGTAATCACATGCATAGGCACAGAGACTCTGGAAAAATAATGTTATAAGAAACGTATATAAAAGCAAACCACTCCAACAAACAAACAGTCCAACCCCAGCTGCACGTGAGCTAGTCCAGACAAGTGCAGACCAAGAGCTAGTCCAGACAAGTCCAAGACCTTCCTTTTGTAGGAATGATATGGTGAATTGCAGGCAGACAGGTGATAACTGTGATGTGAGGTGACGACACACCTACTCAGTGCAGGACGTGCACCATTTTGGATGAGGAGATATAAATGTAGAAGTAAATGTACCTGGTACATGTTACAACTATGAGATAGGGAAGCCAGGAAACAAAGAACCCCACCATTGAAAAGGACAAAGACAGTTTGCCCTGGCTACGGGAAACTGTTTCTGTTATCTGAAATATTGGAGGAACCAGTATGCCCTGGGAAAAAAAAGCTGGTTCCTCTGGGTACTAGCAGGAGACACAGCACAGGCAGACCCAAATGACTTAGCAAAACACTTATCCAGTTGAGTTGACTTGTCAAACAACAATACAGTGTGTTCAGGAAACGTGTTACCAGTGCCTGACTTTAAGGAAGGGCTTGAGAGGTGGGTTGTGGTGCCAGACCCAGACCAGTTTCTTGTGTTACAGTCTGCTGGTTCAGTCCCACGAGGAATGCTGGTGAAACACTTCAGTGCTTCTGCAAAGACTAAGCATGACTATGTGAAGAGTGACACTGGGCTGACTGTTTGATGTACTGTAGTGCTGCTTAGTTTGCCAACATGCTGCATCCCAGTAGCAAAGGATGATAAACAGAAAGGCTTTACCAACAGCTTAAACCAGATAGAGCAACACCAAACCTTTCTGCAGACATTTTAATCCCCTCCCAGTATTCTTCAAGCTATGTACATACTGCACAAGAGTCTAGTAGGAAAACCTGTTCAAGTTAGTCTTTATTAAGGTAAAATTTGAGTACATGTTTTAAAGCATAGCCACTTGTTACCTCTGCAAAATATTTCACTACTTTGCCTACTACACAAAAGCTACTTCTTATAGAAGGAGGGAGTAGAGTCCTTTGAACTTGCGTATAAGGATTTCTACCAATGCAACTTAGGCTTTTACATCTCTGTGAACCTTGTAGTGCAGTACTAGCAATTTGTTAAAAACTCCAAGGCAAGAGGGAAAGACTGTGCTCCTCTGCTTGCATAACTGGCAAGACTGAACTGTGTTGTGCAGTAGTGTTGGAAAAATAAAAAAGCTATGTAAATTTAAAATGCTTTTTTGTATGACTGAAGGAAATATGACCATGTATTGAATATATCAGTCTTCTGTGCATAACAATATTACGCAGTACGATACTGTATGGGAAATCGAATTAGCTGGCACATCAGCATGCCATGGTGCACCCTGGTTAGCCTGAGTCCTAGGAGCAGCATAGCCACATCAGGTCAATTAGCCATGCATTGAACACCACAAAAATGTGGCTATTCTGCTGCAGCAGAGCTAACTTGTTTCAAGCTAGCGTGGGAATGTCCACATGGTCTTGTGGTGTAACCATACATGGTATTTCTGACAGCGTATACTAAAAGTAGTATGATAATATGCTCTTTGGTTGGAAGGAACCTCAACGAGGGGAACATTTTTGTATACTTCAACCTGTTTCAGTTTCTATTTCAAGTGTTGCTTTTAGTTGCTTTTAGTGTTGCTTTTTTGCTTGTTTTTTTTTTTCTTTTTGTATCTCCTCGTTTTTTTTTTTCTTTTTGTATCTCCTCATTTTTTTATAGTTTGTAGCCTAAGCTAAACCCAGAAGTTTTCTAAATAGTAAATGTATAGGTAACTGGCTTGATTACAGTCTTACTTGTGCCTTTTAAAAGTAGGTTTAAAGCATGATTGCAGTTGGTTTCTTTACTGACTTTCTTAAACTAATGTTATGCATCTCTCAGCTCCTGCTCTGTTTATAAGCATCTGATGAAAAACTGTTCCTGTGGTGATACTCTTATTGTCTTCAGTTGCAATGAAACGTCACTGTTGGTTGGTGAACTTGCTGCAGGTTCTTGGGCAAATGTTGGAATACAATAGATTAATATCTGCATGGTGGTTTGATGCAGGAAAAACAACCACCTAAAATGCAGATTCTGTCAGTGTGTTTGGGAAGTACTGTGCATTCAGATGTGCATCAGTTATGGTTTAAAAGACTTGCTGATCTTGTGTATCAGCATTAAAAAAACGGGTTTTGTGTGTTTTGTGCCATTATAGTAGCCCCCAGCAGTTAATTGTCTGTATGAAAGTGATGTGTCTGCGTTATAGCAGGTGGGTTAGGGAAGATGATAGTGGAAAAAGAGTTTTTACAAAGCATATTTCATCTGCAGCTGTGGTGTAAGCTCAGTAGGGATCCCCACAGAAATTGTCCTGAGCTAATTTCTGCAGCCACTGCTCATTAGCTGGTGTCAGCAGTCAGGTCCTCTCCCGAGTCAACACTTTAGTCTCAGTCCTGGAATAGCAGTCCAGGAGGTGAAGTTGTTTCCTCAAAAGCCCTTCTGAAACAGTGGATTGGTCTGGCTGCCTGTTTTGACATGCCCATATGCTGTATATCTTCACCTGGGAGTAGTGAACAGGCAGGGAGCAGGAAATAATTTCAGAAACTGTAGCTGTTGCTGCTACCACAACTTTCTTATTCTTATTAGTGCACTGGTGGCTTCTGAAGCTGCAACTACATGAGCAGTTGTGCCATAAACCTCCCCCTCTGTGACAGACGGACACAGGTATTCTTAATTTTGTGTTCTGAAAAGTGGTACTGGCAGCTAGAAGAGTAGTAGGCTGTGGAAGAGGAGGATTTGTGGGCTTTGGAATGAGTGCAGGGGTGGAATGTGGAGACTTAAGAGTTGATTTTCTTATTTGTGTCACATTTGGGAACAGCTTCACATTGTACAATGGTAACATGAAAGTTGGGACACTTGCCTGTGAGATTTTGAGGGCAGTTTTGGGGGGAGACTTCACTGCAAAGATCAGCAGTGAAAGCTAGTTGCTTGTTCTTCATCATGGTGTGGGCATGTTCTGCTGGTTGCTACAAAATTTCTCTTTGCACTTAGGTGGAAGCTCCGTAGATGTGTTGCAGCACCAATGTTATTACTGCCTGCTGTTTGAAAGAATTACCACTTTGGGATTGCAAATTATTCCAAGATCTTTGAAGACAGTATTTGATATATTTTAACTTTCAGGGTCAAAATGAGAGTTTATTCTTTCATTCTACTTGCCTTATGTGGTATTGAGGCACTGTGTTTTTCTCTTTGTGCACGTTTGCACAGGTGCTGCCAGCAGACACTGGTGCCCTGGTAGCTTGGTGGTACATGTTTCCATCTTGCACATGGTTGTATACCCATTAGGCTAGAATTTTGCTTTCTAAATTCTAAATTCCCTTTGTATTCTAGGTAAGGAATTTGGCTTGAATGTCAGAATGCCTGATTGTGCACTATCTGGGATTGATAGTCATTTTTCATCTTACTGGCTGAGACATTCCACAGCAGTCCTTGATAAGGATCTATATGCTGTTAAGGGGTAAACTGCTGCATTGTGCAAACACTTGGGAAAAGCATTTTAGAAGTTGCATTACTGTATTTTTCAAGTTCACCAGAGAAGAATAAACTTGTCAGCCACGATGACATTATGAGGTGCTTGAGAGTAGAAGTTTCCATTACTCATGTTGTATTCCCTGTGGGTGATTGTCACATTTATGGGTTAGTTACTTCTGTGGTTTTTCACTTGATGACATGTCTAATATTAAGTACTTTTCCTCTATACCAAGGTTTAAAGTGTCTAAGCTGAAAGCTAAAAGGAGGCTCTTAATAAAAATGTATATTCACACTTTTGGAGAAAACAGATAAGGTTGGTTATTTTTGAATGCTTTCAAATTAGGAATTAACTTGATAGGATAAAGTATTTCAAGTGTGTATTACCCGTAATGTAAAAATAATCTATGCAAATTGCAGTAAAATCTAAATATTAAACCTCTATAGAAATATATAGTTATGATGGGGATATCTAGAGATATTGTTGTCACGTTTCTTGTGGTAATGTGTTCCTTATCTGAAAAGTATTATGGGATTAAGGAGTTCTTGTAAAAATGTGTTCAAATTCATGAAATAACGTAGATGCATTTGATAGTAAAATAACAAGTGTTATCAAACTTTGGTTCAAAACTGTTTACTGTTGCTACTAGTACAGTTCTTCTGTTTTAGGCTATTTCAAAAATTTGTATCCTGATTATAAAACTGACCTTTTCACATCAAGGAATGCTAATTTAGCTAATTTAAGTTAACTAAAGGAGCCTGAGGTTTCACGTGAAAGGTGGACAGATTTCTTGCATTGAAAAAAAAGTCAGCCAGACTTTCTGCCATAATGTGTCTCACACAACCGTAAAAGTAAAGTTTATGGTTAGCATAGTAACATCAACCTGCATCAATCCAAGTCACTACCTAACTTCTATAGAAGGATAGTTCTTCAAGGCGTTAATTGCTTAAATGGAGTAAGCAAAGTGCATCTTTATATAATAAACTCAAAAGGTTTGTTACTTTCAAAGTAATCTCATCATTCTGTTTTTTATGTAAGAAGAACAATAACAGAGCTACAGATTTCGTAACACCCTGGGAAAAACAGTTGCCTGAAAACGAGTGGATTGTGTGCTATAGCTGAGGTGTTTGGAAAGGAAGTAAATATGATTCAGGTTGCATGTGTGAAAAAGAGAAAAGTCATAGAATAAGTAATATTTTGGAGTCTTTGTGTTGGCTTCAATTGTTGGGCAAGAGTTTGTATTTTATTGTATCACCTGCAGCAACAGAATAGGATGAATTTCTGGGTAACCCTGCTGGATATTCCACTTGGCAGTTTTTAGTAAATGTGCATTGCAGATTTCTCTGTTCTCTGCTTGCTTCTGAATGTGCTTTCTGAAAGTCATGCTCATAGAGGGAAAGAAGTTGTGATTTCACAAACATACTGATTCTATTAATTTCTTTATGAATAATTGTAATGACTGAATGGAAGGAAGATGAATGTCGTGTAAATTAACTTAGATATGTTTCCTTGAATGGTGGATCCAAGTGCGGTGGAGAGGTCAGTTTTTTCAGGACATTTATTCAGGTAATTCCTGCTTCATAGCCTCTAAGAAAAAAGCTAATCTTAATCCCTAATGCAAAGGAAACAGATGTGCATGTCGATTTTTCTAGAAAAAAGAGTGTTTATTTTATTTCCTGAAATGTGATTGAGCCTTAGGAGGGCAGCAAAGGAGGGCATGACCTCCATAGGTGCAGAGAACTTAGGTTTAATTATAGCCAAACAATTAATTTCATGAGACAGTGTTGGAAACAAAATGTCTGGTTAACATATAATTGTCATTAATATCTCTAAAGACTTCTCTTTGTTTTAGTGTGTTCTTCCTGTCTATTTGCAAGTTGTTGAGAAATGATCTGAAAAGTCAAGGTGGTGTCACTATTATGTTTTCCAGTGACCTGTTGAAATGTATCACTTTTTGCACGTCAGAGACTTTTCTCTAAAATGGCTTTTTTTTGTTTGTTTGGTCTTCTGTCTTTAAGATAAAGCGCCTTTGTCGAAGAGTTTGTTACTAGTCCTAAGTGCCATCTCGATTCTATTGACTCTGCTCTTTCAACATTATCAGAAGTTCTTTGTGTATAACCTACAAGCTATAAAAGAGGATTTTCAGGTAAGAGTCAGCTCATTTTGTGTGAAAAGAGACTGCAAACTGTGGTCTTCTATGCCTTTCCTCCCCTGTTTGTTTTTCCTCTGGTTCTTTCCCTTTGTTCGCTGTTGTAGATCAGCTTGTTCTTACCTTTTTTTTATGTCACCCCAGTTTACCACTTTTTGCAAAACATAAGAAAAACTGATCTGAAACAATCACCATAGCTTCTCACTTCTTTGTCTTGTCTGGGAAATGATTTGATTTGTGTCATTTTTCCTTTCAGACACTGTAATGTGGAAAGTTGCTGCGAATTAAGTGTGATTTAACCCCTCTAATAATACAAGTATTTTGATATGAATGTCAATAGCTTATTGTGCTTAGTTTTTGAGACTGAAGTGGGCTATTGTGATTGGGCTTTCTGATTATATATGATTTATTTTAACAACAGAGGCCGTAACTTTCATTCTGTAAGTTCTGGTTTAGTTAGTTGTGGAAAACTAAAATTTGCCTGTTGAATAGAAGGGCTGCTTCTAATTTGAAGATTCCGAGTGATGGAGTTTGTCATGCTCTTCAGTACTCTGCTGAATTGGTTAATTTCTTACTCATTCCTGTTTCAAACTAAGATACTCTGTCTTTTGGATATTGTATCTTGTAAGGTTTTATTTTAAGCTTAACTAAGGATCCTGTAATATCAGCTCCAATTCTTGAAATAATGCACTTAAAACTGGTAAGTTCTGCGGGGATTTGTTTTGGGGTGTTTTATTTTAATTTTTGGAAGTGATGAACTGCTGCTCACCAGAGAAGGGGTCAGCAAATGCCTCTGTGTTTAGCTTACCCGCAGATTTTACAGTTGCATTAAAAAAAAAGGTATGTAGTCAAATTAATGTCTTTGAGAATGCCAGCTGTAGCCTATAAGCTTTAAAAGATTATTAGACCTAGCTAGTGATACTCTGTGCCATGGCACTTTGTAATCTTTCTTGTCAAGAACAAGAGCTTTCTTGCAATAATGTAGATTACAACTCTACAAGAGCACTACTTATATTTTCCAAATGTCTTTCTAATGCTGTGCAGCACAAATACATAAATGATGTCTGCCTTTTAAAAATGTTACAAGCAAGTGTTTGGGGAGGGGGATGAAAAAGTCTGAGAAACTATTCAAGTTTTAAATGGAAATTGTGTGGATTTGGGGTTTGTTTGTTTATTTGTTTGTTTTTCAATTTGTCTTTAGCGGAGTTCTCTCTTTCCATTTGTTTGATCTGCTAAAAACCAGCAGTAGCTGTGTTTTATTCAAAGAGACCACCTTTACTGTGTCTTAAGCATAAATATTTGCAAGTATCTGTAAAACATATGATACTTTTATTGTGGTGTTTTGGGGAATTTGTGGGTTTGGATTTTTTCTTTCATGAGATTGTTGTTTCATTTATTCTCATGCCCTTTGGAGCAAGCTATATTCTATGTCATTGTGTAACTCAGGGAGAGCAGATAGTTTAACTCCTGTCTGATTCTAATATTCAACTGAGAATTTTTAAAAGAAAATTTGTTTAGAATGAGTTCATCTGCAGGGATGAGTTTAATAGAAAGGAATTTTTTCAGGGGCTGAACAGACATTTTGGATGTTGGATTCTTAAAGCTGGTAGGGAGCACAGGCAATAAAGCAGGCAGTTGAAGAAGAGTACAGTTAATTTGGAAAGCAAAATATGTACTGTCCAAAATGAAAAGATCTTCATCTCCATATGGAGGACCCTTAAGAGCAGCGAAGAAATGTCATGTGTAAAATAAGGATCTTCATTACATTAGATCTATGTATTTTTAAAGCTAGCTAAAGCAAAGACCAGTTAGGCTACAAGCTTTCCTAGTCTGTGTGAGGGCTGTTCAGTTAATGCATGTCATGAAATAGTCACCTGTTAGGTCACAGCCCTGCTAGTTTGAGCTTCAGGAGGGATGGTACCTCAGGCTAGGTTTTAACATTGGGCATATTGCCATGGGGCAGCTGCAACAGTGAGGTCTCAGTTCTTTCTTCTTGTTCAGTCCTTGGGTATGCTGGGAAGTTAGAGGCAGAAGCCTTGGCTGAGGCCTGAAGACCTTGAGAAATGTAAGGGAGGTGAGAATGCCTAGCAGGCCATGGCTTAGGAAAGGGAGCAGGGGGTGCCAAAGCTGAGCAAGAGAGATGGAAACTAGCAAGAGAGATGAAGGGCAGCAAGCAAAGTTTCTGTAATAAGGATCTAGCAGTGTAATTGTGAGACTTTCTCTATGAACTTCGAACAGTCATGGCAATTGCTGGAGAAAGGCAAATTTGACCAGAGAAAGGCAAACATCACACTCATCTTTGGGAAAGCAGAAAGGAAGATCCAGTTAACATCAGTCCCTCAGCCTTACCTTGGTCCCTGGGAAGGTCATGGATCAAAACTTTGTAGAAGCAATTTTTCAAGATGTGCAGGACACAAAGGTGACTGGGAGCAGCCAAGCTGAAGTGGACAGATTCTGTGGGTCGCGATCGGTTGCCTTGTTGGCAGCAAGGTTTTTGGTTTTGTGCCCAATGTCCTCTCTGAAGATTGAGGACTACTTGGAATAAATGGGATCCACCTGACCAAGTGAGACAAAGGCAGGCCAACCTGGTGAGGAGAACATTAAGAGAGGAACGACACAGGAGGGAGATGACAACCTACAGTAAATTGAGGAGATATGGACTGCGTTAGCCAGCAAAGGATTGATATTAATGGATGACAGGATGATACAAACAGAAGGGATCTTGTAATCAGCAAAACAGGACTGAAAAGGTCCTACTTCATAAATACGTAAATAAGGAAGTGCCTACAGGACAGCATTATGTGGAAGACTCTCATGTTTTCTGGGAAATCAGCATGACTAGGTGCCTCTTTGAGGTGTCTGCACATGAATGCATGTGACATAAGGAACAAATAAGGGGAATTAAAGGTCATATGCCATTACAGGACTACAGTCTCACAGGGGTCATGAAAATGTGGTAGGTTAAGTCACATGATAAGAGTGCCCCAGCAGGAAGGTACAAGCTTGTTGAGAAGGACAGGCAGGGAAGGGATTTGCTTTTTATGTGAAAGACCAGCAGAACTGCACAGAGCTTCATCTTGGGGCATGAGGAAGTTGAGATTTTATGGGTCAGGACTACAAGGCAGACCAGTACAACCAACTTTGGTGGTGGCGTTTGCTACAGGCTATCTGATCGTGAAGAAGTAGATGAGGCTTTCTTCAGACACCTGGAAGAAGCCTCATGATTACAGGTACACACCCACAAGTTTTGCAGGAGTTGGCTCATGTCATTGTGAGATCACTCTGTATTATCTTTGAAAGGTCATTGCTATCAAGGAAGGTTCTCGAGGCCTGGAAGAAAGCAAATGTCCTTCCTATCTTCAGGAGATTTGGGAAGTACAGGCCAGTCAGCATCTTCTGTATCACTGGGAACATCATGAAACAAGTTCTCCTAGAAGTAATTTTCAGACATAAAAAGAACAGTAAAATGACTGGGGATAGCCAGCACAGATTTTTGAAGTGGAATCCTCGACTGACCTGGTAGCCTTCTATGATGAGGCAGATGAATGTCTTGGTGGGTGATGGAAGATAAGTGAATGTTGTTTATTTTGATCTTAGTATAGCTTTTTACACTGTCTCCTGTAACATTCTCAGACAAACTGAGGAAGTACAAGGTGAGAGAAGTGGGCAGTGAAGTGGATTGGGGGCCAGTACTGTTTAGTGTCTTCATTCATAACTTGGACAGCAGGACACAGTGTGCTCTCAACAGTTGATACACCCTGTCATGGTTTGAGATAGCCCCAAAATCCAATTCCCTAGTTCCATCCCCCCTCCCACATCTCAACCCAATGTGAGATGGGCTTTTCCAGACAAAACACACCAGACTCAAAGTGGGGAAAAGGGAATATATTACAATGACTGTACAAATAAATACCACATCACATTATACACACGATCACAAACTATCTCTACCATGACATATAGTATTTACAGTGGACCAGATCTCTTCTCCCCTCCAAATAAAAGTCCAGGAGGGAAAGAAGGACAGATCCCTTCCAGTCCTTAAGCAGCAGCTCCTCTTCTGTCCTCCATGCAGCAGTAACTGGGTTGTTGTAGCTGGATCTCTGTTCAACATACACAAGGGGGTCTCCAAGCCCCTCGGCTCTCCTTCGGTCCAAGCGAAGGCCTCACCTGTGGACTGCCAGCAGGGACAAGACTCGCATCACCACAGGCATATCACGAAATGCAGGGGCATCTTCGTGAAAGTCCCTTCCTCAGGGGATTCAAGTTCCCGTTTGCAGAGCTCCGTGCTCTGTCTCTCAGGCTGCCACCGTGGCAGCAGTGCAAGGGGGGGGAACCAAGGTCAACTCCCCCCGCATTCCATCTGGCCGTCCCAGTCCAGCTCCCGGGACGCTCTGAGCTTCTCAGCTCTTCTCTCTCTCGTGCTGCATACTCCAAGGCTCCTCTAAAATAGGAGTCCATGTCCCTCTTCTCCAAGAGGGTCTCCAAGGGAGTTTTGGGGGATCTGGTACAGTCTCTTACCCCAAACTCTGTCTCTCTGCTGCTCTCTTCTTCTCCTCCCTTTCCAGGAGTCTTCTCTCCGGTGCTGCATGTTGTTTCTGCTGCTTCTTCAGTTCAGGTCTTATCTCCTGGCTCTCTGCCACCGTTTCTCTGGTCAGTCCCGGCTGCTGTTCTGCGCCCATGGAGAAAACATTCTCCCAGCGTAACTACAGGTACCTAGCCCAGCTTTATGCTGTTCCAGGTCCCTGCAGCCCCCAGCCAGGGGCTGGGAGGGGGCCAGAGGCCCCAAGGGGCACAAAGCCCCTACCTCGTGGCTCACAACATGGCCACCACTTCTACAACCACCAAAACTACAACTCTTCTCTTCCGGTCTGGTTGTGATATGTTTACATTTCTGCAGGAGTGCCCATTGGACAAAATTTCAAAACTTCTAGGGGTTTCCACCCCTTGGGGTCTACCACTTTTCAGCCTCTGGGGGAAAACAAGGTCCAAACCACGACACACCCATAGTTCTGCAGGCATTTAGAGGGGAGAAGAGGGTCAATAGGAACCTCATGAAGTTCAGCAAAGGCAAATGCAAAGTTCTGCACTGGAGAGGAGTTACATCATGCATCAGTACAAGCTGGTGGCTGACCAGCTGGAAACAGCTTTACAGAAAAGGCCCTGAGGGTCCTGGTGGAGAATAAAGTTGGACATGAACCAGCAGTGCAACATTGTGGCTAAAAAGCCTAACAGCATCCTGGGCTGCATTAGGAAGAGCCTCACAAGGAGGCCTGGTAGGATAATCATTCATCTCTACTCACCCTCAGTGACAACATCTGAAATGTTGTCCCTTGTGCTGGGCTCTTGTGCCTCATCCTACAAGACAGACCTTGACATCCTGCAGGGAGTCCAACAGAGGGGCACCAGTCTGTTCAGGTGTGTAAGCAGAGGCTGACAGAGCTGGGATTGTTTAGCCTGTAGAAGAGAATGCTTAGGGTAGATCTTACCAATGTGTGTAAATATCTGATGTGAGGGAGCAAAGAAGAGAGAGCCAGGTCAGTAAAAGGACAAGAGACAATGGGCATGAATTGAAATACAAGAAATTCCATTTGAAGCAGAAGGTTTTTTACTGTAAGTCTGATGGAACAGAGGAACAGTTTCCCCAGAGAAGTTGTGTAGCCTCCATACTTGAAGATAGTCAAAACCAGACTGGTCGTGGTCAGTTAACATCCTGCTCTAATTGACTTTGTTTTGAATGAGAATGTCAGACTAGATGATCTCCAGAGGCCCTTTCCTATCCTCAACCATTCTATGAAAGCATGCCTGACCAAATGGTTGTGCTCTTCTATGAAACAAGTGGTGCTGCAGACGAGGGGGAGTCAGTGGATTTTGCACACCTTGACTTTAGCAGGGTCTTTAACCCAATCTCCCTTTGTGACCTTGAAGTGAAATGGAGGTATGTACTGAATAACTGGAAAGGAAGATGGGTGGGAAATTGGCTGGACCCTCCATGGAATTATGGTCATTAGTACAAAGTCGACTTGGCAGATATTAATTAGGGGAGGGCCCCTTGGAGATTAGTGCTGGGACCAGTACTATTTAATGTATTTATTAGTTACTTGGATTTTGGGATGCAGTGCACTTTGAACAAGTTTGTGCTTAAAGTTTGTATGATGCAAAACTGGGGGGAATGGTCAATATGTTGGAAGGTAGGGTTCCTATTCAGAGAGACCTTGGCAAGCCCAAGATATGGGATGACAGGAATTTCATGAATTGGAAAATCCTGCTTCTGGGATGGAATAACCCCAGGCTGCAACAGTGCAGGCTAGGAAGGGCAAGTGCTTGGGAATTAGCTCTGCAGAGAAGGAGCTGTGGATCTTGGTGAACAAGAGGAGCCAAGTGCGCTCTTGCAGCCAAGAAGGCCAACCATTTCCTGGACTATTAGTGAGGGTGTGGCAAGTAGGTAGACCGTACTCCTGTAGCTGACAGTCTTCCAGATGTGTCTCACAAGTGCCCAGTTCTGGATTCATCTGTACAAGAATCACAGAATCACAGAATATGCCAAGTTGGAAGGGACCTACAAGAATCATCAAGTCCAACCCTTAGCCCTGCACAGGACCATCCCAAAGAGTCACACCATGTGCCCGAGAGTATTGTCCAAACACTTCTTGAACTCTCTCAGGCTTGGTGCTGTGACCACTCCCCTGGTGAACCTGCTCCAGTGCGCAACCACTCTCTGGGTGAAGAAACTTCTAATATCCAGCCTAAACCTCCCTCGACACAACTTCAGGCCATTTCCTTGGGTTCTGTCACTGGTCACCACAGAGAAGAGATCAGTCCCTGCCCCTCCTCTTCCCCTCATGAGGAAGTTGTAACTGCAATGGGGCCTCCCATCAATCTCCTCTTCTCCAGGCTGAACAGACCAGGTGACCTCAGCCATTCCTCATACAGCTTCCCTTCAAGGCCCTTCACCATCTTCGTTACCCTCCTTTGGATACTCTCTAAGAGCTTAATATCTTTCTTATATTGTGGTGCCCCAAACTGCACATGATATTCAAGGTGAGACTGCACCAGTGCAGAACGGAGCAGAGCAGGATAATCACCTCCCTTGAAGATATGAACACACTGGAGTGGATCCACCAAGGCAGTCAGAGGAGGTGGAGTGTTTGACATAGAAGGAAAGGCTGCGAGAACTGGGTCTGCCCAGCCTCAAGAAGAGAAGACAGAGAGGAGACACTTTATTGCTATCTACAAGTAGCTGATCAGGAGCTATAGAGAAGCTGGAGCCAGGCTCTGCTTGTCTGCAAAGTGCAAGAGGTAGTTGACACAAGATAGAACATGGGAAATTCTGCCTAGATTGTAAGGATTTGATTTAGTTTTTTAAACCATGAGGGTGGCCAAAAACTGGCACAGGTTTCAGAGAGGTTCTAGAAACTGCATCTTTGGAGGTGTTCAAGACTCAACTGGACATGGTCTAGAGGAAGCTGATCTGATTAGAACTTCTTAGAACAGTTACAGTTGGACTAGTTTGTATCTGGAGGTTGTTTCAAAAATAATTTTTTTGTAATTCTAAATTCACTAAGGTTGTGATTTCCATTTTTATTTGTAAATGTAAACTAGGGACATAAAAGTGTCTTTGGGTTAATTTGGGTTAATTGTAGATTTGTTGTAACAGGTAGACATCTGCCTTGAAAATATTTTATTTTTGAAGAGACTTCTTGAACTCTTCCAGAACATTCTACTCTCTCTATTTCCCTTCTTAAATGTACCACATTTCTGTTACCTGACTCCAGTATTGCATTCACTAAGAGCACAAATTCTGTGAAGAATTTCCTTGAAGGAAGAGCGGCTTAAAATTATGATCATTAATCTTCCAGATTTGGAGACTTGTATGTGGAAGAACAGTATGTCTTGATTTGAAAGACACATTCTGTAGCAGTCTGCTCATTTACAACTTTAGAATATTTGAAAGAAGATATGGCAGCAGAAAATTTTCAGTAAGTTCCAGTTTTGAATTTCTTTTTTTTTTTTTGACAGAAACTGTTTTCTATGCTGTTTAGAATCTTGTAGTCTTGTATGAATACTGCAGCTTTATTACTAACATTTTGTATAGAAATATATGTTAAAGGGTTTTAAGAATTATTTGGTTTTCATAAATTTAAATTTATATTGATAGTATCTTGCAGTCAGTGGATTATTCTAGTTACTGTTTGCAGGTTTATCAGTTGAAAGTTACCAAACCCATAGAATTTAATTTTGGAAACAAATTTAACTCTTCATTCTTCAATGTCTACACAAGTGGATTTGGAATTATGTTGTGTTAAAGATTGTATTTGTCTTGGTTGAACTGGTATAGTGATTTTCTTATTTTTACTTTTATTTAGAGATACATTAAAACCTTATCTTTAATCTGTTGAATTGATTCAAATTAACCTTTTTCTTTCCAGTCTTTTTTACTGGGTGCTTGGATGCTCTCAGCTTTATTTGATCTTCTCCTTGTAGAAATCGCTCAGTATATATTTGGCATCACCATCAACAGCTTGCCTTCTGGTTTGTAAGTAGCTTCTAATGGATTGTTTATTTTAGATATATTTTCAAGGGATTGTTTTCTGATGATTTTAATTAAAAAAACTTTCTTCATGTAACACTTCAAATTTAATCTTCTTTTGAACTGAAGTATAAAGGTTCTTGGCACAACTGTTATAATTTCAAACATTTATTTCTTAGTTATGATCTGCGGTTAATTTATAATTTATCCATATAATGATTAGTTTCCATTTTGTTAGTCCCATTTCCCCAGGCAGCATGATTGAAACACAGCTTGCAGTGTACAGATTGTTGCTGTATTTGTTCAGTCTGAATCGTTTGGTTTATTTCAATTCGTAAATCTGAAAACTGAAATTGGGTTGGTGCTGATTTTTTTTCTTAAATCAGAAAGGCAACAGAACTGTAAGTCATGTCTTCTATGTTCACTTTTAAATGCATATACATTTCAAACTGGTATTTTGTATGTGTTTAAAAAATTGAATGCTAGAACATGTTACTGTATTTAGTGCTTGCAGCTGAAGTTCTTACAGCTTTAAGGTGTTTAGTGGTTCAGTTTCTTATAACCTATATTTGAGATTTCTGCACTTAATAAAAGATGTGCATGTTACAGTAGAACCACAGAGCTTGCAATGTTTTGTGGTTAAGTTTCTGGCAAGTGAGATCAGCCTCATATAGACTTGAGTTTCCATATGTTTTACACTCTGAGGTAATAATAAAAGCTCTTGGAGTGAGATTTTTAATATTAAACACCACATTAGACCTTTTTTATTTCTACTTTTCCAGAGTGTCTGTTGAAAGTAGCTAAAGACTGATTTGATGAGGAAGAAAAAGCATGTGTTTGACATTTTAAAGATACACTTTTTTTAGTGTGTGAGTAGTCTAAAGGAGTTGAAAGCTTGAGTAGTTATTGCAGTTACTCATCGTGTTTGTTACCTTGAGTTTGTTGCTAGGACATAGACTGCTAGTGTGGCTGGACAAATTCCTGTGTTCGTATGTGTAAAAAGATACTTTGTGCAAAAGTAGGGTGTAATAAATATGCACATGAAATGTGCATAAGGAGGTAATGAACAGTTTAATTATTATACCCTTTGGTGGTATTTCTATGATTGTAGAATGTAGTCAGTTACAAGGAAATCTGCATCAAAAAAGTTTTTAATTAAATGAATATGCCTTCTCTTTAATGGTGATATTGATCTTGAGAGAATAAAGTTAATTTTAGAAGTGTGAGATATACAGTAGTTTCAGGAGCATTTCATTTTGCAAATAAAAATTAATATATACGTTGCATCATAATTCTTCAGTGTTGTGTATTTTATTATACTAATTGTCACTTTTTCACATCTGACAACGTTCACAGCCTTTTGAGATGACAAAAGCATTGGAAAGTTTTAACACTGACTAGGTTTTAGTTCATTTCAGATGAAACAAAAGATATTGAGCAAATACAGAGAGGTGCAATTATTATTCTGCCGCTCTTATTTTTACAGTGCAACAAATATATCTGTTACTTCTGGCCTAGAACATTATTATGTGTCAAAATGCAAGAATTCAGAAAAAGAATTGCTTGTTTACATTGTAAAAGTCCCCTGACATTCTTTCTCTTTTTATATCATTTCACTGTTCATATTACTGAGTGATCTTACACTTCCAGTTCGCAAACTTTTCCTGCGCACACTTCGAAGGTAATTGCGATAAAGGATTACGCTGATGACTCTTGCCTGGAATTGTTTGGAAACAATATAGTACAGGATAACATCCAAACATGTACTGAGATTCATGAGAAAGGTAGTAAAGGCTGCCCAAGGATTGTAAGTTGTATTTTCATCTTGCAACATCAGGAAGGTGAAGCAAATGTGGAAGGGCACAAAACAGATGAGTACCTGAGCAATCAGAGTAACTATAATTCTTATGGATCTCTCCTTGGCCTTGGGCTTCAGTTTAGAAGTCTTGCCATGGATAAAATTGTAAATAATGATTAGGTAACACCCCATCATGATAAACAAGGGGATCAAAAAGAAAAAAATCAAGCGAGAAAAGTTCAATGTATTTACTTCCTTTAAGTGGATGATATCAAGCATTTTCATGCAGGTGGTGAAATTCGAGGCTTTGTCTGGATCAGATCGCAAAAACAGCAATGGGGACGTTGTCGCGAGGGTCATTACCCAGATTCCAATGCAAGCCAGCACAGCTTTTTTTGTATTTTTTAGTTCTTTGACATGTTTGGGCTGGACAATAGCCATAAATCTGTCTACGCTTATAAAAGTGAGCAACCACAGAGCAATGGCTGGATAAAATACAGTGAAAGCACCAATAATCCGACAGAATGTATCTCCAAAAGGCCATGTTTCTTTCCCATGGTAGATTATCCGAAAAGGCAAGGAAAATATGAAAAGTATGTCAAGTAATGCCACATTCATCATGTATACAGTTATAGTTGTTCTCTTCTTGGTAGTGCAGCTGAAAACCCATAGTGCAGTTGCATTCACCAACAATCCCACTGTGAATACAAAACTGTAGAAGACCAGTGATGCAATCCTATATTCTTCAGGGTGGTGATTTTCAGGCATCATAGTTTAATTAAACTTAGGAATAGTTGTTGCACTCCATAAATACCCTATAAGGAGATAAAATGTGGGGAGTTATTCTCAGTCAAATAAAATCTATCTTTAAAAACAAATAGGAAGATTGTTTTAGAATTGTGGTTAGTGATGAGACTGTATTTTTTAGCTGTGAAAACATGTTACCTTTGTTGCTTTTTCTGACTGCAAATACATTATTGTGCTTTGAGGGAAATACATGTACTGTCAGACTTGTGTGAAATAATATTTATAAGCACGTTTTAATCAAATGTTTTAATTATTAAAGGGATTTATTATTTAAGGAATCAAAAAGTCAAGATGGACACTTTGAGTGTACTTCAGTAGCTGATAATCAGATTGAAGCAGTTGTTTTCTAAAGCAAATATTTCTTGAAGTTGTCCCTGTTAAAACATTTTTGACTAAAACTAGTTATGAAAAGAAATAAGTGATCATGGCATGAAGTGACATTTGGATATGCAAAATGAAGTATCGACTTTGCTGTTTATCTGTGTAGGGACTACTTAGCTCCCAAAAGAACAGGTGCTTGCTGTTTTTCAGAAAAGACACTAAAAAGCTGTCTTAGTAGCTACATAGCTTCTAATACAGTATTTAATCACAGGGCATCAGAACCACCCACCTAACATGTGGATAAGATGAATAGATTAGTAGACTTCCCGTTTGAAAAAGTAAAATGATGGAAAGCAGACTGCAGTCTCGATCTAGGCCATATGTGAGCAGTATGTGTTGGGGGCAGAAGTTGCTGGTTGATAGCTAGGTGCCCCAGACCACAGTTGTGTTGCTTCTCTCAGCTTGTCGGGTCATAGGAGTTGGACACCTGAAATGTCATTGTGCAGGCTCTGGTGATGAGAGCTGAAGGAGATTATCCCCTGGTTTGCTCTGGAGCCACTTGAGGATGGCAGACCTTACCTGGAGTTTGCATGGGTTCTTTGATTAACCTGCACTCTCTGCACTTTCCTGGCTCTTGCTGTGGTCGCAGTTTCATGACTTTGTGTTGGAGGGTTTGTCTTTCTTGGCCTTTAAAGCAGCCCTATGGCAGCTTTGTGAAGAGGAGGAGGAGGAGGAAAGAGTTAGTTGTTTGTCTGATCTTCCTACTCGTGACAGTCAAGGAAGTTCTACAGTATTGGCTAGAAACCAAGACTGTTTTCTGTAGCAGAAGAGTGCATAGTTCCCGTGTGTTTTATCTCCAGAAGTGAAGAATGCATTAAAAAAAGCTTTATTGTTGCTGCTCATCTGGTTTATGCTTTCTCTGTGATGTTACCAAATACTTTTTTAATGTTACAGAAATGCTTAGGGGATTGAACCAGTGTTTATTAATCTAGCATCCTGGTTTGACACTGGCAAATGTCAACTGCTTTTGAGAAGAGTATCCATGCAGTAACTAACTTAAATATGATCTATTAAAACTTTATTTAGGTTAGTTTCTGCCTTGAAATATGAAGTTTGGGCTTCTGATTTTCTTACAATTCTCCAGTTTACAGATAAATGAAAGAATTATGTGTACAAATATCTAACCCTAAACTTCAAAGGTTTTTTTTTTAGCTGTACAAAGCAAAATAGGTGTGTTTTCTGTTTGATGAGGTCACTAGAACATATAACAGAATTTATGCTTTTTATGGGAAAAGCTGTTCATGTAGTACAAAAAAAGAGGTTTGGAGGGCATCTATATGAATGCCTCTAAAATTCCTCATTGTGTGAAGAACTCAAAAAATAAGAAAAATAAAAGAATTAAAGAATGATAGCAGGCATTATTGAAAGTTAGATGGGATATGCTTGAAAGAAAAATTTTGTAGCACAGTTGAAAAATTATCTGCCACACTGTCCTGCTTTCATTACCGTTGCATAAAATTGTCCAAATGTTGCTTAACACACACCTCCCCCCCACCTCTGAGTACTGCAAGTGGTTTGCTTTTTACTCTTTTGTTCTGTTTTTTTTTCTGTCTTGCTAGTGATTGTGTATGACATAGTGCATGACTACCTAGCTAAAGATCCTGACTGATTTAGCAGGTGAATTGAGTAGTGATGTATAGGTTAGATAGAAGAATTCACTCGACTATTAATAAATAGAATGGATTTTGGCTTTGGTTTTGCTCTTCTCTCATTTGGACTTGCAGTGATTGTAATTGTTTCTGGTCAGGTCGTGTTTCTGAAATAACCAGCAGGCTGATGTTGATGGGAAGAGAGGAAGCTGAACCTGGTGTGAGCTTTTATCAGGAAAACCAGGGGTTCCATGGTTTTTTTGCTGGTTATTTCAAGTTTGTGACAGTTTTGAGATATATCAAAGAATGATCTACTGTAACAAATGGGGTTTGCTTTTGTTTAGTTGTTGAAGACACTGTTTTCAAACTTTGTGCATTAAGATGCATGTCAGTGTTAGAGTTAGGCATTTCTCCTAAACTTAATTTTTAACACTGTAAAAAACATTTATGTAGGTAAGAAATACTGAGATTTTTTAAAAGTATGTAGTTACTCATCTGTATTTATACATGAACAGAGATATTCTGCTTTTTCATCAGTGTTTGTCTGCACGGAGTTCAGATTGATATCTCCTGAGTCAGCCCAAGTAGATCTTTGGGTGCCTATGAGTGGATGGCTTTGCCTTAGTTGTCATTTTTCATAATGGGAACACTTATGGGTATTGATTAAAGTGCTTACTGAAGAGCCCTTGGCGTCACTGGTTTCTGGAAGTCCATGTGTGTTGATTGTGAATGATTGCTCTGATGTTTCTCTGTATCAATCTTATTTTTTTAATGATAGTTGATTTTTTGAATGTCTGATGTGAATTGTAAAGGCCATGCTGGGTACAAAAATAAAGACTTTCAGAACAAAACCAGAACTAAATCTTTTCCTCCGTATTCTTACTACAAGTTAGGTAACAGTGCATGTACCTCTTTCCAATCCCCCTTTTTTTCTCTGTCTGTCCCTTGTATATGCTCACATTTCCCTGAGGAGGACATGGCTTTCAGTGAAGCACAGAGAGACCAAGCCACAAGATCTTCTCCTGGTTTTAGTTTAGTGAAAACAAACATTTTTCCTTTAGTGATGTGTACTTACCAATGCTTTTATGTAGTGCATATTTTGAAGTTTTTTGTTAAAATCCTAAACAACAGTATTTATGGTACTGTGCTTTTACAAATGCAATCATTTTGCTTTAAATGTTATTTATAGAATGCTGCTGATATTTTGAAAGTGCTTTAAAGAATTAAATATATTTTCAATAGTTCTAGAATTAATGCCCATGTTCAGCTTCTGAACAAAGAAGTCTATCTTAGCAACATGCATAAACATCCAAGTTACTTTGTTACCATAGAGTATGGTATTGTTACTCACCCTTTGTGCACTACAAAGTTTCTTCAGAGATGCTCCTCTCATGGCCCCAAATCTGTAGAAGGTTTAGACTTCCTCTTCTTTGCTCAGCTTCACTTAGCTAAAATAGCTCATCTTCATAGGCAGGAAACGATGATGTAATCTTGCTAGTTCTGAGCTCTCATATTGGTCATACTTAAAAGTTACTATTTCACATAAGTGTGGTGTATGTGAGCTGATATTTCTAGTACCTTTCAACAGTTGAACTTTTGTTATATTTCCAGTGTGGTCAAACTGGGCTGTTGTACTGCGTATTTTTTTCCAAACACACTTTTAAATGTTTGTGGAATAATGAAAGCATGTTTTAGGTAAAGATTTCTCTGAAAAAGTCTCTGCAAGAATACACGTCTTGATTATGCAGAAGTTTCTAATAAGCACAATGTAAATGTATTTTCAATAGAGCATAGTTGTTTGGGTTTTTTTGTGGAAATCCCCGTATTATTTATATTGCATTGGATAGTAGTCAATCTGAAAGTAACAGAAACTCACTTAATTTGAAATGAGAAGTTTGATTCACTTGAATACACAACTTTGTTTATGCCAATACTTAGAATATTTTACTAATACAACAGCAGTGTTTCTATATTTTATTTGCTGTCTAAAATAGTAACATGCCTATTCAAGAGCTTTGCAGGAAAATGCTGTATGAAGAGAGGTTTAAGCCTGTATTAAAATGGATTAAAATTTCTCATCTGTGTCACTGTAACAGACATCCTTGGTGGGATGGGAGTGTTCAGAAAAGCTAATAGGTAAAGAAGACTAATTTCTTACATCTTTTCTTCGTCAGCTTGAAAAATGATCCAGCCTTTGAAAGAGCCACTCAGAGAAGGAGATCATTCTGATGATGTAGAATGCTTTGTAGAATGCTTGCTAGCCTCAGGGTTCTGCCAGCAGTGTTTTGGGATGTAGAAGCACAATACAGGGAGTTTGGTACCTCTTGTGCATGCACATACCCTGTCGTCGTCGTCCCCCGCAGTGTAGCAAAGGGAGGAAGGGAACAGCAATGTTTCAGTCTTCACCTGACATGCCATCAGGAATTTGCCAAGATGTGCCCTTGGTGCCAGAAGCAGCAAAGTCCTGCAGTTCAGATGTAGCCAGAATCAGGTTTGTTTGTGGGAATGTCTTTCTCCACTTACTGTAAAAGTAATGTAGGTAGGTGATTCTCACTTAGTGCTAAAGACAACTTCTGTGAAAAATCCCCTTTGCTGGAGATGTATAATTTGTCTCAGTTGAATGGGTTTGTGGTAGCATGTAGGTATTTGCATAGGTCAGTGTGATGGTTAAGATAATCACAGGGAGGGACCTGGATAATTTTCAGTGTGTAGATTAATATTTAAATTAATCTACTAATTAAATTAATCTAATCTAATCTAATCTAATATCAAATTAAATATTTAAAACCTTTAAATATTTGTTTTTTCCAGTTTAGGTGAACTAATACCAAACTTAATTTTTTGTCATCCTTCCAAACTTAATTTTTTGTGATTGTTCCAAAGGCCTCTTAAATGCAATGAGCTGCAAATCCTACTGAGACCATCCTATAGAAAAATAAACCTATTTAAAAGTGCTTAATATTTTAGGATTAAGGAGTATGTTAAAAGGACTAACCAGAGTTTAAAACTCCTCAGTGGCTTTATCATTAGCAAAACAACTCCAGAGCATGCTTCAGCAGGATGAAACACTGTTTTCAACTGTTCAGTGAAAGCTCAGTGAAATTCTGTGCCATATGTATTTTTAAAAGATTTAAACAAAAGCATGTGTGGCTTCTGGAAGAGAATAATTGGACTTTTGAACTCTCCTAGGAAAGAACACTTTATTTTGGGAAAAATACAGGAGTCTGGAGGTTCCTTCCAGCCTGAACTGCACAGTGAATGTACCAAAACAAGCAAGTGGACAGCCAGTGCCCCCGTTAGCTAAATAGGGATTACGAAAGTGATTCTGGGTTTGAATGGAAACCAGGCAGATGCTGAGGCTGGGATCAGAAAAGCTGTATTCTGTGAACTGCCTCTTGGCTTGCTGTCTTCTTGGGGGCAGGTTGGAAGTGTGACCTTTTATAGCTGTGTCTCTGAAGGGAGGCTGACATCTTGACCCTGCAGGGGAGGTCATGCCTTGTGAGGGCAGCTGGAATCAAGTCCCACAGTTTACACAGGTGGGCAACAGCAGCCCAGCTGAGTTGGTGGCAGGTTAGCCATCCATCTGGTTTGTCACAGCATGGACATGTCAATCTGTGTTCTGCTTTCACTCAGGCTTTCCACAACCTTCCTTGTGGAAAGGAGGCAGCCAAACTGCTCTGCTGCTGGTATGCTGACAGGCCTTCCCCCCGAGCATGGAGGGGCAGCTTTGTCTGGCTGCAGTCTGCTGAAAAGAGGTGTTTGCAGTACCAGCAAGTGTCTGCTTTTCCTTGTCTAGGGGCTCAGGCTGGCTGCAGCTGCAGGGTGAGAAGCATTTGGAGGTGAACACCCAAGTCATCCTGTGGTTTGCGAGAGGCAGTGGGCTGCTCTGCTGTGCTGCATTCCCCTGTCGCTTTGGTTTCTGCTGTAGGAAGCACCTGCCTCTATTTTTGTTTTCTTCTGTGCTGTTTTATCAGCTAGAAATGAGTGCCTTGCATTGGTTTCCCTCAGATGGGCAAGTACTTCCTCCGCTCCAGCTTTTATTAAAGTAAATGCTTAGTTCCCTCCAGGGTCTTTTTTGCTGTTCTGAAGTTCGGGGAGTAAACAAGGTAATTTTAGTTGCATTATGTTGTGTTAAATCCGATTTTAAGTAGTTAAAAGCTAAGCCAATATACTTCATGTCTGCGGATAAGGCAGAGTGCACATGTGGTCTGTTACAGTGCCTTCACTAACTGGCAGTAAGCCTTAGAAGAAATGAGCTTGATCACTTGCAAAAGTTCAGCACTGAAGGGATCATCTTCATACTGTTGCTTTTGCAGGATTAATGTGCTGTTGGGTCTTTGGTGGTTTAATCATGGTAGAGAAAAGTATGTTTTGCCTGTCCGCTTACCGTGTACTGTAAGCTTTGTCCTGCTGCTACAGAGAAGTTCTACATGCAGAGGGACAGAAGGATCGCCCTCTGCTTCAGTTTGGTAAGGAGAAGGCTTGAGGACATATTCTCCTTTCAAACTTTCCACCTTTTGAATCTATTGAAAAGAAAGAACTGAAGCTTGTACATGGTCCAGTGCACCAGTGGTGCAGGAAAGCAACTCTCCCATGTCGGTTTGTTAACTTAGCGGCTTGCTGTTGTGGGTGAGTTCACACGCAGTTTTGGGTTACTGTTCTCAACCTTGATGAAAATTGCTTCATTTTTTATTCCCATATTGTGTTGTACCATAATGAAGGTTTAAGAATAAACTACCCTTTAAAAGTTGTCATGGCACTGAATGCATAAACTTGCTGCAGTTGTTTGCAGTCTTGCCACGTGCACGTTACTCAGAGGCTGCGTCATGGCATAGCTGTCCCTCCTCTCCCACTCCTCAACCTGCGAGTGAGTATAAATGCTGTCTGCAGCAGAGCTGAAGGAATGGGAAATGGAGCAGCTTAAGAGAACTGCAGCCTACTTAGCTGTACCTGACATGTCCTATTTACTGTCACATTTTGCTTTCCCTTCTCTGTTTTGCTAGCATTTGGTATGGTTTGAGGAAGGAGCTCCTGTTTTTTTTCCTTTGAAAAAAAACAATGATGAAGTTGACATTCCATGTTTCTCCTGGGTGGGTTTGGGTTTTTTTCCCTCCCTCCTTCTCTTGTACAGCTGGGACACACACTGTGTCACTAAATACCCTAAAAATATACAGTGCATCTGGCCTGTTTTTCATCTGTCCATCAATGTCAGCATTTGAAAGAAGCAATACTCAAAAAATTAATTAAAATGAAAATTGCATCTCTAACATGTCTGACAGTGGAGTAGTGGACTAGAGACAGTGATTCATTACACAGCATCAATCCCAGAATGTCTGTAGTCTAATACTAGCTCATGACAAATACCAACACAGCTCCATGCTTGCTGATGAACCCACATTGCCTTTGGCATATTTCTTAAACTGTTGGGTCTGTGTTCTACTTTCCGCCTGGGTTCTGTTGCATTGGGAAGCAGATTTTTTTTTCATTCAAAAAGTGCAGATTTCTCATGACAAATATTTCGTAGATTTTTAAAACCTGCCTGAATACTCAACTTTTTTCTTTTTTTAAAATGTGCATTGTCAGGAACTATGCAATGAGTTAGTTGTTCCAGTTTGGAAGTGTCTAGGAGAGCTTTTTCAATACTCTTTTTTAACTAAGTGTGTGGTATGTGATGTTTTTACTATTAAACTGCTTCTTAAAAGTCTCAGGTGCATAGGAGTATTGTTCTAAAACTTGATATGCCTCCCAGGAATAAAGTTATTGTTTCAAGATAAATGTCTTTATTTGGAGCTTAAATGTCTTTATTTGCATATACTCAGATTCCTTTACTGAAGTAGGGAAAGTTGTTTTGACTCCTGCAGAGTTCAGGAGTTTGGACAAGTTTTCTCACTTACTAGCCCGAGTATACCTAATCAGAAATGAAACAATGAAAAATTGCTACATAGGCTTTAGCATACCAGTGAAGTGTTTAATCAAAAGTACCTGAAGTGAGAGTGAGTTGTGCAAGTATTTAAATTAGAGTAAGTGCTGTTCTTTAAATTCAAGTGTGCCTTGCTGTGCATTGCATTCCTGTGCATGGTGCCCAGCCCTGGCAGGTGGCTTGCTTTGCTGAAGTGAGAGTCTTCTAATGTTGTTCTGCCTGCACCACCTGTCTCTGGCACAGATTAACAAGCAGCATGTGTTGAGGTTCTGAAGCCTAGTGTGCTGTGGTGCAGTTGAGCCGACATGAGAGGGAGCATTCAAGATGGTAAAGGGACTGGCATAATCCAGACTGGGACAAAGCAGCTCAATTCCTGCCACGTAGCAGTGAAGCTGGTTAGTTAGGATCTCTGCTAGATTGGGCTGCTTGGTGTACAGGCTCAGCACTGTCCATGGCAGAAGATGAAAGAGAAGCTGAGTGTGAGTATGCTCAGTGCACTGAGACATACGGGACAAGGCCAGCTGGTGCTGTGAGCTGGCTGAGGTGGACAGCAGAGCTGGCTGCAAGTGAGTGGTTTCAGAGAAATCACTGTTTTTTCAGGTACTAAGCTGAGTCCAGTCAGAGGACTCTGTATTTTCCAACCAACTGTTCAACTACAAGAATTATATATTTTCTTATATATATATATATATGATACACATGCACTTGGAAGGAGCTGAAAATCCTGAGCTTTATCATGACAGGAAGCCAAGCGAGTAAGTCAAGGCATAGGTTTGAAGTTCAATAATTTAAACAGTTTTCTTTATGTAGACATTGTGTTGGTAAAGATGGCTTTAAGATAGGATGGATCAGGGAACTGAAGTAGGACTTGTGTATCCCATATTCTCTGCCGCTTTCATCCTTTGCCTCCAAATCATACTGCCTGTCAATGCATTTCTATTTTTGGCCTAGAACATCTGGGACATTGCCTTCATTTGCTTGTAGCTGAGCCCTGTGCTGTGATGATCTGGGCCATCAAATTCATAGCACTAACCCAAACAGCAGAAATGAGAGGGAATGCAAGGCTTGTTTTGAACAAGGTACAGTAGGGGAAGAAAGGGTAGTAAAGGTGGCAGGATACTGGACATCTCTGTATTCTTTTTTCTTTCAAAATTGGCAACATATGGGCATAACCATAGGAACTATACCAGCAACCTGTGGCTCACAGTGCTCATTACTGTCTAGATGATATAGTTTATTTCCAAGATTATGGGGCCTTAACTGTCACAGTTATTGGGTGAGCGATTGGTCTAGTATCTATTAGTGGTGATTCTGGATCTGGCTTCTCTTCACTGCCAGACAGACAGTTCCTGGCCCAGTGCTTATACTGCCTGGTGCTAAGATCTTTGACATTGGAAAATGGGGCTTAGCCTCCAATGAGAAGCAAGTTTTGTGAAATGTGTTTTGACTCCTGCAGTGGTGAGGATTAATTACTGGATCATTGCTGCCATCTATGGATTTTAGCTAGCATAGCAACAGATCTTTCCCACAGCAGAAAACAAGTATAATGGGTTCCTTCCTTTATACACCTGCACTACTTAGCCAGGTTTTCATGAAAATTGATTATAAAGAATGAAAACCACTTTCTCTCCCCCATGGAAGGGAGGTACTGCATGGCATGGAAGCTGTGGTTGTTTTTGTAGTCATAGAACTGCAAATTCTGTTGTTGCTCAAATAGTTACATTTCATAGGGATCTGTCTGTTGCATTTCTATTTGAACAGTAAGATACAGTTCTGAGAATGAGTTGTAAGCAAAGACTTCCTTACTGTGTATAGCGTGAATTTACCCTGAAAAAATGAAGAATGAGAAGTCACCTAGTGGGGAAAGGACAAGGACTGGAGACAACATTTACCATTCTTTTGGCTTTATTATATAGCACAAGGATAAAAGGTAATCTTAAAAATTAAGCAATCCTGTGTTTTTTAAGCCACCCACATCCTGATTTTGTTGTTTTATTTGTCTGTCTTTATCAAAATAAGGTGCAATAGCAACAAATCTTTTTGCACAGCATTTCATTTTTCAGAAGGAGTGTTCTAGAAGTTTTATGATTAAATTATTTCATAAGAATAAACAATGCCTTCTTTCCTGTGTGGAAATAGAGACCTCCTTTTTAGCTTAATAGTTGACTCTTGAAGGTTATTTTCAGTCCACGTGGGCATGATCAAATTTTCTTTCTGTCTTTACTGGCAGCTTGTGTTTTTTTCCCCCTCTTCTCTTCCTCTTTCCGGAGTTAGGAACACCTTGTTTGTTCCTCATGTTCAACTGTAGTAAAGAAAGACAGGGATGTGGAAGTCCCTTTGGAATTTAAAAGGAAATCCTGCATCTAATTGTAGATGTCTGTGCCAAACAATTCTGTACAAATGGTAATTTCAGCTATTGTTTGCAAATTGACTTACTGCAGTGCCCCCTGTTACTTGATCTGAAGGGAAACAAGCTTAAAGGAGTCATTGCGTCCTAGAAACATCAGTAGTCTCCTATCTGTACTGCTACAAGCATGGATTGCTACAACATTTTTGTTTTAAGGATCTGATATCCTTTCACTTAAGGGATATATAAGGGATAAAATATCCTTCTCCATCACAGAACGAACTGCTTCCATTCCAATGACGTTCTATGTATCTCTTTCCTCTTCCCATATTTGTAGGGCAGCTAGTTATTGGATTGTGGTGGAGGAAGAAGGAAGGAAAATGAATGAATAATTCTTCATAGCAGTTGGAGATGTTAATAGTATGAGGAGATACTGTGCCTGTCACATAATTTTGCAAAATGCAGAGTGTATGCTTGGTTTTTTAGGACAGAGGAGGAGAGTAATGAAGTAACTTCACACAGGAGGTCTCGCTGTGACTGATGCTTCAAAGAAACCCCTCTTGATTTACCAAAGTAATGGACAGAAGCTGATTTAGTAAGTTCAGTGGTTTTCTGAGGAGGCACAGTTGTATGACTGAGACTTTAAAAAACAAAGGAGACAGAAGACTGCATACATTAGTAAAAAAACTAACACAGTTGCTTCACTAAAGAAGTAAGAAATTAGAATCTCTCTTTTTAAGAGTTAAATGACTTTGAAGACTTTCTGTATAAATAAGATCTTTTAAAATTTCCTCTTTGCTTTTATTTTGTGCTTACTGAATGCTCTCCTTTTGTTTAGTCATCACTTTGCTTCAGATACCTTGGTCTGTAGCTGTTTAAAGAGTTATTTGATGGTCTTAATGGGGAAGTATTTTTTTGCAAAGAAATCACTTCTCTACTACAGCTTTTCTATTTTCTTTCTGTTTTATCATGAACAAGCTAAACAATTTCCTGCTAGCAATTTGGGCCTTAGAATACTTACTCATTGGAAAAGTTGAGCTACAGCCATGAGTCAAAAGGAGGTGTGAATGGTGTCTTGACCAAAAATAACCAAAATTGTGGGAAGCATTTTAATTTTAAAGCATTGTGAAGTAAGCCAAACTATATGAATAAGATGAATATTAAAACCTCTCTTTATTAATCTTTAGCCTTTGAAGATGTTATGATGTCTCTTACCATATATTCATTATAATATTGTCATCATCATGGCTGGGCTTCGCGAACGAAGATTTGGGAAGGCTCTATCCACGTTTGTTACAGGCACGCTGGTGGCTAATAAGGCCAATATGAGATAGACATGTCCAATTGCAAAAGGCACAGCAGAAAGATTCCTTAGATGGTGTATTCTGCAAGACACTGTTCTTTCTGCATTGTCTTTTCTCCTCGAGAGTGATCCTGCGTGCATTCTCAAGGGAAGCAGCAGCGTTATAGATGGTGTGTCTCCAGGCCTCCCGATTTGAGGTCAGAGTAGACCAGTTATGGTGATCAGTATGGCCAAGGCTGAGATGTTGTTTCAGGGAGTCCTTGTATCTTTTCTTCAGGGCTCCTCCCTTGCGGCAGCCAGTGGCAAGTTCACCATAAAGCAGGATCTTAGGGAGGCGGTGGTCCTTCATCCTGGAGACGTGCCCTGCCCAGCGCAGCTGTGTTCTCAGTAACATAATATTGTAAGTTAGAATAGATTTAACTTTTTTACCAAGAATTCAAAAGTAGTTTAAAAATGACTCAGACAAGAAATAATACAATATTTGCTAATAATATTTACTGTAGAAGAGCAGTAAGGAGCAGCCAGTTGCTCGACTGTTCTACAGAATCGCACTCAAAATCTTGAATAGCGGATACGAGTCACATTCTGGTTGTTAGCTCCAACTTAGATCATGATAAACGAGGCAAAATAGCTTACATGCTGTGCCACATAGGTCAACATTAATTGCCATCCTCTGGCTCCACTCTGCCCAAGCATTACACTAAATACAGATACTGTTAAGATCATTTAGTGCTTATATCAGCGGGCAGCAGGGAGTGAAGATCCTCTTCAGCCTGTCACACAAGGTGTGCTCTTGGGTTGCTTAGGTATGGATTGGGTGATGTGGACCACATGTATGATCAGGAGGGTGGATAGAAGCAGGGTTTATGTGCTGAAATGTGGAAACTCATAGCTCAGTGGAGGATCCCGTGTCAGAAGCTGGTAGGAAAGGCTAAAGTTCTCATTCATCTGTGTTGCCCACCTCTCCTTCCCCACCACAGGCAGTTGTCATGTAGTCAGACTTGTTCATGCAAATGATTCTGGGAGGCTGATGCTACCCTGTGTGCCTCTCTCCACTTCCTTTACTCCAGAAACAGGAAAGAGGTAAAGTCATTGAAACCATAAGTTCAGGTAGGACCTGCATGCTTTGAAAGTATTTCTCAGATGAAGTAAGAATGGCTATGAAACTAATCATGTTGAAAAGCAAATTGATGAAATAATAACTCTTTTGAATTCAGGTGTGTGATATGCCAGGGCCTTGGATCATTACTTATGAAATGTTTTTTCTCTAAGGCCAGAAGTCTGTAGAATGAAAATGTATTAGATACAGTTAAAAGCCAGTCTCCATTGCAAGCTGGACCACTCCCAGTATAAAGGTCCACTTTTGAGGTTATATGTGTCTGAAAGGCCTATTGAAGTAAGTGCTTATCTTAAATGAAGTTGCCCACTCTTCTTGATTCAGTAGAGTGCCTCACAAATGGCAGCTGACCAGAGTAAGCACCAAGATCTTTAAGAACTGCTAGAGAGTTCTCTTTAGATTCATGAAGTTTGTAAAAGGCTCAGCTGTCCCTCACAGAAACATTCCTTCCAGGCTATACCTGTCCAGGCTTTACACAGACTGGGATGTATATCCCCATGTCCCTCTGGACTTCAGTGAGTCCCTTGGAAGCATGTCCATACATGATGCTTTGCCCACTGCTTGCCTTGCACATAGGCATAGTTTGAGTGAGTGTATCAGATATGCAGCAGCTTCAGACTAGGTGGGCTAGGTCGTCCTTTTGTCCATCAAGGTTCAGCTTACTCAAAGCTGACAGTACTGTGGTGTGTTACACAGATGTGAAGGGTGACATACTTGCTTTGGTTAGGGATGTCAATCATTTGGTGGAATGTACTTTTTGTATTTTGAGTGCTTAAGTTGGGTGTGTTACGAGCAGGAACTCTGAGATGGTTTCTCAGAGCTATTTTTAAAAATGTTTTCCTCTGTTCTGGAGCCAGTCAGACATAAGGACACCTTTTCCAGTTTTCTGACAATACAGAGAGATTGGTCAGGATGTAGATGAGTTAGTTGTGATGACAGCATTCCATTTGAGAGGCAGCTTTTGTTCAGGACTGTCTCAGCTAACAAGGCAGTCAGCCCACATCTGCTGTTTTGCTTTTTGGAATTCCTTTCTGGTCTGGGAATAGCTTTTGGACTTGGAAAAGCACATCCACTAAACCCCAGCTGGAAACAGTCAGTCAACAAGAAGCACATAATAATTTCTTGCAGTTCTTAAACAAACTGATTTTCTTTATGGTATGAGACAAAATACCTTTCTCAGTTTTAAACGTTTTATCCAGTTTCTTATGTTTTTACTTGTGTGCCTTGTACACTTAGGAAGATAAAATCAGTTTCATAAAGGAACGCTCAATAGTAATCTCTATCTCTGTGCTTTTCTGTGGAGAGTTTTTCTGTCACTTGTCAACATGAGTTTTAGCAAGGGCTTAATGAGAGGTAGTTTTGTTTGTTTGTTTTGCCTTTGCTTAATGATCCTTTTCCATAATGGGATGTTCATTTTTTGCAGTCTTTCCTCACACTACACCTCTTCAAGCCTGTGGTCACCAGCTCTTTTCACCTTTTGATGAAGATAGTGTTTTGGTAGCTCTGTGCTCTGCCACAAGCATGAAAGATGATTGAAGCCTGTGTGGCTGAAGCAGTAGAACATCCTGTGCTTTTCCTCTTTTGTTTTTAAGATTCTCCTCGGAGTTCATCTTGTGGTGTTTCATCTAAACCCTTCTGTTTCTAAAACTGGGGCATTTCTGTGCCTCCTGGATGTCAAACGCTTTTTAAAATATATTTATAAAGGTCGTTCAGGAATGTTTCTGGCTTCTTCAGGGCAATAACTGTCTCTGCACAGACTGTCGTAGTGAACAGCAGACTGTGAGATGGCAAGGAAGCTAGAGGTAAACACCAAGCAGGGGCCCCACACTGGAATTGTTAACAAATGTTTCCACTCCAGAAATACAAATTGGAGGTGTATTTACACCTTAATGAAAGTTGTGCTTTGGCTACAGGCCTGAAACAGTAGCTGTTTTGCAGTCCAATCTCTCTTACCCTGAGCACTACGTTCCTTCTTCAAGTAGCTTTTTTTGGGCTGTGGTTGAGAGAGGGAAGTGTTTGCAATAATCCCAGTGAATGTTCTTGCAAATATTCATACAAAGGAAAAGAAGGACTTCTTGCCCATGAATGGAGATTGAGATGTGTTATCCATATGCATATCTCCATTTTCACATCTACTTCTGAACCCCTTCTTTGTGTTGGAAGTGTGAGATGAGCAAATGGAAAATGGTGTGTTTCACTCCTTCCACATTATGTTCAACCAACAAGGGGAGCAGACAGTTAGGAATCCACCTTACTGGTATTCTTAAGCCCTTCAGTGCTTACATTATGCACTTCGAGACTCTGAATGATTTATCCCATCCCTCCCAAAAATGTGGTCAAATATGTGTACCAGTTATTCAATTAAAGTAATTTCTGCTTAATATAGTAGTGATTGTGAAAAGAGGTGAAAGAGTAAGGAGACAGGATCAGAAGATGAGACCTAATGTATTTAAACTCTTGAGGGAAATATGAAGATCTTAATATGTGGGGCAGAAGAGACAGAATAATTGTAGACAAAAAATACTCCTAACAAATGCAAAGTGACACTTGATTAGTGTAAGAGAGCGTGAGGCACCTGTACTCTGAACTGAGCAGAACTCTGACTTGCATTCAGCTGATGGAAGGAGCTGTGCTAGTTTGAACCATAAACATGTCTTCCCAGCCGTGTTCTCCACTCCTCTGTTCTCCTCTTGCACAGGAGGCACCATGACAAGCAATGTGGCTTTGTTTCACCTGCTGAAGGTGCAGTTTTATAGCAAGGCTGAGCTGGTTGAAGCATAGGCTGCTGTTTATGGAGCAAGCTCTTGGCTCCAGCCTGTCCTCCTTCCTATCTACCATTTGTAACACAAGGCATCTGACTTCTTACAGGCAGTGGCTATCAGGAGATTAAAATAATGTTTTAAAATAAGACATTGTATACATTATATTTTCTTCAGGAATCATTTCCTATTGGTTTAAGTTTCTAAATTTGCTCACTTCTGGGTGAATGAATACCAGTGCCAGAGCAAGGAAAGTGATGGAAACATGTAGCTGGAAGGCAGAACAAGACATTCTCTTTCTGTTGCTCTGCAGCAAAAGTTTCACTGAAGCTGATTACTTCAGCCCAGCTCCAGATACCTGAGGTTAAGGCATGTGTTGCTGTAGAGTCAGTGACCCCTGCCAGAGGAGGGGGGCACATGGTTTAGAAGACCATAACCTCTAAACTGGGGTTCTCCACAGTGCATCACACCAAGACCTTTCAGTAATTGTAAGAAGAGTCATTATAAGCCAAAAGCTGTGCCCTGTACAAAGTTGTACCATTCAAGATATCGGACTGCAATAACAAATGGATAATGGGGTGTTTCTTAAATGGTGTCAGGATTTGCTGAGGATTTTGAGGGTGTTCCTGAAATGTGGCAGTGCTCCATTTTCACAATAATTAGGATACTTACCTCTGCTTTTCAGTTAGGATGTGAAGTCTATCTGCTATTGCACCTCTCAGGTGGGCATACATGTTGGGTAACAGCATTTAGAGGATGAAAGTAGTGGGAGGTAATTTGAGAAAAAGTCACAAAGTGTTCCCAGTGGTAGAGTGTGTCTGGAAGCAAGATGGTAGGTATCTTTGAAAGGGCTTCCCTGAGACAAGCTGCACCTTTCAAGTTCAGAGTACTGAGTGGCATTTGTTAATTGCAAGCTGTCAACACTTTCACACTTAGGTTTAGTTGTTTTTGTTAAGTGGAAAGTACCGACCAGGGTTTGAGATCTGTGAACTAAGTGTAATTATTCCAATTGGAAATGCGTTTTTATTTATGGTGAGAAAACTGTTCTGCCCTGCAGCAGGATTATTCTCTGCAGTCAGTATTCTGTAAGCAGCTTATGGAGGTAAACATTACATGTGTCTCTGCCAACTTGGCTAAATAATGCCAGCTGTCTTAACCCTTTTTAAAGATAAATGAGCTGTAATTGGATTTCTGCACTGGATAATTTTAAACAAGGGCTATTAGAAGCAGTAGCTGTTATGAAGAAACTCCACAATAGGCATATTATTATGAGACGTTGCATCTCTCTGAGTGATTTAGTATTTGTCTCTCAAAATCAGGGTAGCGGATGAGAGAGAAACATGCTGTGATGAGACAATTCCCATTTTCTTGTTTTGTGTGAGGAAAGAGAAACGGTAATGAAGTTTGGGTTGAGTTGGCGAGGGGGGTAAAGTGATGCCACCAAGAGTTGCACAATGTACCAACACTGTGAACTTTTAAAAATAAAATTGAAAAAAGAGGAAAGATAAATTGATTACTATCTTTTATATTTCAACAAAACTTTAAAAGATAAAAGCAGACATTATTTTTGTTTGCAATAACATACTTCAAAAAACCCAAATAATTTAAAATTCTAGTCAGAAACAGTTTCTCCATACAACCAGTTTCTGTATGAGTGATGTAGATATTAAGAGTGGAAAACATTAGTTTGCACAGAATTTTAACCACTTTGTTGGTTATCTTTGCCTGTTACAAAATATTAAAAAGTTGAAACTGAAACTAACTGGAGAGAACAAAATGTGACATTGCCTGCAGTATTTCATTTCCTTGGTGTTGTTACCACGACCAGCAAGTGTTTTTTGGGAAGCACAGATAAGAGTTCTCAAATAGTAAAATCTAAGTTTTCGAATTAAGGGATATTTTTGTTTCACCAGTTTGTTTTGAACAAATGAAGCACAAATTCATTTAGATTCTGAGGTATTTTGGGGTTTTTTGACACCAGTATTTAAGCTTTTATGTATGAAGCACAGAAATTACTAAAAACTTTAGCCATTTTTTCTCTGAGTTCCTGTAGTGTTAATTGGTTGTTTCATTTTCATGTGTTTATTACCATCCTAGACACCCTAAATGGTGGGATTTTTTTCAAATTCTTATTTTAATTCCTTGTTTTCTTACTACCACTGCTTGATTACAGTTTTTCTGAGAGCACTGCTTGATTCTCTCTCACAGATTTTAGGATAGCTCACTGTTAGGTTCTCCATGACTAGTAATTTGCTTGCATTTTAATTCTTTTTTGATTCTCCAAAAAGCCTTATAATTAGTTTTTTCATTCTGCTCATAATAAAAATTCATTTGCTTGAGTGTAACTTAGTCACTTTGATCTTTTTAATTTGAAAGAATACTTTTTGGAGGAATTTCGACTCACCCTTTATCCTACTCGTATTTGCAGTTAGAAAAGTGATATATAA
Organism: Pseudopipra pipra; assembly: GCF_036250125.1. NCBI lineage: Eukaryota > Metazoa > Chordata > Aves > Passeriformes > Pipridae > Pseudopipra > Pseudopipra pipra. The sequence goes on from NC_087550.1 coordinate 79,090,721, forward strand.
AATAACAGTATTTTACACCAAGGAGAGAACTGAATCCCAGTGGGAAAGACACAAACACTTGAAAGGCAGAAAACTGTTCATTAATAGCCCAGAAAAGCCGATAGCAAGTTATGAAATGTTACATCTCTTGCAATGCTGGGAACCCCAAGATGTTACAGGATTGGCTGGACATCTGATCAGGGACAGCATGTGGCACAGATCCCATCCATGGTGAGATTCACTAGCTCTGACATCACTAGTATTCCTGCAGGGTCTTGCTCACAGTACAGATTGATCAGTCACTGACAGAATCCAGCTGGGAGTCAGGACTTAGCTTTTAAGACCTCCTTGAGCAACATATACTTTTATTCTTATTTCATTAATGAAGCTGCAGTTGCATATAATAATTCATGTGAATATTACATTATATACATGTACTTAAGTGCACATTGACTACATAGCGGGTAATTATGTATTGACTGTGCATATATGGATTAATTATATTGTTGATTAGGTGCACCTTGATTAAGTAGTGGTCACATAGTGCCCATGATGCAGAGGTCTGTGCCTCAACTCGTGCTTATATGGGTCACTAATTCTTCACAGAATAATCATCCACCGCTGGGTGCTACACTGGGTAAATCGTCAGTGATGAAGTTACTTCTGCAATTGCAAACACTGTGGTTCAAAGTGCTGCTGATTTTTTATGGACCGAAGAAGTATTGCTGTTCTAAGCAAAGGTCGCTTAACTAATGTAAAATTTCCTTTATAGTTCTGAGGTGCTCTGCAATTCTTGTTTTGTCTTGGGGGTACGTCCCCTCCCATGTGGCCATTGCTGTCATTGTCCTGTGTATGGAGGAGTCCTGCTGTGAGCAGTTGTGTTATATCATCAAATGAGATGGAATGTAAATCATGGTTCTTATTTGCTTAGACCATATTTTGGGATGCCAGCAAAGTTGAATAACACTTCAAAAAGAAAGTAGCAAAACCTTTTTCTGTTAGTGGGTCTGTGGCCAGTGAGGCAAACTTGTTTCCTGTTTTTGTTTGGGACTAGAAAGTGGCACATTGTGAAAGAGCATTACAATCAGATTTCTGAGAATTTCAGAATTCAATCTCCATCTTTATGCCTTCCTAATTGTAGCTATTTTGACAGAGGATGTAAATTAACCAGTAATTTACATTTGTAGTTAAAATATATTAAAAGAGTTACATACTCACTCTTTAGTGATCTCTGTTCTAAAAATCTTTTTATGGACATTTTAAAATTACAAATCTGATCATTAATCACTTAATTTCAGTAGGAATTTGCAAGCTGCAGCACAAGAAGCACTGCAAAGGGATTATGATAGCAGTGGCACTTGTCTGCTTGAATAGAGATGTTGAGCTGTACAGTGAGCGCCTCCAGGCACAGGCAACCACGCTATTAGGAAGGCAGGTAGCCAGAGGAATTAATTTTTCCAAGTTCAGCTTCCACATGCGGTGGAGGAAATGTAAGCAGACCTTTTATGGAGGCAGTAACCAGTTCAGACCCAAGGAGGCATTTCCTGACCCTAGATTTTCTATCTGCAGTGGTCCTCAGCTGGTTGCTCTCAGCCATGCGCTCGACCTCTGTGCATTTGCCTAACTGTGGGTGACTTCCCTGTACTCCCGGGTATGGCCAAGGGCATGGATGTGGGTGGTACCTGAATGGTGGAAATGGTGCAGGAGAAAGGCAAGGAGGGGCAGAGATGGCCTGACTGTACCCAGGTTGTGTGCTGCTCATTTTGCAATCGTCTGGTGTTTGTAGTCACTAGTTCTGTTGCCAGTGGTGGTATCCGAGTATGTTAGTTTTAGAACTTCTGCTCTAGCTTGTAGCTTAAAAGGAGTTCAAGTGAAAAGATCCTTCATTTAATGAAATTAATACAATGTAATCTATTATATCAGTAATTTCAAATTATTTGATTATCCTAGTGGCTACCCTGGCAAATTGTTGGTTTGCCCCCATCTAAGTGAAGGAAGGAGTAAGGTTCTGATGGGTGTTTGGGCTGTTTTGATCAGCTGGCATTATGAATACACTGTATTTATTTTTTAAAATACCAAAGAAATACAAGAATTGTCCCAGAGTTGTCTTTATAGTCTGATAACTTGTCAGGAGTCTTCAGTAGTCCCTTTCTGTCAAAAATGCCTCACACATGCGGCTGGCAGGGGAGCTTCATCTCTTCCTGTCCAACTGGCAACAATGATCTGTTACTTCTACACAGAATTGCTGCAACTTTCCATGCTTTGGGGTTGTGATATTAAGGTTTCATTAGGTTCTTAGCCCCTTAATATCAGTAGCAGTGATAAAACACTATCTGGCTGCTTTTTAGGCTAGTAAGTTGAGAATAATCAGTTTTCAGCAGCTCTATATTTAAAGTAGGCTTCCTCGGAGTGCCTTCTGTTCACTAACCACAACTTCCCTCGAAAGTTACATGCCACAGGAAGGATGAAACTGCTAAGTCTAGCTTAATAGAGGGAGGAACATAGCTCTCCTTTTGCATGGTATAAGACAATGTATAGTTTTCTGGAGGCGATAGGATAACCACAAATGTTTCTGCCTTCAGAACAGGTGCAAAACTTGTTTTTTTTAGTTTAGCCCTTTGCACAACATCTGTCCCAACTGAGGAAAAGAAAAGAGGAAGAGGAGAAACTCATATTTTTGCAGTGAGGAAAAATGAATACAGCTCTGTGGAAAGAAATATTTGCTATGTCTTGAGCTTTCTTTATTTTAGGTGAATGCTAATGACAGCATTTTGATAAAGGCTTAAGTAGAGGACAAGACTAGAAGATTTTAAAGTTATATAATTTGCTTGTTCCTGCAAGGCCATCGAGTTTCATGTTGCTTTCTTGTCTAACTTAAAGCTTGGACCAACCTGCTAGTTGTAGAAGAATGCAGGTTGAAAGGAGCCACTAGAGATTGTGCTGCCCAACCCTGGCAGAGACAATTTAATCAGGGCTGTGTCCAGTCAAGTTTTGAGTATCTCTAAGGATAGACATTTCCCAGGCTTTCTGTGCAACCTTTCCCAATGTCTGACTTGCCTCATGATGAAAAAATGCTTTCTAAGGTTTAGTTGTTCCTTGCTGCAACAACCAAGGGTGTTACCATCTATTCTGTACCCCTCCGCGTTAGGCAGTTGAAGACAACAATAACATCTCCTCTCAGTCTTCCCTCTCCAGGCTGAACCATCTCCCCTCCCTCAGCCCCTCCTCCTGTATCATATGCTGCAAGCCCCTTCAGCATTTTTGGTAGCTGTCTGCTGAACTTGTTCCAGTGTATCAGTATCTTTCTTGTACTGGGAAGCCCAAACCCAGTACAGAATTCCACGTGTGATCTCACAAGTACTGAATGGAGGGGAAAGATTGCTTCTCTGGATGTTCTTTTTAACACAGTCTCACATATATTTGGCTGTCACACTGTTGACTCCTTTTTAACTTGTCCCAGACCTTTTTAACCATGTCATGCCCAGCCTGCACTGGGATTATTCTAGCTCAGATGCAGGGTTTTCTATTTGTATTTGACTTGCTGAACTTCATGACGTTCCTGTGAATCCATTTTTCCAGCCCACTGAGGTCCTGTTCTTCCTTATTTAATGTGTCAGAGCAAGGTTATCCAAATTTGGCAGTCATGGGGCAAGATCCTAATTTAGAGAACCTATATGCTACTGAATATGGTAGGAAAAGTAAGATCCATATGCTGTTGATCTCCCTGCGTGTAGAGACACCCTGTTCTCTTCTGCCACCCAGCTCGAACACAGTTGGATTCCCATACTTTATTTACATTTGCCTTCTTTCCTTCCTTTCTAATTGGAATGAAGTGCTGAACAGCTTTTATCTGACTGTTCACAGGAGAAGAGACAAGATGACTCAAAGGAAGGGGATTTGATGCAGGTCTGTAAAATCACGAGTAATGTGGACAGGGTAGATAAGGAGTTGCTGTGTTCACTCATTTCTGGTGCAAGGAGCAGGGGACTTCAAATGAAACTAACAGGTGTCACAAGTGAATGAAAATGGCTCCTCCAGACATCATGGATAGTTATTCTGTGGAGCTTTGTGCTGCAAAATGCTGCAGTCACAGATGTTCAAAAAGGGAGCATACAGGCTGATGGAAGAAAAAATTGATTGACGACTGTCATGTGCAAAGATGAGACATCAGCTTCAGGAAGTCAGAAGTTAAACATTGCAGGAAACCAAGGGAGTATTCTGAGGGGAAAAAAATTTGAGGAAATATGTCAGAGCTTTTACTACACAAACAGTAATTCCTGTTTTATTTCAGAAAAGGGTTGCAGCTTGGCAGAGGTTTTTGTATTTATTTTGTACTATACCCTCAGTCTGCAGGCTGCAGCTTAGGCAAGATTGTATTAGGAAATATTGCACTCAGATGAATGACTTGTTTTTCAAGTGATTCTTGATGTCTGTTGACCTTGTCTGTTTTGAGCCAGCACACTGAGATACTGCTGAATACAAACCTCAGTTTGTCTTCAGTTGCTCCTGTGCTCTGTACCAGAGATATGGAGGTAGAAGAGACAGAGTATGATGCTGCTTTTTAGTTCCTTCAAAACTGGTCATATAAGGCAAAGCTTTTCTTCTCTTTCTCTTCAGTTGTACACTATTTACTTTTCTTATGTTATACGCTGTCTCATTGCTTTCTTGAGGTCCGTTCATTCCTTGCTTCCCTAAAAGCTTTTGAGTTTCAGAACTATACTAGTATTAAATGGAACATCTATTTAAAAGAACCCAAAACTTTCCTTCATTTTTTTGTTTTGTTTTGTTTTGTTTTGTTTTGACTACTAAGCTTGCTGATTTAAGAGGAGTCATTAACCACCTCCAGGAATTGTGTTATTCGTGTTAGCATGTTTACCACTTCAGACAGTTGCTCTTACTGTCTTTTGCTAGGAGATGACCATGTTGCTGACAGGTTCCTTGTCTACACAGTTTTCAGGGCCATAGGCAAAAGAATCAGGCAACAATGCCTTTGGGAATACCCATCCTCTTCTGCCAAGTCTGTAAGCCATAGGAGATTGCATTCTTTGTCTCCATGCTTTCGGTTAGTCTTCAATGTCTTCAAGCCCAAGGCAGCTGAGGGACTTGCAGTATTAGTCCCTAATTTTGTGTTCTCAGCAAAAGAAAAGATGAAGGCACTAAATGTTCTCCTGATGAAAATGTGTGTTTTGGGATTTTTCGTATGATGCACCTTCTCCTGGTCATGTGTTTGACAACAGGTGTCTATCCAACTTTCTTTTAGGGACTTAGACCATTTTACCATCATCATTATTTTTATTTCTATGTGCTCTGTCACATTCCCTACCAGACAAGATTTGACAGAGGTGCCAGCAGTGAACACATAGTGCCAGCAGTAGGACTCCATGTAATTGGAGTCCCTAGGTCGACAGTCCGAAGTGTGGAGATAGAAGATACTCTGTTATTTTATCATGAACATGGGCTTCAAGATCCTGACTGAACTTCACTCTCCAGAGACCCAGTTTCTCCAAAAAACTTCAGTCAGATCCTTTCAGTAAGCAAGCCGTTTGAACCTACTGCTACTTGTCTCTGCTTTATTTCTATGTGAGAAGTGTGAATGAACCTTAGATCTCTGATCTCTGTGACCATTTGCCAACCTTTCACATGGAAGGGGGCACGTCTTAGAATGTTCTATCAGAAACTTTTCCCAAAGCAAAAGCTCATTTTCTCTTGCGAAGCTCATACTGCTTCAACCACATGTTGTATGGCATGTCATGCTCACATCTTTTAAGACAACACATCTGTTGTATACTCAGTGTTGGAGAAGGAAAGAGATACCAGGTATGGCTTTTCCTCCTTTATTCATGTCGGCATACAGGAGAGTCCTGAGGGTGTGTCCCTGTGGGTAACTGCTATCATGAAAGTACTCCAACAAACAGTACTGGGGGAAGAGCACTGGCAGGATAAATGGATAAGGACAATGTGAAGGAAACCATTTGTTTGAGAACAGCAGTAAGTTTTCAGTATTACTGTTCTCCCTTGGTCCCATGCAGCAGGTTGTTGCCAACTCTCTGGTGATGACTGCCAGCCCCACAGCACAGCTGGAAGAAGAAACAGGACACATGCTCTCTAAATGTTTGACTTCAGCTCAGTGTCCCAGGCCGACTGAAACCCCCGCTGCTACTTTTGGCAGATTCAGACAAGCCCACAGAAAAAAGTCTCCTCATCAATACAAGTGTGTGTGAGCTGTCAGTGTGTGTTGACGAGTAGTGAGGGGAAGCAGAGTCATTAGCAGAGGCATCAGCTGCCACAGTTGTCTGTCTGTGTCTCTGTGCCTTTAGGACTTTCGTCAGGAAACTGAGTTTATCTTAGCTTTAAAAGGTTTTTATTTTATTGGTTTCTTCTACATTTAAGAAGTATTAAAATAAGGAGAAAAAAATAGCTTTTCTCAAACCCATATCTAACTAGACCCAGGCTTCAAGGTTTATTAGAGCAAAAGCAGTATTTTGATGTTGTTTCCTGTTTGAGATTGTTACTGTAATTTAGAAATAAACTCTAAAATTGAAAATAACAGAATTACTTATGTGAGAAAATGGAGATAGAGAAGGATTTTCAATACAGATCTTCACTTTCTTTCCACTTAGAGTGTAGTTATCTGCAGTGTGTGGTGTTTTAATACATATTTGTTATATTTTACGGACAAATATAAAAAAAACTTTTTGTCTTTAAGGCTTTATGATCACAGTTAGATGAAATGCATACTAATAAACAAAAAACCCCAGACATTAGTAGAAAAAAATGAGCTCGTACTGGTGTAATGTTAATAATACATATATTTTATTTCTACAGTTTCTAGGTATTCCTGAGTGGTCTGTCTGTGGTTTTATTAGGTTATTATTTGCTTACTCCAATAGGAACAAATTCTTAAATAATATTTTAAAATAGTTCATTAAAAAAGCTGACGAGAAATGCTTATAGCACACAGAATTAAGGAGAACTTCTGTTGAAAATTATTTTTCTTACTCCATTTTCTTGAAGCTGCATAGTGTCTCTTGTAATTAGAAGCTCAATTTTGGCAGTCTAAGTGGTATGAAATATTGAGGGGGTTATGTTTTCTTTGCCATAAGAAAGTAATTGTTAATAAAATGTTTCCTTACTGATGTTCAGATATGACCCTTCCATGTTTGCAAGTCAACATGGAAGGTCAACACACGAGGAAGGAAGGAATTGCAAAGATGACAAATGTAACTATGTTTGTTTGACTCAACCTCAATGCCAGACAGATACAGCTGCAATAAATAACATTTGTTCTGACATGTGGCATAGCTTTTATTTCTAATTGTCAGGCAGTCTTTAATTTTCCTTTTCCACCACAACCTCCTGGTGCAGTTACCAAGTTGTGTTGGCAGGTGAAGGCATATTAATAAGATAGAACACTAAAGAAAAGATAGAGGGGCCAGAAATAAAGTAGGGAAGGAAGCTGACATGTGACGGAAGGGCACGACAGCAGGAACCCGGGGCTTGCATCCTGGATTCTCAACTGGTATTGAGCTGATTCCAGCAGGATGTGTTGAAGTCATTTGGTCTCTTTCCTGGCCCAATTTCAGTGTGCCCAAATGGATCCGAGATATGCTCTGTGAAGGTATGATGAGAAAACTTGTTCTTTCCAGCAAATCCTGCTCTTCTCATTTATTGATCTCTCAGGTAAACAGCACTTAAAGAGAGGTAGCCATCTCACACCATCAGAATTAACTCAATAATTTACTATTTGCTGGCCCCAACAGTGAACATTTATTCAGGTCTCTAAAACGTTTGTCTTGTGTCCATGTCTGACTTGAGCAGAAGTTGTGAGAACTCTGTATCACTGTTCTTTTAACTGAAATAGTACAGTTTTCATATTACAGTCTCTTGCTTCAATTCGTGTTTATAAATAATTTATATACAATGGAGTAGAGACTCTTTACAATACATACTAGAAAGAAAAGTTCTCCTTTAGGAAAAGGAGTAAAGACATAATACACCTTGTGAAGATGAGTGATTTAACATACAGGAGATGTTCAGTGTTGAGGAGAACCAAACAGTTCATTAGTTTTCCATGTGTTATATTTGACAATATACGTAAATTGTCCAATGACACATTCATGTTCTAAGAACTATAAAATGCAGTTTCACCTCCAAAGGGCTATAAACTTAAGCATTTGTGATATCAAACGTGCACAGTTGTCCATTTCATCTGAAAATTTGATTTCCCTTGCTTGTGTGACTGGATTAACGAAACCATTGCTATAATTGGAGCTCAGCTAGAGGTCTTGAAATTTCAGATGTTCTTGTAGTTGGTCTGAACTATAAGCTATTTGTGTTTAATTCAAATTGTGAATCAAGTCTTTGCTTAACATCCAGGCATATGTATGTGCAGCATGGAATTTGAACATTCACAATGGTGCATATTTCCTGAAAAAAATAAAAGATCAGTCGAAAGGATACAGCAAGGAGATTATAATGCTGGTTTTCCTGCTGTCCTGTGACAATTCTTTTTCAGTCCAACATCACTCCTTTATTTCCTGACATCCTGAGAAACAGAATTTTACTTAAGCTTCTGTTTGGGGAGCACTAAGAGTTTTTGCTGTGGACCCTGGATTTTTAATCTTTCTCCGTTGTGATGTACTGCAGACTTTATTTTTCAGGTAGCTTTCCATTGGAAGATTTAGCAAGTACCGTCATTTGCGTTTCTCCCACATCACGTGAGCTTTCTTCGTGATGTGACCTGGCAGCGCTTGAAATTGATACACTCACTTGTCGCCTCAGTATTTTCAGTACAGTTCTCTTGTATCCTTTGCATGCAAAGAAATAGATGAAAGGATCTAGGCAGCAGTTAAAATTCATCAGAAATACAGTATAATGGAGTGACTTCTGGAAAATTTTCGTTTCGGTGCACAAGGGTTCATTCTGAAGTTTCTTAATCATGTGTTGTATAATTGCAACATGATAAGGGGTAAAGCAGATGATGAACACTATAATTACAAATATGATTGTATTGATGGCTTTTTTGTTTATCCCTGATTTTTCAGTAAGTGGATTTTCCTTGGCCGTTTGAAAAAGTTTGCAGCTAATTTGAGAGTAACAAAATAGTATAATCCCCAGGGGAATAAGGTACCCTATTAAACAGGCAGCAAGAAGTATAAATGGTAGATGTTCTATTTTTTCAAAGTTTGGATATTCCATACAGGTAGTCCTTTCTTTTTCTTCCTGTGACATGGATTGTATAAGTAATGGGAAAGTTTGACTGAACACAAGAAACCAGATAAAGACACAAATGCCCTTGGCGTATTTAATCCTTCTGATCTTGTATCGGAAGGGATGAACAACAGCAAAAAACCTGTCAATGCTCAAACATGTCATGAAGTTTACACCTGCATAGGTGTTTATGTAGAACAAGAGAGCGGTTATTCGACATAATGCTTCTCCGAATGGCCAGTGGAATCCCAGGGCATAGTAGGCTATCCTGGTTGGCAAGGCGATGCAGAACAGGAGATCGGAGAAGACGAGGTTTGTTGAATACAGAGTAGTGGAGTTGATCTTCTTTCTGTTTTTAAAAATGACAGTGAGGGCAATGGTGTTTCCAAGCACCCCAAGAATTAAGATGGAGCTGTAGAAGACGGACAGCAGTATCCGTGCTGTATCTTTGTGCTCATATAGGTCGCAGGTGGAACTGTTGCTCTCAGAGGCTGTGAAAGTGTCCATTTCTGTAACCCCTGTTGTTGCAGGAAGCTCAGTAGACCTAACATGAAAAAAAACCAAACCAAGACAACAAAAGGGAACATTTTGTAATAAATGTAGATAAACTTCTTCTGCATAACAATGGCCAACCTCTGTTGCAAAAAACAAGACTGAAAAACTGAAATGAAACTTCATTGCTGTGAAATACTTTTCAAGCCTCCTTCTGAAAACAAACAAAAAGATGCCTGGTTTTGGCTATTCTGTTTTGATCCCAATACCTTCTCTGATGAAAAAAATCAGACAGGAGGCAATGTAAAAAACCAGGGATGTAATGTATTTGGAAAGTGAAGTTTTTAGGTGGTCAGGAGATGGGAGACTATTTAAAGCAATCTGAGGGGAAAAAGGAGTCTGAAGAAACCACATGATAAAGGATCATATGAAGTTCCCAAGGGTCAGACAAACAAACAAAATCTTTTAAATATGTTTCAGTTAATTTTTAGGGAGTTTTTGTTTCCAACAATTCACATTGTGATATAATCATAGAATCATTTAGGATGGAAAAGACCTTTAAGATTATAGATTACAACCATAATAATTCAGCTTGTTTAATACTAGTTTTAAGAATTGACTTTTGGAATCTAATTTAAATGTTGTTACATGTGTAAATTCTTAAGACTACTACTTTAATCACTCTTTAGTGTTGCTGCAAAAGAGAGGTAACCCAGCTGAAATATTTTACACATTGACAATTGAGTAGATTTTAGAAATTGTTTCATCTGTACAGTCAGAGGTAGCATGGGAGAGCTGCAAAGTGACAGTGATTTGTGGGACTTAGTAATATTAAAAAATACTCCAGCAGAATTTCAGAAATGGAAAGAACCTCATCCTGTTGATGTTGATTTCAGTGCAAACATTTCTCTGTTACTTGGCAGTTGTATAGTGTAAGCATGAATGTCAGAAAGGATGGGACATCTAATGTTACTCCTTAAGCAGCTGTTCTACAAAAGTGTGCCTCTTAGAGGCACCATTTATGGATTAAATAAGCAGTCAAAACAAGATTGCTTCTGCTTTAACACAGAATACTATCTGGAGATGACAGCTGTTGCAACTGGAATTTTAAGTCTGTCTGGTACCTTTAATTAAAATCTAGGGGATTCCTGAGGATCTGTCTTTCAACAGGCAATATCCACAAACTACTGTAGCCTGTTGCACCTTAAAAAAGTCTTGCTGGAAAATACCTCTCAGTTTTAAGGGGTTTAAGCTACACATTTTAGGAGGTATTCCTTATCCTTTCATTGACTTGTCAAAACATTAAAAGATTAGTATCTTCTTTCATGTTTGAGGAGATTGTCCTGCTTCTTTCAGGTTGTTCACAATTAATGTACCTGCATCACATACTGTATCATAAACTTGTCTGATCAGACTTCTGGCAGGGTTAGCAGGGGTGCATAAGGTTCTCTGTAAACAGTAAACCTGTGGATAGTGGATGATGTGTATTAAAATATGTAAATGAGTTAAATTACCCATTTAAGGAAGGAGTTTAACATCCAGGTAGTATATTAAGTCTGTGTCTACTGTGTTCCACAGACAGGAGGGAAGACAGATGAGTGATTACTGACTGATAGATGTAGAGTATTCTGATTCTTAGATATCCCTGAAGTATGAAGTATGCACTGTCTGTTGAGAGGTGGGAATTCAGGGTTGGATGTCAAATCTGAAGTGAGAGTTTTGTGGTTTGAATAAGGGAATTAAACTGGTAAATAGCAACTCCAGCTGTAGTGAAGGTTTAAGAATGTCTGTAATTTTATGTTGGTTAATTCTGCATTGTTCACAGTATTTTGATGTTTGATGATTGATTAATGTAGTAGTTATTACCCTCAAGATGGTTCTGGTATACTTTCCTCCTGTTCATCTTTTCCCTTGTAGAAGTGTGTCAAATGGCTCGTTTTACCTAAGTGTAATGGCTGCTCTTGACCTAAATTGGTGTGGGTTTGTGTAGGCATCTGGATGGATCATTGAGGTATTTTCTTTTGTTTATAATATTTAAATGCTTCTGATTACTTGTTCACACTCACAGCATCACATCTATCTTCTCATCTCTTCCTTGAAATTTAGGTAAAACAATTTCTTCAACATATGTAAGGAAGAATAATCTAATATTTATGATAAACAGTTTGATTACAGTCATTAACTACAGCACATTAACTGCATAATTTTATTTTCACTGTAAAATTGTAATAGTTTTGGTTCATAAATAGTGTGCATAATGGTCACATCCATCCATTTGTCTTTCTATAAACATTTGTAAAATTATAGAATATCTATTACACAAAACCATTTAACTATAGTTTAGGAAAAAATCTGTCATTTCAGTCATATATTTTTTTTTGCATCGAGTAGGATTTCACAAAATCACCTAATTTTGTGCTATGAAGTTAGATCTTTAATGTAATAATTAGTCTATAACTTGTTGCTCAAAATAGGATGTTCATTCTCACATATAACCGTGGCTGTATTGAGAAGGAGTCCTAGCTGAGAGAGTGTTTGTGTCTATCCAAGGTGCTAGCATGGATATACATGAGAAGCAGTTCCATGACAGGACAAACTGGCCACAAGCAGATGAGAAGAAAGATGGACCAAAGCAGCATGCACGTCAGCTAAGCTGTGCTCCTTGACAGGCCCTTCTGCCTGCTATAGGAGTCAGCCCTGGGTGCAGAAAGTGTTCCTTTTCATCCCCTGTTATCCCCAAAATATTTTGACTTTTAATGCAGGGAGCACGTTTTGAAATGCTCTAGTTGAGTATTAGTATTTTCTCTACCTGTACGTATGTATGGGCGTTTTTGAGCAGTCACCATGGTGTCTAGGTGCTGAATTATTACCTGAATATATTTCTTTAAAAAAAATGAAAATACAGAGAGATAGTGTATCTAGTTTGTGGTATAAAGTTGCTACCATCTAACACCTTAATGTCCATCACCTGAGTAGTGGTAACTTCTTTGTACTTCTGAACTCTTATTGTTGTTGGATGAACTCCATTCACATCAGCAGGTATTTCACCTTTTCTTGTCAATCTTGAACAGGGCTCCATTTAAAAAAATACTTTCTTCCTAAAAGGTATCTAGACTATTAAGTAAGATAAGATTTTTTTTTTAAATCCTATTCCTTGTGTCAGGTTGCTCTTTATTTCTTGGTAGCACTCCTTAGTGATCAACTTATTATACATACGACATATGACATCCTCCACAGAATGTATCTAAAAAGAGAACATTTTAAATACTTTTTGTGCATTTTGCATTCTTGTAGAAAAAATGGAGACTGTTGCCTCCTTACTGCTGCAAACCTCAGACTAACTGGACTTAATTCTTACTGATTTTAATGAGCTGTGTACCTGAATATGTTATGAGAACATGGCCATTTACTGTCCCAGATCCAAATGCACCACTGAAGCTACCCTCTAGAATCATTACCAAAATTTTTGCTCTTCTAAATTGCTGGATTAAATACCCCTCCAGTGGCTTTCTGTGTTTATTAATGATACTGCTTTGAAGTATATACTTGGAAAAAACTTAATATTAATTTACCTTACCAAATTAATGATTTTAGAAAACAGTACCACAGGTTTTTTTGACTTAGAGTTGCATGCAAAATTTTAAGGTATAAAGTACTTAAAATTCCTATCTTTATACAGTATTGTAAAGAATGTTGTTAAGGTTTTTATGTTTTCTGAGTCTGTAGACAGTCAGTGACACAGATAACTTTTTTCCTTAATGTGACCTTCTGTATAATCTAGGTTATGTTATTATTTTAGTTATTTGTGTATGGATTATAGTAACTTTTCACTTAAAGCACATTTTCTAAAATGCTGTTTGGTCTTGATTTGGAGAACTTAAAAAAAGTGAATTAGCCATTTGTTACTCTAGTCCTTTGTCAGTCAACCTCCCTGTTAAAAAATGTATGTGTCTCTTCCTTAAATTTCTCTAAAATTAATTTGCAATTGCTGTTTTTGTTGAGTCTTTTTACCTTTACACAATCTCATGGTTTGGGCAATTCAAGGTGAACTTCTCAAATATTTCACCACAAGGCAAAATAATCCTGTGATGTCCATTCTAACCCCAGATTTGTCCCACACAGGACAAGGGGTTCCAGATGCCCCTTGGTATTGGTGTACCTGGAAGCATCCTCACCAGGATGTCCCTGCTTTTTCTGCTCAGTTGTTTATGTATCCAAGATAGAGTTGTGTAGCATTGCACTGGGAGCTTGTGAAGTTAGTTCTCTGTGATCCAGAAGTCACTATGTCCTAGGATATCTCTAGTCTAAGGGCATGGTCATTACTCTCTGCTTCTACCCAGAAAGACCTTATGCCTGGAAGAGTTTAAAATTAATTTTAATAATATGCCCAGGCTTGCAAACAGTGCAGATTGTTCTTTATTCTTATTTCATTTGCCATTTTCAAGTCTTAGCATTGCATTTGCTTTCTGACCACCAAATTTCTTTAGCCAATTACCTTATGAGATTTGTTAGCTAGGCAGCTGCTAGTCTATTCTATGTACTTTCTTGATGTTTCTCAGCAATAGTGTACCACCTGGGGAAAAAAATCATGGTAACATGGCAAGCTACTTACCAAATCTAGCATGTCTGAAATCTGTGCAGGTGCCTTTCTAAAGCAATTTTGTAATCTCATCAAAGAAGAAAAAAAGGCTGTTTTAGGAGATTGGTGTTCTGTGAAAACATTTGACTGGCATTAGTCATTTGTTTAACATTTATATGTGTGTTTTACCTTTAATCTCCACAGCAAAAGGTGTTTCATAAACAGAATGGTGGTTCCAGTCTGGAAGTACTACATAATCCAAAGACCTGGATCATGTTCATGTTTGATGAGCTTTATATGTAGTATCATAATGTTACATACATATAACTGTTATGAAGGATAGACTTAAGGTATGAGCCAGCAATTGGATTGTTACAACCTTAGATTACATGGGTTTGTGTTCAAGCTGTGGTACAAAGCTCTCTCTGTGTGCTAAAAGAAAGATGTTCTCATCTCCTGCTTTTGCTGGAGGAGCACTGTCTGTCTTTTAGCAGAACAGGGAACATGTAGAAGGCTTTTACTGTGCATTGTAGTCTAATGTGTGATTTCTCTGTCTCTTTTCATAGTTTTCATTCATTGGAGATGAATCCCTGGTCCATCTGTCCAGTAGCTAATTTAAGAGGGATACTAATTAAATTCTTGGAAAGGCACAGCAGTTCATTAGGAAGATCTCTCATGGCTCTGTACATAGTATGGTTTAGTCACTATGGGATGGACAATATTTCTTTAACAAACAGTATTGGAGGTATAATGTTGTTTATCTATGCATAAAGAGTATAAATTATTTAAAAGGAATGGTCGGGAAAGAGATTTCTCTTCCCCTGCGATGCCTGGTTTGAAGATTTACTGAGCTTACAGTCCTCTAGAGCTATTAGCTGTATAAGTCTTACAGAGTTTTAAAACAGTAGAAGGTGGGAAATGTAGGTGATTACGTAGGTTTAATTTTTTCCTTAATGTCAAAATTAATTGTTTTCTGTTGACCAGTCATGTTTACTGTTTGGATTTCTGATTTACCAGACAAGTGATCTTTTATTGTAGAACGGTTTCCATGTTTGAGAAGAAGGCTTGATTCAACTAAGTTATGTGTATTAAAAGGTGTGCATGCTAAGTTGCATAGTAGAATGCTTTGTTAATATAGAAAGAACATATACCTAAGGTACATACATCAGGGTGTATGGACTGGCAGCTTGGGAACTGCATGTGGTTTAATAAAAGCCGAGGCAAGAGACAGGCTTCCTGTTTTTTTCTAACACTTTAACACTCATATGCTTCTAGTACATTATGTTAATTTACCTTTTCTCAAAAGCTGTTGAGTTTTCAAAAGCTCTAATGACCTGAAGACTGAGTCCTCGACTCACAACCCAAAGATAATTTTGGTGAGAGAGTTTCCAGGCTAGTACTTTTATTCTTCTTTGGTTAGACCCAAATTTGTTGGCAGAGTAAAGCCAAATTTGTAAGCCACATATCAGAGAATCCCAATTATCTTAACAATGGCTATAAAGAATTATAATATTCTTTAAGTGCTTAATAAAATATGCAGATGCACAACACTGTGGGATCTTTCTGGTCCTGCTTTTGTCTATTACAATAGATTTTGCAAAGTTGTATGACAGTTACATTTTGTGTTCAAAAATAATAGAAGCTACAGTAAGTGAGATGGAAACGAAGTTGAGTTGAAATGCTGCATAACTAGTTAAAGTGGAAGTCATTTGAAGTGTACATCTTGCTCCTATCTGTTGGATCTCTCTTAGGTGTAATCTGTCCTATGAGAAGTGTGAGAATTATCTAACATAAATAATCTCTGCCACATGTTAATGTGAAGAGCTGTGCTGATGCTAAAATGATTAACTTCTCTTCAGTTTATACTTACTTAAGCACACTAAATGTAAAAAGAAGAGAGCCTAAAAATATAGCAAATAAACTAAAGTGTGAGCCACTGACAATTATATTCTTGCAAACAGAAGAAAAAAGGGGTCAAATGAGAATTTGTATTTTAGTACTAGAAAATATGAACACCTTTTATATCTGAGTGATATGCAGCCTGTACAGGTACAGTCTTTAATTCTTGGGATTACAGCTTCTGAACTGTAGCTTAAATTTATTATTCTTTACATGTATACATGCTTCTCAATCTTTTGAACAGAAAGGGGTGAGATTTGAGCTCTTAAAGACTAACTGAGAGGATTCAATTCCCTTGTCTCTTCAGGAGCAGTCATGAAAATGTTAGACAGATGTCTTGTATTCTGTGCCCAAATGCACATACACTGTCTTATTTTTTAAGATAAATGATAGTTGAGTTATTGGCTGTTGAACAGTGTGTCTTGTTTTGCCAGCATAGTAGAAAAAATTCATCCTCTTTAATTGGGAAGGTGAATAAAAATCTTATCACTTGTAATATTTCTTCAGCTTTGTGGCATGAAAATCACTAATAAGGAGATAGATGTTTGGTGATTGCAATTCAGGAAAAGAATGCCTTTTTAAAAACTTAGAAAGAAATGCATGCCAGAAGTTAAAAGAGGAATTAGGTCATAAAACTTTGAATTCTTAAAATATGCTGTTGCAATACTTAGACATGAGAAGAGTGACTGAGGAGTTTCTGAGCTGGTAATAAAGGCTGTTTTCTTACAGAAGGAGCGCATGTGATAAGAGCAGGCTGTGCATTCAGAACTATAGTACTGATTTGTTTTAAGGCTCTCTCTTAATATTAGGAGAGTTCCGTGAGGTTCAGTGAATGACTTAGGAATTGCAATGCTTTCCTTACTACTTGTACAGTAGTTATTTCTGTATTAGTATAATTTAAATTAGTGTTGCCAAAAAAATTGTCTGAGTTAATGCAGTATCAAATGTTTCCCTGTGATTGTCAGAAGGCTGTATTCTAAGAAAGGACTTGAAATAACTTGTTGATGCTGTGGATCAACAGATATTTTAAATGGAAATTAACTGGCAGCAGATTAATATGGGAACATAAAATATCAGAGAATTTCTACCATGAGCCTTTCCCATACAAAGATCATTTATCCCTCCTACCAGTATAACACAAAAAACCAAATAATATTTCTGGAATTGTTTGCTGTTGCTCAGTGAAAAAAAAAAAATAAATTGAAAAAAGTTAATTCTTTTCTGTACTTACATCTCTGTAGCTTCTTGGATCTTCTGAGGAGTTAAGGGCATTAACAGGATGGCTTGACTGCGAAAGTTTACCCTTGCACATTGTTCTCAAGAGTGATTACGTGAGTCTCTCTTGTGGGAGGGGTAGTTTTTTTTCAAGTGCTTAAAAAAAAAACCCCTGTTTGTGTACTGGTCTTGATTTGCTGTCGACTTTTTTATGGGATGTGAAAGCATCTATTTTTGACCCTTTTACAATTAGTCTGTTCAAAGAGAGTAATTAGAAACAACACTTCCGCCTCCCCCCTGAAGTTACGCATTACTGACTTTCATAGAAGGGACTTTACCCAGAGGTTTTCTTAAGTTGATTGTTTAATTGCTGACCAACTAAAATACCTGTGATGTGTGAAAAACTTTGTTTATATGGATCTGCATTTAAAAATAAAATAATTTAAACTCTAGTTTGATCAGTATATGCTTTAAAACTGCTTCTTACCGATCAGATATGACGCAGCACAAGGAAACCTCAAAACTGAGACATACTGAAATGGTGCGTTAAAGCAGACATCTCGAACGCCCATGTACATTCCCAGCACTGTTTTGGTATCATAATGATGAGGATTTACAGAAATGCCCTTTGAAAATATACAAGGGAGTTGAAGAACTCTGGTGGTTTGAGAGGTTAATGAGAATATGTGCCTTTGTAAGCTGTTTATTGCATTTTAAGCAGGAATAGTAATATAATAATAATAATAATAATAATACACATAAGGTAAATACATGAAAGATAAAAAACTTCTTAAACGCAAATCTGATTTCCCTAAAATAAAGTTGATAAGAAAGAGTGGCTAGGGAGTAGGAAAGGAATGGGATGTCAAATTGTGAGATAACCCATTGTTACCTGAAATAACCTTGTTTCTGGGTGAAGAACATTGATCTAAGAATTAATTTGTGTGTTTGTTAAGAGGGTTTTGGAGATCAGAGATAGATGGGAAATCCTGTCCTTTGCTGTTAGAGACAGTGGTTGAGAGTTACCTGGGATTTTCCCCTAAAACTGATACTGATCATTCATGACTATGAAGGACTATTTATCTTTAAAATGACCTCATTTAGTAGCCTGATTTTTAAAGAACCAACAAATAGGCATGATGAGGCTGTTTTTGGCAGGTCCAACACATGCAGAGGGTGGGTTGCCTCTTTGGAAATGTTAGGGCTGTGTTCACAGCACAAGCCTTGGCTGATGTAGTGATGGAGTGTGCAAAGAGATGATCTCAACTAACGTGTCCATCTCATCAGAAAGCCTACAGTAAATGCAGATCTAAGGACAAAGTTAAACTTTACTAAATGCACTTTGTCTTATGGGAAATGTTTTTGCTGTAGCAGAACACAGAGCCTCGAGAGCTACTTTTGTGCCTACTTGGAGCATTTGGTTGGCACCATATGCTGATTTTTCTGGTGTTGAACTCCCAGTGCACACATGGCTTGATTCCCCTTAGATGCCAGGGAGTTGAAGGGCTCAGTGTAGGGCTTTCAGCTCCTCAGTCTTTATAGAACATTCATCTTCTAATACCAGATTCAAAAAGTCTGTGGGAGAATTTACCGGTCTTATTATGGATGTTTTCCTTTCTTGTTTTTGAATAATTTTTTGATTATTCAGTTTCGTCACAGAGTAGAATCTCTTTAAATGAAGTAATGAACATTAAGGACTGTTTAAAGGGAAATTGCACAGGGAACTTGCTTCATATGTACGCAAAATAATACCACAGTGTGGTTCCCTGTCCAGCACCAAAAATACGCTATAGAAGTGGGAAATTTCAAGATACACAGTCATGTAGTCTTAGCTCAAGGGCTGACATTAGTACCACAGCTTCTTATTAAAGGAAATGTTATTTCAAAATAGTGTTACATTATAAAATAATACCAATGTTTCCTGCTCTGATCTGATAAAATATCGCCTTCCTTTGATTAAGATACAGTAGTAGATAATACCCTTTGAGTCATACTGGTGTATTAGTAGATTGTACCCTTTGAGTCATACTGGTGTATTAGCTACCAATCCAGCCTAGCATGTTGTTATGTTAGTTGCTTGAGCTAAATGGTACAGGTTGCTTTCTTCCACTCCCTGTTTATCCTTCTAGCTGTTTGTTTTCTGTTCTTATGCAGCTGCTGTTTCTCCAATATCTGTTTGACTGTCCCATGATTTGAACATTTAAATGAGGATGTGTGGTGTCTTAGGAAGTGTGATATATATTTGGTTTTACCATATATGTGCAAACACTTACTGTTTTGCTTTTGGCATGCAAGGCAAGTACCATGGAACTGAGCAGTTTATGGAATATATTGTTGGATAGTCTTGGCATTAAAAACGAAAGCTTTTTTTAGGATAGATGTCTGGCTTCTTTCTTGAGGGGATTCTAAAGTGTTGGTTGCTTGCTTGCTTGCTTGGTCTCATATTTTAATGAACTCAAAGTTGCAGTGATTCTCTAGAGAGATTCATGGACAGGAGAATCTTTTCCCCTCCAGATGCACAACTTCAAGTTTTTTATTTTTTTTCTCTGCTTTCTTCTTGCTTTCATGTGAAATATTGGCAGTTAGATGGGTATTGGGTAACACAACCTAATGCTTTACTTGTATTGAGGGGCCTCAGGCAATGGGGTGTCCTGCTCATGTGCAGTGAAAGGGTTGGGTGCAATAGATGGTTCTTTTGAGTCCTGGACTCCAACAGGCAAAGGAACCCAACTATAAAGGGTGGTCACGTTCCACAGAGTTGCTTAATTTTAAAGAATGTTATTGAGAATATTTATAACATGTTCAGAATAAAGGCTGGCACCTTAAGTGTAATATGGCAGCGTCTGGACAGACTGTAGGAACAGAGATTACTGAAGTAATTTAGTAACTTGAATCGCAAGTGCTCTGTTTACCTGTCTGTATTATCTGCAGCTGTTTTTATAAGTGATATTTTTAGTCCCCCCAAAAATATGTGGTCATGATTTTGTCAGTTTAATGCTTTTTTTTGCAGAACTTGAATGAAGAAAAACACAGCACCACAGTTAGTAAGTGTAGTGAGTCATTCGGAATAAAATAGCATGTTATTTCTACAAATTTAATCCCACAGAACTTCCATTGCCAACAGCAAGTACTTTTTGCAGAAGTAGCATTTACCTTTCTGACCCTCTGTTCTTGCATTTTAGAACTATTTTTTCTCTACTTTGTGCATGTATTTACTAATGTTAAATATTTTATTTTAATCTGCATCTACTAGTCATCCTTTTAGACTTTAAGTGTTTCTCTTATGAGAAGTACTTGCCCCAGATTTTTTTCTTCTCTACCAGTAATTTTTACATCTCTGAGTTTATTTTTTTTAAGGATATTGTTTCTGCATGTTGTGGTTTTTTTCTGTGCAAAACCAATCTGATCACTTCATAGGATGTAGAATGTTCCCATCTGGTTTGCTGTGTTTCTGTTTCACTGCAAATATTGACATTTACCACGAAATGAGGATACAATGGTCATAGAGCCTGCTACTACAGGACGCCTTTGTGATGGACATGGTATCTGTATAGAGTGTTCAAACTCTAGAAATCAGTCTTTCGGATTTTAGAGTTTTCTGTTTGGTTAAAAAAATTTGTTTTCAACCCACATGACTGAAATTAACTTCCTAAACATGACATAGGTATAAACTTAGTTTAGAGTCAGCATGTATTTGTGTCTGTGGCCCTTCTTTGCACACAGACATCTCAAGTTTCTAGTAGAAGTTCATCATGGCACTGAAAGGGATGTTCCTGATTTTCTCATAGTATAAAGAACAAAGGGCTGGGATGAAGGTCTCTGCAAAAGGAGAGGAAGTAGAGGAGAGAGGATTGAAAGAGATTAGGGGAAAAGGAAAGAAAAAAAGAGAGAAGTGAAGGAAAAGAGAGAACTGAAGTAGTCCTTCAGGGTATTCCACTTGTAGAGGTTGAATCTGATATATGCTACCAAATAACTAATTAACAGAACTAAAGGAGTTAAGAACCAGTCCTTTTAATTACAGTACATGAATGGATGTTTGTACCTGTCTAGTGAAATACAGAAACAGAAATTCCTCCAGTGATTATGAGCTTCAGGAACAAGGCTTGATTATTCACAGAATAATAGAGTAGCTTAGGTTTGACAGGACCTCTGGCAGTCATCTAGTTCAACTCTGGGTTCAAAACATGTCCAACAAGAACAGGTTATTTTGGGCTGTCTGTTCGGGCTGTATCTCTGAGGATGGAGATTCTAGCTCCAGGCAGCCTGGTACAGTACCAGACTGTCATTGTCCCCATGTGGACTTGGTCCAGTATATTAATACCTTTCTTGAAGCATGGAGCCCAAAAGTGGACACAGTGATTCGGGTTCTGGCTCAGAAGTGCTGAGCAATCACTTCTCTTAGCCTGATGATAACACACTGTGCTGCCCTGTATGTGGTTGTCCTTTCCTGCAAGGGTAAGCTGCTGATTAACATTCAAAGGATTCTCCAACTCCTTGTCTGCAAATCTGTTTTCTAACCAGTCTATGCCGTTTCATGAGGTCGTTCCAGCCCAGGTGGAAGACTCTGCAGTTGCTTCTGTTGAACTCCCTAAGGTTCCTGTCATCCCATTTCTCCAGCTCACCAAAGAATATCTGAATGCTGTCCTGCTCACCAAAGTATTGACTGCTCCCTCCAATTTGATGACATTCACTAGCTTGCTGAGAGTGCCCTCTGTCACATCATCCATGTTGTTTAATAAAGACTATGGATTGTGTTCATCCCCTGATGGAAGCTCCTAGTAACTGGCTGCCACTTCAAGTTTGTGCTGCTGGTCAGAACCCTTTGAGTCCAGCAGTGCAGACAGATTCCCTTGAATCTGCTTATACACTGCATATCTCCCCAGTTTTATTTCAAGGGCACAAGAGGAGACCAAGTCAAAGGCCACCCTAAACTCAGAGTGTGCATTTGCCATCTTCCCCTTCCTTGTCCACAGCACCAGAGTCACCTTTGGTAAATCCATATAGGATATTAGCAGCCTCCTCGTTCATCATGTGACTGGCAACAGCTTCTAGGAGATTTGCTCTGTAACTTTTCCAGGGATAGAGGTCAGACTTGTAGCTATCTAAATCCTCTTCTTGCCCTCCTTGAAGATGGGTGTGACATTTCCTTTTTTCCAGCCATCAGGAACTTGCCCTGATCACCATGATATTTCAGTGGTGTAGCATTGGCCACCTCCCTCAGAACCCTGAGGTACATCTTATCTGGACGTTTTGGCTCCTGTATGAGCAGTTGGGCTCAAGAGCCTCCAAAATGTTTTCTTTTATAGTGGGTGTTGCTCCAGTCCCATAGGAGGCTCAGGGAACTGCAAGGCTTGGAGGCAAAACTAATCAGTGAAACCTGATGCAAAAAAGACATGGAGTGCATTGGCTTTTTTCATGTCCTGTTTCAATGGGTCCTTTTTTTCACCAGACAGTGAGCCTATGTTTTCTGTAACCATCCTTTTGTTGTCCCCTTACTTTGTCAGCCATATTCCAGTATTTGTATGTGGATAACATCTCTGACAGACCCGCTGTGGATAAACAGCATCCCCATATAGATATTGTAAAACAAGGCATACATAATACATTGAAAATTCTGAAGGCAACAGAAAATATTAATGGAAATTTTCAAAGTACAGAATTATATAAAAAAGTTGAG
Source organism: Pseudopipra pipra (assembly GCF_036250125.1). Lineage (NCBI taxonomy): Eukaryota > Metazoa > Chordata > Aves > Passeriformes > Pipridae > Pseudopipra > Pseudopipra pipra. The sequence continues at coordinate 79,113,772 of NC_087550.1, forward strand.
GGCAAAAGTTTAAAATGAATTGGAATAAATTTTCACACAGTGGATTCGCCTGTACAAATGACTTTCACACAGTATTTTAAAGGGCACTGGTTTTGACATTTTTAAAAAAAGATACCTGAATGCATATTTGTGTAACAAATATTTATATTAGATGTAAAGTCTGTCTAAAAAACAAACACTTATGTCTTTAAGGGCATACCTTTGTGGTGCCTACAAACTTAGTGTTTTAGGAGGAAAGGTCCATCACTAGGTTTCCTCTAGATTCTTGGGTACTGAGCGGTATCAGACACTTGACTTTGTATTACACAGATCACTACCCTGGACTGGGGTGTTGCTTATTGTGGGCTCTGTTGGCATTAATGGTGAATATTAACATTTAAGGAACCTATCAACATTCTCTAATCTCTTTTTAAAATGAACTCACAGACTTGGGAAATTCCTGTTTGTACTTTCCCATCTTATGATTGAGTGCACTCTTGCATGTGAAGTCTCTGTGTCTGAGTCACTGTTTATCACAGGAGCAATTAAACCTGAAAAGCACACCATGGTTTTGGTATTCTCTCAGGTCATTTGGTCAGAGTAGAAAGAAATAATTTAACATTACTTTTCTAAGAAGAGAAAATATTTTTTTTCTTCATTTTTCTTTTATCATCACTTGTAAAACCTGATTTATTCAGTTAATGTTGTCTGCAATGGAATAACTTCTGATGAAGAATTATTTTTGCATGTGGCTCTCTTATAGCCTTTCAGCTCCTACATTTATTTCAAGAATGTGTTGTGTGGGTTTGTAGAGGTGTGTTTTGTTTATATAAGAAGGATTATGTGCAAAATTGAACATTTTTCAGTAGTTCTGGAGTTAGCATTCTGTGTATGTTCAAGTGCATCTGACTGAGTGTCAAAAGGATGGTACTAAAAATGCATGTATAATTGAACTGTATTTAAGTCTTCAGAAGCTTTTAAGTAAGCTGAACTTCAAATATAACAAACAAAATTATAGCGAAATTATTTTAAGCCACAGCCCATTAAAGAAGTAAAAATAATATTTGAGGGGGGGGGGGGTTTTCTTATCTGTAGGTGTTGCATTTGACAGTTATTCAGGAAATGTAAGTTTTAATATTCAATCCGTCATTTCACATATATTCCTCCTATCAGTATTTCCTCTGGAAGGGAAATGTATTTTTGAGTGAACACTTCTAATTATTTAGGTCCTGGTTTGTGCCGTTTGCAGAATTCCCACTGGGTGCAAAAAGATCCCTTTCATGTAAAGGCCCACAGAAACTGCAATTCTTGAAAGTTTTGATAAGCACTGAAAAATTAGTGCTGTCCCACACCTGTGGGACACAGGACAGCACAGAGCTATGGCTGAGGATTCAGCTGGGGCAGATGTGCACTTTGCTGATGGCCTCCCCTACCTGCTGCCTGCATCTGGCTGCCTGAGGGTCCCACCATCACAGCTCCGCCAGTGGAGCAAGTTGTGTCTGCCTGAAGTGAGCTTTGTACCTTCCCCTTCTCCATCCCAGGAAGTCTTTTTCTCTTAGAATCTCCCATATTCGTGCCTTTGGGTCTTTTATGGTGAGGAACATGGGGTTTGTATCTGGGTGTCTGAATGAAGTGCACTAGTTAGTGTTCACAAGATCAGTCTAGGCATCTGGTCATTGCAAGAAGTGCTTGAAGTCTGAAAGTATATGAAACTCCTTCCAATGATGGTTTAGAAACTTAATAAACCTCTTGTGTTGTGATTAAGATGAGGACCCTAAAGGAAGTTTTATTTGTTGGGCCATGTAAGTCACTGGCGAAGGGAAGTTAAATCAATCTGTTTATATTCCCATCTGGGATACTGCAGTCTATTGGCAATCCTCTAACACCTTAAGCCTGGGTAAATAACAGGACCTTATAGGTGGTTTCCTTAACCTTTTGGGAAAGGTATAGTCCTTACCATTTGCCCATTTGAATCACAGAGATTTTATTCTGATGCAAGAGATTACCACTGTTCTTATTGTGTGCTGTGTTTTATAGAAACAGTCTGCTGTTAGACTAATGTTGCCTTCTCTTCTGCCTCCAGTCCTAAACGTTTTGAAATAAAATACTCTGTCACGTGTTCTTATTTGCTAATGCATTCCTTGAATGCCACAAGGTATCTAATTGTTGATTCCCAAGGAAGACCTTTGTTTGCAAGGTGGTATTACATTTTGATTGTTGTATACCTAAGAATTAACTGCTTTTGATTGTTTGACACTACTGTTGCTGTATCATTCTTAAAACCATCTGTATCTTTCTTTTTGCAGCTTGAGTCCTGTGTTTGCACTGTTTGTTCCATTTTATTCCTCCATTCCAAGAGTGCAGGTGACACAAGTATTAGGCCACTTTTCTATCACAAACAAATCTCTGGTCTACATACTGGGTTTACAGGTATGGTGTGTACTTGCTTGTTCATCTTTTAATGAATTACTAATGTAGTAGTTAGTATTTTTGTATGTTTGTCTATGAATTTTGATGCTTCTGCATGTATGATTTGACATATATTTAGTTACTAACTATCCCATCATCTAAAATACAGAAAAACGTGTTACTGGTGTCCTGAGGTGGTGGGCAGGTGATCTGTCCTTACATTGTCTTACATGGGAAAATATAATAGGCAATTCTTCAATTGTTTGTTTTTTTTTTTGGTCAGCAAAATGAACTAGGAGAAAAGAGATTAAAACAGAACCTGGTGTAAGGCATATGTATCTTTCACCTTTTTTATTTGCTTGTGTTCTTGATTTTGATTATTTTTCCCTTGTTTATTAGAGCTCAAACAAAGCTGTAGAACACAATATTTTTCTATGGTGAGACTATTAGTAAATAATCAAGGTTTTGGCTGAATTTCACTTTATTTGCGTATCATGCACTACCATGGGACAGGTAATTTAAAGTAGTGTAACATAGAGCACAGCAATATCAGATAGTACTCTGTGAAATATGACTGGAAAAATATAGATACTTGGTCTAGAAAGGCAGTAGTTGTTCAAAAACCAATAAAAAAATCCCCAGCAGCCTAGAAATGAATGGACACTCGTGGCACAACCTGAATTATGAAACAGGAGATGTGCAAACTTATGAGAAATTAGACTCGTTTTTATGTATTCTGGGGACTCAAAAGTAGCTCTGGCACTAGGAATGGAAAGCACCATAGTTATGTGAAGTGTGGTACAGAGTATTTTAGAATGAATGGTCAGGTTCAGAATACTGACTTGTGTTCCATATGAATGTTTCATTCATCCTGTTTGCTGTTTAGCCTTTCGTTTCCTTCAGTTTCTGCTCCAGCACCTTACTCTCTTGACCTTTCAGAAATCTTGTTTCTTTTCTTCTGAACCCATCAATACTGCTACTGGTCTTTGAGAAAGCCATGATATTGTCTGACCTCTTTTCCATCGTGTCCTTTGCCTTTTGCTTTCATACACGCACCACCTCCAGATCATATCACTGCTGTTACTAACCCCCGTATCTTTGCGGGATCTTTCCCTGCTGCTCACAGAACAGTCGCTGCCATCACACAGAGGCTGAGGGAAGTCTCATTTGCCTTCTCCTCATTTGTAAACTCTGCCCTTATCTCTCTTTCTGTAGTCAGAAGTCTAGAGGGAAGGTGTTCTCTTGATTCAGTCAGCATCATGCAGAACTATTTTAGTAACCAGTATCAGTCTAATTTTCAGCCCATTTTTCCAGTTGATAATAACCTTCTCCATGTGATCAATCACATAGTTTCCTAGAAACAATGCACTGCCCTGTTGTCTTATCAGGATTTTTTTTTAAAAATGCACTCCAGTTTATTTCTGTGATTTCATGTCAGCGAGTATGTGACTGGGTGAGAACTTTATTTTTTTTATTTTGATGCTCACGCTTAGTCTCTCTGTGTCTGCATGTCTGAGAGCTTCACTTGCAGTGCCTGCCCTGCTTGGAACTCTTCTCCTGTTGCTGCTGAGTCATTTCCGTTGCTTCAGTCTGTCTTTTAGACTTGTTTTTCTGTGCAGCCTATAACTGACATCCTGTTATACTTAGTAAGCTATATGAAAATAAAATGTATTGTCCTGTAGAAGGAGAACAATTGTTGGATCCTGTGTTTTTTCCCCTTTGCTACGTTTGGAATACATCTTTTTTTAATGTTAAACTGAATTTTAACAGAGGTAAATGTCTGACGTCTCCCATTACCATGATGAGTGCACAGCCTATATACAATATTGCAACTTAGTAGTTCTGATAGCAACAGCTTTGTAGAATAAAAATTTTAATCCCTACTCTTGTCTTCTAGCTCTTAACCTCTGGTTCCTACATCTGGATTTTAGCCTTAAGTGGATTGGTAAGTCTTACTGTTTTAAAAATCATGTCTTGCTTAAAACTGTCTGTTATGTATGCAGTCAGCACAGTATATTGGGACTCAAAAAGAACAGAAACTACTAAGTAACATTTTGTATTGGTGAGTAGAAAGTTTTCATCTTTAACTTTCAAAGGTGCAGAACACTGACTAGCTGGTGATAAACTGACAGACAACAAAATTGCTGGGTAATATTTGCAGGATACCACTGCTCTCTGACTGTCTAAAATTAATTTAGCTGCCTTGGATATAGCTTTAGACCCACAACTATAAATGAGACTATTGAGGAAATGGTAAAAATATTTAGCCCATTTTGTTGTTTTTTTTAGTTTTCAGCAAGCCTTATTCCAAAAAGCAGCTTTAAATAACTTTGCTGTGAGGATTTTTCATGCTTTGCTGTTCTCCTAGAATAAGTGTAGTATAACTGTTTCTCACTATGACAACAGCAGTAAGGGTGCAAAATCACTTTCTTCACACCAGTCAAGGTGGTGTGATCTGTGTTTTTCCTTTCTGATTCTGTTCTTAGTATTAAGGCACTTAGTGCTAAAACAGATTGTACAAAATTTTCCAGATTGTTAGATACTGATAAGCTTGTTTTAAAATTACACAAACTTAGAAATTAGGAGCTCAGACTCTGATTTCTTGGCCCAAAAGACTGTAACCTTTTCAAACAGCGAGAGTTAGTAACTTCCAAAGAAGCTCATTATTAAGTTGATGAAACCTTAAGAACTCAAGTTGGGCCTTGCTGTTTAGAACCTACTAATTTGAATTTGCAGTGAGGTCAGAGTGAAATGCCTGTGGACACTTTGGACACTTCACATATTGTTGCTGCAACTCAGTAGTTTGATCCCTTACCATTTGCACCGACTGTTGCAAAATATGCTGTGAGTTTGCAGGATAACTAACAAGAGGAGTGACAGAGCAGTAAACAGTGAAGTCTGTTCAGTAATTTGATCTGACAATAAATACTGATGAAAGCAGTGCAAGTTACAAACCAAAAATCTCTCCTGGAAATCAGCCCAAGCCTCTGTGCCCACCTAAGGATCTGTGACTTCCTCCAAACACACTACCCTTCCTGTTACTCTTCTGGCTCTTTTAATAGCCCTTCCTTTTGAACAGGTGTTCATTAGAGAGGGAAGGAAAGGAAAGAAATGGAAAGGCATTTTAATTCCCTGTTTCCTGGTGGCAGAAGCTGTATGTATATCGGTTATACAGACTTATAAAGAACAGCTCAAATATTTTTTTTGTAATAGATTATGCAGTTCTTGTTTTAATTCCCTTTTAATATAAAGTTTTGTTCAGCCGTATAATGCAACTTTCTTAGTGTTCTTTTTTATAAATTAGCTTTTTTTTTTAATTGCAGGTTGACAGTATGTTTTACTTAGGTAAAAATCCATAGGATTAAATTACTTTCTCCACGTCAAAGGAAGGCTAAAAAATAATTTGAAGTTTTCATATTGCTTCAGTCAGCATGAATTAAGTCATCATCAATGATGATGTGTTTTCAGTCTCTATTTTTTCCACAGCAAGTGGAGAGCTGCACTCTACCACTTTGTGCTACAATTTGGAAAGAAGTTCATGTCCTGAATTCTAGCCATTTTTTTGCACAACATATATACCACACGTCTGTGAATTAAAAGTCTTTTTCTCCTCTGTTAGAAATTAAAATTTGGCATCTTTTGAGAAAATTTGATAAATAAATAAACTTCACAGTATAATAAGTAATCTGAAGAAGGATATGAAACACTGTGGAGGTGACTTTTAGCACTACAAGTGTAGTTACTTGATAGTATACATATATGTACAATTACAGAAATAAATAGATTGTCAAATCAATGTTAAGTCATTCCAACAACCTGTATTTTATAATTCTTATTACTCTTGACATTTTTCTAAGTTACTGTATCTTTGTGGATTCAAATTTTCATGTATTTGTACAAAAAGGCTGAGTAAGTGTACGGACACCAAGTCAAATAGGTGAGATGTTTGTCACTAGTTCATTGCCTGTTAGACACTTCACTGTATTTTTAGTGCTGAAGATCACTTACACACTCTTATGAGTGTATTATGATGCTGTCTTGTAATTTAGCTTTTGTTGCAATTCTGCTTATGTGGAAAATTAAAATGGAGAGTGCCAGCACAATTTCTGAATTGTTGTCAGTTTCCACTTTCTCTTCACTGTGTGGTTTAGGTTTACTTAAATTCTCACAGCTTATATTTAACACGTAATGAACACTCTTAGACTACACGGGATCTTACCAGGTGCAAGATGTGGCACTGGAGACTCTTTCTTTGTTCATCCATACTACTGCTGTTAAGACTTTCCTGTGAATTCCAGGCAGGGTATAGAGCAATTGGGAATTGTACTGCCTTGAGTTCTTGTTTTCAGTGGCTTTAAGTGATGCCATCATTACAGAAATGTGTTTGCATGTGTGTATGAGTCTATGTCTGCAGGTAGGCATTGATGTAATATGCCTGGTGATAGGGAATTTTAGACAATTTGTAGTTCAACTACAAATTTGTAGTGGGTTGTTCTCAGTTGTGGAGATTGCAGCCCATGTTGTGTTATTGGAATACAAAAGGTCTACTTTGTCTGTCTTTGTGATGAGGTATATCTTCCTAGATCTCTAGTTTTGAATCAACATAGGAATCCATTCTTAAAGGCAGCTTCTTTACTGTCCATGTGAAACTGGACTACCTCTCAGTTATTGGTTTTTTGTATGTCACTCACTAGTATGTTGTGTAAAACATGCTGTTTAAATACAGGATGCTTATTTGTAAGAAAGAGAGTTTAAGAAGTAGACATCATAAATCCGATGTAATCAGTAATCTATAATGTTCTTATAGTTTATGAGACTAATTTAATTTCTTGTGATTTGTTTTGCCAGAAATATACCATACTTGGTACACACAGTCCAGATTTGTTTCTTCCAGTAGGATTTTTTTATGCCATAAAATTAGGAAACTTCATATTAGAGATGCAAGAAATCCTTTCAACAGTTGTTTACAGAAGTGCTTCCATGGAATGTGTATCACTCAGTTTAGTGAAGGCCCCAAACAGTTTTGCAGCTATTTTTTTTTCTTTAAAACAGTCAAAACACCTTAGAAAATAATATCCAAGTCTCATTGGATATATACATTTTCTTTCCCTTTCTTTTTTAACCCTTTAAAATCTTTTGGGTTCCCAGTTTACATCTGTCCTTGCTATACTTTTGTAGGATTGAAATTTAAGAGGCATGTCAAGGCTCACTGAGTCATAGCTGGAGCACGTCTACTTCAATAAGTAAGCTCAGGTTAGTGACCAGCAGAAGACATATGTCCTGCTGGGAAATGCAGTTCTCTTCAGTTATTACAATAATGTTGTTATCAGACAGATCACATGCCACAGGTCTTGCTAACCATGTAGCTCAGGCTATATTTCATAAGGAAGAGGTATATTTCAGGCCCTTTCTGTGACTTTAGTCTTGTAGCCTCTTTCTTCTTATCTGGTGTCAGTTTTTCATTTGTTAGCAAGATGACCCGCATTGGCTAAAGCTCAAAATTTGAAACACACCAAATCTCCTGTGAGCTGCCTTGAATTTGTGTAGAGTTCAGTTCAAACCTTAGGAAACTGAAATTGAAGTTTCTAAAACCGTGTTTGCCTTGGCGATTTCCCTAAGCCAAATGCAACACTCTTCTGCATTGTTTCTATGCTACACTGTGGTTTACTTTTCTCAGGTGGTATGAAAAGTTGTGCTTTATGTGTTTAGATATTGGAAAATATAGAGAATCTGCAATTTAGAGCATGTACTTTAATGGCTTAAGGTTAAGATAGAAAGTTCAGACAGTGTTGAGTGCGTGGTTTTAATTTCAGTTCCAGTTTTTTAGTGTATTAGTTATTATTCATAATTTTGAAGTTGCTAACTTAGTTTTACAAGGCAACTTGTACTAGTTTTCAATCATCCTCTCAGTGAAAAAGTGTTTCCCAATGTTCAGAGGGAACCTCCCGCGTTTCAGTTTGTGCCTTCACCTGCGATCCTGTCACTGGGCACCACTGAGCAGAGCCTGGATCCATCTTCTTCATTGTTTCCTTACAGATATTTATATACTTTGATAAAATCCGCCTTAGCCTTCTCCTCTCCAGACCAACCAATCCCCCTTCTCTCAGCCTGTCCTCATATAGAAGATGCTCCAGTCCCTTGATCATCTTTGTGGCCCTGCACTGGATTTGCTCCAGCAAGTCCATGTCTCTTACGCTAGGGAGCGCAGAACTGAACACAGACTCCAGCTGCAACATCAGCAATGCATAACTTGTGAAGTACATAGCCTGAAATGAGAAATGGAGAAGCAATAGAATAACAAAGATTAGAAAATAAAAAAAGAAACATTGTCTGTCTGCCTACTAACTTCAGGACAGGTGCAGATATCCATATGTACACTAACAGATGTACTGAATCCTACCCAAAACTAAGGTAATATATGTGCAGGTGGACAGTGCTCAGTATTCAGCTGAGTGACTGTGGGTGACTTAGTTTGATGTAAGTGTCTCTATGTTCTACTGACTGTATTGATTTAATCTTCTTTGCAGAGTGTGTTTAGACACCTTGCTCATGTCAAATTGGCCATATATAAACGCATGACAACTGATTAAACTGCTAGTGCTTATTCCTATGTCAGCTAAAGCATCTGAGAAAAAATGTAGTTGACTTACCAAGTATACAGGGGATGTTAGAATGAAAGTGAAGTTGTAACGGGAGGAGGGAGATGCAGATATTTCCAATTCTGAAAGAACGAGAAAATAGCAAGAAAGGATAGGAGAAGGTAATAATATGTCATAAGATACTTTCTCTTTTATATCCATGGCTTCTAAGATCCTGTAGAAAAATGGATATTAGTTAGTAGTTTGTATTTCGCTTCTAATCTTCTCAGATCTGAGGAAGAGTTTCTTTGTCCAAAATCTGGTCTGCTTGGTCAACTGTACCAACCGGTTCATTAATAGTCAGATTGCTTGTATCAAGATTCACTTTTTTTTGGCAGCAGTGTTACCAGAGAGGGAATCCAGCTGTGTGTACTTTGGAGACATCTGCCTTAGGATAAGTCACATATTAAGAGTGCCCATTTCTCTCTGTTGACTGTGAAACCAACTTAAAATAACCAGCTCATAAGTAGGCTTTTAAATTACAAATGTCTACATTGGGGCAGGTTAATCAAATCATGATCTTTTGTGTAAAGAGATTTATTTAATAATATGATGATGATGATAACCTGCAGAATGCTAGCAGAGACCCAAGGGAACCTATCCTTAGGTCACAAGTACAAGTTAAGAATAGCTGTATGTGCTGAAATGGCAGTACAGTCATACTTGCATATTCACAGTGTTTGAGTGCCGATTGTGATTGCACCTGACCAAGGAAGGGAGCATTGATGAACTCTGAAGAAAAAAGTTTCAAGGTACCTGGGAAATTCATAAACCCAGTCAACTGGGAATGAAAATGAAGACAATTACTTTAGAACCATTATAATCTTAGTTTTCTCTCAAGCTAATTATTGCAAAAGGCTGTTTATAGTATTTGTAACTATTTCTGCAAAGGAAACCCAAACAAAATAATCTGTTGTGTTACATCTGTAACACAACTTAAAAATATGTGTGGAGTCATTTTATTTGTTGGGTGGTTTTCACATGATCCCTCTTGGTTTGATATATGTGTTTCTCTAATCAAGGTAAATACAGAATCTTGACTCAAGCTCCAGCCCCATACTTTGATTCTAGTTGTATAGAATTTGAAACATACCAAGGATTAAGCAGATAAAATAGGTATAAAAATGTCACTTCACCTTAAGAAAATTGCTATTTGCTTTCAGTTTGTTGAAGTCTGAAAATAGCCAAGTCTCGAATACATATGAATATATTTAAATTTTTCAGAACAAAGTAATTGGGTATTTGTTGTCAAGCTTTAACTATTAGACAAAATAATTTTCAACATAATTTTCTACACCAGTCTGCCTACTTTTTCTTCTGTTTTATTTCCTTTTTCAGTGTTAATCAAGTACAGTGATTTTAAATGTCTCAGCTAGTAGTGGAGCATATGTGTCTTTGCTGTGTAAAATACTAGAGAGCTTCCATGTTTGGTTTACCTAATGTAACAGTGAAACTACAGCTACTTCCATTTTTCTAAAAAGTGTACAACTTTGGAAGGATTTGAGGGAAGAGGAGGAGAAGTTGGGCTTTATACAGGGGTGGGAGGAGGTTAAGAAACTGAGTGTGAAGGACCAGTGCTAAGCCATGGTGTTAAGATACTGAAAAAATATAAGCACACTTTTTTCTGCACCGTGCCACAGTTTCCAGCATACTCTCATTTCCTCCGCTTGCATTGTGTCGTGTATGTTTTGACAGATGAGTTTGTAGGTTATGATAGTGTGACTAACAGAAAACAACTAAGATGCATCTTATGATGCCAGCCAAAAATTCTCCATTCTAACAGTGTGAACATAACCATAATGTCCTTCTGTGGTGAGTTTTTAGAGGCTAAAATACAGTAGAAGCTCCTCTGTTTGGGAAAAGTAGCCTTTCAGTCTGATGTAAAGTGCTGAAGTTGGGATATGAGGTCATCTTCATTGAATAAATAATGGTGGTTTGCTTTTTTAAGCACTGGAAATTAACTCAATATCAATAACAAAAATGGTGTAAGAAGTTGCTTTATACTTAAAAAGCTTGTGTTTTTTTAAATGATATCTATGAAGTTCTGCATATGAACCAGCTAAAGCGGAAGTTCTTTGGAAATACTTGACATTAAGATGAGAGTATGACACCAAACCAGACTGAATCACAAGACCTATTTTAACTGCAAATGTCTCCATTCTGGGTTTATTGGAAATATGCAAATAGGTATCTCTTCCTCACTAGGCAAAACTACTTGAAAATTTGTTAAAACTGAGTACAGCATTTTAAAGTTTCTTATACTTCCATCTAATAGCTTTATATTTGGAGTAGTAAATCAAGGGAGGGAGGGAGAGAAGGACATCCTGAGAGATGTGGAGATGACAAGGTGGATTGCCAGTGCTCTCCTTCCATATGTTTATACTCGTGAAGAATTGCAGTCTCACATGATTGCTCCTAACAGGTGCACAGTAAGTTTCTTGGCAACTATATGTAGAAGATACACTTCTCTTCTGCTGGTCCCACACACTTTTGTCTTGGTCCTTGACCAAGTGCTTTTTACTTTAGACTTTATTGTGAACTTTATATTGTCAGACTTCTACACTTCCTGCTCTGTGACCACTGAAGTCCACGTTTGGGTTATGCAATGAGCTTCTGTCTAAGAGACAGGACAAGGAGGGGTCAAGACACTAGTCTACTGTTGAGGAGCAGTAAGGAGAGAGAAGACAGCCCAGTGCAACTGGTGCATTGGCTGTAAACCAGACATTCTACTCCAGTGACCTCAGTAAATCTATGAAGGCAGGTAGGAGCTATTGTGTATATGAGTCTCACATGCAATACTAAGTGCCATTCTCCATTTTAGCAGTGCTCATAAACTTTTAACCTTATAAAGCCTTTTTTTCTGATTAAGTGCTCTGGAATGAGCTGCTCTCCACAACTACCTAAAAGGGGGTTGTAATGAGGTGGAGGTCAATCTCTTTTCCCAGATAGGACAAGTGGAAGTGTCCTAAAGTTATGCCACAGGAGGTTTAGATTTAATATTAGGAAAAAGTTATTCACCAAAAGGTTTTCCAAGCACTGGAGCAGGCTGTCCAGGACAGAAAGAGATTGAGTCACCATCCCTAAAGGTGTTTAAAAGTGGTGTAGGTGAAGCACTTAAGGACATGGTTTAGCGGTGGACTTGGCAGTGCTGGGCTAATGATCAGGCTTGATGATCCTAAAGGCCTTTTCTAACCTGAATGATTCTTTGACTATCCATCTCTACTCAGAAAAATACGAGGACCTTTTACTGATGCAGCTAATTGGTGCTTGCAGTACACCTTCCCTTCTGAGGCAAACAAGTTCCAAAGTACTGACACTAAAGACATGCTGCTGCTATCTCTTTGCTGTATCTTGAGTTGCTAAGAGTGATTGTGTTTGTGGTTAATATGTTCAGACACGTGTCAAGATTTGTCATACGTTCAGGGAGATGTAGATTTTCCTATCACCACTTGCTTTGTTTTTTTCTTGTGACTTTTTGAACTCGTTCAAGATTTAGATTGCCTTGAAAACTTTAGACCTTAACAAAGGACTGTAGGTGATAAAAGCAGAGATCAGAATTTGGGAGGGACATTTGAAAGAAGTGAGGGAATGCTGATGTGATGTTAGACAAAGCATTCTGAGTGGCAGTTCTTTCCCTACCTAGTTACACCTGTACAATCAGGAATGCAGAATCTCTGGAACCAAAAATGGGGCCTGGCTCCATAGCCTACCTACAACTAACAAGGTAGAAGGAAGGAAGATAATTTGTAGGTCCTGGTGCTGCTTGTGCATTTTGCGTCTAAGAAAGAATCAGATTAAGTGTATATGTGATATTTGCAACCTGGTTCAGTAATTCTTGCTCCCAAAAAATAACCTTTCTGGTCATTGTACAATCTAGGTTTTCTTGGGTGAGGAGCCTTATCTACATAGCCCTCTCAGGACCAGGTGGTTAGCTTCTGAGGGACCTTCTTGCTACACCTCAAGTACTGCATACCAAAAGCAGATGAATTGCAGAAGTGATATGAATCTTCCTCCTCTTATTCTTTGGTGATTATAGTTCTATCCTAGTTTCCAGTTGATGTGCGAGAGTTTCAGTCATGAGCTTACAGCCATCTGGAACAGTTACACTAGAGCTGAGGAAAGAATTTCTGAGGTCATGAAGAAGCTTCTGTTCCAGCGTCCTATCATTCCTGGAGTCCAGTTAGGACCTTCCTTTGCCTATATGTTATAGGCAGCCTTCCTTCTGATGTGATTATGCCTTACTCTTAACCCATCACGTTTATCTCATTTCTCATAACACAAAAAGATTGAAGGGGTTAAGGGTAGTTTAAAACTCTTATTTCTCACTTTAGAATGGCAGTCTGTGTTTGAGGTTTCATTTTATGACTGCTCTCAGGGTTGGATATAAGCAGAATAAAATAAAAATCAGTGTTTCCTAAACCAGAATGTGTTTTTGCTAAAAGTCTCATCATCTCCTGGGATGATTAATGATAACCTTGTAAATAATCTGAAAAATATCTTCCCTTCCAAACTTTGTTGCATTTTCCTATGCTGTTTCCCTTTATATATGAAGCAGTGCATTTAGTGTGTTTATACAAATGTCTGTCAGTGAGATACAATAAATAGCCCCAAATAAATAAATACTCCAGATGTGGAGTTTCTACATTGCTTCTAGCATAATTGCGTTTTTGGGGTATGTTTACAGATTTTTTTTTTTGAGGTTCATATCTCTTCCTGTTCATTTCACTCTGCTGTCACAGCATAATTCTTGTGGCATGACAGACAATAACTTGTCACAAATACTGAAATGTGGCGTAAACCGCTATGGGCTCAAGTGCTAGGGCTTCGTAACGGGATTCAGATTAATGGTGGAGTGATGACTCTAGATCATTTATGGGGCACATGGATTTCTCTTGCTCCTGCTGAATCTGAAGTAAAATCAAGCCCCAAGGCAAGCACAAAACAGAGAATGGGTATTTTTCTTATAGGTGGAAGAAGGGCCTCACAAAAACTGGCTTTTTCAATATCACAGTTTTTAATGAATTGGTTTCTAAACCTGTTGGTTTTTTTCTCCTAGAAGGTAGTAGAGCTTTTTTTGGAATAAGTCTGTGAATACTCTTAGATTTAACTTCAAATCCACTGATTTGCTTTAATTTTTATTAGAAGGAAAGACTTGGATGCTGGGAACAAAAGCCTTAAGGGAGGTTGGTTTTTTTTGAAGGAGTGTTTACAGCATTTCAGTATCCTCAAAAGCAGCCTTAATCTTCTCAGGTCAGCATGCAGCATACTCTGACCAATTCCTTTACTAGAAATGAAACTTTTATTTGAATTTTTGAGCAGTTTGAGAAAGGGTCACTTGGTTTGGGCTTAAATTCTGAAACAAACAAAAGAACGCCAAGCAACTTTATGAGTCACAGGCAATGCACTACATGGATTAAAAAAACTAATAGTCTGCAGGGGGAAGTTGGAGGTGAAGAAATCCCCTGTTTGTTCTCTGATTCTTGACTGAGAACTCTGGGTAAATACAGTAAAAAGGGCTTTAAAAAACAGAAAGACCAACTGTTACCTGCAGACAAATACGAAGTAAATTTGGTGTATTTAAGTTTTTTAGTATTGAGGGTTTTTTTTAACATTTCATTTTTGGTTTTAGATTTCTGGGATTTGCTACAATAGCAGTATATTAAAAGTTCATCGAATTCTTTGTGTACCCAGATGGGTAGCAAAGATATTTTCTTGGACTCTTGAACCAGTCTTCTCATCTGCGGAACCAACAAATGAAGTTCGAGTGGGAATGGGAGCAACAGTTGACATCCAGAGGCAGCAGAGAATGGAGTTACTGGATCGTCAAATCATGATGTCTCAGGTTGCCCAAATGAGGCGGCAAAGACAGCAGCAGGTATTGCTATACATTTTTTAAGGATTATATTGTTATGAGAAAGATACAGTTTTGGCTCATATATCTTGTGTGGTTCCTGTTTCTTACAAATAATGCTTTTTTTATTTTTCTCCATCAGTCTTTCATATACTGTTGTACTGCTAGTAGCCATTTAAGTGATTTATGTAGCTTTATGTGTTAAAACTGCTTCACAAGATAGAAGCAGAATGTCAGACAATCCTGTAGGGATATCAGTACTCCTGGCATTCTTTCAACAGAAATGAGGCTGAAAGGTAGAGTGATTGCCTCTTGGTAGTCTTTAATAAGGGCCACTGCATAAATTTGGGAAGTCAAAATACTTCTGACTCTCCTGAGTATCTGTATTGTTAGCATCCTTTTCAGAGAGGTTGAAAATTATCAATGGAACTCCTCTGTTTGTAGATGTACAGGTTATTTCTTTCAAGAAAGGGCAGAAATTAAATTCTCTACCTTTCTTACAGAGATAAACCACAAGGGACTTTCTGTTTGCCATGTTTAATGCTCTTGGTTTATTTCCTTATCAAACACAGTAGCAGAGCCTTTTTATTTTCTCTGTTGTAGACAAACCAACAAATGCAGATATTCTCAGACTTTGCATTGTAGGGTATTGAAACGAGAGAAGGTGTCTCAATTCACTTTTTCCTGTATCTTAGATGTATGTTTTACTAGCAGACAACATGGGCCTTGCATTGCTCTATGTGAACATATATTTACTTGCAGCCTAGCAATTTGAGGTCTTTACTGAGTTTCCTTTGCCTGAAACACAGCTCTGTACTGATATGCAAGTTCTTGTTGTGTTCCAGATAGTGTCGTGCAAGTAGGTATAGCCATGGTACCCTTAATGCATTGCCAGAATTAGAGGCATGATGACATAAAGCTTTGGCCAACAGCTGGAGTATGAATATTTGTTTCTAGTCTCTGATAATATCAATCTATTTTCCTTGTTTTCCATTTCAGTATGATGAAATTGTTCCTCAGGTAGAAAGTTCCTGATCTACTTTTCCCGTAAGAATATTAATCAGTTTTAGCATAAGATTGGAACTAGAAATTACTCAATTCTTGAGTGTTGACCTTGTAATAGGAAATGAATTGGAAGTGTGTGTTGGGCTACAAGCAGCTGGGAGGAGTGCAGCCAGGTTTTTTCAGATAGGAGAAAGAAGCCGTTTCCATTTACGAAGGACAGTCTTTCTAATATATCTTTAATTGCAAAAAGTGGCAAATAAGTTCAGAACAGTAAATTATAAAAGAACAGTTGATAACATTTTTTTCTCATCTTGTCCTTTCCTCAGGCAATGAACAATGAAAGTGGAGAAACGTCTTTTCATGTTTGACTTCAAATAGAATTCTTTAAAAAGGTGGAGGGTTTGAGTAAAATGAAGGAAGGCTGTTTGAACATTAGTATGATGCTTCCCTTTACAAGTTATCAAAACACTTTTCAAGTTACCTTCATGTTTAGCCTTTAACTTGAGCGCAGCATTTAGTTAACTGATAATTTAGTTAACTGCTAATCTTTGAAACCAGCAATCAGAAGAAAATGGGAATAATGTATGAACGTTTCAGAGAGGCTCTTCAGAAAAGTGTGTCATAAAAGCTTTTGACCAGCCAGGTTTTTTTTAATGACTCACTCACAGAATTTACTGGCCATCAACTAAATTACAAAAAGCATCGTTCACAAATGTTGAGGTGTAGTGGTAAAAATGGAAAGCAGGCTAATTTCAATCTCAAAATAATATTTGAAAAATTGACAAT
The DNA here is from genome assembly GCF_036250125.1 of Pseudopipra pipra. NCBI lineage: Eukaryota > Metazoa > Chordata > Aves > Passeriformes > Pipridae > Pseudopipra > Pseudopipra pipra. The sequence goes on from NC_087550.1 coordinate 79,130,440, forward strand.
AATTTTCTGGATTGCTATACTTGGGCAATTCTTTTACCTTCAGAGGTTTTGGAAATGTGTAATTTGAAGACAGTGGAGTGGAACAGATCACGTTACAGATGGAATTTAGATGATAATTTTTCCTGTGAGAGTGAAGCTGATAAAGAATGCAGATCAGTTTTAAGCAGCTTTTTTATGAAATTGAAAAAATAATAAAAGCTGTGAAGTACATATCAGTCATTAGATATGGCTTTGAACTATATTCTAGGAGAACGTTGTGTGAATTTCTGAAGTCACAGTATGTTGTCTGTAGGTAGTGTGCCATAGGTGAGACAAAGTAGCATTTTCTCTCATGCTTTCCATTTGGTTTGGTGAGGGAAGTGAACTTCCAGTTTCCTCTGCATGCCATAGTGCAACAATTTTGTCTAGCTCCCCCCTGAGAAGGTGCTCTGCTCATTCTTCCTACTCATTTACTCTTTGGTTCATCTGTTTGAGAAAAGAGGCAGTGCAGTTTCCCAGAATGTTGGTAGTATTATGGAAGGAGAAGATTGGTGGTTTTAACAGTGCTCTGTAGTCTATGCAATGTCAGCATTCTCTGTTCCAGCCATAAGGAGGCCCCTCTTTTGAATAGATACCTTTTGTAGAAAGCTTATTCTTCAAGTCTTTGCAAGAAATTCTGAAGAATGTGACAAGACAAGACAACATAAAAAAAGTGTAATTCAAAAAACAAAACTTAGAACAGGGAAAGAAACTGGGTGACTGGGTGAAAAGCGTTTCTTATAAGTTGTTTATACTGTACTTCCAAGATACTGAAGATACTGGGATGTAAATAATTTTTTTCCCCCTGCTGTTCACAGAGCCCTTTTATCCAAAGCAGAATTCACTTTGGATACTTTCTACAAAATAGGAAAAGCAAAGAACAAGCACCCCAGAATTTCTTTGCCAACAGCTCTTTTGAGCTTTACGTTTCCCAGTCTTTCTCTAGCTGAAGTGTTGTGGTCTGGAGGACCCTGAAGCATGGAGCTGTGTATGTGAGTGCTGGGTTGTCAAAACACCCATTACTTTGACAAGTAGATTGAATATGTGGTAGAATTTGAACCAACTTCATTACTTGATGTATCTCATTTTAATTCTTAAATATTCAGTGGTACTGTGTCTGAATATGTTGTTAGAAACTGTTTCGTTGCTAGTTTCTCAGGGGAGTGTGGTTACATGGTGACTGATTTTTTTTTCTTGGTCTCTAGTTGCTGTGGCTACAGCCCTTAAACAGATGGTAGTGTGCATCTTGAAAACTTTTTGTTCTTTATTTTCTCCTGTGGATATTGCTGAGAAATTACGATCTTGTCACAAATGGAGAGTTACTGAAATTCACCTCTATGCACCTATAGAGGCAGTAGAATAAAACGTGTGCCATATGTATTAATTCCCTCAAAAAATACCATCTTACTATTTTGTTAATGCTTTTAAAACTTCAGTTTCTTCGTTCTTTTCCTTCATGCTCTTTGCCTATCCTATGTTGTAATTTAAATAGTTTATCGTATTTTAATTTTTCCCCATTATCTGATCTCTTTTTCCCCTTCATATCGCTTTCACATTTTCATTCCCTACTGTCCCATTTTCCTCCCACATTTTCATCATCTCTTCGCCTTTATCTCCATTGTTTCCCATACTTGGTGTTTGCTCCTATACAAAGTCCTTGGGAAGTTCTCTCCCATCGTGTCACATCACCAGTAATCATTTGCTATTATATCCATTTCACACTGTAATATTGATAAAAATCTTGGTCTTCAGTCCTGATGTTTCTACTTCTTGATCTCTTTCATTTCCCAGCATTTTTCGAAAGTTTATCTTTCTGTAACCTAACCCAGATAAAAGACATGGTGGGAAAAGGGAAGCAAGTGCTGCATCTGTGCACCAGTGTGGGTAGCAGGGAGTCAGCCTGACTTTCACTTCCCATTGAGAAATATGGAGGGAGGCTGGCAGGTAACCAAACTGGAAATAGATAAGGGAGGATTCCGTGCCTAGTTGTTATTGACAACACTGTTGTCACTAAAGACATATATGTGGAAGGTGGTGGAAAGTTGCAGAAAGGTGGTCAGTGCCTTCTGTTGGCACTAAGTACAGCTTCTTTGAGCGCTTATCCTTGTGCCCATTTGGGAGGGGTGGTGTATGAACCTCAGTCCCTTCATCTTGAAAAAATGTTTTTTGTATCCACAGAGCATTTATTCCTTTATTCATGCTGAGCATGTTAGGACACGGTATTGCCTACATCTTGGCTTCTCTTAAGTGTTTTGGATGAGAGAAGAACTTTACCAGGTTGCTCCAGACTGTATGATAAGCCTACAGCCACACATGAAAATCTTCATTTTACTCCCTCTCTTTCTACCCTGTCTTCCACTTTAAGCTTATGTTGTTCTTCTCTTCTAGCTGCCATTAATCTTCAGTGAGACCAGACTCTCCTTTGATTCATATCACATGGCATCTCTATATGAGAATCTACTGCTTGCAAAGACCAGACTTCTATAACAAAGGGACTTCCTCTAATTGTTCATTCATTAGATGTCTTTCTCCTGGGACACAGGAGAGATGCTCTGTGGGTAGGCAAACTGAGTGTCTTATAGGGAGTCTCATATCCTGAGAAATTTGCAAGTTTTGTGTTTGGTCAACTAAAGACTGTGAGGCTAGATTGTCAGTTTACCTTCTGGTTATATCTAAGCAATAAACTCCTGACCTTGGGAAAAAAAAAAAAAAAGATTAATGGAGCAAAGATTTTCCTGGTGCAAGAATTCTTTCTCAGGAATATTATCCTCATTCATGATGGTAGGAAAAAATCCCTCAGTCAATATACTCCCAGACAGTTCAATTCTGTTTTCTCAAAGAAGTGTAAGAACCAGACCCAAGCATATTCCTTGGCTCTCTGCTGGCACTGAGATGGCACTTTAGTGAAGTCTTCTTGAGTAACTTCACAAGTTTGAGTACTAACAAGTCCTTCAAACAGATATTTTGAACCATGAAGACCTTCTGCAACCTTCATACACTGCTAGGTCCATAAAAACCCTTCCTCTCACAGCCACGACTTTGGATGGAAACAGCTTGTTCATTTTGTTCCACAAATGTATGTGTCATTGTCAGGAAGGAGACTACCTGACTGCTTTACCTGAATAAATGGATGAGACTTTCAGCCAAGTGTCACACAAAGTTTTTTTCTCTAATTAGTTTTCCATTCCAACCAGTCTGTGTTACCTGCGGCTTTTTTGGGATTTTGTGACATAATGGAATAGAAACTGTCTTTAGCAACCCTTCCATAGACTCGAAAGACAATGGTATGTAGGGTACCAATAGGATAAAAAAAGTTCTTTGTGCTGTACACTCCTGAGATGTGTGTGTATAAGATTTGTCATTGTATTTTTAAAGAATTTAATTGACCGATGAGTGATTTGGGGGTTTGTTTCAGCCCATGAATGAAGTGTATGCTGCAGCAGTAATAATTGTGGCTAAATTTAGATCCAGTACTCCATCATTCTCCCCTTCCTCTGCATGCCAGTTTACATGTGTGGACATACTCCAAGCCTTTTTTGAAATAACAGACACCTTCCCTTTTTGTAGAGAAAACAGTATCTTTTCCTTCAGATCTGTGTCTTTAACTCGTCCTTTGCTTTTTTGCACTCTTCTGGCATTTTCCAATCTTGATTATTCTCTCTAATTGTTTAACAATGTTTTCTTTGTGTTGAAAATAAACTTGGATTTATTTCAAGAGGTTTTTGGGTGTAAAAACTGCATATACCGCTGATGTTGGCATGTCTGAATTTTGGTTTTTTTACTGTTGTATTTCAATAATGTATTTGCAGCAACTGATAACCCACTGCTATTTAGACATTTCTGTTTTACTTTTCTGAATAACTTTTTTCATGGATTCTAGCTGTGAAATTAAAAATGTTGAATTTCCAGGGTGCCGACACAGGTAATGAATAGTCTATGATTATTTCCTCTACAAACTACCACCGAAACTTCAGGTTTCTGGTTCTTTTATGGAGGTTGGCAATTCCACAACCTGACAGACACTAGTAGTACTACTAGAGTAAGCTGAATGTCTCATTAACAGCCACCTGTCACAATTACAAGGCTAACTTTCTCTAATTCCTACTCCTCAATAGCACCCCACTCACACATGAACAATCCTTTTTTTTCTTGGACTGGAATTATGGAATTTTCTTTCAGTCTGACTGAGCTATAGCCTTTCAATTTGTTTAGTATTTGTAATCAGTTTCCCTAGAGAAGCAGTGGTTGGGCAACTTCCTGAAGCAAAACACTGTTTTATTTCAAAGCAAATAATTTTTTTTGAGAAATAGAGTATTTTTATTCTCCTGTGTGATTGATCTACATTCTCTTCCTCTGGCAATTTAATTTGCAGCAGTTTCTCATAAAAAAATTCATGGGGTACAAATCCCCAGGCGTTTCCAGAGTATTTAATTCACTGTTGTCTGGTCAAGTCTAGCTTATAGAAGGCAAGTTTCTTTTCAGCTGTACCTGTCCCTTCATTTCCAGTGAATGTGGGATAAATAAAGCATCCGTTTTGGGGAGTGGTTGGTTATTGGATTGCAGGCCTACTTCTGTTATCTTTCCAGTCTGCACTGAGAGTCTTGATGTGCCATTTCTTCTTAGTGCCGTTTTCCATATCGTATAGTAAATAAGAAGTCTGTGGTTCAGATAGTAAGTGATCCGCCTTAGTATTCAGGTTTTCTGATTTGAGCTCTGATATTAGCACATAACAACTGCAAGCTGGGTTCACCCATTGTGTCTTAATGTGCTACTGTTGTGGTTTTAGCCCAGACAGCAACTAAGCTCCCACAGCCGCTCACTCACCTCCGCACTGCCACCCTGGAGGAATGGGGAGGAGAATGAAAAGTAGGTTGAGATAAGAGCAGTTTAATAATTGAAACAAAGTAAAATATAATAATAATAAGTAATTATAATGACAATAAAAAGAAAGGAAAAAAAAACAAAGAAGTGATGCACAATACAATTGCTTACTCGCTGACAGATGCCAGACCCTGTTCCCAAATCCAGATCGACCCTCCTTTTGGGTAACTCCCACAGTTTGTATCTGAGCATGATGTTCTATGGTGTGGAATATCCCTTTGGCCAGTTCAGCTCACCTGTCCCAGCTGTGCTCTTAGCTTGTCAAATCAAAACAATTTAGGAACTCTGATTTCTCACTTTGGTTCCAGCCTCTGCTTATTCCTTATTACTCTTTGAAAAGGTTTGTATACAGGAGGTGAATGAAGGGTTATCTCTCATCGTCATGTATTAATAGCAGTTCACTGTCACCAGTCAACATCCAAAGAGCCATGCATTAAAGTAGAACTGTCTCTGTTTTGTGCAAAATGTTTAAAATGGAGCTAATGTTATTTACTCAAGTATAGACCCCATGATCATGCTGGTGGACCCACCTTCAGAGTTTTGAACACTGGGCACAACCCCCCCCACACACACACCTGATTGTCTCACTCAGCAAGTGTTGAATGTCAAATGGAAGAACAGCTCCAAATCATGTCATTGCTTTAAAATTCAGCTGGTGGTTATGCTCAACTTATGGTTATGATCAGCTTCACTCACTTACAAAGATTAACACATAATTATGGGAACTTATTTTCAATATATACCTGGGATTTCTGTGGGGGAAAATGGACAAGCTCCACTGCTAATAGGATGACATAGATGCATGTTTTCAACTGATGTAGCCATGACCATACCTGTGATGTCACAGCACCAGCAAGAGCTCTGTTTGGATGAATAGCTGACACAAGCAAGGGAAGCTGGGAAGTTTGGAAAAGGAAGTGCTTTCTTTCTCTACTGTTTAGAGAAGCTCCAAATCCAAATATTATTGCAGAGAAGGTCTGAGAGTCCTGATCAACACTTCCCTAATGTAGGATGAATGAATAACATCAGTTCTCAAAAATGCCATCTTTCAATTTCTGCTTGACATGAAATATCTCTCTTCTTGGCATAGTGATCCATCACATTCTGGCTGAATTACTGCATCACAGCAGGAATGAAAAGTGAATGTTACTGTGATGCACAGTTCAATACAGAATAGGTGCTGACCCTTACGGTACCAGGTTAAACATGGAGTAGTCTGACTCTTCAGAGTTCTGAGCTATCCGCTAGTTTTTGGGGGTACCTACACAGCTCTTCACTTACTGCCAGCAGTTGCATGTCCAAGCCAAATAGCAGCACACCTTCCCACCATGACAAGCAGCAGTCTACAATTCCAAGCCCTTGGCACAATTATGCCAGGTAGCGTTCGCTACTCTTGAATGCAATAGCATTCAGTCTGGAAGGCCTTCCTTGAATGCAGTAGAAGAGGCAGCCATTCCTTGCCTCCAAGGAGCAGATGTGCCCTGCCCATTGACATTTCTGGCTTCTGTTACTGTGAAGGTATCATGCCAGTGCTGAAATCCCTTCCATTATCTCTCAGGCAGCTTCAGAGCCCAGATTGAGTTATTCCTTCCAGATTTCAAAGGAAATAGCTGATCAGGCTTCAGAAAAGACCACATGTGGATTTCTGAACTTCTGTGACACATCAGCTCCTCAGGGACAATTACAGGCATCAAAGCTCAGGATGCAGCAACTAAGAGTTGGAGACAGAGCTTCATGGCTAAAGAGCCTTGTCTGTAGGATAAATTTCCAGAGAAATTGGAATTTTTTCCATCATTAAGAACAATGCTTAGAACACTAACACTGTTACATTTCTACCCCACTTCAAAAGAAGGAAGTTATTAAAGTAAGAGGGAAACAAAACACAAAACACTCAAGAAGCCAGAAAGTTTTGTCCTCACAAAAAGAGACAGGCTAGACTTTTGAATAAGTGTCTTGGAAATTCTACCGTTGGTATCTCTTACACAATGTTTAGAGCAGCAGGTATTATGTCATTCATGGCTATGCTTTTTCGTTGTTTCTATCATCAGTATGTCTACTTTGGAGTCAATGAATTGTTGAAAAATTTATGTCAGAAAAGCAGTAAATAAGTGTTTCTTGCTTTCAGTACATTTTTTTAATGAAGCTTTAGATGAAAGAAGTAAGACAATATTTATGTCCGTACCAAGTAATAGCTCCTATGCAGAGTAGCAAACTTTAAAAATGTTACTTTAAAAGGTGAAATGCAAAGCAATTTCCTTTTTCTTTTCTTTTGCTGCGGTTGTTATGTTAAGAAAAGGTGAACAGGACAGATATCAAGAGGTGCTTCCTGTTTGTGCAAACAGATGGCAAGTTGGCATTAACCATCTACATGAGATAACAGTATCAAAATGTCTTAACCACATGCATCACTTTCAAGAGGACTTTTATAAAGCCTTTTCTTTCTTTTTTTTTTGAAATATTAATTAAAATATATGCATATCCTAAGGCTACATAACTGGATATTTGTTAATTGTCCATAACACAACATTTTTATTTGTCAAGCTTTGGATAAGAAAATATGCCATGGCAGGTATGTACATGGGAAATGGGTCGAGCTGTTTTTCAAAAAAGAAGAGGGCGTAGATTATGTGAAAAGAAATGGCATAACTGGGATTTTAGCAGGCTGTACAATCAGAGACATTTGCTAGCTCTAGATAGTTCTTCCTTATTCTGTAGGAAAGGAGGATACTTCTTTCTTGTAAACAGAATTGACCCAGGCACCATTAAAAAAAAGCAGCAACCCAAATCAAAAAAAGACGTCAAGGATGTGGCCTCATAAGGCACAGCTTCTGTACATAAAGCCTTGGCAGCTATCCAAGAATACATCATCAATATGGCATTTCCTTACAACCTTTCTATGATGAAGAGCTGCAATTTTCCCATTCCCTTAATCCAGTCTGTTCTTAAATCTCATTCTTTGGTCATCTAAACTTGTGACCGGTTTGTTGTCTTCCTGTAAGGAAGTTCCAGCATCACCAATGTTCTCCTAATCCACTTCTAGTAGTGGTTTATTAGAGACCAATAAAATGGTTTCCTTGGTATATTTGTCTGCTATCAGGCAGTAACAGAGAATTTACAATCAACCAATTCACCCAGTCTTTATGCTGCTAAAAGAAGGAAACTGAAGTTTTCTATAGTTAAAAAATTATAGTGTAGGATTAAGAGAGGGAGAAAAGTTTATAGGCCTTTTTTTAAGTGTGTCTGTCATCCTAGTTGAATAATTTCTGAAGCAGTGTTTTTGTCAAGTGTTTTTCCTGATGACATGTTGAAGACTATGTTGCGAACAGAAATAAGGGCCCAGGCACCAATTTCTGTGCAGTAATTTTGTGAGTGATAGTCTGTAGACTGACTTCTTCAGTGCTTCTCATTCTCAAGTAGTACACCTGCACTCACTGCTCCCTGACACCTACGATTCAGGACAAAGAAAAATATTGCCTGAGATAATCAAAGTGTAAGATAGCCTGAGTCGGCCTGTCAGTTGTGGAAATCGGCACTGGATGTGACAGGTTTAATGGATCCTCCTTACCTGGTCCTGAGTCATAGTAAGTCCCAGCCCCCAAAACCATGTAGTGTTACACTTAATTCTTTTTATAACAAACCAACAAACCAGAATCACAGAAGAACTGCCTGTGTTTCATTAAATGGATTAGACTGGCAGACACTTGTCACTGAAGGTGCTGCTCAGGAAGGGAACTTACATACTGGACCTTTGAGCATCCCCACTGCTTAATGTTTTGGATCACTCCAGAGAGCTCTGTTACCTGAGACAAGGTAACAGAGAGTGAAGAGATTGGTGTGAGCTCTTCTGGGCTGTTTGGTGCTGAGGTTCAAGTATATTGTGAAATGCACAAATACTGTGTGCTGATTCCCCAGTAGGGACTCTCAGAGCGTTTAGAAGCCTTGCTTAAATAAATTAATCAGATTGGTTATCTTATGTGAAATCTTTCTGACTTCTCGCAAGTGTGTTAGTATAGTTTGAAACCACTGCAGTACAGAATTGTTCATAAAATTACGAAGGGAAGTCTGCAAAATAATTTCTCTGAGGCAAGGTGGAGCATTGGTCTGGAAGTCTCCTGCACATTTTTTAACTGGAATTTGTGATATTTACTTAGTGTAAGATATTATTTGGTGTTTGATTTGGCTCGGATTAAAATTCACAGATCTTCATGTATTTCTGCTGTGATAGTTAAGGTTGTCTGAAGGCGTTTGCACAGTCACCATCCACACTGGAAATCTGTAGCCTTGCTTTCCATCTGCTACAGATCTACAACATTAGCAACACTTCACAATTTTTCCATACCTTTACTTTATGAGATTAGCATGGTACCAGATCTATAGTTCCTGCTGCAGTTCCTTGAATCCCTGCTCTTTTGAGCCTAACTTTGGGCGTGTCCATCATCTAATTAGAGGCCAGACTGTGAAGAGAAATAATTTTTTGCAGTTAAGATAAAGAAACCTAATGTACCTGGTTTTGGTGCAGTTTAAAGTAATACACAGATGAGAAGTGGACCTCAGTGTTGCAATTAATCTTAAACATCCGTGTCCACACACCATTAAATGTTAGATATTCTTCCCTCATTAATATAGTTAAGAAGTGATAGAGTTTGTCAGTTTCCAAAGGTAATTGAAATATTCTGAGGGCAACCAAAAAAGATCTTCTCACAACTATGTTGATATAATTTGTCTAGTTGTTTGTTTTTTCTGGGAAGGGGTTAGCAGTCTTCACATGGAACTCTTCTGAATGCATCAGTCAACATTTGTAGTTTATCGAAGCATCTGCTGTAAACCTTCAAAACTAAATAGTTACATTTGTAAGGAATCTGCAGTTTTTATTGGAAGTAATGAAATCTGTGTATGTTAATTTGAAATGTATTCTAAGTTTGAGATAAGAAAGTAGACAAGTCCTTTTGTAGTATTAGGTGACAATGCACAGGACAGGGAGGATGCAAAACCAAACTGTAATAGGCAGCTCGGTATTGAAGCTGAGGGCACAGCTGGAAAGGTATGTTTATGTCAGTCTTCAGATACACTGGAATACTGGTAAATTAATACATTTATTGTAGATTTTATATTTTATACACATTATTCTTTATGACTTACGATGATTCAGAGGAATGTGTCATAGTCCTGTTAGTATTTTTCAATTCACCGATTTAAGGTGAATTACTTGTTCCAGTATTACTTCCTCCTCCTCAGGTCTTCTCTAAATAATAAAAACATGCAAAACAGCATTAGTGCAGTACTCTTGCTGAACTATAGAGCTTAGTAGACTTTCAGAAATTCAAAGTTGATGAATTAAAACTCAACATAATTCTGAGTTAGGGGAAATTATAGATGGGGAAGTACAGGACATGATTACCCAAGACCACAGGGTAGTGCAGTGCTGTCAGTAGAATGTCTGATATCCCTCTTTGGGCTTATACTACAAACCAGTTCTTCTTTTTACTATGCTATGCTGTTTGGCTAATGCCAGGCCTATACAGAATGCTTTGGTTAAAACCTCGTGAATGTTAAGCAAATGTTTTATACAGTATGGAAAATAGGAATGTAGATACATAATAATTTTTAAATTCAAAATCACCAGCAGTGGAAACTATGTCTTGAAAATGAGTGATGACTCCTAGCTATTGCACATCTTTGCAGGGAAAAATGCACTCTAGTACGTAAGGGACTAGAACACTTCACAAGCTGGTGTTTCAAATCTCATGACTCCCCAAATGCATTTTTAAGTGTGCAATTTTACTGCCCCCTGTGGTATCTGGGCTGGTTGGGTATCCTCTGGAGAGAAAGGAAGGAAACAAAGGAAAGGGCAGGAAAACTAAATAATTTAACTTTTTTTGTGATTTAGAATCAAGTTTAGCTGACTGATGGAGCAGAGGGGATTTAATGCTCCAGGGGTACATAAAAGCAGGAAGAGCCCTCAGTGAGAGAAGAAAAGAAAAAAACTCTCATAAGAGAAAGGTCTTTTGAGAAACGACATTATAGAACTAAAATAGAGCAACTAGAGGAAGGAAGTCCATGTCCTATATATACAGAAAGGGAGGGGGATCATCTCCATAGTAACAGGGGGAGCAGGGGAGGAGGAAAAGGACAACACAAACTGCAGAAGGTGTTTTAACAAACTGTATAGAAAAGAGAGATTTGGGGTTTGATCTTACCTGCTTACAGGATCTGTGGTTTTGGTGTGATACAAAATCCCTTACAAAAATGTTTGTTTAAGCTAGTGAAATGAGGATTCGTTGTTTCTGGACAATTATAAAGCTTGTACTTTATTATTTGTGCTTTATATTCTAAATGTCTTATTATTACAAGACTTCAAGCTTGGTTATTAAGAGGAAGTTTCAGTTCTGTGATTTACACTGTACCTGTGTTACTGCTGTGTATTTGTATTATTACTATGTAATTACAAGATGTAATTACATCTGGAACACAGCCAGATTTTGCAATGGTATTTAATACGTGGAAGTTAGGTGAGGTGGTATGGGAGGCTGTAAATCGCATTGCTGTCACAGAAGCAATCACTTGCATGAAAATCACAGCTATCCTGAAGGCTGGGTTAGTTCTGAGTTTCCTGATGTGGTTTTGTTGATGCACTGAGAATCCCCTTTTGCTTTTTCCCCTCTCTTATTTCTTGCACTCTTTTTCCCTGGGTACCTTCAGCAGCAACCTTGCAAAGCACTTGCAGGACCTGCTGTTGCACCTCTTGCCAGGCAAATCCCTATCAGTAAAGACAGTGATCTTTGAGCCTGAGAAGTCTAGCACTGTACTGAATTAGATCTGTCCCAGTGGATATGAAATATTCTTTCCTCCCTCTGTTAGCACTTTCCTGTAGTTTGTAGTGATCACTTCAAATAACTAGCAAAGCAGTAACTAGTCCAGTTTTTGCTTCCTAAGAGACTGCAGCAGTTTTTGTTGTTTAAAATAAAGTACTTTGCTTAAACATTTGCCTTTCATATTATGTGGTATGGATGATCTTTTTGTTTAAAAAATTTGTAGTTCTTTCTGCAAAGACTGACAGCAGTGTCTGCTTTCAGGGTGGGATGATTAACTGGAACAGACTGTTTCCTCCTTTACGTCACAGACATAACGCAAATTATCAAGATCATCACCCGTCTGAACAAGGCATACCTCCACCTACTGAGGTTTCTGAAGAGCAGGTAAACACTTTTCTATTTTAAAATGGCATTGAAATGGTTAGGAATTAATTCCACTGATTTTTTATCACCTGTTTACACAGTTTCTTAGATGTTCTCTATAGCAGCACAAATTAGAATATTGGGTAATGGTCACGATACAGAGACAACGCATTGTCATTACCATCCAGACCAGAGTTACAGAGCAACTTGGGAGTTTCTGCTTTTATATGTAACTGCTTGTATTTTGTATTTAAAGATGTGATGGTTTCACTAGTGGAAACTAATCAAATCTGATAAAATAAATGTTTTAAAGAAGAAAGACTGACTCTTAGATTTCATTATTTGTCTTGTACATATCTTCCTTGTTGAAGTCCCCAGCTTAAGTTTCCAATTCAGTACTTTAGTTTTTCTGAAACAAGAATGTTATGACAGACTATATAGGTTTAGAATTCTAGACTTTTGTTGATAGTTCTGTTCTCAAAAGAGAGCATTATTTACTTGTAAATTAAGAATTTAAGATTAGTCTTATACTTGTATTCAGGGTTTATTGCAATCAAGTTCTCCAGGTTGTAGCCTGCCTGCAGTTAGCTGTATTGGCCATTTTATAGTCTAAGGTCTTTGCTACCCTTGAACAAGACTAAGTTTCAAGGGTGACTTTTTCCTTCCCTTTTTCCTTTTTTTTTTTTGATAATAAATCAACACTTGCTAGCACCACACTGTCATTTTTAGTTAGTTTAAAATGAGCTTGTCCCAAACAGAAATTTTTGCTATGATCTGATTTCTAGTTTTGATTCAATGTTAGATTATGTTCAGAATGTTCAAAACTTTACCTGCACTGGTGGTTTTGACTGCCAACCTTCTGGGCTACATCCAAAGAGAATGAAACAAACAAACAAACAAACAAACAAAAACAACAACAACAAAAAAAACCCCAAACCTCAACTAACAAACAAAAAAAGAAATAAAAATAAAAACTCCACACCAAAAAGCACTTTCTGAGACTAACCCCAGAAATTTAGTTTTGGCTGACCTGAAAGTCTACTCAGTGCCAGTATGGGATGAACCAAAAGATTTCCCTGATGGGTTGGTTTATGTATTTGTTTTATTGACAAATTCTGCTTATAGAAACTTTTATTTTGGGGCTGGAACTAATAAATTAGTTACTAGTGTGACTTATGCTGGATTCTTACCCAAAGCCTTTAGGCCTAGATTTATGAAAGCAATATACACTTATATTTTCTGATGCATTGAGGTTGTAGAGCCCACCTGACTGCTGTCATTTTGCAGTGCTGCTTGGTTACCCTGCAAAGAAAAAGTCATTGAAGCACCTTTGGTTTCTCAGGACTGTACGAATAACTACACAAGTTATCTTAGAATGGCAAAAATGCAAGGGTTTCATCTGTTTCTCAGATTAAAGTGAGCATTTGCAATGCTTTTTGTACCAAAATTTCTGCATTTCTTGTGGGTTTTTAGCACCTTGAATTACCGTTGCCAGTTATACATCTCTGTTTCCTGGAGCTGGATTCAGTTCCTGTGATTAAAATACACTCAGATGAAAAGAGATTTTTTTTTTTTTGTTACTATTCCCCATGATGCTCAGTGGATATATCTCTAAATGGTGCAGTTGCTCTTCCATCCACCACTTCTTAAGGTTAGAATTCATGGCAAATGCAGTAAAAGCCTTTCTTCTGAAATGTTTCTGTGGTTAGGTTTTATTCCACTGCCTGCCCTTTTTCTCATAAAAAACACAATCTTACATGAAAAATCAGGCAGAGGAAACTTTAGAAAGTTGCAGGTTACGAAATTGAGTTTGAATTTAAACTATTGTTGCAGAAGCGTTGAAAGTAACAATTCATTTCTCTCCCTACAAGAAGGTGAGAAACTGGCACTGGGTTTTAAGGTTGATGTTCTGATAACCAAGATAACCATTCTCAAACATTTTGTCATGGTGTATTAAGAATAGGAGGACCTGCACCTCTAGGCATACTTGACAGTTGTGTATTTCTCAGTAAGTCACCAAAGCAGAGATGATTAAAAATACTGAAAGTTCTGGAGGTGTCTTAGGGGAAAGAAAAGCTGCTTTTGATGGCACTTTTCTTTTAAAAGGCAGTTAGAATACTTTCAATACTAGTGCTGCACATTACTCTTGCACTCTGGGAATATTCCTCCCGAGATGTAAACAGCCTCTGCTGCATTCCTGCTTGGCTCCACTCTGGTGCTCTGGGCTCCTGCAGGCAGAGGAGGAGCAGTGGTAGCTCTCCGACAGCTCCTGTAGCCCAGGTTCAGGAGCTGTGGTGTCTGGTCACAAGGCCATTTGAAGCAGGATGAGGAATGCTTTATGCTGCCAGTGGCCACAGCTAATTTTACGTGTCACTCCCTGCCTCTCCACACCTTGTTTTTCCACTTTCTGGAAGATTAATTATAAAAGTGAATATTGTGACTTTCAGTCATACCAAAGTGAGAACTGTAGATTTTAAATGGACTTCAGATTGGAATGTAACCATAAATTAAATTTGATTATGCATACATTGCTTTTCACATGTGGTGATTTGAATATCTGTTAGCACAAAGCACAAAGATTAGGTGTCAAGTACATGGTATTATAAAGAGGGATGGTCAAGTGGTTCCTGATTACTCAAATCACTGTATTAATGTGCACTTTTCCATGTAATTCTTCCATCAGATATCTTGACTTTTGTTTTGTAGAAGTCTTTTGCAAAAAAGTGCTTTTTTGAGTATATGCAGATGCCTTACAAGAATTTTACTAAACCCATGTAAGCATTCTACTGCCTCTATTTTGAAGGTTTATTAAAAAAAAAACGAAACACCTAGAATGAATAGTTCTGAGGTTTTTTTAATGCCCTCTGGAGAAGTGTGTCTTTTCAAGGATAGTAGAGCTGAGGGTATCTGGATAGGTTTTCACATCTGCTGTAAAATTCTGTCTCTTGGTCAATGTTGTTTTCTTGAGATCCTGCTCTTGTTGAGAGCAGCAAGCAGGTCAGACTGTAGTTGTCATGTGTGGTACCACACTTTGGATTTTACTCTTCTTTCAAAACTGCACCAGCTAGGAAAATGCAGGTGTGGCATTTTCTGCAATCAGTTTTGAATAAAGTATCATAAAGTGGTCATCTCTGTGGCAGTGTTTTGAAGCATGCTGTCTCAGATAAATCTTTTATCAGTGAAAAGGGATTTCTGACACAATTTTAACGTGACTAATGCGCACACAGTGTGAATAAAATTCTGGTTTTAAAGCAGTATTTCTTTTCCAGGTTGCACGGCTTATGGAGATGGGATTTTCCAGAGGAGATGCCCTAGAAGCTCTGAGGGCTTCAAATAATGACTTAAATGTAGCCACTAATTTTCTACTGCAGCACTGATGGTTTTCTGTGTGAAGGAACTTCACTCGATGAGTTTGTACATGCCTGGAAGAGGATCAAAGCCACCTGCTGGGCAGAGTCACCAAGGTCGGCCCCACGGGGGCGTCGGGAGAGAGAAACTGGCTCCGCGTGACTGGTGACTCAAAGTGATGTTAAGAAATGATGTGAACTGTTCCCAAGCCTTCAGATCACTTGATGATTTCTAGTCTGGTTATCCTTTTAAAAGTAACTTTAGTTTCTACTTGTTACTGGATATCACCTAAATTTATTTTTAAAATAAAATAGGTGGGTTTTTTCTTGTAAATCCTTGTTAGACATGTTATCAGACTTAATGACTGGGAAAAGAGGCGCCAGCAACTACAACAACTAGATTTATCTATCAAGAAAAATCGTATTTTCTTCACTTACAAGTCTAATTTCTCTAGCTTACATGTTATTTTACAGTACTTGATTTTTTATTACAGTAATAAGAGGTTTGAAGGTCACTTCACTTTCAACTCAGTAAAGGGTTATGGGACTATTATGTCATTCTTTACAAAGTTTTATTAATACCTGTAATATTTCATTTCTCAAATTTCTTTTTAAATAAAAGTTGTCATTCAGCACATAATACACAGATAGGATGAGAGAAAATTCATGTGTGTATGGCAAGGTATGGTAAGTGACCACTGTAAATTTGAATCTTTACAAACTGAGTGAATTGCTGTTCAGATACGGGTCATGAAGATACTCACTGGAAGCAATAAAGGTGAATCGAATGATGCAATAAGATCAGAACTGGAATGACTTGAATGACTTCCATGGCTAATTCAGAGAGGAATTCTGTAACAATGGATGTATGCTCTGTCCTACGTGCTGCTTTCTTTTTTTGTCAGCTGGCTGTGTACTATCTTAAAAGACAGTGATAAAAAGCTAAGTTTTATATATATAGTTCTAGTTTTCTGGTGCCAGAGATGAGGATAACCCTTGCATTTGCTGAATCCTCACTGTCTGGAGGAACTTAGTGTTGACCAGAGGCTGGAATATTAACCCCAGGGGTGATTCAGGTTGGTACAGGAGGTAACAGGACAGTAATGCCAAGTTCATTCAATACTGGGTTTGAAGTTTAGATTGATAAATCAGCTTACTTGGCTTGTCTCTTGGAAGTGCTCAGTATTAGCACCTTAGGAGTTGCAGGAGGTGGCGTGGAGAGGAGGGAACATCTCTATAAAGCCAAGCTGAAAGAATACAAGGTTCCAAACTGCAACTCCATGAAACCAATCTACACCTGTATCTTAAGCATTTAACATATGTTTCTGTGTGTACTTGTGTTTGTATAGCATGTGTATATGTGTCCATTTTTATACACACAGGCATATTTAATACATACATACATACGTTTAGAATAAGATATAGGTCATAAAAAAGTAGAAAAGGCAATAGCAGGTGCAAAGGGGAGGAGGTGAAAGAATATGGGAAAGAGAAGGATGTTTGGAAATCCAAATGAACATGTGTGTACCAAAGTACAGATCTACATGGTCTTGCTTGGCCTGGAAAACGTACAGGACAAGATTTAGGGGGAGAGAGAGAGAGATTTCTTTTCCTTTTTTAATTAAATGATAAAACTGAAAGAAGTCTTTCAGGCACACAAGTCCTTATCCAGAAATTGCGTCAAATTTTTGCAGCTTTCAGCACAGTGCCTGTATGTAATTTTTGGTATTTTCCAGTGCATGAAGTAAGGGTTTTTTGGAATGACTGTGTGTTTTCCTGGGCTTTGATCAATGTCCTTCAGGGTTTGGTTTGTTGCTCTGATCATATTATTTAGGCAGGGTCTGGTTTTTAAATGAGAGGTTTTGTTTGCGTGAAGCTGAGGCTTTGTATGTTTATAGGCCATGGGCATTTCTGTACCTAGAGAACTCGGGAAACTTTCTGTCTTAGAAAGGAAAAGACACATGTAACAAAAATAATCGCTGTGATAATTTGTATATGTAGACTAGTTAAATGTTTTGAAACAAGTACAGGTTTTAATTTTGAAACATACAGATTCTTCCTTCACAAATATTTTATCAAAAAATAGCAATGAAGATTAATGAATTACTTCAGAAATCAAATTTTGTCTGTAGGAAAAAAGTCCACCTAGCCCGGGATAAATTAAATATGACCTGTTCCCTTTCAGACATTGCCCTGTTCTAGGGACAAGCACAAAGAGCATTTATTCCTTGGAATTTTAAAACAATTTGTAGTGGCACCTGGGGTATGTAAGTGGATATTCTCCAAGTCTAAATCCTTTCTACTGTTGCCTGTACAGGGGATATCCAAATGTCACAGTTGTGTGGAAAATTTGGCTGGGCATTTTGCAAAACGTGGTCAAACATAAGGGGTAGAATGCAGGTCTTGGTGATGTCAGTTCAAAACTCCCCTTGACCTCTGTGAGAAAAGGTTGTAGTCAAAATACTTCCAGGGTTGTGATTTCCAATTAAAACAAAAAAAAGAAGTGGTAAAAGAAGGGTCTCAGATGCTGTTGAACACAGTTCCTGTTTCGTGCAAGAACCGTAGAAGAGAGATGCACACATGAGAGCCGGAAAAAAACTTGGTTTCCACTTGATGGTGAAACTTTCATGAACCATTTCTGGGAATGCGAGGAGCATGTTTTCCCCAGCCTACGTAGTGTTTGTCTGGCACAGTTTTGAATATCTCATAGCATAGTTTCTATTTTGTGTGTGACACAAGCAGTATTTTTTGGCAGCGAGAGAAGACAGAATACCTTTCTATGGAGAGGTTTTTAAGTACATGGGAAATTCACACTGGTTTTAGTAAAGCCAAGATTTGGTATTTTGAAATAAAAGTAGTTGCTGCTGTTAAAATTCCTCTACTAGACTGGGAATGTCTTTTGAGACATCATTGGAGTAATTTACTGGGGACTTTCCTGGACAGTTATGTAATACTTCGAAATACACCCACAGTGAGCCTGGTGTTTGTGGAAATCTGCCTGATAAGCCACCAGGTTCGGGTTCTCAAGCCTCAACTTCTTGCTAAGATGTAGGTTGATTTGGCTCCATACCTACCGAACCATTTTCCTCCCTCAAAACAAGCATTAAAGGTCGCCTGTAACTTAGCGAGCACAGGGACTGTTGCAGCTGGTTCATGCACAGCCTGTGCTGTCTAGCGCTTACCAGTGCCTTCTTGAACGTGTGGTGGAGAAAAGGTCTCATTATTTTTGTCTGAAACAGAAGAACAAGCCAGAAAAACATATTGCAATGTACTGGGCAAAGGGCAGTGTTTCTGGCTCTCATGTTTGTATGTGTATATATATATGATTACATATATGCATATATATGTGTGTATGCATATGTATATATACAGAGAACAAGTGAGAAATATTTATGTACTGGTTTGATGAATTTAACTAAGAGTTAAGAGTTTGTTGAAGAAAATTAAAAGTCTGTATTCAAAGACTCTCATCTCTCAGACGTGTGTATTTGGAGTATATGTGCAGTTGCAAAGGCACCCAGCTCTGAAAACACATGGAGCTACAACTCCCACATCGGGGGGGAAACTGCATCTGTTTGAGGATAAATAAAAGCACAGCATTCATTTCAACTAGTAAGAGGGATACGTGAGTGCAATTAATTTCTTGCTTGTGTTCTCCCGTAACAAAAACCTAAATGAGATTAGCTGTCTTTAACTGGGTGGCCACAGTAATCAGTATTTTATATAAATGAGTATAAGCACTATTTTGGTAGGAAAGTCACGTGAACACATAAATACTATGTGTTTATATATATACATGCATGCATGCATATTTATTTATATAAAATGTGTGTGTGCATTTACTTAAAAAATACTGGATTTGGTGCAATTTTTAGTAGGATTACATTCCTCCTGTTTCCACATATAAAGGGATGCTTTGACCACAGAAAGTCCACTCTGAAACTCAAAGAAGGTATGTGCTACCAACAGTGTTCAGCCCAAATAGGAGATGAGACACCAGTGACGGGAGCAGAGGAATGGTACAACCAGACAAATGTGTGTGACTGGTGAGAAATCACAACTAACTGGTAGTTCAGCTGTTGTCATTTGTTTTCCAAAGGAGAGTTTTAAGAGGAAGGAGAAGTTAGTTGGACTGACACATGTTTGTAGGGGACTGTTTCTAAACCTGAATGGTTGCAATGGAGAAAGCAGGAATATACATACTTTAAAAATGAGTGAAAAATTCCAGGATCGTGGCCGAACTGAAAGCAGGATCTGGCCTTTTGACTGGAGATAAGTAGGGACCATAAGTGTGAGTTAACCTTAGCAAAGGAGAGGACTCGAGGGAGATGAGGGATGTGGAACTGAGCAAAACACAGAGTTTACAGAAAAGGAGCAAAGTAGAAGATAGAACTCAGAGGACGGAAAGAAAAGACCTGCCAAGAGAAGGGGAATGGAATGTCGCATTGCATTTAGTTCAGTTTTCAAAGAATTCACAGGATTCCACGTAGAAAATGAAAACGCACAATATTGTGGCTAATTCTGTACTGAAAATCCACTCTTTTTTCCGAGGTGTCCGGTAGGGGAATCCTTCCATTTTATCTGGTCAGTTTTGCAGGAGGTGGTACATGTAGCAAGAGAGAAAACAGTGTAATCTCAGCAACTGGGCAGTGATGCAAACCCTGGAGCCACCTTGGTGTGTGAGAACACCGATGTTTCTGGTTTTCAAAGCACGGTTAGTCCTGCCAACCTGACTTCTCCTGGCACCCCATCCCGGCTGTGGAGAGACCTCCTCTGGAAAGGACACAGCTCCTCACAGGTCACGCTGCTTTTCCCACTGAAGGCAGTTTATAAATCCCCGTGGCATGAGAGCACACAACCTTCCTGCTGAAACAAGTGTCCTGCATAAAGGAGGTGGATCGAGAGCTTGTGCTTGCCCCCTCACTGCTTCTGAGCACTTGCTTGTGGAGGGGAGAGGCACATGTGCACCTCTGAGAAGAGGATTTTTGCCCACATCACCTGGCCTGATCAATCACACCGGGACTTGTTACGTGGTCACAAGAAGCTTTTATTTTTAGTAGATATGTGCATTTTTACATTACAGTATTTTGCTGGCATACAAAGATGGCTTACAAATATTATGTGTGAATGCAATAGCTTCAGTTGAGGACAATTTAAAGCACGGACTGAAGAGATGTGTTGCACAGCACAGGGAGTTTACTAGCAAATAATGTGTGACTGCAACCAGGAGCTGTTGTCCCCCAGTGCTCTCTTGGAAATTTTTGCTTTTAGCTGAAAGCATAAGTTGAGAACCACTGCTGAGGGAAAAAGCAATGCTGTTTGAGCTCTGTCCAACCCCCCTGCCGTGGGCAAGGACACCTTCCACTAGACCAAGTCTCAAAGCTCCATCCAACCAGCCCTTGAACACTTCCACGGGTCAGACATCCACAGCTTCTCTGGGCCACCTGTTCCAGTGTCTCGCTCTCCTCACAGTAAAGAATTTCATCCTAATATCTTAACTAAACCTGCACTCTTTCAGTTTGTAGCCATTCTCCCTTGTCCTATCACTACATGCTCTTGTCAAGAGTCCCTCTCCAGCCTTCTTGTATGCTTTAGGTACCTAGCTTTCCAGGATTGTTCAGGTACTGGAAGGCTGCTTTAAGGTCTCCAGGGATTCTTCTGCAGGCTGAACAACCCCAGCTCTCTCATCCTGTCTTCATAGAGAGGTGCTCCAGACCTTGTGTCATCTTCGTGGCCCTCTTCTGGACTTAAGCCAATAGGTCCATGTCTTTGCTGTACTGGGGACTCCAGAGCTGGATGCAGTACTCCAGGTGGGCTCTCACCAAAGTGGTATAGAGCGACAAAATCACCTCCCTTGGCCTGCTGGCCATGTTGCTTTTGATGCAGCCCAGGACATTCTTTTGATGCAGCCAGCATGTATATAGAGCATAGTAAATATATAGTATACATATATAGTATATCCTGTATCTGTATGTGTATTACCTGTACATGTTGTGTGTCCACAAAGTATACTCTCTGCCTTAAGATGAAAGTGCAATTTTCTCTTCTTAGGAAAGAGGAGAAACGTATGGCAGCAATAGGCTGCAGAACAGCAAGAAATACCCGTGTACTGTGCAGTACTAAGTCTGCATGGAATGCCTTTGGATCCCAGTGTGCTGTCGCGTGCTTCCCAGACAATCCACAACCACACGGCTTGTGAAAGGCGTCACGTTCCTGTAGGGCAGCAGTTGCGTGGGGAGAGCACTGGCTGCATCAGTCATTATTTTCTTAGGTCCGTGCGTGTCTTTAACACCGAACAAAGGTTTCGACTCCCTCTTTCGGCAGGAACCGGTGTTGTCTCTCTCGCCCTGTGGCATCGTCGGGGTGGGCACTGCGTCCTTTGGGCTCTCTCCGACACAGGTACCCTGGCCCTGGGCAGCAGCCGGGGAGCTTCGGGAGGTTTGCACTCCAGGAGGGTTGGAGGCAAGGCAGGAGCAGCAGCCATGCAGAGTCAGTGGAGAGGTATTTAAAAGACATGTAGCTATTGCACTTACAGGCGTGGTTTAGTGGTGGCCTTGGCAGTGCTCAGTTAATGGTTGGACTCAATGATCTCAGAGGTCTTTTCCAGCATAAATGACTCTGGGATTCTGTGCTTCTCTGATTCCAAGGGTTTGCTGGCGAGTCAAAGCGTGGCAGAAGGCAGGAGCTGCTGGGGCAGGGGGCACAGTGAGCATCATGTGACGAGCTTGGATTGAGCAGGTGAATTATGAAGAGTAGCAAAAGTGTTGCTGTGCCTCTAGACAAAATGGTTTCTCTTCAATTTTAGTGAAATGCTCCATTTTCAAGCAGCCAGCAAGCTGGCCCAGGTGGGCAAGCTAGTCTGGGCAATACAAGTTCCTTAGAGTTCTCCTTTGCCCAGACTCCTCCTGACCCATTCTGCCCAAGTCCCTTCCCTCTCCATCCCATGGATGTTCCCTCAGCTCCAGCTAATTGCCTGCTGTCCCTGCGTGGGTATTCTAAAAAGCAAAGGGCCCAAGGCTGGCATCCATCCAGAGGAGGGAGGCAGCATCCCTTCTGCATTTGGCAGCACTGCACCCAACTGTTCACCTATTTCCTACTCCAAAGGCTTCTACTGGTGCTAAGATGATGAAAGTACTTTTGTTAGTAAAATACTTGTGAGAAAAATGGAGTCCAATGAGGACCAAACAAGGTTATGTTTATATCAGACCACTGATATCCTTATACTATTACATCCCAGCTCTTCCTTGTCCGTTGTACCATGCCTTTTAGGACAAAGGCTCTCTGCAGGCCAGAACTGAGGTTAGACCTGCTTTGAGGAGGGCTCAGATAGTCTCTGGAAAGGACATACTGGAGTTCCATTTAACCTGAATTATTTTAGGCATCCCTCTTAGTCAGCCTTCAGGATGCTACAGTTACCTATACCATAAGTAAAACCATCATTATCCAAAATCTCATTCATGCATATTTAAAACAGTAAAGGACTGCATGTGACTATTATTAACTTTCTAGGCATAATATTACCTTAAAGAATTATTTGTATTAATCAAAAGTCCATTCATGAAACTTCTTCAGTATACTTTTCAGCAAAATAAAGCAGCTTTTTTTTCCTCTTTATGTCTCTGTGCATATCTCTGTCCCTTCCAACCTCAAACAAAAGGCCAGACATCCCAGAAACTGTAAATCCTACATGTGGGTTTTGGGGGTTTTTTTGTAGTCCAGTGACTTCAGAAAAAAGCCAAGGAGGATCCTGCCAACTTTCTCCTTGTTTCACAGGTACAAACCTCGACAGAACCCTGATGTCTCAGGGCTCCGCCTTTTACTCTGGCAATAGTCACTCTTAACCTGCTTTTAGCAAAGCTCTTGGACTTGTCAGGGCACTGGCTTCAAGCAAAGGTCAGTCAAGGTCACATAAGGCCACTCTTAGTCCTCGCCCTCTTGTCCCTATTCCTCCACTCCCTTCAAATTAAGGAGTGGTGGGAAGGTTTCCCCAGTGAGTACATCCAGGGCAGGTTTGCAGCTGTGGGGCTGAGCTGGGAGGCAGGCCATCCCCACTATCCCCTTCCTAGCAGTGGGTCCTGGGGTGACTGCAGTGCCCTCAGGTGTAAGGAAGAGCACTCTGGGGAAGAAGCAGCCAGCCAAGTGGGAGGACACAGGCAGCAGCACTCCCGGGAGCTCTACAAATTCACATCCTCCCCCCTCTCATTTGAGAAAGGGCTTTTCCAGCAGCTCCCACAGGCCCCGCACTTACTGCTTACCCCACACAGAGCCCGGGTACAGGAGTGAGATGCTGAGCAGGGACAGAGCAGATGTGCTGTTTATTTGTGGCAGAAAGGAGCTATAGACCATTTTCTGCATGGAAGTAACATCCGAGACTTCTCCTAAAGTGCCCAGAGCCTGACTGCTCCATGTAGGCTGCCCTGAGGCTTGCAGGGGTGCTGCTCCAGTGCTCCAGGGGCAGTGCAAGGGAAGGAGACAGAGGGACGGCCATGGTGGCTACCAGCAGCCCCCAGACCCATGGGGGATGTGGGACAGGCATGGGAAAGGGGTGCAGCGCAGTGCTGGGAAACATCCAGCTGGGTTTGCCAGCCAGAGCAGCTGCATTAGTTGCCTTCTGTGCGGCTGGGATGAAAATTTGTCTCTCTGTGCTCCAGGATGGCAGGTGCAAGTGTAGCAGTGCTGAGCACAGGCCTGTGCAGAGCCAGGCAGAGCTGTATCCCAGACAGGTTGGCTTTGTGGGAGCCCCTGGCTCTAGACACGGGAGCAAGGAAGCTTGTTGAAGGTGCTGGTCCTGCAGCTCAACTCTGGTTCCTGCTGTCAGGGATGGTCCATAGGCCAGAGCAAAAGGGAATGGGTTGTTCTGCTAGACAGAGGTGGAGCCAGGGGGCTGGCTGTTGCTGTTGCTCTCAGAGGGGGTCTTGGCAGTAGAGGAGGTAGCCAGCGAGCCGCTGTTCCTGAAGATGCGGAGCAGCCTCCTCTTGTAGCCTCGGAAGGCGAAGAAGTAGATGATGGGGTCGATGCAGCAGTTGAAGTTCATGAATGCCACAGTGACTTGCAGCGACATCTTGAAGGCTTGCTGCTCATGGCAGGATGGCTGGTAGAGGATCTTCCTGACCATGAACTGGACAATGTTGAGGTGGTAGGGACTGAAGCAGAGCAGGACAGCCAGCAGCACCACCAGGATGACAGTGAAGGCCCGGTGGTGGTGCCCGTTCTTCACCGTCAGTGGGTTCTCCTTGGCTGTCTGGCAGAGTTTGAGGTTGATCCTCACATAGCACACCAAGATGATGCCAACAGGCAGGAAGAAGCCAAGCACGCAGGCCACCAGGAGCAGGTAGGGCAGCTTGGGAATCTCCTCGAAGTTGAAGTACTCCATGCACGTCAGCTTGTCCCCCATCCTCCGTGTCATGGGCCGCAGAAGCAGCGGCGCCGTCTGCAGGAACACCAAGGACCAGATGAGGACACAGATGCCCCTGGCACGGCTCATCTTCCGAATCCTGCCAGGGTGCCTGGTGCGCACCACAGCAATGTAGCGGTCCACACTCACACAGGTCATGAAGTAGATGCTCACATAGGTGTTCATGTAGAAAATGAAAGCTGTGACCCGACAGAACCAGTCCCCAAAGGGCCAATCAGACTCCAGGATGTAGTAGGCAATCCTGCCTGGCAGTGCCAGGGTGAAGAGGGCATCGGAGAGGGCCAAGTTCACCAGGTAAAGGTCAGTGGAGTTGAGTTTCTTCTTCCTGCTCTGGAAGGTGATACAGAGAGCCAGGACATTCCCACAGGCGCCAAACACCAGCAGGGTGATGTAGAAGAGTGAGAAGATGACTTTGGTAGAGAAGTGGTGGTTGTGCACATTGCAGCTGCTTTGGTTGCCAAAGGTGAGGTTGGTGGGCGGGAACGTGGCCTCCACAACAGCCATTTCTGTGGTGCCTCACAGGCTCTTGCCCTCTCCCTTGGAATAAGAACAGACATGAAACTTGTAGCTTATTGATAACAGGAGTGGCACCCTTAGAGCTGGCCCCCATCACAAATCAAAAGGTCTGTCCTCTGCTCCTGCCACCCCCCTGGCAGCACACAGCTCGAGTCATTTGGAAAAATGCTTCTCTTGTGATTTTGATGTGAGCATCTCAACAGGGGCTGTGACTCATTCTCGTTTTCTTATCACTAGCTCCTCTTATTTTTGTATTTTTGGGGGGTTTTTGTTTGTTTTTTTTTTTAAGTCCAATCCATACAAGAAAGGACTGGGGATACTGGGGAGGGGAACTGTCTGTCACACAAGGAAGGTCTCAAACTCATCTAGTGGCAGTCACGTCATTTACTCGTTACTGTGAAGGGAATGGGGAGCTTCATTGATAAAGTGGAGGGGCTGGGGGACCAGGGGGCCTGAGGGGACCAGCCCGCAGAGGTGCTGAGGAGCACCTTCACAACTCTCCGGCGGGACCAAAGCAGGAACAAAACTGAAGAAATTCAAAGAGAGGAAAAAACTAACCTTCCCCGATAAAAACCCAAGCCTTATCCAAAAAAACCCAGCCTTTCCCAAAAATCCCGCACGCCGTGCCCGTTAGCTCAGGGAGCTGGGAACACCGCGGCACCGACCCCCCGCGCCCCGCACGCCATCCCGCCGCTCTCCCCGCTTTGGGCACCCCGAGGACAGCGGGGCCCCCTCCGCTGCGGGGCTGCAGCAGCTGCCGGGACGCGCCCCCCGCCCTTCTCTCACCGCACGCTGCCACCGCCGGGCTCCGCTCTGCAGCAGCCGCTGCACCGGGCGGGACGGGACGGACGGACGGACGGACGGCGCTGCCTCCCGCCCGCGGCGGCGGCGACCCCCGAGGGGCTGAGATGTTCACACGCACACGCACGAAAGAGAAATCGGGGCCTCCTCCTCCTCTTCCTCCTCCTCCTCCCTCCCGACTTTTGAGGGGCGGCGGGCGAGGAACCTCTTGCCCTCGCCCTGCACTCGGGCTCCCCAGCCGTGTTAGCTCCTCCCGGGATTCGCTCACGTTACAAAAGCACCGTGAGGTTTGGGGGTTTTGGTTTTTGTTGTTTCTTTTTTTTTTCTTTTTTTCTCTTAGGGTTAGTAAAACTGTGTGTTCTTTCTGGGTGGGGTTTTTTTCTTTCGGTGTGAGAGGCATGCTGCTGCCGCGGAGGATATTCTCAGTAGTGGCTGTGCTGGAGAAGATAAATGACTGTACCTGCGCGGCAATCGCTCCCGACATCTGAGCCGACTTCGAGTTTTACTCTGAGAAGTTATACAAGGATGCAAAATGCAACTGAACAATGAAAACAGCCTCAGCTCTGATTCACGTGCAGTCCAGATGGCTCACCCCTGAGGCACATATATATGGCCACGGAAGCATGATCGGACCATGGCACCTTCCCAACAAAGTTGTGGCAGACCTCCTTCGGAGCTTATTGTGCCCGTGGCTGTACCTGGCTCCCCAGGCTGTGGTGAAGCCCAGCTTTGCCTTTCATACACACATGGAGAGACCACCAGGCACAGCTCCTTAGGGCAGAGGCTAATCTGAGTGGAACGAGACAATTTGCCCTTAGTGGAAAAAAATTGTTGTTACTAAGATAACATATTGTGTGGTGAATGCTGGGCAAAGCCCCTTGCCCCAGCCGGGGTTCTCGGGGCAGGCTCTGCCCCCACAGGGCGCAGAGCAGTGGAGGGCTGTGATTTACCCCACGGCCCTATGTGCGTGTCTTACAGTGTGCAGAGAGTACTTTCCTTCCCAGCACTTCCTAAAATGTTTGCAGAAGCGCAGCCTACACCATGACCGGCAGGATGGTCTTCCCCACAGTGGCTACTTTACTGGAGAACACTGGGGTTCTCAAATTCCAAAAGAATTTTTTATGCTCTTTTTAGTGGTTTTAAGCTGTTGGGTTTTTAGTGGTGGTGGTGATGATCTTGCTTGTTTCCTTGTTTTCCCCTCCCAAAAACTCCTAATACACTAGGAAATTCCCATCATGGGGCATTCAGGATGCTACTGAAAAATATTGAAGCTAAGAAATGTCAAGGTTAAGATTACAGTTAAGCTTAACTTATATTTCCCTCTGAGCTAGTAAAGCCCAACTAATTATTTAATTGCATATTATTTCTAATGTTTTAAAACAGTGATATCAAACGCAGTACTAATCTGTGTACCCATGTACCATGAGTCATTTGTATAGAAATTACACAGTGTATGATATCGCCATGAATTTACTACAAGTTGAAGGTACCTAGCAAGAGTAATAGTGAAAATTTGCTAATAAGCATCTGTCAGTGGAGATACTTCTGTTGCTTGGGGGGTTATATCACACAGAGGGAAAGGTCTGCTAGTAATAGAATAACTGCTGGGTAAATTATTCAAAATATTCCTTGGTAAGATGGGGATTTTCTACATGCACATCTGTCAAGACTTAAGCTAATCAGGCTTGTGTAGGGCTCGTATGTTGTTGAGCTGTTTCATCATGATGGTGAAAAAACAGCCAATGGATGTAACAGTAGAGAACTGTTATCTCTACAGATATCCCGAGCCCACACCGGTGAGTGGATTCAGGGCTATTCTCTCATCTGCCTAAAGCACTCCATGACAAACAGCTGCAGCTGAAATAAACACTGGTCACACAAATTCAGGGGTCACTATGCCACTGATGGGGCTCCTGGCTGCCTTCCTTACGCTCTCTTGTATGAGAGTTTCATCTCCACATATTAACACCATCAAGGAAACAAATCTGGGATGAAGCTGGGCAAAACACCATTGGCTTCCAGCCAGGTGCCTGCAATGCCTGGAGCTGGTCACCATCACCAGGGCTTGGCAATGATGGATGGGGCGGTTTGTGATGCAAATTCACGCTCCGGACTTTTCCGAGCAAACATCCCCCATATACAATCCCTCCGGTCCCTTGGGCTCTGAGGGCACGCAGGCACTAAAAAGAGATCTGCAGATCCCAGAAGGGGAATCACGTGCTGATAACCCAGTGGCACCAGTACCTGGCACCTGCCTGCGCGTGGGGGGCTTCTCGTGGGAGCCAATGGGAGTGGGACGGCATTGCTGTGTCAAAAGAGGGCCTGAATAAAGGGAGATCCAAAGGGTCTCAGCCTCTGTGCAGAGGAGGGAGATGGCCCAAATGGCAACACCAGCCTCGAAACAGATTGAGGAGCCCAAAGGTCTAGGTGACAACCTTATCTAGGGACTTGGGAATAAGAAGGAGGGAAAACAGTGCTCTCTGCCTGATTTTATTTTTCTTTTTGCAATGCAGAAGAAAGGAAGTGGGTTCTTTTGTGCAAAACATGCTCCTGCCCTGTGTGCAGCAGGTGCTGTGCTACAGGAGTGCAGCCCAGCTCCACCCGTTTGCACGGCCCCACCAAGCCCAGCAGTGCTGAACCGCACTGTGCTGCACCACAGGCAACAGCTCCTTTGGGTGGGGGAGAGGGGCTCAGGGGATCCACTTCTCAGCTGGCGGGACCCAGTTCCTGCCTCTGCAACACTGGGTGTGCTGAAAAGGGATCCCCCAAGACAGTGCAGAGAAGCCCTGTCCAGCCCAGTTTGCAGCCATCTCATTTAGGAGATATTGACCTTCACTGAACCCAGTGGTTGGGTGGAATGTGGTATGAGATTTGAGTAGTGAGGTTCAACTTCAAAACTGGGACCAGGTTTTCTTCTGTTGTGTCCATGTTTGCACGAAGACAGTTTTCCTCGGGCCTGGCAGGGACTACGCAGAATACCATAGCCTGGGTACTCATCCCAGGGCCAAGTGGGACCTCCTGTCCCAGGGTGTCCCTGCTGCCAGAGACTCGGCCAAGGCATGGGGGACACCTCCTGTGGGAGTCCTGTGCTAACACTCAGCATAGAGATTCTCTTTTCTGACATGTGCATCATGGTCATTAACTATAACGTGACTCCAGACAGGCAGCCACCCCATGCTACTTTTCAGAGCCAGATGTTGGGTATTTCAAGACAGATGTGCACCTCTGAGTCACTGGGGCTCCTCTCACATCATCCTCACAGGGGATGTTGCTCTCTGCAGTCCCATGAAGGCTCCCTGCAGTCTCCTTTCCCTCCTGGAGACCTCACAATGGATATTGCTTCCAAGCCCAGCAGAAAAGCCAGGCCACAGCTCCTCCTCTGGGTGTAAGTTCTTCAGGCCACCAGCTGTGAGCCCAGCTGTGGTGATGGCTGTGGCAGGCAAGGAAGGCTCGCAAAGAGCTGTAAGAACCATGCCAGGCAGGCATGTGCCCTCACACGTGCTGGGAGATCTATTGCTGGGCTTCCTCCTGAACCATCTTTGGGGTTCAAAGCCACACTTGGGGGTGCTGAGGCAGTTGTTTACATCTGGTGGGGTTTCCCAAAGTTGAGATATGATTGGAGCTGGACTTTCTGAGGGCAAGGCAGCATAACAAATGAGGCAACAGCCCCTTCACGGAGAGACAGCAGGAAGTTTGCGCCTCCTCTTTCCATTGTATCATCACCTCTCCCTCTTTGCTTTCCTCATCGATTTTGGTTACCTTTTCTCTCTTTTAGTGCAAAACATCTTCAGGAAGCTTTGGTAGACACAAAACTCTCAGATCCAGGTGCTTTCAGTTTCAATGCAAGAAGCAGGGATTTTCCACAGCTCAGCCCCTGTATCTCAAGTCACCATTAGTCACCTGGTAGGAGAACAGAAATTGGGAGAACCTCTGATTGTAACATCCACCTGTCTATTCAATAACAGCAGCTATGTGGGGAGGACAATGTTTGAGAGGCTTTAGCTCAAGATTATGGGAATTGTAGAAAAAGCAAAAATCTGAAGATTCCTACCAATTTGTGATAAAAATCTCAAGAAAACAATTACTGGAGTTTCGATATGTTTGAAACCTAATCTGGCCCTAAATATAAGTGGGAAATGCTGAATAACAAACCAGCTGAAATCAGCTTCTGCATGACATGTTGGACTTTATTCTGCACGTGTAGCACAGCTTTGGAAATGATGTTGCAGCATCAAGTCACGACACAGTCAGAGGAGCAGAACAGGTCACTCCAATATCCTGAGCAGTAGAACTCAACACAGCAGCAGGCAGCTGCTTCCTTCCACATCCCCTTGACTTCAGTCCCAAAATGTGAGCAAAAAGCCTCGTATGGGGGCCATGCAACCACCATGATTTTCAGGTGCCCATAGTTTCCCTAAGCCTGGCTGCAGGGACAGGGTAGGTGTGCTAACAGGGGCAACTCTTAGTCATGAAGGTTGGGGCACCTTGGTAGGAGAAATACCAATTAAATTCACAGTCTTAAATAACTTCCTCCAGTGAGCACGAAAGGCATTTGCTCCCACGCTGCACTGTGACTTAGAAGCTCCATTTTGATTTTGCAGGAATAAGATGAAAGTTTTCTTGGTATCTGATTTCCGTGGTTAAAAACAATGTTTAAATGCTTGTTAAAAACACACAATCATAAGGCAAGTTTGTAGAACTGAGGTCCTATTTTTATCTGGTTTTCTCTTATGACATGGCCACATATGCTATACAAGCACACACACGTCTGTCATGTGAAGCTACGACATGAACAAGAGCAACTGGCACAGAAGATGAACACAAAATGCAGAAATGAGAGTTCGTGATAGAGAAAGTGCCAAAAACGCTTCTTAATTCAGTCTGGATCTCCATGATCCTTTACAACAATTTCTCTTGGAAAGACATCTTCATATTTTGTGAATTGTATTTTTTTTCTTAATTTCCATTTATTCTTTGCATTCAGTGTTTAGGCTATGTTGTGGCCAGGTTTTGGGCATGTTTAACACATACAAGGTAAATCCTATGGCATGTGGAAAAATTAGCATTCTCATGAGCATTTCTGTGGGGCGCTCAGTTCAGTGCACCAGTGCCTCAGAGGATCACAGAGTGGAAGGTTTGAAGGGATGTCTGGGGGTCAGCTGGTCCGACCACACTGCTAAAGCAGGGACACCCAGAGCTGGTTGTCCAGGACTGTGTCGAGACAGCTGGTAGGTATCTTTAAGGATGGAGACTGCACAACCTCTCTGGGCAACCTGTGCCAGTGCTTAGTCACCTTCACAGTGAAAATGTGTTTCCTGATGTCCAGAGAGACCCTCCTGTGTTTCAGGTTGTGCTTGTTGCCTCTGATCCTGACACTGAACACCACTAAACAGAGCCTGGCTCTGTCCTCTTTACCCCTTCCCTTCAGGCATTTATATACATTGATGAGCTGCCCCTGAGCCTTCTCTAGGCTGAAGAATCACAGCTCTCTCAATCTTTCTTCTCAGGAGACATGCTCCTGTCCTTTCATCATCTTCAGGTTTCTTTGCTGGACTCTATTCAGTATGTAAAGAGGAGCCCAGAACTGAATGCAGGAGTTGACCAGGGAGTAAAGATCATCTCCCCCAGCCTGATGGCAGTACTTTGACTAATGCACCCCAAGACACCATAGGCCTTCTTTGCTACAAGGGCACATTGGTGGTTCACGTTCAACTTGGTGTCCACCAGGACCCCCAGGTCCTTTTCCGCAGAGCTGCTTCCCAGCTGGCTGGCCCCCAGCCCCTAGTGCCTGGAGTTGTTCTTCTCTATGTGCAGGATTTTGAACTTCCCCTCGCTCAGCTTGATGAGATTCCTATTGGCCCATTTCTCCAGCCTATCAAGGTCCCTCTGGAAGGCAGCACAACCCTCTGGTTCATCAGCCACTCCTCCCAGTTTGGTGTCATCAGCAACCACGCTAGGGGTGCCCTCTGCTCCATGGTCCAGCTCATTAATGAAGATGTTGAACAGGATTGGACCCAGTACTGACCCCTGGGGTACACAACTAGTTACTGGCCTGACCCGACTGACAACCTGTCACTAGTGGGGTTCCACAGGGCTCCATCTTAGGCCCTGGACTCTTCAACATCTTCATAAATGACTTGGATGCAGGACTGGAAGGTATAATTAGCAAGTTTGCAGATGACACAAACCTGGGAGGAGCTGTTGACTCCCTTGAAGGCAGGGAGGCCCTGCGGAGAGACTTCAACAAATTAGAGGACTGGGCAATCACCAACCATATGAAGTTCAACAAGGGAAAGTGCAGGATTCTGCACCTGGGATGGGGCAACCTTGGATGTTTGTACAGACTGGGGAATGAGATGTTGGAAAGCAGTGCCATGGAAGGGAACCTGGGGGTCCTGGTTGATGGTAAGTTGAATATGAGTCAGCAGTGCCCTGGCAGCCAGGAGGGCCAACCGTGTCCTGGGGGGCATCAGGCAAAGCATCACCAGCCAGTTGAAGGAGGGGATTGTCCCACTCTGCTCTGCACTGGTGCAGCCTCACCTTGAATATTGTGTGCAGTTTTGGGTACCACAATATAAGAAAGGTATTAAGGTTAGAGAGCATCCAAAGGAGGGCAACAAAGAAGGTGAAGGGCCTTGAGAGGAAGCCTTATGAGAAGTGTCTGAAGTTACTTGGTCTGTTCAGCCTGGAGAAAGAGAGAGTGAGGGGAGACCTCATTGCAATCTACAAGCTCCTTGTAAGGGGAAGAGGAGGAGCAGGCACTGATCTCTTCTCTGTAGTGACCAGTGACAGGACCTGAGGGAATGGCCTGAAGTGGTATCAGAGGAGGTTTAGGTTGGATATTAGAAAGAGGGTTTTCACCCAGAGGGTGGTTGGGCACTGGAACAGGCTCTCCAGGGAAGTGGTCACAGTACCAAGCCTGACAGAGTTCAAGAAGCGTTTGGATGGTACTCTCAAGCACACGGTGTGACTCTTGAGGATAGTCCTGTGCAAGTCTAAGAGCTGGACTGGATAATCCTGTGCATCCCTTCCAACTCGGTATATTCTGTGATTCTGTGATTCTGTGGCCTCCAACTAGAATCTGTGCTGCTGATCATCACCCTCTGGGCCCGGCTATGCAGGCAGTTTTCAAGCACCTCTGTGCTTCAGCAACCTTTGCTGATTTGTCTCCCCCAGTACTTGCATGCAAGCAAGTAGGGTGCTCTTTGCTTTATTGTGGGAAAGGAAACCTCAGAAAAGTCACAGTGAGCAGTGAATAGCTGGAGACCTTAGCATCTGATTTTTTCTCAGAGCAGCTTGTTCTTGCTTGCTCAAAGGGTGGCTGTAAATGGCTGCAGCACCAGCCCCATGCACTCAGCACCTCTGTGCTTTTCCATAGCCTCAACCCCTAATCCTACAGAATCCGATGGCTTTTGGGAGAGGATAGGACCAGCTCACTGTGGAACAAAAACTTTCCTTAACAAAAGCCTCCCTTGTCAGTGGTGGTCAGGGTGAACTCTAGCTTTTGTGGTTATTGTTGCCTAGACTCAGTGTGGGCAGAGCAAAGAGACAAATCCGTTTGCACCACAACAATGACTTACCCACAGAACGTGGCCCACGTGGCTCCGAGCACGGCACAGTCCTGGGGAGAAAGCCGTCAGCAATCACCCAGCGAAAGGCTGAAACACACCTCTGCACGTGGTGTGTGTGTGCACGGGACGTGAGCTGAGTCGGTACAGACTGTCCTAATGCAGGCAGATCTTAATTTATAGGACCAGGAATGCAATTTTTATGTGGCTTTTTGGTGTTGCTCCCCTCTTCTTTTTATCCTGCTTAGGAGAGCAGGCAGGAGAAGGAAGAGCTGGCACCTCAGAGACACATGATGCTTAGTGGCACCTGCCCCCAGCACAGCCACAGCACAGACCTCTGTGCCCTGCTGTGACACTTGCCATCTCTCTCAGATGAGGAGCACCACAGGCTGGTTGCTTCACAGCTGCTCCCTACACAGCAAGGGAGAGCAGAGGTGTGGGTGCAGACCAGTCGCTGCCAGGACACATGTTTGACTGATTGCTGGCTGCCCTCCTGGAGCTGCCAGCATCTCGCTCCCTGTGAGGGTTTGGCCAGTGCCAGGTCCTCCTAGGGACCCCTCCAGCCCTGCTGCAAGCATTGTGCAGCAGCACATGGATGAGACCTTCAAGGAATTGCGAGCAAACAGTAACATTTCTACTAAGCTGATATTTTGGGAGTACCTGCAGCTTGGCCAGAGAATGTAGGAATTTCATGAAGCAAGTAAAAAGCCCATGGCCACATCCTTGCAAGCACATCCCTCTGTAATGGTTAGCTCTCTTGGGAGGCAAGCACCAATCTGCCAAACCACAGCACTATTTGTTCACATACGAATGGCAATGTCTCTCTTGAATTCTACTTTCAGAAATCATTAAGCCATTTTTTAGGTGGAATTTTCCATCAACACTCACCCCAAAACACTCTTTTGGCAAAAACAGCCCCAATCCAAAACATGCCTGTCTGGCCAAAGCCATACAGACCTGAAAGACTTTGCACAACAGAAAGTGTTGGGGCCATGTAACCACAGTGAGTGCTGTCAGCGCAGCCTTTGTTCTGCTCCCACCCTGCAGACAGCCCATACTGAGCCTCTGCTTGCAGCACGTGGGGACTCTCCCTGCGATCCACTGGGGAACCCCATAGGATGGATGTCTGACATCCACGCGTATTGAATTTGCCATTTAAAAACAGAATTGAGAGCTTAGGACGCAAATGCACGAGCATGTCTAAACATATCTCCACGTACCAGAGGATTTTATCAGAACTTGGGAAACTATGAATGGAGACCACGTGCTTCTGGGGCTAAATAATAAGTAAATAAGGGTAAATCCTCCATATTGCTGTGCAGTTTCCCCATGAAGGACCATGTTCATGCAAGAAAGATGTTGTTGAATGCTGCAAGAAAAGTTGGTTGTTAGATAAAAATACCCTTGAAAAGTTGGGAAGTCATTGGGAGCAGGGAAGGGAGATGTTCTTTCACTATTCAGTTGCATGGTGCAATTCTGGTGAGGGTCTGGGCACCCTTCCCCAGCAAAATGGTACCAAACCCCTGTGCAGGAATTGCATAGGCCCTGGATCCATGTTTGTCTGCAGCTCCCTTCCCTGGCAGATCTTTTCCACTGAAATCCACTTGCAGTGGATAATAGACTTCTCTGAACCCTCCACAACTTCTGCTCATTTTCTCTTCACTGTGTTGCAGCTCTTTGCATCTACATAAGAAAATGTACTGCTTAAACCAGATTGGCTTAAACCCGAAACATTTAAGTAGATTGAATTTTGGTGATGCTTCAAAGGTCTGGATTATATGGAAGAATTTACTTGCAGTCATCAAATTTTAACTTTTAGGGCTTACTTGTAAAACCAGACAGATCCTTTCCACCCTAAATGTCTGTAGTTTTAAAGGTTTGTTGGCTAAATATTGTTTTAATGTGTTTATTACATGCTTTTGCTTCTCTGCTTCACTCCTGAGACCAAGTTGAGGTTGGTCTCCTCCCTTACTTGCATTGGAATATATTTTCCAAATTATTTCTTCATAGAGGAAATTTTGCTTCCTGGGGTTTCACTCACTTTTAACATATTCATGGAGACTGCAGCATTTTAGCTGCTAATGCTTATTGAAAACACTTGAGTCTCTGGGCTCTACTGTAGATGCTTAATGCTTGAAATTGTGATCATGAAAAGTTTCGACTGTCGGAATAAATTGCAAGTGGAGAGACTTCTGAGCACTCCATAAAAACTGGAAAAACAATGTTACAGGCTATTGCATCTTCAGGGGAGTTTCCTATGCACATGGTAGATAGAGAAAATTGGCCTCAAAATAAAACTTTTTTTGAAAAAAGCAGAATCAGAACTTAGTGTAAGGGTAGATCCCCCCGAGAAACAAAAAATACATATCCTTACACATAAAAGTAGAGCGTGCTCAGCATCGCATTCAGCTACCCCACAAAGCCATGAGCCACAGCTCAACCAGGCCAAAAGATGTCCTTGGCTGGCTTCAGCACAGGGGAGAAAAAGTTGGCTTTTAACACCCCATGGCTTTAAGTCCCATCCTACTGGGAAGGTTTGGCACATGTTGGAAGCCCCGGCACTTCCAACAGAGTGACTCACAGAGGCAGGGATAATTCCCTTCCACCAGTTGCTGAGCATCCCCACTGTTTGCCACCGTAGCATTTGCACAGATTTTACCTCTGCCATGATACTCGGAGGAATGGTTTGCATCTCACAGACAAGGATCGGAGACAGGAAATGAGGTTTTCTAGATTACTTCCTTTACAAATTGCAGTTATACGGTTTAGCATCCTGGAGCCAGAAATCCTGTTTGGTTCTTCACCAGCATTAATTTTGTGCAACAACCCAGGCATTTTGGAGCTGTAAAAACGTGTAATCTCGAGATGTGCAGTCAGAGAGAAGCATTTCATTCTTCACACCCACAATCAAAGTCTGAGCTCGAGGATGTCTAAAACCCTGCTACTTAGAAATTGTTTTTGAATGCAGGAACAGGTCTCCTTCCTTACACAGCTATTACAGCATGCTGCTGGTTCTTTAGTACCATCACATATAGCACACAGGGGTATCGCATCATCTACCGCTGACTACCCTCAAGAGAGCAGGAATTTAGCTCTCTTCCTAAATGTGTACCAGCTCCCTATAATCATGTGAATGTCCCTGCTTAGGAGGGGATGTGACCACTGTGGTTGCAAATGGTCAATGTCAGAACGAGTCATAACTTGGCTGATGAAAAATGGGAATAAAGAAGATTTCTAAAAGGGCAAGAAACAAAGGGGTTTTTTGTTCAAGGGCTGGGGGGAATTTGAGGGAGAGCAGTAATTTCCCGTTTCTCCAGCATTGTAGTCATCTGATGACTTCAGTTGACCTTGATCATCATTTACTAAACACACAATTTACATGAACAAATACAGGAACAAACACAGCAAAGGCACCTGTTTGCTGCGGTCTTATTAGTGGATTGAGTTTTCGTTTGTTTTTCTTTAATGCATTCAAGTATTCTGGGACAATAGAGTCATCATTCTGATTTGATTTAAATACCAGCTCCTAGGAGGGGTAAAATTAGTATTTACTAGAAATGGAGACAGTGTAGTTTCACTAGCTTGACTTTGACACTCCTCAGAAGGTGTAGATAAGGATACTCACAGTCTCCCCACCCACACTTGGTTCACAAATTAAT
This sequence comes from Pseudopipra pipra, assembly GCF_036250125.1. Lineage (NCBI taxonomy): Eukaryota > Metazoa > Chordata > Aves > Passeriformes > Pipridae > Pseudopipra > Pseudopipra pipra. The sequence continues at coordinate 79,167,820 of NC_087550.1, forward strand.
AGCTTGGCTCTGGCTGGCGTGCCAAATGCCTCGAAGTGAAAAAGTCTGCTTTCAGCTCTTTCTTGTAATAGGAAACAAAAGGTCTGGTCACAGCCATGCCACCCAAAGGCTGTAGTGATGGGGCTCCTGCTGCTTCCCACCACTCAGGTCCTCGCCACATGTCTCCGCTCAAAGCTGTGCTTCACTTGCAGGCTCTGTGCACACGGATGACCCAGCAGATCTGAAGCTGGACCCACCAACACAGGTGGGTGTTCACCCACTGCCTTCATGCTGCTGGGTCAAGCCCCTGCACCCAAATGATTCTCAGTTTCACTGCCTGAATGGTTTTTATTTTGTGGACAGTTGTTCCAAATATCTGTTTTCCATGGCTGATCTGTGACTTAAAAACCACAGATGCCTTTTCTGGTGTGATGTGTATTGATGATGGGATTAATGTTTGTAATGTTTGTAACTGCAGACTGGGGTGAGGATGTGGGGGAAGGTTGCTTTATGCTTAGAAGCACATTTTCTTCCTGAGATGTGAACATCTTCATTTTATTCTTTGAGGTGAAGCATATCTGTGGGTGGATTCCCTATGCTGGCTGGATCCAAGGGCTTGTGTAACCTCACATGGGTTCTTGTGAAAGACGAAGGTCTTGTAAAATGTACTGAGCTTGACAGGGAAAAGGTACTTACTACTTGGATGACCCAGATTTTCACCAGAAACCAGCCTGAGGTAAAAGAAAGGTACCACACTGGGGCCTTTGAGTAAGGTCCACTGAGCAAATGCTAACTAGATGCAAATTCATGCGTGGGGTGTGGGCTTCTGTGAAAGAAATAACCCTGAGCAGAGAGATCATGCCCTTTGCAGGGCAACTGAACACCAAGTCTGCAGGGCAGGTTAAATGAACGTCTCCTGAGCTGCCCAGCTCTAGAGGTGGCAAACCATGTCCTTAGACCAATCTAAAAGTTTACTTAAGGATTGTTTCCTCCAAGGAAACCTTTCCTAACATGCCTCTATGCTGCTGGGTGAGATGAGTTGTCCACTGGGTGTCATGGGACAATGCCACAGCCCTACTGGAGGAAGGGAGCTTGCCAGGGTGCAAATCCCCCTTTTTCAGGTGGTGCTGAACTTTCTCTCCCCTCCTGAGGCTGCGGGGTGTCTGCAAGGCCTTGGCACTCAGCCCTGAGCAGGGTGATACCGGGGTTGAGCCCTGGCAAAGCAGAGTGATGTGTTAACAACTCCAGGGCTTTCAGGAGGCACAGGAATGAACCACAACCTTCCAAAGCCACAGTGATGTGGCTCCCATTATAAGATGCTCCAGAGACTATATGGGGAAAGTCGCTTTGGTGTCACTCCTGTGTGTGCATGGTGCAGCAGGGGAGAAGTGTTAGGTGACTTTTGAGTTTCTTATGGTGGGAATTTCTCTAGGCTTGAGCCAAGGAGAGTGGTTCAAAGCTGAAAAAGGTCCTGGTGCAGATTCACAGAGATGGTGGAAAGAGGAAGTGGTTGCTCACATCTTTGCATGATTGCTGCTGCAAAAGCCTTGTAGGAGGCCCACGACAGAGCTTGCCCTGCATCAGCAAGGAAGGATGGGGAGCTGGTGAAAAAGAAAACATTTAAGGGAAGAAAAGTGACTTTTGTAAGCAGAGAAAAAACATCATCCCACACTTGTGGGTTTGAGACAAGCTGGCGCAGCCCTGCTTGGGGTAGATTAAGCATGGCAAAGGACAGCTCAGGCACTTCTCCACAGAGCAGCTGTTAGTCCTGGGACCAGAGGGGCTGCTGAGGTGATGGAGAGTTGGCCTGGGCAGTGGGAAGCCTCCTTGCCCTGTGGGGAAGATGTCGATGGGACAGGGGCACATGGGGCTGGAGCACATGGGAGTGCCTTCTCACCCAAGGATGCCCAGATAGGAGATGGGCTGATGAGGCTGAGTACCTCAGCCCATTTTGCCTGAGGGACTTGGTTTTGCCTAGGGGTTTGGTCTTGTGTGAGAGGGCCAGCGGGGTGCAGGAAGGAAGTGAGTAGAAGCGCAGGAGGCCTTCTCTTTCTGGGCCTATCCAGAGCAGGGAGAACACATGGAGGGGCACAGGTGTGCTGAGCTCCAACTCACATCCTCTCCATAGTCGAGGATGCCAAAGAAATGCTGATTTACGGCAAGAAATTAGGAAAAGGGAAAGTTAGCAAAAATAGATTTTTACCCTCAGATGCTGTTTTCAGGATAACTAGAGGTGAAATTTGCTGCTGCCCACTGTTGTGGGGAAGGAGGCTTACTTCACATGCACATGAGACGTGTTGGTTGGGATTGTGATTAAGTGCTGCATAATTGCCACTTACTAAAAGAGTCAGATGTTTTCACAGGAAAGATAGGGGAAAATAGACATACTAAACACCTACCACAAATTACAGGGAACGGGTGTCTGTGCACCTAGATGGGGAAAGTCAAGACCCAGAGTCCGTCTTGCTTAAATCCTCGTTTCCTAACCGGCAGAGGTGAATGGAAGTCGGGAGTCGATTTGGGCGTCGATGTCTGGAAGAGGAGCAGCCCGGAGGGGAGAGGCGGCTCCCTGGTGCCGCTAGAGGTCACCGTCACAACGAGGGACCGGCCCCGAGGCACCGGCGGCGGGGACACCGGACCGTGCCGGGACTGGGGAAAAAGGGCCATCCCTCCCTTACGAACATGGGGTTTTCACTGTTTTAAGGGGCAGGCACCTATGTCCTGCCTTTGCAAACCCTCCGGGAAAGATTCGTTGAAGGGGTTGGAGTTAAAATGGCTGATTAACGTAAAGGAGAGAGGGAGAAATCAAAGGTTTGTGCTTCGAGAGCAAGGGCTTCTTGAATCACTTTGCTATACCTCTACTAGTCATTAGTATAAGAATTAAATATTTTAACGAGATCTAATTCTACTTATTAATTTAGAGAATTTAAAAGCATTTAGATGGGAAAAAAGTTTTGTTGTTTTTTTGGGGGGGGGATTGGGGTTTTTTGGTTTTTGTTTTGGTTTGTTTTATTTTTAGTTTCTGGAACTCCAGGCAGCTTTTGAAGCATACAGTGTCCTATGCAAAACCTTCCCTACCACAGCCCTTGGAAGCTGACTTTTTCTGAAAACTTCAGTGTCAAGTGTCTCCCACACTGCCACCTCCATCAAACACATATTCACATTTCCTTACCTCCACCTGATGGCAAGTATGTGGGCAGAAATCAGGTCCCGGCCATGGTCAGGCTTTATAGGAGCTGATGCACCAAAATCTTTGGCTTAAAACCTTTGCTTCTTACTGTGTATGAATTAAAGACATTTAAGGAAATGAGGTGTTAAACTTGCCTGAGGGAAATACCTATGATTCCCCCAGAGCTACCCCAAACTCCTTTCTTGGATGTTTTCACTCCTGCCTGAAGTTCAGGCCTCAGCCTCTTTGAGCATGGAGGGCTCTCATTTACATGCCTCAAGCGTTCCTGGGTAGGTTAACGCTTACCCTCACGGTTTTAGCCAGGTTTCACTTTGAAATGCTGGCTTACCTCAAAGCAAAACTGAGAAAAAGCTCTGGGCTAACTCAAGTTCTCAGACCTCGGACTGTCGCACATCTTTACTTAATGGGAAATTCTTCAGAACCGATGCCGGCAGCTGTTGCTCCCATTAGAAACCAGACAAAACCCCCTCAATTTCAGCGGTTTCAGGATTTGGTTTTAGTGGCTACCCCCATATTTAGCTGGAGGAAATGCTGGTAGCAATCACCACTGACATCAAGCAAACTCACTCTCACTTTCTACATTCGCACCCTATGCCAAGTCACTGCTCTTGTGGCACTGCTTTTTGGGGAGGACCTGGACCTAAAGCCCTGCATTAGACTGGAAAATGGCACATGGCAAGGAGGACTGAGGGATTTGGGGCCGGTGAAAGGTGATGGGTGTACGGTGCCAGAGAGCAAAACCTGGTCAGTGTGGTGTGGCTACCTATAATATCTTTCTTCATGAAAGCTGACCTCCTGCAGGGCTGTGAGGGGGGAGCCCTCAGGAGCTCTTCCCATTGAATTTCCCATAGAAAAATGTTTTTTCCTTGTGCTGCAAATGTTTGACAGAACTGTTTTGCCTCAATGCTGCCACTGTATGCAGATACCATAATGCTGGTGGGCAGCTTTGGGAAAGGCAAATTCTTCTCCTTTGCAGCTTGTAAAACAGGCACTGCTTCTTTTATAACACCTCAAAGGCCCCAACTTGTTTTGTTTTATAGATAAGACTCATTTTCACTAGGGAAAATTTACTGCACCTGCAGGACCAGGTAGTCATAGAATTGGAGAATGGTTTGGGATGAAAGGAATCTTAAACATCATCTCATTTCAACCCTCCTGCCATAGGCAGGGGAACCTTCTCCTACACCAGGTTGCTCAAAGCCCCACCAAACCTGCCCTTGAACACTTCCAGGGATGGGGCATCCACAACTTCTCTTGGCAATCTGTCCCAGTGTCTCACCACCCTCACAGTGAAGAATTTCTTCCTAATATTTAATCTAAACCTGCCCTCTTTCAGTTTAAAATCGTTGTCCTATCACTACATGCCCTTGTAAAAAGGTCACCAAGTTCCTGGTTACCAGACACTTTCTCAGCTGCCAGGGCTTGCAGAAGAGGGAGGAAGAGGTTCAGGGCCCTGCAGTGTGGAAGGCTCATCTGGGAGGATGCCATTGTAGAGTACTTATGGATCCTTCTGTCCCCCTGCTCTTCCAGTCTGAACCCCAGGGGCCAGCAGGTGTTTCCATGTTCCCAAAGTGTTATCTGCATGTTCATGAGTTTTGCAGGCACATTGTAACAACCTGTGTTTGTACAGGCAGTCCATGGGCTTCTGCTGCCATCCAGCTGCTCGGCACCTCCTTGGTCATGGCATGAGACAGGGGAGTGAATATTGCTTCCTGCTGAACACAAGGGTGCTGGTGTACGTGCTCTGGTTTAATTTGTTCTGTGAGATGGTCCTCATTATACAAGGCCGGGTGTGGAGGGGAGGGAGGAAAGAAGCCAACGGAAGAGGGCATGCTACCCTGAGAGCAGAGGGACTCTGGTTTCTGGAGGACACCTAAGGGTATCACAGTGTTTTTAAAGGTCTCATCTGGCATTAGAGCCCATGTGGCGTGGGAGAGCCCCACATTTCACATCCAGAGTCAATGCTTATGTCTTTCCTAAGGCGTGGAGGAGATCTTCTTGGTAGACAGGGCACATAAAGCCAAGGGAGGTGAAGTTTCCCACCAGTCTCAGCTGGAGCAGGTGCCACCTCAAGCGCGGGACACTGTTTCCCTCACCTTGTAAGGAATAAGAAAACCTCAGTAATAAATAAAAACCTTCAATAAGAAAACCTCAGTAATAAATCCTGTGGTTCATTGGACTGAAATTACCAAAAGCCAGTGCAGCTTTACTGAGGTTTATGTCCATCTAATAAAATCTGCTTTCCATCTCCCCCTGGAAGCACGTGACCCCAGTGATTGAAAGCAGGCCAGGAGAAGTTGGAATGAAAACTCTGCCACAGGTATGGGACAAACTCCAGGCAAGTTAGGTGCTGATTGAAGAACATAAACACTTGAACAGAAATCACAGGGTGAGCCAATGTGCTGGTAAAGCTGTTGCTCGTAGGAATCATAAGAGAAGGTGAACTTCAAACTGATAGAAGGCTCAGTCCAGCACCAGATGTCCATGGAAGGCTCCTTCTCATACTATTTGAGTAGAGGGGGGTCTGGGGACTAGTTCTTTAACCAATATTTAGGCAGAGCATGGATCTCAGTGTATTTCAGCCTTCTGTCATTTCTGGCTGCTCTGTTGACAACTGGCATGGTGAGGTCAAAGCACGGCAGAGACAAAGACAGCTCAGATACTCTTTTTGTTATTCAGGCATTAAGTGAAAATCTGGAAGACGTATGTGTACCCAGAAAGCAGGTACTACGGAAAAACTTTTAACTCACAAGCTAGTTAGAAAAAATGTATAGTAAAATGATTTTGGACATCCAAGAAAAAAATGGTTTCCACAAGTGCTGTCTTTATATGTCAGATAACAAACTCAAGAAATAAAAGCAATGGAACCATGTTATTTTTTAATTTGGTGATCAAATAGTTAATCTTTACTGATATTATCAATGGCATGTTGGAAAAGGCTGCTGTTAAGACTTATTGCAGGCTTGCCTAACTTCTGATAAGAGTTCACAAACAATGTTGATTGACAGAATTCGATTAATTAGAGGCATGTTTTAAAGATCACAGACTTGCTTTCAACAAGGAAGTTAATCTTAGCAAGTTCCTTAACTGCAAAACTAAACAGAAAAAAATCAAAAGCTCCTCTTAGAAATCCCCAAAACACTTTAAATTCTTCTTATTGCAGCAATGTAAATGGCCTCAGTATTTAGGGCTTTTGAATCTACCCAGGAAAATTAAATTTATGGCATTTTGGCAGACTGTAGAATTTTGAAATATTTGATATTTTTGCGGTCTACAACTTCCTCATGAGGGGAAGAGGAGGGGCAGGCACCGATCTCTTCTCTCTGGTGCAGTGATATGACCCAAGGGAATGGCCTGAAGTTGTGTCAGGGGACAACTAGGTTGGATATTAGGAAAAGTTTCTTCACTCAGAGGACGGTTGGACTCACCAGGGAAGTGCTCACAGCTCCAAGCCTGATGGAGTTCAAGAAGTGTTTGGACAATGCTCTCAGGCACATGGTGTGATTCTTGGTGCTGTTGTGTGCAGAGCCGGGAGTTGGACTTTTTAATGATCCTTGTAGGTCCCTTCCAGCCCAGGATATTCTATGATTCTATGAAAAGCATGACACAAATATTTCTTGAATGAAATCACTGGGTTTGTGTGGGTGACATACAGGATCTCTGGACTCACCCACTTTCACTGAGATGTCTGCAAAGCAAGTGTCTTCATGTGAGAAAAAAATTCAACTCTAATATTCAGACTCAGACCCTGGAGCTGAGAAAAGGTAAATCTTCTGGAGCTTCCAGTGGATAAAAAAGTAGTGAAAAGTTACAGTCTGGCAGCCTGGGCAGCGAATTAGAAAACAGTACATCTCTGTTTGCTGTTATTTCTTAGATTTAGGACATAATCCTGCTCTGATTTAAGAGTTTTGCGATTGAATTCAGAGGGACCAGAATCAAGCACTTTGTCTGCTCCAGAGCTGACCGCTTTATTTGGAAATATAACTTTTTAAAGTACACACTTTTCTCTTAAAATGCTACAAAGTAAAGCAAGTAATTACATTAGGCTCTACCTGAAGCTCCAGAGAATTAATACAAAGGCTGCTTGGCTCTTGCCAACTTTCACTATTACATTTTTACTAGCACCATATGCAGCACTACCGTACCTGCTTGTTTCACTTAGTAAAATCATTGGGTTCTGTTTTGGGGTTTTTTTCTGTTTCTAAGGAACATGCAATATCCACAAACAAATGCTCCAGGGAGTGGGGACCAGCTCGGAGGCCCATATGGTCTTAGTATCAAAGTAATCAGAGATGGAGCAAGTCTGTTTGCTCAGCAACCCCGTCCTTTTTGCAAACACAGGAGAGTTGGCTCAGGAAAAGGTGCTCTTTTGGGTGGTTTCTGTTGTTTGCTGTCATGCAAGAAACTGTGAAGTGAGATTTCCAGTGTTATTTTCATCACCCCTGTAACCCAAAAGGAAAGGATCTGTGAGGTAGGGACCTTGCAACTGACTGCATCAGCTTTGAGACAGTGGAAGAGTTGGGGACAATTTTCTAAGCACAGCCAGGAAAGGGTTTCTCTGCAGAGGAAAGTTTTAACCAGAAAAAGCCAATCCTGTGATTCTCATGTGACTAATTCCAATGCAGGAGAAGAACTGAATGCAAATTATACATACAAGGCTTCACATAAAGGGTAAAGTATCTGAGAAGGCAGAGAAAAGTTGATGAGGGATTTTTCATCACTGGACTTGAAAATACAGTGACATCTTGCTGAAACGTGGGTTTTGAAGACCAAAGATTCTGCCAGTATGCCACTTTGTCATGCACAAGTACACTGAGATGTGACTACTACAAGGCACAACTGAGTGGAAGTCAGACATTGGTGACTTTAAGACACCTGCTAGCTAAGGCTGACAGGTTTGTTCGCAAACTTGGGTCTAAGCCCCGGCATAGCCTAATGCACACTTGGAAGTGGTAGGCTGAGACCAGTCCTCATGAGACAGGATCTGGCAGAGGTGTCTTCTCTCTCTCTGAGCAGGTGAACTGTCTGATGCTTTGGGACATGCTTCCCCATTGCTCTGGGAAAAAGAACCACAGAATCACAGAAATGTTGGTTTCATGGGACTACTGGAGGTCACCTAGCCTTATCTCCTCTTGGAGCAGGACTACCACCACCATCATACCATTAAATCAGCCTTTATCCAGCCAAGTCATAAAAAGCCTCCAAGGAAGGAGCCACCATCACTTCTCTGGAGCATCTGACGGAAAAGGCTTTCCTAATGGCCAAACGGTACATCCCCGTCTGACATATGTGGGTTTTTCCTTTGTTAAGTCCTCTGGCACCACCAAGAAGAGTTTGACTCTGTCATCTTTGATCTTCAGGCAGACACAGGCTGCTGTTCTATCACCCTTTGGGCTCCTCTTCACTGGGCAAAACAGACCCAGCTCCCTCCACCTCTCTCACACTGCATCTGCACTCCAGACACTGGGCCATGGTGGCAGCCCTTAGCTGCACCTGTCCAGTTTTCCACAACCCTCTGGAGGCAGGAGTCCCAAAAATGAATGTTGTACTTCAGCTGTGGATGCACCAGTGCTGGTAAGGGGAAGTGCATGGTGCCAGCTCTTTCAGCCACAGCCTCATTTTGTGGGCCAATGCACGGTGCAGACACCACCACACCTCCACTCATGTTCCCACTGCTGACTGTCAAAGGGATCTCAACACTGATATAAACTAGGAGAAACAGAACAATTTTGGTTACAGCTACAGATTCAGCTCACTATCTGCATATAATTTGTCATGCTTGCTCAGCAAATCAGAGCAGCACCCAACTTACATCCTCTTATTCCTTGAGCTCGTCTTTCAGTCTAAGACTTACCAAAACATAGTTTTATATGCTAATTTCCTTATAGTAAACCCCTTGCTGTATGTCATTCATTGATACCAAGCAGTGTACATGTAAGAGTAGGCTAATATTCTGTATATATTACCAACTTTATGAGTTAAAGAATTACAATGTGCTTGCTTTATTTAGGTGGTAAACTTTTTTAATGAGTCTGGAGGGTCCTTTACATAAAAGTAGTGACTCTAGCTTGGAACCTCTTTCCATGTTTATTAGAAATGTGTTTTACTTTACCATGAAAAAAGCCAAGGAAACACACAGCCTTAAAGTCTAATGAAGTAGTTACTCCTGCAGTCAGAGTTCATAAATTTTAAACACATTTAATTTATAAATTGAAAACATAGCTTGCACTGGCTTTTTCAAGATTATTGCTTGCCACAGGGGTTTTAGGATAGTGGCTGGGCCATGCTTCTTACCTCTTTCCTTTCAAGGACAAGAGGATCTTCAGGATTTGCTCACATTCATGGTTTTTTTTGTTTGGTTTGATTTGCTTTTTTAAGTCTTTTCAGAAAGAGAGCTTTTTCAAATATTAAAAATCATAACCCAGCCAGCAGTCTCTTTGTTCTCAACTGAGGTAAAAGTTGGTTTTGAGCTGACACTTTAGTAGAGAGCTCTTTCTTGTGGCAAGAAGCCCTTTCTCCTCCTGGAGACTTCTCTTCTGAGCTAATTGTGAAGAGCAGTCCCTGCAGTGGCAGTCAGAGCTGGATTCCAGTCTCACACCAATAAAACCTCAGTGCCAGTCTGGGTGAGGAGCTCAGCTCCCAGGAAAAGAGAATTTAGGGAAGTGGGGAAAGGAAGATGCCAGCTCCCCACTTTTGCCCTCTGCAGTCCACAGACTGCTCATCCATCTCTCATGAGCAACTCTGGCTGCACAAGCTTTACCATGATTTGTCCTACTTGCAAAGCAGTCATGGGTACAAAAGATGCCATAGGGATGTCTGGCACATGGTGGTGCTCTGCCTATTTCAGGAGGAGCTGAGAGGAGGGTTCCAGCCTTATGCCAGCTGGAATTTCCACCAGACATTCTCAATGGGCACACTGCCTCGTGCTGGTGCCTCCATGAAGTGAGCCAGCAGATAGCTGATGACTGCAGGATTGCTGTTTGTTTACTTGGAGTCACAAGAGGTCAGTTCTGGAGCTTCAGATCACTTCATGTGGATGTCCTTGAAATAGTAATGTGCCTATGATAAGGGAAAACATTGAGCCCACAATACCTAGAATAGTGGTGTTGATATTTAACTATTGTATATTTAGATTTATATGGACAATCCCCCTAAGTTTCTTTTAGCAATATAGCAATGCAGCTAAAGAAAAAAGAGTAGCAGGGCTCACTCTCTCTCTGTTTCCACGCCCCCAAACCAGTCACTTATACCCAAGTCATTTCAGAAAGATATTTGTCTCATTTGGTCTCAATGTCTACATGCCTTGCCCAGGGAACTTCCTGAGTCCCTGTCCTAACACTTGCAAGGGCCACTTCTGCATGGCTCATCCAGATGGCTCCATCTTTAGCCAAACAGGCACTTCCAAGGATTTCTGCAAAAGGTAGCAGTGAGATGATGCCCTCCCAGCAACTGATGCAAGTCCCTGCTCTGCCTCACTGTTTCTTTTGTCTCCTCCCACCTTAAGCCCCACAGTCCCACATCACTGCCAAGCAGGCAGCACACACCAGGCCCAGCCAGCGCTGGGAGCAGGGCCAGTAATTGGAAAGGGGAATTGCAAAGCACCAAAGCTTATCAACAGGCAGAGAGGGAGAGTTCAGCAGCCACCTCAGGGGCCAGCCCAAGGTCTGGAGTAGGTCGGCAGCCTTTTGTTTGGTGGCACAGGGTGGACATGCACGGCTGCTCTGCTCAGAGTGGGCACCGGCTAAAGCAGGGTGATGGCTCGCTGTCTGGTGCAGCCTTCCCTTTCTGGGAAGGGCTGCCAAGGCTGCGAAGGAGAGCACTATGGGAGGAGGGAATAGGCATGGCACAGTGCTCAGGGAGCTTGCACTCACCAGGTGTTTTCAGGGTAGCCTCAGGCATGGTTTCCTGGCCCCCAAAGTGCCACCAAGCACCATCACTGTGCACAGAAGTAACAGCTATGTGCTCATATATCTTTTAGTCATTAACCAAAGCTTCTATATATAGCCTTGACTAGCACTAGTAAGAGATGGTGGGTGCCCTCTGTGGTTGGGTCTTTGCTGCCTGCCTACCTGCAGCACTCACACCTGATCCTTCACTTTGCCAGTGCCAGGTCAGGTGCCCTATGCTCTCAGCCTGGGGCACATCGATAATTTACATTACAGGTTTCTTGATACCACGAACATAGGAAAAGCATGCAGCCCCAGAAATGGAGCCAGCTCTTCCCATGCTCCTGCCAGCCCTCCATGTCTCGTGCAGTCCTCCCCTTCATTCCTATGCTGACTCCTGACCAAAAAATATTGCTCCTGTCTGGGAGAAACCAGGCTCCTGGTACAGCCAACATGGGTAAAACTCCGGCATCCAAAGCCTGACTCCTTTTGCAGGAGCTGGTCTCACTCATTACCTTGGATGGATCCATCAGGAGCTCTCCATTCTCTATGGAGAAGGATATAATCTTATCAGGGAGGTAAAATGGAAATTATTGTCTTTGCCAGGAAACTTTCAGGACATATCTAATATGCTTGTTATGACTATGTTCCATAAGAATTGAAAAAGACAGTCAAGGGACAAAAATTAAAGGACCATTTGCACTTTGTCTGACAAAGAAAAAGGTTATGGATTTTTAAAGGTCTGTTGCTATATTCTAGGTAAAGGAATATGATTATGATATCTTGCTTTTTGAAATATGAAGTCACTTGTCAGCTTAATGTTAATGTAATTCTTTGTCCATTTCTAACAAAATAAGCTTTCCAATGCAGTAAAAAATCTAGGTAGTCTCCAAAACTCCTCCTCAGAGCAGCCTACCATGAAACTTCGTAATCTCTCTCTGTGAATTCCTCAGCTCATCTGTCTCAACACCATTTTCTTGGAATAAATGGATGACCACACTTCTCTAAGCCTGGAATTTGCAGCAGGACAGCATTTTACATAGAGGAAAAAAAGCTTGTAATTGGCATAATAGCCTCATCAGAAGTAATCTGCCTTTTAGTGAATGGCTCCTCATCCATCCTCCCTTAACAACAGATAATTTTTTTTGGTAGCTGGAAATCTAACTATCCATTTCTTCTCTCGGGAAAACAGTATGAGAAAAAAAATATGTCAGTGAACAAATACTTGGTGGCAAAGCCAAAGAAATCATGTCCTTTTGAGACAAAACTCTCTTTACTTACAGCTGAGTAGACAGAGATTAAGTTATAAGGAATCCGGGCTCCTTTCCAATTCAGCCCCATCTGCTTGTCAGGAACAAATGCTTTGTTATTTGGCTCGGTGAGGGAGCAAAGAGCAGGGGAGAGGGCAGTGGGCCATGGCCATGACCTCCTGCAGGTGCTTCCCCACCCACAGGAGCTGCTCTTGCCTGGGGCCTCCGGCACTTACGCTCTATGCTGACAGAGTGACAGAGGGGTCCAGGGCTAGCTAGCCAGCAGAAGAGGGCACCATTCAGAAAAAAAAACATCTGGATAGGAGAGAAACAAATCAAGATGAATGTGTGAGGCTTAAGAAAAACAAAGGTGGGTATGAGAAATCAAGAAAGAAGAGAGATTTGCAGTGCCCCTGTGAGATCAAGGCGCACTGTACCACAAATAGTGGCTGAGAGACTTCTGGGGGCTGTGTACAACTGAAAGAGCTTGGTAGTGCCTGGAGCTGTTAGTGTCACCAGTATACTCTAAAAATGTGAAAAATCATAACAGCAAGACCAAGAACCATGTACCTTTACCACTGCAGTGATTTCAGCAATCCCACGAAGTTCAACAAGGAGACATTGAAAGTTTAGCATGTGGGACTGAATAACTCCAAGATGTGAAGTAACAGCTCTGCTGAAAAGGGTCTATGAGGGGTGCTGGGAGGAGAGTGGCCAGCAGATTAAACTGAACATCTGCATGGCACGGGAAAGTCTGCAGGTGGTTGGGACTCCTGCCTCCAGAGGGTTGTGGAAAACTGGACAGGTGCAGCTAAGGGCTGCCACCATGGCCCAGTGTCTGGAGTGCAGATGCAGTGTGAGAGAGGTGGAGGGAGCTGGGTCTGTTTTGCCCAGTGAAGAGGAGCCCAAAGGGTGATAGAACAGCAGCCTGTGTCTGCCTGAAGATCAAAGATGACAGAGTCAAACTCTTTTTGGTGTGCCAGAGGACATAACAAAGGGCGACAGGCACACATGGCAGATCAGGAAGTTCAGGCTTGCCACTAGGAAAGCCTTCTGTACCAGGTGCTCCAGAGAAGTGGTGGCAGTTCCTGCCTTGGAAGGTTTTCACGACTTAGCTGGATAAAGGCAGAGCTAACTTAACAGTGGTAGCACTACACTGGCAGTAGACCTGCTTTGTGGGGGGTGATCTCCAACATTTCTGTGACTCTATGATCTTATTTCTTCATGTAAAAATTATCAGTGTAGGTACTGCCTACTTCACTGGATGGATGGAATTTCAGAGAAGCTGCAAACAACCAATGCAACTCTACGTAGAGAACTTGCTGCAATCCAAACATGTCATCCAAGTCAGGTCAATGAATGCACAGTTTGCATATTCAACTGCATGTATTTTCCATTCAGCTAGATCACACAAATACAATTGTGTGCTTTATGAAGCTTTTCCCACTGCACCCAAGGTGCTGAGTTACTAGCAGACTCAGATGTTGATTTTCTGTAATTGCTTCCAGATTCATGATTTTTGGCAGGCCAAGTCACCACAGATTGCTCTTTTTTTTTTTTTTTCTTGGCTTGCAAAACTCCTGAAGCAACGTACTTCAAACACAAATACAGTACTAAGAGATCCTACAGTCTATATGAATTCATAGATTGCTCTGTCAGATGCACTGCCAGCCTACCAGCCTACCACTGCACTTACTCATTTTTATGAAGGAGGAACAGTATAGAAACTGATCCTTGCTAAAACAGAGTTGTCAAACATTCAAAATACAATATAGTAGCCAGTGCACCCAGTCTGAGTATCTGTGAACAGAGCTGCAGCATTATGTAACATCAGAATAGTAATTGCCCTTTCCACACTTAGATTTTTTATTTTTAATTTAGGATTATAATTGTTCTGCACATTGCAAAGTCATGCTACTTAGGAGACCATCTAAACTGAAAAGAAAAATAAAAAATCTGACTTGCAAAAATCTTGGTATTGATAGATTTTGGATTGTGTTACATTTCCATTTTCTCAGTGGCACTACACTGTATTCCTGCTCGTCCAAAGCCAAGAATGGCAAACAAACACCTTTTTCTGAGCAGTGCCAAGTAACCTTTTCAGACCTACCCACCACGTAGGAGTGTTTATAGATAATTTTCATTATATGTATACTGAGATTTGCATTGTTAGCGAACTCACACGTCAGGTGAGATTCTTTTCACTACAGCCTCTATTTTCTCCTCTGCCTATTTGCACAGTGATCAATACATAGCATGGCAAGTAAACCTCCCAGGGAACATACTGTACTTTCCAGAGAGAAAAGGTCACTGAGAGAGCCATCATCTTTTCACCGGAACTTCCCAAGCATTTCTGTCTCTTTCTTGTGTAAATGACATGCATGGATTTTTTCACATCTGATCAACCTTCCTCCCACCAATCATAAATTAAAGAGGCAGTTTTGCATTTATCTGTAGTCTATGTGACATATGGAAGATATAAATCAGAATGTAATTCAAAATTTCCCCTAGTTTCCAATGAATTGATAATACAGAATAACAGAGATAATTCTTCTACCTGATGTTTTACATCAACTTTTGACATCCTAATCCCATTTATTGCTAATTTAATTAAGCTTTAGACTAACCTCCATCCTGTTACAGAGTGGGACATATTAAGAAAAAAATGTAAAAGAATGTAGTGCTTTAAAAATTATCTCAGCAGAGATCTTATACAAAAATCAGTAGGAGGACCTCCTGCTCCTGGTGCACTCTTCTGCCTGAATTATCCAAGCACTTCTAACATGTCACTTTGGAAGGGGCAACAGGGGCACCTAAGAAAGAAGTTTATTTGCAAATGGGGACAAATAGACAAATAACCTTATTAAACCAGCTTGTGGGTGGCATCTGGCAAACCCACCTCTTGCAATCTATCCAGTAGAAAAATGTACCTCTTGGTTTGTTTAATCATTCAAATTTGGGTACTTAGAAACCCCACCCTTTAGAATATAAAAGAGAATTCATTATGGGGGGAGTTGCAGTAGGTTGGCTTGCTTTTCTTCCTCATTTGAGAAAACAAAAAGCTTCATGCAAAGGATCTTAATATTTTTCTCAGCATAGGGCAGGTTTGTATTTACTGATCCGGCAAATCCGGTTCTGTTTACAGTCACACACCGTTGCTAAGAAGGCAAAGGCATTTGCATGAAACTACAACACTAGATGTGTAATATTGTGTTCAGGTTTTAGTTTGAATGCTTTTTTTTATTCTAGAGGAAAAAATGTTACCCCATTTTGTGCCACCTTCTCTCTCCACACCTAATTCTTCCTCTTCTGTCTTCCACATGCTTGCCTGATCCCTTGCCTCCTTTCTACCCCACACTGCAGCAGTTTAATGAAGACCACATATCCCTAGTTCACCCATGAGAGTGTTATATGGGACAGCATCGGAACGTTTCCTTGTACTTCCTGCCTGCAAGCCACCTTTTATACCATCTTTTTGACTGTCAGGTCATCTTCCTAGGTGGTCACACTGGCCTCTCCCCACATCTTGCTGAGATGTGGTTTTTCATTGCATCTTTGATGCCTCTTTGAGGAGCTGAGAGTTCTCCAGGGCTCCCTTTCCCATTAAAATTCCTTTCCACAAGACTGCATTTACCAATTCTTTGAGCGAGTTGAAGTCTTCTGGTTTAAGTTCATTAGTCCACTGCTTTTGCTCCCTCCTCTCCTGAAATTCGAGAGCTCTGCTGATTTGTGATCTTTTCCACTCAGATTTCCTTCCTCCAGCAACAGCCTTTCAACCAGTTTTCCCACATTAACCAGCAGCAAACTGCAAGCCACCAGATACAGCTGCACAAGCCTCATGTCACTGGAATAAAAAGCTGCTCTTTATCCACAAAACTTCAGGGATGGGCTACACAGTGTGATTGCCTCCCAAACCCATATCTAGGACAGAGTTTCTGGTGCTGTGAGGTGTATCCTACAGGAGGTATAGGAATCACTTCCCCTTGTCCCCTGCTGCAGGCAGGTATCAGCTGGTTCAAGGTATCAGCTCACTGCGGCTAAAGCAGGATGTTTGCAGTTCTACAATCAGCCTCCTAGTCTCCATGCAAACAATTCCCCTAGGAGCTGGGAACCAGCTCAAATGCTTTGGCTCTGTGCTGCCCCACACTCCCTATAAGCCCCAGGATGTGACTAAGTGGAAAGAGATGGGTCTGGGAGCTTCAAAGCTGTGTCGACATCCCCGTCTCTGAATCAATGCACTTCTTTCCCTAGTAACAGGCAGTCAGACGTTCAGATGCAGATACTGGTTTTGCATGGTTCTCATCTCGGATGCTGAATTTCTCTCAAGGGAAGTGGCATCAAGCACCCAGGAACACTAAAAGTCTTAAGCAGGTTGTCTTAAAGAGGGCAACAAAAAACCCCAACAAAACCCACAAAAACTCAAGGCATATAAATCTGAAATGCAGAATTTAGAAAAACAGGGAAAAAGAATTTTTATCTGGATTTCTCGCAGAAACAACTACTAAAATTCTCTATTAGGCTGAAGATGAAGAAAATTATCTTTTAGCTGTACCCACATCATCTTACATAGTATTTTCAACATAATATTATTCATCATAATTTTTCCCTTCTAATTGTGAAGTCCTTTCACTTCTTTTACTTCCAAGTGCACAGCTTGAAATAGGTAAGCAAAACCTTTTCAGTGTCAAATTCCCCCCAGTTTAGAGGGCTGGCTGCACTGAACTACCATTACCATTTAACATACATCCTGCTTTTCGTGGCTCTCTGTCTTGCTTTTGCTTTTCTCCATTTATTACCTTCTTTCCTTTCTCCACTTTCTATTTCAGGCTGCCAAGGAGAAAGCTGAGTCCAACTCCCGCAATGAAATGCTTCACCTGCGGAGCCTGCTGAGAGTGAAATTGATAAAGGACAGCACCAGCCCAGGCAATTTCACTCACAGCGGGCACTTGCAGGTGAAGCACTACCATAAAATGGAGCAAGGTTACTTGCCCGCTGCCTCCCAGCACAAGTCACCTGCTGATAGCTGCTTCTTTCGTGATCTTTTCACTCATCTCCTGCCAGGCACCTCTTGCTCCGACCCCGGTGCAAGAGGCAGGAATTGGCCACGTAGACCAGCGTTTTTGCTAGTGGGGGTTGAGCCCAAGTAAGTGCTCCAAATGTTGAACATTGGGCTGAAGCGTGGCCTGGCCACAGGATTCCTGAAGGCCTTCTTCAGGCCATCTTCCCACCAGTGGCATCCCAGGGAGGATGCCTGAAGTCCCACCCACCTCACTGGGTAGGACAACTGCAGGGTTGTCACCACTGCAACCAACGGCAACTTGTAGATGTTTCTGTAACATCTGTATAGGTTACCAATCTGATGCTTGATGCAATTTAGGACAATCCATATATCATTTTAGCTGGTGGCTCCCATCGATTTATTTCAGCACAGGTTTGATCACAAAGGGCAGGGACACTATCAGTCCAGCATCACTTTGCCCCAGTCCTACTCTCTCCACTATTTGAAAAACTCATGTATTAGAGGACACTTTTTGTCCCACATCAGGACTTTTTATTTTGATAGGAATATTCCCCAGAGCCTGACTGACACCAGAGCTGAAGTTTTTCCCTAAGATGGGTTAGTATAAGGAGTAGTCCTAAGGGAAATGTGGTGATGCAAGGTAGGGAAACTGGGTTCTGTCATTCACCCCTTTTTTCAATACTAGGAGTAGAGGATGAAGCTTAAAAGCTCCAGATATGAAACAAATTTTAAAAAAAAGTACGTAATTCATCAAGTATTTATTAAGGTAATTACACTATTTCATACCCACGACAAAAATATTTTGAAATCTAAAAGGGCTTAAGCCTTTAAGGGGAACAGTCATAGCTGCAGTTAGATCACATGGATAAAGCAGACTTAAAAGTTATGACAAATAACCTTTCTCATACTTCAGGGCATAAAATTCCAGGAACTGAAGGGATTATTGAGAAACTCTCTTTCTAAACAGTCCTTCTTATGGAGTGCTCTATAGTCCTTCTTAGACACCTAAATACCCGGCAGTGACAGACGTGGTAAAGCAATTTCTGCAGCACTGGATAGGGAAAACATTATACAAATACTCTTTCTACGAGTCAAAAAATACTCAGCATACCATTTATAAAATTCAAGGACTAAAACTAGGACCTAAGGAGCATGGTGCAAACTCAATGTACATGAATATCCAACTCCTAATTTGGCACATAATTCTCAATTGAAATTAGTAGGAAAATAAGTCTCAGAAGAATTTAACTGCCTCGATACTGTCATGTCTAGATTTCCAGCAGACACATCCCAAATGAGCTCTTCAGCCTTTACTGTGTTGTTCCAGCAGGCTTCCCTAAATCTGAATTTCATAAGTGTGTTTTGCTTTACAAACGTGCAAGATTCACCACCAGTAACCGGTCTTGGGTAAAGAACTTTATCAATGTGGCTGATTGCATGTGTTAATATATCATGCCACAGAAGGATACAGGTCTAGGGAAGAACAGTTGAGAAATGTGACCACAGATTAACTGCTAATAACCAAATGTGTCTGTGTGTATGTGTTTCTCTGTGTGTTCACAAGTATGGGCTAGAAGCAGATGATCACACTTGTTTTTTAAATTATTTTTTCCCCAAAAAATCTAGTTTAACTCTTGTCAAAGATCCCGATCAGTCTCTTCTTGAAGGAAAAAAACCCACAACATATTCTTCTTTTCCCAGTTGATAGAAACAGTGACCACTGGGAGTTGTATTTAAGCTTGAAAACTTCAACAAGCTTGGATATTTAAGCTTGCAGTGGAATCATTAATCACCATGCACATTGCTGAACAGATAACCAGCTCAACTGATTTGGGGCTCATATAGCTATAAAAAGAAGCATTCCTCTTTGTTTTATCCACAAACATATTTCTATGTAAAGGTTTGTTTCTTTGCAATCCCTATAACTGGTACCGATGTTAAAAACATTTATATTCTTACACTCTGAGGGCTGAACACTCTAATTGGTGCAGCCTGAACCAGACCCAAACATGGGAGACATGGGCCAGGGAGGCAGCAATCTTCCCACACTTTCTTTTGTGCTGGTTTAAAACCCATCAGGGACCTCACAGAAACCTTACCTATAGCAACTGCTGGAGAGACTCATAAATGTAGCTGCTCCCAAAGCCCTTGGCACTCAGACCTCACTAGCTGGTGCCACGTGTCCCTTCTCCCTCATGGAGGAGTCTGGTTAGTGTTTGCTGCAAGGCATAGCCATGTCCCTCTCAGCACGCTCATTTCTCCAAAGGCTCTGCCCCATCACTCGGGCAAAAGAGTCAGCTGAGCTTAATTTAGCCTTTATACAGTGATAGTCTCAATATTTTCCTTTAAGATGTAGTTCATTAGCTGCTTTTACCTGACAGAGCTCTTTTTTGCCTATTTTATTCAGTAAGTTCCTCTTTTTAATTTGGTGAGTCAGGTATTGGACAGCTGCATATTTCTAGTGCCCTAGGAAACAGAGGGAGAAAAGGGCATAGGCCTCTATAGCATATCAAAAGCCTGAAGGAAGTTATGTTAAACATTAATTTGAAGTTGGTCATAAAGTCACAGGAAGTGCTGGATCTAATGCCTGAACAAAGATTAAAAAAAAAAAAAGGCACAAAACCAGACTTGCAAGTCACAAAAGCCAAACAAAGTCAGCAATGGTACAACCAGATGAATTTCTACACACTCTGTGACTACTCTGAACGCTGCACTGTTTATTTAGGTAGTGAATTGGCTGCTGCACTAAAATATATGCTTTTCCTGAAACACTATAGTTCTACTCTGACCTGAAGGAGAAGCACACCTCACATGCCACCAAGCCCTGCAGAATATTCACAGGTTGCAGTCCTGAGCTGCCAGAGGCCAACAACTACCCACTGGAGGACTGTGCCTTCAGAAAGAGGTAAACCAGCAGGACCTCTGCTCTGGTACCTCACAGATGATGCTGCCATTCATCTTCGTGGGCTGATGATATGATGCCTTCACTCCCCCACGTAACCTGGTCAATCACAAGTTTCTATTGCCATGAAAGCTTTGGATCCACAAAGGACTAGGGCACTCAGTGTGCTCAACTTTAACTTTAGACACAGAACCACAGAACTCCTGTAACTGTGCTCTGCTGTCATCCCACCAAGGAGGAACGCAGACCCCTCTGTTTTCAGGCTCAAAGCTCCCTAAAGGTTGTTGTTCAATCACTTGCAGAAGTACCTTATGCAGGACGTTTTTGTTCAAATGTCCTCAGGCCAAAGCAGAATGAGCCTTCACAAACCATAATCCTTCACCTGTTTAATCTGTGAGAAGTTCTTTGACACACTTGATACTCCTGCTGCGGGAGGAACAGAAATTATTATGAGCAATGATTGTTAGCACTGCCATCAGGGACTTTAATTCAGCTTCCACCTCCAGCTGATGAAGTCTTCATCCTTACTTCTCATTTTATAGAAAAATGGCCAGTCTACCAGTGTAGGGGCTACTTAACAGCAGGGGATTTCCACACAAATATGAAAGACAAATATGAAATTTGTCATTATTATTGCCAGTTGTCTCAGGAGAGAAAAAGACAAAACTTTTTTACAAAACTCTGAATTTTAGTTGGTAGGGGACATTCCGGTTCAAGGCTGCAAATAAATAGTTTATAATAAAAGAAAAAAAACTTGACAATTAGCAGCAACGTGGATGTTAGTTGTATCCAGTTAGCACCCTAAACATTACGCAGCAGACTATTATTTTGCTCTTCTGGTACTAAAATTGTAACTGAATTGTAACCTGTGCCTGTAAAACCTGTAGTGGAGGAAACAACTGTGTGCTTGCAGCTGCCACACCAAGGATTATTGATCTGTTCCACAGCAAGTGGAACAGCCCCACAGCTTGCCTGCTAAGGCGCTATAGTGAGAAAAGCGGGTTACAGCGCCTTCAGGCAGAGGAGGGAATATGCTAGGAGAAGGCATTAGCCCCTGAGCTGTAGGATACAAGGGACTTTTAAGACTTTGAAATGAAGAACCGAACCGTGGGAGCTGTGAATCCTCAAACGAAGGTGGCACCCCTTGGAGACCAGATATGAGCAGCAAAAGGTGGAACCACCGCAAGAACAGCAAAAGTTGTTCACAACAGCTTCTGATAAAAAGAAGGGTAAAACTTTTCAAGGAGTGACACTTACTTTCCCAGCAGTTTCTGGCCACTATATTCTTATCTTTATATTTTCTTATCACAAGAATTTATCAGGAAAAAACCCAGGCTATTCTTTTGCTTTGGCTTCCGTTGGTTCATTAGTGTCTGAAAAAATATTTTTTTGCGTGTTTTATTTCACAGTCTCACATAACCTTGGAATTTCTGATGATAAAAACCTGTGACACTTGTTTTTCTGGTACTAAAACCACACCCCCTTATCTGTAACCTATGGCTATAAAACCCGTAGCAGGGGAATTTAAGAAGAGAAATTACCAAGCAAAGTACCATTGAAGTTCTCATTAAATTAGAGGAGGTTGGTTTTGCCCAGCCTCAAGTTAGATCTCAAGGACCATGGCCATTCCTGGGATTATAACCCACTGTTATAGTTGCTCCAGAATAACACAGCCTACAAATGGTTTTTCCACATCACCTTTGCAGAGTAGAGAGGAGGGAGCATCACAGCATATGGCACCACATCCACTGAAATGCTGTTTGGACCAAGTGGCAGAGCATCCCTTAAAATGGATGTGAGTCAGCAGGTTTGGCAGTCACAAAGGCATAGTAAAAGGAGAGATTTAAGCGGATCACAAAATACACCACAACTCCTACCCATTGTGCAGGTTTTGGAGCGTTCTCAAGGAAGAAGAGGATTAAATGGGCAAATGCTTTTAAATATTCTCTCATGTGAAGGAATGGAATTAGGCCCACAAAAGTAATTTGCTTGGAATATTAACCTGGGAAATGGGAGATATGTTTGAACTCCCTTGTGGCAGAAAAGAAACTGAACCTGGGTCATTTACAACCTGATT
The DNA here is from genome assembly GCF_036250125.1 of Pseudopipra pipra. Lineage (NCBI taxonomy): Eukaryota > Metazoa > Chordata > Aves > Passeriformes > Pipridae > Pseudopipra > Pseudopipra pipra. The sequence goes on from NC_087550.1 coordinate 79,190,124, forward strand.
ATCCTAACCATGAGTAATTTTAAATAAAAAGAGGGAACTGGGATTTCTTCTCCAGCTGTGCTTGTCATAAGGCTTGATCTTATAATTGTGCTCTTAGGATATCTACAGGATGAGACAAGTAGGAATTGGAATGAGAAAGGTAGATGAACAACTTAAATTTTAAATATATGGAGAGTTCAAAAATATCTAATGTATATGCTATAAATTAACATGCATTCATCTCAAACTTGAAGAATGGCTTGTGTAATGTAGAAACTATATGAAAATTTATTACAATTATCTCACCTAAAGACTACATTATGTGGCCTAGGTATTTAAATGCTCAACCCTTTATCTAGTCAGATGCTGTGTGAATTGACCCACCTGAAGCTTCACCCTGCCCTAGACAGGTTGGCCACTGTAGCCTGGTATCTCTCTTCGTGCTTTCTCAGGCACTGGAATATTGTGTTGCAGGACACAGACCTTAGGCAACACCTTAGCTGCCTGAAGACTTTGGCTATGTATAGGACCGTGTGAGCAACAGGTGTGTTCCCCCAACCCTGTAGTAAATAGAAGAAAGGAAATAAAACATGTTCTGAGAATCAAGGAAATTAGTGGAAACGCTGCAACATTTATAAATATAGTTTTTCGTGAGAGGGTGTTTCTGAAGCTGCACAAACTCACACTGATGGAAAATATTAGGAAGCAGGGAAAGGTGAAATGAGAATCTGAGCAATGTCCTTTTCTACCTTATCAAAACAGACTTTTTATGTCTGCCCCTTCTACAGGTTTGTTTCTTTTTTTGGTTGGGATTTTTTTCAGTAGATTGTGCCACAGGACGGCAGCCATTGGTGAAATGGAGGTAACATGGACTCGGATTGTTCTGAACATTCGGTTGACATGGGAGTCAACCACAGCCAACACCTACCTGTCTGTCTGTTTTCTCCCCGGTTCCACTCAGCCAGCTGGTACATCTCACCTGAGAGCTCAGTCTGAAAACAGTGAAGAGTTGTCCATAGCAGAACCCTTGCGAATTAAAAAAAAAGACAGGGATGTTGTTTGCTCCAAGTCTGTTGTGGGCAATAACGTGCCATGGCCACGCACCGCCTGGGTTTGGAGACCATCCTGCCTCCTTGACTACCCAGCCTTCAGGGGCGATTGCTCCCTGCCTAGCTGTGTCAGTCATCATTTTCCCCCAAGGGCCTATGGGAAGAGGAGTGAATAATAGAGACTGGATTATCTATTTGAAAGAGATTGGTTTACATTTTGCATGAAAGTTTTCATATTTTTGTAAAAAATAAGCCTCCTTACCCCTCCCCTTTTCAGACTCCAATCATATTCCGCTGAGGAAGTTTGTGTTTTATTTCAGTGCTGTGAAATTAACTTTATATTCAAATAACCCCTTTCACACTTAGAAACTCTTGGATTGCAAACCGTAGGGAACTCAAGGGTGTTGGCATGAGTGGCTGGGTGCGGCAGATTCCTCCTCCCGGTGAAACCCTTGAGAACTGAAAAAAAAAAAAAACCAAAAAAAAACCAAACCAAAAACAAAAAAACTCCAGACAAAATTTATTTAAAAAAAGACAAAATTTATTTTAGAAAGAGCAAGGACCGCTGGACAGGCACAAAGCCAGTGCAGCCTAACCAGGATCAGTGGGCTCAGGCCTTTCTGGGATCACCCAGGCGAGGAGTCCCAAACAGCTGCTGGATGCTGCTCTTGTCACCTGTGGACATTCACAGAAACAGTGGACAGGTCAGGCTGGAAAGGACCTCAGTGGGTCACCTGGGCCAACCTTCCTGCTCAAGCAGGGTCACCCCAGAACACATGGCACAGGATTGCATCCAGAGGGTTCCTGAGTATCTCCAGTGGGGGAGACTGCACAACCTCTCTGGGCATCTGTTCCAGTGTTCGGTCACCCACACAGTAAAGATGTTCTTCCTCATATTCAGGTAGAACTTCCTGTGTATCAGTTTCTGCCCATTGCCTCTTGTGCTATTGCTTGACACCACTGAGAAGAGCCTGGATCCATCCTCTTGGCATCCTTCAGACACTTATAGTCAGTGTGAGGTCCCCTCTCAGTCGTCTCTTCTCAAGGCTGAACAGGCCCTGGTCTCTCAGCCTATCCCTGTAAAAGAGATGCTCCAGTCTCCTCATCATCTTTGTTGCCCTCCACTGGACCCACTCCAGGGGCTCCACGTCTCTCTTGCACTGAGGAGACCAGAGCTGGACACAGCACTCCAGATGTGGCCTCACCAGGGCTGAGCAGAGGGGGCAAGATCAGCTCCCTCGGCCTGCTGGCAAGCTGTTGCTAACACATTCCCGGTACCCCTGCCTCCAGGGCGCTCCCGGCGGGACGGCGCCGCGCTGCCATGGCAACAGGGGCCGCCACACCCCGGAAGAGACGGCGCGCGCCGGCCCCGCCCCCCCCGCCGCTCCGTCGGGCGGCCCCGCGCGCTGAGGGTGACGACGTGTCTCGCGCGCGCGCGAGGGGGAAGCCGGAAGCGGCGCGGCCGCGTCAGGGCGGGCGCGCGCGGGGGGAGAGACGGAGGCGCGGCCCCGCTGCCGCCCAGCACCGCCGGGCCCGGGCCGCCATGGCCCTGCCGCCGCTCCTCCTCACGGCCGCCGTGCTGGCGGCCGCCGCCGCGCCCGCCGCCGCCTTCTACCTGCCAGGCCTGGCGCCCGTCAACTTCTGCGAGGCCGGCAAGGAGAAGCCCGAGTGCAAGGTGAGCCCGGGAGGCGCCGAGCGGAGGCCCCTGGGGCCGCCCGGGGTGCGGCTCGGCCCCGGTGTTGTTCCCCTGCGCGGGGGCTGCGGGGTGGGTTTTGCCCGGAGCGTTCGCAGCCGCTCCGCGATGCCGCACCGGGGCTCCTGACGGCGCCGGGGCTGCGGGGGCTCGGAGGGTGGTCCAGTTCAGGATAGTTCGGGTTGGGAGAGATCTCTGGAGATCACCCAACCCCTCCGCCAAGGCAGGCTCACCTAGAGCAGGTGACATAGGAACATGTCCAGATGGGCTTGGAATGTCTCCAGAGAGGGCGACTTCACGACCCCCCTGGGCAGTCTGTTCCACTGCTCTGCCACCGTCAATGTAAAGCAGTTCTTCCTCATGTTAAGATGGAACTTCTTGTGTTTTAGTTTATGGCCATTGCTCATTGAAAATGAAACTCATGAGACAGAGGACCCAGGGGAGTGGTAGAGCTGCTGTCCTGACTCCTGGCTCAGCTCCGGCCCTGCTGGAAAGTGCCTGCGGTCCCTCCGAGGGAAGGAGAGAGCTGTCGGCTCACCCCGGGAGTTACGGCCACGTTGGGGAAGTAGGAAGCCCCGGCCGTTCATCTCTCGGGCCCTTTCAAATCCTTATAGGAAAGCTGCAGCGAGTAAGGAAGGTCGTGTCGGGGGGTGTGTGATTCTTGGCAGGAGCGAGCAGCTGGTGGCTGCGAGCAGCTGGCAAACTAGAGTAAGCATCCAGTGACGCTTTCCTTTGCTCTGTCTTCCGGGCAGGCGGAACCTGAACTGTAGGGGCTTCTAGGCCCCAGAGTCTCAAGTGAAGCTTAAACTTGGTTTTATGCTTTCAGAAGTAAGAAGCAAAGTTCACATAACCCGATTACTTGTTTGGTGGATGTCGGTGGGTCAGGGGTCTGTACTTAAAATAGTCTTTGCTGCTTTGGGGCATGTTTTGAAGTTTTTTGCTGCTGCTGTGATGGAGATTACACCAGACTGTTCTTTAATACTTGAACGAGAAAGTTCAAGACCAATCAATTTAATGATCCATGGTCTTACTGCTGTGGAAAGTGACTGTCTTGCACTTTCCGAGCTCTCAGCTCCTGCAGTACATGAAACACTGGTCTGTGATTCTCCAGAATATGAGCCTGTTTAAACTGTATGCTTTTGGTAAATGTGCTTACTTTATCCATTTGCTGTCCTGAATCAACAGATTAGGTAATAAGCCAAACATGTAATGAAGGTGCTTTGGTTGTAGTAGTAAAGCATTCTGTGGACATTCTTTTATAGGACCACAGAAATGGTGAGACCTGAGGAGGTCACATGTTGCAGCCTCATGCTTGAAGCACAACTGTTGTAAACACTAGGTCTGCTCAGCTCTACGTTTGTTTAAGCCAGCCTTGGAAACATCCAAGCATGGAGCATCCATCTCCTCCCTGGGTGACCTATTATGGTGCTGCAGTACCCTCTTAAAGAATGTTTTTTCTTCAAATACAGGCTAAGACTTTCAAGCTGCAGTTTGTATTTTTTCCCAACATCCTCAAAAAAACATTGCTATGTTTGGATTATTCCTGTTTTAAGCTTGTAGAAGAAAGATTTATTTTTTTAAGTCAGGTGAACCAGGGTGCCTACTGTCTTTTGTAACCAACCTGAGTCACATATGGGGTGACCTTTCTCAGATGTCTCTGCATTTTTATTCCTCATATAATATGTACAAATGTTTGTCTCCTCCTGAGAATTTATCATTTAATAAATGTGACGTGAAGTACTTGGGTAATGTAAATGTGCCATCAGTGGGCAACTGAGCACCCCAACAGGTGTAATATTGCAAATATTGGCCACCTCTTATCAGTTTACGTACTAAGTGAAACACAGGCATATGGAGAAGTTTAAATCACTCCTCACATATGGTTCCCTCCATGTAGTCTGCAACAGAATGTAGTCTGGTGAGGAGAAACAATAGATAGTCTCATAATTGCTATATCATAATATTTATATAAGTGAATAAAACTGAGCTTTCCTGGACAGCCATCTTTTTTCACATGTTCTCACGGAGTTCTTGCAGTTGTCACTGTTGATTGCAATGCCAGTAATAGCAGTGAATTTTTCTCTGCCTTGAGGACTTAAATCCACATACCAGATCTCTAAATGATACTCTAGCTATCATGATCCCTGTGGATGTCCTGTCCTGTGTTGGTGAGAAGGGATGGGGTGCTGTTAATGGAGCTTGTAGGTAGCAGCACAAGAGTGATGAGACTCATGACTTTTCTCCCTTCTTTCAAGTTGCCTGCTAATCTGCTTGGGCAAACTCAATTTGGCTACTTTCCGTGGTTTTGGTTGGAATATCATCAGAAATGGAATGTGATCTGTGCAGGCTGAAATAGTAATTCTTGCCTGAAGATTAAGAATCCTTACTTAGTTGAAAAAAATACTGATGACTTCAAAGGATACTTGCTGTTGTATGGGAAATTATCAAATATGCTGATCTGCAGGAATGCATATACTTCTTATGAAAAATTGGAGCATTCAGGTAAATCCTCTCCAATGAAAAACAGCTAATCTGAGGCCATGGTTCTGTGACCAGCTGAGGCAGTCTAATTCCCTGCTGCTGGGAGTGAGAGATTTCATTCCTGTCTTCCCCTGGGCAATGTGTTCCTGCCCTCTGTGCTGACCCAGCTGTGTTACTTGTTATATCCTTTTTTGAGCTTATTAACATGGCAGGAAACTATCCAACTTTTTGCCAGTCCAGCTTTTTGCAGTGTTAGGAAGTTGACGTGGCTCACAGAATTACGCCAAGCGTGCATTACCCAGAGGTGAGCAGCAGGTCTACATGGCTGGGGGGGGAAAGAGGAGCCCTAAGGTGTGTCCTCACTTAGTCAACCTAGGAGCTCACAGCTGCCTGCCTCTCACAGAGCTGCATCCTGACTTGTACAAGAACAGCTAGGGTATATTGGTAAAATACAGTACCTGACTGAAGTATCTGAGCTACACACAGAGGTGAACAATTCCATCTTTTTTTTTTTTTTTCTTGCTTTCCTCCAGAATTTCTTGGTTTGTCTAAACTTGAGTGAATTTTCATAGGGACGAAAAGCTCTTCTGTTGGTGAGAAAATAGATGACTTCTTATTGAAAGGGAGAGGTCTTGTTCTTGAGGGCAGTCATCTTTCTTTTGCTCTTCAGCTCTTGATTACACAGTAAGACAGCTCAACTTCTGTTGTGGTTTAACTCCAGCTGGCAACTAAGAACTTTGCAGCTGCTGTCTCACTCCCCGCTGCCCCTGGTGGGATGAGGAGAATCGGGGGAAAAAAAGTAAACACTTATGGGTTGAAATAAGTAAAGTTTAATAATTGAAACAAAATAAAATATACTGATAATACTAATTATAATAATATCCATAATAATAACAATAATTACTTTAATGAAAAAGTGAAAGGCAGAGGGAGAGGAATAAAACCCAAGAGAAATAAGTGATGCACAGTACAGTTGCTGACCACCCACTGACCGATGCCCAACCTGTCCCTGAGCGGGGAGCAGTGGCTCCTGGTCAACTCCCCCCAGTTTATATACTGAGCATGATGTTCTATGATATGGAAGAGCCCTTTAGCTAGTGCAGGTCAGCTTTTCCTGGCTTCTTGTGCGTTTCCTCGCTGGCAAAGTATGGGAAACTGAAACATCCTTGACTAGGGTAAGCACTACTTAGTCAAAACTAAAACATCAGTGTGTTATCAACATTATGCTCATACTTAATGAAAAACATAGCACTGTAGCAGCTACTAGGAAGAAAATTAACTATCCCAGCTGAAATGAGGACAACTTGCTGTGCTACTAAGAACTGCTCTTTAAAATTTTTTGGGGTAAGTCTTTTGCTTTTTTTGCCAGTTGAACTGGTTTACCGTGCACGCAGATAAGTGCCAAACCCAGTGTAAGATAAACACTTGAAATACATTGGGGCTGTGGGGCTAGAATAAGGGAAGGGATTTTGAGACTAAGAGGGAAGAGTAAAAGACCTCTCCCTTTCCATAGCAGCAGGCTTCCCTGTCTGTAATTAATGTGTATAGACCAAAGTAGTCAGAAACCAGAGCAGACTGAATTTCAGGTTCTTACTCAAGAGTTGGTAGAGTTACTGAAGAACTTTTATAAGAAGTTAAATCTTTGTCTTCTCTTTGGAAAGAGCTTCTGTTGAAATTTAAAGTAGTGTATCAATCTGAAAAAATTGTTTAAATTCTCATAGGTCAGTTTTCAGTTGGAAAACATAGATAAAATTATCTACTACATAGATAAAATTGCAGAGTACCTTAATTATAGGAAGAAGTACTCATCTTATCTGTACTTTTATTCGTGTTCTTTTAAGACTTTTATTACACAAAAGTTATGGTGATGACTAATACAGCTCTAACATGGTACATAAAACTAAAACACTGGCAACTGTGCTAACTGTATTATCTTTGTGCATGATTCCTTGCTGTCTTGTAGTTTGAGTGATTGTTAGCCCTAAAGCGAGTTTGTCATGTGGTCACTGCTTTTGTGATGGTTTTACTTATGTTCTCAGCAGATATAGTTCATTACACTTCCAAGATGTACAATTACATGTCTTACATTTCCAACTTTCCTTTTATCTTATTCAAACAAACCTATTTTTATATATCCGTGAGAATTGAAGGAGTGCTTTAGTATAACTGCTGATTATCTCTACTCTTTCAGTCTGGAATCGAGCTGTTTGTGAACAGGCTTGACTCTGTAGAGTCTGTCCTTCCCTACGAATATACCGCGTAAGTATATTAGTCTGTTTGTGTTGTTTTAGTTGTAAGTTATTGCAAAAAGACGGATTTAATTTATCTAAAAGTCTTATCTGTATCTTGCTACAGTCATTTGCCTCTGAGGAATGCCTATTTATTTTGTTACCATAAGTTTGCAAAAATAGAACTATCAGTGAATAGATAGGTGTTAATAAGATAAACGGAAATTAGAGTTTTTGAAAAAAGTATGATACTGAATTATTAACATCAGTACATTACTTCCTTCTCAGTTGTCTTTGCTCTTAGTTTAGAAGTAGTGCATGGATTCATAGGCCCCTCATGTAGGTTGAATCACTGCTTGAGTGTAATTTAAGATTAAAATGTGTGTGTGTATATATATATTTTTATATATAGTATTCACTTTTCTGCATTAGTTGTCATTTTGTAGATCAAAGTATTACTGCTGTCTTTAGTAGCCTATAGCCAGATGAGTTAAAGTGGTAATGAGGTGTGAACATCCCATCAATTATCTTAATGAGGTGTTAAATGTTTTCTTGGTACACATCATAGGAGCAAACAAAATGTATCAGTGCCTGGTACAACTGTGTAAAGTTTTTGCTTCAAAGAATATTTTGACTGTTAATATTGAAGAGATTAAACACGGATTATATCTATACTTTAGTGAACACAAATGTGATATACTTAAAAATAGACTGGAAAAACTTGGAGGATGTGCTATGAAATGTGTTGGTGAATAAAACTGCAATAACCTGTTTAATAGTGCTTGTTGTAAGGGAGCTGTCTGTGTGTAGGTTTTTTTGGGGTTTTTTTGCTATTATCACGTCCCCTGCCTGCCCCAAGAATCTGGCCTGCATGCTTTTTTCTCACAGTCATCATGACACTCTATGTAAAGGTTTAAATCTTGGCTAAAATTCCTATTGAAATGGGAAACTTGTAATTACTCAAGGAAACTTTTATGCTACACTTTTCTGAAATAGCTGATTATGAGATTTGATTGTTGGTTCTGTTTTGTTTGGTTTATTTTCAAACCGTGCAATTTTCACACTTTGCTTTTACAGTTTAAAGGAGGAAACTGTTGTCTACAAGGAAGGCTGTATAGTTCCTTTACTTGTGATGTAGGTGCTGATTAGGGAACGTTATTTGCAGCTGAGAATATTTTATTAATTTTTGTATCTTTTCTCTAATTCAGGTTTGATTTTTGTCAAGCAGAAGGAAAGAAACGGCCTTCTGAAAACCTTGGCCAAGTATTGTTTGGAGAGAGGATAGAACCGTCTCCTTACAGGGTTTGTTCTCTTGTCAGGGGGTGTTTGGTAATGTGTATGTTCAAACTTAACCAGAGGAGATAAGAATCTTGGAGAACATTTTCAGGAGGGCTTTATCTGAAAGACCTTCAAAATCTGATATTCCACATAATAGAAATCTCTCAGTTTAATCTAATTGTAACTATGTGCTTTGCACCATGGAGTTGTAGGCTGAAATGGTGCAGCGGTTGTCTTTGGAACTGGACAAAACCTTATTATTGCTCCTCAGCACTGCTGTTTCTTGGAACCATATCTGAAAATACTGGATCCATAAAATGGAAGAATTAGAAATGGTGTTAGCCAGCTTGTCTTATCTGGTGACTGAAGCTCTCAGGTTCAGTCGTACGGGTAGTAGGAGAGAAAGTTATCAATTGAAGCTGCCTGTGACAGCATTGCTGCTGTGAGGTCAAATGACTTGTCTGGTAAATCATGGCAGAAAACATGTTTTAGTCGGTAACAAGGAGCTCTTGGTGCAGGGCTCCTACAATGAGCACAGGAGGGGTTTATATACATCAATATAAAAACCTCCTATGCAGGGTTAATATACCTAGTCTTGGTAGTTTGTTAGGTGATTTTATTATAATAGTACAGACAATTAAATGCATATGGGAAATTGTTAAATACTGAAATAAGACAAAATTTGTTACAACCTTATTGCTTATATGTGTTTCATTCTTCTTAGTTCACATTCAACAAGAAGGAGACATGTAAATCTGTTTGTACAAAAACATATGATACCACAAAGCCAGAAGATAAACAGAAATTAGACTTCTTGAAAAAAAGTATGCTACTGAATTATCAACATCATTGGTAAGTTGGTATCAAAATTCATAGATTGGTTAGTCTAGTATGTTGGTGATAAATTTTTTTAGTTTATAATTTTTTATTTGCAAGTTAATACAGATTTAACACTAGGTATTTGCACTGAATATATTTCCCCTTCTGATTTTGCAGATTTTGTTTGTTGCCTTCATAAAAATACTTCCTTTACCTGGAGGATAAACACCAGGCATAATGGAAATTAATCTGTTTCCGAACACAAAGCTTTGTGCTTACTGTAAAATACTATTTCTTTGCACCTGTAAATGTAGAAGTTAGTCCTGCTTTAGCTTGAGAAAAGTCTTAAGGGACTTCTATTCTGTTGCTATGTTGTCTTTGGTTTCCTTGAGAACCATTGCACTCCCCTTCAAATATTGTGTCCAGGAAACAGGATCAGTGGTTCTGAAAGAGTTTTATGCAATGTTTGTTTGTCTTCTAGGATATGAAAGGGAAAGGTGGACAATGAAAATTTAATTAATGAAATCATCTTGAGGAACACATAAACACTTGGTCCTTTCCTATTCTCTGAGTCCCTCTGTAACCATCTGAGTCACCTTGGAGCCTCTTGGGGCTCTGTTTCTGTTTGGACGTGGAGGTCCTCTTCCCATGGTCATTAAGGGTGGGGCAAGGCTGAATGTGTGTGCTGAATCTCATGGAGATTTTCAGTTGGGATGTAGCCATGTGCTCTGCACCCACATCCAAGAGCTGCAAAATGTTTACCAGCAGGCTTGGTCCTGATGTTGGAAATACCCAACCACGCTATCAGTGTTTGTTTAGTGAGTTGCATGTTGGTTTGCTCTGCTAACAGCAGCCTTCAGGTGCAAGGATAAAAGGAATAACCTGGGCATAAGTTCCTGTGGCATGTTTTTGCAAGGAATACATAAGCATCATTAACCAGTGTTGACCATAGGTATGCCCCAATTCCAAATATGTGCTTCCTGCCTCTCTGGAACAAACATTTCACTCTTCATCTAATTAGATTAAAACTGTCTGAATATATTAGTAAAAATGCAGGTGAAATGTTGAATATTGCCACTGTCATTAACTGTTTTTCTGTAATGTCACATTCTATTTCTTCAATTTTGTAACAGCCACCCGTGCTGGAAAGGCAGCAAGTGCATTTTCTACTGCTCTTGGGAACTGATATGGGATATCCCTTTGTGGGGATAAACTGTGGCTCACCAATGTAAATATTTCTGGGAATCTCTTGAAATTAGTCCTGTAGGAAATTGATAGATTAGGTCAGAAGGGTTCACAGGCAATAGCAATATGTTTAGGTAGGTGAGCGAAGAAGTAATAAAAGAAACTCTGAAAGGTACAGCTGCTGTTGCAGGGATTTGAAGTGTAAATGGCTAATGCTAAAATAAATAGAGCTTCAGACATGCTGGGCTTGGTTTTATATTCCTGTTAAATACTGCATATATTTATAATATTTACACCACTTTGAATTTTAGTGATGCATTTGGGGCTTAAAGCTTCAACTTTAAAAGTTTGTGTATGTCTTGGTTTATAAATTAAAAATAATTTCCCAAAGCTATGATACTTGAAATAAATTAATTTTTTTAGGAAAACCCATAGCTTAAGCTGATGGAAACTAAAATAGAACTTTGTAAAACTAATCACACAGAAAATTCTTCAGACTGTTTGGGGTTTTTTCCCCCATAGATTAAATTGTTTTACAGATATATTTAGTGTATTTTAGTAATATTTTTAGCCAGTATAGGTAACTTGATATGACTGTTGAGATTTAAGTAAGATATAGTTCTATTTTTCAGTGTGAAACCTTCCCTTGAAATTTAGGGTATTTCTGGTATTCTTAGTCCTTTTAATGGCATTTCTACTATTTTTTTTTTTTGCTAGGCCCACTGCCCTAAAATTTTAGAACCAGTGGCATGAAAAATCCCTGTTTATGGCTGTTAGTCCTCCTTAGCCTTAGCTTCACAAAGTGGCAGTGGCTGGATTTTGTGAATAATGATGCATGCTCCAGGAGTATGGTACAGAGGTATGTTGAACAGGGATCAACAAGGTAGCATAAGCAAGGATTTAATAGAGGTTTATTATCCAGCTTCAATTTATCATGAAATTCCCAGGGAACACAGATGGTGCAAAGTACTTTTAAGGTTTAAAAGCCACTTAATAAGATTAGGAATTGACAGACTGAATTGGACTCAACAGCTATGCTGATATCTTGGCTGACAATGTTCATCACCAGATGTTCTTGAGAGACATATAAGAGCACTGTTGAATAGCATATTTGCTCCACATGTATAATCTCTTCAAGTCATTTTAAATTTGAAGATTAACTGTGAAAAATGATTTGGTGCTTAAACTATCAATTTGTTCCAGCATTGCTGCTTGAAGGCAGCTCAGTATGTCTTTGCTGCAGAAGATGCAAGGGAAAGCCTTTACCCCAGCCAAACTTACTTGCAATATGTTAATGTTTTACCTGGGTTTGGTTGTGAAATTAAAATACTAACAAAAGCAAAAGTTCTCTCTAGCATATATTATGGAAGTAAAATTTCAAATATATAATCATAGAGTTGTTTAGATTGGAAAAGACCTTTAAGGTCATTGAGTCCTGCTGTGCAGTGGGTTGACCCTTGCAGTTCTTTTTCCCCCTTCTTAAATCTGTTTCCCAGAGGTGCTGCCCTAGTCGCTTAAGGGTAACCCAGAGGTGCTGCCACTCGGCCTTGGCCAGTGGTGAGTCTGCCTTGGAGCTGGCTGGCACTGATTCTATCAGACATAGGGAAAGCTTCTGGCAGCTTCCTACTGAAACCTACCTCTGTACCCCCCTGCGAACTAAAATCTTGCCACACAAACCCAATACAAACATTAACCTAACACTGCCAAGTACACCACTAAACCACGTCCCAAAGTGCCACATCTAGATGTCTTTTAAATACTTCCAGGGTTGATGACTCCAGCACTTCACTGGGCAGCCTGTTCCAATGCCTGACTACCCTTTCAGTGAAAAAATTTTTCCTAATATCCAATCTGACCTCCCCTGGCACAAATCAAGGCAATTTCCTCTCGTCCTGTCGCTTGTTACCTGGGAGAAGAGACCAACCCCACCTTGAATATCCTTTCAGGTAGTTGTATAGAGGTATTAAGGTCTCCCCTGAGTCTTCTTTTCTCCAGATTAAACACCCCCAGCTTTCTCAGCTGCTCCTCCTAAGCCTCTGCTTCAGAACCTTCATGAGCTACATTGCCCTTCTCTGGACATGCTCCAGCACCTCAATATCTTTCTTGTAGTGAGGGGCCCGGGACTGGATGCGGGGTTCAAAGGTGTGGCCTCACAAGTGCTGAGTGCAGGGGAAGAATTAATGCCTTAGTCCTGCTGGCCACACTATTTCTGATACAGGGCTAGGATGCCATTGGCCTTTGTGGCCACCTGGGCACACTGCTGTGTTATGTTCGGCCACTGTCAACCAGCACCCCAGGTCCTTTTTCATCAGGCTGCTTTCCAGCCACTCCGCCCCCAGCCTGGAGGACTGCCTGGGGTTGTTGCGACTGTGGTGGTTTGAAACTCCCAAGAATCCAATTTCTAAGTTCAAGCCCCCTCCCACAATTTGCCCCTGTGAGAGGGTTTAGTGATGGCATGGACTTGATATCTTCCTCACCTCATGTGGAGAGTTTTCAGACAAAACACAACTATTCGATATTGGGGAAAGGGGAAAATATTTACAATGGTTTATTTACATACATATATATATTTACATTAAATTAAATTCCTCTTTTCCTTCAATAAAAGTCTAAGAAGAAAAGAGAAAAGTCTTTCTGTCACTCCTCAGGCCACAGTTCCTTCATTTCAGTTTTTTGTGGCACTGGTTAGTGTCTTTCATTTTTCTAAGGCAGCAGATTTAAGTATGGCAGTCAGGATTTTTGTTCTTACTTTGTGGAAATTCCAACCCCGAGCCTTCGGGGGATTTTCCTTGGAGACCTTCACTTCTCTTGGGCTAGAGCATTTAAGGCAGCTTTCAGTTCAGTCTTACCAGAGCTCCTTTGCTCTGTCTCAGCTCGCCAGCATGGTAGCAGCAGCAGCGGGGTCAAGGCCACCTCCTCCGCATTCCGTCCTGGTTCAGCTCTCAGGACGACTCCGACTTTTTCAGCTCCTTTCTCTCTCTCTAGCTGCTGCTGCATTTTGCGACTCCCTAAGGGTTTGGAAGTCCACCCCTCCTCTTCAGGAGGTCTCTGGGTTTTGGGAAAGTGATACAGTCTTACCCCAAAACAGCCCTGTTGAGTTTTCCTGTTTGTTGCCAGCTCTCCCTCCTGCAGGAACATCTCTGCGTCTTTCAGCCGGCTTCATGTTATCTCGTTGCTACTGGCTATCTTTTTGGCTTTCAGCCATCGCTGTCTCAGTTCAGGACTGCTCCGCTGCCGCTTTCAGTGTCTTCTGCTGCTGCTGACAGTAAGGAAACTCTTCCAGCTCTTGATTATGGAACCCGGTCCAGCTTTGACACTATACCGGTCTCCCGTAGCCTCGGCTGGGGGCTGGGGGCCCTTGGCCCCCAGAGGGGCTCACTGGCCCCCTGCTTCCTCCTGGCTCAGATCATGGCTACCCACCTTCTAAACTATCTTCACCACCTTCTCTTCCGTTTCTGTGGGTATGTAATTTCCGTAGGGCACACGTGGACTATTGATTGGTCCAGTATTATCAGTGGGACAAACCATTACTACCTCAGAGAGAAGGTTTTTCAAACCACCACATGCGACCCAGGTGCAGGACCCAGCACTTGGCCTTGTTGAACCTCATACCGTTGGCCTCATACAGTATGGTCCAAATGTAATCAATCTGCATCTGGAATGGCTCCTAACTGGCACCTTAATTGTACCCTGTAGTAGCATGGTGAAGTTAGGAACTGGTTGGTGCTGTGGCTGCTTGCAGCTGTGATAGTCTTTGGAATCTCCTGAGAATCTGGAAACTCCGTTTTTGTAGGGTGTCTTCACCTTTTCTGTTGTGTCAGTATAAGCCAAGAACAGTGCTACTTATTTCTGCTGCGTACCTAATGGTAGGGATGATGCAGATCTCTCTCTGTTGTGTGAACAAAGGCAGCATGTACCACTCTTAACCCGCATCTGTTGGGGTGCTTTAAAAAGTAGTGCTACTTTAGAGACTGTTCCAATATGCAACAGACTAGATAGTTCTTTGGTTTTGTTGCCTAAAGTCATAATTCCTGTGTTTAATTAGATATTTGGAAGTATCTAATGAGGTATTATCAGGTAGCTGTTAACATTAATAGCCTAGTGGTTATAATGATGAGTGCCATGAAAAATGTATTTTGCAATGGAAGAGCAATGAGGAAGCTGGACAATGAATAATATGTGATGTACACTTTTTTATTATTTTGTGCTTTGTCTTAAACTTGAAATAAATTTTAGCTGGTTTAGTAATGATTTTGGCCATTTTTTAATGACAAAATAATGAAATGTTAGACTGTTGTGACTTTGGAGTGGGGGATTTTTCTGCCTGGGCTATTTCTGTAAGGGGACTTCAGAAAAGAGTCCAGTGAATAGAATAGATTCAGTTGAAGAGCTACATGCTCGTAACTCATTTGGAAACTGGATTGGCAATCAGTGGAATTCCGTGGGTTAAAATGTGAAAGAAGTATTATTCTTTTGGTTAATTTACCAATAATGAATGTTAGCAGAGTTAGATTAATGTCAATCTGGTGTTTTTTCCGTTACACCGTGTAGTTTAGGAAGAAATTCTTTACAGAGAGGGTAATCAGGCATTGGAATGGGCTGCCCAGGGAAGTGGTGGATTCTCCGTCCCTGGAGGTTTTTAAGATGAGACTGGATGTGGCACTTGGTGCCATGGTCTAGTAACCACGGCGGTAGTGGATCAAGGGTTGGACTTGATGATCTCAGAGGTCCTTTCCAACTCAGCTGATTCTATGATTTTGAAAAATTGTCAAATGTCACTGCCATTTACAGGATTGTGGACAACATGCCTGTGACCTGGTGTTATGATGTGGAAGATGGCCAGAGGTTCTGCAATCCTGGTTTTCCTATTGGCTGTTACATTACAGAAGATGGCCGTCCAAAAGATGCCTGTGTTATTAACGTATGTTTATGCAATTATATATATTTTTAATATCCCATTTTTACTAATTTAAAGACTGGCATTTCTCCTATGTATGTTTCTATGGAAAGTCCTTGCTGTCTTGAGAACCCGTGTGGCCCAAAAACAACTAAGTGTTTTGATATCTCTGCAAGTACCATGATTTGAAATCCTGATCTAAGCCTAAGAACCTTGTCTCTTATGCTGCAGAATACAGAAGGGCTCTGAAAGATCAAGGGATGAACATGCATAGCATATCATTTAGTACATGTGAAGGGTAAAGGTGAAGGAAAGCACGTTATCTTCATTACCAAAAAAGCTGAAATATTTGAGCGCTTGGACTTTACATTTCTGTGGGATAGAAGTGCTTTCATGGTATCAGATTTGCATAGGTACGTTTGTAACTGTGCAGAAATTAATACTTTTTGAAGGATTCCTTCCCTAAAACTGGGAACTAATGGAAGAAGGCATAATGTAAGATTTCTGCATTAACAAAATTCTCCTCTGGTAGATCTATTGGATTAGGTGGTGGAGGTCCGGATAAATGCACTGAAAGCAGGGGATAAGAATGCAGTAGAAAGCCCAAGAGGTCTTTAGATTATCTGAGACCTCCTCCATGGAGAGGTCACTAAGAACTTGGAATAGCGTTTGGTTTTTTCAGAATGGCTGGTTTTACTTAATAGATCTTACCAAAGACAACAGTTTCCGCAATTTCCAGTTTTGTTTCCTTGCCTCCATAATAAATTGGTTTCAGAGGCTCTATATGAATGGATGCATTTATGATCAAATATGTAATCTGTCAGTATTCTTTTAATCTTATTTAAATAGTTGCTTTTAATAAAGAGAAAATAAGCCTTGAAGGGGTAACTGAAGGAGATTTATAAAACTATTCTTATAATTAGGGTGGAAAGGTTGGGGATAGAACGCTTAAGAGGTACTAATTGAGCTTCAGTAGACACAGCTGTTAAATCTCAGCTGGTGATTTAAGAACCTCTTTTACTGACTAAATTCCAAAGCAATGTTTCCCTTCACCTGAGGTTTGTATTTAGCATTCCTGGCTGCTGCATGCAGTTCATCCCTGTGCATCTTTGGTTTCAAATGTCAGGGTGGTTCTGTCACAGAGAGCATTTATTTGCATTGTTTGTCTTGGAAGGTTCTGTTGTCACAGTTATCTATTCAGTTTGCTACTTAAATAAAATAGGACATCTTCAGTTACAGAAATATATTTTATAAATACTTTAAATTCATTTTTCTACTTTTCAGGTATAGTAGACTGTTCTTAGCATTAACTCTTCTAGCTTGTCTTTTTAATGCAGGGATGCACTTTACTGTCTTTGTATTCACAGAATCTCACATTCATACTGTAGGAGACCTTGACAGAAAATGGTATGCAGTCTGTGTTATGTAAGCTTCTGCCTAAGGCTTTTAGATGTCTATATCTTTTTGATTGTTTAATGTCGTCTTTTATCATTGCAGTCAGAATTCCACGATAAAGATACCTTTTATATTTTCAACCATGTTGACATAAAAATATATTACCATGTTGTGGAAAATGAAGCTCTAGGAGCAAGACTAGTTGCTGCTAAACTTGAACCAAAAAGGTTAGTATTCAGAAGTAATTTTTCATCAAAAAGTGATCCATCCCAAGATATTAGCTTTGATCTGGGGACCTCCTGGTAGTCAGAAGTTTTTCAGATATGTGACCTGTAGATTAGATGTAGTGTAGTGTAGGACACTCTAATGTGATTTTGTTCTGAATTCAGTGGATCTTGGTGAACTGTTTCCTGTTTGGGCCAAGAAAAGATAAAATAAAACCTGTAAGTATTGGTGGGGTGTGGGGTGTGTGTAGTGCATGTAGAACCCTCATTTCCCAACTGGGGGACATTTGTCTTGTATCGGATGTTCCACCAGTACCTGATGGAAGCGTAATTGAAGTGCAACATTTCATGTCTTCAGCAATCAGGATTTGAATAGAATGATTTCACAGATACACTTGTCAGTTGTTCAGGTGTTTTATGTGGCTTTTGCAAAACTGATATCTGTTGTATTATTTCTTAGCATGTTGTTTTTCTTTTCGTCGTATAACTGAACTTGTGGCATCGTTGGTTCAGTTGAAAGTATTCTTTTATTACAGAAGCTAGTAATTCTGGTGTTGTAACTTTTTGAGTGTTTTGGAGTTCTTAGCAGTACTCAGACCTGTTTCATTTTTGGCATGCTGCTTTAGAGACTGTGCTCTCTATATTTTTCATTTTAGAAGAGATAACTCTTGTTTAAAAAGTTCAAGTTTCAAAAAGTCCTGAGCTTATGATACCTTCCTTATGAGTTCTGAAATTTTTGAGACATTAAGAACAATTTCTATATTTAAGGGAAGAATGCTTGATATGCTTTTGTAAGATGAATGAATTCTTTCTTAAGAGTGTTGTCAGTGAAGCAGCTTTCATTTTGTGTGTTTTCTTCCTGCAGTTACAAGCACACTAATCCAGACAACCCCGACTGCTCAGGAGTACCTATGGATATAAATAATAAGGCTAGTGGAGAAGTAAAAATTGCTTATACATACTCAGTTTCTTTTCAAGTGAGTACTAAGATTTCTCTGGTAGTTACCTCTTAAAATCATGCATTAATACTCTGAATTTTAAAGATGGACAACTAAAATTAGCTCAAAATAGTAAATTTGTAGTTTTAAACTTTATTTGAACTGGAATATCAGCGGTGACTTGGAATTTAACCACATGGTTTACAATTCTGCATACCACCACACACAGATTGAGTGAGAAATGTGGTTTTTAAAAGAATCCCATTTGCATGTTTACCTAGGTTTTCTGGTAGATTATTTTTCAATCCAGACTCTTAAGTCTGAGAAACTGTGTTTCATCAAATTACTCTTGTACGTAGGTTGAAGCTGATCATTTTCTGCTCTCCTGATGCAAAAGCTGCCTTCTTTCTAGGGTCTTACTCCCATGAAAAATGACAAAAGAGTAGGAAGCTGGTATTTTTTGTTCTGCTACTCTTTATTGAAAAGCAGAGGAGCAGTATGTCAAGCAACTGCAGGGGAGCAGTGATACTTGAATATGTCTTCTTCTGGTGACAAATAAGATAGGGGTTCTTTGTTGATTTTCCTTTTTTTTAAATGAGTTTTGCTGAACAAACTGTTTCCCAAAATTTTGTACTCTTAATCTAAGACTAAGTTCAAAATACAATAAATGGTATAAGAAATATACTCTAAAGGGATTATACTATGTATGATGTAATAATTGTATTTTGAGAAATTATATCAGTTATGATGCTGAAATGAATTTGTATACTGAAAAGGAAGTATTTCTGAAAACCTGTGAGAAGTTAGTAATTAAGAATGACCTTATCTTCATGCTATTATATTGTTCTTCCTTAAAAAATGATATGCCCAGCTTATTTGTATGTGTTGCTGTACTGTGCACAATGTTACATCAATTGGAGGTAGTCTTCTGAAATTCTGTTGTGTTGGCAGATCAGGTCATCTCAGTAAGACAGAAAAAAGACAGTCTACATATGATGAAAAATACAGTTCTATCTTAGAATCATTTATACTGTTTTAGAAACTTGTTGCTTGCTTTGAGACTTAGTTTTATTACCTCAGTGAACCAGATATTTGACCTTGGCTAAATTTTTTAACCCATTGTTTTTTATATTTTCAAAAACTGACTTTTCTGGAAAGCACTCTTGCTCTTGCATAAATTACTGAAATAACATCCCATCAGAAAGACACCTAGCCAATCCTATTACTTGATAGTAGTGTTTGTGGTTTGTTTAATAGCAATCTTCAGGTTAATCAGCACTGTCTATTCCTTTTTTTCATATTTACTGTACAAAATAAAACAAAGAAGTGCTCTTCTTGAAGTGTTTCTGATTGATGGTTGAAATGCCTGAAGGAATAATTTGTTTCCCTCTACTAATAGTATAAATTCTGTAGTATTGTCTCCTCATCTGTCTTGGAGTAAAAGCTGTTTGTAACTGGATTGATAGTTGGTACTGAAATGAGGTTGTATGAAAGCAAAGGATAATTTGGACAGACCACTATCTAGAGAGAGAAGTTTTGTGCTGGAGACTGCATAGCATAGCTTAGTTTCTTTGTGTGGACTTACGTATGCTAAAAAATGCATGTTCTTTTATTATTCTGCTGGTCATTTGAATTCCAGGTGAACTCCTATAATTCTTGAAGGGAGGAAGCAGAATTAATTTGATAGGCCTTTATATCTTAAGAAGACAGGTGCTCAAATTCAGAAAATATTTTTGGTTTCAATTCTGTGGTCAAATCTTATGTTTTTTATAGGTAGTCATTACTAAACTATTTTAGGCATGGAGCACTAAATTCACTTAGTCACAAGATTTAAGACTGCTTTGCATGAACATCAGCTTGTAAATGTGCAAGTTGGATACTAACTGTATCTGAAGCTCATGTGTTTACTCTTTCAGGAAGAAAAAAGTATCAGGTGGGCATCAAGATGGGATTATATTTTGGAATCCATGCCTCACACTCACATCCAATGGTTTAGGTGAGAAGAAAATTTGCCTTCAAGTGTACTGTACTGAAGTGTTTACTGAAGTGTTTACATTGCAGTTTGAATGATGATTTTCTTTTTTTTAATTCAGTATTATGAATTCCTTGGTGATTGTACTCTTTCTGTCTGGAATGGTAGCTATGATTATGCTGAGGACACTGCATAAAGACATTGCAAGATACAATCAGATGGATTCCACTGTAAGTCTAAAATGTACCTCCTAAAATTTATTTGGAACGTAATTTTTTCAGATAAATGTACAGCTGTAACAGGCTATTTAAATGGCAATCTACCATGTTAAAATCGGTGTATTTCTTTTACAGGAAGATGCACAAGAAGAATTTGGCTGGAAACTGGTTCATGGTGATATTTTCAGGCCCCCCAGAAAAGGAATGCTGTTGTCTGTTTTTCTAGGCTCTGGCACACAGATCTTAATAATGACTTTTGTTACCCTGTGTAAGTAATTAATCAGTGTAATCAGTTGAATACAGATGATTTTTCACTGCTAGTTGCGTGGTACTAGTAAAAATAGCAGTATAGTTTTTTCTAGAAATTTCTTAAAAGTCATTAAAAACACCTGAGCTGATATAGTAGACATGCAACTTAGTATACACAGATTTTAAGATAACTGATGTACTAGTTTTAAGTTACAGACACTTTATACAGGTGTGCATCTCTACTTCACAGTTTTTGCCTGCCTGGGATTTTTGTCACCTGCTAACAGGGGAGCTCTAATGACCTGTGCTGTAGTTTTGTGGGTACTGCTTGGAACTCCAGCTGGTTATGTTGCTGCCAGATTCTACAAATGTGAGTAAAAGTTATTGAAAATGACAAGGCTTAAGTTCATTAAAGTAAATTATCATCACAGAACTGATTTTTATTTTGCAGCACTGTTTGTAGTTTCCCTTAGGGCAAATTGGAGAAGTGTACTTACCGTAAGAACAGAAAATACATATAGAACACTAACATGGTTACACTCGTTTGGATGTAAGCATGACTAAAGACCTTGAATTGCTCTTGCTACTATGTATTTGTGAAATTGGGAAGCAAATTTCATGTTACTGGTACTGAGCTCATTATGTCAGACAGTTTTGTACTTCTCTTTCCTATAGTTGGGGGGATGATGCAAACCTGCATTTAGTTTTAGCCATCAGTGTTGCTTGGTAACACTCACCCTCACCCCCAAGTCATGAACCTCAGTTCTTGCATGCCTGTGACTGTCACCTCCTTTTAGCTAGTTCCTAGGTCTGTAGGAGAGTAGTGCTTATCAGACTGTGGCAGGAAGAAGGATTATTAGGTGTTCTTTAAGTGTAGAAGTCAACCTAACAGCGTTTAGGCCCCTGACAGAAAGATACTGCTTTCCTTCACTGGTCCCAGCTATGGTTTCAAGAACTGTCTACCAGCCTCAAAAGGTTGACTCCTCTACCCTCTGGTTTGTTTCAAGGTGAAGCATGGCATTCTACATACAGCTTGTTTAATTACCTTGCTCAAGATAAAAGACTCTTTTGACTGAGAGGGGTGAATCTTTTAGACTACTTTAGTTCTGAATATACACGAATAGAGAAGGAGTTTATTTCTGAACTTCAGCCTGGCAGTAGACATTGGAGTTGTTTCTTCTAACTATTTTGTAATTTTCATGTGGGGAGAACCAGTGGGAAAAGTGGGTTTATATCTTGTAGGGAGTTTTACCGCAGTGGTGGTGATAACAAACTATTCCTCTTCCTAATCTCCAAGCCAGTTAGACTTAAACAGAAGGAGATTTTAGTATGAAGAGCATAATTGAGGACAGAATTATTCTTTACATCGTGCTGTATGTTATGTGTTTTGAAGGATATTTTGAAGTGTATTGATGATAAATTGAATCCTGTTTCTTTGGTGGAGATCTGGCTATTAATGATTGTATTTCATATTATACTTACTGGGAATCACTTAGCTGATCTTTGAATGTTGTGTTTAGCTTCTAAGATAGTGAGTGACTGATCCGGTGATGTTTTTGTTATAACGTGAGGTGGTTCATACCCTGGATAGACCATGCAAGCATGAATATTTTTCCTTATAGTATACAAATAAAGTAATGTGAGACAAACCAAAATGCAACTGAAATGGATATCCAGTTTTAAAAGTTGTTTTTTTTTTTTTCAACATTGCATTTAAAAAATGAAACCTGACTTGAAATTAAATGGTTAATCTTAATAACCGCTGCCATGTTCTACCAAGTTTTTATGAAGAAATAGAAACTTAATTAAAATCACTCTAACCATAATCACTTCTGACTCTTGAAATAAAGAAGCATGTCATTATGGCAGTGCTCATATGAAATTATCAGCTTCACTGAATTCCAGCAGGATATTTTCATTTGAAAGTATACTGACTAGAATTTTTATCAGCACAGTGCAAATTCATAGAGATTTTCTTAATAAAGCTATCTTTGGTCTTTTGGTATCACCACTGCTTAATGCTGTTAAGACTCAAGAGAACATCACTGGTTCTGTAAGCATGTTAGTCCTGAGTCTCTTGTAATATTCACAGGCAAGAATTATTTCAAGAAAACTGTTAAGCTTGCTTTTCACATATTTATGAATCTTTTCCTACTGAAACCTGCAGTCAAATGCTAGAAAGCTTAAACTTCTTAATCACTCCAGGTTTAAGATGTTTTTTAAAGACTTAAAAGAACTCCAAATCTATGTCCTTCTTTTAGCAGATGAACTGGTCAGAGACACAGTTTTAGTTGGATACATTTCCTGACCTTGGTCTGAGACTTTTCTTTGCTTTGAAGCTCTGGGGCTAAGCAATATGATAAGGAAATTTAGTTTTATTACTGAAGGTTTAGTTTACTGTTTTAAATTTGGGCATGATAGCACGTTATTTGAGTATTTGCAAGCTAAGTATAACAGGTAAATGGACTGGAAAATTAATAGTTGTGAGCCTAATGCATGTTTTGATATCTGTCAAATGTTTTAATACAGCATTTGGAGGTGAGAAATGGAAAACAAATGTCCTGCTGACATCATTTCTTTGTCCTGGGTAAGTTGAGAAATACCACCATGATTAACAGAATTAAATTGCGTCTCTGACATGCATAGCTAATTTTTTAAGTTTCAGCTATACAAGTAAATCTTATTACATCGTCCCTTTATTTTGGAAGTTACAAGAGTATCATCACAGTGCTTTTGATAAAGATGAATAATTTAGTGATATTTATTTTTGTAAGCATTTGTTTACTCTCACCATATGAAAATATTGATTAAGAAAAAGCATTTTGATAGTAGAAAGTTTTAGACAGACCAATTTTTCATTGCTTTCTTCTGTTATCTGGGCTCTTTCTCTCACCACACTGTAGTTGGTCTCATATAGTGTCATATACTGTATAACCACTGATATATTTTTCTACTTAATCACAGCAAGCAGTCGTACCTTTAAGTCTGGTTAAGACAAGCATATATTTGAAATAGCTTAATTGGAACGTCAGCTCCTGCTGGAGTTCAGTCCCACTGGATTAACAAAGAATTTCTTGTTTGACCTCTTTGTTTTGATATTTCGTGTGTCATTTGGTTTTAACAGAGATTTACACTGCAATCTTAGTACAGTGCTATTCTTTTGTTAACATTATAAAATGTTAAGGAGTATTTCTGTGCTCTGTGTATTTTTCAGAATTGTATTTGCGGATTTTTTTATCATGAACCTCATTCTCTGGGGAGAAGGCTCTTCAGCAGCTATTCCATTTGGTACTTTGGTTGCTATTTTGGCACTCTGGTTTTGCATATCTGTACCGCTGACATTTATTGGTGCCTACTTCGGTTTTAAGAAAAATGTAAGTGTTTCTGAGAAGTTGTTTTGTAAGTGTATATACATATATACACACATAAATATTTTTCACTGTATAGGCTATTACCCCTAAGCTAGTTGCATTGTTGCTTTCAGTTCTGTTCAGTTACTTTAGAACTTTTAGATATCTGATCTTGGAAGTCTAAGGCTTTGATATTCAGTTGGTTGTTGGGGGTGATACTTCTCTGCAATAGTTGGCGTATTGTATTTTTTTTTGAGTGACTGCTACAGATAAGTCAGTATTTTTAATTTAATTTTTATTTTAATTAGCATCTTTTTCATTACTGAAAAAATTAGTTGACTCAGCAAACATAAGGGAACGTAGGCATTTGTGGTTTTCCTCATGTATTTTTTGTTCCTGTTTGCCCACTACACTGAGGATATTTTCTGATAAAATTGCTAGAGTTTTCCTGTAAATTATCCTCTTTGCATAAGTGTTCTGTAAATGGTTATCACTGCTTGGCAGACATTAATTGGGATTTACTCCTAAACTGATCAATTTTACTTATTTATATGAGGGCTCTTTGTGCCACTGGTGACCAAACATTTCATAATTGGGTGACCAAATCATTAAATAATGAGATTGGTGGTTCTTTTTTTTTTTCCTTAAAAACTGGTTTACTATCCCCCACAAACATAAATATCTCCAAGTTCACATATTTTTGTGACCTTTTTCCTGTATCGGAAGTCAGAGTTCTGTCTTTATAGATCTCGTTTAGTACTTTCACAGAATATTACGCTAAAAGGCACTTTTTAAGTCAACTGTGTAGTTATCCTCATTTTCTTAACCAGAATTCAGTGGTTTTTTTCTGATAACCATGTTGAAATTCCAGCAAGTCCCCCTGCACTGTACAGGGGCACTTCCTTTAAGAAAGGATGATTTGATAAACTAATAAGGCAACATGGTAGGTGCCACAAAAACGTGAAAATCAAATCAGAAAGCAAGTACCTAGCTAGTATCTATTGATGCTTCTGATGTAATCTTTATGAAAGGGGAAAGATGGAAAAGTATGCACTCATCTGCCTTTAAATTTTTTTCTCCCACCATGCATGCATCTTAAAGTAGGATTTAATTGCTAGGCTGAATCCTCTCCATTTATAAGGATTCACGTAAGAATCCTTATGTGATTCTTGAAGTAAATCCTGAAAAACAACATGAAGAGATTTTTAGAAGGGGAAGGCAGGAGTCTGCACCACCACTACTACCAGCTGAAAAGTGATAAATCAGGTCAGGCTCTATAACAGAGGATAGATAAGTAAAAACAAAAAGCAAAGTTCAAAATATCTGTCATGTTTTCAGTAAGAGCTGTCTGCAAATGTAGCTGAAAGCAAATGTAGGGCTGGTAGTGAAAGCAAATGTAGGTAGCTGGGTATGCACATATTCAAAACAAAGTGCAGACTTTTGCCACCACTCATTTTAAAAAGAAAGCAAAAAGGTAGTCATGTAAGTTGACATTTTATTTATTTAGCAATTTTTTATTTTGTTTAAAGGCTATTGAACATCCTGTTCGCACAAATCAAATTCCTCGTCAGATTCCTGAGCAATCGTTCTATACGAAGCCATTACCTGGTATTGTCATGGGAGGGATTCTTCCTTTTGGATGTATCTTTATACAGTTGTTCTTTATTCTCAATAGTATTTGGTAAGTTAACCACAACCTATTTGAGTTTTCTCTATCACAAAAAGTGGTAATTTCTTTCTTTAAGTTTTTCTTCAAGATGCTTTGCCTGATTTTTGGTGATGCAGGGTTACCATAATATTGGTTCAATAAAAATTTGGATGTTAACATCTTTTAATATTTTGTGAGTTTGAAGATACTCAGTGCCTGTTTTGCTTGTTGGTGTGTGTAGAGAGGTGGCTTAGCAATTTACAGCTGACCTGCAATATTCAGATAGTTCATTTTCTCGTGCTACTCCTCTGACTTCATGTGGAAGTGTTTCTGAAGGTGACATAGGGCATATAACTTAAAAGTAGTAAGAATATTAGAATTGACTTGAGGGGGGTTTTCGTAGTTGTTGCTAGGCTAGAAAAGTATTAATACTCTCAGGAGAAAAAAAAACAAATTGAGAACAAATTCTTGTGAAATCATTTTAAAGGAACCAAGAGAGTAATTATTTTAAAAAATAAAGCACCAAAGACTAGTCCAGTATAAGTGAATTTTGATGTGAGCTCATAGCACACTGACAAACTAATCTACTGTGAGCAATTTGTCTTCCTTCTGGCACAATTTAGTTACTGGATCTTGTTAAACTGCTTCTGAACCTTGAATAGGTGCCTCTACCCAACACAGACAGCTACAGCATTTGACATTTCTTGTTGTTTTGCAGCTCTGCCTCTTTGATTGAAATGTGAGGTGAAATCCAAGTTCTGCTGAAGTCAGTGGAAGAGGTCATGCTGACTTCACTGGAACTATAGTTTCACCATTATGTAATTTCTTTCCTAAAATCCCAACAAGGAGCATACTTTGAGATTGCTTTCTTACTGTTGTCAGACTGAGCTGCCAAGGCACCTCTTCTTTAGTTTGAAAATAAATTAGTCAATTGTATGGCCACACAACTGACAGTACTTCAATAGGAAGTGAAGTACTTCATGTGAAGATGATATTACTGCATATGAAGAGATAATATTACCACAGTGGCCATTTTAATTTTTTTTAACTCCTTTTTATAGGTCCCACCAGATGTATTACATGTTTGGTTTCCTGTTTCTGGTATTCATTATTTTGGTTATTACATGTTCTGAGGCTACAATATTGCTCTGCTACTTCCACCTATGTGCAGAGGTAAGAAATGCTCTTCAGTATTCAAACTTGATATTGTTTTAAGAATGCTTAAAAAAGAAGTTAACACTTCTGCGATTGAAAATAAGTATTCCAGTATTCAATGTGAACAACATTACTGGATGAGTTGTACTTTAGCTATATCTTTCAAAAGCGAAGGGGGCAACTTTTGGCAAAACTTGTAACAAATATTAAAAGCGTGCACTAGGTACTGCTAAGTCAGGTATCACATCTTAAGGTTCTAACTCCCTGTTTTCTGAACATGCTAAACTAATCCATTAGCTTTTTTCAGTCAGAGTGCATTTTGGACATCCCTACGCTTGGGAAAAAAAATCTCAGTGGCTGGAAATAAGTACATCTGGCTTATTTGGGGGGTTTAGTATTTTGTTTATTTGATATTGATCCTTAGGTTTCTTATCTTGAATTGTGAATGGTGTAATAAAAGCAGTATTGATTGTATATAGTTCTTTTTCCTGTAGATAGTAAAACCTATAAAACCTCACCTTTGGACAAAGTTATATAGAAAAAGTAGCTCTGCATTGAGTAGTAGAGTCAGTGCATTAGAAGTGCACTATTACTAATACTTCTTTTTTCCTCACTCCTTCTAGGACTATCACTGGCAGTGGCGTTCATTTCTCACTAGTGGTTTCACTGCAGTTTATTTCCTAATATATGCAATACATTATTTCTTTTCTAAACTGCAAATCACAGGAACAGCTAGCACCATTTTGTATTTCGGTTATACCATGATTATGGTTTTGATCTTTTTCCTTTTCACAGGTAAGTATTGAACGTTAACTTTAAATTTTGAGTCTACCTTTAGTTTTGAACAGTAGAATCCTTGGCAAAATTTACCTTGATACAGAATTAAAAATTACGTATGTCTTTGATTTTTTTTTTCCAGGTAGTTATGTGGCATATTGCAACTCTGATCACAAATTTTAGTGAAAGAGATTAAGTGAGGATGAGGCAAAACTACTGCTAATTTGAGGTGTGGCCAATAATTAGGTCTTCAAATATGTGATAAATACTTCTCCAGATTTCATTCTTATGTCATATTTCATATGAAAAACTCATTTTTTAAAATTAGTTGTCTTTGGAGAAGCACACTTCAAATCACACACAATCAAGTATATAAGTTACAGTGTCAAGATAAAAATTGCAGCTTTTGTGGAATAGGAGGAAGGAAAAGAGGAAGAGAAAGGAATAAAAATTGACAGAGAATGCTTTTTTCTTTATTGCATTGAAGTGACATGAAAAGCAGACAGAATTTCTCTGACATTTTTTGTATCAATCTCGTCAGAACCCTGTAATCCTCATTGTGAGCTTCTGGAAAAACACCTGTCAGGTGCTGCCTTTTCATTTCCTCTTCAGTATGTGAGATGAGGCCACAAAATCATCCATTGTCATCTTCAGTACTAAGAAGGAACCTTTAGTCAGACACATATGTCACTTGTTTAGGGTGGAAGAATGGCAGTGAAAATGCAAAAAGTCTCCACTGAAACTGATGCAACCTCCAACTCCTCAAAAAATCTCAAGAATTCTATGTTTTGCTCCAGCAGAATACAATCTGTCTTTGTATACTTTACCCTATAGAGCAATATTTTTGAAACTATTTTGAACCAATGGTTTAAATAATTTCAAGTTTTACAAGTTAATGGTGACATTTAATGATTCTGAATGCTTTGATGCATATTTATGTATGCACGCTATATTTTGAGGCTTCCTAAGAATACAAATGGCTTGCCATCAGAGCTTTTAATACAGATCTCACTGTAACTATTAAATAGAATTTTCATTTCCACTTACCACAGGAGAGCAAAAATGATCTAATGAGAAAAGAACTGATATTTGAGAATGGAGTTCATTTTAAGTATAACTGAATATTATTCAAAGACATTGCCACTTCAGCTAAGGAAATATTGAAGCTGTTTGTGCACCATGACAATGCAGATGATGATGATGAACAGGAGCAATGGCCTGCAAGGATTTTCTTGGGTCATTGCCTGTTAAAAGGAAGGAGTGGGACTTAAGTACATTATATAATCTCGAAATGAAATGAAAACTGATCAAGCTGTGTTCCAGAAGGGGTTAGTTTTATCTTCCATCCTTCATTTTAAGTCAGAGATTCTGCCTGCCTTGCTCACTTTGTTTTCCTTCTCACACTGCTTTTCTCTTTAACCTTTATTTCTGCTCTGGGTTTACTGATAGTGTCATTGAACTAAGGAATCATAGAATGCATGGTTGTTCAACTAGAAATGAATGGGTAGTGCTGTATGTAGATCGATTTTTAAATGCAGTACAAACTTACAAAGTAGCGTGAAAAATAATTAGGCCTTACATAAGTGTAAGGTCAATTAATTTAGTTTCACCAGCTTTTCCCACAGATGATCAGCATATCTGCCTTTCATAGTAGTTTTGCCCAAACCCAGGACTGTGTTTACCCTTTCTCCTTTGTTCACTCCGTTTACTTTGGATGTGTGTAGTAATTCTGGAGTGCACACATTCAGGGGAATTTACAGTAATTTTCTGTGCAGAGATTTGATCGAGTTGCCTTTCTGCAATTCAGGTACCCATATAATTTCCATCTTTTGCCCGTATTATTTCAAGTCAGTCATGTCACATGACATTGTCTAGAGGCATTAAGATGTGCCTGGTGCATCCCCCTTTTCCTTTGCTCATGTGTTCACTTTCTGTTGACCAAGTGGCTGTGCAGTGCCTGCCAGCAGATTTGGGGAGTCATTTTTAGGGTAGGTTCACAAGCATGCAAAGAGGAGGTAATTTATTCTCAGCCCCCTTAGATGCTTTCTGTGGCAGTCACTTCTTTGTAATTGGGACAGTGGAGATGTGAGTTGTGCTGTGCAACTTGAACCATGCTTTCAGAGTTTGTGTACTCTTGGGTTTTTAAATTTTCAGTTTCTATATTGAAATCGGGAGAATACATATGAAGTTAACCAGATGGTTAGAACTGTGAAACATCATACACTTAATGATTTTTTTTGTCTACTTCCCACAAGGTTAAGTGCAAATTATCTTCTAATTTCGGGGAATAATCCTATTCCTTAAATTTAAGAATAATTTTGTTCATTTAGGTTGATAAGAACTCGAGAGCAGGTATGCTCAGTTCTCTGAGATTTACGGAAGTGCCCTGAGATAAGGTTTTATTGAAGAAGTTAAGACATGGGGTAAAGAGACAAGGAATTCTCCAGTTTCTTAAACAAAAAAGCATATTAGTAGTTTAGCAAAAACTGTTCCCAAAGGCAACTGACTTTTCCCATGTCAGGATGATAAAGAAGCTAAAAGGAAAAAATCATAATTGTTGTATCAAAACTATTCTGCTGCTGCTTACTCATCTGTTAAAAATTGTCAGTATCAGGAAGGGTTTTGACAGTGCCCTGCTGCTATGTAACACATGCTTCAGGCACTTGCATCCATACTGCATTCCAGGTCATTGATCAGACTCAGCAGGCAAAATACCGGGAGCTACATGACAAACCTTTGATTCACAGCTGGGACCACAACTACGTATCATAGTAAATGAGTCAGTTAAACATCAGTAGTTTAGGAAGCGTAAAGGGAAAAAGAAAATTACCATGATATCATTCATGGTTTCTTTCAAGGTTTTATAGCAAGTGAGTTACCACACAAATTTTGTTGTGCCTCTTACCAGATCTAAAATAAAGGCATCTTTTTCCTTTAAAGAACTTCCTTGGCTCTTGCGTAAGTTAAGGCTATGATTTTAGAAGAAGTACTCAGGCAAAAATCAGATAATCTTCAGGGCTTTTTTCTTGTCTTAGTTTTTGTGGGAAATTAAGGTTCCTGTAACAGGTGTTCTGAGCTGCTATTTAGTCCAGTATCATCCTGATTGAGGCTGAATTTTGAAGTAATCCAGTTAAATTAACAAAGCCCAACTGCATTAACTATTTCACATCCAGAATAATATTTTTATTAAAAGCTTCTGTTGGTGTTTCACCAAGAGAACGGATAAAGCTATTTTTATTCTGCTAAGTTATCAGGGAAATGGTTTTCATCCTTAAAGTTCAGTTCAGATTTGTGTATACCCTTTGACTGCCTTAAGTATTTCAGAAGTGTTTATTGTTGAGGTACATTACATGTTTTCAGTAGGAACTACAAGTTGTGTAGTAACTACACTATGGTTTAAAATTTCTGTTATCTTGATCTTTGTAGAAATAAAGGTAGTGCTCCAATTTTCCGGGACCTTAAAGTATAACTAAGAAATGAGAACTCCCTTTGATGCTGTCAGTTTAATTGGTTTATTAACTCTAATAATATTCTGACAGCTGAGTGTGTGTGACTAGTCACTGAAGAAGGGTGAAATGGAGCAATGTGAAGGAGCTGGACTGCAGCACTGAAACAACAAAGAACGAATATGTAGTAAGACAAATAACACAGAAACATCTTAAAACAAGAATCTTCCACATGATCTGTGATCGTAAAGTTATTGAGATACTTTATATAGAGTAGTTGATGCTTGTAAAGACCAGGTACTGTCTGTAACTTTCCATTATCTTTTCCATTACCTGATCTGATTAACATGAAGACTATGGATAGCAGATTGCACATACGTATGTCCTGATTCATGAAGTACAAGTAGAAATGGGTGTCTCCTGTGTCAGTGCTCCTAACATGTAACTTTTTTTTTTTTTTTTTTTAGGGACAATTGGATTCTTTGCATGCTTTTGGTTTGTAACCAAAATATACAGCGTAGTGAAAGTTGACTGAAGAAACCAATGTAAAGAATAACACAGAAGAGGTTTAATCTTCATTAACGTAACTTAAAGACCTGGTCTTACTGATGAACTTGAGCTTTATCAGAAGTATTGGCTTCCTGTTCTTTGAGAATGATACTGAATATGCACCTACTTTTAAACTAACATGTTTGTATTGTGACTTAACCTGTTTTCATTCAAATCTTAATGAAGATCAGAGTTACAGTATTTATGCATTTGTAAATACAATTATACTTTAAAAGAAACGTTAAATTCTAATGGCAGGGTAGAAGTGGCTGTATTACACAACTTAATGATACTTCTGATCAAAGTACAACTGTAAATAGGTTTTTCTAGCTTGGTAGGTGGGATGAATTATTTTTCTTTGAGGGAAATGAGAACTTTTTATTATGCTGACTTTGAAGGATGACTCTTAAGAAGTGTTGCTTTTAGGCTGGATGTGATTTTTATTTTTTACTGGTATTACATCCATAAATATTCTGATTTTTGTGACTTAATTAGTTTTGGTGTTCTCGGCCTTTTAAACTATGTGCCTCTTGAGTCCTTGAATTTATAAATTCATAATCTAATAAACATTGTAAAAATGTCTTCAGTGGCTTATTACATAAGTTCATTAAAATATGTAAATACAGTTATATTGAAGATAGATGCTTAAAGATTGCACAGAGTATTTTATGGCATTTTCTATGGTTTAATGTATATTGACACACCCTTAGATCTGCAAGAAATGTTATTTGTGCTACATGGCTATAACACGGAAATATGATTATGGCGCATGAGAACTAAATTATACACACATTTAAAAAAACCACTTTGCACCATTAATCCAGTCCTTAACCTAGAAACGTTTCCAGAGTTGCTATGGAATTGTCAGTATGTTGAGAAGATCTTACAATGCATGAGTCAGCATTCTCTGCTGATCTTGCTTTTAGATCTCGATGATGCATATTCTACAGGGCAACTATTGCTGATTGTACTTACTGTAGGTTAAAAAATAAAAGAAAATTACTATTTTTGCCTTATATTAAGAGACTAATGTCGATTTTGGATGACTGGCATTAAACCTATATTTGCTTTTTTTTGGAAATGGAGTATTTTGTTCAAACCTTGTTCGGTAGTTTTAGATTCATAACACGATTCGGCTTTTGGCGTGTTTTCACAAGACTGGTAAAATTTTATTTAAAATTAAACTTCATGTACCAATTGCCATTCATAAGGTTGGGGGGAGTTATTCTTATCAGTTTACTTTTCTTAAGAACCTTAACCTGGGCACTCGTGCTCTGCCTGTCCCCAGCCACAGCTCTGTTCAGATGTCATGAACAGGTTTTTTCTTGCACCCCTCCCAACATGCAGTCTCTAGGAAATGCTGATTTTAGATAAATCTTCCATGTTTTATGCTGAAAACAGGAAAAGGGTGAATGTGGTAAGGGTTTGCTCTTTACTAGTGGAGTGTGACTCTTGATTCAAATTTTTAAAACTTATAAAATTGAATATTCTTCTTATCCCTGGTTTTGTGATGACCTTCTATATGTATAGTCACTGCCTGAAATCTTCAGTAGTTATTACACAAATGGGAATACTTAGTTTGAGAAACATGAGATATATAGATATCTATATATATGAAATATAATGGATGGTCAAGAGTTTTGGTGTGGATATATGAAAACGGATTTTTCTGATGTATTTACAACTGCTGTTTAAAAATCAGATTAATAGAAGTGACACGAAGCCACTGTGGTGTGTTATATGGGTTTTAAACTGATGGGTGTATTTCCCTGGGTTTTTTCTACAGACTAGTTGACAAGTCATGGTAGCTTCTTAAGTATCTTATTTTCCCCTTTTAAGGCAGTTTGTGAAGTGTGTCATTATATTCTGGAATCTCAACCTACTGTATACGCAGTTTTTCAAACAGCCTTGCCTTGTAATAATTGTAGCTGTTTTGCAATTGAAATGTTAAAGTTTCAGCGTGGAACACTTGAGACAATCCAGAAAGTTATGCGTTTTTGCAGAAGAGCCGTTCTAAACTTGTCCCTGCCCTTGTAACTCATTATTGCCTTAGATAATTTTAAAAGATTTTCTATAATTTAGGCTTCTGGTGTGTGTTAGGGCATCTAAATTTCTTCTGTATACTGTACCTGTTCTTCAGATCTGTTTTGTTAATACTAGTAAAGGCAAAAATACCAATCTAAGAAGAGTAGGCTGGACAACATCTGTACTTCAGGCAAGACAGGAGAAATGAGAAACCTTGAAAGGGAGTGGTTTTGGTGTATCTGACTTTGGTCAGTAGAGTTGGAAATTGTGACCAAATTTTTCTGCCAAGCTTTATGAGATTGTTGGGGAAAGGCTGCTGCAGCCAGTCCTGATGACATAGGTAGTGCAGAGTAAGTAAAACTGAAGTTGTTATGTGAGTTGTTACTCAGCTGATAAAGAGATCTGGAGTAACTTACCTGAAATCTTGTAATGGAAGTATGGTAAGTCCTTAACAGCTGGTAGATATTTTTGTATTTGATGATTGATTAAACATAGTCCTAAGCATAGAATCACAGAATGTTAGAACAGTCCAACTGTTGATTTTTTGGCGTTGTTTGTTTGTCGTGTGGGGTTTTTGTTTTGGGTTTTGTTTGGGGTTTTTTTCCTTTTGATTGAATGATACTGCAATGTTCGATTTAGTGTTCGTGTTCCAGGAATGCATGAACTAGAACTTTAGTAAGCTTAGCTGGTGTGGGACATATGTGTCCATGAGTTTATGCCATGAAGTTACAGGCCATCCTCTTTCTGTTTGGACAACACCTTTATTTCTGGGGGCAGCTGCATCTCCAGCTCCAACAGCACATGACCATTACATATTTTCTTAAATGAAGGAAGTTTACTTGTGCAGAGATGTTCTAGTCTTCTCCCAGCTATGATGTTTCCTACTAATTGAATTTTTCATTCTCCATATCCCTCTGTTTCTCCTTATGTCAGACAGTTACTAGTGATCTACTCATTTATGTATCTCCATAAATCTGTGTTCCTCAACAGACTCCTGAAATATTTCTGCTGTTACCTCATATATTGACTTCAGGTACATGTGCCTACACAGGTGAGTGACACTTCAGAATAAAGCACAAACCTTCGGGGACTACTGAGGACTTAATTTATCGGTTGATTACTGTATAACTGCCATCGTGCACTTTCTTTCTTCTTATGGGAAACATCTGTAACTCGCTGTTGATGAGATGAAAGTAGTTAACTGCTTGTAAATCAGGTAAGCCAGAAGATTACAAATGAAGCCTGTCATGTTTGGGTGATGGCACATTCTTGCCACTTGACAGGATTCCAGCACTTTCAATGAAAATACAGTTCAACTTCTTCCCTTGGAGGTATTTGAGCATCGCCTGCTGGCTACAGCACACACATAAGTACAGGGTGCAGGAGCAGAGTCAAGGGGATGACAGGAAAGCTTTACCAGAGCAATCTACAGGAGGGGCTTATCCTTGGCATTAGATCTTTAAATGTATGCTCACTTCAAAATTTCTGGAAGTGGGCAGCCAAAAATCATGGCAAAGAACAATAACAGTAATTATACAAGTAATTTATCAGTGAACGTGCTGACATTGTGTCCTCTCTGTCTGGTATGGGCACGCTGCTAGAAAGGGTCCTTTAAAATTCACTGTATTTCAACCTTGCTTTTATTGCTTTTTTCAACCTTACTCAGGAACCTGTTCTGATACCTTCAAACAGTGGTTTTAAGTTCACTAGAAAATGGTGCTCCAGAGGGGGGCCCACAGGGTGTCCTGAGAGGCTGGACAGCCTGGGCAGTGAAAAGGGCCAAATGCCATGTCCCAGCTTCATACGTTCAACAGTGTCAACTCCTCGTTTTTGAACAGTTCAGCATGACAGTTGTTTTGCTGCTGCAAAACTTAGTGTGACTTGTGTGGGGTGGTTTTGTTTTGTTTGTTTTGGCTTTGGTTTTTTTGGAGGAGGGGAGAGGGGCTGGAGGGGGCTTTGTTTAGGGTTGGGGTTTTTTTCAGTGATTATATCAAGTCAAAAAGGGCATTTATTTTTAAATTTTGTCTCTATTTTGAGAAATTATTCAGGTAGAGAAGACATTCTTCCTGATATTTTTCCCAACTTTCCATTACTGTCTTTTGATTTGTTCACTATTATGCATTTGGTTGAGGTACGTGAAATCATTAAACTGACTCAGCTGTAACTATGCAAAGGAAAAAAATGTGCCTGTGAGAAGTGTCATCCCAGCAGGGCAGGCACATGCACATACACAGTGTGGCCTGTGCTCGCCCTTGGTGTTGCAGATGAGTGAGCTTCTCATTCTCTGAAGGTTGGTAAAGGCAGGTGGGCCATGTTCTGCTCCCACCTGTTGTACACACTAGGAATCAGTTGCTCTGGGATATTACTGAGAAGGCCAGTGGACTTCCAGGGAGGCTCATTCTCTCTCTCTGTAGCCCAAGGATACAAGAAGTAGTAGCGTTGTGACATTTCTTCTCCAACCTTGCTTAGGAGCTGCAAAATGGAGCAGTCAGAAAGTCAGATGTTCCCTACCCTTTTCTGCAGGTTCTCACAAGGAGTGCTCTCCCCTTTTCCACTGGAAACAGCTCCTCTGCCCACTGCAGCAAGGCTAGCAAGACAGCTGAGAAGAAATTAATGTTTTGTTCTGTAACCCTTCTCCCGGTGCCTGCTGGCTGTAGTGACAGCAACAGAGCTAAATCACACAGTTAAGTGTGTTCTGCTGCTGCAGACCAGTGCAGCCCTGAGGCAGGTGGAGGGCAAGGCATAGGGGAAGCAGCAGGTGCCCTTAAATTTGCTATTTATCCCAGAAAGCTGGGTGACTGTAATAACACTGGACAAAAATTACAGAGAGGAAAAAAGTCTTCCTTCCCTTCAAGAAGGACAATATCCATGCCCAAGAGGGCAGAGGCCAAATGAATTGACTAACGTACCAGAACAATGATGGTTTATTAAAACCAAGTCTTTTCTGTCAGTCTGTTACCAGGTTCAAGTGGAAGTTTTTGCTGGAAGAGACATGTTAGGTCCAGAACTGAATTTCTGAATAGACCAAGACAAGCAGATAAATTTAGGCAGATTAAGATGTGACTCTAAATCCCCAGAGGTTTTCTTGAGCAGTGGATCATTTTAGGGTTACCATGTCTATCTTTTCTGTCTTTTGAAACAGCTTTACCGACAGGTTTGTGAGGCTGTTACTGTACAGAATGGGACGGAACTTGCAATCTCAGTGTTTAGTTGGAGAGGACATTCTCTCCTGTTTCACTCATCCCTGACACTTCTGAGGAATGCTGGTAAAATAATCTGAGCAAGCTATCTGCCATATAATATGATGCAGGAAGACACGATTGCTGTAAGTGCACAATGTCCAAATAAACAGATACCTAGCAGAAGCCCCTACAGTCTGATGGGCTGTCTCTGTGCAGGACTGGGAAGGGAAAATTGTAGCCACGGAGTCCTCAGTGAAAACACTGCCAGAGAAAAAGGAGTTAAACAGGAAACAGAAATTGCATGAAAAGTGTTAGAGTTCTAGGGCTGCAAATAGATGACAGCAGAGAGAAATACTCTCTCTTACACTTTTTCTCAACTTTGAATTTCACAGCCTGAGCAAATACAGATAAAGCTACAACACTGCTAGTTCATATACAGTATATAGAATAAATCCATCTAAGTCAGGGCTAGTCACACCAAAAGAAGGTCATGGAAGAACAAATAAATATGCTCTTGCAAGGTTTACAGGAGTCAAGTGCTCTATTTACTGCAGTTAAGCTTCAAAAGAAAATCTGAGCTGTCTAGAATAAAAGGGAAAAGGAACCGGGGTAATCGGAAAATTTAAGATGGTATAAAGTGTAAATTGTATTAAAATGATGTTGCTGCTATAAAGAATTTGCTGAATATTTTTTCATGGGTCTTGGTAAATTTATTTGGAATATCAAGGAACTGGGCATTTTCAGAAAGTCATGATGCAGAAGCTGATATTGAAGAAGTTTGTTCTTGTTAAAAGGACAGAGTACATGAAGAAAAGTGCTGTCATAACCCATCCTGAGCAAGACCGTTGTCCAGCATGCTGGTACACAGCTCTCATGCCTCCTTGAGTTACAGATCCTTGAGAACTGTAAAACTCTTGAGATCATGCCCTCAGCCCCACCAAGTTCTGCTCTTCTCCAAGGCTGTGATCTGATCATATTTCAGACTTTCTTTTGGCCTCCTCTCTTCCATCACCCAGAGAGGCTGGATTTTCCAGACACAGCACTAGCCAGAGGGCCCAGTTTGGTAGGGACATGTTCCAGCCCTTTGCATTTATTTGTGTGGGTGCAAACAGGTTTTTTTCTTTTATTTTTTAACACAGCTTCAATACAGTAGCCACATGTTGATGAGTGAAGGCACAGGAAGAAGCAGGTATGTCTCCTGCCTCCACGCCTTGCTGGCAGTGGCAATATCCACAGCAGGTGCAAAAGACATTTGACAGGGCTAACAAATCAGAGAGCAATAATTATTACCCACCCCTTTCGTTACAACTTTGGGCCATTTGTTCCACTGCCTGTCCTGGCAGTTGAGTGGTTTTTGTTGCAGTTTTTCCCCTCTCTCTGTTGTTCATTGTCACAGAAACTCCTGTAGAAATTTTGGTTAGAATCTGCAGGTCACTGTTAGTAGTTTAACACCTGGAGGTCTTTGGGAAGCAGTGCCGAAGTCTGTAGTAAAGGATCACAGATTGGTATCAGTGAATTGGTAACATTACAAATTAAATTTCTAAAAATTGGCATTTTCGAGGGGCTAGGTTTATTCCTGTAGATGAACACTGACAAGATTTTTACACTTGGAAGAGATTGAATTCATCCTATGGTCACCAAGCATAGCAGTTCTCATTTTCAACTATTCTGTTAAAAAGTGAGTACCTAAAGGCCACTCCTAAATAGCCCAACGCCACGATGGTTAATCAGGCCAGCCGTCATTATCTGGCAGATACAGAGGCGGCTGTCATAGTAGCTGTCACTCACAGCAGCATTAAGTATAAACCAGAGCATTACAATAACAAAGAGAAGAGGAAAGCTGGGCTGCAGAAGGATTATCCTGGGTCCTGTCCGTACGGAAAACACCACATGACCTTCTTCACAAAATGGTAGTCAATCACTTGGTTGTGTGGCAGTGAGTGATCCCCTGGTGAAACTCTGGAAGGCAGCCTTTTCTCAAAGTTACTCTTGATAGAGATTTTTCTTGTCTGCTTAGAGCACAGATTTGGAAGTATTTCTGAGGATGATGATTTTTTTTTTGATGACTGTGTGCTTCCACCATGGATGACAGTGGCTTTCTGTGTGGTGTATGGTCTACATCTGCTGGCCAAAATTATTTGCATTTTTACTTTCGGTTTAACTTAGGTTTAATTGTCTTGATTTAAGCCTCTTGCACTAACACTAAGCTGCTTTTGTTTTTACTTTGGATCCAATAATTTTAATGTTTCCTCCATATGGCAGTGGGTTTTCGAAGGAAAAAACAAGGTCTGAGATGGAGTTACTTGAATGGATTGAAATTTGGAAAGTGAAACTAAAAACATAAATAGGAAATACCAAGATATTGTGACATATATGTAGGAATTCCTGTGTGATATAAACATATTCAAAAATTTGACAAAATTTTTCACTTTTATGTTCAATCCTTTTGTATCTACAGTGGATTTTCTACACCTTCAGCAGCTGGAAAAGCAGCACAGCTACTCCTTTGGGATGAATGCCAGAGAATAACAGTTATAAAATACATTTCAGTGATTCTAAACAATTAATTACACCTCCTTGTCAAAAGCATTTTTGTCAACCATAACTGGCCTGTGGGCTTATTCTTGGAGTGTGGTGTACTTTGTTAGCCAAGTTTCCTTTGTAGTCACTTGGATTATTAGCACAGGGAGAAAATACAGGTCTGTCAAACCAGTTTTTTTAGTCTAATATTTTCCTTTTGAGAATATTTAACCCTTTGTTAAATTGGTAAACCCAGTATTGCTTCACTGGGGTCTGAAATCTGGGTCCTCTTCCAATTGTGGCTGTGTCCTGTGAGGCCAGACTAGGGGGCTTCACTCCTAAAGGTGGTATGTCAGAGACTATATCTGAAATGTTCATGTGACCACCCTGAACTCATTTCATTTCAAACACGCTTGGTTAGCCAAGGTCTCCTACTTAAACCAGCTGATTTCAACTAAACACCTTGAGGAGTAATCATATGATCCTTTCTCTCAAGTCACCCACCAGGCAGTTTGGGAGGTCCTGCAGGTCATCTCTGCTAGCAGTTACCATCTTAAGGACGGGTCTAACATAATTATGTCCCACTATTCATCTGATGAAGATTCTGTGTTTTTTGCTGGGATGCACTGGTACCTGAGTTATTTCAGGAATACAAAATAATTTCACTTGATGTTTCACACATTGAAAAACATTAATGAAGTCTTATCACGCTCACCACATCTTTTTGTTCTCTTTATAAAAATGAGAAAATGACCTCATTGAAGTGACGTAAGACACTATCCTTTGGATGTGTAATGGTCTTTGAAAAACTATTTTGTTTTGAGATACGCTGCTTTTTGACATGACAAAAAGCAGTAGCATCAAAATGATGTTTCAGATTCTGTAAACAGAATAATATATTCAGAGTATGCACTGTATTCAGAACACATGTTCTTACCTTCTTGATCTTGGCAAACTTACTGGTTGAGAATATCTTATAGCAATCAGTGAAAGCTGTATTTTTGCGTTTTCTTTTTCCTACTTTTTACCTTTTGCCATTAAAGAATAATGTACTACATGCAGTCTTTTATATACGGATTTCAGAAATGTTTAAAAATTATGTAAAGTCAGTCAAAGTGGTAGGCAGGCTGGTTATATTTAACTTCTCTATGACTTCTTTAAATGTTTCTTTCATTTACTATTATAGTAGAGCAAAACTTCTGAAGCTAGCAAATCCAAATAGCATAAATTCTGAAGCTAGTACCACTGGGCTAAGTTATAAAAGACTATTTAACTAAGGAGAAGTAAAGGCTAAATTGTACAAACCTTTAGATTAGGATTAGATAGAAATTGGACATTCCTTAAATGTTGCCTCCCAGAGAGCTGTGCTGGTAAAAAAAGCTTACAAGCTTTTTTCTACATATTTTCCCCTCCAGTTTCCCAGAACCGGTTCCCCAGTTCTCTGAACACAACTGCTCTTTTGGAGATGGACTGAAAGGCTGGCAAACATCCTTCTTTTATTTCATGTTGATTCATGTGACACTTTTTAGAATATAAAGGTTACCTGGTCCCTGCTCCACTACCCTGTGCATGAGCATCATGGCCTACAAGTGCAATAGTCTTCCTACTTGCAAGTCACACTTGCTCCCAGAGCAATGCCTCTGTGGATGCCTTGTGCTGACTCCATTTGCTGTGCCCTTCTGAATGAGGTTTCATAAGCTTCTTACAAACCACAGCATCATATGCCATGGGACTGTACAGATATAGGAAGTGGACCTGAAAACTAACAGATAGGATCAGCTGATGGATAGTTTGTGGAAGAGACATCTCCAGCACCGGCATGCTTGCAAGAGTTTAATTTGCATGATATCAGTGTCTGAACCCCTATTCAGAAATATCCAGACTCCTCTGTAAAGTACAATAGGGACCTGGACTAGCAACAACAGGATTAAAAAAAAAATACCAAACAAAGCCACAGCTAAAACTGGGATTATAAACAATTTGCAGTATAACTGAAATTTAGTATAAACACATTCCACCTTGGGAAAAAAAAATGGCTCTTTTTTACTTGTTGTAAATATCATGATTTCTATACACAATTTTTTCTTTTCATGTTGGCACTTCACTACTAAAATTTTACTTTGCCCACTAGTTGGCCTGAAAACAAGTGTCAACCAGAGTTCAGCTCCCCATTACACAGAGCGAGCTTTAAAGACAGTGATCCGTGGCAGGCACACAAACAAACACAAGGGTCTCTGCCTTTTAGATAAACCCATTTTCCTCCCCCTTCAGCCAGTAAACAGCTTCTGGCTGCAGATTTGGTCCTATATAGAAGAGATTTTTAAGATGCCAGCTGACCTGTCCAACAGCCTGGTAATCCTCAAATCATCTGCTCGCCATGCTCACATGGAGATGTCACCAAAAAGACATGTTGACAACCTTGTGTTGCATTAAAGATAAGTCTGTAAAACTGCCACTGTGTTACTCAGTTCAACCTCACCACATGGTTGAATAAAACTTCCCCTTCTGACAAATTCAGAAAGACTGTTGACAAAAGAAGATTGTATGAAAAAAAAACTTTTGGTTTCCAGTTCGATTTAGATTACATTGACAGTGATCTGTACAACAGCTAGTGAACCCTTTTTTAAAAAAAAAAAATAAAAATAACAAGTTATTATTTCAGAATTCTGAATGTTCTTTCCATGCACATTCTCATGGAATGCACTTTAAACCATCCAAATACCATATTTTATATTAGTATGAAGCTAAACTATTTTAATCAGTAACAGATTTATGTCAGTTATTCAGTTTTTACTTTTGTCACGGAAAGTGACAATTCTCAGGTCTTAATAAGAAATCTTATGGCAAAAAGTCAGTAATTTAGTGATGAAATACAAACTGTGATATTATAAGCATCTATGAATCCTTCAATCAAATTTTGCATTGAGTAATAAATACTAATCTCAGCTAAACTGTTTTGTTACACATACAGCATGCTCTGATCCCAAACAACTCCTTAATCCACTATTTTAATAAT
Source organism: Pseudopipra pipra (assembly GCF_036250125.1). Lineage (NCBI taxonomy): Eukaryota > Metazoa > Chordata > Aves > Passeriformes > Pipridae > Pseudopipra > Pseudopipra pipra. The sequence goes on from NC_087550.1 coordinate 79,232,397, forward strand.
AGTCTATGGATTAAGGGATCTATACTGTATACTGATGCAATGTATTGAGTTCAGGTTCTATAGATGAATATTTCTGTGATCCATTTTAATGGCACACAAGCCATGGTAGCATTATGGTGTCAACAAGCCTGCAGATTATCTCCTGACTTTCAGAGCATCTTGCAGGAAAGCGAGTTTAATGGATCTCCAAAAAGGTGAAAACATTATCAAATCTATGGGAGGAGAGGACTTTAAAATGAAAGTTGAGATTCTATAATTACCAACAAGCATTTATATATTACCAGCTATAAGATATACAGAATGTTTTGAGTTTTGAAATCTGTCAAAATAACAATGTTAAGAAGGACAGTCTGCTTTCTTGGCCCTCTCCTCCTCTACACATGCATCACAATTTTCTCCTAGCATCCTCATTTTCTTCTCACAGCTTGCCAGTATTTCATGTAGGAGATCCATCACGATGGACTTTTTACTCTTTTTTAAAATAAATTTGCTTCAAATAGCTCCATGTCTGTTATAGTCCTGCTTCTGAACTGTAGTATCACCTGCCTCACGTTAAGTAAAACCGCTTGTGCTGGTGGCAGAGGTTCTCCAGCACCACGTAAGGTAGGGAAGTGTCCCCACCACCCAGCTTCACCTGGCAGCCTCACTAGGTGTTTAAGGTTATTTTTCTCAAGCCCTGCCTGTAGTCAGGGAAAGGACACACTCCTGCAGGAGTAGGAGTTGTTGTTGCTCTGAGGTGCCCTCTTCTCCTTGAGCAAGAAGGGTGTTGAGGATGAGCCCAGGCAGGCTGGAGTCAGTGCCCATAGTCAGCACCACATCCTCTGGGAGAGGCATCGGCACTGCTCACAGTCCTCGCTCTGGGCTAAAGTGCTGGGACTCCTTCTCCACAGTGGGCATTGTGTTAGCAAGGCCAAGATAACACATGCAGGGGAGAGCATCTTGAACCATCCCCATGCATCAATCATCACTACGTGACCAGCTAATACAGGAAATACAGCCCTGCTCCAGTCCAGTGAAAGCATCTACTCAATGTACAGCACCAAATGAAATGTGGGGATTTGTGAAGAATGAGGAAGAAACCAAATACAGAAACCACACCACTTTTGTAATAGATCACCGGCTCCCACTTGGAGGATTGTGAAGCACATCCCTCCAAAGTCTCTGAAAAACTGTTATCTCTTTTCCCCAGTTTCATCCCCCCACTCGCTTCTAATCTCCCCCATCTAATGTACAGAGCACATGGGGTGTGTGCTGCTTCCTAGCATTAAAATATTTTGACTTTTCTGAATTCCAGTGATTTCATAGAGCCACTTTTCAATAATCTCCTCCCAAAGTTGCTTAGTACATAACAGCAGCCAAACTGTATGGCAAAACAATTCACTGTAATGTTCTTCTGATGTTGGGAATTCTTCATATCACTTACTGAGCATTTTCTTTAGATTACATCTAGACCTGTTCTCGTAGTTTCTACTCACTGCAGCTTCACCTCAGCTACTGGCCCTTTGTTTTTTCCAGATGCTTCTCCCTTTTTTTACTTTCTTTTTCTATTTATTTATGATACTTACCAGCATCCCCAGCTTACTGGGGAAGAGTTTGATTTCAAAGGTGGTGAACCAAACTTGGACAAACAACCTCCAGATAACATCTCTGGTGAGGAGGTTGGGACAGGCAAGGGATATTTATCTTTCTTGAGGAGCTTCCTGTGATCTGGGGAGGATCCAAGAGCATAAGGCTGTGGATTTCCTCTGGTTCAAAAGGATGATGGTAGCAGAGGCTCTCTGCCCTCCCCAAGAGGAGGAAACAGCTGCCTGAGTGGTGCTTTGAGATGGTTGAGAAAGGGAAGCTGGGATGCTCTGGGCCCTTCAAGACTGCAGAGAAAACTTTTCTTGACTAAATGATCCTGTCTCGATACACCAGGTCTATATTCAATCCGTTTTCATTAAAATCCACTTTCCATCACACTAAATGCATAGGCTCCAGATGATGTACTCTACATGGATTTATGGTAGATTAAAACACTGCTGAAATACAACACGCACTGCACTTCTGTTAAACACAATAGTGCAATGAATAGAGACTGGACAATTTTTCACCCATGAAAGCTATACAGTGTTTGATGGCTTATTTTTAGTCTTGTATAAATAAAGTTTTGCAGGAGGTCCATAAGATTTTTTTATTGTTGGAAAGCAGGTCCTTCCTTTGGCTCTCCTTCTCCTATGGGAGTAGATGTGTAACTTGAGGGAGTGCTGTGAGCTGCCTGGTGGCATAGGAGGCACTGCAGGAGAAAGCTCCCACTGGGTGACAAGTGGTCTCGGAGCCAGGAGGCACCAAACACTTGGGCAGGTAGGAGCTCAGGCCCAAGGTAGCATGTTCACCACAGGAGCACTTTAACACTGCTGGCCAGCAAAACTGAGTGCCTGTCAGAAGGAGGCACAGAAATGTCAGCAACAGTGGTGCCAGCAGTTATTTATTTCCCATTCTTGCACAATGAGCTGAGGAGGACACCCCTTGGTGTTCAAAACACCAAGAGGAAGGCACAACATGCCTTGGCTGTTATGATGCTCATTTCTTTCTTGAAAATCAAAGTAAATGAGTGTAAAGAGGAAACTGGACACCGACATGCAATAGCTTCAGGCAGCAGCACAGATTTTCTCTACTCAGATTCCAATAAAAAATTATTTATTTTTATCAGCGTGGCTTATTAATAGTTCTACAGTACTCCTGTTCTATACTGCTTCTTTTTTCCTTTCTCATTCAAAAATACTTGCTTTAGTCACTAATCATACCATTAAGAGATCATTAAAGAATTAGAAAATGACTGTAGAAAAATGACCACCACATATTTTTCCAAAATATTTGATTTGCGCTTTCGTAGCAACCTTATGCTTTCAACATTTCAGAAGATACAAGACCAACATTACAAAAAAGGTGTTTGAAATATGACAGTTGAAAAAAACAGTGTACATGAAATGTATGTTGCAGCACTGTGGCTGGTGGGATGCTTTGTTGAAATAAGAGAAGGAAAACTGGTAGGCACTTACCTTTTTTTTTAGACTATTTTGCCTAATCCATTATAGTTGCTAAATTATTTTCAACAGCACAGTCTGTGAGTAATTCAACCTTTGTAATTTGTTTTCTATCTGAGAAGATGCAGGATTGCTCTCTAGTTCTCTCACATTCAGCTGAAGCACTTGTGCAGATGAGTTTTTGCAAGGAAACACAAAATTCAATAGCACCCACAGAAGTATCATAACACTGATGACCAGCCTCCGATGAGCCCAGTGACCCTTTCCTGCACATATTCTTCATGTATGTATGGCTCCAGGGGTCCTAGCCCCAACCATACTGTTGCTATAAGACTCACATCCTCACAAGCACCTGCTACTTAACTCTTGAAGATGTCAGTGGGAGTTAGGCTCATAAATACTTTCTGAGCATCCTGGAAAATGTTACATTGGCTTGATCCAATTAAGTGAAAACACAGCATCTTTAAAAAGTCTTCCAATTTTAAAAGGGCAAGACAGATGAATGGTATTTTTCCCAGAATACAGAAAGGAAAAGACAGTAATGAGATTTAATTAGTGTCCCTGTGCTCCTATGATCATTTACAAGTCAAAGGGGCATACATCGTTTGGACAATGCTCTCAGGCACATGGTGTAACTCTTGGGGCTGTCCTGAGCAGGGCCAGGAGCTGGACTTTGATGATCCTTGTGAGTCCCTATCCAATATAAGGATATTCTATGATTCTGTGATTTGCATTTTGGGGGCTCTTCCCCTGTCTGGCTGCACCTCTGCTCACATCCTTTCCAGGCTGGCATGGGGGCTCCTAGAGTGACATAAGCCGAGAGGGTCTGCCAGGTGCCACACATCTCTTTTTTTCCCCCACTGCAGGCCATCCTTATCAGCAAAGTGGGGAAGGAGAGCATTTTGTACACCTGGGAGTCTTGGAGCTGGAAAGGGAAAAGAAAAGTGGGGTGCCAGAAAAGAAATCCCTTGTTCCTACAGAAGTAAGAGAGGGGCAGGAGACAAAGCTCTCCTCCACCACCTCATGCCATATCATCTCTCATGAGGAAGCTCCCCAAGGAGATAAGACTGGTTGGAGCAGGGGGTGAAGGGAAGGAGGCATTAGTGATAGGAGGGAGAAGAAATAGTCTCTGCCACACAGAGTTCACTGGACCTGTGCTGAGAAGGGTTAACCCTGTCATGCTGCTGTTGATGACAAGAAATGTTTTTTTGTTATCATGGTATGTCAGATTCAAGTGGTATCACCCATGACTTGCACGCAAGATTACAGAAGGAAGAGAAGCTGAGTGCAGGTCACATTCATGGTTCAGCACAGCTCTTCAAAACAGTGTATTTCATTTTTGCTAGGAGGGGAAACTCACACTTTGCTGACACCACTTCCCACTAAAGTGATTCTAAGCTAAACCGGAAAATTTGTACACAGCCCTCTGACAAAGAAAAGCAAATCATGTCTCGGAGAAAGAATAAAGATATACAGCAAAACTCAATGACCCTAGGAAATAAAGAAGCTCTTTCATGAAGACCCAAACTTGACCCACATGGATGTGAACCTGGGTTTTCTGAGGGGTGGGGGCTCTGGTTTGGGGTGTTATTTCATTATCTTTCTCCTGTTTTATAAAAGCAGTAGAATCTGAGTGCCTTGAGGATGTCTCTCACGTGGCCAGACTTGGTCCAAAGTGGGCAATGTGTTCAGCGGTTGTGGGAGGGTGGGGATGGCAGATGACAGGACAGAGAGGGTGGCATGATCCAAGCTCCTGTCTTTAGAAAACCTGGTTGAAATATCAACAGTATTGGAGGAGCTTGCTGGGACTATGCTTTGTGGCCTCCTGCACATTCAAGCACAGCAAGGAAAATTATATTCTCAGTCCAGTTCTGGACTGATGGAAAAGGTAATCAGAATCCTTGTTTCATTTTCAGAACCCTCTTCTCAAGTTCATTTCCTTCCTGACCCCTCCGCTGCTACTCCATACATTACCCTTGGACTCAGCTCTTTATCCTCTGCAAGAACCAACTACTCCCACTCATGGCAGTAATTCCCACACTGAGAGGTACGGAGCTGGAGCATCCCAGCCAGAACTGACTCCTGAAGCTGGGGGCATCTGTACCAAGGGCCTCTGCTGCAGCCACAGGCTGACCCACCACTAAGGGTCAGCCAGCATTACCCCAAGCATGTGCTGGCTCCAGCAGCCTCACCACAAACACAGTCATAGGTGTAAGTTTTGCTGTGCCAGAGTGCATATCCCGGCGGGCCAGCAGACACTGTCTGGGCACAGCTGACCACCTCACCACTTCTGTCCCTGACAGAAGCCAGAAGATAAAGGGCCATTGTGTACGTCTCAAATTCCAATAGCTGGATGGCTGTGGAGGCAACCAGGGATCGTTGGTAATAACAGACAAGGATTGTCGGTAGTGTCAGAAAGAACACACCCTCACCAAGTCCAGGCGGCGCCTCCAGAACTCCAGACATCACATCACTGGAACCAGGACTGGTGATTTCCTTCTTTCCTTCCTTCCTTTTTTTCTCTCTTTCTTTTTCCTTCTTTCTTCCTATCTTTCTTTCTTTTTCTTTTCCTTCCTTCGTTTCCTTCTTTATTTCTTTCCCTCTCTCCCTTCTCAATTCATCCCTTTCCTTCTCTCTTCCCTTTCACCCTAACCCTCTATCCAAAGCCCACCGCCGTCTGCTTAGATAGCAGCTCAGCGGCACATCAATTTCCATTCCAAGTGGGTAATTTACTAAAAAACTTTGCGGTTTTTTTGCGGACCCTCTGACTTCTGTCGTTCCTTTCCACCACGAGCATTTACTGATCCCGGTTATTCCCTTCCCCTTAAGGGCGCTTCGTCACAGGCAGCTGCGGCGGACGCAAGCCCCCCTGCCCTGCCGGCTCGTGGGCTGGTTGCCCTGGAGAAGCGAGGAGAGGCGGGAGTGGTCCCGGTGTCCCCCGGCGGGGGCGAGACCGATCCCGACATTCCCGGCGTTCCCGCCAGGAGCGTCCCGGGTCAGCCGCTGCGCACGCCCCGCCCTCGCGGTGACGTCATGAGCGGGCACGTGGGGAGGGGGCGTGGCCATGGGACCGCCCCCGCCGCGGCCAATGGGAGCCTGGGGGCGTGGCCTCGGCGGTGGCGATGGCGGCGGTGTGGCGGGCGCTTTGCCGGGCCGGGCCGCGCGCGGGGAGGCGGAGACTGTGAGTGACGCGGGAGCGCGCGCGGCGGGCGGGGCCGGCGGACCCCCGGACCGCCCCCTCCCCTTCCCGGCTGCAGGCGGCGCTTGGGGGTCTCCCCCAGACACCCTCCGAAAGCCGAGGGGCCCAGGGCGGGGGGCAGCAGGGCCCGAGGACGCCTCCCCGAGGACTGGGGGGCGGTGGCGACTCCCCACAGCCCCGGGGGCTGCTGGCGGAGGGCTTGGCGCTCGGGCACGGGGAACGTAGGAATGGAAATCTGCTTCCTGGTGTGAACAGTGTCCCTGCCCACGGCAGGGGGGTTGGGACGAGGTGGTCCTTAAGGTCCCTTCTAAACCAAACCGTACTGTGGTTCATCCAGCTACACAAAATCCCCCGTGCCCGGTTGTCTGCTTTGGTGCAGCTCCTACATGGGAACTGACCTGGGTCTTTCCCTTTCCTGCAACCAGCCTTGGATTCTAGTGGGCTCCACATGGCTACCGTGCCCCATTTTCCGCAGGGGAAAGCGAGGGACCAGACGGGCTGGATCCACACAGTTGGCTTTCCCCTTTCCCTAAGAGCATCCTGTGTTACCTCCTCTATCAATGCCCCGCTCTAGATGGAGCTGAGGATTGATGAGGATTGGTTGTGGTTTGGGCAGAAGCAAGGCTGTCCCAAGCCCCCTCAGCATCCCTCATACTGGCCTTTGGGAGACCTTTGTGAGTCCAGAGCGGTGCTGAGACCCTGTGCTCCTGCCGTGGCAGTGGTTGGATGAGGGAGGGTTTTGTAGGCAACACATCTGCTTGTCAAGGGACCAAAATCACCAGGTGCTTTCCTACAAGTGGGTGAACAGATGTCAGGGCTTGGACTTTGGGCAGGATGCTAGGAAAACTGTACTGTAAATACTGGATCCCCATGCCAGACAGTTTGCAAGATCAGGCTCTGAGTGCTGTATGCTGTGTAAGATGAAGGCTTCACCACACCTTCCTCCTGGAGATCTGTGTAGGTTTGATGTCCAGCTTTCTGCCTGCAGGTGTGGGCCTGCATGTTCCCTGTAGACAGAGAATGACTTCTGCCAGAGTGAGTGATTTAAGGGAAGTTTTCAACAGCACTTAGAGCACTTTTTTTTTTTTAATACTGATGTCAGGAAGGCAATCAAGTGAAGCTTTAAATTCTTGCAGTCTCTGCTGAGACCACAATACTGTAAATATTTCATAGTCGAGTGACAAAAGCCTAAGCAGTCTGTAATAACTGTAACATAGATGTTACTGGGAACATGCAATATTGATGCTGGTGTTCTTGGGGAACCTCAGGGACAGTTGGAATGCCTTGTGTTCTGCTAGAGGCAGCGTGAAGAGCCCAGAAAATCCAAGTCAGCCATTCCTGCCTACTATGTCCTGCATAGTTCCCAGTATATCTCCTTTAGCACACGATCCAGCCAGTTTCCGAAGACAATGCATGCATGTACATGCCTTTTTCTTTCTTACTTTCCCGCTTTCTTTCCCCCCACATTAGTGCAGAATCAGAAATGCTCTGCCTTGATATTTCTGATTATGAGGAATTTTGAATATTTATACTGTGGGGAGGAGTCTACACAGTGTGAGGGCGATTGGATGATCACATTTATATGTTCATAGCACCTGTTTAGGGCTAGGAGAGGAGGCTGACTGCATGCTCATGGTGAGGCTGCTCTCTTCCAGCTGTGGTCAGAGGGGGCTTCCTTGTCTGGTGGTGCTAAGGAATCACAATCCCACTGCTAGACTCGCAGAAGAAGTGATGGCCTCCCTGTGTTACCCCTTGTCATCAATGCTTCTGTGGAGTACAAGAGGCCACTGGGCAGGTGGAGACCACAGAATTTTGGGCATTCAAGCAGCAGAGACCAGTGCAGGATGAGCCATGAGGAGTCCTTGCTTACCTTTAAGCTAGGCATCCGTGTGGCTGTGTGCAGTGGGGAGAGAAAATACAGGAACAACTTCAAATGTCAGCAATAGCTGAACATGTTGGTTGGATTTAATTAGCAGCTTCCTGATCCTTAGCAGGAATTGGCAGGTGCCACTGTGTCCAGACCGTGGTGCCTACAGTGCTCACTGCCATGTTGGGCTGGGACCCTAATTATAGCAGGTACCTCCAATGTAGTGCAGCTGCCCTTTGCAGCCACTGCCATTCTCTCTTCACTTGGATGTTGCTGCCCCTGTGAAATTGCTGGGCAGTGCTGCCCTGAAAATGTGGACCAAGTATTTATGTTATTATCAGGCAGGTGTAGCGTACGGTACCCAGAGCTGGTTTTGATTATTTGCAATGTTCCAGAGCCTATTGAAAGGCTCTCCCTGCCTGTGAAAGTTTTTTGTCGTGTTGGAAAAAGTTAAAAATCCTGCTGTTTTTTTAACTTTAACCATCAGCTGTTTTTTAATAACAAATGCAGCTGGTTTTTTCTGTTGTCAAGAGCTTCCAATGTGTTTTTAAAGACAATGTAAACATTAACTATGAAAACTTCCTTGCTGACAGATCTTTGTGAAGGATTCTCTCTTTGCTTGGCAATTATGCTGCAAGAGAAGAGCATTGCACATGTAACCATGATCACCTGTGTGCCCTCAGCAAGCCAAGGGCACTTCTGCTACACCCATGTACAAGAGGGGTTTTTACAGGTATTCATTTACATGGCATATTCCAGGCAGATCCATATCCACATGCCTGTACTAAATCTATCAAAACCGGTGTCCACATCTCAGTGGAACACTGCAGAGTATGGAATATACAGTGTGGGCACATAGAGTGTGTTGATACCAGCATGCCTGCTAGGAACAAAGGAGCCTGAAAAGAGTAATAACCCCGTGTCAGATCTTGTTTAGGGACTGCGCCGACGTCATTTAAAGTTTCTGTCATTGGGAGTTTCTTCTCTCATCCCTGATTGCCATCTTCCCTCTGAGGAATCCACCGCTTCTCTTTCTTGTGTTTCATGCTCCAAGTTTGTGTCTGCTTGGCAAATTAGTGAAGACATTTTTCATGAGTTGGACACTGGAGGGTGCTAATGCAATGGGAGCTGAAATTGTTCTAGCAAATTAAAGGGTACCCCTTTGTTACTTGTGAAATAGTTTTATTTTTTGTTGAAACGTTTAAATGGAAAGACATGAATCGTGGTCCTTACCAGTAGCTGATCCTGCTCGGTGTGTGTAGAGCTATGACAAAGAATATCAATAAAGTGATGTGTATGTGAGGCATTTCTTCCCTGAACCTCTGTCAAAAAAAATCACTCATTTTATGTTCTACACATTTTTAAGTGTGTTTTTTGAGATTATGGCCTCGGGGTGAAAATTATGTGAAAGTGTGACTTTCTAGTGATAAAACCACTTTATCTGGGAGAATTGTTGAGATGTTTCTACACAATCTGCTTTTCTACAAGGTCACTTTGGTTCACCAAAAGTAATACTGTCGGATTGCTAGTGAGGTGAGAACCTGCTAGTAGCTCACACTGGGGAGGGAGGGGAGACCCTGAACACTGCTAATCAAGTCCCTGACATTGTGATCCTCTCTCCAGAGATGTTCCTGATAGAGCCTCAGTTTACCTTTCAACCACCATTGCTAGGCCATGTGTGAGGGAGAATGCAGGATGGAGCCTTTCGTCAGCCACTGCTGCTAGGGCAGGCAAAGCACATTACAAAACTGAGCCCTAGCTCTGGTGTTTCAAATTTGCTCAAACAGTTTTGGCAGGTTAAAATTACACTGGGAGGACTTACAGCAAAGGAGGTATTACCTGTTTGCTCTGCTCCAGCTTTCTGCTGAACCAGGTCTCTGCTCTCCTCTGCCCTTGGCAGAAAGACATGGGGGCAAAATAAGCTCCCCATTGTGCACTCTGGCAACTCCATACTCGGCTTTAAGGACTGTGAAACTACTGCCTGAGCCAGTTTTCATCCTGGCAGCAGCAGAGGTATGATGATGGGTAATTAATGCTAATGAGAAGCAGGGTGCAAAGCTGAGCACGTCCAGCTAATCACCACTGGCACCCCAACTAGTCTGCTTAAAGCTTACGCTGTTCCGGACAGTCCTGCATGGTCCTACCTTTGCAAACTCATTGCCCAAATGCAAGTTGGTATTTGTAAAATATGGGAGCAAAACAGAATTGGCTACAAATACATTTTGCTTAGAAGCCTTTCTTGTTCAATATGCGTGGGAAATGCATTACTCCTCTATCTCATTCCTTTTGCAAATGGATTGTGCTGTCCTCTCCTGGAAAATGTTTTTATCTTGCTGTATGATATTGGCCAGGTTTTGTTCTCTCCCAGGTGTTGCAGTTTGCTTACATATGGCTGCTTCAATTTTTATTTCTTTTAAAAATATACCTTTTTTTTCTGAATTCTTCCTTAAACCGAAGATGTGTAGGAGCATTGGAGAAAGAGCCTGTGGATGAGAAAACCAGAATCTCCTGTTCTGATACCAGTGGAGACCTGCTGTTCATCTTGCAAACAGAAGCATGGACAGTTTCACAGCAAAGTTGCTTAGATGTTTATCAGAAGCAGCAAAAACATATCCAACTGAAAGTTTACACTTCTATTGCAAAGAGTTTTAGTAGCTTACCAGAATAGGGTTATAAGGAAATGTGGGCCAAAAAGCTTTTAAAAATCATTGTAATAAGTGGTGGTACTGAAGACACTCTGCTTAAGGGGAGATAATGTATTTATTCTAAGCAAACAAAAAGAGGTCTGCTTGACAGTGTGTTCATCTCATTTACCAGCTTCTAAGAGAGGTCTGCTTCTTCCATCACACCTCCACACTTGCAAGCAGAGAGCCAGGCCACACATCCTGGTGTCATTTCAAGAATGGACATACTAGCTGCGGTGCCAAAAGGATTTGAATTTCTGCATTTTATGTAGGTGGTGCCCTAATTTATCCTGGGAGACCCTTCTCTGGGAGAGAGGCTTAACAGACCTTCCACCAAACCTGTGTGTGTGATTGCATTGAGTTAAACGCTGCCAACTGCAGGATGGCATCACGAGGTCCAATGCCACCCCTGTGTGGTGGCTCTGTATGAAAAAACAGGGCACACGTTCCCTTGGTGGGTGCTTGGTACCTTCCAGCATTGAGCCTTCACTCACTTGTGCAGTATTTCTTGGCTACTCATAAAGGCTGGGTGAGTGGGGTCCCTGGGGTTTTCATACCTTTTGGGGAGATTGGGCTGCTGTACTTGAAGTCTCTTTTCTTAAGAGCCATTCTAGCAGGCAGAAGCCCCTTGATGCTAAGAGCTTTGTAGGGTTTCTGCTGATGAAGCCCTGTGTATCTCCTTGTTTGGAAAGGGGAAATACTCAATTTTCACTTACTTTGTTAGCCGGGCTGTGCATGGAAGTGTTTCTTCAGCTACTGCCTTTTTCACATTTTCCTCTCCTGCCCCATGAGGCCAAGGAGCACATCAGGTCTGCAGAACTTCGACTGCATATGGGTGTGGAGGTCAGCTGTGTGGTTACTGAGCCCCTGGATGTTGAATAAATCCCCTTCATATTTTTCCCTTATTTTCTCATTGGACCTATATTTACTTCTCAAGTCTCCCTATGCCCTTTAAATCTCCCGTCATCATTGGTGTAAATAGGATTTGCCTGTCCCTGTGAAATGGGCATCACTGTGACTGCCTGCGTTGCCTTCTCTAACTCTTCGTGGGCCAGGGTTGTTCAGTTTCATGGGCTGAGGGGCCAAACCTGCTTTCTTCTCTGCCTTTTTAATTAAAAATGGTTGGCATCAGGGACTTTGCAGCAATGAAAGGGAAACGATGAAACTTTGAAGAATTTGAGGCATAAAGTTGATCTCTAAATTTTAATGTACTCATTGCACTTAAACAGTTGATACATTTTATTATTGAGCATTCAGGTGACCTAATTTCCCTTAGTACTGTACTTTTAGCTTTATACATCTGCACCTAATTTGTAAAAAAGGACTTAATGAGAAACTTCAAACAGTTTAAATGTCAATTACAAAGAAAGCGAGGTTTTAAAGTTCCAGTAATCTGTCCATATTGGTCATCGAAACATGATCCCAGGTGGACGTTAATTCAAGACAGATGGCATTCCAAAGGCACAATTACAAAGAGCTTATATATTTTCAACACTAACAAGCTGTCACGCTATGTTGTAGCTACACTTCCAATACTGTATAAGCACAATTGCTGCTTTATCTGCAGTGGACTCAGTAATAAAGGGGTTTGATTCCCCACTCTTGATAATGTCAGTGGGATTTTGGAGGGGGGCTGAACTGGAGAGCAGGGTTAGTTAGTGTGAATATCTTGCATTTGCTCAGTCTGTTGGGTCGGAGGCTTATGTGTGGTTTTATGGTTTTTGTTAAGTTGGTGAAATGCTCTTCAAAGGAGGGGAAATATTGAATATGGACATAACACGACTAGCTCATCACAGTTATATTTCTATTTCCTAGGTGTTTGCAGTTAAAAAGTCATCTGAAAGCCTTTGGAGTAATGCACATGTTACTTGGAAGACTGAAGTCCAGGGGATTAATAGTGGCTTGAATTGCAATGGTGTAAATGGGCAGCAGCTTGGCTGCAGCCAGGCAGGAGTACTACACCCTGTGTAAAAGGCAGCTTGAATTATTTTCAGTTTCTGAAAGTATTCCTAGGTCCAAAGGCAGAGGTGGAGGAGCTGGACGAAGCATGTTCAAGGTAGGGCTTCCATTAGACTGAAGAATCAACACGTGGTATAGTTGATCTAGTTGAAGTTATCCCTGGCCATGGCAGGGGGGTTGGACTAGCTGGCTTTTAAAAATCTCTTCCAAAGCAAACTATTCTATGTGGTAGATGGCAAGGATGTTGTAAAAGGATGATGTTTGAGTTGAGCTGAGAAGTGATCCGTGCAGCTGAACAATGAAAGCTAATTTAGCAAAATTTCCACTAATTTTTTGTTTGTTTCTTGAAACCAGGTCACGAAAAAGCAAGACTTGCATGTCTATGACTAGACAATGTTTTAATAAGCTTTAAAAATTCTGTGCTGTTAGCAGCAGGATTCATAATGCTCTCCAGGAATGTTTTTAAGCTCCTATGGGCATGTGTATCCTCTAAGAGATGCTGAGAATGAAGAGCTTGTATTTCTGCTCATTTATTTACCTTTCATTGGAAAGCGGAGAAGAAAGCAGAAAGGCTAAGATGTTCATCCTCAGAAGACAGGAATTAAATGGTGAGCTTATACTCTTTAATTTTTGTTTTTCATTAATGAATGTGGCAAATGTGTTTTTGAAAGCATTTTACCTGGCTTGCATTTTTGGATGAAATGTAAGTGCTATTTGAAATATGCAGCTCGCCAACAAGTGAATTGGACTCCTGAGCCGCACTTGAAACAAAATGCCAATTTTACCTACAGTTTTACTAGGTTTCCTGGTTTATGCAGTGGCATTTGAATGGCCTCTAGTAATTGTTTTTAGCAGGAAAAAAAATCAAACAAAAATGAAAAACACAACCCAAAGCTCATTAGCACTGTATTTGGCATGCCATGAATCGTTAAATCTTTATATAAATGCAGAAGTAATTTGTGACAAACTAAATCCTTTCTTTTTTCAGAAAGACTTTCTTCTGACTTTTTGTTCATACTGCTGAGGTGCAGTGTGTTTTCCAGACATTGGATATTATTACCAGAATTGGGGCGTAACCAATTAATGTTTTAATTAAATATTATCTATAATCCTTGAGTGTCAGATATGCTTAGTGGTGATAAGTGAATAAAATTAGGTGGAAAACAAAAGGCAATAGATAAATAAATGCTTAGATAGGGTCTTTTTTACCCAAATTTTTCTAACTTAAATTTGATGCTAGTGTGTGTTGCTCTCAAGTGGTTTCCCCATGGATTTTCCCAGTCCTTATCAGGGTAACATACTGCAGTCTTTTTATTTAGATCAGGCTTCGCTTTGAGAGTTAACTAATTGTTGAAGCCCAAGTGGGAAACTTTCTTGCACCTGGAAAATTAGGAAAGCAAAAGATGTCCGCATCCTTTCCCTGGTGGTTCTTCACCTGCAAATTTGAACTGCAGTGGTAATAAAAGTTTTGTGGACCTCATTTTATGTGAGATCATTAAGCGACAGGAGAATTCAGGACTAGTTGCCCTTCATAATTCAGGACACTGAAAGGTGCCATTTATAAGCTCGAAGTGCCTGCAGGAAGGCAAAACAGGCTTGTAAAACCCATACTTGAAACCCTGAAAGGGAACCGGTTTGTACTGCTGGCTGCAGCCTTGGAGTGGCAAAATTGCAAAGGTGGTAGGGATTTGGTTTAAAAAAATGAAAAAACACCTGCCTCTAATAGTTAATGTAACAGCCTGGATTTTCACACTTCTTGTGTTGATATCTCTTTTGTCCAAAATGACCCCAAAACATCCTGAGCAATGATACCAGTAAAAACCTTATCAGTTGTACTGCCCAGCTGTTGGGCTTATTATCTTTCTTGCTATAGCCCACTGTTTTGCTGAGCTGTTAATTTGGCGATAAAATAAGTTTTTCTTGACCTTTTAGTAATATTTTGCAACTGGTGACCTTTGCCCCTGATGGAGGCCAGGCATTTTGTAGGGAGAACTCTTGCCACCTTTGCTTGAGAATGAGTAGCAGCATGTGCAACACTTCAAATAAAAGGGGTGATATACCATCATACCCAGTCATAAAAGTGATTGTTACAACTCTAAATGAGCAGTGTAATCTGCAAAATTCACTATATACTGCAGCTTTATGGACTTAGAAAGCCTGAAAGGCAGCTCAAGGAAGCACTGAGCCCAGCGTTCATTTTCAGAACAGGTACTGCTTTCCTTACCTGCTCCTCCGTTACTCCTCAAATAAGAGCTGGAGCCATAATTTTAAAGTTTATGACCAAAGTGTAGCAATTTCTACCCAGAATGAGGTATCCGTATCTGTAATCTCAAATGGCTGGGGCTCAACTGTCCTAGTCCAGCCAACGTAAGCCAGCTATTTGTGGTCACATTAATGTCCCATGACTGAAGTTACTTGGGTGCCCATTTGTGCCATCAAAGCCTAAATTCCAGTGAAGACAAGAGCTGACTGCTCATCAAGTCTGCCTGTAGCATCTTTGCTTTATTCATCTGTATTAGTTCCATACCTGTGTGCTTATGCACACCAATTTTAGCAGCATCTGGCTATACAGTGTGGTGTCCAACCTGTCATCCCTCCTTATGTCAATCACATAGGAGCTGGTGAAGCTCTGGCTATGCTTCAGAAGTGTATTGGTATTATTCCATGATATTTTCTGATGCTGTTTTTGTTACCTGGATTGATGTGCTCGGGATCCCAGACGCTGCACTGAGCTTAGTATGACCCCAGGACCTTTGCAGGATTGACTGCAGGACTCAAACCTTTATATCCACTATTAAAAGGCAGTTATGTGACTGTTTGTGTTAGAACCAGTTGCTTTGTTGCCTGTGCGCGTGCTGTTCCTTGACAAAATTTAGTATTTTTTTTTAATTTATGGTCAAAATGTGATGCATATACTTACCGGAGTACCTTGCTCTGCATAAATGGCCTGGCTGCCTTCAGTCACCACTCAGATTTCTGTGGGAGAACAGAAGTTGGGTTTTTCTGGCTTTCTGTAGGGATGTGTTCATGGCAGAATTCCTGTTATTTCTGTATTTTCTTTGTAAAGGACATAAAGTTTCTAGATGGCATGTTGTCAGTATATTTTTAAATGACATTTTGGGGGTATTTTTCCTATAAGTTCTCTAATTTGTAATACATTTCTAGGTTTTGTGGGTCCTTTTATTTAGGCTTTATATATGAATGCATGCTTTGTGGGCTTATTGCCTTAAACATTCACTGGCTTTTGTTAAATCTCTAGCAATACTAAAGTACTGAAGGTGCTTTGGGCTGAGTCAGTACCAAATAATGTATTTGGCATACTAGAAGTATAAAATTTGTTTTCTTACTGAGTGGGTTTTTTTGAGAAGTTGATAGATGTGAAAACCATTTAACAGCTGGGGTTTTTTCTTCCTTTCCTGTTAAACTAAGCTACTGAGGAAATCTTCTTACTGCTACATGCTGCAATATGTCAGAAACACTGTTATGTTATAGTTGCATCATTATCTAAAGGAAAAATTGAGTGTGGGTTTGAAGTCGACAAGTGATGAAAGTAGCCCTGAGGTTGTCAATTAGAAAGCCAGGGCCTGGAACTGATAAGTTAATGGCTAGTTCCCTTCACACCCCCCTCGCTTTGCTGCCTGCTCCCGCCTCACCCTGCAGCAACTTTACTGCTTGAAACAGAAATAAAAGGCTCCTGTTGCTTTGTGTCCCAAAATTTATCTCACTGATATGATTCACTTAAATTCTTGGCTGGTTGCAATGTTCTTAGTATGAACAGATAGTTAAACGAGGAGAAATGAGATGTAACAGAAAATACAAACTCAAAATCCTCCCACCCCCCGCTTTTTTTAATTAGTTTGTTTATTTTTGTTTAAATGTTGAACTGCTAACATGGTTGTTTCAGACCATCATCTTGCAGTACACACAGCAAATTTAGCAGCAGTGCAAAATTTTAACTTCTACCATATGTTTGTTTGCAAGTTTTAAAACCTGAAATTTAATGGCAGCCAGTGGGAATCCATGTGTTCCTGTTAAAGGCAGAGGGCAACACATGTGGTTTTTCCTGAAGGGAGATACTGGTTACCAAAGTTTATGATATAATGTAATATAATACAAAGTGTTTCTACTTTGCTTGGGCAGGAGGGAACGAACGTGTTGGCATTTCTCCTAAGGAACACATGGGTTTAGATAAATAGATAAATTATGGAAAATAACAAACGGGATTTATTCAGATTTTAATCATTCTTGGTGTTCTAAGTTGTGAGAACAACAGTAACTTTATGAAAAGAGCTTTAAAGTAGTATTGGAAGTAGATGTAATTCAAAAAGGCATTGTGCAAAACAAAACATGTAATTCATCTTCAGTTTTTTAAACTTTAGGTACAATGTGAGATTTTAGGGCTTGTAAAAATTTGCAGTTGGGCACTGCCTCTGCAGCCTGAGGTTTCTGCTCATGACACAGCAGCTTCAGTGACAACAGAAATCCAAGATTTTTTCCACATAGCCCTGTCTCAACCTAGAGCAGATGAATAATAATCATGAGTTTGTGAAGGCAGTTTAATTTGTAAACACAGTCACGTTTTTGACCTTTCTGGTAGTTTCACCATAACCAGCAAACATCTACTGAGTAATAAACAAACTGCAGTTGCTACTTACCCACCGCAATCAAATGAAACTGGGTGCTCTGAGCAGGGACTGCTGCTCTTGAGTGCTTCTCTCCTCCAGACAGATTTCAAAACGTGAAATAAATATTTTTCTAGCTTCATTCACAGAAAAAGAGGTGTGACATCATATTAAACAACTCAGCATGGGATGGCGCTCTCTCCTGATGTGCTAACTTGGCCCAAGACCCACGTGGTTGAGCTTTTCCAGGGCTTCACCAGAGAAGCAGTGTAGAAGAGGTAGTACATGATTTTCCAAAGACACGTGTTCTATCTGTGCCCTACTTTGACTTACTCCTTGAGATATGTGTTTCACACTACCCATAAATAATGAAAATATGCAATGACATTTTTAATCAGAGGCTTTTCTTACACATTGTGACGCTGGTGTTTCTGGTGCTACAGGATAACCTGCTGCGATTGGACTGCTGCAAGAGAGGTTGTCTCAAAATGAATGGCATTTTATCTAGTTTAGCCTGGCTTGTTCAGATATCACACCTACCAGAAAGCATAATTCTGTGGTTTCCTCCTAAACTGATCCTCTCCTTGGATTGCAGTTTTGTCTTTGCAGGAATCTTCTGTAGTTATTTTTTGAATGAGGTTCTGAAAGTTAATGGTAGTGTGTCAACAAAGCTTATCTTCCAGGGGAAAGTCATCTCTATCTGGATTTTTCTTCTCTTGACCTCTTTCATATACTTTTATATACCTGTCGGCCCAGCAGGCTGTCGTGCAAGGTACATTCACATGCTGTATGGAAGCCAGGCAGCCAAATTTTGGTGAAGCCAATCACTGCTCTGCAAAAGGCAGATGGATGCCAAAAATCTCCATCTCTTTCAGTGGGTTGCTGATCTCTGCTCGTCCGGGTTTCTTCTCCCCCACTTTTGTTTTCGCTGTTGGTTAACTGCATTTTCTCAGTCATGGTACTCTTTCAGTCTGAGAGACACTCTCTTGCCATGTGTTTCTTTACTTTTGTCATGCCTTAAGTACATCCATGTCTTTCAGTGTGGATGACCATTTGACGTGTGCTGTCTGTTCACCAGTTTACACCAGTTACTTCCTTACTTCCAAAACACATGAAGCATAGTGTGCTAAACAGTGCCCACTGTTTAGGGTAAAGGCTGTGGTGTTCTACAGAGAGGTTACAGGTTGAACTGGCCTTTTTCCCCCTTTCCCTACCTAAGGAGGAAGAGTCTCATTTTAGGAGGAAAAGTTTCTTTCCTCCCTGCAAGGCTGGGTCCACATAAACTCTTCAGCTCTCTAGAAGTTTGGTTGCATTGGATCACTTCTGTCTGCAGGTACAGAAGCCTAGCGCCAGAGCTTTTGATGATGTAAAGCTTTCTAAGGCTAAAAATCAAAGGGGCTCCTTTCCACCCACATACTTTACTTTTTCTGACAAATAGAGCTGGAGCAGTGCTCCTTCCTTCCTGTATGAGCATTTTCAAGCCCAAAATTCTTGCCTTCAAATGAATGTTGGAAAGAAATGAAATGAAAATTGCATACTAAAAAGTGGTGTGGCATTTCCTAGTTGTTTTTCATTCCCATAGGGAACCTTAAAATAGGGAAAAGCTTGTCTAGATTCAGTAATTTGGAATGGATAAACCCATGTCTTATACACAAGGAATTAAAAAAAAAAAAAGGAAAGGAAAACACAGTGATAGAGTGATTGCACAAAGACACGTTCCAAGTGAGAAAGTTGACTTGGCATTTCCAGATTTTTAATTTCTAAAATAAAATTGAAGTGCTCTATTGTCTTTACGCAGTCATGATAGATTTTCCTTAAGTATATCTGAAATTATATAACAGAGCTCAGTTAAGTCAACTTTGTCTTTAATGACACTGTCATCATCTAAGACATACTTATTAGCAGGATGTCATCCCACAGGAACTCAGCCCACTGAACAAGATAAACCAGAAAAGGAATATACTGTCCAAGGGCTGCATTTCTTTGGGCAGCTGTTGGATTTTTAAAATCAACTTCTTTGACCACTTTTGCCTGGAAAATGGTTTATTAACGTTAAAACACAACTGATAAACATCAGAATATAAAAAATGAAAATAAAGGATGTGATGGTTTAGGATTTTTATTGTATTGTTTATTATTGTGACTGTATAAAATTACATATTCATTATGCAATGGTAGTGGCAAAATTAAATGGTTTCGAACCAAGTGTAAACTTGTTGGGGGAAACCAGCAACAGTTCGGACCTTTTTGGTACTGTAGACTGCAAATATGTTGAGAGGCCTTGACTTCAGAGACTGGAATATTCACCCCCTGCCTGATGGATGTTGCAATGCATGGTGGGGTCTGCAGTGTGGAGTGTGGGGTCTGCAGGATGTCTTCACTCAACAACCATGAAGGGAATTAGTTTAGAAGAGAAAGACACTGAAGATTTTTAACACTTTAGACACTGCCAGTTTCTTTTTCAGACCACTTCCAGCCTGTTTTGCAACTGATAAAAATATATATGTTCTGGCATTTTTATATAAAATATTTGAGATGTAGGTGTTGCTGCTTTCTGCCACTAGTAATGGTAATGCTGGCACATTCCTCAGTTAAAAAAAAAATTCTGGAACTAAATGATAAGCAAAGAGCTGAACCCTGAGTTGATGAGATGGCAAAAACTTTGTGATCAAGAAATAAATAAGAAACACAGTTTTCAGAATTTATGCTGAGTGTATTTTTTCTTAAAAATTTGTCTGTTAAAATTATGCCAAGGCCTAAGCTTATTGTAGTCTGTTTAAGTCATAACCCCCACCCCCCAACAAAATAGAAACAGTGCTTCCAGGATGTGGATCAAACCATTCAGCTGATGAAAGTCAATGCCTAAACTCTGGAAACCCGAAGTGTTTGAAGTACTGTGTTGGCCTTTGAGATCAATAGCCTCCTCTGCAAGTACCAAGAGAATATTTTCTTCAATATATTCAATTAGCTGAGTTAAATGACTAATTTATTCAAACGTGACCAAATGGGAGTTGAAAGAAGCAGAAAAGCTTGTTCTTCTACACCAATCTGTGAATAAAAGCTAATTATGAGAGGATTAGATTTGCTAACACTATAATATTGAAGGATATTAAGACGAAATACTAGATTGGTGCTAATTCTAGCTAATACAGAGTTATTTTAATAGATCAATTTTTAAATCTAATCACAATTTTTTTAGAAGTCTAGCCTCTTTCAGATAGTGTTATGCAAGTGAAAAACTGTCTCATTACATTTTAAGTTGCTTTTGTTTCCATCCAAAGAAACATAAATCATAAGTAAACACAAAGGGATCGACTAGTAAATAAAAATGGTGCCATACATGATTTTCTAGCAAAAACAGTAAAATTAATCTGAAAAAATGTATAATGAGGTATAGAAAAGTTTAAATATATAGCAGCAGAACTACTCTGTCCTTCTGGCTAGCAATAAGAAGTGCCAAATTTAGTGTAAAAGCTATATTTAGTTACAAAGCAACATACTTCAGTGGTTACAAACTGAGAATTAACCTTTCTCCAAGAAAATAACTAAAACCTTTAAATGGGTAAACAAGATTCAAATTAATTATTTAACTCAAAGTTTCCCACTCTGTAGTTTAATTCATTATCTTTAAGATAAGTAGTTTGAAAGATTTAATTCTGCTGAAAGTAATCAATAACTGAGGTACGTACAAGTGAACATAAATATCAATGCAAACTTAACATAAGCATTCAGAAATTCAGCCAAGAGCGCGATGTCAAGAAAATGTGAAGATACAATTTTCAATCCTGTCCATAAACATTTGGTATATGGGACACCCCACAATGAAATTTAATTACCTCTTCTGCTGATAGGATCATGAGAAAAACATTGCTTCAGGCACCAGCAGAATGAAGTACGGAGGACAGGATGGAGAGTGTCTCGGTCACTATGTCTTTGCTACAAAGATTCTGAGTCCTGCTGCTGTTGGTCCTTGGTGTCTCAAACACTGAGACAGACACCATCGTGATTCTTCTCCATCTGCTGGTCATGTTGGAAGCTGTTCCTGTAAATGCCAATTCATAACCTTTCATCAAATTGCTTAGAAAAAACACTGCTTTCTGTGCTAACTCTTTAAAATGACAGTTTGGCAGTTCCTCCACAAACAAGAGTCTGACAGTGGTGCTGAGTTTCCGGGAGGTGGTCCTTCTCCAACAGTTTACTTGACAGTGGGACTGGCTGACTCTTCTTCTTCTCCTCCTAGCCAGGATGAACAGCCAGGGCAGTAGAGACAAGTGCTTGGTGCAGGGCTGCCAGACCAAGAAACAAATCTTGGGGTGCTCCAACACTGTTGTATTTCTGCTGCTGTGTGCTTGGGTATCTTCCTTAGGTTTTAAGCTCTCATGAACCTGGGTTCCTCGTCTTCAGCAGGTCCATAAGACCTGCCAAAGTAATTTAACAGCTGACCTGCTGAAGTAACCTGCTGTGTAACTTAGAAGTCACCTATTAGTAGAAAAGGAATTTATGATTGAAAGTTTTGCTGGGTATAATGTGCTGTTTCACCAGATCCCCATTCTCCTCACGGTTATTTCCCAAGGTAGCGCTTGTGTTGTCTGTATGTTCTGAGTCTCCAGGAGCCTCCTGCTAAGCACTTGCTTCTCTCGTTGACAAGCCCAGGAGAGGATTTCTCTTAACTGACCACCCAACCCACTGCTCCCTGCTGGAGGCACAGGGATGTAGCAAAGACAGGTGTGTCTTTGGATGAACATAGATGATCATGTTTGCGTCCCCAAAACTACTAAGATGAACAGGCTGTGTGTTCATCCCAGCCTCAGTTCCTCTCTGCATGATCTGCAGTCTCCCTCATTGGACTCTGGGGTCCACAATCCTGCTTGGGCATTCACCGTGACAGCGATGAGGCTTTATGTGTTTATTGAACTGTAACAGCCAGTATAAAGGATGCTGAGATAAAGGCTATATGTTACCTGCCCTGTTTGTCTCTCCGGGGTCCAGATTTTTAAATATGCTATTTCTATTTCTTTGTAGTACCCTTCAAGTGAAAATCCAGGTTTTGCCATCAGATGCATCCACTGTGAAAGATTAGCACAGTGTTTAGGTTTTCACAGACCAATTTTCAGAGTAACTTGGACCTTTTTTTTTTATGTGATGTTTCTAAAACTGGCAGAAGAAGAACTTTTTTTTAAGCCTGCATATGCCGCAAAAAGTATTTTAAAATACAGATTTTTTTTTTTAAATCTTTAAGCATGTTAAGCATGTTTAATGCTTGTATAAGGTGCCAGATTTTAATTACAGTTGGCATTTATAAGTGTGGTGCTGGCAATGGCAACCATATTGCTGAAAAAAGGCATAAATTTTGACACTGGCAATATGGGAACCCAGCATATGAGACTGTAAACCTCATTGCTTTCTGTTTTAATATGATGGTTTAAGGGAAGGACTTTTAACAGTTAATATTTAACTAGAACATTTAGGGTTTGATATAAAGTTGTTCTAATTTCAAACTATTTACTAATTTAGGTCCTATCAAAGATCAGTTTAGGTAATAACTTTCTATTAAATAACCTTTAAATAAGCATGCTTAAAGTAGGGAAAATAAGATGCTTCATTACAAGAAATGAGGTTGGCATCTACCAGGTTTTCCATTAAGTTCCAGGTCACAGACAAATAAAGAAAGTATGTTAGGAAAAAAAACCTTTTTAAAAATAATTAGGGAGATGTCTGTTTTGTTCACCAGATGGAAAATCAGTAGTTGTGGGTGGTCTGTGCTGGATGGGGCATCTCACAATTGGCAGAACTATGCCTTTAACTTTTAAAGTCCTGGGACAAAATGTGAAAGTAATTGACTGTTCCGAATGCTCTCTCTCTGGATACCTAGCATGCTTTTAAAACCAAGATTTGGTGAGTTTCTGACTTTTTTTTTGTAAGAACACTCGAGCAGTTGTGTCTGGTATTAGGCCAGTTGGGTATATTTTTGGTAGCTGTTTAGTGGGGCTGTTGTCTTTTGTGTTTACGCCTGCGTGTGCCTGGACCTGCATGCACACAACTGAAATGCCACAGCTTTATAATTCTCCATTTGCACATGAGTTTCATAATATTGTCAGTGTTTGCTGTGTTCAGGTTATATGTAACTGCTGGTTAACATAATTCGTTTCTGTCCTTTAGTTCATTCTGGTTTAAGGAATTTAAATCTATCCATTTGCCAGTATACTAAAGAAAACAAAGTTGCAACCTTATATTCACAAAGAAGAAGAAAATTCCTGCTTTAAAATAATGCAGATGTTTCCAAAAGTATTAAAAATCCATAGTATTTTTAATCCATTTTTTGTAATGTGAATAAATAAATCCAAATGTGCATGTGTGGATAGTATGTGTACAGATAGGCATATTAAATATGGTCATTTATGAATGTGTTGGAATCTTCTTAGTGCAGTTTGTAAGTTAGCTTGCTGTTTCAGAACTCATACTTTATAATTTCCAGATTAATTTGAGAAAACAGTATTTCAAGTGTGGAAGATAGGTTAGAAAATCCTTGTATTCACATTAAGAATAACAGATTTTGTTATCTGAACTGCCATAAGAATGTATTGTGTTCAGTAGTCACCTCTCAAAGAATGAGACAGAGCCCATTTGCAGCATAGGAGGCAATTGCTTTATATTTACCTTACTTTACAGACAATTTTTTTGCAGTTATCTATATGAATGGTCACAAAGAATTGTATGTGTGTGTTATATCTATATTGTAGCTTGTGTTAAACTGATCCCCACTCTTACTATGTAGAAGCATTCTTAAAGATAAGTGAGGCACTCAACTTAGTGCCTTCTTTGTAAAATCCCTTTTGCTATGCATGACATGTACTCTGTATTTTTCCCTTGCAGTAAATTATAAAGCTTTTTTCTTTCCATGAATCTCCTTCCAAGAAAACACATACAGCCTAATAACACTCGCCTTGAGAATGGTGCATTGCCTCCACTACAAAGCCGTGTTTTCATTGAAGAGATAATTATAATATGGTTTAATGTTCTTGTCAACCCTGAAACACTGTCCCTAAAGAGTGCTATTCTGGTGGATGTCTTTTTGAAGAGAGCTGAATGTGGCTAAGAGAACATACACGTAGCCATGCACTTTTCTGATAAACCAGGACAGATTTTTAATACAATAAATGCTCTCTGAAAAGAATTATACATTTTCTAAGGTGCTAATTCAGAGCTGCTTCGTCCACCAGATTCCACTTTCAATAATACGGAAAATTTTCTTGAATTTATTTATTTTACTTTCTTCTCTCCTCATCCCCCATTATATTTATAGACTTTAAATCTATATGAGAACATAAACTCACAATAATAATTAGAATGTTTTTAATGTACTTTGAGGCGCAGACTTCAGATGAGTAAAAAAAGCCCAAACTGGAACACAAATGGTTCTTTCCAGGCAGCAAGCACGCTTGGCTGTTGATATGCTGTAATTTTCTGCTTTACTTAGTAAAAACAGCAATTACTTATTTGTTCCGTATCCCCCCCAGCACAGATGCTCCTCAGTCTGTCCATTTTCTGAGCACCAAGCAGGCTGCGTACGCGGGGATGCGTGTGCACGCATTCTAGCGCGAAGCAAGTCGAGTTTTCCCCTTGCATGCTGCACTGTTAACAGCATTTATTTGCCACTGATGCTCCTTTACCACCAGCCCAAGACAATGGTGTGCTGGAAGCAGCCGTGGCTGTGAAGGTCTCGCTTTTAGCTGTCTCTCCTGCTGATGGCAAACATCTCCAGGTGCAGCTTAGCAAAGCATCGAGCTGACCTTACAAAGCAGAGCGAGGAACAGATAAAAGCCAGACGATCACACCAGTTAAGACTGAAGTCCAGTCGAACAAATCTTTAACATTGTTTTTGCTGTATTGTCTTTTGTGGTGGTCTGGTGGTTGTCAACAGTGTCTGATGCTGCTAAAAGCTATGCAGTCTGAAGCAAAAAGGCTTTCAGGGAAATTAAATCACAGGCTGGCTGAAGGCGATGCAAAATTCCCCTTGGCTTCAGGCCATCTGGGATTTCCCCCTTGGTTGCAAAGCCCAGTTAAAGGCTGCTGCACCACAAAAACTGAATGTGACTAAAAAAAACCCGAAAACCTAAGAACAGCACAACACTTTCACTCCTCCTGCAACTGTTAGTATATACAAGGAATTGTGTGGCTCAGCACAATGCAACCTGACGCTGAATCAGGTGCTTGGGATCTTGAATTTAATACCTAATTATTTTTAAGAGCTACTATTAAATGAGGAATATGAGTAAATATGTTAATTAATGATTGGCATTTTATTATGTATTTAATTAGCATAATTCTGGAGAGAGAGTATAAAAGAAATACAATCCCTGCAAAAGTGTATAATTTGAGTCTTCATTGCCCTCATCATTTGCAATCGATTAGCTTGCTCTGAAGTCAATGGGATTTATTTTTTTTTCTTGAGGAGAAATTACAAATTAAGGCCTTAAATTAATATTGTAAATAATCTCTCTAGAGAAACTTTTCACTGCAAAAGCTTCCTCAATAGGCAAGTGTTAAAACATTTCTGGTGCTGCACAGTTTAAAAGTATCCTTGAGATTTTTACCCACAGGTTTATATATTCAAGATAGATAGCCAACATTCAAAGAATAAGCAAGAGTTTCTGGCAGAACTGACATTTTACCGTCATGTCAAGTATGTTTCCCCTACCATTTTTCTTTCATTTTTTTTAGCAGAAGAAAAAGGTAGCCTAAAAATACAAAATCTTAGTTAATGAACATAGATCCAAAGTGGCATGAAAAGAAATTAAAAATGCCGTTTTCCCATTGCCCCTTCTTTTCATAGCTTTGAATTTGTTACTACACACACTATTTTAGACTTTATTATCTTTTCACAAGATATGTGTGTTCCTACCTAACTCAGCACCTAACATTTTGATGGATATTGCTTAACTTAAGTCTTAGGTTTGGTGTTGTTTGAGTTTTTTTACTAAACTACCTCTTTTCTTTTTTGAACAAAAAAACCTACAGTGGGATTAAATATTTGATAAAAACGTATTAGACTTTGCCAATAAGTGAATATACATTAGTTTGGTAATTTTATTTCCTCTTTTTTTTTTTCAGACTATATATTCAACTTATTTTAAAAAATCGTTCTTTTGTTTTAACTATGATGATGTCACATATAAATCCATTGCCACATTAGATGCTGTGGTGATCACAGCTAAGGCTCAGTGATCTCTGTCCAACAGACAGAGAAAGACCCTCCTCTCCTCTCTGACAAAGACTGTGTGGAGGGATACTTCCAGGCAGCCCATTTTGTGCAGTCCTCCTCCTGCTGCCCAGAGGCACTCTTGCACAGGCAAATGTTCCTGCTCTGCTTGTAACATATCCTTAATATTCCGCTCGCCTTTTCCATGGACTATTGCAGATAAGGAATTGTTAAGCTTTAAATATCCTCTCAGTGTTTTATTTAAAGTAATCTTGATTTTTAACAGCTAATGTTTTTGTAGTCGTTTAATTCCCAGTTCACATCCAAATGTTGAGATGGAGAGAGGAATGGCATGGAAGGCTGCATTGTTGAATGTTGTTGACCAAATCTTGTTTAAGTGGGTAAATACTCTCTTTCACCCCATTTCCTCTGGAAATTCCCATTGGTTTCATACTACTGTCATGAAATGTAAACTGATTCACTAGTATTTTGTTGCCTTTTAAAAGACTGGAGCAAAATTTTGCTGATGTTCTCTTTTGATATTATTAACATTTTTTTCTTTTATGATTCTGGCATTCTTTCAGCCTCTGTATCTCCCTGCACACAGCATTCTTAGAGGTCTTTTCTTATAGGACGAGACTGCAAAGACTTGCAACAGCTCAAAGCAGCTTCATTAAGCCTGGAAAGTAAAATATTCAGGAGCTGGGAAATGTCAGAATTAAGAAAGCTGATGCAGTTGAAGTTCAGCCCCCTTATACATTTGCTTGATACCACAGTCTTTTAAAATCAGGATCATACATAGGTTTTTCCACAGGACCCCTGCCTCAGTTAGCAAACAGGATGGACGACGCTGAGTTAATGAGCAGTTATTCAATATTTTGTTTTCTCCTAATTTTTCAATGTGTAGCCCTAGGCCTTATTTACTGCACACTATTGAAACCCTGCTGTGAAGACAGAATTGTTAATTTCCTCATGAGCTTTTCTATGGCACTTATTGCTATAAATATCTGAATGCTTAGCAAACATTAATTAATTTATCTTCAGAAAACCCTCATGATGAAAAGGGCTGGTATTACTACTGTTTTACAAATAGGGAGCTAAGGCATAGGGAGATGAGAGTCGTGAATGTCCCATAAATTTAGGTGCTTAGTTGTCAGCTTACAGTTAAGGAAGTAGGGATCTCTTCACTTGCACCCTTTTACTTTTGAATGTTCAAATAATTTTAATTCTGTACCAATAGAAGCTTCTAAAGAGATCCACAGAGCATCGTGGCTGTTGACTTCACTTGAGAAGGGGTGGGAATGCTTAGAAGATACAGTGAGCAGGGAATCACCTAAACCTAGACAAGGGGAAATACTGCAGAATACCATTCCTTAAATCACAGCCTTTTCACGGATTTAGTATCCTTACTGTGGGTTTCAGGAGAGTGCTGTCTTCCGTTCAAAATTCAGAGCTCCTAGTCCTTTATTAGAGTCACTTATCTAAATTCTTGCATCCAAAAGCAGTTTGGAATTTGATTTAATTAGGTAGGACCCTTCCAGAAGAAGACAGAAACAAAGATGTTGACAGGAGTGTCCTCTTACTTTAGAAAATGGACTGTGATAAGAAGCAATGGCATGAGTTCATTCTTATTTTTGAGATGATTCAAGCCTATATTTCCAAAACACTGCTTTAACTAGTAATGAGTTAAACTGTGACTTTCTATCTAGATGAATAGATATAGGCATTCACTTGGTAGGGGGCAGACCCATTTTCCATCCTTGCTCCAATTAGTTATCAAAGTAGTTGGTATTAATCAAGTGTTGGTTAAAATAAGAAGGTAGTTTTTGGTTGAGTCTCGTAGATTGGCCTTAAAGGTCATGCTTTGTTTGTATCGTCTCCCTCAGAAGCAGTGAATATGTAACTATGCCAGCGAGCAGCACTTCTGCAGTGTGTCCACCAGTAAGGGCAAGACCTTAAAAAGCCTTAAAATGAACTCACAAACAAATAAAAAACCTCTCAGGTTCCTACAGACAATTATCTTCCTTATCCAGTCATGATTAAGGTCTGTCCCATAAAACATCTCTGCGGGAATATATTATTGAAGACAGTTTCATAAACTGTGTGCCCTGAGGGCTGAATTTGGGTTACACAGAAAAGTTAAATTGGCTGTTTCCTAACTTTCTATTAGTTTGCCTCGTAGTCTTTGCAGTAGTGTTTTAGTAAGGTTTTTGCAGATTGCTAAGAGGACATTTTAACCTGAAATGATACTGGACTACACATAGTTTGTCAGCGTGGCTTGTGAACTGGAGAGCACTGAGTCACCGGGCCAAGGTGCAGGTAGTATTGCAATATTGCCCTTATTGGTATGCATATGGCACCAAGATATTAGGCACTGATACACTGGCAGTGTCCTCTGCACAGGCATTCTGTCTGCTTGGTGTGGCCTGAGGTCACTGAGCCACTGCCCCTGCCACTTTTGTCTCCAGAGCATTGTTGGTCCATGGCGCTGTCCATGGGGTAGGAGGGTGCCTTGCTGCTACCTGAGCACACAGCCAGGGCAGGCAGACAGGAGCCTTGTCCACATGAGAGCAGGGGTCAGAGAACAGGACTGCAGGGCGTGGAAGGAAAATGGGGATTGCAGTGCCCTTAGGCCTACTTTCTGCTGCATTTTTTCATCAAAATTTGTGATCCCCCACTGTGAGCAAATCACAGGAGCCACACCCTGCCAGAGTCCCATTTATTGTCTAACAACTGAATTATAATTGGTGGTGCTATGACACTTTTTCTGGTTTGGGTTTTTTTTGGTGGGTTTTGGGGTGGTTTTTTGGGGGTTTTTTTGTTTGTTTAGGGGTTTTTTTTGTGTGTATGTGGGAAATCTCTGCAACTAAAGATGCCCAGGTGCATAGGGGCCATCACAGGTGATGTGATGCTTTCTACTGCCTCTCTCTTCATCAGTGCATTGTTTCAGTCCCATTCCCCGTCTGAGGCTTCTCATTTACTTCATCTTTCTTGCTGAGCCAGTACTAGCATTCCTCTTAGTGCTCAGCATTTGGGGGAAAGTTTTGGGGAATACATAAGCAAAATGCCTTCTTCCGAGATTTTCCCAGAACTGCTGGCAGTCACCATCACAGGGCTAGAGGTTTGGGGTGCGTACTCAAGCTGTGCCATGGAGTTCCCTTGACGGGACAGGGTACTGCACAGTCTGGTCTGACCGAGGGCTGCAAGTGGAAGGAGCACAGCAAAATATTTAGGTTACTACCCTCTTAAATGAAACAAATCTTCCCAGCCTATGGTGAACTGGAATTTTCCAGAGGTTTCTAAATTGGCTAAGTTTGGGTGATATCTAACGAACATGACAAAGACATACATAAAATAAAAAAGACATCCAGTACTCCTTGATAAGTTAGAAGTACTTTGAAAAAGAACATTCTTCAAGGTCTTCCTTGAAGGTCATTCCAATATTCAAAAGAGCCTCACTCTTTGAAATTTCCTGTTACTACTGTAAAGTTCTCAGAACTTCAGCCTGAAATGGACATGTAGCCCAGGCAGTTCCTTGTCCCTGCTGTCAGCAGAAGAGCGTGCAACTGAAAATGAGGACTGTCTGGCAACTAAGGCCATAACATGATCCTACTGTAGATAGCCCACTTCCACGATGTGGAAGGTGGAAGGTGGATGTGGAGAATGATGTTGCTGTATTACTGGAGAAACAAAACTTTCTACAGGGTTCATGGAGAAAAATGACTATTTTTCCAGTCTGCTTAAGTTGCAAATTCCAGAAATTTAGAAGAATAAATTCAAGCTGTAGGCAGGCATATATCCCTCTCCAGTGCTCAGGTGCAGAGCTAACTAAATGTGGATGTTTGAGGGTTTTGTTGACAAAAAGACCAACATTGCTAATGCAGGACCCCTGCTATTAGAACACCAGCACATTGGACTAACAAATTAGCACACAAGAAATCTGCAATTGTGGAAAAACTCGGGTGTCATGATTGTAACAATCATTTACATCTTTCTACAGCAAAAATGTTTAATCATGTTGAATTACAACCTCGTGTTCAGATGATGGGCTTCCACATTGTTGTCTTTGTGAAGATGAGTTGTCACTTCTCTGATCTAGGTTGCTCTCACTACAAAGAGGCGGTAAAACTTTTTGTTTGAATTGGAGAAATAGAAAAATTTCATTTGGTGCAACAGTTTCCCTAAAGTTGAGCCTTTACTAATTGGTACTGAAATGAAAATTAATCTGTGTGAGAAAAGGGAATTCACAGCTGAATTCTAATTATTGCAAAGAAAGTAAGCAAAACTGTGCTTGGGCTGCACGAAAGAGCAACTTAGGAGTGAAATCCTCAGCTTGAGCTTATTAACTGGAACTGATGTTCTGAAATAGCAGCTGGTAGCTGGGTCATAGTTGTGCATTTTGAAGCCAGCCGTGGTGGCTGAGAGTGGCACTGCTTCCCCATGTCACTGCCAGTCCAGGAGCGGCGATTGCTCCCACAGGTCTGCTTTGGAGAAGTTTGATACGCGCTAATGGGGATAACGGGGTTGGGGGCACTCATGCAACCCCTTCCCACCAGTATGGTTGTGGAAGCAATTGCATCCAGCCCGTGGGTGATCCCAAGAACCCCAGGCTGATGCCATCCCAGGTTAGGCTCAGAAGAGGGCATCTACCAGCAGCTTTCAATCACTGAAAGCAGTAGGTGTCCTTCTGGCAGAGGTTTTATGGCTCCTGCTTAGCACAGTGCTCCCTGGAAAGCATTTCATGTCCCTCTTTTCCCTCTCCCCAGCTGAACTGCATAGGCTTTCTTCCCACATGGGTAGTCAGTCAGTGGAAACAGATACCTTACCAGTATAATGAAAGTGTTTATTTTTTACATATTCTTCCTGAAGAGTAAATTCATCCTCTGATTGATGTGCTACATCTCTACTAAGCTCCTCTTTAGATAACATTAGAGCTGGTTGAAAAACCTAAAGCAAAATATCCAGAGTTTTGGAAAAGGACACTTTTTTCCTCTTGATATTTCTGTTGTTTAAAGCAAAACTAATGATTTTTCTTTTGGTGTTTCTTTTTTCTTTCTTTCCTCGCTCTCGCTTCCTCTTACCCTTCACTTCTTTTCCTGTTTCTCTTTTGCCTTTTTGAAAATAGAGGGCCAGTAAAATGAAAATAGTAGATCAGGCTGTGCCTATATTTCTTTGCCTTCAAATATTTACTGGAATAGCAAAATACCTTTGACGGTGTTTTTGGTGGGGGTTTTTTTGTGGCTTTTTGGGGGGGGTTTTGGGGGGTTTTTTTGTTTAGTTGTTTTTTTTTAATTAATTCTTTCTTAATACAAAACAAAAAAAAAATTCAACCAGCTCTAGTGAGTAGTGACTTTAGAGTACTCTTGGAGGTTGTTCATAAGCAGCAGTAAGTGGTGATGAAATTCTGAAGCAGCAGTATGTAGGCTTGTACTGTTCTGGTTTGTGTAGTGGTCATGTGCTGGCACCTAAAATCTTTTCTGACACAGTCATGGGGAAACACGATGCTGAACTTGTACCCCCTGTGCATTGTGGAGTTACTATTATCACCAACTTCAGCTGTTACCGTAAGGAGCAAAATCAACCAGAACTAGAACTGTACAGAGTAAGAAAAGATCATGCCTTTTGCAATGGCTTTTCTGAAAGACTTGTAAGATTTGATTTATATTAGCAAATGGTGATGTGCTGATTTTTACAAAAATGCTTTTTAAAGGACTTAAAAAAACTTGAAAATCTGCTGACAAAAATACAGGTGTCCATCTGTTTCTTCAGCATACACTCATTTCTGCTCTTCTTCTGCTCTGTAACTGTGGCACTGTCTTTGCCCTGCATATTTAGAGGGACTTAGGCAGAAGAAAACAAGAAAGGCTGAACTTCACAAAAGCTGTTCTTGGCAATTATCTTTGGCAATGCTAAAGTGTATTAACTGTTGATTTTTTTTTCAATAAAAAGTAGAAATTAAATCCTACTGTGCCCATTGGAGACTTTTTCCAAAGGAAGAGTTACTGATGAGCTATTCTTTCATGATTGTGCTGGTTTCTCCAAATAACAACATCACCGTGTGTTTTTCACAAAGTGAGTAATTTTCATAGCATGCTTTTGGGAGTTTCTGCTCCTGCCAAAGCTAATTTAATACTCATTAAAGTACTGAGCAAGTCTAATACAAAGCCTTATGGATCTTCAATGCGGCCTGTAAAATGTGCAGATTTGCACTTGCTGGGCAGCTCCAGGGAAGGCGTACTTTGGGAAGAGGGGGTTCATGTGCATCCTGCAATCATGGAGCTGCCACTGCATAAGGATGGGAGAAGATTCCCATCACCGTGGGCAGAGGCATCTGTCCTCTGGTAGCAATCCTACCTGCCAGGGCCACAGATGGAACTAAGGGCCAGCTCTGATGCTGATTGTCCTGTCCCAGCAGGCTGCCCAAGCCATGTGACTGGTCCTGGAGTTCCATGAGGGATAGCTGGTGCGATGCCACGGCTGCCCTTCGCCTTGTGCCTGCAGAGGGGCTGGGCTGCTCAGCTGTGCCACCCACCAGCCCTGCTTCTTAGTAGTGGGCCCAACGCCTGCCTGCCCGCTGACATTTCCATCTCATGAGGAGCCTCTGCAGCGGATGCAATTATGGTGCTGTCACTGCTTTACATGGGGCCAGGGATTTACCCAGCTTGTTGAAGCTGCTGAGCAACCCAGCTGCCCGCACTTACACCGGGGATCAGCCGATCCGCTGCGAGCACAAAGCCAGAGGTGGCACATGCATAGTGCGGGCAAAGCACATGCCTGGGTGATGCCAGCTGTGGCTTCTCCTGCTGGCGTGGAGCCACTCAGGATGAGTGCTGCCAGGAGTACAGAGGGGCCGCGACTGCCATCTCCTACCCCTGCCTGCTGGCAGCTGTGATGCCGATCCCTCTGTTGGCTCGTGTATGCGCCCCACACCTGGAATAGTGTGAATTAGGACATGGCAGGGCTATAAACACCTGCACAGCTGTGCGGTGACGGGAGGAAGCCAGTGGTTGCTCCAGCTCCTCAGCAGTGGTGGGCTCACTCCTGACAGGGCACTAACCTTGTCCCGCACCGCACCTGCAGCTTCAGGGTTGTCTTCTCACAACACATGGTTGTTTTCGAGGCTGAGAAACTGGGAGGTGGCCGCAGGATCTGTTCGCGGGCAGAACGGGTGGGTCCGGCCCAGCGCCCCGTCGGGGCCAGGGGGTTGCCGCTAGATGGCAATGCTGTCCCGGCGGAGCCGCCTCGCCCCGGCCGAGTTGCTGCTTAAACCCAGAAGCTCCTTCCATCGCTTTAATGCTATTTTCTGGGGCACAACTGCCGCGAGTACTTGCTTTTTATTTTATTTATTTATTTATTTGTTTGTTACTACGGTATTGTGAAGCATAGATAAATTGGTCACAGCTAGTCACAGAAACAGCAACAATTCAGGGTCCTTTCTAACCAGCTAGGAGCTTTTAAGTCCCTTTCAAACCAAGCCATTCTATGATTCCATGTAAACATTAATTCCAAGACTGTTCGCAGCCAGTTTGGTGGAGAAGCAGAGACAAAATGTCAAGGGATACTGTCTAAGTGCCATAGGCCTAAGTGTCTCGTGCTGTAAACTAAGACACTGACATTTAATCCAAAAGAATTACACACATTAATTACATCAGAGATTAGGGCTGGAGAATTCTAAATTCCATCGTAGTCGTGTAATATTCAGGAAATTCCAAATTTTCTGTTGGAAATGAAGGAACAAGTCTCTTTAAGCCATCACCTCTGTGAAATGATGGCTGGTTGTCTGAGGCAGCCCTGCTTCTGCTGCTTAGTGAGATGTTCAGAGCCTACATCCGAGAGCGATTAATCTCTGTGCTTCTTGGTTGAGATAACAGCATCACAGACCTGGCTGTTAAGGTTAACCTGTACACTACACAAGGACAACAGATGGAAATTCTGGTTTAGAGCCACTGAAAAAAATAAAAACATGTTCCAAAGGGAAAAGGAGCTTGTATTTCTGTGTTTGAACCTTTGATCTTCAGTCACATCTGAAGGGAAGAGTAGACCTTTTGCTGAAGACACATGGTTTTGCATCTGTGAAAACACAGCTGTATAGAGCAAAACAAAACTGGTGGAAAACACAATGGGTTTGCTGTGTCAGTTTAGCTCGTGGCATTAAAATGCTTTGGAAATAGTGGGGGTTTTTTGAAGAACCTTTCTGAAAGTCTCTGTCTTTACACAATTGTTTGTTGAGATTTTACTCTGTGGATTTTGAAGTTTGTCAGTGATCAAGAGACAGCTGCTACCTAAATATTTAAAGCGAAGTCATGGGAAAGTCTGGCAATCTCTCAACAATCCTGATGTAACAGTTTTCTAAAAAAAATATAAATGAAAGCGTCAGAACTTACAGGAAAATCCATGCTGGCAAAATCACCCTGATTCAGAAAAAAAAATAATCCATGTATCATTAATGCTGAAATTCTTAACAATGTACATGTAGTATACAGCTATTTTATGCTAACATACTGCTTTATCAGAGTTGCCCCAAAGCATGCCCTCAAAGTGAAGGGACCCAGTGTCCTCAGTCACATCATTCTGCATTTGAGCGTGGTGGCAAAGCCTGCTCCCTTATGCCTGCCTGTTGTCTCCTGCCTCCCCACATTTGCAGTGACACATCGCTGTCCCAGCAGTGTCCCCTGCAGCCCTGCTGCCTTGCTGCATAGCCCAGCACTACCTGTCCCCCCCCAGCACCTCTCTGTGTCCACCCCCCCCAGCACTGCCACACGCTCACTTGTGTCAAGAGCCTGGCAGTGTCACTTGTTTTCTGCCTTAAATCCCTACTCACTCCAGTTGGTTTATTACGAAAGACAAAGAGAGGAGCTAGAAATGAGGAAGGCTAAGTGTGGAAATGCAAAACTTTTTTTAAATTGAAAGAAATATTCCCCTATATCTTAACCAACAGATTTCTTTTTGGGCAGGGAAGGAATCTGGCTTTGTTTTTTAACTCTTGACATCAGCACAACAGCAGTTTACTCTTAAAATGTATCATTCCTGAAGCCTTACAATAAATTTTCAGTTGTGTTTGGGTTCCTAAACATGCAGCTGGCACTTAATGGGATTTTCAAAAGAGCATAAGCAGGTTAGACGTCCTCCCATCCACTGAAATCAGTGGGATTTAGTTACCTACCTTGCTCAGTTGCTTTTGAAAATCCTGCCAGGTGCCTGTTTGCATCTTCAGTTGCCCTGGAAAATCTGGTCCCCATCTACCCCCGTGACCCCCCCCTGCTCCCATCAATATTTGTCTTCTGTGTCTGTCTCCCACACTCTGGCCTGTATTGATGCCAGAGTCTCCTCCTTTGTAGTTCCTAATATCAGAGACATCCCTCTCCTTTCTCTCTACCAAACTGGGTCTTCAGCTGGTTAAAGGTTCAGTTGAGCAGTTATGACCGTGCCCAGATTTTTCAAATTAGTTTTCCTCTCCTCCTAATGATTTTTAATTCTTTCTTGGTGATGTTTTGACTGTGCAAAGCATTTGGGGTTAAAAGACTTGGTGCAAACAGGCGTGAATGTGAGGGAGCTCCCTGTTATGCCTCTCTGTTATGTTTTGTGTGTCTCTAAGCTGAATGCAAGATGGGGAATAATTTCCCCATTAGCCTGTGTCTCCCCTTCCCTTGGAAGGGTGAAGTGGTCAATGGGTTGTATATTTAAAGATGAGAAAATTGGCATTTTAATTTCTGTCTCAACCACAGTGACTCATTGAGTCTCCTTGTGCAAGCAGTTCCCCATCTGTAAAATGGATCCCCGGGTCCCTGTTTGCACAGATATGGAGCACGAATAATTAATTAATGTTTGTGCAGCCCTTTGAAAATCCTCAGACAGAAGGTGCTGGAAGGTGCTGTGGGTTGGCCTGGGGCTGAAGAGGCTCACCCCGGAGCCCTGCTGCCATCAGAGCCCCACGGGCCAAGCATGGGAGCTGGGGATGCAGAGAGAGCTGCTGGCCAATTCCTTTGCTGGAGATATTTTCCATTTTTTTTCAGGGAAAAACAAATTAGAAAGGGAGTTATCCGTGAGCATGCCTCCCTCACTGCGTGTTCCCTTCTCCTTTCCCAGGAATAACAACAGCTTCATTAGCAAGCTGACAAAAAAAAAGAAGAACAGAGCAAAAAGAACGAAGAAGAACGAGAGTATTGAAATATTAATAATAATAACAGTCCGGGTAATGGAGAGACACAACAACTCTTGTCTTTGCCTCATGCAGAAAGTGTCCTCTTTGAAGTGATTGCTTCCCTCCTCACCCCACTAGGAGGGAAGGGGGAACAATTGTGGAGAACTAAAGCCAGCCAGGAATGCTGAGCTGATGGCTTTCCTGCTTGCCCCCTGCCCGCACCCCTGCACACATTCCTCTCTGCCCCAGCCCGCACCCTGCCCGAATCCCAGCCTGCCCGATCCACATTTCTGCCCGCCCCTTCCCTACCCCCTCCAAGCGCTCTGCCTGCCACAGCCCACACCCCTGCCTGCCTCCCTCCACACCCCTGCCTGCCACTGCCCGCATTTCTGCCCGCATCCCTGCTTGCCTCCTTGCCTGAATCCCTGCCCGCATCCCTGCCCGGCCGCTGCCCGTCGAGAGTGGCGGCCGGAGCTGCACTTCCCGGCGCTGCCGGAGGGTGTCACCGCAGCCCCTGCTTTCCCGGCCCGGCGGGACCGGGGCGCCGGACGCCCGGAGTTGGGGGGGGTTACCCCAAAGCGAAGGGTGGCGACCCCCGCCCCACGGAGTGTCCGAAAACAGGCCTTTCCATATAGACATATCAGGGTTTTAAAGGGTCGGATGGTTTGCTTTTGGTTTTTGTTCTTTGGGGTTGTTTTGTTGTTTTTTGTTGGCTTTGGGGTTTTTTTTTTTTTGGGGGGGGGGGGTATTGTTTGTTTGTTTGTTTGGGGTTTTTTTTGGTTTTATTTACCGAGGGGGTTGTCGAACTTTTCCTCGCATGGAGAGGATTCCCCTCCCTTTTGCTGAGCATGACGGGCTCCCTCCGACTTGCGCTGCCAAACCGGCTGCTCGGGAAGGGCGCGATTCCCGTCTTGCTGCTTTCTATAGCAGCTATAGATGCCACTGGTAACAGCGAAAAAGGGATTTTTTTTTCCCTTTCGATGTGCAGGTTTGCAGGTGTCTGCCTGCCATCGGCAGCGAGGACAAGAAATACTTACATTTGGCTGAAGATCATCAATGCACATGAGCGAGAACTCCCTGTCTGACTTTGACCAGCCAGTGAGACAAATGAATATTTGTTCTTTTACAAAATATAAACTAGAACCATTTTTATCCCATGAAGTTTCTTGCATATCTCACGGGCACAGTTTCCTCGCAATCCAGGATTATTTTCCTGGAGGGTATGATTTCTCTCTCTCCTTTTCCTTAGGAAAAAAAACCAAACCAAACCAAACCAAAACACCACCACCCCCCAAAGATAAATACTTTAAAACATCTTCTAATGTTATGGGCTATCCACATTTTGCAATGTATTCCCAGTAATTTGCAACTTTTGAAAGCCGAGCATTGTTTCTCTCAACTTATTGAAATGCACAGATATGTTAAATAGAGGGGGGGGGGAATCCCAACCCCAATGACTTCTGTTTGGCTGCATATGCAAAGAGGGGGCAGCTTGACTCTTCCCTCGGCGTTTGTTAGTCACATCCTCTTGGCCATTGTTTTGCTGTTTGCGCTGGGAATCCAATTTATTTAATGGTAAAGAGCCAAGGCTTGGTTGCGGTTTTTTCTTATTCCACTCGTTCTGAGCTGATCTGAGAAAGCCAAAAAAAAAAAAAAAAAACCAAAAAAAAAAAAAAAAATTAGCCGTGCCAAGGGGTAGCCCCCCAAAAAAGCTCCAGTCCCCTTGAGGGAGGGATGAGGATGTCCCAAGTGACTGGATACAAAATATACAGAGTTATTACTTGCTTAGTAATTTTTGGTTGTATATTTAATTTCTGAAGATCTTAAAACACATCCCGTGGATAGGTGGTGAAAATTTGGCCGTTTCTTTCAGACCCTGGGCTGCATATACGGTACTTCGCCCCTTTTAGTAATCCCTAGGAGGTGGTCCCCTGGCTGCTGTAGGTTGCCTGTTTCTTGAAAATCCAAGTCCCCCAGAAAAACTGTTTATAGCAACAGGCCTGTTTCCAAAGTCAAGGGGGGGGAGAAGGGGGCATCGTTTTCAAATTACCTTTTCTTTCTTTTTTTTTTTTTTTTCCCTGGAAACAGAAACAAATAGGTTCCTTTTGAGAAAGGTGTGAGCTGCCTAAATTGAGAAACTGTCCCGCCTTTGAAAGCTCCCAAGTCCCAAAATTATTTTATTAAAAAGGGCATCGAGGACCAAATTTCTGATGTTGTTATGGCAACAGAAATAGTTGGGCGGCAATGTGGGTATCCAGAACATCAAGATTGTAAGAAACTAGCAAAATAAGCGCACTGTTGTATTTGGAAAAACAAACTGAACGGTGGTGGCCAAATCTTACACTTCTTTCATTCAGTGTAATCCCCATTTTCGTCTGTTCAGCCATGCCGACAGTGCCTTAACGAAGGTGCCAGCAAGTCATCACAGTATTTATTGCCCTTAAATGCGACCTAGGATTTCAGTTTGTTATTTTCCCCGTTGACATACTAGAAGGAGAATCTTTCCTTATGTTTTTTATTTACTCCTTCTTCAGTGCCTCCAACTTCTTTTTTTTGCTGCCTTTCTGTAGTGACACGTGCTCCAATCCCTTTTTTTCCCTACCTCGCCTGCCACAGGACCGTCGGCAGTCCCCCTGTAAAAACAGCCAGACGTACTCCTCTTAAACCTCCGCGATATTAAAATTTCACCACTGCTTTCATTTCGTTCTAGCTGAGGGAGCCCTGAAACCGCAGCCCCGTATTCCCTAGTTTAGAAACAGCCAAAGTATTTGGGAAGCTCGCGGGTCTCTACTGTAACACGCTTCAGGGACCTTTTGTATAGCAGCCGAATGAGATGAATTTGCCAAGTTTCAAATTTCAGGGGCAGGAAAGACATTTGTAAATCGGTGGTTTTGTTATTCTGGAAAAGTTCTTTGATTTGCAGGCTTTTTTTTTTTTCTTTTACCTTACTTTTAATAAAAAAGAGATGGAGTGTGACATTAAGCAATTTTACAGCATTAGCAGCTTTGGGATGTAAACAAAGACAAACGAATCCCGCTTACTTTAAGTCTCAGAAGTTTGCTGTCAGTCGGTCCTAAACTGGGGACTCGATCCTACGGGACATTATTCAAGCAAAACACGGCTTGAGGTCTCGGAGATTTGTGTCTGAGTAAGTACCCTGGAATCAGCCCCTCTGCCTGCTGGAAAAAGAGAAGTGCTGATTATCTGCTTTTAAAGTTCTTTTCTGCGGTTGCAGACTTCATCCTAAAGCTTTTGATTTGCTTCGAGATTGCCTTGCTAAGGCAGCGTTCTTGATGCACAAACGGAAGAGCAAAAGAGAAATCGTTGTTTTTTGAGTAAGGCTGGGCTTTTTTCTTTGTTAGATTTTTTTTTTTCTACTTGAAAAAATCTCCCCCTCCAAATAAAACAAACCAAAAAAGACTTTTATCGAAGCATCTGATTTTAATTTGACATGAATTTTGTTTCGAGGTCCCTGAAAAAAACATATTCCCTTCAATGAGTTGAGCTTCAATTTCAGCATTTTACAATGTAAGATTACTTGACATTATTTAATTGGACATGAGGGTGTAATACAGGAATTTCCGTTATGTGATGGATTAATTGTTTTCCTAATACTTTAAAGGCTGAGATCCAAACATTTTTCCATTCTATTGCAAAATTAACTGCAATAAATCTGTCAGACCCAATTATTCATTTAAAACATTCCACACTGATTAAATCTGCACATTTGCCTGCGTGCAAGCGCGAGCGAGGGAGAGGAGGTGTGCACGGAGGGGGGAGTCCAGGTTTATTCCCTCTCCTTCTCAAAACGGCAATGGTGTTAGAAACGAGTCCTTTAAATTTAACCTGGGAAAAGTGAATAGCTCAATAGTCTAACGAGAGGGTGAAGAATATGTGGACACATGTCCCTGAGCCTCCCTGCCATCCTTCCTCCTCGGTACCAGGTCCGAACACGCAGAAGCGTCACGTTTGGATGTTTGATGCTGTTCGAAAAGATCGTATTTTACTTCTAGTGGGGGTGGAGTTCTTGATTTTTTTTTGTTTTGTTTTGTTTTTTCTTTAGTTTGTTGATGTTTTCAAAGTCTCTAAACAAAGTCAGATGTGTTAACAGTCTTATTAACAATGTTAAAATGGAATTAACAGCTTGTGGATACCTCTGGAGTACAATAGAATGTCAGCCTACCCTGCCCCCTTATAAATCGCGTCCCGCTGTCTTTCTTTTGTTTCGTGCCCAATCAGCAAACTAAAGTTTTGTTGAGACAGAAGGGCAGTTCAAGTGTTCCTGCTTCGGCGGAGGGAGGAGCGGCGGTGGGGTTTCTCCCTGGCCCCGGCGAGGCCCCCATGTGAGCGAGCGACTGAGGAGGGACACGGAGCAACCCCCAAA
Organism: Pseudopipra pipra; assembly: GCF_036250125.1. Lineage (NCBI taxonomy): Eukaryota > Metazoa > Chordata > Aves > Passeriformes > Pipridae > Pseudopipra > Pseudopipra pipra. Next base: position 79,273,478 of record NC_087550.1, read on the forward strand.
CCTGCAGGCAGGGCTTTGCTGACCCGCCTGCCTCCCTGACCTCTGCCGTCCTGTTTTGTCAGTTTAAAAGGCTTTGCCGAGGTTGTAGTTTACTTTTATGGGCCTTTCAGCGCGGCTACAAAAGCTTTTGTTTATTTTAGATGTAGCGTGGTTCAGATTTCTATTAATCTTCATATAATTTCCGTGGCTTTGCCGCTTCTGTAAAGGTTCGTCGCCGAAATGGTGCCGTGCCTGCTCTGAGGCAGCCAACATCGGCTGGGTAATCACAGCGAGTTCAAGGAATTTCGGAAATAATTTGTCTCTGAGAGTGGAAATTAGCACCAACACATGCTGTTGTTTAACTCGATTTCACCATAATTTGGGTTCAGCACTGAGGACCGACTTTTGTTTTGCCTTTTACTCCCTTAAGTTTTACTTCTTGCATGCAAACTCTGCAGAAACGTCACCCAGCCAATTTCAGTGTTCAATGCAAAGCGAACATTTAATGAGATCTAATTTTTTTAACATGGCTAGAATCATTTCGAGTTAATTTGTATAGAAAATTTATGTAAAACAAGAGACATTCCCCATAAGGAAAATTCTTATGTGTTTTCCTTTATGGTAATTATATTTTTAATCCTTTCATCCAAGAATCTCCAAGTATTTACAATTTCTCCTAGAAGTGCAGAGCACTATCAGGCGGATGTGCACTTCAAGCCCTTTTACCACTCAAAAAACTGCAAGGCACAGACAGGTTGCAGTTCACCCAAGGGCTGCAAAACATTCTCACACCCAAAGTAGAAAATGGCATCCCTTTTTCGGGAGGACTCAGGCCCCATGTGCTCCCGGCCAGCTCTGCAGGCTGCCCCAGAATTGCCTGTCCCACCCAACTCTGGCTCCCTGGCCCCACAGCTGCCCTCTGGACAGGGATCGTGCCCGCTGGAGATGCAACTGCCCACTATGGCACCCAGGCAGTCTCTGTGTCCAAAGCCTGCTATCTGGAGCAATGGTTTTGTCTCTGGCAGCCCATTGGGCTGTGTCCTCTCTGAAATAATTTGGCCAGGCTAGGCTACACTCTTCCCTTGCTTTCCCCAGGCTTCCCAGTGCTGGCTCCTGCTGTGTCCCCATGTGCATCCCACAGCCCAAATGCTTTGCTTTTGCTTTCCATGGGGTTAGCAGAGGGATGCTTGTTGTCCAGTGTCAGAGCTGCAGCTGGACTGCCTGGCCTTTCTTTCCTCTGTCCCCTCTGATGTGTGTTCACCCCCTCAAACCCCAGACTAAATCCCTGCTGCCTTCTCTTCCCTTCTCTTCCCTTCCCTTCAGTTTACACAGCTGTTCTGTAAAGGGAGGAGATGATACCAAATGCAATGCAAATGGATCAGTAGCCCATGGGCCATATGACTCCACTCTGATTGGCATCAAGCATAGCTTGCCCTCGCCACCACAACACAATCTGAAAATGTTTACCCTTTCTGTGGACCATGTCCCCAAGAAGGTGTGTAGTGATGGGGATTGAGTTCATTATTTTCTTACCTAGCTGGTACAAAAACTCTCTCACAGGGAAACTTGTACCAGCTTTCCACATATAAACCCCAATATATGGTCTTAATAGTGAAAGAACCAGGATGATAAAGACTAAATTATAGAGAAATAAAATGTATGTTATTTATAGTATAGCTTACTTTACCATATTGTAAAAATATTAAATATTTTCTTTCAGCTTATTTGAAATGCTCTGTGCCTATTTTTGCACTCTAAGGGTTTTACAACACTTCAAAATTCTACAGATAAAAAGATATATTTTCATCTTATTTTAGGGCTGATGAAACTGATAAAACAAAGAAAAATTTGTAAGCATGTGCTGGTTTATCTGTAGAGAAAAAATAGATGCCCATTTTTGGGATGTGTATTCATTTTTATGCAGCATCTGCTGAGAGAACAAAAACATCTTTTGTCTGTCTACTAGAAAATTCATAAATAGTGTTTATTGAGAAAATATTTGTTGCTGATTGAAATTGTGCACTACAATAACAATGACAGTACTTTGCATTTGTTGTCATCTTCCAAAAACAGGGATTCTCAAAGGGTCTCAGATAAGCAGTCCTTCCAGGAAGGATGCATAGGAATGTCAAGGTGAGCTGTGCTGGTCACCCTCTGTACCCGCTAGCCATCAGCCATCCCCATCACCTGGGGCATAGCCCTCCCATTAATCACTGTGCTTCTGTTATTATGCCTATAAATGTCATTTATTTCAGTAGCAGATCAACAGCAATGGAGGAGTGCAGAGTAGCAGGGCAGTCCTTGCCAGCTCACCTTTACAGGGCCCCAGAGCCCAACCATCGGAGGTGCTGAGACCTTCCCGTGGAGCAGCTTCAATGGAGCAGCGGCTGCTCCCTGCTACTTCCCAGCATCAGGCCCTGGCATCGTTTTGTTGTACAGAAGCTTGCTCTTGTGTGTGATTTTTCAAGATTCCTTCATTTCTGTGGTTATGCAGAGATCATCTTTCTGTTAGACATCTCCTGAGAGAAGATTTAAGAATAATCACATTTCCTCCTTTTTATTTCTATTCTTTGTAATGTGTAGCAAATTCCTATCAAAGATTTTATGGAAAATCTGCAACAGTTTTGTATATAGAGCTGTATGGAAACTCCTCATATTTATCATAGTCTTGGTGAGTTCTCGGTGATGCCTGCAGGAGTTTGCAGGAGTTTTCTGAAAGGAGAGCCCCACAAACTACACAACAAATTTTAAAAAAAAAAGGAAATAATAAACAAACTTAATGCCATTGATTTAAACCAGTTTTAAGTGACAGAATATATTACCTATTTGCTCACCCATTTGGGTCCAAATAACTCTCATTTGTTCAGCAGAAATTGAAGCATGAGAACAGGGCCAAAGCAGTGTTACACTATTAATGAAAAATGTACCCACATATTCAATATTGCAAATGCAAAGAGATCTATTGAAGGTAAAATCTGAAAAAATAATCTTTCCAGGATTAAGCCTTCATACGAATGTCTCTATTTGAAAGAAGCTGTAATATTATACAGTATAATGATATCTGTCATTTAAGTCTAAAAATACTAAATAGTACTTTTTGGACATATTTCCTGCTGATTCATCTGAGGAGTTTCTTCAAGCTCCTGGAGGTAGGCAGAATGAGAAGGAGGATTCAGTTTTAGTGAAAAGTGGCTATGCAAGAGAGGTGGTGGTCGCTTGTTGGCTGGAGAAGAGGATGAGGCATACTCAAACCCCTTGGAGAAGCCTCTTCCCCAAGACCTCAGAAAAGTCCCACAGATATCTGTGGCAATCTGTCCTTTGCCCTTATCTGCAGGAAAAGTGAGCCTTGGCTTTGGAGCAGGAGAAGAGAGTGTGGCTTCAATGGGTGCCAATTTTGTGGTTTCTCTTCCTTTGGGTGAGCTACATATGAGCTGAGATAATGTGAGGGTCAGGGTACATGCCAAGGGCAGAAGCTGCCAAGGATGGAGAGTCCCATCTTTCCTGCAAAGCAAAAAGAGGTTCCTTGACACAGAAAGCACTGTCCTGAGGGCTGGGGCACAAAGGTGCTTGAGAACCAGACGTTGTCCATTCAGTCAGCCTAATGCTCATTCAGGTGGAGAGAGGCACTTGGACCGGACTCCTGGGAACTACACCAGAGTATTCCTGGGGTTCACCTCTGTGCTTAACCCCCACCTGGCTAAGCTTTTCTGAGGCAAATAGTTGTGTTCATATTCTGTGTTCATCTGTCTTGAATGATTTATTTATTTCCCTTTCCCGTGCCAGGCAAGTTTTATTGAAGAAATCCTGCAGGTTAACTAGTTGCAGGTGACTTTAGTTTGTGTGGCTTCTGCCCTTGCAGCGAGGTGGCCAGAGGGAGGTCTCTTGGGAACCGAGGAGGCTGCATTTCATCCACAGGCAGAGCTGGCATGGGGTGGGTGCAAGTGAGCAGTGCCTTGGGGAAGGAGCTAAGAGAGTTTGTGGGTGCCAGAAAGGAATTTTGAATTCCCCAAATCAATGGAAGTGTCTTATCCCACTGATTCTTTACCAGCATTATATTTTTATGAAAACATACTTTTAGTAGGAAATGCTGTCTCAACTCAAAATGTGTCATCTATATAGGTATACCTATATAGAGATTTTTCCATAGAGTTATAATACATAAAAAGTATATGTAAAAGGCATAAGACACATTTTGAAGATGTAATACCTTTAATTTTATATTCTTTCCTATTGCAAGATGATTTTTAAACTGGGAAACTTGGGAAAACCTTGTAAATGAGGCTGCCGGTTTATTTATTTATTTGTTTCGTTTCAGCTGAGACAGATGGGATTCTCGGATCATGCACTGGTAAGCCTTCCTTTGGAATTCGCGCCACTGTGGCCACAGAGCCCAGATGGTGCTTAAATCTGTCATTTTTTAACAACCCGACTTTCTTAATTTTATATCCAAACACATTGAGCATTCAAAGTGATTAATTACTGTCCAGATATGTCTGTGCTGCAGCAATTTACTCGTGTGTGCCAAAGATCATTTTGTTTTGGAGTAGGTAGTTTGGTGAGGGCTGAGTGGGTGGCAAGAGACTCACCAGAAAATACTTTATGTTGGAGGTAGCAGCATGGGGCTCCTTGTATCGCCTTCCCACAGCAGTGGCTGAGCAAAAAGTTTCAATAAGTAAAACAGAATTTTGGTGCACATGGACTTTTTACAGTTTCCATGGGGAGTTTTCACTATTGCATATAAGCCTCATTTTCACCAAATCTTCCATTTCACATCAAAAAAGAGTTTTTTGATGCATGACAAGTACCAACGTTATCCTTTCAGGATTTTATATCCAGACACCAGTGGCACGGCCAAGATTATAATGGCCAGGTATTTGGTAAGAGAAAGCAGAAGGGTTTTTGTCAAGAAGCAGAGCTTGCTCCCAGAGGTTTCAAGAACTAAATTAATAGATTACTGTAATTCTTTGGACTCAGATGTTTCTCTGAGTCTTCTCCTCAATTTTGGGAGTTTTTTTAAGTGGCCATTTTTCTGGATGAGTTTACATATTATTTGCAAGTCTGACACTTGCGTTAATTTTCATGCTTGCGGCAGGCTGCTATCAGTTCCTCGGTTTTGGAAATGAGGGAAGGGCTGATGCTGCATAGTTCATGCAGCTCTAACTCTAGCTTCACAGTGGACATTAATATAGTCCATCAAAATCCTTGAACTGCTGCTGCTGTTCCTTTGACCAAGAACCATCAGACAACCACCTGAAGATTATTCTTGGATGTTACTGCATGTTGTTTATTTGGTTACTTAGATTTGATGCAGGTGGAAGTGTGGCTTTCAAAAACCCAGAGAAGTGGGAGCTTCCTCCAACCAAGAGTCAACCAGGGTTTCTAGGACTTCCATCCCCTCTGTGAAGGAATTGTATCGCTCGTGGTATGTTTAACACCAGCAATGCAAATGTCTAACTCTTTTCATTACTGGGGGACACCGGGCAGAGTCAGGCTGTGTCACGCCTTCTTCATGCAGTCTTTATACCTTATACAGTCTTAACTGTTAGCACCACTGTTTCATGTTTTACCCACTATGCACACCACTGCTGAGGACTAGTTCATGCTCAAGAACAATTTGCACTAAGGAGTAGAAGTTTAGCAGTGATAAATCTGGGTTCTCCTTAAAAACCTAGAGAAGGGACTATTCCTCACCATATGAACACACTTTAAAAGGAGTATATCAGGAGTCTGAATGTTCCAATTTTTGAATGTACTGTTATTTAGCACTCTGCTGCAGAAGGGTTTTGTTCCGTGAGTGCTACATCTTCATGTAGACATTTCCCTTGTTAAACTTCAGTAGAATTTAGTTACCATTAGTGATTACTGACTGGTGGTCACTACTGCAAAATTGATAATATTAAAAATCTAATGTACAGGATTTTTAAAAAAAACCCTTTTGAGCAGGGAGGCACCGAAGCCCAGTGCTGTATCCCAGCATTGCTTCTAGAGCAGTGAACATTACCTCTTTCACATCCAAATTTTCCTCCCATCTTCTAACACAGTCTAGGAGGTCTTAGAGTAATTATATGAAGTTGCAGCAATGCTTTGATGTTTGTTTGTGCTTTATGATTTAATAAGGCAGTAGAAGACAGAGAGCTCTGGTTTTTAGAAGGAGAGATTAATTTCTTTCTGGGGAGGGAGTTTGAGTTACTGTGTGTTTCTTCACTCTTTTAGTGGCGATATTGGTATGTAGCATGACATTTTTCAGGCAGGCTAAGAGTTAAGTTAGAAAGGAGTTTTTCTGTCCTTTCTGATTTGTACTCTACTGTATACTAAGAGCTGCTTACAATGTCATCTTATTGAATGTTCAGTTAATTTTAATGTAAGTTCTGAATCTGAAGTTTATATAAAAAGGACTGATAAACCCTTAACCTGTGTACCAGTATAAAAAACCCTAACTGCTCTGCATTGCTAGTGTTAGATTAGAAGAAGCCTGGTTAGTATTTATTTTCTTTTTTTTCCTTTGATAAATAATTAATCTTGGTAGAAACTCTATAAGCTGTTAATAAAATCAAACTAATCAAAACAAATAAAATCAAATAATAAAATCTTAAGCTTTCATTAAAATGGATCCTGGTGGTGTGGTGGGAATTCATTCCTTCACTAAGGAGGTTCAGTTCTCTCCTCACCTTGTTCCTGGGTATCATAATAGCTTTGGTAGCCCATTTAGTGCCTTTACTAAGCATCAGCAGTTAGTTCTGCACTTTCTAGGTGCCCCTAAAATGTAATAATTGTACTTTCTTAGACAATGAAAGTGATAGTTTGGTGGCTTTTTTCACTGCCTTTATTAAATACCAATAAAGGCAGATTTACATCTGTAGCTCCAACTCTATGTTGTCTTTCCTGTATAAAGAAAATGGCCTAAATTCTGATCCTGTTTTCCATTCACTTTATTTCCAGGAAGACATAGAAAATGATGGTACTATAGAAAAAGTGCTACTTGGTTTGCACTTTTCAAAATACTTCAGGGCAGTTTCACCCTTGCGGAAATTACTGCTGTTGCCACGTTAGTATTGCATGTTTGCCTTTGGAACAGAGATTACTTGGAATATCTTTGCACCATCTTCCTTAAATCTTAAGCCACAGAAATACCTGGCACTTCTCACCACCTTCTGACACCTGACTGTGTCTTCTCCTTGGAGTGTGCTCCTTAGGAAATCTAGGGGTTTGATTTGACTACTCAAAATATAGAAATCCTTTGGATGAGTAAAAGTTAAACTAGGTTATCTGATCAAAATCCCAAAACACACTCAAAAGGATGAAACTCCCAAGATCTTGGTTCTTATTCACCTTTAAAAAACAGTGTACTTCATAGACGCATAGAATCACAGAATGATTTGTGTTGGAAGGGACCTTAGTTCCATCTAGTTCATGGATGGAACCCCTGCCATGGGCAAGAACACCTTCCACTAGAACAAGTTGCTCAAAACCCCATCTAACCTGGCCTTGAATGCTTCCAGGGACGGGGCATCCACAGCCTCTTTGGGCAACCTGTCCCAGTACCTCACCACTCTCACAGTAAAGAATTGTCAGATTAATCCGATTTCAAATCTATATTCCTAGCAAAATATATGTTTTTAGGCTATCTGGCCATTTTCACCTCCCGTCGTCTATCAGGGCAGGATAAAAAATTTAATGGAAAAAACTGCAAAACAATTCCTTTTTTCTGGAATATACTTTTGTCATGGAGTCAAAGCATGATGAGTTTGGTACCCACCCTTCCTAGGACTCCTCTCTCCTTTCTGCAGGAGCACTTCTTCCTAACACCCCAAATGCTGGACTCTCCAGGATGCTGCTCTAATCACACAAAAAAAAGCCGTCTTTCACAACTGAATCTTTTTAACCTTTTCCTAATGAGTTCCCAAGTGCTTTTTGGCCATAGATATTAAAGCTTGTGTGTTTGCGATTTCCCTGGCAAGCTGCCGTTCGTAAAAAGGATATAGTGTTTTCTTGGTCCTTTGCCCAAAGTAATTTTGCAAGGAACTGTAAGTGCATTTAGTACATGTCATTCATTGGAGAGAAGTCATTGTAATTGCATTTGATCACAATCAGTTTATGGCTCTTTTATCATGTTTTCATGCTGCATATCTACTCAAACATTATAGCAAAACTTAATGGCTACTGTTTTACTTCTGCATAAAACATTTTATGGCCTTTTTGTGCAGCAGACATTAGGTTTCAATCACCGTTGCCCCATAGAGAGAGAAAAAAGTTGGATGAAGAACTATCAAAAGTCCTTAACTACATAAAATTTTATTTCAGGTCAACTTCCCATAAAAGATATTAAATGTATTTTGTGGTTTATTCTGCACGTTAACAATTCTAGAGGAGCTGCAATATTTGGGGGAAAGTAGTATGAAAGGGGGAAGCTAATTCACAGAAGATGTTTTACATTTGGGGTAGTTTTCCTTTGTAAAAGGATGGATTTGAATGTGGAAGGGGCGGCTGGAGAGTGCTGCTGACATACTTGAAGCGGCTTTAAAAGCTCACTGTTGCCTCCACAAAATTCAGATTTCTGACCTTCTGCTCAGCCTTTTTAATCATTGCTTTAAATTTTTGATGTTCCATTCATAAAACCTAGCACAATTCATGTGCCTTAAATTATATGTTTTGCTGCCTGAGCGCTGCCGAAGTTCCCAGCTGAAAAGTTTAATTAAAAGGGAAACTTTGACATGCTGCTGAGAAGATTAGTTCGCATTAGAGTGTTGAGATAAAAGAAAATTTACTTCTAATCTAATTAACACCAATTAAAAGATGTAAAAGAATTTGCATTGGCCAATTGTTAATTATGCATCAATTTGCCTTTCCTGTGACAAAAAAAGCAAAATGTGACCTGTTTTGTTTTAGGATACCTACAGTGTGATGATATTGCCACAGTCATTTTTCACGTGAATTGGTTAAGATGGTAACACTTGCTTTGCATCAACCCAGTGCTTTGGTTTGTGTTCAAGACTTTAGCACAAGGTTATTTCAGCCTAATTGGTCTGTAACTTGACAACTCTACATAGGGATGACAGAAACACAAACAAAACCTCCAGTTTTTGTTTTTTTTGAAACCACTGCTTGCATGTATATGCTTCTTCTCCTTAAATCTGTGTATGTAATAGCTTGGAGGCATTAGAGGGGCATGCTTGTCCATTTCAAAGTTTGTCTGTGTATTTACACATGCTTATATTTTTCTGATTCATGCTTTTTAGGTTATAGCTGGGATTATCTGGTAATAAATATGGGTTTGTTCCACATGCCTTGGCAGTGGTTATATGCAGGATGTAGTATTTTGGGAGAATTGGTGTGGCTAGTGAGCTTCTCAGTTTGCTTCTAGGTGGAAGGCTGAAGATATTTCATCAGTGTATGGTAGACACTGCATGCTTAAAATGTTCTTTATTGGTTTTATGTGCATTGGCTTTTTTTTCTAGTTTTGCTTTTCAGCTTTGGAATTTAAACATGAGATGTTTAGTTCAGTATGAAGAAAGGACCCAGGGAAGACTAGGGTCTAGAGAGTAAGTACTGTCAGAAGCAGCTGAGGGAGCTGGGGTTGTTTAGCCTGGAGAAAAGGAGGCTCAGGGGTGACTTTATCACTCTCTACAGATACCCGAAAGGAGGTTGTAGCCAGGTGGGGGTTGGCCTCTTCTCCCAGGCAACGAGCAATAGGACGAGAGGAAATGGCCTCATGCTGCGTCAGGGGAGATTCAAGTTGAACATCAGGAGAAAGTTCTTCGCAGAAAGAATTGTTAAACATTGGAATGGACTGCCCAGGGAGGTGGTGGAGTCACCATGCCTGGAGGTGCTCAAGAAATGACTGGACTTGGCACCACTTGGTGGTGATGAGTCAAAGACTGTACTCAATGATCTCAGAGGTCTTTTCCAAACTAAGTGATTCTGTGTCATTCGGTGATTCTGTGACTGTGCTGTCTATGTTCTCTTAAGCACTTTTATTTTTATTGAGGTTATTATATTACTAGATGATTTTGTATATAAATACCATTTTTTTGGTAACACCACCAAACGAACAATTAGTTTATGATGTTGGTTGCTGCTTGTGCCTTCAAAAACATGAAGCGAAATTCAGTACAAGTTTCCTGAATTCATGTTTACTTCATCATCTTTCCTAGTGCTTTCACTCACTGTCTGTACAGCTGATAGTGTAGATACAGTTTGCCTTCAATGTGGCAAATCTAATGGGTTTATGAGGATGTCAAAGCTCTAAGCAGAAAGAAGGTTGTGTATTTCCAGTAACCGTCTACAGAGGAGAGGAGGTGCATGCTGAGGTCTGAAAGAGCAGTTATGTCAACCCCACTTTAGGAAAGAAATATGGAAATGGAGTCTTATGGCCACATTGTAAATTATGGGGACAAAAGAGAACAGAGAACATATGAAAGGGAATAAAAATATTTGTGTTATAGTATTGCTTGCAATCAAATAGTATAGAGTTGCAACAATGTCTTAATTAAGAATTGCCCTGAATTTGATCACCATATTCAAAAACATAAGTAACTCTTTACCACTGTAAACATGTATCAAGTAGCTCTTCTGTATGTCTTCGTGTTATACCTTGCTGAGCTCTTCTTTATGCTTTATATTGCCTTTTGTGAAAAGCATCACAAAGGTTCTTTCTAAAGAAAACAAACCAGGAGCTAGAACATTAAGAGTATATTATATATTTGACCAATCACTTTTATAAAGTCTGATGCAAGTCTTTAATCTGAGATCCTTGGAGAATGCTTTAGTTTTTAATATTTCTATGACCTTCTCCAGGGGACTGAAAAATTACTTTGAAGTATCAAAGTGGTGCATGGAGTTTTAGCTGTGTGATTCCCATTAAAGTCAGTAGGAGCCAGGTAGCTAAAACTCAACACAACTATGAAAACACACTCCTTGTGCAGTGTTAAGTAGTTAAGCAATTCTGTGACATGGCAGTGACATTTTACTGCATTTGCTGGCTTTATAGGTCCACTCAAGGCTTGTATTTTTACTGGAGTTTTACTGTTCAGTGAAAATAGTAAAGAATTATTCAAAAGCAGGTGTAGGCTATTCTACTAAAAGGCACAGCTGTTGGGAAAAGCTGGAAAATTACCTATATTTTTAATGTGAAATGGCAACATCTGTTTTGCAAACTCTGAGCTCATCACTTGCAGACTGGCCATACTGTAAGCATTTGTTTGAGGTGCCTGAAACTATTTTGCGTACTCTCAGCCTAGGACCAAAATCAGCCCTTGGTAACCCATGGTGCTGGCAGGTGATTGGGAATTCTCAGCTCAGCCATGCTCCTGTCAATAAGAAAGATGAACCAGTGCTTCCCAGAGGTACTGACAGGCAAAGCAACCATCCAGAAGAGAAGCCTGATCTAATTAATACAGTTTCTTTTTGAAATATCTCTACATTTGTCTGCACGTGTCTATGAAGTTTGATTTACACCAATGTGAGGCAAGAAATCAGCTGTTCTGTTCACCTTGCCTAAAATCAGAAAGGAGGATTTAAAGCTTCCAAATTTTGCATTTCACAGCAATGTTCAGTAGCCACCTGGACAGCCTTCTACTGACATTCCTACCTGGGCCTGCCACACCCTCACAAGCAAGGACCAGAGCTGTCTACCAGTGCTGCTGTCTGGTATGTGCTCCTCCCTGCAGCAGCAGCTCACAGATGTAGCTTCCGAGAGGACTCCTCCAAGTTGCAAGAGATGAGTAGAATACCTGATGAGGTGTATTGTCATATAAGGTTCTTGAGGAAGTAAACTTAAAGCTATCCTATCTGTTTCATAGGCAGCACTGAAAAATCAAAATTAATTACTCCAGCGTATTGGGGCCTGAGTTCATCACCAATATGACACAGCCTACAATACTCAAAAGATAAATCTAGGCATTAATATCTGACTACAGCTTCTTGATATGGCAAATGATATGCAGACATTTACCTTTTCACCAAAAAATTGTGATTTGCGTATAGTGCATCACATTATCTGAATAATACCGCAACTTTTATGCAGCTGGGAAAGTATATTTATAGTGTCCAAGTTAAAGCATATCACATTTTGTAGCAACAAGTGCTTCATCATTAATGTGGTCATTTCAGTTTTTCTCAAGCTGACTGAAAATTTTCCAGAATTAAGTAACATAGAAAGATAGCGGGTAGTGTCCACGGACTAATATGTCCTTAATTCCCAAATTTTTGTTATGTGAGTCTCAGCACAGTTTACCAAGATCTCCCCTAGTACTAAACAGGGATTTCAGTGGTAAAAGTAGTGTTAATTCATCTTTAATATGGGCATATAGCTCCCGGAAGCTACAGGCTTCAGCATATAAAATGACAAAGCAGAAACTGCAGAGATAAAAAATCCGTATCAAAGGGGAGTTCTGCAGCCCTTCTGTTTTGAAACAGGGCGCTGCATTTGGAAGTCATAGTGTTGACTTCCTTGGGTCCATCATTTATATGACATAGATGTTCTGAGCTTCCTCGGGTTCTTTCTAAATACCATTTTCAAACCCTTTGAGAAGACCATAGTGATGGTCTGACCTATACTATAAGATACAGGCACAAGGCCAAGCACTTGCTCAGTTTTCCTCCTCTGCTACCCCATGCATGTTTATACTGAACTGCTGGGAAATGTATAGTGATATTTATTGCTACATGACAATAGCGAGTAACTCTTCTCATATGGTTAATGTAAAATTTTGTTTCTGAAATTTTTAAACAACACAGTGCATGAGTGTGCATCTGTATTTGCATATTTAGTTCAATTACTAAAAAAATCTTGCCTTTGACTTGCAAAACATAGCAAACATTTGAAAAACAGAAGAAATTATAGTATCATTATGTTAGCTTTATTAGACTTTTCAGGCCTACAGATGTAAATAGAATATGATTTTATTTAATAGATTATTATTTTATTATTAATTTCTCTTTAATTGAGAAATTTTTTGTAGTATGCAGAGACTGAATTGAATTTTCATTACGTACCTAGTCAGAGACCAGTCCAAATAATTCTTTAAGCAGTTTAGAAAAAAAAAATGCTCATTGAAGACTTGTTAAGTCGTGTGAGAATATGCATTAAATGCTTATCTCTCCTGTGGGTATGTAGGTATCAGCTACTTGGTTTACTGTGTGAGGTTTAATGCTTTTCTTCTAATTTCTAATGAACTTTACCACCAGACTACTTGATCATGACTAAGCCTATGAACAATGCAAATGGAATTGCCCCCTGATGGTGAGGAATGGGGCCCAGATGGCCCTTAAAAGGTGATAATTAGGAAATATAGCATATCTGAGTAGCTAGAAAGAGAGAAATTTGTTGAAGACAGTCAATCTGTTTGAAGCAATGGTCTTTCCCTTAATTATATAGATTTTCATTTAAGGCTGCTTTCAAGTAAATTTTCCCAGAAAATTTTATTTGCATCTGGAAACTAGAAACCACTGATTCTGCTTCTCTCTGTTTCAAATTCTCTGTGGAAACTTTTCGTGTCATAATGTCTTCAAAATATGAGTGACAGGCTGGCTGTATATATTGTCACAGTATTTTGGGTTGTAGGTATCCTTCTGCTGCAAAATGGCAGCAAAATGAGAAGCACGAGAGATATAGATATTAGTACATTGTAAAACATATGTATTACCAGAATTCAACTGTAAATTCTGCTGGATGAGGATTTGCTTGCTTCTAGAAAGATTTGCCACTGTTCTGAGCATTTCTTTGCCTTTTGGGGGTTTCATAAAAGCTCGGATTTTTATTTCTCTATTTAATTTTATAACTTTATTAAAACACTGTAATTTGGAAATATATTGTTTCTTTATATTATAGATCAGATGGTAATGAAATAGTACACAGGTCATTGAAGGCTTTCCAGTGTAGCTCTCCCTTTACAGCTGCCTTATGAAATGAGGTTTTATGTTGATTGCATTTGCTGTGTTGTGAGAAGATTGCCAGTGGGGAAAGGACATCCTTCTGGGAGGATGTTACAGGGGGAAGAGACAAGTTACTGGTAAATCCACTACTATTAATTTTGTAAATTTAGTAAACTGTGTCCCTGAGAGTAATGTGACTCAAGCACATATCAGAGTTTCAGACAACAGGTAGATAGACGTAAAAGGAGAGCCATATCACAGATATTAGTTTTTTGAATATGAAATTTTGACTTGAATTCAAGTGTTGAACACAAGCCTGTGACAGGTATTTAGCAGTAAAATCTGTTGTGATGGCCTGCTTGCCTCAAGCTTACATCATGATTCACCACATCAGAAATAATTCTCCAAAACACAGGTTTGAAGCCTTGCAGACTGTGTTTTATTGCTGTAAGAGAGATTAGACTTGCTGACAAACTAGGGAAGGTCCTCCAGGAGGACTTTTTGTCCCATAAAATATTTAATTTTGTCTCATATTCTGTCTTTTAGGAGACAGTACAATGTTCTTACCCTGTCATATTGAAATGGAAATATAGGGCTCAGCAGCCACTGTACTGCCTGGGCCCAAAAGTGCTCTGATTGTCATTGTCTGTGTTAGCCTCCACCTTATGTTATGTATTGTCCTCGGTTCTAAATGCATTTTCCTCAACTTCTCCTTGGTTGAATTGGGATCATTAAAAGGTCAAGTTTCCAGATCTTTAAATATCAATGCATTACCGGTTTCTCTTCTGCTTGACTATCCTCTTCTTGCTAGGAACCAAAATCTAGTGCTAAAGGAAAGCCAGCCTACTGAGAGGGAAGCTACAGGAAAATGTTTTTTCCATAATGTCTTTTGATTTTTTTTTCTTCCAAGTCTAAGGTACTCTAGTGAATAGGATGATATCTATTCAGTTGTTGCTTCTATGTCTAGAAGTCTTATTGCAGAAAGTAAAAATATTTTCAGGACTTTGAATACACTTATCTTGTTTGATGATGCAGCTAATATTAATGCTAGTACTAATAGGATGTGTAATTAAAAAGTAGTCTTTTTTGTCGGTTTGCTGTAGGTTGATCTGACACTGTTGTAATATATCTGTAAATTGCTCCTCAGGCAGATAGTGGTTTGTCCAATTTTTTTTCTTAGTTAGGAGTTTTTTTAGTTAAGAGTTAAGAGTTTTGAAGCATGAAAGCAAAGTTTATGAAATTCTCACATTTTTAGGAGAGTTTTAAAACTATTAGCTATTACATAGAAAAAAATCTAAATTGTTAAGAATAGCTCTGACTGACAGTATTTAAATTCAAATCAGTATAACTTTAGGAGACGTGTGACTACTGAAGTGCCAAAAAAATACCAGCTGTAAGTGTGTGTGTGTGGGCGGAAATAGTAAATAAACACAGCAGATTTTGTCCTCCCCACCTCACATATCAGAGCATACTGTAAATAAAAACGTAATTTCAGCAAGGCCTGTGGGATTCACCATGTGCCTGATTCAGGAGTGATCCAGACGCAGACCCCACCAATCAGCATCCATGTCTACAGCCAGATCCAGCGTGCAAGTGAGAGCAGTCACGATTAGAATTGTCTGTGGCCCTTGCATAATTTAGATGATTTTCTGAGTATTGGAATAGCACTGCCTATTTGGATAAAAGTAGTTTAGCACACACACAAAAGAGGATGTTGTTCTTCTCGATTGTGAGTTTTCCACATGCTCAGCTTTACGCCCGTCTGAAGCAACTAGCACGTCCAAATGGATGGAGTTAAAGGTGTGTAAAGAGAAAGCAAAGGAGACAGACAGTTGATGTTTGCACGTAGGAAGCTGTTTGCCTGTTCATCACTTCCAGAAGTGACTTTCCATTTGTCAAGTCACATGGTTGCCTTCCAGGAGGCTCCCACCTTTCCTTCCTTCTGTGCTGCCTACTCCAGGAGGCTGTGCTCCCTTCCTTGCCACAAGAGAAGGCTTTGCTGCCACCCCGTTTTATCTCCCAAGTCTCCCATGTGCTGCATTTCTTTTTGTTCTGTCTGCTTTTAGCCAAATAAGCAAATCTCACCTGCTAGGCATGATGGCACTGCTTCCCAGCATTTCTGTAAGGTCAACATTTTGGGTTCCCTTCTGCTTTGAATGGAATAGTTGGGGTTATTCTGCTGCTCTTTTGCAGCTGGTTAAAAAAAAAAAATAGAAAGACTCTTACTACCATTAATGTTGTATGTTATTCAAAAAGTTGTTGTAGTCTCTCTATCCATCCCAGCCTACGAAAAACCTTCCAGAATGTTCCAGATTCTGTCATTTTACAAGTAATTTATTGCAAGGTTAATTTTAAATGGCAGGAAGGAAAAGTTGGAGGTGGAGGGTTACTGCATGGCACTCTGATGCAATTCAGTGTGCTTGCTCTGTTTATTATAATTGATTGGGAATGGTTAAAGTACCTAACAGCTGCCTACTATATTGTACTGATATTTATATGGTACTTTTATATTCTGTCTGAAACCATAAGCACAAAGGGTTTCTAAAGATTTAATATAAAACTTGCTTGTAAAATTCCAAGGTTTATAGCACAATTCATTTGATGCAGACCTGTTTGGTTTATGTGGGTGGATGCTACTTAGCTCAGCGCGATCCTTTTCCATCTTTCTCTCACACAGAAAAACTCCACATTTTGAAAAGCTTAAAACCTTTTATCTTACTGAGACAAGCTTAACATCTCTTTGTAAGGAATTATTTCTAGAGTAGGTGACAGGTATACATGCAAGATTAATGTGGCATAGATATCCTGAAGTACTTTAAGTCACTTGGATAACCAGTGGCTGCTTTTCCTTAGCACTTGAAACCTTTTGTTTAGGATTAACTCTTTAGTAGCTTACTTTTTCCCCCTTTCAAACGGACAGCCTATGGCTTGATCTAGGCCATGAAACCGGTGCAAACTTGCTCAGGACCATCTTTTCCCTTTATCCAGTGACCACACTTGCCACGAGATGGGCCTCTTCTGATACTTTCTCCAAAGTTGAATTTATAGTTTCATGTGTTTTACACCTAACCTTGGGTTTGTGGCTCATGGTTTCCTGCTCTAGTTGGGGTAAACCATAAGCCCTTTTCCTCCTAAGCCTGTGACCATTGGAAGGCTTTGTACCACCTTCATTCAGCTGCACTGGCCTGTCAGTAAAGGAGCATAATAAGTTGGGGGGAAATTTACAGCTCTCTCTAGTTATTGGCAAACATGAGTGTCTCAAACACTTGCTCTGGAGCCTCTTCCACTACCACTGTGGTTGCTTCTACAATTTCAATGACTTCCTGGGAGTCACTGTATTTCAGTCCCATAAATAACATTATTCTAATGCTGCCTTCTGCTCTGCATATATTCTGATTAACTCAACTGGGAGCACGCAGAAGCTGAGCTGGTTGGGATAAACTGAAGGGACTGGGAGAAAAAAAGCAAGTGTATTAGTCCAAAATCAGTGGCTTTGCTAAGGGCAAAGAAGGTGTGATGTGAATTTTTTCCCAGTCATTTCTGACTGCAGATGGTGGTGAGAGTGTCCTGGACATCTCCACCTCCCAGGACACCGGTCTTTCCCCAGCCCATAGCGTCTTGGGACTTGCCTTGCCTTCAGACTTAGTGTTTGTCTGTGGAAGAACACCTTGCAACAGGTGGGCCAGCCCTGTCCCATGACAAACTAATTATGGCTGGGAAGCAAGTTTTCTTGGAGCAGTGTTAGCTGTGTATTGCACTGAGCATTAGTCCTACCTGATGCTATAACCTCACCCAGTTGCCTTGCTTTGGTGTTGTGCCTGCTGGGGCACTTGAGTCTCTAATTCCCTTCCTGAATGAGGTTTCAATGAATTTACTCCTGAAACATTAAAACCCACAAGGTTTTAACATATATGGTAATAATGCTAAGAGTATTCTGGTTTTGAACAGTGTGGTTTCCACATTTCTAGGCTTTTCTGTGCTAGCAGATGGCCTTGAGATTTAGCATTTTTTAAAAGTTGTCATGTAGGTCTATGACTCTCAGAAAGTCAGGGTGAACAAAAGACAGCATACCATGTTTTATAATGCTGATAAATCCCAAGGCCACAGTTAGCATACTGAGTGTTAACAAAAATCAGAAGAGGCAAATGCCTCTATGAGTGTGGTTATTTGTGCCAATTTTTTTTCATGGGCTGGATTTAGCTTTAATGAATGCATCAGTGTGGCAGGAGCATCAGAGGCACTCCCTGCCCCTTCCCACCCCTGGTCCGGATGTTATTACACAATGTTAAGCATATTCTTTCATGGGCATTTGCAAAAGAATAGGAAGATTACCTTATTTTCATGTCTATAGCCTGCATCACAGATAACTTGTGACCTGCTAGAAGTACTTATACTTGAAAATACGGCTGTGGTTAATCTGCACCCGCAGAAAAACCTGTATTAAATAAGGAGTCAGAAGAAGGGTGGGATTAGAGAGAGAAAAAACTAGTTGGTCACATAGAAGGAGCTCTTGGGCCACTGGAAGAAGAGTAAACTCCCTATCACATGCATTCTCCTTATTTTGTTTCGATTTGTATTTGAACCGTTAAACCGTGGATTGCATATATGAAAAGAGGAAACTAGGAATTCATGGTTTGGGAAAGGAGTAAAGCTGCTCGCTTTAACACTGTGCTTCGTAGTGGGATATAAGGATTGCCTTCGCTTTGCAAAGCAGTTGTGAGTTCAGGTAGCTAATATACATCTGCTGAGCTCAGGTAAAAACACAGTGAAGAGGAGGCACTTCAGTTTTGTTCTGAGGTCATACCCTGACTCTACATGGAGTTAACCTTCTGACAAAAATGAAGTACCTAGTTTCCAGTGTCATTCTACCTGCCAATATCTGCCATGCACAAGTTATTTCAGTGGGGAAAAAAAAAAAAAGAGCAAGCTGCTTTTTTATCAGGGAGAAGCCTGAGGTGATGGAATCCTCAGCCTTACAAAAATATAAATGACCAGGCTTTGATTCCTGCAGCAGGTTTAAGGCTGATTATTTTAAGAACCATTGAAACCCGAAGCCGCAGCCCTCTGATTACAGTCCTAGTCTATATTTGACATAGTGCAGTAATGATTTCTAACATCTATTTTAGTTTGGATTTAGAGAGAGAGAGGCAACCTACACTGAAGTATATTACCATGCTCTGACTTGTGAGCATTGTGTAGGAGGTTTAAGTCAGATTATTTTAAGAACTCAACAAGCCTGAAACAGCGTTTTTATGATTATAGCTTTTCCCCCCCTATCCTTTCCACCCAGAGCAGTAGTGAATTCTAACATCTCTTTTAGCTGGCTTTAGAGCAGAGCCAGCCTACACTGAATTGGCCTCTTTTGATGCTACAGTATTGACTGAGGGGAGGGACAGATGGAACAAAAATCCTAATTGCCCAAACTTACAATAGGTTCCCAGCAGCAGCCATCACAAAAGAAATGTTAATGCAGTAAAAGGTAAATGGAAGGAAGCTAAACCCAACTTGTGGACAATTCAAAACCTACATCAATTTATTTTAAACTGCTTCCTGCAGTTTGTGAACACCTTCCTTGTCATAGTAGACTTGTATTTGTTTTTACATTAGTCACTGCTCTGCAGAAGTCTTATCATGCTTCTGCAATTTGTAAAGTAACTGGAAAATGCCATCTTGGGATGAGGAACAAATGACTTCCTATGGTCCGGGCCAACTCTGTTGAAGTTATTTGTTGCAAATGGTCAACTTGCCCTGCATAGTTTTCACAGCTGCAGCTGAACACTATCTTTTCTAGTAGTGAGACTTGAGGGTATCTGCAAGCACAACAGATGGCAGCAGTATTTTGATGTTTCAGCCTCAAAATGAGGGGGCAAAATGTCATTACTCATCCATCCGTCCGTCCGCCTGTCCATCTCACAAACAATTCTGTTAATGTGTCATTCATCACATTTATATTTGCTGTGTTTTCTGTTCCATTTCTGTTTTCTGATTCCCTTACCTATATGTCTGCCTTTTAAAATGTAGCTCCTGTGGATGATGCTACAACTAATTAAGAGCATGCTGTAAACTGAAGAGTGCATTGCACGAATACGTGATCCATGCCATGAAAAGCTCCCCCTCATTAAACAGATTTTAATAGTTAGTTTCTTTGACTGACCATCACTACCTTTTCTAATAATGGGTACAGCTCAGGATTGGTTTGCCAGTTCTCAAACTTCCAAAGTAGGCATTAATTCAAGATACAAGTTTAACATACTTTTAGCCAGTGTAAAGAATCTGCAATGACAGAGCAAGCCCTCTTGCTTGAAAATGATCCATTCTCTAAAGAAACATCAGTCATAAGTAATTAATATCTAATTTTCTAACTTTTTGAGGGATGATTTTCATAGACTGTTTGGAGTCCACTGTTCTCCAGCTGATGGATACCTGCAATTACACTCTCAGGAGAAGCAAATACAACTGTCCTTTAAAATTAAAGTAAGGTGGGAACTGCTCCATATTTAGCCTAGAAGATTTTAATTTTTCTTCTACTGTGTTAATAAAAAAATCATTAACAGCAAGTTGACAAGGACCGTGCCTGGAAACTAAATCCTGTCATGACTGGCTTAGTACCTTATTGAATTTGGCAGTCAGGTTCCTCCCTGGCATTCTCATGACCATACGTCACACCAACAAAATCTCTCACGTGGACGAGAGCTGCACAGGACAAAGTCTTCAGCCAATGGGCTGAAGGAAGTATTTCTGCGATTGTGTGTTTAATCAGAAGCTTTCTTAGTCTCTATACATACAATTTAAAGTACTCTGCCATCGAGATAGTTTTATAAAGAAAAACAAAGCTCTCAGATGCAACTGCATTTGTCCAGCCATGGAGTCATATTCAGTGACCTACTGCTCTGCACCCAGAAGGAGGCAGTCAGGGTGGAGATGGCTATTAATCAGAAAATGCTTACATGAACATACTTGTAGGATGATCTGTGATGCTTTTGTTGTGCAAAAAACCCTCCAAAGTTATCTATATGATTTGACATTATTATGACGTATTTTGGCAAAAAACATGGAAGTTCCAAGTGCACAAGTCAGACACAGAGCTGGGCTTTGGGGCTTACCTGTACGTGCCTTGTCAATAGTAAAAATGCTAAGTAATAAAGCTTCTACAAGTTCCTGCAGAAAACCATGCTGCAGCTCCCTGCAAGGCTCCTACCCTCCCTCCCAAGGTGCCAAGGTACAGCTGGTGTTTGCCACTCTTGCTTTTACCTTGCTACTCCAAAAGCCCCCCTCCACTCACATTACAAAATTGATGTTCATTTTGGCTCAGAAACCTTTGATGAGATCATGGTCAGTTGCTGCATCCAACATTTGTGACCATCGCTTTTGTTCTGGAAAACCTTTTAATTTCCCTCTCCATCCGCAGCATGGTCTCAAGTGGGTGGATGGAGGAGGGCAGCTGCCAGGTCCCTCCCTCCCGTCCCTCATCCAGCTCCAGCTGGGTTCAAGATTTAGCTTTTAATTATAAAGTGCTTTTTCCCACCTCTGCCTGATTATTAACCCCTTCTTTACCTGACATGCGCATCACTTGTGGGAATGCTGTAAAAACACCAGCCTAGGGTACCTAGGGAGATGCATCTGGTGGTGCTCAGCAGAGGGGTTTTTGTTAGCAGAAACATCTCCCCTTCTCCTGTTTCCCTTTCTGCCTCCTTTTCCAGGTGACAAGGAGTGAAACTTGGGTTCTTGTGAGCCCAATTACTTCCATCCTGTAGCCACCCTCTACTGTGGGGCACTTGGCTTCAACGTCTGGCAGCAGTGTCGCTTGCTGTTCCCGTCCACAGTAACAATTCAAGGTCTGTATGTTTAGTTATAAAAGTCAAAGGTTAAGTGATTTGGGAATAAAATGTCACTTAATGCGACAGAAACGCGACAGAACTGAACCCGCTGATGCTTGCATTACTCCTGGGGTTTTCTTTTCGCTTGCAGGCTCAATGTTAAGTAATTTTATTAACTGAGGAGGGGGAAACAAATTATTTGCTAACATTTTTATCCTATTGTGAAATTTATTGCGTGTTGCTTCATAAGGTTTTGAAAGCAACACAGTTGTGAAGACAAGGAAGGTAAAAATGGAACATGTTTGGTTTTTTTTCTTTTGGAGGTGTTATTTAAAACATTGTGCAATTAGTCAAAAAGATTAATTGTTGCTTGTGGCTAAACAGATGATAAATTTTAAAATTATATTATTACAGTGTGTCAGCATAAAAGCTCTGTGTCCCAAGTGTGTCGCCTTTTTATGTTTCTGTTGACAAGGTTCACATTTTATAGCACGCTACCAGAAAGTGTTGACACATATTCAGATCACTGATTAAATGTTTTTAAAACGTGCCACTCAGAAACTAACCCTGATGGTCTTGGAGACAGGCATTTTAGAAGTCTGAATGCATTTCCCTTCATCAGTTAGGTTGTAACACAGTGAGCAGTATTAATTAATGATTCTCTTTTTTTTCTTAAATTTTAGTACATTACTTAGGAACAGAGCTATTTATAATATATTTTTAGGCACGTATTTTTAAGGTTGTCTTCAATATCGTGTCACAAGTGTATATTAAATAGTTACTTAGATGCTGAAATGGGCAAAAAATCATTTTCTCATATAGCAGTTTGTGGAGGTGTTTTTTTGCTTTTGCTTGTTGTTAACATTTTAATTTGTCTGTCTCGAGACCATTGGATGATGTTAAAAAGCACAAGGTGGTGTGTTTGTAATTTCAAGCTGAGGTGCTCTCCTTACTTTGGAGAGCACTCATTACGTGTTCCAAGTCCTGCAGTGGGATTTTCCAACTCAGACATTTTCTCCTGCATGGAATTGCCTGGAGATGGATAAGCGTCCTCCCGACCCACCATTCAGGTTTACTCAACCACTTTTTATTGTCTGGTGTCACAGGTTTCTGGGCAGTTCCCATTGCTTCTGCTTTCACAGAAGGGCTGCTTTTTCCCTTAGAAAACTCATGGGATAAAAAGCAAAACCGGTCCTGAAAGCACAGGTGGTTCCTCCCCAGACCTGCTCACTTTTGCAAATTCAGGCATCTTTGTAGTTTCTGCTCTCATCTATCTTCTTTTCTTGGAAACCAAACGGCCCATTTGCAGGGATAACCATAGGTGTAGTATTACTTGGTTGTAAAAATCCCTCCTGTGAGTTGTCATGTGTTTCAGCCTCCTGAGCCTGAGCTTAGCATGAGTATCCCGGCTCTTGCTCTGGGCAGCAGCTGCTGGGTAGCTCCTTCACAGACTGAAAATAATTAACTCTCATTAGAAAAATATTACTTTTCATTGGAGATATGCTGTGAAGCTTAACTTGATATTTTCCACTGGGTTTGAGGTTTTTTTAGAGAGAAGATGTTACTGAAATATGAAACATGCCATCTATTAGTGTCCTTTCTCAGCATTTGTGACTCCAGCCTGAGTGAAGCTGTAGTATTTCTAGAGTGAAAAGTTTAGTCAAGTAGGAGTATCAGGTTTACAAATTACCTTGCTATTTCATGGAATAGGAATGTTTAAAACACTGTAAATGTATCTATAATTATCTCATCTCTTGGTTCACTGGTAGATTTTATTGTCTGTCAAACTCTACTCATATTATGAGTGCTGTCTCTATTCTGTTTTGTTGTCTTGCAATACAACTATTCAGAGAAATTTATTTTTTTTCCTGGAAAACACTACTAAAATTTTGGGCTAATGGGGAAGCTGACCGAGTGGAGAAGGAATTTTTAGTTGCACTATTTAAAGCCTTTTGCATACTTCGTTTCATCCATCATTAAAAAAATGTGGGGCTTCAGGTTCCGTTTCTAGTGAAAACTCCCTGTAAACATTTTTAAATAAAAAATATTTGAAAGAAGACTTCCTCCCATCTTTATGAATTGAAATAACCTGTTGAGGGGGAAATAAGTCCTGTTTTATGTCTGTAAGTCCTGGAAAGCATCACATATATGCTCAAATAGAGCAGATGAAAGAGACCTATCAATCTCCCTTCTGCTCTCATGGTGATGTTGACCCGTCTCTTGTTTTCCTTTCCTGTTAGGCTACAGAGGAGCATTTTTCTAGTGTCTGGACTGTGAAACAAACCTGTCCATGGGGCTGTGGTGCAGCCACGTGAACAGCAAGTCCCTCCAGTTGCCGCCTCACCTGGGAGCCACCCTTCTTGTTTTGCTCCTGCCATCTGGGGCTCCCACGCTTATGCCTGTCCTCTCTGCCGGCAGGAAAGTTGGTAGAGCTTGTACAACCCAGTGTGGTAGGAGTGTACTAGAGAGATAAATCGTGATTTTACTCAAGAAGGTAGTTCAGCCCATCCTTGAGACAGCAGTGATGAACCATCCCATGGGGAGATGCCTGTTTCTCCACAGGTTTCCGAAAGGAAACAGGTAACTTGTGTGGGCTTGAGACCTTATATGTAGTTGACTAAAGAATTTTAGAGGGCACACTAGCAAAATTCCTGGTCTGTTAAATCAGTGACTTTTTTATTTCATTGAATTCAGTAGTGCCAATATAATTCACACAGAGTGCTCCAGAAAATGCCTCTCTGGCAGTCAGGTGAATGGCCGAGCACAGGGCACTTGAAACTGAACCTCCCATTTGGCGAAATGACATGGCTGACACAGAAATGCAGGATCAGTGACCTCAGCTTGGGGTTCCCCACGATAAAGAAGAAAGAATTACCTCAATATTGGCTTAATTTATATTTTTGAAAAATAAAATACCTTCCAAGCAGTAGCAAATGGAGCCTTCAAAGCACAAACAGACATGAAAATGCATCCATTGCTCTGCTCATGCTACAAAAAAGCCTGCACCCAAACTCCCAGTTGGGTATTATTTCCTGGATTTACTACAAAAAGAACAATGCATGTTTATTAAAAACAGAGTGGCTTTTAGCAGCAGCAGTAGCACCGCACACAATACACCAAAGCACAACAGGGGCCTTCTCCCGGCAATTGATGTGGAGAAGACCTTTGGCAGAGCAATATGGAAATTCACATTCAGTGGCTTGATTAATTTGGAGTTTGGAAGCCACCTTCCCGAGATGGATGACAGTAGCTTATTAAATAAATAAATAAGGAGCAAACTGAAGTCGTGCTGGCGTTATAGCATCAGATTTATGTCATCTGCGCAGGCAGAAAAGGCCTTTGTGGCCGCTATTGTTCGGGCTGTCAGCAGAGGCCTTGGCAGCAGCCTTTTGTCGGGACTTGTGTCGGGGGTAATAACAGGGAGATGATGGCGGTTGGTCTGTTTGATGTAACCCAGTTTTATGGATGCCGGGGTTGGCATCCGCACACGCAGGCGGAAGAAAATAAGCGTGCCGGGGCGCCGGGCCTGCCTGCCCTCAGCTCCCCTCTGCAGCGGCTGGCTGAGGTAGGCACCGGCTGGGGTTCCCGGGGTTCAGCTCATGGCCTCAGGCTGTCACCCAGGGAGTTGAACCGGGAGGAAAGGTGTCCCTTGAGATGGCTTGTGTCTGCTCCCCACCACCACAGTTACCTCCTCCCCAGGCTCCAGAGCCGGGGAGCCTGCACGGGTGCTGCGGGGGTATCAGAAACAAGTGATGGCTTTTGGAGTACTTGTGCCTAAATTTGTGTGGAAGTAATTAAGAGTTGTTTGGTACAAACCAGAATAACATGATATATAATAGTAATCTGGCACACTCAGGCTAGAAGTGGATAGGAACATAAGAAAAAAATGCTGCACCACAGGTTACTTACTATGTGACATTTTTAGAAGGGTGAAGGAACCCTGTTTTAACATCTTTTCTGGAGATGCAATCTGCAATCCGTTGGTTTTTGCTAAGATCTTTGTAATTCTTTTCAATCTGATATTTTAATGTCTTATCCTAAAAAGCAGAAGATTTTAAAAAACAAAATGCTCTTTGGAGTGCTGTGTGATTCATTTTCTCTACAGAAACATAAAAGAGGTTTATGTTGCTCACGTGGGAGTCACTTAGCTCTTCCACACTAAACATGAAAAGTAGATAGATCACTGCAAGTCATCAAAAAATGTGAGCACACTTGAGCTGAAGGTGGAAAATAAAAAAGAAGACTCTCAGTTTAGAACCAGCTCTAAGAGCAACCCACTTTATTATGCCAGGAAGCCAATATCATTGGGTAAAAAATTAAAGAATATTTGGTACCCACTGAAAGTACCTGTCCAGTCTGAGCTCTGCGGCTGCAGATGAGTTTGTGTGAGGACTGAACAATTGACTGGCAATTCACATTGGAGGTCTCAGTTTTCAATTTGCAGGTAGAACGTGGAAGTCATTTAAACACCACTAATGCAGAACTGAATAACAGTGAATTTATTATAAAGACTTCTTGAACTTCCTACTTTGGCATTACTTCACAGGAAAGTAATTAAAAGTGAACTGAGTTTGAAGTCTGTGAACCCAATGAGAAAGACTCTTCATCTAGAAGCTTTTTTTGGTGAGGGGGTGGGCAAGGACGTTAAGAACAAAGTCATCAAGTCATCAAGTTTCCTACTTTTTTGAGGAGTAGATTTTACACACGTATAAATTTTATGGTACACAAGTAAGAGGTTCACAGTATTCAAACAAACAAACAAACAAACAATAACCCTGGACAAACTCAAGTGCATCTCGTGTCATTGCTAACCACATGCTAAAGAGATTTGCCAGGGTGGAATTACAGCACAGGAGTTTGCTATAAAATCCGCTGCACAGAATTTAATCTCCTTTGTGTAATAAAAAAATCTGTAAAAATACTGGCCATTATTCTGGATTATGCCCAAATTTCAGTCTTTTTGGAAACAGGGGTGTTAATTCTTTGTGTATGCATGTAGTGGAGAAAAGTGTTTTCTTGAACCAACTTATTCACTTTTAAATTTGAGGGGGAGCTGAATGTAAAGAAGTACATTTTACTGGCTAATACTGTCTCATTAGCTATATGTATACTCCAGCTGGGCCACTTTGAATGAAGATTTCAGTGTTTGATATGGTCAGTGATGTTATTGAGATTGCATGGCATTGATTTGGTGAGAACTGAGATCTGTAATAATGTAATTTCATTTAAGAAACTGTACATTCTGTTCACCTTTATGTGGCTGGCTGAGCTCAGTGTAAGCAATGTCAATTTGCTTTGAAAAACTATGTAGATTGGTAGAACAGAACTGCTGTGATAAGCTAAGAAGGTCCATACTACATGAAACATTTAAAATTTAAGGGCTAAACATTATAGGTAACCATACAAGTCAATTTAGCCTGAATCTTGTAAATTCAAGTTATATATCTGTAACTTTGTAATGTATTTTATTAGTATTACATATATCCTTACATGGCTTTTGATTAACTCCTGCACACACACCACTGGCTTCTTAAAGTGGTTGATTGTGGCCTTGGTGCAGTGAACGCTGCATTGGCAACTTTAATGGGGACAAGTTTTCATCCACAGTAACCTTCTAGAAACAGAAAATCCTGTTTCTAAGAGGTTTTCTTCACTTCTGCGTGACTTCAGTTGGTGAATTGAGAGCTTCAGATATTTCAAAAGAAGCAGACCTCATTTTGCAGGATTTATCTACCCTAAATTACCCATGTAAAAAACCCACAAAAACAACAAGAACACCCAAATTGTTTTTGAAACATCCTTCTGCTGTACATTGTGTGACTTCTTATCTGTGGAGATACTCTTTTGTGTGCTCAGTTGTGAGCGCAAATTAACATTAGACAATGTCTTTAGGTGGTATTCAAAGTATTTTAAAGATATTATGGCATTTATCAAAAGTAGGACACCCTGTTATGGTTTGGACTGACAGAAAATAATACACCAAAACCTGGAATGCTTTTTGAAGTGAAACAGAGCACATATTTTCATCTTGCAAAAGTATCAAGAGCACTTTCTAACCCATTCAAATATTATTCATCTACCGCTGCTGTAAAGATGAATATAGGCCAGACAATCCCTCTTATTACCAGTGTAGCTGTCAAACACCTGCACGTGTAAGAGATTTAGCTTGAGTTTGGCGGGCTTTGGATATACCATTTTCTGAAAGTCTGTGATTATCATTGATTTAGCCATGCAGTCTCATGGATAGAAAATGTATTTAAACAAGGTGCTTCTCTTTAAATGCATACCAGAAGTTAGCTGGTAGTATTTTGCTTTTTCCTGTTTAGTCATGGAAAGCAGTGGGGTTTTTACCAGAGCAGTGGTTTACCAAGAGTGGTGGGTATGTGGGTTTCTAAAATGTTCTCCTTTGATAAAATGTTCAGTTTTGTTTTCTGCTCTTATATTAACTGTATGGCTCTGGCGTCCTTCCATCAATCTTTTCAAATCTCCTTTTTTTCTCTCTATTTGACTGCATTTCCTTTTATACCATTTAATTTGGTAGGATTTACTCCTATCTTGTTTGCTTGTTCATAGTAAATAATTCCAGTTACATTTCTTAGGGGAGGGCAAATATTTTTGGGTGAGGATCTGATCCCCCAGGTAGTGAGATCACCATTTCAGTTAAAGCCTGCATTCTTAAGCAACCCTCAGAGTGCAGTCAGATATATATTCCAGGAAACTGAATTTGTTCCACTAGTTGGATGCAAAAACAGAGCAAAGCTGTTACCTTGACATTTCCTTTGTAGTTTCCTGCACCCCTCTCATCTGGCCAATCTGACTGAGTTTTATTAGGAAGAAAAATTTAGCAGCTACTAATTAGTATTAAAATGTTTTTGCTAAAACTGTGTTCCAGGTCCTTGATGTCAAGGGACTAGAAGAAAAATTAAATTCCAAAACTCCTCTTTGACCCATACATTAAGATACCTGAAGACCCAAGCAACCCATAATTCATGGGGAACTAGTCTGAGAAGTAATGACCGCTGCAGGTGTGTACACCAACTATTAAAATGTAGCTCTGAATCAGAAAACTGTGGTTAAAGCAATACACTTGGAGATCTTTCCACCACTGTTTTGTAATGTGCTGAAGTGTTTTTTGCTTATTTCTGAGCTAAGTTTCTGGATCCTAACCAGATCTTCCAAAAGAGAATGAAAAGGAGAGAAACCTTTTCGGAGTTTGCCCTGACCTATAAAAGCACTGCTCTGCAGGAGTTACAAATGGCTTTCTGGCTAAGTTCAGCTGAAAGGGCCTCTACTTTTGTCTCCAGCTCTGACAATAGCTGTGGAGAAGAATGTCTTCTTTAAAAGTTCTGGGGATCAAGCTGAACCTTCAGCTGCCAGAGTTTTGTCTTTCCTCTTCTCTGCAACAACCCCCCCCCCCAAATGTTAAAGAGCCTAATCCTGCTGCCATTGAAATTGATGTAACTTTGTCTCTTTTCAGTACTTTTTTTTGGTAGGCTCCTCTTTTGGGCTGCTGGAAGTATTTTTTAGGTTACTTTTTAGTATACTTTTAGGTTAAAACCAGGTTTCATATTTTACAATATAATATAAGAACAGGTAAGGAAAGGAGACAAGATATAATTTCTGAAAAAAAAACTGTTTGGGTTTGATAATAAACAGTAGGAAGCTGGTGTTTTCTACATGGTTGCAGATGGTGTGAGCTCTCCTGGTTGCAAGCTTCTGTATCAGGGCTATGGGCAGCTGTCCCCCAGTACTCAGGATCCAACACCAGTAGGCTCTCTGGAGTCAGGTAAGTAAAGCAGTTATTCCAAGAAATAGCTGAGTTGTCAGCAGGTGTCCTTGTTTATTTCTTTAAAAAGGAGTTCTTTGGTGCCTACAGTCTTTCTGATATTCCAGTGCTGCCCTACCTGCCCTGACAGTGAGAGCTGGGCTCAGTCCCACCATCACCCTGACCAGGTTCAGACTCCAAAAATGCTAAAGTCATCCAGCCACTTGCTGTTTTGGTGGAGGATCCCTTATTCCTCCTTTGGAAGCTGAGCAAGAAAGAAATACCAATCACTTTTTATATAGCAAAAATGTACCTATCCCTCAGTCTTCCCCAAAACAGCTGGTATCCTGGAAAGCAGGATCTCTTGGACACCATGGATAATAGGGGGGACTCAGGCTCCCCTTTCCTAGGACAGACTCTTATACACAGTGACCTGCCCCTCCTTTTGTACAGCGATGTTTTAGGACAAAGAAGTACTTGTGAGGGAGCTTATGCTGGACTGGAGATGTTCTGCAGCAGGGTGAGGGCCTGTCAGAGCACACTTTGTTTCTCAGTCCCTGGTCCTCACAAAGAGCTGCTGAGGACTGAGGACACGGCAATACAATAGGAAGGGTTAAAAGCCTCCTTAATTGCAATTATCTTAAATTGCTAAGACAGAAGCCTTGTGATGTAGCTGCAGCTTTTAAAGTGCAAGTTGTTTGGGTAACTTCTGCAGTCAGTAAAGGGAGAGAGGCGCATTGGGAGGGCAGGTCCTGCAACCCAAAGATACCAGGCTTATTCTTTGGAAATATCTCATTCTCTTGGTTCATAGTAGTGATCATCTACACAAGGGATGCTTTAGATACCAATGTGAGATGAGATTACATCTACTCCTGAACTGGGAAATTATTTAAATTGAAAAAGTTGTGATGCCACTGAAGAAGTTTCAGTCCCAAAGCAGCTGGGGAAGCAGAAAAATCATTCTGCACCCAAAATAAGCCTCACAGTTAGCTGATGAAAAAAAAGAAAAATGATCCTAAAAGATGTGGATTTCCAAAGGACTATTTCTCTGAATATATATTTGTGAACTTGTAGAACTATTACAAAAATATGTTATGCTTTGCAAAGGAATGTAAAACCGGCATTAAATTGACAAAATAAGATTTTGAGACAATCATTACAATGCCTTCTTCCTTTTCATTATTTGGATTTTTCATATGGAAAGCACGTATCTTCAGTTTAACATCTTCTGGGGTTTTGCTTAAAATGGAAAAAGTACACATAGAGACTTCCAAGATACTTACACTGTAGCAGCAACCATTTTGAGCAGAGGCTGTATTTGCTGGATACAATGCAATGTCACATAGAAATGCTTAAATTACTTCTGAGTGAGCTGGCTCAGGAAGTCAGAGCAACGTAATTACATTAAGTGCTCTACTCAACCTAATGTTTTTTTCTGCTTGTACCAGAACAGCTTGGATATGTCTGATGGTATTACATTAGGTGTGTCAACTTTCTAATGCACAGAGTAATGCACAGTGCTAAAGAACGGGAAGACCAACATAGATGTCATGAAAAGAAGAAACTCAGTGCTTCTGACACTGCATGATAAACTCACTTTCCTACAGCAGGGAAACATCATGTGTGTGTTTGTGGGTGCTGTATATGATCTATTTCATATATTGTCAGGCATAATGAAGGACCTTAGAGTAGGATTAAATCAGAAAGAAAAAGGAACAAATGTGGGATCATTTGGCCTCCTAAGGCCCTTAAGAGAATGGAAAACAAGTGTAACAATGTGATGATTGTAGCTCCAAGTTGTCTCCTTGGTGTGACACTGTTGTAGGGCTCCCTGGTGTACCTACAAACTGTGGGATTTGCCTTTGCACCCCACTGAAGGCAGCCTTGGATGCGCCTAGCAGCACTCCAAAATCACAGCTCACTGAAATGAAATGGAGACTAGTGCATTTCTTTAAGGGTAGAGAAGCCCAGAGGATAATGCACTCATTTAACTGCCTTGCCTGACTTGATGTATGAAGTAGATTCACAAGTAGTTCCCATAACATTTTGCTGGTGGTTTAATCATTACCAAGAAAAAAGCCTAAAGAATGCAGAGAACAGGACACTGTGCTTGTGGGTTTTTTCAGGAGTAGTGTTTTCTTCTGTTTCTAAGAAATGCATGTCTTTGATGAGATATGGCTGCAGGCTACCATTTTACATTTTATGGCTGCAGGCTACCATTTTACATTTTATGTCGGCTACCTTTTGTCAGCAGCTCATTATTGATGCTGTATTCTGTTTTAATTCACACTCCTCTGCTAATCAATTACAGCATTTATCCATTAATCAGGTATTCTGACAGGGTCAATAACCGCTTTGCAGTTTTGTGGGATGTTGCACATTATCAAGCAGGTAGCAACAGTCGGTGGATTAGTTTAGCATGGTGTTGTTTTCTCAGGCTGGTGGACCTTCAGGGGAGTAAACACTTAGTGAGGCTTCTGGCAATTATTTGGGTTTTTTTGATTCCTTGTCGAAAACCTCATCTGTTTGAAAAATACATCTTCACTGGTGGGTGTGCGAGAGCATGTGCATGAATGTGTGCACTCACGCATGTGAGCCTGCATGCACCCATGTGTGCCTGCCTTCCCCCATCTGTGTGTGTGCAAATAGACGTAGGTACCCTATAGCCTAAATAGCCACCTTATAAAACGTGCCAGTTCAGCTGTGTGGCTTGCAACAGCTAAACTGGTGGTAAATCACCACCGACATTAAAGGTGTTTTGTTTTTCATTTTAGCAAGTGGTATAGATAACAGAGGGGGCAACACTTAATTGGACAGTTACAGTTTTGGTAGTTAAGTTACCATCTATAATGATGGTAACAGGTTTCAATTATCTTTTTTATGACAGATGTACCAACATTTAATTGTTTCTCGTCAAGTGTGGAAAGAAAAGACACTTCTGTAGATTTTTCAATTCTTCTACATGTCACTTAGCTGTCTGCACCATTGTTTGAGCTCCTTTCTCTCATCCTTTTTGCAGCAATGAGTTGTGTCATTCCCTCATGATCAGCACTTTTGTTGTCTTTGTTTTTTGCTGTACCTCAGAAGTCCATCTTTTCTTTCATCTCCTTCCCATTCATGCATGAGGGAACAGTTGTGCTCTGTTGTGGGGATGTTCCGCTGGATTTCAAACAGTAGGGTTTCTTTTTATTCTCTTCTAAGTAGTACAATGGGGCTGAATGTCTGTTGCAGAATGCACACACTAATATGCCAGGTTATTTGGTTTCTAAGAAGTCAATAAAAATGCTACATTTAGGTTCAGTACTTGGCTTGCTTTTTTTTTGCTGTTTGCCTTTCGGTCTTCAGTTATAAATCTGTTTGTTTGTTTCTGGTTATAAAATATAATCCTCGATATTAAATCCAGGCATGGAATCAACAAACACTTAGGAAAAAATGTTACTGGAGATGGAGTATTTTCACACTAGCAGATTTGGCAGACTCTATCTTCCCTGATAAGGAAGGGAAAATTGCCGCCAAATCTAATTAATGGGTTCTATAATGGGGAAGGAGAGAGAGGGAGTACAGGGCAGGGGTTAGATGCAATCATGAGTTCACCTTGGCAAAACTTTCTTGTTTCTTGGAGACTTAGCTAGTCTTTGCATTTAAGAAAAGGAAGCTTTAGTATATTTCATTTTTAAGGCCTTTTTTTGCTTATGCGTATACTTAGTTTATAAACACTTGTTCAAAATCCATTTCAATGGCAAAAGGCTAAAGACATAAAAAGCTAGAGATATCTTCAGACACTTTGTTCTCATACTCAGGAACAATCTTCAAAATCCTTCTTAATGAGGTCATAAAAGAAAAAAAATCGAACAAGTGGTACTTGTGTACCTCTCTAGGATGTGTCATCAGGGTCACTTGCCACTAGGTTATCCTATTTAAAAAGGGATTGGGATAGTTCAATCAAGCATTGCATTAAGAGAGAGACTTTGATTAATTCCTTCTCTTCTCTATTGTGCTATAGATAATTTCAGTAAATTTGTGATACTTTCTTCTTAGCCAGTGTTGAGGCTTAGCGTTCTCGATGCGTCATGCTGAGTATTAGCATTTATTGGGCCTATTTGGCTGAAGTAAAGAGGAGTGTAGGCTGCAGACAGCCCTCTAATCTTTGACAAGTGAGGCCATTCTTTCAACATTACCGTTATCTCAGGTCATAGAGAGAAAGTGTTCTCTTACAGGTTTGCTGCAGGAACAAATATGGCATGTAAAGGAAGGGGAAGAAGCAAAAGTAAGTAGGCTGATGATTTATTGCAGATTTTGGAAAAAATAGAGGTGACTTTTACAGAGAAAATTGCTGTCTCGAATAACTTGTTCATTTTGTGATACAATGGGAGAGAATTAAAGGAAAGCAAAGCTGAGCTGTGTTACTAACTTGTGCTGTGGCTGGAGACTTGAAATGCAGCAGAACTGCAACTCAGAACCCAGCTGTGATTGCATTATTTCTATATTTTGTGAAACCTAACTTGTTTTTTTAAAACTGATTGGTTTTGGTGGGAAATTTCCTTTTTCACTTAATTGTCATTTAAAGAAAAAAAAAAGGAAAAACCTAAAAGGACCTTTTTTGACAATGAAGGAATCGCATTACATCCTATTTCTCAACTTAACATGCACTTTTTTTCCATTTAAATATAAGTCTTTAGAATTTTCGTGATATGTCTTTTATTCATTGTAAAAAATTTCTGTCTTTATGTTGTTTGGTGTAATCTCCCTTCCCTTCCCTAGCTCATTTTGAAAATGTGTGTGATAGTTGCTTTGGAAACTCAAGGCCCTGTTGGGCATACACATATTTAGGCGCTCTTTAAAAAGTGGATTTTTGACCTGATAGACCGTAACGGCTCCCAGGGAGCCACTATGGTCATTGTGTAAATCCTTCTTAGTTTTCGGTTTACTCACTTGATATACCGTAACGGCTCTTAGGGCCGTTATGGTCTTTTGTGATAATCCAGCTGCTGCACATGCGTGTGAAGCTTTTGTGCCTAAAAATCCTGGGGAAGTTTTGTTAGAAGCGTAGCGGGCACATCCAGAATTGCTTCCTTTCTGGTGCGGGGGGATGAAATGGCTGGAGGAAAAAGTGGTGGCTCTTCTTACCTTCCCTCTGGCAGCAGCCAAAAATACTGGGGCACCTGAAAGACTAAACAACCTGCCAAAAAAACGTTTATACAAAAGATCCGCAAAACCTACTGTTGGATGCTCAAAATATCATCTGGAAAGACTGATTTGATTCAAAATGTTTACGAGTGTGAAACGGCTGATTTTTATTTCATTTATGCAGTTGTTTAATGTATGTCTAAGATGTGTCAGGCTTCTGCCCAGTGGGATTTTTGACAACTGAGTTATTGACCCTTGAAAACAGGGAGTTGTAAGTGAAAGTCTGATATAGTCGTAACTATAGCAACACTGTCAGTGTTCCTGTAATTATTAACTTTTTTTTAATAAAAAAATTAAGAAGCTGTTTCTTTTCTTAAAGAAAGCTTTATTAGAAGCTGATGATGCCACCATGGAGATGTGATATGTTGAAATAATGTGTGTCAGCTAATTGCTAAAATAATTAAAGTACCAGAAAGTATGGAAAAGAACCAAACATCACTTGCTTGTACAAGTAAGGCCTATTGGTTCGAACGGTTTGTATGAGGCAGTGATGGCAGACAGGTGTAGCCATCATTTTGTTCTGTGTAAAGCTGATAGAAGGCTACGTTTTCATTACTTTCCAACTTTTCCTGGGGTGCTGCCCTGAGAGAGTCCATGTTTGTACTGAGGCTTCAGGCAGAGATTCAGACATTTATTTGGAGCTAATTCTCTGTTGTTTGGGACCAGGTGATTTAACTACAATGTGTGTGCCTGCTCTCAGCATGGAAGAGCGGCTGCGACTCCCACGGATGCAGTTTTACATGGGCTTCATGGCAGAGAATGCTGCAGAATGTAATGCCAGTGGGCTGTCCGAGCCACACTAGCCTGTGCTACACCCTCCCTCTACTAAGAGTTGCCAGAGGTTGCAAGTTCTTATCCTGGCATGTCTCTAAGCACATGTAAGACATATCTCCGTTGTACCACTTCCCATGCTTTTCTTCTGGCTCTTGCTCCATGGTGGCTGTCAGCTGATGTGGTGCAGGTGGGGCACCTTCAGAAAATGATGCTGTTTTTCTGGAGTAACCCTTCACCCCGTGGGGACACAGCCAAAGCCTTCTCATTTGAGTATGGTTTTCCAGGACCATATGTATTCATGTTTTAAGGGGGAATCAAGAGGGGAGGAAAACACTTCAACAGAATATCCTAAGCAGCAGATCACTTGCAGAACCCTTTTATGGTTTTCTAAGATTGGCAAGTCACTAAAGCTTTTATTATTGGCCTAGAGTTTGCATTTTATAGCTCATCTTCTCAGAAGGATAGGAAATGCCCATTCTGTATAAAACTTGTGCATCTTAATATTTAATGTGAGAACAGCAAGTATTTAATGCTGCCACAAATGGCAGCAAGTCCTCCATTTTCTTATTCCTTAGAATCCAAACTATTGATTGTACTATATTTAATTGAGTTCTTTAATTCCTTCTGTTAAACAATCAGTTGCTAAGCTTTCCTTAGCCAGGTTTTAGATAATGGCTTTTGTTTTTGCTTAGCCATCTGTTCCTGTATTAATTGTCCTTTTCCCCTAGCATTCACCCATAATTTTGGCAAACTGGTTCCCAAGGTTGGTCTGAATTCCTTTTGCCTCACTGTCTGTTGTTGGACACTGTTACCTTTAGCATTTCACACATTTAATGGATGCAGTTCTGGCTACTGAAAGAAAGTTCAGTCACTCGAACTATGTTGCAGGGAGCTGAAGTTTCTTTGTTTTTGTGCAACATCAAGTGCTGGCAAAACAATGTAGAGGCCTAAATTAAAATGATCACTTGTGTGCAGCAAATCTGTGTGTGGGTCAGGTAAAAACATCTTTCTGCTTTCACTGTGAAGTGAGGTGACAGGTCACAGTTAGAGGGTCTCAGAACAACTTCTGGGGTTAGCATCGAAGTACCCATTTCATTTCCATTCTGTGTGTTGAACCATTTGTTCTGTGTGTTTTACACATCTTCTTTCCTGATCTGTCACTGGAAGGCTCCTGAACCAGGCTGTGATTCAGAATGGTGCCTAGTCAAGTGATATTATTAGAGTACTCAGACTCTTCACATTGAACTCAGCTACTTGGCTGAATCAAAACCCCAATGTCTCATTTTTGCTTCCTCCTCCCTTGTACTCCCATCCTTGACTGCCTTGTTACTGCCTCATCCTCAAAGATTTGTGTCAGGCTACCCTTGTTTTCCTTAAGTGACACAGCTGGCCGCCCTGAGTTAATACATTTTCTCTGTCTGTGGTGTTGCATCAAGAGATTCCTCAGTCCCTGCTTCATTGATGCTTCCCTCACCAAAATCTCCACTGACCTCATCCTCTTCTTTTTTCTTCCCCTTTTTTTTTTAATTACATCTTCACCCTACCCCTTTAATCTTGCCTTTGACCTTGTTTTCTTCTGACTTTCCAAGTGAATACCTACCATGTCTCCCTTTTTACATCCCTGGTTGACAGTGTGGTTTCTGTTCCACAGTCTCATCTCCTGTCCTTGTGCAGCTCTCCCACAGTCCTCCTGTGCCTTCTCCTGTGGTGGCTCAGTGTGAGTTATATCCCAGCACTGCCTGCCTTGCCACTGGCATGAAACCAAAACCCATTCCTCCCTTTCATGCCTGTGGGCCATCTCACCAAGACCCTATGCATTTGTCACCCCTCTCCTGGTCAACTGGGCCATCCTGCCTTGCTGTGTGCTGGCTGTTCAGGATCAACTCTCTTGCTTTGGCTCACCTGTAGAGCTGCCTGTTCCATGAAGCTGCCAGCTTCAGTTTTTATGTATATAGTGCCCAAGTTCTGGGTTTTCCTCACTCTGTCAGACCAGGCTTCTTGCAGCCTACAATTACCCTTTCATTCTCTTCTTCCTGTAGATTCTTTTTAGTCTTCTTCCTTACTGGCCCTCAGACTTGAGCAGTCTTACCAAAATCCTCCATCTTCCCTGCATTCAAAATGATCCTAGCATTCCTTATGCTAGGTTAAGCATCAGTTGTTTGATTGCTGTTTCCAAGCAATGGAAAAGGTGTATAGAGTAATAAAAGTATATTTTTAATCAAGAGGTGCACATCGTCTAGTTAAATAACAGGGTAACAAACATACTGCAGCCACTTGAAGCCTTAATTATCTCTTCAGCCTCTTTTGTCTTCACTTCTCTGTTATTTGATTGATCCTGGTCTAGAATCTGTCTACTGTTTTCTTTTTTGCAGAGGTTAGAAGATAGAATATTTGAAGATTAGTATAACTATAACCACATAGACTTAAGTACTGGTTATTTATTTTTTAAACTAATAAGGTCCTGAGGCATGAATAAATGTACTTACTAATATTTGTAATAACCTTTTTGTGGATTGAAATCTAGCAATACCTTCAAAATGCTCAAATTAGCAAGCTTGTCTGTTATCGTGGTGGGAAAACAATTTACATTATATCTGCATAGGGCAAGAACAGAGGCAGTCTATCTTTAAAAGACCCCAAAATGTAACTGTATTTTATTAAAGAAAAAGCAAGGTTTCAGACCAGATTGCACCAGTTTTTTTAATTTGAGCGTGCTGAATGAATGCTGGGACATATTTTGTAGAACATCAGGAATGTCCAGCAATGGAACAACATTTCCTCTGATGAAGTGAACGCTTTAATATATAGTGGAAGAAATTATTTAAACTCAGCACTAGCACTGGTAGTGGTGGTAATTACCTTTCAGCGCTTTCAAAGCTATACAAAACAGCTAAATACATATCCATTCAGATTCAGGTATCTAAGATAGGCTGTCTTCACTGTTTCCACAGGGATCTCAAGTCTGTTTTGCAAACAGCTCAGCTGTGGTTTTCACAGCCCAGCCTGGGTACAGGAACCGTGCAGCTTCAGGAGAGGGATGAAGAACATCATTTAGATGGGAAAAGACCCTTAAGATCATCATGGCAAGGGTGTGCCCACCTTTCTCCTGGTATTTCTCAAAAGAGAAGAAAGAATTTTTATTTATTCTCACCACTCCACCCCTCTTTTGTGGTGTGGTTTAGTGGCTCTGGGTACTGCTGTAAATGGCTGTTTTAGCTGTTTGTCTTTTTCCCTGCCTATTAATGTGTACTGGTAGAGTATTGGTGAAACAACCCCTCAATTCCAAAATAGTCTGAGCTGGGTCAAGGAAAATACAATATGAGATTGTTCGCTTACCTTTTTGTGTCTAAAAATGTTGAACTCCAAGAGCTCAAGTGTCACTTGTGGGAAATAGTATGTTGCTTGCTTTGTTCTGGCAGGAATTTGGCAAAGACAGAAAGCAGTAAGGATGAGGGGAGAGCTGCTTTGGATCACTGAGAGATAGCTTCAGTCTACAGCAGCTGTAAACCGGCAGGGTCACACCTGAACTTGCGAGATACGCGGGATGCCCACAGCGTGTGGATGCAAAGTGTGTGCAAAGACCACAATCCTTCCAAAAGCAAGGCAGTGTCATGGATAACTAATGGTGGAACGGCCTTTGGTCTAGTACCCATGAGGGCCTGGGCAGACTTCATATTCCACTGGAAAATTCCCACTCTAATGCCATTGCTGGAGATGCAGGAACAAGCAGTTTATTTCAGCAAAATATGAGGAATATTCGAGACTAAAAGTTGTGGACAAACCAGCTTTATTATTTCTTGGATTTATGGAATTTAATTCTTTTTTCTGCTTTCCATCATTCAGTGCCGCTATCGTACTACACCACATTGGGTCTTTTCATACACATACATGTGTACATATATGCACATTTATATATGCACATTTATATGTGCATAAATAAATAAATGAATAGATTGTATATGTAGATATATATACAGGCACATAAAAATGTAAACATAAGCATGCACACATATGTTCACCCTTGATTATTGTGGTTAAAAGCCAAAAGAAAAATCTTAACTTTAAGAATGGGCATATTGTAATGTCTGTTCAGAGTCTCACATTTCTTCCTTGCTTGTACCCAGGACTAGTGAGGTTATTGTTTTGCATTTTCTCTTTTAACGCAAATGACACAAAAAAGGAGGAAAGACTTTCCCTGCTGGATACATGCTGGAGAAGAGAGTGGATATGCCACAATTTATTTTTTTTTTTCCAGAGCATCAGAAGACAGTCTCTGGCAACAAATCTTGCCATTACTGAGACACTAGGTCAACTAAACTGTTATTTGGGAAGATTAAAATTGAAATACCCATTACATTCTTCCTATCAGCAAGGAAACAGATGATGACAAACAAGGGGCCATGTGAGACTAAAACTGATGGTTCAAACCATCCAAGTTCCTTATATATAATATTGACTTTGGTAGGTACTATGTTTCTTAATATTAGTACAGAACTGACATGCACTGCAGAATTAAAATGTATCTCAAGGATATTATTTCCCCTTTGTGCTAAAGTATATCTAAGATGTTACCCAAACAAAAAAAAGGTAGGCAGATTCAGTAATGGAATATTTTTTCTCTTTATCCAGTACAGGATAATTGACATGACAACTAATTGTCTTATTTCCTTAAGTCTAAACTTTTTTCATGATATACGTTGTTGAAGAACACTCAAAGGTAAGCCAAGTGGTGCCTTTATGTATTTTCAGAGGAAAGTTTTTTCCTCATAAGGTTATATATCAGCAAGTTCAAAGAGTCTGTGTGCTTTCAGGTTTTATACAGATGTGGAGTATTATAACACTTACTTAGAGAAATACAGCTGCTCATTTAAATGTCATAAAAGCTGTTATATAGAGGTAGACTTAATCCTATTTCTCCTTATAGATTTTATTTGCTGTAGTCCAGGACTTTTGCTTATCTACTACATATCATCATTATGAACTAAAAGCCATTTTATTTGTGCAGATTGCAAAGGAGGCAGTGTATTTTTCCTCTTCACTTATTTTTAAATAAATATTGAACAGTCTTTGTCAAGAATTTAGCTGGAAAAAATTCCTCACCCTTAAACTGGGGCAGTCAGAAGAATTCTTTCTGGCTCTCCCAAGAGTGCTGTGTGCTTGGTGACATCTTCTCCTGCCTCTCTCTTCCCTTCCCTTCTCTTCCCTCCCCTCTAGGTAATCAGGGACAGGTCTGTTTTCAAAAATTTAGTTTTAAGAGAACAGGACCAATGATGATGATGATATGTGTTGTGATACAGTGAGGTAGGAAATCCACATTTAACAAAACTGAGGTGTTTGGGAGAAAAGGGGTATCCTGTGAAACAGGGCCGTTGACGAGGAGAGCAACTTTGATTCTAGAGCTTTACCTAAGTTTTAGTTGGCTTTTTTATGTGTTCACTAGCCACAGTAAATATATGCTGTAGCAACACAAGGAATCTCACCTGGGAATACAGATAAGAAACTCCCACAGAGCATGTAATAAGAGTGCTTGCACTTGCACTTGCACAGGCCCATCAGGTGCTCTCGTTGCCCCAAAAGGGGTTGCTAGCTGATAATTCAACTTTTTTTTTTTTTTTTTACGAAAATAAAATCATACTAATTTGCAGGGAAGTTGATTTTCACCCCATCTCACTTCCAGTCTTGATGATGATGATTTTTTAAAGTGTCCGTGTTGGTAACTGACTGACTATCAAATGGGATGGGACTTACTAGGTGGAGGGTCTGCAGCAGGGACCTGGGGGCCATGATTTTATGGCCGGTTTCTAAGTTTCCTGGGATGTGGCAAAGCTGATCTGAAGAGTTCTGTGAAAATGTTTAGATAATTAAATAATAAAAGTGGCTTAGGAATGGGATTTTCTACAGAAATCTTCTGATTGTCTCTTGGCCAACATTTTTCTTCCATCACACGTTCATATTATCTGCCTGGTAGATCCGGCACCTTTATGGTCTTTGAGCTTGCCTACACAGCAAAGTTCATCCTTGGTAAGACAGGCTGTGATGATACTGTGATGATATGACCAATGTGTTCCATGAAATTAGTTTCCTGCTGTGGACACCCCTGGGTGCCGTTCATCTGCCCCAGGCAGATTACCTCCTCAAGGCACTTAATGAACTGCCTGAGTCAAGAAGAGGGTTATGGCTGAATTCCCACTTGGAAAGTGCACCCAGGGCTTTGACCACATACCCCAAATATGCACTCATGGGGGTGGCAGGACCTGACCCACCATCTCAGTAGAGTGAGGGATTTGTCCCTTTCAGGGCAGTAAAAGCTTATTACTCACCAAGGAGAACTCAGTGGCTAGAGAGATGCTGAGCCTGAAGAGACTGGTGGGTGCTAAATTTACCATTTTTAGTTTACTGACCTTACTAAGGAGATGATTTTGGAGAGCCATTGTTGAATTAGGGTTTGTTACGACTATTCCTATGTGATAAATTTATCCTTCAGCTGCTTAATGTGAAAGATCAAAATGAGCTGCCAGCTACCACTTATTTATCAATTATGTCCCAATATTTGCTAATTCATTTAAGCCTGGATTCCTAAAATCTCACTTTTAATTTTTTTTAGATTTTTTAAGAAATTTTTTGTCTTTGGAAAAGCTTGAAAATACAAAGCCAGGGACACAGAACCAGAAAATAGTGTTTCAATGTGCACTTTAAAAAGTTGCAATTTTTAATGCATCATGTTGTTATGATTTTTTGAATTCTTGGTGGTGTTAACAAACAAAAAATGAACAGCTTTTTTTCAAGCAATGTATGTAGTAATGGGCAGATGCAGGATAAATACTGAAAAAAATGTAGGTGTTTCATTTTCATCTGTGC
The DNA here is from genome assembly GCF_036250125.1 of Pseudopipra pipra. Lineage (NCBI taxonomy): Eukaryota > Metazoa > Chordata > Aves > Passeriformes > Pipridae > Pseudopipra > Pseudopipra pipra. The sequence goes on from NC_087550.1 coordinate 79,315,730, forward strand.
CAAAACAGTAATAATGTTAACTTTTGTAATGTACTGAAAAAGGCAGAAGAAAAATGATGTTTTATTATTGGATAATAAAGCTTTTCCAGGCATTTATTTACTAGAGATCATGAAAGTTCTGTCTTTGTAAGGTTGTTTAATCCAACCACTGCTACTATGAAAATATAGAAGTCAGAATTTTGGGGCATTCCCAAAATTCTTTTGAATTTAATAAAATAATAATCTGGTTTTCAGCTGATGTCATTCTCAAAGGAAACATTTTGCTAACGTTGAGTAGTGATAGCATAGAAAATTCATTTGATCTTATATAATGTTTTCATGGTTAATAAGATTTGCATATGACATTTTTACATGATTAAAAGTCCTGGAATTTCATTGCAATAGGCATTAACTTCTGTGATTGAAGTTAAGGGAGATTTTTTTTTATTATTTTTTTTTAATAGGTAATCAAGAGTTTAACTGCCTCTGGGGCATTTTAAGAAAATGTTTTACAGTACTTAACGAACATTATAGTACAAATAAGAGTGATATTCCTGTAATTAAAACAGTCTGGATATTGCTTAATGAATGTTTTTCTTATCTTAATGCATAGGCAGTAAGGATTCATGTAGTTGCCTTTATTAACTTGTGGAGTTAGTTAAAAAGCTGGTTAAAACAGTAAGTCCATATCAGGTCAATATAAAATGCTTCTGTAGGGATTTCATTGCTCTTATAAATCTGACTAGTTAAAAAATAAACACAGATGCTTGTTTGTGCCATCCTGAGCCATATTGCAGGGTAGTATTTCTGCCTGTAGACATTTCTAAAGTTAAATGTTGCCTGGAGCACTGCAGGATTTGCAAGAGTTCTTCTTTATCGTCTGTTTAGGAAATATTTTAAAATTTCCACCAGGCTTGTATTCAAAAGCAGAGAGCAGTTGGTTTTCAATTAGTGTAGCCACAATTGCTGTTGTGCATTCATTCTTTTTTTCTGTCATATTGCATCAGCTCTGATGTAATTACATTTTCTCTTTTTTTGTGTAATTGCAGTGAATTGTAGTTTTATAGTTCTGTTCTTCAACGGTTTAATATTTACTAAGTGCTTGCTAAATTGTTCTTCGCTGCTCAGTTGTTTGGCACAGAAACCATTCTGAGTAAGTTCAGCTTAAAACAAAAAAATTCTTTGACATAATTATTCCTCTGCATAATAATAATTCTACAAAATAATGCTTGACTGAACATAAATCATATTTTTACTTTTAATCTTTTTCTGAAAATATCATACAGGGTTTTTTTTCTCTCTCTGAGGTTGAGCATCTTTTGTTTGAAAGATACTCACCAGCTGGATCGCATCTGCATACATCTAAGACTCAATTTTGCACAAGTGTCTGTGCCAAAACCTGAAAATAGCAGGTTGACCCACGTGTAGCCTAAGAATGCATGGAAATAGAATAGTTTCATAATCCAAAATTAATCGCTGGTCCTGCAGGTCCTTAAGTACGTGGTTAACTGTGTTTGACTAGTCCTTGATTTCTCTGGGCTAAGCACATGCTCGAGTGGATTTACAGGAAAAATCTCAAAATGTAGAGAAGACTGCAATATTATTTTCTTTTTCCTATGTGGTAAAAATGTCTGTGCTTTATTTAGTAGTATAATTTATCTACATTTCTAAGTACAGGGATCATCAAGATGATCGTGCTTTGGGTAAATGTAGACTGCCATAAATTGCAAATTGAGATAAAATATGGTCTATTTAGTGAAAAATTCTTAGAAGTGTGAAGGGACCCTCAGTTTATAAAATATCCCCACCACAACCAAAACCATAAAGATGACAGTTTGTAATAAAAAAATCAGAAATTCTGGAAGACCCAAAGTGCATGACAAATTTCTTCTTTCTTCTGATTTCTGCAGCACCAGTATGTTGATACTCCATTCATTTCCTTCTGCTAAATATTCTCAGGCACATCTTTAATGTGATTTAATTTTAACTCAGATGTAAATCAGAAGTGATTTTAAGGACCGTTTTCCTTTTCTCTGACACCGTGCAGACATGGATATCTAACCTGTGCAGGCTCTGGTGAACATAGAGGCTCTCTGTTACGGCAGGGTCATTTTAACAGGCAGGAATGGCACTTTATTGATTCTGACTTTATCAAGTGCCTGTTTCTTATTTTACATATAACTCGTTAGCAGCCTGCTCCTAAACTGCTGAGGAGTCTTTGGCTGTTTGGGACTCAGACTTTAATCACAGTAATTAGCGTGGAATTTTTGAGTTCTGGTCTCGATCTTGACCTTGTAGCATTTAGCCAATGCGCACACAGCTGGACTGGTGGCAGGAGCTGCAAGAGCTCAGTAGTGGGGATGCTCCTTGTGTCCTGGTGTGGGAACTGACGCGGAGGGAATAGAGGGGAGTGGGAAGAGGGGGAAAGCGTGTTCAGTAAGAAAAGAAGTTCTGTCCAAACGTTCTTACCAATTTTTGTGTGTGAACATAGAGATGTGGGTGGGTGTGTGAAAACGTATGGGCAGAATTAGGAAGAAGGGAAGTACCTCATGGTGAACCAGAGGGGAGAACTGGAAGAGGCAAGAGTGGTTTTGCAGTGAAATAGAGAATCTCTTCAAAGTTCAGCTTTTCTGCAGAGGCTACCAGAATGGGTTTGACTATATAAACAATTACAGATTTGTGGGTTTTATAATATTCACTTCCTAAGACAGATTTTGGCATCGGATGTTCCAGGATATCTTATTGGTGATATGTGCTTCATCCTCCTCTTGAACTGGAAGATACTTGACCCCCAAAGACATGCTTTTTCCTTTGTGCCGTGACAACACTTTGTGCATGTTTGTTTGTACATAAACCCCAAAGCCAAATAAACCAAACCTAATCATACATCAATGTCATACATCCAAAGAAACATCTTCTTACTTCTCAGTGTGCATCTTAAAAATAAGCTAATATATGTATAGTGTTTTCTGAATCTCTCAATATTGATATTTGATCTTCATCTTTATTGTGTGATGTTTTTGTTATTTAAAATGTCTTGTAATTTTCCGTCGCAGCTGCAAATTTAATTCTGTAAAAAAATATATAATGCAAAAGCTTCTCTTGGGAAGATGTATAACTAGACAGAATTTTACACAATCTCTTTAAAAATGCAAATTAGAAACATCACTAATTAAATAAATGAAAGCACTTAAAATTTACTTATAAAAACTAAAACTTACAAACTGTTTATATTTAGTGTTTGTTTATTTCTATGTCTTCATATTTAGGAAAACAGGGAAATGAATTGTTATCTTAACTACAATGTTCCCTAGGTTTAAGTGGCAAAGTGAACATGTCACAGGCAGACAGAGTGCTTTTCCATTGCCCTGCAGTGCTGTGGGTTTGATTTAGCAGCAGAAAGCATCTCAAGGAGTCAGACACTTTGTTAATGGTAAAAGCAAAGCGAGGAACAACTCAGCTCGAGAATACTTTATGGGCATGAGGAGTTATCCAGAGTTATCCACACCGTAAGGAAGGGAGCGAATCCTCAACTGTATGTCACATATGTTAAAGCTCCCCAAGACAGGACACCAATTAACCTTGAATGATAGCAAACACACACACACAGGCTGCCTGAGAGAAGCAGCCTGTTGCCATTAGTAGGAAGCAGCAACCCTTGTCACCCTGGGCCATTATTTAAATTTCTTTTAAAATTCACTTATTAATTCAAAGAACAGGAGCACTCTCCTCTTCCTCACAAACAGACTACTTTTGCTGCCCTGAAAACAGGAGACGTTAGTAATATGAGAAGCCAGTGGTCCTTTTATTTTTATCCTCGCTGTCTAATTTGGCCATTTTGAATTGAGAAGAAAAAAACCCCTGATCTTCAGTCAAAGCAATTTAAGGCATGATGGAGCTCAGAGTGAACCAAAACAACAGGGTCAAATGTAGTTGAAAGAACATGGTGGGGTAAATAAAAGGTCTTTTTTTTTTTACATTTAGTGCTGGTGGGAGGAGAAAGTTTGGTTAACTATTTAACCTATGATAGCCTTTTATCATTTTATGGCTTAGAGGTCCGTGATTTTAAGCCTTTGTCAGTAAGTTCCTGGTTTCTATTCGATCTTTTCTCTAGTGTCTAGTTATATGACTTAAATTGATTTACTGGAGATAGGAAAAAGCTATAAATAGCAGACAGACACATATTTTTCCTAAAATTACTTTCCAGCAACTTTAGATTTGGTGCTCAGTTTCCATTTAAATCCTAAACTGCTTTCTTCCACTCAAACTTCCCTCTATCATGATTTTTTTTGATCAGTGGGGCTCTCCTTCCCCATTTGGTTCACCTCTCTATTTTTTGGCTAAAATGCAATGTGTCCTGGTCAGTTGGAGCAAGTGCTTGTGAAAGGTCACTTGGAAGCCCCCTTTTCATTTCTCCCCACTACAGTTTTTCCAGCAGGCAAGCATTCTCAGGAGCAACCCCCTCCAATCTGTCCCTTTTGATATCCAAAGCTGGTTGTTATGGGGGTTAAATTTCTTAATTCACTGAGTTTTTGTGAGCACTTCTTCAACCCACCACGCTCAATGCCCGCAGCTGGGTGCAGACTGCCTGTCTCCCTTAGGATGCTGTGAAAGTGTTAGGGTTTATTCTTTCACCTTCTCCACACTTTTGGGGGGCCAATTCTACACCTGTGTACCTTCCATCAGCTTCAGGGGAAATAATCTTCATGTTACATCTGTGCTAGATAATATCAACCTTATGGTGAGAAGTTTAAAATCAGACAAAGCCTCCTCTGGTAAGGAAAACTGCTTGTCAAGAGATCTCAAACCATGAGAGCTGGTGGCTTCTGCCTGCCCTGACAAGGGGTTAGGTTAGGTTAGGTTTTTAAACTTAATTAGTTTTTTGAAGGTCAGGGAAATGACCGTACTGAGTCTGGAACAAAGGGAGAAATCAAAATGTAAAGCTGAATGTTCAGTATGTTGATAACCTCCCAGTTTTAATTTCAACATAATTGGATCAGGGTTAGTGGCAGTTGTTATGTAAAGTTCCTTCCCTTACTTTTAATTCAAAAGTAAATATCATAGTTCTTCACTTTTAACCAAAGTATTTTTCTTTTTTTTTCTTTTTTCCTTTTTTTTTTTCCCAAAGAAGAGCTGCTCAGTTTACCTCAGATTTCTTTCTACTAGGAGAGCACTAAGATTCGGGGACCTGTATTTTGATGGTAAATCTTGTGACATGACCTTTTGTTTTCCATGTGAGGAAACGTTAGCATTTTTTCACATGTTAACTTCTAAACAATTACGGGGAATTTCTTTTCCTTGAAAACTGCTATCCTTTTCTTTTTCCTCCCCTTTTCTCTCTTCTTGATATTTTTATTTCCCTTTTATATGGAGACTTGTAGATTTTGTCACTTCAAACGTTAGCTGTTCCTCCTCTTTTCTTTCGCTTTACAATACACACTAGGAGATTTTTTTTTTTTGCATATTCCTCCCCTTTCTCTGTGAGATATTGTAGTTCACCAAATTTAAAACACTACAGTATTTAGAATCCCCGCAGTGCCATTTTAAGTATTTGGACCTGGAAAATGCCCCAAGCAATAACTACCTGAATTGCTTTTAATTACACAATATAGCTGCATCATTTTACTTCAGATTCTTTTTGATTGATGCTGTAAGGCAATTGTAACCATGGATGATGGGATTAAGTGCCTCTTGAAGTGACTTTAGCTTCTTGTGGGAACAAAGGGAAAGAAGAGAACACTTAGTCCCTTTTTGAGTGAACAGCTTTTTTTCACTTGCTATATAAAGAAATACAATTAACAAACATTATCCCCAGAGGTGAATTGAAATGTACATGCGGACAATAACCGCTCTTGACTGCAATTAGACATATATGATCCGAGGTATTTTGGCCATTCATTAGTGCTAATTGTTTGAGAAACAAGCCCAGAGAACAAATGATTAAAATGTTAGTGCCATAACCAGGATTATTAGCATGTGTGATAAAATGCATGCGCCGCAGCTGTACCAATAAAACTCTCCGGCGAGTCGCTTTGATTCGACAACTACTCAGCTCGGCTGTGAGCCCTTCGTATTTGCACAGGGCCTGCTGATGTTTATAACAAACAACTTGTATCTTCTTTTCTTAATTAGAAAGAATTACTATGCAAATTGCGGGTCTGTGTAATTCCATAGAAGTTTCTTTGTCTTTGGCAGATTATTTGTGTGTGGTTGTGTGCTACTGCCTAGTGACTTCAACATATGAAAACCATTATATTTACTCTGGAGTGGGGTGGTTTTTTGCACATATCAGAGAAACAATTTGTAGATTTTTGCTGCATTAGCTGGGTCTTGTTCAGGAGGCATCATGGGTCTTGGGTCACTTCTGTCCTCCCACAGCACCACAGACATCCAGGATTGTGACTGGTATGCATAGAGATCGTAGACTCATGCATAGATATCAGAAATACATGTTGTGGCAATTATCCAGCTTTTTTAATGGTTTTAATCAAATGCCTAAAAATGCGCTTCAGAAACACTTGGCCAACACTGTGCCAAAGATTGTAGAAGAACAGATTTGGCCTTTTGAGCAATGTTTTAGGCAGTTCCCAATGTAGCATCTCTTCCAGAGGTAATTTGATTTAGCAAATAAACAGGGAACAGAGGAACAGGTTAAAGTGCTGAATATCACTTGTGGGAGTATTTTACTTCATGAGCTATATGTTGTTGGCTCCAATGAGACCGCACAGGTGTGTGCAGTTAAGTATATGTGTGAGTATGAGCAACACTGGAATGTGAAAATGCAGTTTATAGCAGGGAAATTTGCATAATTGGGAGTAATTTCACTGGCTGCAGTCACAGTGTACGGCTACCATTGCAAAATGCAATGTCTCTTAGTAATCAAAAAGGTTTTCTTTTCTCCTTCCCAAGGATGAACTATTCACTCTTGGGTGAAACGGTTCTCAGAGGACCAGGAGTAACTTTAACTTGCCAGCTACTTTTACATATTTGATGAAGACTTTAGTAGAGTGTTATGTTTGCTGAAGAAATCTAGTTTTATTTCCAAGACCCAAGAGCACTCAGCATGCTGTTAAATGCTATGAATGAAAATATGCTGCTGTAAAACAATTTAATGAGCATTACCCAATAGCCTAGTCCTTATTTTAACTCACAGTGCTTAAAGGAAGAAACATTGTCTTAGCAAATTCACTTGGCTTTTGTCCATGTGTTTAGTTTAAACCATAGTCAAGCTTAGTTTGAATCATTAAAATACTTGGAGTCAGGAAACATATGTAAGATTTTCTTCCGCTTTATGGCGCAGGGTTAACAATATAATCGAGATCACAGTGCTGTGTGGGTTTTTTGTCCTAAAAAAGTAACTGCTGGGGAGTTTTTAATTCTATCAAAAGAACAGAAGTCAAGATAATCAGGATAATGTTTCCTACCAGAGTAGCTAACTGCTCATATATACAGCACCCCAGGCCTTGCCACTGCTTTAAAAAGGTCTATAGGCAGATGGATTTCTTAATAAATCCATGTCTTCCTCTACTTTTCATTTTATTGTAGAACATAAAATACGACTATGCAAGGAAAATGCACAGTAATGACTTAAAAATATATGTCAAAACAATAGCATGTGAAAACATTTACTGCAGTCATACCTAAGCATAATTGTTGAAAACTCCTTTTTTACACAAACATTTCCAGAACTCTTTGTTTTGAAAGGAGAAGGATTCCGTGCTGGTCCACTGACACCAATTCTTCCTGCATATTTTTTTTTTCTGGCCATACCTCTTGAAAAAGTTGTTGCTTCTTCAACTTGCTAAAATGTCCCATAAGACTAATAATTTGACATATTTACAGTATATTTCTTATAATAATTTTTGTCCTGAGAAACCTGTGTTTTGAGCCTACATGGCTACAAAGTTGGTTAGCTTAGGAGGAGATACCAATAGTCAGCAGGCAGTGGTTTTCATAACATTGAGCCTATTAAGTGATGGTATTTCAATGGATTAAATCTATCACTTCTTTGGAGTCAGGTGGTCTGCTTTGGAAGCTGTACTGTTCCATCTAAACACAAGTTCACAGACCTCAGTAGTGACACCTGACTATGTCTGGCCTTCAGGTACTGATGCTTTTACCTACACAATACTACACGCCGTTGTGTGTGGTATGCAGAGCAGGGCTGCCTTTGTGGGACTAGCAGCAGTGAGAGGGAAACCGGCTGGTCAAACAGTCCTTCGCTTGATGACAGCCCAGAAGAAATCCCGGGAAACATGTGTGACAGGAGATACATCTCATCTCAGCATGCTCTGAGATTATGGTGTTAGCCATGTCTATCAGGTTTCTGGCATGTTGGAGGGTTGGTGAGAGGCAATCATTAAGAGTGCTTCAGGGGCTGCTTGGCTCTAGTCTGGAGTTAACTATTAATGGGCTCAGCTCTTTGACTCCTTTGTGCCGTTGGGAACCACAAGATTGAAGCCATCAGAGAAAGCGAATAGAAATTAATCACTTTTGTCCCCTCATATATGTTTAGCAAAGGACAGCAGACCTCTTTACTGACCTCTATGTCACACTGAAAAAAGACTCTCCTCTTTCCATTTGAGGTAAACCACTCTTCCACCTCCTCCTTGCTCTTCCAAAGTGTACTACTGCAAGAAAATGTGATTAAGTGGATTTAACTAGCAGGCACTTGAGTTACAACAAGTTTTTTTACCATCCCCACTTCAACCTGAAGCAGGGGACATGAAGTGGTTTGTGGGAGAGGGGCAAAGAGAGTACTTGGGAGACGCTCAGTGGATGTCAATGGCGTGTCTCCAAGTGTTGTTAAAACCTCCACCACCTGAGTCTTGATGTTATTGCACTTAGAGATGAAGAAGACTTATCAACTTATCAAGGGTAACACTTGCACTTGTAATAAAATAATTTCTGTTAAACAGCCAAGCTGCCCCATTTCTTAGGCTGAAGGAAACATTACCAGACATGTTACAAAGAAGAGTGGGTTTTTGTGGGCTCATAAAGTCGGTTCAACCAGGATGTGCAGAAACGCAGCAGTGGAGATAGTGGAATAGTTTTCTTTTTCCGTTTTGTTTACTGAGGTAAAATATGATAAAAGCTTTCTTCATCTTTTTAACCTAAGGCTTATATTCAGCTTTTAGGGTGCACACTCCAGGAGAAGAGCTGGGTCCTCACCAACACTATGTGCACAAGGTGGAGACCACCACAAGCCTGATGCCTGTGGGCCACATATGTCACTCGCTCAAGCCATGTGACACCACTGGAGTGTGGTGCACAAAGCATTTATAAATTTTAAAAGGCACCACAGCCAACGACCTGCTGATGATGTTGGTGGTTTTTTAAGCTCTGTCAGTGGAAGTCTGTGCTGTGGATCTGAAGGTCTGAAGGCTTCTGAGAGAACGTTAGGATTAGTGAAGTTCCACATTACATGGGATTTTCATTCCTGTTTTCCTCATTTCCCCCTCCATCCATTTTGCTTATTTAAAATTTGCATGCAAATATGTTTGTTGATATAAACAAAATCAACTTCACAAGCCCCTATTTGTTTTAGTCAGCACCCCTGCTTCATTCCTAGCATGACGTCCACCTCCTGGAGAAAATGTGGCAGATAGCAGCCTCCTCTCTAAAGCAGTCCTGATCTGTTCCCAGCACAGTTTTCATCCTACGGAGTCCTATGACAGCAGAAAAGCCAAGCACCACCCTTCTGTATTTCATGCTTGCCATAGCACCCAGAATGGCCAGCATAATTAAGGATGAATGGATAACCTCAGCCCTGGCAGGTCTTCAGTTGTGACTGTTTATGTTTGCAGCTTCTGTTGAACATAGTAGTTTCAGAGTTTTATACTGTAATTAACTGTAATACAGGTATATCCTTACCTTCACTCTTCCTAAGGGGGGAAATACAGATAACCCAAAACCAGCCACTATCTACTTAGAAATGTTTCACTTTTAAAATATAGTCAAATAATATTTACAGCGTTGTAGCCAAAAGTCTAATTTTAACAATATCATTTACAGGGTGAATTCTCCTCTGCCAGCTGGTGTTCCTAAGCTTAGTTATCACTTTGCATCATCTCACAAGTATGTTCCCAGACGAGCTGTCCTGTATGTACCCGCGGACGATGAAAAAAAGATACGAAAAATCCCATCACTGAATGTAGATTGTGCAGTGCTGGACTGTGAAGATGGTGTGGCTCTGAACAGAAAGGTAACTAAAAATTATCTGTGTGATACAATCAGCACTAAGGAGAGCTTGTGGGAAAACATTGCCTTTGCCTTGGGGAAGTGACAACCAGAGAGACAAAGATCTTAATCTCAAGATATACAAAGTAATGTCACAGTGATAGGCTTTGTGAAGGTGTTGGGAAAGTCTGGTTACCCAGAACTCAAAGACATTCTGTGTGAGTAAGTGAGGAGGGAGTTTTGAAGGAATACAGAACTGGATGTAAGCTCCCATCACAGAAGAGTGGAAGATTCTGTCATTCTTAGGGAAGAGGACAAAAGAGTTTGTAAGAAGAGAAGCGGGAAAGGAAGAGTTAGTTCGGAACCACCAGGTGGCCAGTTTATTGTTGAAATGAAAGCAGCTTCAGATTGCAAGCAAACCAGCGTGGGCCTGGGTTTGAGCCTTGGAGTGTTTGGAAATATTTATTTCCTGAGATTTTGGGAAAAAATGCTGTTAGGAATGTTTTTCAAGGAGAGAGAAGATAGATTTTGAGTGTACCAATGTTTGGAACAAGAATGCAGAGCAGAGTGGGAGATAGATGTAGATGTGTAAAGTACCTATGCCAAGTTTTCATTAAAATTGAATTGTGAAAGAAGAATGATCTAGCATGCATTCAATTTCACTTGCAAGCAATTTTTTTTAATATATGAAAATAACCATTTTAAAATGTTTCACATCTTAGAATCATAGAGTCATTTAGGTTGGAAAAGACCTTTAAGATCATTGAGTCCAGCCTTAAGTGTAACTGCCAAGTCAGACGTCTTAAACAACGTATACAAGACATTAGTGTAAATGTTTCCTAATGAAAGCTATTTCTGAACAGTAATGTAAGTTTGCTGTCACATCATTTTCATATTTACCAGTTTTCCTAACCGTGTTTCAGTGCTTCAAACTACAGCAAACAGTGTTTAGGATTTGAGTATGAATGTGTTGTCCAGGGAGTTAGGAAAATAGGCATGAGAAGTTTCCTGTGTCATCTTAAAAATGTGGATGAAATTTTATTCTTTTCTTTTTCTTGTGAGTTAATGCTTTCCAGAAGGACCTTTTTGGATAGTGCTCTCTTTAACCTTCAGCTCTTTACAGGTATTTTGGAAAGGAAGAAGTTTACAGAGTTTGCATATGTCTATTCTAGTTCTGAAAAGGGAAAATAGTATGTTCCTGTGTACTGCTGAAGATTATTGGAAAACATTTTTCAGTTGCTAAAATTCTGTGTTGTAAGACTAAGATTATATCTCATTATATTATATAATTAGTACTGTTTCATCATATCTGGGAGGCTGCTGCTGTAAAATGACACAAATGTATTAAACTGTAGTTGTTTAGATGCAGTTTAATTAGATCAAAAAATAATTTATAGCAGAAGCATCTATTTGTAATAGAGGATAACAGCAAAACAAAAAGTTATGATCAAGATGACAAATTTGACAGTAATAATTTCCAGAGGGTGGTAAAACTCTAGCTCTGTTGAAGTGAAGTTATGCCACTGAGTATAAGACTTCAAATAAATTAGGGGAAAAATGGGTGATAGAAACTTGAGACAACAGATGAGCCCCTGACTGAGCTAAATACAAAAAGAAAGCAGACTGGAGGTAGAAATGGGGACAGGCTACCAAGGAGCAACACAGAAGTGTGGTCCAGGCATGTATGGGTAGAATGAGGAAGGTTAAAGCTTGGCTGGAATCAAAACTGGTGAGGGATGAGCAGAACAAGAAGAATGGCTATTATAAGTGCATCAGCAGTAAAAATGAGAAGGAAAACCAGTAAAAGTGTGGATGCACTGCTCCGTGAAGCCTCAGGCTTTACTGTCAGAATCTGCCTGCCATCAGACCTGCTAGGTTGTCTCCTAGAAGCAAAGCTTGGGGAAAAGAGATAGCAGCCACGGTAGGGGAGGATGGAGTTAGGGTCTATTTAAATAAGCTGGTCTATGGGATCAGACAGGACATACTGAAGACCTCTGAGGGAGCTGACTAGTGTCATCATGAAGCTGCTGTCAGTCATCACTGAAAGGTCAAAGTGGCTGGGAGATGTTCCTGATGCCTGGAGAAAGGCACCTCTGCCAAAAAGGCCGTGAGTGCTGTTGGACAACAAGCCAAACAGGGTCAGCAGTGCACCCTGGCAGCAAAGGTGGCAAACCACCTCCAGGGCTGAGCTGGCACAGGTGCAGCCAGCAGGTCCAGGGAAGGGGTCTCTCCCCCCCACTTGGTTTGGAGGGTCTCCTTGTGGGGTGTCTGTGCTCAGCTGTGGATACCAGGATAAGAGAGAGGCTGACCAATGGGAAGGAGCCTGATAAGCACCATCAGGGTGGTCATGGCACAGGAGGAGAGGCTGAGGAGCTGGGTTTGTTCATCCTGGAGACGAGATGGCTGAGTTGGATCTTGATGGAGACTTTGCTTCCTGAGGGGAGCTGAATGGGAGGCAGAGCCAGACGCTTTTCAGAGGAGCTCAGAAACGGGACAAGAGCAATGGCCACAGGTTGCATGAAGGGAGATGCTGACTAGAGACAAGGGGAAAATGAGTTCCTCGTGCAGGTGGTCAGAGACTGGAAGAGGTTGTCCAGATTGATGGTATGTCCTCCCTCTCTGGGGTATTCAAGCCTTGGCTGAATGAAGCTGTGATCAACCTGGTGCAGAGCAGTAGCTAGCAGTGCTTTGAGGAGATGGATGGATGAGGTGGTCTCCTGAGATCTCTTCCAACCTGAATTATACTGTGTGATTGCATGATGCAGTAGCAAAGCCTAAGTCAACGTGATCAGAAGTTTGAATTTCATTTTTAGATCTGCCACAGATACTCAGGAAGATTTTGAGACTTAGGTTCTATGAACATGAAGCTGAAATTATTATTGCTCTTGCAATAATTTGTTAATGTTTATGAGGTGTTTGGAGACTTTGCGTGAAAGATATGTCAAGAACATAGTGCAAAAGGGTCATTTTGAACTGCAGACAAAAAAATACTCAGAAACACAGTAACACTGAGGCTGTCCTTTAATTATTCATTATTCTTAAATAGTACTGATGAATTTGACTATTATTGCTGTGTATTATATTACTTAAAATGCTACTTTCTTTGACTTTCTTCAAACTCCTACAGAAAATGTTGTGTTTGGGGAAAATCAGGACTTGGCTGAAGGTTCATAGTGCCTTGTGCCAAACTTGCCTATCTACAGAAGATCTTCACTTGCATCAAGTCTAAGCAACAAGTTTGAACCACATTTTAATGGGTCTATTTTAACAAGGTGCTCTGTGTTTTGTATTAGGATTAAGTTAGATCTAGCATGTTGGCAGCTCCTTTTTGTTGCTCATTTAGAAGGAAACAAGTAAGATGAGCTTCCTAACACTGAAACTGATAACATTTGCAAAACTGCATTTGATTGCAGTAGCATCTTATGAAGCTGCAGTCATAAAATAAAAATTTCTAACTATTTTCTATGAAATATTTGCTTTCAATGAAGTCTTGAAAGATTTCCTCTCCTGTGGCTTCCCCTCACAATTACGTTTTCTAATGGCACCAGAAGTGGGGAACCCATACTCATATGCTAATCTGCACTGACCATGATTTCAGGTATCATCTTCTTCTTCTTTTCATTTTTTTTTGTTGTTGTTGATATTTAGATTAAATCAGTAAAAAAGAAACAACATTGAAGGAAGAAGTTCACGAGGAGAAAATTTTTCAGGGAATTTTCTGAGGGGAACTAGTGGGAAGAAATGGCTAAAAAGCAAAGTTATAGTATGTTGAGTACTAAGCCTGAAAGTAGGGTTAACCTGATATGAGTAGCACATGGGGCTTTCACAACCTCTTTGGGACTGGACAGAGCTGTAGGAGGTGTTAAAAAATTCAGAATAGAGAAGATAATAGGAAGATATGCTAGTGTTGCTGAAAGTTTCTCTTACAAAGTTAACTTCAGTTCTGCTTATGTATCCTACTAGTCATGCTGGTCCAAATCCTGGTTGGGGCTCCACGTTTTTAGAGGTTCAAATGCATAGTGTCACATGGTGTAGACCATCAGCTGCCTCTCCAGGTTTCTGACTTTGTAAGACGTTGAGAATTTCAACAACAGAAATTAACGGTTCTGGTTGGGGAAAGAACTGAATACTACTAAAGGAAAATTACTTTCCCTGAGCTACTGTTCACAGATAAAGATAGGATTTCTTCACCACTGCTATACATGTAAATTTTCTTCAGTTTTATTGTACATTTTAAAGAAATTACTCAGAATTACTGGCTTGGTGATATTTTAAAGTGAACAGTTCAAGTATAAATTCTAAAACTATAAAATTAGATATAATGCAGATTGCAGTGTTGATATATCTCAAATGCATCACACTCTAGAGATTTTTTGTGAAGTGGGACAAAAGTAGCCTATATATGTTTCAGGTCTTTACAGGAGAAGTTCTGAATATTCTTTTATTTTAATTGTAAAAAAATTAAAATATAAAAAGGATGGCTGCGTTGAAATGCCTGCCTGATTTGTATAGGCCAGTAAGCTGAATTGCATGTGATGAAATTGCGAGATCTCTGTGTAGGAGCCGAGCTGTCTCAAGGGCTCTCAGCCAAGCCAGCCATCCCTAGTATAGCTTTCTCTGTAGAGCAACATTACTCACTGTACCTATATGTCAGGTGAACCTATTAATCAGGTGGAAAAGTTTCCTCTTCATGTCGGAGTAAGGAATATTTCCATGCCAGTGCTTTCATTTTCCAAGGGCATAGTGAGCTGAGATTTTCTAGTTAGTTCCCATGTGTCATGCAAGGTTACCACCCTTACAAGAGAGTGTTCTAGAATGGCATTTTTTCTATTTCTGATCTTGTCTTAGCACTTCTATTCTTCAGAGCCTCAGGAGGTGTTAGCTGCCACGTCAGCCTAGCAAGAGAAAAGTTGGAGTTGCTACTGTAGTGTTTATGTCTCTCTCTGAGTCCTTGACAAGAGTTTTGGAGAATTTTGTTGCCTCCAGACCAATGCTATTAGTGGCTTTATCTTCATTGTGGTCCATAGGATGATTTTGAAGAATTGAGATATACAGCACCTTACTCTGTAGCTCCCTTCAGTGTGCAATCGGACCAGGAAGGGCACAGTCCCTTCTGTGAAAGGTGATCTTTGAAAATTATCTCAGGCAAATTTTGAAAGTGCTAGGATTTAGCCTTTTCTTTGCATGGAGAATGCCAGTGATATAATTAAGAATCAAAACAAAGCCCCATGTTCCCTCTCCTCATGTGTTTTGTATCAGAGGTATAAAAGCAATCCCTTGGAGTCTACATATGGCTGAGAAATGTCTGTGCAGTACTCTAACATAAGCCATTTGAAAACAGGAAATTTTGCTATTGTTCCTCTGAAATTAAATAGACCTCATTCATCCAATTAAAGATTATTGATATTCAGGGCTGCACTGTAAAATGATGTAGGACTGATTAGGGTTTAAGCTCCTAAGCCCTATTTGCTGTGAATCGTGATTGTATCGCATTGTCTCTTTTAGAAAAAAGTTGGTCTCTCCTCCAGCACTTGAACAAGAGAAGTTAGGGAAGAGGAAGCCTCAGCTCTCTCCTTTTCCTTCCTGAAGAGAGGAAGCGGTGGCCCCTGAGCCTTTCCTCTTCTCCCCACTCCCCCCAGCAGTGACAGGACATTTGGTTGTGTTAAGAGGATGGATAGAGAAGGACCTATTTTGCTTATCTGCAGCATGGCATCTTGAAATCATAGCATAAATTTGTTCCTACTTAATATCTTGGAGCTACTTAAAAGATCATTGCTGTGCTGTATCATGGAAGAAAAAAAATTCTGTTAATTCTTTTGAATCATCTGTTTTGAAAAATAGGATTAGAGTCCGACCACTTTTCCATGTTCCATTATGAATAACACATACGTAAGAGATGACTCTGAGTTCATTACAGTTAAGAGCAGATCATCCACATACATGCTGATTTTATGGAGATTTCTCTCTGTGAGAATGCCTCCTCCATCTCTCTAGTGACCTGATCCTGGGGCCAGAACAAACAGCACGCCAAAGAGAGAGCATCTTTGCCTGCCATTTTTCCCCTAATCTGAGACCTTCGCACCCTTTTATTCCTTAGCACTGATGAGAAGAGGCTCTTGCATATAAAACAACACTTCAACTAAATTTGGGGGTGGAGATAAATACATAAAATAGGTCAGCATGGTATACAAAAAGAAAATTCAAGGCTTTCTTTGTTGAAATGCATTTCCTTTTTGATCTTACTGAAGGATTTTACAGTATTAGTGGAAGAAAGCTCCAGTTGGTTTCTATAAATCTCTAGCTACTTCAATTAAAACCAACAGGTTTTCTGTATTATATGATGATAATTTATTTTTTTTAATAAACCCATGTTGGTTAGGATTTATCAATGCTGCAGGTATATCTCTAGGCTCATAGTGAGAATGTTAGCTAGTACTTCATAGGCACAGTTGCATGAAACATTGATAACTAGGTTATTTTACCAGGTCTTTGCTTTATTTATAATAAATTAGTACTGTACCTAATTGTATTGGTCCTACAGGGAGAAGGCTCGCTGATAAAGTGTGTAGAGAATGATTAAATGTACACAGGTGCATAGTAGGGTGACTTCTCTTCAAAAGATGCACAAAATTAAAATGGGAATGCTGCTTTCCCCAGTGGCTTGCCATTATTAAAAGTCTCAGTAGCATGGGAAATTTCTTCTGTAGGAATTGGGAAGTCCAAAAGTCTCTCTGGTTTATTGTAGGGAAGCTGAACTGTACAGTGAAACTCTGCAAGGCCTTTTTGATCCTTGAAGAGTTCGATGAATATACATTTTTATGAAAGTTGTAAAGTGTTTTCATTTCCTCATTAATCCCACCATGGTCCTGGAAGAACTGCCACTCCTGAGTACTAACTGTGACAATAAAAGTTTTTGTTCTTATTGTTTTACTCTACAAGCCAATCATCTTCCTTACATAAAGATTTGAGGATTCATAAGGAGATCACAATATTCAGCAATTTTCTTCTTAATGAGCTCAGTAATGCCTGTGTCTCTTCGAGCAGAGCCTTTGAATTGCCAGTTATTTCTTTTCCACTGATTCAGATGTATCCAATTAAATTTGACTTGGACGTTATCTGATATAACCATTACTGCTGACAGAATGGTGTCTAGAAACGTAAGGAAAATGTCTTGGCTCAATATTAACAGGGATTTCAGGCAGGAATACAATTATAGACCTGGGAAAATATTTTAAAACATAGTTAATGTTTGTATAGACTTGTAATTCACGGTACTTCAGTTCTTCATTTGCAATCTATTGTCCATAGGCACACAGCATACCTGGGTACTGAGGGCTAAATGCAGGAGTGGAATGTGTTGCTACACGTTTCTGGGCCAGTTTTCAATATTTCATCTGTTCTCCTAGCAGGAAGGACCTGGCAACACAGCCATTGAGCATCTAACACTTAGTTTGAAGGGAGATGTTATGTTTCAAGTATGCTACAGAAAAATCAAGCTTATACAAAAAGTTCAGTATACACATGTACTTTAGAAACAACATGTGGATGAAATTTGGGCGGTTTTGTTTGCATGCAGAGCCATGTGTTGGGTTGTGTTGTCATGGCTGCAATGGTACCAGGGGTGAGGAAAACACAAAGATATTGCTCAGATCACAGTCACAGGGGTACTCAGCACTTAACACCATTTGCTCCATGTCTCCCTTGCTTTCTTCATTGGCAATGAGCAGGCAGAGGAACATGTTCGTGTGTCCAGGTTTCTATTGCAATTATCTTGAAACCTAGTCTTGAGCCTAAGATTCCATTGTGCTTGTGGTGGTGCACCCTGCTTCTTCTTCCTCATTGCAAAGGGCCACACTTCGAAAACAGAGAGACAGGTGAAGTGTGAGGAAACCCACAGATCCCATCTACAGGGACATGGATCAGACAATGGTAGGACACACAGACAATACAGCCCTTGCTCTCTTTGATAAACTTTTCCAAAAGGTATCTCTGTGGTCACAGTCAAGGTAGTGGTCTAGTGGACCTACGGTCTGATGTGGATAAGTTAAGTAGGGAAGGGAAGGTGGAAATGCATGGTACTTTTCCCAGCACATTGTTGCCGTCAAAGCTGGACATGTCCCAGGATGGTGTGGAGTGGAAAGAACCTTAGAGATGCTCAGAAGATTATGAGCAAAATCTGTGGTTTATTTTACCAAACTGTTTAAACATTACGTGTTTCCCTGGGGCTTAGTAGTATTATTAGGTAGCAAACCAAGGAAATGTGGTAAGATGCTGGGTAAGAGAAAAGAATTTCTGATGTTGGGTGGAGAAACAGCATAGCCATAAACATGGAAGTTGCTGATGAGGTTGAGGATGTGTGTGGTCATGGCTAGGCCTGGGAACCTTGTCATGTGTCATCTGAATGCATGATATTTAACATCAGCACCTTTGGGTTCATCTATTGTTATTCTTCTGGAAACCAGATAAAAGGATCCTAGCACTCAGTAGTGGGAACTAAGCCACTAGTACCTACGCAAAAGCATGATTTCCTTGCCCTCTCTGACCAGTTAGCAGGAGTCCACAATACTTACTAAGGATTCTGCAATCCTTGTTCAGATAACATGTCACAATGAATTAAGGATATTTATGTCTAAATTAGTGATTCAGAATTAAGCCCTTTGGGAGTTTGAGCTTCTTCCTCATATACACCACCATATATTGAATTGAAGGCATATGTACTGTGCTAGTTGCAAAATAAGCACAGAACCATCTAAAACCAGTCTTTTTTTTCCATCATGAACTAAACCCATGTGATGACATCCCTTTAACTTAGAGTGGAAGAATTATCTCTGTTCAACAGAAGACAAATGCATGGATTACGATTGCCTAAAGCCCTGGTTTTTACATATTCTGTGAATTACTTTCCTCTCCGAATTGTGAAAGACTGTGTGTTAAGCTGTGCTTCATACACCAAAAGAATACACTTTCATGGAAAAAGCTGATACCCAAAATCTTTAGCTTACTTATAGTGGGGAGCATCCAGAGCCATGAATTTATTGTCCAATTACATACCAGAATAGAACACAATACGCAACTCTTGCAACTTTTCTAGGCCATGTTGTAAAAGCCATAATAAACAGGGACAGAACATTAGGAATAATATTTGTTTATTTCTTTATTCCCTAAATGTATAAACATGTATAAACTCTGCTGGCTACATAGTATGCAGTAGGCTCAAGGGGCACAAAAGCTCTTAATGCATCCCCAGGTTACACATGCCATGTCCAGAGTTTGGGCTTCTAAGCAAGGAATTCTTTTGCAAATAAGCAAAAATCTTGCCAAATTTATTTCTTCATTATGGGTAAGCCAAAACATGTAGCTGCATTTGAATGTTGCTCTTTGACAGTGGTTTTTATATCTGTATGGAGCATGTGCAGTTGTTAGCACATCTAAATGTACTGACTAGAGTATATTAGGTAACTCCAAAATAAAATGCACACAGATTTTGGTGTTAATGTCAGCTGCTCTGCTAAGGTTGTCCTTCTTTCCTTTTGGCTATAATATCACAATATGATCTGTCTTCTTATTTGTCAATAAGGAAAGTGATAAGCTGACTGTGGAGTCTGATCAGCACTTTGCATCTTTTTTGAAAGCATAAATGAAATTTTAGTGTTTTCTGAGTTTGACTAACGATTTCTATCTTTAAGACAGCTTGGTTGCTCTGAGATAGCTGTTTTAACTCCTGCATAACATAGTGCTGCCTGTGGATCACTGTAATGGCTCTTTTGCTATCCACCTCTCACTGCAGTGCATTAGGGCTACCCTCTTCAGAACAACGTACTTACCAGTTATTTCAAGATTGGGAGAAAATAATTATAAATATTTTTCTTTATTCTGATCACTGAGCTCTAGAAGACCATAAATCCTTGTGTTGTTCCTCATTTGGGAGCAAATGGTTATAAGGATATGCATGGTTATAAGGATCCTGGCTGTTCATTTTAGGATGGTTATAAACCATGGCTTGCTCATTCTTTCTTTCTTACTTGTTACAGTCGCTTTCTAGATTGCCTCAAACTAACTGCTCCTAAGCCAGACTTAAGATAACTTCATCTTCTAAGGTTTTGCAATATAATTGTGCGTTAAAAGGCGCTATGTTGAACAAATTGGTATTTTCTTCCAGCTTAGCCAGGTTATTTGGTTACATTTTAAGCTGTGATTCCACACAGACCTAGTCTTCCACTTGTTAACCAATTATTTTTAAATAGGATAATTATAGATCATAATTTAGTATGCATTTTCTTGAGAAAAAGGGCAAATTAATAAGTGTAAACATGGATTAATCTATTTAAATACACTGTCCACAAAATCCTTACAATATGTAAACAACATTTGTTATGCCTTGGAGATACCATATGATTGGACTCACGAGACCCT
This sequence comes from Pseudopipra pipra, assembly GCF_036250125.1. Lineage (NCBI taxonomy): Eukaryota > Metazoa > Chordata > Aves > Passeriformes > Pipridae > Pseudopipra > Pseudopipra pipra. Next base: position 79,336,301 of record NC_087550.1, read on the forward strand.
GTTTATCCTACTGAACAGTTTCTTTTATAACTTCAAAGGGAATTTTATATATTTATGGCAATAGCAGGGTGTTAAGTGCAGCTATTTAGTTAATGCCAATAGGGATTAAATTAGATTTTATAGCTGTTAGTAGAAGTCTGTTTTGTAACTAACAAGTGGGATTTTTAAATCCTGGAAAGCATAATCCTATTATAAAACTGGCAGCTGAATTAACATTATCTAGGAAGCATGTCTTCACAGATTAACATTTTTTGACATTAACAAAGAAAAACTAGTGCTACAGGGATATTAGATGCTTTTCCCAAAAGTAGGAAAAAAAGAAAGTGAATATAGGACAAGATAAATGGCACAAATACTGCAGGAAGGAAAAATGGATTGAAATATGCATGAGGTGAAATCTGGGAGTGGTCGTGTTCTGCCTCAAATACAAAGGAAATACACTGAGCAGGAAAAGATTCCACAATTGATAATTCGTAAGTTATCCACATATTGATTTATATGTGCCTTGTGACTAATTCCTAGTCATCCAAATGAGCATGGGATAGCCACCAAGACCTTCTCCTGTCCTGGGGGGCTGAGATCTCTGCATTCCAGCTATAGGAGCCAACGACTGGCACCAGTGCAGAAGAAATACTAATCCCTTTACTGAACAGACCCATAAAAATGTTCCACAGAGACCCTGATAAAGTTCCTCTTACATACCTTGAAGAACAATTCTGGGACAGCTGCTGTAGGCAGTGGTACAGGAAATGAGTGGGACACTGAACTTGCTTGGACTGCAATACCTTATTCTAAGCATTGATGGACTGAGTAGCTGTAAGAGTATATACCATGTCATATTTCAATTAAAACATCTTTGTCCGCATCACAGTTGCAGAATAAACCTTTTGTTACTTGAAATTGTAAAGTATGAGTCTCCTGTATATTATTTTAAAATCTCTGTGTTTAGAATCCTAGGCTTTACTTATTCACAGTTGCAGCATTGAAATAATGAAATGAGTATTTTATTGTGTGGTGGGTTAAAAGGAATCCACTTAATAAACTTACCAGTCACAAAAACATGATGAACAATTTCTTTTAGATTTTACAACATCATATTCAGTGTTGTTGACCCAGTACAGATTTTACAGCAACTGTGTCTTTTGGCTGCCATCTTGTCTCACAAATTTCTTCCTTTTTATCAAATAGAGAATTTCATTAATTACAAATGGGAGCTAAACTGAAACAAATTGTTTTAACTTTGCCTTCCACCCTCCCAATTTCTTGATTCAAGTAAAGCAGAACTTTCATACTGTCATACTGGGGTCATACTGGGGTTTTCTTGTCAGCTTTGCAAACCTACTATGTGACTTCACAGGTTGATTCTTGGCTTGGTGCTTTTGAAATGCTGCATTTTTCCTCCTTGTGGGTTGCTACTTCAACCATTATTACTCAGTGGCTTTCATTTTTACTGAGCATGTTTTCTGCCAGAGCATGCATGTGTAGCAGTCATTGCTCTGGTTAAATCTGTTACCAGAGAGGTGGCTGCAGCTGCCTCAATGGCTTTCTTAAATCATGACTGCATAGCATAGACCTCACCTTGCAAAGCATATAACAACATCTAAGCTGTGGAAAGAATGTGAAATCTCTAAATTACCAAACTATCCCCCTCTGAAGTCAGTGCCATGAGGAAGGACCTTGGCACTGTTATGTCAGTGGGAAAACTCATCCTGTGCCTGCCTTGACTGGCTGCTTCTTGACTGTGAAATATGTCATTGAATGTGCAGGGAGGGATGAAGGATGCTTGGCTCTGCCACTGAGCACTCTTTCATCTAAGTATATGTTTTTCTGCAGTAGATGCTTTGTAGAAGCTCGTTCAGGGCCAGCATGTGGCAAACAACAGCAGCACCACTTGACCATTGCCAGCCAGGGCACCTGATCTCAGAATTTGGCTTCATGATGACAAATTTGCTTATAATCCATGAGGTACAGTGGAAGTGCTGAGAAGAAAAAGAAATGCCCGGAAACGTGAAGGTGGGTTGTGGGTTTCAGTGCTTGAATGTTGTTACAAGTAGCTCTGCACACACATGCTCGATTTTGTAGCTGGAGGTGATTCATACACTGAGCAACCTCTGAGTAGTGCTTGATGTGAATTGACAGAAACTAGCAGAAAGAGCAACTGGCTCCTAGTCTGTGACAGCGATCCTGATTCCTGGTCAGCAGATGCCACCTCTTCCTGCATCCACCTCTTCACAGAGGTGTGGTGCTACACAGCAAAGCATTGCATGGGTCGTGCCTCCATGGCGGTGACATTTCCTCCAAGAAGAGGGGCAACTCTTTGCCATAAACACAGCCAGCAGGTTAAAGAGCTCTCAGGGACCTTCCCTTTCTTTTTGCCATGGAAGCTCTGAGCTTTCTCTGTGCTGCTACTACTGGTGAACAGACCCACAAGTCTCACCTTTCCAAGCCATAGTCTTGGCAAGCAGCCTCCTGCTGTCCTGACCAGGGTCAAAAAAATAGTACATATTGTGCATATTTAGCAGGTAGTGGCAGGAAGTCCAGGTAGTGGCAGAGGGTACCTCTGTGAGCTTGTTGTGGCATGCAGCAGCTGGAGCTGGAGGTAAGGGAGCTCTTCTACAGTGCGGTTCAGGAGTTGGTAAGTGGAAGACAGGGTGTGAGGAAATGCTAATGAAGCAAAAATAAGGCACTGCTGAAGAACAGTGGAACAAAACAGCAGCTTCTCAACTCAATGAAATCTTGCCTGGGGTTTCACATGGGGCTGCCTTAGGCCCTTTTTTTACTCTCACTGTTCAGGAAAAGAGAACTTGTGCTACCTTTTAAATGGGCAAGTTACGCACAGGAAGTTCCCAACTTGTCAGCCAGACAAGTGGCTTTCTTACATCCAGAACTTCACAAGTGCTTAGTAAAGTTGGTGTGTGTAGTAAATCTGTCATGGCTATCAAGCCCAATATCTTGAGTGAAACAGAGCATTTACAGAATTGTGTCCTTTTTTGTTTTACTGACAAATTTATCTGGCAGGGGAAACTAGAACCTCCATTTGGGGTAATTTGTCACATTAGCACATTTCCTTTGAAGCTGCTTTGTGGAGCATCGTCAAAAGTTTTCTCACATCTTGACCACTCTCCACAGTTTCTTAACACCTCTCTTGAAGTGGCCAAAGCTGGAGATTGTATTCCAGGCGCAGTGTCACCAGTGCTGAGTAAAAGGGGATAATAACCTCCTTAGTCTTCTGAATATGCAGTTTGTTTTGTTTGCAATGAGACCACATTGTTCCCTTGCTGTCCCTCATTCAGACATCCACCTAAGTCCCAGGCCCCTTTTAGCAGCTTCATCCTGTAACCTGTCACCTCTGGCCAGGCAGACATGGGATCATCCTGTTGTACAATTTTTTGCTTCTCCTTCCTGAACTTTCTGGGGCTCCTGTTGGCCCAGTACTGGAGTTTCTCATGGTGCCTCTGGACTGAATCACAGAATCACAAATTATGCTGAGCTGGAAGGGACCCACAAGGATCATCAAGTCCAACCCTTAGCCCTGCACAGGACCATCTCCAAGAGTCCTATCGTGTGCCTGAGAGTACCATCCAAACACTTCTTGAACTCTGTCAGGCTTGGTGCTGTGACCACTGCCCTGGAGAGCCTGTTCCAGTGCCCAACCACCCTCTGGGTGAAAAACCTTTTTCTGATATCCAACATAAACCTCCCCTGACACAACTTCAGGCTGTTCGCTTGGGTCCCATCACTGATCACCACAGAGAAGAGATCAGTGTTTGACCTTCCTTTTCCCCTCACGAGGAAGTTGTAACTGCAATGAGGTTTCCCCTCAGTTGAACAGACCAAGTGCCCTCAGCAGCTCCTCATATGGCTTCTCCTCAAGGCCCTTCACCATCTTTGTTGCCCTCCTTTGGACACTCTCTAAGAGCTTAATATCTTCCTTATATTGCAGTGCCCAAAACTGCTCACAGTGTTCAAGGTGAGGCCGCACGAGGGGAGAGCAGAGCAGGACAATCCCCTCCCTCAACCAGCTGTCGATGCTTTGCCTGATGCCCCCCAGGACATGGTTGGCCCTCCTGGCTGCCAGGGCACTGCTGACTCAGATTCAACTTGCCTTCAACCAAGACCCCCAGGTCCCTTTCCGTGGCACTGCTTTCCAACACCTCATTCCCCAGCCTGTCTGTACATCTGGGGTTGCCCCATCCCAGGTGCAGAATCCTCCACTTTCCCTTGTTGAACTTCATATGGTTGGTGATTGCCCAGTCCTCTAATTTGTCCAGGTCTCCCTGCAGGGTCTTCCTGCCTACAAGTCAACAGCTCCTCCCAGTTTTGTGTCATCTGCAAAATTGCTTAGTATCCCTTTCAGTCCTGCATCCAAGTCTTTGATGAAGATGTCGAAGAGCACAGGGCCTAAGATGGAGCTCTGTGGAACTCCACTAGTGAGAGGTCACCAGTCTGATGTTACCCCATTCACTATTACCCTCTGTGCTCCACCCATGACCAATTGCTCACCCACCACATGATGTGTTTATCCAGCTGTGTGCTGGACATTTTGTCCAGATGGATCCTGTGAGAGACAGTATCGAAAGCTTTACTGAAATCCAAAAAGATTACATCAACTGGCTTCCTTTGATCAGCTAGGTGGGTTACCTTGTCATAAAAGGAAATTAGGTTGGATAAGCAGGATTTTCCTTTCCTGAAGCTGTGCTGGCTGTAACCAATGACAGTGCTGTCTTTCAGGTGTTTTTCAATGCCTCCCGGAATAATCTTTTCCATAACTTCACCAGGCACTTAAGTGAGACTGACAGGCCTGTAGTTTCCAGGGTCCTCCTTCTTGCCCTTCTTGAAAATCAGGACAACATTCACCAGCTTTCAGTCAGCTGGGATCTCTCTGGATTCCCAAGACTGCTCAAAAATCATCAAGAGTGGTTTTGCAATGACATCAGCAGCTCTTTGAAGATTCGGGGATGAATCCCATCAGGCCCCATAGATTTGTAGGGATCCAGCCAAAACAGCAGATCCCACACAGTTTCAGGGTTGACTGGGAGTTGATCATTCTCACAGCCATGATCCTCCAGCTGAGGGCACTGAGACCCCCTTGGTCCATCATCCATGTTGAAGACAGGCAAGGAAAGCATTAAACACCTCTACCTTGTCTCTGTCCCTGTTTGTGAGGTGACCATCCTCATACTATAATGTGCCTATACTGCCTTTTGCCATTAATATACTTGAAGAAACTCCTTTTATTGTCCCCCACATTTCTGGCAGCTTCAACTCCAGTTGAGTTTTGGCTGCATGAATTTTCTCCCTACAGTAGCAAGCAGCATCTCTGACTTCTGTCACTTGATCTTGCTTCCCTTGGGCATACACGTTCCTTTTTTGCCTTATTTTCAAGAGAAGATCCCTGTTCAGCCAAGCTGGCCTTCTGCCTCCCCTGCATGACTTCTGACATTTGGGAAGTGCCTGCTCCTGTGCCCTTAGGAGGTGATGTTTGAAGAGTGACCAGCACTGATGGACCCCACCACTTATAAAAACATTTTCCTTGGGAACCTTACTTACTAATTCCCTCATCAGCCTGAAGTCTTCTCTCCTCATGTCCAGAGTCGAGGTTTTGCTGGTACTTTTCCTCCTGTCAACAGATTATAGACTTGATTTCTTTGTGGTCACTGTGCCCAAGACAGCCACCAATCTCTGCTTCATTCATGAGATCCACTCTGTTGACAAGCAGCAGATCAAGGAGCGCATCTTTTCAAGTCAACTTTCTTAGTCCCTCTAGTTTGGTGTCATTGGAAAATTTGCTGAGGATTCATTCTGTGTCATCACTGAGGTTCATGTGGAAGATGCTGGATAAAACTGGCTCCAGTATCAGAGCCTGGGGTTCTCCACTTGCTACCAGCTGCCAACTAGGCAATTCTTCAAACTCAGCTGTCCAGCCAGTTTTCAACCCATCATTTTGAACCCAATATTGTAAACCCAATACTTCTAGCCCATATCTTCTCAGCTTCCAGGTAAAAATACCGTGCCCTCTAAAGTCAGGGTGTATTACATCTGCTGCTCTCTGTCATATAACCAGTCATTTTGTCATAAAAGACCACCAGATTGGTCAAGCAGAGATGTCCTCCTCCTGCCTCCAACCCACATGAACTTACCCATTGTCTTCCCTCATTTGGTTGCCTGTGGTTATCATGAGATCATGAGTGCAACTTGTTCTATCCTCTTTTCATTTTTACCCATCTAGAATCAATAGATATAATGAGCAAGAGACTTTGTTCTTACTTTGCCATACAGCTTCACAGTGTCAGGTACTTTGAAGCATCCTTGGCACTGGAGCATGTTACAGTTGCCTTGAGTTGACTTTAGACACCTTCACCCAAGAATGCAATTCCCAGCCATACTGCTAACACCTGCATGTGCTCTTAAGTGCTTGAAATTCTGCTTTTGGGCATATTTAGAAACGTTTCTGTCCTCTTCTGTCAGCTTGTCTCTCTCATGCTAAGGATATCAGAAAGGCCCTTGAGCAATCAAAATTTGCCTAGCAGACTCTGACAAGAGACACACGCAAAGCACAGAAGCTATAGCATTTTTATTTTAAAATGCCTAGGATAGGAAAGAGGAAATAACAGTCAAGTCCACGGTTGCATGGGTAACAGGCTGATGGGTCAGGGTCAGAGGGGAAGCCAGAATGGGGGAATGTCATGGTGGTGAATGATCAAGGAGAGACTGTGGACGAAGATTTCTTAAACAATTGAAAGAAGATTCTCAAATTCTTCCTGACTCTCATGGAGAAGTTTAACCATGCCAGAATTTACTGAGAGAACAGTGTGATGGATTGCAAAGCAATCCAGATTTCTAGAGTTCAGGGAAGACAATTTTTTGATGCAAGTGCTGAGCAACTGACCAGGGCAGATGCTTTGCTGGAATCCTGAATGAAAATGAGCTGTCAGTCAGTCAGTAACAGTCTTTACTGCAGGAGCTGTCAGATGCTGGATTTTATGATCCTGAAGGCAGCGAGGAAGGCAAGGACACAAAACTTCTGCTAGTACGCAGAACTGATCCCATGTTAGGCTTCCCCTGAAGGCAAAGGAGCTCATAAGGGCTAATCAGACTTCAGTGACAACCTGCACAAAATGCAAAAAAAATCATCTGAAGGGTGATAGAACAGGCAGGCAGGGCAGGAGGCCAGCTTGCTGAACAGGAAACTCTTGATTTAACTCAAACATAAGAAGGAAGTATACAGGAAATGGGCACAGGAATAGCTACCGAGGAGGAATAGAGACATATTACCTGAGTCTGTAAGCACGGAGTGAGGAAGGCCAAAGACTGGCTGGAATCAATGGCCACAGAGTATGTGAAGGAAGATGCTGACTGGAGACAAAGGGAAAAAAGTTTTTCCCAGGCAGGTAGTCAGATACTGGAAGAGGTTGTCCAGAGCACTAGTATATCCTCCCTCCATGGGGGTATCCAAGCCTTGGCTGGGTGAGTCAAGGGGTAGTTAACCCTGCTTTGAGGAGGCAGATGGATGAGGTGGTCTCCTGAGGTCCCTTCCGACCTGAATTATACTGTGTGATTGCATGATTTTCCTAGTGTTTAGAAAACTTGTCAAGGAAGTCAGGAATGTGGGTCTATTTGTCCTTATCTGGAGTGATGACAGCATCCTGCTTGCTCAATAAAACTGATATCCACCTGTATGCATGCACTCCTGTGGTAGAAACATCTTCCACCTTGCTTTAAGTACATATTAACTGGGCAGAGACCAAAGCTAGGCCTGAAACTGACTTTCTAGTTCAGTGATTAGGACATGAACCTAAGATAAGGAAGACCTGGATTTATATCTGTGCTCCAGGGACAGCTTATACATTTTAGTCTATGGCTTTTTTTTCAAGCATCACAGTGTATGTGTCCCTGTGTGGTTCTAGTCCTAGTTTACTAACCTAATCAAGAAATCAGATCCTTGACAGACATGAAACTGGTACCATCATTAGGAAAATTTTCATTTATGCTTTTTCTTAACAGACTGCCAGCTCCTGTTTAAAGACTTCGAAAAAATTCATGTAGTTTTTACTGCTTTTCTAGTTGTATCTGGGAAATTGTATATTTTATTTTTAACTGCTGACAGCTAATTTTTCCCTCCTCTGTCCTCTTCCCTCACCTGTTGCAGTCTGATAAAGAATTCAACACAGTTCCTCCTTTTGTTGGAAGTGCTTGGATAAAATCTGCAAGGGTCAGGAAAAGAAAAAACTATGTGCTAAAGGCTGGTGAATCCAGCATCCCATTAGTACAGTTCCACCATCAGTGAGGTTGAGCAAGTGTTCCCGATATGTATGCATACACATATTCTGATATATGTGCGCATATAAACCAAGATTTCTCAAAGTCAGAGATTAATGGCAAGAAACTTGCTGTTGCCTTCTTTTCAATAGAAATCAGATGTTAAACTGTTTTTGCAAATCCTGTTTATCTATAGATGCAGCTATGAAATGAACAGCTGCAAGTGTGGTGTGCTTGAGCATCCTAAAGAATTAGGAAGGAGACTTCACAGAACTGATGCATGTTTTATTTGCAATCAAAAATTCAAAGCACTGTATCACTTAGCTGTGCTGACCCACATGTGAGGGTGTGTACGTGCAGCATGTTTTAGCGATCCATTTGTAGAAGGTGATGGAGGAGGAGGAGCAGCTCAACTAGGTTAAGCACAGTAGATGGTATAGATAGGAGCTTCTGGCTACCCTGCTGCTCTTGCAGTTGATTAGCTGTTTTCAGTAATTATGCATTTCCATCAGGGGTGCAATGGTTATCACCTCTGGTAATGAGATTACTCCCATTTCATACAAGTGTAATGTTCTGCCGGTTCCCTTTTGGCACTTTACACATTTCCTTGACTCGCGCTTTCCACGCTTGCCAAGGTTGCACACCATATTCTCTCCTATGGACTCACCGAACCATGCAAATGTGTTCCCCAGCATTTGTCAGTCTCGTGGTAGCAACCTATAGGCCTGCCAAGGTAGCCTCACAGCACGTACAGTAAAGAGCTTGCTTTGAACTAGTTCAATTTTTTTTGTTGTTGCTTTTTTTCCGAGTGGCTGCACTGGGCTGTCAGAGAATGGGAATTACGTGTTTTTCACTTATGTGAAAGCATCTCTGTAACCCATGACATAGCATCCAAAAATATGAGTTTGTACCCCATTCACCACAGAAGGAAAGGCACTAACCTTGCATTACAGTATTGAAAAACTTGCAGATTTTGCTGGGATTCCCTGAATGCAGAGTACTCAAAGCACTTGTGAAAATCATTATTGCTAATTATAGGACAAACCAGAGAAGTAGATGCTGGTGTTACATCTGCTTTACACAAATTGTCTGGTAGAAATTTCCCTGGAAATTTTTTGAATAGTAAAAAAAGAGAGATAGCCCAGCAAAGGTCAAGAAAGTCATTGAAGAAGGTACAAAATCATAACACATGCTTCTGGAGCTTAACAAAGAGGAAGGAGTATGCAGTGAAATTTTATACTGCACGGAGCTGCAGATTCCAGGCATTCCTTTTGATGGAGCCTCTGAAGGAAGTATAGAGGCTGTGTACTCTTTTTGAGGCAGCTTTACAGGTCACAGATCTGGCCTAAACAAAAGTATTTTTTTCTAAACTATTCCTTTCATTTTCCTCCTCCTCATGTCAGGACTCCAGCAGAGTTTTGTAAGCAATCCGAGGGCTATCCTGGCAGCATCTACCTCCCTGCCTCTGGGGACTGATTCCAGGTCATAGATCAGAGGGAAGGTATACTTCACAGAGTGACTTGGTTTGAGCACACCTCCTTTCCTAGTTATTTTTTTTCTTCCAGAGTGTGGCATGAAAAGGGCAACACCGTAGGCCACCAATCAACCACCACCTTAAAATAAACCCCATCATCACACTAACTTTCATGTAGACATCCCAGGGAGTAAGCTGCATGGTGCAAAGCAGGGCATCTGGTTTTTACCCTGTTCTGGAAATCAAGTGAGTTCATAAATGTGGTTTTTGCCAAGAAATAGAAATGCAAGTGCTTGAGCGGCAGCCTTGGAGCGTGGAGACATCCTTGACTCTCCATGTGGTTCCAGAAGCCATGTGACAAGTTCCTTTAATGCTTTTTCCCATTAAAATTGATCCAAGATTCCAAAAGATAAGCTATGATATTCCCCCTATGTGTGAAGCTCCATATTTCCTAAAGATTCCTGTCAAGAGACCAGAAAACAATGCTACCTCTGTGGAAAGACTCTCCTTATCACTTCAGAGAAAGGTCTTCATCCTGAAGGTGCTGCTTAAACCAAGTGCTTCCAAGCAATGGCATTTAGGGGAAAAGAGATTAAAGGTGCCTCTCTTAATAACAGGAGGATCCGAGACTCCACGCCAAGAGGAGGTACAAAGGAGCTATCAGATGAAGCCTGCCACTCAAGGAAATGGTCTCCTCCCTTCCTGTTTTTCCATATATCCTTTCTTGCCCATGACCCTTGTTTTAATGTGCTAGAATGAGACAGAGTGGTGTTCAATATAGTTGCTTTCTCTGGGCTTTAGAGAGTCAAGCTTTTGGAGGCCAGGCATGAACTGTGAAATTAAATTGATAAGATCTACATTTCAACAAAATATGACATAATTCACCCTTGGAAAGTCAGAGGCCTTATTTCTGAGAAACAGCTACTTAAGAGAAGATTTGACTCTACCCTTTAATTCAATCTGATCTACCCAGTCTAATTATATGCTCATTTCTCCTCTAGTTTTGAATAACAGTAATATAAAAAAAATAATATAAAATTCAGGATCTTTTTCAGCATTTCATGAGGTCACTAAGATTGGGTCATGTAAGTGTTGTGAAGGGAACACCAGAGTTTTCATTGAAAGGGTTTGATAAGGGACTTGTGTTGAGGAAAACATGCTTGGATAATTTGTTGAACTTATTACTTCATGTAAAGCAGTAGCTGCAATAATAAGAAAAAAAATCACATCTAATTTCCTGGAAAAGTGGGAAGTGGAGAGAATATATTTCAATAGCAGTCATGCTATTAACTCTTTGAGATTCCAGTATATTTTGGTGATCTCTAAACACAGCTGTACAGTAGAAGTGCCAGTGCTGGCACAAGCTGCATCTGAGAAAGTTCCCTGTTGTGCCAAGACTGTGACATTGCGTTCTGCTGGAGATCTCTTTGGCTTCGTTTCATGCATACCTAGCAGATTTAGCAGATTGTGAAAATGAATGTTTTCCATTCTCATGGCTGATTTTTGCATGCATCTGTTCACTCATCTAAACCTTAGTTACATGCTGCTATGAGAATGAAAGGCTATAATTTTTTCCTTGGAAATTGGGATTGTTTCATGCACCACAATTTCTGCTCAAGGATCCTGCACAGAAATTGTGAAACACGTCTCACTAATGTCATAGAAAAAATTGTAGCTACAGGGATACATTTTTCTCTCTTTCTGCATGCATATCTGGGCTTCATGTAGTAGGAATTATGTGCATAAATCAAGAGAAAAGTACTCCCCCTAGAATGGAAAATACCTGTTGGCAGGTACCAAAAGATAAATATTTAAACATGGCATTTGCATATAACATTAATAAACCCACGCTGATTGTGTCACAAATTCTATATTGTAATTCATAGTGCTTACTTCATATACCAGGTTGCAAGTTATTGTGAGTGCACAGAATTTGCCAAATTGTTTGAATATTGTAGCTGTGCTATATTACAGGGCATACACAGGCATTTATATGCTGAATATTCCTCTTTTTATTTTTTTTTGAAAAAACATAACCTGGCAATTAGTTTGATACAATGAGCTTGAATAGGGTTACGAAAGAAAACTGATGTATGTGACACTTCAGAATTAACAATGTTTATACTCTCACTTTTTTAAAATTACATTTCTTGTATGTTAGATTTTTATGGTGTAATTTCACTGTGTTAACCATTCTAAATACCCTTTAATATTATTTTTTTTCCACAAAGGAGAGATTTAAATGGCTTAACTACATTCTCATAAGATATCTAGGCAAAGACAAAGGCTGAGATTCAGATAGCTCTCAGCTCACCAAACCCTTGCAATGTTGCTAGTAAATAGCACAAGTCTGGGGTTTTTCTTCAAAACTATTTGTGCTCTGCAGATTTGTATTCCTTTTGTTGCAGAGATGTACTTTTCTGAGCCTTATCCCTGTGCCACCAAAACTAACATGCACCATCTAAAAGGTAAAGACAAGGATACAAAGGCAAAAAAGCCATCAGTAGAAGCATTGTGCTCCACAGTACTCTTAAAACACTTGCTTCTTGTGCATCCAAATCACCCATTAAACCTTTATATCACTCTTCAGAGACTGTCATTTCTTTTTCCACAGCATAAAGTTTACTGGTTCTTCTCTTTTCTAAGGCACCCTCTTTGCTGAGTAGTCACACAAAAGGAACAGAGCTAAAAAGTGAGTCACATTAGTCATGCTGCGTAAGGTCCAGTGAAGTGGATTTCCAATTATTGCTAATTTATTCAAGGGTAAATTGTTGCACTGCGAGGGGGCTAGCAGTAGGGGTGGGTGCAGAGCCACGCTGGCCCAGCGGGTGCCTGGCAGGGCACATCGTGCAGAGGCTGTCATGGTTGCTGCATCTCCCAGGGCCTGGCTTCAAAATGCAAGCACGCACGTGCAGGGGTCCCTCTGCCGTCTAGTGGAAGGACAAAAGAAACCTTGGTTTTCATTGTCCCCTTGCTCCTCTGTGCTGTCACTGGGGGCCCAGATTGCACGGAGAGGCTGAGCTAGACCTGAGTATGGCCGGCCACAGGAACATCAGGTCTGCCCTTGTGGCTGGCTCCTACCAGGGGCTGGAGTCCAGTGCTTCTCCTGTGAGGATGGGGTGCTTCCTGCTCATCTATGTCACCGGAACTTCATGTCCCTTCTGCTTTGGGAGTATTTCATGGTGGGAAAGGAGAGTACCATGACCCAGGGCTATTGTGTGACAGTGCTGCAGGCAGCATCCAGGGCCTTAGGAGGTCTCAGGGTGAGTTCCCACTGCCACACGTGCTTGGCTGTGCCCAGCCACAGAGATAAATGAGCAAGAGTGGCCATCAGCAGCTGTGTGCTTCAGTTGGCAACTTGTAGTCTAGGGAGCTCCTTGTTGAACACATCCCTCCTGCCTTGTGCCCAGACACAGTGTTGCTCCTTCAGCTCTGTCATAAGTATGGGTTCCAAAACATTGCACACCAGGCACTGCTCAGCTCTCCATCATCTTCTAACCAGCATCCATGGCTTCACTAAGGATATGTAGGAGAATTTGTATTTTGTTTTCAAGAACCCGTCCTCTGCAAGCTAGTACATATGCTGGCCATGTTCTGGCAATGCAGGGTAGGAAATGTCACCACTCACCTCACAGAGCAGCTAATCAATGCTGTCTTAATGTAACTGGAAAACTCACATGTGGTCACCTTAGCTAGAATGATGAGAGCACTGGATAAAGACAACTTTGCAATTATTAGCTATATAGCCTTGTGGTTGAGAACAGCTGGTTTGGTGTTAGTGGCAAGCAGTGTGTTTCTGGCTGGGCAAAGTAGCTGCCCATGGGAGCCAAGTCCATCTGGGCCCTTCCCCAAGGGCCACTCTCTCTGCTATAACTAAAGGGTATTTCCCAGTCAAGTTTGCCAGCCTTTCTCTGCAAAGGAGCTAGCTACTAATTTTCACATGCTGTGTCTTAGTGAACTTTTGAGGACCTTCTGAAAAGCTGAGGATGTTTTCAATGGAGTTTAGACATGCTGCTTTAAAAGTCTCATTTAGCCCATTCAAACCTCTGAGTCAAAGACACAAAGTATTGTTTCATAGCAATTTCTTCTGCTCAGAGATTACGGTGGTACTTGCAGAGCCAGAAAAGCTGTATTTTCCTTCTAGGTTAGGAAGAAATATAGTAAAACAGGTGGGGTTTGGAGCTTTACAGGTTGGATGTAATCCTGCTGTCTCTTGCACTATTAATTTAAAATTTCCATTCTGTTAAACTCAAAGGAAAATCAGAACACAATGTGTTTCTTCAAAGAAACAAAGGGCCCTTAGACTTTTAAGACCACACGTGCTAGGTAATAAATAGCAACAGTAAGAATAACCAGTCTTATTTTTACTAATTCCTATTTAGTCTATGACGCTTTGCAAATTTTTCCTGCACATTTTTAATATGTGTGCTAAATTGTTGCGGAATTACAGGTGTTGGGTTTGGGGAGAAGGTAGTAAAGTGTTTACATTTGTGAAGATTTTGTTAAACTGGAATGCTATCATATTCTACACTTATCTGATATTTTACATAATGGAGATATAAGCTTGCTTGCCTTCCTCTTTTTTCTTTTTCCATTATAAATGTAACAGCTGAGAAGGAATTAGAAATAGTGATTTTCTTTTGGCAACTAAAAACTGTTAATAGTCGGAAAGTTATGTTTGCAGCATGGATTGCTAATAAAATGCGCCTCTTCCTGCCAAAATCAGAGAGTCCAATTTTCAACATCTCTCTGGTCTCTCTCTCTGCACGAGCCATTCACACCGAACTCGCTGCACTTCTGGCTGTTTTGCTCGTGCACTCTGTCAAAAAATATTTTCTGCATCTCTAATTTCATCAAGATATGCTTGACTGCGAGTGTCAGCATCGCTGAGCAGTAGTGTTTAATTCAAAATTCGCTGTGTCTGTGGCTGCGGCAGCTGAACAACTGAAATATCAGTGAGGAACCAGACCACCGAGGTGCCATGGTTTGTCGGCATGTTTGTGCGATTAGGTGGGAAACATCACTCTTGTGTGACTGCCTGTGCTTCAGCAGTGCTCCACTGACCATATATTATCCATTTCTAATATTTACGTCAGCAAAGGGCTATATGTAAAAACTCTGGATTTAATGGCTGTGTTACAGAGGTGTATGCCACATTATGAGAAGCAAAAAATACTCTTTTTTCTTCTCCCATTAGTCATAGTAACACATTTTTAAATAGCAATCTGCAGTGATATTTATCTCCTTTGTGCAATTTTAAGGTATTTCTTGCACTGAGATACAGTCAGCGGTGTTCAGGCTTTGGTAGTCCTGAAGTGGGTAGGATGGAAAAGGCTGTCAAGAACAAAGACTTGAAGAAAATAGATGGAAAAATTTGGAGTGTCTGCCTGTCTCTTAACTGTAGTTTGTTTTGGGGAACATCAGTCTTTTTTGGAGTCAAACTGTAGTCTTCATGTTTGATGTGCCCTCACTTTCACTGTTGATTGTGATCTACCTTGCACACAATGGTGATTATCTGCTATCCTGACCATTTTATTGTCCTTATTTTATTGCCCTGCACAGATAGGGTTCTTTTGAGCACTGGTACACCAGGAGAAGTAGATGTCCAGAATACCAAGTAAGTGATGTTAAGGCATTGCGCTTCTATTCAGGAACAAGGCATTTGTACGGTGAGGGGTCATGTGTTGGGAATGGGCAGCTGTCTGGACTCTCAGAGGTGTGGGGTACAGCTGCGTTGGTGTGGTCCAACATGGAAAACTGGCCAGTGAACTCAACTCACATCACGTGTAAATCCAACCATTGCCGATCTTCCCCTGAATATATTTAGCTAGGGAATTGGGTTTAGTGGGTGAGTGTTTTGAATGATGAGCTGTTCATTACATCTGTTTTCCTTGACTGCTGATGTGAAATAATTGACAGATGAAATGTGAGAGGATAATTTCATGTTTCACACCAGTGAGTCCATTTTATTTGGTACCCTTCTCACATGATTGCGGAAGACTAGTGTCATGAATCCTTTGCCTAACTGAATGGTGAATCAGCAGGTCAGTGATGAGGTCATACCAAGACCTCCCGAAAAAGCTCTTTGTTCTTGTTTTGGTTGGATTGGGTTTTGTGTAGGCTTCTGAATAGGTTTCGTGATGCAGCATGCAGTTTAAGTACTTGTCCCTTGGTTCAGATTTATTACTGGTTGGCGCTGTCAAAGATCTGAACTCTCTGACAGCAACAAGACTTGGTAGCAACCCCTTTTCTGGCAGGTTTAGCAAAGTCACCAGTGGTTGGTCAGACAGCGATACTGGCCTGTGCTTTCAGTTGGGGGATAATATCTTTATCTTAAGGATCAACAGTACTTGCATGAGCTTGTGTGATACCTTATTAGGGAAAATGGTGCCTAGGCTCTTCTTGCATCAGGTAAACTTAATAAATCATAGGATTTAATCAGAAGAGAAGGGCCAGACACAGGTGAAACAAAACCTGTGGTAGGTTTTATCCTGGTAGACAAGCCTGAAGCTTCCTTAACTGCTTGCTTTGCTTCAGATGCCACTGGCTCATAGCAGAGGGCAGCCCTGTGTGCTGTGAAACCAAGTGACTGATCCAAACCACAGCAGGTAATCACAGTGCAAATGAGACCTTAGTCGCAAGGAATAACTCCCCAGAGCAGTCACAAGAGCTTCCGGCCTGCTGCCCAGGAGAAGAGTTTGCATAGCAAAGCAAAGATGCAGGAATCCCCTCACCATTTCCCAGTACTTCACAGAGCTCTATAAAATAGTATTTGTCCCATGTTTGTCGGTTACAGTCGACAATGTAAACATTTCCTCCTGCTGCCCCCCTGATGGAAGAGGATGGGGGGCTCAGAGCACGGCTGCTTACGTGACCACAACATTGGTGACACCATCCTGGCATTCACAGTGTTAATCCTTTCCATATTTCTGAGCTGCCTGTCAGTAGGGTTTTCCGATGCACCAGTGCTCTGGGAATAGAGCTGATTTCCAACTTACAGAGGACTCCTCACAATACCCACCTTACAAACTCCTAGTGCAAGATAAATAATTGTTTGGTGCTTACGCTTCCTATCAATGGCGCTGTTATTGCGACCATTCCCAGTCCCGATGTTGAGTCTCCCAGTCAGCAGGTGCAGGAAGCTCAGCGAGGGTGGTCCAGGCTTGGGAGGGTATCCTGTGTTTCTCAGTAACAGCTTCTCCAACCGGCGGATGAGCCCCAGAGGGAGTCCTGGACAGTCCCGCATTGGGCAGAAGAAGTTGGCAGCGACACAGGGCCTCAAGGATGTAGTTTAGAAAGCCAGGAAAAAAATCCCCTCCTGTGGCACAGTGCTCCTTGCCAAGGCCATCATCCTCCCAGCCAAGGCGGGCTGGATGGGTCTCCTGTAAGAGCCTGTCAGCCCCTTTCATTAGGCAGCCGGAGGGGCTGCTGCTGAGTGATGCACGGCACCTCCTTCCACCCTGTGCGTGCTTCCTGCCAGCCGGGGCAACGAGAGGCTGGGATTAGAAATCAAACTCTGAGTTTTCTGCATGACTGTGCAGGGTATATTAACATGAGAACCCCTCCACCTTTATTTATTTATTTATTTATTTAAAATAATTAGTTTTTATTTGTTTTTTCCCAGCATCAGTGGTTTTGTTCTCACTTCCCCATACCCTCAGCTAGAGGCATGGATACATTGGGGATTGTTCTGGATGCGAGTTTTGGGGGTTTGTCTGTCTCGTTACAGCAAATGCTTCACCTGCGTGACTCAGTCATTCTTTGGCTGCCTGGGGAGAGAGGCCTTCAAGAGCAGTTGCAACAATAATCCTGTCTCATTACTGCACATGGCACTGCCGCTGTGAAAGTAGGCAAGCTAGCAGATCTCCTTCTTAGAAAATACCAGTCTAGCCATGTGGAAAAACTACCTTCTATTACTGGGTAGTGAATGCTATATTGTGGTCTTCTGTAGATGGGGCAATTTAAATCACAATAATTAAAATGAAAAAAATATGTCAGAATGGTGCAGTATCCTTTTCCTTTGTCTGATATCTGTTATGGAAGAAGAAATAGCAAAAATCTCTGTTGATAAGAAAAAAAATCAAAATAGATTCTGCAGCCTGTGGGTATACTAAATATTTGTAAAAAGCAAATGTATAAACCCCTCATATTTCTCTGTGTTTGCTTGATTTTTTCCCCCTGCATTTGGGGAAGGATGCTGCAACTGGATGCAGTCATGGTCCTCCTTTAAATCACTAGCTCGGTTTGCCACTGTCGTGGTCTGCCATACTCTTCCAAAACACAGCCCATTCTCTGGAATTTACTTTATGCTGCGCTTCTTCTAGTGAACATCCACCCTTCGAGTACAAGGGCTGATTTGGGTAAAGGTTTAGAAAATTCCCTCTGCAAGGAAGAACTGTGAACTGTCTCTTCCTAGGAATCCTTCTCTTCCTATAAATCCATCTATAAATCCATCTGGGACCACTGGGAAATGTATCATCCTGTTATAGCCTTTGTCCTGCTATAGTCACCATCATGGGGCAGCATAAAGCTGCTTCCCTCTACCCACCCAGTACCACTGGCCTCCCCAGCAGCTTTCCCCTGTGCCTGCTCCCAGGCATGGCCATGGGGTCCTCCAAATGAGAGCTGCAGGAGCTGGAGTTTGGCTCACACCCGCTCCCACGCAGCGGCCAGAATGGCAGCGCCATATTTTAGAGAATTCTCTGCAGGAACATCCTCCCAAACTGTAGATGTCCTTGCCAAAGAAGGGTAGTCAAGCTTACATTTTCTATAAGAACGATGTTTCCTGAATGATTATATTTTTTACTCTGACTCTCTGTATTAAAACATTTTTTAAAAGGACAAAGTATTACTTTGCGCATGTGACTGTGTGGTTTAAATATAATTAAAGGGAAACTAGTCCTTTTTCTCCGTCTAAAGAGTTGAATTTATACATTTTAATATGAAGATATGCTCAGTAGGGAGCAGAAGCCTATCATTGGCTCCTACTACAGGCAACACAAACTGCAAATCTAAAAGAAAGGACTACGACACAGAAAGGAGAAAGCGAATTTTAGATGCAGAGGGAGAATACAAGTATTTAGACCATATTTGTAGCTATAAAGCTAGAGATAAAAGGCTTTTTCCTTTATATTTTCTTTTTATTGTTTTTTATAGCACAGTACAATACAAACATTACAACCTGGCTGACTCCTGCAGAGATGCCAGGCACTAGCATCGTGTCCAAAAATTAGCTTTATACATATGCTAAATTAAAGATTGGCAGCCGCAGCAGCACAAATCCCATATTGGCAGCAGTTTGCAAATCCCACGTTGGCAGTCTTCTCCACATGAAAGAAGAGAGGAAATACAAAGGGCAAAAAGCCCAAGAGTCTTTCTCTAGCAAATAGCAGTGAGTAGAACACAGAAACTATCTGCAGGGAAAAAAAATCTCCAGATTACTGAAGATAAAAGAATATAGCTGAATCTGTGAGGAGCTCAAACAAGAGCCCATTTACGCCTTTTGGAGAAAGAGCCATTAGTAAGCAAATGTTATTTTGGTGGGAAGGGTGGGAGTCCAGTGACAGGCAGAGGACAGTACTAGCCCCTGCATGGTCTGGAATCAAGGGGGCTGGTTCCTAACCAACACCTATGTAAAGCTCCATTTAAATCTCTTAAATTTGGCTGTTGATAAATATAGTATATTTGGGTTCTCCTTTAAAACTACGTATACTGATCTATCTGCAGAAAAAAAATCAATTACATTTTGTATGAACCAATCAAAATTGTTGTTGATTTTAATTCATTCATCTGAACATCTGTATTTTCATGTCAATTCTGTTTATAATTGTATTCAGGGTGCATTTTACAACAACAAGTAGTTTCTATTATATGTATGGTTGGCAGCAGTTCTTTCTAGGTCTGCCCAGTTAGGATGGATTAGTTAGCTCCTTGAACCTACCTACCCATGTTATTTTTGCCTGGCATTGCTTCCTTCTTAAGAAGTTACTGCAACTGGTTGTTTACCAGGAGCAGTAAATCCTTACAATGTTTTGACTTACCTGGATTTTAGAAGTCATGGATACTGTTTTCAGAACAGATACCTGTATTTGAACCAAGTTATGCATTAGTAAGTGGCTGAGTGAAGGTAGAAGAAGAACCACAAGTTGTGGTTTCACCTACTGCTTGGCTGTACCAAAAGGTGGGATCCCAAAATGGATGTGCAGAGAGGTAGAATATTGATTTCTCCAGAGCTTTTGATTTTGCTTGGTCTTTAGGTCCCTGTAGGAACTGAAGTATTTCATGATCTTCCAAACCCAGATCTTCATTCTACAAGACACGATTTTTTTTTCCTTCCCCAGAAAGGAATTTGCAGTGAATCAAATAGAAGCAGATGACAGAGATTTAGTTTTTTTCCATCTGTGTGCCACCTGTCAGGTCTCACCACTCCAGTAGCCAGCTCTTTTCCCAGCCAGTCAGTTCCAGGCTGGTGCTGCATGATCTGATGCATTGCTTAGTCAGTGGATGTGGCTCAGAATCAGGTACCTCCGCTGAGCAGGTGAGGGCATGTGGAACACTGGTTTTGCCCATGTGGGACATGGGTCTGGTGCACGGCATTCCCTGCCCTGTCGCATTTGGCTTTCCCACCTCCTGCAGTGCGGGGCACTGGACACCACATCAGATAACCTGCCACAGAAACTCTATGCCATTTCCATGATGCCCTTTGCTTTTCAGCAGCTCACACAACACAGAAGCATGTGACAGGGGACAGCAAAGACCCCATAGGGGTTATCAGAGCTGTGCTGAGAGTCTCCAGTTTCATGTACCATCTCCCGTGCCATCCAGACCATGCACAGGGAAAGCCGGGGTGCCGGTGGATCTGGGCTTACAGAGCACTCCAGTGTCTGTCCTGCAGGAGGGGGAAAGGACAAGAGGTCCAGCAGCAGAACAGTGAAGGCTCAGCAGCAGAGGAAGAGCTGCTGGATGAGAAGGACCATTTTTATAGCTGATGAATCCCCTTGCAAACAGGAAACAAAACCACTGCCATAGCCACCTGGAAGTTGGTGATTGCGTAGCCTTCGCTGCTACACTACCAAGTGTTTGGGGCTGCAAAGTGAAAGCTAGCAAAGTTCTTGACCCTGTTTTCCCACAGGTGATGGACACATGGGTTGTCAAAGCAGTCTTTGCTTGCATTGGGCTTTCCAGCTGTATCAAGAGATGGGATGTCAAGGCTGGACATGGATTTAGAGGAGGAGAAAGCGTTGTTACTGTATTATTCATTAGCTGACCTCTGCTAATCATGTTCTGGACAAAGGCCCTTATGTTTTCCACTGAGGCACCCACTGAAGCCTGGCTGTGTTCCATACTCATGGTGGCTTTCTCTGCCAAGTCTGATTTTGCATGTTCACTCTGTGGAGTCTTCTCTCAACTCTGCAGGCCTGGTTTTGTTCCCAGGGTTTCTCTAGAGCCCGTAGGACCAGCTGTGTCCTTGAGTTGTCTGCCTTTGGCTGCAGATGCCAATATGCTTCAAACAAGAAAAATTATCAAGTGGCACGTTCCAAGCAAATTGAAAAGCAGCTCTGTTTCAGACAATGTATAGTTAGACTCTTTTCCCTCTTGATAGTGTAGAAATGAACATCAGTCCAAAAGAAACAGAGTATATTCATTAAATAATCCAGTCAAGGACTATTAAACACAAAGAGAGTGCCTTTTGTTCCAAGGATCCCTGATCCAGTGTAGGTAAAAGAGGAAAGTTATTTTCTTCTTACTCCTGGGAACAGAGAATTTTTGACAAATTCAGTGAAAGATGAATGCATCAAGACCAGCTTCCAAAATACAAGAGAGTGAGGAGAAGGAGCTTAGATTGCCTTTTTGGTGATCACTCTGACCATTTGAAGGCACCACACAGACTGGAGGATGTGACTTGGATCCATGCTATTCTAGGCTGATGAATGCACATCTTTGCTCATGCCAAGCATACCCTTATTCTGTGATTGCATACTGTGCCTGCAGTACATTAAACCATAAGAGAAAAGTTCTGGGCAGGTTTGTCTGGAAAAGCTTGCTGTGCTGGGAATCCTTTTTGTTATCTCAAGTCCAAGTTTGATTTTTATAAATTCCAATACATTAGATGAAGTTCAGAGGAAGATCTGTAATTATGTATGGTCTTCGCTATATGAAATTCCTGACTCTCACAAAATCAATACCTTGTGATTCATGGCCATTAATCCTAGAGAGCTCAAGCTCACATGGAGAAAGGCCTGAGGCCATGGAAAGCTTAGACCCTGTGTCAGGGCCTGGGCTGTTTGAGATATGCAAGACTGAGGCAGCTATGTAGGTGTGTATATGTGTGTGAGGCAGAATGGAGCTCAAAAAGTTACCCTTTTGCCCAGTACTTCTCAGCATGCCCAGAAAAAAGTATGAAACAAAGAGCCTCCAAACATTGCTTGCACACTGAGAGACATGGAAGTCAAGCCACTTTATGGTCATCTTTGGAAACCAGTGCTTCAAAGAGGTTCCCTCCAGTCATCTCTTCTCCATCTATGGTCATTAAATTTTTTTGGAAAGAGCTGAGTTGTCCTTAGCCAAAGGAGCAATAGCTTCTCCAGGGAATCTCCTGTTGCATTTACAGTTGTTTCTGTGTCCTTCTTTGGATGCAGGCAAGTTTCTTGTACAGCTGACCTTGAATTTCTGTCATTACCATTGACCGTGTCATAGGTTTAGCTCAGAGCTTTCTCTTGACTGTCTACTCCTCCAGTGTCCTAAAGTGTCCACATGGCATATGCATGGTGATGTCCACAGCTCTCCTTGGTTGCCCCTGTGTGGCCACTGCCTTGACAACACCAGTGCATTCAGTGCCATGACCAAATCATGGTGTTTGGTTGGGGCCACCAGCTCAGCCCCAACACTGGTGATCAGCAGCACTGTGCTACTGTTTGGTGTGGTCTGGGAAGCAATTCAGTCAGTTCAGTTGTTCTGTAGTGGGCAAAAAAGCATCAAAGTTAAGCCAACTTCTTCATGAATCATCACGGCTCTGCACATAAGGGAGGGTAACCGCATCCAGGGGACAACCAGGTGGCTTTGGAGGACTGGGAATGGGAAGGGGGTAAGAAGGAATCCATGATAAATCCATGGTTAGTTGAGGGAAGTCCAGTCATTTTTATACACATCCACAGCCACTGTCTGAGCCAAAGTTACCCTTCTAGAAACTATGAACAGCCTTCATCTGGTAGAGGGACCTTATGCTGTGTCAACGCCTCACATCCTGTGGTTGAAATTGTTTTTAAATTTTGGATTAGGTGCTTTAATCATTAGGCACACTTCTGCACTGAAAACAGCTTTAATTTTTATAACTTCTTCACAGTACTCAACCAAAATGCTAGTGATGGTTCTCTTTTACTATGTTCAAGAACTTATCACTTTTAGTGAAGTGTTCACATGCTAAAATTATTTGTACATACCTTGCATCTTGATTGTAGTTAAACCAAAAAATATGTATTTATCTCTTTTAATCTCTTTTTTACTTTGCTCCTTAGGAATTTATTTATTATTTATTATCATTTTTCTGATGACAAAGTGATCAGAATTGGAAATAAAGTCTGTCAGTGCTGTTGTTGCTGAGCTGTGCAGAGGTGGAGGTGACACAATACAGCTCTATTAGCTGGGTTTTATTACTGCACCGTCACGTAGCACATCCCTTTCTCGTTTGCCATCCCTCATTTGCCACACTGCCACTTCAGCTTTGTCTTTCTCACTGATGGTCTGTGGCTTTGAATTTTGTTTTTATCCTTATCTCTTTTTTATTTAATTCTCATCCTTTTGCACTGCTTTTATTTGGTTTTTTTTAATGTTAGGGTTGCTAGAAATTTTCTGTACAGTGATGTTCACCTTTTCTCCAGGATCATCGGTGTAGATACCAATTAGGAAAAAAATCCAACAGGAGTACCCTGGACACTTTTTTTAGCTCAATCTGATTATTTTACTGTTTATTTCAGCTTATGATCTGCTTAACAATCTTTTTCAGCAATGCATCTTTTTCCCCTTGAACATTAATTTTGAGTGCTCGTATCTCAGTGGTAAAATATGTAAATTGCACTGAAATTGTGAGAAAGTCTAGAACAGTAAAATGCTGCTGCAATTCACAATTGTTTGAATTGTCCTCCTCACTTCACTACATTATTTTCCTTCTATTATATCACAATGGCATGAGCACATATATCGAAAAGCTGAAACAAGCTGGAATCATGACCATCTACTCCTCCCCCATGTCCTGTCAGTTTCTTCATCCCAGATTAGTGTCTGTTGGCTTCGTAAGCAAAGAGGGAGCAGATGGACCACAAAATGAGATTCTGTAACCTTCTTACCCAATAGATCTGCTTTCTGCATGTATTCAGACATATTTACTTACTGTAGTGACAATTATCAGTTTTATTTCTTTTAAGAAAACCAAACAACTTCAGCTCAGTACGAAAGAGCACACTAAATTGTCTTCTGGCACCGTTACCATCCATATAATTTCAAATCAATTAGGAGTTTTGTGGCTGGATTCCGATCTGCATAATACCTGAATATGCCCATTAAATTCATAGGCATGCCCATTAAATGCATAGGTATAAGGGGACAGACACAGTATTTACAGCCTGTGGACTCTTAGGTGACTTTTTATTGTTCATAATGCAGGTCAGAAGAGCACAGTTGTTTATTTCCTGGGATATTTTGTTTGACTATATTATTTGGATGGCCAGATGAAGCCATATTTGTTTGTGAATGAAGGGAGTTGGATACAAAAGTAATGAAATAATAATAATAACTACAGTTTCAAAACCCTGTGATTCTATGAAAATGCATCAAGAATTCCTTTTATTCAGAAACTTGCGTGTTTCCTGTCTCATTCAAGATGCACCCATTCAGAGCACTAGATGTATTTTAAATGAGGGGAAACAAATGTAGTTGACTAGTGTTTGGTTAAGGTATAGCTGTGAATGGAAGCATGTCCTTGCCCTCAGCCATGCAGCATGTCGATACAACAACACGTTGAGCTCAGATCCACTGTTAGTGCAATATTCTTATAGCAGCAGAGGTCTCTAGTTAGACCTTTCATATCAGCTAAATGTTGTGTGTCTCATCTGGAATAGGAGACACCAGCCCTGAAAACACTGAGGTGAGACTCAGCTTGCCTCAGCTCTTTAGGAAGAAAGAGCTTCAACCAAGGGAGCTGGGTGCCTCCAAATAACATATAATCTGTATGTCTTAGGCAGCTGCTCTAGAAGATAAATCTCCTTCCAGATATACTGACCTCTCACTATTGACTGTAAAAAAGCTCTAGTAAAATCCTTAGAGCAGACACCTAACTTTTAAGATGACTCAGGCTGGATGCAAGGAATTCAAGTATATTGTGACAACAGATTTGGCCAGATACATTGCGAAAGCTCCTGAAATAAAAATAAGTGCCTTCACTCTCATGCTGAGCAAATGGGACTTGTCCAACAAGTGTATGGCACACATATGGCCATGCACTGGAAGCACTGCGTATCTTCCTTAGGAGAAAAAAGGAACATGTCAAACCTAGCGATTAGGACCTGGAGTTTTAGGTAATGGGGGAAATAAAATGGAGAGGTAAAGCCTCTGTGTACAAGAATTGCCTGGCTGCCTTATATACACAAGTGCATTGCCAAGAGCTGCAGGTGTTCAATCAGACTGCTTTTATTTGAGATGCCTAACATGGATTTTGAAACCACCATGTATGCAACCCGGCTTGAAAATTGACCTTAATTTCTTCTAATTGCATGTCTTATTCTTCATTATTTTTCTTGTTAGAGACAGAATTTTGAAAGGTGATTCACTAGTGCAGCTATTTTTGACTCATCGCTGACTTTGTCTTACTTTGTGTTATTTAATGGATTCCAGTGGCCATATGCTGCAG
This sequence comes from Pseudopipra pipra, assembly GCF_036250125.1. Taxonomy (NCBI): domain Eukaryota; kingdom Metazoa; phylum Chordata; class Aves; order Passeriformes; family Pipridae; genus Pseudopipra; species Pseudopipra pipra. The sequence continues at coordinate 79,361,935 of NC_087550.1, forward strand.
AGAATCCTGGAACAAAGTGAGTAAACTGGGAGGCATTGCTCAGAAGGATAAATTTCACAGTTGGAAACACACTTAATACTAAGCTTTCTAACCAGTTTTTCCAGAAATCACAAGCTTGATTGCCATGATATCCGAACATGGCATTAGCTACTCTAATGAGGAAAATAATTGATATGCTATGGAAATGAGGTCTAATTAGATCTTGTTAAGATAAATATCTCAGTTTAGCTGAAAACTCGAAGAGATACATTTTGCAGCATTCCAGATTATAAATATGACCCTTGTTCTTCACCTCCCTCTGCGTCCGGTTACTACTTTGTAGAAATGGATGTGAAAAGCCTCCTTATCAGAATCACTGCAGTCTGTACCCACTTGACATGGAATAAGTGACAAAGATGCTGGATAGTTTAAGCCTCACATAGCTTAAAACACATTTATTTTTTACATCAGCTTTAGACAAAGATCCTAATTTCAGAACCGTGCAACAAAATGTGTCCCGCCTATTAATTTTCTAAATTTATAAATTTTCAGATCCACAGCAAATAATGTTCTTCAGAGCTCTTTACTGCTGTTTTCATTGACTTTAGAACAACATGCATGCCAAATTATATCAATACTGTCTTGATGGAGGACAAATATTGAATGCAAACTATAACAAAGTCAAAGTTCCTTTTAAATATAAAAGGAAAAAAAATAAAAAAAAAGTCACCAAAAGGTGACTAAACTTCAATAGTATTTAGACAAAGCAGATGACTTATATCTAGATGGATACCTTGCAAGGTACTGCCAAGCAATGGGCCAAACTCATCTTCCCTCTTCACTGGTGGAGTTGCCATGGGACTCAGAGCAGGATGAAACCTTATTGGCAGCTGCTTTGTTTTCTTCCATCTTCCAAAGACACAGGTCCAAAATATTTACTGTCCCAATGGGTTTGAGTTTCCAGCTTGCACGCTGATACCCCTTCTGCACTGCAAAAGAGAGGGGAATCAGTATTCTGCAATAATTTTAGTTTGATATTTTTGCATTTTCACAGAATAAGCTATTTAAAGTGAACCCTTTAAAAGTGTGTCTTCAGATATTACTTTTTCAGAGCCTCTGAGCTAATGACCTACAAGCCCTAAAACAGCTATATGCACCCTTTAACATCACAGACCATTTAAAAGACATAACATGTTAAGGGGCCAATTTCCATTATTTGCTGTAATTCCTATGCCATCAACCTGGCAGAGCTGGCAGCTTTAGCCAGTTGTTTCTGTTCCCCGTAGACTCCAGCTTGCCTTCTGGGGAGAGGGTTGTGCTGGGGGGGTGTCTCTGTAGAGCGGTGGGGACAACTCCTTGGTGCACCAGTGCCACTGGGAGCCAAGGGCATGAAGAAAGCACAGGGGACCAGCCTGGGCTGGGGGATTTGTCCATAAGGACCACTGCTCCAGGAGGTGGGTCCACCAAGTGCTCCCTGCAACAAGGAGAGTTTGATGGCAGAAGGCACAAAGCCTTATTTTAGACAATGTCTCTGTGTCTTGAGAAATACACACCTCTCTCCACTGACATTTTTTCTTACAAAATAAGTGTGGGGGAAGCTAGCTTGCAGGGTAAACTACTGTATAATTTCCCTGGATGAAGGAGAATAATAAGTGAGTAAAACAAGATGACTCTTCCTATGACCTTTAAATATTAATAAATTAAGTATCCATTTGCATTACTCATTTTCTATTATTAATGTATTTCTCTTCTGTTTTTCTTGGTCTGTGTGGTCATTACCACTATTCTGCATCTTCTGTTTCAGAAAATACTTGCAAGCGTTGAGATGATTCCCAAATATTCTGTCCATGTATACACATATATACTCCATGTATATATACACAGTCAGTGAATGAGATACCATGCAGACCAGTAGCAGATTTCTTCAGCAGAAGTCTATTGCAACGGTCTATTCACTGTTTAAGTCACATAGCATGAAGGCAGCAGTTGTTGGGGTTTTTTAAAATCTATTTACTCTTTTTGTGACAAACCTAATGATTGCAGAAATGAGAAATCAGCCTGCAAACAGTCCAAATTTAAATAAAATCAACCCCACACTAGACTATAACAGTGGCAGATGGACAGAGGAAGAAAGTGTATATAGTCATGTTTTTTGCCATTATAGTATAGACCCTTTCAGATTGCAGCAAACAACTTGCCATCTGCAAATCTGAATCTTTCCTTTTCTGCTGAGGCACTGATTCAAGAATCATGATTTGTGAAGTTTGAGTTAAAGCATTAAGCAGTTTTTCTCTCATTTTAAAGGCATACTGATCTCCTGATTTTACTTCAAACACATGGGAAAGGCATCCTGAAAATTTCCATCAAAGTTCTTCTCAAGGCAAACCCCAAAACCACTGGCTCACACTTAGGTGAGGTAATGGGTTCCTACATGAATAGCTTTTTGTCAAATAGTCTCATATTGCTGTTGTTCTCCGGCTTTCGTTCGGTTTACTCATTGAGGAAGTGATTTGCTCAATGCCTATATGATATGTAGGTCACACTGGGCACCTTCCTTACTGCAGCACACGTACTCAATAGCAGCAACGAGTATTTGGTTTTAACATATTGACCCTCTGAAGAGAGAAGAATCTGATCACTACATAAATGTCACTGATTTTTTAGGGCTAAATCTTCATTTAAATGGCTGCTGATTTAGTGGGAGTGTCAATTTAATACAGATTTGCAAACAAAATCTGGGCACATTTTGACCTCTCAGTGTGTGAACCCACTGCTGTTTTCTACAGTTTTATCTGACTAAGTTTGCAAGGGAATGTGACCATCACAGACCTCAGACAAACATATGCAAGTTGCAGCCTGACAAGGTTTCTGATACTTTCACATTATGGGCAGGGAGTTACTTAATCTAAGGGTGAGGTTTACATAGGGGTTTTTTTACATAGGTTTAACTTTACAGTAACCAAAAAAATCTCTTCTAGGTATGAAAGCCTATTTTGAACTTGTTTAAATAGAAGAGGATGCAATTCAATTCTGGCAATTCCCTTTCAAGCGGTGCTGCAGTGTGCTTTGCACTGTGGTATTTCTAATTTTCACCAAATCAGGGTTGCTCTCTGTGAGGCAAAAAAAAGAAAAGGTTAATTTTGTTAACCATACATGCAAGAGCTATGTACAAAATAAAATATCAAATACAGTAATTACAGTAATTTTTGTTAAAATATTTCTACACAATAAACCTGGGACTTTGAAAACTCTACCAGAAGCAAAAGAAAAACAAACTGTAATGAAAAAAATTGAACTCAGAAGCCACTAATAACACTAAAGGGAGCCCAGAAGCCAAATTAATGTTTCTACAAAGAAATACTTTCCTATAGCAGGCAAATTCCTACTAAGACTCTTACCTGGGTCTTTACAAACAGGATTCAGATTTCATTTTGAAGCATGTTTTTCACAAACTGTTTAGTGTTCATATGTCATTACCACTGTTGGGCCAGATTGCACCTGGCATCGATATAAACAAAGCTTTGGCAAGAATTCTTTCCTTTGGGATGGAGACATCTGATTTTCAAGCTGAAAACATGTCAGTGTTGCAAGACACTCCAAATAGCCTGTTTTACCAGTGCAGTAAATTAACCCGCCTGGTGTAGTGTTAAATGCTTTACAAACATCGACTGAAGGCGAGGGAGGGAAACAGCAAAAAACAAACAAAAACATTTCAATAACTTGTTTGACTGGGAGCGGTGAAAAAAGTACAAGCAAATCTCAAAGGGATGAGGGGATTCCTTGGGAGACAGGGGGGATCCTTGGGAGATAAGGCAGCAGCAGAATAAAGTTTCAGAATTTTGTCTTGTATTCAACCCAGAAATTGTGCCATGGTGTGGGAAGACACAGAAAGAGCAGAACAAGTTATATAGGTGATAGAAAAGGCGTATTCATTTGAAAAGCAGATCAAGATAGCAGCAAACAGTGACTCTAACTCATCATTGCCTTGTCTAGAGGAGGAAGGCTTTTAGAAAGCTATTGCATGAAAGAGGTTTGCCTTTAATGCTGCAAAACGCTGGTGGACAAAGACTACGTAGGCAAAACAGAAGATAAAATATTAGGCTATCCCCCTTGCTTCCCCATTGTTCAGGATGAAAAAGCTGAGCTGAACTTCTGGGCACACAGAATTGGCTGAGTGAAAGCTCTCGTTGCTAGATCGTGCATTTGTGCTAAGCTTGAATGGTCTAGAGGACAATGGGGTTCAACATGCCTGTGGCTCTACAGTGATTCTGCAATATAGATGTGAAACAAGAATAGCTGGAAAGTAGGTCCACATGCGTATGAAGCTGAACAACGACCTGTCCCGAGAAACACAGGCAGAAAGTATTCCTAAATATATATATTTATATAGCTGCTAGTCTGAAGCCATTTTGCTACTCTTGTCTTGCTATTTTAATTATCCTGATAGCCATCTATTTGCAAACACGCATGGAAGTAGGATAGAATAATTAATTAATATTCCTAATTATTCATAAAATGTGACAAAATTTACGTTAGGGTAGATATTAATTCCCAAGAGAATTACATTTCTATTAAGTGTAGATTTATATTAGTAAGATCCAGCATGATTGATTCTCGCTTGGCCAGCAATAGAAGACTTAGCATCCATACTGGCAGAGATTATATCTGGTCAACAGGAAAGGAAAACTGTCCAAGAAACTGCCAACACAGAATCTGAAGCTGTGAAACCTGGTCAAGAAGAAATAAAGCCAAATAAGCAACAGATGAAAAATTGTCTTAAAGCAAAGATCAAATCACTCAGTTGGAAATGAGAATTGTAACGGAAAAGGTGATGCTGAGAGCATGGAGGGACATGGGAATTTAAAAAAATAATATTAATAAATAAAATGAAGTGCTGGATACTAGTACTTTTTTTTAAATGAACCTTAACATTTTTCAAAAATCAAAAAGAAGTAGACAGTTTTAATATGGTCAAAGACTTCTGACAAATAGCAGAGAGGACTTCTAAACCTTGCAAATAATTTGGAAGAGAAGGCCAGAGGTCTCAGTGCAGTACAGCTATGGACATACTGGAGAGACCTTAGGAACGGGCTCCAAAGATGATGAAGGAACTGGAGTATCTCTCCTATGAGGAGAGGTTAAGAGAGCTGAGACTGTTCAGCCTGGAGAAGGGAAGGCTCAGGGGGAGCTCATCAATGTATATAAAGACCTGAAGGAAGGGTGGAAGCCGGGTCCTTCTCAGTGGTGCCTCATGACAGGACCAGAGGCAATGTGCACAAGCTGACACTTGGGAGGTTCCCTCTGAACATCAGGAAACACTTTTTCAATGTGAGGGTGACCGAGCACTGGCAAGATTCCCAAAGGTTGTGGTGTCTCCAGCCTTCAAGATATTCAAAACCTATCTGGACATGGTCTCAGGTGAGCAGCTCTGGGTATCCCTGCTTCAGCAGGAGAATTGGACAGATGACCCCCAGAGGTCCCTCCCAACCTCAGCCATTCTGGGATTCTTTGACTCTGTCTGAAGCCCACTGAGGAAGGTGATAGATGGAATGAAGAACCAGAAAAGAAAGAGGCTTTGGTAAGATACAGGCTTTACAACAGCTTCCTGTACTGTTGTACCTGGTACAGCACCCTCAGACACTGGAGTGGTCTACTGGGCTCAAGAAGGACAACAGCTTCTTTCCTGCACCCGTGCTGCAGAAATCTTCTGCCTCCAAAGAGACTTCCTAGGAAGTTTACTGATGATTGCATGTCAAATCAAAGAGTAGGGAAAGAAATGGGTAGAGAACTTGTCAACAGATAAAGCCAAAGAGCATTGATATCACTGTGTGTTTTGTCCTCAGAAAATTCTCTAGTGAAGTTCTCTAGATGCAGAGCAACCAGTAGGACCACTTTGGACTGTATTGGCTACAGCCCCATCCTGAGCAAAAGCAAAGACACCTTAACTAGCGAAGGACCCAAACAACCTTCTGTATCCAGCAGCATAACCACACACCAGCGCAAGCACTGCGAACACACTGGTGGGGACAGTGCCTTGGTGCCCAGCTGGAAGAAGCCAGGGAGCTTCCGGAGGTTACAGTGGCAGCTGCCAAACAGACATGATGCTTGGTGGCAGTCTGGCAGCAGAGGGAGCAGCCACAGCCAAGAAAAGGGAAGGGAGTATCACCTGAGTCCCACCAGGGTTAACCTGCACCTGATGCAGGTGATGGGAGAGGGGATTCTGGCTGCAGAAGATGTCTCTGAACACTCCGGGGGAAAAACTACCTTCTGTTCTCAATACCAAACACATTATTACTGGGGCAATCAAAAAGTGTAAACAGGTTTAGCAAGTAAAGCAGAACAGTTTCCCATAAAAAACATTTGTTAGATAAGTAGAACATATTTACTTGACTCTCTTTTGTCAGTCCTTCATTCAGATCAAGAAGGAGAATCATATCAAGTCAAAGGGACAAAAAAAATTGCTAAATACATACTTAGTCCAGACAGTTACCTAACAATAAAGCAAATTGGGCAAAAATGTGAGAGGAAAGAAAAAAGTGAGGGGAAAAAAAGCAGTTTAATGGGTGTGAAACTTGTGAATACTGAATTCCATTTTATCACTCTTGGCTTAAAATTAATATAAGATAAACAAAGCAGCAGTACTCTATGAATGCAATTATGTTGCTGTAAAATCCTTATTGTCCAGGAATTTCATTCACACAGGAAAATAAATTATACTGCTGGTAGCATTTTAGCAAACAGTTTCATGCCAGAGCTTTGCATCAACTTAATGTTATTGGTCTCAAATAAATCTGAAGTAGTTCCATCAGTACAGAAGCAAAGTCCAGGCTGACCCCAGCATCCACTGTATGTGTTCAGAAATGGTCCAAAGCCAAGCTCATCTTTTTATCAGTCTTTTACTGACTCTGCATTTGGCAGAATCATTGTCCAGGAAGTGACAGAAAATACCTGTTAAGCCATATGTAAAGAATTTGAGCTCAAAACCTGACAGTCTGCTTGAAGTGAATGAAATCCACATTGGATTTGGACCGATATAAGAGTAGATAACAAAGGCACAGGTGAAGGAGCCCCACATGTTCAGAAGGGAACATTGTGAAGGGAACAATGTAAGTGAAGGCAAAAGTTGTGTTAGTCAAGTGATCAACAACTTAACGAGGTGCTCTGTTTCCAAATGCCCAGGTCGGTTATTATGCCTAGGTATGTATATGGATTATGGATAAATACATATGGATGTAAGAATGGGAGCTTGTAGTGTTGGTTGTTAAGGGATGCAAGCATTTTTTTGGATCCTACCTACTACTCTCCTTATTGGCACAAAACAAGTGAAATGATGGGTGCTTAGCTGGCTGGCTCTGGTGGAAACAAAAACAGCTCAAGAAGTTCCTATTTCCATGCTGCCCTTCCTAGCTACTTATTGTCACCCTTTGCCCTTGCTTGCAGGAATGCAATTGTTTGTATGGCCAGCCTGTAAACAGGACTGCTTAAATGGTCTGGAATAAAAACAATTCTACTCTCCCACCCAGAAAAGCCTGAGTTTCTCTAATGGGATTGCTCCAGTGATTCAGTTTGCATCTTGGCTCAAGAAACAGTTGCATTGGAAATGCTTGCATGGGGAAGAAGTGGGGCATGGAGTGGGAATAAGCAGAAGAGGGTAGGAACTGCTTAGATCTTGCAGAAATAATCACATGTTGATTTATTTTATCCTTTTATTGGGAATATGCACCAACCTTACTTTAAACTTCATAGATATTCCAGAAGCCACACTAAGGAGGACCTTCTCAGTCAGCCTAGCATTTAAAAATAATGAATTTCATCAAAAAGTTGAAGAAAAGCTTAGGGAAAGAAATGTCACAAGTTCCAGTAACTTGTTCCACCGCTGTCAGGCATATCTAAATGAGGAACTTAATGAGGTTTTGAAGAAAACCAGTAAGCAATTAAGGGTTCCACTCCACATGTCTATAAGGGTATGTATTCTATTATACCAGTACAATACATCTATCAGTGGTGTACAAATACCATCCTACAACTGTAGGATTAACATGGGTGAGATTTGACCCAGAAAATAACCACGTTCTCAGGTCCCGTTTTCAAACTGGAGAAAAAAATCTCAGTTCCTTTGACACCAATCACAGGTCTAGGCAGGGAAAAATTCACATTGTCAGGTTTAGTTTAGACCACAGAAAACAAGTGAAGTTATTTCTAAAAGGTTCTTACTCCTTGCCATGAATACATGAGTCATGGAGGGTTTTTTTAATATTTTATTTTATATCAGGGATCAGTCTCTGCCTCAGCTAGTCACTGCTGATGCAAGGACATGTGGGACATGGCATTCTAGTGCTGTTTCCTCTCTCCCACTTCTGGGATGTGGGGGTGGAAAGAAGGGAGTGCAGTTGCTTTTGTACTAGTGCCCATGCTTCCAGGACTCTGCCAAGAGTGAACAGCTAGCTGTAACAGGCTTCATATCATCATTAGAAGCATCTGAGAATATGTTGCCTGCAGGAGGTGCTAAAACCTGCATTTGGGGTGGAGTGGGATGCATGGGTTCCTTGACTCATCCCAGTCACCCATCCAAGTGAGCTCTCTATCAGAAGGAAGCCCTTCTGGTAGAGAAAGAAGAAGGATTTCTGGCAAAATACAGTGTAGTGAGGTGGGGTTTTGTTGACATAAGCACTGGCTGTGAAACACATGTATAAAACCAGTTTGCTTTGCAGGAAGGCAAGAGTTGTGTCAATTTAGTGAGAAGCTTGTTAGATCAAAGTTTCCCATGGAATTACTGCAATTACAGGCTACTTCTACAATGCTAAATGCATCTGATCCAAGGAGAGATCCCTGCTGCCCTCACTAGTGCAACAGAGGGGCTTGAGCCCATGGCATAGGGGTAAATCTTTAGAGCAGACTAAGTGCAGTGATGGATAAGTAGCATACGAGTGTCCTGTGTCTCCACGTGGGGATTTGATGGACCTGTAGTATGATCATTTTTCTAGGTGTTTTTTCTTAATTTCCATCAGATGAGCAGGGTGGCATATCAGTGGGGAGGTTGTTAAACTTCATCCAGGGATATGTGCTGCATACCCTGGGGCATGGCAAGATGGTTCATGGGAGTGTTTGAGGGATCACAGGCCTTGCTGGAGCTGCGTCACAGGACTGAGCAGGATGGAGGCAGCTGAACTTGGTGCAGTCCTCCCCAAGCCACTCTTTGGGCATGATGCCTGGAGAGATCCATCTCTGAAACCACACCTGTGTTGTGATTTGGAGGAAACAGATGATTCAGTCCTCCAAAGGAGAGTCTGAATGTACATGAGCAGTTGTGCCTTGTGGGCAGCTGGGGTCCAAGACCTTCAGGTGAAGCTGGGAGCTATGTTATCCAATGGTACAGATTTTCTCAGAAGGTCTATAAATGGAAATTGATACTAATGGCATGATCTCACAAGGGCATACAGGACCACATAAAGTAATCTCTGCTTTAAAAAGTGCCTGTGAGATAAGGTGGTTTCAGAAGTCCTCTTCTAGATGGCTCAAGAACCCACCTGGTATGAGGAGTTCCTGGGAGTGCCTTACCCAGCATAAGATACCTGAGTGACCAGTTAGGGCCATGAATCCCCTACTAAATCCATTGCATGGAAACACATGGATGTACAAGGTGACACCACTTAATGAAATAAAAGTTGAAAATGAAGAGTTGAGAGGTTTTTTTTGTACAATTACAATTTTACTATTAACATGATCTGCAAACACTTGGACTTAGGGCATTCAATGGGGTTTTGATCACATTACAGAATATTAACTTGCTAATTTACCAACGCAGATAAGGCACTTTGTGAAAACTGAGATAAGAGCTGTTAATCAGTATTTGCACAACCAGAAAACATGCTCAGTTGTTCCAAGCTTTCTCATTGAAACACCTAGTTTTATTGAGACTGTAGGTAGACTGGGAAGAGTTTCTTCCAGGAAAGAGAAAGAATGAAAAATGCCATGGCACAGCTGACCTGACTTTCCTTAATGTTTTCTTCATTCCTAGGGGCTTCTAAGCTGCTTGGAGCAGACACTAGTTCCTTCAGTACAAGCAGACATAAGCCTCTGGTCAGTTGTTTTTTTTTTCTGAAAACCGTTGTTTACTTCTCTTGGCTTTAAGTATTTTTTTTCAATTAATTTATTAAATAATTGAGGCAGTAATTAAACAGTGCCTCTGACATCACCATTTGATGATCTTCAAAACGTTTGATCCATATCTCACTTGAATCATCACACTTGAAATCAGTTGTTGAACAGGGATTGATAGTTTGCTAACATAGATGTACTTTTGACAGACATTAATGTATTTCACTACCAGCATTAACAAAAAGATGCATTTATAAAATTAAAAATGGATGGTTAAATGTACCCATTTTCCGTAATTATCCATTACATACTGCCAAGTAAATATATCTTAGACTGTTTTCAATTTTTTTAATTTTTAAATAAAAAATAATCATAACATACAGTTCAGTTCATATGCCAGATAAAAGAAAAGTATAGCTTTTTTTTTTCTTTATTGATACATCAGATTGTGTATTTTGTGGCCTTATTTCATCATGCAGCAGCTCATTTGGACTGTTCAGGAAGACTAATTAACACTAATGCGTCTAAAGAATTTTCATTTGTGATGCTAATCTGTCACAAAACCAAAAGTACCCTCAGAAAGCCAGGGAAAAAAGTAACGAGACTACATCTTGCAGCCAGCTTAAATTACTGTTATCTGGATTTGTCATAATTGAAAGGTTGTTTACATCTCTTTTGTAAGTGTTTATAAAAGTTGGCAGACAGAAGGATAGCTGCCTACTTACATGAACAAAATTTTCATTTATTGAAGCTGTTGTATATAGTGCTGTCATTAAAAACCTCTTGAAATATCTCTGTACACATAGTTGTAAGGTATAATCCTGTCTGTGTTTATGAACACACACATGCACACATACCACACTGTATTATTTTTGCTACTGACATATTTATACTCAGTCCTCATATTATGTGAATATTTCTATGTGCCAGTTCATTTTAGCATCCTACTGGCCTCTGTTTAAATTTCTATGAGATATGTGCAAGTCAGAAAAATATCTTGATGACAACTTGTGAAAATGTCTTGCTGTTGTACTAATATACACATCCTTGGATACTTAGGCTCAGAAGAAATGTATTGCTTACATAGCTAAGCACCCCTAAAGGTTTATCGGGATTCATGAGCCTTGGGTTGTGGACTGCTGTCTGGGTGGACCTTGAGCTCTTGTTCTCTAGTTCTCCACATTCACAGCAGCTCAGGAGAGCCACCTGATCAGCATATAGGGAAATTGTCCAACTCTGATGATGTTGGATAGGCCCCCACCTAACATCTCCAGGATCCACACTGGCCATGCTGGTAGAGGAGGGGAGAGGCTAAAGTTACATGGTGGCAAGCTGCTCCCAGCTGTTCCTAGACAGCTTAAGAGATCTTGTCTTTTAAAACCACAGGATATATTGTTGATAGGTGCACCGATGTGTTCCTAAACCTTAAATGAAACTTCTAAGAAAATGGGCAAAGAAATTAGGTTTCCTCAGCAGAGCATAATTAAATTTCTTCTTAGTTCACAATGCTGATTATCGACGTTTGTGTCATTTTAGTGTTGCTAGACCATATACTGCATGTAAAGACAATTAGCAGAGCAGACAGAAAAGCAGCAGATGCTAGAGATGCACAGAGTTAGATACGTCATTATGTCATGAAGAATCTTTTTCAGACAAGTGAAAAGGTTGGTATAAAAAAAAAAAAGAAAAGGCTTGAATAGACCAAATAATTATTAAAGAAATAATTTAAAGATTTCAGGAAAGAGTAGCAAAAAAATCAGTGTCTTGCATTACCCTAAAGCATGTGTTTGCCTGAACACATGAAAAACAGAGGAGAAACACTGACATACATGATGGAGACCCTACTCCCCCTTTTCTTCCCCACTGCTGCTCCTTCTTTCATTTAGGATTAGTTACATGGTGGGTTTGGTGTATTCCATGTTGAACCAAAAGAAAATGTGTTTTAAAATTTCCTAAGTCTTTAAAAACTCATTAACTGATTACCTGCTCAAGGATAACAATAAGAAAATATTTAATAACCACTTCCTGGAGACTTTGGGATGTATGCATATTTTACAACAGTTTTTCAGTCTAACAAGGCTAACTAGAAATAAGTATTTGCCATGTCAAAGATTTTTTTCTCACAAGTACCTGATGCATGTAAGGTAGAAGGCAAGTCTCATGAGACAAGCACCTCCTGCTCTCAGAAATGCTCTGCCCCACAGTTAAGAGTTCTCTTTGTTTCCTTAAAAACAAATGTAATTTGTCTTTTCTCTTGACAATCTCATTTGTGAATTTGAAACTAAATGAAATATCATTCTGTATGGCATCACTTCATTGATGGAAAATTAAGCATGCAAAAAATGTCAGGCTTTCCTCCTGCAGAAACTCAATGCTGCACAAAAGCCACTGTGGGTATATAATATATATGTGCACTTCTGCGAAATCTTATTTGAAAGGCACATTCGTAGGGCAGGCACTAATATAAGTGACAAAAGATTCAGCAATGTCAAGTCCTGTAAACAAACCGCTCCAAGGAATTAACATTAACACATAATTGTATGTTTTTATCATGTCAGACCTGTCACAAAAAAAGAACTTCAATTGTGATTATAGTAATTAATTTTTCCTCTCCCATTTGAAATATGCCAACTTATTATGGCAATGGGGATGATAGATCCTGGCCCGCCATTTTAGCGCATCACATATTTATATTTCCATATGAAGAATTATTACCAAAAGATTTTAACAGGATGAGATCTATATATAAACATATATTTAAGTATGACCACTATCTTTATAATTAAGACCTGAAGGTCTTTAGAAAAAAAGAGGGTACAACTAGGCAAGAATGTTAAAGCAAAACAGAAATTTTGTCCTCAAAATCAGATAGGTCTAGAAATCACAGTGCTGGAAAACTGATTTCTAGGGTATCATACCAGTTTGAAAAGAAAGAAGAAAATGTAATTTTTCCATCTGCTGTTAATCTGACCATCTTTGCTTCATTTTTGCTGTATTAACAGTGTGTCCAGAGTGAGTGGGTGGCTGAGCTTCCAGCTCATTGGCATTCCTTCTGTTTTGAAGCAGAAATTTCTATTCTTGACATATAACTTAAAGGAAAAAGCAGGGGAAAGAAAGAAAAGAAGGAAAAATGAAAAGGTACTGATTCAGCCGATAGGAAACTCCTTCTAATACTGTTAAGCAAAAGCACCTATTTAGGTGCGCTTATACTGTGTAGTTTTATAAATAAGCCCAAGGGGCTCCTTCTTTAGCACCACCCCCTTCCTCAAGTCTCGCGCTCTGCCTGCCTGATCCCATCCAACAGTAGAGCTGATACCGCACTAATCCCCGCAAGTTTGGGACTAATGAACTAACTGCTGGGCTGCCGCCACGGAGCTTGGTCCCAAACTATACTGTACTTCACACTCGATTTATTCTCCAGATGGCGAGACCGCGCAGCCCTGCCGCGAGGGACCACCTCTTCCACTGGAGTGTAAAAGTGGACGGATGTTGTTTTCTTTGCAGATTTGATAATTCAGAGCTAGAAACTCTCGAGGATGGTTAGTTATTAGGTTTAATGGGTGCCAGTCGAGCCAGCAATACGCGTATTCCCAATTTTTATTTCAGTGTTTGTGTGTCTGGGCAGCAGTGGATTTGTCAGCAATGCTGTGTCACCAAAACCTTTATCTTCTCCAGTTGGCGTAGCTGCACGTGGTAATGAACATCTTCCTGTGTCCTCCTCAGAGTCAAACAGAAGGGATACTAAAGTAGCCACCCTGAACAACTTTTTTTTTCCCAGTGGGCTTTCCAACACAGGTTGCAAATTTAATATCTTTAGTAGTACCACAGTTTACCATGAAGCTCTCTGTTGCCTTTCTCCCTAGTTCAGTTAAGAACCCTACTCATGCGGGACCCAATGAGGATACCACCATCCCAAGCCACCTGGGCATGGAATAGTTTACTTAACAATCAAGTTTATTTCTTTCTCAACTATTCTTTCATGACCACGTATTATCTGATGTTGTAGTTCTTGTGTGAAGAACAGGGCAAATAACTTCTTTCACCATTCCTTAAAAATTCTCATTTGCTCATTCTTGGCAGTGTCTGAAAAATGTGTTTATTTCTGCATCTACTTCTGTAAATACGTTATTATGTCAAGGACTACTTTTTTCTCTGTTTTATGTTAAAGTAGTTTACCTAGCTTAGAATTTTCGCTTTTTCATTAATCCTACCATAAGAGTAGCATCTACATTTCCCTGTGTAACGAGGCAGAAAGGGCTCTCCCTTTCCTCCATGGTTTTAGATTTAGTCAGAGGTTTTAGCATATTTTTTTTATTTACCCATGAAATGTTTTATTGGAAACCTGTGTGGAGAGCTGATACACCTCACGAACATCAATGGGATTTTCTCCATTGTAGGAAGGGTCAGCACTGAGTCAGCCCCATCATGAGCTCTGGCTTTGGCAGCCAGGTGCCCTCAGTTTGTTCCACAATTAAAAACATAAATTAAGTCTTGATGTGGAAACTGCAGTGAGTAGAAGTACTATATCACGGAAGGGAAATATTTCCATTCCTGGAGTATCTAGGCAGGCAGATCTAAAATGTAGCGGTTCTAAGAAAATGCATCAATTCTCAACCCAACAGATGGCATGGGTGTGTTAACTAACATAGCAACATATTTTCTATTAAAATATGGGGAAAAAACAACAACCCCCTCCCCATGTTTGTTGGTTGGTATAAATTCAGTGAAGTTGTTGGTTATTTTTGGGATATGTACCAGAGGGATGCACATTTAGTTTATGTAAATTGATAACAGCAACAGCCTGTTAATAAGTGTTTTGTATGGAAATATACCTAGAAAGACATGATCTGTCTTTTTTGGGAAGGGAGTTTGCAGACTGAGGAGAAAAAGAGATATGAAACGATCTATTACTTGTTATTATATTCTAGGGAAAAAAAAAATCACAACAAATTAGTTTGCAAGTTTGCTAGAGATGTGCTTTCATTTGGAATTGGATGCTGCCTTAGTGGATACTTTGGAGAGATCTCTCTTTTGCAAATTGGATTGGTGTGTGCTGAAACAGTGATAATCTGACTTTAATTAAAAGCATAAATTGGTTTGGAGTGTGTTTTTAAGCATCATATCCAGAAGCTTTCAGCCCACCCCTAGAAACCCATTACCACTGGTTAGAGAAGGAAAACATAGGGGACTTGTATTACCCGGTATTAGCATCATGTGGTTCGGTTTACCTAATTTGGAAGAGCCATTTTAGACAGCTATGCACCAGAGCTGTCTTCCAGCTGGACATGTTTGTACTAAACTGCATACATCTTTATGTGGCTTCCCTAATGGCCCCAGACAAAGTCCATTCACAGCAGTTCAAATGTTTTGGGTTTCATTTTCCAAAGATTACCTCTGAACGTGCCCCCTGATCACAACACAGGGATACATTCATGGGCTCCTTGTGCCTGTCTGTCCGATTAACGGGCATATGCTCCCAACCTTGGGAGAAGCATGGCTAGTAGCCCCAAGCTGAAGGCTGTTCACTTCAGATTTCATTAGCTTTCTGCTTCATTATTCCTTCCTTTTAACCAGTTAGAACCATCAACTGCTTTGCTCTAAACTTACCCTAATTATCAGGGGTCCCAGCCCTGTAAATCAGTACGCTGCAGAGCTGTCTTAAACTGGCCTGGGAGACGCTGTTCTCATCGGGCCTGACAACTGTAAGCTACTGTTCCCTCACACTGTTTAACTCAGACCACACTGGGAAACCACCTCTGCTCCTCTCACTGGCAGAGATTTGTATCCGTCTGGTTTAAATCTACTGTCATGTGCTCTCTTGCTGATTGGTATTAGCCTGGATATTAACTTTGATGATTTTTTTTTTTATTATTTTTTCCCCTTGAGTTTGCCTGTTTTCTTGAAAAGCATCCCTATTCAGCGACTGCATATTGTTAAAGTCATTACTGAACCTCCATGAGTCAGGAGCTTTAAAGTTTTATTAGCCCCATAAAAACTCTTCACAAATGAAATGACTTTTGATAAGTGTGCATTTTGACAATGCGAATTTGTTAGGGGCTGTTGGTGAGTGGAAGGAATTTGGGGTTGAAACTGCAGTTGGCAGGAAGCAGGGAGCCCAGCACCCTCCTTCCACCACTACCCCTTTCTCAAGGCCAAGAAATTCACTTCATTTCAGAAAAGCATGCAAGTATTCTTCATGGAAATCAACTGTTTAATGGATTTGTAAATCTGCATTCACAAAGCAAGCTACCAGGAGAAGCATGTGTTTTTGGAGATTTTATTTTTTGCCAGCAGAATATCTTTTTATGAGGTTTAAGAAAAATCTCCAAGTTATTTCAGTGTTGTTTTCATATGCGAGTTGTATACTCTACTACTGGCTTTAATATACTTTGAATACATGCAGATAAGGAAAACCAAAGAAGTATATGTACATCTGTGCTTACTGATGTCCAGGTAATATAGAGATGAATTACAAAAATTAGTTGTTTTATGCAGATTTAATAACATTCCATTTTTTGAGACAGCAGATAGTGCAACACATTTTCTTAGTGTAAAGATTTGCGTTTGTTAGACATGTTCAGCAGTAGCAGACACAAAAGTCTTGTTTTGGTAGAAACCCTAAGCATTTAATTTACCAGTTATAAAGAAACAGTAAAGTGGAAGGTAAAATTGCAAGGTGCTGGTGACGACTGCTCCGAGAGTGACAGCCATTTGAGAGACACCAGTATACTGGCTGTCCAGCTTTTTCCCTATGTATTTCAACAAGTTTTCTTCTCAGTGACTTTTTCTGTCAATAGAAAATATTCTTTATTTTTCTTTTCTTGTGCCTCTGAACTCACATATATTGTAGAAAGAAGCAAGGCTGGCCATTGTGAAAACCCTTGAAGAGTTTGACTTTGGCCATGCCGAAAAATGTGTCAGGATAAACTCTGTGTCCAGCGGCCTTGCAGAAGAAGATCTAGAGGTGCTTTTGCGGTCCAAGACCCTTCCTTCAAGCATGATGCTGCCAAAGGTTGAAAATGCTGAAGAAATAAGATGGGTGAGTACCAACAACACAGTAGCTTTTGACTGAAGCTCTTGGGCCAAGTTCACACAGGCACAGACATGAATGACTGTAAGTTACGGGGAAGGCTGCAAATATACCATATAATGTTGTTGCTTGGCTAAGGTAGTTGGGAAATGCATCCACTTAAATGTGCGTGTGATGTGCTGTATAAAAAACATATATGGACCATGTTGCATTTATAAAGAAAACCAGGTTTATTTCTCCCACGGTCAACCAAGAACCAATATTGCTGTCAGAGTTTATGATAAAAAATAGAAGAGTAAGTGCCTGATGCTTCTCTAACTATTCTAAAAAGCAAAATGAGTGTCTGTCCATGAGCCTTAGTTACGTGCATTGGAAGCAGAAGATGGGAAACCATGTTAGCGACATATGAAAAAATGGGTTTGGGGGGAAGGTCACTCCTTGGGGCAACTGGAGGAACAAACAGGAAGCTTTTAACTAGTGTTTTTAATTAGCACAGATATTATTTCCTGAACAGTTCTCTATTTCTTCCTTTTTAATTGCTGACAGGTGTGTTTGTTTCACCACTGACTTTTCAGCCAATAAAAACCTGAAATGTAAATGATTAGCATGTCAAATTACTTAAGAAAACTTTGAAATAGGCCTAATTATGCTATAATTGTTTTAATTGTCAAAAAAGAGGGACACTTTTTTAGATATACCATTATTGCTGCAACATGACAGTAAGGGAATAATGCTTAATTATTCACTTTATATTTTTGCAAACCATTAGACAAGCAACTAGCAAGTGTGCAAGCTGTGATGAAAGGCAGACAGGCATATTAGGATCTATTTTAATCTCAGCATCTAACCTTGATCAAACCATGGAGATCAGGCATGAACGTACAGCTGAGCACAGCCCGATATGCTGAGGGTGTGACAAGCCCCGTCCGTTCTGTGGTGCTGCCCCTTTGGCCTCTGCTGCTCGTGATGGAAGGCACACCATCCCCTTCCACCAACATTTAATTAAATTAACCAGAGTATACCTCTCAGGGTTTACAGCCATGTAAGTGTTAGACGTAACTTGTCAGTAATGAATATTAATGATACCAAAATGGCAGAGCCCTTGCTGCCACCAAGTAGGTTTTGCAGGGAGGTGGGATACCAGGGCTCTTTGTCCCCTCATCCTCTTCCACTTTCCCTCTCACTAACTTTTATTTCCATCATGGAAAACAAGCCAATCCCAGCAGCTTCTGCCTCATTGTCCTCCTTTCGCTTCCCTCTCCCTTTGCCCAACAAAGAACACACTCTGCTTATTGCCACTACCTTCTTTTTCCAATCTACCCAAAATTCACTCTGGCATGATTTTTCAGCCTCCCAGAAGCTGTTTCTTTCCCTCCACCCGCTCCCCTCCCTTCATTTTTATTTATGTGCAGCAGAAAACCTGGAGGCTGATGCACAACTAAAAGATGGGCTTACTTGTTTTCTTTTGTGTGAGAATCTCTTGCTTTCCTTTTGTCCCTAGTGTGGGTACTTGTTTGACTGGCATGGCTTATTGGACTATAACAAGCGTAACTCTCCCTCCTTTGTAGCGGGACAATTCTCCCACAAATCCTGACCAGTGTGCATTCTTCCCAACACACTATTGGGTGTGCACTGGAATTGAAAGAATTGCTGAGGCCTTGCTACTTCATCCCCTCCCCAAGCTTTGTGGGTTTTTTTTTTCCTCCGCCTTCTTTTTTTTTTTTCCCCTTTCTCCCTGAAATGAACACTTTACCAGGCCGGAAACATTTAATCGTCTCCTTTGGAAAAAAAAAAAAATTAATTGAAACTTCTCCACTCGTTACCTTTTGTATTGGTGCTTATTGCAAATCTTTTACAAGGGAGAGGAAGGGAGGCAATATTTAATTAAATGTGCTTTTTTTCTTTTTTTGCTTTACCTTCAAAACAAAAGATAGCAAAAATCCCAGGAGCACGACTTTTAAAATATTGTAAAATAAAACAAACCCTAACTTGCACCTAAAATATACACACAGTAGCACTTTACAATTTTTTTTCTCTTAAAAAAATAAAAAACAGATAGGAATCGTAAGAATATATGCTGATACCATTATATTACCTCATTTTTTGCATTTGCCTGGGTCAACTTTACTGTTTTCTGTCACTGTAGTACCTGCCGTACTGTACAGAGTGAATTGCACTGATTTTTTTTTTTTTATCTCCTTGCACATTTTTGAGTGGAATTCTCTTCTCCAAAGAAAAGTTACAGAGAGGGCCAGAGTGACGATGAAAGCAGGAATGGGAAGGGCAGAATTCTTCACGGAAGAAAGCTGTGATTTATTTTGGCCTAATTGTAAAGTTACTGCAAATCGCTGCAAAGCTTTTTTTTCCTCAAGATCTGGGTGATTAGATTTTTCCTTCTTTTGGGGAGGGGTGGTGGGGGGAAGCTAAAAGGGGAAATAACACCTCTAATCCAGCTTCTGGTAAATAGGCTGCCAGCTTTTAAAATGAGTTTCCTTTCTATTAGTCAGAATATTATGCTAAGCCTTAAGCATTAGTTTTTTATGTTGCCATAGCAGCCTTATTCCTGCAGGGTTGTGACCTGCGATGATTACAGTACAAAGCTTATAGGGTCTTGAAACCCCCTTTGAAGATGAAAAGTCTTTGATGGTTTATATTTATGCAAATCTCTTAGATATGATTTACCCAACTGAGACTGAATGGAGAGATGATTAAAATTCCCTTTCCTTTGATATCCATTAATAGTCGAATATTCCTTAAATTTAAAATATATGCATGTTATTTCTGTCTTTATTTACTTACATTTTTGCAGTACCTGCAATATGTTTATCTTGACACAAATTACGCGATCTGGACAGATATAATAGATTTACAATATAGGGCTGAAGGTTTCCCCCCCCCCTTTTTTTTTTTTCCTTTTGAAAGGGGAAAAATCTGTGCAAGAGCTTTTGTATGTTTCCAGATGATAGATTTTGGAATTTGGGCTACCCCACTGGCAGCTCAGAGCTAGCTGTGAACTGGTCTCATGGAAAAAATTGGCAAGCTTTGGTCTTCAAAGAATTAAACTTCCTTTTTAAGGCCTTCCTAGGTAAGCTAAAAAATTATGAAGAAAAGCCTATTGAACAAAAGGGTAATGGTGCCGTAATGAATAATACGGATGCCACTTAGAAGGCTGGGGAGTGCTTCCAGTGCTGGCAGTGCTGGACCTGAAACAAAACCGGACCTCAGGTACAGCAGCACTTCATTGTTTTCCAGGACCCGCGGATTTGCATTGCACTAAGCCAGGGTGAGAGGTGCTAAGCCTAGATTTTTTTTTTTCTTGCAAACCAACCTCCAAATGTATGGGAATGCTGCAGTTTCCAATCACAGGCCTTGTTAAAAGCTGCTTTAATTTTTTTAATTATCAGATTTTGGGGTGGAGAGAGGTGTTCGTTATAGTCAGGTGAATATTTAACGTGTTATATATACAAGTAGACTGTTCTTTTTTTCCTCTCTGATAGCTCATTCTGTCTAGTTTTAGTTTTCAGACAAATTCTTACATCATCTAAAAGGCCGAACACTTGTAGAGCCAATGAATTTTATCCCCTTTGTGGAAACTGCAATGGGCTTGCTCAATTTCAAGGTAAGCCAGTCTTGAAGTGTTCATATTTTGCCATCTCAGCAAACTAGGATAAGCAGAATACTCCTCAGCCTCTCCCTAATTTCACCAAGGAAGAGAGGTTAAAAAATACTAAACATATTGTTCAGTCTCCAGAAACATTTGCACGTTGAACTCTGATGTTTGTATTGTAAAGGCCTTCATAAATTCAAAATATTCCAGTGACAGAACAGTTCCAGACAGTCCATG
This sequence comes from Pseudopipra pipra, assembly GCF_036250125.1. Classification (NCBI taxonomy): domain Eukaryota; kingdom Metazoa; phylum Chordata; class Aves; order Passeriformes; family Pipridae; genus Pseudopipra; species Pseudopipra pipra. The sequence continues at coordinate 79,382,886 of NC_087550.1, forward strand.
CCAAATAACAAAACCTCTCTGCATTCCTGTTATTGTTTTGAACACACTTGGAGTGGAAACAGGCTTCTCCAAAGATTTGGAATACTCAGTGTTACAGTACACTTGGCTATTTAGTAGCTGTCAGACTCAACTTCTGTATAACATTTAATTAGATAAAAGAGTTAATCGTCCTTTCACTATTGCTAAACTTGCATCTTTATAATGGTTTCTACTGATAACATTACAACCAAATTCCATGGTATAGTTTCTTTGTGCATATGATGGAGTGTTTAATGCTAAGATTAGAAGTATAATTAACTTTGAAAATATCTGAAAAACATGCTCATTTTTTAGAGTAATTTATAAATTTCATTTTAATATAAATCACTCCCCTACCTTTACTACTGAGTCCAGATTTTTCAGAAAGGCAAGGCAGCATGGTAATGAAAGCGAAAGACCGTGTGTGCATGGACAAGAAACTCTGTGTTCCTCTCCCATGCTCTAAGGGAAAAGTTTCAGACCAGCTGAGGACACACAGATCAGAAGTACCTCCAGAAGTACCGGCAGGCCTCACAGGCAGCCTGCTCATTTGATACAGCCATTTATCTTACAGCACACGCTAACCTATCTAGGAGCATAATAAAGCAGTAACCAAACGGACACGCTCCTGTCCAGTGTACAAACAAAGAATTAAATCATATTTTAAACCATCTGAGCTTTTTCTTCACCTACAGGATTTCATAGTGGAGGTTTAATATTGCAGTTCCTGATGTTGGCAGGAGAGTTGCCTTTTAAAGCACTCTGTTAAAGAATAATTTTGTGTCCCACCAGCTGCCATAGAAGAACACCCATTAGTAGAGCTGGTAATGACATCTGTCTCTCTCCAAGTACCTTAGCCTTAAAAAATACTTATATTATCCAAACATCGATATAAAATAGCACTGTTACTCTCTTCTTAGAGTAATATTTTTCTTACTTTTATTTTAATGCTTTTCTGCAGCACTTGTTGCATTTTTAACTTCCTTAGCTAATTATTAGTTATATGTAGCAGAAGACTTTAAATTGGCAATCCTATAAGAAATCCTTATATCCTATAAGGAATCTACAATAATTCTAAACCATTCATGTTATTTATTTCATAAAAGAGATTCTCATCTTTAATGATGTTTGTCATGCAGATATATTGCGTGTCAAACTAATCAAATTTAATACTTTTTGCTTGCTTTTAGGCAGTATTTGCCAAATGTTTTGTTTCATATTGCTACGTAGATATCTGAAGTAGTGATCACAGTAATACCCAGGGCATTATGTTAACCAGAAGGTGGGGAACCTGCTATGTTGTCCTGTATTTACACAGTCTAGGGACAGAGGTGCTCAGGGAAAGAAAAATACTTTTTCTCTTTTGCTGAGTCATTTTAAAACAGTGTGCATAGTCAAGCACCTACCACACCTTTGCTTAATAGGACCAAATTTCGCTGAAGTATTTCGGTAACACTGAGTTGCAGTAATATCCTCTGTAGTCTCTCCATCCTGCATTTCTGTAGAAATTAATGCTCTGTTCTCATTTGAAGGCTGTCTGTGAAGAAGCACTGAAAAAAGGATCCCAGGTTGGCTTTCATTTGGACGCAGTTGTCTTTGGAGGAGAGGATTTCCGTGCCAGCATAGGTTGTTACTTGTCTCTTTACTATAAATGTTTATGTATGGCATTTGCATTGGAGAAGCCCATGGCATATCCAACAGCAACAATGACAACACTTGATTCTACATTTTATGTTTTCACTTTTCTCATTAATTTTTTTCAGTGCAGAATGAATCACTGACAAATTAAAACATGTAAAACATGGTCCCTGGGTTTTACAGGGCATTGATACTTACTTGTGCTTCTTGCCATTCAGCACCAAAAATTAATGAGAAAAAAAAACCTGTTGAGTCACTGAAATAATTTTAAAATATTATATTAATAAGCAATATGCACATGCTTTTTAGAACTACATTTAAAAGTTCTAAAATTCTGGTGTCTGCTTCATCACTTCTTCATAGACAACTGTCAGTCAGGCTTTTGATATCATGCACAAATACTCTTCTGCTACATTTTGCTTTCATAAATGTACTTAAATATGTCACATGTCAATATAGCCACATATTCACATGAAAGCACTATTAGCCTTCCTAAAAAATAAAAAGTGCTTCACCATTTCTTTTATAAGAGGCCACTTAGCTTCTGATTCAGTTTAAAAATAAATATAAAAGCACAGAGCTATCAACTTCTAAATTAAAAATAAGTATGTTAATGTAAAAATTAGCATTGCTTTATAAAATATTCCTTACAAACTGGAAATCTGTGTCTAAATAGTGACATTATTATTATTATTATTTTTTTACCACTAGTCTTCACATGAGCATGTTGATTAGCTGGTGCCCTGTGAGCACACGAAGTCTCATGAATACTTTTGCTTCTTCTCAGAAGTCATCTACCGTCATTTTTTCATTCAAATACTAAAGCTTAAATATTCAGCTTAGGACATCAGTTGTGACAAGAATCAGAACGAAGGAAAGTGCAATTCTATTCACAGTGTGAATTTTTTAACCATTTAGTTGGACCTAGTATATCAATTTTTGTAGAGCTTCTCTTGCTGTAATGCTTCTCACTGTATATGCAGTAAATACTAAAATCAAATAATTACTTCATTTTAGTTCCAAATCAGCAGTCCTCACCAGAGAAAGCTTACACTGAATTCAGTCTTACAACTTCCAATTTAAACCAAATCAAAATGTGAATTTATGAGCTAGTGTTTCAAGAGATGGCTTTTTTTTTTCATTTTTGATAAAGCAGCATTTTTTTTCCTCAGAAGAGTATCATTGTGGCTATATAGCCTTACACCCCTCTTCTGTTTTCTAAATTCGTTAAATAGCATCTCAAACTTTACTGTTTTGGTTTTTTTAAACAGGAAATATTTAAAGCAGAAAGGTTTAAAAGACTCTTGTCAGCTGTTCTTTGTTTTCATTATTTTCGTAGGTGCAACAAGCAGTAAGGAAACTCACGATATTCTATATGCCAGGCAAAAAATAATAGTCACAGCAAAGGCATTTGGCCTTCAAGCAATAGACCTTGTTTACATCGATTTCCATGATGAAGAGGGGCTCCGCAGGCAATCAAGAGAAGGTGCCTCAATGGGATTCACCGGTATGACTTTCTGCCGATGTCTTAAAATAACGCGTATCTTCTTCATTTTAAATATATTGCTACGTTTACTGTAACTTAGACAAATAACTTGATTTTTATTTCAGGTCATTTATGGAAAAACTCATTATACCAAGCTCTTCTATGTTTATTAGTATCTTAAAAATTGCAGATGGAAATTTTGCCTGAGAAGTCACAGGCTGCTTTTTAAAACCACATCTCATGAAGCGTGTGACTGGTTTTGAAGAGAAGCTGGGGTAGAGGCTGTGCAGTGATTCATCCCATCACAGAGCATGGGAAAGGTGATACTGTGCTCTGCAATGGCCACTCAACAGTTGGAGCCTTTTCTCTTTGTTGTAACTATGGCAGTTGTTAAAAAATACTTTTTAGGCAAAGGAGGGGAGAAGCAAATGTGGTATGCTGTTAGGAGAAAGTTATTTTCTTGTTATTTTCTTTGATTTCTTTCTCATCCCCTGCCAGTAAGTGCTGGTGACACCTATGGGTATTGGCAGACAGCAAGAGCAGCAGGCTCCTTGCCCCAGAGTCCTGTAATGCAGCCTGTTACACTGTGATTGGTGTACTAGGTCACTCAGACACCCTGTTGGGACGGTGCAGCCACCAAAGTTTGTGGTTCTGCAATAGAAAATAGCCATTTAACACGTCCATTAGAGAATTCTAACATATAGGACGAACATTACGTTATCTTTTCTCTAACCATCACTTAGAATATACACACAGTACTAGTACATCCCTTAGGTTTTTATTAACAAAAGCATGGGTCCTGGCAATGCTACCTAGCAAACTCTGCTTTTACAGTTAGCTTTACATGATATCTTAAAGCACCAAGCAAAAAAACCAAGTGTTATTTTAAGTGACTTCGGCGTGACAGTGAAAGAATAGCAATCAATGCTCTTCAGCACAAACTCTGCTTTACTGTCTGTTGAGCTTCGGCATCTGCAAAACCAAATATTGTTTCAGAGGTGAAATGGCTAGCTCCTCACAGCTACATTGTCCACGGCCATGTGGACTTCCACCCCTCACTCATCTGCCTTTGAAGTTGGAAAAATAATAGAGCTGCTGAATGGTAGCACCTGCTGACGGCTACCTAGTCTCAAGCAATATTTCCTAGCTTAAGGAAAGGCTTGATTTTTGAAAAAACATAGGTATCTGAACCTCCTGTTGACAGAAGATGGAGTTGCAGATGCCTAGCACCTTTGAGAGCACTCTTTTTGAATGCTTAATGTGCATTTAAATACTTAACTCAGGCTGCCAATTTAGGAAATTTAGAAAAGCTCAGCACAACTAGTGTTGATGGTGGTTTGGACTCCACTGACTTTACGGTGGAAGTTGTCTGACATTGTCTGACAGGGTTCAGACAGGAGAAAAATTAAAAGGTCACATGTGGCAATTTAGAGTGTAAAGTGACTTTCTAACTTGGCCATAAATGCGTCTTGCCTTTCCATACAAGGAGTAAAGGTCTGTAAAAGGTACAGACTTCATTAAGGTGAACTCACAGCTCCTGCTCTTTGCCTCCTGCCTTTCTGCAGGAAAAAAACACATTTCCAAAATCCAGCAACCAACCTGACCATAATATCATAATATCATAATTAGAGACAGGCAATACTGACTTTTCTGATTTGGTGGGGGGGGAAATTTAAAAATCTGTTTAAGCTAAAACAAAACATCATTTTTTTCATTTTATTTTGTAAAAAAGAACAAAAATATTTTAGGTCAATCTAAAACCTTTCACTTGTTCTTTGTTTCTTTTGCTTGCAGTTTAACTAATGCTTTTATAATTTTTCTTGCTTGTTTTGATTAAAATAAAATGTAATTTCAAAACTGAAAAAAAAAAATTTTTTCCCAAACCTATATAAATGAAACATTTTAACATTTCCAATTTCATTCATCACAGAAAATTACAAATGGGTCTTAGCTTAATCCATGACCTTGTATAAAGCAGAAGTATGTACATCGTATTTGTCACTGACAGTCCTCTGATAATGTGAGGGTAAAGTACTGAAATGTCACCTTAATAACAAGTCCAAAACGTGCAATTCTTCTAATTTTTAAATATATAAGGTCCTTTTCTGCTACTTTTTCACAAAGAATCAGATGACCTGAGGCTTCCAAATTTCTCTCTTAGCTGGAGAACACTTATTTATTTGTATGCACAGGGCTGAATTCACCACCCTCAAAAGCAATGCAAATCCAAAATATTCTCTAAAGGTATATATCCTTAGATATCCCCATATTACACCAGTAGAATTTACCTTAGTGTAATCAAATATGTTCACTCAAGATTAAACAAGTGAAATAATATAACAAAGAATTTACCAGATATGTAATTACTGTTGTGAACCTCACTGTTTATTGTAACTAAGTTTTCTTTTCCAGTTATCTTAAAAGCAGCCTGGTTTTCCTTCAGTCAGTATATTAACATGAAATCAAATGTTTTCAAATGTAATTTAGCCAAATTAATAGTCCTTTCATATGTATATGTATATATATTTATTTATATACATATATAGCCATAGACACACAGCAAGATGTTTTACAGTGCCAGTACCTGTGGACTTTAAAACAGTGTGTTGCCTATATAAATAGGCATAGGTTTTAGAAATGTTTATGTAAAAAATTAGGTAAACCTTGCCATACGCTTTAACAGACAACTTAGTTATTATATAAAGTCCTGTGCTACAGGCTGAGAAGCCAGATATAAATACGAAACTGTAGAGGTTTCCTCTCTTTTGCAGTCTTTTGTAGAAGACTAAAATGACACCATCATACAGTTACCTCAAAGACTTGACAGGTATTGATTTAAAGCACGATATATCAAGTGGTACTGTAAAAAGGATTTCATGGTCATAAATTTTAATGTCTTCCAATTTTGCACTCTCTCAGTAACTTGTCAATAACAACAATTCTGTTTAAAATATTTGCTTCGTTCCTGCATGGCATTATGTCTGTTATACAGTTATTTGGATATGTAGTCTGTGACAAAAATCAACCAAATGCTATAAATCAAAAGTTAGATTATATTCTCTGTAAATTTTTCAGTAGTGTTTTAATGATAAAATGCATAGCTTACTGCTACAGGTATCTTTAAAAAAGCAAATTTTTTTACAGAAACGTTTTACACTTTAAAAATCATATATAGGTATTTTTACTTTTGTTATAATTATAGACTGACTTTAAATATAATTTAAAATATACTCTATATTTTTCCCAGAAAGTTAAACTCCTTAGGATTTTTCAAGAATTGTTGGTACACATTTCAATTTTAGAATTAGTAGTTTACCTAGTGAGAATTTGTTACATTACAAATAAGGAACATCATTATCTTAATAATGATGTCATTTTATTAAATTGACTAAAAAACCTTTAAGTAGACTTCATGTAAAAAGTGTTGGCTTTAAAAGAAAATCTCTGTGTAATTTCTTTCAAAAAATATAGTTCTTACAGGGTTTTAAGCTTTTACCTATTCTTAAACTATTTTTAAAATAGTTATGAAATTGAAATTTCAAACTGAGTATTTTTATGCTTGTAAAATCATAAACTAAACGTTATTTAATAGGAAATAAAATTGAGCCACTTATGGCTTTTTAGCAAAGGAACACAGCAACACTGAAAGACTATTTCTTTGCTCATTTAATTAAGTAGATTTACTTTGTACTCCAGGTTATCACCCACATGCACTGTAGTCTGATAAAAGCAATCCCAGGGTTTTTTTGCCGTGGTTATTTCATTGAAAATACGTGTATTTCTGCAGTCACGCATGAGGCTTCTCAGATCAAGTGGTGGGCTGATTTCTAGCGTACAGCTGGCTTAATGTCCGTAAGAACAGGGGAGCAGACCCCGTTGTGCGGGAAACCTCCGCAGGTCCTGACACTCCAAACTTTTCCTTGCGTGCAAGTCTCGCTCCCGCGAGAGGCTGCAGCGGGCGGCCGGACGGCAGGGCTGTGGGACCCTTGGTCTGCAGGGCACTGCTCACTTGCGGGCAGGTTGGCAGGATCAGGCTCATCCCTCTAACTAGTTTTGTTATCTGGCACCGAGGAGAGTTATTGATTCCACGGGGAAACTGGGAATTACGGTAGCCTCTCTTTATTAAAATACTTTGAAAGCAAACTGCAGAAATCACACCAGTCTGTGCAATTCGCATAGAAATGAACTAATAATGTCAAAAGTTGCACTTTTAAAATTCGCAAACAAATTAGACATGTATTTGTTTTAAGGTAGCTAAATACAGTCACGGATTAAAATTGATTATGTGGCTGTCTATTCATGTTTGAAAATCTCTAGTAAAAAAAAGGCAACATCTATTTTTATTTTCTTAACTTACGTTTATACAAGAAACGATTAAAAAAACCTTGCTTCATAAAACCTCAGGGCACTGCTGGTAGTTGTTTAGCATACTGGTGACTAAATAAATATTGCAGCCTACCTGCAACTGCCAACAATTGCAGCAACAACAGTTTAAACACCATTGAAGATTTTATGATGCTAAGCCAATACTGAGAATTTAGGGCATGATCCTTAGGTTACTGGTAACTTTTCAGTCCTACAAATCTCTCGCCATCTTCTTCAGATCTCATTTTCTGAACACACTTTAATACAACTTATTTAAGAGTGTCTGGAGCTGCTATTTATATAGTTAATTCAGAGATGCATTATACTTAAGTGTTATTGGCTGCCCCAGACAAACAATTGCACCTGAAATGACTGAGAGAAGAAGTATGGATCAAAATGGGGAGGGAGGAGAAAGAATCATGAGTTCTTTTAAACTATACTGAATGCAAGCATAGCACAAGATATTTTTATTCTTAAAAAATTCTAGCAAAAAGCTATCTGCCTCTTTTCCAGTTTTAAAAATAAAAAAAAAAAAATCAAGTAAAATAATTAGTTAAAAGAGTAAGAAAGTCTGCAAGGCAAATGAGAGCCTCAAGTGGTTGGAACATTTTGCTTGAACATCTGTTTGTCGATGCATGATTCTGGTGTTATTAATCTTCTTTGTAGGTAAGCAGGTGATTCACCCCAACCAAATTGCTGTTGTCCAGGAACAGTTCTCTCCGAGCCCTGAAAAAATAAAGTGGGCACAAGAACTGATTTCTGCTTTTGAAGAACATCAGCAATTAGGCAAGGTAAATATTCTGTTAATATACCATAGTGGAAAGCAAATCTGAATAATATTTAAGATTTAGAAAGGTTGGGGATGGCTCTTTGCATTTATCTTATGAAGTGTGCTGTAACTGAGAGGAATGCTTATGAAATCTGTCTCCGAATAGACTATAGACTGTATTTATTATAAATGTCTCACTTCCCAATATATTTAGAAATAGAACTACTATCTTTTCTTTCCCCCCATTTTAACTTTAATTTTTTGATTACACAGCCTTTTGAGTACCTGCATATATCTATGGCTTCGGTGAATTAAAACTGATTCTCCATTATGCCGGAGAATCACAGTGTTACTGTCAGATGAAAATATTTGCGACCAAAGGACAGGTAGCCTGGCAGACAACTCAGACTGCTTGTGCACAGACATCATTTATGGAGATAAATAAATGGATTAAGAAGCGTTGGATTTCTTAAAAAATCTATGTCAGTAGACCTGTTTCACTTTCGGGGGTTTGATCCTGCAAATGTGCTCAGTAGTGAGTGAAGGTACTTTTGAGAACAACTGCTTGCAGATTGTGGTTCTTAATCGTTAAAAATGGGAATGTTTTCTGTGCCTTTGTACCAATTGCTGGACCTGAATTTTGGATAGAGGAGAAAGCAAATTAACACTAGAATATGATTGTTCCTAATTTAGTGCATCATTGAGTCTCACGTTTCCTGCTCTGTGGGTTTCTGCTATGTAAATATTGCGGTGGTGATGCACAATCTGTCTCCACTTTGTGCCAGTAATACTTAAATTAGGGGTCGCCTGAAGGAAGATTTTATGCTAGTTGCAGCATTGTCAGTTAATTATCTTAAAGGTTATTTGCTATAATCCAGTTTGCCTCTTTTTGAAAGAAAAAAAAAGTTGCAGCCAAATGTATTTATCTTAGTTGCAGCCAAGCCTGGGCTAGTTAAAAAGCGAAGTCCCAGTATCAGAATGGGGACTACAGATGAGCGGGAATAGTTCACATGTGCTTGTGTGACATTCAAGTCGGAGACAAATCCCTCCGGTCGTGAAGTTCATCTATACGATTGTGCATAGGGTCTCACTTTCTCTGGTGCCATATAAATGTTTTCTGTACATTTTTTTTCTGCTTTCTGGTGGGTAGAAAAAGATTGGGATGTGTGCCTTCCGTGTGCCCCTGCATTTCTGATACTACAGATGTTGTACATTAAAAATGCTGTAAAGGTCAAAACAGAAATTATGCTTTCTTCTCAGTAAAAGTCTGACAAGGTATTTGCTATTGCTCTGCCCTTCTCTTCAGTAGGCTATCGCATCCCCTTTGTGGTTTCCAGTACAGCCATGACTATGATATTTGGGTGCTGTCCTGAGCAGTGATTTCAGGGTCACTATAAGGATGCTGTATGACTGTATCTCTTTGTTCTGTTCCCCTTGGCTTTGAAATGTAGCTTTCTACACGCAAACAATATAGAAGTAAAAAATGTGAGACTGGTTTTGCCCATTATTCTGATTTACAAAGCTTGGCTCCCTTACAAAAGGCTCATTATAAACATACTGCTAGTGCAAATGTGTAGGCAGGTAGATGCAGAAAGAAGAAAGTCAAACAACATACTCAGCCAAATATTGTTTATGTTTCTCATGTGTTCAATACTATTCATTCAGCTGCATTTAATGTCAGAAACTCATCTAAGGAATACCCCTGTCATATGAACAGTCAGTTAGGAGACTGAACTAAATTTAACTCTAGTCCCAGTATTACATTATCACTGAGCCAAACATTTAATGTTGAATAATTTTGTATTTGGCAAGCATTAGTCTTTGGATTTGTTTTGAAGTTGCTATTTTACTGAAATAATACTGGGGGTGTTTGTCTCTATCAGCCATTCGGGTGGGGTGAGAGGTTTTTGGGTTTGGGGGATTTTTTTCTCTTCATAAATGTTTTTAAAATAGGTTATAAAGTCCTGTAGTTAGCTACCAGAGCAAATTTGCTGAGGGTTTGTGGTTTGGGCTATTTTTTTAATCAACCAGGTTGCATGCTTCATATATTTTTGCACGTAGCCATCTATCAATAAAAAAGGACAGGCAGGTTAATATGTGAATTTCTGGATCTTGTAGCACTGTTATATTACCAGACTTTGTAACAAAATTGGAAAAATAGTTTTCCATGTAATGCTGACAACTCCTTAAGTGAGTTTATAATTTGCTATTATGATTGTGTCAATAAGAAGAGCTTGGACCATCTGATTACTTAATATTTTTTTCAAAGCAAACATATCTCACTGAGGGATCCTCTCACTCTGCATCCTAGTGACATGCTAAAATGTAAGTAATAACTCTTCCCCTACCACCTCCTGGCAAATACTCCACGCAGCGGTTTTAGTAATCCTCATGTCCTAATGAAACACCTCTTCTGTTTTCCTTTCCCTTTTATTATATTAAAGTGTTCATGTCAGTAAGACTAAAAATATAGCTGTGATTAATATGGTTGAGACTTGCATGGGTTTGCCATGTTATTAATGAAAGTTGAAAGCCTGGAAAAAATAAATGTGAGGGATTTGTGCAGCTGTTTGTGTGGTAGATAAGTTACTAGTCTGCAGTCTCTGGGATCATAGTGTACTATTAATTTGGTTTAAAGTTTGATGCCCTTAGTTAACAATATTTTATATTAAAATACAGTAATAAGCTTTTATAATCTATTCCAATTTGAGACCTACATTTGTCATAATAATCTGCTTTTGAAAGAAGACTGAACCAGGCTACTTCATCCTGGAGGCTGAAATGCTTTGACATAGTAGCCCCCAAATATGAGTACTGAGGTCAGGAAAAATTAGGATCTCAGATGAGCACTGCAGAATTAGAAGTGCTGTGGCAGTGTCCAAACAGAAAAAAATTAGAGAGCTAGCCAGCAAGCCAGAAGGATTAGGGCTTACCTTATGGAGATAGTCCTGTTTGAGGGATTGCTTTGGTTTGGTTTCTAGGTTGTTTTGGTTGTGGGGCTGTTTTTTACATTCCTAATCCAACTGAAAAATAGCATATCTAGGAAATAAATGGTAACATGGTAGTTTGGACAAGTAGAAGACAAATGTTGAAAAAGTACCTTTTGTATTTTATTCAGCTATTCATTAAGTGCTCTCTTTTGTCTAGAACTTTGAGATCTAAAACTGAAAAGCGCTTAAAAAGATTTCTATATATTTCCAGTAGAACTGCATTAGTAAGGAATATGATTTTCAAAATAAAAATATTCATCCTAAAGAAAGCAGGCATAGCTGTTGGGAAGGTCTAAATATAAGATAAATGTCAGTGTGTTCAAAAATTAAAAAGAAGAGTAATAAACATCATTCCGGTAGTCTAAAGGACAATTTCTTTTAGAAATTTCTGAAGCATTTGTACCACATTAAACAGGGAAGTGATCTTATAAATACCGATTAACTGAATTCAAGTGGGTAGATTTAGCAGGAGAAGTTATTAGCCTATTTTAAGAAAAAGATCTGATTTCTAACAATGAGGGTACATAGTCTTTACTATTTAAGTAACTCCTACATTTACATTACCAATATACTGGATACAGGACTGTAATCTCTTCTATATGTAGTGAGTGTTCATATATGACAAAAAAGTAAGACATTAAAAATGCATTTTTAAGCCATTCGACTTATAAATACATCTGGCACAATATAATTATCAAAATTGGGATCTTCCAGAATTGCCTTGTTTTTAAATAAAATTCAAATATAAAATAAAGCAGAAGAATAAAGTAAAAGGTTGATTACACATTTATCTCACGTACTAATTTATAATGCTTTCAAAGCACCCACACATTAAACCAGGGAATAACTAAATGCTGCCACCAAAGTCACTTGTCAAGTAAGGATTATTTAGAGTTAAGGTAAGTAATTCACAAACCCAAGTTGTAATATGGGTTGAATATTTTAGATCCCATAGAGCAAAACAAAAGAAATATCTGTACATGCCACATACAAATGCACAGAGTGCTTCTAAGAAGACTTTTAGCATATGTTTCTTGCATTATATTCTGTGCCATTGTATATCACGTTCCCGGCAGCTGAGGAATAATATATATGAACTCCAGTGATTTGGCAAACTATGCAATTTCATTTACGGACCTTTCCAGGATTATGAAAAATCTTAGGACTGCATTTATTTACGCAGCATCAACCCAACAAAGGAATGGAAATTTCCAGCAGTGGCTCCTTTATAATGCTCTTTGTTTAGGAAAAGCTACCCCAAGCCACTGTATCTTGGAGACGATGCGCCCTCGTGCTTGGGCCAGGTCCAGCTCCCACTGCCTCACAGGGCGGTCTCTCCATGCTTCCCTCCCTCTTCCGGCCGTGCTGCAGACCCCGTGAGGGCTCTCCGTGTACGGCCCCAGCCACACGGGATCCAACCCGTCCCAGTCCAGCCCCTGGTTGCTAGGAAAGCAGGACCATGTCCCAGGGGTGCCAGGCTTAGGCTGCCTTTTGGAAGGGTTGCCCTGGAGCATTCCTCTGCCATAGGGCTGTATGAGACCTCATCGACCCCCAGGATTATACTGAACTTTATAGGGCATTATATCTCGGGGCTTTATGAGGAGCTGGGAGTGAGGGAGCAGCCCAGCTCCCCACTCTCCTTGCCCAGGACAGACTGCAGAGCTTTGAGGTGCCACCACCTAAGCTGGATCCCATTCCAGGGTGACAATGGCAGCTGCCATGCCTCTGTGCATGCTGAACTGCAGTGCTGTTAGCCCTCCCTCCGAGAACACAGGGCATTTGCTGTCGTTTATGTTAATTAGGCAACGTATATTTCTTCCACTGCAGAGCGGAGGATTCAGGAATTTGTGGTAAATTGCCACCTTTTTGGAGCTTCAGCCTTAATATAGGCTCAGATGCATCTCTATGCAAAGGTGAAGAGTGCTGATGGGCCACTGCTATGTTGTTTATCTTTTTAAAGAGTGGCCAAGTGAAATTTTAATGTGAAAACTGATGAATAAATAGAGGTCAAGAGAGCTTATATTAGTACTCAAAGTTTCTCTATACAGTTTTAGTATTTGAAAGATACTTTAGAAATGTGTTTTGTGTCACAGTTGAAGGCTTTTCTCTTAGAAGGATCCATCTGGGGACAAATTTTGAACCTTTACAATGGAGCAGAAGGGGCTGCATTGGCTAATTGCTTGTGCTATACTGGTTCCTACACTGGTGAAATCAGTCCTGAGGGAGTTATGCCAGGTGGGGAGAGAAGGAGACAGATTTTACTACACGGGGCTGCAAAAGCTTCTAAGCAGGGCAGAAACTCATACAAAACATTTTCTTGCCAACTTCTCCCCCTCCCACTCCCCAGCAGGCATTTGGTGGCTCTTAATCTGTTTTCCGCCACTCATTAAAGACCTGTGTCCAAAATGTGGAGGGAGAGAGACTCGGGTGGCACTTTGATATTTCCCGCAGGGAGAAGTTTCTCCATGAGCCTGGAGCAGGACAGATGCTGTGCCCCTCCATAGCCTTTCCACCTGGAGGTAGCTCCTGGAGGAGGAGGCTCCTCCTGTCCCAGGGGACATGGGCCCTGCAGAGGGATGGCACCTCTCTGAGTTCTTTCTCAGCAAGGCACAAGCCCTCTCTATCCTTGTTGGCTCAAGGAGATATATGCAGGGTGAGTGCCCTTGCTTTTGGAAGGGCCATGCTGTGTCGGCACATTCCCAGTCAGTCAGTGCTTTGTTATGGGCATGGAGCGGGAAGACACCCATTGCTGCAGACACCTGCCCGCCATCGTGCCAAAACCTGCTCTGCACCAAGCAACCCACCGAGGAAACTACCTACCTCCAAAATCCCTTTCTAAAAAGCATTAACAAGAACTCATGAGCCTCATTTCAATTTCCAAAGCAGTATCTAACTAGAGATGTAATGTTCTGACCAGATGGCTCTTTTAAAGGCTTACTGAGGGAATTCAGAAGCCTGTACAGCCAAAATATTGTTTCAGTTAATTTAAGTAGCAGCGGTCTTGCTGCCTTTTCACTCCTCTCTGTGCTAGCCAGCTTTTTCAGGGACCTGGAGAGGCTCTCTGCAACAGCTCTCTCAGCTGAAATAGAGAATCACAGTAAAATATGGCTATTCAATCCTATTCAGAAAAGGAACCTAAAATTAGAAAAAACATAGAACACAAAAATACAGGCAATTCCCATCTTGTTGGCAGAACGAGCTTCGCTATTATTATTTTTTCTCAACTGTGTTGCATTTTACAGCTACCTTTCCCCTCAGCATCAAATGCCTTTTGTGTGTCCTGTAATCAGTCACTTACTTTCAGACTGAATTTTCTAGTTTATGTTTAAATTGCATCCATGACCATAAACCTCAAGTTAATTCCAGATTACTTAATTAAGGGTATCTGAGGATACTAAGGTCTTAATATTAGTTACTTTTCACTTTTCCATATAATAACCATGATGCTCACTAGGGGGAAAAAATGCATCATTGGATAGGGTTTGTCCAGGAAGCTGCTTTTGTGCTATAAAATGAAGATTTGCCTGGCAACAGCAAGCGTACTCTCTAGGATTCTTCCGTTCACGATACATTGTAAGACAGAGAATGAAAACCAGTGGAGAATATTTCCAACTTCTAAAACTTTCCTCAGTTTCTTTAATTTTATTCTTTCCTACTCAAGAGGAGCACACAGGAAGGCAACAACTACAATGAGAAGGTAACTAAAGAAAGTGCAAAGACAGCAATAAAAATCTCCTCATGTCTGCCCTCCATTCACGGATCTTAAATAGGTTGTTTGCTCAGTGAGAGGGAGAGACTTGGGGGGCCTGAAGGAGTCTCTGGTGTTGGACCAAGCAGGATTCCCAGGCCCATCCCAGCTGAAAGGGCTGTCCCCAGTGGTTCAGGCAGCTTGGGGGACTGTAAGAGGGAAAAACAGCTTGTCTGGCTCACACAGCAGGGCAAGACCTTTATATATGTGTGAGGGTTCGAACCATACTGAATCTTGAAAACCATGACACCGTTGCAAGCTCAAAAAACCTGATATTTATTAACAAGAGGTGGCCAACAAAATGAACAAACCCAAAAGGGAGGAAGGAGGAGAGAAATAAGCCCCCAGCACGACCTCCCCAGTTACCCAGCTGTTGCCCATAAAGTTATCTTACCGACCTAGCATGCCTATAATTACCCATAGCAGAAGCTGCATCCTTGGAGAGTCAGTAAGTTCACAAACTGGCAGGCGTCCTTGCCAAAGGCAACGTTGTCCTTGAGGTAAAACTAGGTTCCCCAAGAAAGAGCTATCTGCTTTTTATACAATTAATTGAGTGACCTCAACTTCTGCAGGTGTGGCCATCACCGCCAACCAGAGGCTCTCAGTCCCACCCCCTATTATGCAAGTGCATCCCTTCAGCGCGTGCGTGAGAATTTTGGAATTCCCCGTACACATGCGCAGTATGCTTTGGGGGTCTTCCCTAATTGAGTCGGGGGTCGTGACTTCCTCCCTTCTTCTTCAGTTTCTCCTTCAAATGTCCTTGGCAGACGATGAACCAATCACAGAACACCAATTAATACAGTTTATACAAGAAGCTCTCTCCCCAAGGACAAAGCTACCGTTTTATCAGTGAACTTGGCAGGGAAAGAACAAAACTTTTACAGTTGTCTAGGCCAAACACAGACCAAAAGTGTCAGCGTAAATTCACCCTGATACAATATGGGCTGGGAAAATAATATCAGGTGGAGAAGAAGTGAAGGACCTTGTAGGTCCTTGATCTTCATCTTTCCTGCCCTACTGTGGACTTGAAGGATCACAAAGTCCTTCCTACCTGTTGAGCTTTAGAAAGGGCTTCTTCTGCCAGAGTTCTTGTACTGCTGCTTCGGAGTTATTTGAGGCAAAAATCAGTCTCTATTTCATGCAGTTGTTGCTCTTTCTTTCTCGACCTTTTGTGTCCTTCCATATGCTCCTAGAGGTAGAAGTCTATCTCATACAAACAGGCCTGCTTCTGGCGTTACAAACTGATTTATCCTCTGAACTCACTGACTACTTCTACTCCAGCAGAAGTTTACACTGACAAAAAGAAACAAAAGGTAGTGATATTTAATGTTTTCTTCATATCAACAAAATGGCTACAGAAATTTAGTGGTGTTGATACTTGGCAGAATTCTCTCCCTGTCCATCCTTCAACAGATCACAGAGACCCACTGAGCATCTCCTCTTGCCAAAAAGATATCTTTGACAAACCTTTTCAGGGATCATTTATTTTCCTCAAAGATTTTATGTACAAGTGTCTTTCAACCCATAATACTGCTAAAGAAAAGGAGTAAATGTGAAAGTGTTCAAAGGAAAGGATATGGAAATATGTAGCTCAAAAAACTCTGTCCATATAGCTTGCTGTCTGTGAAGTCTTCAGTTTGTCATACGTGACTACACTAGTTATTTGGGCATTTCCTACCTATTGCAAACATGATTAAAAAAGGCCATAGTTGTCTGTCAGCTTGCCCTGGAGGCAGGACAGGCCTGACCAGAGAGGAGGGAGAGACTTTATCTTGTTATAGTCTGGAAAACATGCTCAGTTGACCTAGATATCATTGAACACCTCCTAGCAGCTCTCTAACCTTTGGAAGTTCATTACGAGAAGGTTCAGTCATGACCCAGCTCTTTATGACAGCTCTTTGGCTAAAACTTGCAGAAGAAAAAAATTAATTAAACCTGCATTCAGCACCATCACAGCTGTTAGCTTATTTCCTGCTCTTGACTTCCCCAAAAATATGGTCTCAACCTTCTGTTTCAAGAGAAATCATTCCTTTGTACTCAGGATAATCACTCCTCCCCCAGGCACCGACCCAATGTCATTTGCTGCAACCAGAACTCTTTTCTCTTTTGTTCATTACCTGTAAGCAAACCCAAGCATTCTTTTTAAGCCCCAAAGCAAAGATTTCCAAATTTCCTCTGCAGGGAGTCACTTAAACAATGTGTGTTTTCATTAATCCCAGGGGAATTATCTTCCTGAATGCCACGCTTTTTATGGGGAGCCTTTGCCATCCACCTGCTCTCTTCCCTCCTTGGAAGAGCAAATCTGCCCTTCTTGCAGAACACAAAACTCTTATTTCCTTATAACAGCTAATATAGTGCAGGTTTAGAGGTAATGTTCTCAGAACCAAGCACATTTTAGTGGGTTTATTCCTTGTATTCTATAAAACCTTTGGGTTTCAGAGGTGGGCAAGCCACTGAATTACCTTGGAAAGAATTAGTGTTTCTCAGATAACTGTGGATCAAAGATTCATCTTTGGACTTCAGGGTGCTCGTCTATATTGGTTCTCTGTTTCTCCTAGCAGGAGGTATGCAAGGTTTGCCCTGGCCAGCTGGCATCACCCATCCTGCTCGTTTCCATTTAGCCTGGCATCTGCCCACAAGTGCTGACACAGGTCACAGGGGTTGGAAAGGGACTTACATAATTACTTATTTACACAATGGCTGTATTCACACACAGGCTCTGGCCCATGCTACCAGAGCAGTGTGGAAGCTCTGTTTGACTCACGACATCTCCTAATGATGAAGGGGGTGGAGGAGAAAAGCGTGACTGGCTAGTTGGCCCCCATATGTCCATTTCCCCCAGGTCCTAGTTGCACATCCCCTCAAAAGGCAGCCAGGTAGGACAAGAAGATAACCCGACTGCCACACACTCTTTGCAGGGATTTGATCTGCAAAGGAAAGTATTGCTAGCTAAACTATTTGGAAAAAAACCCAAATCTTTATCACTGAGGCACTATTTCTAACCCTGTCACAGCAGAGTGCTGTCAAAGGACCTCCCCTCACTTGTGAGATTGCTTGTCTTCCACTCAATAGTCTCCTAACTAGTGGCAGAGGGGTTTTTTGGCAATTTCATGAGCATTAGATAACACATATCTTGGACCTATACTTAATTCAAAATTCAGCAGCAGGTGCTTTCTTGTCCATGTTGAGGTTTCTTGGAACATTACCTTGTCTTGCTTTTCCATTTCTTCCACTGGCCTCACTAACCAGAGTCTCCTCCATTCCAAAGCCTTACCTACTCAACAGGATCCCCTAGCACCTCCAAGCCTGCCATCTAAATAGCTTGACTAGATTCCCAAAGTAAACTGCTTTTGAAAAAGTTAGCTGTCTTTAAACAGTGGCCTAGGACAGCCCATATACTGACACACATAACGAATTAACATAACACTATTGGCTGTATTCTTTCATCTGATGCAAGATAATAGCTCTTTTTTATTTGTGTTGTAGACAAGCCACGGTCTTAACGTAAGCTCGTGTAATCTTTAAGAAAATCCTGGCCACTGTCACATGGGAGTTAAAGTTGTTGGCTACATGTTCTGATGGGATCTGGTAGAATAAGACACCAAAAGTTTGTTAGCAAAGGCTTGCCAGTGACTGAGGTAATGAATAACAACAGCATTTGTACTGAAGGTCTGCAGTAACACCCTTAGTGAGCCCATTGCACTCATCAGGATGGATGTGGTTAGAGGTACAGATAACCACAGATGGAGCAAATGCTGAGGAAAAAGCCACAAGCATTCCCAGGTGCAGGAGTACATCTAATTCTTCTGTCTTGTCAGCCAGTGGGGACTAGCTCGTCTGATCACTGTCCCATATGTCCCAGAACAATTATTATTTTACTTTAATTAACTCAAGTACTTTAATCCACAGCTCAGAGATAATTGTGTCACATAACTATGAGGTGCCTTAAATGTTCTGTATCTTGATGGTTTTTATCCTGCTTATTCCTCTCCTTAACACAGTGGTTTATAAGGAAACAAAAGATGGTGAAAGTAAAACCCCATGTAACACTGTCTATTATATAAAAAGGTTTCGGGACAGAAGAAGTAGTATAAAACTTTACATTCCCTGATCTTCTGGAAAAACATGAAGAGTATCTCACTTGTCATCCTGTACCTCTCCTGTTGTAGTCAGCATCAACACAATTCCATATATAACACAATTCCATTATACCCACGATAAACAGAAGCAGTAAAATTACCTGTATCATTTCTTCCCCTCTCCTTGTTCCATCAGAACATATTGATCCCCAGACAACACAGAAATCGTGGACCCTGAATCCTGTCCATTTAACTTCTAGAAAGCTTCTTGCCACTAAAAAGATTATGCTCTGTTTATGAGATGGTCTTTTAGATTTACCAAGCTCTTAACTACTCTCAAAAGTTTCACAAAGCAAATGTTCCTGGATGCTGCCACACATAGACACACACAAAAAGAGGAGGTCTTCATGTTCCAGGAAACACTGCATTAACATGTTCATCTTTTGACCAAGGCAAATAACAGACAAATAACAGGCTCTTTCTGTGACTTGATAAGTGTCATTTCTTAGAGGTAAAGGAAATCTTTAAGGATGACATAGAGATATGACAAGAGACATGTCCAAGTTCTATGACCAGAGTTGTCTTCTAAGATGTCAAAGATGACCCCTCAATTACATGTTGAACTTCGCTAGATCTGAGCTGGGTTTGGTAGTGGCTGCATTTATCCAAAAGGAAGCTCATAGGATACAAGCATAAAGTCTGCCAAACTGATGTGTTACAAAGTTTGGTTCTGCACCTCATAAGTCTCTCCACAGCTACCTGGAAATTTTTTGCATTAGTTATTCTTACTGCACAGCTGGATTTGCCTCCCTTTTTCATGAGCCTATATCTTCATCTCCTGACCTGTGAAAATGACTGTTCTCTGTCAACTCCACCTTATCGCTTCTCTTGTCTGTAGACTGGATCTTTTTATCAGTTGGGGCTGACCATTCACAATTCTATTCTTATCAAGACTATAACTTTTTGCCATTACCTTCTGAAAAAAAAAAAAACCCACACCAAACAACAAAGAACAAAAAACAAACAAAACCAAACCAAACCCAGCAGCTTTCTATAATTTTAATTCCCTTACAACTATTTTCTGTATTTGCCAAGTCTTCTCTATTCCATTCTCAAAGTGCTTTAGGGCATACTGAAATTCAAAATAGAGCTGTTAAGACCTTACTCAGCATGGCCTGCATGTTGCATAACTTGCTGTTACTTTTTAAAAATGCTACTACTGCTTTAACAGAGCATTAAAAGTCTTTGTGAATAATACTACATGGTTCCTGGGGGGAGCAGCAAATTTCACAGTACTGATCCTGCATCATCTGGCCTGGAGAATGTGGTCTGATACAAGAGATGGAGGTGGGGAGCAGATGACTTGGTGGGCTCTGTGGGCAGCTGCAGTAGGCAGACAGAGAGAAGAGGAGCTAGATGAGTCTGCTGCCTTTCTCTTCCTCTGCCCTTACAGAGCTATCCAGAAGGAAATACCTTGAGTCTTTCCCTGCTCGTCAGTCAGTTAGAAGGACTCTTAGCTAGTCTGCACCATGACCCAAATGGGAAATGCTGCCCATTCACTTTCTTCCTCGATTCCTCCCTAACAATCTGCCCTGACAGAAGCATAGAGTGATCAGGCTGAAGGAGCAGAGAGACTGTACGAATACAAACCCTTCTGCTGTGTTGTACTGATTTCACAGCTGTACAGTGTGGACCAGCCAAAGCGCCCTCACAGCTCCCATACGTTACAGACTGATGAGTGCCAAAAGTCACCCTATTTCTCACAGGGCTTTGCCTTCAGCACGTTCACTGTGTGGCTGCATGAAGGATAGCACTGGATAGGTACAACAGAATACACACTGCATTGCTTAAAATAGGGCAGAGTCTTTGGTCCACAAAGCCACCCCTTCTCATAAGGGCAGCACTTTCATATGCTGTTTGGTGAGTGCTGCAGTTGTCCTCCATTCCCTCACTTCTCTTCCAACTCGAGTTACTTGCACCCATGCATGATTACCCAGAGGCTGCACCCACCATCTTTGACACTGTCTCCTAGCCACTCCTTCTCCCAGGTTCTCCATCAGCTTTTACCTGGAGGGACTGTCTCTTCCCAGGGCTGGTCTGACACATTTGATTAGCCTGATTGGAGGGTCCCTCTACAGGTTCCTGAAAAGGCTCCCACTGAATGATTTATATGGTGACATGGCAAGCAAGGGCTACAGCCACCAAACACGATGGATGCAAACCTCAGCCTTGCACTACCCACCTGCCGTTGTTCCCATTCATGCTGCAAGCTTCCTTACGAACAGACCCTTGGGCCCATAGTTGAACTACTGGAAATCTAAGTACAGGCTGGAAGTGTGAGATTGTTAAGAAAATTAGCCAAAAAGACAATTTAGATCTATGACTAAATTAATCCCCAGATTAATGCTATCAAAGCAAATGGTGTTTATAGGAAGTCTTGTTTTCTTTATATTCATGCGAGAGAAAATCAAAAGAATGCTAAAGGCAAATTTCATCTAGCAGAATTGGAAAAGAGAGCATGGGGACAAAGCTGTAATTACTGGTATTTCCTATCTGTTGAAACCTGTGGGTGGAAAGAGAGTCAGTGAATAGAGTATATTCAATAGCATTAAAATCGGTTTCTTTTTCTGGACTTTAGCTCAACACTGCAAATTAGCAGGGAGAAAATAAGCCTCAGAGTGAACAGGCAGAGAAGCCAACTTCATGTTACCCTTTACTGTTAGAAAAGAAAAAAAAAGAGGGGGGCATTTTTTCCTTCAAGAATTCAAATCCTAGCAACCCGAAGTACAGCTGCACACTGACAGGGAACATAGAGCAGGGAACATACAGCAGTTCTCAAGTGGTTCAGTGTTCATGTGTCCACATACACAGTTATCCTGGTTTCCTTTCTAAACATGTTATTTTAATGAAGAGAGAACAAGCATGCTGTTTAATTAACTCTTGCTTTGTAAAAAAGACATCCTGACCCAGATTCATTGTGCTGCAACTTAGGCACCTTGCAGAGGTATCTGACTTCAAATCATCCTGTATCCAGTCAGTGGAAGGGATAAGATCCTCCCAGTCATGATTTGGACTACCAGAGATCAGAACTGATATTGCTAGGCACCCATCTCTTTCTGAAAACTATTGCTGGTACTTAGGATAACTGAGCTCCTTTCACAAAACTGAGAAGGCTAATGCCAGACCTCAACATATTTCTACCTGTCACTGTCATCCGCATGCAAATTTCTCCTGTAAGCCAGAGCTGTTACTGAATTAGCTTTACTCTTTACTTTGCTACTGAACTGGCTGTTACTGAATAGGCATTACTGAATGGCTGTAGAAAAAAAGCACAATTAAAATATGTTTTTCTAACAGTTAAAAAAATGTATCTTGCAGTTTGAGATCACTGTGTAGACCTGATTATCCTGAATAAATCCTATGTCATAAAATATTTACTTAGTTCCTAATTTATTTTCACAATAGCTCATAAATTGAACGGTTTGAGGCTGCATTTTCTGTAAAGGTTTAAAAGTGAAAATGACTGATATGTAGCTAAAATAAATTATTAATTTACTAATGTAAATTAGTAAATAATAATATTAATGTTGGTGTTGTTGGGGTAAGGTAGGATTAGTTGTTTGCTTTGTAAACAAAAAAATTCAATTTGAAGCATCAACCTTTGAGTATTTCTGTCATTCCAGTTAGTCTCCAAATCTATCTAAAATATTGCACACTATAGTAGGAAAATCTACTTTGAATAAAGTAGTTTTTACTAGTAGGTTTTCAATGGCTTTAATACAGTGATCTAACACACAACAATATTGATTTGTATTAGATTACTGTTTAAGGTGGATTTTTGTCTTAAATATTCCAGAATGTGATTTAGTATTTAATTAATACTTCAGTCAAACTAGATATGCCACTGGAGCAACACATTTCCTAAACATTCTTGTGAAAGGATTATATTTTCATCTTACTTACTGGAGTCCTCTATTTAATGATTATCAAGTCTCAAATGAAAACCAGAAAACAATAAATGGCTTGTTCTCCTCTGCATTTCTCTCACTACGCGTTCACAGGCACACATGCTGCTATCATTCTTACCCTGTTCTTGGTCAGCCTCGCTCACTGTCAAATCTAGGACCAGCCTGTGATCCCGTATCGATTGCAGCAGGGCATTAAAAGTGTGCACAGTGCTTCACAGAGACGCCCTATGCAACGCTGGGGCCAGGCCCTCAGTTCTGAATTCTTCAGGGTCGAGATTTCGTATTTGTATTTGGTTTTTTGGGGTTTGTTGTCTTCTGTGTGTTTATTCAAATGTGCCAAAGTACTGTTAGAATTGCAAATAAGTTGGGGTTTTTTGTCTACTGAACTTCAGCGCATTTTATTGCAGTGTTTTGTCTTCCAAATCCTACCTCAGCAACATGTGTAGATTAAAACATCCAAAGAAATAAGTCAGGTTTGGCCCTATTTAAAACATATGTCTCCTGTTTAAATTTTAACTATGATTCACAATTAATTGTTTTAAACTTATCACCATGGTACCAACAAAAAATTCTTAGGAATACAAAGTGACTTTTGAAACCTGTCCTGGCTCTCAGATCACCACCACTGAGACACAGAGTAGTCTGCATCCATTTGGGGAAATTCCCTATATATGGTGCTCAGGTGGGCTTTACCTTGGCTCCAGAACAGATTCGGGCAATATTATTGTGCCATCCACTTTTTTTTTTCAGCTTTCATCCCAGTAGCACAGCCTAGCAAACCCCCAAGTAAAGAAAACTTCCCTCCACCCCCACAAATACCCATTGCTCTTTCCTGACAAAGATAACTTTTCTGGCTTTTCCTTCTGTCTGTAGGCAGTTTCATGCTGACCCTGTGGCACAGTCCTGGATCAATGCTGGAGGTGGGGAGCAGAGCTGCCCCCCAGGTGCTGTGTCTGCCAGCCCCTCTCTCCAGCTGGCATGCACAGCCTTGCTGCTCTTGGCCCTCAGTGTCTGCCAGCTAGAGAGGCTGAAACAGGCTGGCTGCACACTGGGCTTCTCTTTTCTCTCTTTTTTTACCTCCTCTTTGGAGCACTTCTTGCTCTCTGCATTTCTTTAAATGCACTTGCCCCGTCTCGGTTAGTTTGTCTCCTAAAACTTGTTCAGGATTATTGTGGGAGCTGCTGTTTCTTGGCAAACAAATGTGTCTTTAAAGAACAAGACAAGCCAACTACAATTTCCAGAGGTCTCTCAGGAAGTTTATATTCTCTCTTTTCCAGGGAGCGTTTACTTTCCACGGGAGCATGATCGACATGCCATTACTGAAGCAGGCACAGAACATTGTTACGCTTGCCACAGCGATCAAGAAAAAATGAGCTGGTAAATGAAGCTCTCGCCATGGGGCCCCAGTAGCTGTTTTTAAAGATGACTATAATACTTGGAGGGTGTGGGGGGGAAATTAAAGATGTCAAGCTTAAGCAGAAATTCATTTCCATTTTGCAGATCTGTAATAGTTTGCTTGCCAGAATAGCTAATTACTAAAATTATTCCTGACTCAAACCACTGCTCACTCCTGCATGGCCCATGTTCTACTCATAGCCTGTGACAAAGTTACATCACCAACTGTGTGACATCACGATAATTACTACAAATGTAGGATTATGACTTCACTGAAGGAGAAAGGTGAAACAAACTCTGAGCTCTGTTGAAAGAGCACACAAAAACTGATTCAGTTGCTTCTGTTTCTATCTGTGCTTCTTCCCACTCTGATGCAGAACTCCTGGCAAAAAGGGCAAAACCTCAAATGATTAGGCATCAGCTGAAATAATTGCAATGAAAATCTTTACCTTGTGTGAGCTTTGCATCCCCCCACACACCGCCCTTCTGTAAATGTGCAACAGCCATTAAAAATATTGCTCCAACAGTGCAGGACTCTTGACTTTTTTCTCTTTTTTTAAGTGGTCTCTATTCAGAGAGTTTCCTCCTGGAAGCATCCAGCCCGAGAAAGGTTGGACGGCAATAAACTTGTAGTTTTCGGAGACACAATGCAGCAGAACTCGTGCATATGGTCTCGAGTCAGATTTACATCACATTAGGGATACGGCTACAGATCATGTGGGCTGTGTGGTTAACGGGCTTAGTAAAGCTGTTTTGAAGAGGTTAACCCAGCTTGTAGTAAGGGTAAATAAACATAACAACCAGGCATTGTCCTCTATTCAGCATGTACTCTTATATGGAGGGCTAAAGGGTATTGAAACTGCAGAGGATCAACTTGTGGTTGCCAGAGGACTCCAATGAAGTTTGAAACACCAACAATCAGAGATTTTGTTTCTGTTCCTCATTAAATCATGAGCTTTTGTGCTCAGACTATGAACGACTGTTCTTTAAGAAATTAACAGAATGGGAAGTTTTAAACTATGCACCAACCTTTTCATGACCTACACAGCAGCAATGCTGCTGCACTTAGACAAACACTGCGGGGAAGGCTGTTCTGTTTCTTTAAAACTGTAAATAGAAAACAGTTGTTTTTTAGTTTCATTTCTCACTACCTCCATGGCCTCACGTATGGAGCCACAGTGCCTTACTCCTCCCGTCTCCTAGCTTAGCATGTTCCTCCTCCGTCTCCGAGCAGCGATTTCAATCATTTTGGGTTATTTTTGGTTTAATTGAGGGAGAGGAAAGGGGAGGAGGAAGAATCCCACCGACAGGCCCGCGTGGAAGCAGCGAGGGAAGGGAGCGCGGGGGCGGCGGGAGCGCCTCTCCGCGGCCCCCCCCGGGAACGGCGGGGACCGGGAGGAGACCGGCCCGGGAGCGGCGTAAGAGCGGAGCGGAGGGCGGCCCCCCCGGGATTGGACCATGGAGCCCGCCTCCCCGCTCCTCCGGGAGGCTCCGGGCGGCAGAGACCCCCGTCGCAGCCCTCCGCGGAGTCTGGGGATGAGCAGCGTGGGCCGACCCCCCTCTCCCTCCCTCCACCCGAGTCCCGTCCGAGGGCGCTGCGCCGGCGGATCCCTTACAGCGCGGGGACCTCCGGGCTAATCTGATTAATTAAAGACTAACTGCTTATATTGCAGCTCCCCCCCATCCCCGTGCGTTTCAGGACACCCTCCGTTATTAATTCCAGGCTGACTAAATTATGGGCAGCACTATTAAAACATTATCAGAACTAATGAGAAACAATTACTTAGGAGATGAGCTGGGACGAGCCGGAGCCGGGCACGCGTGTCGTTATCCCTGCAGATTGCGTTAATAAATCATCAGGTGCACGGCAAGGCGGCGGCGAGGCCCGGCGCGGGGGACGGAGGATAAGATATACGAGATAATGGTTGTTTGGGGTTGGGGTTTTTTGGTTGGTGGTTTGTTGCGGTTAATTTTTTTTTCTGCTTTTTTGGCATAATTTTTTCATTAATCTCAATAGGACGCGTGTGGTGTAGATGGTTTTATTCCCTTAATATCGCGCCGGAAGGTGTGGGGGGGGGGGGTGTCGAGGAAGGAGGATTTCAAAAAATAATGTCTTCATTGTTTTACTGAAGTCTTAATGACAAGGCGTGACAAGCCCGCGGGAGCTGCGCGGTCGCGCAGGCCACCGAGGGGGCAGCGGAGGAGCCCCCGTACCCCCCCTCCCCGAGCTCGCCACCTCCTCTCCCTCGTCAGACTGAAGGAATATTAATATACCCTCCCGAGGTGTTTACGCGCACCCTCCCGCCTTCGCCGCTGAGTGCTTAAGGAACTTCATGACCCGTACGCGGACAAATCGAATATGCAAATAAAATGCTGGATATATTCAGATTTTTCCTTAAAATTCCCTGACACCCACCCCTCCATCGGAAAATCCTACTTCCATTTAACAGCCTTAACGATTTTTGCTTTATCAAAAATAAAATCCGATTTATTTGGCTTTTCCGTTTACTTTCCAAAGCTTTCCGTGATTTTCCGGCTTTATTCTTCTCCTCTTTCTTTCTTTTTCTTTCTCTCTTTTTCTTTCCCGCCTGGTGCTAGGCAAGCAATTGATGAAACAAAACAGATTATAAGATTAGCAGCAGGATTTTATGCATATTAATGATAGGGAAGGGCACCGAATGGGTTTGTAATTGCAGATCTTGCGCTTGGGATTGGGAACTGTAGCCCTGCTACAGCAAAGACCCCCCTGTGAGGTTTTCACATTGGAACTTAGGGGAAAAGTGAAAAAGTAATTACCAGAGCACAACACTGAAATGTTAAAGCACTTATTCTTTCTTTCAGCGTTCTGTTTTAAAGGGGGAAAACGGGCAAAATGGAAAATAAATTACTTTCAAATAAGTAGGTTAGCACCTGAATGCTGGTGCGCATTTTCCCGGCTTTTTTTTTTTTCCCTTCTCTTTCTCTCCTTTTTTTTTTTTTTTTCCAAATTCTAGCCATTATTTAGCAAGACATTTGCTTCTGAACCGACTATCCAAGCAGTAGAAAAGGGGGAAGGGAAGGCAGAGAGACCTCGGGAACACAAGGGCACTGCGCCTGTAAGGTTTGAAACAAATATCACTAGGAAAGCTGTTCACAGCCGGGGATGGAAATTTAGAGGGATTTTTGGGGTGGCTTTTTGGTTTGGTTTGGTT
This sequence comes from Pseudopipra pipra, assembly GCF_036250125.1. Classification (NCBI taxonomy): domain Eukaryota; kingdom Metazoa; phylum Chordata; class Aves; order Passeriformes; family Pipridae; genus Pseudopipra; species Pseudopipra pipra. Next base: position 79,410,533 of record NC_087550.1, read on the forward strand.
TGGTTTTTTTGGTTACTTGGGTTTGGGTTTGGTTTGATTTGAAATCGGGGCTTAAAAGAAAAAGATTATTTTGGTTTCCTCTTCGACACGAGCATCAAACGGTATTTTAGCAATGGATGTATTTCACAATCACAAAGCCCTTCCAGGAACGACGTATTCCTTGCCATATCGAGAAGTAACCTCACACTGAATTTTAACTCTTATTAAGAGTTTTGCCTTGTTTCTTGACTTGCTTCAGTCCGTCTCCTCTGAGCTTAAGTCTTCCTAAACTCTGGATTTTTGCGTTTCAAACCCAGTGCTCCTTTACTGACTTTCCTAATACTTCTCTCCCGTGATTAACAGCCAAAGATGGCTTAGCTTTAATGGCACCTACCCGCGCTTATTGTTTTAATTCTGTTTTCAACGGAAAATCAATGTATCTGGTGGAAATTAGACTTTGAAAACTTTTTTTTAACGAGCCAATAAAACGAAGTATCTGCTCCTCGGGCAGTAATTTCTGATTACGAATTGGAGGGGGAAAGGAGGCCGGGGCGGGGGGGAACTAACTTGGACCACATTTCATTCATCCCATCCCTCCAACTCTCTTCTGCCACTTTCACCTCCCTCAAGTTCAGATCATGGCAAAGCCCCGAGACAGGGCTAGTTTACAACGACTATTTTAAAGATAAAAAAGTGGGAAGAAGGGAATAAAAGCCCGTACGGGCAAGTATACTATTTGCTATCTTTCCCCGTTGCTGGGGCTGGGGAGCCGCGCATCCCGCGGAGGGCAGCCCCGGGGAGCAGCGCCCGGCGAGGCGGGGCGGGGCGGGGGGGTGGCTGCGGGTCGGTTCGGAGTGCTGGCATTTGCACGAGGTGCCCGAAGACGGGAGGGGTGTCCTCCCCACCCAGGGTCGAGAAGCTGCCAGCAGCGCCCGGGGCGGCAGAAGTGAGACCCCTGCAGCGCTCCGCACTGCCGCGGGACCGCCGGGATGCAGCCGCGACACCGGTGGGTGGGGATGGATGGATGGGTGGAGGGCGGTCCCTGGCCCCGCAGGGATCAAGACAGCCCCACGCCTTCCTGGGCTTCTGCCAGGAGCCCTGGACACCAAGGAGAAAGGGAAGGAAGCAAGGGGAGGGGGAGGGAAGGAGGAAGAAGAATGAGGTCCTTCAATGACACTCATTACTCTGCCACCAGAATGGTCTCCTCCAACCACTGTCATGCCCACAACACCCCTTCAATCAGGGTGCCCATGAAAAGGCCAGCTGCAGAGTGGTACACACACACCATGCTGGCACCAATGGTGCCTGCAAGGGACAGTGAAGAAATTAGTGCCCTCTATTTCCATCACACATTCCCTCCCCTCACAGTCCCCACTCGGTCTTCTTGTCCTCTTGGTGCACCCCAAAACTCCATTCGGCTCCCAGGACTGGATGTCCCTCACTGGGAACAGAATGGGGTCTTTTCTCCTCACATTGGGATGCAGGCAATGGAATGCAGAGCAGAAATGTCCTACATGTGCCCACACTGCAAGCAGGGGAGAGATCAGACAGCCTCACTATGTTTAGGGTTATTGCTTCTCCAATTAAGTCTGAAGCTCCCAATCTATGATAGCAAAGCCAATAACATGAAGTGCTGCTCAGAATGATGTCTTCAGAAATGCAAGAGGTGCTGTTCCTAAGCTGTTGTAGGTGCCCACTGCCTGCTGGCATTATTTGAAGCTGATCATCCTGATGAGAATGAGGAGTGATAAATGCTTATGCTACCTTCTTGGGCCTCTGTAGTTTAAAGTCTGGTTCCATGTAGCTTTGTGTCTTATGTTTAGAATTTTATTCCTACTTCTTCTAGTGCTGTTAATGTTATTAAAGCTGTGCTATCAAGCACACATACCAGTTTAGAATTTTCTGAAGTGAAGCTTGCTGAAGGTAAAAAGCCTTGTCTCTGTGTGAGAAATGCCTGCAAAAGCCTAGAATTTATGGCAGACCGTCATGCTGGGAAGACCTGGTGTAGTCTTCCTGATAAGTATTTTAATTCCTGGCTTGCTTTTGCAGTAGTCCCTAATACATAGTAGAGTTTTTGCAGGTCTGGTACTCTATGGGATGCCACTGGAAATGCTGCATGTTAACTCTGCATGTTCTGTCCTGTGTAAAAATGCAGCTCAGTCAGCAGTGCACATATCACTGCAAATCTGACCATCACTGACAGACTTGCCTCCAGATTTGTCACCAAGAGGTCTATGCTTGTATAACACAGAATTAAACACTTGTAAGTGAAGGAGAAACCAGTGGCAGTGGATGTGCAAGGGCTGCCTGGTCACATCGCTAGTGTTGCTGTGTGAGAGCACAGGCTGGGGAACAAAATCACTTCCACCCTCTTCAATCATCAGCACTTGGGTCCCCAGTGAAGAATCTGTGTTTTACTTCGAACTACTGAGAGAAGGTCCCCCAGGTCTGTGGTACTTGGTGGGAGTTCAGGGAAGGGCTATGGTCTCTTGCCCACGAGATGCCCAGGAAGGAGCTCACCCTGCAGAGGCAGTGCCTCAACCTCGACACTAGCTTCTGGGGTACATATGAAAGCATACCTGCTCATTTGAAAGCATTCATGCACTTTCAACATCATGACTTCACTCAGAGACCACTTAAAATATGTAGTAGGTAGAGACATCTATTGCTTTCTTTATAATCAGTTTTGAAAAAAACAGCTCCTCCTGAAAGAAAAGGCCAGTTCTGTGCTGATGGCAAAATCTCTATTGAGGCAGTTCTAAGGTTTTGCAAAGAGTTACAAAATCCAGAGACAAACTGGGTTAACTGACTTCACTATATGGATTAATTGGTGTCTAATATTTTGTTGAATTTTAAGGATATGCCTTAATTTACAGAAAAAGGCACATAGTAAGTTCAGTAATAAAAGGTAACTATGTCTCTACATTGTTGCTATATTAGGCAATTCTTTGTTCAATATTTAACTAGCATTTGTTAAAGTGGGTGTGTGAGAGCAATATGTACAGTACATATTTACTGTCAAAGCCTAAGGAAGTAAGTGTGACTTTGCACCTAGATTTTCCTAAAGCATACACACTCCCAAATATAGGCAGACAGAGAAAACTGGAAGGTTGTCCCATTTCACATGGAGAAGAGATGTAAAGACCTGTGCTTGGTTCCTGGCCTTGCTCCCTCATCACTGACATCAGTTTGTGTCAAGCTTACCAAAAAACCCTACTGCTGCAACACTCCATTTGAGAGCCAGGGGGGAAAGGATAATAAAGGATAATAAACTTTTTTTAATTGCTTCCCTGGCTATAAATTAGCATGCGTTGGGCTAATTTTTTTTCCTGTGAACAAAAGCACAATTGACAGCAAGGCTTAGGGAAAGTAGGAAGGGAGTCTGAGCCTCAAGGCTCCCCTGCGTATTGAATCTGAGCAGGAGGAGGCCTTTTCTGTGCCCAGAAGTAGAAGGACACCAAAAACTATAACAAAACAATACGGATTTTTATCTTTCACTGACTGTTTTTGCAGCTGCATCTTCCCCTCCGTCTTCCCCTCCCCCCATTATTTTATGTGAGAACCAAGTATGAAAAGAGAAGCCACGGCTTTCCCTCCTGATACGGTCAATGTGCATAAAACCAAAGAAGAAATCAGCAGAGATCTGAGGTTAGTTATAAGTACTGTTACGGACAAAAGCAGAAATTGGTTTTTTGCTTCTACACCATATTTCATGTCAGTTGTCCCAGAAGTAAACACAGGGCTGAAGTCCACCAACTGCACTGTGGGTTCAGTGTGCTGTGCTCCTCTTTGCATCCCTGAGGCTCCTGATGGCATTTGAAGAGGAGCTGGCAGAACCCACTCAGTTCTGCCTTTGCAGCTCCCCTTCCATGCATGCTTCCATTCAGTTCTAGAACATGTGATAAACCATTTCTCCCCATGGTAAAAAATCATCTAAAGTGACCTTTCTCTGGAGCTGTCTGTGGAAGCCCTTATGCTGCTTCTCCTCTGGTGCATACAGTTACCAACCTGAACAAAGAACCAACTACAAGTAAGAAGTAGATGGGCATGGACCATAACTTTCAAAACAAATGTTAACAGAGATGTGACCTAAGAGATGGAGAAATACTGCTGGAGAGTGGCTGAGAAATGGCTGAGGGATGGGGATGGAGAAGATAGATGCGTGGCTATTCTCCCATGCTCCACAGTGGATTCATCACTTGCTCTCAGCATCCATAGGCATAAGGATAGGCTGAAATAATGTTTAAATTGCAGCAAAGGAAAGTGTGAACATCTTCACTATTTGTAAAACAAAAAAAAAATAATCTAATTGAAGATTAGATGCACACTGAGATGAGTCACTAAAGGAAAGGGATGAGATTACTTTAAGAGCAGGCTAGGCAAGTATCTGCTACAGGGTCTTCATGAAAGAGTGGACTAGGTGCACCCTGAGGTCTTTTATAGTCTATGCTATAAAAAATTTTTAATGCTATAAAATGTACAGAGATGCAACAAAAAACAGAGGAGAAAGAGGAATCTTATAAAATTAAAAAGGGAAGAATAGGAAACTTACTTTCCTAACTTTTTTTGCCTTAACATCTACATCAATTAACAGTTTCACCCTTTGAAAATATTTTTTAAGAAGTTCTTTCTTTTCTCTTTCTTTCTCTCTTTCTTTTCTTTCTTTCTTTCTTTATCTATCTGTCTCTCTCTCTCTTTCTCTCTCTCCAAGGAAGACCTACAACACTATTATTTACAGAGATAAAGAAGTCTCTGTATTTTTGCATGGACCCTCCCTGGTTTCTTCAATGTTCTTCTTAACTCAGTGCACCTTTGCCGCAGGGAGCAGATTGTGGTGGGCTGGAAAACCCAGGACACAGCCTTCTGAAGAGGCAGGTACTCTGCCTCATCCGCTATGTACTCACTTGCGGAGCCCCCTTCACTTAAGATACCTTCCCTTACCATTTATAAGGAGCTGTGTGTGAAGGCCCCTCTCCCATGACTGTGTCAAGCCTCCCTCCAACCAGAAATCTCAGTAGATGCCGAAGGTGTGACTGGTCAACTGTGACTGCCAGGCTGAGTTTCCTGACAGGTACTGATTTCACGTCGTGTATCAGTGACACAGCAGTGAATCCAGAGCATCAACTCTTTCAAGTTAAAGCACACTCCTCCTACTGCCATTCAGGTTCTGACAATGTTTATGTTCTTTAAAATGTGAGGGAGTTTAGTTTGCATCTTATTTTAAAATAAATTTGTCCCAAAGGCAATGTCATTTCCAAGCGCCAAATCATTCTTTTCTTCTTGCATTATAGAATGGAGCATTTCCAAAAGTCATTACAACTCTCATATCTGAATCAATTTCAGACTAATGTCCTGTTATCCAAGGTTGTCAGTTATTTTTTTGGAATTATTTTGGGTGATTTTTAAATTGGTGTGTTCTTTGCTGTTACTGTTAGAATTATATGAAACATCTTGTTTGCAGAGCTGTGAAATGCTTTAAAGGCAGCAATTGAAATGACGAGGCATTGTCCAAACTGAAATTTATTTAATTCAAAACAGTGTCCTGAACATCCAGGAGGTATTAAACGTTTTTCAACCGCATACAAACTGTGAACTGTATTTGAAATTAAATCTCCACGTTAAAATCTGCATTGCCGAACCTCCTGCTGGCAGCCACCGTTCTTCTGAAAAGTGACATCATCTCTGGCACTGGTGGGGTGGGAGTTCTTGCACGGATGTCACCAAATGATTTTCTACCGCTCTTCAGATATTGAGACTTTATAGCCATGTACGCCTAAAAAGTACAAAGGATGCAAGGTGTGTGAGGGGACAACCTCAGATTTAGTAAGTATAGTTGGTTTTGTCCTGACACACAAGGGTGGAAGCCATTTTATAAACCTCTATTAAAGTAGCATATTGCTGATGTCACAAATTATGTCATTTTTCAGCAAGCTGTTAGGTAGCAGCAGGATACTTAGAGGTCCCAATCTGAGTTCACAGCTTGAGGCCCCATCATCCATTGAAGTCAAGGAAATACTCCAGTCCCCTGGCCTTCTGTTTACAAATAATATATCAAAATCAGGATGCCCACAACTGAACTTTCAGGCACTGAGCTAAAGGAAATATATTCGTGTGTGTGTATTTCTATACATATATATATGAATACAAAATATTAATTTATTTGTATATGTGCATGTGTGTATTTGTGAGTAACGCAACTGAAGTCTGCAGTTTGACATTAGACTTTCTATAAACAAACGTTTTTCATTATTCCTTGATATATAGAGCTGATCCTTCATGACCAATTTCATATACAGAACCCCCACCAAAGTTAGAGATATCCACGTCAAAAAGGGGTACAAAGTACTCCCATTTATTTTTCCTTTTAAAAATAATGAGGGTATAAAAGAGATCTGATTTAATAAAATGTACATAGGAAGAGATTTATCTATAATGGAGTTGAGAGGACTGTGCAAAATAAAATAACACAAATGTCTATACACATACTCGTTAGTACAGCAGAACAGCTTGTTGGAGGCTCTCCTCATCTCCTGGACAAACCATATTTACTCAAATATGTGTTTTTCCCCCGATTAGAGTTGAATATGCCATTGTATGTACTTGGGAGACAAAACAGCCTATATTAAAAGACATAAAATACATACTATGTGGCCCGAGGTTGTGAAACAGCTGAAGAGAAGGAATTAAATTCAAAGCTAGCAGTGCCAAACTCATCAGTGGGTGCTTTTACCCCCCCTCCCCACGTATTAGTGGGAGACAAAGATGGAGTGTCAAGGCACAGCTTTGAATTTCCTGACTTTTGCCAGCATGTTAACATCACTCCCCTAGCAAAATGAGGGTCCTGGCAGGGAGATGGATTAGATGGCCAAACATGACATTTTTATCCCCACAGTCTCTCCCTCCACCAATTCCAGTACTTTGCTACTTATTTACTGACTTAGTTGGCTGTAACTTGCTCTACTGGAAATATTACAGGGTTGGATTAGCTTTTCCTCTATAGTATATCCCTGATTTAATTACCACTGCAGCTATTCCCCACTATCTGCACCATAAATGCTGTTGCTTACAGAAACATGATTACAGGATTAGAGTTATTGGGCCCTCGCCCAAATGAACACAGTGACACAGCATAGCACTGGCACCTCTGAAAGCTACACTGACCTCAGGCATCTCTACATCAAAGGCCATGGCCACAATCTGAGCTTCATTAGCTTTCAAGGCTGAAGCTACAGGAGTACTACTTCCTCAGCCACTAATGGGAAACACTCTCCTCCATTTGCTGTTGAGGTGTTAAAAGTTCCTCTTAACATCAGTTACTGAGCTACAGCTTCACTGGTATCCCAGTAAAATAAAAATGAGTTGTGGAGTGGGAGCTGAGTTCAAATTGAAAAGCTATGTTGGACGTCCCTTACTGAAGCAAAAGGCAGTCACGAGAGCAGGAATACTTTGTGAGGAAGGACTACAGGGGGAGGTGCAGCCCAAATCCCAGACTGGGAGCCATAGGGAAATTCCCACAGCTCCTGAAGGGTTTCATATGGTTGTAACCAACTGTTTAATGACTGAGGTATCTGAAGGATGCTCTGGTTTTCATTTGCAGGATGTGATGCAGTTGATTATGCAAACAGGGAGAGCTTGGCAGCTAGAGCTAGCTGCAACTCAGAGCACAAGCATCATTGGGTCCACATTCACCACGAGAAATCTATGAACTGTGGTGATAACCCCTCTAGCCCCCCTGCCCGATCTGCACCTACAAAGAGCAAACCTGGAAGGTAACATTTAATTCCACAGAGAGAAAAACTAGTCAGAGAGAGAACCACAAGGTGACAAAGCACTGGGTAGTACCAAACCGAATTTTTGCTCCTAGCATACACTTTCTACGTGGAAATGTTTCTTAAATTTTGCTGTACATTGGTTCCTCTTTGCACAGCTGGAACATTAGTATTTCCTGTCTTGTTTATATAGATGATGCATTCTGGGACATAAGTCACCTCTTATCGTGTTTGCATAGTTCTAGCAAAGTCATTTGGGGCTTACAGTCATTACCCTAATTGAAGAAACCAGATAAGTGTCTAGATGATGTGAAAGAAGCTCCAAAGTTTCATGACTCTCTATCCAGAAGGGGGAAGAAATACTTGTTCCATGAAAATACTTGAGAGTGGTAGGACATAGTCCACCACAGCAGTGAGCACAGAAAAGCAGAAACCGGTTTTGTATGAGAATTAAAAGGTTGAAATAATTTGTATTAAAAGACCTCAATAAGAATTTTAAAAAAAAAAGTTTAAAAAAAGAGGAAAATAGAAGCTAGAGGATTTACACCCAAGGGCTTGCTTTTCTTTCTTCAGTCCAACTAGCCTTCTCTGGTGCTTTGTCTATGATATTGTAGTTTCTACTTTTTGAGCTGGTGCTGAATAAAGTGACTTGCCCATGAGCCTCCCAGCTGGGTCAGCTGGATAAGGTGGGCTGGTCAGGTACTGCCAGAGCTAAGGACTACAAAATTACCCAACTAGCCTCTGGAACTAAGCTGCTCCTTCTCTTCAGAAGGTAGGAGACTTACCCAGGTCTGAGGAGCTCCTTGTGGCTGGAAGATTTTGCAGAAGATATTAGCAGGCTCACGTGCTGGCTACAGAGTTTTCTTCAGCTTGCATGTTTGATAAAGCTCAGAGGCTTGCTTCAGCTGGCAAGTTTAACTTAATCTCTTGGGTTTGTTCTGCCCTAAGCATTCTGTTCATGTTATCGGAGCTCATTTCAGTTTCCCAAGCTTTGGGCTGGTTTAGAAACTGAGCCACAATTAGAAACTAGAGTAAGAAGAATTCAGTTGATTTTCAGCTAAGCACCTTTTCACCACAGAGATTTACAATACAGCATTTATTTCCTGGGAAGTTGTCACTGGATTTCCTTTTAAATCAAATTACCAGCAATCAAAGAAATAGGAAATTCCTCCTTATGTGTACATTTTTCATGAACTACTGATTCTTTCCAGGCTTTCCTTTTGGAGGCTGGTGACCCCCAGCTCAAGCACTGCAACAGCTCTCTGACCAGCGATGGTTTAAGTATTGCAGCAGCAGCTACTCCTGTTACAGCAGAAATCCAAGCCCTTTGCTTTGCACATTCAGGGTGTATGTGATTTAATTAGAAGCACTCACTCCCTTTACTGAGTCGGGGTAGTGTGTAGGCATAGGTTGACCCAGGGAGAGTCAAGAGGGCTTTTCTCCCTGTCAGCACCAGAAGCTGCAGCCCTATCATTACACATGACACAGATATAGCTCTACAGTTGTTTTCATTTTCATTACCTTAATTATTGTCATTCATCATTTTTATAATTTTCATCATTTTCTCACTTGTGGACAGGGCAGCACACGAAGCATGGTAGGGTAAGTGGACACAAAAGATGACAGTGGTAATGTGGTGCAGGTGAGAGTATGGCTCTTTAGAGCTGGCATGTTTTTCAGAGGTGATGTACACCAGTCTTTGGTGTGACTCCCCTTTGTCACTAATGATTATTGCTGTAATGATTTTAATGTGCTCAAAGCTCTGTGGAAGGGTCTAATCCAAAGCCTAAAAAGGTTGACAGGAATTTTGTATTGAGGGGAAGCCCAGATAATACAATGTTTAAAAGATCCAGAATTAAGGTTTCTAAGATTATCTTTATATAAGAAAATAAAATGGGGGAAGAAAACAGTTTCTCTCTTCCTCTGACTTGACAGCATGCTTTGATGGAAAACAGGGGGGTGATCTCAGGAACACTTGCTCCAGCCTCCTGTTCATAAGTAGCAGGAAGGCCTGTCAAACCTGTCAAACTCCTTGAGCTCCTGGGGTTTACAGACTTCTTTCAGCTACCCCAAGCAAAACCACAATCCCATAAAGAAGCCTTTTCAGCAAAACCTTCTGCCATTTGCCTGAAGCCAACAAATCACTCATTTAAAAAAACGCAGCTATTTCTCATTCGGAAACATCCCTTCCTCCTGTGCTCGCTCTCTCCTGGTGAAGCCCCGAGCAATGGCCTTGCAGCACCAGTTTTTTGCAGAAACCTGCCACCACAGAGCCCAAAATCTGTAGTCCGTACAGGGACCAAAGTCTCGCTGGTCCAAGGAGAGCCTGGCTTGAGTAAGGACTGCAGAAATGACCACCTGGCTTCTGTCAGAGTGCAAGGATGTCTTGCATCCATTCCTGTCCCTTGTCTCTTGGTGGACTTCTCTGAGCTTCTTGGCTCCAAATAGCTGCCAAGATGCATGTCCCACACTGTTTGCTGAGAGGTCTAGAAGAGATGTCCGTACTGTCTGGTCTTTGCCATCCTTTCATTCCATATATTGCCCCATCCTTTCCCTGAAAGGTGCTGTGAAAACAAAAGCTCTTAGATCATTGACACCAGTCCCAGCCTTTGTCTTCATGCTACACCCACTGGCTGCCAGTCTCCAAACTCACCTCTGTCCCTGCCCTGCCAGCATATGGATGACAGAAAGCTTCAGTGCCACAGATCAAAGACTCCAGTCTGCCACAGAACAAATCTTTGCAATTCTCAGTACCATGGCTCTGTTATGGTGTCTAATGCAGTGACAGAAAAAAGCAGTCCCAAAAGAAGAGGGAAGGCATGAAGCAACAGTCACTTTTGGAGGCATTACTGGATTTAATTGAATGAAGTTGTAAGGGCACATTCTGCCCTGAGTGATCATGGCTATTTTTCATCATCATTTTGGTCTTGTCCCAACTGGCATACATCTTTGGCAACTCTTGGACTAGCTATATGTCAAATCACATTCTTTGATGTATAGGTGGCAGATAGAGGACAAGACACCATAATTTTTTCATGGACTTGCTGAAAGTAACAGAATCACACTCAAAGTCCATCATGGCAGAACTATAACACCACCAAAATAAATAAAACAGTGATTCTGTGGCAACTTCAAGCTGCAATTTATTCACAGTATGGGAGACACACTCTGGCAAGAGTTAAGCAGTCATCAGCACATGTATCATAAGGGCAGAGGTATAGCAGAAGCAAATCTGTTGACAACACAGTAAACAATGATATCATAAAAACTGAAGCAAAACTTAAAACATACCCTGAAATACAGGTTTTGGAAGTTGGCACTTAGCCTATGCTAGGAGCTGAAATCTTGTTTCATTTTACATCTGTTCTAACTTAGCACGCAAAAATCCACCTATGACCACCTGATTCAATACTTGAAAAACGCAAACCATATTTAAGGTCTAGTTTTTAAAGGTATTCATGTGAAACAGAGAGGGGGTGGTTTTTTCTATAACCTTAGAAACAGCTAAAAACTATTCAGCAGAGGCTGCAATGCTCATACTACGTGACGAAGGAACAGTATATGGACAGTTTTATACTTGTTGTTCTCCAGAGTGCAAAATATGAAATCAAAAGGGAGATTGATTTGAAAAGGAGAGAGAACCAATCTAACATACTTCCTTAGGACCTAGAGTTACTGACTCCAATTAAGCCCCTTAACAGACATAAGCAGATATATGATGGAAAACATGAACTAATCTCCAGTTCATTACCCAAGTTCTCATGGCAAAGGGACTTCTCCATGGCAAAGGGACACACATGTTTCAAGATAATATCCATCCACAACAACAGACTTTTCCAGAAGCAGTGCACAGCCCTATATATTAACAAGCACATACAACTACTATACTTGTTCATTTTATAAATGTATTTATATGAAAGAATATGAATGTAACAAGAACAACTGACAGAAATATTTAAGATGAACTGACAAGAGAAACCTGCCTGTCTTGAAACTCTTTTCCCTAATGCTTCATGTTTTCCTTAAGAACCATTGTAGTTCAGGATGGATAATGGCCACCAAGCCAGGAATCCTATCTCTAAGGGTGCGTGTGCTGGGTGCCTAACAAAAAGAATAATGGTATGCATTGACACCTCCAGTACACTTCTACAACCCACTCACCTCCTCCATCTGTAAAGGACAGCAAGATACACCAGCTCATCACACAGTCTCATACCTTGCAATAACAGGTGTCTGTATTTTGTACAGGCCAAAGTCCTTATCAAAAGTTCACGCAATGAGCAATTAGGACAAATGATCCATTTATCCGAAACTTGAGCAACTAAGAGTAGTCACTCAGATACAATCATGTGGAAGTCTGCGCTTTGGGTGTTACATCACATTTTTTAGTAATAGCAAGGCTTGAAAAGGTACAGGGAAAAGTCAGAAAAGGGTTCATAGTTCTGATAAAACAAGCAGTGTCCTCAAAATCGTATTTACAAGAAAAAAGTACCCAGTACTTTGCCTCAGGTTCATGCACGATGCACTAAAACCAAGGGTTGATGCACGAGGGGGTTAGAGGGAGACAGAACAGATCTTGGGACTGTTCACTTTGTCTCAGAAAGTGTTGACAGGATACACAAAACCCATGCATGCTCAAGGCAGCCATGTTGGCTTCTGCTCCACTGGAAAGAGAAATGTTTGCCACATGGAAGCAGAAAACATTGGCAGGAAAATAACTATAATTTCTAAATTTGACAAGAGTATTGCAAGCAGAAAAAAATAAAGGGGGAGAAGAGGGGAATAACATTCACCTAGACTCTGATTTCACCTTTAGGCTCTGACCCTATGATGGGCATGTTAGAAAGTACTTAATTTGTGAAAGAGAGCCTAAAGGTAACTTCTGAATGCAACATAGGAGAAAAGTGTGTGTATCCATCACCTGTGGGCTGGGATGAGGATGAACAAGTACTCCTTGGAGGAAGGCAATGCACCTCCTCCATACCTGTTACCAGAGCAGAGACTTGGCTGATGTTATAGATGTATATGGTGTGCATATGTAGTTATATACAAACTTACTGGGAAAAGGCAGTGGCAAAAGCCCCAGCTGTAACATGCACTCTGCAAATGTTGATCCTTCTGCATTTCTCCTCATTTATACCTTGTATCAGCTTAGGACTCAGAAGAAAGAAAAAAGGCATATTTATTTGTAGCCAGTGCCATCAGAGAGTGACAAAACCTTATGAGACATTTTGTCTCGTCTACAGCCTTCCACACCTGATGTTATTTGCCTCCTGAGCCTAAGGGAAACCTGCCCTTGGTGGTATGTTCTTTGTTATTCTTTCAATTTCCTTGTCTTTTATTTATTTCCCTTGCCTCTAAAGAGCCGTTCAGGGGTCCCATTACTTCCTGCTGACCAGGGAAGGCTATGAGAACAAATAGTTATATTGGATTAAAATACACATACTATCACAAGAAAAACAGAGGGAAGGGGGCAGGGGACTTGCTTAGCAAAGGGTGGTGGAAGTCACGAGACAGAGAGCTGCCAGAAATGTTCAAGTGAGGTTTTATGTCAAGACTTGTTTTAGACATGAACTCTGTGAGGAACAGAGCATCTGAATTCTTACCATGGTGGTGCTACAATTTGAACCTGCAAAACCAAATGTTTTCTTTGGATTTTAAATAAAAGCTTGTTTGAAATAATGCAAATTATAATTCTTGGTAGTGTGGATTCTCCCACCCGTAGTGGTGGTGGAGCTGGGAGCTGTCAGAGTAGAAAGAGGAGAGCTTACACGCAGCCTACTTCCCCTCTGCAGCAAAGGTGCTGCATTGACCATCATCTTCAAGAAAGACAACATAATTGCTAAAACAATGGACATCATTAGCTCCCCATCTCTAGGGCAAGTGAACCCTGTGGTCCACGCTTGAGCCAGGCTACAGCAGATTGTATCTGCTGTATTTGGAAATTTTCCTTTCTATCATCTGTTAAAAAATTATTAGCAGGTGCTGAAGACTGTGACCTCCAACCTGGAGACCTAGAGCCAAAATACCAGAGGGGAAAAAGTCAGTTCTTGACAACCGCCTGACTCCAGGGTTGGATGAGCCAGCGATACAATCTGCTGCTATGGGAGATGCCACATCAGAGGAGGGAAGTGGTAGCACCTCATGCAATTAGTCTTAATTTTATTTTTTTTCTTTTTTGAAGCTACAAGTGGCAAGAGCCAATTCCCTGCTTCTGTGAAATTATAAGCCTGGTGATCCTTTCTGGTGCCATAAAAGAGTTAGACCAGCTTGCAGCTGATCAAAAAAGGTTAGGCTACCTGTGTACCACACAGAATAACAAGCTAAAGTCATTTAACATTTGCTGTGTAAATGGCACACTGCTATGAATGGATATCCCAGTGAACACAGGAGAATAAATTCTTACATGCCATGCAATTATGCACACACTAGTGTAAAAATGAGCTGATATAAAATAAATATGCATATAGCTATGCCTTTGCCTATTCCAGCCCCTGGGTTATAGCATTGCCAATGTGTTGACATAAAAATGCAGTTTTATGGATTATATCTAAGTAGGAATGTGTGAAAAGGGATTTTGTTTTGGCTACAGCCCAATTTCTTAATATAATTATAATTACTATTTTTACTACTACTGCTACTACTACTACCACAGTGAATTGGAAGTCCCCTTGGTTCTACTTAAGGTACACGAACAAGCCTGATCTAAAAAGCAGGAGAAATGAAAGAGGGACAGATGCAACGTGGTATCTCCAACATGGAGTAACAGGACAGGAGGTGGATGTAGGCTTCAGCTCTCTTAAATTCCAGTCCCTGGTGTGGCCTGGTCCCTCTCTGCCATGACAGGGCTTTCTCAGGGAAAAAAAGAGGGGGGAAGAGTACTTTACTGATGCAATGGGAAGAGTGGCTTTTGGTGTGATCAGTGTGGCCCTGCTAGGCGTTTTACAGAGTTAAGCATCGGCACAGGTTGTACTGTGCGTCCGGGCTGGTGGCCTTGGTTGCATCTGGACAATTTCCCCATGACACTGCAGGCCACTGTGGTGGCAGCTGTGCAGCAGAGGTAGCAGCTTGCTCAGGTCACAGACATACTGCAGAAAGTGTGGAGGCAAGAGCTGAGCAAGTGCTTGTTTTCCCTTGTCTCTTTTCACCTTTATTACAGTCATAGCACGAGTTGTTTCACTATGTTTCAGCCTGAAAATCAGAAATATTTCTCCTGTTCACTCCTTGACAGTGTGTCAATATAGAAGAGTTTTTTAAAAATCTCTCCTAGGACAAAAAAATGCACTTAGAGCGCTGTTTTGGCATTTCCAAGACCTCTTGTCGCTTCATGCTGGGGTCTGTTGGGTGCTTTACGAAGAACCCCCTTAAAACCAACCTTAATCACGAGTTTACAGCCCATGCAGCCAGGAATCAGCTGGGTTGGAAGGGACCTCCGAGATCATCAAGTCCAACCCTTGATCCACTACCGCTGCGGTTGCTAGACCATGGCACTGAGTGCCACATCCAGTCTCTTCTTAAAAACCTCCAGGGATGGAGAATCCACAACTTCCCCGGGCAGCCCATTCCAATGTCTGATTACCCTCTCTGTAAAGAAATTCTTTCTAATATCTAACCTAAACCTCCCCTGGCACAACTTGAGACCATGCCCTCTTGTCTTGCTGATAGTTGCCTGGGAAAAGAGACCAACCCCCACCTGGCTACAACCTCCTTTCAGGTAGTTGTAGAGAATGATGAGGTCTCCCCTAAGCCTCCTCTTCTCCAGGTTGAACAACCCCAGCTCCCTCAGCCTCTCCTCATAGGACTTGTGGTCAAGTCCTTTCACCAGCACTGTTGCTCTCCTCTGGACCTGCTCCAGGACCTCAATATCCTTCCTGAACTGAGGGGCCCAGAACTGGACACAGTATTTGAGGTGTGCCCTCACCAGCACTGAGTACAGGGGAAGAATCGCTTCCTTGGACCTGTTGGCCACGCTGTTCCTGATACAGACCAGGATGCCACTGGCCTTCTTGGCCACCTGGGCACACTGCTGGCTCATGTTCATCCCCCCATGGCCTTTGCTCTATGCCAGCCATGCTTATTCAGAGGTATTTTCTGCCAGCTCTGAGGCTCGAAAAATGAAATAAAACAAGAGCACACCCTCTCCCCCTCCCCTCTGCAAAAGAAACATTTTGAGAGAAAGGGGTAGAAAACACAATGTGAGCCTACCCAGCAAAGGGCAGTGGGCTCATGAGGACTAGGAAAGCTGTTTGCCAGGAGGCCAAATGGTTTGCCTGCAGCTCCAGAAAAAGACATGTTATTTGGTGCTGGAAATCGTTTAAAGAAAACAAAGGATGACTGCTACATGCCTGCCCATGATCGTCTGGAGCACTGTGCTGTTGTGGGATATCCATGCCAACCAAATGGCAACAAAATACCAGCGCGTAGATCAGGGCTAGCTGGTTGTACACAGGCACGCCTGTGAGACCAGCTTCCAGCAGCTCGGCACATGTTAGCGAACGCCTCGAACTCGAGGAGGGGGGGCTGTCGTTCTCATTATCTGCATTTTACAGGTGTTGAAAGGGAGGCTGGGGAGATTTGCCGCCAAGGAGGTCTGTCAGAGCTGGGATTAGTGGTTATGTGTCCCAGCTCTCAGCCCCGTGCATTGACCGTGTCTCTTGGAAGAGATTTGGGGGAAGATTTTTATTTCTCTGACACAAGACAGACAAAAAATACCTTCCAGCTTTCACTAAGGGAATTATTTCTTCCTACCAATGCCATGTTGATTTGTCTTAAGGGCACCCTTAGGATTAGCTGAGTTAGAAATCTATATTGTCGATTAAAATTTAATACCATCCCAAAGAGATCCAAAGGAAGATAACCTTTTAGAAGCAAGAACAACCAAGTTTGCACAATGGTGTTCAGCAACAGTTTAGACTTGGGATTTAGGAAAACAATTTAGACTTGGATAGATTTGGGAAAACCTGTAATGATCCTGCTCTGCTTGCTGTCCGTGTAGTCACATATATCAAATGATTTGCATATATATCACAAAAAAAATTACTTTGTCTACATGAGCCCCAAATATCGCTCCTGTTTTGGACTCTCTCTTTCCAGCCATCCAGCATCAATCCAGCTCTGAAACCCTTCAACACCAAAAGGAGTGTGAAGATTTCCGACCTCATTACTGCCTTTCAAAGACAGCCACAACCACAAAAAATAGACCTCAGGGAAGGGGGAGAAAATCTCTGCATGCTCAAGCAGAGCCCCACCTGCCAGTTATCCCCTCTCCTTTATGCTTTGAAGAAGCATCTCACTTCTTACAAGGCAAACAAGTTTGTCATGGAGGGAGATGTGGTTAGTAATTCTGTCTGTGTTTCCCTCACCTCCTCTGAACTGATGATGCCGTGGGCCCGGCACTCCCTCCTGTGCTACAAAAAGAAAGAGTCAGTCTTGAACCAGACTGACTTCCCTGGCATCCCTGGCTCCTCCCAAACCACACATTTCCCAAACCGTCCTTTAAAAATGCAGTGCTGGTGCCTGAAGAGAGGGTTAGGCAGCAGCAACTGGACCATGATAGAATTCCAAGCTCATAACCTGGCAACATAGTTTTGGCTCTGAAATGTAATAGATCCCATTATGAACTCCTCACTCAAAGACTGGAGTTTCAAATAAGTTTTCATTCCAAGATAATGTCCTCTGTATTTCAGCATTAGTGAAGTTTAGTATGTGATCTGCTCCTGGCCCTTCTCAGCTATCAGAGATATTCTCCCAGTGCCCCGTTTGCCACTTTAATGCTGCCTCAGTTAATAACACCTGCTGGAGAGACAGCAGCATCTCTTGGCAAACTAAACGTGCACAGTCTCAGGAGTCAAAATCTGAATATGTATAGAGCACACAAGTATTCATTAATGCATAGCACGTCCCCTCTGGTCATTGAAATAAATTACTGACATCAACATCACCAAGAAATAAACCAGGTGCCACTCCAATGGCTGAGACTCTATAGGTAAGTGTAAATTATCAGAGCGCTTCAAAATTTCTAAACCTCCTGAAAACAAAGGAATAATCACACAGTGCCAGTTGTAAAGGTGTGTGTGCACATATATGTCTGTTTATGCATGTGCATGTATGCACACTTTAATGTTTGCACACCATCATGTCGTGACCTTAATCTTTTTTTTTTTAAATGGCTGCTGGAGGATCCCGATAGCATCTATATATGGATAGCCAAGTTTCACATTTGTCATGCCAATTCTTATTGCCACAGAGTCTACAAACTGCTTCTTAAAAAGTGTAATCCCGGTTTTACCTCTGTATTTTAAAAATCATTTTCCCGTGTATTATCTCTTCACAGCTTTATACATTTACATTTTTGTTCTCCAGATGCCTTGAGTAGAATGCTATATCCCTGAACAGAAAAATATTCCCCCTGCAGGAGCCTGGTTCATTCAGAAACAAGGAAAAAAATACGAATTATTGTTTTTAAATTCCCCAACGTGCAGAGCTCAGACAAGCCACAGATGCAACTGTGGAAAGCAAGTGTAGTGCTGGCATTGGGAAATGGCTGGGTTCACTGCACTTGTAAGCAAGCACCTTTATTTAGGCATGGTTGTAACCTGCCATTTTGATATAATCCCTGGTTTTCTGGACTGGTACACAGAAGCTGGCACGACACATCTACCATAGTCCCCCGTAGCTCCCAGCCATCAATCAAGCACCTTCTGCCAGCACTGATCTACACTCACTCCCAGAGCTGGCAGCCACGGACAAGCCTGCACATCCATGTCACCAGCAGTTCACGTATCCATCCCTTTTGTCATTGGGGAGCATCTGGGCCCCATGCTAGCACAGAAAATGGTACTACTGCCCTCCATGAATCAGAAGTTCGATGTTGCCATGGGGAATCCTGAGCTGGAAGGTGGTGTGTCGTGTCAGAGCATAGGAGCTGCCCAGGTAGTGCAAAGGTAGAGGGTGGGATCCTTTTCCCAGGAGGTGAAGGTGGCCCTCCTCGAAGGAGCAGACAGAGGCGGTATACAAAATGTGAATGTCCCTCTCTCCTGGGGACCAGCACAGGCTCTCTGCACATTCATTTCAGCACCACCCTTTCCAGTCCCACATCTGGGCTGACGAGCTGCCCAGCCAGAGGATGGGACACATGTTCCTCTCCACCCCTGTCCCTAACAGCTTATCAGACTCACAGGTGCTTTGGGGAGAGTGAAAGCTGCAAGTTATGTTTCTGGCAGGGCAGCAGGTAAGATAGACTTGACCATGATTTGGCTCTATCTTTTCTGACACTAAGAACAATTTTTTTAAAACAAAAGCCTCCGCACTGACACTTTTATTTTGATTTCGATATAATAAATGGGTTTTGTAAAATTCTTAGTTCCTCAACAGATATGCAACTGAGAAAGGGAGGGAGCAATGCCTTGATCCCTATGAAAGCTGGGTCTCTGCTTTTTTGTGGCAAGGTAATAAAAATAAAGCAAACACTACAAAACAGGACACTCACATAAAGCCACATCTGCCATTAAAGGGGATCTTGCTGTCACTCTGTGCCCTATGCTCTGCACAGTGGTAAGGGGTTGACTGTGTCCTTGGAGAGCTCAGGGGAGAAGGCGGCTGAATGCCAGCAGTATCGCCTTCCTTTCAAGGTTGTTTTTCTTTCCCCTATATCCTGGAAAAATCCCTGTGGATTTTACTCTCCTAATGAACATGATCTGAGGGTATTTGGGTGAGATCAGTGCCTGCATGGAAGGGAGGGCTGGGAACCAGGTGTGTGTACATGTATGTGTTATCTGTGTCTAGAGGGGTTTTAGTTGCAATTGCAGAAATAGTCTCTGTTTGGGGAGAACACAAAGCGGAACTGGAGCAGCCAAGAGGCAGATAGACTCCTGCTTTATCGTACCTTACAAAACAATGAATAGCTCTATTTACACGGCTATAAAGTGCTTCTAAATCCTTAGCTTGCCAGCTCATTACCATCTTGGGGAACCGGGGCTACTCACCGGCTTTGCTGCCCCATTGGAAGAGCTCAATGCCCACAGTTCATTTTTGTATTTGGGCTAAAGATCTTCCCATTTTCCCTGTTTTCTATTTAAGAGCAGTCTGGTGCAAGATTGCATGCACCCAGCCCAAAGCTTTCTCTCCAAGCACTACCCAGCAGGCTCATACCCCTGGGAAGATCCCAGGTGCCACCTGCAAGCATCAAACCCAACAGCTATGCTCCCAGTGATTGGGGCAGGTTAATCTCATCGTTGGGTTATATTTCTCTAGTCCCTGCAGGATGCACTACATGGCAAATGCATCTGCCATATGAACGTTTCCAAATAGTGAATAGAAACCTAAGTACTGATGAAGTAAACGTTGAAAAAATCTTGGGCAGATTGTCCTGAGCCCTAGGCCAGGCAATGGTACAGCATAAAATAATCCAAGGTTCCCAGGAAGTGCATTATCAACAGTTTCAAGGGAAGCTTTCTTTCTTTTCTGTGCTAGAGAAGAGGGGGAAAAGGATCAAGGACTATCCCCGACAGTTAGGCACACTTTGGCACTGCTGTTGAAGCCAGTGTCTGGTGCTGCCCTGGCTTGCCACCAGCAAACCTGGAATCTGAAAAAGTGCTCTGGGCCAAACCAGCCTCCCTGTCCTGCAAGAAATGAGAACATAAAAGTCAAAAGGAGGCTCCCCACCGTGAGAGTATCTGGGCTGAGGTAGAGTCAAGGCAGCAGGCTGCTCTCTTTGGCCTGCCCTGGCCCTTGGCAAGCTGGGACTGGGACCGACATGTGCCTAAACTTGGCCTGAGCTGGGTTAGTTTGTAATTGGCTATACCTTTAAAAGAGCAGTTTTATATCACCACGGAGAGTCTGCATTCTTGTGGAATTAAAATATTCCTTGATTAGGTGTTGTCTCTTAGTAGAATGAAGAGGGTGTTTGTTTCATTTTACCGTGCCATTTTAATTTACTCCCATTTCTGTTTAATAACTGGGTAAGGGAATGTTAAACAGCTGGAGTAAAATATTTGATAGCATGGCCCCAACTTTCAAACACTATCTGCAATCCAAGTTGGTGATGGTAGCTGTCTGGGAGCCACTTCCAGGTTTGAGATAGGGGATCGCTAACTGGATTTGCCCTGTTTAACCTCCTTTCCTCACCCATTTTCCACGGAAGGCAGCTTTCCTCCTCCTTATTGCAGATGAGAGGGTTGGCTGCGAGAGGGTGCAGCCCCCAATAATTGTATATGAGCTGCCTGCCAGCGATGAAAAGCACCAGCTTCAGAGGCTGAGGACTGCTAGTCCGGGGGGCACACCGGGGAGGTGCGAGCTGGGCAAGGCATGGACGGGCAGAACAAACAGGACCAAGCAGGACGGACAGAAAGGGCAGGCACGGGCAGGACGGACAAGCATAAGTAGGCACAAGTGGGGCAGGCCAGGCAGGACGAGCCATGGAGCAGCGGGAGCCGGGGACCGGGGAGCGCTGAGTCGCCCGCCACGGGCAGTGTCCATGACTCCGCGTGGGGCCGGGCTCCCCCCGGGACAACCCTCCCCATGCGGCCTCGGCACGGCGCAGAGGTAGCACCTCCCACCCCCCCAAAGAGAGCTTAGAATTTAAAACACGTCCGGGCTGCTCCCTGTTCCATAAAACTCACGGCCACGGCCGCGGCCGCGGGCAGGACCCGCTCCTGGCCACGGGCAGGTGCCTCTGCTGCAGGCTACCTACGTTCCTCGGATCCGCGCACAGCGGGAGCGCGCACCACGGCGCCTGTCCAGCGAATTCAGGCTCTGGGTTGGAGGGGGAGAGTGGATGGCGGGCGGTCCTTCTTTCTTTCTCCCTCCACCCACGAGCAACTCGTGTCATCCGCGGATCAGACGTGCTGACTCCCCCGGCAGCAGCCTGCGCTGCTTTCTCCACCTGCACCTCTCCCGCTCTGCAAAGCCCAGGGTTGCCCCACCACTCCCAGCCCCACGCCCTAAAAATAGCCCCCCCGCAGTATGTGCCAGTTCCCGCGACTCTCCGTGAGCACTCCTCCGGGACGAAGTTGCCCCGGGGATTTGCGGATGGGGAGGGGATGACGACGACACAGGTTTCCTTCCCCCAGAAAATGCCTTTGTATTGTTTGGGCTCTGTCCCTGTCTCCTGCTTGGCAAGAAGAAAGGTACCGCGCTGGGAGCGCTCTCGGCAGCCGCGCAACCTCCGCGACCGCGCAGCCTCGCTCACCGCCTCCCCGGTGCCATCTCGGGGAACTCCCATTTATCCCAACCCCGGCGACAAACCCGCCGCTCTCGGCTTCTCGGGTGGCCGTTTTCGGACAGAAGAGATTGGATATGTTCGATGTACTCTAACATTAAAAATGCGTAGCAATTAAAATCACACCTCGTGCCGGCTGCTCTGCTCAAGTAAAGAACTTCTGTCCCCTCTGACTCCCATATAGTATTTCGGAGGTTTTTTCCATGCTATGTGTGTGACTTTGGGAACCTCCTGAAACCCCCAGCACTTGCACGAATCCCGAGCAGTGTTTTCGCGAGGGTTTTTTCCGCCCCCCTTGCCTCCCCGCCTGTTTATCACCCGTATGCGAACGGCGTCGCAGCCGCCCCGGCGGTCCTGCACGGCGGCCTCTGCCCTGCCAAAGCCACCAACCCCCCCCCCCCGCTTCGACCCTTGCTGTTGGGGGCCTCCGAGCCTCGCTCCCCCATGGCCCAAGTCGGGGCCTACGGAGACCCACAGTCCCCGACGAGATGCCCGACGGCACGATGAGGGGCGGCTCCATCGCGAGTGACATCTACACCCTCCCCTGCACTTGCCTTGCCTCGGACTCGGGCTCTCGCCACGACGAGGGTGGAAATTAGGGATCATCCCCACCCCCTCAGCCGGGAGGCGCCGGCCCAGGCAAGTACTGGCTGTTCGTCTTGTTCTCCTCGCCGGGTTTCCGTGAGGAAGATCCGGGGCGGCAGCGGGGCAAGAGGGCCCCTCTGCAGGTGAACTGCCGAAATGTGGGCAGCGCCTGAGGACCAAAAGTCGGGGTGTCTCCAGGGCCGAACACAGTACTCTTTCCGTACAGCGGTACATATAGCATGACCCGCTCTCCTTCGTTTTGTTTCACTCGTGGGTCCTTGCACCAGTGCTCACCCGTGACTGGCTAAGGGTGGGGTGCATAAGCCCGTGAGCTTGCGGGTGTGCTGCCGCCTCTAACGGGACTTCAGTTTCCCCCCCCCCCCCCCGACCTCCCGCCTAGCACCGGGAAGGAAATGAGAGGGCGGCAGACAGACAGCCCAAAACAGTCCCCATTCTCCAGAGCCCAGCCCGCCAGGAGGGCGCCTTTCTGGGAGCCACACAGCCCGAGGAGGGAGGGGCCTACAAAGCCCCTCTCCCCTTGGGTTCGCTTGGCATCCCTGTCCTTCACCGCGCCGGCGGGCCCCGTAGCAGGCCCGGCCGGGATGCACAGCGATTCGGCTACGGCAGCCTCTGCGGTGGGAGAAAAGGGCAGGGGCTGTCGCCTGGGGGCGGCCGTGGGGCGCCCCACGCGTGGAGCCGCCTCCCCGTGGGAGCCGCGATGGCAAGATGCTGGCTGCGGGAGAAGCGAGGAGGCCTGGCTGGTTACGTGGTTATGCTTCTCTCCCCGCTATTCCTCACCCTCCCCAACAACGGTCACGTCCACTCCACGTCCGAGGAGGCCTTCCCTGCCCCTACCCATCCCTTTCCTGCCCCGCAGTCCCCAAAACGAAAGCCGCCTCGCTGTCCCCCCCAGCGCTGAGGCCCGCTGGTTCCCCCCTGACACACACGCCCACGCTCTGCCGGGCCGCGGGCAGCCGATTCGCAGCTGCAGCCCTTATTTCATGCCCTTCAAGGCACCGCGCTGCTCCCTTTTGTCCTGGCTGCGGATGACCCATTTCCTCCCTTTCCCCCCCTTCGGCCCCGGCCTCCGTCCCACCCTCCCGTCCCTCCTCCCGGCCGCACGCCCCGGGAGCCGCCGCCGCACCGCGCCCGGCTGCGCGCAGTGGGGCCGACAGCCCGGGGCGGGGGGGAGCATGGAGATGGGGAACCGGTGCCTCGTCCGTGCCATGTTTGTTTTCCTTTCCCCCCTGAACGCTAGATTAAGACGTGAAGATTACACTTTTATTGTGGCGGCCGAATAATACCACGAGTCAACACACACAGCAAACAAAAGTGCTTGTAGTACATGGCCAACCCCGCTGGGAACCGGGCTGTGGGCTGCTGCAAAAATCAAGCTCTTCAGTGCTAATTACAAATAAATGATGATGTGCTCACTAAGTAATTGATTTAATGAAGTTCCTATGAAACTATTAAAACAGGGTAGAGGTCAGGCTGGAGACGCCCCAGAGCGCCCATTGTGGGATGTTTAACTCCGCCAATCTCCTCGGAAAGACATCGGGGCTAATAGGTGAAGTCACAGCTGGGTCGGGCTGACTTTTGCAGCACCGGCACTGGCCTCCCCGGACTCGCACCGCAAGTTTGGGGAGGCGAGTCCCCCAGGCACACCACCGGCCCACTGCTCCCACCCTCAATCCCCCCCCCCCTCCCGCATCCCTTCCCCGGGGGGCGGCTGCTCGCCCCCTCTCCTCTCAGTCCGGAGGCCCCCGGCGCGGCTCCCCCCCGGCGCCCATCCCCGTCCCGTCGGGGCTGCGCTGGGTACTCACTCGCTCGTCCCGGCCGCCTCGCTTGCACCTCAACCAGGCGCCTCCGCGGCTCTCCCCAGCCTAATTAAAGAGGGGGGAAGTGGAGCTCTGAACTTGTGTCTACCACTACAGGACGGCTGTAATTCCACCCCCCCGGCCCCGAACCTCCACACCCCCCCCCCCCGCATATTCAGACACACACACACTTCTTGAAGAAACTTAGGCTAGGATGCCAGGTAGGGTGCTTGGGAGATTTTGGCAAGGTGCCTGGAGGGGGATGTGTGCCCATTTGTCCTTCAAGGGTTTTCTTGTTTGAAAGGCCATTTGGAACGCTTTAGACGGGCTTGCCGAGTGAAAGGAAGAGGAGGAGGAGAGGGGGAACATAGAGATTAAAAAAAAAAAAAAAAAGTAGAAGAAGACGAACAAAATCCGGCTATTGGGTTTCCTAGCTCCACGTTTAACTTTCCCCTCCTCGCCCCTCGGGCAGGGCAGAGCCGAAGTGACCCATTTCCCCCCCCGCCGCCTCCAATTAAGGGGGCCCCTAACACGACCTCAGCTCTGAGTGCACTATGGGGGCAGTGGGTCCCCGCTGACCCCAGAGGGAACGGGGGCACACGCCCCTCCACACCTCCGAAGGATTCCTCTGCGCCTCCTTGCTTTTAACGCCCGGTACGTTTGGCAGGTTGCAAAGGAGTCGGGGAGAAAAGCGGAGCCGCCCCCCAATTTTCGCCCCCGCTGTTGGTATTTGCGGAGCGCGGAGGCGATACCCCCCACGGGCAGAGCCCCTCTCTACCTCCAGTGTTTCCGGGGAGGGAGGGGCGAGCCGCTCCACCGCGGTTCGAGCTGCGCCCACGACGGCCCGGGCGCAGGGATTGGGCCCAGGAACAGCTTCTCCTCGAAATGCGAGGTGGCTCAGTCCTCCCGGCAGAGAGGGGAGCGGCGAGTCTCTAAGTGCGAGAAGATAAATGCAGGGTGAGGCGCCCCGACGGATGTTCCCAAGCCTGTGTCCCCCCCCACTCCCATGGCTGCCGGGGGCTCTGCCATCTCCCACCCCGCTGCCCAGCGCACACTCGGGGCTGTCCCACACAGGGGGACGAACGCGTTTAGGGGGCCCGCCAAGAGAAGCGGCAGCATCTGCCTGCATGCGACCGGGGTACAGCCAGGAAGGTGCACAGGCACTTGCCACGGCTCCCCACGCAGGCATACATGGGCTCGCACACGGGGCTGCCGCGGGACTCGAGGCGGTTCCTCCTGTTCGCTTGCAGGATTTTGAAGAGGGCTGTTTGACGCGTGGTTTTACTTTCTTTTCTCTTTTTTCTTCTTTTTTTTTTCGTGGAAAACGACTAATTCGAAACAAATTAAGCTCGCCAGCGTCTTGTTTGCCAAACAGGCTGTTGGCAATGTGCAAACAGGCTTTCACCCCGGCGCCGTGCCCCCGCTCTGCTCCCTGCTGCCCTGCTCCAGCCCTGGCCGCACATCCTCCTCCTCCTGCCCCTGCCCCACCGCGCCTCCCCACCCCAACCCGACAATACTGCTTGATTACTATCTCCCCTTTGCCCTTAATGCACGATCCGGGTTTCTCTTCAGCCTCGAAATAAGAAGTGACACATGCACCACTAAACCAACGTGTGGGGAAAGCCCGCAGTTGAGAGGGGCTATTGACGGGAACGCTGCAAAGAGACAAAGCTGGGGGCTAGTGGAATCAGATGCAGCCCTTAATTAACACCATCTTAAATAGTCCAACAGGCACTGAAGACAAAGTTGAAGAAAGACTTTAAGGCTGAGTGCCCCTCGACAAGTTCTTTTTTTTTCCTCGTGTCATTCAATATTTAATGCACTGTGCTTGTAATGCTACTACTGGTGCTCCTTTCTCAGCAAGTACATTATTTTTTCACGGTGCCCATGGCCAGGGAAAACCCTTTAGGCAAAGAAAATCAAAATGTTTGTTGTTTTGGATGACTTATAACTCTTGTTTAACACAAGCACTTTCAAGAAAGTATAACAGGCGCAGCCTCTAAAGCAAACAACGAAATCCTTGTGACAGAGTCGGACACAAAAAGCACATTGTGTTATGGACTATCCCTTTTCTCTCCTGCTAGATGGGTGCCTGTCTGAGGCTGAACACCACGATGCCATTTTACTTTTGAACTATTGTTTTTGAGTTATCCCATGTGGTCAAAAGGAGAAGAAGGGAGGTTGTTTCCAAGCTCATAAGACAAACGAGTTGCCTTTCATTGAACTACGCCAGAGCTCCTTTAAAACGAGGTTTAAATGTCACCTCCATGTTTTTAATGGACACAGGGCTTCAGGGGCGACCCTTCAAAGCGCCTTCGTAATAAACGACCCTTATTAAATATGTCTCTGCCTGGGAAAATCACTTGGTAGACTAGAAAAAGGGGGAGCGGGGGTGGGGGAAGGAGAGACACGGTGCTGCCGGAGGAGCTCGCCGCCCCCCTGCTCCCGCCGGGGCCGGGACCTAGCGGAGGACTGTCCCGCTCCGGGTTCTCTGCCGCCGGGCGGGGCGGGCCGGGCCGGGGGGGGGGCCGGGGGCTGGAGGGGTGGGGAGTGTTGTTACACGGATACATTGGCCTCTCCCCCTCCTCCCAAACCCTCTTTTTTCCTCCGTCCCCCGCACCCCCCAAAATAAGAGGCTGAGTGAAAGGTTGGGGTGTTTTCCTCCTGACTTTATTTTGTCCTTAGGAGAGCGGCGTCTGCGAGTCTGAGCTGCGAAGTTACTGATTTGCAGGCTGCATGTTAAGGCAGCCCATGTAAGTAATTTCTGCGGGCATCCCGGCAAAGGAGAACAAATCGTTGACAAAGGCGAGCCCTTTCAATTCAGCAGCGTCGTTAGGGAAACCAAAAAGTATTCTTCCTATAATAAGTTCCACTTCAAAGGATTTCTCATTCAACGGTGACTGCTTCGCACTTTTATTAAGTCCGGGCTTTTTCACTTGGCGGAATCATCTGTTTGGTTATTTTTCATCGTGTTTATTTTTCACCATTCACACAGTACTTGTATTAAATAAACAAAGAACAATCGCTCTGCAAATAAAAGTGCTTAGGTGTGAGGGAAAAAAAAGAGAGAGAGAAGACAAGAAGAGCTGGAGATGGAGCTTCTTCGCCACTTATTTGTTTGTTTATCTGCTGAAGTTGGGAGGGGGTCCTAAAAAAAAGGGGGAGGGGAGGGGGTGTTGGGAGAGAGGCCAAAAAATATGAGACGTTCTGATGAAGTGAAAATTGACTGCGCTAACACGGCATGAAACTAAAGGTCAATGCAACTGTATCTTAATAGAGTGTCTCGAATCGAGGTGGACTATTTTAAATGCAGCTTGCTTTTGCTGCGCTCATTGCCATAGCAATCCTAACGCTCCATGTTGATGTACCATAAAAGCAGTAGTTTGAATTTCAAAGAACCTGCCTTTGAACTTCTCCCTGCCTGATTAGGCACTTGCGTGGTGTGTGTGTGAATGCGGGAGCGTGGTTGTGTGTGCTGGCGGTACGCGGGATGCGGGGGGGAGCTGGGACAGCGCCCCGCCGGCGTTTGGGTGTCCGAGCCAGGGGGGAGCGTCTGTGTCCCTGTGTGAGTTCAGTGTGTGTGCCAGCACACTCCCTGCCTGATCCCTCCTGGTCCGCTCTACCTGGAAATATTTTTTCCGATGGGGGAGGGGAAGGGGAAAAGTGCGTGACAGTCCATCCTTCCCAGCACTTCACAACTCCCTGGCGACACCCCTAGAAGCACGAAACACGCGGAGAAAAACGCTAAAAATCCTTGGTTCTCCCACCACCCACCTCTTGTAAGGCAAAGAAAAAGCCTCTCCCGGCCCCGCTGCGTCCCGCACCCTGCCCGTGGCGGGTGCGTTCAGGGGCGCTGCCCCGTGGCTCTCCGCCGAGAACTCCCCCGCTTATCCATATCCACAGCCCCCCTCCCCGCAATGCCATTTCCCACACTCCCGAAATTTCTTAGCCCCTTCAAACTTCGCGACCGCCGCTCTCGCCTTTAAAGGGCCGAGCGCCAGCAATAGTGTGTGGCGAGATGTCTCCCAGCCGCGACTACAAAGGTAGATGATTTAAACAGTGTTTGCTAGGACCACGTTTCGCCTAGGAAAAGATGAAGTCTTTGATGATGGCCAACTCGGTGTCAATAAGTGGCTTTCTTTGAGCCATATTCAGATGGGAACGTCTTGCTTGCCAATTGCCATAGAAATCCTAACACACCATGAAGATTGTCCAAGCGCCAAGCCTTCCGTTCTGGGCTAAATTACTTTGAAGTGGGGCAGGACGTGCACTGGTCAATGTTAACTCTATAGGGCGGGCAAGGAACACTAGGAGAGGGAGATTGGAGGGGGGGAAGCAGAAAATAAGAAGGGGAAACTTGTTTTAGACACTCTATACAAGGTTCTGCTCATTGT
Source organism: Pseudopipra pipra (assembly GCF_036250125.1). NCBI lineage: Eukaryota > Metazoa > Chordata > Aves > Passeriformes > Pipridae > Pseudopipra > Pseudopipra pipra. Next base: position 79,439,295 of record NC_087550.1, read on the forward strand.
CAGATATCTTTTATCTTTTATATTTCCCATGAATGATTCATGTCTCGGTGGCTTTGTGTCGCCTTCCTTTTCACAAGAAACTTCATTAGGGAGCTATAAGTTTTCCCATTGATTGGAGCCCTCATTTATGAGTGTTTTTCTGCTTCGTATGTTGGTTATTGTCATTCTGCTTGAAACAACTCTTTGCAACCTGTTTCACCTTTACCACATTTAACAAAACTGACTTAAAAAACACTCTAACCTTTTGGTGAAACTGTTCTTGACATTTTGACCAGTCATTTTCGAGCACTGGTAAATTACAGGACGGGGAGTGCAATCACCCTGGGCTAGTTTTATTTAATCGATTTTATTTTTAAAAATTAAAAAATAATCCTGAAGGATGCTGACACACAATTCTGTCCAGATTTTTTCATGCGTTTCTTTCAGTTTTCCTCTCTAGAAACGAGAAACCTGTGTCCTTGCTCCTCAGTTCCAGAAAACTACTTTTTTTTTTTTTTTTTCTCCTTCATTCCAGTGATCTCCTGGCGTTATTTCTTGCCTGACCTGACTCTGTTTCAGAATCATGTTCTGGCATACCGTTTTGCTTCTGTGTCTACTACTGAAGAGTAGTGCTATTTAACTCACAAGTATCTGAGAGAGGAGACTGCCAGGAACATCTCTTTTCTTTTTTTTTTTTTAATTCCCAACAGAAATACTAACATTTTAATTGATTTGATTTGATACTCTGATTAGCTGTCCTTGAGAGAAATGAAGAATGTCGTGTGTATGAATGTCAGACTTTGTCTGTGTCTTATCTGTCTGTCTATCCCTCTCTTTCCCCCGTGCCCGGGAAGCCAGCAGCAGATCACCAACTGCTCCATCATGAGAAGGCACCCCCCAATCCCGTGCCCCCATGCCCCCACCCTTAGCCCGGCTCAGGGGCAAACACCCCCAGGAGCAAGGCCTGCAGCCGCGGGGGGGACGCAAGGGTAGCTCGGCCCAGAGCATCCCTCCGCTGCCTGGCTGCAAACCCAAACGTAAATCCAAAGGAGAACCGTATTTACTCACACGTTTCTCTGCGGAAAGCCCCGGGGTATCTCAGCCACCCCCAAAATCTCCCGGTGCTGCTCCTGCTGCGCTATGAGGCTATGGCTATATCTGACTCTACCTACTGACCCTCGGGGGGAAAAGGGAATGTTTTGGTCTGTCTCTGCCCCTCGTCTGTCAGTAAGGCACATGCAATACATAGGAATAATATTTTTATTCATTTGCATGATAATTTTTTTTTTTTGCTTTTTATGGGGTTTACAGAGATGAAAAATTTTAAATTAGCATTTTTTATTTAGGAGGTATCATGTGTCATAAAATTGTTGGGGAATTGTGTAACCCTACGTGTAGCAAGTACATAAAAATAGTGATATATCCCCCCGAGCCACAGTTTATAAACCCTGCCATGTCGTAATGTATAGTGCAATCTGTTGTTAAAAAAATGCATAAATTAAAAAGTTCGTTTATAAATCAGCACCAATATATCTCTAATAAGATTACATTACATAAATTATTCTTTAAAAAGTTCATACCTTCCTTTATTATTTTCTATTTATTCAAATGGGCTTTGAAAAACGAATAAAAAGCAAATCGAATGAACTTTAAAAAATTATTTTCTATTCAAGTTTTCTGTTTGTTTTTAAAGTAACATCTGCTTCTTTAGATCCAACACAACAATATGAAGACAACGTTTAAAGGCTTCCAGAGTGACAGCACCATGCACTGTACTAATAATATAATATCTCTATGAACTATACATATATATATCAGCACCAACACACCGCACGGAGCACATGCAGGAAGAGTCTGTTTCACATTACATCAGTCATTCAAGTAAGCTGGAAAATATAATTTTTTTTGTTTTTTTTACAAACCACAGCATCATAAACAACAATCTATCACCAAAATTAATAAGAAAATTCTTTGGTGTGCTCTGTACTGTTCCAGGGGAGGAAAAAAAAAAAAAAAGAAAGAAAAAGGGTGATGTCAGAAAATAAATTAATTCGACTGTACAAAATAATCGCGTTCACATACACGTTATTAACAATGACAAGACGACATCTACCATTCACGGCACACAAAACACATTTCCACGAGCCCTGGGGGAGGGGAGGGAGGCTGCCGCTTCTCCTCTCAGGGTCTCTGAGGAGGAATTAGTGCTCTTTACTTCATTTGCGCCCTGCTCCTGGCTCCTGACGGATGGGCGGCAGGCCGGGGTGTCCCCGCGCCCCGCAGCCCCTCGGCCGCTGGGCTGGGCAGTTGGGGGGTGGGGGGCGGTTGGCACCCCGACGGCAGCCTGCTTCCCCACCCCTCGCTTCTTTCCCAGCAGCTCCTGTCCCCTCCTCCCAGGTGACTCTGCCGAGCCACTTCAGGGGGATGATGAAAAGCTCGCAGGCATCGGCTCGGTTGGAGAGAGGAAATAATATATATAAAAATAATAATAAAAAGACAATCCCTCTGTCCCTGCCCCCTACTCCAGGACTCGCTGGGCCTGGGGGGCTGCTCCCCTTCCCAATCCCTGAAGGGGCTGGAGACAAAGTCTTCCTCTGCGAGACAAACTTTAAAAAACAATAATACCAGAGTAATAATAATACCAAGCCCGAGAAAAGGGAAATTCGCTGTCAGTTTTCGTGTTTAAAAAAAAAAATATATCCAAAATGTATCACAGTATCACAGTTGTCAAATAGCAGCGGGTTTCTCTTATTCTCTGGCTGCATTTTAGGAGCCATACACGTACAAACTATGGAGGAGTGATAAACGAGTCCTGCATCTTTTGTCTTTCCTTCCCTAAATCGTTTGCACATGGTTAGGGCTAAGGGAGAAAGAAAGAAGGCTGGAGAGAAAACGCCGGGTGCAGGTGGGACCCACTGACTCGGGAGAGAAACCATCAATTACAAAGGAGCTGAACTTCAAGAGGGGTAGGAAAATGCATTTATTTAATTTTATTTTAAGGGATGCATAACCTGTCCTCGATTGGCTGGATTTTAGCAGGTGCTGCTTTACAGTCAGGAGGCTGCTGCTGACCTGGGGCTTTACCGAGGCCAAAGAGGAGGCGCTGAGTGGCAGCTAAGGTATTTAAGAGCCACTCCAGAGAGAGGCTGGGCTCTGCCAGCTTGCAGCCTTCACCAGCAAACTCTCTTGATAAGAGCAATGGGCACGGGCAGGATGGGAGAAGGATATCTCCCTTGGCACTGTCCCCCTGCACACCGTGCAGCGCGGGTGGCTGAGATGGCCCAGCCTGGCATTACAATGCTTTTTCTTACCAAAAGGGAAAAAAAAAAGGTCCAAGTCTCTTTAATTAAATTAGTTACCGTATAAACACCATAGGGTTTCGTACATGGAATAAATAGCGCGAGTCAAACCTGATGACACTTCCAGAGCAACCCCCATGCCAGGTGGCTGTTGCAGCCCGGGCCACTGTGGTGGGGCTGGGGCCACCGGCGGCAGCTCGGCACAGCTCAGCACGGCCCTAGGGAGCAGTTCTGCCCCCCGAGGTCCTATGGGGCTCGTCCTCCTCGGAAGCCGGGGAGGTGTCGCGGCTGGAAGGGGTGCGGGGCCGGCGGGGAGCCCCCCCGGCCTGGCAGACGTACCACTCGCTGAGGTTGGTGACCGGCGGGGACAGGGCGGCGGCGCGGCCGCGGGGCGCCTCGGCGGCCGGGTCGGCCTCGGGGGGCAGCGGACCGTCGGGGGGCCCCGCCGCCGCATAGCTCTGTGAGCCTGGCGGCGGGGAGGGCGGCGGGGACTTGCAGTGGATCTTCATGTGCTTCCGCAGGGAGCTGGGGTGGGTGTAGGACTTGTCGCAGCCGCGAATCTTGCAGTAGTAGGGCTTGTCCGAGGTGTGGACGTGGGAGTGCTTCTTGCGGTCGCTGCTGTTGGCGAACTTCCTCTCGCAGCCGTCAAACTCGCACTTGAAAGGCTTCTCCCCTGCCGGGACACAGCAACGGCACCGTTACCGGCGGGCGGGGGCTCGGCCCTGCCCGCAGCTCGCCCGCCGCACCGCAGCCCCTCCGCAGCGCGGCCTCCGGGGACGAGCGGCAGGGCAAAGCTTCCCCTTCCCTCCTTCTCCTCCCCTTTCCCCTTTTTCCTCCCCCCTCACGACAGTCGTGACATGCCCGAGGCTTCCGACCTCTTCCTCGTGTTTTGCTGCCTGTGACACGCTGCTGGCAGCCCCCAGACCCGAAGCCCCGGGCTGGCGGCGGCGGCAGGGCCCCCCCGGCCTTGTTTGCCCTCTGCGGCGCTCCCCTCGCACACGAGAAACCTTCATTACCGCTCTAATGACCGAGCCCAAACAAAACCTTTCAATGCCTTTGCCTGCGAGGGCTGGCGTTTGCCGGCAGCCTGGCTCGGCTGGCACATCTCCTGCGTAATCCGTTCCCAATGGGCACTGCGCTGGGGGAATAATTAGTTTGGGGGAAATAAAAGTAACACCTGTTTAAGCATCCCGATATAAAGACGAAGTACCCAGCAGCTCAGATTGAGAACCTGCAAGCTGGGGGGGACCAACCCGAACACTGGAGATGAGGGTAGCAGACTGCTGTTACTGTAGCTGTTTACCTCGGACGAATTTGGATCTAAAAATGTCCGGATTCTCTATTTTAAGTTTTACACACTGCTTAACAATTAAAGGGGTTGTGAAAATCACACCCTCGTCTCCACACATAACGTACCCTGGAATATATGTGTTCTGGTACATATAGCCGTGTCCCAGACCGACCCTTCCCCATAGTTCCTGAATGGGGCTGGGTAAATGCCTATTGCTTGTTGAGCAGAGGGAAAAATAAAAAGTGGCCGAACCCTGTACTGAAGTTTCTTACAGCAACTTTTTCTTTCCCTGCCATGCACACGTGAGTCTGAGACAGACCTGCACTGATAATCCTTGTCATGTCTATTGCAACTCTTGAATCGGTTTAGAAATGACTGATGTGTATATTTTCAGATCTGTTTTGCTCTGAATTCTCAGAAATAACAACCCAACAGCTCTCTCGGTGGACATTTGCTCATTATCACCAAGCAATTTTTACTGCCCCTCACATTTGTAAAATCATATTGCGTTTAGCAAAATAACAATGGAGATAAGAAAACTATTTTTATTTTCCAAAGCTGTTTCTCGGCTGTTACTATAGAAACATACACCTCCACAGCCTATTTACGCATCAGTTTTTTCAATTAAAATCGTCTCAGCCACCACCAATGTGGTACCACTAGAAAGTGCAAGGTTATCTTTAAAAGAAAAAAGGGAGAGAGGAGGAAAAAAGGAATTAAAATTGTACCTCGTGGGTTTTAAGTGCACGAAAACCCCTGCACACCCCCGAGACAAATTTCCAGTCACTTCGTTTGTTCATTAATTACTATTATCTTTTCTGGTAAAACAAAGTGAATCTACCAGAGGTTTTGCCTGGTTTCTATCTGTGTTACTCCAAGGATGCAGGCTCACACATCCTGCTGCTGGCAGTGGCCTGCAGAGCCCCAAGTCAAGCTGCCCTGAGATGCTCCCTGAGATGCTCCGACCAGTCGGACCAAATTGCATCCACTCATTCGGGGCTTTAGGGAAGTGTCTTTCCACATGGGTTCATATGTGGCACCCTCACCAGTCTCCAGATCTCGATGATCCAACTCCCCATAAATCCAGGAGTGGGGAAGGTCCCGGTGTGTCCCCATTATGCTGACGAGGGAATAACGTCAGAGTTTAACTATTTGTAGGTGGTTTCAACCCAAGGAAGGGGGCGAGATGCCAGGTGCCATCCCATAACTCCTCCCAGCAGTAGCAGTGCCGGCGGTGGGGAGGGACACAGAAGAGGTTTGGGGTCACTTTTTTTAGAGGGTGGCAGGGTGTGGAAATCATTGGAAGGAAGCCTCATCTTCGGTGAGGGGGCAGCGAAGTTGCAGGAGGGAGGGGATCACCATTTCTGTTAGGACACACCAGGGGTGGCAACAGCAATTTGTCCCCAAAATGGGAGAGGAGCTGCAGAGTGGGGTGTGCAGCTTCCAGGGTAATGCTTTTGAGGAAAAAGGACAAAACAAAACAAAACAAAACAAAACAAAAAAAAAAAACACACAAAACAAGCAAGCAAACTCCTCCTGAATTTACCAACATACTCTTCTTCCTGCAGAATCACCAGAAACACATAAAATCTCCTAATGATACAATTATGGTGTTATTATTCCCCCACACACACCCCTGAATGCCCATAATAAACGAATAGTTTGTAAATCTCTCCTGCTCCCAAGCTGCACATGACTAAATTAAAGTTGAGGAAGCAAAATTACAGCAATTAATCTGATAGGCATGGGCAGAAGGTTTGGGATCCCTCATCCACTTGAAGGTTCTGCGTGGGGAACGACTCATGACCTCTTTGTCCTCCCGTGGGCCCGAGCTGTCATTTTAGGTGGGCGATTGCCCCGAGCCCCGAGGGCTGCTTTGTTGTAACGACCCCTTCTGAGTGGATATAGCCTTTCCCCGTGGGCCCATGCGTGGGCACCCTCCCAGGGACTGCAAGCTGAAAACTCCAAATTTCCTTTGCAAAGGGCCATGTCCCACTCAGGGCCTCGGGCCAATGGTCGACCTCAGCTTAGAGCTGCAAACTGTGACCAATATATATTTGGGTTATTGGGGGGGGGGGGGTGTCTTTTTCCCGCTGAATTTCTCTGACCGCTCCCAAGCCTCTCCCGGACTCGTTCCCACTTTCAACCCCTCAGCCCCCTCCTTGGAGCTGAGATGGGTAAGGAATTGAGAAGCCTAGGAAAGTCTGCAGTGAAGTTTTGTTTTTCAAACCAAGGCAGATGGAGAAGGCTATAGATGACAAAACCACGGGCCTCCAGCACTTAACTCATCCCACGGTGCCATTAATACAACAAGAATAACAACAGAAAGTGTCAGACCCCCCAGGAGAAAACTTCCTCCCCCACCCGCGGCTCTGGGTGCAGAGCGCCGGGCACCCTCAAGGCTCCGCTGCTACCTACGGGCTCATGCCTGACATATTCTGCAGATAAAAATCTATAATCCTTTCAGCCATGGGCCATTTGGTTTTACATCAGAACAACACGTTGCACGGTCGCCGCTTTTCTCTTCCCGAGCAGCACACAATAAATCAAGAAAGCAATTACGGCAACTCCACTTCCTTAAGTATCCTCCGAGGAATAATATTTATCTGCCACTATAAATCCCGGCTTCGTTCGTTTTCGGCAGAGTTTTTACACCCAGATGGAAATGCGTATTTCGGGGGTGGCGACAAATGAGGAGAAAGTAAAAAAGAAAAAAAAAAAAAAAAAAGATAAAAAAGAAGAAAAAAAAAAAAGGAAGAAAAAACCCCAAAACAAACACAGAAAGAAAAAATACTCAAGGGCTCATACACAGCCCGAGTCTCTCCAGGGCATCTCCCCCGGGTGCCGCTTCCTCCTCCCGCAGCCCCGCCGGGCAGTCGGAGCAACTTTGAAGTTTCCTTCTCACATCACCAAAGGGAGTGAAGCGTCCTCCGGTGAGAGCCTTCCCCCGCCTTGCTCCGTGCTCTCCGGCTCCGCGGACACCGCCGCAGGCGGGAGGAGCCCGGGCAGCACCAGCAGCCTCGGGACAGGGGTCAGTACCCGTACCCAGCGTCACGAGCAGCCCCGGCAGGGCCGCCGGCATCCCCAGCAGTTACGGCAGTATCGTTAGGTCAGGAAGGGGGTACCCCCGGCAGTATCGGTGGTCCCAACAGAAGGGACAGCTCCGGAGGGAGGGTAGCCCCAGGAGCGGTGGTCACAGGGGCAGCCCGGTACCCCGGTAGTACCGGCAGCCCCGAGCGCTGCCGCCGCCCGCAGCGCAGGGGAACTGCGCCCCCAAGAGCCCCCGCGGCCCCATCTCGGCCGGGCGAAGCGTCCTCCGTCCGGCTTCGTCCCGCCGGCAGAACCGGCAGGAAAAGCAGAATCGCCGTTCCTCGGCGCGGGGAGGGAGGTGGCAAAGCGGAGCGCTCCCTACACACGGGGTGAGCCCCCCGGGGTGCCCTGGACAGGGGCGGTGGGAGCCGGGACGGGCGAGTTCTCGTCCTCTTCCCGCTCTTCCGCAGGGGCTGCTGCTCATCTTCCCCCAGCTCTGCGTTATTTATTAATCGATGTATTTATCCGGTGGTGCCGGGATGTGGGGAGGTGGGTGGCGGAGGGGGTGGGGAGGGAGCTGCCCAAGGTGCAGGGGGGGCGGAGGGGGGGCGACGGGACACGTGTGTGCAGGGTAGAGGGGCCGGGTGCGTGTGCGTAGCTGTGTGTGCGTGGCCCGTGTGCTGCCGAATTACTTATTCATGAAAAAGTCACATGTCCGGCGGTGCGCAGGAAAGGAGGAAAAGAGGAGGAAAGGGAGGGGGGGGAAAGAAGAAAGAAGGAAACCCTTGCAGGGGCGGGGGAGGGGGGAAGAACAACCTACCTGTATGAGTCCGCTTGTGGATCTTGAGGTTTTCGGAACGAGCGAAGACCTTCCCGCAGCCGGGGAAGGGGCAGGGGAAGGGCTTCTCTCCCGTGTGCACTCGGATGTGGTTGATGAGTTTGTACTTCGCTTTGAAGGGCTTGCCTTCGCGGGGACACTCCTCCCAGTAGCACACGTGGCTGCTCTGCTCGGGCCCGCCGACGTGCTCCACGGTGACATGGCTCACCAGCTCCTGCATCGTGCTGAAAGTTTTGGAGCAAGGCTTCCTACCGCCCGGTGGCGGCGGCGGAGGCGGCGGAGGCGGATCCCGGTCGATCCATTTGCAGATCAGCTCTTGCTTGATGGGCTGTCGCATGTACCGCAGGAAGGCCCCGGCCGCCGCCGCCGCCCCGACGTGGGCATGGTGGTGGTGGTGATGGTGGTGGTGGTGGGGATGGGGATGGTGCGGGTGCCCGTGACCGGCCGCCGCCAGGTTGAGGTTGACGGAGCCGTAGCCTTGCAACGCCGAGGAGGAGGAAGCGGCGGCAGCCCCGTAGTGCGCCTCGGCGCGCCCGTAGAGCTCCCCGGCGGCGGCCGCCAGCCCCAGGCGCATCTGCCCGTTGAGCGGCGGGTGGCGGCCGGCCGGCGCGCCTTGCTCGCCGGCCGGCGGCGGCGGGAAGGCGGCGTGCGCCCCGTCGGCTGCGCCGTAGGTGCCCGCGGCCGAGATGAAGACGCCGTGGGGCGGCGGGTGCGGAAGGTGGGGGGAGCCGACGGGCGGGTGCTGCTCTCCCAGCGCCCCGTGCACGGCGGCGGCGGCGGCAGCGGGAAGCTCCCGCCGCAGGAGGAAGTCCCGGCCCGCCGCCCCCCCCGACGGGTATCCCGGGAGGGCGGCGGCGGGCGGCGCGTAGGCGGCGGCGGTGGTGGCGGCGGCGGTGGTGGCGGCGGCGGTGGCGGCGGTGGTGGTGGCGGCGGGCGCGGCGAAGGCGGCGGCGGTGAGCGCCTCGGGTGTGAGCTTGAGGGCGGCGGGCTGCGCCATGTGCTCGGGTCCGAGCGGCGTGAGGGCGCCGCCGGGGTCGCCGCCCGCGTCCCCGGGGTGGAGGTGGGCCGCGTGGTGGGGGTGGACGTGGTGGTTCCCCAGCCCCGGGAAGCCTGTCATGTTCTGGTGAGGATGGGGCTGAGACGCTGCCAAATCCGCTAATCTCAGTGTCGGGTTCCTCTTGCTCAAAGGGGGCTCCATAACGACACAGCCAAGCCCATCTACGCTCGCTGTTGTTATTTTTTTCCCTTTACCCGCCTTCAAAAACATGTATATATTAAGCGGCTCTTTAACTTCTTTTGTCTGCGCTCCGAGCCCCGCGCATCCCTGGCCCCGCTCTGCCCGCCCGCGATTGGCAGAGCCCTCACCACACTCCGGCGGCGCGCTGGGGAATACGGCTCGGACACCGCGCCGGAGGGATTGGACGGATCTCGATGATTGGCAGCGGCCGGGGCCGCGCGATTGGCTTCCTTTCAGGCCGCGGGCGCAGCGGGGATCCGCCCCCGCCGCCCCCCGCGCCCCCCCCGCGCCGCCCCCCGAAGTTGCACTTGCAAAACTTCGCGCGGGGCCCGACGGGGCGCACCCGCCGCCTCCCCCCGCCGCCCCCCGCCGGCAGCACCGGGCAGCACCGGGCGGCAGCTGCCTCTGCTCCCCCGGCACCGGACGGGGCGCCCTGCTCGCAGGCGCCGCCGCGTTTACGTTTGCGGGGCGGTGGGGTTTCTCTGCTCGCCTGGAAGGAGCCCACGCGCGGGGCTGCTTCCCAGGTCCGCACTCGGTTTCTTTTTCTTTTTTTCTTTTTTTTTGGAGGGCCACTTCATTCATGCATGAGGCGGGAAAGCATGCCCTCATACAACGTACCAACCCCACACCCACGCGAGGCCGAGGCTGTGTGTACTCACGCCTGAGGTAACACTAGGGGAAGGCAGCCAAAGTTTTCCTAAAAAGAAAACGGCGGGGGTTGGGATTCCTTTCCTTTAGAAAATAAACGAGTAAGCAGGGAGGGAAGGAGGAGGGGGGCAAGTGGCACATGTTAGGGCCAAGTTTTGGGAGCCTGCGCTCGCCGCCTCTTTGGGGCTTCCTGCTCCCGCAGCCCCTTGCCGCGGCGCCCCTTGACCCTCAGGGGGCCGCCAGCCGTACCCCAAGCAGCTGCCTCCACCTCAGCCTTAATTCTGCAACGGCGAAATAGAGATGGAACTGCCGCAGTGACACCGGCCCGGAGCATAAACGCTTTGGGATGTAGGGGACAGAGGGGGGAGGTAGGATGGGAAATGGGGGAGTCTCCGCCTAGGGACTGTCAGCCCTGAGCTGCTGCCCTAGACGAAAAAGGAGGAAGAGTGGGAGCTCTCCTAAAAGGGGGCAGAGGTGGGGAACGGGCGGGGAAAGCGCTGGGACCGCCCCTGGGGTGTGGGGTGTGGTAGTCCTCGAAAGTGGAGCTCTTTGTGGAGCGCCGAAGCTGCCCCGTCGACACAAAGGATGCTGTCGTTCGAGGGGGACGACTAGGCAGTGCCGGGATTTCCCTGCCGAGCCAAAAGGGGGAGAGGAGCATTGTCGTGAATTTTCTGTAGGACTGAGGGAGGAGAAGTAGCTTTTATTGATATATCATCTGCTTTCTTTAGGCTACTGGTCCCCCTGGGAATGCCTTGAGCTCCTGCTCTCCTTGGAAAGTGCAGGCAGGCTGCCTGCCCTTCCTTACCTATGAGGCAGTGAGGGACGCTCCTCCGCCATCCCAGGAGAGGAAGAGTTGTGGGGGATGCCAGTGGACGCCCATACACACACACCCTGGCCCTCCCCGGCAACCTAATCCCCTTGACCAAACTACATCTGCTCGTCTTGTCCTTTTCCCTATGCTGAGCCATGTTTAAAGGAAGCCCCGTGCTGGTCCGGCATTTCCTGGGCCAGGCTCCAGCACCCCCTCCTCCCTCCCTCCCGCCGCTACTCACGCGAGGAAAACTCGCTGGATTTGGCCCACGGCTGCCGAAGGGGTGGGACAGGCTATAGGGAATGCTCAAGGGGGAGCGAGACCCGCCGGTTCCCTCTTCTCTCTCCCCCCCCAGAGCCGAACCGCTGTTCCCAGCTCTAGTGGCCACGGTGGGGGTTTCAGTGATTCTGCAAGGCAAGAAACGGGAATAAATGATCCCCGGGTTTTAAAAGGGACTGCTTGATGGTTTTATTGCACAGTAAAAACTTCTCGCTAACTAGCCGTACGTCTGTATGGGTATTTATATACGTATGTTTTCTATACGTCCGTCCAAACAGTGCCTTCCCTCCCTAAATTCTGGGCACGTGTCTGGACTGAGGTTCAGAATGGTTTGACAGGAGATGCTGTGGAGATGAAGAACAGCATCACGGCTCCTCATCCCTCTCCTGTTAAAAGCAGCGTGATATGTATCTGTCATCGATTTAATACGTCTTAACTCAAATATATCCCCCGATCAATTTCTTTTTATGAGAGGCTATAAAACAATGAAAATATTTTATAGGTGGCTAATAGGCAGCTGACCTGTGACTGTGGGGAGGGAGGGGTTGATCGAGACTCAGGTGGAAACTAGCCCATTTTTAGGACTGGCTGCAAACGCCAGAAAGCAAAGGTGACTGCCCGGGCCAGGACAATTTTGGACATTTCCATCTCCAAAAGTGCCATGAAGAATTTAAAGCCCATTGACTCACCGATACCAGCTCAGGCCCAGGCTGCTACAGCCCTCTGGACCTGCAACACAGGGAGGCGAACTGTGCTATCCCCACAGCCCCCCAAAAACCTCAGCAGCGCCCGTCGGGGGTCGGAACGCACCCTGTTCCCGCGGCGGAGCCGGCTGCGAAACTCTCCCACAGTGCCCCGCTCGCCGGCAAATCTGCTAAGGGACTTGGGGGGGGGCTGCAGAGGCGGGGTGAAGCCTGGAAGCCTTCAGATTTGTTTCGTAAAGCTTCCTCTATAAACCGAGCTCGGGCTATCGGCTTTAGAAGGTATTTAACTAAAACGTTGTGCTGTGAGCTGCGTTATGTAAATGTATGCTAATGATCATGAACACCATTTACAAACAATCGTCTTTAATGCACGTCTTATTGATAGTTAGGGAGCAGGGAGCAATATTTTATAACTTGTAAAGCATTCTTCTGGGGAAGCATTAGAAAGGGAGCACGATTGCCATTTTCCTTGGCGAGACCTCCAAATCTCCCCCAAATCTGCTAAAAAAGCCTACCCTCCTCCCGACCCGTCGCGAGTGGCTTGCTTTGCTCCTGGGGCTGCCTTGCGGCATGGGGGAGCTCGTGGCGCGGTGCCCTCCGCGAACATGCTTGATTGGAGATGGATTTAGCCCGTACCAGGAGGGAGCGCCCCGAGTCATAGCCCCGTGGGGACCGACACGGGCAGGGAGTAACCACGGTATCCTCCTCACCATCCCATCGGAGGAATAACGTGGAGGCACTGGGAGCTCGGGCGGGAGCGGGTGGCTGCCCAGGGGCACGAAAGGGAAAGAGAGAGCCATGTGGCAGTGAGACTCCACATCCCTCCTTTATTGAGGGGCTCAGCGGATGGATATTTTATACCCTTAAAAATTAAACTTCTCCTGAGCCAAATGTCGTCGCTCTGTGCACCCAAGTGGGAACCCGAGGGCTGGCACCCGGACACGAGTGGGTGCCTGCACCGTGCCCGACGTCGGGCTGCCGGGGCCGAGACCCGCCACATCTTTGGGACAGGGATTTACGAGTAAAAGTTTCGGAGCTGTTGTTTTCAGTGAGCACCTCGCCAGGGAAAGAGGGATCCCTTCGGGGTTTGCTCAAATAGGGACAAAATAAGGAAAAAAAATTCCATCCTTCAGTCTCTCTCTCTCTCTCTCTCTTTCTGTCTGTCTATCTATCTATCTATTTATCTTTCTATTTATCTATGCCTACAGAGAAATAAAGAGGTAAAGAGAGAGGCGGTCTCAGGAAACCCAGGCCAAATTTTGCTCTGATCTCTCTCTCCCCCTTCCCCTCTCTCTGTAGCTGAACGTCACCGTTGGAAGAAGCTGTTGAGATAAATCAAATAGTGACACTTTGACGGCTTTACTTGTATAAGCAATATGGTTACCATATGGCATTGTTATTTATGAATGACGGCATAAATTGTATTACAAAGTCCATCGCCCTTTATTGGGACGCTTCTTCCATGCCTCTAACGTTTATGTGGGCATCTCCAGATGGAAGAAGGTGCATATAATAAAGCCCGGCAGTGCGGCCGCAGACCCCATTTTGGGGGCGTTGCGCCGGGTCTACACTGGCTGCAGAATGAGGCGCGCAGCAGGGAAGGGCGCGGGGCGCGCGAAGTACGCGGCTCTGCGCGTCCCTCGGCTGCAGCTGGGCAGGGCAGAGGCACCGGCTGCCACTCGGCCAAGGTTCCCGTCCTGGAAAAAAAAGCTACACTGCTCCTCGCCCCCGCCGCCTCACGCCATTACTGCCGAGAGAGGGGTTTTATACAGCAACTTCTTTTATACATACATATATATAAGTGCAACTGAAGAAACAATAAATATTAATGGCACGAAAGCAGCGTGCTCCTTCCTCCTGCCCCTACTCTGCCTAGTGTGGGTTTGTTTTGATTTTTTTGTTGTTGTTGTTTTGCTTTGGCTTGGTTTTTTTGGTTTTTTTTTTTAAGAAGTATTTGAAGGTTACAGCTTTGGCTGAGATTTTCATTATTTCCCCTTTTTCTTTTACATTACGCTGCCGGTAGAGCCTGACAAAGAACTTTTGTCCCGAAGTGTGTGTTTTACAGAGGGAGGCTACAGCACAACACATGTGGTCTTCACGGGTCATAGGTCGAACGGCCTAGAAGTGGCTCGAATCGGCACCATCAAAGGTAACCTGCAACTTAATATCCTGTTGATGAGCTTGTTGAATTTATGAGTGTCTGTGATACAGACAACGGTGCAAGTGATGCCGCTCAACTGGCCTCTTCTTCCCAGGCTACCGGCCAACCGCACGCCCCCTCCCCGGCCCGCACCTTATCCCTGTTACTCTGTGGGAAGGATGAATTTTGGGGGAAAGACCCTCTCTTCCCCCTTTCCCTATCCCTCCTTCCCCACGGTGGGTCCTTCAACTTCTTTTTCTCCGATGAGGCCGTCGCCAGCCGCATCCTCCACAGCCTGCGCCCCCACCGCGGTACCTACGCCTACCGAGGAGGGGGCGATGGAAGGAGGGGGCGCGGATACTCCCCAGAGGGCGCTGACACCTCCCGGGAAAAGGGGCTAGCAGGCGAAGACGGTAGGTACAGTCCAGGGGAAGCAAGAAATTGCTTTCCCTCGCCCCGACCCCCCCACTAGCTCTCTCCACATCACCAGCCGGCAAGAAAAAGAGCAGAGCAGTTTTAAAGAGAATTTCGGAAAACTTACAAAGACATGAACGGTTTCCCGGGGAAGCCGACGCTTGCTCTGCAGGTCTGGCACCTCCAGAAACCTGTTGAAAAACTTCTTTCAATAAACCGATTTAGCACCGACTTTGGGTGACCGCTTGCCTTCCTCCCTCGAAAGCTGCCGTAAGCCGCAGGCTGCGTTTGTGGCGGTGGCCCGACGAGAGAGTGCGGGGCTGGCTGCCGGTGCCTCTGCTCCCCCCCCTTCCTCCCTCGCTCCCTTCCCTTGTTACCCCGTGACATGGGGGAAAGAGGTTTTGCGGTTCAGAGGGAAATAAAGCGCTTCTTAGGAGGGACGGCGACGTGACTTTGAACTTGGATCAGCTCCTCTGTTTCCTGCAGAGAGAGTAGGGCTGGAGCCCTGAAAGAATAGCAGAGCGCGGCCAGCCTACGGGGGCTCCGGATGGAATTCACCGCGTCCCCCTGAAAGCGCCCCGGTGTCGGCGCCGCTGAGCGGGCAGAGCGAGGGGTGAGGGGAGGGGACGCAGGAAAAGAAGGGAAGGAAAGAAAAAGGAGAGAAAGGAATAAAGAAAGAGAATAAAGATATAAGAGAGAAAGGAAAAGAAAGGGAGGGAAAGGAGAGGAAGGAAGGAAGGGAGGAAGGAAAAGAGAAGATGAGGGAAAATAAAGGAGGAAAGAGAGAGAGGAAAAGATGAGTAGAGAAAGAAAGAAAAAGAAATAAAGGAAAGAAAGAGAAAGAAAGAAAGAAAGAAAGAAAAAAGAAAGAAAGAAAAAAGAAAAAAAGAAAGACAGAAAGAAAGAAAGAAAAAGAAAGAAAGAAAGAAAGAAAGAAAGAAAGAAAGAAAGAAAGAAAGAAAGAAAGAAAGAAAGAAAGAAAGAAAGAAAGAAAGAAAGAAAGAAAGAAAGAGAAAAATCCAGAAGGTAGGTATTTGTATGAATATTCACCTTTGTTATTTTTTTTTATC
The DNA here is from genome assembly GCF_036250125.1 of Pseudopipra pipra. Taxonomy (NCBI): domain Eukaryota; kingdom Metazoa; phylum Chordata; class Aves; order Passeriformes; family Pipridae; genus Pseudopipra; species Pseudopipra pipra. Next base: position 79,455,035 of record NC_087550.1, read on the forward strand.
AGTGTTTTAACTGCGAATTTTCTTGGACATATTTGTTCTTTTTCTGATCTCAGATGTAGTAACTTCCTTTAAATCGGTAAAAAAAAAAAAAAAGTGTATTCAAGCGTTTAGTTGTCCGTATAATTTTTTCACTAATCTGGAGGCAGACTACGCAGGAGACCAAACTTTCCTCTCCAACTAGTGCTCTCGAAATCCCCAGCAACGGTGAAGGACTACTCTCAGACCTCCTCCTCGGGAACCTTTCAGAGAAGGAAAATAGAATTTGTTCGAAGTCTGTCCCTGGGAGCCTGGGGAGTCAGGACAAGGACAGCATATGCTCCCAAGCTGCAGCCTGGGAAGGCAATATATGGGGAGCAGACACCCCTGCCTGCAAAGACGGGACCGAATGACGGAGTGGCGAACAGAAAAGAGCTGTTGGCATCAAAGGTGCAGCTCTGCATTAATATTCAGTTTATCTTCTAATGCTCATTTCAGATTAGAAGAAATCCCACTTCTCCCCAGTTTAAATCCTCACCTTGTTCACAGAGTAATGTCCAGTACTGGTACTTCAACCACTTTTGGACAGTCTTGGAAATATTTTAACCATTTAATGACAATGATGGGGAAGACCTTAGTTGGTGTGCAGTGACTTTGCCTGCCTTCCTTCCTTCCTCCCTTCCTTCCTTCCATCTATCTATCTATCTATCTATCTATCTATCTATCTATCTATCTATCTATCTATCTATCTATCTATCATCTCTCACTGTAAAACCCCTACTCGGATACTGGATCCAGGTTTGAGCCTGCCTATGCCTAATGCGGGATTTAATGTCATGAGGAGTCACAGGAGAAATGTCAAAGGGAGAATTTCAAAAAGCCCCCCCTCAAACCACACAAACCACTATATTTTGGGTCACTTCTCTGCCAAGCACAGAACTGATGGGGACTGATACGCCAAGGTTAAGTGCAGGATGGTTAAGAAGACAATTGTTATGCCGGGTTTTGATTTTTACAGAGCTTTATTTATTGGTGAGCTGCTGCCCCCGAGATGATTATTTTTCAGCCACTACAAAACAAACCGAAGCAGGGGCCAGACGTGTATTTACTGGAGGGGGAGGGGAAGGGGACTTGTTTGCTCTGTGTGTGTCTGCGGGTGCGTGTGTGTGTGTGTGTGCCGGCTTTATGCTTTTTTATTCCTGCCATGCAAGAATCCGGTTTCCAAATAACAATGGCAGGGTGGATTTTGGGGTTGGGATTTTTTTGCGGTTTTGTTTTTGTTTCTTTTTCAAGGAAGGGAAGAGACAAGGAAAACTCCTAAAGCATCTACTCTCAGATGCACATTCACAACACATGCAGATCGCAGATCGACTCCTCTGCTCCCACATAAATGGTTTAAAAGCCCGAACAACCAGGGCGACCGTTGCCTGTTTTATTTAAATTTTTATTTTATTTAATTTTTTTTGTCCCAGCCACCGTCGCCCCGCCAACGTGACTTTTATGTGATTCCCCCCTCGGTCCCGTTATCGATCACGGGATTCATCTGCTTTAGCCGAAACGGGGAAAGGGGCTGCAGGGGTTATATTTTTAAGACCCTCGCTTTGTTTGTTTGCCTCCCGAGGCAGTATCACATGCCCAAGCGTACATCGATATTTTCCGAGATCGCTGCGCCTCTCTCCACACCACCCCTTCCCCTCGCCGCAGGGGAGGGGGGGGGAGAGAGCGGAGGGGTGACTCCCCCAAAAAATCAAGAAGCCACCGGCAGTGCGGGGCTGAAGGCGGCCCCTGGCGCGGCGCGGGGCTTTGCGGTGCGGTGCCAGGCGGGGGCCGCACGGCCGCGGGGCGCTCGGCGGCGGCGCGGCGGGGCGCGGGGCGGGCAGGGCGCGGGGCGGCCGCGCCGCCATTAGCCGGTGGCCGAGGACGCCCGGATGGACGGGGCGGCTCGGGCCAATGAGCGGGAGCCGGGAGAGCGGCCGGGCGGCGGGTGAAGGCGGCGTCGGGAGAGGAGCCGCCAGTGCGGGCGGGGATAAGGAGAGAGGCCGGGGGAGGGAGGGAAGAGAAAGAGGGGGGGGAGGGGGGCAATAAAAAGCCGCCGCCTCAGTAGCGCCCACCGAAATAAACAGAGGAGCGAGAGGCAGCGAGGGCGCGGGCGCGGGCGGAGCGGGGCTGCAACTCCACCGCCCCGGCCGCGCCGCTCCGGCTCCGGCACTCGCCGGCCCCTTCCCGCCCCCCGCCTCCCCTCCCCACCCCCACCGCCGCCCTTATTGTTTTTAATCCGCCTCCGGCACCCCCCTCCTCAGCCCCCTCCCCACGCCCCTCAGCCGAGGCGGTCGAGGGAGGCGCGGGGCACCCCCGGGGTCTCTTCGCTCCGTGGGAACCCGCGGCTGCAAGTTTTTCTCCGTGAGAGACACCGCTAATGCCCGGCGGAGGATAAAACGAGAAGCGGAGGCCCGGGAGCGGCGGGGGGCCCGAGGCGGCGGGAAGGGCTGCGGCCCACGCGGGGAGCGGCGCGGGGCCGGGCGGGCGGGGGTCGGCGGCTCTGACATCCCGGTGGCGGCGGAGGAAGGGGGGGGCGGCGGCGGCGTGTGCGCGGGTCTGTGTGTGTGAGTGTGTGTGTGCGTGCGTGTGTGCCGCAGGGAACGGCGAGGCGAGCCTTGCCCCCCCGCCCCGTCCCCAGCCCCGTCCCTCCCCTGCTCCCCCTCCCCTCCCCTGCCCGCCCCCGCCTCAGCTCCTTTAATACACTTTGGTTCTCCGCTCGCTTTTGGACTCTGCTCTGCCTGGCTCAGGATACGGCTCCGCCGGCGGCGACAGCGGCGGCATCGGGCCGGTGCGGGCGCGGGCGGCGGCGGAGGCGGGGGGACGCGGCGGCTGCCGGGGGGAAGCGGAGCGGCGGCGGCCCCGCGCCCGGCTGGGCGGGCGGCGGCAGCCCGGCGGCGGTAGCGGGGAGGCGGCAGCGGCGGCGGCGGCTGCGTCCCCGGAGCGGCGCGGACCATGCTGCTGGACGCCGGCCCGCAGTTCCCGGCCCTCGGCGTGGGCACCTTCGCCCGGCACCACCACTCGGCCGCGGCGGAGATGCAGGACCGGGAGCTGAGCCTGGCGGCGCAGAACAGCTTCGTGGACTCGGCAGCGGCGCACATGGGCGCCTTCAAGCTCAACGCCGGCGCCCACGACCTCTCCCCCGGGCAGAGCTCGGCGTTCACCTCGCAGGCGCCCGGTTATCCCGCCGCCGCCCTGGGGCCCCACGCCGCCCATGTCGGCTCCTACTCCGGGGCGCCCTTCAACTCCACACGGGACTTCTTGTTTCGCAGCCGGGGCTTCGGGGACTCGTCGCCGGCCGGCGGACAGCACGGCATCTTCGGCCCTGCGGCCGGCAGCCTGCACCACCCGCACACGGACGCTCAGAGCCACCTCCTCTTCCCGGGCATCCACGACCAGCACGGCCCCCACGCCTCCCAAAACGTCCTCAACGGACAGATGCGACTGGGCTTGCCGGGGGAGGTATTCGCCCGCTCGGATCAGTACCGCCAGGTTTCCAGCCCCAGGACTGACCCTTACTCGGCGGCTCAGCTGCACAACCAGTACGGCCCCATGAATATGAATATGGGCATGAACATGGCAGCCCACCACCACCACCACCCAGGTGCCTTTTTCCGATACATGCGGCAGCAGTGCATCAAGCAAGAGCTCATCTGTAAGTGGATCGACCCCGAGCAGCTGAACAACCCCAAAAAAAGTTGCAATAAAACTTTCAGCACCATGCACGAGTTGGTCACCCACGTCTCGGTTGAGCACGTTGGGGGACCCGAGCAGAGCAACCATGTCTGCTACTGGGAGGAGTGTCCCCGCGAAGGCAAGCCCTTCAAAGCGAAATACAAACTGGTCAATCATATCCGAGTGCACACGGGAGAGAAACCCTTCCCCTGCCCCTTCCCTGGCTGCGGAAAAGTTTTCGCCAGATCAGAAAATCTCAAAATTCACAAAAGGACGCACACAGGTAATTCGGGTTTCGTTCGGCAGATTTCCCCCCTCTGCCCGTGTATATATATGTATATATATGTATAAACCGATAGAGACTCAGACAGTGATGTAAAATGATGAGAGATAAAATAAGCTTCCAGTTTAATTTCCCACATATACACACTCTATCACACAGCTGCTTTTGTTTTGGTTTCCTCCCCACCAGAATACACTTCCCTCCATCACAGATTTCGAAAGGATATTTTACTGATTTGTTTTAATTTGCGGGGTGAGAGGTGTAGATTCGTGCCGAGTCTCAGCGGGATCTTTCCGCAGAAACGCGGAATACAGCGCGAACTAAATTCTGCCGTCCTGCTAAAATACGGGAAGACACCTATCTATCTTTTTATCTATCTATCTATCCATCCATCCATCCATCCATCCACATGAGACGCCTTATACATTTGCTATACGCAACGTATTTGCATACAATTCAGCGCTTGTAAGCACGGCTTTTATGTATGGATACCGAGAGAGAGAAACTATATAAATACGTGCAAAATCCGTCATTAGTCCCAAATCCCGTTGGAAGTGCCAAAAGTCCCTTTCTGGAAATGCTTTCCATTAAATTTAAATGCTGTGAGCAAGGCAATAAAATTTTCTCATTTAAAAAAAAATGTTTTTAAAGTCTTACTCGATGTGATTTAAGGTGTTTTTGCAACAGTTTATTAAATTATGTAATAAGGAACAGAGGATTTGAGGCTCGGAAACTTCCACCCCAATCAGGTGGAAGAGGGTCGAGGGAGCCCTGGCTTTCCCGATGGAAAATAGCCTGAGCCGAAGGGTAACAAAAATTAACGCATCCTCCCGCCTCATCTATTATTCATTTACTACTCCTGCCGGCTCAAACCGTGCCAGACTATTTCATAAAAGACAGCCAAATATTTTAGCGACTTGCACTCCAAATATTTACCCGGAGAAAGGCTAAAAATCTCGAGGCCTATTGTTTTCTCAAGTGCTAAGCCCGATGCGAGGTGCGAGACGAGCTTTAACAAGGTTTAAAATTTGAGAAATGTATTTGCATGAGATGCCCGCACTGAAGTCATTGTGTCTGAGCGGATGTCTTTAAGAAACAATTTGGGTGCTAATGGAATTTAATGTTAAATGCTTCCCCCCTCCAAAGGCGGGGGGATGTGGAGTTCTCACCTCCAAATTACTCTCCGGCATTTGGAGTCCTGGCAGCCGGGTGAGAGGAATCCCTATGAAAATTAGATGAAGTATTTTACAGACGTTTAGTTTTCCCAGCGGATGTGCATTTATCTCGAATATCCATACACGAAACAATATGCCCGGCCTTAAATCTGTCGGTAATGGTTTCCAGTTTAACAGGATAGCGGATTTGGTACCGAGGCGAAACGTCTCGATGCTGCTCGCTTTTTTTTTTTTTTTTTTTTTTTTAATCATCGCCTTTCTTCTTCAATCTCTTTCGGGGCTGACTGTGTGTGTCGACACTGGTCGAACTAAAATCGGGCAAGATGCCGGGACGGGGGTGCCCGGGGTGTTTTGATAGGAAAACCAGGTGGGGGACGGGGGTTGCCTCCCTGCAGGGCAAAGAGTGAGCAGCTCGGCCCTCCCGCGCTGCGGGTACCGGGACAGAACCGGCCTCTTGCTTTGGGAAACTGCTGGAAGAAGTGACTGGGTGAGGGGGGGGAAGTGGGAAGGAAAGTTGGTCCGAGGCTGCGCGGGGTTTGAGTGGGGGCGATCGCGCTCACCCCGCAGCTGCGCCACTCTCTTACAGGGGAGAAGCCCTTCCAGTGCGAGTTCGAAGGCTGCGACCGTCGCTTCGCCAACAGCAGCGACCGCAAGAAGCACATGCACGTCCACACCTCGGATAAGCCCTACCTGTGCAAGATGTGCGACAAGTCCTACACGCACCCCAGCTCCCTGCGGAAACATATGAAGGTACCCGGCCCCGCAGGAGGCGGCGGGAGGCGGGAGGGCGGCCGCGCCGCGCCGGGCGCCCCGACGGGGCGGCGGGCGGCGGGCGCGGGGCCCAGGGGCGGCGGCGGGCCGGGCCGGCGGCGGGGGGCGCGCCCGGGGGGCGGCCGCGGCCTCCCCATCCCTCCTCCACACGGCCGTGTTGCCTTTGCCCCCCAGGTGCACGAGTCGTCCCCGCAAGGTTCCGAATCCTCCCCGGCCGCCAGCTCCGGCTACGAGTCCTCCACCCCGCCGGGGCTGGTGTCCCCTAGCGCCGAGTCGCAGAACACCAGCAACCTCTCCCCGGCGGCGGCGGCGGCGGCAGCGGCGGCGGCCGTGTCCGCCGTGCACCGGGGCGGCGGCGGCGGCAGCGGCGGCGGCGGCGGCCACAGCGGCCTCTCCTCCAACTTCAATGAGTGGTACGTGTAGGGCCCCGCCGGACTGCTCTGCACGGCCCCGCAGCGCCCTCCCCGCCCCGGCGGCGGCGGGCAGGAGGGAGCGAGCGAGCCCACCGGAGACGCACCGGGAGGTGCCGCCGCACCCGCCAGCAGCGAAATGACGGCCGAACAGGATGGGGACGGGGGACCTTAATTTCCCCACACCCTCCCGCCTTCGCGTCTTTTTTTTTGTTGGATTTTTTTCTTTTTTTTTTTTCTTTTTGAGAACGTTTCGAACCAGCAAAAAATATTCTAAAAAGTACGTGCCGAAAAACATAAAAGAATGGGTAAATCTATAGAGGAACGGAAAGGGGAGAGAGAGAGAGAGAGGGGAAAAGACCAACCCCAAACGCCACCAACACATCACCCAATAAAAAGCTTCCCAAGCCGGTGGAAAGAAACTCTCCCTCCAGAGCCTTCAGACAAAAGATCAGAGACTCAAACTCCTCCGGCCCCTGCGCCTCCCCGCCCGGAGCAGCCAGCGCCCTCCCGCCCTACGAACTGTGTATATAGCGGCCCTCTCCTTCCTCCGGCGAGGTGGGGAACGAGATTTTCCTGGATTCTCGATGTATAGAAGTTCGTCCCGTTTGTAAACCGCGGATTGGTCCCTTTCTTCTTCCTTTTTTTTTTCCTTTTTTTTTTTTTTAAATCTTTTTTTTTTTCCCCATCTTCCTCCCTTCCTGAGAAAGTGAAGGACTTGTTTTCTTTTGTCCTGGTCTCCTTCCCCACCTCCCTCTTTTCTTCCTTTTTAGTTCACCCTTTTAAAAAAAGTAACATGGAAGAAAAAAATTGTTTCTTTTGTAATTGTGATATCTTGAATATTGTGTTCCTTTTTAAGAGGCAACTTGATTGTAAACTGTATTTCAACTATAGACTGGGGAAGAAATACCGTGCCAAAGTCTCCATTCTGTTACTTACAGACACTCACACAAACAACAACGCTTGTGAATGTATTTTTCTGTTAGCTGGGTTTATATGTGATGTTTTAGTGCTTTTGCAAGTTCAATTTGTTAGTTCCTGTTCGGAAGATTGTGAGGAAAAATAAACGTTGTGCCGTTAGCTTTTCTGTAATAACACCCTTCCTCCTGTAAATACCTGTTACCATATTTATCCATTTGTAATTAAATTATGGTATTAACTTGCTACAGAGGAAACAGTATTTATAAAGAATGTTTCTTAACTATAAATATGTACAATTGTGAGCATAAACTGTTTCAGATTTTTTATTTGAAGGTTTAAGTGGTTTCATCATTTCTTGTGATATGTTTTGAGAGTAATGCATACAGAAATATAATAAAACGTGTTGAAACTGCACGAGCTGTTTCCTTTTTATGCCAAGGGCTTTCTGAAACCTGCTGTAACTCATGTGATGGGCTGAGTGGCGACTGCAAAACAAATGCTTTTAAAACATCCGCGAGTTACTGGACCAGGAGGATATCTTCCAGCTGGGCTCCCCCGTACAGAAAAAAAAAAAAAACCCAAACAAAAAAACCAAACCAAAACAGCAGAAAAAAAGCTACAAAGCCACCCAACACTTTAGGAAGCCTCTGAGCTGAAAGAAATGGGTGAAGATGTGCATATTCCCCAAATAACTTGCAAGGCAGGATCTCCTTTAGTAAGAGTTACACGGCGAGATCACAGCTTCCTCCGCCTCCTGCCTTACTCGGGCTCACCCTTCTCTCTCCGGTGCGTGTCTGACTGGGAACTCATTACAGGGTGACAAAACGGGGCGTTTCGGTACGGAGGTGGAGGCGCAATGACTAGGAGCTGAGCTCGGCTGCTTTGAGCCGTAGATCGTGTCCTTCTGCGCCTCCCGTCTTTTTAGCAGCCTCCATTCAACCCTGGAGAGGAGAAAGTTGTGATGCCCGAGAGCTTACACTTCTCCTTCGAGGGTTTTTCCCCCCCCCTCTTTCTCCTTTTTTTTTTTTTTTTTTTTTTTTTTTTAAATTTTATTTTATTTTCATCCCAGGGAGCGGTTTGGGCTGTCAGATGTGTTCAGGGAGGGACTGAGAGCCGCCGAGAGATGACTTTCCCGGGCTGCTGACCCAGAGTTTCGCTCCACGCGGGCCGTCGGAGCCGCCCGTGTGGGGCCGGCGGACAGCAGGTCTCCGGGCACAGTTCGCCAAACCGGGACAGCCAAGGCGAGTGTGTCAGCAGCCAGGATGTAGTGGAAAAAAGTAAAAAAGTTCGGCCTTGTCAAGCCACCGAAATACGCCTTCCGAAGAGGCAGCGCTGCGAGTCGGGCTCCGAGCGCCCTGCGGTGGCTGCGCTGCCTTCAGCGACGGCTCGTGCAGTCGGGGGGAGCCCTCTGCTCCTCACACCCGGCGAGCCCATCGCTTACGCCCCTCAAGGCCACTCGTCGGTTTGGGTTTTTCGGGCTTTGTCCTGCGTATTCAAATATCAATACAGATGTCTCTAGTCGGTATGAGGTAGTTGGGGGGGGAGAGGAGGGTACACGGGGCCTTGATCACTTCTGGGGTGAAGTGGGGGTTACCCGCACCCAGGAGAAGGGGAGGAGGGAGGGAAAGACACTCTGCTCCGTCCCGTTGCTGACAAGGAAGTTTAGATGGGAAGCGGAGCCGAAGCTTCCTCAGCGGCTGTGCTCCTCCCAGCGCGGCCATCCCCGCGCACACGGCAGCTCTTCGGGTAATCAAACGACTATTAAAACCTAATTTATGTTCCGTAATAATATTACGTAAAAAAATATTTATTAAAATCATTGGCATATGCCGCCTGCCCCTTGGAGACATCTGTGGGAAATGCAGCTGCGAGGATCCCTCCTTGTCCTGCCGGCCTCCCCTCAGCCGAAAAACCAAACGGGGATCCCGCTTCATAGCCAGTCCCTGCCAGCCACCGTCTGCCCAAATTCCCTCCCGGGCCCGGGGGCGCACGGGTAGCCCTGCCCAAGGGTGACCAAACCCGCTCTGCTGTCTTCCGCCCCGGTGGGCTAGCTCCGGCTGGAGAGAAGCGCTCCGGATCTGGGCTCCCCTTCTCCCTTCCCTCGGAGCCGTTCTGGCTTAAGGAGAGCCCAGGGGTGATCCTCCCCCCGACCCCTGATAGCGAGGGTGCGCGGGGCAAGCAGCCTCCCTGGCCGAAGGGCAGGTCGTGTCTCTCGGGCAGGGATGCCTCTCCTCCGGCAGGCCCAGCGATGGGACCGTGGTGGCCGTGGCCGTGAGTAAGCTCCCCCCCTTCCCTGTCCTACCCGGGTTGGCCTTGAACTTGACCCTGGCCTTGGCGCATCCAGCACTCCGCCCGCCTCTCCCGGGGCCCTGACCCCGGCCCATCCCCGTCACTCTTAAGGGAGAGTGGTAATTCATCGGGTTCAGGGTTTGGGTTTTTTTTCCGGGGGGGGAAAGCATCAAGGTCTGCCTCGCAGCCTTGTGCGCGGGTGGCCTGGGCTCAGGGACCGCTGGCGTTTAAGTCCTCCTCTGTGCCCTTCCTCTCCCCTCTCCTTCCTCCACCTCGCTTCCCTCACCCCAACCCCCTTCCTCCCCACTCAGTTTGTCTCCCGCACTAAACCTGAGCTAGCCAAACCTCCCTGCCCTGGCCCTCTAGGCAACTTGGGCACCAAACTGGAGGGAGGCCGGGGGCTTCCCTGGCACTCCTCCATCCCCCCGTGCCCAGCCGCAGCGGGCGGGTGGCCCGGCTGGTATCCCGTACGCCCCGACGGCTCTGCCCCGACGGCTCTCGTGTCGTCTCGGCCTCACGGCCCCCGCCGCCGGTGGGGAGCGGGGTGCACGGCGTTGCCCCTCTGTCAGCACCCCGTGCCCGGCTGTGACAGCCCCAGTTGGCCGGCTCTCCCGCGGCGGCGTGATTCTTCTTTTATACCGTGAAAAGCAGCGCGGAGCAGTGGCTTTAATTTTTATTGTTATTGTTAGTATTACTATTAATAATAAAATTCTCTCCTAAGTCTTCCTGGAGACACTCTGAAAAGGCGGATTGATTTCCCTGGGAATTGTTCGTTCCTCATGCGCTCCTCTTCAAGCCAGAAAAATTCAGGCTCCGTCCATAAAACAGGTTGTGCTTTCCCCCCTCAGCCTCAATTGGAAGGCAGCTCAGGGCTCTGCCTTCACCTGCCCCCGCTGCCGATACCGAATAAAATCCTCTGCTTCACCTGGTTTGGCTGCTCTAGTGGCTTTGTGTTGCAGCTGGTGATGCCAAAAAAAAACCTCAACCAAACCCAAAGGCAAACCAACCGCCCAACAGAGATGACAACAGCCCAAACCGAAATAGAATAAAATGCAGGAACTCACGCCCGAACCCGAGCGCGAAACGGCTGCCGAGCCTGGCGGTGCCGCTGACGCTGCCGGTCCTGGCGGGGCTCCGCACCGGGCTAGGAGCTGCCCCTGCCCGGCCAAACCCCGACCGCGGGTGCCCGGGGGCAGTAGCCCGGGCTGCACCCCCTTCGTTTGGCTGTGGGTAGTGCCCCCCAAACCCGTATCAGCCTTTTAAGTTTCCTCTTTGTTTTCAGAAACTCGTACGCATTTCCTGCCCTCTATGAAGACATAGCAGGCTTCCCCAAACATCTCCCCAGCCGCACGTGCACGCTAGACGTGCTCCCAGCATAACGACGTGTGTATATTTTTTATTTTTCATCTCATTATTATTTCATCTTTTCACGGTTGTATTTTTGGTTTTGGTTGGTGTTGTTTGATCTCGTGAGTCGCTTTTTTTCCCCCATCTCTTTTCTTTTTTTTCCCCTCTCCTTTTTTTCCTCTTTTTTTTTCTTTCTTTTCTTTTTTTTAATTTTTTAAATTTTTTTTTCCCTTTGCCCCCGAGCCAGACGGATAGGGAAGGAGCTGCATATTACCAGTAGAGCAAGCAAGAACTATTGTCCCACTCTGCAGGGCACGGTACCCCCCTCTGTCCTAAAGTGCAAGTCTTTCCCAGTGCATTGGGTTTTCTCTTTTTTTATTATTTCCTTTATTTTCTTTTTCTTTTTTTTTTTAATTTTCTGGAGGGTTTCTCTGCCTTTATTACTTGTAAGGAAAAGAAAAGAAAAAAGAAAAAAGAAAAAAGAAAAGAAAAGAAAAGAAAAGAAAAGAAAAGAAAAGAAAAGAAAAGAAAAGAAAAGAAAAGAAAAGAAAAGAAAAGAAAAGAAAAGAAAAGAAAAGAAAAGAAAAGAAAAGAAAAGAGAAAAAAAAGAGAAGAAGAGAGGACCTTCACCAGAGTTTTCATTCCTTTAATAATACTTCAAAGAGGCTGCCTAACTGCTGTCCCGAGAAGAGGATGCGCGGCACCAAACGGACCGCCGATCCAACTTCCTCGCAGGTCAGGAAACACGAGCAGGTTCTCCCGAGTCTCTCGCCCGTTATCCCAAGCGCTTTTCAATGACGAGCACAGGGGGAACTGGCAGGGACGAGCGGCGGGACCCGTAGCTGAGTGAGAACTCCTCCAGCGGCCCCCACGCCGCACCACGGCCCCACGCGCGGGATCAGCTGTTGTGTCCCGAAGGGGGAAGGACGCTCTTTTGGTGTTAAAAAGGAAATAATCGGCAACCGAAGCGGGGGAGGGGGGTGGGAAGTAACTCAAGCGCCAGTAAATGATTGCGTGGGTGTTTTATACTCGCGGCATCTCTCCTCGGAGAGAGCTGGGGGCGGCCGTAGGGCCCGCGGGGAGCACCCGGCCCGAGGCGGGCAGGGTTGGTGGCCGCGGGTGGGGGACCCCTCGACACCTCTCGACGGGGGTCCTTCGGGCGCGAGTGACTTGGGGCCCCGCACCGTTCCCCGGCCGCCGCAGGTCCGTGGGTGGCCACGGCCGGGGCGTCCCAGGGGCAGGGGGGCCGGCCCGAAGGGGCGGCGGAGCTCGGCTCGAGCTGCTGCCTGGCAGCGCTCCTGGCCGCAGAGCCCCCGCAGGAGACTGGGTCTATGCGCGCGTTCGGGCTGGATCTCGGTGAACAGCAGTTTGCGGCCGGGAAAAAAAAAAAAAAAAAAAAAAAAAAAAAAAAAAAAAAAAAAAAGGAGCAATTTTCCTTCCAACTTTTTTTTTTTCCTTCTTCTTCCTAGACTACTAATTCCTCTGTGTGGGCAAACACCCCTTCTCCTTTGATATCTAGTCACAGCGCCTATATTAAATACCAGTTTTAATGAGAGCCGTAGCTGTGGCTGAATTAGGTGATGATAGTTATGAAGACTATCTGACCTGTTTTGATGAAGACGATCTGACCTGTAGGGAGAGAGGGAAAGGTCAGCCACATGCAGTGGCCAGATTTCTGCTTGTTCCCGGCACATGCTGCTACAATATTGATCCGCGGAGAAAGATAAACATAAAAGCTAGATCCTATGTGCTGAATACTAATGAACGTGGCTTCCAGATTTTAATTGTTGCTGACTTCTTATTTCCACTGCGAACGTTTGCCGACCTCTATAGGGCATTTTTCCCAGGTTTATTTTATTTTATTTTATTTTGTCTTATTTTGCTTATTTTTTCACCCAAATCACTCAATGTCTCTCCCGTTGGAAATCTTCCTAACAAGTTACTTTCCCCATCAGACAAGGCGCAACCACCCGAAAGTCACGGCCAGCATCTCCTTTTCAGCGAAGGCAACCGCTGCTGGAAACGGAGAAAGCTCTTCTGAAAGGCAACATCTCGACCTGGGAAGCACCTTTCGGATTCCTGCTTCGTTACTCGCTCCATTCTTTCGCAGCTAGAGATGACACCGAAGTTGGGGGTTATTTTTTCGCTCTCCTCCCGGACCGGACTGCTGCAAACCAAGCAGTTAGGCTGGAAGAGAGATCTGCGTTCAAAGCCTCCCCAGTTTCTCAGTTGTTGCCAGACTAGATACACCTCCGTGAGGCAAAGAGAGATGGACACATGCCGTGTCTCGGCGTGTATCGGGGAGAGAGGCATGTCAGAGGCGCTTTGCCCTCGACTGCTCGACTATGCGGGCAAAGGAGGCTCTTTTCGGAGGGTTTTCGCTGCGGTACTGAATGATTACGAAACACTCACTCTCGGATTTTTTTCTTCTCTTTTAGATGGTCAAAATTAACTGTAAATCGGGTAAAGCAGTCAATGAAACGGTTATCCCCAAACAAGTTTCTGCTGCTTCGCGAGCGACCTAGGGTATACACCATCGGCTATACAGGGGCAATTAACTGTATCAGACATTTAAGAAAATGTGGGAAATATTAAACTCCTAATTCCCATCATTGCAAATAATTTTCATGAAGGGAACTTCTGAAAGATTTTTTTTCCTCTCTTACACTTTCCAGTCTATTTTTTAACCCCTGAATGATTTACTACGTAAGTAATTTTAGAGGATACAGTTTACAGCTTGAGTTATTAGACTGAACACCTCTGGCTGACACCACAACACCTTTTTTTTCTGCCTGCAGCTGTGAGTCACAACCCCATTTTCATACCAAACTGCTGCGCATTCCTTTACAATATAGACTTCCTTCTTGAAAAGATCAAACACGTTGCAGCCAACGTGCTTATTTTAAAATACAGGAAAATTAAAACTAAACATGGACTTAAAAGAAGAAAACCCAAATGCATCCTTTCTTTCTCTGTTGTCTCTCCTATTAAAATAAATTAAAATAAAATTAGGAGGGAACGACGTAGACTGCTCCAACAAAATAATACAGTGACAGAGCCAAAACAGTTGATTTCGACTGGAACAGAAACGGATCCTTCTGTTTGCTGTTATTTATTTATGTATTATTGTGGCTATGGTTTTAATTATATGTGGGAATGTCAGGCCAAGATGCTGTAACCATAGCCTCCCTTTAACACACTTTTCCTATTTGTTTAGTGCCAGAGCTACAAGGCAAGAACAGGCACCAAAAGCAAAATTGTTTCAATATTCTGTTTAAGAGCTTACAACAGGGAATCCCAGAAGTACAGGAAAACCTGTAGGCCTGCTCCGTGGAGGTGCATGGCAGTACCAGGCCGATTTTGTGCTCCTCGGCAGGTTTCGACGTGCAGGAAGGGAGCGGAGGGGGAGAAATTGAGGGAGGTAGAGATGCCCGGAGTAATTTTTACCCAGTAAAGGGGTATCTTGAAAGCCTCCTTGCTGTTCGGTGACACAGATTTTGGGATGCTTCTTAGTTTTGAGTAGGGTAAAGGTAGACTTAATCTCTACTCCTCCCGGTAACCTACTGACTACTCCTCCCCTGGGGCTTGAGATAGGGGCTTTGCTGTAAGTCCTTCTCCTTCCATCCCCTGTTTTTTTGGTTGTTGTTTTTTTTTCCCCCGGTGGAGTTCGTATTGCCCGCTCCTTCACCAGTCTTTCCCCACGTCATCGGAGTGATTGGTCAGGCGGGGGAAGCAGGATGTACCTGCCCGCATTTATTTATCTTGGGTACTCGTTTCGAATAAAAGATTACTTTAGAGAACAAAGAAAAAAAAGTAAAGGAAAGAAAAAGCAAAGCGAAGGATCATTCGCTTTAGGAAATAGATCAAATAACTCCTCCTCTCGTTCCTCCAACTTATCCCCCATCCAAGCGGCTCCGAAGACCTCAGCGAAGCAAGCAGCAAGCCTGCACCGTCCTCCAGACTGTGTTTGAGCAGTGAGGGTAAGCAGGCCCAGCGCTTGCCAAGCGGGGCCACGGCACGTCCCCCGTGACTCCAGGCTCACCCCCAGCTCGAGGGCTCTCTGATCGCTCGCCGTCGCGGCCCGACGTGCTCCCAACAGCAAAGGGGAGCGGCAGGGGCTTTCCCCGCTGCAGAACCCTCCCGTGCCGCAGGTACCGCCGCTGCCGTACCAGGGCCCTCGCCATCCGCACTGTCCGCACCTGCCCGAGCGCTGCCCGCCCTGCGTTACCGCTGCCCGCCCGTCGCCGCGGCCGCTTTCCGCTCTCTGCCTGCGCGCTCGCTGCGCGCACCGCGGGGACCACAGTGCCGGGACGGGCAGCAGCGGGGCGCAGGGGCTTCCTCGTCTTGGCCATACTACACCCGCTAAGACTCAGGGCTGTGGCCATCAACCTTCCTCCCTATCACCCCCACCCGCCCTCCCCCTCTCCCCTCCCCGAAAAAAGGAGGAGGCGAGTTTCTCGTTTTCAGATCTTTATTAAATAAACTCCTGGGACTTTGTAAAGACAGCGCAGACATCCACGGAGGACCCGTTCCGCCCGTGGAGGCTACCGGACCCGCACGAAGGCGTTTTGCTAACGTGAATTCCCCAGCGGGGTGTCCCGCAGAGCCCCGCGGGAAGCTGCGGAGCGTCCCTTCGCCCGCGCCTCCCAGCCTAGAGGGGAACGTCGCTGCGATCCTCGACGGCACGTGCGCCGTAGTTGCCCGGGGCAGCGGCCTCACACACCCCTGCCCCTCGTGAGCCCCTTCCCTGCTCTCTCGTCAAGGGTCGGCCTCTGCACCCCCTCCTCGCTTTCTGCACAGCAGCCGCGCGGGTGCCTCGATAAAGTTGGGGTGTCTGCAGCAGGTGGGCTGTCGGTCCCGGAGAGGGGTCCAGATCCTGTCCCCCGTGTCTTTCCTTTAATGGATTGATAACAAACTGGCGCGATACCCCCACGTCTCTCCCTGTCAAGATGCTTCGTGCCTACAGGTCTGGCAGGGGTGCACTTAGAGACTGCCTGCTCCTGTCGGAGAGTCTGATGCTCAGCGGCAAACACACTCCGTCTGCCTCCCGAGAAGTAAAAACCTAACCCTTCTCGGCAGGGTTTTAACAAAAAGGGTTAGCTGCGTTTAATTAAAAGCATCGACGGTTCACCGAGGCCAGGGGAACTCGCGTTCAGGCGGTGCTCTCGCGGCTGAGAGGGATTTGACTGGCAAGTCCTTTGGGCTGCTCCCCCTCGCCTCAGGGTTCTCTGTTTTCGCGGCATTAGGGGGAATGACTAGTAAAAAGCAGAGACGATTCTTGACGCAAAACCCCGATGAACGCAATTTTGCAACGCGACGAGATTTTTTTTTTTCCGGTTTGTCTTACCCGGGGAAACACTGAAAGCGGCTCCCTTCGGCCAGCGCACCTGGCACTTCCAGGCTTCGATCACTGACCCTGGCGACACACAGACCCGCAGACGCGGGAACAGTCTCCGCAGAGCGCCCAGGCTCCACGGCGAGGGGCTCGGAACCTCCCCCGGCACGGCTGCCGCTTCTGCCGTGGCAAGGACAGCGGGATGCGTTCTCCCTACCCGGGCAGTGCAACCTGCTGCCCTGAATTTCGCTGCCGGGCGAAATGCTGGAGTCCCACCAGCGGGGTCACAGAGTGATGGGTTCCTGAGTCCGCTTCGGTGCACCGAGAGAGTTTCGAGTCGCTTTTCCCCGTGCCCGTCAACTTAGCATTTCAGCAAACGCCCACCCGTGGTGATCTTTAAACGAGTCCGCCGCGCCAGGGACATAAGGTGTTCTCGGGCTTTTGGGAAGGCTGTCCCCGCCGCCGGGGATACTCCAGCAACGAGGGGCGAAGTCCCCGTGGAATGCCCCAGCGCCAGTTCTCGGGAGGGACACGGGGGACACAGGCACACGCTGTGCCATCACTTTGTGAAATTTGCCTGCCGGGCTCCGGAGCCTCGGAGTAACCTCCCACAGTTAATCCCGGCCGCTCGCCACCCCCGTCCAGCTCTTGCAGCCGGAGGGACATGGAGGAACAGGGCTGCGGCTCCCTCCCGGTCCCTAGTATCCCCTAGAGCCCGCTCCGCAGTGCCCCCGGTGCTGGGAGCTCCTTGGGGCGCCTATGTGTCGCCGCACCGCCGGGCGGGATCCTGTACGCGCCGTCGGAAGAAGCAGCGGCCAAGAAACCTTAGGGAGGTTCGGGGAGGGTGCTCTGCGGTGTCGAAGCGGTGTGCCCCGCCTCGGGGAACTGTGTGGGGGGCGGTGTTTGCAAACAGCACGCCAAGAAGCGGCGCGGATGGGGCAGCAGTGGGAGTTGTCAAGGCTCAGCCTCACTCCCAGGCACCGCCAATTTTGAGAGGCCGTGCCAGTGGCTGGAGACCGGGACCACGGAAACTAAACCTCGATACCTCGACGTCTGTGAAACAGCGGGAGAAGGGAAGAAGACACCTTTGTTAAACTATATATTTTTTTTTTGTGGGATAGATAACATTCACGAGCTCTTTCACATTAATGCCCTTTATCTTTGGTTTCCACGGCTTACATTTTCAAGGTTTTCTAATGGCACCCACGCGGGACCAACCCACAGCTTGAGGGCTCCTCTGCTGCCAGCTCAGCAGAGGCTATGGCAGCCCAGCCTGCTGGCTTGCTGGCCCTGCCTGCCCTCAAGCACCCACATCTGCTGAAGACACGAATAAGACTGAAAAAAGATGCTCCACTGCACAAAAGGTAATGTAACTATAACGATAATCTGGTATTGGAACAGTTACATGGGAAAAATCCTATGTTTTCTTTGTCTATACAGTGGCAACAGGAATAACAAGCAGCAGGGACAGGTGGAGGTGCAAAAAACAGCTTCAGGGTCAGATTCTTGTTTCCCAAGCAAAACCAACCAACCACCACCAGCAGCCAAAAGAAAACTCATATGTTTTATTTGCCTTCCACGGACTTGTATATTTAGCACATCTTTTATTGTCCCACTGTGCTTCCAGAAAGTTGCTATACCTTAGCCTGAAATCACAGGCTACGGCATGAGCTTTTGGCAACCTCCCTTCTGCTACAGCTGTGAAAGGAGATTTAGCCTCCAGCAGCATTCATTCATCCCACCACTCATGCCAGATATTAAGTGACTAAATTAGCTGTTGGGGTGGTTCCTCATGCAACCAAAATGATCAACTCCCATGTGCAGCACACTAGAGATATCACCACCTAAGCCAGAGCAACACTGACATACAAAAAAACTCCCAACCAATTATAATAAGCAGTGATTACGTCATATATGGCTCACACCAGTTTTGCTATTACCAAAGAATGGCAAATTTAGGGGCTTGAGCCCTTGAAATGAACAGGTACATTAATCTTTCATCTTAATTTCTGCAGGAAATGAAGCAATAGAAATCATGTAGGGATTTTTGTCTATAAAATATGTTCCTTTAATACTCTCAGATAATAATCCTTAAATGCATTACTTCTTGCCTTCATGGGGTTTAAGTGGATTTTAAATAATTCCTAGACCTCGCGCAGTCCTTTCATGGATAAATACCTTTTATCCTCTGTACCTGCATGTATTTTGCTAAGCAAGTCTCATGGTGGGGTGTATTAGAAATATCCAGATGGGCAATGCCAACTTCTGTGGTACTATCAGGAGTTGCTGAAGAGATAATTGAGGTGTCAAGAGGCTGCACTGGGGACTGAGTAGCAAGAACTGATGAACTTATAGAGCAAACAGGCCATTTTAATTCAATATTCCAGAAAGGGAAAGACAAATAGAGACACCCCAGCAGAACTCTTTTCAAAGAATGTTTTCTATAAAATCTCAATGGTGTTATGGGCATATCCCATTTGCTTGAGAATATTTACTTTTCTGTTGGTTATTTGAGAGTCTTTGATGTTTACTCAGCTGACCCATCCTGATTTCTTGCCCTTTGCTTCCCGTAGGCACCTTTTGTCACTGCATGCCTACATGCTTTATATTCAGTCTCCATATGGATCAGAGTTGTCTCTTGGGCAAGCCAGACAAAATGAAACCTCCAGGTTTATTTCAGCTGATTTGAACTGCTGCCAAGGCAAGGACCACACTCTGTCTCAGGGACTGAGTTTTAAAAACCAAGTAAAGAACAGAATACTCAATTTCTACTTATTTCCAAAAGGTATTTCTACATCTTCTTAAGGTTGAATTTTACGAAGACTCGTCCCATCAAATTCTAGCCCCAAGCTGTGGTTTGGTTTAACACATCTGTAAGGCAGTTTTCCTTCTATTAAAAAAATGGTTTTAAATCTAGCATAATTGAATGTTTGATTGTGATCATTGTGAAAGGGACCTGGAGCTTAGCAGAGAAGCAGGCAATTAACATTTTTTTTTCTTTTTAGAATATATCTTAGTGAAATGGAAATATATAAAACAAGGACATTGGTACTCTTTTAGAAATCTATATAAAGTACTGAATTTTATAAGGCTAATTCAGCTCTATGCAAAATTATTCTTTGAGACATATCCTAATTTCTAGTATGCTCAAGAGAACTGAATTTTAGGCTTTTGTGTCTATAGAATTAACAGATTAGTAAACAAAAAAATCTTCAACCAGTTTCTCCAAGCAGATGCGCAAACCACCCTGCGTACCCCGAGAAGTGGTCTTACTGGCTAGGTTTGTGGGCAGCCTTTAGTGAAGAAGCCAGGTACCAGCAGGGGCTGAAGAGCAAAGGTCTTTCTCTCCCCAGGAGATGTTTTCATCAGGTCAGGATTAAGGAACATAGCAGGGCAAGTTGGAGTATCTTGCAGGACTGTCAATCCAACATCTTCCAAGAACAGTAGATTCACACCCACAAAACTATAAATAAGGAAAATGTGTGCTAACTGTAGCATATGAGCAGAAAACCTATTATGAGCCTCTAGAAAAAAAAATCATCTGTCTGTTTGGGAAAAATAAAAAGCATATGCTTGAAGCTGTTGTCATATAAACACGTGCCTAGAACATGAACTTTTCCAGCACGCAAATAAATTGACTTGTCACTCAACATACTTTCTGTACACTGAAATTTAAAGTAATTAGAGGAGAGTTGCTGGGCTCCATTCAGAAATATTTTTTTATTTGTATAACACTTGGGTAATTTTCTGTATTTTCAGAGGTATTAGATTTCAGTTTGCTACAGTTAATGCAATAGAAATTCTGTAGTCATTATTGACTGCAACTGTGAACATACAATTTGAGAATTAAAGTCTAATGTAGAAAACTGGCGATGGAAATTGAAAGCAGTTTGTGCTCATACTTCACCTTACAACTGATGGTTAGAACAGAGGTGGTTTTCAAGGAGTTACAGGGGGATGTGCAAGCTGGTTTCAGAGAAAAGCAAACATCCACAGACAGCACTGTGGTCTGCAATCAGTGAGTTGGTCTGTTAATTTAGGCTGATTTGGTTGGACAGGAAGAGATAACTGGAATTTAAAGGTTATGACAATGGATTTGATGATACATGATGACATTCAACATATCCTCCTGCATTAATGTGACTACTCATTTCTCATTAGGGTCAGAATTTTCTCATTAGTAAATTGGCCTGTATGATCCAAAAGTGCTCTTGCTTTCCCTGTGGCTGAAACAAAGTGCTGCCCTGATGAGAAGCAACATGTGGATAACTAAGTCCCAACCCTCTCTGCTTGGGGCCCTTCAGTGCTGTGCCAAGCATAGGCTGGTGAGATCTGAAGCACACCCCTGTCCCAGTGCCAGGTAGAGTCTTGGCCCTTCCACACAAAACAGCTTCATGTTCTCTTTGCAGTTCAGCATCCCTGTGATCTGCTTTTATTTTCTTTTCTGTAGAGATACAGAGGCTCAGGTTTACAACTCAGATTGTAGGGGACTCTAAAGAAATCTTGATGCAAGGGGAACTTGCCTGTTTCCATCAGGAATGACATCACTTACTCATGGGGTTTAAAAGGGACCCAAGCATCTGTGATTCCAGTGACACCGGGATTAGATGTTTTTGTCCCTGATTAACTTTTACCTGAAACTATAATTGGAAAAACATTTAACTTTTTCTCAGCAAGGAGATGGGGGCAGCGTCCGGCTGTGTCCTGCTGGTAGCCAGAGCTCAGTATCTTCCCTGTCCACTCCCCAGAGTCCTCTTGAGTAACCTGGTCTGGGAGTCACCTAAGTAGCAGCATATAATGAGCAGTACACCTCTGTCAGCTCCTCACTGTACTGATCCCACATAAATCACTGTGCTGTGACTGATGATGGAAAAATTGTGAGGCTTTGGAAGTAGAGTTAGGGTTCCCAAGCATGTAGTGCCATGAGCCAGTTTTGCTGTATGGGGTTTCCCCCTGGAAATCCCCAAATCCTTATACTGGAGAGACACTCAGTCATCTCTCAGGAACATGGGTTAAAAAGATGGAGATCTCCTGTAATGAAACAACATAACCCTTCTCCTCTGACAGCAGCGGATTATCCCTGCGAAGCCACTGGACCCATGGAGTTGGGTTAAATCTCCCCCTTTCAAAGATACAGTTAATCTCAAAGGTATAAAATCTTTGGGAATATGTTCGAGCATTTTTGTCTTCCAGCATTTCTTAGAATTTCCAGTATTTCCTTTCTGTTATCTTAAACTGCCTCTAAGATAAACAAAATCCATTTTAATTTATAGATATTTATTTTAAAAACAATGAAATGCTACCATGCTACAGAATCAGCTGTAGCTCAGGGGTATGAGCAAAGAGCAAAAGCAGCAGAGTCAGGCACACAGGTTGCCTTCCTTTCTGCGCTTTAAGGGGTAAACACTATAGATAAGGTAATTCAGATGCCCAACTCACAGAGAACATTATCAACCTTTGATAGAACTGACAAATAATAGAATCCCCCTGATTTATTGCAGTGATGTCTTCTCACTGTACTTCTTTGAGGTTGAACAAGAGACCCCAATATGAAGTCCAGGCTTCCCATAGAAAGGGATGCATGAATGATAGAACAGCTCACCTTGCCTTATTGATGAAGTATTTGAATCTTAAGGTTTGTAGTCTCAATTCTATAGTCTCCATATTCCATGGGGATTTTGGGAGCATTGGTGAGAAAACACACATTGCTGGGAATCATAAAGTGATGCACACATAATCTGGCTCACACTTGAAATGTGACATGTATTGCATATGCTCAGCTTGTTCATGTGCAGTTCATACAATAAACACATCAGCAAAAGATTACCGGTGTCTATTATACTTAAGGTTGCCAAATATTTTCAATTTAATCATCTCCTTTCCTGTTTTCATGTGCTCAGTTTTCCTAAAAAAGTATTCTGTGGCTTCAAATTTCCTCTCTGTGGCTTTTGCTCCTAGATGATTTTCCTAAGTCTCTTTTTTACAGTGTTCTTTCATCCACTTTGAAGTGGCAATGGTTAAAAAAAAAGAAAAAGAAAAAAAATGTTTTCCACACAGATTAAACCTCCCGAACTATGACAGTCACAGCAAAGTTAACATGGACATAACCTTCATTGAAGGCCAGTGTCCTCCAGTCAGGTTTTGATTAATTTTCCACTAATTTTGACTGTTTTGTAGTAGGAACCTTTCATTTTGGGAAAGAATTTAAGGCAGATATTTAGCACAGGTTGTCCTCAGTCTGAAGCCTCCAGATATATTATGCTCATTAAGTGTCCCATTCCTCTGTCTGCATTTTTGTTTCTAAGAAGCAGAGCCTGTACCCTCTTCAGGATGAATAACATGGAAAGAAGGAATTTACAAGCTCCACAAGTTTATTGGTTCCAGATTTCTTTCCTTTCTTTTTTTTCCCCCTCCACACATAATTTGAGATGCCTTCTCCTTAAAAGTTTAGATAAATATGTTGAAAACATTAATACATCATAAAGGTCAAAAGATTAAGCATTCAAAAGTCAGCCAACCTCAAGTACTACTATAGTGAGATTTGCATGATCTATATCCATCTCAAAAGATAAAGTATCAAGGACAGATACAAACTCGCTTCAGCATTTCAATATGGTTTCTAAGCTTCCTGAAAACTCATCTCCTGTTAAATTCTTTACTCAAACATAAACTAGAGAAAATAGACTTTACCATGTTATCAGAAATTAACATGAAACTCCCCTGATCTTGGTCAGCAAGACATGCGTAACACTGAATTAACAGTGCACTGTCATTATAACACTTGTATTTTTCAGATATGATCTCAGCTTACCATTTTTCAGGTAAAATCAGTTAATCTCTGAGTTTAGACAAGAAGTTTATTACTTGTCACAGTGGCATAACTAATTTCAGGAAAACAAACAGACCGCCCCATATACTAGATGGGGCAGTCTAGTGATCTAGCAAACTAGATGAATTATGCTTCAAGGGAAAGAAAAACCCAAACAAAACCCAACAAACTAACAATGGAGTTACCCTATAACAATGGCTGCTAGGTATATATTTCCAATTAACTTTGTCTCTACAGATTAGTTCTGTTAATCTGAAACTACACACCAGTTATACAGACCAGAGCAAGCTGGGAGGCACTTCGCCATCTCTTTCAATTTAGAAGGATGGCTACTCTGCTTTCTTAGTTTAGGGACTTCAGGACAGCAAACATGGGCCAGCTGTAAGGAATTAATTAATTCTCCCTATTGCACTGCAACTGAGGAGCTGGGCTGCAAGGTAGCCTGTTTTAAAGAGTGATTAAGCTTCATTTTCTCTCTAATCTTTATTTTCTAAGAAAGTGATGTCCAGGACCGATAAATGCTCAGTATGGCTGTGGGTAAAACCTAAAACTAAACTACACTAAACTTTGTTTTGGAGTGAATATGGAAATTAAAACTGCTCCATGTTTTCTCACTCTTAAAAAGGACTAAATCCTGACTCCCAATCTGCCTGAGAAAGCTCTGAGGGAGAGCAGCAAAAGCAGCAGGAGCCAGAACCAGACAAGCTTTCCATGACAGACATCACCTGGCAGTTATCATGCATAGCAATATGAGAGTTAGGTACTGGGACGTGGTGGTAAAAATCTGTCTCTCTCTAAAGAAAGAGCCTGAACTGCTGATTTACAGCTAAGGCAAAAGCTATTTACTTTTCTCCAAACACACTACAGAAGTTGACGTTACTGAACAAACTTGTCTCAGATCATCTGTAGGCACATCAGCCTAGCAAACTTGCTCTAGCCAACTCTGAGTGTAAGAAATCACTTTTTGTCTTCTGTAGTGCCTTTTGCCAAAATACCCTGTCTTATACAAAAAGAAGTCAGTAGAGCTTTTCGATATTCTTTATGTTTGCTGACTCCACAGCTGCAGTGCTAGGATATTATTTAACTGTAGTTTTTCATTATTTCTATTATAATAATTCAGATCTTCCAAGAACCATCTAACACTTTTTCCATATCTATTAGAAAGGTAACTGCAGACTGGGGAATGTGGCAGTATTTGTATGTATTTCCCCAGATATTCACATTACCTGTAAGGACTGAGAAAGAGGCATATATCTCTTCCTCAACTCTGTTTATACCAGAGTGAAATTACATTTCCTATTTGACTGCATGTTTTATTTTTTAATCACTTTTTCTTCTTTTGAACAATTAGAAAAGGATAAAGAAAAGGTGAAATTGCTTACGTGAAGCAAAAGCAGTGCAGTCTCTGTAGGAAAAAGACACATCTTTATATAAAGCAGGTTTCAAAGAAAAGTTAATTTAATCAAATCATTTACAAAATAATAAATGAAACACAATTCCGCTTGGACTATATTACTATTAGAGAGATCAACTATTCTCCCTTACAAATTTTATCAGCATCCTCATGGTACCTTAAAAATGTTGAAACCCTTACACTGCATCTATAAAGTCTACTACAAGATGTAGTGAGATGAACAACAAAAAAAGAGGTGAGGAAAGAAAATCCACCCCTTGGGCATCTTCCAAGTAGGCAGGAGTGCCTCTCCTTCCAAGAACCAGTGTCCTCAAGGATCATGTAGCACTTGGTGCCAAGTGTTTTATGGTCACCACACCCCAGCTGGCAATGGGTTTTGGACCACAGCATTGGCAGTGGGAGCAGGGTGAGCTGACTGCTGCGTTTCTGAATGTAGCGTGGTTCTGTCAACACTGGTGTGATCCAGAAAGGCACTTTATTACTTCCTGAGTAGGTTTCACAAGCAGATTAGGTTCCCGGTCCCTGGGTGTTAAAAATTGCAGTTAAATTAAACATTTAAATTCAAAAGGCAATCTACCAGATGCCCAATATCGGTTCGGGAGCTCCTCACAGCTGCATCAGAAATGCCGTGCTTTAGCCCTCATCCCTCGTTAGGGCTTCACCAGTCCCTTTTGCTCTGAATTGGGAGTCTGGATTTGTTTCCAGAGACAGTCTGATTGATAAGGGATAAATTTTAAGTGAAGTGGGCTTAGAGCTGTTGAAGGGTCGAGGGGTATAGCACAACTTTCCTGGGGAGCCTTGTAAGTGAAGAGCAGCTGAGTGGGGGCCATATCATTTACTCCTGGGTTGCAGCAGAGACAGGAATGCAAGAGTTATAAAGCCAGAAGGAAGGCAGGCAAGAAGAAACATCAAACAAAAACCTAGGTGGTAGGGCAGTCAGCCAGAAGAGGGAAGACACCTAGCCAAATACATAAATAATCCTGGGAAGCCAGAGCAGAACTCAGTAATTCCCCAGTGCCTGCAAGCCTGTGGTTAAGGAGCTGACACTGGATCTTCTGAGGCAAAGGACAGCCTATAGCCTGGTATCCCATCACTTTGACAATGTTTTTTGTGGCACTACATGCTCTTGCATTTAAAGGTCACCTAACACACTGGTGATACCAGGAGAAGCATACTATATATTTTGCAGTTAGGGCTTTCTTACACAACATTTTAGATTAAGGTACATTAATCACATCCAAATCCTATGCTGAAGTGCTTTTCTAACCCTCACACATGTGGTAGTTTGGTGCTGGAACAGGTTTGCCAGGGAAGTGGCCATGCACCAAGCCTGACAGAGCTCAAGAAATGTCTGGACAGCACTCTCAGGCACATGGTGTGAGCTCTTGAGGATGGTCCTGTGAAGGGCCAGAAGCTGGACTTTGAAGATCTTTGTAGGTCCCTTCCAACTCAGGATAATCTATGACTCTATGTATATTTGGAGTACATGTTTGGAGACATAATAAAGCAGGAGCCTGTTTTAGACAAGAGGCTGCAAGGCCTGGTGTGACATTGACGTCCTGTTGTACAGGACAGCACCCATTGTAAGATGATGTTGCAGTTTGTGTGCTATTCCAGGCCACAGTTCCCTCTGCAGGGAAACACGAATCAGCTTATGGTAGCTTCTTCAACTGGATAGGGACAATAGCCAAGCTGTAGGCTGAAATGATCACCCTAGATCAGTGAGGTTGTCCATTCATCCCCTGCAGAAGACAGCCTACAGCCACCTTGACCACCTTGTATAGGGAACCAGATGAAGAACAATTCTTT
This sequence comes from Pseudopipra pipra, assembly GCF_036250125.1. Lineage (NCBI taxonomy): Eukaryota > Metazoa > Chordata > Aves > Passeriformes > Pipridae > Pseudopipra > Pseudopipra pipra. The sequence goes on from NC_087550.1 coordinate 79,481,305, forward strand.
ACTGAAATCACATACTTCTCCCATTTTTACCCCCAGTGCAATGGTACAATAAATAATTCCAGTTCTGCCTTATTATATGTCATACCTGACCAGCAGAGGCAAACATATATCTGAGAAAGCACAGCCAAGAGAGTGGATTTAGCCTACATACCGAGAGTTTCCTGGACTCAGCAAACTTGCTGTCTTTAATTTAACATAGTGTTAAATACAGAACCTATATTCAGGTAAGAACCTAATGCATTAACATCTGAGTAGGTGTAAGTTGTAGATTGTACAGTGGCTCAGCAAAATCTCAAACAACTCCCTTGGATTACTCACAGATACTTTTCAAGAAAGAAGTATTCTATCAAATGTTATCATTTTAGCTCCCAGCCCTCTAGTCTATAGGATAGGATAAAGAGCTGTTTACAATTTTTGTAAAGTAAAGTATTTTGCACAGTATTGAGGCTCAAAGATTGCTGCATTGTCTTGATCAAAAAATCCCATAAAACTGCCTTTGAGAAGACTGTAAGAAAGCAGATCTTTGAGAGGAATAGGCCAGGAGGTTGTATGGAACAAAAGATGGCAATTAACATGAGCTATAGCTCTGCTACATCAGCTGTAATAACTTATTAATTACGTCTGGTCTTTGAAAATATATATTCTTGTCCACTGCAGGCTAGAACTGTGGACTACAAACAATGTTTAATAAAAACTGAAGACACAATTCTATTCCTTAAGTAAAGCAAATAAGAACAGCTGAGGAAATAAAACATCCAGGTTTAGAGAAGAGTGTGAACTCAATATTCTTTAAAATATGTCAATCTGTCAGTTTCTCAGATAGAAGTCCTCAAGTCATCAGAATCCATGTAAAATTTAGGATTTAGGAACAGCAGCTATAAGGAATGCAATCTTTGCCCCTTGTGAGGGCTTGGTTCCCTGGTTATGAGTACCATGGTTTCAGAGATAATGAAATGTGTATATCACACCAGTAGATGAAGTTTCAAGAACAGGGTGAAAAAAGGTGCAAAAGAAAACAGACATCAAAAGAAACTCCAGATCCATATGGTAGAAAACTATTTGGACACACAGAAACTGTCTGAATAGTCATGCCTGTGAACACAATCACAATAGCGAAAAGGGCAAATTTTACTTTTTTTTCCCCCCCAAACTCCTGACCAGAAGGTACAGTCTGCATGGAAAATCATTGTTGTTTTGGGTTTGTTATGTTTGGGTAAGACCCCCCACTCCTCATTCAGGATTGCTGCCAAAACCAGATGTTCTGTGGGGTGCAGCAGGAGCGGGGCTGCCCCTGAGAGGGCTGTGGAGTGGGGTGCTGCATGGACCCCAGGGCTGGCCATGGATGCCCCTGATGGGTGCCATCCCAGGAGTGCCAAGAGCCCTCAATATTTTTGTGAAGCAGTGAGCCCAGGCGACAAACTCTGCAAAGTGCTGGGCCCAGCCCTGGCCAGGCTGCAGAGATTTGGCTGAGGTGGGGCATGGCTAAGCCAAAACAGAGTCCAGTGCCCTGGGTGGAGCTGGTGTGCATGGAGGTCACTGGGAAGCCTGCTGGGGACAGTAGGGCTTGAAGGTGCCCTTAGGGACCTGACACAGAAGTCACAAGTCAAGCCAGAAGCATCAGTCTGCTCAGAAGTTTGAAGCATTTTGGTAAAGACACTTTTTCTGTTCACTACTTGAAGAGAAATGTGCTATGCTGTTGTCTTCTCCACTCAAGCACTTGCTAGCACAGCCCAGAAAATAGCCAGATCCCCCATGGTTAGGAAAGCAGGATCTCTTACATCATTGCAAAGTAACATTTCATGGCATAGCTGAAATAACGTAGGCAAATATCTCCTCACCAGCACAGCAGCAGGCAAACTCCAGTTTTTGCCTGGTTGCTCCGGTTCCCAATCAAGGGACAGTCCACTGCAGCTGTGCAACCCAACATCCCATTCTGTGCGCAGATCTCCACTTTCTAGTTTTGAAAACTCAGTCCAGATTTCTTTTCACTCTGGGGCTTCACGAACTGTGGATGTGTTTTCAAATACCAAATACACTGACTACATTTTGGAAAGGTCTCACTGTAAACACTCAATGAGTTTTTCCTGCAGACTTCATTGTTACAAAATTATAAATGATGTGGAAATGAAAACAGGCCAAACCCAATTACAAACATGCATTTTCTGTTAAGAATCCATTTCTCATGGTATGAACTCATTTTTTGGGAAGTATGCCAAAGCATTGTTTTGAATTTATGTCCATCTCTACCAATGGGGAATTACAAATACGAAAAAGATGCCAGAGCTTATTGAAGGCAGAAGAATGTGGAAATAAGGATCAACTTTTGCTTAAGTCTGCTATATAATATTTAGTATCTGTGTCTATTACTGGTTGTGTGGGATATTCTGGACATTTTTAATTCAAATACCTATAAGAGTGTGATAAAATGGCTGGTATTAAAAAATGCCAACAATCCAAGTAATGCATATCCAAAAGGTAACAAAGATACCATTCAGTGGCACAGTTATTAGCAAGGAGTCCTCATTAGAGATTGGTAATGTCCTGTTCCTTGTAGGTGCAAATTTATCATCCAATTCAGTGGTGCACCATATGAATGTGAAGACCATGGTCTGACTACTTCCCTTCCTTCCTAGATAAGAAGTTATTACTGTTCAGTCTTCCAAACTGGATGTTTAATGTTACTCAATAGAGCAGAATTCCTTCAGTGGCTCTGTGAGTTCTACCCCCTTGTTATATATATATACACTCATTTATTCTGAAGTGTCCCTAACTTCTAAAATATATTTCATCTAAATATTATATGTTGACAGCAAAAAGACTAATATACTAAAATATCTCAGTTTTCAGAAGCTGAAAACTACAAAAATATCTGCTGACACATCTTTCCTGTGGATGCTTTAGGCAATTCAAGAGCAAATTTAATTAGAGTGTTGTAAATTGGAATAACTCTCTTGATAATAGTTGAGTTCTTGTTTCAGTGTAATTGGAATAAAAACTTTTTGTTCCCTTTCAAATAATTTTTTGACAGTGAAACTACAATGACCACAAAAACTAGCAGCACAAGTAGAGGAGAAGGTGGAGTAACCAAACAATCTAGACTATTCATTATAAATTCCAGTGGAAGAAGAGATAAGACTACAACAGACTGACTACTTGTGTGGTGGCATTATTTGCAGAAGGCTGCTGTTGACACCAGAACATTAAGTATGGCTTTAGTAATCTCCCAAGTCTAGTGTAAAAAGTTTCATTTCCTTTGAGATCTGCTTCAATAAAAGTGACACTACAGGATGCCTTGGGGACAATATCACAGTCTCACTAGCACCTTTGTCAGACAGAAAATGCCTGTCCCTGTTGTTCAGGAAACTGATATCATTCTGCCAATAGCAAATTCATTTAAGCAAAGCAACTGGTACTGTGGTTTGAGATGTAAAAGAGTTGCAAAACACATACCTGCCTCTTCCCACAACTATAAAAGGGCTCTATGCTGGACAGAAATCTCTCAGGGGGAAATGTACAGAGGGATTTGAGCCAGAGCCTCCTACTGCAGCATGAAGGGATGGAGTTGTGGAGGCTGTTGTGGCTGGGCCACCATGACATGGATCTGTGTCTTCTTGCAAATGCACATTAAGAAGCTGTGCTGTCACCTGCCTCTGAGCTATACCTGCAGTTTCCCTATTGCTCATGTCTCCAAGGTGTGTGGGATCTATTCTGAGGTCCTCAGTCTCATAAAATTCTGTGTGAGGGGCTCAAAGGAGCACAGCGGTTGGTCCTCTGAGAGGAGACATTTTAAGGAGGGAGGTGTTCTCTTGCATTTATCAATATATTATTCTGCAGCACTTATTACAGCTGCATGCACTATATCAAGAAAATAATATAACTATTTCATGTAATACACAACAAGTAGCCACCTGGTATTTCCTACAGGCTTTCTTGTCAAAACCTCTAACTGATTTCTACTTTATTCCCTCTGTCCAAAAAACAAAGTTATGGTATTGACCTGAGCTGTTTCTTGTAAGGATTAAACAGCTAGCATTTATATTGCATTTTAAAATGTTACATGCTGTTTTGGTTAATAAGTCATGATCTATATTAGAAACGGCAAGATCAAAAACAGTTAAACCTCTACTGTACAAGAGTACTGCACTGTACACCTGCTCAGCAAGCTCTGAACATTTTTATGCACTTCACAAAATGGTAATATTTTGCCTTTAGCAACTGCTTTTGCTTTGGCCACAGTGCGTTTTCCTTTATTATCCTAGTGGCATTTTGAAATTCATAAACAAGTCTCAAAACAGTTTTAAAACCTGTTTTAAAGAAATGGTTCAGCAGTAGAAAACAACAGAGCCTCTGTCTACATATATCTTCCACAGCATTCAGCCTCTTCCCTGAGGTGTTGGACTTCAGACACGTTTTATTAACATTCTGGAGTTGTACCCTCCTGACTAACCAGCCATTAGTTGGCTCACTGATCCTTAACTGCAGATCACTCTCTCTCTTATATAGGCTGCATTTCCCTTAGGTTCCAAAATAATTAGTCTCCCGGCTATGGATGTGATTTCTGTTTAAAGGAATGCAGAAGAAGCACCTCAGCCACTGCTGGCAAGCATCCTTCTTCACACTAAGCTCCTTGTCTGGTTGATATTCATAGAACACCAGATTCTAATTCTACTTAATAATTAGGCTAATACCAGACATACTTACATTTGCCTTCCAGAGCAATTTTCAGCACAGTAAGCAGGGAGTTGCACACACAGAGCTCCCATAGCAACATGTTATTATTAACCGAAGTTGTATGCACAGCTCCATGTGCTAAAAATTCACCAAGGATCAATTCAGCTGTCAGATACACAGGGGCAACTTCCATGGGATGTCAGTGGAAGGCTCAGAGGACAGAATAATCTTATAAAAATATAACAGTGTGTTATGGTAATAATCACCCAGAGCTTTGTTAGGTCAATACTGTGAGCTGACCTGTTTTAGATCACAGAGATAAAAACCCAGGCTCTCTCTTTTGTCAGAGCTGAACATAAGGGCATCATCATAACAAAATATTTGAATACTGTTCCTCAAAATGTGCTCTACTGGTGTAGAGGTGTGATACTTCTATGCTAAGGAGGTGATGGTGCATCCTGATGAATTGTGTGACTGCAAGTATCACTTTGGAGAACTGAAATGGAGAAACTCTGCTCTTTATCTTGGACTACTGAAAAGACACTGCAAATTATATCAGAAGGAGATAAGATAAGCTCAGGGCAAATATTCACCAAATAACATAATCAAAATATTTTCTTTCATAGCATATACTGACAACCTCTTCATTTAGGAAAAGGAAAAACATAGGCAAAAAAATATGCTGTGCCTGAAGAGTCACTTCTGCACAGAGTCACAAAGACCCAGCAAAATTTCCCTAAGGGTTTAAGACTAATTGTTTTGATTGTCTTTCAGTCATATTATGCCTTTTGGTTTTGCCTTCTATTTAGTGAATATATCAAAAGCAATCAGAGTTGTAACAGACTAAAGAAATTTTCTGACAAAAAGGATAGATACTGAGAGGCACTGGATTTTTATACTTATTATCGGATCGGACCAACTCAAGTGTGTGTGCGTGGGGGAAGAGACAGGTTGAATCTCACTGAAGTAATGGACTCATGGCAGCCCCCACGAGACTTCGATGCAACCCCGGGGCCGCCGTCAGTCAAAGGCATCCTGGGAGCGCTGCCGACACCGCACCCTGGAGCCCCCGGCCCAGCCCAGGATTGGCCGGCACAGAGGGAGCTCCGCTCCCCACCCCGCCCGGAGCCCAGAGTGGCCGCTGGGCCGAAGTCCTGCCTGGGAGGGGCGGCCACAGGGGGCCGGAGCAATAAAACCAGTGACATCTGCTGTCCATGTCGCTTGAGAGCTACCACCTGGAAGCTGGATTCTCATAGGACTTTGGGGGTAGCTGTATAATTTTTTATTTTTCTTTCTTTACCGCTTCTTCTCTGAATGTCCTTTCCTAATATTTTGGGTAACTTGAGACTCAGTGGGCTGGATTTTGCTAAATTGTATGGGTTAGCATGTGCTAAGTTGATTGCGTTACCCTTTAAAGTGTTGCCAAGAACTCTTATTTGTTCTAAAGTTTACCAGTAAAAGTACCCTCTGAGAAAACTCGTGCAACTCTTCTACTATGCAGTCTCTCTTAAGGTGTTAAAGGAACTGAAGGATCATCTAATGATCCAGAGGGTGGATATTGTTGGGGCCTTGTATGTTTTTAAAGTAAAACTCCCTTAGTGAGCTCGTAGCTTGAGACTTGGGGTCTTACAGGTGCCTAGTAACTTTCGCTTCTCATACTTCTGCACTGTGTAATTTTAGTGACTCTAGGAATATGTTTTAGCTTAGGTTACTAGACATCATGAACCCATGAGAACAAAATGCAAGTAAGTAAACAGCGATAGGTCCCCACAGAAAGTACTGAGTGATTTCAGCTCCCCCTGCACCCGTACACAGAGGTATGAGGACTGCTCCCTTCCTCATGCCTCTGTTGGGATGTTCGTACCTTCCTGAGGTAGGCAGGACTAGGCACAATCTGCCTCCCTGCTGGGACTCCTGTGATTCAGTGTGGCTCTGTGCTGTTGCAAGTCCAATTACGTCTGCTATTTTTAGGTGCCTTCTTGTATCACAGTCAATCATCTCTGTAAACGCTGTGATTCAGACACCTTACTTGCAAATGTAGCAATGTAATGCGTGATACTAGTTTTACTTTTGCAGAAGTAACCTAGAAAATTTCTTTGGAGATAGAATTAATCCTCTGTACATGTGCATATATGAGGTCTGATGTATCTGTTTCTTACAAGGATGACTGGACAATCTGCATATTTACTTTCTTTTCCTCTTTATTTTATTGAATTCTATCTTCTTTGATAAGTAATTTTAAAATGTTCATGTCAAGCATTTGCTTTGATCTGTTTTCCTGGTAATTAAATTGCCTGTCTTTAAATTGACATCATTTAAAATAATCCTAATTAAGACAACTTCCCCAAACTTCAAATACTGGTTTTGAATTCCAGTGTGCAGAGAATGAATAATGATTCTCTGAGTATTCACTTTAACACTTTCTACTTTTCCCATACAAGGAAATTGATTTTCTCACCTGTCATGTTAACTAAGGGCGCAATCCAGCAAATTTGTCCTTTTGCAAGTAGGTCTTAGTCAGAGAGCAATTCACTGGAACTAATTACAAGATTTGCTCAAGCAAATAAGGATGGCCTGGGTAAGATCATTTGGATAAGTGTGTATTTACATTAAGTGTAAGCCCTTGCAAGAAGAGTTTCATATTGATGCTTAAGAAGATATCCCGTGTGAAACAGTAACTGCAGTTCACATAGAAAGTAGAAATAAAGATTTTTACAGGTTGAAGAAAAAATAATTATTGTGGATACATAGATATATGCAATAAATTGCTTTCAATCTGTATTTGAATAATTTATGATCAGATGATCTGACTGTACCTATTTCAACTCTTGAGAGAACCTAGTAGTGCTAGCAAATACAAAGGGGCTAGGATGATATTTTTGTCTCATAAAACATATCTAAAAACCCCCAGTACTTTATTTTAACCAACTACAAACATCACTGTGTTTTGTGCTTTTATGACACTTATAGAGCACTAAGACAGAAGATAGCTTATGAGCAACTGTGACAGTGAGGAGAATATGAAAAATATATATAACCTGAATGCCCAGCTAGGAGTAGTCTATGGAGGCTGTGAAACAATTATACATTACTATGTTTACCTTGGCCTTTTTACATTTACATATTAGAATGTGTGTTGGAGGGTTTAATTGTGAGGTTGTCAAAAGTAAAAACACTTTTAGAAAATGAAACCATGCAATATTACAGGGGAAAAAAGAAAGATTTGAAGGTCTTTTGTTCAAATGGAAATACAGAAAACAACATGTTGTTTAAGCAGGATTCTATTTTCTTCTACTCAAGTGATGAAGAGGCTTTTGTAAAGAAAGGCTTTCATTTTATACATGCAATACTCCATCACAACATGATTACCCTAATTTGTATTCCACTGTAGAAATAGGCTTTTTCAGCTTAAACAAATTAAGCAACAGTCACTAAGTGTACATGACCAGCATTCTTTCAAGTAACCTGTTATCAGCTCTGGCTACAGCTTTATCTTGATAAAATAGAAATCCTTTTTTATTTTCCTACTTTCCTCCCCAGGATTATGCCAGTCAGATTGCCTAGAGAGGCACCATGATTCACTGGCTGGAGAAAGGGACAGTGCATCCAGAGATTATTTCCTACAGCCTCACTAAATCACTGTGTGATCTGGGTCAAATCCTGACTGCCTTTGGGCCTCTGTTTAGGAGAGAGCCCAAGTACACACTTAACTCTGCTCATGTGAATAACCCAGCCACACTCAGAAGGTCTTTTAAGCAGCTGCATGTGCTCCCTGCTGAATAGAGATTGTTCTGCTGCTCTTTTCCTCTGGCTTTGGTTGATATTATATATCCTCAAGGATGACAGGACAAGCTCTATCTCTATCTGTATTTACATTATTTGTCCTTTAGTTGTATAACTATGGATATCCCTGCTGTTTGTACACACCCTTCTAAATCAAACTCTGACCTGGTGGATCACTACCAGTGAGGCTTTGCCTTCATCATCTTCTCCTCCTCAGTACCTCCAGGTATATGATCAGGGTCTCTTCTTCCCTACTGCTGAGTCTGGATGAGAAAGTCTCACCGGTGCCCACTTTTCAATGTGCAGCTGTGGGAATGGTATCTGGCTCCATATGGGCTTGTTAAGATAATTATACTAAAAAAAAGAGAGAGGAGAAAGGCCATTCCAGAGGTGTGGCAGGAGGAAAGGAGGTAACCTGTCAGCTCACGAGACAGCAGTGACCAGAATTTGGACACTTCCCCAGGGAATAAAAAAGATGCTGCCTTCCTGTCTTCATTCTGCCTTAACAGAGGCTGCTTCATCACACAGATCTTTCCAAAGTAGGTAGCTTCTAGCAAGAATGAGCTGAATGGGAAGAGAACGTATCTAGCTCCAAAGAGTGGGAACTATTGCTGCTCCTGCTGAAGTGCTGGAGAAACAGCACATTTGTTGTGATCTCCTTTGACACAGCTGAGAGCAGCTGTCAGAAACATGAGAATTAGTGGTGGCAGAATGCTACCTTTCCCAGACCTCTCCCATCTCCCTTTTTCCAGACATCCCTTGCCGGACTTCCCTTTCTCCTACAGTTTCAATGGCCTGTCAGAGAGGAGCAATCACAAGGCTGCTTCATGTGGGAAGGGGAGCTAAGGGTGACCATAGCATAGACAGGGCAGTGCCCTCACCGTTAGGGCACAATCCCAACACAGCTGGGCAGGGTGAACAGAGCAACATCTGTGATAGCAACAGGTCTCATCAACAGTCCAACAAGCTGGAATGGGGCACCTGAGCATGGGAAAAAGGGTGTGGGTTGAGGTCCCAAGTGAGTCTGGTCAGGACAATTGGGGCTTCTGGGTTCACTCAGGGCCCAGCAAAGCCATCTCTCCCATCATGGTGTGACCTTTCACCTCACAACAGCCTGGGTTTTGAGGGGTGCTTGATGTGAAAATTTCTCATTTTGGCCAGTCCCTCTGGTTCCTGGGAGTGCTTCTCAGACCTGTAACATGGCCAGCTAGTGAGGTATTGAAGCCTCTCCCAAACGAGTTTACAGTTTGCCCCAAACTTACCTCACTTGGTACTCTGACCTTGCACTATGACTGCTGGAGGGGCAATGTGTTGGCAATGGATGGGGATTGGGTGATGAGGCTTCAGGAAGGGAGGCATGAAAAACTGGAGTGAGTTTTCAGGGATCAGGTAAGGCAGGAGCCAAGGGTGTACACAACTCAGGTGAGGCAGTCTCACAGCAGCCAAGTGGAGTGGTGACAGCAAAGGTTCCACTGACAGTCCAACCATCATCAGGCAGAGACAAGGTCATGAGTTGGGTCTGGGGTCAACCCAGAAAATCTGAATAATAATTCAGGAACAGACAGCACAGAGCAGGCCTAATGAGCCAGACCTGAGCTGAAATGGGGTCAATGGCCTGATGGTATGGGTGCAGTGAGGCTGACCAGGACAATTAGGGCCCTGGAGCCCAGCCCAGCCTTCCCCAGTCACCAATCTGGGTCATGGATTGAATGGATAACAACTCTTTCTTTTTCTCAGAAAAAAAAGCAGAGACAGAGAGCAAGCAGTGGTGGTAGTGGTCTTCCCTCGGTGTTTAACATCTTATTTGTGCTCAGGGGTTCCTGAAATCAATACCTCAAAAGTTAGTCTTTGTTAATTCCACCACCCTTTGAACTACCAAAATCCAGTCCTTCCTAGCACCATATGGTGAATACATTGTCCCCTCTTGTCATCACAGAATCCAAGGAGGAATACGAAACCATGGGCATTGAGAAATTCATACCAGAGTGAAGTTGTAAAGGCTTAGGGGGTTTAAACAGCCTTCAAGGGCAAGTGAGGACCTGCCAGGAATATCCTCATGGTTGACATGAGGATTATCACCCATGTGTCATATGTCATGCCACATACATTCTATTGCCAGTTCTGGGTGCCACTATCAGGAACAGAACTGAGTAAATACTTTTTCTCATGCATGTTCCCTTTTCCTCCCTCTGTGTTTCATTTCCATCTCTGTACTCAGGGGTATGGTTGCACTGTGTGCTCAAGAAGAAAGCTTCTTTTCCTTTTGATCAAATCAACTTCCCTCTCTGCTCCAAGCTTTCATGCCATGGCTGGAATCCAAGCAAATGATTTAGCCCCGTTGAATTTATTGCATCTTTTAAGGAATTCCATCATCTCCTTTAGCCTGTCCATGCCCAGGAGTAGCAAATTCTAAAAGCAATCTTAAATTTAAATGTACCATTCTGTTTACTGAGCAGTGAACCTTCAGGCAATAAATACTACGGCAGGAATTCACCAGGACTCTGTTAGGGCTTGACAGCCCAGACAGCCATTGCGCAAATCTTTGTTAGTCCTGACAACTTTTTTTTTTTTTTAATCAAATGAATTACAAATTTGTTTTTAATCTGTGGGTTTACTCGTAATGCTTTAGAAAGGATCCAAAGCTGTTTAAAACTATTCACATTACAAGCAGGCAGTAAATTTCAGTCTACTAGGCAAACCCATTGTCACTCCATGTGAACAACAGCACAGAGAAGAGGCTCAGCAAAACTTTTGTCCATGTACGGGAGTTCTTTAATACTGAGCAGCAATCCTAGCAATCGCTTGATTGTGCTAACTCCTCCTTGGTCCTACAAGTGTGACACCTCCTGGAGTTGTTCAGCAAGGCCCCAAGCTGAAGCTAATTTCTATACAATGGGGTCAATAACACTGTGAGTTCACGTTTGCTCAGACCTATGGGGCCATCGTGTTTACTGGTTCTGTAACACCCTTGTCCCAAGGCTCTAGAGGAGGAAGCAAGATCTTTACATTGCCACAGTCTGTGTCCTCCCCAGCCCACAAGTCTTTTTCAGTATTTCTTTATGGTTGTATTTACCTCCAGGCTACACTGGAATACTTTTTTTTGTTCTTTTTGCATTCTTTTTGTGAATTTCAGATTCTCATCCTTTTCCTCCTGAAAGAACTCTCTCCAGTTGTCTGGATCCCTGCCACTTTGATGCAGTCTTGTAGAAACCCTTTAGTCCATGAAATCACAGGAAAAACACAATTCCCACAGAGACTTTACTCCACATTGTCAAAACAATTGTGATTCCTGTGCTAATCTTGTACGAAATTTCACTAAGGGGTATCACTTCATCACATCCAAGTGTGATATCTTCCCGAAGTGTGCATGTGCTCTCCTTGATAACTACTGCCATTTAGGGCTGCACCTCACAAGGGGCTTGGAAAGCTCTACAAGGTGCTCTACTTCCCAGCCTTTGCCTGCCCTCCCTGCTGCAGGATCTGTGCAGACTCCAGCTAGCTCTGAGGCAGGCAGTGCTTAACTCCTGGTTTTCACATCATGCTTCTGTCAATGGGCTTTTAACATCCTGAGGATGTGAGAAAGTTAAAAGTTGTGTCTGATCCAAATCATCAGACTAGGGGTAACCAGACATGGTCCCCAAGACAAAGGGACTCTGCCGATATCCTGGGATGTCTGTTTAAGCTCAGGCCTGAGCCTTCAGCCTTGCTTTAAGCTATGTTGTTGGCAGTGTACTTGTCTCCAGTCTCTGTTCTGTCTCCTGGCTGGCCTTTGTCTTCAGCTGTCTCTTGCTACTCCACCAGTTCCAGGATAAAACTACACTCAAGTCATCACACTGCCTTCTACAGTCTGGGACTGTTGATGGACCTTGATACCAGCACCCAGGTCTGCCCACCCTGTTGAGATCCTACAGTACTGTGCCCCTACAGGGGGCACAGTAAGTAAGGGCTCTCTGAGTCACCCCTTCCTGGGCTTTGAGGCTCCTCTTGGGCAGCTGGGAGCAGCTCAGGCTGCTACCAAAGAGTCCTAGGGACTGGATGGCTGGTGAAGGGGTGTGGGTATGTGTGACCAGCAGCAAGAAGATGGGATGATGCTGAAGCTGTCAGTGAGGCTGGGCAAGGGTGGGACAATCAAGCTCTCTCTGAACAGTCCCTTGGCTGGCAGCAGGGCTCGGGGAATGAACAGGATGATTTCTAGAGCAGTCCTTGAGGGTGGAAAAGGGATCAGATCACCCCTTAGGCCATACTGTGTTGAGTGAAGGCTCAGACCTTCCCCGAGGAGACCCCAAGGGCTAGAGGGGTGACAAGTCACCCTGGAAGCCAAATGGGGAATCCAGCCTCCCAGGTGGAGCCTGTGCCTCTGGTCAGGAGTGAAAGCAGTATATCTCAGAGGAAGTATTCACAGGATGGGGATCGAGGCACCCATGAAGTCAGGGGTTCAGAATGTCCCTGAGAAGATTAGGAAGCTGGAGAGAGGAATTGCTTCATGCTGGAGAGCACTGGAGGCTGGTAGTCGGAGTGGCTGAGGTGGCACTTATGAGAAATCATAGGGACTTGGGTATTCCAAGCCCTCTCTGATCAGCCCTCGTCGCTGGGGTGATCCAGGCTGTCCCAAAGCAGCTTCTTAAGCTATGTGATTGCACAAGGCCAGATTGCCTCTGGGGGCCAAGGAGATCACAATGTCACAGAACAAGGCAACCTGGCCTGGAGATTAAGCCACCCCTGAAGCCAGGTGTAGAATGAGGTCAGGCACCTCTAAGAATGGGCCAGGGGTGCTTTTGTTGACTCAGAAGCTTCTGAGGTCAGGGAGATTCAGGACTTTCCTGAGGAGACCTGATGGCCTGTGAATTTGAATGATCATGACTAGAAGGTTCATGTTCCTCGGAGAAAGAGCACGCACAGGCTTCAAACCACCCTTGAGGCCAGGCGGCCAAGATAAGGATCAAGTCAGCTCTGAACCATGTGGGTCATCCTTAGGTGCCTTTACAAATGGAAGAATGTCTCTGCTGCAGAGCCCAAACATACTCCAAAGCCTGGGCAGCTGGGCATGGGGTTGAAATCAAGGTGCCCAAAATGGGCAGGGAGTTGGTAGTTTGGACCCCAGCCTGGTTTCCCAGTGTCTGTGGCTGGGCTTTGGGTCTTCTCTGGGGTGCCTGGTAACACCCTAGCCTCCAACTCTTGACACTCTTAGGTGAGTCTGGTATGAAGGATCTCTCCTCACAGTCAAGGTTTTTCTGTAGGTACATAGCAGAGAGATGTAGGGAGATATTGACTTGTCTGACTCTAAGGCTGAATTTCCATATTTTGCAGTGCATTGAGCAGAATGTTGATAGGAGAAAAGGCTGTTTACAGAATATATAAGAGATACTTCAAAGAATTTTTCTAGCTTTGAGTTCTTCAGGCACAGGCTTTTGTGCATAAAGCATTTCATGTTCTATAAACCTGATACAATATCTTCCTTATTAGATGAAGTATTACAATTACTCCAGTTTTCTCCCTGGGTTACTGCTTAAAATTTAGGTGATGATACAATAACTTATGATTCCTGTCCTGAGTTTGGGGTTATGTTAGAAGATGAAGGTAACTTTCTGCTCTACAGAAAGGATCAAGGAGATTCTCAGTATTGAGAGCTGCAGTTCCCCAGAATCCCCTCAAAATAATGAGAGAGTAAGTTGCAGTGTATTCCAGTATCTTATAAACCTACTTAACTTTATGCATATTAATAGCTTTAATAACTGAGATGGGAATGTGTATTGAGAGTTATGGCATTACAAATGTAGACATGCAGGACTAGGGTCTTTGTTTTTATTCAAACTCATATATCCTTTAATTATTCTAGATATTTTATTTTTGCAATTCGATTTTTGTATATCTACAATTTCTTTTGCAATGGTGATGTATGTTAGGCTCTTTTTTATTTTTCAAATGTTCAATGGTAATTGTGTATAATCTTGATCCATTAGATATCTTCCTTTTCTTACAGAAACAGAATTTTATATTTTGTGTGCAGTATCCATTTCAAAATAGAATAGGCAAAAAGACTGTTAGTAGAAATTTGTCAGTCATACTGATCAAATCATACTGAAAGCAGAGAACTTTATGTGCAAATGGAATAAGATTAGGCTTTTTTTTTTTTCCAGTCCCTTTCCTAGGTTTTTTTTTTTCCCAGTCCCTTCCATTTGTAAGGAGCCTTAGCTTCACTTGGAAACAGGCTTGCATTAGGCCATTTCTCATCAACTTCTTTATGCACCCAGCTGGTGGTGTCTGTGTGTAATCCCAGCCAGTTTCCCTTTGCAGCTGTGGGGGGCCTCCTTTGATGCATCTCTGTAGGTGGCTGCCAGTCCTTCAACTGGGGCCGGCAAACAGAATCTCTTCTATAGAGGAAAAGAAAACACCCCCATAGATGCCGTGTGACTGTTTGCTTTATGCATGCAGGAGGAACTGACGTCAGGTGCCTCAGGATATTGTTCTAATGCAATAACATGATGTTGTGGTGTGTATCTCTGTGCATCTATCTAACGCAGAGCCTGTGATGAAGGACAATGTGGTCAGTACCTCCCTTCTGCTCTTGGTGTCTTTTACTTTCAAGGCTCTCCACATGTACTGAAAAAAACTCTGCAGTGTCTGCTTGTGACTTTCAATTGAAAATACGATGAACTCCTCTAGACGTACTAAGTACAGTTTTCTTGTGTTGTTCTCACCTGTGCAGTTGTAGGCACTGTTCATACAGCAGAGCAAATCATAAGCATGCAACAGAGGGGAAGCAATGCTGATTTTATTTTTGCTAGTCACTTGGGAAGAAAGGAAGAGAAGTTATTTCACATATCCTTGGTATGCAGCAGAGATCACAGAATGGTTAAGGTTGGAAGGGATCACTGGATGTCTTCTAGTCCAACCTCCTTGCTCAAGTAGGGACCCCCTAGAGTATGTTACTCAGGATTGTTTCCAGATGGTTTTTGAATATCTCCAGGGAAGGAGACTCCACAACCTCTCTGGGCATCCCGTTCCAGTGCTCAGTCACTCTCACAGTAAAGAAGTTCTTTCTCATGTTCAGGTGGAAGTTCTTTCTCATGTTCAGGTGGAAGTTCTTTCTCATGTTCAGGTGGAACTTGCTGTGTTTCAGCTTCTGCCTTTTGCTCCTTGTCTTATTGCTCAGCACCACTGAGAAGAGCCTGGCTCCATTCTCTTGACACCCTCCCTTCAGATACCAGTGTTCTTTTTTTTGGTCACAGCTTTCACCTCTTTTCAGTTTGAATGTAAATACTGATACAAGAGGTTTAAAAAGTAATGTCAAACAGTAAAACTAGGCCAAATTTTTCAATATTATGTGTAAATGCAAGGAACTTGTGTTCTGCTGCGGTGACCGTGCAGCTAGAGCCTGGTGAAAATATCCACGTTTGGGTGAACTCACTTGCCCAGCAGTTTTTTGCCTCCTCTGGTTCCTCCCTGCGGCATGGGAATGTGCCAGTTATTCTGGGACATCCTGGCTCTCATTGCAGAATGTGATTGTACATACAGCCTGAGAGAATTTACTGAAGACTATAAAAGCGTGGTATAAAAATGATGTAATAATGTGTGAATTGAGGGGGTGATGTAATCTGGTAAAACCTCTCTAACAATGGCTACTGCAGTTACACAGTCTTCTGGCTGTCAAGGAACTGCCTTCTTACCTGCTTGAGGACCTAGCTTGTATCTAAATTCTGAGGGATTTATTCCTAATATAACTATGTGTATTGCCTATATACCTTTTCCTTATGGATTTTTTTTTTTTTTGCTGTCTTCTAGCTCTCTTGGGAGATTGTCACAAAGATGTCTTGGGAGTGAACTGAAAACTGCATATGACCTACTCCCTTTCCTTTACTAAATGTCTTTCGTCTTCAGAAAATGTAGTCTTGATCTGCTGCTGGAGCAAGGATAAAGAGGACGCTCAGGTCTACCCTCATTTCGCCCATTACCATTGTAGGAAAAAACCAAATATTGGAAATAACACTATTTAAAGGAAAAAAGTGTTATGCTTTGTGAACACTGCTTTGAACATCTTGGATGGTGCCTTTTTTACACTTCTGTGTTGTGGGCAGCTTCTGCTTCTGTTGTATTTCAACAGAAGTCTGAGATGGTAACAGTGATGCTTCTTAGGCACTCTTATCATGGTAGAACTCTTTTATAGCGTTTCCTGGGATGACAGTTCACTTAGATGTGACAGAGTAGTGCCAATCCCTATCAGCTGAAATCCAGGACACCTGCAGCGGAGAACCCACACTCAGCTGCATGGGTCACTTTAGAAGAGGATGACTTGGAGTACTGTGTGCTGGGGAGCTGAGCAGTGAGTAGTTCCTGCAGAAGATTAGCAGCACCCCTCTCATGCCGGCCTTGCTTGTGTTCCACAGGGCAGGAGCTTGGATAAGGCAGCTGACACAGTTGCACTTTTCACCCTCACCCCGGGGAAGTCCGGTGGGTGGATGGATCTCCTCTCTGTGCTGCTGTGGCTCCTGGCAGGTGCACAGGCAGCCCCATACGTGAGGGAACGGCACGAAGCTGTGTTGGGAGGTTTAGGTTGGATATTAGGAAAAGGTTTTTCACCCAGAGGGTTGTTGAGCACTGGAACAAGCTCCCCAAGGAAGCGGTCACCAAGCCTATCGGAGTTCAAGAAGTGTTTGGAAAACGCTCTCAGGCGCATGGTATGATTGTTGGGGACGTCTTGTGAAGAGCCAGGAGTTGCACTTGGATGATCCCAGTGGGTCCCTTCCAACTCAGGATAATCTGTGATTTATTTGTTCAAGCATCACTGAATGAAATTCACGAGCAGCTGTGTCCCTTCCAACCCAGGATATTCCATGGTTCCATGTGGGCGCTCGGGGCTCGGTGCCGCCCCGGGGCAGCCCCTCACGCCGCGCGCGCACGGGCTCAGCTCGCGCGCGGGGGGGGGCGGGGCCACGGGCGCGCGCACGCGCAGCCCCGAGGAGGGTCACACGCGGCGGGCCCCTCGCGCCCCTCCCCGCCCCGGGCAGGCGGGCGCGCGCCGGGATTGGCTGCGCGCGGCGCGGCCCCGGCGGCGCCGGCGCGGGTGAAAGGGCGGCCGGGCAGCGGCGGCCGCGCGCGGACATGGCGGCGGCGGCGGTGCTGCTGCGCTGGGGCGGCCGGCGGGGGCGGCCGGGGGTGAGCGGTGCCGAGGGGCCGGCCTGGGAGCGGGCACTGAGCTGCGGGGCCGCGCTCCGGGGCGGCGGAGGGTCCCCGTGGATGGAGCCGAGTGGGCTCGCCGGGCGGGGGCTGTTCCCTGTGTGCGGGGGGAAAGAGGGAAGTTGGATGTCAGCCCCCCACGAGGAGCGTCCCCGTGTGACGGGCGGGAACCTCCGGCTGGGTGAGGGGAGCTCTGTGTCCGGGGCCTTGCGGCCGCGGCGGTGCCGGGGGGTTGCGTGGGGGGTGTTTCCCCTCTGGCCCCGGGTGGGCGGTGGGGAGCGGCCGGGGGTGCCGGCGGGTGCCGGCTGGGGGGCGGCGGTGCCGGGCAGCTGTAAGAGCTGCCTTCTGGTTTCTGTGCCTGAGGGCTGCCAGCATCCGAGAGGTCGTTCCTTGGTGTAAACAATCGGCGTGTTGCCGGGAGACCATGGCGGTTTAGTTATTTTTTTTTAATTAATTTTATGCTGCTGCACAGGGTTTTGATGCTTCAGGGTGGTGGAGTCACCGTCCCTGGAGGTGTTTAAGAAAAGACTGGACGTGGCACTCAGTGTTATGGTCTAGTTCATGGTGATGTTCGGGCACAGGTTGGACTCTGTGATCTCCGGCATCTTTTGCAACTCAGATGATCCTGTCATTCTGTGATTCCAGATCCCTTCTGCCCTCTCCCTCTGTTAAACGAGAGCTTATCAAAGCTCTGGGGTAGAGGGTAGTTTTGTGCTATTTTTAGTTGGAAAATCTTGGCTAATAGAGAAAGCTTCGTGGAACTGTTATCTCTTCTCTCCTCACCCACCCATTTACCCCAGATACTTAGGGTGCTTTCACTGAGGCACTTGCTTTATTTTCGTCTGTTACTTCTACAGATTGTGTTAGAAGAAGATTATTTTAGATAAGAACAAGCAGCATTAACACATAGTGTTGTGTAACAGTTGAATGACACTACAAGTAGTTTCATTATGGGAAGAGTAGTGCAAAATATCTCTAATTGTTTACAATAGGAAGAATTATTTTTTTTTCCTGAAAAGGAAAATTTATGTGGACGTCTGCAGGTTCCAGTGGAGAAGAAAGGAGTGACTTGCAGAAAATGTTTTCCCCAGTGTACCCCTGGGGGTGTGGTGTAGGATAGATTTCTGTCTAGAAATGTTCCCTCCTAGCAGTACTGTAAAGAACTCATCACATGTCTTTAGGGATCATGTAAAAGAGGTGGTTTATGTGGGCAGGGCATTTTGAGAAGGGATTAAAGAGGAAAAGAGCATGTGTTTTATGCAAGTATTTTTCCTTAGGAAATATACGTAAGTAAACTTGTTTTCTTGAAAAGCAAAAAAGTTGTTTAATTGGAGATGATGACTTGAAATTAACAGAGGGCTTGTCCTCCTTTATTTTTGGTAGCCTTAAGTGTGTGTATATATAGATGTGGAACGCTTTTGCTGTTCCTACTAAATAGTCCTAAGACTTTGGTGTCAGTCCTTTGGAGCCTCCCTGAAAAAGGCCTACTTTGTCTCCTTCTATGTGGCATTTCAAGGGCGTGGTCTGGCTGCAGCAGTGTAAGCAGAATGGAAATGTTACATTAACGGCACCTTTGTGAAATAAAGTGGTTTTTTAGCTGCCTAGTAGTGTTGTGATTTATGTAACTGAAGTGATTTCTAACCTTTAATATCCGTGTATGAAAGTCAGCGTCAAGACAACAGTGTATTGGGAAACATCTAATAAAACAAATTTGCCTGGAAATTGCTTTCATAGATTCTCTAATGTTTTGGTGACAGACAAATAATATAATTGATGTCTTCAAACTTTAGTGTGCTAGGAGCTGTTAAAATTTTTGCAAAGGCTAGTGGCTAATGAGATGTCCTTAATTTCCTTTGCTACTTTCATGTGGGAATCAATAAAGGACCACAGGAGAAGGATGCAAAAAACCACTGAGCTGCGGATTTGATTCTTTGCAGTGTTTCTAATTTAGTGCCTATCACTTCTGTTTAGGTTTTATGCAGAACTGGTTCTGTTTAGAATATAACCAAAATTTCATTTTGAGTGCTTTGCACTTCTGGAGCTGGGAGAAAATCTGATGTTGAAAGAAGTCTGTAGTTACAGAATGAGGATGAGAGATGGCTTTTGCTATTTCAGTTGTGAAACTCTTTTGAGAGAGCTGTCAGACTCAGAAGGTTTAAAATAGTGTAGAACAAAGTGATAAATACTTCATGAATTCAAGGGTAAACTGCTGAGATAGATTTCATCAGTGTAGATCAGTTTTCTAATCACTGAACTAAATGTATGGAAAGTTTCTCTGCCATCTGTGCACCCAGCGTTTAAGTCATGGAAGTTATCTGTACAGTAGGAGCTCCTTGCTCTCTTCTGATATTGTTTTTAGCATGCTGTTATTCCAGGGAAAAATTTTCCCTGTTGTTTGAGAACAGAAGCATCAGGCTGATGGGGTGCAAGATTGGTATCATTTGTCATTAGGGAAGGGAGTTCACGTGATCACCAGTCTGGGGAGACGAATGTAGCCATAGACTTCTGGAGTTCAGTGATTGTTTCTAGTATGTAAACTACAGATTTTAGTACTGACAAGCACTATCAAAGCATAATGCAGGTAGAGATTTCTGGTTTTCTTCCTGCTTCCAGGAGTAGCTTTTTGGAATTTGTAGGGAAAGCATGCTGTGCCACGTCCTATGGGCAAAAGTTAATTCTGAAAGGACAAAAAGTTGAGATCGTTAAAGTCTACACTGAGTAAAAAATGGCACTCTTGTTCTGAAACACTTCGTGCTTTAATTAATTCGTTATTTTGCCTGCCCCAAACTTGCATTGGTTGTTACACTGCCATGATCTGTTTCACAGGTGCTAGCCAGCCTTCCTGGAGCTGTTTAAGCTGCTGCATGAGAAACTGTTCCAACTTTCTGCAGCTGCTAGGTCTTGATCACAGGCTGCTCCTTTTGAGCTCCTGTCTCCCTCCAACTTGTGCCAGCACTGCTGTGTAAATATCTTGGATAAGCTGGACTAAAGTCTGCCTGAGAACATATTTTTCCACACTCCTTTTGAATATCTTCTCAGGTGGTTGTATTCCCATGTCTGGTTCACTGTGTGACTATATGAACTTCAGGGACTGGCACAGAGGAGAAGCTGCATGGGCATAGGAATGACCGACTTTAAAGAAACAGCCTTAGATGAATGAGTGTGTCCTTGTTTGTAGTTTGTGTTCTGTGTTGGCAAATACGAAAACCAGATTTTCTGTTCTTAGAATTATGAATGTTTCTCAAACCCGGTCAGAGGGAAAGAACTCTTATGTGTAGTGCAGTGTGCTTTACAGAACCTACATCTGTGTTTGCAGTTGGCTTCAGGGGGATCTGCTTACGGTTACAAGTGCTTGGCTCTCCAAGACTCTGGGAGTACAAAGGAAAGGAAAGTGCTTTCTTAGAGAAAAGAACAGAAGCATTATGTTTGCTTTACCATTTACAAGATTCGTACAATATTGTCCTAGGAAGCTGTGTTTTCTGCCTTATGAATTGAAAGTCTTGCAGCCACCTGAAGGTGCCTGCTTCCTATGTGCTTTATACATACTCTATCAGTAAAGTTCCATAGACAGGGAATTACGATGTCAAATGAGTTGAAATAAAAAAGATTTGGGAACATTTGCTGTATAATCAAAATGTGAAAAAGCCCCCATTGTCTTCATGTTTATAACTGCTCGTGAATACTGATGGCTACGAGTAGATACACCATGAAGATAAGGGGGTTATTCTCATAGTATCTGAAACCTGAATCTCTGAAAATGTAGGGGCAAAAATCTTAATGGAAGAAAGTCGAATTTAAGTCTAGTGAAAATAGGTGTGCTAGTTTGGCTGTTACTATTCGGTATTGCTTACTGTATTTTCTAGTAATTCTAAAATATACATTCCTTCCCATACTAGACTTAGAGCAAATGTTGATATACGATGCTTTTCCTGTCTGAAATCTGGAATTCTGTACCTCTGTTTCAACACTGAGACCTTTTTCTGCCTGTAAAGCTCAGTATCAATGAGTTATTTACAAGCTGACCAGTATGGCGAGGAAATTTCCTTCCTCAATGAGGGCATGTAAACCTTTAAAAACACACGGGTAAACCATATCTGAAAAACGAGTTAATGATCTATTTTGCTGTTGTATGCTGTGTCCTTAAACCACCTGAAGAGATTTCCTAGGGCTGCACTGGGTCCCTGAGGGGAGGCAGGTTCACTGTGAGGTCTCAAAGTGGCAGTGTGCGTTGGGCATACTGTTCTACAAGTTCCTGTGTAGTTTGAATTTTTTTATATGAAGTTATTCTATAACTGTTACAGCTGTTTAGGTTTCAGCTCAGTTTGGCTATTGCACCATTAATAGATAAAGCAAGATGCTTTTCTAAAATACAGTGCTAACACCATTTTCTGAAGATTCGTTAGAGGTGGGAAACTCCAAGCCAAATGCAGAAGTTCAGAGTTGAGCTCTCATAAATTAATAATCTGCATTCTTGGGCTTTCAAGAGTCAAAAGTTTTATCAAATTGAAGTAACAAGTCATGACAAAAATAGGTCATACCTGATGACTCTACTGCCCTCTCCTAGTTTTGCAGGATACAAAAAAGTCACTAGATCAAGCTGAGCTCTCTTTGCAGTATTCTGAGGAAATTTCTAAGTAGGGTATAATACCTAGGGCATGTGTGGTTTTGTAGAGGCAGCCAATTAAGGATGTAAGTTGAGAGTTAGATTGGTTTTGCTGGGTTGGTGGTTTGAGAGTTCTTTGGGGGTTTCAGTGTAGCTTTTAATGAACCTACCTATGGCAGGAACTTTGGAACATGGAGTAGATGATGACACCTGAATAGCTGTGGATTTGGAGATGGCAATTTAGCAGTGTTCCTTTGTGGCCTTAGATGTGCATTATTTACAATATGCTTGTTTATTTTTAAGTAATTATTCAATTGCTCATAGTGTCTGGGAGCAGACCTCTACAGAGACTTTTCTTGAAGTGGATTCTAGATTAAGCAAGCTCTTAAACCTTAGTGTATATTGGTAGAGATACATACAGAACCTCTTCTTTCCAAAGCTGTGAATTAGAGTTGGAACTTCCCATCTGAGTTGAGCAATATGCTTGATTTGTTTTAGGAAGTTACCCCACATGTATTCGATTCAGGGCTGAACCTGGTTTTTTACGTGATTTGTGTGTGTGTGTGTGAGAGGAGGCAGCTAAATTTTTAAACATAGGTACGTAATTAGGTTAGGCTATTACAAGATTTTTATGTGAAATCCGTCCAATTCTGTAGTGTACAAACAGAGTTGAGTGGTTTTTAAAGTTTTTCCATTTTTTTTTAATTGCTTGGCGACTTTACTGTTTCTGTATAAAAAGTTTGAACAAGGCTTTTTTCAAGATGGCTAAGATTCTACAACCTAATGCTAACTGATTTTTCCCATCATAGCCTTTTCTTCCAGTCTCCATCTGTGCATAGCTCTTCTAGTTTCTCATAAGCATTCAAACCCAGTTTTGTATAAAAGGTGTTTACAAGAAAGTTCAGAAGCTTTTTCTCCCTTGCTTGGTTGTCCCCTTTTCCCCTGCTAACTGCAAGTATTTAGATTAGCCTCACTGACCCTTAACAAGCACTTTCTCCAATGAATAATATTAACTCGGTGGAGACTTTTCATGTGTGTCCTGTATGACCTTCTGTAGACTATTTGCTGTCCCTCAAGCACTTCTGTCAATAGTGTTTCAGAGGAGAGGAACTCAATCTGCTTGACTCTGTGTACTCTGGAGCAGGAGAGTGTACTCGTAGCTATCCTTCCTCTGACAGTGTCTAGAGCAGAATACAATCACTGAAGATGTTACAGTCGCTCTGTAAACTTGCAATAAGGACCAGCTGGTAGGTGTGATTGCAACTGCCAGAATTCTGTCCTTAACTGCATCCCTTTAATGCCTGAAAAGGCTTGTACTGTTACATCCTCAGATAGGAGTAATATATCCCTGCAAAAAAACAAACAAAAAACAAAAAACCCCCAAAAACCCCAACCTCTGGTTGTTTTGATTCTAGTATATCGAATGGTTCGCATCTCAGTTTGCTCTGGATTTTATTTTTGAGGAGTAAAGTGAGAAAAATGAAAGAAGCAAAAAACCCCCAGTGAAACAAAAAGTGAAGGGGAAAGAGCCCAGCATGTGAAACAGGGTGGAACGGTTGCTTTCAATTGACTTTTTCTAGTTTCAGAATAATTAATATACATGAATCATTCTGGAAGAGTTAAGCACAGCTGGATTATCTGGGAACAATGTATGCTATGTCTGCCACTAGTGAATGGCATCTAAATGGTTTGTGAAACTATAGTAGCTTTCTGCTCATGAGGTTTGGTTGGAGCTGGCATGAGATGGTATGCTTTAAGGCTTCCTTTAGTTCTGTATTACAGTACTTTTATTGAAATATTTTTTTCCTTTATAAGATTATAGTATCAGCTGCATTACAAATGTGATGACCTTCTCAATCCTGGGCTGTTTTCTGCTTTCTGTGATGCAACATGAGAATTATTTTCAAACTTGATCAGGCCAGAGGGCTGTGTAGGGAGTGTTCTCATTCCAGTTGCTGCCAGCCACTGTTACTTCCAGATCAGTATAAGCTTTCAGGAAACTTAAGATTTTAACAATTTTTCAATTATCTCAAGTTCACTACCCTTGTGGAAGGTGCAAGTGAATTCTCTAATTAACCTCTTTATACGAACATATGGTTCCTTATTTTTTGGTCTTCTAATGTAGTCCATATTCATATTGTTTTCCCCAAAAATACAGGAGAACCTTCTCACAGGAGAGCCTTTACTTTCTACTACTTAGATTTCTGCAGCTCTTGAAAAGAGTTCTTTCAGACAGAATTGACAGATTCTGAGTTCTGGCAGTTGCCAGTCACTACTGTTTCATGCTTCCTGCTAGACAATATTTAGTGTAAAGGATTTTGCAGTCTTTTTGATTCCAAGTGGGTGATCAAGTGTGGCTCTGCTTATACCTAAGCTAATGACTTCATATCTAGAATTTCTGAATTGTTTCTGGTTACTCTTTGTGGGTGTGTGCTTGGGGAAGGGCAGTTCTGTATGAGCTTTCATCCACTTGATGAGAGAGTGAAAGGGATATGGAAGTTTCCTCAGGATGTCAGTGTGTGAAATGTTTTTAATGGCAGACGGTAACAGGAGAAAATGGTTTAACTCCCTCTTTCTTCTATAGTGTGAAACGCTGTGTTCAAGATGGTGCCTTATAACTTCACATAAACTGTATTCGTCCGTGTATGATCCAAATGAAAAGGTAAGTAATATGGTGCATGTTTTCTCTTTGACATTTTACTTTACTGCTGGCAGTTGGTTTAAACTATCCTCTCCCTGGTGCTGCTACTAACAATGGTAGTTCTCCTGGTATAACCTGTCACTGGTTTAATAGCATGTTTTTCTTCCCTTTTTTTAAACCGAAAGGGAAGTTACTTTTGTGGGATGCTTGTCAAGATTGGATACTACTTCAAGTGTATACCAAAAGGTTGAATAAGTGATTGTGAGCTTGGAAAAGTTGCATACTGGCCTGAACATGTTATTATTATGAAACAACTGTTAATGTTTTGCATAGTTGTGGGTGGTAATGGGCCTGTTAAAACATCTGGGAGCTAGACTAGCCAAAAGCTTTTTGTGGAAACAGAAGTATGTAATAGTGGCAGCATGATTTGTTAGATGATCTGGCGTGAGGGTGGGAACTTCAGAGCTTGGATAAAGATGGGCCTTTAAGGCCTGCAGAGAATAGCAAATCCTCATCTTGGGTCTTGTGCAGCAGCAATCTCAATTTTCAGTTATGAGCCAAGAAAAATTTTCCTTATAGAAGATTGTCTTGGCATGGCCTACAAAGTAACGCACTAGGAAAAATAATGTGACTGAAGGTATGCTAGTATTCAAGGGCAAAGATGATAGCAATTCAGGACTGGTATTCTACCAGTGTAGAAGCCCTTTATATACAAGTGTAGAAGCAATTAACCATGAGTAAGATAGTACTAGGAAACAGGGAA
The DNA here is from genome assembly GCF_036250125.1 of Pseudopipra pipra. Taxonomy (NCBI): domain Eukaryota; kingdom Metazoa; phylum Chordata; class Aves; order Passeriformes; family Pipridae; genus Pseudopipra; species Pseudopipra pipra. The sequence goes on from NC_087550.1 coordinate 79,506,940, forward strand.
AAACAATATGGCTTTACAGATTTCTTCAGAAAATTTATTTTTTCTTTAAAGTCCTTGCTTAATCAGGTCTCCTTCCTTTTCTAAATGCATAGTTATGTTTAGATAAAGTAATTGGGTATTTGGTTTCTCTCAAATAGGAGCTGTTGTTTCAACCAGTGGCTACTACAGATGGTTTAAGCTCTTTTCTGCTTTTTTCATTCACTACCCCTTCTAATGTTTTTGTAATGATGAGACTTTCATGTGAAACCTTTTCAGGCTAATTAGTGGAAATGACATTAAAAAATGTTACTTCAAAGCAGTGTGTGGTTTTTAATTTTTTCTTATTGTGCTGGACTTGAGACTAGCCTCTAACAGCAGGAGCAAGAGACCAGTCTCTCAGTGTCTTTTTTGTAGAATTGGAAAATTAAAATGAATGTCAAATATTCTTAACATCTTGATACTGAAAGTCTTGTCTTGTACTGTGACCACAGCTGATTAATAAAACAGCTTTTACATACCAAGAAGTAAGTTGAATGGAGTATTCGATTCATTAAACTTTTCAATGCCAAGTATTTGGAAGTATTTTTTTAATTCCCCCTCAAGTCTGTGTGCCTAAAAATCTTTAGGTACCTAGAATGTTGAAATTTAGATTCAGGAACAATTGATATCTTTTTTAGATCAGATCTCCAGCTAAAAAAACCTCTCCAAACAAATTGCTGGCTCATGTGGTGTTCTTAAAGTATTTGTACCTCTGATAATTAATTGAGCTTGCTTAAGAGCGTTTAAGATCATCTTTTGAGTGTGGTGTGCCTGTGTCCCAGGCAGTGTTATTCAGCAGATCTGGCTGAATTTGCTGTATAAGCTTGCTGTGCAGCTCTTACCTGGAGGGTTTCTTGTCACTTAATTTCTTTATGGTGTTATCATGTGGTAGTATTTTTAAACTGGTCATGTGATGTCAGCTCAGCCCTGACTTTGAAAAAGTAAATTTTGTTAAGGGCACCTTGAGTTTGTCTGTTTGGAGTAGGGGAACAAACAGTATGTATTCTAGTTTGTCAATAGCACTTCCTGTTGGAGTTTTGTGGTGTTCCTTCCTCTCCTCTAACACCTATCTTCCCCTCCCCAAATTAACTAATGACTGTGAGGCTAACAAACAGTTTAATTGTTGCAGTGGCAATACTTCCTTCTCCCCAAGTCCATATGAAAACCAGCTGTTTGGTGTAGAGGGGGAGAATAGCTGTCGACTGTCTTAGGGTATAGTTGGATCAACCTGATGTGATATGATTGCAGGTTGCCCCTGAAAGGGAGAGGTCCTGCTGGTTCCCTGTCCTGTTTTTATTTAGAGCATGGGAAACAGAGTAAGACAGTTCGATTACTGTGTTAAACTGGTGCCCTGTCCTGGAGCTGGATCCCTGCTAGGTCTGGTGCATGGAAAGCAGTGGGGATAAGTGCGTAAAGCAGGACTGTCCCTTTCAGTGGCAGTCTGTATTTACAACAAAGCAAGTGCAGTATCAAACTGCACCTGTGTATTTAGTAGCAAGGTCTGTGACAAGAATAATTTTTACTCCCAGCGATGAGATTTTTATGCTGAGCAGCTATGCTCTTGCACCACTCTTTTCTTAATGGGAAGGTTTTGCCTGGGGTTTGAGGCTTACTGACTTCTGACAGCTTGTTATCCCCTTCTTACAGCCATGACAGAAGTATTGAAGCACTAAGTGCACTCCAGTGTGAAAGGTGACAGTGAATTTCAGTGGTGTACTAAGTTTGATTTGCTGTTCTGTTGCACTGTGTATTGAGTGTGTAACAGTGTCTGGTGGTTTGAGACCCCCAAAATCCAATTCCTGAGTCCAAGCCCCCCTCCCACAACTCACCCTAGTGTGAGATGGGGTTTTCCAGACACAGCACAAGACAATATAGGGGAAGGGAATTATATTACAATCATATACAAATAAATATTATAATACATCATATACATAATCTTAACTATCTTTCCTGTGATAAATCAGTATTTACATTGGATCAAATCTCTTCTCCCTCCAATAAAAGTCCAAAAGGGAAGAAGGAAAAGATCCTTTACACTCTCAGAACAGCAGTGTCTCTTCTTCCATGCAGCAGCTGTAGCTGGATCTCTTTCCATTATACACAAAGGGGGTCTCATCTCGGCCCTTTGACTCCAAGCAAAGGTCTCTCTCTCTTGTAGGTTGCGGTAACCAGGACAAAAAGGCTTACTTCACCACGTCATATCACAAAGTACAGAGGTCTTCGTGACGGTCCCTTTCCTCAGGGGGTTTACCTCTGAGACAGAACGTCTCGGGCAGCTTTCAGTTGAAAGTCTTTACCTCAAGAGTTCTACCAGAGCTCCTATGCTCTGTCTCAGGCTGCCAGCCTGGCAGCAGCAGTGGAGGGGGGCAGGCCACTTCCCCCGCATTCCTTCTGGCCATCCTGGTCCAGCTCTGGGACGTCTGAGCTTCTTAGCTCCTATTGCCGGTACTGCTGCATTCCAAGACTCCCCTCAAATGGGAGTCCACCACCCCTCCTCTCTAGGAGGTGTCTCAAAAGGGGTTTTGGGCGTTTCTTGGTTCAGTTCTTACCCCAAAAGTCTGTCTGTAGAGCTTAGTTCTCTCTCTCCATTAGAGATCTCTGTGTCTTCCTGCTTGACTGCAAGCTGCCTCTGCTGTTTCTTCTTATCTCTCGGTTTTCTGCCACTGTTCTCCGTTCGCTGCTGCTCTGCCGCTGCTTTTCAGTATCTCCTGCTGCTGCTCACAGCGGAGAAACTCCTTCAGCTCTCTGCTACGGAATTCGGCCCAGTTTAACACTGTTCCAAGTTCTTGTAGCCCCCCAGCTGGGGGCTGGGGGGGCCCAGCCCCCAACGGGGCTCCTGCCCCTTCTCCTCGTGGCTTCAGAACATGGCCACTCTCATCTTCAACTACAACATCACCCTTCTTTTCTGGTTTGGTGTGATGTGTTTTAATTTTGCAGGAGCGCTGATTGGGTTAACACCAAGAGAGACACCACCCCCTTGGGGGTTACCATTTTTTTTAACTCCAGGGGGAAAAACCACTTTTTTCCCCCACCACACAGTGTCATGATGGCAATGAAAGATTTTGCCAGGTTCCTCATCTGAGGCTCAGATACGAGTAGGGGCTAGCTGGTATAACTCAGCAGGAGTGCCTGGACAGCATGGAAGTGTTGGTCTTTTACCCCCCCATGCCCTAGGTAGAGAGAATTCTCTCTTCCTTATGATTGGAATGTCTTTTAAAGTTCTCCCGTAACAGATGAGTATTGTATTCCAGGTCATCTATACTGATTAGGGGCACTGACCACTGTACCTGTCAGCACTGTATCTGCATACTGCCAGTATGTACCTGTGCTGATGCGAGGCAGCATACCTGCTTGCACCTCTTCCCTGGACTTGACTGGTTCCTAGAGCTGCTGCTGTAGGGTTCTAGTTTCTGCACAGTGCCTGGTAAGGAGAGCCAAAGAATGCTGGTGTGAATAGTCAAAACCTTTTTCTTCTAAACCTGTGTGTGTGCTAGGTAGATCTAGTAAAGCATACTGTTTGTTATATCATCACTGTTAAATCAGCAGAACTCTTTTAAAAGTAGGTGATCTCAGAATTACAAGCTCATGGATAAACCATGGTTTTAGTGGAAGTGGAGGAGAAAAGAATACATGTTTCTGGAGGGAGAAAAACTTGTGTTCTGTTCATATCTCAAGATTCTTATTGTTCTTTTCCCTTCAGACTTTTGAAAAACTCCTTATTGCCAACAGAGGAGAGATTGCATGCCGAGTAAGTATGTAGTCTTTTAATTTTTTCTTTTTTTGTAGTTAATTCTTACATTATTGATATTTTAAATATTCATAATTGTCACTTCTTATATGGTAGGTCATCAAAACGTGTAAGAAGATGGGGATTAAAACTGTTGCCATACACAGTGATGTTGATGCCAACGCTGTAAGTACTACTTGAATTCAAATGGAAAATGGGGTTCTTAGTAATTCTGCAAGACTTGCAGCTTTTATACAGGTTTGTTGATTATTGTGGTAAGCATATTGGCAATTCTGAAGTATCTTTCTGTATGTCCTTTTCCTCTGTGTGCTTGAACGGAGTGGAGATACCAAGTTGGAGGGAGAATTAGACAAGTATTTAGCATATCTTTTCTGTGAACTCTTCTATGTTTTGCTTGTGTAAATGTTACCTTCCTCTTTGTGTGGATTAAGCTAGATACATGTGCACACAGATATGTGCACCTAGTATGAGTGGCAATGACACTTAAATTATGTTTTGCTAATGTACACAAAAAAGGCAATGAAAAGTGGATCTTAGATGGTGTAGAGCTTAGTATAAATTTTTCCTGTGCCTGGTAAATCCAGCTCATTCTTCCCCCTTCCCCGAGAAGTGCCCTCTCCCACCAGGTGTGCTGAACAGGCCTACTGGAGCTGTTCCATTTGATTCGGATATTGAGGTGCCTTAAATATTCAGCATCATGGCAGGAAGGTGGTAAAATGACTTTCCGGACAAGTAAGGTACTTGTCTAGCTACTTGCCCATTTTCAGGTCCTCGTAGTCTCTATTTTAGAAATAATTGAAGTCATTCATGGCAAGAATAGGGGGATAATTTCTTCTGTGATATAACAGCGAGTGTAGTCATACTTGCGTATCCTTGTTGACTAAGAGAACACACTCTACTACAGTAGAACTGCTACAGGAGAAATGGCTAGGGATAATCCCATGTCCCAGGATAGTTTGTTGAAATCTGGAAGGGAGTAAAAACCCTGTTATGATTTAACAAAAGAAGTCACTCAGACAAGATATCAGGGAAAAAAATGTGTATTGTATGCAGGACAGGACTTGTGAATATAGATGTTGAGTTACTCAACTTTGGAAAAACTGAAGCATGGTTGATGAAATCTGAAAGTAGTTAGAACTTAGGTGTTTTCAGAGTTAAGTGAAAGGCGAGAACTGTTGGGAGTTTTGGACTTTGACAGTGTTTTTGTCAGAGTTCCTTTGTGGTTCTAATACTACATGACCAGCTCAGTTCATATGTAGATAGAGCAAGGGACTGAAATGGGACTTTATGGAATGCTCTACTGAAGGATTTTTATGCCAAGTAATTAATTTGTTTGAGGTGAATGGAAAGTATACTTGGTCTGGATTTCAACTGGTAGCCGTAACTGGTAGAGTGTAGTAGCCTGTGAGTGCTCAGAGAACTGAAATGAAATTCTTAATGGGGAGATGTCAGACATCATGATAAATTCTGTTTCTTTTGGAAACCAAGGGTTATGTGAATATGAATACAAACTACTGTGTATGACCTATGATTCCTCTAGTAAAACCGAAGCATGCTGATAGATGCTTGAATTCCGTCTTATATATATGATATCTGCTGTTAGGATAAATGGATTGACTGTTTAGCAGCACTGCATAGCCTTGTTCACTGGGGTGAATTCATCCTGAAAATAGACTTAAAAAGCTGTTTAAAAAAAGAAAACATGTTCTTTCACCAGTCCATAATAGACTTGAGAAAATGAATTGGTCTTCTCTCCAGCGTGTCTGTTTATTGTGTGGACTCTACGATCTGGAGACTATGAAAAAAATCTGAAAGCAGTAAGTAAAAACAAAGATTGAAAACATAATGAGGGAGTAAGAATGACATGAAAAAGTATAATGACATGAAAAAGTGTAACTCATGACCTTAGGGAAAGGAGTACAAATAGTGCATTACAAAGAGGAATTTGAAAATGTGTCTATGTTGCTTCGATCTACAGTGCTGTCTTAGCTTTAAAAGACAGATAGGATCTTTAATTTGTAATAGTTCACGAGAGAAAGGAAATCCAAGCTGGTATCTCAGAAATGCATTAATATACTTATGGCAGTTCATAAAGATAACATTAAGTGTGTTAAATGGGATGCTGACATTCTGAGTTCATGAACAAGAGACGAGACTAATAAATGCTGTAAGGCTGACAGTGTTTGCTTAGCTCTTTAGATCCCTGCTTATAGACTGATCAAACTGATCTGTGCAAGGTTAAGCAGTAGCTATGTGCATTGAAGCTCCAAGTATTTAAAGAAAATGAGAGGCGGGCTACTTGAAATACTCTTCTGTATGTTTAAAATAAGGAAGTGGTATTAAGTCTAAGCTAGTTTTTTGGTCTAATTATACACATCGTTTATGTCTACCATACATCCTTTAATCACTATGTTGTGTGCTTGCACTGGAAATAGTTTAGCTGATGTTGCCTGTCTTAATGACTTGGATACCTCCAGTTATTCATTGTGGGAATGGCGTGGCCCGTTGCAGTGATGTGTGTGATTGCCAGTTTGGATGATCTTGATAGATGAACCCAGAGGCCAAATTCTTTGACTCTGTTGCTTACCATAAAGTATCCTACCATAATTACCCATAATTGTGTTCAGGATCCATCAACAGCTGCCTTCTCAGTTGTACCAGTCATAGTGAAATCCCAGACACTCTGAAATCAAACCTGGGAGCTGATGCAACCTGCCAAAGGAACCTCTGTCCTCAAGAAACTAGGAGAAACCTGTTTGTTCAGCAGTGGGATGCTGCAAGAGTTGTTAATATTCTTTAGATTTTCTGCTTGACAGAGCATCTCTCACTCCTTCATGACTTGTATTGCAAAGACATCAAATATGATAGGCAGCTACCCTGATGATGATGGTCATTGAACCAAAGGCAGAAATAAATGTCAAGGCATGCAGTTGAACTAGTTGTCCATCCAGTGGCTTGTGGTTTTAGGTGACTAAAGCAGGTAGGGATGGTTTACAAAAATAATTTTTTTATTAATGTGTTTAGAAATAGCACTAATTGGAGTAGATAAATTTTCTGTTTAGAATGTGGAGTGACCTTTGAGATGTACTAATGGCCCCTTATTACATTACCTGTAGCTATATAGATTACATCATCTCTATAGCTACTTGCTGAGAAATGGGTAGCCTGATACTCTTAATATGAATTCATTGTTACAAAAATAACTGTAAAAGAGGGCGATCCAGTCTGTCTGTTCCATCTCTCTGGCTTTCTGTCATATTGGTTGAAAACAGAACTGAAATTGAAGTGAGGCAGAATTCCTTCAGTGCGTTCACTAAATATTTAAGGGGAGAAAGAAAACTGTCCCAAGGTTTCTAGCAATTCAGTGATATCTTTAGTAGTAGCTTCTAATTTATTCCCTATCTAGTGATATGCATAAATGACTCAAGCAGGCATTTTCACTGGTGTTTGGATAGGGATGGTATACAGTCTTAAAATAATCGTCTTTGAATGCAGGTAGTGTAAGACTTGCTAGTGAGTAATCTTATCCTTGAGCTTCATTTTGGTGTGGTTTTTTTGGTGAATATTCAACTTTTCTTTCATTTTTTAAAAAATTTTAAAATTATCTCAAATCCTTGTGGAGTTTACGGTGCTGAATAGAGGTGGTGGGAATAGCTGAAATACATATAAACTTTCCATGAAATGGCTTTCTCTTGGTCTTTAGACTTAGTTTCTGTAGAGCACCAGGGCAAATGTTTTGAATATGCTGTTAGAGCAATATTAATTTTGACATACTTATCATTAATAGATAAAACTGGCCACTAGACTATCAGAGCATAAAGGAATTTTCATTTCAAGGAATTAAAACTTTGCCATTATGATCAGGAAGCAGCAGAGAGGACTGTTATAAACTGGGAACATTGCAAAAATTGAACAACCTGCCAAGAGCCAAATAAAGCTTACCTGAAGAGGGAAAATACAAAGAACAAAATACACTGCTTGTGCTCTTAATTTATAAAATGGCCAAAGATCTGAAAAATTTTTATGGATTAAAATTTTTACAGTGATAGTGAAGAGAGCATTAACAAAACTTAAAAGGAGATGGGTGACTTCAGAGACTTTTGGATGCATCTGTATTAATGCAAAATTACAGATAGCTGGAAATGGTATTAAATGGGATTGAATTGCATTTATCTTTGTGGAGGTGAGAGCATGTGTGAACTGGGAAAAAAAGTTATGTCTAAAGTTAGTTGTGCTGTGGAAGAGAAGCTGCTGCTTTAGCAATTGTCCTGACGTAAAAATAATTGTGGTGGTTGGGGAAAACAACCTGACAAAATGACTGCTGAGACCCCCATGGAGCATACAGTTGCTCACGTGGTACTGAATGTTTTGAAAAAAAGTAGGTCATAATGGATGCTTTTAGGGTCTTGAAAATCCTGGCCAATACTTTTTTATTACATCTGTTATTTTGGGGAAAGCAAAGGAAGAAAGTTGTATACTGTTCAAAATACTGGGTTTTGTTTTTTTAATTTCAGTGTTCAACTTTCAAAACAGTCTTTTCACTTAGGTGAAGTGGGGAAGGACCAATAGAATTTGGATTATTTTTTTAATTAAAACATCTAGTGGAATTATTTTTGATATGAGAAAACAAGCAAAGAAGTTTCAGCTGAACAAGAGTAATCGTATGTACTCTTTCCCCCTGAACTGATTGGAATAGAGGGTTAAGATGAAAGAGCCTCCTCAACCATAAATGTAACACTGATGGTGCAAACATTGTCAAGGAAAGCTAGAGAACTATTGTAATGCCTAATGTAATCAGCTAAAAGTATGATAAATGAAGAACAAGCTTTCACTAATTGGATCTGAACAAAAGAAGGTATAGCATAAAGCAGTGAATGAGATATAATTTTACTTGGCATTTTTTAACACAGCAGGGATTCTATAGCCATATGAAGCAATGAACTATAAATGACTGAAAAAATCCCATGGGAAAGTAATGTAAACTACTAAAACTTAACAGAGTAGTGGGCAGTTAGTTATACTTCTTTCATATAAGGTTTTTTTCAGTCAGTCACTTAAGACTTCAGGTGTTATTGTATTGAATTGTCTGTTCTAAATCTTGTTCTGCTAGATAATACAAAAACAAAAGTAACGCAAATGCTTTTATTGGTGTAAAGGTAATTGCACAGATTTGAGCTCTTCTCCCAAAACTGTAGTCTTTTTCACTGTCAGAAAATTGAAAAAAAACAAATTAACTAGAAATAGAAGATCTGTATTCCTTTCCTGACTTTATTTCTTTTTTTAAACTTGGAGTCTGAGGCAGTTTTTCAGAAGGAAGTTCGGGAAAATCTCATTTAAGAAAGTTGCAAAGCTGAAGAAGAATGTAAGCTTCTCTACTAAGTCTGTTTTGAGCCGAATGAATTTGGGTGAGCAAGATGAGCTTTTTGCTGAAGCAATATAAACTTAGAATTTTGCTGAAGACTTCCCTCTAGCTTAATGGGATGCTGTCAAGTTCTTTTGTTCTTAAGAAATCTAGGTGGCGAAAGTAAATATTGGAGAGGAATTTGGCATTTAAGTTTTAATCTAAACTTTTTTGTGTTTTTTTTAGTTTGAAAAGTGGAAGTTTATCCAAAACTGAGGAGTTTCATTTACTTGTAACTAACTTAGAGGTCTTAACATTTGTCCAGACTCTTGTTTACTTGTTTTTTTCTGTTTACATTCTTTAAAATGTGCAAAGCTTTCTTCCATCATCTGCTACAAAACTAGAAATTCAGTAATTTTGACAGCTCATTGTATCCCAATGGCACTTCAGGGGTTTGTGCTCAGATAACTTGAAGAGATCTGTTTGAATACCTATATGAAAAGGAAACTCTAATATTTTAATGCCTATTTCAAATACACGATGCCCAGGCTGCTGCAAATGGACTCTGCCTCTATGTCCTGTCTGGAGAAATTCACTCTTCATACATGGTGTTGTTTGCAAGGTGTGCAGAACAGGAATGTGCCAGATCACACCAAGGAAACATTAGGGTCAGGTTTGCAGTTGCTGTTCTCCTCTTCCTTCAAAGTATTTGCCTCTTGTTTCAAAAGTGAGACAACATGTTGCTTATTTCTTCACCATATGTGGCAGAGATATGTTGCTGTCCTGTCTCTGCTTTATTGAGTGAACTACTGAACAGTTTTGTAAAACATGAGGAATGCAGGTGATGGTCATCCCAGGAGGGGAAATATCTCTGTGGAAGGAGTGTGAGAATTGTATCTTGCCTGCCAAGTACAGTCTGCTTTTTCTTTTTTAAAAGTGTATCATTGCTTTGAAACTGTGTGGGTTTGTGGAGGGTGCTGTTGATGAGGAAATAATTTTTCATTGGCTATAAGGAGCACTGTTGTAGTCTGTTTTGCTTGTGCTGAACTGTAGACTTTCTAGGAGTGGTGGTGGAAAGTGCTGTATATAGTAATTTTAATGCAATTAAACATTGTTAGTTGACCAAAAAAAGATAGTTATACCATGTTGCTCTGTAAGAGAGGCACTGCAGCAGCATGGTTTCTGTCTCACTCTATTGGAGACAGAACAGAAGGTCCCTTGGATGACTCCTCCTTTGAGGCATTGAGAGAGTGTTCTGTCTCTTCCCTAACTTCATCCTGCAACCATGTCTTCAGCAGCAAATATTTCATCGTGCAGATTCACATCTGCTGTTCCTGTGGTTTATATTGTCCCAGCTGTGATGATTATCAGCTGTGGTTGTGGTTATTCACAGATGATCTGTTTTCAGGCACTATTAATGAGCAATACTATTTGGTAATACTATCTCTTTTTTTGTCTGTGTGGGTGTAAATACTGGTGAGCAGCCCCTGGACTCAATTTCCCTTTACTATAATGATCACTTCTTGACAGAGATAGACCTGGTGAGGCAGGTTTTTTGTGAATAACATTCACAAGTACTTAGAAAATTACTTTTTCCAACTCATGTAAGATGGTGCTGATTAAGAGTAGTTCTCTCCCCTTCTTACCTTCCTATCTTTTGTGTACCTACACTTTTGTACTACTTGTGCAGCCTTTTGTTAAGTGGATCCAGGCTGCTTATCTCTAGAACAGTGGAGAAAAGAAAAGAAAAGAAAGAAATGTGGATCAGCAGGCTGATGTGACTCTTTGCATAGGTTAATGAATGCTAAAGATAATGTCATCAGGACACGTGGTTGGGAACAAGGAGAATACCTGATTAACCTTTTGAGAGACATTGTAGATTTAATGTTTTGAGTTAGTCCCATCACACATCCCACCAGCGTGGGATGTGGGGAAAAGGGAATGGGGAAGGAAATAAGATATCCGAGATACAGATTCACACTATGTGAAAACTGGATTAGGAAGCAGAGCTATCTTAAAAGATCCTTGTAAGAAGCGTGGTATTTAAAGCCAGATACTTTCTTAGATTGTTAGCTGCTAGGGTATTGTGGAGTCTGTGATTCCGTGGATGGGATCCTGGTACTTTTTTTCTAGGGAAGAATGTTAAACAAGGAACTAACTTGCTTATGAAAGGCCTGAAAGATTGAAAAACTCAAGGCTGGAGACAGGAAATGACGTGAAGGTGCAGTTTGCAAGATATAAGGTATAGATGCATGTCACTTTTATGGATATTGTGGTTTTAGGTTATATTCTTCTACTTGTTCACAAAAAGCATCTGTCACTTGTTTGCTTTCAACAAGGTAACACTGTAAAAAGGATGTGTTTGAGATACCTTTTTTTATTACCACTGAATTATCTATAGGTATCAACTAACATACTTTTATAGTTGTTTGAAACCAACCACCTCCAACCCTTATGTATCTTGTTTATTATAGAGGGAGAATGGTAGTCAGTGTTTGAATAGTTGGTGCAAGGTAATAGCTGTACTGGGTGGTAACTTGGATTTATGGAGATGCATGTATTAGGTTTAGGTACAGTTCCTCTTGGTTTCTGTCTCTGTCTTGCTGTGCTAATAGGGCAGTGCTCTCAGTTTCGTTCCTGGACTTCAATTTGATATATAGTGTTGTATGAATTCTTGCAGTCCCTTTGTAGCTGGTGTTTAATGTCGGCTCACCTGTTGACCTGTAATGTTACTGGCCTTGTAAAGTAGGGCACTGACAGTTGTGAAAGTGAAACCGCTTTTAATGTGGGCTTTGCTGTTGACAAACTTGCGACAGCATGTCATCTCCCTTGTTTGCTTTTTGTAGTAAGGGAACATTGCTGTCCCGGAAGCATGTCTGTAAGGTTGATCTCTTGTAATTTTGTTTTCATATGTTTTATTCAGTGTGTAGTATCCTGAAGCATTATGAATTAATCTGAGAAGCAGCTATAGTTTCAGAGTGACACTGATGATACGTGTTGGGGGCAGTGAGTCATAGTGCTTTGGAAGGGGGGAGCAGAGGAAAAAAACCAGTTCTTTACATTCTTTCTTCCACATAAGTAGTCCGAGCTGCCTGACTAAAGACATGATGTCCTTTCATCTTCAAAGACCTTTTTTTTGCAATAATACAGAAATCTTAGTCTAGACTAATGCCTGTCTGAGAAAGCCTTTTGAGAAATCATAAATTTGTTTTGTATCCCTTTGACTGTACAATTTCTTTGTAATATTGGATTATAATTTTGTCCCATAGCTCTCTTACAGCATACAGCTGTCATACAGTGAAGTGCAGTTGGTGCGTCTTGCTGTGTATTGGTGCAGAAAAACAGATGTCACCAGGTGATCTTCCAGCTCTTGTTAGTTGGCACTTTTTGGCAGATTCTTATCTAAGTATGTTACAGGCACTTTCTCGAGAATCAGGTGACCCACCTCAGTACAGTTATTACGGGGTTATATCTTTATTTACCTTGGCAGTGGTTGTCTCCTGAGAACAAAAATAGCCAGATTTTTCCCAGATTTTTCCTGTTGAGTGGCTTTGTTTGTCATGTGGTCCCACACAAAGTGGTACTTTGTCAGATGTGTGAAACTGCTTGTTATTTGGACTACTTCTTTCTAATGCTCTATCATCGTGCTGAACTGTGGAGATCCTGAAAGATGTTAAAAGGCTTGTTTTAAGTTTGTTCACATGAATGTCTAATGGCTAATTAATGAAAATCTGTATGTTTTGGTATGGACTTGGGAATGCTTTTGATTTTGTCTTGTTTTTCACTAACATGGATATATAAAAATCTGTGGGTAGCTCTTAAGACTTTTTAATAGTTATTTGTCTGTTCTTGGATGGTATCAATGCTGTATTTTCAAGGGATGCTTTGAAAGTAATCATAGTTAAATTTGGGGACTGCTTTCTTATGATACTCACTGCAAAAGTTGTTCCATGCCCTCATTAATTCCTTATGGTACCATATTGTAAGAGTAGAAGAAGAGCGTCTTTGAGTAGCTGAATTTATGATTAACATGTGTTAATCATAAATCTCTCCAGCAGTCATAAGTTGATATTTAAAAGTACATGGAAAGAGCAGGGCTGTGGTCTTTCGTGTCTTGGACTTTAGCAAATGCTTGGTGTTTCTGCCGGGCATTTGAGGCTGAGAGTAGGTGCTGAGTTCCCTTGTGGATTGTGCTCTGGTCCAGATGCTGAGTTGCAAGTGAAGGAGCTGCAGGGAGGAGATGAGTTGACGTGCAGGATCAGGAAGGACAAAACAGACTGACAGGCTCTTTGCAGAGAAGCTGCAGAGCCAAGAACTTTGCAAGAGACTGTGCTCAATGAGCGGAGGATAGAGAACTTCAGTATAGGGGACGCTGTGACTTCTGCCACTAGGCCATGTTGTGGTGAATGCCATAGATCAAGAATAAGAAGCAGATAAAACCAGCTCTAGAAAACTGAAGGAAACCTTGTGATTCCAAGACATTAGTACCCATGTGGGGTTTTAGTCATCCTGATACTTGCTGGAAAGACAGAGTGAAAGCACTTGAGGAGTCTTCTGGACTGTGTGGAGAGTTGTTTCTTGGCACAAATGATTGAGTTAACCAGAGGAGATGCTGTGCTGGACCTCTTAGAAAAAGGAAAGAAGTGATCAGGGATGTGAAGCCCTAGGACCACTCTGAAATGGTGAGGTTTAGGTTTCTGAGAGGAGCAAGACAAACAGCAGAATCACAACCATGGACTTCAGAAGTCCAGAGTTTTGCCTGAGCCAAGGGTTTGCTTCCCAGGATCTCATGGAAGACTGCTTTGTAAGTCAGAGAGGCCCAAGAGAGCTTGTTGATCCTCAGGGGTAATCTTCTATAAGCACAAGAACCAGAGCAGAGTTCAAATGCAGAAAGTGAATATAGAGCAGATAAAGGCAGAGCTGAGTTACCCAGAGTGTGCAGGGGCATAATTAAGGAAGCCAAAGCTCTGCTGGTGTTCACTACATATTGAAGGGGTGACAGGAAGTTTTTGCAAAGGAAAAGGAAAATGAGGGCTCATTGAGCAAGGTGACCTGATAATGGCAAAGGGTATGGAAAAGTCCGAGATACTCAGTACCTAATTTGCTTTGGCTTGTACTGGGGAGGTCCACTCCTTGGCCTCCTAGGTCCATGAGCTTGGTTGCAGTGTCAGGCAAAAGTGTAGCCCTGTTCACAGTAGGAAAAGATCAAATGGGATTATATAAGTGAATTGGGACATAGAAAAGTGTGTGGGAGGGATGGCATGCATCTGGATTGAAGGAATGAGCTGATTTCATTATGAGACTGTTCTCTCCCATCTTTGAAATGTCAGTATTGCCAGAGCATCCTGATGACTGGAAGGGGATAACTGTTTCTTTGATCCAGAGAACTACAGGAAGTAATTGGAAAAAAACCATGGTGTGAATTTTTTTGGAGGCTGTGTCTTGTTCTCATGAAGTATGAGAATGATTGAGAGCAGTCGACATGAGTTTATTGCGGCAAATTGTGCCTGGCTAATCTGGTGGCCCGTCTTTGATGTGACCTGCTCCAAAAAAAGCAGTAGATGTCAATTACTGTGGCTTTACCAGGACTCTTACTGGTGTTCTGTAGTATCTTAGTAGCTGAATTTGTGAGGTAGTCAACTTAGGTAAACTACTAAGTGATAGAAAAATTTGATCAGCTCTTTAGAGGTCCCATCCATCCTCAATTATTGTTCGCTTTTGTTTGTTGCTTGTTTTAAAAGCTCACAAGGTTGGAGAGAACTCAAGTAAACAGACTAAGTTAATTTGTATTCTGTTGTCAAATGGGCAAATACATGATTAGTCAATAGTCCTTGGTTATGCAACATGAAAGAAGGAAGCTGTCTCTTTGACCACTTATTGCATCATTCATGGCTAGGCTTTGTGAACGAAGACTATTGCATCATATTTGATGGGAAAAGGAATGCCTCTTCACAGATAATTTAGATGCTTATGGAAGTATGACCTGTTTGTGTGGGTGGCTTTTTTTTTTTTTTTCTAACCTGGGGGCTGTTTTTTTAAATTTCTTTTCACCCATGGCAGAACTATCAAGTTCAGCTTTGGAGAAGCTTTTTTCAGCGAAGATTTTCATTGGCATATGCAATTATCAAAGTACTGATGTGATTCTGAGAAGGTATAGAAAGGGAATAATGAAAGTACATATAAGTCTCTACTTGTCTCTTAATAAAAGTTGAGTGTAAACTTTTGAGAATAATGTCCAGGAAGTTTAATAATAGCTCATGTTTAAGACACTTTCTTACATAATTTTGCTATTCTTGTGCTTAATGTTTTTCAATTTTGCATGTGGTGCTTTAGCTGTTTCAAAGCTCTTCACTTCAACTTTCAAGTGATGGTTTTGTTCCAACACACACAGCTGTTGCTCTTAACTAGCTCTTCTGGATGCAGCTAGTTAAGTATTGGAACTGCCAATCCCCTAGAAATGCTCCTGAACCCAAGAAAAACTTAATTTGCTGAGCCTGATATTTCATTTTTTTTTTTCTGTAAAGGCTTTTCCTGAATATAATGAAGGTAATGGTAGTGCCTGGCTAATGTTTGTGCTCTGTGGAGGTGAGAAGCTGGTACTTGGAATGTGTTGTAGACTAACCGGAAAAAAAAGCTTTAAAAAAAAAGCAGGGGTAGGTTGGGTGGGAGAGGGCAGAAAAAACAAACAAACAAACAAAAACCACATCAACAAAACAAAAACCCCAAACCAACTGTGATAACAAGTTTTAGGTACTGTGACATTTCTGTAGCATTAGGACCTTTGCAGGTTGGCTGCATGGTGCAGTGAAAGCTTGGTCCTGGAAGCCTGCCTGGCTTGGCCTGCCTGTTGGCATTTTCTTTGGTCACTTACTTGTGCTGTGAGAAATGATCCCAAACGCCTTTGAGTGTGGATGACTTAGTGCTGTTGCCTGATAAAACCAGATCCTGGGTTTGTGAACCTTCCTTTCTATAAAGGAGAATGAAGTGTAGAATGCTTGGGCTTGGTAAACTTCGCTGTCTGCTGCAGTGACCACTTGCTGGGATTTGAAAACCCAGTACTGTTCTTTTGTTTCTTCTCTACTTTGCTTGCTCCTAACTTTTAGGTAGATTGAAACTTAACTATTTGTGTGTTTGCTTGTGTTGTTTGCCTTGTTAAACATAGCAAAATTTTGGAGAACTGTGGAAACCACTGTAACAGCTCTTGTACTTTTGGTTTGAGAAGACTTTTTACTGTGTGTAATACTTGATGAATTCAGCAGTTGGTGATTCTTTATGCAGTAATTAAATGATGAATTCAAAACTTTATTTTTACTCAACCGTAGTACTAATATGGATTTTGCTGTTGTATTTTGTCATTTTAATGTTCTTTCATGTTTTTAGATCAATGTTAGCTTTTATTTGATAAAAGAACAGTATGTAGAGGGTCTGTTGCTACCTTAAAGATGTTACTGTTCTCTGTAAATGCCAAGTTTTGACTAATGTGGGATTTTAGATGTATGAATGATTGGGGTTTTTTGGATAATAACCTGAATTTGAATAGTAAATATGATTTTATTTTACTCATGATACAGTTACTGTTGAAGTGCAATTTGTATTTAATTTCTACTTGCTGAATGTTTTGAAGAGTTTTTGGTACCGTTCTTGAATATGGGTTGAATTGAGCCTGAAGTTTTGTTATGTGCTTCCTGTTCAGTATCTCTGGAGCTCAAGATTGGTAGATAAACTTATAGACTGTGAATTCTACAGTGGTGACACTTGTTGACAGCAGTTTCCCATGTACTTTTTCTTTTTCCTTTAGAGGAAGTACTGTAATTCTACTGCAAGTTAACTTCAATAACTTAAGAGAAAGGTGTAGGTTTTTATATCTTAATGTGTCCATCTCGGTATTTGTCCGATATTAAAGTTTGTTTCTGTGCCAGTTTTTTTTGTTCTTTCTATGGAGAATTCTTTTCCAATTTAACTAACAAAAATAAATGTGGTTTTTTTCTGTCAATTAGTTCTGAAAGCTAATTTTTTTTAATTAGGCTACTGAGATTCAAGAAGTGGCACCACTGTGTTAAGATTATTTTTTTTTGTAAAGCAGTTGTTATAGCTCTAACATAAAGAAATTTAAACAAAGTTTTTGATTTGAAGATATGCCCTTTTAAGAAAGTCTTCAACTGCTGGTGTGTCATTTATTTCCATCAGCTGAACTGAAGCATACAATCACTATTATAATTTTCTGCCTTCAGATTCCTGTGAGTAAAGCTAACACATTAACTTTCATAAATTCGTTTTACAGGCAGGCATGCCTGCCTGTGTATTCCCTGCACCAGTATTCTTTCTGCAGAAGACATTTCTGTTGTATGCCTTCATGCTGTTAAGCCAACAGTGGCCTTCTCACAGTGCAAATAGTCAGATCATGTGCTCTTTAAGAAACCAAAGGTGTTAGCCTGGGATGAAGGTGGCTGCTTGCTTTTAAGTTAAAATGAAAACACACTTATATATGAATTTCATAACTGAATGACATTTCTAAAATTTTGTAACTTTGAAGCTTGTTTGGAGTGATACTTTGTAGAGTTGCTTGTTTCTTTTTTTGTAAGTGCTCCACTTCTGTAAAATACTCATTATTCGTTCCCTCCCTAGCAGCCCTACTCTAAAGCTGGGAAGGAAAGCACTGAGGTTGCGTTCAGTGGAAAAAGGTTCTCTGTTTCTGCTCTTAGTTTTGCCCTGCTTGATGTGCTAGAGCAAATAGGTTATGTTTTATTTTCAGACTCTTTGGTTCTTAAGGGGAAAATGCTTCAAGTTCTGTTGGCCAAGCATATGGTGTTTAACCTTTCTGGGCCAAGTTGTTGTAGAATCATTTGTGTATCGTACTTAGCATGATAGATAAGGCTGGTAAGGTATGTTTGATAAGCCAAAGAGGTGAGGGGTGTGGGTCACAGATTTGAGAGCAGGAAATCTGTAAGCATTTTCAGACGAGAAGCTGTCTTTACTTAGCTTGAGTATTTTGACAGGAAGCTTATGAAGAGCTCTTCAGTTTTGAATTTGTTAGTGATTCACACCTGCTTTAAAATGTAGACTTTGAATAGAGTATGTGTCAGATAGGTAGTGCAGCCACACCTAAATGACTTCATTCAGCGTTTTTTATGGAGCTTTGCATTTCTGTTATATTTGCATTTACATATATTTTAGAACGTTTAGAACATTTGAAGGAGAAACCTCTGAGCTTCTCCTTGAAAAATGTTATGTTAACATTATCTGAACAGGAGTCTGTAAGTTGCTGCCTGTCCCCTGTAGCCCCACAGGAGGAGAGTACTTTGAAATGGGACAAGGGTTTCATTGTGAGCCTGTGATCATATTTCAAACAGTCTAGGGCAGCGGAGGTGCAAGAAAGTGTATGTGAGGGTTCCTGCCAAGTTCAGACTCAGTTGTGTGGGCTGGCAGCCGCTGGATGCAGAACGAGCATGCCTGTAACAGTATCATCCATACCTGCAAGAGAGCGCTCTGCTGCTCTGACTGGAATTGAGTGTTTAAAATGTCTTCAGCCAGAAAAATGCTGTGCAATGGTAGAATGTGCATCTTTGTACTTTCCTTGTTCTTTTTTTGCTTGCTCTTTGTTTGTTTGTTTCTATAGTGTTCTCAATTTTTGGTCTTTAGTTTTGACTGTTTTTCTTCTCCCTGACAGTACATACCACACATGGTTGTGGAATTCCCTCACACTTTCCCCCCACATTCTTTCAGTATTGTTTTCCTCTTTTCTCCCTCACCTCTTCCATAAGTGATGCACCATACATTGAACAATATGATCAATCATTGTGCAAGTTTAGCAATGGTGCATGATTCTCTTGGGCAAGAAAATGGAGTGTGTTACAGACCTAGGAGATGGTCATATGTGTTATTCCCTCCTCATTCCTTAGCATAAAGAGCAACTCTTAGATCCTGTGCTGGATAGCAAGTCCTTGTCTTTATCTGTTGGATGTTGCTTTATATGTGTAATTGGACTGAGAGAGATGGAAGGACAATATTATTTTGGAAGTAGGGAAAGAGTCAATATTTTCTGAGGAAGCAGCTCCTACTAAATTTTTGTTTTGCTCCTTGACTGGTCACACACACACATCGTTCCCATCCCGCACTCCCTATCAGCTATTTATTGAACCAGAACGTTGCTTTTATGAATATCTGCTTTTTGTCATGGAAAAAGTGAACTTTGCCTCTGTCAATGAGTTTCAAAGCTGGCATTACTTCTTTTGGAGCTCTGAATACATTTAGATTGTTTCAGCAGGAAGGATACTTAAATCATTAAACTGAACTTTAAAACCTCAGATAGATTGATGAATTTTTTCCTTAAATTAAGGAAATTTACCTGTCCTCCTCCTCTCCCCTCTGAAGAACCTAGATTTTTTTTCTCTCTTGAACCCTCAAGATGAATTGCCTTGCTTTTCGGCATGTCCTTTTCTGCCAGCCTATATACACATGGTAAAATGGATGAATATTTGACATTTACCATGTTAAAACAAAAAGCCAACAAAATTCATGAAAATCTCCAAGAGCTGCATCTTATCCAGGTGGCCTGCTGTTTGAAATATGACTCCTGGTGTGTATTGTACTCTTAGCCCTAGGATTCAGTAATGAGATTGAGTGGTATCTTGCGTGAGCACTTCTGGATGATTGACAGTGAGGTGATGTGAATCATCATTTATCAGGATATTATCATGCCTACCCTTGATAATTTCTCCCTGCTGTCTGGGGAGGTGGTGAAGACAGATAGGACTTTGTGATGTCAAAGTAATTAGTGTGTGTTGGTTTCCAGCTGAACAAACTGGAAACTAATGATCAGGTAAATGAAGATGAAGTGCATTAGTGTAAGGATGAAGGTGCAAGGACCTTGGGGAAGAGCTTATCAAAATTTCATGGGGGTTATTTGAATATCTTACAATTTGTGCAGTTGCAAGCAATATTTTAAACTACTAGAGGATACTTCTGCAACAGTCTATTTACATGTCCTTTGTTGATATCTCTTCTAGTGAGAGGGTCAGCACTAGGGTTAAGGACATTAGACTCCATAGGAATCATAGGAACTCCTTATGATTTTTATAAAATCTGAGTAGTCAATTTCCAGCTAATGGCAGCAATTTTGAGTTAAATGTTAAGGAATTGTGGTGTACACTGGAAAGATTAGGTTTTCCAGAGACTCTTCCCATTTTGAATTGGGGAGATTACTATAATTTGGCTATTATATATTTGATCCATGACTGGCTCCTTTCTATTATTAAAATATTTTAATGTTGCTTGATACCTATGTAAATATCTTTAAAAATGTGGACTTCACCATATAATCTGTGATACTGCAGCAGGCCTTTAATAGGCATGGTAGTTTCTTGGTACAAGTTCTGAATTTTTTATGTATGGGTCATTGGTGCAATATTTTTATAACCTGAGAAAACCTTTTGTGTGGGTGTGCACAGCTATGCCAATGTTTCAAATGATGCTTAATGCACAAGACCAGCTGAATATAATTGCTATACCACCAGCAAGTGATCTGAGTTAATTTTATCACATGTGATTAGATATTGCTAATTGTAATTAACTGATTGAAAAGCTATCTGCTTTACATGCTTGCTTTTCAATTATTAAAATGGTAATTTACTCATTGTCACTTATCAGTAAACTTGTATTAACATGCCAGTTTCACGGATGCCTCCATGAATAGCATAACTGTAACTGCAAAGTTTTGGAATTGAAGCTTCATGGCAAATCTATTCTTCTGGCTAATTTTTATGTACACAGCTTTCCTCTTTTTATTTCACTTGCTTCTTTAGAGGAAGTGAGTGGGCTAGAATCTCAGGCAGGAATTTGTCCGGATTAATATGGCTCATCAGAGACATTATATTTAATTGGAGAGCCTGTGGTATGGTCGCAGGAGGCTGAAGGGAATTATTTAGCATTAGCAATGGCTCGTTTGGGATTTGTGCACTAATCAAGGAGCTTGTGTGTTAACTGTAGGGATGATGGGAGTTATGACGATTATGACATGTGAGCACATGTCTGAATGAGAACTGGACAGGCAATGAGTTAATCAAGAAATATATTAAATGGCTCCCATGCTGCTTCATTATTACTTGGTAGAGTGTCTGTCAGATTGTGTACTTTACCAAAAATAAAATAAAATAAAATCTAATGAATAGGTGTTTTTGCAGGTAAAGTTAATACCAGATTTTTAACAAAGAACGTTTTTTCTCCCTCTGTTTTTGACGTGCATGTGTGCTTTTAAATGCTGTGTTGAAAAAGAGTAACTAAGTGCATAGTCTGAAAAATGCATTTAAGCATATGCCTCTCCAGTTTTTTGTATTTTGTCAAACGCTTGTTTTCAGTAAATATGAATTATTTCCCACTCTCAGCTAGATGTTTTTAACATATTTAAAATTTTACATAATAAATAGCTTGCTAAAATATAAAATTGATTTTCAGTGTTAGCAACTTAGCTTCAAAGAAATAAAATTGTTAATATTTTCCATTATCAGTATGCTCCAGGCCTTGTAAAGTAAAAAACCAAACCCAATACCCTCTAACTGGACTATTTATATGCCAGGTAGACATATTCTTTGCCCAGCATGGTTAGAGGCATCCATTTCATACCCTCATGAAATTGTCAGTTATGCTGGAAAAATTCATATTTAGAGGACACGGAACTAATAAATTGAGCTCACCTTAAAAAAGTTGTGTAAACCCATAAACCAACTGAATTATATCTGTAGGAACACTTATCCCAGAGCTAGTGGACAGGTGACCATGTGCACTTTTCCTGCTATTGTAAGCACTGCCAAATTTAATACAACTTTCTACCAAACTGTAACCTTCATGTATTAGCTTAATTAGAGCAGTATTGTGGCTAGTACCCAAAGTGTTAACCTGTAGGAGGTTGTTATTGAAATCCATTATCTGTGGAGTCAGTATTAGTGGTCAGCAGCAGCAGAAGTAAAACTGCAAGTAAGACCCTCCCTTGGGTGCTGTGAGCTCAGCAGGTTAAACTGTCAAAGCTTCTTAAAGGATGGATAGTTAAACCCCCTGGAGTTATAGGTAAACCAATCATTTGCTGTCAGCAGGAAATATGACTTTATTTAGCAGGTTGGAGGGGAAAAAACCCAAACCTAAATGCTAACAGGAAAGAGGATTTAGAAGGAAATATTCTGTAAGTGCATGTGTTGCTGTGCTATGTAGATTCTATGCAACTTTCAAAGATTTTTTTTTTTTAATTCCAGGCTTCTTTAAAACATTCATTTTAAAACATTTAGTCAAAACTAAATTTATTTATACAGATTTGCTCCAGTGGCTTATAAAACTACTCATAAGATTGAGTTAATTTATTAAACCTGTGAAGATTATCTATATCTTGTGAGGAATGCAAAAATTTGTGCCTCTCTTAAATGGAAACAGTTGTTACCTTGCAGAAATAGGTTGTTTCTTTCCTTCAGCGTTGTGTCCGTGTTGCCTGTATTGAATGTAATTATCTCTTTTTACCATATGAAATATATTTAACATTGACTAAGTGTGCAATATTTAAGATCTATTTATATTAAGATATATTTAAATATCTATTTATAGAATTTATATGTATAAGTCACATGTATTTATGATACTGTAATTAAGTTATTCTGATAGTGGTACATTTTCTAGTTTTTAGTTAGCGTTCAAAGGTGAAGAATGGGAGCATTTGACTTAGCACTTAAATTCTTGCCTCAAAAAAGAGGATCCCAGAAGTGATAGCTTCTTGTAGAAGGGGGTGAAGTAGGTGTGGGGGAAGACCTGACACTTTACTATTGTTTAGTTTATTGGAACAAGATTTGTGCTTAAACTCTTCGTGGGAGGAACTTCATAGTGTCCTGTGAAGAATGCTCTTCTATATACCCAGACCTGTTTCCTCAATACATGCACTGTTTTTAAACTAAATCTGCTTGATATCCTGAAATAATAACGTCTGAGATTAAGGGGATACAGCGGAGACTAAGATTCTACTTGCTATCCCTAAGTTACCTTAAGATGGAAAAGTGTGCATCATAGAAAATAAGTCGGGAGGTGGACACATTGTTATGGAAACTACTCAGTAATCTAAAAAACCCCAGACAAATCAAGGATTTTTCTAGGGTCGTGCTAAAATAAAATTTTTACACTTTGAGATATAGCCATGACAGAACTCTGAGGGCTGTAAAGAAAAGAAAAACCCTTGTTGAAGAAATTTTTGTCAGATGATCCGGAAAAGGGTGGGATCACATAAAGTCTGGCATTGGCATCTGTGGGTTGTCCAGTTTTGGTATTGACTGTGTGAAAATTGTATTTGAACAGTGCTGGTTTTCTTGTCTGTTCCTGCCTGTTTGTTAGGCTGTGCATAGTCCTTACAGACTTGGTGAGCCAGCTACTTGTCTGTACAGTCATTTTCAGATTTACCAGATACCCACTGCTTCACTTCATGTATGGGTAATATGTTTGGCATTGTAGAATATAGACATACAAGTTCTCTTTAAGGATGGAATGGAGGTTACTATAGTGGTCTGTTGATCAATAGATGCCTTTTCTAAAAGCATTACACCATAAGATGAAACTGAGAAATACATTTTATGCCTAGTTCAATTTTTTTTGTAAGCAAAGATAACCTTGTGCCATGTCTAGCAGTCATCTCGAACTATTAATCTTGTAACTTAGTTCTGCTGAACTGCACTTTATTTTTTTTGTTGGATGTCCTTGACCCTGCTGGCTGTTAGCTACTTTGGTACCCCTTTACTGGATATATTTTTTACATGTAATTCTTTATGTACTTGACATTGGGGTCTTCTGTCATTATTTTTATCTAGTACTACACAAAATCTGCTTCAACTTTCTTTGAATACAAGGTTGCAAACAGTGACAGACCCTTTTTTAAAATCTAAGTTAGGCCTAAGAGTTAGTGGTGGGTTGACTGTTTTGTAACAAATGCTGCTCTGTGCTTTCTTACTGTGTTTGTAATGTGATCAAGTGACTGTCAAACAGACGGCATAGAAGCAATGACACTTCTGGCATGGGCAGATTTCTAAAAGTCATACTTTTTTAAAAAGGTAAGCCTGTACTGAAAAATTACTGAACAAGTAGATTTTATGGTACTTCGGCTTACTGTGTTCTGTGAGTTCCCACAGCAAGCATGCTTGGTGCTTTTTCTCCATTACACTGTTTTTATAGTCTTCATCTTGACATCCGCATCTTGAAATCTCAGAGCTGACTCATCTTTCAAAAGAAGACTTTTGAGGGTAAAAAAAACCTAGGATGGGTTTTATATGGAGGACTATCTTATTCAAAGTTATCCTGTAATGAATAATTTTAATACATTGGCAGAGAATTAATTTTCTTGTAGAACTAACAATTTTATTGAAGAACTAACAATTTTATTGAAGAGCTAACAAAGCATAATTTTTAGAACTCTGAATGTTTACATTAATGGAATTTTGAAGGAAAAATGTGCTACTTTTATGAATGTTATGTAATAACCTATTATTAAGTACCAATATTTAATAAGGCATTTAAAATTATTTAATTTCACTTAAAACATAATCTTATGCTGGCCATGATGATAATTTTAAGGTTTTATGACTTAATTTTTATTTATTGTAGGTACTGCTTTGGTACTTGGCCTCAGTGGTAAGACCCCTCTCGCTGGGTACCCAGAAGTGGTTAAGGGGTCTGTGTATGTACATGTATACATACATACACGTGCATATATATTTTCTATTGTACATGCATATACTGCATAGACATAAGGAAAATCTTTGTTTTAGAAAACCTGCACTGGAAGTTTCTCACCCTTCTGTGAGTGAAGGCATTCTTTATTCACTCACAAACTGTTTTTTCTGGTATTTTCTTTGAATTATTTGGCATTTTAGAACTGGTTTCTTATTATGTCTGAATTTCTGTAAGTCTAAAGTACTTCTGAAAGGACTGTTCGGGCTCTCTTGTCCCCTCTCATTCATTCACTGTACTGGATCTGATGTTCATGTGGCTGGGAAGATGGTTTAACTTGCTGATCTGAAAAAGTTTAGTCTTCCCTCCCCTTAGATTACTTTTCCACTGGGTCTGTTCAGTTCATTGATCTGTCTCAGCAGCATTGCAATTGCTACGACTGAGCGTGGAGGAGAGTTTAAGGGTGGAATCCTCCTGTGAGCAGCATCCTGTATATGCCTAAAGTGAGACATATTATAAAACTTAATGCAAGTCTCAATATATTGTTCATTTTGGGCCTGAAGTTAGTCCCCACACTGGGAAGAACGTAACTCACTGTAGGGCCTGCATCTTTTGTTTCTGATTTTTTTTTTTTTAATTTTCCAGCTACTGATTCAGAATATGTTGCCTTTAGCTGATATCCATACTTCCCTTGTCACCTTTCTTTTAAATACTGTTGCGTAGCTGAAATGCCGGGTAGCTGTGAATTCACCTTGCTGTTGCTGTGAGCTGTTCTCTCAACCATGGAACTGGTTTCAGGGATCCCTGAGTTTACTGCTGTCTTTGGATGCTGGAAGTAATTTCTGCAGCCTATCATCTGTAGACTTCATCTGAATGGCGGTTTCCTGTGTTCATCCATCTGAAAGAGGAGCTCCCTACGAATTAAGCTGAAAATGGTGGATAGGAGCATGCTACCAATGCATAGTGTGTTGCTTTGTAATATGGCTCAGTTCAAACTACTTTCTCTGAATCCCAAATGTCTTGTAGGATATCTAGCTCAGTTAAGAGCTAAATCTGTACTATAGGAAGTTCTGTAGATGACTGCCCTTGCTACCATGAGATACTGTTTCCTAGACCTGTCTAAATAGTAGCTTTCCTGTCTCCCAGGTGTCTTACTCCTATGGAGAGCAAAACGAACCATGCTTGGTGAGCTTGTTTTTGGGAGAGGCAGGAAAAAGAAACAGCATGAGAAAGATGTGTCCTATTGCTTTGCTAATGTGCTTAGAAGCTGAGATTCCATTAGGGAAAGGCTGACATGTGGGTGCAGATGTGTTTGAAATGCAGGGAGGCTACTAAAAACACTGTAGGGCATCACTATTTTGTTAACATGACAAAAAACTTATTTCTTTTTCTAAAACACTTAAAGGTGCAGAATCACATATCCTCCAAAGATGAAACTCTTGCATCCAGACAGTATAGTGGGCTACTCTAAATAAATCTGATGAATTGCTCAACTCTTGCAACTCTTCCTTTGGTAAACAGATTTAAATGTCTTCCCAAATTGTTAGTGTATGCTCTGAAGTAAAATTCTGTTACTCCTGGAGACTTGGTCTAGATAACGTGCTCCAAAATAAAAACAGTTGGCAGATGTATGACTGCAGTTGCTAGCTTGCAGATTGTTTCTGCAGACATCAGCAAAAGTTGTGTTGAGTGGCTGTGCTGCCTCTAATCTTCACTTGGGTGAAGTAACTTGCTAGCTGCCCCACCAAAGGGAGACACGAGTGGAAAGAGACAAGGGAAATGCTTTTTCTGCAAGATTGTGGCAAATGTTTTGTTGATGCAATGACTTGGAGTTAGAGGATAGGACATTCTGGTTTTCCCCTCCTGATTCCTCAACCTGTGTTAATTCTTCAGTTCATCCAAAGGTAGACTAGTAAACAAGATGACTATTGATCTACTTTTTCAGTGATTCTACCAAAGAAAGACTGATTGTTCCTGACTGATGTTGATTAAAACGTGGAAGGTTGCAATACAAACTAACCATTTAATTTTGCTAAATTTTCAATAGCAAACGTGTGTACTTGTTTCTAGTCTTTGCTGTGTTGGAGGATAAAATACAGGAAGTACTTGTAACAAAATTGATGGAGAAGCCTTCTTTTCCCCCATTGTTCTAGAAGATGCTTCACTGAAGTTACTTGTCAAAGAATAAACATATGGGAAAAGACTTTAGGAGCCAAAGCCATTCTGGAAGACTCTTCTCTAGATTCTTATCTGTCATGTCTTCAGTACTCAGGAGGCATTCTCTTGTTTGCTGCAGCAAGCAGAGCACAGTTTGAGTATCACTTCATGACAGCCTTAATGTGGTCTCCTTTTCACAGTAGGAGTGATCAGGTCTCTAGGTACAGTGGGGAATCCTTTCCAGTTTATGAGGCAAGTAAAATTGTGTCTTATTAACAACCAATGAAGTTCCAGAGCTTTGTTCACGGGAGAGACAATTTTGAGATTATTTTCTATTTTTTAAAGGTTATAAAAATAAATCAGTGTTTATAAGTGAGAGTGCAAACAGATGAAAATCTTGATGCATGTTGAAAAATGCATTCTCTTAGTCTTGGTTAGAAATGCAGTCTTCCTCACCTGGTTTATACTGTCTTTTAAAGACTGTTCAGTTCAACCTGGATCCATTCCTTTTAATTTTAGTTGAAATTGGTGGATTTCTGAGGCCCCTAGTTAATGAGGCTGTTGCTATCTTCAGGTTTTGACCAGCTGGCAAACTTGAAGGGCAAGACAGGGAAGTAAGGGAAAGGGGGTTATTTTTTTTTCACATTTATTGTTCTCAGCTGGTGTCCACCAATCAGGGATTTAATCCCACAGATGCTAATGGATGGGCTGTTTTGAGGGTCATTGTAGACTTGGAGGGGATTGTAAGTAAATACCCTTCACCAAAACATGTTTGAAGACCACTGAAGAATTGGTTTACATAGTCCTTGCATAACTGTTTGTGGGCCATCAAATTAAAATGTTTTAAAATAGGCTTGCAGAGAAATCTACTTTTGCGGACTCTGTAGATTGGCTTGTTTATTTGCATAAATTTTTATTTAGGTTTTTGAAATGCTGAGTAAAAAGAAATATGGAAAATATGGGATAGTTATGCTATTTGTGCCTTTCACAGTTCTGTTTTTCATGTGCTATAGAAATGTTTCCATTATTTTATTTTAAGGTTAAATGCTGTAATCGTGTGGCAGTATTTCTTTGCAGACAGCACTTTAAAGGCTGTGTGATACTGCACACTGTGTGCTCAGACTTATTGTATTATTCCTGTGTGTATTTTAGTGTGAAGCTGCTAAAGACACCTAAGTCACATGAAAAATGTGTTTTTGCAAACCAGTAAATTTGAACCTTTTTTGCATCCATTTGATTTTTTTTGAACTCAAGACTGTTAAATGTCACAGGTTTTTTGTTCTGTTTTGTCTGTCTCTTTTGGCAGTGGTGCTGACAAGATTTGAGGTGGTTGCGTTTTTTTTTAGCTACCTTACAAAGGATTTACTCATTAGCCCTATTTTATGGGTTGAGCTAATTGTCATTTGTCTTGCTGAGCGTATTATGCAGTTTGGGCCAATTAAG
Organism: Pseudopipra pipra; assembly: GCF_036250125.1. Taxonomy (NCBI): domain Eukaryota; kingdom Metazoa; phylum Chordata; class Aves; order Passeriformes; family Pipridae; genus Pseudopipra; species Pseudopipra pipra. The sequence continues at coordinate 79,535,331 of NC_087550.1, forward strand.
TGAATCCACTTACGCCAACGGATGTTGTTCCAATGTGTAATATTGATTTGAGCTATAAAAGGAGAATGACTTGTTTGATTAGATTTCTTTGTCTAAACAATGCTCGATCTTATCTAGTATACCAAGCAAAAGTGTTCTCTTCATTGAGGTTTTTTTAATTGCTCCTTAGGTTTGATCAGCTGTAAATGCATCTATAAGAGTTGACCTATAATATAAATTCTGAAGCAGTACAAAAGAATTAGGGGGGGAAATGCAGCTTGCAACTCAGTGTAACTGTCTCTGCTGAGTGAATATCAACTTGTATTGAGATCTGGGGATGTGTAGGCTGACCCACCCTGAAAAACTGGGACACTTGGGAATCCCAGACATTTACCTCCTTGGAGATGGAGGAGAAGGGGAGTGAATGTGTGTGTGTATGTGTTAATTAGGCATTTACACTGAAGTACATTACATCTGTCACATGATAAGCCTCAGAAACTGCTGAAGTATATAAAATCTGTGGAAACTAGGCAGGTGGTATTAAGCACTCTGTTAGGAAATGCATGTAGATGTATTTTTCTTTGTTGGCTCTCAAAGTCAGCCTTTACTTTCTGGAATTAGTAAATGAGAATCACTGTGAAACAAATTGGGAAGAAAAACAGTTTTGTCATGAACCAGATCCGCATGAAGGTAACAAACTCTGGAGTTGCTGAATAATTATCGTACTAGGGATCTTTAAATTATCTTGGTGTCTTTGATTGTTTATATATTCATATGCACTAAAACTAAGTGGTTAGATTGCATATGCATTGCATATGAGTGTGGTTTAGTTCCTTGCCTTAAAATAATTTTTAATACATTCTATATCCATACTGAGAAAACTTTTCTATGTTTCAGTGTTGAGAGGCATGCATATTTAATATGCATTGTAAATAATATAGATTTCAACTAGTGATCTGCAGCAGCTGAGTGACTCCTGAAGAAGGTTACCTTGATTCTGCTGTGTGAAACAGAACATCTCTAGGAGATCTACATATATTTTAGGTATAAAGTTATTAATTTTGATATCTTGAAATCATGATTATTTGATATACAGTTTCAATTACAGGGATAACTCAATAAATTAAGAGTATGGCTAGGCAAGAGAGCATGTTGCTGTCAAATGAATATATGTGCCACTTTCCAGGGTAAAGGAGAGCTAACATAAGCTAGGTAATTTGGGTACTTACAAGCTCTGGTTCCATGCAACCCTACTAAATTGGGTTATCTCCTGCAAAGCAGACATTGACTGTTTTTTGTGGTGCTTATATACCAAACTTTGGGTTATGGACATATTTGTCTTCGGGGGTGTGGTGGCAAGCCCTGGCACCAACTTTGGTTTATAAATCCTCCTGAAATACTGAAATATGATGTAGAAGGGTCTCTGAAACAAATTGCTGTTCCTGTTATTACCTCTTAGTGCACTCTGAACCCTGAGAGCTGCTGCAGCCTGGAGCAGTGTTTGGAACCAGTCCAAGCCAGAAATGACTGGCTAGTCAGCCCTGATAGACTCCTTGCTTTACTTGCCTATTTGCTGGAAAGGTAGTGAAGAAACACGAAGCTGTTCCTGTGTAAAGATCTGGCAGGATTTGCTGATTTAGGTACCTTACCATGAAGGTAGCTCCTGGACCTAAACTAGCTTTGGAACTAGTGGCCATTTCTGTGCAGTTTGCTTCTGGATTAATAAGCCTGTTGGACTTGAGCTAGTTCTTGTGGTCAGGAAAACTTAAGCAGTAAAATAGTTGTAGTACTTAAAATTGTTTCCAGTTGACTTTGTACCTTAATCCAAAAATAGTCACATGATGTAATAGTATTCATTCTGATGTTCTTCAGTGGCTGCTCTTTGTAGTAGTAGGACTATGTTGGTGTCTCAGTGTGTGGGTGTGGAGTTTCTCTCTTAATACCTAAAAGTAGCTAACTATGTTAAGTTAGTTCTTGTCTGTAAGGAAGCTTTTGGTTTTGTAAAACATATATGGTTAATTAAGCTTAATCTTGAATGACTTTGTTTAGACATGTAAACCACATTGGAATTCAAAACAACTTGAAGCATATAAATTGATCGTGAATATAAAGGTATCCAGGGGCCATGCTGTTTCTTGAACTTAGTGCTGTAAGAAGGATGACAGGCTAGTCTTGATAGCATTTGGTCAAAATAGATTGCTGACTTAGTTGCGGAGGTGTACTTAAGAGAAAACGTTAAAATCCTGCTGCAGGATTGTCTGTGCTAGTTCTTAGGATTTTTTGTTTTGGTTTTGCTCTGTTTATAGTGCGAGGCTAATGCTGTAGTGGTAAAACAGAACCGTTGTGACTTTACAGAAGCAATAATTCAAATGTGAAATGTGTGGCAATTCCAGGACGTTATGTGAACTCTCATATACTTGAGTATATAGCAAATTCAGAAGCTATTTAAGACATGCCTCCAGAAAGAAGCTTTGGATTAGGTGACAAGTTAATGTTCCTTTCTGGGATTAACTTTTGCAAAATTCAGAAAAAGTCACTAAAACAGAAGAAAAAATGCTTAATAAGGACTCTTGTCCTTTTGATACATGTTTATTATATTTACCTGACTACATACTTCTCATTGTGTTGTTCAAAATACTGTCTGACTATTGCTTGTCAGTGTTTCTAGATAATTTTTTTTCTGGCCTTACTTTTTCTGAATGAGCCAATAGTGTATGCAGGCTACTTTACTTCTGACTAGTTTGTCATACTTGATAGCCTTCATACTACTTGCAAATTAAATTCCTTTTCACAAAGAATGAAATTTCATGTTTATAAACCAAAAATATTTTGTTTCTCATACGTTAATACTCATCTTCTAAAAGAACACCCTTTTTAGACAATGTATTTTCAGTTTCAAATGCTGAAGATGATATCAAATAGTTCATAAAATAGCTTTTAAAATTGGTAAGCATTGGAAATGTCAAATTGTCATTCCAAACAAGTCTTACTGACATAGCTAATAATCTTACACAGTTTAGGCAATGGCATGCTTTCTTAAATACACACTGAAAGGGAGCTTACAAAAAGCAGAATGAGATAAAACTGGTTGTTTGGTTTCTTGGTTGTGTGTATTTTACTACAAAGAAAGTATTCTGAACTCTGAAAGCATGTTAAAGACCAATCTAATTAAACTTTCAAAACTTTTCTTAAAGTTAAGTGTGCATGTAAGTTGTACGTAGACTTTTAACTTCAAATCTAGCTATTTTATTTTTCCTGGTAAAATGTTGGAAATGTTTGTCCCTTTTGTATTTAACTAAAAGTATTTGGCAAATGCATATAAATAAGTATACAATGAATTAGGAATCAAACATGAGCCTGCTTAAATAATTCTCAAGATTTTCTGGTTCGTGTGTAGCGATATTGAACTCTTTAGTCATAGGCTTTAATTTGTGCATGGTGCTGACCTGATGCTGTGCAGGGACACTCATTGCATCCCTTCATTCAATTCACTCTAATTATCCCCAACTTCCTGGGGAGCCTGCTTAGAACTGGTCATGAATGTTTGTTATTAAGTATTAAGATATTAGACTACCCTGGTTACATGTAACAAAGTAGTTTTTGTCTGAATTTACATGTAGATGATCAGTATAGGAAGCTGAAATTATATTTCTCATGATTTTATTTAATAAAATTAAAAATAATATATTGAAATAATAAAACATTTTGACAGTGACTTAAGCTCAGAGTTAAATGAAATGAGATTTATTGTGCAAGTACTTGTATGTCAGTGTTGGCAATTTCAGTGTGCATTTTAGAGTGGTTATGGTATGTAAATTATCTTTGAAACAATCAGATTTGTGTGCATGTAACTGGGTGATGGTAATTATTTTTGCTGGGAGCATCTGTTAATGCAGAATATTGCCTCTTCAGGTTCATGTGAAAATGGCGGATGAATCTGTCTGTGTTGGCCCAGCTCCCACCAGCAAAAGCTACCTCAACATGGATGCCATCATGGAAGTCATTAGGAAAACCAGGGCCCAAGCTGTGAGTCTGAATGAGTCTATCTGCTGCAGCTGTTTCATATATAGAAAGCAGAAAAGCCAGAGTTTGTATTTTTTTTTTTTTTTTTAAAGGTGTTGGGGGGGGGAAGTGATTGAATATGCTATTCCAGTTAGTTCATGTCACATGAGTTAAATGTGTCTGAAATCGCTACTGGAAATCAAAGGCTTTGTAGCATCTGGCAGCACTGGTCGCTGATCCTGCAGGTGGCTGCTGGATTCAGCTTTCACACCAGGGAGCAGCTTCAGTTCATTTCCAAATTTGCTGGGGGAAAAAAAAAATCCCAATTAGTTTTAAGCGCTAACCCTTTATATGCCATAATGGCTTTTTTGAATGTTTTACAAAGTGTGTCCAGAAAGGCTTTTGCCTAAACTTAGTTTGAATTACTTTCTATGTTATATAAATGTTATTTGAAGGATGGTAAGGTAAATAGTGCATCCTGTAATTGGTTTTGGTTCAGAATGTTTATAAAATGCGCATGAGCTTGTGTGTAAATGTGGGCTAGTCTGCCTTTCTTCTTCCAAATTGGCCAGAGATTCAAAGCTTAGCAGGAATCAGTTGGAAAAACTAATATGTAGTTGTGTTCACATGCCTAACGTTCTTTGTTCTGTCAGTGAAATAAATGTATTATTCAGAGCTACTCTACACAGAGCATTTATTAAAATAAAATTTGTGTTTATATGAGCAACACTAATTACCCTGGAACAGTTTGATCAGGATTGTAACTTCTTTCAAAGATGATGTTTTGGTATGGTGCTTTCAGGGGCCAAAAGCTTTCCTATAAAGAAAAAAATATTATCTTCCCTTTGAGTTTCTGAATCTGGAACTCTGAATCTGGAACTGAATATTGTCTCTTTTTAAAAGAGGGGAATAAAAGGGCTTATACTTTATCTATCAGAGTATTAGATCGAGAACCTTATGTGAATCGTGAGAAGTAAAATGAAAATTTTTCCCATGCGCATCTCAAGTAATTGCACTGGGTCTGTACTGGGACGCGCGTAGCAAACCAGGATGCTTCACTTAGACAGCTGAAGACCCTGTACTGTGCACTCCAGCAAGGGTCACTAGAGGTTGGAGTGACCTCCTATTACTGTGGACCTATGCACCACTGTTGTGGTCAGTGCTGGAAATATTTTGGGATTAGGAGTACTTTATGGTGGTTATTGAGAAGAGCATACGTGTGGAAATCTGCGATGGAGCTAAAAATTTAGACAGAAAGCAGATCACCAAAGTTCATTGCTCTTCAAACAGCCCCTTTCTCCCTAGTTAAGTAAGGAATGTTTGCTTCAGAAATGCTAGCTCAACAGCTTGACTTAGGATAGATAAATCAGTGTGTTGAGACAGTTTCTTTAAGGTGTTCGACCTATTTAAATGCTTAGTGATCTACTTCACCTTCCCCAGTATCTGAAAAGGTGCTGACAAGTTTGGTGTCTGGTTTCAGAACTCAATCAGCTTGAATTTTTTTTTTTTTGTTGTCTTCCAAGGTACACCCAGGATATGGATTTCTTTCAGAAAATAAGGAATTTGCTAGACGTTTGGTAAGTTATTTCTATTTGCTTAGCTTTGACTGCTGCACTAGGTGGCATATATTCATTCCGAGGTATCTGAGGAATCGAGCTAACTTAGAGCAGATCTAAAAGATACCATAAGATAGGAGATTTCAGTATGTTTTCTGTGCATGTGGACTTCTTGCACTTTGAGGGTGTAATTGCAGCCTGTGTTTTCTTTTGGGAAAAGAGGAGATGCCTGTTTGTAAGAACCTTATCCAGGATGTAAGAACCTTTTGGCATTTTCACTTATGCCTGTACTGTTTATGAGGCTGCTCTGCAAAACTGGGTCACTGAAATCATCTAGGTTAAAAGTATGTGGTTTTAAGTGATCATTTTGGTGATTCATAGCACAGCTGGTGAACAGCTGTATCAGCAGCCCTGAGAAGGTGCTGAACTGCACTTCAGGATGGGAATAGAAAGCTGTTTAAAAACTGACTTCTCTGCTGGTGGTATTTTATCGTGGAGCTGCATTCTCTGAAAGGGCCAAAGAGCCAAGAGGGTGCTGTTTTCACTTCATGTCTGAATTTATAAAAATTACTGTTAAAAACCTCTTCAGTAGGGTTTTTGTATATCACAGACTGATATATGGCCTTTTTACTGATTTGATTTTTTTCCCAAAAGCTTTCATGCAGCTGCTTATAAATTTGAGCATTGCTAGGAGAAAGTTACATGCACAATGTTTGAACAAAGTCCTGAGTGGATACTGTATGTGTAGTCACTGCAGATCTTGTGTTATTATCTACTGGTTTTGCTCAGAATAAGGACAAGCACATATTACATTGAAGTTTACAGTAAAAAAACCATTGCATTACCAACTTTGTTACAGAGTAAATGAAGCATATAGCTGAAGAAACATCTTGTTTTACAGGCAGCAAGATAAATTTGTTTCTAGTTTTGAGACTGATTTGCACCTTTTTGATTCAGGGTAAAAAACTTAGATGGAGAATGTGACTCTAAAGTGATAGCTTTCACCTTCAGCATTTGTGTAACAGGTCTTGTTTCCACATATCTTCCTTAACCATGTCTCTTTTGGCTTGAGTTCTATCTGTAGTACAGATCCTTACTATTTAGTTGATTATTTGGTGTTAGAGAACACCACCTGCTTATTAAGGAGACTACTGGAGAATGAAATCCAAAAATTCTCATACTTCATAGTTGCTGGCATTTTTTTTTAAAGCCCCTAGATAAAAACAAGTGCAGATTCTATGTGATGCTGAATAATCCTGCCAGGTGCTGGTAATGTTTAAGTTGAAAGGAATTCTAAACACTTGGTGTTTGCCAGGATTTACCAAATCTGGGGTTATCTCTTACATGTTATTTTCATGCAGTTTAGCAGCTTTCTTTTATCACTGTTCTGCTTCACGTACCAGAAGCTCTTCTACAGGGAAGATTCCTGGCTTAATTTATAACAAACTCTGTTCTCACTGGATTAGACTAGCAGGATAACTGACTTTAGTTGGTAGTTCCTGCTTTTTAATAACAAAATAGTTAATGAAACAGAAGTGCTTGCATATGCTATTTTGCATTTTATTTTACTGCCAAACTTTGAAATTTGGTAGTTATTACTCTGAACTGGGCGCATATCCTAATAGTGTGGTTGTTATTTGGTGATGTGACAGTCTGGAACACTTTTTTTGGGCAGAATTAAGAAGAAATGGAGGAAGTACAAACATTCCTGTGGATCTCCTGCCCCTTTCTATTTCTCATCTTTTCACTCAGAATCTAGGAACAGTTTCTGAACAATTTCCTGAAATAATGTGGTGACTAGAAACATGTTTGAGTTTGGGTTGCTGCTACAGTCTCAAAATAGCTTTAATTATGTTTCAGAAACCTGGTGTGTTCAGTTCTCTAAAAATATACTAAAACAAGGTAATGCTACTTTGCTTTCTGAAATGCACTATTTAAAGTCTCAATTAAGACATAATCATGCTTTCCTTATTGTCAGTAGCTCTGGAAGATCAAACCCCTAGTGAGAACTGGTGATCTGTCTTTTTATCACTCGGGCTGCTTATATTTTTTCAAGACACCCTGATTAATATAGTTAGGAAGAAAACTTGCTTGCTGTTTCTTTATTAAAGAAGTAACAAATGTTTTTAAGCTGTTGTAAAGTTGAAGATGTTTTCATTCTGTTTTCTTTTTCCCTCTCTCTTTCTTTGCACATGTACTATTTTGTTCTTTTGTACTGAAAGTACAACACTACTGAAAGTAGTGTTGGAACTTGTGAAACCTGGGCTTATTTCCTGGTGTGCACCTGTACTTTTAAACCAAACTACTTAAATGCAGAAACCAGGAAATACAGTAAACTTTCTAAACTTGCCAATTTATGTGTAAGAGCAGTAATGAGCTCAAAGCAAAGCTTTGTCTTCAATTAACACATGGAGGGTCAGTTCACGTGTAATCCCACTTGTGTGATTTGAACAAAAGCGTGTCTTTATGTTCATTATTATCTGAATGATTTGTGGAATAGCATACAGCTTTAGGCAGTACTTTTGAAGAATTTGGATGGATACATTTGGAGTATTGAAAATTGCTGGTTTTAATTTTTTTTTTCTTTATCAAAAAAAGCAATCAGTAGATGAATATCTGACATGTTGTTCATTGTGATCCAATAAAAAAGTTGGTGCGTTCAGTTCCCTCTTCATGTGTATCTATTTTGGTTGCTATCGATGGCTGACAGAAAAGAGATCCGTGGCATTTATATTAAGACTGTCAAAGATTTCATAAACATTAAGATAAATTTCTTAAAGATTGGTATTTGAACATGGAATCTTGTGATGAACTTATGTAATGCTGATAACAGTATTATGTAGAATGACAAAACATGGATTTGTGCAAATGTTTCTTAGAATCAGTGTGTAGGTTGGTACTTGTAGTTTATGCATGTGAATGTATTTTCATGTAAGTAATTTCTGTCCTTCAAGGGATAATTGCATAATATTCAATATTGTCATAAATGTAAAGGTGAAGCTAAAATCTTTTGCCACGCTGAAAAAAAAGAAGAGCCAGTATCTTTTGCCAAATGCTATGCAGAGCTGCAAGATCAATTTGCTCCTTCGTGCTTTAGAAGAATTTGCTAGTGATCTCTATATTTAGGTTAGCTTACTTATTGTTTCCTGTTATAAAATTAATGGAGACCCTTTCTGAGAAGCTCTGTCACCTCTGTTGTCTTCAGCAGGCCTTTGGAATTTGGGAAGGAGAAAGGCCTGAGACTAAGGTGAGCCTTTTGGTTGGCCTGTAGTTGAAAGATACACTTTTCTGAAATTGCCATGTTTCTTTTCTTGCTTGCAGATGTCCAGGGCAGCTGTTTTGGTAGGGGATGGGAGTGCTCAGTCAGGTCTCTTCACCTATTGAATAGTTTGGGGTTGGCCCATGGTCACAGTGACTCTTATTTCCTTTTTTTTTCTTTTTTTTTTAATCTGGGTAAGGAAGAATATGGGGGAGATAAGAGTGAGAGAAAGGAAGTGTGTAACTGTGTTACACAGTCATTATTTCAATGTTGCTTCTTATGGTCTAGGTGATTTTAGCAGCAAGTAGTTGAGGTTATTTATGTTCGTGCTTCCTTGTAATGATTACAAACACGAACCATGATCCATCGTGACTCCGTGTGTCAGTTGGTCACAATGGGATCAGTTTTCTTTTTAATTAAATGGAAAACGCAAATGAACTTCACTTTCCCAACTGCCATGAAAGTCTCTTGGGAAGCTACTGTTCAAAACAAAACAAACAAAAAATCAGCTAAATTATTCCTTTGCAAAGTGTATGAAAAATACCAGTTTTCAAGATCATAAATCTTCAGAGTATTTTAGTGTCTTGGACTCATGTATATGATAGAGTTCCTGCTTTCATAAAAGGTGATGTGATGTATTTTCTCCAAGAAAACGATTTAATATGTGCATAGAACAATCTCAAAATGATAAGAGTTAAAGCTACAAATGTGACCTTTATCTGGAATATTCTTTTTTGCATGCAGCCTTGACAATATTCTGATGCTCTGTTTCTTGACGAAAAAATAACCAGCTACTACCCCCAAAATCTGCTCCTTGCAATAGAAACCATAAACATGGTGGGACAAAAGGATTCAATTTTGGAATAAGATATGAACCTTCTTGACATTCTGAGTGATAACCTGGTTTTATGTTGTTTGTGCCCTTTTAGCAACTACTGTTTGGTGTGACTAGGGGGACAACAAAGCAGACAGTGCTGTTTCTCTTTACCTTTGAAGCTAGATTAACATTCTTGGTGGAATTAAAAATCCCAACAATGTATTGTCTGAAATAAATGGTCAGACAATGTATATGGAAATGGTTGATCACATGTTTGTGAATGGCTGCTAAATTTGAGAAGGAAAAGGTAAGCCAAATAGCAACTTGTCATCTTCTGTGAGGGTACATGTGTCTGACCTGTGAAGAGCTCTGTGCAAGTGGATCTACAACATATGCACATCTAATTATGGGGGTCTCAGGATTGTTTCTTTACAATTGTTGTGCATGGCTGTTATTTGTGAGCAAATTGTGAAGTTCCCTTATCGCTTAACAGTAAGCCTTTATTTTTAACTTGTATTTTTTAAAGCTGCCTATTTTCTTAAGTTGGCTTGGGTTGAAAGCTTTAACATGTGCAACTGTCCTTAGAAAAAATGCAAACACAAACCCTCTCAATTTAAATAGCAATGTCCAGTAACTTGAGGCTGTTGGTGGATGAACTGTGGGCTCGTATGACTTCTGGAATAATTTAATGCTGTGCATGTGATTAGAGAAGATATTAGAGAGATTTTTGCCTATCTGGACTATTGTAAGTCATTTAGTATTTCCCATGAGATGCCTTTCAACAGCAGCACTTTGGCTTGACACACTTATTAGGGTGTGTGGTTCTGCAAATGAATGGATTTATGGACTTCTAATTTGTAAAAATTCTTTTTCTTGACATGCAGTGTTACTGCAATAGCACTTATTTCCAGGTTTACAGAATCCTTCATGTTTCTTCTGAAATCCTTTGTTCTGTCCTCTTTTTTCCCCACTGTTGCTATGTCTGGTTGTGAGAAGAAAAACTTATTGCTCTCTTTCCTCAATTGCAATTCTGTTAACAACCATATATGCTTGTGTTTTTCCTCATTGCAATAACAGAAGGCTTGACAGTGTAATGCTGTGTAATTTTTTTTTATATAGGTAGTACTTTGAGGTTGGAAGGGACCTCTGGAAGTCATCTGGTCCAACACCTCTGCTCAAGCAGGGATGCTCAGAGCTGGTTGCCAGGACCATGTCTCGAAGGCTTTTGACTGTCTCCTAGGATGGAGACTTCACAACCTCCCTGGGCAACTGTATTTGGCCACCCTCAGTCAAAAAAGTGTTTCCAGATGTTCAGAGGGAACCTCCTGTGTTTCAACTTTTGCCTGTTGCCTCTGATTCTGTCACTGGACACCACTAAGCAGAGCCTGGTTCTGTCCTGTTTGCACTCTTCCTTCAGGTATTTGTATTCAGGTACATTGAGCTCCCTGTGAGCCTTCTTCAGGCTGAACAGTCCCAGCTCTCTCAGCCTTTCCTCATGGGAGAGTTGCTCAAACAAAAAAAAATATATCTATGAACGCATATCAACATAAGCACAACTTAATAGTAACGTACCTGGTTTGTCAGATTTTGTCAGCAAAAGGCTTTAGTGAGTGCAACAGGAATGATGAGCCCTAGGTAAGAGTAAGAATTTAGTAGGTTGCTTGCAGCCACCTAATCATGCTTAGTGTTTCATTTTGCAAATCTTCTAAGGAATTCTCTGGAACTTTAGGACTTCCCACCCATTATTATGAGTGTATCTACCTTTTCACTTTAATTTTATTTGTAGATTTGCTTAAAAATAAGCTTTGTATTTTCCCAGCATACTTCATTCATTTGTATTTCAGCCTGAATGACTGTGATCAATAACATTGGTAAAGTACTGTGTTGATTGAACAGTTCCTGCTGGAGTTATGCATGTGTTTATGGAGAAAGTCATTAAAATACTTAGCAGTTGGAATGTTTTCAGCAATGAAGTTTTGAATTAACAGAAATATAAAGGTTGATTTCCTAAAGGTGGGTGATGTGACTTGTGCAGAACCTAGTATGTGCTTCTGACTTGCTCCCTGAAGGCCAACTCATGTGTTCAGCTCCTGAAGATTAGGTTACTAAGCGTGTGGTCAGATTGCTGTTCTGATTGTGACCACGCTGCCTGAAGAGATTACTGCTCCCAGTGGCTTGTTGTTGTCTGTCCCCATGAGCAGTTATTGCCCTCCTTGGATATGCTGGAATGACAGTGACATGTAGTCACTTTGTAAACCTGTTAAAATTCTTTGTTTAAACACATCACATATCTCTTGCTCCCAACTCCTACCCTATTAAAGTCTTTAAGGTAGTACAGCTGATTATAGCAGAGTCAAGTTAGGTTTCTGCCTGACTTGGAATGGAGGTAAACTCAAAGGGATGCTATCTAGGGATTAGGGTTATAGGGGTATGAGGGGAAAAAAAAGGCAACTGACATTGATACACTTTTAACTTATTTATAGCTGAATTAGTATTTGACAGAAACCTTACTGAAAGGGATTTAGGTACTTAATTTAGGCTGATTTAGGTACCTAATTTACGTTTTGAAAAGTCAGTTCTTAATGCCATCTGTTCATGATGTATCATTATCAAAAATGTTATTTAATAGGAGCATTTAAAGAACTTAATTAAACAGACAGTCTTTAAGTAATTTCTTTCATACCCCAAAATACGAAGGGGGTTCACGGAATGGTTTTCACCAAACATTGTCTTTCCCCCTTCTCCAGTATGTAAATTTACAGTAACTTCTTGAAACATTGCTAGCCTGAGTTATTGAAAGCTTTGAAACTTGGAGTGACGGTATATTTGGTAGGGCTTTTATTGCACAGATGCTGTGGAGGCAAAGGTGGTGTTTTCTGTGACTCTGCAGGCCATTACTCTTTGGAGAAGATTATTTTCAGGGTCTTCAACTCCCTGTGATTATAATAGAAAGGGAAAAGTTGCTACAAGTTGAGTTCCTAACCTTGGAGCTTATTGGTAGATGATCCTGTTTTATTTGATCAGCTAAGATTTGACACTATTCTTTGTGTAAAGTTGGCAATTTATGTATGTTGTCATGTGATTTTTTTTTTTTACTGATCTCTTGAAAAGTTTAATGAAACTTAAATTAAAAATAAAGCTGTTATCAGTGTGCACACATTTGTCCATCCTTCTGATTTTTACATGAGAACTCTGTAGGAAGCATACACCTGCTGAACAGTGTCTTACTGTTTAGAGGTGGGTTCTTAAATTGATACTAAATTACGGCTTTCAGTACACACAGGGTTAAGTGAAAAGGTTGCAGTAATATCTAGTGAGCTTTTTTTCTTTAATGTGCTCATTAGCAGTGGCAAGTGCAGGTTTTAGCACATGTCAGTAATTTACATTTCATTGCTGAGTGGCTGCCCTTGTTCAAGAGTTGTTTTTAAGCCTGATGAATATACTTGTGTTGAGAATAAACTGAGTAGAAGAATTGAAAGCCAAATACCCTGCCAGGCTTTTCAATGGGTGCTGAAGTTTCTAGTCGGTCACTGATTAGTAATGCATGGAGCAGCAGAAGAATGCAAAGATGATGTCTAGAAAGGTTACTTCAGGTAGGTTTTACCATCAAACTCCTCTTTCTTTGTAACTATCTTTACAGCCGTTTTCCTCAAAATTTCTCTTAGCGGTCTTCTCTTAATATGGGAATGTGGTACATTAGATGGACATCCCAACTAGGTTACTTAGAGGTGGCATAGGAAAGTAATACTTGTGCAATGAGTCCTAGAAAGAAATGATCTTATGGGTTGTGCAGTTTGCTGCTATCAGATTGTGATGATAGGAGTCTCAAGGATATTTGCTCTCATACTTTTTTCTTTCCTCTGTCTCATCTGATACTGGCTTGAAGATGTGTGTCATTCTCTGCAGTGATAGCAAATATATGTGTGTTGGGATGCAATAGCATTGCGGTTGGCAATTGAGATGCAAGACAAAGGTTGCTAGCTTTTTGGGGGAAAATTGATGCTTTCATGTAGCAGCAGCTTAGTTTGGTAACAAAACCATATGATTAACTAAATGTATTCTTGCTATTTTCCAAGCTGCTCTATTTTCAGAGCACTATGTGGAAACTTATACTGTGAAATTATACTTTCCTTTGTAGAGAGGCCTGCATATATTATCTGTCCGAAAGGATAGGTATTGCTGAATTTACATATGTACCCAGACAACTGAGCATTTTTATTCCAGATGCCTGTTAGGATCATACTGACATGTTCTTCAGAGCTCTTGCAAAAGAGTGCTGGTGCTTACTCTCTCCCACTCTCTCTGAGGTATTGTGAACGCTGTTTATATTCAAGCTACTTATTATACAGTTTGGGGATGGGGAATGCATTAAACATTTAGAATGGGGGAGAAACCAGCAAAAGATATTCCAGAACATTCTTGTGAATAAAACCCGCCAGTTCGTTGTGTAAGAATTTGTGAACTCTTTTATTAGCTTATCTGAACATTAGGTGCATATATTTAAATGAGAATGTTTGCAGAAAGTAGAACCATTTGAATATTTTTCACATGCTTGAAATATTTTCATAGCTGCCTTGGTCAGATTTGGAATTCCTGTTGTTAATTTGCAAAATAGTTACTATTTGGGTTGTCTGGGAAGGCCGATGCCTTTAGCAGGGTGCTAACACCTAAAAGGTATCTGACGTGGTAATTCAGAACCTTGATTGACACGGTGACTAGACAACAGCTACTATTTTATGAGTTAACAAGTAGCAAAGTATAGATGTTGCTGGAGAGACATTTTTGGTTATGAGCCAAGACAGTTTTCAGGCTTGTTATAAAAAAACATGAGGAAAATTATGCTTTTTTTTTTAATGAATAAACTTGTGTCAGATGTTTTGCCTCATGGTCAGGACGCTTCCATGTTCTTTACTCTCTCAGAAATCTGGAAATACTTGTGTGGAAAAGAGTCATGGAGACTAGCAAAGAGGTTACCTGAGTAGAGCTTTTACAAAAGCGGGGAGAACATTTTACCCTGCACACTTAGAATGGTTTTAGTTTTTCTTTTTCAGTAGTAACTGCCATAAGATATTTGCAGATTTCTGTCTTAGAGTTGGATTATGGTTCTGATTGGATCAAATAGGAGAGGGGGTGAAGAGTGCTTTCAATTAAGATTCCCCCTTGCAGGTTTATGGAGGAGCAGGCTTCTGGGATAGTAGGGCTTAGTCTCTGCCAAATAAGTCCTCTAGCTTGGACCTACTGCTGCCTGGCTGAAAGAAGTGCTTCCTGATAGCTAACAAAAAAACCATGGCCGTTGTATGTGCCACCACCCTAGTTATTTAGGTAAGATTAAGTTGTACTCTAAGGCATTGTCTGCTGTATGTATTTGTGTTCAGAGTTGTGCAGCTATTAAAGGCAGGTGAACTGCTTGCTTTCTGGTTCTTATGACTTTCTGGTGCTTTGATCCTTTCCTTGATTAAGGAAGAGTTGTGGCTTGTAGCTTCCTGTATGTGATTTGGTAGGAATGGTTTATAGCTGTGCGTGCTAGGACAAAGCTGTTGCTCTGCTAAAGGTAGCTCTGAGTAGATAAATGATTCTTTGGAATGGGATCTGATCTCAAAATACCTGTTGTTCCTACCAGTTGGTTGGTTTGGTGTTTTTGGGGAGGAAGGTGTTTGTTCTCTTAGTTTAAATTTTGAATTGGCTTTCTATGGAGCGAGAGGCAGATTCTTGTCAACCAAATTGGTGTAGTCCATAACCACATTTGTCTTCAAGGAGACTTTTGGTAGAAGGCGTCTATGAATTCAACACCCATGCAGCCCATACTGCAGTGTTCAAAGGATACTTCTCAAGTTGGTAATTTGAAGTAATAGGTATTGCAACGTATGTGGTACTTCAGGCATTAATTTTTGTATCCCACACCTTGATTAAAAATTTTTAGTCTTTGGAGGACAGTAAGTGTATTTGAGTTTCTGTGTATTTTAGGAAGCCAGAGAATAATATGTGTAAGGGATATTGCACTTTCTTATTTTCAGTGTATACTTTTATTCTACTTGCAGAAAGAACATGTTGTTTTAAGGTGGTACCAAACCGAAACACTTGAATTCTGTAAGACTGTTACTTTTATTGATGGGTTCTGTTTTAATACTGTTGTTAAATAATTCCTGTAGTAGCCATATTATAGAGCTGTGACTTCTTTCGGTAAATGAAGTAGGCTACCCAAATACTGTGTGTGCTGTTGCATATACAGAAGCTGAAAATGCATTACATCTATATATGGAGAACATGCCTCTTAGCACAAAAGGGCTGCTCAGGAATCCAGTGTGTAAATTTACTTTTCAAAGGCAGGCAGCAGGTGTGCTGCAGAGTGGTGCTTCCACCTATCCCACCCAGAGAAGTGCAATTTAATTTGCTCTGGCTGGAATTTAGAAAGAATTTCCCTACCCAGACTTTTGAGCAAGGCATCTTGCTAGCAAGCTGTGCCCAATCTTATGGTATTAAATTCAAAGCTAACATGCTAGAAATAACATCAGGCTTCTTAAAAACAGGTTAGTCAAAAGATAAAAAAATGCCCAAATGAAGACTGCTCCCATTTGGGTCTTTGGTGTGTGTGTAGGCATTGACACAGTTTAGTGTTACATAGTTGCTTGGTTGTTTCCCTGGGACTTTCGCTTTACTTGGAGGCTAAATTTCTTTGTGTTCATTCTTCAGTGTTTGGCTTCAGAACAGTATTCAAACCTAGCACTGGGCACATGTATATTTAATTTATCTGGGAAACCTTGTCTATTTCTGTCATATTTGTGAATTGTATACATGTTAATGCATTTATTCTCAAAACATCTTGTTGCTCTTGAGCTGAGCAGGAGAGGATCATGTCCTGCTACTTCCTTCCATGATCTCCTTTTTTTTTTTGTTTCTTGCTTCTTTGTTTAAGAATGTCTTGGCTTTTCGTCTAGAAGGTACAGGAAACTCAGAAGATAAGTGGCCTTATTTTCAGTTATTTCCAGTTGCAAGAAACAATTTCAAATAGTCTGATGTCTAGTGGGTGGAGTGTGCTCTGATTGTAATGAGTTTTCGTGGTACCTGACAGCTAGACTCTCCCTAGAAGGTTGTGCAAACTGAGATTTTCAGTGGCTTATAAACTGAAATATAGGTAACTTTTTAATTGGAATAATAAAAGCATTATTTATGGTATATCATGCTTAGCATGATACAGTATGGTTTTGATTCTGATTTCAGAGTTGTTAATTGAAGTCCTCCAGCTTCTGTATGAAACTCCTTTTCACCTCATTATAAATAACAATTTAAACAGTATTACAGTTGTTCTTTCTCTTATTTTTTCACTGAAAGTTTCAGCTTTTTGCAGATGCTGAGAGAAATTCTTGTGAAAGAAATGCTTAGAGTGGAAGACTTGAGTCCAATGAGATTCAGAATTTGACAAAAGTATATTCAATTAGCAGAATTTCCAAAGAGTGAATAAAGGGCAGAACTTTAAAAGTTCTGCTGTCATATAGACTGGCTCTACCTCCCAACTATACTTTATAGGATAATGTATATATTATATTAAAAAATGTCTGTATAATAAGAAATTAATGGTTTATTTACAAGATTTTTGTTTCAGATGTTATGTTAGGTTGTATAGTAGATTATAGTTGTATTTTTTTTTTACAGCAGCTTTTTTTTTTTTGTTATTTGGTTACTTTCAACTATACAAAAGACTTTTCCAGTCATTTCAGTGCTTGATAACTTCAGGGTTCACTGCCCCTGTACATTTTTCAAATTATTAGTTTCCTAATGCATACAGCTTTAATTTACCCCCTACTGGTATCCTTAAATGGGTTTTCAAGAATTTTGAAAGTGGGCTACTATAGTTGTATTTCAGTGTTGGTCCTGACTGACACAGAATTTCTTAAGTAGCCTGCACAATTAAAGGGATGGGAGGTTCAAACAACCCCTATGGCAAGAAGCTAAAGATTCCCTTAAATAAATTTATATTTGGTTTCCTAGAGTGTTTTTGCTTTACTTTTTTCTAGTAATTTGCCTGTTGCTTTTGCAAGTGCTTTTCCTCTCCAGTGTAACTTTAATGTGTTAAATGCAGTATCTGTTCTTCTAACATAAAATACTTAATGTTAAAACATTTGCTTTGTTTAAAAAATAGCAGCTACAAATCTGATACACTGCATACCTCACAGCACCAAAATATCCGTAAGGCATGGCTTAAAGAACTGAGCACACATATTGTATCCATGGAAGGGTGTATTACTGTGTATTTGCATATTATGTTCTGAATATAATTCAGGCTGTTGTTTTAGCTCCAAGAGCGAGAAAACTACAGAACTACTTTGCTTTGAATTTACAGTTTGAATTTTCCATTACAGCCTAAAATTGAAGAAGTAATGATAAAATATCTTCAGTATGAGCATGCATGAGCTGAAGTCTATATGACTTTGAATCATTTAGCATTCTGCCACATTTTCTGTGGAAAAAGTGTTGTTCGTGAGGACTTCAACATCAGACATTCTTCTAGGTAAACTCAAGTGTTGTCTTTCCCTCTCCCCCTTGAGTCTGTTTTCTGGTAGTTTTTTTTTCCCTGGTTTCTAACTACTGTATGATCTAGGAAAAGTACACAAATCCATTCTCATGTTTGATGTTCCACAGAACCGGAGACTAGGAAGCTTGTGACCAAAGTTTAAAACCAGATAAAGAGCAACAGAAGAATAGGGGGAAAAAACCCCCTCCACCAACTGAATTTCCCCCCCCCCCCATTCTTGTCTGTGAATTATAATTCCAGTCCAGCTAATTTTTGTAAAGTCTGCATTATCATTCAGTGCAGGAATGGTTTCCTACTGAATGTGTGACTCCATGAACAAAATATTTATATTGCCAGGTATTCTCAATGTCATGATAGTACCATATGCAGTCATTGCAACTGCATTGGAAAAGTAGTGAAAGAAAACAGCCTTAGGAAATGAGAAAATGTTATCCCCTTTTAAGGAGTTTCTAGTGTAGAATGTTTTTATCTTGCTCTGCTACAGTGAAATAAAATCTGATGACTGGATTCCATTCTAGGAATGACAAACCTTCCTAATATATTTGGACTGAAAAGCTACTGCAGGGATAAGTTAGAGGAGTTGAAATGGGGATGGAACCTGGCTAATAAAAAAACCTAATCATTAGGTTTCAGCACAAATGAATAAAAGTTTGTAGCCTGTATTTCTGTGATAGTTGAATGCCAGTGATAAAATGAGTGATGTAAAGTAATTAATGTTACTATCAACAGTTTAACTTTTGATTACTTACTCTCTTTTTTGAGTATAAGATTCGTGGTTTGGTCTTGTATTTCTGTAAGTCAGATAGCTGGAGTTTGTCTTTGTGACTGTCTTGTAACAAAGTTACAAGTGTGAAGTTTCTCCTTCACATTGGAAAGTATTCTGAGGATTGCTATAGGTATCACTTTAATGTAGTAACTTTATGTTAATTATGCCAAAACTGAGATTGATCAGCATACTGTACTGTTGCAAAGTACAAAAAACTGAACCTCAACCTCAGTCTTGAAATTGTCACAAAGTTCTCGGCTTATGACTTGAAGATCAGTTTTTGAGCAGATATTTTGTTTGTTTGTTTGTATTTTTATTTTTTTTTAAGAGTGGAAAACAACTGAGATGCTTTGGTGAGCAGGAAAGGAAACTGCTCAAATACATCATGGTAATTTAAAAAACTTGTCTGAGCTGTTTAATGTACTATAGCTTTCCATTACTAAGACAGGTGGCATTTACGGGATAATAGTGCTTATGTACAGTAGTTGAGCCTTAATTCTTCATCCCTTCTTTAAAAATTAAACTGGCTGTAAGACAATATGTGTGGAGATCTATATACTCCTTTATGGATTACATTTGTACATATCATTTTATGTACAAATGGTATATGTGTTCAGACCAAGAGAAGAACATTTAATATATTAAGCATTGACAAATTAATTTTTCTTCAGAGGTTAAAATCATGGGTTCCAAATCTGTTGTGGAATTGGAGCTCCATATGACTAAGTAAAACAGAAACTGTCCTTTCACCAGTGTACTCAGTGTGTTTTTAAAAGGTGTGGTAAATAGACCAATGAGAGGATCAGTATAAGACAGCAGAAGTGTAAAATACCTTTAAAAATATATATGCACATAAAGTAGTTGAGAGATAATACATTGGAAGGAGAGCTTGAGATTATAGGGCGAATGTAGTTTTAGTTTTGTGAACAGGAAGAACTCTTGTATGAACCATTTATACATCTGCAATGAAGAGATTTGCTCAGCACAAGGGTTGCTATGTGTTTTCTGATCTAATGTTGAAGAATAAATAGCAGTGAAGATGTAGTCCTGGAGGTGAAGAAAGTTTGCTTGTAAGAGCCAAGATTGTAACAGCTTCAATCACAGTTTTGACTGTTTAACACTTAAATGACACTCCATTTTTTAAGTGTAATGCTGAATATTGCAACGTATAGTAAATTGAATTACCTTACAATATCAGTCATGTCTGTGGTTGACTTTATCTGTATTAGGGCAGAATCCAAAGAACCTATTTATGCTCACCAAATCCCCGTTGTGCTCGATGTCATATGCACATGTATAGTGAAAATCTGGTTTATGCCTTTTTCCCCTTCTTCCAATTCTGTTAGCATCTGAAGAAAAATAAAAAGGAGTAAGCTAAAAAATAAATGGGGAAGAAAAGCCTGAGGCTCTAAATGGGAAACCTTAATCCCTGCAACCACAAAAAAGTCTCAATCCCCACCAGTCTTTTGAAAATAGAGAAATAGGAGCAGTCCTTGTGACTGGGTAAAGCAGTATTTAAAGATATAGGCATTTATCTCTGCTCTTTTCAGTTACCTGTCAAGCTTCTGCAGTGGGAAGAGTCTCATGTCCTCCATTAATAGCAACTTTTTAGCATTTGTTTAAAATGTGACCAACAAAGGCCAAGAATTTTCTAACCTTACATATTTATGGTACAATATAAGCTTGACACTACTTAATATAACTTTTGTTTTGTTTTCATAAAGGATAAGCTCTTTATTAATTCATAAAAATTAGGATTAGGGGCCTGGTATCTGAACTGTAGTCCTTAAAATTAGAGGACATAGTTTCCTGGAAAAGAGTGACAGTATTGGTCTTGGTTTCTATAGTTTTGGAACTTTCCCTTCTTATACATAATATTTTTGAATTCTTTTGAAATGTATATATATTCAGAGTGGAAAACATTATTTATTCCAGACATGAGTTAATGAGTTCCTTATTTTCACATTTCTTTTCTGTATTGAAAATCTTGGGAGCCAGGATCTTTATTTGTTCTTCCAAAAGAAAGTCTGTCTTAAGCACCAGTTCTAGTTCATAAGCCATTTTCTGTATGGGAGTATCTTCTGTCAGAGCAGCTAATTTTTTTCGTATAGCTGGTATCTCCAGCTCTCTTGTTAGTACTCATTTAGTTGTTTTATTTTTGAATTTCTAAGTTGTTGGAGAGATGATAAGCATCGATTTTTTTTTTTTTTTTTTTTTTTTTAATACACAGAGAATAATAAATATGCTCTTCAGATTGTGTTTTTGTTCAAAAATATTTACAGATTAAAATTTCGGCATAGGGAAGGAATAAATGTAATTTGTCTCTGTGAAGTTAATGGAATCTTTTATTATGATAATGTAGAGAGATCATTGCAACACCATATTTAAAATAAACAAGTATTTCTCACTGGAAGTGGCAGTTCTTATTTGTTCTGAAACTTTACCAAGCCAATTCTTTACATTCATGGTTTCATGCTTACTTTGCATCCATTTGAGATTTTTTTGTATGTTACGTTTGTGATGATTTAGGTAGTGCCCGAAGGATAAGGCCTGGGGAAGGAGTTCTACTGATGCAGAACTGGTTTTCAGCAATAGCTCTGAAGCTTGTAAAAATTTCTAATTTGGAGCAGGTCCTTTCCACATTTTCCCTGATTAAAGGCATCCTTGTTTGGGAATTGGGAAAGATCATTCTTTTTAACAAGTGATTAACAGGCAGTGTTAATCATTCTAGAAGTTTCAATGATGGGACCAATTACTTTTTAGGAGGATGATCTAGACCTTGCATGGTAAATTCTTATTCTGTTCTAGCCTTTCCTCCTCCTGGAACTCCAGACTGTATGTTTCTAGTCCTGCTGTAGCTCCTGCTGCTCATGGTACTCGGGTTGCTCTGCAAAGCAAAGAGTGGGAGCCATAATACCCTCTTTCTTCTTGTGGACATTTTTACAAAGGTGCAGTTTCACATCTCCATAAACTAAAATTTTCCTGCTGTTGCAAGGAGGTTTTGTCCTTGATCATGTTCCTGCCATCTCCCTTGTGCTGGATCTAACATTTATTGAGTCATCTAGAGCAAGCTTATAAGTAATCCAGAAAGAGAAGTTGGCAAAATGCAATGAACTAGGTGTGAAAAATGACTGGAAGTCAGAACCCCACTTTTTTGTGGCAGAATGTCACTAGATGGACTTTGTTGCCATGGTACAGCACTTCTGGCTATTGACAATTAAATTTCCTATTTGTTCCCTCTTAGGCTGAGCCCATCAGAACAAGCCTCTTGCTGCTACCTGTTGTACTGTTAGCAGGTAACGACAAGGATAATGAAGGGACTTTTGAGAATGTAAAATCAGGCTCTAGAGTTGCTCTGGCATGCTGCATTCATTCCCTGTGTGCATTTGTGCTGTGATGCAGTTGAGATCTCTCCTTGTCTCTTTGCCTTTCTTCCTCAGTTCAGGAGGTAAAATGTAGCCTTTTGTATATACTTATGGATGCTTTTTTTTACTGATAATATCTTGGAGTATATTCTGCCTTTAAGGATATTTTGCTGTAGCTTTGAGGAACATCTCTTATCAGCATTCAATTCACAAGTGAAAATCCAGTTTGCTAGGAATTTTAAGGTAATTCTAGCCCAGTGGATAAACTGGAGATTGGATTTCTAAAACTTGTTCCATTTCACCATTTTCATATAACTTAGCTGAAATAGTAAAGTAGAAAAAGTTTTCCAGGGTACCGTGATCTTATTTACTATCTTATGCAGTTATGAGACATCAGTTTGTGTTAAAATGAAATATATATAAAAATAAAAATTGATAGTTCTCTAGTCTCTGCTTATCCAAGTTTCATTCCCCTCTTGCCATCCCCATTTCTGTGGGGACCTTTGGAAAGAAAGATCAACTTTTCAGAAAGATTGCCATCATTTAGTAGGCTAATTTCCTCTACAGGCTAAAATTTTGAAATTTAGACTCTGCAACTGTTTAAGCCTGCTTAATTTCAAATACATGCTTATTTACAGGATCCAGATTTGTTTGTCTAATTACTTTAATAGCATGAGTGAAGCCAGACTGTCCAACTCTCAGACCCATCTGTTGGAAAGGGGGGGGTGAGGAACTTGATTGTGACTGTTCCAAAAAGCCTGTTCCACCCTTAGCCGTCAGATGAAATTTATCTTTCAGATTCAGAATTGGTGGTATTCAGGAATACATGGCAGATACTTTTGTTGTAACACATTATCCTGAGCTCCGAATAGTTGGGGTCCATGGGGAGCAGGGCCACAAGGGGATCTCATGAATTGCTTGATTTTAAGTGCCTGTAAATTCTCTGGTACTACATATCGATACATATTATTGACTTGTTTTATTTATGACACTGAGATACTGAGAGGTTGTTATCCCAAAGTTGTAGCATTATGAATGATGTAATACTACCTGTCCATCACATTTTGTTCTTTAGATTTAAATGTGCCCAATTCCGCTGTTATTTCCTCACACTAGCCAAGAAGTATAATGTACGCATACTTTGAAAATAGTTTGAAACTTAGTGATTATTTAGTGATGTTTATGGTCACACATTGTTTTTACTTTGACACTGAAGGCAAAGAACTAAGGGCCAAATCTGCATTTTTGATTCATGCAAGAATATGTGCAAGTAAGAACAGGGCTTGGTGGAAAATCCAAATTTTTGTATATAAGTCCTATTACTTAAAGATAATAAAATCAGCAATAATTTTTTTTAAAGTTTGGCCACAAAAGCACATGAGCCTCTTCTCTTAACTTTATTTGAACATCTCCATTTAAGAGGATAACATAATCACACATATCTCTGTTCATAATATTGAATGTAAACTTCATGTAAGTAGAGCAAAAATGGAAATCAGAGGGAGAACTATATACATTGACCGTTAAAACATACAGGAAAAAAAATCAGAATTTTCTTAGAATGCTTTCCAAAGGAAAAAAAAAAGGAGTTTTTCATTTACTTAAATGCAGTGGGCAGCTGTAAGAGGTAGTTATCTTTCTTTACAGGGTAATTAGTCTGGTTTTCTCCAAGAAACGGTGTGTAAGACTTGAATAAGAACATCTTCGGTTACTAATACTGCTACAGGCATCCTTTTACAAATAAGTAGTGTAGGAGATAAGAGAGTAGCACTTAGAATTCTGTGAAATGGTATCTTTTGCTGTGACTGTGTTGTCTGATGTTATTATCCCATATGTACAGTAGTGCTTGCTCAACTGATGAGAGGGTATCATAGAAGTACTACTTTACCATCTTCCCTCCCTCAGACTTTAGCTGCTTCTCCCAAGTGCTTCCATTTCAGTGCTGGTGTAGGGAGTTCCCTCTTGCCCCTGCTTGCACCTCCAGTTGTGTCTTCCTAGCACTGTTCTGTATCCTATGGTGACCTAATGCAATTGGATGGGCTTGCATTTCAGAGATGGGAACCTTTTGGATTTTTTTTAAACAATTATTTAATTGATCTAATGGGTGTCACTTGTCTGCAAAGCTAATGGAACAGCATACTTGAGTACAGATGTAGGAATAAGTGGCCAGAGAGACCAGCGGTTACAAGAGAAGAAAGATCAGTATTGCAAGGCACTGCTTTCTCTGCAAGAAATGAATGTTGTGAGATTCAGTAGGAAGATCCATATCCATTTATCTCAGACAACCTACAAGAGTCTTGTCTTGCTTTTTAACAAGGATTGTGCCAGGTTCCTCTCTACTGTTGGTTGCTGTAACACTTCTCCTCTGACCAGAGACTATAATCTTCCTGATATTCTTCTCTCGGCTCTATAGAGTAAATGAATTTGGAAGGAAACTCTGGACACCTAGTTCTCCTCTCTTGAAGCAGCATCAACTGAAACAGGTTGGTTAGGGCCATATCCAGTTGAGTTTGGAATATCTCTAAGGATGGAGACTCCACAGCCTCTCTGAGCTACCCATTCCTATGTCTGACCACCTTCATCCAGTAATTCTTGCCTTTCTAGATTGCAGCTGCCACATGTGCCAGTCTTCTCATCACCACTGCCTTGATGTAACTCCCAGTTCTTGCCTACTGGTGACTGCCACGGGCATCTCTAGCCACAAGCGTAGTTTTCAGTCATCCTGCTTATACCTTTTCTGCATGCTTTCCCTTCTGTGCCCTCTGATATGTCTGATGACAGTATATTTGTTGACAAGTTGTCACGATTGCCATTGTCCCTTCTAGGAACTGTCCTTCACAATCCTCTAAGCACTCCTTGCCCTTTTAGCTATTTTTAGGTCATATGATTCCCAAACTGATGGCTGCACAGATGCTGCTTGGGCTGTGAGAGGCAGGAGGAATTGGATCCTGGGATGGGGGTATTTTCTTTGAGTCACTACTTTGTGGCAGGTTTTTTTTGTTTTTTTTTTTCAGTAACTCCAGGGTCAGTATATCTTGGCTTTGGTAGAAGGCAATGTGTTGGTTCAGTGAATTAAACCTGATTTGGTGTGGTGGTGGTGAACAAACAAAACCACAAGCAATTGTGTGCAGTGCATGTTTTTGTTGCTGATTTACTTACTGCTTCTTTAGCTCTTAACTGATGTTTATTAATATAACTTACAGTGAGATTTATTTTTTCATAAATATGCCTGTCTATAATATAATGTTGGTTTTTGACAGTCAGAAATTAAATCTAATGCTGTTTAATGGCTCTCTTCTTGTGGGGAAAATGACTCCAGTTTACTAATGAGATGCAGATGCTTCCAGTTTTCTGAAGTGAACTTGATGGTCTGCTCTGTGTCTTTGAGTGTAGTTTCTGGCATCTTTGTAAACTCTCTGAAGGTCTTTGAAACAGTCTTTATCAAATGTTTGATGATGACTACATCTGCTGAAGAAATAACACTTGTCTAGATATCAGCAATTGCAGCTATTTGTCAGGAAGTAAATTAGTAGCCTTCTTGTGAGGACAGAGAGGATTTTAAAGTACACAAGCCAGCTAAGAAAAGGGCACTGTAGGTCAATAGAATGGAATTATCCATGTTAGAATTTAGTCAGGGCAGTGGGCTTTTAACACTCTTGTTTTTATCAAGAGTGTTGCTTATTCAGTGTCTTTGTTTTCTGCAATGTTTGAGAAATGACGCTTTTTCAATGTATTTATTAGTGATTATTATGAATGCGATTCTAGGGTCACTTATCTTCCTGGTTGTGATTATGCTTAAATCATCAGTAAATTCAGGGTGGTGAGAGCTTGAACAGTCATCGTGAGTTTTATTTTGGTTTCTGAATATACAGTATAAATATTATCATGGTCACCTAACTTTGAAAGCATTGTAGAATGTCTGGAAAAATACTGAACAGGTTTTTTTTCAACATACAGGCATATAATTAATATCCTTTGACTGCAAACTCAGTGTAACATCTCAATAACACAGTGCTAATTTTTCATTACTTGTTGACTTCTAAATGTATTTTCATGTTTGATTGGTTTGTTTTTTGTCTGTCCTTCCCTTGAAAAACACAAGATAAGGTATTGCAAAGTGTGCTTACTAATCAAGCTATATGCTTGTGTTTTGTATTCGTTTGCAAAGCTTCACGTGCAGCTTTAGGACAGGAGAAATAGTGTGGCTGTATTAAGAATATGTCTTGTGCCCATGCATTTTCTTAATCTGCTCTAACATTGGGGTTTTTGAACTGTTTGTTATTTAGTTTGTCTTCCCTACTGAACTTTCAGTTTGACATAGAAAATTTTGTCCATGTCATAAACTTGGGTCCTTGATAATGTGAGATATCGTTTTAGCTACAGTGATCCTCTGGTGTTTCTCCCCCTCATCGTTCTGTCCTGTTTTTTTCTCCATGACTGCCTGGTTTTCATTTAGACTAATGTCTATTTTCTGTTAAACATCTCATTGAACGTTCTTTGCAAAGCTGAAGACTTTTGCCAAACTAAAACCAAACGTCCTAGAAAATAAAGTGCTGCTAACTTTCTCTGCTGAATTCAACACAGTAATTCCAAGTGCTTCTCCCTCCTCCAAGCAAATTAAAAATATGTAACTTGAATCTTAGTTAAAAAAAAAAGTCAATAGATCTCATACTCTCAGAGGACAAATTGTATTTAATTGTATTTTCAGGTAGTTAATAGATTTGGCTATTTGTGGCTCAAATTTATTATTTAATTGGACGGAGTATTTATTGATAAGCAAGGAATCTTTCTTACCGTACTAATATTTTCAGGATGGCTTTGTGCAACACTGGCACATCACATTTTAAACTAAGTTTGAATTAATGATTAAACAAATGTTGCTTTTACATCATGCAGAATCTTGTGTGGTCATGCAACTGATAGAACTATTTTGTGTTGCATGAAAAATGAAATGGTCTTCATGAGCCTAGATGATCGGGAGGACTAAGATTACCCTTGTTAGTGTTTGCCATTTCCTTTGTGCATACCTGATTTCTTCTCTTTATCTTCATGTAATCAGCAGCTATATCCATTGCCAGGATCTAATTGAACTTAATGAAGAAAGAGGTTCTGCTGTTAAGCTTCCGCATTCTCTGCTCTTTGTGCTGCTCACAGTGCTAAAAAGAGATGAGTTAACATAAACCTGAGTAGGCTGTTTAACCTTCTTTCTCTTCTGGAAATGTAGATGCAATAACATTTGCAGCTGAAAAGGCTCATTCGCAGTTTCTAATGTTTAAGGATGCAAATGAAGTATTTTGTCTTTTCTGTCGCCTGGAGGTGTTAAGCAAGGAAACAGAGAGAGGTTTCTAGGATTAGTTCCACAGATTTCTTTTATCATGTAAAAATCAAGGATGGTTTCAATGCCATGAAGTAAAGAAAAGCAATATGGAAACCATCCAGGGAAAATTTTCAAGTTTCTCCCTAAATTTTCTGGGTATTTTTTACTCCTGATATAGTCAAATACTTAAGCTTTTTGCAGCATACCAGGGCTAAGTTCCTGTGCATTTGGGTGGTGTGTGTGTGATGTTTCATAGATGGTGAAGCAATTAATCATTAACAGTGGCATGTCATGCAAACTCCTGTATGTTCAAGTTTTATATTTTATAGTTGAAAAATGCTTCTAAATTCAGATAATTCAATATTGAATTTAGGTTCTGGACAGACAAATATATAGATCATCTAAACCGTTTAATTGTTTCAAAGTGAAATTATCAGGTTTGGATCTGATCAGCAAGCTGAAGTTCTAAGTGAAAACTTTTAAGTGCAGAGGCACAGAGGTGGTACTCGTTCTCAGTCTCTTGTGCTTTGAGTCCTTGGAAAAAGCTGTTTCTGTGCTTCTTTCACCTGCAAAGATATGACCTGGAACGATTTTTTCCACTTAGAAGTTATAATATACACTATGAAATATTTGGCAAATGAGAGTGTTTAATTTTGAAATGCAGAATTAAATCCCTTCAAGTACATTTATTCTTTGTACATATAATCTATGATAGTATGAGTTCACAATTTGTGTCTTTATAAGGAAGATGTCTACAGATCAGCCTGATCCTTTTTTTGACTTTGTAAACTTATCACTTCTGTGGAATTAAAGGGTAGATGACTTTAAAGTTTATTTAAAAGCTATTTTCCATGCAGCATTTGTGCTCAAGGTGATGCTGAGCATCTAATTTTATTCTGGTCATTCCCTGGTGTTTATGCAGGAGGTCCTGCACCTTTCCTGAGGTGCACACTTTTTTGGAACACTGAAGTTAAGTAGCCTTAGCTTGTGTTTACATTGGTTCAGCAACTGTGCTTTTTGTTTAAGCTGAGTTTTAGAGTAGTCTAACAGAGTTCTCTCTTCCCACCTCCAGCATTTGAATATACATATACTACATTAAAAAAAACCCATAAATATGCCTATATATATGTATATATGATATATAGCTATATGCTGTTCCTGCATTCTATTCCCAGCCTGCTTCAGAGAAAGCATGTTTGGGGCTTGGATAAGGCCTGTTTGCATTTGGTCTATCAGAAGTTTCTGGTTGTACTGGTAGCTGATGAATGGGTTTTCGTGGCTCTGCATAGTTTAAACTATACTTTGGAGACCAGTATTAACAGATTCACACCAGGGTTAAATGAATCAGTTAATATTTCTTAGAGTGATGGTTTAAAGGGAATTTATTAACACATCTCTCTCCCCATGCCAAAGGTTAAACATGGAAACTGGTATCTGTGTTGGTTCATTTCCAAGAAAATGAGTGTATTCTAGTTTTCATTTTATTTTTTTTTTTTGGTATTGCTGCTCAGCAGTTATCTTCTTAAGGTAGTGATTTTGAAAATGCTTTAGTGTTCTTTAAACTCAGTTTTAAGAAGTGAGACAAACTTCTTGCTGCTGTGTTCAATTTTAGATAAGGCTTTTTTATTCTGCTAGCTTTTTCTTTTCAAAAGAAACACTTGCAATGTATTACTTTCTCTTACAGTATGTACTCCTGTTTGAGACAGCAAGTACAGATATTTAAAATGGCACAGTAGTGTCACATAGCTTGTGTGGTGAGTTCTGACCTCTAAATTGCTGTGTGTTTTGGACCCAAGTAACAGTTTTGATTTTGAAGTAGAATTTGGAACAAGCCATGAGGTCTGACAGTCTGGGAAGCACAGTTCTTTGTCACCACCTACTTCCTCTAGCAAGGTTCATTGGGCACTGTCACTTTTCCAATTGTCAATTTACGTTTTGCTTTCGAGGCTAGTTGCTGTCCCAGTCTACCTGCCTGCTGCTTCTAGAACTCAAGGTGACTATAATAATCTATCTTCTTCCAAAGCTCTCAAAAAAACAAAAGCCAAACCTCCAGAAGTAACTGCAGTAGCCAAAGGCAGGTATAGTCAGAGAACAGTTGGCTACAGCTCTTCCCCTTCTAACATATCTATCCATTGATTTACATCACATACTGTATTCACTCTGTTGTAAGCCTGTACAGAAGGTTGTAATTTGCTTTTGTTCAGCATGGCTCCTTTTGTAAAAATACTTTTTCTAATGAAGGATGCTATTGTACAGTTAGTATTGTCTTACCTTTCATGTGTGTATATTCTGAAGATCCTTTGTCTTCACAAGTTCTGCTTATTTCATTCTAACCAAGATTGGAGGAACTGTTTTTCACTGACCTGCTGCAGAGTTACTACTTCTGGTGATCCATGACAATACCTAGGCTTTAAGTAACAAGCTTTTTCCAGCTTTTAAAATAAGTGTGCATAGAATGAAATTTTCTATTTCTTGGTACTAAATTTGCAGGTTGATGCCTGGACAGATCATTGGGCACTCCTGCATATGTTCTGAATTGTAAGCCTTCAGGATAGCAGCAACAGGGCCCAGGCACTTGAATTGATTAGGTTGTTTCTGTGCATCTAGTGGAAAGCTTCAGGGTGTTCTTCCATGTCCACCACATCCTATTGTAGAGCATTTATCAGTTCAGTATTTCCTAGGTTATTGAGTGGATGCTTCTTATTATGTATTCTTATAGTATATTTCCTTGGGGGATTCCTTCCTAGTGTTGAATGGACAGTTCCTGTATTGTGAAGTGATTTGTTATGTCCCTATCTTTTTCAACAGATGTCAGTATGCCTGCTGTTTTTTTTTTTTTCCTGGTGTCTTGTTTGAATCTTGCCTGTCTTTGAATGTTTCATCTGGATTTTTCTGTTCTGCTTGTTTTTTTTCTAGGTTGTTTATACTTCTCTTGGACCTTCCTTTTGCTGCCCGCTCTGCTTTTCAGCCCTGCATTCAGCCCTTGTGTCTTAGAGGCTTTTTAGCCAGCTGACTGTTTCAGTCATCCTTGAACTGTGCTGCTTATCTGCTCTGCTTTGTATGTGGCTGCAGGCAGCTGTACTACAGGTTTGTGTCCTTCTGGTGAGCTATGAGCTGTAGATGGGAAATTTGTGGAAGATTGTAATTTTTCTGGAACACTGTGATTACCGGACTACTTGTGCTTATTCCTTTCCCCTTTGGGTCTGCCTCCTTCACTGGTTATGTGTCAAAAGGGCAGTACAGTGGTGAGAGAATTCATCAACTGCATGTAAGTATTTCATGGAAACCTTTTCCAGTTTTCCAGTGAAGAAGACTTGAGGGTTAAGACAAAAACCCTTGAAAACCAGACCCATGATAAAGTCTCTACTGGAGTTCTTATTTGTGGACCTTCCTTCCTAATCTTATTGACCTATAAATTCTTGAGTAAGTGTGGTGACTTGTTACCCACACTTGCTGATCTTGCTGTTACCTCACTGACAGAATCTTTCTTCGGCTTTTCTTCTGCCCTTGGGTTGTTCTGCTACTTGACACCACATGTCAAAGAGTTGTTTCAAGCAGTGACTTTGATGCTTCAGACTTCAACTGTGCTGCAATTCATACAGTGCTCGTCAGAGAAGCATCATGTTTGATTTTAAAATTAACCTTAAAACAGTAATGCAGATATGAACACAATACGGCAGCGTGCAACCCCCTGTGCACCTGAGAGATTGAGAATGTGTCTTCCCCCAAAAGAGCGTTCTTGTTCCCAGCTGCATGCACCAGCAGCTCATGTGGTCCTTCCTTCAAGTGCCCATTAAGCTTCTTTCTGTTTAGCTCATTGCATCTCAGGAAAATGATGGAAAGCACTCTAAAAAAATAGACCATTGTCTGCCATGTTGGTCATCTAGGTCAACTGAGGAATGTTAAAGCCTGCCATTAAAGAAGGGGGATACCCAAGCAGCAGGTCTGGGGTTAAGCCCTTTCCTCCTGACTGAATTACTGTTACTGTCTTCCATAAGTATCACTCTGAGTTTGGATAATCTTGAAAACATCATATGTAAGTCTGAGTTTGAAAACCTGTGATTCAATGGCACTGTGTAACAGATTGTTTGGGTTCTCCTGTAAATTTCATGAATTTGTTTAAAACCAGTTCTGTGTTTACATAGGAAAGCTTATTTTCAATAAGGTAGAGCAGCTACGTTTGCTCTTGAGATCTCTATCCTCTCATCCATTTCTTCGTCAGAAATGGGAAACATTTTCCTATAATTAGCCATTTCAGGTACCAGGGAAGGAACAAGCAAAAAGTCTGCATTATTACCACTGCTTCTGTGTGGTATATTCTGTGGATAATTATGGGAGCGCTTCCACCTGGAAGCAGCTGGGCACTTGGAGTGTATTTTGCCACATCAGCATGCTGTGAATGGAAAAATCCCCTCACTGAATGATTCTGAAAGAGAAAACATAAGATTCTTGAGAGTCATGTTTTTGTACATGGCATACCTCCTGGTTGGTTGAAGCTGTTCCTGTTAAGTTGGTGTCACATGCAGATTCAAATATCTTGGCTCAAAGGAAGACACCAAAAAGTGTGTTTAATTGTCCATTACTAACATAGTAAAAGACAGAGGATAAATTTCAATATCACTTTTTTTGTCTAAAGCTGGATTGGAACTATTCATTTCCTGCAGCTCTTGGAGGCCTGGCAGTGAGATGACTGGTTTGCCACAGATTCATAAGCCCAGAAGAGTATACAGAAGAGTATATGTTGCCAAGGGAGCTAGTGTGTATAAAAGTTTATTATGCAGTTTTCCCTCCTATCTTTAGTTCTGTTTGTGCTGTCACTGAGGCTGAATCCACTGCTGACTGTATAATGCAGTAATTGTGAATATCTGCATTCATAATTTCAGGGAGGAGGTGCAAAGGAATCTCCTCTTCTAGAATCAGTCTCTTCAATTACCTCAGGTCCACAAGAGTTTGTCAGATGGGCAGGTCCTTTCCAGATGTTGGGAATATGGTGATTTACACTAACATAGGTCTGTTTGGCCCACTCTGTTCCCAGAGCAGTCAGATGTGTTTGACAGACTGTGAAGGTAACAAATAGCTCAATCATGAACTTCCCAAATGGGTTTTCCAAATTTTGCCTTGACTTGTCGTACTTTGCCATTTAGTTTTTGCGATGAGTCCCACATTTCCTGAGGGTACAATAAGGCTTTTGTCAGGCCTAAAAAAAAACCAAAAGGGAGAGAGCATGAACTGCTCACAATTCTTCTTACATGACAATTACACGTATTGCTACTGCTTTCAAAAATAGAGGGAGTTTGGGGAAAATTCAGTATCTACTACTTAAGGCAACTAAAAATTAACTTTCTTTTATATTCCTTGTTGTTTGCCTGTACCTTTGACTGTGCAAAGTAGAGCAGTGATACGCAGGTATCACAGACATGTTTCTAAAGAAAATGCTGGTGCATGTTTATGGTGAAACTTTATATGTTCCCTGCAGCTGGATAATTAGTCTTCACGGCTGAAATATGCTTATGAATATGTAGAGTAACAGAACTTTTGGAAGAGCTTGTTTGATATGCAGTGTGTAAGCTTGTGTATGTACAGCAGAGTTTCTAGTATTTGCTATGACACTAACAAGTCTGTCTGTGGACAGACTGTTATGAGACACTAGAAGTTTTTCTGGTACAGTTTCACCACTTCTGTGTGTTTGATAAACTAAGGATGCTAATGGTGAAGTGCTGGTAAATCTCTGTGGGAGCTGAAGATGTTTCCACCACATTCTTTCTTGTGGTCTATTTTTTGCCTTTTCAGTATTGGGCAGTAGAGTTTTGAACAGATTGTTTACTACATTATGTGATGGTTGGTGGTGAAGAAGGTGGGATGCTTTTCTGGTGATGAACTGAGAAGCTTTGGCAGAGGGCTTGAGCGACCATCTTTGAGTTAAATTGACTTAAATTATCGTAGCAAGACTTTCAAGAGTTTGTTCAGTAGTACCTTGAGCTGACAAAGTCTTTTTTTGTGTGCTTATCTAAAGTTAGTTGCAAGTCATGTCAGGCAATGCACATTTCTTCTGTGTGAGAGATGGTTAGACATAGTGGCTGGAAACCAGTGGAGCTCCTTTGGTTTGATGACTTATTTTTGATTTATGGATGTTGCAGCATGCAGAGTGATGTGGTTTTAGGTGTCCTGTGATATCACATTGAGTTAAACTATTTTGTTTCAGGTTTTGTTGTTGAAAAGTAATTGGCAGTGGTAACTGCCCAAATTGACTAACCATATGAGGGAGTAGCTGGTGGTACTAAGCTGCTGCTTGTTCACCATGTGTAAGGTACAAAGGTTCAAAGCAGTTAAAGCCGAGAGGTGCATGTGTAGACAAGTGCAGTTTGTAAATTCTGGGTTATGAAAAGTATACATTAAAAAAAGAGAAAGATGCAGGTTGCACCAGGTTATATTTGCATTAGAGTAATGTGAATCTGCCACATGTCATCTGGTACCTAATTTTTGATAAGTAGCATTGGCTGTATCCACGTGGAATATTACAGCTCTATAGGATTCATGTAAAAAATATAATGGATGCGAAGATTAATTTCTTGAAATGGCCTGGAGCATTCCTTCTCAGGTGATTCATGAATCTCTCCTGAGTGGTGCTGTTCTCTTCTTATCCAGCTACCTGTTTGGACAGGAGCAGGGAATGAACCAGGTGCTTGGAAAGTCCGTGCCACAGGCCAGTGAGATGAGACCGTAAGTCAAGCACGATGTCCCCTATGTGCCTTTTGCTGGAAAGGTGTGTGCTTGCTGATGTCATGAATGCAATTTCGATCCCCTCCAGTGACCCCCAATTGGAATGAAGGTTTATTGTCTATCAGAACAAAGTCAGAGGAGAGAGAGAAATACTGTGAGAATACGGAAATAGACTGCAAGATAGAAGTCTTGGATGGTCTGTTAGGGCAGCAAAAGTTCTGGGCCCACTGTCTTGACCTCTGGTGAGTCCATGTTTTTAGTGGTAGACTTTGAGATGAAAGTGAGGAGAGGAAACAATACATAATGGAGTTTAAAGTGGTATTGATCAGGATGTAAATGCCAGTCTTGTGGCAGAAACTGTAGATACAAGGTGTTTCCAGGTAAGGAGTGATACAAGAGGGACAATGTAATCTCCAGTTGTTAAGTATGTAAATGAACCTTTTCTACACAGCTTTTTGAGACTGGAATACAGTCTGATGACAGAAGAGAACTCTGCCTTATCTTCAGGTGTATGCAGGTGCCTGTTTGCAACTCCCTTGTTAAGAGAGGATGAAGTATCAGTTTTCAGGCCAAAATCTGTTTTTTCTGAAAAAGTCAGATCCAAACTTTGTGCCACAATGGTTTCATGTGTCAACTCTTTGCTTCTTTAAAAAGTAAATTTCTTGTAGTGCCAAAGGATTTGAACACTAAATAATTATAGATCTGCATCCTTGTTTTGGTCCTCCTTTCTCTTCCTTCCTTCTATTGCACTCTTCCCAGCTTGGTAAGGCATCCATTAATCAAATCAGTATTACTGAGTTGCTGAGCTGAGAAGCTGAATGTAGTAGAGTTGGGCTGAGACGAAACCTCAGCTGGTTCATTGTGAATTGAAACTAAAAGTCCTTTGTAGCAGAACTGATGCTCTGCATTTGGTTTGGGTGTCTTTGCACTGAGCTTCCTGGTGTGTCTGTAATGCTTATCTGATCTTTTCTCTATTTCTAGCACCCTGTTAGCTAGGATGATGAGAACTTGCCTACTCCGAGCTTCTGCTGTTATACTCTTCATGCTAGGAAGCTGCTGACAGTGAAAGTGATGACTTCCAAGCATGTTGGGATCTCTCAGGTCTTGTAAGATCATGAATAGAAGGATGTTGTTCCCCAACTTTAAAAAACAGCATCACCTCCTAAGGGTACAGGAGCAGACAATTCCCACGTGTCAGAAGTCAAGCAGACAAGGCAGAAGGTTGGCTTGGCTGAGCAGGGATCTTGTCTTAGAAATAAGGCAAAAAAAGAAGGTGTATGCCCAGGGGAAGCAAGATAAGTGACATGGGAAGAAGTCAGAGATGCTGCTTGCCACTGTAGGGAGAAAATTCATGCAGCCAAAGCTCAACTGGAGTTGAAGCTGCCAGAAATGTGAGTGGCAATAAAAAGAGCTTTTTCAAATACATTAATGGCAATAGGCAGTATAGAAATATCATTGTCCTGTTACAGATGGTCACCTCACAAACAGGGACAAAGACAAGGCAGAGGTGTTTAACGCTTTCCTTGCCTGTCTTCAACCCGGATGAAGGACCAAGGGGGTCTCAGTGCCCTCAGCTGGAGGATCATGGCTGTGAGAATGATCAACTCCCAGTCAACCCTGAAACTGTGTGGGATCTACTGTTTCAGCTGGATCCCTACAAATCTATGGGGAATGATGTGATTTGTCCCAGAATCCTCAAAGAGCTGCTGATGTCATTGCAAAACTCTCCATAATTCTTGAGCAGTCTTGGGAATCCGGAGAAGGTCCCAGCTGACTGGAAGCTGGTGAATGTTGTCCTGATCTTCAAGAAGGGCAAGAAGGAGGACCCTGGAAACTACAGGCCTGTCAGTCTCACTTCTTATGAGGCACTTACTTGCCTGGTAAAGTTATGGAGCAGATTATTTTGGGAAGTATTGAAAAACACCTGAAAGACAACACAGTCATTGGTCAGAGCCAGCATGGCTTCATGAGAAGGAAGTCCTGCTTATGCAGCCTGATTTCCTTTTATGACCACCTAGCTGATCAAGGGAAGGAAGCTAGTTGATATAATCTTTTTGGATTTCAGTAAAGCTTTTGATACTGTCTCTCACAGGATCCATCTGGATAAACAGATCATGTGATGGGTGTGCAGATGGCTCATGGATGGAGCACAGAGGGTAATAGTGAATGGGTGACATCAGACTGGTGACCTGTCACTAGTGGGTTTCCACAGGGCTCCATCTTAGCCCCTGTGCTCTTCAACATCTTCATAAATGACTTGGACGCAGGACTGGAAGGGATACTAAGCAAGTTTGCAGATGACACAAAACTGGGAGGAGCTGTTGACTCCCTCAAAGGCAGGGAGGCCCTGCAGGGAGACTTGGACAAATTAGAGGACTGGGCAATCACCAACATATCAAGTTCAACAAGGGAAAGAGCAGGATTCTGCACCTGGGATGGGGCAACCCTGGATGTACATACAGGCTGGGGAATGAGGTGCTGGAAAGCAGTGCCACGGAAAGGGACCTGGGGGTCTTGGTTGAAGGCAAGTTGAATCTGAGTCAGCAGTGCCCTGGCAGCCAGGAGGGCCAACCATGTCCTGGGGGGCATCAGGCAAAGCATCGCCAGCTGGTCGAGGGAGGGGATTGTCCCGCTCTGCTCTGCACTGGTGCAGCCTCACCTTGAATATTGTGTGCAGTTTTGGGCACTGCAGTATAAGAAAGATATTAAGCTCTTAGAGAGCGTCCAGAGGAGGGCAATGAAGATGGGTGAAGGGCCTTGAGGGGAAGCTGTATGAGGAGTGGCTGAGGGCACTTGGTCTATTCAGCCTGGAGAAGAGGAGATAGAGGGGAGACCTCATTGCAGTTACAATTTCCTTGTGAGGGGAAGAGGAGAGGCAGGTACTGATCTCTTCTCTGTAGAGACCAGTGACATGACCCAAGGGAGCAGCCTGAAGTTGTGTCAGGGGAGGTTTAAGTTGGATATTAGAAAAATGTTCTTCACCCAGAGGGTGGTTGGGCACTGGAACGGACTCCCTAGGGAAGTATCACAACACCAAGCCTGACAGAGTTCGAGGTGTTTGGGTGATCCTCTCAGACAGATGGTGTGACTCTTGGGGATGTTCCTGTGCAGGGCTAAGGGTTGGAATCAATGATCCTTGTGGGTCCTCTTCAACTCAGTATATCCTGTGATTCCTGTGTTCAGGGATTGGATCATGTACTACCATCACAAATGCAGAAAGCTTCAACAATGACTTTTTATTGTTAGTGACTTTAGCTGCATGGTATATACAGCACAAGGCCCCCTGGTGGTCTAGTGGTTAGGATGCGGCGCTCTCACCACCGCGGCCCGGATTCGATTCCCGGTCAGGGAACCCCTCTGGGCAGATGGAGCTCATTCAGCCCTGTAAGTCCATCCATCTAAGAGAAGGTCACTCTAAACAAACCTACGTCCTGAGGACCTCGCTGCCACTGTCCAAGCACTCTCGGCCCCGGCAGATGAACCTCAGGATTAAAGGGTGGGCTCAGTTCAGCGCATACTGTGTCTCACCTAAAAAATCCACTGCGCAGGCTCGAAGGGTAATGACCTTTCCCAAATCTTCGTTCGCGAAGACTGGCCATACTTTATACAGCACAAGGATATGTCAAAAAGACAAAATATTAAGACATAAGTTGTGATATAAGAAATTGGCTATTTGCCATTTTGTCAGTGTTGGTATTAAGTAAGCTGCCCATTGGCTAGAAACAAGTTGGTTTTTAGGCATTTTGCAGGTGTCTTAGAGTTGGGAAAGAAAAAAAAGAGTGTAACAGTTGGAAACATTGTGCAAGGCTTGAATTTTTTTTTAATCTTCTCCTCCCATGCCTTTTTCTCCTCCTCTGGTACAAAAGCTGTTCAGTTGCCTGAAACACGCGTGTACTTGTTGATGAATCAGTAACTTTCAGGGAATAGTTCTGATAGAATTGCCTTTAACTCAGTATAGTACTGACCTGAAGAGGTTTGAAAAAATGCCTGTATTTGAATCATCTTTCTGAAGTTTATTGTTGGTATAGAGAAACAGGAGGAAGAAAAATGCAATTCAGTGTTCTACCTGCATATTGAAACTGAAGTATTTAAGTATATTATGTTAACCTGTTTCCACATTAGTATTGGACAAGAGAGTTTCCTAAAAGAATTGGGAAATGTGTTTTCACTTATTACCTTTCAAGGTCTTAAATATGTTGAGTAAGAGACTACATTTTCGTTATGATGTTTCATTGAGGTTTGATTTTAGGAATGCATAATAAATAGAATTTTAAACTGTTAGAGTTTAGCAAGTGTTTCTTTGTAAATCACTTATGGCTGTTTCAAGGGTGAGTTAACTAGCCTCTGTTTTCTAAAGGGATATTTTGAACTTTCAGACTGGAGTACCTTCACTTGCAGCTATTTTTCTCTGGCCTGGCTTTGATTTATACAAATGCTAATTATAGGGGCTTTGAATCTATGTGTATACATAGTTTCACAAGGTCATACACATTTTTAATGAACTGTCTGAAATGTGAGTATATTGCTAGGTTGTTACATAAACAGATTACTGTTTTATAAACATTATTGTATTAATCAGTTCAAAAGGAGAAAAATACCTGTGTAAAGAAAAGCTGATTTTTATTTTTGTCTCCTAAAGTTTTATTGTCTTCGCAGGCATCGGAAGGTGTCACCTTCATTGGACCTGACACACATGCTATTCAAGCTATGGGAGACAAGATTGAAAGCAAATTGTTAGCCAAGAATGCAAAGGTCAACACGATCCCTGGCTTTGATGGAGTAGTCAAGGTGAGAAATCATTTAATTACTGTCTGCCCACTGTAGGAACAGTGTCTAAATCAAAGTACACCTATTGAAGGTCTGATGCAGAATCTAATTATAATTCTATCTTCTTTTTCAGTAAGATGTAATTAAAAATGGAGTACAAATTTTTGCTAGCAAGAAAACTTGTGAAAAGAAGAGAAAATCCGTGATAATAAATGATGTATTAAGGAGTTCTTCAGTGGAGTCTCTAAAAATACTTTATTTTAAATTTAACATGAGGGCAGCTAAATGTATTAAATGCCAGATGTGGATTCAACTATCTGCATATCTTTACATTTCTCAGGTCTTCTTGTTGGCCAACATCTTGACAGTCCTGAGTTTAACACTGGAGCTTGTTAAAGGGCGTCAAGTTTCCATTTTATGGTCTCTGCTGATGGTGCAGATTTTCATGTGTTGAAAAACTCCGGGCGAGGATGGGGGAAGTTAGTAGCTCTTTGTCAGAATCTACAGCTAGTGTTCTTCCTGTGGTTTTAGAAGGAATGATTTTCAACAGTTCTCTAAAGAAACATCAAAAATATTTTTGTAGTTTGTAGAGTTAAAGTAAATTTTAGTTTTCATTTATTTTGTGCTATAGTGATTAAGTACTGGGCTCTTAAAAGCTTTCCTGCGTGTCTTGTTATATTGTCTCTGTTAATGTAGTTAAAACATGCTTTTCTCTTTTAAAACCTTTATTGTATACACTTAAAACTTTTGTGTATTATAAAATGTTGACTTCCTATATTGAAATTTTTATGCTTTACATGTCAAGTTAGATTTTTTTTTCTTCAAATAAAGTTTGAGTGAAACTTTGAGATGCATGAAAAAGAGTGTTAGCTAAGTTGGATTTTAGACTCTTAAGAGGAAGAAAGCCAACCCAAAACCCAACTAAATGAGACAGGTAAGTACAGCGCTAAGGGGCTAAGCCTCTACAAAATTACCTCTTTCAGTGAGGCTGCCTGGAGAACTTGCCTAGTGAGAGAGAATGATAAAATCACAAAATAGCTGATGTCAAAATGCCCAAGAGAACTTTTCAGTACTTGTGATGGAAATGTGTGGTCTGTGTAATGACTGGTAGTGGCATATGCTGCAAGAGGTAAAAGTGGAAAGACTTCTTTCTTTTCTGGAGAGCTCCATATGAGTGTTAGGCTGGCACTTGTGCCCATGCTGAAGTCTGGCAGTGGCAAGTTGAACACTGTACTCTTTCAGGTTTTTGTTGCATGTTTTAGCAGTCCTTGTGTATGTGGTCCTTTAGTACTTGTAACATTTAACAGCAGCCAAGCTGTTGTGCATAAGGTTCTCTGTTCTGTCTGACATCCTGTATCTCCTCCTAGAAATCCTGAAAAATAACTTCTACAAAAACATCTAATTAGGAGATAACTGTGAATTAGTCATTTAAACACCACAAAAATTCCTCTAATGCAGAAGCAAATACTCTAAATACTGGTTTTTTTCACTTTATCAGTTAAATATTATGTAAAGGTCTGTTATTCCTCTAGTACAAAGAAACAAATATGACAAAATAGGATAATGGTTAATGAAACAGGTAGACATAGAACCAGTGAAACTGATCTACTTACTTGTATGCAGTTGTTTCCAAAACCTTTAATTGCATTGTTTTTGACAATTATCTGAATTTCCTAACATGAAAGGGAAGTGTAAGTGATCTGGTTGGCAATGGGCTATATGCAACCATACCCTTAAAAGCAAACGAACTGGAATGTAGGATTGAGTTGACAACTCCAATCTTCTGCTATTGAAAGGAACTATGTGGTAGTTGCTTAACCCCAAGGTGTCCATATCATATCAGTTTCACATACCTCAGCCTTGCACCAGTTCTAATTATTTGAAGAGTGTTGACGAAAAAGAATACATAACTAAACCCAAAAAACAACCTGCAGTATACCCACCAAATAAGAAAAAGGAAAGTCCACAGATGCCAGCATTGTAGTTTCCATCAGAAAGGGGAGCTGAAAATTTTAGGTTAGCCAGTGCTTTGATTGCCAATTCTAGGAAATAAAGCTTCTGATAATTGATATTGTCGTAGTTGCTATGGATCTAAATATGTGCCTCAGAGGAGCAACACACAAAGACTTGGAGACTGTTTAGGATTTCTGTCATTGCTGGGAGACCTATTTTGATCAGTTATGAATCTTTCAAAATCTTTGAGGGCTTTATTTCTTGAGAAATAAAAATTTTAAAGGTCTTTGAAAGGAGTTAAATGTCGGGTTGACACTTGAGTAGATTACAGATGGCTTCATCTTTAAAGTAGACTCTAGTGAAGCTGGAAGAAAACTGTATTGATGCCTCTGACAATACCAGAAATTAAGACAGATCTATTACACATATTCTTTGTGCATTAATACTTAAAGCAAATACAGAGTAATAACTTTGTGTTATTGAACTTCATTATTCAACTCAGGACTGCACTGAAAATCTTGGTTACTAGAAGAGTTTGTTAAATAGTGCTGCAGATACTTAGGTCCTTCATGAATAAAGAACGTTTTTCCTCTCCTGTTTATGTTGCTTAGCACTTACACATAGGAGGCACTGTAGTTGCTAAGCTTTTGTAAAAACGTCTTGGAGAAGTTGCATGCAGAAAAATTCCCAGTGAGTAGAAATTAAACGTAAAAGAAGGAAGCCCTTTAACAGTTTACTTAAAGACCTGGAAGGATTGAAGAGAAGGATGCTTGGCATAACAGACACAACTAACTATTCTCATACAGGCAGATGCTCTAGCATTTGAAATATGAAACTGAGAATGGAAAGATGTGGAATGGGAGTGGAGAGGGCAGTTTTATGAAGAGTAATTTTCTTCTCATCCCTGGATAAGTTTCTCAGTTGGCTGGGGCAAGGGTTATCCAGTCTACACATGTAAGGAACCAGAGTCTCGTGCTGTCAACCAGAGAGCATTTGAAAGTAATTAATTTCAAAATTAACTACTGCTAATTGTAACTACGGTTAGTTTTCTAAAACCCGATTGGAAGAGGTAGTGGTAAACAGTCTTGATCAAAAGAATTAGCATTAATCCTGTGAGCAATGGCTGTACTCAAGTTGGAGCTCAGATGATGTATTGACTATAAATAAGTAAAGGGGAATAGGTGACAAGGAGAAAGTAGATGCTGAGTAATGAGTATAAGGACATGTCATGGTGAAAAACTGGCAAAGGAATGGCAGGGGAAGAATGATTTTTGTATTGTTTCACCACATACAATCTGGTTTTATGGCTGGTAGAACACAGCTGGATGTAGACCCAGAAGAATAATGTCTCTGTGTCTGCTTAGTTTCACTGATGTCAGTAGACACATTAAAGGTCTTCAGCAGGGC
Source organism: Pseudopipra pipra (assembly GCF_036250125.1). Classification (NCBI taxonomy): domain Eukaryota; kingdom Metazoa; phylum Chordata; class Aves; order Passeriformes; family Pipridae; genus Pseudopipra; species Pseudopipra pipra. Next base: position 79,577,769 of record NC_087550.1, read on the forward strand.
TCTGAATTTACTGTAATTAACAGTAATTTTGGGTACCTGTTTTGGATGAGTTTTGCATTGGGGTATTGGTATTGAATTGATCACTGTATTGCTGAAGAGATGGTAGGAGACTAGACATGAACTGGAGGTTCTCTAAGGCCAATGCCCTCAGCCATGAGAACTATTATGTAGTTCTTCATAATTAATACAATGTTCTACAGTTCTAGGAGTCTCTTAAAAAACCAGCTTTATCCTAGCATTCCTTTACATCAAGAACAGTTTTGCTTTTCTGTCTCTACCTGCTGGTACCTGGCTGAGAGGCATGTACATGAAATTAGGAGGTTAGGAATTCTTATGCTAAATGAGTATTTTATGTATCCCTAACTCAATGGAATCACCTATTTGTAAAAACAGTATGACATCATTTTATAACTCTTAGGATTTTTATAAACTTCTACTGTTACTTGAACATTTTTATTTGTACAATAAAAGGTGGTGCTAAAATTATATATTTCTTTACAGTCTCCAATTTATTTTGGGAAAATGGTAGTGTAGCTAATGTGTTTTTGGAGGAAACAGCAGTAAATCATTGAAGACTCTTACTTTTAAAAAAATAATTCAGAATGCTTTTAGTTCCAGTGTGGCTTTGTATATTTTGCACATATGGACTTGTGTGTTAGGCAGTGTCATAACATTCAGTTTTTTGCTCTCTTTGGGCAAATGTTGAATACCATAAGTTCTATGCACCAAAAATCTAAAATAACCATCCTAACCTTTTCTGAGTACTTGAACTGATTCTGTATTTATGTAATCCACAAGTGAAATTCATGGTACTAAAACGTACCTTCTTATGGAAAAAGATTAAACTTACCAGAGACTTCAATATGTCAGTTGTTCGGGGTTTTTTTGTGCATTAATTTTTCTCTTTAAAGCACAGTATATTTTTGTTTTCTGGTTTGGAAATTCTCTTCGAAGGCTAAAGAATTTGAGTGTGCATTGATTTTTTTTTTTTTCCCCTTGTATTTCAGCGTTCAGATTCTAATATATTAGAACTGTAAAAGAAACAGATGTTAAAACATTGTAAATTAATAACTGTGCTGGGCAGTCTTTTCAAGCCAGAAGTGACACAATTAGTGCTGCTGATACGATGCCGATTATTACTTAAAGTTGTTGTATGCATGTATAAAAATACAGTGGCAGTGAAAAGTTCCCCGATAATGATTTGCAGCTTGTCTTCCTGTGGACTGCAGTGTATCAGTTAGCCACTTGTTTGCAGGTAACTAAGTGAAAAAAAATTACCCTGTTTGCTTCCCCCCCCCTTAATTCTGTTTTGCAAATATATGGGTGAATTTGCAAGAGAAAAGAAATGTAAAAGTTTCCTTCTCGACTATAATCGTAGCTCTTCATCAGTCATCACTCTTCCTGCATTTTGTTCAAGAGGCTCTAATTGTCTGCATTTGGCAGGTTTAACACTTCCTGACAGAGAGGCTATTAAGGGGAAGTATTCTCGCATAACTGTCACAGGCAGGAACAAAGAACCTTCAAACTCAATGTGTGGAAACCACTAACATTCTTAAATGACCCTTTTCATGCATTTTATCCCTTTTTAGCTAAAATTTGGAGGGTGCAGGGTCATGGAAAGCAGCAAGGTGTAATAAAACAGTAAACCCTGAGATTTTTTTTTTTCGGGGGGGTTGTTTTTTTTGCTAGATTTATCTCTTGACTTAAAAACAATTGTTATTTGGAAAAATCTCATTAACAGATGTGACTGAAGTAAAAAGACTTAAAACTGATGTTGCTTTCAGGACTGCTTTGAACTTAACAAGCACCGATTTGTGGAGCAGACTAGCTAATGAAAGGAAATTAAATTTTCTGACAACTTCCCCTGCCAGCCCCCTTATTCTTCATGGGGCTGTTACTAGGTACTGAAGACTTTTAAAGAGGATTTTGTTTTATTATCGGACATAAATGAACCAGGTATGAACATTTCTTATGTATTTTTTTTAAAGTTCTGACCTGGGTGCTTTTAAAACGGATTGCCTTGAAAGCTTTAAAAATATCAGGTTTCAGTTTAATGTTCGTAAGTCAGCCCCTATAGTTTCAGACACACTTAGCAGCTGGTGATTTCCAGACATTACTGCCTTCCATACAAATTTTTTAATGCATGTCATGGGATAGTATAAATATTAGCAAATTTGGATGGAATTTTCAAACTTAACCCATGGCACTATAATTTAACCCGTTTTCTTTCTGTTTTTTTATAATGGAAGTGTATTCTTGTCAGTAGAAGAAACTAGAATTAACTACTGCAGGAGAAGCAATTTGGTTACTGAAAAGTAAGCAATATAAGTATTTTGTTTTTTATTCTCTGAATTTCACAGTACTTTTTTCTGTACCAGGCTACAGTAGTATGAGACAGATGAAGCAATAGGTGGCATCAACAAAAGGATTTTTAAAATTGTCATAAGCTAGTAACATGGTGACTCTTAGATGGAAACAATTATGGGGATCTTCTGCTTTCAGATACAGTTTAAAATGATGCATAAAAGGTTTATTCTGCATTCAGAATGCAGAAGTTACAGAATTAAAATCCTTGTGTTTTTTCTTCAGTAAACAAAACCCATTTGTCTTTAAAGAAGTCCTGCAAGATTTTTTCTGTACTTGAATTACTCCCAAACAATAGAGAATCAACTCCCCCTACTGACAGCAACCAGGAAAACACAAGAAATGTCTGTGAGGACAGAAACAAGCTGGTAGTGGACAAACTTTAATGATGTGATTTATGGTCCATTATTGATTGTAAACTTCTAAATTCTAGCATTAAATTCCTACAACTGCAGAAAATCATTTTGCGATCCTGGTTGTGTTTCCTGTCAGCTGATTCCTTGTTACTTTGAGTTTCTCAGTATACTAATGATGAGGTAGAATTTACATTCCACTTATGGTATTAATTTTACATTCCTCTGGCTGAAAAGGGTCAGAAGGTTGTAAAATCAAACATTAAATGAATCGGAGGAGACAGTAGTGCAATATATGACTGCCCTCAGGACACAGTGCAATGGCTGATGGGATTAACGTTGGGTCTCATTTCCTGCTTTTACAGGATGCAGATGAAGCTGTCAGAATTGCAAGGGAAATTGGTAAGTTCTTAAATTAGCTATGGTGGGATTTGTGTGCCTCTCAGCAGACATGGTTGACTAAATTGAATGTGTAATAAGTAATCCCTATAGAACAAATAATGTTTTAATAGTTTTTAAGTTCCCTGTTGCCCGTGGGGCTAGAAGAATCTAGACATTAACGCCCTGTCTCTTAAATCATCACATTTGAGCTTTCAAACTGGACTTTACAGAACAAGTGCAGCCATGATTTGTGGAAGGCCTGTAATAGGCAGTAATGAGTAGGTCACTGAAGGAGTTATTTCAAAGTATATCTGCAATTGGACGTGATGGAAGTTAGGCATGGTGTATTTCTCTTTATATGGAGGCTGACACCAGTGATGTTATGATCTTCATTTTTGATTAGTGTGTGGACTGCAGTTAGCTTGAATATCATCCAGAGCACCGGCCTTTCTTCTGTGCTTGCTGGAATAAAGTCACTATTCAGCTTCTGAATATCTTACAGAATGGTGAAAAGAGCAACCAGCAAACTGTCTGGGACTCGTTTTGATGAAGGTTAAGTGTAATATGTGTTTAATGAGTTTTGGCTTTTATTTACTAAAGCTTATATTAGGGAAAATACTAAACCATATGCTTGAAATTACACATGTTATTAAATGCTTGCTAAAAGAAGAATCTAAGGCAGTAAGATTTTTCTGATTTTCCTTGGGATTTTTCCTTCATTTTTACTTTGAGACAGTAACCATTAGAAACTATTTAGGTTTATCACAGGTACCTAATTCAAAGCAGATATCTGCATTTGAAGCTTCTCTTGCTGATCTAGCTGCAAATACATTTCACCTGTGTCAAAAACAATGGCTGTGCCTTGTGTACCTAATAGAAAGTGGGACTTGCACTGCTGCAGATAACTTTTAATCGGTGTAAGATCTTTCCACTTTGAGTTTAAGTTGGGGCCTTTACTCTGGACTGGTTAACTGTCCTGAAACCCCTCAGTGTAGGCTTGTCTGACTTTTAGGCTGACACAATTGAAGCCAGTGTTTCTGTGGGTCAACCTTTGTGTCCTTGCTGGGAAATCAAGTGATCACTGATCACTGTCATGGGAGCAGAAACAAAAGGAAGAGGTTATCAACCATATTGGAACATTCAGAAGAGAACTGTAAATAAATCCCAGTTCCCTCCAAAAAATTGGTTTTGCTCCTGAATAAAGGCATATGATTTTTTATGAAATAAAGTATTATGACTATATTTCAGTTCAGTTTCTGTTCAAAAGTCTGTCTCGCTCTTGTGTTCCCGCAAGTGTTTTTAAAGCTGTTTTGTTGAATATAAGTTTAAAGGCCTGCAGTGGCTTTCTAGACACTCTTTAAAATTATTCTTGTTTAATTTACTTCTTCTGGTGTTCTGTTGACTGGTTCCTGTCTTTGATATCAGTAGCACTTTGGAGGTCATTATATCAAGGCAGTCTTAAATCTGTGATATTAAAGTCAATTACAGACAGCTGGGTTGTGCTTTATCTAGATGGAAAATTCTTGGAACTGTTTTGATACAAAAAAGTTTTGTACTGTGATGCCATGTAATAGCAAAAGAAAAATGTCCTTTCTAGCTTTTTCCTCACACGTTTCAACCAGTTGATTAGTTTGGTTAAGCTTCTGTCTAATCGTGACCACTGATCGTAATAAAACTGTGATTTTGATCTCGAAGGATCTAAAATGGGATGAAATTATAGTCTCTTGTGTATATAATGCATTTGTCTTTGCGTATAAAGCACTTGATATGCAATGGAATACTTTCAGATTGTTTTTAATTTCTCTTATCCAGAGTCTCGGTCTCTGAGATAACTGTGGGTCAGTGCTTAAAACAGTAAAACTGCATTTTTACTCTTTTACTGCCTGTATTTTTTTCCTGCTTCTTCCTGGTCTGTTCAGGCTGAAGATCCAGTAGTAGTTAACCATGACACCTCAGGCTTGAGAACACTGCCTTTATCTGTTTCAGTGATTATTACCTATGGCTACAAATTTTCTAGGTATAAAACCTTATTTTTGCCCTTGATTTGAGATATGCTCCTGAGCTGTCAAGAGAGAATGTGACAGATATACTAGGCTAAATCAGGAATTGGAAGAAGTTCAGGCACAAATTGCTGTATAGGTTACTTTCTTTAGTCTTCCTTCTCTATTTTTTAGTGTGGGCTGTTCTCTTGTAATCCTGTTGGTAGTGCTTAATTACATTGGGTCTTTTCCCATGCTGCTTTTAGGTCTGTTTGTAAAGTTGTACATTAAGAACTATTGGCTTCTTGATTTCTGAAGCCTCGATGAAACTCTAGGAAGTTTTATTCCTCTATTTGAAAGGATTGAACAGTTATGCAGTGCAATCAGTTAAACTAAAGGAAAGTCTGTACAAAACTGAAGAGGTGAAAAAGTCGATTTTTGTCCTGTTTCATTTGACATGGATTTAGTTACTGCTAACTTTTCAATAATGGATATTGAAAAGAACCTGATATTGCCACATGCAATATTGCTCAAACCGATATTGCACAATGCATTCTGTGGTCTGCTACCTGCAACTTTATAAAAATGGTTAAATGGCATCTAAAACCATGGTGGCAAAAGGTGGGAACTAACAGCTGTAGGACACCAGAAGTTTGGTTACTCCTTTCACCATTCAGATTCTCAGAATAGCAACTGTCCTGGAAACAAAGCAGTCCTAACTTAATAGTACCTAAGTAGCAGCGAAAGTATGCCCAATGATCTTCAAATCTGACAGCTTCTTACCTTCTTGCCTTTTAGGATCTTTAGACCCATCCTTCAGATGCATCACAGGAATGTAAAACTATAGAATGAGAGTAGGTTTTAATCTCACAAGCAATTTTAATTTCATGTGAATTGGCATCTAATTTGAGGGAAAGATTGAAAACCTAACACCTACTCAAAAATGTGTCTGCTTTGTATGAGACTCTTTGCTGTTGTTGTGGGGACTTGTAAATGCTGTTAGAAATTGTTTGCATGCCTCTCCCTTCCCCCAACTAATCCAACCAATCCATGTGAACATACTTCAGCAGTTTTGATTGCTGCTGAGTAGTACAAAAGGGGCTAGGAGAGTGATGAGTAATGCATCCTGATCCCAGCATCCCATACCCAACTCTTATGCAAAACTTAAATTTTGCAAAGCCTTCCTTTCAATCTTTGGTGTTGGCTAAAGAGCTGCTCTTCAGCTGAGTGCCCCTGAGAGCAAGGAGTATGTAAAGGCACATCTGAGCAAAACCTCAAGTACCCTTACTTTCAGAGGACCGGCTAATTTACATCCTAACATGTAGAGGTTGCAGTTTTTTCTTCTCAACCTGAAAAGATGTATCTTTTCAAAACAATCCTTACTTTGTGGTCTTTTTTTTTTTAATTCATTCTACTTTTAATTATATTGTGGATCTTTGGAATCTATAGCTGCCTTGCATACAAATGTGGTTGACATATAACTGCTATACATGAAAGGTGGGAGGAAGGGGAAGCACAGTGATCCTACACTTGGTGAGCAATACTAATAATACATGTATGCTATCTGATAATTTAACCATGTGATATGAGCTACCTCTTGTAGCATATAAAGACTAACCAAGGCTCACTGTCAACCTGCCTATTTTGCTTTTGAATCTAAAGAACAGTACATGAGGACTAGACTCTGCTTACAGAATTAAAATCAGCAAACCATGCAAGAGACTGATATTGTTAGACTGAAAATGTTAGCATAACTGATGATGATTTTTTTTCAAGTACATGTAACTGAATAAGATAGATTAGGTGATGGAAATTGCCATAGTGAGTTTGCCATATAAGGCTTAAAACAATGCTTGTTTCAAAATTTCGGTCTTGCAACCTCTTAGGTTGGAGAGAGTCTCCAGATGGTAACAGTGTTGCCAGAGCTTTACCTTCGCTAGTGTTACCTGTATGTATATGTTAACATTTACTGCATTTCATGAAAATCAGTTGAACTTCACTGTTGCTGTATGCAATCTAGTATTTTGTTTTTACCCTTTAATCTCTGGTATTGTAGAGGCCTTGAAAATACTTAATAGTTCTGGATTGAACCCATTTTTACTCTGTGACTTATCCCATACCCCTATATGGACAGCATCAGATTTCATAAGAAAATGTAAAAGACTCTAGAAAGGTTATTTGCATAGCTCTGTTTGGTCTTACCCTTATACTTAGTAAGTAGAGATCACTTTAGACTTCAAAGCCTGAAAATTTGTAGCCTTTTTGTCATCCATGCCTATAAGAAGTTGGTTTGTGCTCTACGTATGCTTAATTATTACCTCTCTACAGCTTTCAGCCACATGAATACTTTACAGCATGGGGGTTTCACAGTCCAATAAGGTGTTATGTTGGAAACTATTTCATTGACTTTTTTTTCTGTTTCTTTGTTAATGTTCTCTTGTACTGTTGCTGCTGTCCTGTCTTCCAGTCAACACTACTGTTTCTTAGGCTTGTATCATGCCTTTTTTTGTGTCCACTTCAGTCTTTTTAAGAAAAAGCTTTTCCAGATCTTGCTGTTTTAAGTATCTTCTCCCGAACCTCCTTTCAGTTAGATGACTATGAGGAGGAGGTGGGTGTGTTGTATTGCTATCACTTGAGAAAGCAAGAGTAGATCTACATTCCAGGAAGAAACTGTAAATGGCAGTTACACATATGATAGCAGACTGGACTGCTTCTAGGAACCATAGTCAAATGTCTCTTTCCGTCCCCAGATCAAAGCCTTTTACAGAATATGTCTTCAGTTTGCAAGGACTAATAGACTCTTCTTGCCAGACAATATCAGCTGGTCTGATATTTGCCTTAGTGTTGTGACGTTGATAAACATACTGGAGACCAAAGACATGAAGATTTTCTGCTGTCTTGGAAACATCAAAAAGTTTTTAATTAGATCCTCGATTTTCAGTTTTCTATATGTTCATGTGGAGAAAGGTGGAGTTCTCTGATATGAAGAAGTTGTTTCAGGAAGTTGCATTAAATGAACAGATTGTACTAAAAGATAATCATTACTATTTCTAAATCTTTTAATTTAATAGATATGCTTTTCAAATATGTTCTTTGTTACTGTAACTTTCTAGCTTTCAGTAAACTAAGATCCTGATTCATATCTGTGTTATAATATCTTATTCTGAGAGTGAAATATTGCCAGTTATGTACGATGCTGTCAGATCTATACTGCTCATTTTTTCTTACTATTTGTCTATTCGGGGAAAATACTTTTTTATTGTTAAAAAAAAAAGCAATAATCTGTTTTCTGATTCAATTTCATAATATCCAAACAGCAGTGCTCTTGAGATGCTCTTTTATTTAGAATGTACTGCACCAGAAATGTTGATAAGATAAAGATTTGTTTACTCAATCTCTTGACTAATAATTTATGAAGATCTGCTTATTTTGCTATTAATTTTTTGAAAAATTTTGTCACAGCTTATTTCAACAGCAATAAAGGAACAAAATTTTGTTCATAAAGAGATATGAGCTTAAAAAGGTCAAATGCTTTATTCATAAATCACTTTATTTCTTGGGAATAATTAATTCAGTGTTTTTTTGGTATAAATGAATTGGAGAAGACAGCCTTCCTTGGCTTTAGAAATTACTGCATTGACAGCTAAGTTTTGAAAAGAAAAATTTCTCCTCTGTTCTCCCTCCAAACAAAGTGTTTTAATAAACGAAGTTATTGTCTACTGGCTTTATTGGACATGTGGTCAGTTGTCATGTTCCTCTGACCAACTGAACAAAGTTTGAACTTCTGTCTAATTGTTCCCCGCTGTTAGGCTACCCTGTCATGATCAAGGCCTCAGCAGGTGGTGGTGGGAAAGGCATGAGAATCGCTTGGGATGATGAAGAGACCAGGTGAGATGCTGTCCAAAAGCTTGCCTTGATGAATGCTGCAGTTACCAAAGTCCCATTAAGCCACTGTGAGCTGACAGTTGAGCAGATATGAAATGTTAGACGCAGAAATTAGATATTATTTGGTTTTCTCCCTTTCACATAGTGAGTGATGTAGTTCAGAAGTTTGCATGTGCCTATTTCAAATTAATTCTTGCATGAACCTTACAAAACACGGTCCATTAATTTGAGTAAAAAACCAACACTTACAACTGCCTTTAGTCCAGTGTGAGACTGTAAATTTAGAGTGTAAATAACATTTTGCTGTATGCCTTTCAGAATGCTGATTTTATTAATTGTCTCTCTTAGGGAGAATATTTATTGGCCGTGATTTGCAAACATTAATGCGTGCCATTAGTTCTGTTGAAGTTGATGAGACTGATAATTTATGTGTGGAAACACATAGAGTGTTACCAGAATGTGCTCTAATAAATTGTGTACTTCTGCGTTTAAAATATTTGCCTCAGCAAACTACTGTGCTTTTGTCTGTTTTGAAACAACATTTGTTTAAACACACAGACATTTTCTTGTCTCTTAGTGGTTGTCTGAATCCTGAACAGTTCGTGATGCTTTTTGTTGATTCGAAGTTTTACAGTCCATTCTCAACTCTACATGCCACTGATCTTTCAGAAAAATGTATTTTCTGATATTTTCAAAGACTTGTGACAAGAAGCCTGTTTGATCCAAAATAACCTGACTGTTTTCCTTTCCACACAGAGCAGTACATGTGCTAGAATTAACTCAAAATACAACTGAAATTTTAATTAATTTAGTCACCTGCAAGATTTCCCTGCCGTTTTTCTGTCCCCTATTAAATTTATGTTTGCCAAAACCTAAAAACTGGATAAAAGAACAGTGACTGTCTAGCAGGTGAATTTTAGATTTAAAGAAAACACAGTGGGCTTATTTGTACCTTGTTACCTCTAGTCCATTTGTATTCAAATGTAAATAGGAAAAGAAGGTTTTCATTCATTAGAATGAAAATCTGGAACAACCTGCTTTCTTACAAGGATGCTTCCTTCCTACTGCTTTAGAATCCAAAATTGTTACCTTGATCTTATTCAGGCAGCAATTGCATCTGTTGGACTTGAAAGGAAGGCATTAGTTTCTTGTTTTGTTCAGAAAGGAGAAAAGGAGCTTGATTAAAGTAACTGTTTTAAAATGGATCTAAAATCATCATTGCCAGTTTGTCTTGGAGAAAAGTTGTGGTTACTGTTTAGAAAGTCCCCTGGTAAAGCTGATTGGTATTAATAGAAACTGGCTAGGGATATTTTGAATATCACTAAATTAATTGAGTGCTGTTACTTTGATGCCATCCTATTTGATGATGATAATTTGAGTTGCTTGTCTTGTTTGTGGAAAGCCTTTGAATCACAGAATATTCTGAATTGGAAGGGACCCACAAAGATCATTGAGTTCAACTCCATTCTGAAGTATCATTCAGCTCATTGTTTACCAGTGATGTTCTTATAAAAATTCTCTTGGTTACCTATACAAACCTTGTGTTTATAATCTTAGAGTAGTCTCTAAAAGACTAATATTACATTATAAAGAGAATGTTAAGAGAAGGAACACTTAGATAGTCACAGATCAACACTGTTTACTGAGCTCGTATCATGAAGAAATGCTTATTTTAACATTTATGGGTAGGCAAAATTAAGTTGACAAAATATTTGTTGCAGGAAGGTAAAAGTGAGATTTAAGAGAACTTGAAGACAAACGGATTTACTTTGGATTTAAATATAAAGTAGAGCATTTGGGTTTATCTTCCAATCTGTGTTGACAAAATATCTGTGCAGTTGTAAAAGATGCATTGTACATGTCCATTAGTTGTGTTATGGAACTAAGACCGTTTTGGAGGTGACTGAACTTTTACTGACAAAATAACATATCTGATAGTTTTAATATTACATAAAAAGTTGGTGGTCTCATGTATAGTCTTGCTGCATCCAGATCCATGTAATTCCATAAATAAACCAATTTTCAGCTGTGGGCGGACTCTGAAAAGCCAATATCTGATTGGTCTTCTGCATTTCAGAGTTCATGAATGCAAGGTGAGTGTGAAGAACTGTTGGTAATATTTTGATCTGTAAACTTGTTTTGGCTTTGTCTCATGGGATTAATTTAAAATACTATTTGAAAACAAAAAGCCTTTATATAGAAATACACAATACCCTGAGTTGAAAGGGACCCACAAGGGTCATTGAGTCCAACTCTTGTCCCTGCACATGACAACCCCAAGAAACATACTGTGTGTCTGGAAGTGTTGTCCAAACGCTTCTTGAACTGACAGGCTTGGTGCTGTGACTACTTCCCTGGGGAGCCTGTTCCAGTACCTACCCCCACTCCAGGTGAAAAACCTTTTCCTTGTTTGAAACATACTTCTGGATTTTTAGGATAGTTGAAAATCTTTCTTGTTTCAACTGGTTATGTGTGCTACAAGAAGGCTTAAATGTATGTGTGGCATGACATGGAAATAGCCGCTGGAAGTGGAAAAGATGGATGTGACCAACTTCATTGCTACTGTTACAGAATTATTCACTGTGGCAACTTACTGGTGCTTCATGTTTCACATCCCTGAAATATGCCAAGTGATGACAATTGTTTTAGATCCTCTATAATTATTATATTATTACAACTATAGCTAAAATTTGTTAACTTTCAGCTAATATTTCTAATAGAAATACTGGGATAATTTTGTCACTGTTAGAATAATTTATTTATTTATTTATTTTTAAATAGCACTTCAATAGGGCTGCTGTTTTTCTTCTTACTTTCAGATCTGAATCCCTGCTGACTCTCCCTTCTATTGCTTTTTTCAAAATTTTGGTCAAGTTCTAAAGTGGAATTTTGTGTATAGTTCAAGCCACTGACCCACATCTGAAATTAAAATAATTTCACTTATTTTAATTAAAATAATTAAAATATGTTCACTCTAATGTAATCCCTAGCTAGTTGTCTTGGTTTGGAGAAGTATAATTTAGCATGGCCTCTCTTCACATAATAGATACCCACTTAAAATTATATAGAAAATGAAGTGCAGATTTCTGGAAAGCAGTTTATGTTTAGTTCAGGTTGGTAGGTTCTTCACAGCCTCAAAGTTCTGTTGTGGACGGTATCTAATAGTAATTCTCTCTTAGTGTAGTTGATCATCCCAGCTCTGGTCTTGTATATGAAGAGCCTCTGTGCTTGCATCCCAGAGAGCCTGATCCAAAAGTGCTTTCTAAATGTAGGCAACATGAAGTTAATGATGAAATACAACAAAACATGACTAGGGTATGTGTCTTAATATCTAGACATTTACTGTATCATTCCTTCTTTGACTGTGGAGAATTTGAAGGCTTCTTGCTTTTACAGAATATCCTGAGTTTAAAGAAACCCACAAGGATCATTGAGTCCAATTCCTGGCCCTGCACAGGATCATCCCTAGGAGACACACCATGTGCCTGAGAGTATTATCCAAACACTTCTTGAACTCTGTCAGGCCTGGTGCTGTGACCACTTCCCTGGGAAGCCTGTTCCAGTGCCCAACCACCCTCTGAGTGAAGAACCTTTTCCTAATATCCAACCTAAACCTCCCCTGACACAACTTCAGGCTGCTCCCTTGTGTCCCGTCACTGGTCACCACAGAGAAGAGATCAGTACCTGCCTCTCCTCTTCCCTCATGAGGAAGTTGTAACTGCAATGAGGTCTCCCCTCAGTCTCCTCCAGGCTCAGCAGACCAAGTGACCTCAGCCACTCCTCATACGGCTTCCCCTCCAGGCCCTTCACCATCTTCATCGTCCTCCTTTGGACTCTATTACAACAACGCTCTTATGGCTTGTAACAATTTTAACTAACTTCATGGCTTCAAATGATCTGCTGGCAGCTCTGAAAAGGAATTAATTTCAGGACTCTATTGTCTTCAAAGAACAGATTGAAATTTTGTGTTAGAGGCTGTGATAATGACTGCAGTCTTTTGTTAGTGTCTGGCTGCCTCCAAAGAAAGTTGTTGTTTTAATTAAAGCAGCAGTGCTGACTCTTAGGGATGATCCTGTGCAGGGCCAGGAATTGGACTCAGTGATCCTTGTGAGTCTCTTCAAACTCAGGATAGTCTGTAAAAGTAAGAAGCCTTCAGATTCTCCACAGTCAAGGAAGGAACGATACAGAAAATCTCTAGATATTAAGACACATAGCCTAGTCATGTTTTGTTGTATTTCATCATTAACTGGAGGCAGAAAGTTGGCATGGTTATCTTACTTCAGACAACCACAGGAAGGCTTGTGGCAAGATCAGTAGTGCTTTTGTACAACTCAAACTTCAGTGTGAATAAATGTACTGTAGGGAGAGAAGGGAACCTTAGAGATGTCCTGTTTTTCCCCGTATAGAATTGTGCATGTTTGAAGTGATCTAGGGATGTCATCTCATCCAGCTTCATCCTTAGTATCATCAACACTCAGTTTGAAGCTGATTGCTTAGAGCTTTGCCCTGACACTGAGATTACACAGCCTCCCTAAACAGCCTCCCTCCATTCTTTCCAGTAATTTTTGTTCTCACATCCAGTTCGAAACTTCCATTTCATTTTATGGCCACTGTCTTGTTTTTTTTTGCTGTGCATTGCAATAAAGAGCTTGGCTTCATTGTCTTGGAAGACTCCTCTAGAAGTCTGCTATTAGATGTCCACTAAAGCCTTGCTGTGTTTCAGGTTCCACAAACCTAGCTCCATGTGTGCTCTGACCACCTTACTTGAGCTTATCAACATCTTTGAGTACTAGGTGTGTCCAAATTTGGATGCAACAGGTCTTAATAGGTACTGAACAGGTCTAACAGGTGCTGAATAAAGGAGAATAATTGCTGCTGTTGGTCTGTTGCAGCTGATGCAGCTACTATTTCATTGGCTTTCATTACTCCCAGGTGCACTGCTCACTTGCTCTGCAGCCTGTTATCCTTCAGGACCCCTGAGTAATCTTAGACAGCCAGTCAGTTCCACAGCCTGTACCAATGCAGGGGTGATTATTCTGTGATAGGTACAGGACTCTACTTTTGTTCTTGTGGAAATTCATGAGATACTTGTGAGCCCATTACTGTCTGAGAGACTGTGTAGGTCTCTGAAATGCTGCCTTTCCCTTGAATATATTGATGTACAGAAGCTTTAGCATGATCCATAGACTGGTGGTGGTACATTCCAGAAGCTTTAGCATGATCCATAGACTGGTGGTGGTACATTCCAGGACAATAATAAAGTGCTAGGTTTTCCCCCGTGTAGTTGTTTACCTATGTAGACTGTAATGTTCTACCTTAGAAACAATTACACTGTAGTTACAGTCACTGTCTTAGATGTCTAGAAATAGCTTTCAGGAGATCTTACTCTCTATGACTTTCCCGGAATTAAAGTGAAGCTGACCAGCTTGTAGTTTTTATGATTCTTTCATGGTCTTCTCAAAGTTGGGTGCAATGTTTGTCTTCCTCCAGTTATCATGAATCTCTCCAGACCTCCAAAGTCTTTCAAAGGTGACAGGACAGTCTTACAGTGACACAAGCTACCTCTCGTAGCATCCTTTTTGATCTTGCTGACTTCTGTGGGTCAGTTCCTTAAGAGATCATTGTCTTCTGCTACTGGTAGTTCCTCTTCTTCAACCTATCTAATGTCTGTGTTGAAGTTGTTCCCAACATCCATCAGAAACCTCCCTGCTTATGATCTTCTGTATTCCTGTTCCAACAGAGGTCAGGGATGTTATTTTCCTGGTAAAAACTCCTCAACAACCAAACAGACCACTCCTTATGCACAAATTGTAAACCGTACCTGGGCTTAGACAGGGACATTAAGCTCATGTTTCCCTGTCCCAAGTTCCCATGCCCTTCTTTCCTGGGGTTAGCATGGGCAGGAAAGTTTTGGACATGATTATGTGTATTGCCACAGTTGTGCTGCATCTTCCTTGCAGAGGGGCTCTTAAGACAAATTCTTTTCTAGCCTTAATGGCTGGGTATGTATTTATTTATTTTTAATATTCATAAAGAGATTCATTACCATCTCCATTGGGTTAGTATGGTCTCTAAGGAAAGTGAAGTGTACTTATATTAATTTTTATCACTGGATAAGTGCAACTGCACAGTTTTGTAAGATACAAACAAGGTCAGAATACCTGAGATATTTGTTCCTGTTATAAATAGTTCAAAAACATTTACAGATGTATGGATTAGATAATTAGGCATCTGCATTTTTTTAACAAGTATTGCAGTTTAGGTTTTCTAATTAGCACATACTTCAGTAAAAGAAAAAGTCAGTTGTGAATAATTATGTATAAAACTATGTGACACCAGAATATTTACAAAATAAAATGGTGCCTTCGATATAGGAATTAAAATAGCTGTAAATGTATTTCAGTAAGAAATGCTGTGTGTGGTTGTTTGTTACAGCACTTTGGTTTTTTGGACAGATCAGGTAGTGTACAGAATCACAAATTTTGATGTCTCTTTTTCTCTTTTTTAAGTAATTCAATATATTGAAGTTAAATATGAATTTAGGAAAGTTGTACATTGAGTATACTCTCTCAAAATTATAGCATGTGTTATTCCACAATTTTGAAAGAAGGCGAAGATATACTTTTAAATATACAAATTTTTCTACTGTAAATTTACCTGTTTTGTGATTCTCTTGTCTGGGTTTTGTTTGTGGAATTCAACTAGATTCAAGAGATGCAAACCATGGAAACTGCTACTCAGTTGTGTTGTAGTTCTTATTCTGGGCCCAAATGTCAGGAAAACTGTATTTCCCACAGAAATTTAGACCAATTTACCATATGTATCAACATAAATAGGACTAATGTACCAGAGCCTGTAGAAAATTTCAGTGAAGCCTTTGGGTCCCTGCATTATGTTCTGTTTCACCCTGAGAAAGCTGTCCATGAAGTTGTTTTTCAGGTTATGACCCAAGGAGTATTCTTTAAGCCATTAAAAAAAGAAAGTTAATTAATGCAATATCTTGCAATCTTTATTTGTTTGAGTAACTAGATACGTAAAAGAGAAAACAGAGGGAAGCATTTGGAATGTTCCACGTAACACACCTTAATGCAGGGAAAAACTTGTAGTACAGGTGATATGCTCTATAAAGTGATGCATTGCACCTTTAGGTTGTGTGTTCCGTGGTAGGATTTTCAATGTCTGAAATATCACGTTTGCAGTTCTTTAATGCACAACTAACCTCTGCTGTTCTTGAGTATTAAGAGGGCTGTGTGCTTTAAGTAATGGCGAGCTTCACCTTCTGGATAAGAAGTACTTTGTAATTACTGCATCTTAAAATTCTTTGTTGGTATTTTCTTCTGCTAAAGTAATAGAAAATGAATATGAATAATTGTTGTAAATGCTCAGACTTTTTAAGCACATTGAAATTTTCTGCACTTTCAGAATGTTTTGTTTTGGGTTTGTTTTGGGTTTTTTTTGTCTTTGTAAGAAAAACAACTAAAAAAGGATACTCATTACAGAGTCAAATGCAAATGGTAAAACTTGGTTTTTGGATGTGTGTATTCACTGGTGAAGGCTGCCGGATGACTGAAATGAATAAGTGTTCCTTCTTGTATACTTCAGGAGCTGATACTTTTTAAATACAGATTATTCTTTTTGTTTTTGTTATTTAAGGGAAGGGTTTAGGTTTTCATCTCAAGAAGCTGCTTCAAGTTTTGGCGATGATCGCTTGCTGATAGAAAAGTTCATTGATAACCCTCGTCACATAGAAATCCAGGTTTGTACTATTATTATTATTATTATTACTATTAATTATCGTATATTTATTTAATAAGGTTTGAATTCATAAATGAATCAAAGTTCAAAACATTTCAAACACTCTACTAAAAAAGGCCTAGAGTCTTGTGTTTTCCGGTGTCTTAGGTCATTGCTCAAACTACATGGCTATCATGCACAATACAGCCTTCCTGTTTTTATTCTCTAGCCTTTCTGTAGCAGGAAGACTGTGAACTGTGTTCAGTTTGTTGGGAGAGAAAAAAAAGTTATAAGCATCTGTCCTGAGGGATGGAGCTTGAACTCTGGATCCTATTAGAGGGCTGGAGTGCAGCAGAGGATGTAAGAGTTCAAACACTCCCATTCTTAACATTTTTCTTGCAAGGTCTAGGTGGTTTTATCTGTATTTTGGATTCTGTTCCGAAGTATCTAATGCTCCCTGGGAACTCAGGAGGATTTGTGTCCCATTTTTGGTCAGTTTGTGGTTCAAAATCAGTTGTATTCTCTTTAACTTCTGGATTGTGACCATTTATGTATTTTATTGAATTTAGAGTTAAGTCAGATATGCTAATGTAGAACAAAAGTTGTTTCTTTCAGACACTTGATAACAAAATTATGATTTCAAAATTTGTGATGTGTTTGATCTTATGTAGGCAACTAAATTTTTGTGTTCGTCATTAGCCTTGAGATAATATTTCCTGACAAGAAATCTATATGAGACATTTTTGTTTCCTCAATAGAAACTTCACTTGTTACACAGAAATTTCATTTATTTTTATCCAAAATATAAACCCTTTCTATGTTGTTGAGACATGGTTGTTTTTTTTTTTTTTAACAGTGAGAGCCTGAAGCAGCTCAATAACTGAGTGAAACAGCAGTAAATTTGATAGTGTGGAATGATTTGTAAGAGAGAAATATTTAACATTTTTTAGTCTGCCAGATATGTGCCCTCAGACTGATACTTCGTATGTTTTTATTTATTTTATGTACACAGGCTTACTTACTGCATTTCATAGAATTGTAGAATACTTTCGGTAGGAAGGGATCTTTTAAAGGTCATCTAGTCTAACCCCCATGCCATGGGAAGGAACATCTTCAACTAGATCAGGTTGCTCAGAGCCCTGTCCAACCTGACCTTCAATGTTTTCAAGGATGGAGTATCCACCGTCTCTCTGGGCAACCTGTTCCAGTCTTTCAACCACTCTCATAGTAAAAAAAAAATAAAAATCTCTTCCTTATGTATAGTCTAAATCTGTTGTAGTTTAAAACCATTTCCCCTTGTCCTGTCACTGTGGGCTTGGATAAAAGTTTGTCTCTATCTTATCAGCACCCAGTAAATACTGAAAAGCTGCAATTGGGTCTCTC
The DNA here is from genome assembly GCF_036250125.1 of Pseudopipra pipra. NCBI lineage: Eukaryota > Metazoa > Chordata > Aves > Passeriformes > Pipridae > Pseudopipra > Pseudopipra pipra. The sequence goes on from NC_087550.1 coordinate 79,595,848, forward strand.
CAGAGCCTTCTCTTCTCCAGGCTGAACAACCCCAATTCTCTCAGCCTTTCCTCATAGGAGAGGTGTTCAGTCCCTATAATTTCTGTGTCCCTCCTCTGGACCTGTTCCAACAGATCAGTGTCTTTCCTGAACTGAGGACTCCAGAGCTGGATATAGTACTCCAGGTGGGATCTTACCGGAGAGGAGTAGAGGGGGAGAAGTGAAGAAGAAGAAGAAACATTGAAATAAATAGTCTGTAAACAGCAAAATGAAGAAACAGTAAAAATGAAATTTAAACCCCACCTTATTCTCTTTTGAAGGTCGTGGAAAGGTATATAGTGAACTCTAAATTTCAGCATTTATCTTAGTTACAAAAGAAGTCAGATTGCTAGAGCATCTTTCTGTATTCTCTTGCTATGGCTAGTAATATTTATCTACGTATGTCGTATTTTTTCTATTTTTTTTGTGTATGCAAATAACTACACCTTAAAGATCTGTTTCCTTCAGGGCTTTCAGATTTGGGAGCTTCAGCAGATTCCTACTGATTCTTCAATGAATTAAGTTAGATGGGATTGATTCCTCTATACTTCCATGAGTTGGGGGCAGATTTTACATTGTCTTGATTCCTTTGGGTTTAAAAAGTTTCCTCAAGAAATATGGTAGTACTGTATTTAAGAACTGTTAAGTAATTTCACTTAGAGTAAACAAAATGTCTTTGCTATTAATAATTTATAGTTGTGTTTATAATAAGTGTACAGTGAATGTTGTTTTCCTTACACAAACACTTTGATGGTACCTTTTAACAATATCATAGCATATCGTTTTAACTTCATGTTCTAATCAGCTTTAGGACGTTGACCTTGGTTCATTTTCAAACTGCTGAATATACAAACAATTTGAGACCAGATGCCAAATATTTATTACTTTAGCAGTAACTTTTAAATAGAACGTTTTTTTAGCATTCTCATATTTCTCCAAAGCATTGGTACTTAAAATTGTTAAATAAGGAGTTTCCTGTGTCTAGCTATAAAACAATCACTTTGTAAAACATGAGAAAAACCGAAAACAATTAACAGGAAAATAGAGTCCAAATAGACTTTATGCTTGAACTGATTTGAAGTTTGTTCTCCTGAAGTATCTGATAAAAAGGACCTGAGTTTAGAGTAAGAGTAGGTGGACTGTCTATTACTTGGCTAAATAGCAATCCTACAACTGAAAAGAGAACTTAGCTGAATCATGCAGGAGAGGTTCTGCTACATAATATTGAATTATTTTGACATATAGATGTATGTAGCATATACTAACGTCATAATCATCTAATCCCACAAACCAGGAAATTTTCTTTTAGAAATACTTAGGTATGTAAAAAAACCCTGTAGCTGTGACATGCGTTTTTAATGAGATGTGTACTGGAATCTCATGTCACCTCAGAGATGATGATTTCAGTATTTTACAAGTATCTTCTGAAAGACAATTGTTGTATAATTAGTTTCTGATAAGAAAAACAGTGGTCCCAGAATAAAAGTGAAGGGTTAATGCTACATATTGTTGGCTTATTCTATTTATAATTATCTTCTCATTGTAAATGTTCATGCGTGTCTCTTTGAGCCATATTAACTAATAATCTTGAAAAACATTTATTTAAGATCCAGGTTGCTGAAATGTAGTAGGATATGAGAAGTGTCCTGAAGTGAAAGAAAATATTTACTACTTGGATTGAGAACTTTTATCTTCCTCAGAAAAATACAGAGAGAGGAGAGAAGCACAGGAACTCATTTTTATTGAAATATTCCGGGACTCCTTTGATTGTTTTGGTGTAGCTGAATTCTGTGGAAAGATGTAGGTTTTCTAACAGTGAAACAGAAGTGCTCACAGGGAATCATTCTACTTACAGGACAGTGATTTTTTTCCATTGAGTCCCATCTGTGTTCTGTAGGTGTAATATTTTAATATTAAAAAAAAAATCACAAAAAACCAGTCAAAAAATCTTAGGACCTCCCAAATGAGTTTCTGTAGAGCTCCACTCATCTGGATTGGATGTGTGAAGACTTGGGTAGGAAGTACCTGGGTATTTCTTTTTTCTATTTTTTTTTTTTTTTTTAATCTTTGTGCTGCATCCCCTGTTAGGGAATTGAGCAGTTGATTGGAGCCACCCTGGTGCTGCTGCTAAACCTCCCCCTGTGCAGGGAAGAAGAGGGGTCTGGGACATGCTGTAACTTAGGGAACTCTGAAGTTGTCAATCATCAAGACATATTTGAAGGGGCTTTTTTTTTTCACTAGACAGCTCCATAAATATATGGGAGCACAACAGAATTTCTGAGGAAAAAAAATACACCTGATCCTACAATTCGCAAAGCACCCTGGATCTGATGCTGCACAGCACATGTGAATTGTCTTCATGAGTTCGCTGCCTCATTTTCAGTCACATCCACCCAAATTATTCATGCCTCAGCAACCATTGGTGTCATAGATACAGGAATTCATCTTGCCTAGTGCCATATTCACTCTGGTGCTATAAGGAATAATAAATAATACAGATTCGTTGTCACAAATGTGAGTAGATATGGTTGAGTTCACACAGTTTGAGGAAGATTGTCTCCTTGTTTTATCTTGTTGGTTTTCAGTGTAGAACTGCACTAGTAAAGAATGAAGCATGAATATTGGCATGGGTTCCTGCAGATTGGAGCAACAAGATAGATGAGAAAAAAATGGGTTAGAGGGAAAATTTTATAAGGAAGAAAGGGAGCAGGTGTGGTCTGCGATGAAAGAAATTGTTCTAAGAGTAAGTGTAGAGTATAACATCATAAGAAGTCTACTTAAATCCCCAAATCCAGTATCTGGATATTGGAAATGGCTGCACCATACTGTCAATTTCGTAGAGGTACAGAGTTCCTTTTCTTCCTTCTCCCTCTAGTTTGAAATTGTGGAATCAGTTGGGAGTTCTGCTCTGCTGAACTTGTGGGTTTTTTCTAGTGTGTAATTTAGGTTGTTGGATCTAGATACTTGATTCTACATTCTCTCTTCCATGAACTGAAGCTGCAGCTTCAACTGTAGTTGGTACCTGATTTATAAAAAAATTCCTCAAAACTACTGCTTTAGTTTCCATTGAAAGTACTAAGGAAGTTGCAAATTTTCTCCTCCTTAATAAAAGATAGCAAAGTTTCTGAAGATTTTTTTCTTCTTCATTAAAGACAAGGCACTGTGGTTCACCTACTAAGAAAGCTGCGTTAGCCGTTCTTTCTGAAAACTCTTCTGTGTAATTCAGGAGCAAAATTTGGCATCCTTGGAGATTTTTCTCTTCTTTGTTGACACAAGATTTTGCCTAACAATATGGTTTTGTGTAATTTCATAATGCAGTACAAACTTAAAATGCTTCTAAATGTAGTTTTAATCATATTTCAGTCTTTTGTAATAAGCTCCCAAAAATTCAGATATTGTATTTTGAAGCGAGTGGGTTTTTGCCACGTACAGACTCTATACAGACTCTTTAGAATAGTCCTGTTCAGAACTTGAAGGAGTGTTCTATTAGTAGTTCATATACAATTAATTTTCTACATGACCTTTTTTTCCCAATCTCTATTTTAGATTGGAAGAAACTGAACAAATAAATTCTGCATAATAATGTGAAGTCAAAGGACCATACACGTGCACATCTTTGTTAATAGCAGTGTGTTATTGTTTCAGATTTTGGCAGATAAGCATGGTAATGCCTTGTGGTTGAATGAAAGAGAATGCTCCATTCAAAGGAGAAACCAGAAAGTTGTGGAGGAAGCACCAAGGTATGAATGCTAGATTATTGATGCAGCTTCATCGTAATTGAAAGTACTTTTGGAAAGCTGGTGATTCTATTTACTGTACAAATGCAAGCAAATTTTATTCTTTTAAAAACCCACAAAGAAAATAAATGTTTGTCATAGTCATTTGACTGTAATGCAGTTTTCATGTTGTTCTTGAGGGTGTTTTGACAATTTGTTAAAATGTCTTTCAAGAAAGCAGGTGTTGTGTAGTTCATTTTTTTTCATGATCTTGTATAAAATGGATATAGGTCTTATCAAATATATGTGGTATGAAATGGCTTAGTTTATCTGAGATTTTTCTTCGTTCACTTTTGGATATAAAAGTAAAATAAAATATGGAATAAGTATGAATTTTACTACAGATACAGATATTTGACTGTGTTAAGAGTAATTGTGGGAGACCCCCATAATTCTGTATATTTCTATTTAAAATGAAATGGTTGAGTACCATTTGTGGTAGTGAACTAGAGATGTATGTATCCAGTAACTCAAAAGTGCTAAATGATCTTAATCTCGCTGGTTTCATGTGAAGCTGAAATACATTGCTGCTGTGCAAGGTATGGTCTTGCTTAGTTTTCTGTTGCATGGCATTCATTGGAGAGTAAGTGTATAAAATGGGCGGCAGGAACTTCTGATTTCAGAAAGCCAGACATGGGTATATCACTGCCTGTGGGAATTCCCAGTGTAATATTTTCCTCAGCCAGGTGGGTTTGATGTATTTTTTTATAGCACAGCACTGTGATGCAACAGTTTGGGATGTGAGGAAAAGCACATTATCCAAATGGTGTTTATTTAGAGGCGGTTTATAAGTTAATGTTGGATCATAACTACAGGACTTACACTGTTGGACCTAGATTTCAAATTAAAAAACAAAGTTTAAAGATAGAAACCCACTAATAAATGCTTCTTGGTCGTGCTTGTGGATTTCTTGGAAGGCTTACGCTGCTTCTGTGTCAAGATCTTACCATGTTTTTGTGAAAAGTGAATACTTCAGGTCCCACTATGATGTGCATGTGCACATACATATACCTAAGCACTTAAAAGAAGAGTGTCTTTTGCTTCACAAGTATATGTAAGGTGATGCCTGTCACTGCTGCCTGCTCATTCTCCGTACCTGTGGTCAATTAAAGAGGGTCATCCCTCTTTCTCTCATCTGCCAGCTGTGATCGGAGTGTTTCTTTCATCAGAAATATCAGCCTTTTAACTTTCTTGGGCTTCTCTGTTGGAGTTGCCAGTAAGTTTCCTCATCCCCTCTTATAGCTCTACAAAAGAGTTTGGGCAAGTCAGTAGCTTCCAAAATTTGGTGTGAAAACTCTTCCTTCTTGTTGTTGAATGCTTTAGACTCTGCCAGACTTTGGTTGACAGCTTTGGAAGTCTTACTTGCCTTATAGCCCCTTGCAGTTGGCTGCAGAATCCATTAATTTTCAAAGGGTTACAAGACTTGCAGGGCACTGACTTCTGTGAGACACCATAGAAACACTAAAGGCTCAAGTTAACCCTTCCTGTGAATGCTGTGCTGTTTCAATTAGTCTGATTGATTAATGGCTCCTGGACACACCTCTTCTTATATAGCTGAATGGAGGAAATGTACTGTCCTTCTTTTTTTCCTATTCTAAATAGTAGCTGCCATTAAGACCTCTGAGATAGGTTGAAGGAGGTTTTTTTTTTTCTTTCATGAAGCCCAGGGGATAGGAATGCTATGGGCTAAGATGTTTTTTCCTTTGTATGACCTCAAGACTTTTTTGATTTACTCTATTCCCATGATGGCATTTTCCTAAGTGTCTAATTTTAGAGACTGAGGGCCTTTTGGCTTTGAGAGTAATATATAATTTTTTTAAAAGCTAAGTCTGTTGAACTTATCCTTATGTGGGATCATTTTGTCTTTGAATCTTCAGCTCTTCAACTCACCATGATCATCCACTCCTGTCCTTTGCTGTAGTAGTAGAAGACATTAAATGGTTGATCCTTCATGGAATACCACTTAGAATCATAGGGTTGTTGAGTTCAACCATAAATGTAACACTGCTAAGTCCATCACTAAACCAAGAGCCTAAGCACATCATCTACATGTCTTTTAAGTACTTTCAGGGATGGTGACTTCACCACTTTCCTGGGCAGCCTGTTCCAAGGCTTGACATTCAGTTCTGTGAAGAAAATTTTCCTAGTGGCCAACTTAAACCTCCCCTGGTACAACCTGAGGCCATATCCTCTTGTCCTGTCACTTCTTGCCTGGGAGAAGAGGCCAACCCCTTTCTTGCTACAATCTCCTTTCAGGTAGTTGTAGACAGTGATAAGGTCTCCCCTGAGCCTCCTTTTGTCCAGACTAAACAACCCCAGGTCCTTCAACTGCTCCTCATGAGATTGTGCTCCAGACCCTTCACCGATTTCATTGTCCCTCTCTGGACATGCTCCAAGATCTTGGTGTCCTCCTTAAATTGAGAGGGCCAAAACTGAACACAAGATTTGAAGTATGATCTATAACCATCATATGTCAAAATGTTGAGCTTCAGGATAATGTGTTAAACCTTCTCTCTATGTTTTCAGGCCTACCTTGGACAAGGAATGATGGAACAGTGCCCAGACATTGCACTCTGTACTGGCGTGCAAGATCCCTACTAGCATCCACAGTGAACAAGTCCTTAGAAATTGCTAACTATCTGCTTACTTTTCTTCTTTGTCTCTACTTTTCTGCATTGATTCCATGTCCTTGAGGTTAAACCTTAGCACCCAAGATTTTCAGAATAAGGTCTGAATAGTCTCTTAACAAATTTGCAAAATTTCAAAGTTTAGTCTCAGGCACAAAATAATTAATCTATTATGCTTTTTTTTTTTTTTTTAATCCTAGCTGCATACATTCAGAGTTAAGGTTGCCTTATCTATCCTAAATGATAATTTTGTGGTATCTTTTTTAATTAAAAGATGTTCAGAGAACTAAAATGTTTGTTTCTATTTCTGCCTGTGACAGAAATGTCTAAAATTTTTGTGACCTTCTTTGCATGCACTGTTGTTAAGTTTCTCTCAGGAATTTTTTTGTCCTTGGAAGATGCATAAGCAGTGACTTTCCCTTTCTCTAAGCACTAAACTCTGAAATATGATGTCAGGTATGTCAGGATCAGATTCCAAATTAATAGCCTGAAGTGCTGCTTGAAGCCACTGACAATTTGAATGAACGTATGTAGGCAGGAGCTTAGCAGAAAGGTGCATTGTTGAATTGGACTCTATCTACATGTTCTCCTTAGAGTTGTACAGCATGTATGTGTATCAGACTCTACATTTCCTATCACTTTGTCTAGAAATCCTTGAAGGATTTTGGCTTAAGAGAAACATGAGCCTGTTCTGTTTGTGACTGTGTACATGATTCATAGGTGTGCATTGTTTAGATGTGGGGGCAAAGCTGTGTTCTCAAATGCTTTTTTAGCATATTTATGCCCATGAGGTTCATCTCTCTGGCTGCAGAAACGATGTCATAACAAATTGTATTGCCCTTGATCAACTTTACAGTAGCTTAATGAAGTTCTTATGAGTAAAGTGTAAGGTCTTATTTTTCTTTTTGATACTTTTATCTTGTGAATCTTTATTTTGTAGCCTCAGTGCTGCCATAGGAGCTGTCAAAGGAAAAAGAGGTGTATGTGTGAGCAAAAGATTTGAAGTCAGGCTTAAAATGCTGTTTTCACGTGGTGCCTAATTAGATTTGACAAGTTATTTTGGTTGTAAAAGGTACATTGTTATAAAAGGGAGAAACAATGTATATGAAAGGTAAAGCAGCAGAGGGGAATATGAAGACTTTGGTTAATTAACCAAGGTGATGGCAGGGATGATCCAGTCATTTTTAAGAGCATAAAGCCTAACTGTGTGGCAGAGATCAAGTTTAGCAGTGTCACAGCTGTGTTCCATTCTTTGGTTACAGCAGGAGCTGAACAGTGAGATCTCAGACCTGCATTTAACAAGTATAGGGAAGACACCACTGTAATAAAGGGGAGTAACCATCTTTAATCTGTATGAGAAGTAATAATGGTTATTCTAGAAAGAGAGTATGAAGCTGATATTGAGAAGGTTCCGTTCTTCATAAGCCACTCATTGACCTTTTATGATCAAAGCCCTGCAGAAACCCCACACTGAATTATAAATTGTTGATTTTGGGTTGTATTATACTCTTACTGAATCAAAATAAGAAATATTATGAAACTCTTTTACCAGTGTCTATTCTTGATAGGTACAACATGGTTTTGACATCTTCTGATCTTCCTTTTCATCTGATGTAGGATCTGGTAGCTTTCTCGGAATGAGTCTTGACTTCCTTTTCCTGTTGGTCCCGTTGTTTGCCAAGAAAGAAATTTTTTCCTAAGTTCTGGAAATGCCTGCCTTACAGTCCATCAAAATCTGCTTGTGTGGGCACTGGAGGGATGGAGTGAAATAGCACTTTTCCAATAAAGAAAAGGATTCCACTGTCTCCTAGTTTACTCACTTCTTGTGTCCTATCAAATATGGTTTGTTGTGGCAGACATCTCTAGCTCGTCTGTGAGTTCAGGTCTCAGTGAAAAACACCCCAGTAAGTATTGAAAGATAAATTCTGACCCAGCACTTGACTTCTGTCTGAATGCAGTCCTGGGCCCCAGATGGAGCTTCACTGGCTTTGGGGCCACTTCAGACAGGTGGAGGCTCCTGATTGTTTTTTTTACAGAATTAGGGCTCACTGTTGAAGCCATCTCAAGAAATATGTAATATTTGGCATTTTAGTTTTAAACAGTAACTTAGAGGTAAGGTAGAAGTAACTTTCTATTCCCTTGCAAAAGTACTTTTAAAATTATAGCTGACTTATGGGCCTAATGTAAATCAAAACAGAAATATGATGAGTGTATTTGTAATCTTTTATAAGATTAGCAGCTACTCATTGTCCTTCACTGAAGATCAACGTATCAGGTTGAGGGGCAGCCAGTTTCACAGCTTTGATGGAATGCCACAGAAATATATCTAGCTCTAATTACTAGAGGAGAGTACAAAGGAGAGTAAGAAGGAGAATGTGTACTTTCCAGAGTCTGAAGTCACTGGACCAGTGGAAGTGGCATGGTGCTCTCCTAGAATGAGAAAGCTTGGCATTTGGACAGTGTTCACAGTCCTCCCAAGGTAATAGATGAGCTGCTCTTTGGGTGCCCTTGAGTGTGTCCAGGATTTGTGGAAAAGAAAGAATTGCAGTCAACATGGATAACTAATCTTCAGCTTACAAGAAAAGTTGAAAGAGTAAATAGAGGATATGAAGGTTCAAGTCATGATAGTGTTGATGGTGTTCAAGTTGAATATTATGAATGCTCATATATTCTTTATTGCAACCAATAAGAAGCCTGAATAAATACTTCGTTAATTTCCAAAACTTCTTTATTGCATAGAGTATCAATTAAATGGCCACACTGTTTTAATTCAGACTCAGAAAAATTCTGCTTAGGCCTCTTGTCTTTTGGTATTTTGGCATTTATATTTCCACTGGATGGATTTTTTAGTTACAGGTTTTTTGCAAATAGATATGCCTTCTAAAATAGCATGGATTTGTATGTATTTTTTTTCATTTAATTTACATTATTATAGATCTCACTGTTCTAAGAGTTGTCTTCTGTTATTTTACATTGTAGAGAATGTGGTTATTTATCCTGAATTTCCTGTACATTAGAAGTAATTGTAAAGCATGCAGTATATCTACTTAGGGCTAATACAAATGTAAAGACATGCATTTGACAGTCTTAACATGTTTTCATAACTCAAACAATGATGCTGTCCTTTTTTGACCATAGTTTAAGCAGAAGATGAAATGATTGAAGAATAATTATTTTTTTTAACTAAAGAAAGGCATTATTTCTGTATTGTAGCACTTTTCTAGACCCTGAAACTCGAAGAGCAATGGGAGAACAAGCAGTAGCTCTTGCCAAAGCAGTAAAGTATTCCTCTGCTGGAACAGTAGAATTCCTTGTGGACTCCAGTAAGAATTTCTACTTCTTGGAAATGAATACTAGACTTCAGGTAAGAAAAACAACTCTTCAGATTCAGAAAAGTGTTATTTAAATAAACAGACCATAACCTCCTCCCATACTTAGGGGTCTGCTCCTGCAAAGACTTAAACATAAGTATCTTGATGCACTTCCCACTGAACTTAAAAGATGTGCACACTCAAATGAGGTTGCCTATACAAGACTTTGCGGCAGTCAGCCCTTGCACAGCACTCAAGTAAGTGTTCAGAGCTTTTGCTCTTTGTTACACTTGACCTAAAGACCTTGTGAGAGGTCATTGTTAAGTGCTACTGTGAGTTCACAGTAAGTGGTTAGCCACTGTGCTCTGAGACTTCTCTCCACTGGTCCCTGAAGTTTCTTTCTTATTTTTATACTTTGATGATCACTTGCTGAGTTTCTCTAGGAGGGTGATTAAAACTATATGTGTATATCAGCAATAAAAACACTAGCAATCTGCATGTGATCGAAATTGTGACTGGAATACAATTGTGTAAGAAGCATGCTGACATGGTGTAGGATTTTTGTAACAACTCATGTAGTCAGTAGTAGCTATTGTAATGTACACTGCAAGTGAAGGGACAAGCAGTGTTTTATGGAAAACCTCTTCTACCTCTTATTTGACTCTCGTGATGCATTTGTGGTCATAGGGAAGAAAACTGGCACATTCCATTGTCTTTATCCTCCTTTTCTCACTTTAAATAACACCCAAAAGACTGAAATATGGAACCAAGCAACAGTTTGATTAGCATCTCATTCTGTTTTAGCTACATTAGGGCCATGTCCTGCCTGTTGCTTGTTCACATGGGCAGTGATTGAGTGTAAAGAGATCCTCATAATTCTGATATCTTTGCATGACTTTGTATAATAATTGGGTAAATTTATGCTCCAGTTTAAGAAGTTGGAGAGAATTTGGGGGTTGCAATCTTCTGTGCCAGGAGAAGGTTGCTGGTAAAATTTTTACTGCCTTGCAGGACAGCAGTGTTTTTGGAATTAGCTATGACCAGTCATTTCACATGACTATAGCTAGGCTCTATCAGGTCTACTGGAGAGGGTGATGTTTAATGGCAATGTATAGTTCATTAAAATATTAAGACAAATTCTGTCTCTTTGGTCATATTCTTTACACTTTTCCCAGTCTTGTCATTTTTGAGCCAATGTTTTTCAGTAAAAATGGTCTTGTTTACACAGAAGAAAATTAATTTATGGTTTTCTACATAACCCACTAGAACTTCAAAACCATTTCCTTGCTGTAGTATATTATTGTCCATTAATTTCTAAATGGAACTAGTGATGGAATATCCTTGGTCTCCTTTTTGGGATTTGTTTTTAAGATGTTATCTTTGCTGGTTTTGTGGTGTCTTCTCCCTGCAATGCCCTCTAACTTGCTTAGTTGTAGATGTCTCCACATATGTAGTAACAAAGCTTTCACAATTTCGTCTTTGAATACTCCTTTTGAAATGTAGCCTAAGCAGTTTGGCAGTCCCCTATAATAGCAAACTTACTCTTTCAAACTCTTAAAGAAATTTACTTATCTTAAATTAGACTACTTGTTTAGATATTCTGTAGTTCCTCTATCTTGACTGTGCATTGTCTCTAATTAGCATTTCAGCTTGAGTCAGGTGGGTAGTAATTTTCTGGTTCTTCCCCCCCCCCCATCTTACCTGATTGATCTGTCTCTTCTCCCAGGTCTCAGGCTTTACTTTCTGTTCAGCTAAGTTACACAACTAACATCATACTTGCTCCCTTCTATTAAGAACCAAACATAGAAACTCTAATGAAGCTTGTACAGATTTAAATTCAGAACCAGGATAGTGTCTCGATGTCCCTGTATTGCTTTAGTTTTTATTTTCCTTTTGCATCTCCTGTGATCAGGGGCTAACAGACTGACTTGCCTTGTTCTTGCTGAACACTCCACAGCTGGAAGAACTTTCTAAAATGATGGGTGTCTGATCCATAAATGCTTCTCTTAAGGTCTTTGTCAGTGTGCATTAGACGTAGCTACCTGTCAGCATCATCATATGTCTAACTAAATTATGAGATTTTCTGTGCCTGTTTTAATGTTTCAGCAATCTCTGATCAAATCACTGTAGAATTTTTACTTGAGATACATACTTCAAAATATACTTGCTAACTAATCTGTGGCCAGTACTTTGCATTGCCTGCTGATTTCTCCCCTCTCTCCCTTTGGTATATCTGTCAGATGCCTTTCAGTGTTTTGGTAAATTATTTTGCAGTAACCAAGAGTTGTACTGTTACTTGGCTGTCTTTTTGGGAACTCTTTGGGAATATACCTTTTCTGTTATATGGTAGTGTAAAAAAAGGCATAAACAGCACTTTGCATGAAGTTTATATTTTATTTAATTTTTGTTTTAAGTGTTGTTGCAATACTATACGAGATTGGAAAACGAAAAAATTTGGTGAATCAGCTCCATTGTGTCTCTTGTACGCTACACAAATTTGTTACAGATGTTTTACTCCCTCTAAGTGATTCAGCTAGAAAGACTTATTCTTCGCTGTTGGCAATGTTCTTTTTATTGCTTCTGCTTTTCTGTCATCTTTCAGATGCTAGCTGATAAGTACGAGACATGAGATTGGATAATTGCATAGCAAAACTAGTTATTCTTTCTTTTCATAAGAGAGTGCAGGGATGTCTGCCCTAGCAGCTACCAGAGAACTTCTGTATGCTGTCATTTAGGGCATTTTAGAGTGGTTTTCAGGCAGAAAACCACTGTTCACTGTTAAAATTGAGGCAGACCAGATATTGAATATATGATTTTTTTTATAGCTGCTCACACTGTGGTGTGTTTTGTTGCCCATTTGTCATCAGCCTAATCAAGGGCAGTCATAGTCCAAAACAACTAAATGAGCTTTGCAATAAATAAAAATTTTCTGACCCCTTAGATTGATAGCCTTTCTAGCTTCCAAGTTGTGTCAAATTCTTTTCATCAAGTTACTATCAGAAGTGCCGACTTTCACTAGAAAAGTTTCTTCTGCTCTTTACTGGAAGTTTAGAGATGTTACTCTTGGAATTTATAGGAAGAGAGTGTATGGTCTGTACTTAAAGGATATCTGTTAATACATGTGTGTATGGTGTGGCTAAGCTTCCTGCATGTGAATCAGTTTGTGACAGCAAAGGGAAAATATCCCATATTCTGGATGTTTGTAGTACCTTGAAAAGAGAAACATCCCTTGTTAGCTAAAGAATAATTGAAAAAACGTACAGTGAGTGGTGTGACGAGAGTACTTACAGTTTGGATGTTTGTGTCTCAGGTCTGTTCCCAACTTTCTGCCTCCCCCATGAGTTGTGAAGTTTAAATAACGAGTGAGTACTCCCTTCCTCCTCAAAACGTGTCTGAATTTCCTTAATGTAATTGAAAAGATCATTTGCATAGACTGGAGTTAAGAAATATGGTAATTTGAGTAGCAGTGTGTTTTCTCTTCATGTGACAGTTTGCATATTTTTGTAATAACTTTTTAGGGAATAAAAATTAATTTTGTAGAATAGTCTGACGTGTTTGTAAGAGACTTATTGAACGCAAATGGCATATCTGTGTTTTTAGTTTAGTTAGTTATTGTGAGAGTATATATTTTATGTAAATGTTTTTAAGTTCTTTTAAAGTAAGCTTGATTCTAAGCATAAAGTGAAGGTAAATAATCTTCCATACACCCATAAAACATTGCACAGTGTTAAAATTTTTGTTTACCACTTTCAGGGGTTTCAGCAGATTTTACTGACCCCTGGAAAATTATATATTCTAGAGCTTTGTCTTTGCTCAAAACTGGCCGTGCCTAGTCTAAAAGACGGGAAGATTTTTATGTACAACATGTCTCTTTCTACTTCCTGTTTGTCCACTCATGAGAGTATAAAAAGCATGGTTGGCAAAGGTCTAAAAATACATAGAAATCCTGTTACTGATTGTTTGGAGCTCCACTGCCTATAAACTCCTGGTTCTACAGCTTCTTAATGGTATCTGTAATCTGTTGCATGTCAGGAGTCACCTGCTAAACGTTTGGTCAGTGGAGAGAAGTGCTGGAAGATATTGCAGCTACACTATGTAAACAGTTAGCAGCAAAATACAAATAGCAAAGGAATGAGCTGAGTCTGGACTGCCAGCTAAAACCACAGAGAGGTGGTGACTTCGGTATCCATAGCAGACCCATGGGGACGGGGAGCTGTCTTGGTGTGTGTCGCTGCCTGCAGGATTAATTGTGATAGGTGAGCAGGAGTATGGGAGCAGTGAAAGGGGCTGTCAGGAGTTAGAGGAGTAGATTTCTACAAAGTCTGAATGGTGGGATTTTGAAGTAAAGTCTCAAGCAACTGTTTGTACTGTTTGCTGAGACTCTTCATATTTCTGAATACTGTTACCTTGTTTTACTGTGACACAGCTTCTTCAGTCATTTTAAATAGGCTAACGAACAGTGTCAGATGGTAAAGACTTTCAATTGCTGCTAACCTGGGCTGAATTTGAACTACTGACCTAAAGGTGAAAGGTCTCTTATCCCATTACCAATCTCCTAAGCCCACCAGAATCCATTCTGCACACAGTTTATACCAGCTGTTCATGACCATTTTTAGAACCGAAAGAAAAGGTGATTTTGCTGCCAAACAACACTGTTTCACACAAGAGGGTCAGCCGACAACAGTTAACCAGATTTTTGCCACGTTCTTGCCTCCTAATGCAACTTCCATTATGTAGCTACTGGTTGTCTGCTTTTCTGGCTCCCCAAAAGAACTACAGAAAAGCATTGCTAATTGTTGTTGACAGAAGAGAACAACATTGTTTGTGTAAGTCATTGAATCTGAAAGATACCATTAACAGTGCTGCCAGGGCATGGAGTGATATCTTAGAGACGACATTGCCACATAACTATCATAAAATACTATAAAAAACAGTAGAGAAAGAGGAGACTCCTTTCCGTTTTTAATAAGTAAAGAAGCAAAAGGTAATTCTTCAAAGAGTACATTAGTTTCTTTGCTTTGGTGAATTTGATGTAAAGCAAAACCAAGAACAGCTGCAGTTCTTGCAAGATTTAGTACTGCTGCTAAATACAGTAAAAGCAAGAATTGCATTTTTGGGAAAGAAAGTATAAGTTTTGTGGATGAAAGTTTCTTTATTTTTTTTACATGGAGTATGTAGCGGAAAGGAAATAGTGTAGAATTACTGAATTGCAAGAAATTTTTTTTGAAGTGCAGGATGTTAATTGAGAAAGTTATATTGAAATTGTGAGCTAATTTACTTGTTGACCTCAAGTGTGTGCTATTCATTTAAAACACAGAAAGGGCAGATTCAGAATTCATAGGCTACGAAAGCTGCATCTGTCCCATACAATGTAGAAACAGATCCTTGCAAAGAAAAATTGAAAAAACAGTGTCAATGATTATTGGAATATAACTTTGATAACTTCCTACGAGGAAGTAGATTAAACATTTTTTCGGAATTAATGTTGTGATTAAAAAATTAGTTGGTACCAAATGTTTGTGTATTAGTTCTTTTTTCTACATCTTACTTGGGTAACCCAAGCATCTTAGCTGGTAGAAATTTTTGTAGTTCTGGTTGCCTTGAGTTGTTTGATCACATAATAATAAATCAGAAAACAAACAGCACATGTTGTTATATACTGTGTCTATAGACAAGGACAGCATAGGAGTTTGCCTGTTAAATATTCCTATGTGCTTTTCATTCATTCTGTGCATTAATCCGACCATTGTCTGTTCTTCAGCAGCCTTTATGAAAAACTGTTTTTTACTGTGTGCTGCTGAACCCCATATACATGTGAACTGTTTTGCAGAAAGATGTGACCCCAGAGTGTTCCTGCTCATAGTAGTGAGGAAGCCTGCATGCCTGAAGAGCAGAACATGTGTGCACTTCTGCTGTTCAGTTCTCCGAAATAGAAACCAGGCTTACTGAAATACAGGGGGTTGAGAAGCATCTGTAAGTTGCTGTGTTTGGGTCAATTGATACTGGATTTGGCTGCAGCAGCAAAGCCTGTGGGACTCCAGGTGAATCACATTTCCTGGAACCTGAGGTGTATGTTGAAAGTTAGTTTTGAGATTATTTATCTGAATGTAAAGGGGTATATGACACCATCTAGGGACTTACAGTAGTAGGGGTGACATAGGCTATAGTTTTAAGTCTACTGAAATTTAGATTTTCTTGGCTGATGTGATGTGCTTGAATGCTCCAACTGGTGTGTGAGTAACTTGATGCCTTATACACAGAGGGACAAGAGCAGTCTGTGAGAGTGTCCAGAAGTTTTTGCTATTAGATCTGAGTACCTTGATAGTCTTGAGAAAAATGTGTCCTGAAATTATTCCCCTGAATATAAGGGGAGCAGTCATTGCTAGTTTAACTTTAGCTCCAACTGTCCATAAAAACTGCATGACTGTTTTTTGTAGCTGTGGATGAACCCTACTATGGTAGAGCTTTAAGACTGCTGTCAGTCACAGAACAGGAGGAGCAGCCTTTCCATACTGTTCTGGTGATGGATGCTAATTGGACTGTGACATCGGTAGGTTTTTCCCTTATCTTTTGTACCTGCTTCACCATGTTTAAACTGTCACTTAGTTATTATTTTCTGATAGGCTTTGCCACTAGTGTCTCTTATTGTATATACGGGAAGAGGTTACTGAAGCAAAGACACTTGCAATGCTCACAGGAAATCTGTTTGCTGTGAGATGTCTGAAGAAGAGCAGATCCAGCAGGTCCATGAAGGGGCAGCGCTTTCACTTTACTGTGTATAGCTATTGCTGGCCATAGCAGGTATAGCTTTGTGGACTTGAAAGCAGGAATATAAGTGACAGTTTACAGAAAAAGTGATGATGCATGTGTGTTTGTGTCACAGAAAGTGGGGAGTAAGACTTTAAAGAGGTATGTATGGTGCTTAAGTGCATTGAAATGATGACTTGGTATAAATTGGTTATGACCAGATTTGGTATAAGTAAAGGAACTGATAGTAAAGGTGTTACTTTTGGCAGCTGATTAATTGAGAGTTATTGCTGATCAATTTCATTGCTTGTCCTGTTGTTCTCAGCTGACCCCCTCGTGCTGTCCCCTTGCCGAAAGTAGGCTACAAATGCTGAAAGAAGTGCAGTTTGAGTTGTGCATCTCACTGGAAGGTTAAAGTTACAAATAAGTCAACTAGGATTTCAAGGTTAAAGTTCTTTTCTACCCCGTTTTGGTCATCTGGTGGTCTTAATGAATACTAAAACATATTTAAAATGTATTTGGAACCCCCAAATTAGTGATATGATTGGAATTGCCTACATTACACCTAAACAGTGCTAGTTGAAGCACAGTCCTAAAAGAAAGCAGAACAACTTCTCCCCACCCCTAAAGAAAACCCAAAACAAAACAAACAAAAAACAAACCCTCCAAAAATTTTCCTATACATGTTTTCTGAATGCTGTTTTGTGTGGAGACACAAAGGGAGTATTTTGAAGAAATAGAAGAAAATATTGACCAAGTCAAAGATCTGTATTGAAGAATGGATTAAATAAATGTTTGTGAGTCGTAAGAACCAAACAACAAAAATATTTTTCTTTCCAGAAACATTCCATCTTATTTTGATCATCAACAATAAAACTGAAAACAACAATGAAGCTATTGAGTCTGGAATGCCAATTGCTATCCAAGAAAAATGACTGTATAACTAAATAATGCAAAAGTCTTTGGAAAAATAAAAACTATTTTAATTATCTGGAATGTTAAAATTCCAAACCTCTTCTTAACTCAAAGGTAACTTTTTAAAACTTAGGTTCCAAAATAAGAAAGTAAGTTTAGTTGTACAAATATGAATGTGTGATAAGTAACTTTCTATTAAAACTTGGGGAGTTTTAATAGAAACTTCAAGTCTTAATAGAAATTGAATTGCTTCAATTTAACACTGCAGGATAGACACTGAGATGTTTCATAGATTCTCAAAATACTGTTATTAAGCTTGACATGCTGGAGAGTATCATGTGTTAGGTAGAATCAAGATTGAATCCCAAAGGTATATCCTTAAACTGTATAATCAGATTTCCATTTCAATGTCACTTTTGTCCTTCAAAGAATAGGTGCTTGTTTCAGTGATGATTTGTCATTAAAATTATGTCAAAACGTCTTAAAATGTTGTTGAAACTCTAAGCAAACTTGCAGCACACACAGGGCTAATTATGGATGCCATCTGTTTATTTTTACAAAGCTTTTTTTTCCTTAAAGACCAAAGCATCTACTTGTTCTGATAAGCCACAATATTATTATAATGACTAAATGTTTTCCTTAATACTCATATACTTGAAGGAAGAAAGAACAAAGTTTTTTGGTCAATGACCTTTTCAGTCAGAAAAGCTACATAGTATGACATCTCATGACAGAGAAAGATTAGTGAAGTGCGTTTTCTTAAGGTATTTTGGTCCTTGGAGCACAAGCATTTTATAATAAAAATGGCAGTTCTGTCATAATTTCTGTATGGAAAGTCTTACAGCTGTGTCTGTGCGAAGAACATGCTTTTAGCTTGCCTACCTTTTACTTGATCTATAGGATGCGCTCTCCTATCTTCGGGTGCTTTTTTCTGTCCTATGCCTAGTTAAATGTTTTTTTGAAGTTAATCAAGGTATTAATTTCTATTCCCATTTGAAGGAAGAAGCGTATGTGTATGTGCATATGTGTACACATGTGAGCATGCTTGTACGCACATCCTGGGTGAGTGTGAACGACGGGTATTCCCATGGCAGCATCATCCAAAGCCGTTAGCGGCAATTTGCTGAGAGCGCAGAGTGACTCTGCTGGTCCAGCCCAGCTATTGTGCATGCTAAGCACTAAACAGATAAGTCTGGAGGGGGAAAAAATTGAAGGATCCATCTGCTCATTTCTGCTACACTGCGCTGATGCAAGATTACGCTAATCTGGTTGCTTGTCAGGACAGGTTAGTGAAAGCAGGCGAATGGGTGAGATTTAGGGTAGGCTAGTAAGTGGCTCCTGTTTGTGCCATGTTAAGTGTAGCAGAATGGGTTGATTATTAGCTACTTTGAGATTTTCAGTTAAAATACAGTGTGAGTCTCTTCAAAACAAAATTGAATGGGAAAAGCTTCCAAACAAAGAAACATTAACTCATCATCACCAGGTGCATTTGAATTTGTAAAATAAATGAAAAAAAATCCCCAACCCAAACCCCTGCAAACCCCCGAATCCTTCTAGGTGACCTTTCTAGTTTTCCTTTTGTATGCTGCTCCTAGTTCTTGTAGTCTGCTAAGTTCTTTTTCTCTTTTTTTTTTTTTTTCCCATGCCCCTGCAGAGATGGTGGTTGCCAGAGTTTAAGCAGAATTTTTTTGGGGAAAAAGAACAAAACATAAACATACTCTTTGTCTGCTCTTTGGCTGGTCAAATTTCTTGTTTATCTGTGTTTGTTTACAGAGAGGCATTTTTTTGTTGTTGCTGTTTTTTTGTTACCTATTGACTGACAGTTCTTGACCTTGCAGGTTGAACATCCCGTCACAGAATGCATTACCGGCCTGGACTTAGTCCAAGAAATGATCCGTGTTGCTAAGGGTTACCCTCTCAGGCACAAACAGGCTGATATTCCCATCAACGGCTGGGCGGTTGAATGTCGAGTTTATGCTGAGGTAAATGAGTGGTAATGGGGAGGAGGGTAGGTGGTTGAATTGTGGCGTAATAATACCCAGGTGTGGATAGATGCCAAGGTGAAGTCAAGGAATATCATATGAAAGTCATGATTTAGAGCATGTAACACGAATGGTTAGTGAGGTTTTGTAGAATTGTAGAGTTCTCATTTTTTCGATAAAAATACGGTGTGTATTTCAACATAGCTTTTTTCCTGAAAATCAAAATTAACGATGGTAAAAGAGGTAATTGAGCAAATATCATTAGAAGTAAACCTATCTGTTCTGTTCACACTTAATGATGCATTGCTGGAGTTATTTTGTACAGTTAACTACTGTTTCCAGGTTTGGGAAATCTTCTGACTGAAATCTGAAACTTGTTGACTTAAAAAGACAGTTGAAATTCAACGTCTTACAGAATTTTTGTTGTTTTACTAAAACTTTTTGAAAGGTTGAAAAGCAAGTTACTTGTCTTCTGAAACTACAGGTTATAGGACAAACTTTCAAAGTACATTTCAAAACAATAACTTTATAATTATGATGTGACTCTCTATCTCACTTTAAATGAGCTTACAAAAATTTAAAACCCATTTTCAGTCACGTTTAGGATATTTCAAGGTAATGTCTTTTTACTGTCATTTTTTATACATGAAAATCAAGATTTCTTAAGTAAAAAAAATCATAGAATTATGGACTCGTTTAGGTTAGGAGGGACCTTAAAGATCATCTAGTTCCACCCCTCTTGCTTTGAGCAAGGACACTTTGTACTAGACCAGGTTGCTGAAAGCCACACCCAGCCTGGCCTTGAACACTGCCAGGGATAGGGCCTGGAAAATAATGCCTAGCTTTCTTAATTTTGTTTCGGGAATGTTTTAGGTAACTCTGCTTTTTAAAAATAATTAAGCATTTTCAGATGTTTCTTCCTTTGCTTAGCTATTGTGACTTCTCTGACCTAGAGCATCTTATTTTACTTTTCCCCTCCCCCCCTTTGTGACATGCACATAATCTTCAACTTGCTCTACTGATTACAAGTGCAAACTATTTTGATAAAGAATAAATATTTGCCCTGTGATTGGCATGGAAGCTATTCTGAGTATTAGTAGGCTTTACCCTGGAGTAACTGATGATTGGGTCTTTTTTTCTTTTGTTCAACCTGGATCCCCTCACCTATAGAAGTAATGAATCCAACTACGTTGCCATGAATTTGGTAATTCTGTAGGCCATATATTTTTTTGCTGTCCTATTAAGTTTATATTGATGTTGCATTATGTAGGAGATTTCTGAAGACATAAAGAATGGTTTGATTTCTTAAGATTATTGAATTTCTAATGTCCCTTTTTACCTCTGAAATTTTTTTCTTATTTCTTCTCAGTCCCACCATTCTGAATACTTTCCCATCCTTCTTCCAAGGCACAATGTAGCTAATGAAAATGTCATCTTTTCATCTTTTGTTTTAGTGGTCTACTGTAACTGTATGCAGAGCTCTTCTTTCATGCTTTTTGACGGATGCAAGAGAATTTATATGCTTCCATTTCTGTTTGGAGTTGCAGGGGCAGATGGATGAAGAAATATTCTTCAACACAAGTAATTCTGGGGAAGAAAACAAAGTTATTCCAGTAGCAGTTTTTGTTAGACTTCAAGCTTTTTAACATTATCTGCTCCACATCTGTAAAAACTTAATGCTTTCTCCTGTTGAATTTTATTTCAGGACCCCTACAAATCTTTTGGTCTGCCATCCATTGGTAAACTGTCTCAGTATCAGGAACCATTGCATGTGCCAAGTGTAAGTAACTCGGTTCTGGTTTTCGTAGGTGCTGAGTTTCTCTCTAATAGGCAGAGACTATAAATACTCAGTGCCTTTGTAAATCAGGCCCTTTTTCCAGCTTTTTGCCAGAGAGGGGATAGGACATAGAAAAACTGATTTGTGCAATTATGTGTTGAAATAATTTGTTCTATAACTTTCAACCTAAGTTTTTCAAACGCAGCTTTAGTAAAAATACTGTGACCATTGGAAAGGACAGTGAAATGTTGAGTCAGCTCTTTAAACATAGAGAACTGGGGACACTGGTGAGAAGCTGCCAGTGCTTTTTGTTTAGCTTTGTAGATGTTAAAGATGAGTTTCTTGCAGTGATTATTACGTGTTTCAGGATATACTCTAACTGTATGGAATAACTGTTTAACAAACAATGTTTTCTGCTATGTTTAAAGGCCTTTCTGTAAAATCAAGGTAGTCTAAGTGCACATATACATGACACTGTCAGTTAGTGGAATGATGAGACTGTACCATCTGTGAATACAATTATTGTCTGATTGCTTGCACGGAAAATAGTGAAAGATTACAGGAGGAATCGTAAATGTGGAGATGTTATTGGATATATGATTTATTTTGCTTTCTGAATTGTTTTTGCCCATGTACTTTCCAAAGGGACCTGACCCTTTCTGGTCTTTAAGGCTTCATGCTGTGTTCAAAGTCCAAAAGCAGAAAAAAATTGTGAAGATCTAAAAGCCATTATATACTCTTAAGGAGGAGATGAGGGAAAAAGGTATCATTGGATGTATCCAAACTTCTTTTTAATGAAATAAAGAGTGTATTTAATAAGAATTTATAATGAATACTCCAGTGGTTGTTAGAAGTTTTCACCATGTTGTAATAGCTAACAGGATGTCAAACATTTGGCCTTGCAAGTTTTTGCAATTTGCAATTTTCCAAACGTGAGACCTGTTGAAAGTACAAGTGATAATGGACAAACTATACCCCCTACAGTCTTTGTCCCACCAAATCTTTCTTCAATTAATGCTGCAGCAGGAGTTTTATGTAATAACATTTGCGCTTGTAAGCCATCCATACAAAGAAAAAACAATTAAAATGCCTTAAATGTTCTGCTTACTGCTGTTATTTGCTTGTGTGAATGTTGCATGTCAGCTAAATGGACCACGGAATAGATAAAGTGATTGGGTGTAGGAGAGTGCACACTAAGCTTTGTCTATCATTATTGCTGGGAGCAATCAAATTGATGCCAGCAGGACAGTAGATGCGTTGACAGCTGTAATTATGTATCTCCATGGTGATCACTTTTGGCCTGTCATGGAGGCCCATGAGTCCCCTCCCTTGCAAGCATTTAATCAGATTGGGCTGTCACTTGTCAGGTAGATGGGGTGGGCTGGGAGTTGTGCTTAGGGGGAGAGGTGAATTGAAAATGAAGGGTGGGAGATGCCTGATTGCTTCACGTGGTCCATCGTGGTACCAAAGAAAAAGATTTTAATTACACTGGAGGCTTCAGAGCAGTGGTTTGAGGAGCTCATATGGAGTGTATAGGCTGTTCTCTTCCTCTTCTACTGTCGTATTAAAAATAGAACAACTATTTTTATGTAGACGCTCATGAATTGGTGTGTTAATACATATATTTCTGCCACTGTGAAACTAATTTCTCTCCTGAGAATGTCATGCTGCTAAGAACAAAATTAATATGACTAAAAAGGTTCAGTGTTTCAGGCCCATTGTACCACAGTGTTTACTTTCCACATTTTAGATTTTAGAATTGTCAACAATTTATCTTAAGAAAAGTTAGCAGAGACTTGTAGTGTGTCACAGTGAGTTCAGTTTATAAATAGTGTATTGCCAAATGTATTTGCAATTCATTTCTTCTGTGTCTCCAGTTAGCTCTGATTGTCTACCTGTGCCTATGTGTCAGCTGCTCATGCTGGTAGAACTGGTGTTACATACATGGCTGGTGAGGGCTGTTCCTCAGCCGTAGAGAGGAATATGCTGGCTATTTTTGTTATGTAGTCTGTAATTTCCTCAGAACATGGTACTCATAAATACCAAATGTTTTTTGTCTTTGATAATGAAGCTTAAGATAAGTGACCACAAACAAACCCCTGTACTGTGATAGTAATCTTTGATGTTCAGTGCTCCTGCACAACATGTACTGCCATACCTGGAGAGCTCCAGCATTGCTCTTTGCCAGTGTGATAAGCAGTCTGGTATTTTAATGGCTCTTACCAGAAAGAAAAAGTTCTTAGATATAGCAAAGAATTGAGAAGTACTAGAATCTGTAGGTATTCCTAACTTGAATTTGATGTACTAGTAGTTCATTGTAGGACTGAGACATAGATTGTGCTTTTGGTTTTTTTTAACCTCTTAAGCATTTTTTATCTTTCATTTTACTGTTGTCCTACTGTAATAACATAAGGATAATACAACAGCAAAGTGTTGGGCCTGTAATAGGAATGAGCTCTAGGATAGAGCAGGATCTTGAACCCTAGCCTTTCCTTGATATTTTAAATAGTGGCTAAAAGAAAGGAAGTATGTTAAGCAGAAGTAAATGCTGGAGGTCTAGTAAATATTGCTGTTGTTTATCAAGTTCAGCACATTACGATGAGTATCTATTGAATTAGGGTTTCTTTTTCATCCAATATTCATTAAGTTCTGTCACACCATATAGTTTATAAAATCACCTACTGTTACCAGCCTCTGAAAATGTAAGCACCACAGGGAGAACTGAAGATGGTATAAATGTATTGCTTTTCTACTGTCATTTTTTCAGTCATCTTGAATTTATTTTATGAAAATTAAACTTCTACAGGGGACTCCAGATTTTTTAAAGGAAATTATGCAATAGTTTATAAAAAATTTTAAACTTTTTTAGGATATTGTACATAGGGAAAAGTGTGAAGAAAGGAAGCTAAGACATATACTGCATGTTTTTTCTGTAATGTTGATATGTCTGAACTACCTTCTTGTCAGTAGCTAATGTTAAATGTACCTCATGTAGGTAGCAGGGAGCCCAGTTAAGCATAGATAAAGCACTTTCAGATAAGATGTGATTAAAGTGGTAGAGAAGCAATACTGCCTTATATATGAATAAATATGCGAAACAAACACAAATAAAGAAGAAATTATCCATAAATATAAATTTATTAATAAACAGATTTCTTTGTAAAGTAAAGATAATGTCCTAAGAACTAGTCAGACAGTGTTTCTTACTGAAGAAAGTGAGTACACCTGCTAGGGTATCTTTTTATGTCACTTGGATAATAAAGTCATCATCATGCCCTCATGTGGATTCTGTAGACAAGAGGTTCTACATGTGGTCCCTTGATAATTGCCTAAATTAAAATATTAAAGGCCTAACAGCCGTTACATTGACCTTTTTCTGCCTTGCTGCAGACAGATGAGCTGCTGTTTATTACAAAGGTTCCTTCCCACAGGTGAAGATTTAAGTGAGATTCCAGGACCCTCTTTCCCACCCCCTTTACAATGTGGTGTATCGGAGCCCTGCTGCTTCAACAGCTTTGATTAGAGCCCTCCATCCTGATGATCCCCAGAATGCGTTTATCACTCTCGAGTTATTTTGATTATTTTTTAAAAAATATTTCAAATTCCAGTGCTCAAAATCAGCAATTTAATAAATATTTATTCCCCAGAAATGGCTCATTTGAAAAGTTTTATATGGCTAACCTCATTGTTACAGTGATGAAATCAAACTGAGAGATGAAAACAAGAATCAGCAATATACTAACTCACTTGTTGGCTGGTTAACAGCAATCAGACTCTTCAAAAGAAATTTTTGAACTTGTGTTATTTTTTTCCATGAATATTGCAGAATCAGAGCTTTAATTGAGGCTGTGTCCTTACAAAGCAAAGCCATGGAAAAAGCTGTGTAAACATTAAAGCCTCAGGGGAACAGCAGCAACAGAAAAAAAATGTTTTACAGTTGAGAGGGTGAGGCAGAGAAGGAAAGTGTTACAGACATGAAAACCACAGGATCAGTATTCCTATGGAGCTGATAAAGCAGAACTCCAAAGTTCCTGCTGAATGCTCTCTACTTCTATTCCTACTGAAGCCCTTGGAATAGCTGTAGTGGAACATGAGGAATATGATTATATATAGATGCAGAAAGGGTGTGATTATAAGGGTCATTCTTCATGCCAATCAGAAAAATAATTACAACTGTGTTTTTTTCCAGGGAGTAAATCAGAATTGGATATGTTCAGAGTTGAAGCTAATGTGTAACACCACCTGAATTGTTAGATCAAATTTAGTATGTTTACTGTGCATTCTGGAGAACAAAAGAGAATTTTGACTATTGACTGAAGATTGCAGTCAAGTTTCTCTTAAAGGAGAGAATAATTTTCAAATGTTCCTGGTGGAGGAAAAAGCTTCCCTTCCCTCCTCTCAGATTCTCTGAAAAACAAATAATTATTTTAGTTTTTCCAGAGGGAAAAATGTACCTGATAAGCTTTGTGGGTGTTTGTTGTAAGGCTGATGGGTAGATTTGATCCTCGGGCTGAAATGTTTTTTTCACACCAATATGTAATTATTTTTGCTTCTTATTTTTGAAGGTACGTGTTGACAGTGGAATACAACAAGGAAGTGATATTAGCATTTATTATGATCCCATGATCTCAAAAGTGAGTTGATTATTGGTTTTCAATATTCTAAAGGTATGAAGCACTAATTCTATACATGAATCTTTTAAGTGAGAGCATGTTCAAGGATTGGTAAATCAGTATTTTGAAGGTGCCAGGCATAACAGGCCTCAGGGGAATATAAGAGAAGTGAAGGGAAATGTGGAGTGGAGGAAATTTAGTGTGACTTCTAAATAAAATTTTTTTTACCTTTTGACACTGTAATTTATTTGTCTTGCAGTTTCTAACTATTATAAAGATTCTGATTTAAAAATCAGCCAGTACTGCCTGATTTAGATGCTGCCAATCTATCTCTGTTAACATAGTCTAGCCAGGATGAAAATGTCAATAATTCTGGCTTCCAAAAAGAAGCATTGAAAGAAATGGTTGATAGTGTCTCTTAGTGTTAGTTCTTATGAATCAGTAACATATTGGTAAAATTAAAATATGACATCATAGTTAGAGTTCAGTTGTCAAAAAAATTACATCTTTTGAGGTTGGTTAGGCATTAGGAGTAAGGAGAGTAAACTTGGATATTGAACCTTTGCTCTGATTTTTCTGAGAGCTTGTTTAAATGCTTAAATTTGTATGAAGGAGAAGTGATTGGCCTTCTTTGAGTGAATGAGTTAAGATATCTTAGTTTTTTTCTTGATGTTTCAGGGAGCCTCTGAAGCACAGATACAGTAATGTGCAAGAAATGGTTTTGTGACTGCAGAAGTTCTACAAATCATTTTCATTTTTAAATGCTATTCAAATTCTAGAGACAAACAGTTAATTTCTAGGTGACGTAAATACCTTTTTTTTTTTTCTTTAGCTGATTACCTATGGCTCTAATAGAGCTGAAGCACTGAAAAGAATGGAAGAGGCTTTGGACAATTACGTAATTCGAGGTAACTAGAGAAATTTGGATTCCTAGTGTGGTAGGCTGTCATCTATTTCAAGAAAACAGCTTGAAAACGTAGTAATTAGCAAATTGAGTAAAGTTCCTGCTTCTTAAGTGCAAATTAAAATGGGAGAAGCTTGTGTTAATTAAGCTGAGAAGATACATCAACTGTAAAGAGCCAATTTTTTCATCCATTTTTTTCCTTGAATATTATGAGATAAATATTTAAATAATTTCCTTAAACTCATAGTTCTCACAGAATGGTAGCATATAATTGATTTATTATGTTGTAGAGGGGAAAAAAGGCCACTGTACTGTAAGAACTTTAACGTAGTTGCCATTTTATAGGAGTTAAGTATATTGATAGTAGATATCACAATGCAGTGTTTAATTGTGTATATATATATTTTTCTTATTTTCAAGGTAATTGTTTAGGTTTGGGCAAATACAGATGCAGACTGTTGGTCAGCATGTGTTTCAGCTCTTGCTGGCTGACTGCGTAGGAGATGTAGCTGTTCTTCCAGCCTTTCCAAGCAGCAGGGGTGAATCAGCCCTGACCCTTTCATTCTTACTAGGTTTTAGTGAGGGAGGTCATGGTTTGTGTGGGAAAAATCTTTAGGTCTTCCTTATGGAAAATAGGAAGGACAACTCAGGATAAGAGAGGTAAAAATTTCTGTAAAAGTTTCTGTAAAACTTGGTTTGGCTTTAATGCTGGTTGCTGAATACTACAGATGCCGTATCATACTTGAAAGATTTATATATCTAAGGGAAAATGAACAGCACTCTACCACAGGGTAGCTAGGTACATGGTAGAATTGGCCATTGTAAATGAACTACTAACTCTAAAGTGGGTTTTATATTGGTGCAACTCGAGCCATTAGGCTATTGCAATACAATGTGCTGATGTAATCCCCTGCTGTATAACAGCTGAGTAAATTTATATGACAGAGAAATTTATACCACTGTAGTTGACTGATGTGAGGTGGGATTTTTTTGGTGTTGTTTTTTGTTGGTGTTGTTTTTAACAGAAACAGGCTCTGGATTCACACTGAGTTGTATTAATAGCAAGTGAAGCTTAGAGGTATTATATTTAATGAGAATATTGCAATTGTGTGGGAAGCATCATTTTTTATCGTGTGCTATAATGTGGGATGGAACCTGATCATTTGTCCTTAGGTGTTTTACACAGATGTGTATGTAGCTAATAACAGTTCCACAGATATATAAATGCCTTTAAAGGATGTGACATTTACACCAGAAAAGTACTAATTTGTATTCTTGAGGTTTTTACAGTCTTTTTATTAGTGTGCATGTATGCATTTGTGTTCACTTCTGATATCTCTGTAGTATTTCTATCTGAAAAAAGCTCTTTATCTATTAAATATATTGAAAGAGATAATACATGGACTGCAGGGAGGGAATGTTTTCTTTTTTAAAGTACTGCAAAGCACAAAATGAAATGTACCATACATTTCAAAAGTAGATGAATTTTCAGAACACATTTTTAGTTGTAGTGGCTAGTGGTTTCTATTTGAAAACCAACGGGATTTTTGTGTAGTTTTAAACAGCTGATAGTTTCTTCTCAAGTGTTCAGTTGAAATGGAAAATTTGTGGATAATAAAGTATCTTTTGCCTATGATTCTTGATAGTGTAATTGGTAGAAACTGTCCAGTCTGTAATGTTCTAAACTGCACTGATGTGTGCAGAACTCCTTTTTTTCTAAAATGATTGTGCATGATTTTACTTAAAAATGTTAGGTGGTATGTAACACAATATTAAACCACCTTGATCTTATGTAAAGTGCCTTACATGAACCTTTTTCCATAACAGAGTTTTTGTTAGCAGTAAAAGACACGAAATAGTTTTTAATCTAGTTTTGAAGTTACTTGGTTTTATGTTTGAATAGCAAGCTTGTACATAAGTAGAGATTACCGTAGTCTTCCTGAATAGTGTGCTTCAGATTCCTATTTCAGAACACAGCCCTCTTGCCCTCCTGATTTCCTGGGAAGCAGCATTTATGTTTGTATTGTGTTTTAGAGACTGTGTGTTTTTTCCCTGTAAGTTATAAGTCTCTTCTGAGTTACAAAGCATTTTAGTTAAGTAATACCAGCTGAAGTCAGTGTCAGTTGTACTGATAATGTACACTGTGAGAATTTTAGATTTAAATTCCCAAAGATTGCAATTTCCATAAACAAAGATGCTTGTTCACTCACATAGGGTGGGAATGGGGTAGGGTGACTGGATAACAGGTCAAGGACCATGTAGTGGGTAGCTTAGGGACTGCTAATGGAGAATGGAGTCTTTCCCATCACTTCTGTGTCACCAGTTCAAAGCAGGCAAAAGTTGGCAAGGACTTTTAGTCACTACTGTTTTGATAGTTGCTTACTGACCTGCGTGAAATCAGTGGTTTTTATCCAGTTTTTAGAAGACAAGTGTCCTCTTGGAGCAAATGCCACTGTATAATATCATTCATGGCGGTCCCATTAGAGAATCCAGGACTGAAGTAGCACAATGACCCTCCAGGAGGGTGACTCATCCAGGCTGAGTTGAGACATGCTGGCAGTGTGAAATGCAAGGACTTTGCTGTATGAGCAAACATTCAGTTTCTACTGCTGTGACTTTAGGATATCCACAAGTTACCCCATTGCTTTTTAGCTCCATTCAGCTTACAGGGAACAAGTCCTCAGACTACAGTCTTTATTGACTTGTTTTCTAGGACCGGATAGTACCTGGCCTTGAATTTGTGGTTTAGCTGTCCTTCCCGGTTAGGTCTGCCTGACAACATCATGAAGGAAATCAATTAAATTAAAAAAAAATAGTCTAATATTTGTAAAGAAAGCAGACTTAAGCAAAATTTGACTTAAGCAACCAAGGCTGCATCATATAGTGCCTGTAATAGCAGTATCTTCATTATAAATGTTGAATAAATCAAATTGGGATATTTGCAACAATACTGTGCCCTGAAAATACCTGTTGCCTTAACACTTTATTACGTTTTTGGCTGGTGACAACTTGTGCACACTGAAATAAGAAATAATATAGTCTCTTCATTAGTAGATTCTAAAAGTGTGACTAAGTCAAGACTGCATCAAGATAGATTAAATGTGGTCATGGGAATGTAATCTCCGTCTTTTTCCTCCAGTGTAATATATCCATTGTTATTAACGGGAGTAGATGGAAGTCTAGGATAGCACTTTTTTCAGTTGTGTATTGGATTAAGTGATCTCTTGAGGTTCTTTACAGTCTAAATTGTTCTGACTGGAACTGACTCCTCTGTTGAGACTTCTGAATCAGAAAGGATCTAAGTAGGTAGCATTTTTATCTCTCGGTCTTCCAGTGTAGTTCAGGGACGATTCATGTTAAGGGTCCAAACCAGATTTGTCTCAAGAAGATATGCTTCTTGTTTTGTCCAGTAGTTACTGGAGGATTTGTGAATACTCAAAAGTTGGAGATGCCAGTCAAGCACAGAGGCACTGCTGCTCATCAGGATGAGGTACAAATTGTTTCCTGTGAGCATGGGCTGTTGTTAGTAGTTCATCTCTCTTATTTTATGATACTTTTTTCAGAAACTTTGTTTTGCTTTTCTGTTTAGTTTGAACAACAGAAATAGGGTATTGAAAGAATGCCTCTCAATGTATCTACTGTGTGTGTAGACATGATATGGTATGATTTCCTTCTCAGTTTTTCTAAAATTTTAGCATATGTTTGTCATGTATTTTCTGATGCTGCATAATGTGTTCATTTCACAGTATCAACCAAGTTGAAAAAGACCTCTGAGATTTAGTCCAGCCTTTTACCTGACACCACCTTGTCAAAGGCATATGTAAAATCCAGTATGAAGTTCTGTAAAGTTTATTTATGAATGTTGTTTTTATTTATTTAGATAAAAGAAATGATTATGCTTATGCAGCAAGTGGAGCTGATTATTAATTCACTAGAGGTCTGATGGACAGATAGCTCATATCCTTGAGTGCAGAGATTCCTGTAATCTTTCCTTTGACCTCTGTTCGCTTTTTATCTTCCCTGTGCATTCAAATGTAAAGCAGTAACATGAAATTAAGTCTTTGTGTCAAGTCAACTGTTCTCTGAGTTCCTGCTTGCTATGTGGAGAGAGCAATGTAGTAGACCATTTGAGAGAAAGAAGAGTGGAAAAAGGAACATCTGAGGAAAGCATAAGCATCAGATAGAGCAAGAAGGAGTAGAAATGAGGGGGAAATAAGGGAACCACCAGCTGGGAATGGAGAATCGTCCAGCATAGGGTAAAAGAGCAAACATAAAATAGAAAAGAGAAAAGTGGTAAATAATTGTGGTGAATGTCTGAGGGGAAGGGGAATATAGAAGTTAACTCTGATATGAGGGGAGACCTGCCAGAACAGTGGCAGCAGAACTGTTGTCTTGAGTTTTGGCAACCATAAACATTAACTGGGAGGAAAAAGAGTGCTGTGCTTAGTGTTCTGAGAAGGGCTTGGCTTTCCAAGAATCACAGAATGGGTCAGGTTGGAAGGGACCACAGTGGGTCATGTGGCCCAACCACCCTGGATCATCCTTAGAGCACAAGAAAAAGCCCTCAACTTTAATTTTAGTATTTTATAATTTATTTCAAATAATTTAATTTCAGATACAAAACTTTTCACAATAAACTTTATTTTGGATCCAAACATCATAAAGTACTGAATGATTTTGTTTTAACTTAAAAGGCTCATCTCAATGGCAGTATACTTGTAAGTTTTGCATTCTCCTGTATTCTGATCCCATGGAAATATGCAAGTGTGCTCATTGGTATTGTGAACAAAGCAATCTTTGTGTGTAAGCCTATTTAACTGCAAAACTGCATATAGTGTTTGTTCTTAAAAAAGAAATGAGCCTTTTTTTTTTTTCTGGTTGTGCTTTTGAAAAGTGCTGCAACAGGTCATACAACTGAACTGTGGATTTTCCCTTTTGCATAGCAGAGGTAACACATTGGTACATCTGCAAGAGTATTTGTGTTCTCACCTTTGCAATAGGGACCAGCAGGTTCCCAAGTGTATCAGTATGGAAACTGAAATTGGAGAAGGGAAAGAATCAAGTTTAGGTTGAAATCATTAGAAAGGACCATTTCAGGATGCTTAGTAGCATCAGCTTGGAGTTCAGATGGTAGCATGAGGGAAGATGCTGCTTCTGTTTATCTTCTTCTTTTCTTAAGCCAGTCACAAGGGAGGGAGTGGGAATGGCAACTTGTCAGTGGAATGTTATGGTGTGTAATTTAGGAAGGGTTATAGTTTACTGCTGTCCTATGGAAAAGAAAGAGGGAAGAACAATTGAAGTACAGGTAAAAGAGGAAGGCAGTCTTATTGGTGCAGAATAGAAAAATAAGGTACCTTTTCTGTCACGTAAGTTTTTGTTTTTGTTTGTGTGGTTTTTTTCTCTCTTTTATTAAGGAAAAAAGACTTGTGGCAGTGAAAAACAAGAAATGCAACGTGCCAGGTTGAGGAGGCATTGAAAGACAAGTGCTATTATTTCTAGATATGGCACTTAGGTGTAAAGTTGTCCTAGTGTTCTATTCCCCATCTTTAGAGTAAAAGGATGGCTGATGAGAGGATGATGGCAGAATGGCCATTCATTTTCTTTCACTTGTTCTTGACAAAGCCTGCTTAACTTCTGCTTCCAATTATTCTACTGATTCAAACATTCATATGTGTTTGCTAATCCTGTAAATAATGGTCTGCTTACTCTTGCTAAGAAGTTCAGAACTACATGCAGTACAAAATCTAGTTTCAGTTTGAGCTTGTTTTTTTACAGTAGGATATTACCGTATATTATCTGCTTTTACCCCTCTTCTTCCCCCCTTTATTCTGAGTTCTGTGATCTCCAGACTTGAATATCTGAAAGAATTGTTGTTTTAATTGAAATACATGTTCAGCTCTGAGGGTCAGTGCTATAATGATACGATGTGAGAATTTTATGTGGATGTTTGTGTATTAAAATTACA
Organism: Pseudopipra pipra; assembly: GCF_036250125.1. Classification (NCBI taxonomy): domain Eukaryota; kingdom Metazoa; phylum Chordata; class Aves; order Passeriformes; family Pipridae; genus Pseudopipra; species Pseudopipra pipra. Next base: position 79,628,483 of record NC_087550.1, read on the forward strand.
AAACTAAAAACTCTATTTTTCTTGCTTTTGGGATGGGACTTTGTATGCATATAGCCTGCTCTGAAGTGAATTGTAGCAAAACACAAGCTTTGAAAGACAATTAAACAGTTCAATGTTGAGGGTTTGGGGGAATATTATGAAAACTTTTGGAATTGCAAATGTGGAGGCTAGCTGGGTAGTAATAATGGACTTGAGAAGTTCATGTGTTGAAAGTAAGTGGTGTTTTCATAGTCTGTGCAAATCGGATAATGTTCTTGTTTTAAGTGGACATTAATGTAATCAGTGTTTCATAATGCTCAGTGCAGAGCTTAGTTAATATTTTTTTAATATTTTGTTTATAGAAACAGGATGCCTTCTAAGCTTCATCACATTTATTCTTATTGAGCATTTAAATTGTTGAGGGATAATTTAGCTTTGCTGGATTTTTAAAGAGAAACCTCTAGTACTGTACTCCACATGTTGGTTTTGCAATCAGTATGTATGCAGATAAAGTTACTTCTGTTCCACTTAGCACAATTTGAAATTATCAGCAAGTTAAGTCTGTTCAACTGCTTATCTACAGAGAGGCATGTAGTACTCCAATTAAGTTTGTGGATAAATGCAGATTTGTGTTTGCAGGCATCAAGATGACAGAAGCTTAATACTGTAAAAAGGCTAATCAACACTGAATATGTTTAGTGTCAGTAAATATTTATAGTGAAAACATTGCCTATGGTTTTGTGCCTTGGCATTCCAACTTCTGATTTTTAGTGAGTAAAAATGTGGTGTGATATCCTTTTCATAAATGTACTATAAAATTAGTTTTCTATAGAATGGATTTTATTATCGTGTTGCTGTTTTCTTGTGAGGACAGCTTAGGAGTTAGGCTACATTTTGTAAGTTAGTGAAAAATCTGATATACTTAGAGTTTTTAAGGCAGAGAATGAGGAAGGGAAGGAGGCAAGACAGAGACAGGCAGTATGGAGAGTAATTTCTTCTGATTCTAATTTATTTTTTTTTAATGAGGGCTTCTTCAAACAGGGGTTGCTAATAAGCTTTGGGGAACAGTGTGATTATTTAGTTTGTTCCTGTATTCATTAGGCAATAACTACAATTTAACTGGAAAATTAATGGAACCTCAGGATACATATGTTATATAAAACATATGAATATATAGTTTTTAAAAATTTCATTAGATCTCCAGAAGTTAAATGCTGATGTGCTCTCTTTTAGAAGTGTATTCTGGAAAATGGTGTGTAAAAATTGAAAACCAAGAGGTATATCTTAAACTGAGCTTCTACTGATGTAATGTTTTATGAAGAATACAACCAAGTGAAATGAAACAGTAGAGGTACAAGGAACAGTGATTATTATTTTTTATTGTATTTTGACTTAAAGGGAAGAAGAATATAACTGTAACTGCAGTTCTGCATCAGTCTTAATGTAAAAAAGATGGTGCTGAAGTGAAATTTTGTTTTCTGGGGGGAAATAAATTGATATAGTTAAGGATTTTGTTTGTTTGTTGAAAATGTCATGGCTTGTCACGCTAACAAATGTGATTTTGTTCCTGGCAGACTGTAGACCTGGTCAAGAAAAAGCAAAATTCCCTGAAAACCACTGCAACATAAATACAATATACTTCAGTTTAGTGTCTAACTTTGCATGAAATAAGCACTGCCTGTTAGCCTCTGTTTGATCCTGTGAGAGTGTGAGGCTAATGTCTGGCCAGTGTTTTGGAAGCAGCAGGTAGTCAGGAGCAAGCTGCTCTAGGGGTCCATATTTCTGTAGCCTAGCAGTTACTTACACACAGATGGAGACCTTATGAACTTTGACAGAGGTCACGCTAAATTGCAAATCTAAAACTTCTAGACTTCTGAAGGATTACACTGGTACTTTTTTAAAAAAAAAAAAAAAGAAAAACCATATGATTTGGAACATCACTAAAGGTATCGACTTAGTCTTGAGAAGCAGATCAACCATGCAGTCATTGCTCACATAATGATCACAGGAACTGATAAAGATAGCCTTTCTTGATACTTTAAAGGGAAACTTGTGTATTAAATTTTTAGTTTGCGTATGTAAAATATATGTCATATTGCTTCCCAAGCACCTAGGCTTGTCTGTTTAACTTATTAGAGGAATTTTGAAGTTTAAAACATTACAGAAGCCTCTGTTTTTTTGGTGCACGCGAGTTGGAAATAATTAAAAATACTCATAGTACTTTTTTGATTTTAGGTCTTTTTGGGCAGTCAGTTGAGAAAACAAGCTCTGTCATCTGTCATCAGCCATCGTCTCACCAGGGATCTTATAGCAGTTAAGGAAAGAAAAATGTGAGATGATCTGGTTACACATTGTAGCATGTTTAAATCCTGGATTCAAAGTGTTGAAATTGTCTTTGAATTATAGTCCTGAATCTGTGCTTAATAGATAAAGTCTCTCTGATATTTCGACTTACTATTCAAATCGGAAATTTTGTGGGGAATTTTAGCAGCCAAAGCCAGATGTTATTTGTTTCTGAGTTATAGTCATTTAGCATAAGATTTTTAATTTTTTTTGCTTAGTGGAGTTGCAGTGTGAGTTTCATTCAGTGTTTATGAAATCAGGGTCTGCGAATGATTATTTATGTTGCAGGCAACAAAAGGAGGCTGATCTTTTAATCAAATGGACAAATTTTTATCATGTCATCATTGAACTAGTTCTGTAATGTGCTACTTAATGGCTCATGAACTAGTCTCTAAAGCTGTGACTTCAGGATTCAATGAGACTGACGCAGTGTGTTGAAAGTGGTTTCAGTGATGGCCACACATAGAGCTTGAAAATTCACACCAGCAGACTAGTAGGGGAAAAAAGCCTTGAAACTGTTTGAGCTGGTCTGCATATAAAATAACAAGAATGTTGTTCATGCTTCTAAACTGGAAAAACACAAGAAAAAGAAGTAGAAGAGCAAAAGAATTTCCTTCTGTAGCCACAGCACTTTGCATTTGCTGTGTTGCTATTATCTTTGCTGTGGTGAGATCTTGATAAAGGAAAAAATTCCAAATAACTTAATTTACAGTTGAAATACCTGAGTTTACAATGAATTATTATTCAATGTTATTTAAAATTAAAGGTTTTAGAAAAAAAGTGCAAATAACTTTGAGTCATGTCATCATTAATCATAATCATGTCATCACAATCATAGTAACTTGTAAGTAAGCATATCTAAAGTTGAAGTTCAGAATTTTGTGGTTTACAAGATATCTGAATGTATAGATAGATTTTTACAAAATAGACTGTTTTGTGATGTGCTCTGCATTTTCTACTTCATGGTGTGCAGCTAAAGCCAAAGTTCATATGACCTGGCAAACACAATGTGATTTGGGGTTACCTGTTCCTCTGACATTGAGAGGAAAGAATGTGAATTACTTTGTGTTTCCTGAGGGATGAGAATGTGCACAGCTGAGGTTGGATAACCTCTTTCCCATAGCAGCTTCCTCATTTATCCGTACCTGGAATAGATCAACACCTGCAGCCACCCATGCGATGCTCCTGAACTGCATGTCTATTTCAGCTTCCCTTAAGAAATATTAATGCATATGAACCAGTGTTATTCTGTGTAATCATACTGGAATTGAACTGTCATGGCTCTTCAGATTTTCTGTTCAATCTCTTTCTAAAATTGAGAAGAAAGTGAGATAAAGATGGTGGTTTTCTTAGCTTAAACTTTTCTTATCTTAAACTTTCCCTTCCCGTGTGCTACCCGTGTGCTACTCTCTGAAGAGAAAGTATCTTCTTTTTGAAAATTATTTGCAGTAAGGAGAAGGCAATTTAAATGATCTATGGATTTTTTTTTCATTTTTTTTTTTTGCACCACCTTTCCTCTCCAAACTCCTATAAAGACTTCCTTGTATTTAGTATTACAGGGAAATAACTTTTAATGACCATCATATTCAGGCTGAGAAGTGGAATGAAAAGAGATGAAGAAATTCAGAAAAAATAAAGCAATATAATATTCAAAGAAATTAAAGGGCAAAGGCTCTATAAAGGCTCTATAATAAATAATTTTTAAATTAAAGAAATAATTTTAGGGGGGGGCAAATGCCTAACAGGGTCATGGAGTAGTGCTAAAGGGGAACTGGGGCATTCAATAAAGGAATTGACCAGGCAGGGTTGGATAAAGGTACATATGGAGGAAGCAATGAGTTTCTTTGTTCCACAGGAGTCTCTTATGAGTTACGAATTATACAAATGTTGTAAAATTATATGTTAAGTGGCAAAACTTTTTACTGTATTTCATTATTGTGATTGAGGTGTAGCATGGTGCTTATCTTCCATACAGGAGTCATTGGAATCGAGTTAATATTTACTGTCATTAGCCATGAAATGGCTAATCTGTCGTTTCAAACAGATGGCTCTGGTCTTACCTACATCTTCTAGAACTGAGCTCAAAGTCTCTTGGTTGTGCTTACTGTCCTTGATTTAACTAGGTGTTTGAATTAGGCTTCATGAGGTGAAAATTTAGATTGTTTACTTTGATTAAACTGAGTGTTTAAGAGGAGTGTCTTGAGGCAGGAGTGAAACAAAACTGATAAATCTACATTAATTACATCAGTACTGTGGTATCAAAGTTGTGAACAAGTATTTATTCCAGAATAAGAGTTCATATTTTTATAAATAGTTTCCTAATGTAACTTGTGATAATTGTTATCTGATTTTGTATTGATTTGCTTTTTGTTTTCAGGTGTGGCTCACAATATTTCTTTACTGCGAGAAGTGATCATCCATCCACGCTTTGTTCAAGGAGACATCAGCACTAAATTCCTTCCTGAAGTCTATCCTGATGGTTTTAAAGGTTTGTTCTATTTGGAAATGTTTCTTTTTTTCTTGAGCAGTGTTGTTTCTGATTATTACTCCATTATATTTTTAGACTGAAAATGTTCCCAAATCAGTCATTACTTTTTCCTCAAATATATCTGTGCATACATATAATTAGAGTTTTTAAATAATGCATAACATAGGTGAAATAGTTAATGTCTTTATTTTCAAGAAGGCAGAATACATACTCCTAGTAAGTGAAATACACCCACAGTCAAGAAAAACAATTTGTATGTGATAAGAAATATGCAAAATAAACATAAATTCAATTCTGCCATGCTATTGTGCTTTGTTACAGACAGTGCTTCTACTGTTAACTATAGTCAGGTAAAGCTTCTTTTTACTCAGCACTGTTGCTACTTCATTGAGTTTGTGCAGCATCTTCAGAATTGCCTTTTAGCACCTGTTGTTTTCACTGTAGCATTGTCTGGAGGATCTGGCATTTTATCAGAGTATTTCAGTAATCTGGTCTTATTACTCATTACACACAGTAACGGGCATCACCTTGAAATTATTAACTTGTACACTAGTTAACATAAACACAGATGCAAATGTTTCTTTACAACATCCTAAACTACTCAGTTTCAAAAATGTTTAACAACTGTTGGTATAAAAATAAGTAAACAAATAGACTGGCTTTCTTTCACAAGGATCAAATTTTAAAAGGTTGTCTTCTCTCTTAGCCACTCTGCTCTAGATGCTTTCTTGACCTATGTGGTCAGAGACTCAGTCCTTCCATACAGACCTCTCACCTCATCAGGCAGAATATCTTCCTTATTTTAAAAAAAAGAAGACAATGTTTATAGTTCATCATTCATGGATCCTTTATGAATCCCATGGAGATTCTTTTTCGTCTATTCATCATTAATCCAATGTGGCAGAACCCTCATCTGAGTTTGGAGACAGCACTGCCAGATTGGCAGTCACTGGACATGACTGGCACCTTGCCAAATTCTAGTCTCATTAAGAAGCAGAACAGATTTTTCTTACCTCAGGACTATGAGTTTGTGGATGACTAATCTTTGCACCAGAACTACTTTATATCATGATGTAATTGGCAGCTCCGTGTGTAATTCAGTCCTGCATGTGGGATTAATGTGTCCAGCTTGTTATTGGCTCCTAAGACCACAGCAACAGGCCTTAGTCACCTTGAGTGGCAGTAAGCTTGTGATGGTTCAAGCTGAAAAGTTCCTTTGTTATCTTTGCTAAAGTGTACTTAACTAATCTTGGGGTAGCTCAGCTGGCTTCCATCCAGCATAGACTCAAGGGTACTCTGATCACCTGCTCTGAAGGCACAGTGCTGCTGTAGCTAGTCTCTCTCCCTTCTCTGACATGTCAGTACAGAATCTCATGTTCTGGGACTCTTCAGTCCTTTTCCTGAGCAGATTCAGTTCTTTAAACCACCATAAAAGCTGCATCATTTTTTTACTGTTGCTGCTTTTGTTGGGGTAGTTTTTTTGTGACTTACTGGGTTGATTTATCTCGTGAAGGAATCTGGTGAACTTCAGTGGATGTGCAAAGTCAGTGGCAAGCTAGGAATGGGGAGAGGGGAATAGAGGACAAAGGCAAAGATGCAGGTGTCGGATAGGTCCATACCGTGTTATGAGGGGGCAGCCTCACCTGACACTCAACTAGGAACAATAAAAACATAAACCAAACAGTAGTATTGTATTAACAGATTCTTAAAGATAAGCTTTTGCTCTAGACACCAGGAGACACAAGGAAAGATATTATGAAAGTTAAGAATAGAAACTTATGGATGACACGTGTGAAATGAGTAGACTTTGTTCCTGCTGTTTGAAAAGTCTTGCTCATCTCCTTCCATGTATCAAACATGAGCATACATTAGCCTTCTTAGTGATAAAAAAATGCATGCATTGCATTGTATTTCAAATCAGGAGTACTTAGTCATGAATACTGGTTCAAAGCTCTCCAAAGTAATTGATAGCCCTTTTAATGATGTAGTTTGCACTGGAGACTTCTGGCTTAAAAAAAAAATTGGTCAGTTGAATTCGAGGATATTTTTTCGAGTACCCACTAAAAAATCTTTCTACAAATCCACAGACTCAAATGGGAGCTGCTGAAGGCAAGCAAGGGTGCAGATGATGGGTAGAAGCTCAGCAACAGAAGCAAAGGCAAAAATTAACTTACGTTTAAGTTCTCTAGTCACTTCAGCTAAGTTTATAAGTACCCAGGGTAAACTTTGGTAGAAGGACTTGAAAATTTAAGTAGCTTCATATATCTTAATATTGTTTATAAAAGATGATAGCTGTAGAAAGAGATCTGGAATAATAATCTGAAAAATTAGAGCAATGGATAGCCAGTGTAGATCTGGAAATACTTAGAAATATGTGCTGTTGTTAACAGTAGGAATTTATACCAGAAGTGTTTTAAATTTGGAAAACTTAAGAAATAAAACAGTTTCAGTAGAGATATGTGTGATATTAATAGCACAATTGGTGTGTTTCTTTTGTAAACTGTACAACTGCCACTGTTGGTCTACATTGATAAGTAATGAATGTCAGCTGTGTTCTCTCTGGTGACTGCATGAAGTACTGGCCCATTTCTTATGTGCATTTTTCTTCAAATACAAATACTAACTTTAGTCTTAAGAGTAAAACAATAAATGCTTTGTTTTCCAGTCTCATTTTCAAGGGTTCCATTATAAATCCTTTATTAGAAGACTTTTACTGTAAGATAAGAAAATTGAATTATTAGAAGTATCTTGACTGCTTTTCCATTAACCTGCGATGCCCACTTCAAATTACATCTGGAATGGGAATGTTTAGTAATTTTCATGATTAGACTTTAACTCTTTCTTCCCTTCCTTAAGTAAACAGTCATTAACAAACCCAGTTTTTTTATTCTAAGTTATTTTAAAATAATAGCCATGTGGAAACAAACCTTGTGCAAAGTATGATTAGTGTGGGAAAGCAGCTACTTTTGCTGTCTATGTGAGGGTGGATGGGCAGAGGGCTGGCTGGCAGTAGGTTAACTGTAGTGGGTTATTGCTCTGAGCACACATGCTTGTTTTGGGAGGAGTGCAGATCTGAGGGTGAGTGCAGCAACACTGATTAGGTCAGGTGACACAAATACATCTGTCTTGGAGGGGCTTCCAAGCACTTTGCTTATGGAAAAAAATGTTTGCCAACCATGCAGGAGTCGGACACGCTGTCCGACAGCTTCCAAAACAACCTGGGAAGACTATACTTCCTAACCTTCCTGGTGAGAAAGGAACTACACTATCTATTATCCCTATTTTATGGGCGCAGAAAGTGTCTCTGTTTTCACAAAGATCCAAGAGGTGTCTTTGACAAAGAAGAAATTAAACTCAAGGATCCTTAGTTTAGTACCCCCGTTCATCAGATTATTCTTTGTGGTTCAGTCTGTTTCACAGTTAATATTTTCCTGGATATCTTTTTTAATATTGAGATTTTTTTTTTATGTTCCACTCTTTCTGGTTATTAAATGATATTTCAAATATGCGGTCAGTCTCTTTGGGAGATGCATCATGTGCAAATGAAAAATGAGGCGTTTTCCAAGAGACTATCACAAAAGTTACAGCAAAGTAAGTTAAAAAAAAAAAAAAAGTTGTTTACTTCCCCTCTTCTAGCATGTTTACTTCACTTGAGTGGAGAGGAAAAACAGAAATTCTGATGGACAGTCCTTTAGGTTAATCCTTTATATTTCCTATACTGAAAGGAATAAAGAGGAAGCACCTCTCTCCTGAAATGGTGTATTGGCTCCAGAGACTGTGTATGGGGTGAAGACGTTTAGATACATTGTGTTTGTCATAATTATAAGGATCCGAGGAAACTATTACTTTGCTTAACTCAGCACTTACTAAACCACCTCTGGAGTACTCTGTCCAGTTTTAACCCCCTCATGCTTGTAAGAAAGATGGCAATAAAAAACTAAAAAGAGTAAGTCTAGTGAAGAGCCACAAGGGTGGTGCTGGGGCTGGAACAGACAATCTGTTAGGAGCATCTGGGACAATGGGTCTTGTTTTGCCTGGAAACAAGAAAGCTTAGGGTGGACCTAATGACAGGACCTCAGAGGAGATTCCTAGGAACATAAAGCTACACTCTTCAGTGAGTAGCACAGCAAGAGTCAGTGGTCGTAAATTGAAGATTTTCAAGACATGACTGCACAAACGTCTGAGCAACCTGTTCTGAATTTGCGGTTGAGATTGCTTGGGGGGAAGGGGGACACACGGTGAATAAACTAAAGGCCTCCCAAGATCCCTTCAACGTCAGTCATTCCATGATTCTCTTATGAGCAAAAGCGCTATTTAGATGAATTGGGACTGCAAATATGACTTTTAAATTTAAGTCTGGAGACTTTTGCTATTATTTGGAGGGGGTGAAATGCAACTTCCCCTGTCTTGTGTTTCTGTTAGAAGAGGGAGGATGGTTGCTGTTGATTCTATGCATTTTCTCTTCACTAGAATCTAATCTTCGTCTTCATTTTATGAAGCTACTGGGTTGTAAAAAAGTTGACTTACCAGTTTATTTGATTTCTTTCTGGTAGGTGAGGCCAAAAAAACATTTCTTGGTGTGTCACTAATTCCTTTATAATTCAAAATAGTAGAGGTTTTGTTTCTGTATACTGTAGCATCCATCTTAGAAGTGATCATGAGTTCTCTGAGACATACTTCTTCACTATTCTGAATGGTTTGAGATTGCTTACACAGACAGTATTGTCTGTCTTTTACTGTGACCATCTGGGTGGAACAGAGCTCTGCTCAACTTCACAAGAAATTAAACCCTTAATAATATTCAACTTTTTCTGCCTCAACCTACCCCTGGTATACATGCCATCTGTAATGGTCAACTTCAAAATCCATTGGGGAAAAAACTTGAGCCAAAACAGAACCTAGGAATGATACTAAACATTGCCAGCATTGGTATGGATCTGAATTATGCATTACACTTTCCATCTTACCTATTTTGCTTTTAATTTTTAGTCTTCCCAATCAGAAAACAGTCACTCTTCAAGTATTAAGTAACAGACTGGGACACATAACCAGGGCTTGTTTGTTTTGTTTTGTTTTTTCCCTGTAATTGATAGTAGGAAACACATTTCTAGGACAAAATGCAAATGAGACTGTTATGGGAAAAATGACCTTTTATGTAATTTAATTTGAAGTTGGTTATGTAAAGTAATTGCATGAACCTTTTTGACTCAGCTTGGGGGATACTGGGATAATATTGATTTAAGCAATCATAACATCAGGGAAATGAGAGAGAAATACTTTTTTTTCTTGTCTTCCTTCTGACCAGGGTTCTCCTATTTAGTCCTAATAGATGTGTACAGTCTAGTTTTAAATAATATGAACAACAGTGCTTCCACTCCTTCAGCTGTGACTTCATTTTGTAACCATTTTGCATTTACCTTATATAATTCAGCTCACTGGTGATAGTGATAATGCAGAAGTATATCCTAGGTTAAGCAGAGAGATTTGGGAGCTATCAGTTCCACGTTGTATTGTGGAGATGAAATCTCTGTGTAGCCCAGGAGTCTGCAGTGATGAGTAGGAGAGCGTGATGGCAGAACTTCCCATACTGGAAGCTGGGGAATGTTTCCTACTTACTTATTTCATTCCCTACCCAGGGGGCACTTGGATAACTGCTCTGAAGGTAGCTTTGTTACTTTTCAGATCCATCTGCATGGTCAACATGAAAGGCTGTTTTGTTATATCTTTATTGGTGGTGAATATTAACTTTATACCTCAAGACATCCTGAGGTGTGGCTTCTAAAGTAAAATAGTACTTGAAGGGAAACAAAGGTATTACTATCTGGGACATCTGTGTAGTTCTGAATATAGTAATGTAATTGAAAGTTTGACTCTAAAATTGTTTAGAATTCTGCTGACCATAGCAGCAGAGCAAGAGCAGGCAGCAAGGGAAATGGGAATGGAGTTTGAAGAGCTAAGGTGAGGTACTGACAGCAGTCTGTCTTTTTTAATAAAGGTAAATTGCCATCTTTAGGGAGCAGCCTTTAATCAAACTTTTGATGTATGCCTCTAAAGTTATGCTAAGGACATTCTGTGGTAGGGTTGTATCTTTATTGCCAAAGACCAAAACCTAATTTTGATGCGTTCCTATTAAAAGTTTATATTATCTCTCTGGAATTCCACATTGGATACTACAGTCATGACTGGTTTTCCACTTGCCACATCTATGCCACAACTGATGTAAATAGTGACAAATGGAGAAAGTGGATGAATATTTTTTCATGTTTGTAATAATGAAGAAATGAATGTAACTCTTGATCAGTTATTAACCTGTTTCAAGTGACTGACCTTTGTTCACTGTTTGGAGTTTGATTTTTGTTGAACATATTAGGAGAAAATAGTTTTTGCGGCACAGCAAGCGCAAAAGCAGTCAGTGATTTTCATCAAAGACGAAGGTCATGCAATAAAACCTTTGAATTGGAATCTTTCTAGTTTTACCTTTTTCCTCTGTATGAGTTGATACTAACAGTGTGTGTTGGAGCAGGTGGGAACATGCAGTTTTAGTCACATGGCCTTGTCATGAGTGATAGGCAGGGGGACTGAAAAGCAAAGGCTTTAGGACAGATTCCTGATACGTCTTTAGCTGAGACATGTAAACAAATCATCAATTTTAGATTCAGTGTTTGGAAAAAGTGATCTCAGATCTTATTCACTATGTGTAAATAATTGGAAAATTGGCACATTTCAGATCCAGATAGTTGATGTTATTGCACTGTATAATTATATAAGGCTTATATATATATACATATGTGTGTGTATATGTATATATACAAATAGTACAAAAGTTCAATGTTTTTTGAGTTTTGCTGTGCAATCAGTTTTACTAATAACTGGCAAAGGAAAGATCCAGTTTGTTTCTCAAGCCAGTTTCCCAACCTTTCAGCATTTGTATTTCTGCATGTGTTTGTTGAAGTGAAGACAGTTTCCATTTTAAGGCAAATAAAAAAATAATAAACACTGAGCAAAGGAAGTTGCAGTAATATTTAGCCAGAATATGTTAATGTGGACTGAATTAAAAAGAGACTGATGCGGATTTGCTGGCTTTTGTTATTTTTAAATTTATTTTTTGACCTATGATAACTCCTTTGTACTGTTAGCTGGACTGTAAATGAGTGCATTCCCATCACTGTGGCATGATTGCATTGCTGAGGTGCTAAAGTAGGTTCTTTACCTGTCCTTATTAAATATGCCTAGTGAAATGATGGGTTCTGTGCAGAAGACATCCTGCTTTGAAATTGTGGATTTGTTACTAAAAAGTCTATTCCAGTCCTTTTCAGCAGCCTCCATTTTGGATTTTCTTGAAAATTGTATTAGTCTTATTTTATGCTACTCATATAAATTGTCACTTGTTAGTAACCAGTACTGGGGAATGTGAATTTACATTACATGCCATAATGCTGAGGTGATGGGAGAGTGGAGATGTAGATTGGATCCGTGTAACTATTTATCTGCTGCCGGACTGGAAGCAAATGTTTCCCCCTGGGCAGAGTTCCTCTGGGGCATACAGCCTTCTGAAGCTCTTCTCTCATCACTTCATGTTGAAATCTGTACTTGCCGTGGATGATGACATTCGCTGTGATATGTACACATAAAGCACTTTTTGAAAGCTGTGTTATAACTATTGAGCTAAGTCTTTCAGTCTCAACCTTGATCTTTTGTTAACTTTATTGTGTAATTCCCCACTCTGACTTTGAAACACTCTTGCTTTCACCTGTACAAAATATCTCTCCAAGAATATAAGGTTTGCCTCTTTTTTTCATGACAACTCCGCTTTGCACTTTTTGTCCTGTTTTATGTCAGTTTTAACTTCTTGCTGTTGCCTTCTGAACTGAGTACTTTGTTTGTCCTTTTGCTCTCTCTCATAGAATCATAGAATGGCTTGGATTTGAAGGAGCCTTAGAGATCACCTGGTTCCAACTTCCCTGTCATGGGCAGGGACACCCTTCACTAGACCAGGTTGCTAAGAGCTCCATCCAGTCTGGCCTTGAACACTGTCAGGGATGGGCAGCCGTCTCTCTGGGCAACCTGTTTCAGTGCCTTGCAACACTCACAGTAAAGAATTTTTTCCTGATGTCTAATCTAAACCTACCCTGTTTCAGTTTGAAGCCATTCCCCTTGTCCTGTCACTACATGCTCTTGTAAATAGTCTCTCTCCATCTTTCTGGTGGGCATCTTTCAGGTACTGGAAGGCTGCAATTAGGTCACCCTGAAGCTTTCTCTTTTCCAGGCTGAACAATCCCAATTCTCTCAGCCTTTCCTTACAGGAGAGGTGCTTCATCCCTCTAATCATCTTGGTGATGCTCGTCTGGACTCTCACATTACTCTTGGCCTCCTATTTGCCATCTTTTCATACCAAATGTGTGTCGTGTCATTTCTAACGTAAAGATGGGGAGGACAAAGTTCTATCACTGTGCTCTTTTAGCTGTTGAATGGGCAGTTGAAGCTCTAATTAACCTTCACTTTCTGGAACAAGACCAGACTGGGAGGAAACCTGCTTCCAATCACCCTGGTTGCACCTTTTTGCACAAAGATTTGTTAGGTTGCCTGCTTTCAGATTTTAGGCTACTTTGAGCCACTTCCTGCTTATGAAGTGTCAAAGGTGACTTTGACTCTATGATTACACAAATGACACTAAATGACCCAGGGCTGACAAGTAGCATTATCCACATTTGTTTTTTGGGTTTATACTGTTGTGTTATCCCTTTTGCTAGGAAGATCTGTAGCTTTTGCCAGATAAAGTACTGAGGAAGAATGCTATATATTTTGAGTTCTCATGTACAAATGGATTCTTTACCAGCATGAGGCACAACATGTGAACTAGTGGCATTTCATTAACGGAAACAAGATGCTTGCAGCATCGTTCAGTTTCTTTTCTTTCAGTTTTCAAATTGTTTTTAACAGATATACCAGTATTAGCAACTGGACTGATCTTTATGAAAGCATGCAGTTTAAACTCTGAAACTCAGAGGGTCTGCTATGCTAAGCCTCATCTTAATTGAGAGGGAAAAAAATGTAGCTTTCACATATAAGGACTGAGCAGTGTTTTTACTGGTAGTTGTTACTTTCTGTGTCTGTGTTGGTCTGTGATATCTACTTTTTTTTGAACTACTTTCCAAAAACTAGGACACAAGTTGACAGATCTTGAAAGAAGAGAACTACTGGCAACAGCAGCGTCTTTGTATGTGACTGAACAACTGAGATCACAGCGATTTCTGGGAACTCCAAGGTAAGTTCATTTCTAGGAACTCAGATGTGCTGATGCATTTTGTTAATGACAACTCCACTTTGCACTTTTTGTCCTGTTTTATGTCAGTTTTAGCTTCTTGCCAGTTACTCATGCACAAGAGTAACTGGTGAGAAACTACATGGCTTCTTAATATAGTCTGTTTTTTCTAAATTCAAATGAGCTGTGGCTTACATTTCCCTACTCACACGAGTCATAAATGATCATTTTTATTCTATGTATTAGCAAACTAATAGACACAAAAATGTGTTACAAGCCAGTACAGTAATTAATGCACATCAGGAGTTTCATTAATGCAAAATGTTGCTGCATTAGTAACTAACCACAAAATGAGCATCACAAATTTCCCATGTGCCCATTTGAAGCAATCTAAGCACTTTGGGGTAATATGAATATTCAGCTACAGAGCTTTAAAATATTGTGGACTTTTAAGTAATTTGCTACCTTGGTGAAGAAACTTATTAGTTTAGAGTCTAATTCAGAAAACACTTAGACTGGTAAATGCTGGAAGAGTTAACACCTTGCTTTAAGTATGGTTTTTTTGGTGCTTTTATTCCCCTACTACCTCGCTTTCTTGAATAGTAGCTCCTAGTAACCTAGGCAGTACTGTTAACTGGACAGCCATTGCAGTAGCCTGTGTCAAAATACTGATTCACTTCTTTAGCTTTTTGGAATGGTATGCTTTTTTCCTCTACGGTGTTTGTAGCTTTTATTGTCCTCAGGCCCATCATTGTCAATGCCTTGAGACCTTCTATTAGAATAACTGAATTTGCAAAGCTTGCTTGGGTCGTTGGCGTTAGCAATGGTTGCATACAGTGAATCTTAACTTCCACATAACTCTTTCTCCTCACCTCACATTTTGTAATATAGTTACATTTATGTTTGTCTGAGAGGGAAGTCAGAATGCAGGATAGACATTATTCACATTCCATGCCAGTGGTTTGACAGTGTATTCTATTACTGATTTTACAGTGGTCAGGAATAAATCAAATGTGGTTTCAAGAAGTCTTTATTTTTTTTTGTACCCACGAAGATAATTAGTACCATATGGTATTAACAAAAAAAAAAAAAAAAGAAAGAGGCACTTAGGGAAAGCATAATGGCATTGTAATATATAGCATATGTAGAGCTGGGTCATTGCTTGCCTTATGCATCTATAGGGGAAGGTAAAGCATCCTTTTATTTCCTTCCACAAGTTATATCCTCTCTAGCGAATGGCACAGGGAGAAGAACAGACACTCAGAAGCCACTGTTACCTAAATAAAGACAAATCAGGGAAAATGAGGAGGAGCCTTGATTGTAGTTTTTACTGGCCAGCGTAAGAAAGTGAAATACTTTGGTACTGCTACACAGAAGTAGTGGATTACTTTGTACTTAGTAGGGATAGGAATTGCTGATTTCAGTAGTGATTATTAAACTGCTTTTGCATTCCCTACTCTGATTTGAGATTTTTTTTTTCTCTGCCCTGTAAAATGTTTTTATTAGCTGAAAAGAAAAGGAATCAAATTTTTGAATAGTCTTTTAATGTTTTGTTTCTATTGCAAGTACTTTTTTCAGTACTAGGTGTCTATGTATCTGAATATAAAAGACATATACAACTGTTTTAACTGAGATATCAATATGTAAATGAAGTATTGCATTGAGCAGTTGGGCATGGTCATTCTTCTGTTTTTCTGCTGTGTTAGAGAAACAAATACACTCCTGCTTTGAAAAAAGTAGTTCATTTTTGGAGTCGTAGGTAAACTCTGTCACATATATTCTTCCACCATGAGCAGAGAAGGCCACAGAGTCTGGCCATGTGAAGTCTGTAAAACTAGATTGAGGTCTGATTTTTCAGATTTTAAGTGGTGAAGCTAATAAATCTTTTCAGTATAGGAAAGATCACTTTCTCTTGCCATGATGGGGTGTACTTATGTTCAGCTCAGCTTTCAAAGGATGACTTGTCTATCTGAGGCATATGCAGATCTGGAATGAATCCTTCAGAAGTTGGGCCTTAAAATTTTCTCCAAGTGTTGACTGAGTGTGGTTCTTATTCAATATGTCATGGTTTGAATCCATATATATTGTTAGATCTACTTGCTTAAATCATAGTAAAGCTGCCTGTTTGAGGCCAAGTAAGGACAAGCTATTGCAAAACCGCTTACTGGTAAGTAACTTCTGAAGAAACCAAACCTGATAATGATACCCTTTTCCAAAAATCATGCAGCTCATTCAGAGGGAAGATCAAAAAAGCAAAGGCAGAATGGGGTCCAAGGATTGTGCAGTGTCTTGGACAGTGTTTTCCATTCCTTAGAGCAGTTAGGGAACTCCCTCTAGAGGGGACTGAGGACTGTGGAGCATACAAGTAACTACAGTACCATCAAAGATCCTTCACCATGTCCTTAACTTACCCAAACTGCATCTGACTTGTTTTTGAAGGTGTTCCATATATGGGTACTTTCTAAGGAGCAGGACTGTGGCCAGAGAAAAAGCACATCTTTATTGATAGGACTGCAATTTGTTTGAAAAATATTAGTAAACAAAAAGTGCAGAGTAGGAACCTGTGCTACTGGCAACAAATCAAAAAGGCTGTTAGTAATCTTGGATGCAGTTCACTATGGCAGAATTGGGCATTTGGAGTCCCTGTGAGTTTTAAATCCATTTGGAGGATGTAAGCAGACTAGACAGACTGCATGCTCCAAAGTTCATCTGTAACATTCTCCTAATGTTTTGGACAAGTACTTTGGTACATTTATCATCACCTTCAGAATTTCAGCTCTCTGGCACTATTTACGTTGACAGCATTTTTTGTTTTTAATATATGCACTGAAAGCAATTGAGCAATTTTTGTGCAAAAAACTACTGAAGAGTAGTATTTTGAAATCATGCATTATTTCCTCTAAACTTGTCAAAGAGACAGTTTTCTTCTGAACTTGAGTTATATGCTTACCTTTGATTTTAATTTGTTTTCTTTTCCCTTTTGGCAGCTGTATTTATAATATTCATTCTTTTCAAACTGTAGGGGTATTTTGGATTCTCTTTTTCCCCTATGACTTATTCAGCCCAAAATCAAGGTTGTTATTCTAGTCAGATAGAAAGTACCATGCTTGGAAGTTTTCATAGAAGCTTTGGCTTTCACTTTTAGGGTTACTGAGACTATAATGAGATGAAATGCAGCTGAGCCAGATTAAGCAATTGTTGTTGCAACCTACTCCTCCCTTGCTCTGTCTTTCCTCCTCTTCCCCAGGTATGCAGATGTGATTTCGTGTGTAGTTGCTTTCTACTCTGGTTCTACTAAAGTGACCCATGTTAGTGTAGCAGCCGTTTAATAATAGCTTATGTTGGATCATTCTGTCAGAATCAGGTTACTCATGACAAGTGAAGTTATTCTGGAAGAGCTACAAGAGTGGGAATATGTAGCAGGAAGGAAGAGGTGAGCAGAGGAGGACTCATAAAAGGAATGCAGAGGTGAGCCTTAGCTCTGTGCCACAGATCAGACTAGTAGCAGCCTCATGAGGAGAATTCTCCTCTATAATCAATGATATTTGATGGGATGTGACTGGAAAATATGTATTTTGCAGTCCCCTGGGTGACTGAATCATCGACTATAAGGTTCTTGCTGGAACACGCTCTGATCATGAGCAAGGTATTGCCACCTTTGGATCGAACACCCAACTTTCTTCAGCTAGTTTCAATCAGGCCCGACCCCTGTAGCGACGTTCTTCGTTTCAGTGTTGTCTGGTGTTCGGATTAATGCAGGCCACAAGCCGAAGGCTGATTTGCCTTTCCTGTGTTAGAATAAATGGTGTTATGATTTGGGTGGAGCACCCACAGGTGAGTTTCCACTGTCTGCATTGCTATATATGTGCCCCTGGCCTCACCAACAGTCTCCTAGGACTAATTTGCCAGCCTTTAGCTAGAACAGCTGTTGGAGATCTGTGCATGCTCAGAGTTACAGGAATATAGCCATTTACTTTTGTGATGCAATCAAATATTTAGAGCATTTTTTGTTTTGTTTGTTTGCTTGCTTGGTTTTTTTTAATTTAAGTGTTGGTTATTTAACCCATTTTCTTGGGAAAAAGGTGGTTGTGGGGTGGTTTGTTTTTTTTTTTTTTTGGTTCTTTATGGTTGTGGGTTTTTTAAAGTATTTTTGAAAGATGATTAGGTAGTGAAAGTGCTTGGTATTTTGTGAGCCACATACTAATGTGAATATTTCATTGTGATATCCAGATAATAAGGGCACATATTTCCCACAGGAAATAGCTATGAATGATTAATGATTGTTTCATTGTTCAGCTTTCAGTTATTTTACCTAGGACTTTTTCTACTTACTCCATGGTCCACTTTATTGTGAAACTGGTGCCACCCACAGCTGCTGAACAGATTTACAACATCTAGTAAAACCCCAAGGTCTTCTAGACAGAACTCAATCTTGTTTCAAGTGGAAACATATTGTGGCTGAAGTGAATCCAGCTTATTTTACGTCTGTTTGATGTAGTTAGTCTTTGAGACCAAAAATGATGTTGTATAGTTGAATCTTCGTATTTTGGCTTCAGTCTTGTTTTCATTAGTGGGTTGGGAGGGGAATAGGAGAGTGTCTCTCCAGGTGTGGCTACATCATGCTATCTCATGGGTCTACTAATGTGATGTTTATACTTCTAAACCCAATTGCCTACAGCACTTCCTGTGCGTTGCTTGTGTTGGCTGCTAAGTGTATTTTCCTAATTTTTCTATGGGTTTTACCCTTTCATCATTTATGACTTGGAAAAAACCAGCAAGGCTGCATACCCATATTGCCTGATACTACTTGCAAAAAGATGGTAACACACTGGAAAATGTTTTATGTTGCAAACCAAATAAAATCTAAAGGTTTTTCTTGCTCATGTGTTTAAGACTGGTTTAGGGAGTCTTGAGTTAAACTTCTAGCTGTTCTTGTGGGACTTTGAAATCAGTTGAATTTGGCCTCAGTTTGTGAAAAGACAAAGTGGCCTTAATACTTTGCTGCCTTATTGAAGTTTTGTAAATATGTATTTATCAACATGTATAAAGTATTTTGGGACCTAAAATCCATAATGCTTTCTAGACATGAAGTAATACTTTCGCAGGAAGGGAAGTGTGTAGTGAAAAATTAGAGATAAAATACAAGCAAGTTTTTGTCAAGTTCTGGAATAGTTGGGCTAAATTTGTGGTTTAAAAATCTGAAAATCCAGGGGTCCAATGCAGTGAGCATAAACAACTGGTGAACTGCAAGAGAAGAAATTAATATATTTAGCTTTTTATTTAATGAATTGTTGTAGGTTCATATCTAGGTTGGTTTGGTACAGCTATGTTGATGTTTGCCTTGCCATTGCTTGATTATAGGGCAGTGAGGGAACTGCTCAGAGAGCAGTAGAGCCCCACGCCTCTCAGGCATGCTTGCTTTTCACATAGGCTACACCTATTACCCTGCTGGAGTCTGGGTCAGAGCCAGCTCTTTGCCAGCCTAGGGCTTTCCCATATGGAAGGATGGTCAGCTGCCCAGTAGGAGAGCTTTCTCGCTCTCCTGCACTGCTGGAGCAGCACAAAATAAGGTTATGTTGCATTAATTTTAAAAAGAAGGAAGATGATGTCAAGAAAATTCACTGGAGTAATCTGAACTGACCTCTTGGAAAGGGAGAGAGTTCTTACTTTCAGCACAGCCACAGATGCTGCTGAACTACACCAATTGCATTATGTGAATTCTGCTTTTTTTTCTTCCCTAGAACTGCAGTAATAACATGAACAGTTATTGCAAGTGCAGCTAAACATGTATACTTTGCTGTACCCTACAAATACCTTGTAGTGGGCATAGAGATAAACCACTTTGTTTTCATTTGACATGGATGACTAAGTCCAGCCCACTTGTGGCTTTTTTCATTCTCTGAGTTTGGAGTTATGCCATCATCCTTAGCTCAGGAAAATAACACTGTCTTATCCTTACTGTTGTGGTCCTCTGGTCAACAAGTCAAGCATTCTTCTCATGATTTACCATTAGGCCTTTGAAGGCCTCGGTATGTTTATCTAATTACTGCAGCTTCACACCATTATTCCACTGTGTGGTTTTTTTCTTTCCCCCACAGAATAGCAAGGTACTAAGATGCTGATCTCCCTTTTTTTGTGTGATATCTATGTTTTTAATGGGCTTTTCTGGTTGTAGTAACCCGCTCTTGTCTGCCTAGCTGTTATCTAATGTTGTTCTTTTGACATCTCATAAATAATTACTGTATTTTTTTTGTAATCTTGCTTAATCACTGCAAAACCAGCTGCTCTATATAATATTCTAGCTGTCTTTAAAATCTGGTATTATTTACCCTTCTAGGTTGCTCGGTTGGTTGTCATAGAAAGAGGATTATATGTGCTACAGACAAAAAAGTAGATGCAAATATATGAAATGTATGGTTTTGGCCCGTGGGAATGAACTTCTGTGGAAAATATAAAAGTCGAAATGGGATATTAAGGTAGTGTTTATGACTCTACAGAGCATATGTATAATACTTCGATTTGATTAAATTAATGGAATCAGAATTGATAACACAAGTAATAATATATAGTCACTTGACAGCAGAGCCATTGTTCCATATGATTCATGAACTTATATTCCAGGAACAGAACAGTCTGTCATGGGAATCTTTTATAGCCTGTCATCCCTGTCATTTGTAGGGAAAAAGGTATTCTGGACATCTAGGAAATGACACTTGCTCAGTCTTTGAAGTTACTAACCATTATGAAATGACTGTGAAGATAGTAATTATTTAAAGTTTGAATCTTGCTGTGTATCTCTTGAGAAGATCCCAAAGCAGTGGCATGCAATCTTGCTGGTGGGAAAGCCATTCACCAAAGTAAATGGACCTGGCTAAGTCCCTATGTTTATTTTTTATTTTCACCATGTCTTCTGGGAAAACAGTATCTGTTGTAGGAACTTTATAGCTTCTGTGGCTCCTGTTCACTGAAACTTGAATTTGTATAGTATACATGTGTGGCCCTTTTTTAGTTGTGAATCCAGCCTTTTTCTCATCCATGCTTTTCTTATGACCTCTTTTGCAAGATCCTCTCTTTAGAAGACCTCTCTCTATTTCATTTACTTTGATGCCTCCTATAAGCCCAACAATTATTTCCTCTCCTGCAGGTTTACAACTCCGAAACCTGTTCTTTAATATTTTTCTGTGTGTAAAAAGTATATGCATGAAAATGTAGGACAAACAAGGTGTGTGCTAATTGCCATGTGCTCCCTGGTAATTCTACAGCTATTTTCAGCGTAGATTTTCATCTCCTTCTGTATGTTTTATTAGGAGTTTCAAAGGGCAAAAATTAAGTTGTGTAGGAGGATTTTATGGAAAGGCAAAGTTTTTCATGACTTTTGGGGTCTCTAAGCTCAGGAAATGCATGCGTAACTGCATCCCATGAGAATATTTGCTGATGTTTCTTTCCTAGGATTAACATAAAGATAAGCATGACCATCAGCACCTTACCTTGTGTAATTCCTTGAGGCACTGATTGTGTCCTGCTGTTTGTTTGTGTAGTGTATAGCTTATTCTGGATGCTGTAGCTGTAGAAATGTTGTCAACAAATATATGAGAAGAGAGTCTCTCATTCAATATTGTCTGCATACTTTTACATGTATGTGTTTTGATTTGTCCATTTTTTAGCATGCTTGCTTCATTCATGATTCACAAAGGCTGTAGTTAAATTCAAGGTATTGATTGAAGGGATAGGTAATTCATTTATACCTTTGTTGTTGAGTATTACAATTTTCAACCGTTTCTTTCTCCTTTGATTCAACTGCAAAAGTGGGATGGGACACAGAATGGCCTCATTATTGCAGGAGTATTTCTCTGTTCCCTGCAATGATTCCAAAAGCTCTTGCACACTTCATCAGTATTATTGTAATTCTTTGGCTGCAGGATATTTGGCAGCTGTTGCACCCCACTGGCAAATCCTATTCAGACTTCACTTCCATTCACCATTGCCATTGGAGAATTGATTTCTCTCTCCTCTGCTCTAACCTTTCCCAATTCATTTTGGATTGTTCAGTGTGAAACATTTTAATTTCATATCATACAGCCATTCAGCTCACAATCCTTTTTTAACCTGTCACCAGGGTAACAGCATAGCATGCTTTCTTTAGGCAATCAAGTTTTTATTTCGCATGCTTAATGTTGCATTAAATGTTTGCATTTTGTTTAACCCTCTTAAATGCTTTAAACTGTGGATATATTTTGGGGGGTAATGAAGTCTCTGATTTCAGTGTCAAGTCTTCATAGAAATTGCCTTACTTAAAAAATAAGAAATCAGGAGATGAATACAGTAAGAGAAGATTTGTAATAAAATCCCAAATGTCTGAATGAGGGAAGCTTCCATAGAGTGACAAAAAATACATTTCCTCTGATAAAACCTTTCAGAAGCTTATATTATAATCTTTAGACCTACACTTTAGGATTATTTTTACCTGTAAGTGCTTATATCAAATTAATGGAAATATAAGATTAACCAGGCAATAACATGACTTTAAGAAGTGAAATGTCTGGCCTGTACATGTCAACCTACTTCATACTACTTGCCAGATGTGTGTGGAAACTGTAAGCTGAATAATAAGTACTTTTTTGTATATCAAAATTAGAATTTACTGGGGTGATGCAGTTGATTAAAGAAATGTGGAATTCTTAAGTGTCCTCTACATGCAAACCATCATGGCATGAACAACAGGCTATATCCATTTTATTGGAAGAGAGAATAATAATGAATTTGTGTTGTCATAGATGATTACAAAAATAAAATAAAATAGACATTTTCATACCTGAAAAAGCATTGACTTCTTTTAACTTTGATGTTACAGAGCAAGTCCTGCTTATCTTGGTAAAGGACTAGGACCAGCTAGGTTCACCCTCACCTATTTAGTTGGAATTTTAAAAAAAGTATGTAATATATGTCCTTAAAATACCCAGTCTATAACTATAATTAGAGGTGTAGTGTTAAAGGCTTTTAGTGTGTTCTGTTCCAATTATGGAACATGTTCCAGTCTCAATTATGTAGGTATAAAAGATATGGAGTGAATGGAGGGAAGCATTTAATTTTAGCATAAATAAAACCTAAGAACATGGCATTGCAAATAAGCCCAGACTTTGCTCATTTATAATGAAATGAACCCACTATAATCAAAGCACTAGTAATATGCATTTTAATACTTCGAAATACTAATTTTGCAAACCTTCCTATTTGCAAAGTAGATTGTACATATCTATCATTGTTTAAAAAATTCAAATGCAGAATATTTGATTGCTGTACTAGCTGGAGTGGTTGAGTTTGCATTTGATACAGCTCTTCCTGAGAAACCAGATGTTTGTTACAGATCAGACCAGTAGAGTTGACTTTGTTACAGTATTTCTTCCAACAGCATATAGCTAACTATACAAGAATAGAAATGCAGTTTCTTCTATTAATTTCCAAGTTTTCTGTCCGTTTTTTTCCCAAGTTGTACTATAAGCTACCAAATATTATTACCCGCCAAAAGAGGTTTGGCAGTGTCTTGTTACTGAATTTTGCCAAGAGGAGCCAAACATATGGTAATAGTTAATTTATTGGTTCTTCTAGCCTCCAGGGAACTCTTACAGAGAGCATATTACCTTTTTATCTAACATATTTTAAGTAGAAGAGCTGTTGACTTGAAATTAGATATGTCAGTGTAGAAGCTGAACCTTCAGCGCGGTTATGCTCAATTATTCAGTCTTGTTTAAGGGTAAGATTAAAAGTGTAAACATACAAGATTGAGCTAAGACTTCTTTATTTTCAACTTTCAGAGAGGTGAGTCTCTTCTGTATGTTTTAGTGTGTGTGTTGGTGTTTAAGTGAAAATATTGAAGAGATATTTTCATGAGAAAAAGAAGCCCTGCCTTTGTCTCAGAAGTCTTGGAGGTCTTTCTTTGCTTTCTTTTTAGGATATTTCCTGGTATGTTCATTATGAAGCAATAATAAAAAAAATTAATATTTTTAATTTCTTTATATGTAAGACCACAGGCCTGTTTACTTTGTGGCAATGTAGATTTTTGTATTTCTAATGGGAGAAGTACTTGAGAGTACTTGAGTACTTGTGTCATTTTTCGCTATCTTGGAGTTGAATCTCATGCCTGATATTCGCATAACTCAAAATCAGTCATCTGCTACCTATATTTGAGGTAGCCCTCTTTCTTCCACCTTAGGTACTGTATATTTTTGCCTTTGTAGCCTGGTGGTATTTTGCATCTTCAGTGGAAAACTTCATGGATATGTCATCATGTTTTTGCTGGGATATTTGGGGTAGATGGTGTCTTAAGTAAAAAATACCCCAATTTCTGTTGTTTCATGGTAAGTATTCAAAGGCCTGGATCTTTTTCCCTGGATCTGTGTTGAGACTACTCAGATGACTTTTCCTTTTATGATAATGGATGATTCTTTAATATCTCTCACAGATCCTTCTTTAGTAGTTTACTCTTCCGTGTAATAAGATGTGGTGCTTGGAGTTTGTTTTGGTTGTGGCTTCCCTTTAACATGTATCTTCAAAGCCTGTAGTGTGAGAAAGACTGGGCAGGAAAGAACAGCACAGGACCTGGTTCTTTTGAAATCAGAGATGTTTACCCTGTGACCCAGAAAGGAGATGATGACACGTTTCTCTGTGGTGCTTAGTAAAATTAATCTTGCTGCAGTTAGTAGTGAGATGATACAAATAAGTTATTTGCATATTGAATTCTAGATTTAAAAAACACTTCAAAAAAATTTTGGTTCCTAGGCTTTAAGCTTCTGTCTTTATCCAAGTGCTCTAATATGTTTCTGAGTCTCCTCTCTCTGCCATTAATGGTGGCAGGGATGGTGATGCACCTTCATCACACAGTACTGATTTTCTCCAGGCCCTTCTGCCTGTTTTTCAACCAGACATTGAAATTTAAAGCAGGTCCTTACCTGGCTGCACCTGGTTGTTAATGTCCTTAGACAAGGGAGATGCCATGAACTGACAGCTTTTCCCTGTTTGTTTCCTTGAACTAGTGAGGCCACTTTTCTTTAAATTCTGTGTTGTCCCCTGCTCCCTTCCCTGCAGCAAAGCCTTTTTTTTATTGCTTGTCTCCTCAGGCAAATGACAATCATTTTAAGGTGCTTACTAATATTGTCAGCATTATTTCTCTACTAGCTGTGATTTTGTTTCCTTCCCACACTCTTTGATCTGTATTTAGGTGAAGCTTTCTGAGTGAATAGACTGAACCTCTATTCTAGTGATTTCCAAACTCCTGGGCAGGCCATTTAAGCTTCAGTCTCGTTACATTGGGTATTGCAGCACTTTTCCACAGCTCACTTCTCTTCAACTTCCTTAGCTTTCAGTCATTTGTGTGTGTCTTCCCAGAAGCAAGGGTTAGTAAGAGCTGATGGCATTTTGCTGCCTCACGGTTTGAAAAAGTTGGATTACAGTGAGAAATTGTTGCATTCAAGGCCTGTAAAGGATGGAGCACAACTTTTCAGAGACAAGGACTTTCATGATTTAACCCCAGACACCAACTATGAAGAAAATGAACTCTACCCCAGCCAAAATTAGCACACAAGGCTGGTTTATCTCACACAGGAAGACCCAAGACAGGCTGCAGTCATTTGCATTTTAGAGAAATTATGTCAGGTATGAACAAGGAAACTTTGGGTTTAGAGAGAACATGGCTGCTGTGTGTGGATTCCCTTGGCAAGAGAATGCAAAGGAGGGACTGGGGCTGAAGGCAAAGTTGTGAAAACCAGTTCTGAAAGTCTTCCTAAGGTATCCTCCCTCAGATGCCACACTACTTCTGAAGGTGTATTTTGAAAATACAGGACAAATGTGATTAATACAGCTCTATTACAAAACCGATTTTATTGGCGTGAGATGGTTAAGTTCTTGGATGGACTCCTGGTTCTGCTGCAACAAATTTGTGAGAGATGGTAAGCTCTGTGTGATGGATGAGCTTTTACAATACTTCGGAACTCTTCTGAAACCTGGTGCAAGCATTTTGTTTTCCAAGATGCACAGAAAAAAAAAGTGGAATTCTTTTTTAAACAACGACCTTTGGGATATTGCATATGTGATAGTCTTTAGAGAGACCAGGGTAAATCATGAGTGCTACAAAGTGTAGCAGAAATTCCATACTTCTGGAAGTATAATCTGATTAGTTCCAAGGGGGCTGACAGATCAAAAGAGGGCTATAATACAGCTTAGGTGGGAGACCTAAATGAAACTGGTAAGCACAGGAAAGACAGCATTTAGTACACAGTTCTTAAAAAAACCCCTCAAAGACACTTGGAGGTGGTGTGCTCTAAAAAGATATTTTCAGTTTGGCTTAAGACAGGCTGGGGTTTTTATTTTGGTTAGCTAATGTTAGCTAATTTTTCATTAGTTTGTGCACTGTGTTCCTCACGGGCCTTGAAGACCAATGTTTTTACTCTCAGCGCTGTTGTCAAATTTCTTTAGAGGTGACCTTATTATGATGTCTTTCCTTTTCCCTTTACTGTAGTAGATATGTCTCACTCCTGCTCTGATGCTTCCTTTAGTAAGTTGAGCAGATAATGAAAAATTTCACTGTATTGTGTCTTAAAAACTTTGTTCTTTAAAGAAACACTGCATTTGAGTCAGATGTTACTGCCTCTCATGCTAGCTGTGATGTCTGTGGGTCACATGTGTATCTCTGAATAAGAAAGAGATAGGTTAATGTGTTTTTTAGGGATTAACTTTGTAAACTACTGATAGTTGGAGAAATGGTGTTCAAGAAGATGATATTATCTAACAGGATATAGGCAACAGTGGTATGTCAGGCCATGATTTTTTCAAAATGGAAGTTTTAAATTTTATTCTAATATATGTATTTTCTCCTCCAAATGAGCAGAATGATTTTTCAAATGTGTGGCACTGTGCAGTATTTTCATTACTTTCAACTGAGAGGAGCAGGTAGGTGTTAAGCACTTAACATATATTTTTTACTGGGGCAACTAAATAAGGGGGTTTGAGCTTCAATTTAAGTGTCAGGGTTTTTTAAACTATGGCTCAATATCTAAACTAAATACTGAACTTACGGTTTTGAGGGAATGAAATTGTAGAAATGGTCATGAAGATCAAAATCTCTTCAAGTGAATTAAGTATTCTTAAATAATTAATCTATCTGTCATTAGAGAGTGTACCATTACAAGTGATTTTCTAGTTCATCATGAGGAGCTTATGCTCTCACTGTTTGTATTTATTAGGTGGACAGGAAACCTGTAGTATTCTAAACTTAATACAAAGTGAAAAATAACATGTTATTACTGGGCATAGCCATTGTTTGAATGGAGGTGCAGGAAACAGACTGCCCAGCAAGCAGCTACATCCCAATACCATCATGCATATAGAAGAATATAACTGCTACTGGATGATGCTAACAGAAGAACTCTGGTCCTCCCTACTGCCTCACAGTGATTTGTTCTGAAGATCTTTGTGCATAAAAAGAAGGTGAGAGAATTACTGTAAGGCTATTCCTAAATATCTGCACAACAAGAGGATTAATAAGTTTCTTTGCTCAAGGAAATAAAGCAAAATTTTTATGGGAAAAGGAGCTTGTTGTTTTCCTTTTATGGACTATATTGTTTGTAGTTTTCCCAGCTGCCCAAAGTTCTCCCTTAATAAAAAAAAAAAGTTTTAGAAAAAAACCAAAGTTATGAAATTAAATGCTTTAATGGAAGAGAAATAGCCCAAACTTTTTTTGATGATGAACAGATTTTTAGACTTTTCTCTCCATAACAATTGTCAGCACGCAAAAGTCAATATTGTTGATTGATCTGATTAAAAACACCTGCTTGCAAGTAGTTCCTCCTTTGGTAAATGCTTTTGCTGATTTAGGAAAGATGGTTTGAAAAAACAGGTTAGAAGCACAGACTTGTAAATTATTTGAAAAATAAATGTCTTTTCTCTGTACTTCTGAACACATGATTTGAGTCTTTCTTGCTTCTCATTTCACAAATGCTTGCAATGAGATAAGGAGCAGCATCTCTTATCCAGCATTAATGCTTGTGATGTTTTCTTTTTCCAAGAGAAACCAAATACTAGAGTAGGCTCTGACATGTTATAAGAGAGGAAATCAGTTTCAGGTATGTTTTACATTTATTTATTTGCAGTTTTCAAGGTATGCTGTCATCTGCTGAAGGACTGGGCAGTCTGACTCTTCTCTGAAACTGAGAGGTCTTAGGCTGTACATGCAGCTCCCAGGATTACTGTGTGTTTCATTGAGTTTGTTAAATGCAAAGTGCATAGAAATTTCCTGTCATAGGACCAAGTACCAAAACTCTTTGTCCCAGAGGATGCCTCATCAGCCTGCAAAACTGCATTCTCTGAGTCTCCATGAATCTCCCATTCCTTCCTACCATCTGCAGGTAGGGTGCTGAGTCCCTCAGTACTTACCTGGGCCCTGGCTCTTTCTCTTGAAAGATAGGAGGAGGCTGATGGAGGCTGATAGCCCCGTTCTTTCATTCTCTGGACATAATGCTCTGCAAACATAGATTTTTTTTTTAATAGCAAGACTGGCAATAAAAGCAATCCTACTTCCTTTACCTGATAGATTTAAAACTAAAAGAGCCATGGAAGGTTTTTCAAGAGGCTTAGAATTGTTATTTGCCTGTATATTTGGAGGATAATTTCTCCTTAAAACTGTGGAGACAGCTTTGTCAGAGAAGCCTCTAGTTCCTTCCCCCTGCCAGGCTGCTGAGGATGCTGGCTGCAAAGCATTTGGGTTAGGGTGTCCCTCTTTACAGGACCCAACCCCTGCTTGCTTAGAGACCTTCAGAGTGGAAGAGAGTTAGTCAGAGTGATCACATTGTCTGCAGGGTTACTTTTTGGTTAAATGATGATCTGGGTAGTTAAATTCACTCTAGATTTATAAGATCTAGCTTAGCTGTTTCTTTAGCTTTGATCTGGGGTTCACTGGTGAAGGCACTGGAGGTTTTCGTTGGGCACTGGATTGCGGGCTCTTATATGTCAGTGCAGATTGCTCAAAAAGCTTCTGTTAAAGGAAAAGGGAGCATCCAGATGCACACTGTTTTGAATCAAAGCACGGTGCACTTCATAGCATCCTTTTAAAGCAGTACTTTTTATTTTATAGTTTACCTTCCATGTAATTTAATTTTTTTCCTGTGGTCACTATTCAAATAGAATATGTGGCTATAAATGTGCATATTTGTTATTGATCTAAATGTGATATGTAAGAAAATGTAACATAAAACCTTTTTGACATAACCATTGAGTAATTCTTTCAGCCTTTGTCTGATCAGCTGGCACACAGGCTAGGAGAGGTTATTATTTTGTATGACATATGCAGAACTATAATTTAGTCTAATGATGGTATATTTTCATATTCACAGTGAAAGGGGTATATGTATACATATGCACATATAAAGTAGGAAGAAGGAAAACCTATTTTTATGTAAAAGTGCACATGATATGTATACATGAATCAATCTGAATATATGTAGAGAATGGGTGTGAATAGATATAGAAAATACTTCAAATTGCTGAATAAAATATACCTAGATTCTTAGGTTCCTTTCACATAATTTTTGGTTCTTAAAATAATCCTGTGAAAGTGCTGCTTTTATCTTTTCTGTGTGACGATGAACTTTTATGTTGGAAAGTGTTGAAAGTACTCAGATACTAAAGCTTAGATTTGTGTTTTGTTTGGCAGTACACTTCTGTTTAGAATTCTTTTAATCTATCCATTCCCTGCTTTTATATTCATCTGATAGTTGAAGGTTCTGTGAAGGATATTTTTTTGTATATGAACTTATTAAACCAATAATGCTCAAAAGTGTGAAATTTACGATCCTTTTCCCCTTTTTTTTACATCACAAGATAGGCTCTTGTTTGAGTTGTTAAATTTCTATTTGCCATTCTTGATTTTTTTTTTTTCCTTGGGGGGAGGGCTGTGGGGAAGGGCAGGGAAAATAAGAAACATTTTATATGGTAGATCTAAAGTTTCATTAAAATTGCTTATGCCCTGTCCCAGGCATTTTAAGTGGGCCATCTGTCTAAACATCTCTGCATTTTTTTCTGATCATTTCCTCGACTTATTCATGAGCCATGGGAGGGCTCCTTTGTAGTCTCCATGTAGCTGGTTCAGTCTACCCCCACTGAATACATCTATGTGCTTGCATAACATATCTTTTCACAGTGCTGGAAATTCTCTGAACTTGGTTCAGATGAATGGCCCACTTTCTGAAGGTCTTTTTTTCTCCCCCTGCAAGATTTGTATGCAGAAACTGACCTTGGTGGCTACAGAATCCAGCACATTATTCTTGATCATTTTACAGGCCACCTGCTGTGAAAGTTATGATGAAGGATTTCTTAATGATTCTTTGACCATTAACATTGTTTTAAGTCAATATTTCACTTTTATTTAACTGCTGAATAGGTAATTGCACAATTGAAAAACAGCTTTATAGAGTGTCATATAATGTGGTTTTCAAGCACTTATAATCTTTCATAACGGGAGGATTTGTTATGGTAGTTTGAGATTTCTCTGTTTATGTAAAGTATTATGCAGCAAAAATATCAGAAGTAGAGAGAATTTGTAAGTGTTTTTCCCCTCAGCATTAGAACACATATTTTGAATTGGAAGTGAAAAAATCTATATGCAATTTTCTGACCCTTTAGGAGCTGGTGACTTTTATCATAGCTCATTACATCATCAGCGGTAATCAGGAGAGGGGAGTTTATTTGTCACAAACTGCAGAAAATTGTAGTTTTTATGGAGTTCCTTCTATCCAATTGGTTGGTGCCAATCACAATGGCCAGGGCAGAGTTATTATTTGATTTGATTTTGTGAATGTCTGTTTTCTTTCATTACTTGTTTTTGACTAGAATTAGTGGCTGTTCTCCATAAGCACGGTAAGTGTGTGTTGATCTAAAATTTTTAGCAGTTGTCTGCTTTCCTCACTGAAATCTTGCAAAGAAAGCCAGAGCTATGATTTCTGCATTATTATAAAGCGATCTCCCTGTCCTTGCGCATGGCAGTTGAGGGTAAAAGGGACATAATACGCTGTGTAACGTATGAAATAAATTATGGAACCATGACATTATCTCTAGTCGAACAAACAGTGATAGGGGTTGAAAATAAATAACTAATCATTAAAACGGTGCTGTTTTTCTTGTTGCACTGTTTACAAGTTTTTGTAACTTCAGTGCTTTGGAGTACAGCCTTTATGACTTAGAGCCAAGCCATCACTGTACGCCTCATCTGGGCTCCTATTGCTTGTGATACTTCCCTTTAGAAGGCAATTTGCAGTAGAGTAGTTCAGAACCGCCCATTTTGTATGGAAGGAGTTATAACACCCTTCTCCACCCATCTCCTGTTGTTGCGGCTGCAGTGTTGCCTTTGCTCTCTCTGTCCCTTTGTGTGTAGTGCTCCTGGCAAGGGACAGCAGCGCACAGTTCTCCATGGTCTTGCTTCCCATTCACCTGGCACTCATCTTGCTGTGTAATGTGTATTTCTTCCTGAAGCCAGTGATCTTTATGTGTGAATAAAGTAATTTTTTGGATGATGTGTCATTTGCCCAAACTGGGAGAAAAAAGGGAGGGCATGTTGAGCGCTGTGAAAGACATACTGTGTGGATTCTGAACCTAGGGTTGGAGCAGAAGTGCCTTACCTTTTTTTGTCTTTCATGATGGCAAAAATTACGTTATTTTTATTTGCAGTAGTTTTGGTGGGCTTTTTGCTGTAAATAGAAAATGTCACATTTCAGCCCAATATGTAGAATTTTAAAAGTTCTACATTTTTGAAAACAGCCAGAAGTTTGGGGAGTTTTCTGTGAACTAGTGTGAAATATATTCAGAGTTCAGATGTTTTCCCTGTGGAGGAGTTAGAAGAGTTCTCAGCTAAGGAAGCAACCCTAGACAAGAACAAAGGTGATTTCCCAAGCCCTAGGACTTCTCAGACATTAAAAATAACCCACCACAAAACAACAAAAAACCCTCCACCAGAAGGCCCCTTTCTTAGCCTGACAGAAGCTTCTGCATTTCTAAAGTAGTTCACAGACTTGAATGACTTCCTTTTCATATCTAAGAAACTTAAATATTGATTCTTAATTTTGGATTTTAAGATTCTTACTTATAGGAACCTCCCCTCCTCCCTAGATCCCATCAAAATGGAGTCTACTACAAAATAATTTATTTGAAAGGAATTGGATTTAACAAAGAAAAAGTAGGATTGTCACCAGCTAATATAAGTATCTGTCCTAGCCAGTTTAAATTACACTTACAAAGCCATAGGCAAAGCTGATCAGCAAAGCTGAAAAATGTCCCTGTACAAATGGATCTAGCAATTCCAGGAGGGAAGTACAACTTGCTGTGTACTTGGTGTTAGATGCAGCTCTGGACCTTGCCCTCCTGGCCACCGGTGTTGCAGAGAGAGGAATTATGTGGCTGTTTGAAACCCAGGCTAAGCAGTGATCATAGTCATGCCTTTCAAGAGGCGTGCATCCTGTTTGGAGATACACTTGACAAAGCTCAGCAAGACAGGACTGAACAAAAATAATCCCTGCTGGAGAACAAGACTGTCTTTCCTTTGATGGCCAGCAGCCAGATTCATGAGGTCACTTCCAGTCAAATGCAATATGAAGCAGGGCCGTGCCAGCAAGGCTATAAGGAATCTCATGCCACCAGTGAAGCAGATCTTCTAAGCTGGGTGTGAGATGAGGTCTTATCTCTTGTACAAGAAATATAAAGTTGCTATAAGCCACTAAATCCTGTTGGTTGTTGCAGTGGAGTGCTGTGGAGAATTTAAACAGGTGCTGGCAAAACCTTGCTGCATTCCTACTTACTGGTGCGCCAGTATGATACCAGGAAGCGCAATGAAAACATCTTTCAGCTTGCTGCCTGCTACCTGTGCAGGAAATTCCTCTTCCTCTTCTTCAGGAACTCCTGTGTCTAACGTACTTCCTATCAACCAGTCTAAATGTCTTGGTGACATACAGGAATTTCAGTATGAGGTGCTGAGAAATGACATTGCACCCAATAAACCATAGATAATGCCTCAGATTTGTTGTTTCGACAATTGCCAGTATATTAAATGTGAAAAGTAACACTTGGCATCATTAGTACGGGAATAGGTTATTTTCAGTATTTGTTTTTGTGAACTTTTTGGGTAGTGATAGAGGTGAGCTAAGGTATTTGGTGAAATCTGGTTTAGGCCTTACTTGACTTGGATCCAGGAGTAACCAAGGATAAGTATAGATCTATTTGTGTCTGATATATTTAGTGTTTCCATTTCCCCTTTTCAGGCACATTGAAAGGCACAATTTTTGGAATCTCTTTGCCTAATTAGTTTACTTGAATATGTATTTGCTTAAGTTTCAGGTGTCTAAAAATCCAACCCTCTTAAAATAATTGTTGAAATTATTAGCAAGTCAATGTGTTTTCCTTGGCTTTGGGAGATAATTTCCCCTTCTCTGGCCTCTGGAGGCCTCACAGGTGCTTCTCCCTGTTGATTCTACAGGGAACTTGAGCACTCTGTTTGGGGAGATGTGGTTCACTGGGCACCTGAATCCTCAGGAGGATGCATGTAACATAACACAGAAAGATGTGTTTCCAAGTTTTAAGACTCTGAAGGCTGCAATAAAATGGGGTAGTAAGCTCTAAAATATACAGTAGATGAATATTATAGCAGAAATGATCCTTAGAAGAGACCTAAAGGTGATGAACTTATCCCTATCGATTACTTTCAGAAAAATCTAAACATGTAAGAGTCGGCGTGGTAGAAAAGCTATACCAAAATAACATGTATTTGTTTGATCAGAGCTTAAATTCCACCTTCCTGTCTTCTCTGTAGGATACATGATGCTTGCTGATGGTATTATATGGTGACCACTCATCAGAAAAGTTGTGGCATAGCTTTGGACACCAGTTCTTATGGCAAAGTGGAAGAGAGGAAAAGCTAGGATGAGGAAACAGAAAACAAATATACATTTAAATAAAATAACTGAAAATTGCTTGCTTCGCTCTGAATTTCCAAGAATGAAGACTTGGGTCTCATTTCTTGACTGCCAGATGTGTGCTTCTTTAAGCTAAAGTTGAAAAGATTCAGGTTTCTTGTATTAGTTGATAACTGGTACAGCCACAGAATGCTGTGGGAATAGGTATTATCCTGCATGTGGTCTGTGATGATACATCATTATTTTTTCAGTATGCTTGAAGGGCTCTGCGGATGAGATACTTTAAAATGTATATTAAGTATTAAATTACTTTATTACTTGTTTGGCTAAATCTTTTGTCCATAATTGGCTTTTAATTAAGGTTTACTGAGAATTAGAGGAAAGAAACAGTGATTACATTTTGCCCTTAAGAAGACTGCTCCATCTATCACTGTTGCTATTCTCCTGCCAACTCACTTTCTCATCTGTTTTTCATCCTGTTTGAGCTAATTCTGCAGCAAATGCTGGCTGTTTTAAAGGGCCTCCTATAACTTTATCAGCATACCCAGTGTGTCAAGGCAAATCTAGAAAGAAAGTAAGAGTGTAATTTCTCCTTATATGCTGTTTGACAGAAGAAATGTATTTAGTATATTTTTTTCAAGTATGCTCTCCAACTGTGTCTATAGATTAATGGTATTTTATATCCTTCTTGACCATCCTGTGAGGCAAGTGCTTCTGGTTAAAATGGGAGAAGCATGAAATCTCTGTTAAAAATTACTCTTCTGCCTATTTCTTTTTTAGAATTCCTATTGCTAAATCAAAGAGAAGGAGCTGGGAGCTCTCTGTGCGTCTAGGAGATGGAATTTACCCAGTTGCAGTTTCAAAGGATGGCTCATCATTTTCTGTAAGTTCTGCTCATTTTCTAAGAAATTCAATGCAGTGAGTCAATGTATATTACCCTTGACAGCTGCTAAAATTCTCTGTCTCTTTGGTGACCAAACACAGATGTTAGTAGGCATTGCTGTGAATTACAAAACAAAACTGTTAGTTAAATAGTGCTAGTGTAATAAGTTTTTTCTCTGTTCATGCCTGTGGAACACTTTTGTATCTGCTTGTTTATTAAATTAGTTTTCTAAATAATGACCCTGTTCAGTGTCTTGTTTAGAAGTAATGTCTTATGCTCCACTGTGGATATATGAGAGCAAGAAAATAAATGCAATGTCATCAAAAATTGCATTACCGTAAGCTAGTGGTTAAAAAAAAGCAAATCAAAGAACCAAGCAATTTGAATAAGTAATTGTACTGGAATGGCATTATTCAATACCTCAGTAGTAGAACTGTATGTGGTCATAGTGAAATGCCCAGTAGAAGAGTATTAATGCAACGTTCAATAGTTCAGCTGTTCAGCAGAATAAAGCCAAGGCACAAGCTGGTTGAAGTACTGGGAAGGTAAATTTATAGAGAACTACTTTTTATGTCTGATAATGGTAAATCCACAACCAAAATGAGATTTGTTTTTTTTAAATAGGCAGTTGACTCTTGTATCTGATTTTTGGGCAAAAGGTTTCAAAAGGGCCTAAAGAAGTCAATTTTTCTTAGTCATTGGAAATCCAGGACTGTGAGGAATCCCAGAAGTCTTCTAGTTTACCTCTGATAGCTCTTTACTTTTCTTGCATGTGTTCAGTGAAGAAACTTTTCTGCAACATCTGCTCCATGACATATTTTATAGTCATGATGTTCACACCTATGTTGCATTCAGAATAATGAGATTTCTTTGAAAAAAGGTATTTAAATATTTATTTTGTATAATGAAAACAATATTGTCTCGGTGATTCACTTTTGCTTTGCTCTACTGAGATTTAAATGTAGAAGACATAATTTTCAGTTGAAACTGGTCACCTTTTTAGGTGGTTATTTTTGCTTATGTAAGTTGAGGTCATGATAACTTAGCTTTTCTAAAAAATTGTTTCGTTGGGGCAAGAAGATGCCTAACTAATATCCTTTTTCATACTACCTGTACTTCCATCACGCTGCGTTTTACATATATTCATGATGAATGTGAGACTTTTCTTTTGGAAAGAATTCTAGGAGGTCTTGAGCAACTGTTTACTCAGTACCTGATATACAGTGTTGTTCCATGGCAGTGACGCTTGCCCTACTTGTGGAATGTTGCTTCAGAAGCAAAGGCCATGTCTGCAATGTCAGCTTTTTCCTGAATTGAGTTTATATAATGCTCCTAACGGGCATCCTGTGAACTTGGATACAACCCGTTCAAAAAACAAAACACCTGTGCCAGATGTCAGACCAGTTTAGAGTTGGATTGGCACTGGTTTGTGCCCTTCCAGGAGCAGTCATTGCCCTCGGCCTTTCCACCTTTTTGATGCAGCATTGCTGTCTAACAGCAGTCAGTTGAAGCTGCCGCCTCCTGCGAGGGTGGTACAGGGTGGCTGCTGGTCACTGTGAGTGTTGCACAGGCCCTTGCTGCTGTGAGCTCAGAAATCTAATCCCCGTAGCTGGACCTCCCCAAACTAGGAGCTTTGTTTAGCACAGCTAATTACACAAGCATGCATCTGTGTGCATATGTGCACACGTGTTTTTTGAGAGATTTGAGTTGCATTTAGTTACCTAGGCTCTTGCTTATACTTGCTTACATAATTCAAGAGATAGATCTTTAAATTGGACTGAGGAAAGTTTACAGACAGAGGAGGCCTAAGCATCCTTTTGTGCTTTTGACTCTGTGGATTGTGTAGATAACTGAACACACAAGCTTGCATATGAGTTATTCCTATGTTCCATTTCTTAGAGTTGTAAACTGCATGGAGTTTCTCAGGAGGTGTGAACTCTGAGAAGGGATGCTGAATATGTAATGCTATTACTGCTGGCTTATCATTTTAGCATAGAGAAAATAGTTCTGACCTATACCACAGTCCAAACCTGTCTCTCAGTTTATGTGGAACTGCTAAACATTTGTGATGTCTTGGAGCAGTATGAGAATTACAGCTGGTATAAACCCAGTTTAACAAGCCATATATGGAGTCTGATTTCTGATCCTTTGTGGTTTATTATTCAGACAATAACAAATGTGAAAGTACCTTCTTGTGTCCTTGTGTCCTTGCAGGATGTTACTGCAGGATGTTACTGCACCCCTGTCACAGATGAAGGGGTGCCTAAGCATTAGGGAGAAAGTAGGGGTGCCGGGTGGGAAGACTGCATACCTGAAGCCTGGGCCAGAGGGATTTGCACCAGCAGCTTTTACATTTTCATTCTACCCTTACCGAGCCTGTAGACTTGGGGAGAGATAATTCCTTGTTTATTTGCATCTAGAAAATTCCTTAGATGGTGAAATAAATCACAGTAGGTGGATTGCACAATAACCAGAAGTCTGTCTCACTTAAACCTCTAGGTGTAGTGTATTAAAATTTGCTCCAAAGCTTGGGTTTGTAAAAAGCATACAACTGTTTTTGAATACCGGGGTTGTTTAGAGTTACACTTATTTTCATTGTTACAGGATAAATAGCAGAGGACATGTTATTCTTTTTTAATAATTTTATTTTTGCTTGTGTTCTCCTATGATTGTGCTGCAGACAAGAGTGTATAGTAAATACAGCACTGTCAAAAATCTGAATTATTATTCAAAGCTTTACAAAGGAAAAACAACTGCCTTAAAACTTCAAAGAAGGAAAAGTCAAGACTAGGAATGAGAAATCTTGTTTCTGATCAGGTGGTATAAGACACCATCAGGAAAAAAAAGGGGGAAATTCAAAGCTTGCTTTATTAACTTTGCTGTCAGAAACACAAGCCTCACTTTTTGAACTTCTGCGTTTACTTTTTGCTATTAAGTTGGTGTGATGCGGGCTCCTGCCTTTGTGAGTTGTGTCCCCTTGTGGCTTGAGACAAAGATAGCTGAATATGTGGTGCAGTTAGATAGCCCAGTAGGAGGGCCACCTTCACATTCCCCTTCAGAAGTTTACTCCTGCTGCAAACTGTGCTTTGCAGCAGCAGCATTCACATCCTGATTTACTTTGTTTACCACAGGGACTCTTCCAACAGTGACTCTTTTCTTTTTTTCTGTAACTCTTCTACTCTTGCCAGTTGAAACCTCACCACCTCACAGTGTGCAGTGCTTGGTGCTCTGTGCAGGGGGTGTGAGCAGCAGGCCTTTCCATGATTCCCGCTGTTTCGAGCGGATCATTCGTCAGCATTTCGGTCTGTGGATCATCTGTGGTTTTCTACTTTTATCATGAGATTGTTAATGAATTGTGCAGTGTTAACTGCTCTTTGCTGCTCTTTATTTTTCAGAATTTTGAATTTTGTAACCATCTGTTTTTAACCATTTTATTTTTAACAAGTCCTTGATGGGGGCTGGCTTTAGGCCACTTTAGCAGCCTTGCTTTCCCAAACTGAAGGATTTAAAAAAACAAGTGGTCAGGAGTGAGCAATGCTATTTTCCTGAAGCAGTGCAGACAAAAATATTAATTTTTGAGATTCCAGCGGAGGTTAAAAACTTCTGTGAATCCTAATTTGATATTTTTTCTTTTAAAATAGAAGTAACTCTGTTTTTATTCTGAAGCCAGCAACATATAGGCTAGTACTTAAATTTGTATGAAATTTCTGTACTAGAATTTTCAGTTTGACAGTTGTTTTTGGGGATACCCTGCCAACATAACAAATGCTTTTGCAATTAAAAGAGTCTAATGACCTGACTTGAGAATTAAAGTTTAGCAACTTTCATGGGACCTGCTTGCTTGTGTACAAAGAATGTGCCAACTAAATTAATGTGAATGCAATTCTTTTTTCTTTTGTTCTATATTTTAATTGCTAGAAGAGCCTTTAAGCTAACTGCTTGTCATACATGCTCTTTGGAGCTCTTTGGAGGACAGACGGTCAGATTCTGGGCTTTGGTTTGTGTTCTTCATATGCTTAAAAATTTTCCTCCCATGAATTGAATTAAAGATCTTAGTATCAAGATTACTGCTGAAATAGAATTTGAAGGAAGACTACTCTCCTTTACAAGGGACTAATGCAAAACAACAATATGAAGTGCAGAAGCATCCCACCACCAAACTGTGGCATCTTTAGGTCAGTTACAAACAGGAGTCTTTTCCATCTTGCCATTTTCAATTGCCCGTGTGACTATCAAATGTGTCTATTTTGTGAGTTCATTGATACGAAGACTCAATTGAGTTTTGCTGATGAAGGTTGGAGTCTGTTTTTCTTTACCAAGCCTGAATGTTCTGCAGAGTACTGAAGTGTGGGAGAGACAAAAGCAAGTGGGAACCTACAAATATTGAGCAAACCTGGTAGATGTGTGGTTTCCCTGGAGCACATTAAATTGACCCTTCAAAGACATGTCAGTCACCAAGGATGGTCTGGTTCCATGTGATGGTGACATTGTTGCTTATTCATAGAATGGTTTGAGTTGGAAGGGACCTTAAAGATCATCTAGTTCCAACCCTCTTTGCAACCTGTTTTTGTTCAGTGAGGAATTTGTAGCTGCATTCTATGCAATAAATACAGTTCTTGAAAACATTTTTGCTACAATCATCCATTTTCTGATTATTTGCTATGGTATGGCAGTCTTGTCTTGAGAATTCTTTATTGCTGATTTGCATGATTTCTCTGCAAGTAGTCGTCGTTATTGTGCTTTTTCATGCTTGAAAACAATCCTTTCTGTTAGGGTTCTTCATCTCAGTAGTGGATGCATACCTTCCCAGACCACTTAGCCTCATCTTCTCATCTGTTTAGTTGACAAAGAATTTCCAGATGTTTTCAGTTTTAAAGTAGCTTCTTATCATTGAAGTTGTTTATTTTTTGGGGGGGGGGTAGGGTGGAGAAAAAGCATAAGGTGAAATAGTTCAGAAGTTACTTTGAGCACATGGAAATTTGATATATTTCCAGAGGGACCTGTATAGGTCAAATGCTGAATAAGAGGAGTAGAGAAAGCTAAATTCCTTTATTCAGATTGCTACTAGAATGGGCTACCATTTTCACAAAACCTCAGATCACATCCTAAATCCAAAGTTAAGAACAGATAAGTGTAGTACAGACATGAAATTTCTATGAAAAATTTGTGAACCTTGTTCAGTCCAGTGAGAAATTTGATTAATAAATGTTTTAATAATGTTTAGGAAAAACCCAATGTTTTTCCCCTGTCTTTTTCTTGAGAAATAAATAATTTATTAGATACCTATGTAGGTGGAAAATTGACCTGTGTACCTCTTAATATTTCCAAGGGAAAATATATAGTATAAAATGAGAGCATAAAATAAAATCTAAGGCATTAATTACTGTCATCGTTTTTTGAATACATCCTGTATGATCAGTATAGAGTAGGTAAGTAGTTGTTTGAATGGTTTAATTTAGTTAATGAGTTCATGTATACCTAGTTATGGTTAAGCTTTGGCTTCAAATTAAAATATAATAAACATTTAATTAGGAGAGCTTTGCTTTTATTCATTTGCTGTAAATTTCATGATTGAGGGGTAAGTGGATTTCAAAATTACTTCAGGAAAATTTTTCATTGTTTTGTACATTCTCTTCTGGGGGGGGGAGGAAAAAAATGCTTAGGAAGAAATACCACCCAAAAATCAAACTGAAGTATGTGAAACATCACGTGTAACAAGGAGCAGTATAATGTAAAATCAGAGCAATGATATAGGAAGTTGCTGTAAGCAAACTTAGACCACATTTAATTCCTCAAACACAAATGTGAGTGGAGCAGGATAGTAATTCAGTGCGTATTAAGTTCTGTCTTATAGTAGTCTATATAGAAGAATAACATTGCCCAGCCCAATCCCTGTAAAATTAATAACCTTTTTAAAAGAATCAATAAAATACCAGTATTTTACTAGTATTTTACATTTTTGGTATGCTTCAGGCATATAATAACTAATTGGTCATATGAAAGAAATATGAGTGCTGGATTAATAGGAGTGAAAAACAAATACCTGTAGGAATTAAAACAATAAGAGGGGCAACCAGTTGAGATACAAATTAACATATATCCCCAGAAGCAGTAAATGCAGATTTTCTGGTTAGACTAGTTGTAAATATATATATGTAGTTACATATGTTATATGTTTGAATTAAAATATATTTGTTATTCCCATGTCCAAATATTAATTTGAATGAAGAGAAAGTGTATGTGTAAAGCCACTAGGGCAGGGGGCGGATCAGTTAGATAATCCTTACAGCTCAGCTAGATAATCCTTACAGCTGTAAGCAGAAGACTTTTCCTGCCTTTTTCCATGGGGTTTACATTTTGCTTGCAGAGTAGCACACAAACTCTTCATTGCAGTACATGTGCAGAGCTCTATAGATTGTACATGTATAGAAACTACTGTTCTAGAGGTTGTGTACTTACTTTTACTCTTCTAATTCAGGTTTGAATCTGGAGCCTTTTCTGTTTGTAAGACTTGCGTGTTTTGTAGAATGTCACTTTAATGTGGTATGGATAATCTGCCTCTCTGCTGAGACCATAACCCAGCATTTCCACCCTTGCAAAGCATTACCATTGTCACTGGCCATAGTAGTGCTCCTGCTTGTTGATGGGCTCTGTGGCTTTACAGGTCCTGCATTCCTTTTTCTGTAGTGACAGATTTCCTGGAAGGGTGGAGGGTGACCCGTCCTATCCTGATGGGGTGGGGACAGTTTCTCCTGGGAGGCAAGCACTGTGTACTTGAATCCTTCAATCTGAGGAGAGCATTGATCCCTCAGTTTTGACTGTGTGGGCAAGGGCTTTAATTGCTACGTTTCTGTGACTGCTGACATTGTGTTTTTTAAATCAAAGTGGCCTTGGCCTCAGTATCTTGTTGTGAACTCAGTGTTTCTGGTATGAATTTCCACTGTGCTGCATTGAGTGTCTCGGAGAATTTAGATGCTGGGAGATGTTAGATAAGATAGAAGTAAAAATGCTTAGATAAATATTAAATATATATTATTTGTTTGTACTTGTGTTAGGTGTGCTTGTGCACTAAGCAAAGAGAGGCAGAGTATATCTGGATTGTACAGATTTAACAATAAATATATGATGGTACATATTTGATTTGTAAAGAGAGATTGTCGGTGTGGGTTTCTATGTCTTAAATTAATTTATTTACACAGTACTCCATAAGCATATAGAAAAATACCTTCAAGGTTGGGAATTAAAAATTACATGAAAAGTAATGCATTCATTTTGTAGCTTTAAATATGCTCTCCCCTCTATGTCAGGACAGTGAATAGCTTGGTCATAGTAGTTTTTTGAGATTTGTTGTTCTGCTACAAAACTCACAGAAACATATGGTCTAGCACTAGTATGTAGCCTACAAGAAATTTTTAAAAAGAAAATGAAATGAAAGGTCTGAAATGCTAAAATGCAAAATATTTTAAAAGTGGGCGCGGTCAGTTTGGATGTTTATTTTCCTTGTGTAAGAATCAGACTTCATTGTTTTAAAAGATAGAAAGTTAGAAGGCAGAAGGGGCTAGGTTTTTACAATGACTAATTATAAATTACCTCATGAAAAGTTTTACCCCCACATGTGGCTTCATAGGATGAATTCCTGTGTTATGAAAATGGAGACTATGTTCTGCCATGGGTCATGATCCAAGTTCCAGGATTTCCAGTGAACAGTGAACAGAAATATAAATTAAATCTCTAACAATACAGAGCAATAACATACAATTTTCTTTCTTCAAAAAGTCTTGTTTCTGGCATAACAGCATTAAATGTTTCCTGCTATCCTTCCAGTCCTCCTGTGGTCTTCTGGTGTAAGACTGAAAACTCCTTGAGGCACAGCTGTTGCTTCAATTCATGTGTGTGCCACACTTGAGAAGCTGCACCACAGTACTCATATAATGATTTTTTAGTTTCTAAAAACAGTGCTTATGTGAACATCACTTGTGTGCTTCTCTTTACCATTGGTTTTGCATCTAACAAAAAAATAAAACCCCAACCAACTCCTTCCTGCCTCTAAAAGCCCTTCCAGGTTCCCAGCCCCTTTCCCCAAATTTTGTATAATGAATAGATTAAAAAATGTGAGCTCCTCCTTTGGAGGAGCCAAAACTATTGTTTGGCAGTAGCAATAGTTACATTTAAAAGAATGCTAAAATAAGAGCCTGGCTTATTACCTCAAAAGCTGTAGTTAACTCTGCAGCTCCTGGGTGGTGCTTCATCTTTAATTCTGTTCTCTAAGCAAATCTCAGCACATTTAATATTCAATATAAGACTCTACTTTGGGATCTCATGATGCTTTGACATCAGGGGGAACTATAAGGTCGTTGCTGCTTTGAATTGCTTTCTTAGCTCTAAATTTCTTTGCCACTTTTTTCCCTCCATTTACTTTAATTTTTAAGTAAGCCAGACTGTTAACATTACTTAAATGTAGCTTTTTTATGGCTTATGAAAAATAATGCTGCTGTAGTGGATAGACGTGCGTCAGCTGTGACTAAATGTTTTGATGTAGTCTTCTCAAAAGATAGACTAGAAGAGCTTTCCTTTGAAATATATGAAGCAGTTTTAGACACAGCTTCTCAGATGGATCTAATTAGTCTTTCATACAGACTGGATGTCCGTTTGTTGCAGCTGAATTCTCATTTCATTCACCCATAACTAGAAACACCTCGCTTCAAAGGTGTTTCTTCAAAGAAAGAAGGGTTTAGGGTTCCATGTTTTACTGCTTTTTGATGTTAGTTTCCCTTTAACTGAGAAGACCTTATGTTTATACAACTGTTATTATTAAGAAAACATAGCTTTGTTCATGAGAGTTCATTCAGTATCAGTGTTGGCTATTGGTAGAAGTCAGAGATCTGTGGAATAGATCTTGCTATACGAGACTAGTGGTACAGCTGTATGTCTGGCCATTAAGCTCATTGTAACAAAGATTTGAATGCAAGCAGGATGTTCTAATAAAACCAGGAAACCTGGGTTGTGGGAGGATGGAAATTAAGATTAGAAATACAAATGATTAGACCCATCAATGGATAGCAGTCCTATTTGTTATTTATATACAGAAGTCACTCAAGAGACATTGTGCTGTTCCCCGTTTGGGATACATGTACATGGCACAGTTTAGTAGAGCACAAAGGAACCTATGCTAACTAACCTAGTTTGGGCAGTGCTGTGTTAATGCAACTGTACTGCTCCTAATTGTAATAACTTGCTTAGAGGTGGCTCATGCAACTCCACTTAACAGTGCATTGTGCCCTGTTGTGACACGTCTACAATAAAGGATATCATTAAAGCTGTAGTGGTAAGTGTCAGATTAATCACTGAAATATCCAGGGTATGATACTTGGATACAGCTATGATTGATGTTTATGGAAAATGAGTGGAAGGAAGGCAAGATGCTCTGCCTGTGTCTATCCCCCACTGGCTGCTTTGCAGCCAAGATGTCACTTAGACTAAGGGGAGTTTGCAGGGACAGGCTCGTGGTGTTGGCTTTACTTCTCTGCTCTCCAGCAATGTAGCTGAGTTGGTTTTGCCTCTGGCAATTGCCAGTCGCCTCTTGTCTTCCCTGTGGAAGGAAGGGCAGGCCAGCCCAACTGCCTCAGATGGTGGCACTCAGGACATGTTGATAAGAGTGTGATATGGTGGGCCATAAGCAGTCTCACATTAGTGGAACTGGCTGGTCTGCCGGATTGTCTCTTGGATCCTCATTACTTGTCCACATCAGTACCTCCAGCACACTTTTGTGTCTGCTAGGAAACTCTTAGTACAGTACTTCTTCCTGCCCCTAGTCTTACCCAGTCATATCCTCCAATTACCTCTCACTGTCACCCTCTTTTTTTAAAATCATCTCTTTGT
The DNA here is from genome assembly GCF_036250125.1 of Pseudopipra pipra. NCBI lineage: Eukaryota > Metazoa > Chordata > Aves > Passeriformes > Pipridae > Pseudopipra > Pseudopipra pipra. The sequence goes on from NC_087550.1 coordinate 79,673,260, forward strand.
CCATGGCGGCGTCACATTCCCTATTTGTCCTGCCAGAAAGCAGGACTGGTTCTGCCATGTATTTACTCACAGGTTGACCAGTCCAGCTGCTGGCTGACAACCAAATTGTCCTTGTCTGTCCAAGAGCTGAATGGGAACACTCATTTTGTTCTCTGTGCAGCTTTTCATTTTCATAAAACTTAAAGGGATTTTAATATGTGTTGTTAATACTGACCAGTTAATGGGTTCAGAAGTTGAATATGTGGTGTGGATTTAGAGGAAGGACTTGCAAATAGTACATTTTGTTAACTTCTTTTTTCCTTTCAAGATCAGGCTAAAAGTAATGTTACCAAAAGGGTTAAGAAGAGAATGAGGCTATCCTGGATGCAGGAGGAGGGAAATTAGTTTAAATTATTAATAATAAATTGCATCACTGTCTGTGGCTTATAGAGAAGAAAAAAGGAATATGACTTAAGTAGTCATAATCTATTGCCAATGGTATATTTCATGTTCCAGATAAAAATCTATAGATCTCAAGGACGTACAATAAATTGAAATCAACTGGAAACCAAAATAGACCTATAGCTCCATAATTCTAGAATTATTTCAGGTAATGTTGTATGCACCAGTGCAGTGGGCTGACCTTGGCTGGATGCCAGGTATCCACCAAGCTGCCTTATCACTCCCCCTTCTCAGCTGGACAGAGGAGGGAGAATAAGATGGAAAGCAACTTGTAGGTTGAGATAAGTCAGTTTACTAAAGCAAACACAAAAGGTTGTGCACCTGCAAGCAAAGGAGAAACCAAAGATTTTATTCTCTGCTTCCCATCAGTAAGTGATGTCCAGCCACTGCCTGGAAGTTTCTATTCTTAAAAGGTGGCCAAGCATTCAAAAGCTGTGCTTTCTGTCTCTTTACTTCTTTTTGCTCACTGCTACTAATGTGCCATTTTTCAGGTCCTGCCTCTTCTGAGTTTGGCTTTGTTCTGGTTTAATTCTTCTGGCTAGTCCTAGTTTCCACTCCACAGACATCTTGCCTGGTCCATGCTTACTGTCTAGCCTGTCTGAGTCTCCCCTTTGGACTTCCACATCACTTAGGATCCAACCTTGGTTCTTTTCTACAGTACCTTCTCCTATGTAGCTGTGCCCCGCTCCACAGGCCCCCAGGCTTTCATCCATGTATTGGTCCTCATTTCCATTTTCCTTTCCCAGGGCCTAAGTGTCGGTTTTGCTTGTGCCATTTCTTCTACTTTACAATTTGTCTAGTTAGCTCTTCTTCTAAGATCTCACTCTTTAGGTAGTTCTCACTTTACCTTCATCCTGTACTTTTAGCCCTTGTTGCTTGCACAATCAGTGCATGCTTCCATCTCTTTCATTCTCCGAGTTAAGTTTCATATGTTTCTGTTACTATTCAGTTTCCTTTCTCCATTTTCAGTCTTCTTGCTCAGTGAATCCTCCCCACCTTCTTGCTCCAAATTTTCCTCTTCATCTTTTCTGCACCCTGACATTTCCAATCTTTGTCCCAGTCTTCTTTTTCCAGTCACAGTGCCCTTGGTGCCCTTGTTGCTTGTTTATGTCGCTTCTTTTAGTGCTGAGCCCTAGCAGGTGTAAGCATTGAAATATCGGAGGTGACAATCTTACTAGGTTTACCTGGTGTTCTGCAATCCAAACCCACAATTTCAGGGGAAGCTGTGTTCACTCCTGGCTGGTATATGTTGAGTAGAAGGAAGAGTCTTTCAGAACCGTAGTCATGAAGTGTAGCGATCTGCAGATATAGATAGGATTTGCTTTTTGAAATGCAAAGAACTCATCCAAAGTTTTATGCAGCTTTTAAGAGAATGGTAGAGGTGCATTTCTACAATTTTACTTCCCAGGCAGATTTTCAAGCCTCTGTTCCAAATCATAAAGGAGATATGTCAGCCTTTCATAGAAAAGTCAATAAAATTTAGTAATGTGGCCAAAAACATATTCTGGTTCTATGTCAGAAATGACTGCATATTTCTCTGAAGTCACTTCTGAATGACTGTAGAGCCTAAATAGAGTCCATCTGAGTTGTAAGAAACTGAAAATGCAGTGTGATGATGGGAGGAGTTAGACAGTTTTGGCACTAAGGCTCTTCCCTTCCCCCTCATGCTGTAGCTCTGTGTCCCAGACCCATGCCTTTGGCAGGCTCTTCCTCTGCTCCTCCCATGCTCCTGTCTTCATTCCAACCTTGTCTTTCTGTTGTGACTGCCCTCTTGTTTCCACCACCTAACCTCTATCAGCTGTTTCCTTTATTGCTGTAATCGCTGTGTATTTTCACACCGTGACCTCTTTGTCAGTGTTGGAGCAGCCCAGCTGTTTGACGGTAACAGACTAGTTTGCATGCACAGTTTATCTTGTTTTAATTTAATATTTTCTTCTAGCTCATAGGGGGGGAGGAGGGAAATAGTTTAATGAAAAGGGTGTATGGTTAAACTGGCATCTTTATTTTGATGATGCTGAGCTTTGCACACTGTTAATTTATAACAAACATAATTTTGTGTAACTCAGGGGTCTTTTGTATTAGTTTTATCATCTAAATGGTCAAAGGGAAACTACATTGATCGCCAATCAACATAATAGAAACACAAAATGGTATAGGTTGGAAAGTACCTTTAAAGATCTAGTTCCGCACACAGATATAAACCCACGCCCGCCATGGGCAAGGACACCTTCCACTAGATCAGGTTGCTCAAAGCCCCATCCAACCTGGCCTTGAACATTTAATATGCAATAAGCAAGAATGAAGACTGATTTTATTGTTTAAAGATAAAGAGCAATAAATGAAGAGAAGGATAGAGAGAGATAGTATATCCAGATTTCAGGAAACTGGAAGCGTGGGCCTCCTTTGTTCAACAGTTGAAGAGACCAAGAACAAAACCAGCCAGAATAGGATGCCTCTGAAAAAGACAGCAGCAACTCCTAAGATAAAAAAGAGAAATAGATCCCCTCCCTTACACAGCTAATGGATTTTTCCTGTCCTTTGCAAAGGAAAACTCACCCAAAATAGGTGAGTTAATGGAAGTAGAGGGGAAAGGGCCAAGGGAATGGTCACTGTCAGTCACAATGAATTTGTCAGTCTATGCAGCCAAAGTCTATGGTGAGATCAAGTCACGTTGGCCCATCATGTGGGCTACATCTGCAATCCAGAGTGAACCATTGGTGATTTAGAGTTGCTCTGGCTGACCATGTGGAGTACGAATATTCATTTCTTGTTTTATTTTAGTTTATGTCGTAAATCCCAACTCACGAGATGTGGCTTTGCTTTGTAAAAATGTGCTTGAAACAACTCAAGTGCTAGGTGGCCAAAAGAATGAATGCTTTTAGGGGTATTACAGAGTGGGATCCTCTGAATCTGTTGAACACTTCAGATTCCCAGCAGAAGTGGGCTCGATAGCTAAGGGTGTGTCCCGGAAAGTTCAACATTAGTAGTGCTTTCCAGAAGAGGTGGAAAATGGCTTTGAAAATGGCAGTAGAAAGTATGTTCAATGTTGCATGCAACTCTGCCATTTTTCAGTCATTTGGGACTATTAATCTGCTTTCCTAAATCTGCCTGACTCTTTCTGTGGATATATGCTGGGGTTTTTTTATTTTTTTTATTCTCTAGCTGGAATTTTTTAATGGTCTCCATTAGTTTATCATTTTAGCAAGTTTACTTCTGGTACAGTTAGCTGGAGTGATTAACAGATGAAATGACTTCAGAGTACAAATTCTCATTTGGTCTTTGAGGTTATATTTCATCTCTGTTGTATGCCTTACTAATTACCAGCATATTTCAGTACTTAAAATTAGAATTTTAAAGTATTATTCATCTTCTCTACATCAGAATTAAAAACAACATGGGCTGACATGTTGTATTCGTTCTTCAAAATCTGATAATGTTGTATTTTCTCTTTCATTTAAACTTAATTATCTTTTAAAAATATTAAAGCAAGAATTGTTTTGTGCCACATGATATAGTTTGGTTGTTTTTTTTCAATTAAACTATCATCAGTTGTTTTGTTTTGTTTTTCTTTTTTCTCTCTTCTTTTTAATACAACACTAACCTGTATTGTATCTGCACTGGAACGTAGCAGTTTATCTCTGAATCTTTATCAGTGGTTCCTGTCATTGGTACCAGTACTGAAAAAAAGCTTAATATAAATTTTGAAATTTTGTCTTATCCCCAAGAAATGTCTAAAGAGTAAATAAAAAAGCACAAGTAACTTTTGGAACAATAAGATTTAGATACAGCTTCATGACTTCAGATAATCTCAGAGTATATGTTACTGTGTTAAATTTTTTTCTTGTTAAATAATGGCATTAAAACCCAATCTGTGCAAAGCACGTAGAAGATTAATTAACATTGGGAAGAAAAGAGATGTCTGAGCCTTTCACCTGTAAGGTACTCTTTATCTCCAGCTGAGTTTGCCAGCCTTTAATGCTATTTGTCATCTTCCTCAACAGGTATCTTGATATTTTTTCCACACTGCCTGTTATACTTTGGCTCCCTTAATACCAATAAGATGTATTAGAATGTTATCCTCTCCTGGTGAAGACTTTAAATATTCGTTTGGCTTAAAAGAAATAAAAATACATTCATTTAACTGGTTTATACAGATGTGGGCTATTGACAGTTTAGGTATCAGAACTAACACAATGAAATGGCTTATTTGGGATCATGGAAAGCGCTAAAATTCTTGTGCTGTTACTGAATTTTCATGGTACATGCAGCTTGATAATTTTGTTATCCATTTTACTGGAAATAGGTGATCAGTGGTTTTAATTGCATGAGAAAGTATTTAAATGTTCTTTTAATTGGTCGTTACTTGCTGATTGGTAAAAGGATTCTAATGACACTAAAGGGTCTCTTCTCACTGAGGAACTGCTGATTGTCTGGCACTGGTAACTTCATGAATCAGAAGCATGTTTGTCTTGCAGGAAAAGCCTGACCAAGGTTTTTCTCCACAGAAATAAATGTTTTTTTCCATGAAAGTGCTTCAACATGCACTTTCATGTTGTAGAAGTGCACTTCAACATGCATGTGTTGTAGAAGCTGTACAATTCATTGTGGAAAAGTATATAAAATGATTTCTTTAGTTAAAGCACACCTGAGTTACCATCTTTTTTATTTCTCCCTAGATTCCTGAGTGACCATGGAAAAGTCAATTGTAACATTTTAAATTCCTTGTAGGGGTTGTACTTTGCTGTCTCTGTGCCAAAGATGAGATCTATCCTCATCGCTGAAGGAGCTTGTCTGGTGGCTGGTGTCTGTCTGCCTAATGTCAGCATCCACACATCTGTATGTGTATAAAAGCAAAGATCCTGTTGAGCGTGAAGAGCGTGTTGCACGCGACACCCCCTACTCTGGTCTGGCTTGAGTTCAGGTAGCAGGAAGAAATAGGTTCTGTCAGAGTAAGTGAAAGTTGGAAATTCCCTTTTCTCTTCCAGCTCTCTTAGTAGTGAGTTTATTGGAGATTCTTTTCATCATCAGGGCTGAAACCATAATCAGTGTGTAACAAGAGCTGCCAGCTTTTTATGTTAGGGATGCTGGCAGCCCTATGAAGAGATCATGGTTCAAGCTGGGTCAGAAAGGCAGCTTTATCTGATTTGAAGGATACCACACTGTCATTATCAAGTCTCAGAAACCACTTCTGTGGAAAAGCGTGCTCTTAACATGATCAGCAACACAGCAGCAGCATCTATGTAAATGGCACAGTTGTCATTTCAAGAAAAGACAAAGGATACCTTCTCAAGGAGAGAAGTCTCTGACTATGAACTATTCACACCAGAAGCTGACAAATGGATTCTGCACTGAGAAGCTGAATTAAAGGGACTGGAACAGTGTTGTGGCTGCATTCAGGCAAATCTTAAACCTTTGGAAGCTTGACAAGGGAGAAGGTGTTTTGTTTTCAGGGGGATGGGAGACTGGCAGATTCCTTCTTTGCAAGTGTTCATGTAACTGTCAAAGTTAGTCTTGGCTGTCAAAATAAAAGAAATCTATTTTATTTTTAATAAGTCTGGGAAATGGAGTAAAGATATACTCTTTGGCAGTAGGGGCACTGTCTCTTATTATACCTGTAATTGTTGTAATTCTGGCAACAACCTGTAAGACCTTCAAATATTTTCTCCTAAAACTGCTACTATGATTTTGTGATTGTCTAAACTTAAAGTGAAACTAATTTAGCATAGCTTGTGTCCCAGCAGACACCTGTTGATTTAAGTCTCAATTCAACTGTGTTTGGCTGCACTGGTCCTACAATGAGCAAACAGAATAAAATGTATATTTCATTTTTAGGGCTATAATTAGGATGCACTGCAAGGGAGAAAAAGCATCAATAAATAGATGTAGAATCATAACTATTTGGAATCATATGAAAGGACTGATTAATTCCAAGTAGTCCCCATTTCCTTGCACCTCAAAGTCCCAACAACAGATCAAGTAAAAGCACTTAAACCAGGGTTCCTATTGATATGACTCCATCTTGACATTCTCCTAATCCACAACTAGGTTCACTAGGTGAATAAAGTACTTCAAACCTCTCTTTTCTGTCTAGTTGAGCTGCTTTATTCAGTATTTCCCAGCTTCTGAAGACATAAGATTCCTTTCTACATAACATAATGGTAAGGAGGATTTTGCAATTTTGAACTTTATTAACTGAACTAACGCCTTCAGCAAGAGTAGAGATACAGAATGTGTGTCTTTACTGAAAGTATATTCAGTTTTTATCACTTATAGGACAGTTCTGCTGTCTTTTGTCTGGAAACAAAATGTGTGAAGATGAAAAAATTGGCATATATTTGATACGAAATGTAATACTAATGTACCTATATTGTCATTTCTCTTTTCTAAGTAGCAAGTAGTGTAATGGCTTGGTACCTTGAAAGAATTGCAGAATTTGAAAAGAGAGATCCTTCCTTTGTTTTACATTATCTGGCTGCTCAGAGGAAAAGTGTATGAAAAGTTTCCATTGTGAGGAAGCTGGAATTCTTTCTGTCAGAAAATATCAGTGCCCAGGACCTCACTCCTAATGGCATCAAAGCTAATTCAACCCGAACAATCACCACTTCATGTGTAGGAAGATAGTAGATTTCTGTAAAGAGATGTGCAAAACTACAAAAATGATCAAATATTAAAATTATTAACAAACAAAGACCTGTAAACTAAATGTAATAATTGGCATCTTCTTGGACAGAAAGTTCACCAAGCTCCAGGTATTTTGAGAGATTCTTTGCATTAATTCTGAACATGAATTTTTCCCAGTCCTACTTGCCATTACTGTCATTAGACACCACCTTTGTTGTGGTTATAACAAGGAAACTCCCCACAATGAAGATCAATGTATAACTAGGTGATTACATTTTATATATATCTTTACAAGCTTTGATTATTTTGTAGTCAACTAATGTTATAATGCAAAATAGAAGTCTTCCATAACTTCAAAAAATATGTCATATTTTAAGCTATTTTTGTGGAAAAAGTAGAGATCATTCATTGCAGAGAACAGAAGTTAACAGTAAATCCAAATGATGAATGTTCCAGCTCATGGGGTCTATTGTTGCAGAATGAGCTTGTCTGAATTCAGTTTTTCTAGAACTATTATTCAGGAATGCACCAAATTTTTTTTTAGATGGCTGAGAAGATAAATACATGAAACGTACCTGTTTTGCTTTATTGTGTCATCATTATGTAGTTATAAAATTTCAGTTTCATTATGCATTTAGGGTGTTGACAGCTGGTCTTGTTGTTTGTTCTGGGTATTTTGACCTTTCCTAGACACTTCACCTGTGAACTGTCAAAGGTGTCTATGTGTGTCAGATTTCAGAGCTGGCAGTAATAAATATGATTGCTTTGAAAATTGGCGTAGATAGCTAGACAGAAAGGTTTTGTTTCCTGGGTCATTTTAAGAGCAGAAAAAATAGGCTTTTTTTGTCAACTTCAGTTGTCTGTGCTGAAGAATTTTTACTGCTAGTTATTGTTTCTTAAGTATCCCTGAGCTTACTGATTAATATTTTCTCCTCTACCATTATTGAGTAGAAAGACAATAGACATTATTTCAATGTACCCATTAAAGTTACTTTCTTCTGCTTCTCCAGTCCTTCTGCAAAGCTTTTTTGTTAGACCTGCCAAACTCTGGACCAGAGGTTAGAGAACAACTGTGTCGTGGCCGGTTTTATCTTACCGAATGGTGCCATTGCCAAGTCATCGTCTTGTACAGGAGGACGTGAAGTGTTCATGTTGTAGGGAGAGCTTAATTTTTGGGTTAGGAGAGGTGATGTGTATGGTTAAGGGCAAAGACTCTGTTTTCATGAAAATAACCCTAGCAGGTAAGAGAAGGTGAGGAGACCTGAAACCTGTGTTTTGGGTATTTTCCCCTTAGTGAAATATTTTTCAGTTTTCCTTAAGGAAGGAATGTTTGACTGTCCCTAGCCAGTAGCTGGGGCAGGGGGAGGATGGTTGAGCTTAGTTCTCTAAACTTGTCCAATATTGCCTTAATCCCTGTCTCCCAGGGGCTCGGGTAAAGGACATTACTGGAAAACTCTCCAGTCTTAATAATGTACTCTGATTACTATTCACTACTGGCTGTTCAAACTGGCATTGATGAAATAACAAAGAAAAATCCAAGGGCAATCAAAAGAGACTTCAGGGCCCTGGGATGATTGGTAGAGGGATCAGGAGCATAGGTAATAATTTCTTTTATCCTTTCAGTAACAAGGGATAATATTGATAAGAATAGGCAGATCCATCAGGGCAATGAGTGGCTCTGAGGTTGGCCATGGGATGATCTACTCAACACCCGGTCTACTGACACTTGATGGGGGATGCACCTATCTCAGAGGGGAAACACAGTTCTAGCACAGGAGCCAGTGGGGCTCATAGAGCTTTAAACTAGCTTGAAAAGGGGAAAGGGACAAAACCAGGCTCACCAGTGATGAGCAATGGGATGGTGTGCCAGAACTTGAAGAAATGAGCACTAATGGGGTTCCTCAAACTGATTCACAAGGTATTTGCTACAGTGTTACACTTGAAATGTTTCTACATTAGTGCCTGCAGCATGAGGAACAAACACGCTCCAAGCTTTGGCCCAGTCCCAGAGATGTGACATCACTGGCATAAGTGAAACCTGGTGGGATGACACCTGTGACTGGAATGCCGTGTTGGACGATTATGGGCTCTTAAGGAGGGATAGGCAGGGCAGAAGAGGCGAAGGGGTGTCAATTTGTGTAATAAAAGGATTAGAACATGTGGAGCTCACAGTTGGCGCTGGCACAGTTGAGAGCCTCTGGGTAAGAATCAAGGGGCAAACAAATAATGCAGATGTCATCATGGGAGTCTGCTATAGACACAGGACGATGATGCCAATGAATTATTCTTTGATGAACTAGGGAGCACTTCCAAATCAACTCCCCTTGTCCTTGGGGACTTCAAATTGCCAGAAATTAACTGGGAGCATACACAGCGGGGACAACCTGGACCAGAAGATTCCTAAAAGAGCTGGATGACAACTTCAGGGAACAGGTCCTAAGGGAGATGACTTGGAAATATGTTCTCCTTGATCTGCTGCTTGTCAACAGGGTGGATCTTTTGAGTGAAGTGGAGTTTGCTGGCTGTTTTGGCCACAGTAACCACAAAGTGATCAAGTTTAAAATCTCCGTTGAACAGAAGGAAAAGTACCAGCAAAACCTCAACTCTGGACATGAGGAGAGAAGACTTCAGGCTGATGAGGGAATTAGTAAGTAAGATTCCCAAGGAAAATGTTTTTTGCAGGTGCTGGGGTCCATCAGTGCTGGTCACTCTGCAAACATCACCTCCTAAGGGCACAGGAGCAGGCATTTCCCAGGTGTCAGAAGGCAAGCAGGTGAGGCAGAAGGCCAGCTTGACTGAACAGGGATCTTCTCTTGGACATAAGGCAAAAAAGGAATGCGTATGCCCAGGGGAAGCAAGATCAAGTGACATGGGAAGAAGTCAGAGATGCTGCTTGCCACTGTAGGGAGAAAATTCATGCGGCCGAAGCTCAACTGGAGTTGAAGCTGCCAGAAATGTGGGGGGCAGTAAAAGGAATTGTTTCAAATACATTAATGGCAATATAAAGTGTAAAAATAACATTGGCCCTTTACAGGATGAGGATGGTCACCTCACAAACAGGGACAGAGACAAGGCAGAGGTGTTTAACACTTTCCTTGCCTGTCTTCAACATGGATGACAGGCCAAAGGGGTCTCAGTGCCCTCAGCTTGGAGGACCATGATGGTGAGTGATCAACTCCCAGTCAACCCTGAAACTGTGTGGGATCTGCTGCTCCAGCTGGATCCCTACAAATCTGTGGGGCCTGATGGGATTCATCTCAAAATCCTCAAAGAGCTGCTGATGTCATTGCAAAACTTCTCTCCATGATTTTTGAGCAGTCTTGGGAATCTGGAGAGGTCCCAGCTGACTGGAAGCTGGTGAACGTTGTCCTGATCTTGAAGGACAAGGAGGAGGACCCTGGAAACTACAGGCCTGTCAGTCTCACTTCAGTGCCTGGTAAAGTTATGGAGAAGATTATTCTGGGAATTAAGACAACACAGTCACTGGTCAGAGCCAGCACGGCTTCATGAGAGGAAAGTCCTGCTTATCCAACCTCATTTCCTTTTATGACAAGGTAACCCACCTAGCTGATCAAGGGAAGGAAGCCAACTGATACTATCTTTTTAGATTTCAGTAAAATTCTCGATACTGTCTCTCACAGGACCCATCTGGACAAAATGTCCAGCACACAACTGGAAAAACACATCACGTGGTGGGTGACAGTTGGCTCACGGGTTGAGCACAGAGGGTAATAGTGAATGTGGTAACATCAGACTGGTGACCTGTCACTAGTGGGGTTCCACAGGGCTCCATCTTAGGCCCTGTGCTCTTCGGCATCTTCATAAATGACTGGGACACAAGACTGGAAGTGATACTAAGCAAGTTTGCAGATGACAAAACTGGGAGGAGCTGTTGACTCCCTCAAAGGCAGGGAGGCCCTGCAGAGAGACCTCAAACAATTAGAGGACTGGGCAATCACCAACCATGCAGAAGTTCATCTGCACCTGGGATGGGGCAACCCTGGATGCAGACTGAAGAATGAGGTGTTGGAAACCAGTGCCACGGAACGGCACCTGAGGGTTCTGGTTGATAGCAAGTTGAATATGAGTCAGGAGAGCCAGCATCAGGCAAAGCATCACCAGCTGGTTGAGGGAGGGGGTTGTCCTGCTCTGCTCTGCACTTTTGTGGCCTCACCTTGAATATTGTGTGCAGTTTTGGGCACTGCAATATAAGAAAGATATACAGCTCCTAGAGAGTGTCCAAAGGAGGGCAATGAAGATGGTGAAGGACCTTGAGGGAAAGCTGTATTAGCTGAGGGAGCAGGTGAGGTCACTTGGTCTGTTGAGCCTGGAGAAGATGGAGGGGAGACCTCATTGCAGTTACAATTTCCTTGTGAGGGGAAGAGGAGGGGCAGGTACTGATCTCTTCTCTGTGGTGACCAGTGACAGGACACAAGGGAGCAGCCTGAAGTTGTGTCAGGGGAGGTTTAGGTTGGATATTAGAAAGAGGTTCTTCACCCAGAGGGTGGTTGGGCACTGGAGCAGGCTCCCCAGGGAAGTGTCACAGCACTAAGCCTGACAGAGTTCAAGAAGCATTTGGATGATCCTCTCAGGCAGATGGTGTGACTCTTGGGGAAGTTCCTGTGCAGGGCTAAGGGTTGGACTCAATGGTCCTTGTGGGTCCCTTCCGACTCAGCATATTCTGTGATTCTGTGTAATCTTGGGTGACTGTGTGATGATAAATTTGACAAATGATTCCCTTTGCAAACCAAGGAACCAGCCTAGATATGTAGAAAAACTGACTTGTTCCAGCAATGGGAGTTGTTGATATTACTCTGTTGTATGCAGATGGTATGTTGATCTTTAATTCCTGAGGGGCCTTAATCAAAATCCAGGATTAACCTTTAATGTATCTGAATTTCCAGTATCATGCCTGGGCTGAAGTGTTAGAGTCTCTCTCCTAGCTATTGCTGCAGACAAATGATGGCTTGGCTGTTTCTGTACATGCCTCCTTTAGACTAACAAACTTCAGTAGCGTTAAATTTGGTGTGGGAGCTGCAAGCCACTCTCCCATCTGCAAGTTTTATGTAGTGAGGAGTGATTAAAGCCCTTCTTTTGTTGAAGCTTTACTGGTGCAGTGAGGAATACAGATTCACAAGGCCAGAGACCGAATGCCCGAGAAGTAACGTAGTTGCAGGTGGCCATAGGGCTGTGAGGCTGAAAGAAAGGGAGCCTCTGCTTAGAGATTTTACCCAGTGGCTGGTTTTGACACAAGTGAATAGACACAAAACTTAGCTTAGGTTATATGGTCTTGCAGCAAGTATAGTGTGCTAAGTAAAATAATTTTTGAGTGGTTTATATACTTGGGCATTGATGTTAATTTATGAATGTGAAACACTTGTTCAGCATTAAGAATTATCTGAACTAAATGCTATTTTTTCCCTTAAAAATTGAATATAGCATCCATTTAAAATATAACTTACGCTTTATATCAGCTAAAATCAGCTGCTCCACTTCTTTCCAGTTCTAAAAAGGCCATCCTTTCTGTAGGGGAATGAATAATGTAGGTTAGCTTGTTTCTGTGGGCATTTATTACAGCCATACAGAACAGTTCCTGGAGAGGTTTTCTATTTCTTATTTAGCAGCAGTGAAAATTGCAATTATTCTATTTACTTGGCTTGCCACTATGGCAAAGAGTAATTCTTTGGACTGTGAGGAGGAAATGTTTGTTTTCTCTGGCTGCTTCTTTCATATGCTTTTGCTATTATAATTAAATATGGATATTTACTGATAAAATAGGGCATTTTTCAAGTTCAGTTAAACTGATTTTTTAGATCCAAGTTATAGGCTTAGGCAACCCATCTTGTGTTTTGTATAATGCTGTTCATTATAGAGAACTGATAGACAGTGTAGTGAATCAATAAAACATCACCATACACATCAGATGAACATTAGGGCTGTAAATTCTTCATCAGGAAGAATCTGTAGGGGAAAAAAGGAAACAAAAGCTAGATCAAAAGCGATGTGGGGAATTAATGTGGAGAAGATGAAAGGGAAGGAAATGAACAATAGGATTGATGTAAGTAGAGGATTAGGTAAAGCAGAAGCAATCATTTTTTATGGAACAGATGAAAATACATTGAGAATAATTGTTATGGGAGGTGCAAGTAGTGGCAAGTTGAAAATGAAATGTATTTAATGGCCTTATGAAAACTGGGGCTTGTATGCGAATTGTGCTTATCATTCATTTCCAAGGAGTAGCTTCCTAATAGTTCTTGTAGTATCATGTACTGTTCTATCAGTGGCATTCACAAAAGCTTATTGGATTCTTTTGTAAGTTAAATTACCGTGCTAGCATCACTCAGCGTTGTTTAGATCCAGATAACAATTTTATTTAAAATATTTGAAGCCAACCAAACCTTCAGTTCATATCTTCTGATTCTTTGTACGTGCAGCACTAGGTTAACTGGCTTCCTTAAAGGAGTGTTTACAGACACAGCTTATTACTTGGTACAGATCATAATGTGCAGTGGGAAGTTCTGTAACTTGCTCTGAAAGTTCCTAGAATACAGGACAAACTGAAATTATTGTTAGGGCAAAATGAAATGTATTTTAAGCATGCTAAATGCTGTTAATAATGTTTTAGGATTAAGGGATGCCTATATTCCAAACCGTGCGTAAGGCTGATGCACAGTTCTACTGTGAGGAGTGCTTTGAAAATAATCAGGGCTGGGATGTTATTGTGTTCCCTGGCTGTCCTTTGCTGTATCCCACTCCATGTAGAGGGTAAGGGAGCCCAATCCCTGACTCTGAGATTTCAGGTCTGGGTCATCCCAGTCTCTAACAGAGCAGCAATAGTGATGCAAAATATCAGTATCCTTTTGCTTGGGGGAGACCGTGGAGGAAAATCTGAAGGGACCTTCTTTTTTGGGTCTTCATCCTGCAACTAACAGGGGAAGCCCTGAGCAGTGGGGTAGAGGAGGCATTTGTTCCTAAGGGAAATTTCTTGATCATTGGCTTAAACGATTCTTCATGGAGAATCCTAATTTTTTCCCCTAATTCTGTCCTACTACTCACACCAGTCAAGAGCTATGATGATTACACATGTAGGAGGTTTTGAAACTGTTGTTATTCTTAACTGTCCTCTGCCAGTGTCCATCTGTAAGTCAAAGCATTGGACATGGTGGTGCCAAGAGGGAAGCACGTGTGATGGCGTGGTATTATGTTGTTCTGCCGCTAATGATTGGAAGGCTGACCCTTTCACTGTTTTGCTGTTTTTTATGGCAGTATATTCAAGACCACTTTCAATCCTTCTTTTTCAATCCTTCTTGCTCTGTCTGTACTGTTCTTGATTCCTCACCACCTTTTGAGTAATGAGGCCTTGAATTATAGATGCATGATTGTACCAGGGTCTTTATAGCCCTTTCCTTACTACTTATGATCTGTTTGATTTTTCACATGTGTGAAGTTAGCTTTGTTAAGATGATGTTCTCAGTAGGGCCTCTGTATAGACAGGGACTATGATTTCCCTGTTCTGAAACTGTGTCCCTTACCTTTTTGACCTGGTATTACACTAGCTATTTTGGGGTTTTATTGTATCCATAATTAATTTTTTAATTTACGGGTGTTCTCTTTTAACTTTACTGTGTGTTTCCCCCAATGTTTCTTACTTGCTTTTGAATTTTTTTAAGTGTTTTTCAGCTTTTAAACACTTTTGTTGTCTTCTTTTCATTTTACCTGCTTTTTGCACTGTATTATATTTCCTGTTGCTATACTTGCACAGAACCTCTCAAGCTATTTAAAAATATTAGGAAGGTCTTAACCTTTTTCTTTTGGCTTTGCTTTGTTTCATGGACCTTTTCCTGAATTTCCCATTTCCAGCTGCATTGATTCTCTGGATTTTAGGTACAGCCTTCCTAAGAAGGCGTTCTCCAAAGAATGCCTTCTGCAGTTATGTTTTCTCTTATTTTCTGGGTTAAAACTTGTATGGAGCACAATCTTTAATGTGATCTTTAGTTGTGTACTTTTGGGTCTCTGCGGTGCTTCCAACTACTTGCTGTTACAATGTCAAAATTAAATCTTCTTTCTTAGAATGAGTTTCCAGTTCCTGAAACAGATGAGATCAGATGATTGTCCCCCCATATCATGTCATTGTAGATAAACTGCAATTGTTTCTACAGTGTATGCATATATACTGTCTTTGTAGTATGTGGTAGAACGGTTTGGACTGGCTGCTCTCTTTACAAGCAGGGATGCCCCTTGCAGAAAGTTTGCTGTAAATATGGAAGCAAAATTAGTTCAGTCATTACATTCATTGCACTAAGCTCTTCTCCAGTCTCCTAAGGAGGAGAAATTTCTCCTATGGAGATTTTCTTGTTCTTTCATCCCTACCTGGAGCACTTCTGTGTTATGGTACAGGGACCATTTTATATGACTGGGATTGTGGAATATGACTGTACAAGGGTCCCCATCTGTTATGTAGAATGTTTTATACAATGCATGTTAGACAGAGCTTGGACAGATTTACTGGGCTGAGGCATTGGGTTCTCATTTAAAAGTGTTAGGAGAAAGTAGGAAAATATTAGTGTCTCTGAAGACTGCTAGGACTTTGAATATCAAGGTGTTACAATCTGCAGATAAACTTGCCACGTTTTCCCATCTCACTAATGTTTTGCAGCTACATTGGAGAATATGAAATGATGGCTGTTAAACTGAAAGATTTTGTCTTGTCTTTTAAGTTTATAGAAAAAGGTGATAGGTTAAGGATAGGTTAAGAAATGTTAATGGAGTTTTCTGAAAGGTTCCAAAATGTTTTTAGAGATAGCACCATAGTACAGTTCTATGAAAGATAAGCCTTTTGTGACAAAACCTTTAAAAAAGAAGTCTATACATTTCCCATGGTATTAAACCACCAAAGGCAATAGAAACTGTCATGTCAGAATGCCCCTTCCATTGCTGCCTGAGAAGCAGATCTCATGATTTTTTAGTATCTTCTGTCCAATTGTTTTTCTTCCAATCTAACATGTAGTTGATATCTAGTTCATAATATCAGTGTTGTTGTAAATATGCAGCTTAACGTGTGCTGATTGCATGTTTAATTTGAGACAGTGTAAAACTTACTCTGTTCTTTTGACAGCTGTTAAAAAGATATGTATATTTGATTTGTCCAAAGTCTGAATATTTATAGCTAATTAAAATGAAGAGGTTATTTAGCAGGTGCTGACCGCAATTTTGTAGCTGCAGTATTGTAATCACTTCGTGAGGTTTCTCTGTTGAGGAAATTGTCTTTGTTTAATGCTAAAGGATGTAGGTAATCTGTCTCTAATGCCAAATTATTTCAGGGTGTGTTTCACTTTTTCCCCTACATTTACGTAGATCGGAAAACTGAATGTTCCAAACAACTTGTGGAACAGTTTCCATATCAGCTTTTATGTACTAAAAATGTAATTAAAATTGTTCAACCTAAAACATGAAAAAAACCCTCAAATTTCATTTATATGGCTTTTTAAAAGAAAATATTATTTTATTTAACAGCTTTTGTTAATATGGTGAATTTGAGTTTACCCTGGTAAAAGTCAGTAGCAAGCCAGTGTCACCTCCTTAAATGTAAGTGACTGGAACCATGAGGAAATACTGAATTAGGAGAGGTATCTATTCACACACTATACTTTTATGCCTTTTGAGTGAATTCATGGTAATCAGTTTGTTATCATAAACAATGCAATCCCATTAACTTCTAAGGTAAATAGCATTAGATGTAAACATCTTTTTTACATTGCTACATGATTTGATTTGTTCTGCATATGGAAACACTTCAAAACTTCTTGGCATTTCCTCTTTTGTGTAAGTGGCTTATGACTCTTGTGATATCTCATCTTCTCCCTGCTGTGTCAGCTTTGCATCCTTATCCCCTGTGCACTAGCCTGTGTTCTTCCC
This sequence comes from Pseudopipra pipra, assembly GCF_036250125.1. Lineage (NCBI taxonomy): Eukaryota > Metazoa > Chordata > Aves > Passeriformes > Pipridae > Pseudopipra > Pseudopipra pipra. The sequence continues at coordinate 79,690,237 of NC_087550.1, forward strand.
TTTTCTATTTATCAGTGACACATCTGGAGCAGTGACATTCTTAGTCCCTTTTCTGGGTTTATTTTCAAGCTAGAGGAGGGGTTTCTAAAGAGGGAATATGCCTACTACTACTAATAATAATTCCCTACAGTTCTTTTTTTTCCCTGCCAAATGGCTGGTGCGTTCTGGTTAAAATTAGTATTACTGTGTTGGTACTGGTCAAATATGCCAAGAGAGATGATTTGAGTGTGTGGTTGGGGAACAGGAAATGATGGAAGGGATTTGGTAAGTATCCCATGATGCTGTTACTTCTGACCAGCTTCTGGAAAGTTATCAGTTAAAACATTTGCTTTAGTTTTAAAGTCATTAAACTTCAAAACTAACCAAACAGTGGGAATAGATTTGTAGGTATTTTTTGTTACATCTAGTCTCTTCTTCCTCAATGCTTATTTTTGTTTCTAAAATTAAAGTCCTTTTTTATCTTCTGGCTCAAAGAAAAGGTCTCCTGTAAACACTATTTTTTCTTATACTTGGGGAACAATATAGCTGTTACCATTTTATTTTTTTCCTTAATCCATTGGTTTGGTAGAACATACAGAAGTGTTCTTTTTGGCTGTTTGATCAAACGGCATTGCAGATGATATCAAAATAAATTTGGCTTTTAAAAGAATCAGATTTGATTCTATGATATGTTTATTGTTCTGAAGCATCTGGGGCAGTTTGGGGAAGATGCAACAGCAGATATTTTGCATGTGAAGCTTTTAGTTGAAGTGGTGAATAACCTTGGACTGCGTATATCCGAAGGACTAGTGTTGACCTATATCCTGTTGTGACAGCTGAGAGCAGCAGGTTGGAACTGCTGGATGAAATCCATACCCAGTTGCCCACTGTACTTTCTTCTTGTCACTGCACAATGTCAAATCAAAGACAGTTCTTTTCTTTCATTTTTTAAAAACTGTTGCTTATTCTAGCTGTTTACTACTTTGAAGAGAAGATAGACTTGCTACCGTGGTGGTATAAGTAATTGAAATCAGTGGCAGACTGTGTCCAGTCTGAGCATCCACCCTACATAACTAGGCAGAGGTGGAATACAACCTCCAATACAACTCCAATTACAATAAAGTGATGCTTTTCTTTCTCATTAGCTGTTTTGATGCCTGCTGATTTTGTTGTATCTCTGTATGAAGTTGTAAATGGTGTGTGAAATAAAACACTTCTCAGTTGATGGATATGATTCTCATGATTACGAATGCTCTTCAAATTGTTGTAGTATGCTTTTTTTTAGATCAAACATGGAAGTCTACATAATGCATAATACTCAGTTTAGAAAGGAGATAGAACTAAGACCAATGTTGGGGATGGTCTGCCTGTATCCTTTTTTTGGGAGGAAAACAAAGTTTGCTTTTAAACATAATCTTCCTAATTTATATTCTCTGATATTTTTCCAAACAGATATCTGGGTAGTGGTACTGAGAGTTCCTCACTGGCCAGTATTAATTCCCATCCCTCTCTCCTAATTAAGAAAACAAAAGTTAGATACTTGAGAGTTATACATGATGTGTCAACAGCACATTGGCATTTATTAATTCTTGACACTAAGCTTGAGATCCAGCTTCTGGTATACAATCTATTTAAAAAAAATAAAATCTGTCTTAACTTGTATATCCTTGTTATATAGCTTTCACTGAATGAAATGAATATTCACTAAATGAATATATGTACTAAGTGAATACTTAAAAAGAAAGAAATTTATTCCAAAATGTGTTTTGCCTAAAAGGGTAGTATGAGTTTTAGTCTGTTGTGTTTTGTAGTGGCACTTTGGTATGATAATGTCATTCTACTCTTTGAGAATTTATACTGTCGAGTGGGATAGGGCTTGAGATCCCTATGAAATGAAAGAATGGAAACTTGTCAGCTCAAAGTCATTTTGGAATTAGACTTGCTTAGTGATTTCAGTATATAGGCATGAATCATGACTCAAAAGCTGCTAAAACAGTGGTTCTACCTTATCATCACTATTTATTTTATCAATGTGTTTTTAGCTCCCAGCATAATGCTCCTAGTCACCCAGATTCTGTCACTGGTCTCTATGCTAAACCCCTTTTCAAGATAGAAAATGAAAATATCCCCATCAATTTTCCTATCAACCAAGGAAAGTTGGAGTGCAATGCAGCTTTCAAAGTGCCCTGTACGCAAATGATAGCAATAATCTTTGAACCACTTGCACCATTTTCCAGCCATCTAGGAGCAATATCTGTAGCCAGGCTGGAGTATATTTAGCTGGACAGAGCCAGAGTATTTGTCTCTGTAGAGCAATGGGAAAAGGAGAGCAAGTCATGTTCTTTTTTCTCTTCCACACTGATCCAGTAACAATAGACAGCCATATTCCCAAAACGAGCTGTACCTTTTGTGTCTGAAGCTGTTGCCAACAAATGTCAATGATTTTTAATAGCTGTTTTGTTGTTTTGCTGCATTTTTAATTTCTCCCCCCCCTCCCCTTTTTTTAGTTTTAGTGGGCTCAGGCAGCTTACAAATATGAGGTGTCATCTTAGTAATGACTCTACAATGAAAACTGAAGTAGTGAAACAAAGCATTTGCTGCAGTGAAGTGTTTTTGTTGCATACAGCCTCTTTACTAGGTTTTGCAGAGAGGATCCCTTCCCTGGTGAATGCTTAAAGGAAGCCCTTGCTGATTAGAGGTGATGAAGGCCATCACTTCTCTCTCTTGTTTTGTTTTGATTCTGTTGTTGTTTAGCTGAGGAGCTGATGCCTGTTGTGTGCTCTTTTCCTTGGTGTCTAGGCTGGCATGCTCCCATTTCTAAAATGAGATCTACCAAAGCAGCTAATGGTAATTTGCATTTATAAGTGCTACTTTAAAGGAAAGAGAGATAATTTGAATGTGTGCACATGTGTTTGATTTATTCTAGTGGTTATGTGCTATTTGCTGCTCTTGTGATTAAGGACTGCCCATTCTGTGAATGTGGTTAATACTTTGAAAACTTGAAAGATATGATGGCACCCCACACAATGTCAAAATGTGCATTTGAAGTAAAAGCCCAGCAATTCAGATCCTCTGGTCTTGTTCATAGCAGGTAAAAGGCTGCCTTGATGACACTTAGAGCAAATGAATTTCTCTCCTGCAGTCATGCACTGAATAAATTGCTTGATCTAGTTTGGTACAAAAGGACATGATCTATAAATAGTTAACAGAGCTTTCTTCAGGACAAGTGATCTATAGATTGGAACTCTCTCTTGGGGTCTTTTAAAAAAGTAAGTGCTGATATGAACAAAAGGAAAGTTTGTTTAAAAAAAAAAAGGCCTTTTTAATGAGATTGAAACTCACATACTTTAGCTCTCTTTTGAAAGAATCTGGCCAACCACTTCAAAAGTCCAAAAGGCTAATCTTACAGTCACTTGAAGAAAAGAAAAAAGGTAAGTCCGTTTATCTGATGTGAATATACTGTCAATAACTGCAATCTGAAAATGCAAGCTAAAACAGCTGGTTAATTTGAATCAAAGAAATTTCTGCCTTATAAGCATCAGTGAGTTCAACTTTTACTTGAAAACCAGGTTCAGACTTAAAGGAACTTCTCTTTATGACATTTTAAAGAGTTTGTCGATACACGACACTGTTGGCCACAGGGTCTCTCTGTCCTATATGTTCTTTCTTGCACTTTTTTGGCACCTAATCTTGCAGTTTTTTTGACCATTGGTATTTGTGATGAATGAAACTTCTAAGACTTTTTGTTGTGCTAAAGGAAGTGTCCTGTGTACCAAATTTCATCATGTGGCATTTTAAGAAGAAAGCAAAATTTTATAAAATCAAAGAATCAGTAAGGTTGGAAAATACCTCCAAGATCATCAAGTCCAACCTTTAACCAAACACACCTCATCAACTAAACCATGGCACAAAGTGCCACGTCCAGTCATTTCTTGAACAATTCCAAGGATGGTGACTCTACCACCTCCCTGGGCAGCCTGCTCCAATGCTTAACCACCCTTTCAGTTAACAAATTCTTCCTGATGTCGAACCTGAACCTACCCTGATACAGCTTGAGGCCATTGTCTCGTGTCCTGTCGCTAATTGCCTGGGAGAAGAGGCCAACTTCCACCTTGCTACAGCCTCCTGTCATGTAGTCGTAGAGAGTGATAAGGCTTCCTTTTCTCCTCACTAAACAACCCTTGCTCTCTCAGCCATTCCTCATAGGACGTATTCGGTATGTATCTACTCTGACTCAATGTCTTTCTTGTATTGAGGGGCCCAGAATGAAACACAGTCCTCAAGGTGTGGCCTCTCCATTGCTGAATATGGAGGGACAGTCACTGCCCTGGTCCTGCTGATCATACTATTTCTGATACCAGCCAGATGCTATTGGCCTTCTTGACCACCTGGGCAGACTGCTGGCTTATGTTCAGTGGCTGTTGACCAGTACTCCCAAGTCCTTTTCTGCCAGGCAGCTTTCCAGCCACTCTTCCCCCAACCTGTAGCATGGCAGTGGATGGTTGTGACCCAAGTGCAGGACCTAGCACTTGGCCTTCTTGAAGCTCATACTGTTGGCTTTGACCCATTGATCCAGCTTGTCCAGATCCCTCTACAGAGCCTTTCTACCCTCCAGCAGATCAACACTCCCACCCAATGTCATATTGTCATAGAATCATAGAATCAGCTGGGTTGGAAGGGACCTCTGAGATCATCAAGTTCAACCCTACCACTGTGGTTACTAGACCATGGCACTAAGTGCCACATCTGGTCTCATCTTAAAAACCTTCAGGGATGGAGAATCCACCACTTCCCTGGGCAGCCCATTCCAATGCCTGATTACCCTCTCTGTAAAGTATTTCTTTCTAATATCTAACCTAAATCTCTGCCCTCTTCTCTTACTGATAATTGCCTGGGAGAAGAGACCAACCCCTACCTGGCTACAACTTCCTTTCAGGTGGTTCTAGAGAGTGATGAGGTCTCCCCTGAGCCTCCTCTTCTCCAGACTGAACAACCCCAGCTCCCTCAGCCTCTCCTCAGAGGACTTGTGCTCGAGTCCCTTCACCAGCCTTGTTGCTCTCCTCTGGACCTGCTCCAGGACCTCAATATCCTTCCTGAACTGAGGGGCCCAGAACTGGACACAGTATTTGAGGTGTGGCCTCACCAACACTGAGTACAGGGGAAGAATCACTTCCTTGGACCTGTTGGCCACACCGTTCCTGATCTAGGCCAGGATGCCATTGGCCTTCTCGGCCACCTGGGCACACTGCTGGCTCCTGTTCAGCTTCCTGTCAATCCAAACTCCCAGGTCTCTTTCTGCCTGGCTACTCTCCAGCCACTCTGTCCCCAGCCTGTAGTGCTGTGGGCTGTTGTGGCCAAGGTGCAGGACCCGGCACTTGGCCTTGTTGAACCTCATCCTGTTGGAATCAGCCCAAATCTCCAACCTGTCCAGGTCCCTCTGCAGAGCCCTCCTGCCTTCCAGCTGATCGACACTCCCCCCCAGCTCGATGTCATCTGCAAATTTGCTGATGATGGACTCAATCCCCTCATCTAAATCATCAATAAAGATATTAAACAGAACTGGGCCCAACACTGATCCCTGCGGGACACCACTAGTGACCGGCCACCAACTGGATGCAGCACTGTTCACCAGCACTCTCTGGGCCTGGCCCTCCAGCCAGTTCCTAACCCAGCACAGAGTTCCCCTGTCCAAGCCGTGGGCTGCCAGCTTTTTCAGGAGTATGCTGTGGGAGACAGTATCAAAGGCTTTGCTGAAGTCCAGGTAGACACATCCACAGCCTTCCCCTCATCCACCAGGCGGGTCACCTGATCATAAAAGGAGATCAGGTTGGTCAGACAGGACCTGCCCTTCCTAAAGACGTGCTGGCTGGGTCTGATCCCTTGTCCATCCTGTAGGTGCTGTGTGATTGCACTTAGGATAATCTGCTCCATAACCTTTCCAGGCACTGAGGTCAGTGCTGAGGGGCCTGTAGTTTCCTGGGTCCTCCTTCCAGCCCTTTTTATGGATGGGTGTGACATTTGCCAACTTCCAATTATCTGGAACCTCCCCAGTGAGCCAGGACTGTTGGTGGATGATGGAAAGCAGCTTGGCGAGCTCTTCTGCTAGCTTCCTCATCACCCTGGGGTGGATCCCATCTGGTCCCATAGACTTGTGGGGATCCAAGTGGCTCAGCAGGTCGCCTAAGTGTTAACTGCAAACTGAGTACACTCAATCCCCTTGTCCAGATCATTGATAAAGATATTAAACAGGATTGGTCCCGATGTGAGGGACTAGGGTCCCAATATGAGGCCTGGGGAACACCACTTGTGACCAGTCACCAGCTGGTTGTAACTCCATTCACCACTGTTCCCTGGGCCTGGCCATCCAACCAGTTTTTAAGCTGAAGAAGAGTGCATCTGTCCTAGCCATGGGCCAGCTTTTCCAGGAGAATGCTGTGGGAGACAGTATCCAAAGCTTCACTGAAGTCCAGGTAAACAATGTCCACAGTCTTTCCCACTTATCCAGTAGTAGGATCACCTCATCATGAAAAGAGACCAGGTTAGACAATCAGAACCTGCCTTTCCTAAACCCGTACTGGCTTGGCCTAATTCTCTGACTGTCTGGGTGTGCCATGTGATCACACTCAAGATGATCTATTCCATAAACTTCCCTGGCACCAAGATCAGGCTGACAGGTCTGTAGTTGCCCAAATCCTCCTTCTAACCATTCTTGTAGATGGATGTCACATTGGCCAACCTCCAGTCATCTGAAACTTCCCACGTCAAACAAGACTCATGATAAATGAAGAGTGGCTTGGTGAGCTCTTCCACCAGTTCCCTCAGTACCCTTGGATGGATCCCATCTGACCCCATAGAGTTATGAATGTCTAAGTGTCTCAACAGTTTGGTAACTACTTCCTCCTGGATTTCAGGGGGTCTGTTCTGCTCCTGTCCCTGTCTACCAGCTCAGGGGGCTGGTTGCTCTTAGGATAACCAGTCTTTCTGTTGAAGACTGGGACAAAAAAGGCATTAAATACCTTAGTCTTTTCCTCATCCTTAGTTACAATGTTCCTCTCCGCATCCAATAATGGATGGAGATTTTCCTTGGCCCTCCTTTTGTTGTTAATGTATTTATAAAAACACTTTTTATTATATTTCACAGCAGTGGCCAAATTGAGCTCTAGCTGAGCTTTCGCCTTTCTAATTTTCTCTCTACATGATCCTCGTATTCTTCCTGAGTTTCCTGCCCCTTCTTCCAAAGGTCATAAACTCTTTTTTTTCCCCTGAGTTCCAGTGAAAGCTCCCAGTTCAGCCAGGCTGGTCTTCTTCTCTGACGGCTTGTATTTCAGCACATAGGGATGGCCTGCTCCTGTGCCTTTGAGATTTCCAACCTAAGTATATCCAGCCTTCCCGGACCCCTTTGTTATTAAGGACTGTTTGCCAAGGAAATCTCTGAACCAGTGAGTTCTCTTTCATTGAGTGGTTGAGACCAGTCAGCTTGAAAGTGCTGTCAGTGTGGATTTCCATGTAAAAGCTTGTATGACCTTTGCATGTAAAGCTGGAGTTATAGTGGCAGCGCAGGCCAAGGTGGTGATGGTGACAAAGGAACTGGCATGTGTTGCTGGTGTGGATGTTAATCCCGTCAGAGTCCTCAGATATGTACTAATGCGTGTACACATCACACCTAGCACAAGAACCAGCACTGGCAAGTACATACATACTGGTGGGTGAGAGGCTGGACCAGAGCCGGCAATGTGCAGTCACAGCCTAGAAAGATAACTGTGCACTGAGCTGCATCAAAAGCAGCGTGGCCAGCAGGTATTGAGGGAGGTGATTCTGCCCCTGTACTCTCTTCTTGTGAAACTGCACCTGGAGTGCTGTGTCCAGCTCTGGGGTTTCCAGCACAGGAAGGATGTAGACTTGTTGGAGCGAGTTCAGAGCAGGACCACAAAGATCATTAGGGAGATGAAGCACCTCTCCTAGAAGGAAAGGCTGAGAGAATTGGAACTGTTCAGCCTGGAGAACAGGAGAGAGAGAGAAGGCTCTAGGGAGACCTTGTAGCAGCCTTCTGGTAATTAAAGGAGACCTACAAGAGAGCTGGAGAGGGACTTTTTGCAAGGGCATGGAGTTACAGGATGAGGGGAAATGGCTTTAACTGAGAGTAGGTTTAGATCACATATTGAGAGAAATTATTTACTTTCAGGGTGATGAGGAACTGGGACAGGTGGCCCAGAGTACTTGTGGATGCCCCATCCCTGGAAGTGTTCAAGGCCAGTTGGATGGAGCTTTGATGAACCTCCATTGATGGTATAGTAAAAAGCATCCCGGCCCATGGCATGGGGGCTTGAATTAGATAATCTTTAAGGTCCTTTCCAACCCAAACCATTCTGTGATCCTAGTAAGTAGAGAGAATTCCATAGGAGACAGCTCTGAAGGACAACAGGGCTCAGAAAAGCTGTCAGATATCTAAGGACAGCATCTGCTACATGCAAGAATACTCAGGAAAATAAGCAACTTTATCAGGAAAAGAGCTTTGTTAAGAAAGGTATGATGGCACAGCTCCAATGTAAAAGCAGCATGTGAGAGGTAGAAGCCTGGACAGGATACAAAGGAGGAATTTAGAAATGCTTTCTGAGCATGGAGGGATGATGTTAGGAAAATCAAAGCTTACCTTGAATGTTGCAAGGAATTTTAGGAAAAACATGATGATCTTCTATCACTGCATTAGTAATAGAAAGCTGAATAGAGGAAATCCTGCATCAACAAAGGAGTAACAAGTAACAGCAGACACAGATCAGACTGAGACACCTAATGACTTCTTTGCTTCTGTCTTTGCCAACAAGATCTCTGAGGCCTGTTTTGTTAGGGAAAGGATTTGGGGCGTAGGCAGATGCAGATCAGGTCAGTGATTGGGAGAGTTCAATGCATGGAAGTTCATAAGTCCAGACAGGTTGCATGCAAGAGTAGCAAGAGAGCTGTCTGATGTGGTCTCAAGACTGCAGTCTGTACGTTTGAAAGGTCATGAAGATTGAGGGAGGTCCTTCATTACTGGTGAAAAGCGAATATTGCACCAGTCTTAAGAAAAGGCCAAAAGCAACTCCCATGGAACTATACCCTGGTCAGCTTCATTTCAATTCCTCAGAAATTTATTAAGTGGAGCACATGTCTAGGCACATAAAGAAGGTGATAGGGAGCGTGAATTTACTGAGGGATGATCAACCTGACAGCCTTCTATGATAAACTGACAGAATTTGTAGTCTAGGGAAGAGCAGTGAATGTCATGTACCTTGACTTTAGCAAGTCTTTTGGCATGATCGCACACAGTCAGATGGATAAAAAGCCAGTTGAGTGGTCAGGCTCGATGGGTCATGCTTAATAGGTTTAATGAGTTGTACTCTACTAGAGATCACCAAGGGTGTACAAGGTTCTGTATTGTGACCAGTCCTGTTCAACAAACTTATCAATACCTAGAAGCAGCAATGGGAGTGCAGTCATAAAATTTACAGAAGGCATAGAATCGGAGAAAGTGCTCAATACAGTCAAGGGCAATGCTGCCACCCAGTGGGACCTAGACAGGCAAGAGTAGTGGGCTAATGGGAACTTTGTATAACTGAACCAAGTCAATGTCTGTCTTCTGGACACAGTATCTAGATGTGGTCTGAATTTGAGTAGAAGGATCTAATCACCCCATTCTATCAGCAGACTACACTTCTGTTAACAGAGCACAGGGCACTCATAGCAGCTTTTGGTGCCAGGGTGTGCTGCTGACATTCATGTCCTGCTGACATGTCCACCTACATCTCCAAGTCCTTCTCCACAGAGCTGCTCCCCAGCCAATCAGGTTGCAGCCTGTATTGTTGCAATGGGCTCTTCCTTATCGCATGTTGGACTTAAGTAATCTTGAATTTCACAAAGTTTCTGTAAGCCCCTTCCTCTTGCCTGTCTAGGCCTGCCTGGATGGCACCTCTGTCCTAGAGTGTGTTAACAATTTACCCCAGTTTTGTGCCATCTGTAAACTTGACAAGAGTACGCTGTCACCTCTTCTAGGACATGGTCCTGGAAAATGTCAAACACTTTATGGGTAATCGAACCCTGGATCACTAGCAAATACAGTCCAAAGAACAGGAGGAAAAGCATATACAACAAGAAGAAGCCTAATTAATAAGAACTGCCCACATGGGAAATCTTGCTGGGTTTCTTTGCATTTATGAATAATGCATTTGCATTTATGAATAGCAACATGTGAAGTACTATTTGGTTGTTCCTATTTCCTAATGTGGCAGATATGACTCTGTTTTTATTCAAGGTTCTTAAAGACAATGTGAAGAAGTTGGAGCAAATTGTGTAAGAAGACCCAATACTTGCCAGGACAACTCTGCAAATTACCATGAGTCTTTACAGGCTCCAGGTAGCCATTAATTTTCATGATAAGGAAGTGTGTTGTGGTTATGGGCTTTGGAAATATATAGAGAGATGCAAAATAGTGTTTGAACTCTCCTGCTGGCTGGGAAAGATTTTTTTTACATTGAGGACTAGCAAAATATTTCACAAAATGCCTTCATGCATCATGCTTCTAAAGGAAGTCTTGTAGTCATCAGCCCCATAAAGACTTTCCTCACATTCCTGAGGTTGCATGGGACTGGAAAAGGTGAGGGATGATAGCTTTGGCATCAGATAGTTTTCATGTGCCTTGGCTATTCCATTCCATGTGCTTCTCTGTTAGCTGGATAGTGGATTAGTTGAGAATTTCATTAATTTTGTGAAAACTGGAAAACAAAAGCTGCTTTGTTCACCTCAGTTTTGCTTAGCCTGAGATCACTGCAGACTGTTACTGAATGTACTAAATATTGCTCCTATAGCTGGACCTGCTATTGCCACACTGTGCTACAAGTCCTCTGACCACCTCCTCTTTTGCACAGGAGGCAATACCTATCCTTTACCTGACTTATAAAAATGTAAAGAATCTCCTTGCTATTTTGGCGTGGGTGGTGCATTTTGCAGTAATGGAAGTAAAGGGTCTTCTGCCTGAGACAGTTACTTTTTCCAGAGAAGAGGTCATCTTTACTTTATGTAGGCTTGAATAAAGTCCTTGACTGTGTAAGCTATCTCACGTTTACAACAGTGATGCTTGCTAGTTTTGTTCCTTCCTCGCAGGAATGGTTTTAAGATTTCACTTTGTAGAGCTTTTACTGCCCACTGAATGTGCCTTATATTTCCAGCTAAATTAATGCCAGTTGAAGGGATTGGAGGCTATGACAGTGAATATTCATTAATCTCCAGTGAAGAGTAATGTCTGTTTTCCTGAAAGGTACATCTTCATGGGCAGCTGTCTTGATCAGAGAAAGATTTCAGCAAGGCACATCTACAAAGGATGACTTCTCATTTGGTAGATCTGATAGGGAATGCCATCACTTTTGCTATAGCAAGAGGTAGAATTAAGAGGTGTATGGAATATGGCTAGGGGTAGCATATCCAAGTAGTTAGGGCCAAGACTCTTGAGTTAAACACGCTGGGAGGCAGAACTGGAACCGTGGGATTAAATCAACAGACTTAAGTTAGTCAGACTCAAGGCTGGCATGAGGAACTTCAGGCATAATGTTTTGAAGGATCAGGCAGGAAACAAATGCTTGAGCTGCCCTCCAGTCTCCTGGAAAACTACCTTCATTTCCAGGAGAAAAGTAGTGACATGTGCCAGATGTACGCGAGACTCTGCATTAGTAAATTAACAGGGCTATAACACTCAGGCTTGTGCTGCCTTCTTTAATTGCCTGACATGCATATAGAATGCCAAATGTTGTTCTCTAAAGGAAACTGAATGCAGATTATGCTTTGCAGCTCTTTGCACTATTGGTTAGCTGGTACCTATCACATTGAACATCAGGAACTCAGTCCACAAGAGGTGAAGGGGCTGCTACTTGTGTAGTTCAGGTGCATGCCAGTGAAAGTCTGCAAAGTTGTGACAGTGGAGTAAGCTGTTGACCTTTTTCTAGCATCGTGTCTTGGACTTGTCATTCTTCTTTCCGAGACCTCATTTGCAATAGCTTTTGAATTGGAAATAATTGGAAAGGACTGTGGCTGCTTTTATCTTTTATGCCCTTACACAGGGACGAACAAACCTTTTTAAAAAAGGAACAATCCACCACCACTACACCACATGGATGTATTGTAGCAATGGTTTAACAACCACAGTTACTGTAGATGCACATATGCATGCCTACACACCCACACACCCACACACACCTGTATTCTTGGAACTGAATGGTTGAGGATAAAGCTAGACTACATAGCTGTGGTGTAAAGCACAATGTGACTCCCACTGCAGGAGTGAATTGACTGGGATCTTTTCCCTGCAGTTCAAGTGTTACCATCCGTTCAATGATGATTTGTTCTTGACCGTCTTTGGAGCACAGAAACAAAATAAAACAGGAAGTAGTAAATGTAACTTCAGTAGTTAATCCCCATGTCCCCCTTCACACTCTACATCCTTACACCCCCTCTCCCCTCCCAAGCCTAAAGCAAAAAGACCCTGGTTTTATTGCAGTATTTGTTAGGTTTCATTATTCTATGCATTGCTAGAGGACGAATGAAGGCAAATGAAAACTTCTGACAAATTCTTTGAGTGTCTTATCTCTTCCCCTCCTTCTACACACTAACCCTGGCTAGGTTGTTGGCTGCTGAGCTGCAGAAAGAAGATTTACTCTATTAGGTAAAGTATTGGTTTGATTTCAATCCCCACCTGGTTTTTGTTCCACTGTGTCCTATCTTCCCCCTTCTTCCCCCTTTTCCCTCATTTTTAGTAAAAGTAACATGCTCACTACATGGTAAATTTCTTACCCTCAGTCCTTGTTAATTTTTTATGATATCCTGACCTCTTGTCTTTATCATCCTACCTATTGGAGCACAGATACCCAAATTTCCTTGGAATTCTCTTGGCTTCAGGTCATCTTCCCCTGCTGCACATACCACACTGAGCTGGAGGTGAAAACAGCTAAAAGCCAGCTCCATTCTGTGAGAAGAATACTGAGGTTTATGGGATATGCATTAGTTCACATAACCCTTCCTCTGACTCTTTATTCTTTCTTGAATAGGGAAACCTAGCATCTGCTTGCTGTCTCTTTTTTCAGGGTGGTTTCCACCAGAAATGCTTTAATACTAATGTAATCTGGAATCAGTGATGGCTGGACTTGTATAGACCCTTGTGAGAGATTTTGAACAGGTCATTTACCACTGTGACCCACTTGTTTTACTTCTCTTTTGCTCATCTGTACAGTGACAAAAGAGCTAATGATTAAACTTGAGTTTGTTGTGGAGGTATCGACTTGCATCTTGTCCCTGGAACACCCTTTGCTAGAACTATAGATACTGGCTATAGATTTTCTGCAAGGCTGCATGTAAATCCTGCAGTGCAACGAGCAGTTCAGTGCACAGTTGAAGGATTTTTTGGTGACCAGTAGCCTGGTCTGCTTTCATACCATCTCACCTCTCTCCCTGGAGACACATGGTAAATGATGTTTTCAGACCCAGACTCGAGTGCAGACAAGTCTTTCTTTGGTTTTAGCGATAGCGACAGGCAGCTTTTTAAGTAATTGCCTTACCAAAGTTCAATTGGTAATCAGAGGGGGTTGAGACAGAGTGCTGAGTTTGCTTTTCTCCATTTGGAGAGTTTTTCAGATGTTTCTTCTGTTCTCAATAAAGATGGTACTTGCTGATTCAGGTATGCTGAGAACTGGCTCGGTTCACCAGTGTGTTCCAGCTGCTTTGCAGTGCTCTGCAAATGCAAACCAGCTGCAGGCCTGGCTTAACTCAAGCCAGGTTTGTGGCTGGTTTGCATCACTGGAGCAGTGTAAAGTACCTGAAGCATGCCAGCTAATCTAGCCTATTGGTGAACCTTTATAAATCACTTGTTTTTCTTCATGTTCTTTACGTGTAACTTTATTTATAGTTAAAGCCCATAGAAATTGTGTAGATTGTATTCCTAAGGCAGACTTTGTGTTCTAAACTGAAATCTATAAAATTAGAGGGTTTTTTTAAGCCAGAACTTTTTCTTCTTAACGGAAATAAAATTATCAGATTACACACTGATCCTCTGCACTTCTCTGCTATGGATTTCTTTTAAGATGCCTGTTCTTATAATAAGATGAAATAATAAGTCTGAGATCTAAAAGAGTAGGCATTATAAGTTTTATTTTGCAAAATTTGGGCTCAGCTTTTATTCTAAATGCAGTACATTTTCTCTAGTTTGAGAATGTATGCAATATTTGTGTCATTATCACTATTGTCTGTAATTTACTGATTAAAAAATACTTTGGAGATTTTGAGAGAGGGAGGAAATTGGTCAACTGTGACTTTTTTCCTCTGTTTATAGTAAATTATATAACTGAAATCATATTTACCTACCTTCAATAGCATGATGAGTGTTCAAAACATGCAAAAAATATTAATCACTAATTATATTAATCCATGTATAATAATTTTTTTCATAATCCATGTCTTTGAGGCTCTCATAGTGTTGAATATGTGATGTGTGTTTTTAAACAGTATTATACAACAGAAGAATGACAGAAGTATCATTACAACTACTCTAATCTACACTGAACCCAGAATTTTTACTCTTCACCTAGAAATATATTTTAAAAGGAGTATGGGATGATTAAAAAAAATAAATCTATCTGGATAAGCATATTGGCATTCAAGTCAGAAATTGTATTGCTGTGATCAGCTGTATATTGAAAGAAAACATGTCAGAATTTGCAAAGTTTTTCTAGACTTTGAGATAAAATGCTGAAGAATTAATTACTACCTCATATTAATTAAGATAACAATGCAAAACCCTTCATTAAAAGCATAGGAAAAGTTCTTCCTAGGTCCTTGGAGAGAATATTATATGCAAGCCCTGTTGTGTGGGTTGCAAGGTGTCACTGGAATTTATATGCATTACTTGTCTAATTGCAGTAAATGTAGCATGTCCAGATAGGTTTAAAAGTTGGATGGCTGTTTGTTACTTGCTGGAAATCACTTGAAACCTTGCTACTCAGAGGCAGCTGTTCACAGGTCCTTCACCTCTCCCCAGAGATAGGTGGAAGACTCTGTTGTTGGACCCTGTCTTTTATGGCAGAAGCAGTAAACATGACAGGTTGTTTGGGAGCCATCTGTTTTAAAATGGTTGCTGCTTTGTATGCAGTAATGAACTTGAGATCAGTTTTCTGTCTGTCTTCATAGTAACAGCCTTGTTTGGTGTCACAACAGGTGGAAGTTGATGGGATGAAACTAAATGTGACCAGCGAGTGGAACCTGGCTTCACCCTTGTTGTCTGTCACCATTGATGGCACTCAGAGGACTATACAGGTAATCTCACCAATGCATCATTTGTAGAGCTGAGATAACCAGAAGTCTTGGGGCATAAAAATAACACTGAAATGTGGGGTCTAAACTTGCTGCATCATAAAAATTCTGTGAAGTTTCAAGTAGCACAATGTTTCTACTTTGAGGCAAATTCACTCCACTGATGCTCTGGATGCATTCGAAGGTACTTACTGAGAGTTTTGAATATCTTTCTTTTAAAGAAAGTTCCTTATGTAGACAGAAGTTTACCCCAGCTTATAGGATCTCTTTACTGAATGGCTTGTGAGAAGACATAGTTTCTTAATCACTTAAGAAATAAAAAACAGATTACTGAAAAAAACCTGACCAAATGAAACCAAAAATATCCCAACCCACAACAAAAACCCACACAGGGTCATGGAGTAAAATTAGTCTCTTCCTTATGTTTGGATTGTGTGCTTTATCCACTTTTGGGCCTTTTCAGTTTGAAAGTCACAGGACAGTGCATCTCCCACCTGTTTATTTTTATGGTTTTATGAAATATGAGTAGTTCCATGACTTGGGAAAAATGTAGAAAACATTCCAAACTTCTGTAGCTCTAAGAAAAGAGGACTAAAAACATTGAAGTAGTTGTATATTCTTTTCTTCTGACCACTTATGTGTTTGAACCAACTCCGAACACCAGACTTGGCTTTTAACTGCCTCATAAATGTTCTGACTGTAACACCAGCCAGGATTTATGTATTCGTTGATGAATAATTTATTTACAAGTATCTATTGATCCTGTCAATAGTGAAAAAATCAAAACTTATTGAAAGCATTTTTCTACATACAACAGTATCTATTTTTTATATATTTATCAGTGATACAGTGGTCAGATTTCTGCTAATTTACAGTGAAATGAGTGAATTTCATTTTTCATTTCCACCCCTGGTAAATTACTCAACTGGAAAAATACTATTTTTGCTTTGATTGAATTTAAAAGATGAATTTAAAATAAAAAAATAATTGTATTTTTCAAGTTTAGTATTGCCTGAGAGTGAAATTTTCATTATGTGCCCAAGTATATTGTGGACATAAGTTTTGTACATTTCCTGGAAAGTTAATGCCAGCTTCAAGTCTTATGTATATGTAAAATAATTTTCTATTTTTAGGTGTGGGTGGTTTTTTTTTTAATAGCTCAATACTGATCCATTTTAGTGCTATTTTATAAAGTACATTCATAATATTGAATAGGAAATAATACCGATGTACAAATATATAATATCTGTCTAGTTGAAAAGCATTATAGTTGGAATGTATAACTGTATTCACAAGGCCTCATTGCAAACTATATTACTGTGTGAGTGGATATATAACTAATAGTAGTAACACAGTTTAACTAAAAGTGTAATAGTTGAGTTGGCACATAAAACCAGTTTCAAAATTAATGATCGTGAGATCAGAACATGCTTTCTTCTAGGAGCTGAGCCAGCAATAGTCTTACTTGCACTCCCTGAGTATGACCAAACTATGAAATATTGCAGATCTAGCCACAGCAACACTCAATGAGCTGACTGCATGGTATCTAGCCAACAGAATGTGGAATAAGCACATATGTTGTTTCTTTGTCATAGTTTATCTGTCTTTCCTTTTAGCAAAGAAACTCAGTAACTTGAGAAGTTATTAATCTTTTAGTGTATATATGTAAATTTATGGGAACCTCAAACTTGACCTCTGATATCTGCTCACTGGAATCAAAATTGGTTTTTTGGTTATATATTTCTGTAGACTCACCCCTCTGCAAGAACCAAATTAGGCAAGTGTATTCCAGTAGGTCAATTTGTCTCCAAAAGCAATTGACCCTTGAGTCTTGAAGTATCTTCTTTCAGTAAAACTTAGCCCTAGAGCCATTTTAAGCAACAAATATGGATGAATCAAATAATTCCAGCTGTGCTTTATTAATTTTCAGCCAATCTAATTTTTCTTCATAGTTGGTTTCATTCTTCTAAATTTGCTCAACTAAATACAATCTTTGTGAACATTATATTTCTTTGAAGCTTTGATTTATGCACCTTTCGCGCGATCCTGCAGTCTGGCTGCAATTCAGCAAAGCACTTAGGCAAAGAAGTAGGAAATAAATAATTTTAAAATGTTTTGGTTTGAAATGTATTTATGTAAATTATAGTCTAGACATTCAAATTGTTACATATCTGTTGCATTTAAAAATAAGTAATTAAGCATGCTTCTGTATTTTCACTCCTCTGCTAAAGGCTCAATGAGTATTAGAGCAAAGCAGAGCACCAACCATGCTGCAGAGTTATAAAGGGTCTATGAGTTTAAAACCCAGGTTTTCTAGGACAATTTCTAGAGTATGGGACCTGGGAATACATCTGAGTGCCTGAGGAGAAGTATATGCCCTGGTCACAGTCTGTCTAGGGCATACCAGGGCACAACAAGGATGTGTGGCAGCCTCCCCCCCTCCCGCTTTTGTTTCCTTTGCGAGGAAGCCCATCTGTGTGCAGCAGATGGGCACTGCGGAGCGCCTGGCCGGGTCCCCAGATGATAGAGGGACCAGAACCCTGGGGTACACTGCAGGTCCGTTTGGCTGCAGCATAAGAGCTCTGAAATCTTTGTGCTGCCTTGGATTACTGTGAAATCCATATATATATACATATATATATATATATATATACACAAAGTGATGAACTGATGAAAACTTGGGATCATTTGAGCAAGAGATTTCTGAGATATAGTCTCCAGAGATGGGGGTGTGGGCAGACTCCGAGGCATTTCTTTTTGTACACAGATTCCATCATGGATTTTTTGTAACTGTTTTTAGTAGTTCCTCAGCAAATCCCAGTTTCTCAGCATTTTCTTTACTTGTGACTAGACTCTACCTCTCATCTGGGGAGGCTGAATTTAACACATTGTGTAGTGTGGAATTTTGTTCAAGAAGCAAATTAAATTTTTGTGTGCAGAAATACTTTACCAGAATGGTTTCCCCTGCTTGTTTTTAAAGATGTTATTGGCTTAGAGTTTGACTTACACCTAGCTGTTGTGAATTTGGACTCTGCCTTTGCTGAAAATCAGACAACCATAGGGATATAGTTACAATACATCTTCTTTAGGATTCAGATTTGAAGGGATTAGGTTTTATTTAATTGAAAATACAAATTTAAAATACATTTATGTATAAACCATGATTTGAATAGGATATAACCTTTCGGGCAATATTTAGAGTAAAAATAAATCAGTAAGTGAGGGGCTTAATGATTCCTGTGAAGAGCGAGTGGAAAAATAGAGGTTGAGTTGTGGAAAAGAAGCGTAAGAACTCCAGTGGAAACTGGAAGGGAGAGTGGTGGTTCAGAATGGTATCGTGGAAAGTAATGACAAGTGGAACAAAAGCAACAGGCATATTTTAGGACAATGAGGGCACTTTTGCCCCTCTATCTCTTCTCCCATATACAAGTAAGCTAGATTTCGGTGAGCCCTGTGCCTGCAGAAATTGTCTATGGCCTCTTCTCTCTCCCTGTGCATATGAACTGGGGAGCAGGCAGAAGGAAGGAATAAGCTGTCTTTTCCATAGAATTTGAACATCTTCTTTTATTCCTCATGGGAATGATAACCCAAGGGGGTCACAAGATAAATCAAGAACACTATGAAGTCCAGAGACAGGCTTGAACCTAGCTGCAACTCTGTCCTTATTACAATCAAGTTGCAAATAGGTGCCTTCTGCTGGGACATTGCGCAGGAAAATCAGATATTTGCAGAGTGAGCAGGTTGCTCAAGGAAAAAATGCGTGTAAGAGATCCTCAAACCCTCTCTGCTCTGCCACTGCTTTTGTTTGGGCAAGTTCTCAAAAACCACCCCACTGACCATTCAAATTCTGAGACTACTCCTTGGCAATGCCACATGGACAACTTTTACAACTGCTTAGTGCTGTTAAATGTTCTGCTTTCTTGATCGCATCATCAGTCAACCCATCCTTATATGCCATTTACTTGCAGACAGTTCCCTGTAGGAAAAGGATACTGAGTCAGAATCATAGATAGTTTGGTCTTAATTATTTGTCACGATCTTTGCCAACACTTTTTTATTTCCTCATTCTTTCATATGCACTCAGCCTTTTCAGTATCATATTGGCCATGCTGGTTTCACAGCTCTACTAGCTTGCTGTCATGAAACCTTCTACCTTCTAAAAGTAATGCAGGTGTTCTGCCTGGACCCCAGAAAATGTTTGGTGGCTTTTGGTGCCTTCAGCAAAGCAATTTTACAACGGCAGTGGTGATGCCTTTTCTTTGTATTTCCTGACTTGCAGAGAGTTAGTTTCTGATAAACTGAAGCTCTGTAGGATGTAGGGAGAACTCAACTGGACAAGGTCCTGAGCAGCTCAATATCACTTTGACATTAGCCTTGCTTTGAACGGGGAATATGAGTACCTGATTTCCAGAAGTCCCTTCCTGTTCCGTGTCTCTATTGGACATCCCAAACTCTGCAGTAAAAAGGTCTTTGTCAGTCACAGCAAGGTGTGATTAAGAGAGTAATGGAGTTGCTAAACAAGAACACAATCCTGTAAAGCTGAAATAATCAGTCTCAAGCTTCAAGTGATTTTTTGAATGAAATAGATGAAGATTTGTCAGGGGAGCTTTCTCTACTTAGTGTTAAAGGGAATTCAGTGATGGCATCACTTATTTTTTCATTTAATTTATTTATTGCATCAACAATTGCAGCAGGAGTAGTATATTCTACATCCTGGGATATGAAAATTTAAGTGCTTCTCTGATACAATGTTTCTTTTGATTATTATTTTGGTATATAATAACAGAAAAAATGAAAATGCTGTAGGTTGTGAAGCCTTTGTTTCTGGGAAATGTCTGACAGGAGAACAAAGCCTGTGCCCACGTATTCATTTCCTTCAACCCTGTAGAGACTTTTTCAAACATGTAATTTTTAAATTTTTTTAAGAAAAATGACCTTTTTTTTTTATTTTGCTGTTTTGAGATCTCAGATGTAATCTGTGATAATGATATATGCATTATATAGATTTCCAATCTAAAGTACCGTTACCTCAGCACACTCATTTTCTCAAACCCTAAAAAGGATTTTGGGAAGGTCTAGTGTGTAGTGTTTGTGAAGACTGGTTGACAGTCCATTCTTTAGTGCTGTGCAATTACTGCACACGCTCTGCTGTTGCTGTTGAACCCATGATTTGAAAATTATTCTTGCTAGGTTATCTCCAGAAGAGAGACACAGAATGATTTGCAAACAGGGACAGACATTTGGTTATACTATACCCAAATAGCTATCCTTTTGGTTAAAGAAAAGCCAGAGTGTGAACCCCAGTACTGAATTCCTGATGGCCCACACTGATTAACTCATAACTCACTCCTTGGCTTTTTTTTTCAGTCTGTTCCAGTTATGGCTAACCTGGGCAAATCTGGTACAGATTTCTTGGCCATGGTTCAAATGGAGAATGGGTGATGGGAAGGGGAAAATTAAAGGAAATAAAAGATTGTGAAACTACAGCAGTAGAACTAAAAGCACATATTACTCCCTTACCGATTTTTTCACGAAAATGATTTTTTTTTTTCATTTGGGAAGGAAATGAGTGATCAACTGCTTTGCTCAGTCAATCCCCCTGAAATGGGATTAATTTTATCCTGTGCTACTCAAGGTGTTAATCAAATAACGTTAGTTGTCATCTTGTTCCATATTTTTTTCCTTTTGGAGCTGTATATTTTCATGACAAACAATGTTCAGGATGAATAACTATAAGGATTCTGTATGTGTCGAAAGACCAAAGCGTTGTGTTTAGTTCTTGACAGACATTGTAGTTTTATGATATCTAAACCTCGAAAGATGAAAAATGTTTCTCTTGAACATGCTAACACATTCAGAGAGCAAAGGGGAAGGAAGAGGAGGGCTGTCAGAGAGTGAGAAAGGATCCTGTAAAGAATTTGTCTCAAGCCAGTCATAGACATTATCAGATCTAGAATCACATGGCAGCATTTTGTCTGCATATTGCCCCCCTATAAGAGCAAAACATATCATGGCATCCAAAAAGAGGGTAAAGTTTCCAGAAGTTCTAGTAATTTTGTGATTTAAGGTAGTAACAGCAAAAATTTAGAAATTCACAGAGAAGACTAAACTCTTCATTATTGTAAATAGTTGTAAATGTTGGGCTGCAGTAAATGTCTCTTAGAGTCATTCTTTACCAACACCAAATAAACAGTATTTGCTATGTTGTTGGGTTTTTTTTTTGTTGTTTGTTTGATTTGGTGGTTTGATTTTTTTGTTGTTTTTTTGTTTGTTTGGGGTTTTTTTGGTGATGCTTTGTTGTTGTTGAGTTTTTTGCTATTGTTGTTTGGTTTAAGTGTTTTTGTTTGATTTTGTTAGTTTTAAAGCCTCTCATCCACTTCTTTATAACACCTGTCTCAAAGGGTTAAAGGATCTCATGAACATGCTTGGAAGGCATTTTGTATATGTAATAGCAATACAGCAGTGATATTCTTATTTAAAAAAAAAACTCTGCGAAAACGGGTAACAAGTTTAACAGTCACATTGGATATCACCTAAAGAAATATTGGAATGGATCTGTGTTTCTACTTTTCTGTTTACGGGAGGACAGAAATTCCAAAGTCATCTTCTGTAATTGAATCCCAGACATTAAGAGAATGGTTCTTTTAAAAAGTAGTAATATGGTGCCTCAGCCTCTTAGAAACTGCACCTGCACAATTATCTGTGTGGATTGATACCCTGTAAACCACTCACCCTGTGTTTAACATATGTATTTGTACTGTTTGGGAACAGATTGCATTGAGTCCCTGGAAAGGGACTGAGGTAGCTTGCAACAGGTGCCAGGGGAGACCAGTATGTCAGCATCCTGGCAGGATTCCTTTTAAAGGGAAAGACTACTTCAGCGTAGTACCATTTATATCAGTCTTAGACACCTTTCACAAGTCAAAATGCTTCACAAACAGCAGGACTTGATCATCTCTTTTCCCACTGGATGACTGCTGCCTTGTAAGAACCTGGAAAATGTGGTCATACCCTGAGGAAGAACAATTCACTGAGGCTTTATTTACTATGAAGTGTGAACTGAAACTGGTAATGGCTAAGGGTAGAGCAGTGCACAAAGTCGGGCTAACTTCCTATCTGTAGTTTCATACTCTAAGGGGAGAAAATTCTGAACCATCAGTGCAAAATGCTAAATTGTGAAAAAGTAGGGTGATTCCCAAAGTGGAAAGGTTTGTGAGGCTGAACAAGTCTGAACATGTAGTGCAATGCTGAAAGTCTACAGCATGCAAGAAAGTTTGGTTACATTGCTAGTCTGGGATTACATGCCTTGACTGCGATTTTGCGTGGTGGAAAGGCAGTGCTGAAATGAACTTCTGCTTTCTGTGGAGGTTCTAGAAGGAGAGGGAAAAGGAGATTGATAAGACCAAATCAATCCTTGCTTTTTGACGAGAGCATGACTTAATGGTTTCACAGCTGCTTCTGCAGCTTTCTCCTCCTCTCTGACCCTGCCATGGGACTCCAAAGGTAAGAGTGACTTAGGTGGAAAATGGAGCTTTCCAGATGTCCAAGCACCCTCACATACAAAATCTCATAGATTAAGTACTAGCAGATGAATCTGGTATAACTTTACAAGCTAAAATATGGTGGGTTTTTTTCCACTGACTTCCCTATTGTGGGAATAATTTGTTTTTTAATTAAACCTGTCTGAGGATGATTCTAGCCTGTGTTTTGCTAGGTTGAATTTTAAAGAATTTATAAGTATTGGCCAAAAAGTGGATAGCATTCTCCATTTGAAATTCATGGCATAAGATGTTCAGAATGTCTGTTAGCAAGCAGTTGAAATGAAGCAATAGGGCTGGGCTGCAAGAAATTCTGCATTCTGAAAAACAGCACCATGCTGGGAAACTACCAGTGTTTCATTCAAAATTTTATCTATAGCCTATCTATAGATTTTCTGGGCTTGTTATTTTGTTTTTGGTTCTGTATAGTTTGCAATGTCTTGTCCAACTAGTAATGTAGTCATGCCATAACTTGAAAAAGTCACAAAAAATGTTGAGTGACAAGCTGTAAGTTTTCTGTAAGAAATGGTCTCCAGCTTTACCTTTTCAAGATGAATGGGTTTGAGAAACTTAAATAAAGAGATATATGATTGCCTTTGCCAGCTCATATTCATTCTGACTTCACACATCACCTTTTCATTTGTAAACAAGGCAAAAAACCTGCTTTTGGTCTGCTGGAGTTTCTTTGGTTTTGTATCCTTCCTCCTCTGCAGCTGCTCACTTCTAGTAGCCTGGAGAGTCTGAGATATGAAAAGATTTGTGGGAAAATATTCTAAGATCTTATTGTTGTCTAATAAAGTCTGTCAGTTTAGAATGTCTTTCAGTAATACATATTTTATGTTTTGAGCTGAGCTTTATCCTTTTTCATGTAAAGGTTGTTATCATTTTTATCTGCAAGTGTTCAGCCACGGCAGGCTTAATGCAAAGCTGATTGTAACCCTACTGCATCTTATGATGAATAGATCATTGATACTCAACTAAGTGGAAATAATTTTCTATGGCAAAGCAGAAGAATTTAAAGTCATATCACACTGACCTCTGGTAATTTGCTGGGATTTACAGATTAAAATGATTATTTGTGAAATAAGTATGGTATAGCATACACAAGATAGAGAAGGAAAATCAAATACATTTTATATGATTGTATGCACTTGTCTGTTTTTACGTGTGTGCATAAGGATTTTGTTTGTATATACATGGCATATGCAGTATAACATACTGTAACCTGTGTGTGTAAAAATACATATAATATTTATATAACAGTCATACCTGTTTGACAGCTTTGAGACTGCAGATCGATTTTCTTGAAGTTGTGATTTTTTTTTCATATTTGAGTTAGCTTGTTACTTTCTCATAGGAAAAAATATACTTTTAACTCATATGATAGTAATTAAGTTAGTCTGAAGCTCTGTCAGTTGAATTGACTAGAAAAGCAATGGTTGAATTGACTAGAAAAGCATTGGTTATTTCTAAGATCACATAATTTATGTCAAGAATGTAATTTTTACTGTATTGTTAGGTAAACACAAGGTAAAGTTTTCTCTTTGAACAAATGGTAGACTTTCCTTGCCTTTTTGTTGTAAACCTTCTAGCAAATAATGTGCAATTTATTAGGAAAGCAATGACAATATGTATAATTAGCTATTCTCTATTGTTACCGCTATTTGATTACTTTTGTGCTATCACATGCAATATGAAACCATCTATTATGAGGTATAGAATATGTATATATCTAACTTTACAGGAGAAACTGGAGACTAGTCCTTTTTCTGAAGAGGCAGAAAATAAAAGAATAATTGTTAATCATGTCCTTTCATTTTCTATAAAACATCAATTACAGTTACACATCCCAGAAACACTAGCCCACCAGTGGAACAGAAAAAACTCTTCAATATGCTTCAAAAAAATCTAATCACATCTAATAGCTGAAATTTATTTACAACTGTAATTTGAAACATTAATTATGATAATGTGCTGACTTCTTTTGTAGCACAGTTCTCAAAAACCTGGCAGTTCTCTTTTTGGTCTTGATGTAACATATGTTTTGTGACTTGGAGAATTTCTCTACCTTTCTTTCTTGTTTTTGTTTTTTACATATACCCAGAAGGGAAATTTCTTTTTCTCCTCTGTTAACTATTTTTGTCACCTTCTCAGTTATTTTCCTCCTCCCCTCACTGGATGTTAATTTAAGAGATGGATTTTAGTGCTTATACTGACTCTTAATGCAATTGACAACTGAATGTAATGCTTTGTATTTTGGACACAGCAAACAGTAGCAGTGAGGATTTACTATACAGTGATACCAGTGTACTCCAACAGCATCAGAGCAGGAAAAACACGGCTCATATCTTTGTCTTGTCCTGAGACTGAGGCTTTACAAGGTGCCTTCGTGATGTACATATATATTTGGCTTTATTAACTGATTTTTGAAAGGGCTTCATTATTGCAATACTTGCTTATTTGGTTGCGTTTAAAGAGAATCTGTGTGAGGAAATACTATAATGGTTTCCTTTTCAGTTGTAAAAAAAAAGTTGAGTTGTCAAGATACCTGGCTTTCCTCTGAAAGCCTTTAAAGAAAATGAATAAAGGGCTCTATTTTTCTTGTTGTTTTGTTTCGTTTTTAAGTTGTGTTTTTCTGTATGACAGGGAGATTAGCCAAAAAAAATGGAATTTTTATTAGGACATGAAAAGGTCTCTAATGACCCTTGAAAGCAGACAAAAGGGTAGCACAATAAGTGACAGAACTCTAACGAGGGTGGAGGGCATTCCAGGAAAAAAAGAAATTAAATCCTTTAATTTTTTTCGGCTTGCCATTTTCTGACAGCTTATCAAGTGGTTGGGACTTGTTTGTTTTGGCATGCGGTTCATTCATTGTAGGCAGCCGACACTTTGTTCTTCTTTGTGGTTTCCAAAACCTGATTGTGTTTATCCCAGACTGTGGGAAAAGTGTATATTCCTGTTTCCTTTATAAAAGTAAACGTCAGGTTTTGTATGAAATTTTATTTCCCATATTTTCCATTCCATTAATCATTATTGTTGAAATATGTCAGGCTTTGGCACATCACCCTTTGTTTTCATATGATTGTACAGATTGCAATGTCAGTGTGTGACCTATTAAGTAAAAAAATAAGCATGTTTGGGCTCTAGTAATTATTACTTCATAACGTGTAGCTGAGGAACATGCACCAGTAGTGAAAAGGGACCAGAATTTAATTTATTGCTATTAAAATTGTTTTGGGGGATATCTAGCTATTGTTGTATAGCTAGCACTTTCTCATTGGGTCTAGAGAAGACAACTTAGGGGAGCCATGATAATGGTTCTTCATATACCTGTAGGTAGCTGTAAAGAGGAAGGGAATAATCTGTGTTTCCCATCTGCGATGAAAAAGAGGAGAATTAATGTACGTAATAAAGTTGAACTCAGCGTTATTTTAGTCAACTATTGGGAAAAAACTTCCTAATGGTAAACATGAAGGAACACTGGGATAAATTGCTTAGGGAGATAGTGAAATCTCTGCAATTGAAAGATTTTAAAAATGGATTAGACACATATCATTTGGCAGTGACACTGGTTGTTTTGCTTCTGCTAGGGGTTCCAGGCTAGACGATCACTCAAGATTATTTGCAGCCCTGTTCTTATGATTTGTTGTCTTTAAAATGCTGAAGATTTCTGTGCAGCTCTTTGTTTGCAATTATACTCTTCTCAGATCTATGCTTTGGTACTTGTATGTATGCCTGGCATTGTGTAAGATTAGGGCTGCGTTCCATGACTAAGGACTATATGTGCTGTAGTTTAAACAGTGGGAAGAAAATTGAAAAAATGCCCACTTTTTACATTGAAGGAGGAAACAATTCACGGAAAGAAAGAGTTCTTTATACATTTTGCATATTTAAATTATGTTTAATGCTGTGTGAAATCAGGAACGTATTTTCTCTTGCATTGTCTTGTGGCTTATTGACAATGTAATATTTGAAGACTGTTTAATAACTTCAATCAACTCTTGAACCACAGTAGGTGACCAGACATTTCATAAGGTCATTTTTTTTTCTATTTTCAAAGTAGCATCATTGGAGGTTTGCATTTTAAAAAGAGATTAAAATGTCTCTCATTAGGAGAGAATGAAGATAATACTAAATGTGGGTATCATGAATACAGAATTACAGACGTTTGGAGATGGCAGAAGCCTCATTATTCATGGCATTTGAGCCCAAGGTTTTACTGTGTTGTACTTGGACATATTTGCTTTCATTGTTCTTCAAAAATAAATTTTATCGAGTTGACTGAACTAAAACCAAAATCTGAGGTGAAGTATGATTTAGGTTTCTAGTACTTCTGTTGAAGGAAATTATTTTATCTGTTTTATAGATTTGTGTATTCAATTATTTTTTATTGTGGTGATGTCATAAAATGGAACGGTTACAAATTCTGGAGATGCTTTAATCAGTTCTTACATTTGTGTTTTTCAGCGCATTTCTCGGAATGCCTCTGGAGAGACAAGCATTCAGTTTCTAGGCACAGTGGTAAGCATTTAATAACTATTGTCAAGAGTTATATTGGTAGAAGAATATAATGTAAATAGAAAATAGGTAAGTTACACTGGTAGCACATTTACACATGTATTTCTGATGGTTAGTATTATGTGTAATTGTTCTGAGCTCAACAGGTGAATGTAGGCAAATATCTGAAGATAACTTCCAGGGCACAGTGCACAGTATCTGTGTTCCACATTTCCATTGATGCAAGTCTGCATCTGTTTCATTTGGAAGGGATTTAAAAATAATGGGGTTGTAGACTTGTAAGCTTATTGCAATATACTGAGGTTTGATCTGCATCAGTGTAAATCCCATTCTTCCTCACCACCTCAACTGTGTGATCTCTATTGCTTCACCTTATCACATGCTTTTATATCCCAGAGGTGGATCAGTAACTGTCTTATGAAAAGACTAATTAATAATGAAAAGTGTTCTATCCTTTTCTCACTCTAACTAGATTTGGTAGCTCTGCAGTTCTTCTAGATTTTGTTTACTGGATAGAAGTTCGACTAAAATCCAGATCAGGTTTTATACCATTAGTCAGAATTTGCTAATAAAATTATTATCTGGAGCAGTCATGTATAATATAGAAACTGAAGTTTTGCATTAGGTTATGGATGCTTATAAACATACATGTGATTGAAGCAACTTCCATTTCCATGATTTGCATGATTAAAATGCAGTCATTGAATTTTTCCAAGTTCCATGTGCACTAAAAATAGTTCTGAAAAGGAAATAAAATTGAAGTATTCTCTAAAGTAAGTATGTTCTGCCTGCTGCAGGACCTACCATCTTTGTGCACTATATGTTTTCAACAAAAGTAGATTAAGATTGCATATGATCATGCTTTCATTCTACTTACTTGTTATTAGTTCTTCTACAAGTCCTACAAAGCCATTTTTTGTAAGGTGTAACATGGTAAGGGTAAACATAACAAGAATACCTTGCATGTATGTTTTTACATACCTTGCATATTGGTTTTTAGAAATGAAAAATGCCCCAATATTTTTTTACTTCGATAATAGATCTCTATATATGCATATTCATTTATTTGTCTCAGTCTCAAGCAGAATGACAGTTCTGCTGTCATAAAACAAAAGTTTTGTTCTGCACTGTTGTATTTATAATGATGCTTCAGCTCTGGAGTTGCAACCTGGATATGTGAGATTGCTGCCAGGTAACTGATTGGATAGTCTTTGTGTGAGAATAAAATAATTACTCCAAGTAGATAAGACATAAACACAAATGCAACTTGTTAATACTGAATAGATTTTAATTGGTTCCTCTGTAACTGGGTACTGTTGCAGGAAAAATTCTGATTGTGTATTTAGTGACATTAAAAATTAAATTTGTTGTTAAGTTAGCTATGCAAATATTTTGTATTTGTTTATTAGAAGTGCCCCTAAGTCCTACTTACAGACTAGAACTTGTGTTCTGAGCCTTTTGTAGCAGGAAAAGCTTATAAAAGAGGAAATAGAATTGATGTGCTTTTAGCTTTAAAAAAAAAAAAAGATGATGAAACAGCTAAGGGATTGTAATATATGTTAGATCTTACTGACTAGCTCATGTGTGTTTATTGAATCCTAATTATTTGGGGAAATCAAGTATGTGATTACAACTAAAATTCTCAGGAGGACTAAACAGAAAAGCCTTTAGTATTCTGTCTGTAATTTTTTTATTTAATATAAATTATGCCCGTGTCTTGCTGATCAAACCTAGAGAGAGAGCTTCAGCGAGCAGGGCAGAGAAGCAGTAATGAAGTCTGCTTCCCAGGGTTTGCCCCAGTACCAGTTTTCCCACAGAATCCAAAGCAGAGTCTGCACCTGTGCTTCTGTCAGTTCCTCTAGCCTAATGGCCTCCTTTCCCCTATTTGCTATTTAGTTTGTCCTTTACTTGTTTAACATCCTTCTAGTCTTCTGATTTAAACTTAATACACTCAGCTTAGGTAATGGGGAGAAGGATACAATGATATCTCCTACAAATTGCTGCACAGTCTATATGTGTGTACCTGTGTGTGTATGTGTACACATATACAAATGTAAATGTTCAAACAAAGAAAATGTCATCTTAATGAAGGCCCTAGAAATACATTTTGAGTTCACCATTACATATCTTACTAAACCCTTGCTAAGTACAGTCAACATAGTAAGTGTTTGAAAGGAATATTTAACAGCAAAAGACTCTTGATTGCTCATTATTATGATGATGATGTCGTGTTATCAACATAATAAACAGCTTGCAAAATTACTTCTCTACTCTTTTTTCATAGTAGTAAACCTTAAGGATAGCTCTGAGCATTCTGTGTTCCTTTTGATCAGGACAAATGTTGATGGCACTCCAGTGGTAGCAGGCAGCACGACATTACTGAGTGTACAGACCGCTGGCCTGTCCAGCAGAATATATTTTTAGAACCAGCTGATAAGGAGCACAGCTTGCTTGGCTTGTCAGGAAGGCATCAGCTTCAATAAGTGGCTTCACTTGATTTTTTGACATTATATGGTAAAAACAGCTCTGCTACTGGATTTTGATAAAACACAACCCTCTGCTTCAGCAAGGCAGTTGACACTCTGAGGGGAAGTGAAAGTTGTGCTTCTCTATTAGAAATATCCTTGCTGTCCCAGTTAGTTAGGTGGAGGACAGAGAAAACTGCATTGCAGATGAAAGACAACAGTGTAATGTGAGTTCTGCTGCATAACATATGATAAACATCTGGACAGTAGGACAAATGTTTCTGTTAGGGTAACAGGAGAACAGGAAAAATCATGTTGCTTTCCCCAGCACTGAGTGCACGCTGTTAGCATCATTTGGGGGTCTATATGGATTTGTAATAATGTTTCTGTTTGTTTCTGATCATGAGTAGAAATTAATTCCTACTTGAGCATTTCTCTCCAAATTGTAGTGGCATTAGATAGCTTATTTCCTCCAAATTGTGTTTTGACAGAGAGTTGTGAGTCTCAGATATGATAGGGACTCATGCTTTCGAAGAATGTATAAGGATATTTCTGCCTGAGGAGCGACCAACTTGTAGCTGTAAGAAGTACAGTGTTGAATGGGAAACTGCACTGGTTTGGCATAATTTTTTTGTGGTAATAATATTGAGTCCTAATTAAATTATTTCAGAGCAGATCCTGGGTTATTGATGTAACTGAGATTTTACATGAGTTTTTACTCATTTGTCCCCTCTGATGAATGTTACTAGATATGATGTGCTGAGGGAGTCCTGCTATTTTGCCACTTTACACTAAAATTTAGATATTTAGATATTGTATTTATTAATAGCATTACCATAATACTGAGGAATCTGATTGTGTTATATATTGTACAAAGAAAAAGGAAACAAGATAGTACATGCTTTAGATTAATGTCCAAAACTGTGCCCAAAAGCAAGAGGACAGAAAACATGTCTTTTATGAGTTGTCTTGTATGTGTAGGCAGCTCACAGAAGTTGGTTTGTCAAAAACATAGAATCACATAATTGTTTAGGTTGTAAAAAGTTCTCCAAGATCATTGATTCCAACCATTAACCCAGCACTACCAAGTCCACTACTAAACAATGTCCCCAAGTGCCACATCTACATGTCCCTACCTGCAGGGATGGTGACTGCACCACTTCCCTGGACAGCTGTTCAATGCTTGACAGCCCTTTCCGTGAAAAAAGTTTTCATAATATCCAATTTAAACCTCCCCTGGTGCAATTTGAGGCTGTTTCCTCTCATCGCTTGTTACCTGGGAGAAGAGACCGACACCCACCTGGCTACTCAGATAGTTGTAGAGAGTGAGAAGGTCCCCTTGAGCCTTCTTTGGTCCAGGCTAAACAACCTCAGCTTCCTCAGCTGCTCCTCATGATTTGTTCTCTAGATGTAAAGAACTATATTAAATAAATACATAAAGCTATACTAAGTTCTCTGCACAGAGCTTCTGCTTCATCTTCTGTGATTCAAAAAACTGTATGTTTGAGTACTTTCTTCAGAGGACCAAAGTTCACCCTTCATTCCTGTCTATCTAGTTAGCCTCCAGTTTCTGTTGTGTCTTCTGTCTTTTCATTCCACCTTCTGTTCTCTTACATGAGATAAATGTTTTTTGCTGGCCCTAGTCATTTGCTGGTTATTCAAGGCTCACAGCTGGATTTTGGCAACGGAACACGTCTGGGCAGGCAGCCTTTATCGCTAAGAAACTGCGAATATATAGAGAACTGCAGATTATTGTGGAAGCATTTAAGGTGTTCTAAACTGTGTGTAATGGCCTCTGTGTAGAATTTCAAATAAAGAAGTTGTGTATGTTCGGATAGTGAGCAGCCTGACTCCATCACATCTGTAATGCTGTTGTCAGCTTTGGACTGCAGGCCATGCTTGACAGCAACGCTTTGCTGGCCCAGGAGAAGACTTTCTTCAAAAGAGACAGTCCTTATCCTCTGCTCATCTTTTGTACTATTTCTTTGATCTTCTCTAATACCAGAGCAGCAATATAAACACTTTTTTTCCTTTGGGGAACAGTGAAAGAACATGTAGGTGACATGCTAGTCATGTTGCTCAGTATATCAGTTAATGTTCCTTCAGTGGGGAACACAATATACAAACCCACATGGTACTCTGGCCTAAGAATCAGTTCCTCTTTAGGTGCTTTCTGAGTTTCCTAGAACAGTTTTCTTTGTTCATGTCTCATTGGAGGTTTTTTTGTTGCTTTAGTCTCATCCCTGATAGAGTGCTTTTTGCCACCTTTGATCTACAAAACATTTGAAGTTTTGCTCTGGTAGCTTATGATTACTGTTAGGCTGTTGATGCTCCACTTGCTTTTCTTCAGCCTTTTTACAGACCCACTTAAAATAGTCCTGAGAACCCACCACTGTGATCAGATCTGCAAATTCCAGGTCAAGAACACTGGATTTAGGAAAACTAGTCTCTGCCGAGCCCCAGCCATACTTTTTAGCGTCGCTGGCATGCATTTTGGTACAGTAGTCATCACACTTAGTGACTTTTTGATTGTTTTCTGGTTGCTTCCAGGTAGATTGGCAAAGGGATGTTTCATACATAATTAGGGTTTAGCTCTGTATGCTGTTCAAGAAGTTGGTCAGAAATGGAGAGCTTTACCTAAAGGCATTCCTCAAAATCTTTGCCTTTGCTTCTTCTCTTACTGCATTTTCATCAGTTATGTATCTAAGGTAATCTTAGGACCTACAGGCCAGTATACTAACTTTTATTCTCACTGCTGATTCTCCTTTCTGCTCCCTCTTGCCATGACTTTACTTTTGCTCCAATAACAACCTTCCAACTTTTTGTCCCATTACGGAGGCTTACAAATTGTCCTGAAACTCTTCAGTTTGTCTGTAATCTCAGCTTTCAGACAGCTTCCTCCTCCTTTTTTCTTCTCCCTGCATTCTTACAAAGCTTAGACTGTATGTCTAATGTAGTTTACAAAGACAAATGTTTCACAACCTGTTTCTTTCACCCTTACAAATCATTGCAGTTCTTTCTTTATGCTTTTCTTTCTGTATATGACTATTTCTGAAACTAGATACTGAAGATTTATGCAGACTTTCAAACATTGGTTGAAAACCTGCAGAGGTTACAAGGGTGGTATTTATTGAAATATGTAGAGTATTAACCACAAAAAAATAAATATAGTCTGGTAGGTGTTTATTTTGCAACCTAATGTCTTTTTTAAAATGGTTCTTTTACTCTCCCTTTTCACAAGTCTTAAGATTATGGTCCCTGCTGATCTAAAGGGAATTGTACTGTTGTACTGTTGTACATGAAAATGTTCTTTTCATCCATTTTCAGAGGAACTGTGATTCACAGTCCTAGTATTAGAGCTGTTGTCAGTGGCATTTCAGTAGTGCAGAAGGTGTCACCAGGAAAAACATGAAGTTTCTTCTGAAATAATTAACTTCCTCTAGTCCCTTTTGAACATGGGCGATGAGAATCCTGAGCCTGGCAACAAGGTGCTGCAGTATTCTGTGGAAAGTGGATAATTCATGCAACAAGGATTTCACTTGTGAAAGTAGTGACTGTCATTAGGACTTGACACTGAGAATTGTTGCAGTTCACAGGATGTGAATGATCAGGTGCAGTCACACAGCTACACATTCTGTTCCCATTTCAATTGTTATATATTTGCATGTTTAAAGCAGAAGGTATAGTGAATGTGTCAAAACTGTCCATTGGAGAAAAACTCAGAAACGCCTGAGAGATTTAGAAATCCTGGCGTTACCAAAAGCCGTGTCCCTAAAATCACTTAGGATTATTTTGGAAATCTTACTCAGGAGTCCTTTGGAAAGAGAAATAAGAAAACACTCGAAGTCCTTAATGTTGGTGGATGCCGTAGCATGTGTGTGATCTATAGTAGAGTAGTCTTTGTTTATAATAAATGATGCCCATTATCCCTCAGAGATAAGCAAATGGAAAAGAAGGATTTTGATTTTGCTTACCTCATTTGACAAGTTTCTTTCTTACTGAGCTCAGGAACACTTCAAGGACAAGGACTGAACTTAGTTGGTTAGCCTATTACTTCTCAGATTACAAGTGGACAGCTTATCAAAAGGTAACTCAATTGATTTCCTTTGGTAGACTATGATTCACCAGTGTTGAAATGATTATTAGTTGTTTTATTTGGCCGAAGAAGTGTTGTTGTTCTAGTTTTTTTTAATTGTATCAAGACTGTCACCCCATAGTGAAGATGAACATTTTGTTATGAAGATGTCTACTGCCAAGTAAGAAACATACATGTAGCCCATGTTTTTAAACAGCTTTCTGATGTCTCCAACTTTGGCATATACCCAAAAACTGTTTAGGGGTATTAATTTATATGGCTTTGAAGCTTAACCAGGAATCTTAATGACAAAGGCATGATGAAGCTAGTAAAGCTAATTTAAGTCTCTGAATGTAAATTTTAAATGAAGTTTTTATTGATAATAAATGTACTTTCTTTCTTATTAGTCTTTTAGGCTTTGATGGTAATATCAGTAAAATAAACATGTTTTACAAAGATTTAACATTAAAAATGCTATTAATATGACCCTTGGTACACCAGCACAATTAGATTTCAAAGTGAGCATTTAGGATGTAACAGCGATTAATGACAACCATCGAAAACAATTTTGAACTCCATCAGTTTAACTCAGGAGGGTAAACTTAATATGATAATTTATCTAGTTGAATTGTATCAGCTTAGCAGGAAAGTATGCAAATATGTGACCCTTACCTAGAATCTAAATGGATGCTGTGCTGATAGATTTATCAGTTCCATTAAAGAACTTTAGGGAACTTTGGAATTTCAGCAATTGTTCCCTTGGAGGTTGAAAACCAAACCTGATCTCATACTGGGACCATTCTGGTCTGCATATTTCCATAATTTGCCTTTGCTACTAATATGACAGCAAGACGCAAATAACTGTTTCTAATAATATCAAATGGAGTTGTGGAGGACAGCATTTTAATGTAGTAAAAGACCTCCCCGTGGGGTTGTTATTGCCACTATAGAACAGCAGTTACACAGTTGCAACAATAGTCTCTTAATTGATTCGTTTAATTAGCAAGAGATGAAGCTTGTGCTGCATCTTGTCATCTGTTATCATGGGGGCGGCTACAGAAGAATCTTTGCATTTGTCACTCTTTATGGTCAGGTTTAAGTAGAGTAAAATGCATTACAGTTGTAGAGGTGAGCGTTGGTGAGAATGTTTTGTGAGCATGCTTCCACACAGGTTTTCAGTGTGTGGACATTTAAGAATCAGAATGGTCTTTGGGGTAGAATTTATGACAAAGCATTGTTTTATGGGGGGAAGATCTTAATCCAGCAATGCCAGGCATTTCTAACCTAAATATGCAAATCTAAGTATTATAGGAATGGTGGATTATTTGGGGCAGCACTGTTGTAGTCTAGATTTACTTGGAAGAAATAGGGTCAGATTAGTGAAACCAGCCATCTGCCTTGTGATTGCTTTTTCATGGTGTTTTTGTGTCCAGACTAGATAAACAATGAATTACATGAGACCATGGTCCATGGTAGGAAGCATATGTAAAAGAGGGACTTTTGGTTGGTTTTCTCCAGAGTAGCTATGAATACAGATATAATGCTGTGCTTGTTCCTGGGAGATGAAGTGATTTTTTTACTCAGATCTGTTTTATTTACATTTTAAGTGTATGTAAATAAATATATTTTAAAGACATGTAAATATATTGGGAACTTCAGTTTCATTTTTCTCCTCTCCTTGTCTTAGTTTTGTCTTCTGTTCAAGGTTATTCTTCCTTATGGAAGGAAATATTTGTAGAAGAGGACAGGCTTCTCGTCAAATGCTAATTAAGAAAATGAAGGTTAAATTGGCATACTTCCATTGTCATAGCACTGACCTAAAATAAGGGGTCTCTTACTAACCTGAAATAAATTAGAGAGGGAAACAAGTAATTCTATGCATGTGAAACACTTGAGATGTCTTCTCCTGGTCTATTTTTTTAAATGACTGTGCTTTGCGGTTTCTTTTTGTTTGTTTGTTTTTGTTTTTTCTACTTGTGTGTTGTAGTTCGACAGTGCATCTAATTTTGGAATACAATGGTCCTGTCACTCCATGTAGCAAAAGGACAATATGCTATTAGAGAAGACATGCTTTCTAGGACAATTTAAACGAAGATTTAGCCCACTTACCATTAAAGATCCCATGATAATTTGCACAAGGTTCTGAGATTGCTTCATATTCTGTGAGTCTTGGCCAAAGTCCACTTTGTGTAATTACCTTCTGTCTACACAAATCCCTAATGCAATTTTAGATGTGTTCCGGATTTCTCACTTCCTGTCCTAAACAGTGAAAATATTGCTACACACTGATCATAATTACTATGCGTTGTAGCCCAAGTTCAGATAAAGAGATTACTTAGTGAATTTTGTGTTTCTATTGTTAAAGCACTAAGATACATGACAAAAGATGAGTAAACAGTAGGATATAAATTAAATCCATGAACTGATGGAATAACTAATTTTTTTGACATTTTTGTTTCACTGCATTTTGTCTGTCTTTGAAATATCTCTAAAATATGTCTACTGCTAGGACCATCAGGGAAAGGCCAACTCTCAGACCATATCAGAGGTCAAACTTAACAAAACAAAATGGTTCTTTGAAGCAGGTGGGAAACCGGTGTGGGGCTCTAAGTGCTGTCGTCATGCGCTTCGTGTGTTTCATACTTTTTTGTGCCCACAGCTGAAACCCTTGACCATGCATTTGTCTCTTAACTAAAACTGGTTTCAGTTCCTCTTTCTGGATGCCTTTCATGAACTCCAGAATGTGTTCAACCATGCTGTCTTTAAAGTGGTCCGCTTCTGTGTTGTCTCGTTTGATAGAATTTATTGCCTTCTACTTGAAGTTTATTCTTCCTGTCTTCATTACTAAAGCCTTTGTTGTATGCCATGTCAAATCTTTTTTTCCTGATACTTAATTTCTTCTTTCTAGTCATCTTTTCTTTGTTTTTTCTGCCATATTTAACTTCTTCATCTTTTCTCAGTTTGCTT
The DNA here is from genome assembly GCF_036250125.1 of Pseudopipra pipra. Lineage (NCBI taxonomy): Eukaryota > Metazoa > Chordata > Aves > Passeriformes > Pipridae > Pseudopipra > Pseudopipra pipra. The sequence goes on from NC_087550.1 coordinate 79,727,100, forward strand.
CTCTTGTACATTTCCTGTTTCAGGTTCTTTTAGGCATACTTGTGTTTTGGTTTGTTGGTTTTTTTTCTTGCTAGAAAGATACATGAGTTGAGAAGAGAGATATTAGTATTAATCTGACATTAACTTTCATGTTTTTCTGTAAGTAGCATTTAGGAGAAAGATGAGGATAAGAACGAACTTTAGAAAAATTGCTGTGCATCAGCAAGTCACATACAGCTAATGGAGTTAACATATAAGTATTATAGATGGGGAATACCAGGGACTCTTGTAACACAAAAGTCTTTCCTTTGTCTATCCATTTTCTTCACTGCATGTCAAATCAGTATTTTGAAGCTCTGCAAATTTTTTCCACTGTTCATTTAAGGCTCTGTGCAAGTAACAGGGGAATTTATCATGCAGGAACAGACAGTTAATTGAATGTTTTTATGAAACTAAAGTTTCCTATAAATTCTCTTATGTGTAAATTACATTGAAAATTACGTTAATGATGTTTTAACAAAGATCCTGTGCATTTCTGCTTATATGAAGAACAGCAATGGACACTGCTGCAAGCACTCATCCTGGTATTACTCACAAGCAGGCAGTCTCCATTTCATTCATGCTATTTGGTATTTAGAGCCCTTGCCTCACAGTAAGGCAAAGGAAGGTGAAGGACAGAGCAGTGGTAGTAGGAAGTATGCTTGTGTGACCATCTCCCAAACACCAGTCTTATGTCTTGGAGAGGTGCCATGTTGGCAGGGTGCACAGGAAGTATTTGCATAGCAAATTGTGTTATGAACAGCAGAACCACAACAAGGTTCTTCCTGCATCTAATGATAATTGTTTGACTGGGGGGAGGGAGGGAGAAAAGAGAGGTCAGGGCAATGGGGATGAAAAGGAAAGGCCCACACTGTTGTAAGGACAGTGAAAACAAACTGCCCCTGTGCCAAAGAGCTTCAGTGTATATGACATAGCAGCAGCTCCGAGTGGGACATGGGAAGGCCAGAAAGCCCCGTGGGTAGGAAAGCTGTGGTAATGTCCTATGTTTCCAGTACTACCTCCTCCTTCTCCCTACCCTTAGAGTGATTTCTCCTCACATGCCCTCAGAAGAAATTTTCATTTGTTGCTTTCTTTGACGTCAGTCTTCATATGAGGAAAAACAAAGATGTTTGAGTTTTAAAATACATTAGTGTTCTGTTACAAGTCTTCGGGCGTTCCTTGTTTTTTTTGTGAGGGTTTTCTGTTATTTTGGGTTTTTTTTCCTCCCTAGGTTTGTCTTTTTGGTTATAAAAGAGCTGTAGGGAAGCCCTCCCTTAGCCTTGCAAGCTCCAAGCCCACTGTTAATATTTAACAAATACTCAGCAAGCAGAACAACCCAATGTGCTTGCTGTACCTAAGCCAAATCTGGACACTGCATCAAGAGAATCACAGCTACATTCTGAAAGGTATCTGTCCCACAATCTGTTTTTGACACATTGACTTAGAACAAGAGTACATGATAATGGAAATATCCTTCTTTATGGTATAAAGTGCTGACTCAGGTTTTCTGTAAATTGAAAGGTAACTTTTGAAAAGTTAGGAAGCATCTCAAGGTGCAAGAGAGGCAAAGAATTGCTTCACCCTTAAAATCTTTTTCACCAGACTGCAAGCAAGATGAAAACCCAGAACATTAATGTTTCCTAATTTGTCTTCAATAGCCAAATAGAAATTCAATGTTACATGTGGAGTAACCATACAAATACACTCAGAGAGGCCAGAGAAGACTCTCATAGTCATAGAATGTTTGAGATTAAAACGAACCACCCACTCCTTCAAAGCAGGATCAATGAGAGCAGACTGGTCAGGGCTGTGTCCAACTGGCTTTTGAATATCTCTACGAACTCCACATCTTGACGATGTACTCAGTGATTTTGCAAATTCCTGGGTGTCCCCGGGGCACCTGGGCAGTGACACAGAAGTGATATAAATGGAGAAAATCAGGACAAGCAATTCCAGGCCTGTGCTAATACCGAGTGTAAAGGAGAATAATCATTCTTTTCCCAAGCTTGTATGACTGCACTGAGAAGTATCCGGTTAAGGAGAGGTCAGAAGCTCCATTTCTAATCTGAAAAAGACTGAACACTTGTGGTGGACACATAGGTGTGTAGCAGAATGCACTAATGGTGTTGTATTCAGGAGTTTTCACAAGACATCACTGAATGATCCACCCTCAGTGGTTCATCTGCGGAGACCATGCATTAGCAGTGGTGCATTTTGAGTCCAAGATTGATCCAGTTGTATTCTTTTCAGATGTGTCAGCTCTGCAGAAGCTCTTCCAACTTCATACCAGTTCTTGAAGCATTTTTCAAACCCATGTAGTATTTTGGGTTTGGTCATGTGGCAGGTGCCACCAATTTCATCAGCATTATGAGACTGCTGGGAGGCCTCTTCAGCTGTAGAGAAAACAAACTGCTGTTCTACTTCTGATTTTCTTCTTGCTGGCTTGGTTTTTTGTTCACAAACTCCACTCCAGCTCTGCTAGAATTATGGTTGAACCGGCAGCAGTAACATGAGAGATGTAACAACTTACCTGAAACATCTCAAGGATTATTCTCACTGACAGATGATCATGTGGCATTGCACAGCTGCAATGCGTGCATGTACTGAGTTGAATAGTTAGTCTCAAATTATAGACAACTCTATTGAAACTGGACACTGACTGCCAAAGAATTTGGATGTGCTGGGCTTGGAGAATAGGCACTCCAATAGCTAGTTATATTGAGTAGAAGTAGAGGAGACTGAGCCAAGCTGTCTTCCGTGGGCTTGAAGGAAGCAGGATGGACTCCTGTTACCACAGATCCCCTGCGGTGTTGCTCTGGGTGTAGCGAGGGAGGGACAGACTGTGGGAAGATATTATAAGGCAATGGCTTGAGGTTGTAGTGGAGATATCAGGCTGTTTGAACTCATTTTCTGTATATAGGTTTTGATTAGCAGAGCAAAAGAATGTCTGGGATGGAAGTCAGGCTGGAGGTTGCGATTTCCACTAATTTTCATGTATGACAGTGTG